>NW_028318095.1:7847500-10325000 GCF_062004578.1 Staurois parvus | reverse complement strand
CATCCTCATCCTCATCCTCTTCTTATTCTTCTTCATCCTCATCTTCATCCTCATCCTCTTCTTCTTCATCATCATCATCCTCTTCTTCTTCTTCTTCTTCTTCCTCATCCTCTTCTTCTTCTTCTTCTTCATCCTCATCCTCTTCTTCTTCATCCTCTTCTTCTTCATCATCCTCATCCTCTTCTTCTTCATCCTCATCCTCTTCTTCTTCTTCTTCTTCATCCTCATCCTCTTCTTCTTCTTCTTCTTCTTCTTCTTCCTCATCCTCTTCTTCTTCTTCTTCTTCTTCATCCTCATCCTCTTCTTCTTCTTCATCCTCATCTTCTTCTTCTTCATCCACATCCTCTTCTTCTTCTTCATCATCATCCTCATCCTCTTCTTCTTCTTCATCCTCTTCTTCTTCTTCTTCTTCTTCTTCTTCTTCTTCTTCTTCTTCCTCATCCTCTTCTTCTTCTTCTTCTTCTTCTTCTTCTTCTTCATCCTCATCCTCATCCTCTTCTTCTTCTTCTTCTTCTTCTTCTTCCTCATCCTCTTCTTCTTCTTCATCCTCATCCTCATCCTCTTCTTCTTCTTCATCCTCATCTTCTTCTTCATCCTCATCCTCTTCTTCTTCATCCTCATCCTCTTCTTCTTCTTCATCCTCATTCTCTTCTTCTTCTTCTTCTTCTTCATCCTCATCTTCTTCTTCATCTTCATCCTCTTCTTCTTCTTCTTCTTCATCCTCATCCTCTTCTTCTTCAATTGAAGCTGCTTCTGCTCCGCCACTCTGCCATTGGACTCTTGATAGTCGTCTCCCCACACTGCTGCTGGGGGGACTTTTTAACATAGGCCTCTATATGGCCTTCAATTTAAGCTGCTTACGCTTTGCCACTCTGCCATGGGCCCCTGTACCACCTCCTCATGCTGCTGCCAGGTCCAGAGTGTGTCATGGGTCCCTGTACGGCCTCCCATTGCTGCTGTCTCCATCGCCACACTCTGCCATGTGCCACTTTCAGGTCTCCTCACACTGCTGGTGGGTTCCATTTTGTCATAGGGTGCTGTATGGCCTCCCATTGCTGCTGCCTCCACCGCCACACTGTGGCTCCACACTCTGGTTTTGGCCCCGTGACTGCCCAAATGAGTGAAGTGTGCGATGATTCTAAGATCGACGGCACTCATCTGCATGTCATACTGACTGACAGTATTATTTCTCTTCCCCAGCAGACTCCAAGGGCATTTAAACTAAAGGTACAGTGTTCTGCACTAATATAAAGGCTCTCTGAAGCCTAGAAACCCTTTTAATAAGTTAAATTCGCAGCGAATAAATTCGCATTGAATCGAATTTATTCTGCAAATTCGGCGAATCAGCCGAATCGAATTTTTTAATAATTCGCTCATCTCTAATTATTTTTTGTGTGAGTTCCCAGTAGTTAACACAGTGAGATATAGCATAGAAATATTTAAATGCGTGTAACTATTGTGTCTGAGTATATGAGTTTTGGAGATCTATTTCCCATGCCAGGATAGGGCCAGTTTTATGGAAAGATAACTTATTTTGGAAAAGGGAGTAAAAAAAGTAATTCCTTTGGTAGATTTAAGTGGGTTGTTATAAAATTGCCAAATTCTGGTGTCTAATTGCAAAAGGGGGAGGTGATTTCAACAGAAAATGGCGAATACTAAACAACTTAAAGTATTGACAATGAAAATTTGTTCCTCTTTTGTAGATCTCGTAGACTTATGTTTGGTCTGGTCATAAAAATCTGTCACGTTGTGTAGCCCATAACAAGACCAGTCAGTATCTGCTAGATGCGGAAAAAGAATATTTCGTACATTCGCAGGTATAGATATGTTAGCAAGGGAAGAGATGGCAATCTGAGGTTTAGTAGCTAATCTCCAAGCCAGTAGTGAGGCTTTAACCATGATAGGTAGTTTATTTAAGGGCTGTGGAACCCATAAACCCATAAATCAGCTAGGTAGGGATACTGTCTCTATGTCCACCCACAAGTGTTCTGAGGGCAAGTGAAACCAATGTGTCAACAAATCAGCTGTGTAGTAATCTTTAACATCCACTAGCCCTATTCCCTGATTTATGTGTTATAAGTTGGGTGTATGAGCATATGGTTTCTGGCTCCATAAGCATTTTGTAAACAGGGATTCTAGGGAAGATAGAGATGAGGATTTGAGGGGAATGGGGAGAGTTCTGAACATATAAATAATTTGTGGGAGGTATAACGTTTTGAAAGCCACTAGTCTGCCTGTCCAGGATAACTCAAATTTGGCCTTTTTTTTTTTAATTAAGTGGATGAGTTATCCTTCAAACATTCGGTTGACAGACTGGTATAACCACATGAAAAATATGACAAACTATATTGAAAAGTAACAGTTATCTGTAGAGGATTTAAAGCACAACTCCACCCAAATGTTATCTCAATATGTGGTGAATATTGGACAGGCCTTTTATACCCAATTGGTAATCTGGATTGGAAATCTTCCTCCAAGATCCTTCCCCTATTATTACATACATTCACTCAGCTTTATGTGCTGATTCCCCCCAAAGGTTTTTCCACATTTTCTCTTTAACTTGCTTTTTTATCAGTAAGTTAATGTGCAAGTGCATACACTTTGCACCAAAATGACAGCTTATTGCAGCATTTGCTATATACTGTATCTGTCAGTCTGTCTAACTATCTGAAACTGAAAAATTTATTTTTTATTTCTTATGTATTGCTCATATATTTTTTACTGGATCTTGTAATAATTACTAGCTAAATGAATAAATGCTACATGGCAAAAATAATGTTTTTGCTTCTTTGACATTAAACATTTTTCAAGTGTGAATTCAGGTTGCTGTATGATCCATGACTGCCCATTATCCGTTTATGTTTTCTTAAGAGCTGTCTTATTTCCTGTCCAGCTTCCGAACCCCATCAGGCATGTCTAAGTGCACTTTTGTAAGGAACTTTTAATTCAAATTATTGCTCTGACCTGTTATAACAAATCAACATATTGCTCTGCAAACCTCTCAAGGTGTCAGCATTTGTCCATTTTATTGCTCTTTCCACTAACAGAAAATTTACAGCAATAAAGTTCAGGAATCATTCAATTTTATTCATGTGTACTTGTCTACATTTGTTTACTAAATGTAACTTGAAAATGGTTCTACTTTAAATGATTTAATTGCAATTTTATTTTTTCTTTCATATGTCTTATGGACATTAATAGCTATCAAATATTGCATATTCTGCTAATGATTTTACCATGCAAGCTTGCATAAAACACTACGGAATGTGATGCCTATTGACAATGTGTGATGTGTAATAACAGATATTTAATCAGATGGTCAGTTAATGTATAACCCTCACAGCTTTCTGAAATGAGAGAGGGGCAATATCAAGCACAAGCATTCTTAGTCATACGACACAACCCTGTCAAATCCATGGTTTTACTTTTATCATTAAGATAGGAAAATAAAGCAACAAAAACTAAAATATGGATGCACAGCCCTGATGTTATAGCTAGAGATGAGCGAATCGAACTTGGCGAAGTGGAATTCGTTTCGAATATTAGGAAAAATTCGATTCGCGCCGAATCCGAAAATTAGCAAACTTCGGATGCACTAATCGAATTTTCCCCGATCGGCCGATTTTCATCCCTTCTACAGCCGGCAAAAAGTGTCCCTGCAGAGAGCTCCGCTATTTCTGACAGTTCTCTGACAGTTCCTTCACATTTACAGCGGTTGAAACATTGTATCTATTTGTTTCCATTTAGGATACAGATGTTTTTATTCGGAAACAAATAGATACAATGTTTCAACCGCTGTAATTGTGAAGGAACTGTCAGAGAACTGTCAGAAATAGCGGAGCTCTCTGCAGATACACTTTTTGCTGTACTGGAATTCTTCTTATTTTCATCCTTCTTCTTCTTCTTCTTCTTCTTCTTCTTCTTCTTCTTCATCCTCATCCTCATCCTCTTCTTCTTCTTCTTCTTCTTCATCCTCATCCTCTTCTTCTTCTTCATCCTTATCCACTTCTTCTTCTTCATCCTCATCCTCTTCTTCATCCTCATTCTCTTCTTCTTCATCCCCATCCTCTTCATCCTCATCCTCTTCTTCTTCTTCATCCTCATCCTCTTCTTCTTCTTCTTCTTCTTCATCATCCTCATCCTCCTCTTCTTTTCTTCTTCTTCATCAACCTCATCCTCTTCTTCTTCTTCTTCTTCCTCACCATCATCCTCTTCTTCTTCTTCATCCTCATCCTCTTCTTCATCCTCATCCTTCTTCTTCTTCTTCTTCTTCTTCTTCATCCTCATCCTCATCCTCTTCTTCTTCCTCATCCTCATCCTCTTCTTCTTCTTCTTCTTCATCCTCATCCTCTTCTTCTTCTTCTTCTTCATCCTCATCTTCTTCTTCTTCTTCTTCATCCTCATCCTCTTCTTCTTCTTCTTCATCTTCTTCTTCATCCTCATCCGCTTCTTCTTCTTCTTCCTCATCCTCTTCTTCTTCATCATCCTCATCCTCTTCTTCTTCTTCTTCTTCTTCTTCTACATCCTCATCCTCATCCTCTTCTTCTTCTTCATCCTCATCTTTTTCTTCTTCTTCATCATCCTCATCCTCTTCTTCTTCTTCTTCTTCTTCATCCTCATCCTCTTCTTCTTCTTCCTCATCCTCATCCTCTTCTTCTTCTTCTTCATCCTCATCCTCTTCTTCTTCTTCTTCTTCTTCTTCTTCTTCATCCTCATCATCTTCTTCTTCATCCTCATCCTCTTCTTCTTCTTCTTCATCCTCATCCTCTTCTTCTTCTTCTTCCTCATCCTCATCCTCTTCTTCTTCTTCTTCTTCTTCATCCTCATCCTCATCCTCTTCTTCTTCTTCCTCATCATCCTCATCTTCTTCTTCTTCTTCATCCTCATCCTCTTCTTCTTCTTCTTCTTCTTCTTCATCCTCATCCTCTTCTTCATCCTCATCCTCTTCTTTATCCTCATCCTCTTCTTCTTCTTCTTCATCCTCATCTTCTTCTTCTTCATCCTCATCCTCTTCTTCTTCTTCTTCTTCTTCATCCTTATCCTCTTCTTCTTCTTCTTCTTCTTCCTCATCCTCGTCCTCTTCTTCTTCTTCTTCTTCTTCATCCTCATCCTCTTCTTCTTCTTCTTCTTCTTCTTCTTCTTCTTCATCATCCTCATCCTCTTCTTCTTCTTCTTCATCCTCATCTTCTTCTTCTTCTTCTTCATCCTCATCCTCTTCTTCTTCTTCTTCATCCTCATCTTCTTCTTCTTCTTCATCCTCATCCTCTTCTTCTTCTTCTTCATCCTCATCCTCTTCTTCTTCTTCTTCCTCATCCTCTTCTTCTTCTTCTTCTTTATCCTCATCCTCTTCTTCTTCTTCCTCATCTTCTTCTTCTTCTTCATCCTCATCCTCTTCTTCTTCTTCTTCTTCTTCATCATCCTCATCCTCTTCTTCTTCTTCATCCTCATCTTCTTCATCCTCATCCTCTTCTTCTTCTTCTTCTTCTTCTTCTTCTTCTTCATCCTCATCCTCATCCTCTTCTTCTTCTTCTTCTTCTTCATCCTCATCTTCTTCTTCTTCTTCATCCTCATCCTCTTCTTCTTCTTCTTCTTCTTCTTCATCCTCATCCTCTTCTTCTTCAATTGAAGCTGCTTCTGCTCCGCCACTCTGCCATTGGACTCTTGATAGTCGTCTCCCCACACTGCTGCTGGGGGGACTTTTTAACATAGGCCTCTGTATGGCCTTCAATTTCAGCTGCTTACGCTTTGCCACTCTGCCATGGGCCCCTGTACCGCCTCCTCATGCTGCTGCCAGGCCCGTAATCTATCATGGGCCCCTGTACCGCCTCCTCATGCTGCTGCCAGGTCCAGAGTGTGTCATGGGTCCCTGTACGGCCTCCCATTGCTGCTGTCTCCATCGCCACACTCTGCCATGTGCCACTTTCAGGTCTCCTCACACTGCTGGTGGGTTCCATTTTTTGTCATAGGGTGCTGTATGGCCTCCCATTGCTGCTGCCTCCACCGCCACACTGTGGCTCCACACTCTGGTTTTGGCCCCGTGACTGCCCAAATGAGTGAAGTGTGCGGTGATTCTAAGATCGACGGCACTCATCTGCATGTCATACTGACTGACAGTATTATTTCTCTTCCCCAGCAGACTCCAAGGGCATTTAAATTAAAGGTACAGTGTTCTGCACTAATATAAAGGCTCTCTGAAGCCTAGAAACACTTTTAATAAGTTAAATTTGCATGAGCGAATTATTCAAAAATTCGATTCGGCTGATTCGCCGAATTTGCGGAATAAATTTGCATTGAATCGAATTTATTCCGCAAATTCGGCGAATCAGCCGAATCGAATTTTTGAATAATTCGCTCATCTCTAGTTATAGCATGTGGCTAGAGAGGGAGTTTGCCTCATTGCATCCTTCTACAATCAACAATTGTGGTCTCTGTATTTCTGCCAATGCTGGTTTCCATTACATATTCTGGTGCTTGTTTTCATTTACTTTTTAATAGCTGAGCTATCCATGGCAGTCAAACCTTCTTGTTTCTAACATTGTGAAACTAAAGCACTGATCTGAATGTATATACTGTAAACAGCAACCTGTATTGTGTTACACTAAAAGGACAAACATCTTTTATTCCCAAAGTTCAAATAAAAATGCACATATTTCTTATCTACTCGTACTTGAAGGATAAATCTAAACCAGGGGTCTCCAAACATTCTAAACACAGGACCAGTTTACTGTCCTTCAGACTCTAAGGGGGCAGGACCATAGGGAGTAGAAAATGTCCTGGCATCAGTGGGAGAAATCAATGCCATCTTTGGAATTGGGGGGTGAGTAGTGCCCCATTGTTGGTGTCAGTGGAAGGAATAAATCCCCATCATTGGTGTCAGTGAAAAGAACAGTGCTCCATCACTGGCATCAGTGGAAGGAATAGTGTCCCATCGTTGGCATCACTGGGAGGAATAGTACCCTATTGTTGGTGTCAGTAAGAGTAATAGTGTCCCAAGGGCCAGATAAAGGCAAACAAAGGGCGGCATCTGGCCCCCGGGCCACAGTTTGGAGACCACAGATCTAAACTTAACCCAAGGACCTGTACTGTTGCAGTTGATATAAATATGTACCGCTACCAAGAAATATGAGCAAAAACTGCAAATGGAAAGAAAGAAACATAGTCTGAAGACTAGTCAAGAGACTAAATTGGATGCTAAGAATTGTCACCCAAATAAAAAAGGTAAAACTAAGAAACACACAGATATAAAAACAATTTGGAAACTACCTATGTGGTGGTATATCTGGATGAAAACAAGTGGAAAGCCTGTTTCCACTTTTCCTATCAGGTCAAGGCTAGCAGTAACACTCCCAATAACTTTAGTGCTCATCTGAGTTACATGTGGTGTGACACTAACATTTTCAAATAATTCAGGCAAAATCTTTTTAATGGAGCTACTTCCTCCAAGACAAACCACGCATAGGTGGGCTTCTTTGCTTCCCTCTACAGACACATCACAGGAATCCCAAGTTCCAAATTACACTGGCAGAACCTGTGAGTGGAAAAACAGCACTCACCTATACATTTTCCTAGAAAAGGAATGACACCCCTCACTGTACAGACAGAGCTCACTTCAGTGCTAAGCACCCATCTTCCTTCCTGACAAGTCCATACACAGAAGAATGTGCAGGCAGATTGGTTGAATGAAGCTTTACTCCAGAGAAGAATAAATATTACCGTCCTTCCAGTAGTAATCACTTGCCCTCCTGATGATTTAGCCCCCTTCTTGACCAGGCAATTTTTTGCGTTATGTTGCTGCGTTATTTTAACTGACAAATGAGCGGTCCGGAAACGCTGCACCCATATGAAATTTACATAATTTTTTTCCCCACAAATTGAGCTTTCTTTTGATGGTATTTGATCACCTGTGCATTTTTTATTTTTTGTGGTATAAAAAAAAAAGTCTGACAATTTTTAGAAAAAAACAATATTTTTGACTTTTTGCTATTAAACATGTCCAGTAAAAAATGTTTAAAAATCAAATTTTGTCATAAATTTAGGCCAAAATGTATTCTGCTACATGTCTTTGCTAAAAAAAATCCCAATACGTGTAAATTAAATGGTTTATGTGAAAGTAATAGCATTTACAAATGGCGGAATGTTCATTTTTTTTACTAGTAATGGTGGCGATCAGCGACTTATAGTGGGACTGCAGTCGGCATTCTGACACTAAGGAGAACTGACATCCCCAGTGACACCAATACAGTGATCAGTGCTAAAAACAAAAAGCACTGGCACTGTACTAATGGCACTGGACGGAAGGGGTTAACATGAAGGGTGATCAAAGGGTTAACCATGTGCTGTGTGATGTTTTACATTGGGCTGTGTCCGTGTGCTTCACTGTAAGCACACTGCTTTCAATGGCTGTGCTGTGCACAGCCATCCAAAGCAGTGTGCACGAGCTGACAGGGAGGAGAACTGTTTTGTTTACAAACAGTTCTCCTCCCCGTCAGAGATGCTCGGCAACCACCGAGCGCTGGCGAGTAATCACTGGCTGGGACCCGGTGATTGACAGCCACGGCCGTGAACGGCGGCATGGGAAGGGCACGGTGTGTCTCATGCATGCCCCCTACCTGGAAATGCAGAATTACGTATATATAAGTGATTTTGCACTCCCGTGCCACCCTGTAGCAGTATATCTGCTATAGGGTGGTCGAGAAGCGGTTAAACAAAAACTTCTATATCACAGGGACTTAAAAAGGCTCATCCAAAAAAGCAAAAATATTTCTACTTTTATTGTAACTCAGGTGCTCACTTAATCTCTCTTATAGAGGATAGTCCTAACAAACTTTTCCAGGTAACACTAGCTTCCAGTTAGAGGACATTTTTACAAAAAGGGTACTCACAGAGTGTGACATTTTTATATTAAAGGATATCCATATCCATTTATGCTGATTTACTGCAGTGCCAGGTTTTCCCTGTGTCTTATTCAATATTGGAGGCTGTCGGAAGCCTTTCAACCTGAGCACCCGGCTCCCGGAGCATCTGATTTCAGGGGAGGTTGCAGAGCTGTTTCATCTGTCTTAGTACTGTTGTTATTACCTACAGTATACTATTCATATACCATATTTCCTTTATAAATAAATATTTTACCTAAGGATGAACCAATGAATGAATTAATTAATTCACAGAGTATTTGGATTTTTCTAATAAGAAACCACACCAAAAGCTCCCTCCTTCTGAATGAAACTTGGAATGGAGCAGTTTGTACACAGCTAGAAAAAGAGGGACTTAAAGTCATAAAATTTTGACTAAATTGTCATTTTGAGCTACTGAGCTTCATGCACAGCAGTATTTTGTGACCATAGCAGATATTACTAGTCAAATCACAATGTAGTAAGGAGCCAGAGCTCAACCTGCTGCCTACAAATGAAAATTATAGAGAATTTGATATATCTTATATATACTTGCCTAAAAAAGTTTTATTATTTTTTTTATTCCTGTTCATAATTAAGAAAGTACATATATATCTAGGGGCACTATACATTCCCTTTAAAGAGGCAATAGAGTTGATTACCAAAGCAGTAGAGGTTGTTCACAAGTGTATATTTACTTGGATGACTGAAATTAACATAGCTTCACTGAGCTAAGAGAACATAAACTTACAAAGTGAACATGCTAAGTAAATAAACCCCAATGACTG
This sequence comes from Staurois parvus, assembly GCF_062004578.1. Classification (NCBI taxonomy): domain Eukaryota; kingdom Metazoa; phylum Chordata; class Amphibia; order Anura; family Ranidae; genus Staurois; species Staurois parvus. Next base: position 10,315,321 of record NW_028318095.1, on the reverse strand, counting down.
ATAATAACTACAGTGTAGTTGGAGGTATCCAGTTTAACCCTTTCACGCCTCTCCAGAAGTTTGATTCTGCAATAAACCTATTGAACCTCTAAGGTAACTCACCAATACATGCCAATGACTCCCCATTAAGAGGGAATACTATTTCAAGTAAGTAAAATGGTAATGTTTGGAATGTTAACTATTGTGATCTCAGGGGTAAAAGTGTAACATTATCTTAGTCATTAATCTTTATGCAGTTCACATTCCATAATCCTTTTCTGTGAATCTCTCTGTGTGCAGACTTCTCAAAATGATGTTGGAATTTCTAACCATGATCATACAAATACTAACATAAATATCTTTATTCATTGGAAAACGTCTCAGAACCAAAGAGGCAGCATGAAATCGTTCAAAATAATGGAATGTGACTATAGATGAATGGATGGAAGGAGCAGCAGAGGATACTGTCTTATGCACCTCCAAGATATTGACACAAAAATTGTGGCCTTGGAACAGTGCACAAATTCACCTTATATAATGTATAAAGCATATGTTAAAAGAAGCTCAACGACTTCTAAATATGTTGAAGAATATATGCATACAAGTTGCGGTAGTATTTAGTGAAATAAAGCATAAGCCCTTTTTGATAGAACCATGAAAAAGTGTAGTACTTCATAGAAGTTGATTTACTAAAGGTTTTTACTTTCTAAGTAAATTACTTCTTTTCCATATCTTAGTGAATGTGATGTGATTGGGCACTTTGCAAGTACCCAATCACATTCATGGAAAGTAAACTGTATGTTTGCTTGCCTATGATTGAATGATGGAAGTCAACACTGCTTCACTGCTAAGCTAAAGGAAGATTTCCTTGTAAAGCAAAGAGCCTATTTGCCTTTAGTAAATCAACCCCATAGTATCCAATCAGAATTCACTTTGCTAAAGTCAGACAAGAGCAAGATGAATTCTGATGAGTTCAGCACTTTGCACTCATAGCTTTGCTTTGAGCATTAGATTACTATAATCTGTCCTATTTGTGTAAGTTAGTGTAATATCAGCAGTCTACCCTGCTGATATTACAGTGTAATACCAGCAGTCTATAATATTTTTGCAGTCTACCCTGCTTTAATCATTTGTCATCTGAAAGGTTCTGCCTCTTTCATGACCAGGGAATTTTTTGTTACTTAGCACTGTGCTACTTAAACTGGCAATTGGTTGGTCATGCAACAATGTAGCCAAATTAAATTTATATATTTGTTTTTCACACAAATAGAGCTTTCTTTTGGTGGTATATAATCACAACTGTTTTTTTTTTTTTTTGCTATATAGACAATATAGACTTAGTTTTTGTTATATAATTTTGCAAACAAATAATCTTTCTTCATAAATCTAGACCAAAATGTAGTCTTCTATATTTCTGTGGTAAAAATAACCCAAATCATTGTGTATATTATTTAGTCTGTGTGAAAGTTTGGCATCTGCAAACTATGGTGTATATATGTATTTGAAAATTAATAAATTTAATTTCTTGAGTTCCAGGACAGTACAAATTTCCCCCATTTGACCCGTTTGGAAAAAAGACAGTCCAAGGTATCTAGTAAGAGGCATAGCAAGTTTTTTGATGTTGCAATAGTTTGTCACAATTTTTCGGGAAAGTTAAGACATGAAATACTTTTTTTTTTAAATAACATGCTGTCTCCAGTGCAGTACAACCTCATCATATGACTGGTGTGGCAGCAGTCAAGGATACTGACTGGTTACAGTATGTAGAAAAAAAAGAAAACATTTTTAAACAGTCTTTAAATCAATTTTTTACATTCTCCTCTTTTTAAATCTTTTTCTTTTTTTCTCCTTATTATCATGATGATAATATGATATATTATTATCATATCCTTATGATCAGAGATTTTTTTTTAATACACTGTTATTGCTTATTATAGTGACAATCACTGTTATAAAATATAGTTAACGGTCATGAATGGTCATGAACAGGGGCGGACTGACAACTCATGGGGCCCCCGGGCAATAAGGAATCATGGGGCCCCTGTGTCCTTGCCCAAACTCAAAAAAACCTATGAAAAAGGTACCAGGGGCATCTCATGGGGACCCCTACTGACCCCAGGCCCTCGGGCAGTGCCCGAGTTTCCAAATGGTCAGTCCGCCCCTGGTCATGAATGGTTTTCATTGCATGACGGCTTGCTTAATGTTGATATGCGGTGATACAGCTATTCACATGGTACAGGTTGCCAGATACCATGTGATAACTGGGAGACAATCAAAGCATCACAACAGTAAACAAGCTGCTAATGAATGAAAAATATTCATGACAGTTTGCTAACATATCATATGATTGCTAAGACTGGGTACCAGGTACTGATCACCATGATCCGCCGTGTTCATCAGAATGGGATCGAGCCAGGAGGTGCGCTAGTGTGCATGTTCCAGACAATATACCAGTATGTCGCTGAGCCTGGCTCTGCCATCCACCCACAGTAAATGTACTGTTAGAGGGTGGCAAGTAGTTAAAACAAAGTTTTAGCAAATTGTATCAACAACTTATAAAACGCAAGCACAGCAAAATAAGAATGTTAGTGTTTGGTAGGTGGAGACCAGTGCAGTTGTTTTCATGACAAGGTCAAAATAAATGTATATAAAATTTACCACCTACTCCTAACACATAAATACCCCCCAACACTTATATCTCCAGTCGCTTGCTCCCTAGCAATTAAGCAAATAGAAAGAGTTGATACATCCTTACCAAATCCCCCATATAACTTTAAAGTGATAGTAAAGTCTTGGTTTGTCATTCTTACCTGCTCTGTGCAGTGGTTTTGCACAGAGCAGCCTGCATCATCCATTTCTCAGGTCCCCCATAGGCGCTCCTGGCCTCTCCTGGCCTCTCTCTCCTGTCAGGTGCACTACAACAAGCAGCTTGCTATGGGAGCACCCGAGCAGGAGAGCTCCCAAGCCACAGCTCTGAGTGTCCATTCACACACAAAGCCATGATTCCCCCCCTCTCCTGATTGGCTCACTGACTGTGAGTGGTGGAAACTGAGGCTCTCATGTACATCGCTGGATCAGGATGGGACTCAGGTGAGTGTTGGGGGGGGGAGGGCTGCTACACACAGAAGGTTTTATACCTTCATATATAGAATGCATGAAGGTAAAAAAAAAACTTGAGCCTTTACAATCACTTTAAAGCCCAGTTGCAGGTTTCTTTAAACAAACTGAAGCACTGATTGTGAATAAGATTGATCCTTCCATGTCATAACTTTTTATAATCATCACCAGAGAAAGCACAACATTTTTTCCCCTGGGCAACAGTCTACACATAAAGACTGCTGCTGTCTGAGTGGTAAACATAGTCTCTGTACAGTGGTCTGTGTCTGGCAGGCATAAATTGTAATTTCTATGCTGCAATTAAATTGTGATTTAAACTTATACAAGCTGGCAGTCCTTGCATACATTTTCCTAAGCCCTGCCCATTCCCCTCCCACATTAAATTTTATTCCATACAGTGAGTTATGAAAATATGAATGCACAGGATCCCTGTGGACTGCCTTATTCTCAGTCTTGGTCAGGAGACATACTGTATAATTTCTACAATGCACCTAAACCCATTTAATTGCTGTTGCCCCTTGCAATTTTAATCTCCAATAATTACATAAGTGCATTGAAACAGAGAAATCAAGTCACGGGAAAAGGAAATTCAAAGATAAGAGTTTATATTTTTTAAGCTCATTTGAGTTTTAAAGGCAAGCCTTTTGTGTATGACTCCTAATTACAGTTCTGCATTAGGTAGCTCCTGTTGCTGGTTCAGATAAAAATCCAACTTACATATTGTTATAATAACCTTTATCATACTGAGACACTGAAATAATTGTTAAATTAGATTGAAAATATACACCGAAAAGAAGATGGGCCTCATGAGACAATTTGATGCTCATCAGCAGTTGGATGAAGATGTATGGTTGTGTCATGCTCAAGAGACAAGAGAAAAACAGAAGATTACCACTAGGTCATACTTGAAATATGCAATATAAAAGTCTAGCTAATATGTTGTCCTACTAACTAGCCAAGAAATTCTAACAAACAGCTTCTACTAATGGCACTGTATCATAAACCGATACTAAAATTGTGATTGGAGTACAGCCAAGTAGCGAAAAAAATGCACTGAAGTACATATATGTAAAAATATAGAAGTGATGCTGAGCATTATATAAATTTGCAGGCTAGGCTCTGAGTTTCAAAAATATATTGAGCAGAGTTTTGCCAGGCATTTCTAATTGCTTCTGCATAGGATTTCAGATATTTCTCTCATGACTCTATTCTACAACACACCTACAAATGCACTTGTTTTCTCCTCATCCAACAAGATTCCGGGCAATTAAAAAAACTAGAAAAGCTACAATTTCTGGGGAAATTGTGTGAAGCGTTCTTGCCTCCACCAGTAGTCTACAACTGGAGTGGGCGGAGTAACTGGGTGGAGTGGGTGGAGTAACTGGTGTGTGGTTGGAGTGGCTGGAGTAACTGTGAAAAGGTTGCACTGGGCAGAGAAACTTTATGGAGTGGGCAGAGTAACTGTGTGGAGTGTTTGGAGTGAGTAAAGTACACTAACAAATTGATTGATCAAATTTAAAAAGTGCACATGGCAAGCTTGATAGAGTGAGAAATGCATTTCAACTTTTAATTATTTATATAGCACATTTAATTGCAATGTTGTTGGAGAAAGTGCTTCACAGTTACATTAAAACATACATTTATAAAAACATTAGCAGCATTATCACCTCAAATACTCTCTACTGTAGAAAAATTATTTCCAAACCTTTAACCAGAAGCCGGCCAAACTGACACAAATTCAAATAGGGCAGAGAAGAGCGGTTAAAAACAAACTGCTCCAAATAGCTCACTTCACAGGCGTCTTCAAACAGTCGTAGTTTTAAAAACTATAAATCGTACAGCGAAGAGCTTTATATTGTGAGAATCACAAGACCTAGACCTACATTTTGATGCATACTATGTCTCTGAAATATGAAAAAATGAAGGCACAGTCGCAGTTTAGAAATTGCCCTTCAAATTTGAGGTGGCTAGAGTGGAGTTTCAATGAATGTCAATAGGCAGCATGAGTTGCAAACAAATGGTCATATTGTGAAAACTATCAGGACTATGGCTTAGCCGTGGACATTTTTAGTGGCGGGAGTGATGGCAGTTTAGAAATCATGTCCTGATTTTTCAGCTCACACTCTAGCTTTTGTCAGCTCCCACTCTAGTTTTGAACATTCCGCCATTCAGTCCTATGGGACCAATTTCACCACAAAAATGCCAATATTTCAAGAACCATTTGGCGAAACGTTCCACAAAGTAATAGCACACCAATCTGGAACAATCCGCACGTTTCGGTATATTACTGTCTATGTAGTGTAAAAACTGTGGGAGGAGTTAAGGTGGTAAATTTGGCTATAATAATAAGAATATATATGTGAGATAACAGTAAGTGGTCTTGCCATGCAAGAACACTTAATAAGGATACAAGAAAATTAAAACCATTTTCCATAGGCTGTGTTCCTTTAGGGCCCATTCACACCAGAGAATGTACATGAATGAAGCGAGCCTACTAGTATGAGTTGTGTAGGGGCAGTGCGATGTGTTGTTTCAATTACACTATATGTCTTTTTTTTTTTTTTTTTTTTACTGAAATATCACAAAATTACACTTCACTCATCTTTATGATCCATAGTGCCTTGGGATGCAGAGTAGTGTGTTGCAACATGCTGCACTCAGTACAATGCACAACAAATCAGTACATTATTTCAGTGCACAACAAATCAGTACATTAGTATGAACTGAAATAATAGGGCATATAACCATGTCTATGCCTTAGGACTGTGTTGAGCAATGCTGCCCAATGCAGCTTCACACACATGGTAAAAATAGGTCCTTACTGAGTCCAAATGTAAAATGCTTTTGTTTGAAAAGAGTGTTCCTTTAAAATTTTAGTCTAGGAATATGACCAACAAAACTTAGGTTTTAATTCCATTTTTTGCCCTTTGAAATTGTCCTCACATTTTGTTATAGTTTAGTATAGTATAGTTATAGGAAAGGAATTAAATTAGAACTATAGGCAAAACTTTTTTTTTTCAATTTCATTTTCATTTCTTTGAGAAAGGGAGGGTTATAACCCCTGTCAGATTTTTTTTTTGATATCTGTGTCCCATTGCGGAGTTTTCTCTTTACTTCCTGTCCCATACTGAAACAGAAAGTGAGAAGAATTCCTTGTAAATTAAGGGAATCCATTGGAGCCCCTCATGTCACCAGAACTAATGTCCCCATTGGAAGATTTCCACTCTATTACTTTTCTGGGGACAACCCAAAATTTGGGTTTTTCTTTTACTTTCACTTTTAATGATAGTGGTAAACAGGGCAAATGAAAGGGTGAATCTCCCTAATGGGGGCACCGACAGCAATAAAAATCTGATAGGTGGTCTAATCCATCTCCGCTCTATCCAAAACAAAAAGAAAAACAGTTTTGCTTTTAGTTATACTTTAAGCCTTAAAGGTCAGTAATATATGGGCAACATACTTAAAGAAGACTTAAACTTAAAGCTTAAATCCACTTCAGAACTACAGTATATTCAACTCTTTATAATCACAAAATGAATTTATACATCCAAATGTAAAATACCCTTTGTCATGATGTATGTTACTTAACCTTGCAAAATTAGGAATGTGTAATTTATGAGTTCCTATTCTCAGACCCACTATCAAAGAGCAAAATTAGTCATAAAGGTATTGTTAAGGTAACTGACACATTGCAATGCTGCTAAACTTGGTTTGAGCATCTAAGTGTAGCACTAGCCCCTTAAGTGTTGCTTAGTAATTTTTGGATTCCCTGTCAATCTGGACCTCTCGTTGAAAGCCCAACCTCTGCTGACACCACCATGCTCTGGTAACCCAGAAAAATCACACCTGTAAAGTAGACTCACACACAGAGTAGTTTAAACCAAAATGAAGTTTATATTGGATTTGGAGGTAAATGAGTCAAGAATAACAAAATAACACGGGTATTGGCAGCAAATCTGGTCTCTCTTGGGCTGTGAGCAAAAGAAACAACACTCACAATAAAACAACAGTATGTGTTGCTTTCAGGAACAATCCACTGCCTCCAGTCTGAGGGGACTGTTGAATATTCACTGAGCAGGAATGACTATCAATAACAGATAAGCTCACTGTGGGCCTTTAGAACTATATAACAAGGATTAAATGTGAAATAAAGATAATTCTCAATTGTAATTGGTAGTGTCCCCATTAAGAGTTCTATAATGTTTTCTACATGCTTGTTGGTGCCCAATCTATATGAAGTTGCATCAAAGGGTGGATGGTAGTTCCTTACAGTGGTCACATTAGAGATAGTGAAGGAAAAGGAGAAGATTTAACACTTCCCTGATTGATGATAAAGAATTAGTGCAAGGTTCCCTTTAAGAGCTCTGACCATGAAGTTAAATGTAGTAAATAGCAATAATTAACATAACTGTCTATAGACAAAGACAACACCCTCTGAATGTCCAAGACAAAAGGTGAACAGTAGTAGGAATCCTGCTCAGCAGAGAGGGAAACAGACTTGTTGATTTAGTTGGCACTGCTGTATCTTGGAATGTAATGGTATGTCTTGAGGTCAGCTTAAACGATAACTGATCTGCAGATATATTCCAATAATGGTGCTGGTATAACTAGGCTGCAAACTAGGCTGCAAACTGGAGTGCTGTATGTGACGTTCACAACTATGTGCAAGCAGATAGCTGAGTGTTCGATCTGCTTTTCCTGATGATCAAGACAGTCCACGGGCCCTCTGGTTCAGACTTGGTATTCAACTCTTTCTCCTGCTGTCAGAGTGGCCTTCTTGACAGTGTGACAGGCTGGGTGGTCTCTCTATCTTCAACTCTGGCTTCACAGCCTAGTTCAGCACCTCCTTTTCCTTCAATCTCCCTCCACACACTCCTGGTCAATCTCCCGGGATTTGATATTTATATGCCCCTGCCCACATGTTTCTTCTCCTGGGAAATGTAGTCCTAGGCACTCTGCTTATCAGCCAAGTCCTGCTGTTCAGAAATACAAGTTCCAAAGGGCTGTTCTGTTAATGTGAGTAACCCTGAATAGCAGACCACTGCCATCTAATGTTCACTTTAGTATATTGCAAGTAATAACATTTCAATAGGCTTCAAAAATGGGTTAACTATTTGGAAATCATGGCAGTGCCATTATGGGTGGGTTGTTAAAACAATGGGGTTGATTTCCTAAAACTGGAGAGTGCAAAATCTGGTGCAGCTGTGCATGGTAGTCAATCAGCTTCTAACGTCAGCTTATTCATGTTTAGTAAATCAACCCCAATGTGTCTAAGAATTGTAAACAGTAGCCTAAACCAGGTCAAGGATGTATAATGACTGTGAGAGTAGTACACCAGTAAAGTGTATAAAGACTATTTCAACATTAAAGTCCATAGAACAATGCTACTGCAGGTCACATGCCTAGTCCAAGTCAACTGTCCTGGAACCAGAAAGTCATAGAATCTGCTGCTTTCAATTGGCAGGTTTGATTTTATATTTTGGACCCCCCATCCCAACCTGGCATTCTTTATGCCTTAATAAACTTAACCTCCTTTATGCCTTAATATTTTTTTTGAAGTAAGCATAAACGTTGTGTTTGGTATTCTCTGAAGAATGACCTGCCCTTTGCCAGGAAACACTGATGGTCTGCTTGCTTTCACATTTTTACTACAATGGTTCAGTTAAGCAATGTGTCCATAAGGATATGCTCCAAAATTTGAAAGCTTAAAAAAAAAAGGACGTCTTAGTTCAGGCAACTGTTTTTTGTACATCTCCATCTGGGAAAGTTTCTGCTACTTAATATAAATAAATACTTTGAGAAAATCAAGAAACTCAAAGACACCATTTGGCTTCACTTTATTACATTTTACAGATACACCAGACAACAACTAATTGAGAGGTAGTGCTATTTGATGACCGACACCAGATTTATTTTGCATCATGGGAAGTGATTGTTGCTGACACATTTTTGCTGAAGAATAGCCCCACTCACATAAAGTACATAGATCTGTCATAAAACACATCCTTGTGTTTCTTATATAGAGACATTTTAAATGCCTATTAAATTTTAAAACAGAAATTGCCAGCATATAAATGACATAGCAGCAGACATGATTTAACATAAAAATGTACTCCTGTGGTTACTGAGCTGGTCATTGTCTGTCTTCTAGCAGAACAAAAGAGAGCGTTTCAGTTGTAGGATTTATGGGTTATTTTTCTCAAGATTAATCTCCGCTCAGGACAGAAATGGATGAGAAAAAATAAAAACGTTATTGGGATTTGCTTGCATACAGTATTACTTGTTTATCTCAGTAGCCTATAGTGCAACTTACTGGATAGAAAAACATTTTGTGGACCTTCTAATGTGAACTGCATCTGTTTAGCTTACCATTTCTGAAAAAAAAAAATACTATTGCATACCTCCCAGTTGTCCCTGTTTTTGTGAGACAGTCCTAATTTCTCAGATCCCCAGGTAAAATGTGTCAGTATGTTTGACTCAGTTGTATCAACGGTGGTAGGCGAGAGCTCCATCAAGGTGCAGAGTCTTTATTAAGAGCCTCCACAAGAAAGCATGTATTAAGAGGCGTAACTCCAACAGGTCAGAGTAATCAGGTCAGCTAACTATCAGGTAGGGGCAGAAAAGTACCAAATTGACAAGCAAAGGTGAAGCCCATGAAACAAAAACAATGTTCAGGCAAATTTGTACAGTGGACAAAGCTTGAGGATGATATCAGACTGTTGGAGATGGGTAATGAGCTAAGGTCAGTGCATATGGAACATGAAATCTTGATGGCAACCCTAAGGGCCTTTGTCAACAGGCTTTGGGCTTGTGTTGATAGGAACACGCAGCTTGCTCTTAGATACATTCTGCTTAGGTTTGAGATGAGTTTGAGAATACGTTTGACATAATTTCAAACTCATGACATGCACTGAGCTCCTTCTGATGTGCATTTAACCTCCATCTTAACCACATCAAACTGCCACCAACTGTTTTTGCAGTGATGTGACTAAAACCTTCAACACAAGACTTTTATGCTGCTACCCAGAAGCAAACAAAATATGTACTTACATATACCAAAAAATAGAAACACTACAATTTGCAGGTGTGAAAGTGACAACAAGTTTTGCGTTGAAAGCAGAAGTAATGTAACATTCTTTTGCTTCTGCTGTGTGATGAGACACCTAGTTAACAGGTGGGAAGCTTCACTTTCATCATTCACTGCATGCACTGCTAGTAGAGTCATGTCAGAGCTTACTGAGTTTCAAAGAGGGCAAATTGTTGGTGCCCGTTTAGCTAGTGCGGTGTTGTGTCTCCACAGTACAGTGCAGTATCAAAGGTTATGATGGTGTATAAATTGGAGATGCCAATTTATTTGCCGTGTTGCAAGATACACTATTAAAGGTCATGACAGCATATACAATTTCAGATAAAACATCTGATAAGCATAAGCCCAGTTGATAATTTAAACTGAGTGAAAGAGACAAAAGGACATTGTGCAGGATTGTGACCCGGAAAATGAAAACAACCATTGCAAAAGTGACTGTAGAGCTCAATCTCAGTCCCGTGAAGATTGAGCTTTGCTGCCACTTTTGCAGCAGTTGTTTTCTTATTCTGGGTCACAATCCTGCGCAATGTCCTTTTGTCTCTTTTGGTCAGTTGACCATGTCAACCACGCTTAAACTTATCAGACAACGATTTATCTGAAACTGTATATGCCGTCATGATCTTTATTAGTGTATCTTGCAACACGGCAAATAAATTGGCACCTCCAGTCACAGAGGCACCAGCTAAGTTGGAAACCACAATTTGCCCTCTTTGAAGCTCAGTAAGCTCTGAAATGACTTTGTATTACTAGCAGCATACGCAGCGAATGATGAAAGTGAGGCTTCCTACCTGTCAGCTAGGTGTCTCATCACACAGCATAAGCAAAAGAATGTTACATAATTTCTGCTTTAAATGTGAAACATGTCGTCACTTTCACACCTACAAATCATGTAGTGTTTCAATTTTTTTTGCCTAACTCCTGTACATTTAAATATACAGCAAAAGTACTAAAACTGCTAGGGGTGTGAGGTGCTGCCAAAGTTTCCGAATACATAAGGAATTGTGATGCACAAAAAAGACCGACAATGGGGCTTACTTTTTATTCTATAACTAACTGCGCCATTGTTTCCATTTTCATAACCTACATCACATGCAGAGATCATATACAAAACTGGAAGAACTTTTCAGGTACCATTTTATTCAATCCAAATTACAGGCAGATGTGTTAAACTACAATCAGTTTACTAATCACTGTTATATGTTGGAAAATGTAAGCCCTTTTTCTAGTCAGTGTTTAGTCACAGCATTAATATTTCAACATTTAAGACCAACAGAAACCCATCTTTTTAACAAAAACTTCTATTAATACAGATTCTTATATATACATTGTAAAGCACTGCGCAAACTGTTGGCGCTATATAAATCCTGTATAATAATAATAATAAAATAGGAATGTAAGCTTAAAAAGAAGTACAAAGTGATTTCAAATAATGTTTCCTGGAACAACGTCAGCTTTCATAGAGTATACCTTTCTTTAAAGGACTATATCCAAATAAAATAAAGCATCACATCCCTCCTGTGGACCCATGCTATGGACTCACAACATATCTTTGAGTCTGTAGCAGAGCTCTGTCCTCAATTATGTCAACCAAGAGGTGTATTGCTCTGAATCCATTTTTTTTTTGTTAGCGTGGGGAAAAGTTACATTTCTGCCAGGTTTTGACTGCTGCCTGTGGCCCACTTAAAAATATTTTCCTCAGTTCCTGTCCATGTGCTAGCTATACAAGAAATTAGGGGTGTGATTGTCACTGAGATAAGATGACACAGTCAGAAATACCATTTTTTTATTGCTGTCTGTTACCCAATTTGGAAGATGCCACATACCTTTGCCCTGTATATGTGTTTAGTATACTTAGGTTTGGGGGGGGGGTCACTCACCCCTATACAGTTAGCACACTAGTGTGCCATGCACAATCTTCAATCCATGTTATATAGCATTGCAATTTCATGTCGACTAGCTCATATATTCACAAAGCTGTATCTGTTGTATTTTGGATACTCTGCATCTCTTGTTGATCAAATTAGCATGTACTGCTATTAAAATGTTACAAATAAAGAATTTCAAATGTATTTCAAACTGCAAATTTTTCCCCTTGTCAACATGTGTAAATCTACAAAAGAAGTAAATTAATGTATATGTTTTATTCCAGAGAAACAGATATTTAATCAACCACCTCATGCATATCTTTAAAGTATTTGCCCAACATCAGTACATCAATACAAAATGATATAGACAAAGTTTAATTAAAAAACAATACAATTAAAAAAATGCATCACAAAAATAAAACAACAATGTATGAAAAATTGTTTATTCCGCACTTGTGAAAGATTATAAAATAAAATTTGTGTGTTGACATTGTATTATATGAATCAAGTCAAGCCCAGATGGCAAACTGTTTGAGTTGTCTTAGATATACATATTTATATATATTTTTCCTCTCTATATACTACATGACAAGAGCATTATGGGATTTCTGAACAAACAATGCAGAATATGGTGTTTCCTTTCATACACTCTGTCTCCAAATCAAACCTCCAGTCCTACAGAGAAAGTAAGAGTGAAGAAGAGGAGTGAATTTCCACTTGAGCTATTGAGTTCGACAGACTTTTTACAAGAGAGAGTGTCTGGAAAACAGCTAAAAAGGACCTAAGGTACCCACCTGCTGGATGCCTGTGAATAAAACAAATATTTAAATGTAATATTTTATATTTATATGAATAAGTTTGAAACATTATTTTAAGTCTTGACACTTAGGAATGGGTCATGCTAGTGTGTTTTCAGATGTGAGTCACACAGAATTGCATGACAATGAAAAATACATTATATTACATTATATTCAATGGTGTCTGTTTACATTAATGCAACTCAGCATTGAGTGATTTTTGAAAAGTTTCCTGTACTACTCTGGTTCAGTTCCAGTGTGATTTTGGCCCCATAGAATATGCAAACCACAGCCACATAGCATCCAAGTAGCTTCCAAGTAGCATCCAAGTAGCACTACATAGTTACAATTAAAAATTAGATCACAGCAATGAGAACCTGGTCATAATAATAATGAAAGTGAATATGTACAAAACTACTATACAATCCCTTTAAAAAATCATGTTGCTTATTAGTAGTCCTCCAAAATTAAGAAGCAAAAGATAGCTGTTTGTTGAGTCTAGAGAACAAAGTGAAGAAGATCATCTATGTTCTAGTGAAGAAGATGAGTGCTATTCCTTCAGTATCACCATAAGCCAAAATTAATTTTATTCTTCTATATATTATTAAAGGCACATTTTCTAAGTTCTACAAATACATGATCTAGTACACACAGGAATGGTTGGCTTTCAAATTTTAATTCAAAATAGGATCCAGTCCATTCCCATAATCTGTTTTTAATACACTGCCATGCTAAATATATAATATTTCCAACTGGTTGTTAATCTGAAAATCAAGAGGTGTAGACAATTTATTGGATAGAATGTAACATTAGGATTTTAATGATATAATTATACAGAAATCTTAAGTATACTTGATGGGGGAAAATCTTGGCAAGAGAAAGCGCTCCATTAGGTAGACCAGAATACCGGAAGTCTTTTTTTTTTACATAAAATGATATTGGGAGAAATGGTGGATTCGCGGCAGTGGTCACCCTTGGAATTCTTCATAAATCCTCTGTCGTCTTCTGTATTTTCACTGCTTACTTAATTCTGTCATATTCTTAATTTAAAAGGCATCATAAAAAGAGTAATATGTCACGTAAGTGCAATAAAATGCGCACACAGATTCTTTGTTAGAATGAGAATTCCCCTGATTAGCAGGACAATGAATTCATGTTTGGCAAAATTGCACATATGTCCCTGATTTAAAAAATTATCACCGGGCTTTATGGAAAATGTTTACCTTGCATTATTAAAACTTTTCGACGAATAGAGTTATTTCACAGAAAGCTGAGCTGCTTCTACAGAGTAGGTGAATTACTCGAACTAATTTAGAAGTCGTTTGCTGGTGTCAGAAATTTGGCAGTGTGAGGCCTACTGGTATTCAGTTTAATTTTTTTTTCCAGAAGAATGAGCTGCCTCTGTAACATTTGCTTTTCTGCTACTGCAATATTGTCTTTTTTGTAGAAATAACCGCTAATAATTAACACTTATATGCTAGGAAGTATCTAAATACCTTTTATATTTTTAGGAGTTAAAGTTGCTTTCTACCATGAATCCAAATTAAGCTTCTTAATCAAATGTCTCCCCCTCTCCCTCGTTTATCTTTTACTTTCCCCACCTACCTCACCACTTCCCAGGTAGTATATACCATTCAAACATCTTACCCTCCCTTCTCTGACACTTCCCTATCCATTCCCAATGTAATCACTAATCACTGCAACAGCTTCCTCTTCTTTCCTTATCCTATTGCCCCTCATTTCCTCACCCGAAAAGGTGATCATAGACTGTAGGCATGCTATAGGAGTTGTTGGGAACTAGGGACATGCTTCAGGAGATGGTTATTGTGATGTTTACATGCGCTCAGCTTCATCATACAAAACTGAGCTCATACTATTCCCTCCAGCCCATGCCCCCTCCCCTGACTTCTCCATCAAGATCAATAACACAACCATCAGTCCCTCCCCTCATGACAGGGTGCTAGGTGTAATCCTAGACTCCCATCTGTCCTTTCAGGCCCAAATCCAATCACTGTCCAAATCTTGTAGACTTCACCTCCACAACATCTCCAATATACAGCCATTTTTAACCTCTGAAACAAGTAAGCAACTTATTCACTCCCTGGTTATCTATCGCCTTGACTATTGTAACTCCATCCTCATTGGCCTACCTCATCACAGGCTATCCTCTCTTCAGTCTATCATGAATGCTACTGCCAGATTCATCCACCTTACTAACCATTCCATATCTGCCATCCCTCTCTGCCAATCCCTCTGTGACAGACGTGGCATCAGACCCCCAGCCCTTCTCACCAACTTGTGACCGAAGGATTAGCCAATCTAAAACCGCGCTGTCACGTGCGTAACAATGCCACACTCAGCTGCACCCCACACAAAGATTTTCCCGCTCACTGGAAAACAACCTATGTGCAGCAGCCTGAGAGCGATTGTTACTGGGTCAGGTTAATTACGCAATTAACCCTTCACACTGCCATCACCACCTTTTTGTACAGAGTAGGAGGAAACTCGCCAATCTTAGCAGTAACACTATGATGTTTGAATAAGCGTCTGTATACACACTGTCACCGCAGGCAGATGTATGCAGAAGTTTTTTTTTTTTGTATTAACAATTTTTATTGATTTTCACATATATACATATAAAAAGAACATGTTGAAAAAGAACAAAATAAAAAGAAAGAGAACATCGATGGTAAAATCTGCATAATAACTTCACATAGCTACAGTGGGGAGGCTCTCAGACCAGCACAGTTGGAGAAAGGTGGGAAGGGGAGAAATTATCCCATGGGTGCCACACTGCCTCGAACACAGCTGTCAAGCCGGAATGGATAGCAGTCAGATATTCCATCTGTCGTACATCAGCAATAATTTTAAACAAAGTGGATATTGAGGGCGGTATAGCAGATAACCAACACATAGGAACGCTTCTTCTGGCTGCAGCCAAAATATGTGTGGAAAGTTTCCTGGACACCTTGGGAAGACCTGGAAATGGCAAACCCAATAAAAATTATAGAGGTTCAAAGGGGAGAGAGGTATGCAATAACAATTGTAAAAAAGACAAAACCTCTTCCCAAAAAGGGACAATGGATCTACAAGTCCAAAAAATGTGGAAGAGGGAGCCAAAGTCCCTCCCACAATGCCAGCAGGCAGAAGAAGCACTTGGGTTAAAAGCATGAATAACTTCAGGGGTTTTGTACCACAACATTAGAATTTTGTATGTATTTTCTTTATAAACCACACAGACAGAGGATTTAGATGCGTTTTCCCAAATTTTCTTCCACTGTGTTAGATCGATGTCACATTGCAGAAACTGGGACCACTTGCGCATGTAACGGTGAGTGTCGCTAGAAAGGGGGGTAGCGTCCATTAAGAGTTTGTATATTTTGGAAATTATACCCCTTTGATGTGGGCCCTGTATACATAGATGCTCAAAGGGCGAAGGTTTCCCAAGAGTCAAAGTGGGGGACATGGTGGAGAAAAAATGGTGTAGCTGACGATATATATAAAAATGTTGGGAGGGCAGATCCTTTTTCTGAAGGTATGAGAACGGTTGCAACTTCTGAGTAATGGGGTGTACTAGGTGGCACAATTGGAAAAAACGGGCCTTGACCCAAGGGAGCAACCGGGACACGGCCAAACCATCTGGAAGATTGGGATTAAAGAGAATATTAGTCAGTGGAGAGCAGTCTGAGGTCAGTGCAAACCTGGTCTTACATTTCCGCCAAATACTCATGGAAAATTGCATGGGGCCAAGGAAGAGATGACGAAAGGGGGCAGGGTCCACCGCCGAGGATGACCAGAGGAGAGAGCAAGGATGAGTCGGAGTCAATTGTAAGGACTCGATCTCAGTCCACAAGTTGGGAGGAAACTGAGTGGACCATGACGGAATAAATGGAGGTGAGAGGTGAGAAGCATAGTAGTAGGTCACGATATCCGGATCCCTAGGCCTCCTCTAGAGCGCAAAGACAGTAGCACGCTGCGAGCAATTCTATGCCACTTATTATGCCAGATAAAGTGTAGAAGGGATTTCTGGAGGGAATGTAGTTTGGACATGGGAACAGTAACGGATAGAGTCGCAAATAAATATAAAAGCTTGGGTAGTACAGTCATCTTTATGACATTGATATGTCCCAAGAATGATAAAGGTAGAGTATCCCAAAACTTTAGGGAACGGGAAATAGCTATGAATAGTGGGGGAAAATTGGCATTATAAATAGAACTGTAGGAAGAGGTAAGATTAATACCAAAATATTTTATAGAATGGGTGCACCATCGATATGGAAAAGTGTCTTGAAGGGATGAGAGGACAACTGGTGGAATGTGGAGCGGGAGCGCTTCAGTCTTGGATGTGTTAACCTTGTAACCCGAAAGAGTCCCGAATTGTCATAAAAGTTTATGTAATGCTGGGAGGGAGATTTGGGGGTTCGAGAGAGTGAGGAGAATATCATCCACAAATAGGGATAGTTTGTATTCACGGCCATGAGACAATACCCCCCTTATGTCAGGATGGGCCCGGATTGCAATAGCCAATGGTTCCAAACAGAGGATAAATAATAGGGGAGAGAGTGGGCATCCCTGCCGCGTACCATTCGACATCTGGAAAGGAGGTGAAAGAAAGGAGGCTAGTCTGACCTGTGAGGAAGGGTGAGAATTAAAGAGCTTTTAGAGCTTCCACGAAAGGGCCACAGAAGCCAAACTTCTCCAAGACCATAAACGTATAAGGCCAGCTGAGGAGCTCAAAAGCTTTTTGGGCATCTAAGCTCAATAAAATAGTAGGGTTGGAGGACCGGTTAAAGAAGTCAACCAGATCAATAGATCTTCTGGTATTATCCGCTGCATGTCTGGCAGGAACAAACCAACCTGGTCTCTGTGTATGAGCTTGGAGATGAGCCTAGATAACTGATTGGCGAGGATCTTAGTAAAAATCTTGTAATCAGAATTCAATAGAGCAATAGGACGGTAATTATCTAAGATGGAATGGTCTTTGCCAGGTTTGGGAATCACAGAGATATACGCTTGGGAAAAATCGGCTTGGGGAACAATACCTCTGAAAAAATCGTGATAAAGAGAAAAAAGATGGGGAGCTATGATACCAATGAAGATCTTGTAATAGGAGCAGGGAAGTTCGTCTGGTCCCGGGGCTTTGCGCGAGGGGAGATGTTTAACCGTATCAAATAGTTCTTCAGGTGTAATGTCAGCGTTAAGAGCCGCAATGTCAGAAGAGGATAGCTTTGGTATTAGTAGGGGATTGAAAAACCTATCAAAAGAAGTTTCTGTAAGAGGGGGGAGGAGATCTGGGGTCAAACAGTTGTAAAGGGATTCATAATATGAGCCAAAAAGTGAGACCATCACACGAGGATCGTAAGTAGGGCTCCCATTCGGCTGGACAAGATGGTCCGGCAATGTAGAAGGGGACTGTGCTTTAAGTCTATTGACAAGCATACGATGGGGTTTGTTAGAGAATTCATAGAATTTCTGCCTAACCCAGAGAAGAGATTTTGTGGACTTACAAGCATCAAGGGTTTTGATTTGGTCACATAGGGAGGTCACTTTATACAGCCGAGGGATAGACGGCTTTGTTGAAAATACATATCAAGGCCCTGTGAGAGCTCAGCACGGAGATGTTCTGTGGTCAAGAAGGACTCATTGAGACACCAATGGCCTGATTTCGGCATAACATTGGGGAATAATAAATTTAAGGTCAGGGAGGCGTGGTCAGACCATGTAATAGGATTGATGTCAGAAGAAACTAGGAGCGGAAGAAGAGGAGCGGAAATGAAGAAATGATCTAAGCGGGAGTAGCAGCGGTGAGGTGTGGAGTAGAAGGTGAACTGTTTGTGGGTAGGATGACGAATCCGCCAGGCATCAAAGAGACAATGCTCCCTAATTAATTTACGAAAAGATTTCGAGGAGGAGCACTGCCGCTTCGAAGGAGTGGACTCGAAGAGGACCCTCCTATCCTTGTGCGGTGAAAGGATTAAATTAAAATCACCCCCTATAATCATGTGTGGAGCGGAGAAGGAGCCTAATTTGGCGAGAGTTTGTGTAAGAAATTGTAAATGACCTGAATTCGGAGCATAGAGATTCAGCAAAATAAGGGGAGTGTCACCAAGCATACAATCTAGGAGAATGAAGCGACCATGATGATCGACCTTGGAGGAGACGACCCGAAGGGAGCAATGTGTCTGGATCAGTATTGCCACTCCAGCCCTACCAGATGGGTCAAAGGCCGAATAGGATGGAGAAAAAAACCTTGTGGCAAAAACAAAAGGAACCTGCTGACTTAAAATGAGTCTCCTGGACAAAAATAATATCTGCTCCTGAGGATCGGAATTCCTTCAAAGCCATCCACCGCTTCTGAACAGAGTTAAGACCTTTGATATTATATGACAGAAGTCATAAAGCCATCATACAATAACAATGAGTATGACACATGTACCAGCAGAAAAGATAAAGGAGATACCATTGATGAGACAAAACAGAAAACTAATAATAGACAAACCAAAAACATTGCAATAAAAAACATAGATACCCATAAGGATATGAACTTGGGAGAAACATCAAAACCCAAGTCGTCCGGACAATTGTCTTTACGGGATCGGGGGCAACAGAACAACCGGAACATATCAGTTAGCAAATCCGGCCAGTAAAATATAACATATGGGGGACCCAGCACAGGGAAAAAAAGGAAAAGGAAGGGAGGGGAGGGGGAGGGGAAGGGAAGGGGGGGAAGGGAGGGGAAAGGGGGAAAAAAAAGGGGGGGGGGGAGAGGGTGGGTAAGGATACAACCTCGAAGTGCCCACAGAGGAACACCGCAGAGAAGCATCAACCAGGCATGTCACTGGATCGAGGAGGACGAGGACGCTGTGGAGTACGTGAAGGGCGCTTCCGGCCACTACGAACTGGTGTCCAAATCTTGTTGGGGGTGGCGGAAGGACGAGACGGAGAAGGCGATAATGAGGAATTGTCTTCCGGCAGAGGAGGTAGTCCCAATTGCTTCAGGAAGGAGTCCGCCTCATAAAGATCACGTAGAGAAACTTGGGAATTATCTTTGGAGACGACCAACCTGAAGGGAAAACCCCAGCGATAAGGGACACGGTGGTGCTGGAGGTGGTGAGTGGCTTCAGTGCTCACCGTTTAGCCAGGGTAATTGGAGAGAGATCACAGAAGAGCTGAAGCCGGTCCCCTTTAAATTCCAGGGACGGGATGTTGCGCACAGCAGCCAACAAGGCTTCCTTGCTCTCAAAAAAGTGAAAGCGGACGATGACATCACGTGGTCTGGTGCCGTCAGCAGGTCTGGGACCTAACGATCGGTGGACCCTGTTCATGCGCCAATCCACTTCTGGGACCAAGGGGGCAGTTGCGGCGATGAAGGACAAGAGATGTCTGCGGAGTTGGGAATCGGCAATAGATTTAGACATACCGCGGATGCGGATATTTTGCCGGCGTTCCCTGTTTTCCAAGTCCTCTTGTTGGAGCTGAATTTGGGACATGGTGTGCTTCAGATACGCATTATCTTCTTCTAAGACGTGGACTTATTGCACCAGTTCATCAAATTTATTCTCCAATTGATCCGCACGTTCCCCAATTTTTGCTATTTCTCCCCGAAGATCCAAAGCCAGCTTGCTCACTTCAGCGGATATGGTGGCGGTAATATTGCGTAAAAAAGCCTGCAATTTTTCCTCCAGCACAGATATCGTGAGAGTATTAGTATTAGGCAGCACAGGAGGATTGGCAGAAGCAGGTGGTGGAGGGCTCAGCGGAGAGTGCACCATCGCCCCCCCCTACAGGGGTCAGGGGCTCTGATTCCTTCATCTGGGGATACTGAGAATGTGAGGAGGTTTGCTGTTTTGCAGAGGCAGCTGTTGCAGTACCTCCGGCAGCCACTGGGGGCCTGCCGGAGCTCAGCTGCGGGATCGCGCCCAAAATTGAGGCCAGGGATTGCGACCTATGGAGGAACCCCTGCAGCGGTGACGGCCGCGGCTCATGCGGCGGCGGGGAAGGGGGCTTCTAGCGCCCGATCTTCCCCATGATGAGGATGGGGACTGGAGAGCAGGGTGCCCCGCTACTGTGATACACCCAGGGATGCCTGTGGACCAGCGATGCGCCGTGGGTGAGTCTCTAGAGCCAAGAGAGGAGCGGAGCTCAGTAAGATGCGGCCATCAGAGTTCCCGACCGCGCATGCGCCCCGTATGCAGAAGTTTAAAAACACACAGTAGCGCTCTTCAGAGACAGGGATTCTTAGTTTGCATTAAAGAGCTTTAGAAACAGTTCAACACTTTTCAGATAATAGGATTTATTACTAAAAAGGTCAAAATGGTGCAAATAAAATATTTACAGAAAAAGATGTAGCCAATATATATATATAAATAGAGAGAGCAATAACACAACAGGGAGATAACAGAAAGAAGTTTAGAGAGGTAGAATACTTGCAGAAATCCCGGTTTAAGCAGCGTTCAAGTGTCCGAACAAAAGGGTGCCTGTTCTCCCAAAATTGGTTCCTGATGTTAAAAGGGAGATCTCTTCATCTATCTCTCTCAGGCCTGACAGCCTCTTTTCTAGGAACCCAGCAGAGTGTCTCTTTAAAGCAGAGAACCAATCACCTCATTTGGGGAGGGGTGTTTAGGCAGGGAACTCAGGCTAAGACCAAATCCCTCACGGTTTATATCATGGTCAATAACCTTCCATAGGTACATGTAGCATCCTATTCACTGGCAGGATAATATGCAGATATTCTAAACGTCCAGACATTATTATTATACAGGATTTATATAGTGCCAATAGTTTGCTCAGCACTGTACATTATAATGGGAGACAGTACACGAGACAGTACAGTAACAATACGATTCAATACACAAGGGGTTCGAGGGCCCTGCTCCTTGGAGCTTACAATCTAAGAGGGAGGGGATAGTGATACAGGAGGAAATAGCTGTGGGGGATGGAGTGGTAGGAAGAGTGGAGGAGATCAGTGTGACGGACGTGGGATCGCTGCCACCAATATGCGACCATCCCACGATCACTGTCACCAATATGTGACGAACGCGGCGTCAGACCCCTGACCTTCTCACCAAACTCGTGACCGAAGGACTAGCCAATCTGAAACCGCGATGTCACATGCGTAACAATGCCACACCCAGCCGCACCCTGCACAACGATTTTCCAGCTAATGGACCACAATTGATGTACCGGCAGCCTGAGCGATTGTTACTGGGTCAGGTTAATTACGCAATTAACCCTTCACACTGCCACCACCTCCTTTTTGTACAGAGAAAGAGGAAACTCGGCTATACCAGCAATAACACTATAATGATTGAGATAATCGTCTGCCTAACACGGCCACCGCAGGCCGGTTATACAGAGGGTTAAACAAACACAGTAGCACTCTTTTTAGAGGCAGGAATTCGTAAATTGCAATTAAGAGCTATAGAAACAGTTCAACACTTTCAAAAGGAAAGATTTATTACTGAAAGTCAAAAAGGGGTGCAATTAAAATATTTACAGAAAAAAGATGTAACCAATATATATATATTAATATACAGAGAACAACAGCACAGCAAAGAGATGCCAGAGAGAGGTTAAAGGGTTAAAGTACTTGCCAAAGTCCTGGGTTAGCAGATCAAGTTTCAGAGCGAAAGGGTACGGGTCTCCCCAGGTGGTATTGATGTTAAATGGGAGAATTCTTCAACTTCTTCTCTTAGGTCTGACAGCCCAATTTGTAGTTCCACAGCAGGGAGTGTCTCTGAAGTCAAGGACCAATACCCCGTTTAGGGTGTGGAGGTCTGGGCGGATACCTCAACTAGAGCCAAAATCTCTCTTAACTCATATTTTGGCCCATAACTTTCCATCTGCACAAGTGACATTCCACCCACGGGTAGATTACTATGCAGACACGTCTGAGGATTGATTAGATATGAATTCTAAAAGTATACACTGAACAGTTCACGAGATCTACTTTTTGGCTTTCCTATGTATTCGAGACAAGGCGAGTGACCTACCAAAATGTTCGTCTCCTCTTTGCCAATCTGACGATATGTCCAGTTTTTATGTAAGTCTCTCATATTCCAAGATATGAGACATAGGGGAAAATGGATTTTAACAAAGGTTATCTGGTCGTGTTTCCTGGGAATGTTCTTTGAAATCCTGGGAAAGCTTGCCTTATCTTATACGAGGTGTTACATTGTACAGGTTCCTTGGACAGCTAGGCCCCAGCTCCCTTGGGGACTTTATAGCTCCTAGCCCCCTTCTGGGCCCTGGCCTCCTGTGACACTCCAAACACACATACACACTGGCCAAATGTTGCTGTGACTCTCAGAGAGGGAGGGGGAGAATGAAGGGGAAATATGTTTGTCAGGATGGTTAACCCCTTTGCCAAGATGGAGGTTGAAGCCAAAATGGTTGTGTCAGGAGCCGCGGCGGCGTGTGGCTCGGCGCAGGTGCAGTGTGCCGATGCACTCTGGTGTGCGGGCACTAGGTCCTGGGCGGCCGCGGCGACGGCGGAACTCGCGCATGTACACTCGCGACCACGGGTGCACGCCTGGCACCAATGACAGTGCAGGGCGCGGTATTTAAATCCACCCTGCACTGACACTGGTTGCCGTATGGTCTTATCTGGTTGTTCCTGCTCCTGCTATCTGTCATTTGGTTGTTGCCGACCCTGAGTGATTCTGACCGTGCTGTCTTCTCTAACAACAAGATGCTACAAGAAGCAATTGCGAAGGCCCAGGAAGACAGTAAGAGGGCGTTCGACAAAAGGAGAAGAGGCGAACTGATCCTGCAACCAGGGGATCAGGTCTGGTTAGCGACAACAAATTTGAAGATGTCATGCCCTTCTAAAAAACTGGGACCGAAGATTGTGGGACCATTCCAGGTGAAACGGAAGATCAATGAAGTGGCATATGAACTCACACTTCCTGAAACTTTTAAAATTCACCTAGTGTTCCATGTGTCTCTACCAGGGGCAGACTGACCATTTGGAAACTCGGGCACTGCCCGAGGGCCCGGGGTCAGTAGGGGGCCCCATGAGAAGCCCCTGGTACCTTTTACATAGGCTTTTTTGAGTTTGGGCAAGGACACAGGGGCCCCATAATTCCCTATTGCCCGGGGGCCCCATGAGTTGTCAGTCCGCCCCTGGTCGCTACTGAAGCCAGCTGAGCGGGACCCCTTCCCGGATCGGAGGTCCAGACCCCCGGAGGCAATAACCATTGATGAGCAGGAGGAATTTTAGGTGGAAGCAATCTTGGATTGCAGGAAGAGGGGTGACCAGATACAGTTCCTGATCAAATGGAAGGGCTATGGCCCTGAGGAGAACTCATGAGAACCAGCCCAAAATGTTCATGTCTCCAGACTTGTCCGGGATTTTTATCGTAACCACCCTTGGAGGAAAGATCAGTTGGGCACCCAGAGGTTGCCCGTGGGGGGGGGGCAATGTCAGGAGCCGCCGCGGCGTGTGGCTCAGCGCAGGCGCAGTGTGCCGATGCGCACTGGCGTGCGGGCACTAGGTCCTGGGCGGCCGCGGCGATGGTGGAACTCGCACACTTGCGACCACGGGCGCGTGCCTGCCACCAATGACAGTGCAGGGCGCGGTATTTAAATCCGCCCTGCACTGACACTGGTTGCCGTATGGTTTTATCTGGTTGTTTCTGCTCCTGCTATCTGTCATTTGATTGTTGCCGACCCTGAGTGATTCTGACCGTGCTGTCTTCTCCTGCCCTACCCCTGGCTTGCCTGACCTCTCTCTGGATGCTCCCTATTGGATCTGACCTCCTGTTACTTACCTGGCGAGTGACCCGACTATTCTGTGCCTGCTGACTTGTACCGCACTGTTCCCACGGTTACTGATCCGGCCTGTCTGACCACACTTCTGCTTAGCCATCCATCCGTCCCGCACGGACCCATCCGTCTCTTCACGTCAGGCTCTTTACCAGCAGATACCTCTGGTGGAACCCTCTACCACAGGTGGGTGTACTCAGGGGCCGCGACCTAGTCTCTGTCTGCTCCAAGTCCATCCCCACCATCAGGGGCCCTGGTGAAAAAGCAGACTGGGACTTAGACTCCGCGCTCTGGGGAATCCTATTCTGTGGGATTCTAGAGGTACCGCCAGGCGGTACATTACAGGTTGAACTGCGTCCATCTCTGTGTGTACGCTTGTTACACCTCCCCCTTGGGTGGTTGCATTGGAGGGGACTGCAATTTCCCTCCTGACGCAACCCACTTTTGCCACGGGCTGGCATGACCAGGGCACAGAGCCACAGTGCCCAGGGGTTCACCTTGGGGTGATATGCACTGCGGGAGAACCCAGTTCCTTCTGAAAAGGAAGCTGTTCTCCCTGGCAACACTGCTGTGGCAACCAAGTGAGTGGTCACGGGTGAGCACCAGTCGACGGTGACTATCCGGATACCGTGGCGACGGCCGGGGTGCCCACCTGTTCACAAAACACTTCAGCTCAGGGGTGTAATCTGCTAGCATATTAATATGTAGCTTCTTGTCGAGGTAGAGAAGGAGATTTCCTTCTCCTATCTTCTTCCTCAGGCCTAGGACTACATCTGGCCTGAAGGTAGTGGCGCCTGTGTGCACTGGAACCGGACAGGCGGATTCTGGAACTCGCCTCCCAGATGTGTCCACAGGTACCTTCATCCAAGATGAACAGTCCTCGTTACCTGCTAGCATCCAGGACACCAGTTCCTCCAGTTTCCTGTCTGCTAGGTCAGTCACAGGTCCAGCTGAGCCATGATAGTTGCACCCAGGCGTCTTACCGTAGCCAGCTGCACCCATAACTGACGTAAACAGCCTGAGCGATTGTTACTGGGTCAGGTTAATTACGCAATTAACCCTTCACACTGTCACTACCTCCTTTTTGTACAGAGAAAGAGGAAACTCAGCTATACCAGCAATAACACTATAATGATTGAGATAATCGTCTGCCTAACACGGTCACCGCAGGCCGGTTATACAGAGGGTTAAACAAACACAGTAGCGCTCTTTTTAGAGGCAGGAATTCGTAAATTGCAAATAAGAGCTATAGAAACAGTTCAACACTTTCAAAAGGAAAGATTTATTACTGAAAGTCAAAAAGGGGTGCAATTAAAATATTTACAGAAAAAAGATGTAACCAATATATATATATTAATATACAGAGAACAACAGCACAGCAAAGAGATAACAGAGAGAGGTTAAAGGGTTAATGCACTTGCCAAAGTCCTGGGTTAGCAGATCAAGTTTCAGAGCGAAAGGGTACGGGTCTCCACCAGGTGGTATTGATGTTAAATGGGAGAATTCTTCAACTTCTTCTCTTAGGTCTGACAGCCCAATTTGTAGTTCCCCAGCAGGGGGTGTCTCTGAAGTCAAGGACCAATACCCCGTTTAGGGCGTGGAGGTCTGGGTGGATACCTCAAGTAGAGCCAAAATTTCTCTTAACTCATATTTTGGCCCATAACTTTCCATCTGCACAAGTGACATTCCACCCACGGGTAGATTACTATGCAGACACGTCTGAGGATTGATTAGATATGAATTCTGAAAGTATACACTGAACAGTTCACGAGATCTACTTTTTAGCTTTCCTATGTATTCGAGACAAGGCAAGTGACCTACCAAAATGTTCGTCTCCTCTTTGCCAATCTGACGATATGTCCAGTTTTTATGTAAGTCTCTCATATTCCAAGATATGACACATAGGGGAAAAATGGATTTTAACAAAGGTTATCTGGTCGTGTTTCCTGGGAATGTTCTTTGAACTCCTGGGAAAGCTTGCCTTATCTTATACGAGGTGTTACATTGCACAGGTTCCTTGGACAGCTAGGCCCCAGCTCCATTTAGGACTTTATAGCTCCTAGCCCCCTGCTGGGCTCTGGCCTCCTGTGACACTCCTAACACACATACACACTGGGCAAATGTCCTTTTGACTCTCAGAGACGGAGGGGGAGAATGAGGGGGAAATATGTTTGTCAGGATGGTTAACCCCTTTGCCAAGATGGAGGTTGAAGCCAAAATGGTTGAACCGCGTCCATCTCTGTGTGTACGCTTGTTACAATCAGTAATTAGCTGAGGGCGGGGTAGGCTTCCCTGAAGAGATAGGTTTTCAGGGTGCGCCTAAAGGTGAGGAGAGTAGGTGATAGTCTGATGGATTGTGGTGGGGAGCTCCAGAGGATGGGGGAAGCCCTGGAGAAGTCCTGGAGATGGGAATGGGAAGAGGAGACCAGGGAACTAGAGAGTAGGAGGTCTTGTGAGGAGTGGAGAATACGTTTTGGGTGCTATTTGGATACCAGATCGGTGAGGTAGTTTGGGGCAGTATTATGAACAGCTTTATATGTCAATGTTAGCAGTTTAAATTTTTTCCGTTGAGCAATCGGAAGCCAGTGGAGGGATTGGCAGAGGGGGGTGGCGGATACGGAGCACTTTGTAAGGTGGATGAGTCTGGCCGCAGCATTCAAGATAGACTGAAGCAGGGATAGCCTGCGTTGAGGTAAGCCGCTGAGGAGGGAGTTACAGTAGTCAAGGTGTGAAATAATAAAGGAGTGAATAAGTTGCTTAGTGGTTTTCGGGGTTAGGAACGGACGTATTTTGGAGATGTTGCGGTGGTGAAGTCTACATGAGTTTGTCAGCTATTGGACCTGGGGCTGAAAGGACAGATTGGAGTCAAGGATGACACCGAGTACTCTGGCTTGAGGGGTGGAACTAATGTTGGTGTTGTTGGTATTGATGGAGAAGTTGGGGGGGCGTGGGCTGGGGGGAAAACTAGGAGCTTGGTTTTGGAAAGATTTAGTTTGAGGAAGTGGAGTGACATCCAATCCGATATGTCGCTCAGTAGGCTTGTGATATGGGCTGAGACTGAAGGGGTGAGGCGAGGGGTAGAGAGATAGATTTGCGTGTCGTCGGCATAGAGATGGTAGTTGAAGCCATGAGAGTGTATCAGTTGGCCAAGGGAGGAGGTATAGATGGAGAAGAGAAGGGGCCCGAAGACAGAACCTTGAGGGACTCCAACAGAGACGGGGAGTGAAGAGGAGGTGGCAGCATTATAGGTAACACTGAAGGAGCGCTGTGATAGATAGGAAGAGAGCCAGGAGAGGGCGGAGTCTCTGAGGCGAAGAGAGTCTAGTTTTTTGAGGAGGAGGGGGTGGTCAACCGTGTTGAAAGCCGCAGAGAGGTCGAGGATTAGGAGCACTGAATAGTGGCCATTAGCTTTGGCGGTTAGCAGGTCATTGGTGAGTTTGAGTAGGGCAGTTTCGGTGGAGTGTAGGGGGCGGAAGCCAGACTGTAGGGGATCAAGGAGGTTGTTGTCAGTGAGGTGGGAACTCAGGCTATTGTAGACTAAGTGCTCTAGGAGTTGGATGTAAATGGCAGCAGTGAGATGGATCTAAGTTTGTTCAGGTCGGTGGGATCCAGGGAGGGTTTTTTAAGTACGGGAGTGATGTGCGTGTGCTTTAGAGGGGAGGGGAATGTGCCAGAAGAGAGGGAAAGATTATAGATGTGAGTGAGGGAGTGTAGGATGGAGGAGGAGGGTGATAGTTTGACATCACATCACAGATGACATATCTGGCTGTGACAGATAAGGAGATATCGCTTTCTGCTCTTGTGTAGACGTAATCTAGGGGTGTAAGGTATCAGGTGACTTGTATTAAAATGACCTCTCTGAACATATGTCTTGTTTTATTGCATGTATTTCCTACGAGAAATTTTGAAAGTGTATAAAAAAGTGGTCTCCAAATGAGATATAGGTTTTACTGCTATCCCGGAATGCTTTTGAAGTCCAGTGACTGACGGGTTTATAGCTTTATGATCAGCTTCAGAGCAAGAGTGGGACAGGCACCCTGGCATCAGCTAATTGGGTTTACAACCATCAAGGGTATCCAGCTGTACCCTGTGCACTCCTGAACTCAGCACACACGGACAACATGTCATTCAACAGAAAGGGAGGGGGGAGCTGATTTAGAGTGAAAAATGACGCAAGATGGAGGATCTTTGGCAAAATGGATTTTCGCATCCATATTTGTACATACAATTGCTACACCCTCCACTGGCTTCCCATTGCCCAAAGGATAAAATTCAAAACATTAACAATAACATAGAAAACCATTTATAACTCTGCCCCAAATTACATCACTGATCTTGTCTCCAAATATCACCCAAACGGTACTCTCCGCTCCTCGCACAACCTCCTGCTCTCTAGCTCCCTTGTCTCCTCCTCCCATGCTCATCTCCAGGACTTCTCCAGAGCTTCCCCAATCCTCTGGAACTCTCTACCCCAATTTATCAGACTATCATCTACTCTGCTCACTTTTAGGCGATCTCTGAAAACCTATTTCTTCAAGGGAGCCTATCCTGCCCTCAGCTAATAATGGAATCTTCTATTCCTCCTACCAGTCCATCCCCCACAGTTATTACCTTTTGTACCACTAGCTCCTCCCTCTTAGATTGTAAGCTTCAAGGAGCAGGGCCCTCCTATCCCTCTTGTATTGAACTGTATTGTTGCTGTATTGTCTCCCGTTATATTGTAAAGCGTTGAGCAAACTGTTGGCGCTATATACGGTAAATCCTATATAATAATAATAATAATCATACACAGAGATTTTCCAGTTCATAGGACAACTATCAGTGTCAGCAGACTGAGAATGATCATCACTGCAGCAGGTCAACTAAGCACTTAACCCTTGATGTTGGCTTTTACAAAAATTGTCTATATCACTTAGTGCCTTACCCAGACAGAAATGTACACCATGGTAGCCTCTTCATATATCTTAATTTCTAGTTAGAGCATTCAGAGATCCATGTATAGTTTTTTTTCAGGAGAGTCCATTCATTCTAAAATTGAATGTTTAAAGCAAATGAAACATTGAAGTATCAAAGTTCCAAACGACATTTGTCAATTCATCAAATGTACTGAGAATTTTCCTATGAATGTGCGTACGAACATTTGTACAACAGTTCATTAAAAAATCTACTAGTGTACGGCCAGTTTTAAACTGCACACCAGACCACTTTACAACTTGATCATTTACATCAGAAGACCTTTGATGAGCCTGGGCTAAATACTATTTGTGATATCTCTGCATTCCTTCTTACCCAACTGTGTTTTGCCAAATGTGCAGTCTCCCTTGACTGCTTAACATAGACATTAGATTCTCTTCAATATCATTTTCCCATTCTCTCCACTTAGTTTAGTGTTTGTCAGGCCTCACTATCACCACAGTCATAGACTGGAAACAGGTACATTAGACTGCTAGAGATCACACCCTTGTACAAATCAATGCTTCCGCATTTGTGCTCCCTATTTCCCTCTTAAAAATTACTTGTGCCATATTTGATATTTCTCTTAGCAAGTTCCATTATAAAAGTTCTTACGAACAAATATAACAAGATTAAAGGAACAGAGAGTACAAAATAAGTAATAAAAGATAATGGGAATGAAATAAACTGAACCTTTTAACTATTAGAAAGCAGTCAAAAGTATATTTTTTATTTACTGGCTTAGGTATGGAAAACATACCCTGGGTGCAGGAGCACCATGGGACATATAATAAATGCCAAAAGTAAAATAATATGGGGGCAGACCACAAAGTGGGCACCCACATTTTGTGGTGGTCTAAAAGCCAATATGAAACAGGAAGGCACCAGTAATGAAGACCAGGTGCCATATTAGAGAAGATAAAAATGAGATGCCATAATATAAAAGACTACCAATATACAGGAATAATAAAAATGGAAACTGCTGCTCAATGTATATAACCCGGGATGCAGCTCAAATAAACTAATAAGCTATTAAAAGCACACAGTTCATATATATACACACAACAAATTATATAACAACATGTGATAAAAAATATATAGAAAATGGAAAATTGTTATTATAAAACAATAAAAAAAATATAAAATATGTGAATGGGAAAAAAATACATTATTAAAAATAAGATTTCTATTAATCTTGAACCCAATTAAAAGGGTGCTTACAATAAAATTCAGTAAAAATAAATGCTATGTGGAAATGAGAAACACATTAAAAATTAGATCCTAGTTGGGTACCTTTTATCAGTTGTGTACCAGAAGGGACAGATTTAGGTAACCAAAAACATGTTAATAGCCAAAAAAGTGTTCCAAGTTTATAAAATATTTTTTAGGATTCTCTGCAAAAGGGTCATGCACAGGATAAGACTTTTCTGTGTGAGTAGTAAACCATCTCTAAAGGGTCAGTTAACCCGAAATTATTTCAGTTTTCACCTACTGAAGTAATATTCCAATTTCTATTCATGCCAAAAAACCCTTAAAATATGGGGCAAAAAATATCACTAGAATGTTTTTCTTCATAATAAGTACTCTGTTAATACACCGTGAATTTGGTGCGACATGATATAAACTCATAAAGTAAAAGTCACCCTACAGTTACATTTCTAAAATAAATGCTTCTGTCTGATCCAGCTTCTTTGTTTTAACCTAACCACAATTTTTGTGGCTGCTTTTGCAGCTTCCTATAGCCTGCTATATTATTGCTGTGCTAATAGTTTAGGCTTTCTGCCATTTTATAACTGATGTGGCTTTATAGTCCAGCTGATAGATATATGGTTTTATTAACTAGCGATGATCCAACTATAAAATTATAATGTTTTTAGAATTGAAAAAAAGGAAAACTGCAAAGTTAGCGTCTGGCTGGGTGGCAAGAATTGTGTTTACGTACTTCACATGATGTCTCTGGAAAATGCTCAAAAAATTGGGTGGTGAAGTTTCGTTTGCTGAGATGAATAAAAAAAAATATTGCACCTAACCAGGAGCCAATGGACTGTGGTTAGAATCAAGTCTTCCAAAGTAAATTTTTTTGTGATTGAAAGTGGGCAAAGCGAAAGGGAAAAATGTTAGACATGTCCTGGGATATTGAAGTAGTTCAAGATTTATGGTGAATATGCCTCTCAATGTTCTTTCCCATCCATTGTACATCAACTGTGAGAAACAGTTGTTACAAAGAAGTCTATTATTTTCAGAAGAAATAAGAAGTTCAATTGGCTGAAATATCTCAAAAATATTTCCCAGCATTCCTGAAACAGATTTTGGCTCCACAAATTTTATTATAGGTATCCATGCAACCTACAAAAATTCCTTAAAAGGAAATATCAAGTAAAACTACTAAATGCATTGACATTAAAAAACCTGTAAAATAAATCAGTATGTAGAACTGAATCAATGTGTAGAGCTCACAAAATTAGGACCACATTTTTACTTTTTTGCATGTATTTCCAAAATATGAAGTGATAATAAAAGGTTAGGCTTTGAGGGTTCTATCCATAAATCATTATTACTGCCAAACGTTCCTGGATTTGTAGGGACATGATATTCAATCTCTTTCATTCATATTACTACAATTAACTATACTGACTGCCCACATAGCTGATGTCACTGTGAAATATATATACATATACCAGGTTAGGAAAATAAATCTACAGGTCAGTTCATTTACATTTTAAAATAATATGAAAAGGTCCTTTTTTCAGGTTTTATGATTAAAAGACATGTTCTATCTTCACTGCATATTTAAGCCTAACACACTAGGAACATGAGCTTAGCTAATAGCAGAGTTATAGGTCTGACTTAGTAGAGGAGGTGTTGGACCTCTGCAGAGAGATCCCTACTTCCACGCAGAAAGTAAAGATGGTCATAGAAGAGTAATTTTTTTTCCTACAGCCAGCTGGCTTAAAGAAAAAAATTAACTGATTCTCCCATCCGCACATGTAAAGTGGATGGGTGAATTCTCACTGCTGTGTCACTGAATTCTGACAGTGGTACTCTGCCATCAGAATACCCTGATCAGCTGATTGGCTGCATACACTGATGAAGAAAAAAAATTTCAAAAAGCCCATTTACAAGAATTTGATCAATAAACTGACTTTCATGAATGGGACCGGTGATACATGGATTGATATTTGGCTGGCTCCTGCTGAACTGGATGAATTTTGATCGATATATGGCCAGCTAAAGAATCTCACTCTATAGCTACTGACAGGGGCAATGTATATTATATAGAGCACGCTTGTTAGAGCCCAACCTCTGTAGCTGTAGGATAAAGGTTCCAGATGGATATCAGGGATGGATGGATGGATGGGAGCAGTAACACTGAGGCAGCTCTTCTTAGAGTGGAAGCAAGGCTCTAATGCAGTAATATATAAAAGAGAGGAAGGCACCTCCAAGTGCAGTATTGACAATTTATTAATAAACAATAGATCGCACTTACAAGATAAATATTTAAAAAGACTCATTGTGTGGAGTAATAAAATCCAGGTGGAACATCCAGCAGCAAATTCTGTCTATAGGATCAGGAAGTAGAGCCCAGGATGTGCCTGTGCATTAAAAATGAGGCTTGGAGAGCAGAGTCGGATGTAGGAGGTGAAGGGAGCGGTAATGCATTTCGGAGCATGCTCAGTAGGCTTCTTCTTCAGACCTGAAGGGGACAGGCTTTTCTACTCAAGCTATAGCTGGTTTAGAAAGATAATGAACTGTAATATTTTGAATAACTTTTGATGTTTTGATTCATCTGAAATGCATTTATCTTATTTAAACAGAGAGTTCAAAAAGATCTTAATGAAGTGCAGTTTTAATCAATTTGAGAACAGCTTTATCAACCATTCAATTTAACATTTTTAAATCACTGAATGCTGCAAATACCGTGTTTCCCCAAAAATAAGAACTACCCCAAAAATAAAACCTAGTACTATTTTTGGAAATTGCTAAAGTTGTGATTAGGGCTTTTTTCAGCCAGAACACGGCCCTGTGCACATCAATATCTATTGTCTCTTATAAACACAGACGCATGGCTTTTGTATTTGCAATGACAGTCCCTCTTGTAAGTGGCAGCACCATCCACTCCCACAGAACCTCCCTACCTCTGTACTCGCTGTGGGACAGGGAAGGAACAGATATTTGCAGGCACAGTGTACAGTGTGTTTAGGGGCAGGGCATCTCATCCTGCAGCCTAATGCAAGGAAGCCAATGCCCCAGGGGTGATTGCCAGCCAGTGGGGAAGAAGCGGAGCAGTGAGTGAGTGTTCACCTGGCATGGAAACTGATCATTTAATGGTAGACTTTAGTTCAGATGTATATATAAGTAACACAATACAAAGTGACTGATGAAGATAGTGACTGATCATAAAAGGTACAGCCTATGGGCTGTGAATCCTAAACATAAACTGTGATCTCACAGGGATCAGGAATAAGTAAAAAAGAAGATTTGGTCAAGATGAAAGTGAATAAACTCTAGAAATAAAACTACTGAATAAGTGAAGTGATCTCACTAGGATCCAAAAAATGATATAAATGTGGAAAAATAGTCCAAGTCCGACTATCACATAATAGTGCCCAGAAATGACCCTGATAGGGTCGAAGTGATGATATAATTAATAAAAAAAAAAGGCAGATAGGGACCAGTATTATCAAACAGAAAAATCAGAAAAAACGCATGTGTACACATAGAAATGAAAAACAAATAAGCAAAAAATGCAAAACCAGTATGCAACAATAACAAACACAAAAACGCATGCATGATGGCGCTTAAATTATCACAAACGTGAATATAATAAATATTCAGGAACAACGCATGTTCCTTAAATGCAAAATAGAAATAGTCCAAAATAGTGTTTTAAAAGCACCTAATATTCCAAAAACACCCGTGAAAGTGGGTAATGACATGTATCTACAGATGGCTGTATTACGCGCTCACCTCCATGTCTCGACCTGCTAGGGGTCAAAACGCTTTTGGATCACTACTCAGGATCTTCCATGTAAGAGACTCTTCTGGAATTGCGTCCCTCTCTCCACAGTGGTATCCCCCTCATGGACAGGCTAAGTGGTAATACAATCCTCTTCAGGCAAGATATTGCCAGTTATCTCATTAACCTCCCTGGCGGTATGATTATTTCAGATTTTTGGTGCTGAAAGCGGTACCATTATTTTGCATGGAAATATGTAGTTTTTTTATTGTAGGCTGTAATATTTAGGAATAACTCACTGAAATCTGTCTGAACAAGAGTCTATTAAACATTCCGGATATGATAAAATTTGAAACACAAAATCATAAATTATAATTTAATAAATAATCATAAAAAATAATAATATAATAATAATACATTTAATTCAATAATATAATCAAACCAAAAACACTGAAATTTGAAATATAGCGCCAAGTTCGCACATCACTGAGCAAAGTCGCAAAATTGTTTTCAGTGTCTGATGACGAATTTCTCCACGAATCATTATCACTCAATTCTGCAAGTGGTTCTGATTTACTATCGCTGTTCTCTAGCTGATCTAAACCCGCTTTTGACCTAAAGGGACGCTTTTTGGACACCATGGACTTTTCTAAGTTTCCAGGCAGAAAGAACAGTAAAAATGCAGACAGGGTACAGGACAAAGCACTAGGGACAAAATGTATGTGAAATGGTTTGAAACAGCAATGTTTTACTATGTAAAATTTGTTTTGAAAAAAATGACATTTTTAAAAAATTTTCAAATTTCCTACCGCCCGTGGCGCCCGTACGTCCCGACATCACAGGGACCGGAACACAGAAGCCAGATGCCGGCATCAGCAGGAGGAGATGGCTGGGGACGCTGCAGGGGACACATCGCGGGAGCGAAGGACAAGGTAAGTGCTGCAGGGACTCCCTATGCAGCGCCGCATGGTAAGCCTGAGTGTAGCTCGGGGGTTACCGCATTTGGTACTGAAACTCTACCCCGAGCTACACTCGGGAATACCGCTAGGGAGGTTAAGGCACAATAAAGAGCTTCCATAGCATAATACTGTTTATTTAATGAAGAAATATAAACCCAAATCTTCAATATATACACTCACATTCTCATAATCTTGTTAAGAGCATTGAAACAGCAAACCTCATGTTTCTGGGTGTAGTACATGGGTGTAGCAAGATGAGGGGGAGACCACTGTGGAGAGAGGGACGCAATTCCAGAGGAGTCTCTTACATGGAAGATCCTGTGTAGTGATCCAAAAGCGTTTTGACCCCTAGCGGGTCGAGACATGGAGGTGAGCACGTAATACAGCCATCTGTGGATACATGTCATTACCCACTTTCACGGGTGTTTTTGGAAGATTGTCACCTTCCACTGTTAAAACTGACATTGTTGTCAAAAGACATTAAAGTCTGAACTGCAATACCTTATACAGTATTCCATGCCTCCCACCTTGGCTTCCAAAAAAGGTGAAGTCAAGAACTAATAATAATGAATATCTTCAATTACTCCCCATAGATAATAATACGTGACCATGAATTACTTCACCTTTGTGGCATTCCTCAGTGTTGTACATAAAGAGCCACCAACATGCTATTAATAACAATGTGATTACTAAACCTAAAAGCATTTCCCACCTTAAAGTGTCACTAAACCCAGGGTCCTGCACTCGCTATATCTGGTCTCCCACAATACACATAGCATGGAAATGAAATTATTTTAGTAAATATAAACTGCTAAAAACCTTTTCTCATCAGCAGTTAGAGCAGTCTTGTGACTTCTATCAGTGTCTAGCACAGCACATGTTAAAGCTTGTAGGTGGAGTTTTCATTCTGCTGTAGGAGAATGCAGAACCCCTGACCTCTGTCTGGACAGTGATGATCGGCCCTGTGCTGATCACAAGCACTCTCCCATGAAAAATAAAATCTACACAATATACTGAGCATTTGCAGAATGACTCCACATGATATGTCTTATCAGGCGATAAGAGGGGGATAGTAGAAGAAGGGGAGGATCAGGAAAGTCAGGATCAAATGGCCTTTTTACACAATGCAGAGGATTAACCCCTTAGGTTCCACAGTGAGTATAACAAGCATGCTGTACTGCATATACAGACTGATTTTACTGTTGTGGGTTTAGTAACACTTTGATGTATTTCTTGCATTAACGTAAAAAATGTTTTTAGTTTCCTTGTCCTCCCCCTTCCTTGTGTGAAGGGGAAGACAGGGGAGAAGAGATCAGCGCTGTGCATGGCTGCATCTCTTCTCCCCTCATTTCCTCTTCACACAGGACTCGAACAGCAGCAGAAGCCATTGGCTTTTGCTGTTGTCAATCTAATGCGGTGAAGAGGAAGTGGGGGTGGGGCTAATTCCCACTGGGTGTGTCTATGGAGCACGGCTCCGTAGACACACAAGTTGGAAGCGAGCACGCAACAAGCAAACAACTTGCTATGGGGACACACAAAGAAGAGGAGGAGCCAGGATCACCAGCAGGGGACCCAAGAAGAGAAGGATCATGGCCACTCTGTGCTATACCACTGCACCGAGCAGGTGAATATAACATGTTTGTTATTTTAATTAAAAAAAATCTGCCTTTAGTAACACTTTAAACTCTGAACTACTAATAAAGTATTTCATTCATGCAATGGATTTGTCCAGAGGCCATGAAGGGACACCCAAGATGTATTTAGGCATTTATAGTCATAGTCAGTTTGCTTTGTTAGGTCACTGTATATGATAACCTCATTTATTAGTTATTTGGTGTTTATTACAGTAAATATATTTCAGCTTACCAGTCCTTAGATGTGTTGGCTATATTAGTCTTCTTCAGGACTTTTTTCCTCTTTGTTTTCACCTGGTGAAACCACCTAATCTACATGACCTGCCTTAGGGTTATAGCTCCCACTCAGTGCACTGCATCTATAGGGGGGGGGGGGGGGGTAGCATTGCCACTCTAGGCTCCCTTGATTTGTACTGCAACCACCACTCATTTTCTCATCTCCATTACATAGAAGGAGGTGTTTTGGAGTTCATAGAGGGAAGCTGATTATAATGTTTTAGATTTTGGTTCAGCGCTCATGAAATCACAAGGCTAAGTCAACAATTTTTTTTATACTATACATTATATAGAAAATCTAGTTATGTTAAAAAAAGAAAACTTAACGTATAACTAAAGGCAGAACGTTTTAAAATTTTGGTTAGAGAGCAGGAGGATAAAAATGCTTGTCAGTTTTTATTGCTGTCTGTGCCCCTGGTAGGAGATTCACTCTCTCCATTTGTTCAGTTTACCATTATCATTAAAAGTGAAAGTAAACGAATATCCCAAATTTTAGGTTGTTCCTAGAAAAGTAATAGCGAGTAAATCTTCCAGTGGGGACATTAGGTCTGGTACCCTAGGAGGCCCCAAGGAATTTCCTTAATTTGCAGTGATTTTCTGTCACTTGCTGTATGACTATAGGACAGGAAGTGAAAGGAAATCTCTGCAATGGGATGCAGAAGGGGAAAATAAATCCGACAGGGGTTATAACCCTCTGTTACTCTATAAAAAATGAAAAAAAGAAAGTTTTGCCTATAGTTCTACTTTAAGCAGCCACCACATCTGGGGACTGGTAAACTGGAATATATTACATTGTTGTTCTTGGGTTTAGATATACTTTAACAATCAGCATGTGTTATTAGTAAGGTGAACCTAAACCGCTAATGTAATGACTAAACCCCAAAATATGGGACTGGAGGTACGTAGATGAACGTGTATATTTTGCCTTGCAATCTTTTTGTCATAAATATACGGGAATGTAATTAGGATTGTTATAGAAGAAGTGTAAGTTTTCAGCATTTTGCAATAATTTCTTTGACAACGAAAGATGAATTTCTGCTATCACCGTTCAGAGAGACATATCCGGGTTAAAGAAGGTAAGGTTACACTGGATACAATTGTACATCTGTGGAAATAGTTGAACAAAGCATCCAAACAGGAAATATATTATAATTTTACGGGCCCTTGGGCTGCAGTTGTCAAATATGAAGCTGACAGGGACTCTACATTTTTTCTTTGTTGTCAAATTAAGTCTTCAACTGAAGTGCCAGCTTGAAGAGTTGACTCATACAAAATAACAATCCCAATGTAATTACCATTTATTTGTTCTGTTTTACTGTCTGTGTCAAGGAACTTAATCACTGTGCTGAACTATGCTTGAACCACACATTATCACTGAGATCTTGTTAATTTATGTGCAAATCCCTTAACCTTTTCAATAAATACAACATTTAATCAATGCATTTACACAGGGGAAAAGCAAGGAAATTACCATAATATGGCCATTTTACTTGCTGTGGGATCTATTTTTCATATGGCATTAGAGGACAAATGGTCATTTATACCCTCACCTTTGTTAGGTTTTTGGATTTTTATTGCTTTATGCAACCTCTAATAGATAGCTGTAAAACAAGAAAACTAGCTTGTAAGTAATGAGTTGTGTACAATATATATAATTAGACTAAAAAACATACATTTTCAGTATACAGTTAAAGAGGATCTCAAACTTTGTACATACAAATTATCAATGCATTGCTAATTACCCCCTAAAGTCTTCCCTGTAGATAACTGTACCCCCAAGTCAACAGCCTGTCTGCAAGTATAAATATCACTTTCTCACTCCATGTAATCCCTTGTTTCCAGCTTTGTGACAGTAACACACATTAGTGCCACAATATGCATTTTTTATGTGTTTTTGAGGCTTCTGTGATGCTTTTTTGAAGCTTTAATGAAGTTTGGCAAATGCCCTGTGTGTCTTAATTTTCTATTTGTTTTAAAGGGGCTCAGTAGAACTCCAGCTCAATAGTACCCGCAGCTCAACAATACCCCCACTCAACAGACCTCTAGCTCATTAATACACCCCATTCAGCAGCTCCCCAGCTCATTAGTACCTCCACATAGCAAATTCCCAGCTGATTAATACCCTCATTCAGCAGATCCCTCGCTCAGTAATACCCCAACAATCTCTTCTGATGCCGCACTCAGTGGAAACCCCAAGCTCTGCTGATGCCCCACTCAGTGGAAACCCCCAGCTCTGTTGATCCCCTGCTCAGTGGTAACCCCGGCTCTTCTGATCTTCTACTTAGTGGTAACCTTCAGCTCTGCTGATCCAATACTTAGTAGTAACTCCCAGCTCTGCTGATCCCCTGCTCAGTAGTAACCCCCAGCTCTGTTGATCCCCCCTCAGTAGTAACCCCCAGTTCTGCTGATCCCCCATTCAGTAGTAACCTCCAGCTCTGTTGGTCCTCTGGTTTGCTGATTCTGCTCTCTCCCTGGTCCCCGCTCACCTCCCGCTATATTGTTCTCATGCTGCACACCACGTGTAACATCTGCTAGTTTCTCCTGCTTCGATCTGTCAGCTCTGGTGATCCCTTGCCGCTCAGCCCTCTTTCTCTGGTCCCAGCTCGCTTTCTGCTATAGCATTCCCACATTTTGCTCCATGTGTGCCATCTGCTAGCTGCTCTGTGCTGGTCCAAACCCTGCCCACCTTCCTGCTGCTCTACGCTGTACACCAGATGAGATGTCTGCACCAGATACTCCCAGTATATATACACATGAACTGGAGGTGACTGTTGATGATGTCTTTTCCATTTGAGTGTTGGTTTCCCAGTGCATCCTGAGATATCTCATACCTCTAATACCTCCAAAACAAAGCAAAGCTAACTCTGAATAAATTACCTTCAAATGCTATAAAAAGCGGAGTTCCAGTCAAAAGTGGAAGCTCCGCTTTTTTGCCTTCTCCACCCTCTGCTGCCACATTTGGCACCTTATGGGAGGAAACACGTACCGCGGTGAACTGATCCAGAAGTTCGGCACCGCCCATGGCCCTCTGAGACACTTCCAAGGTCCCAGAAGACTGTGGTCTATTCATAAAGTGCAGCTCGCTTTGCTTAACGCATGCATGCCTTGCTACTTCCCCACCGGTCTTTCTTAGCCAACATGGCGGCACCAGCATCCAACAGCCAATTAAACAACACCGTTGGTTGCATGGATAGGTAAGTGCCCTACTATTAAAACAGCAGCTATAGTATTTGTAGCTGCTGACTTTTAATTTTTTTTTGGAGGAGGTGGCAGGGGCTGGAAATCTGCTTTGAGTCCTGCATAACCTCCTCTAGTTTGATTCCCTGTCATTTTCACTCCCCTATGTAATCCTTAGACCTGCCTGTAATAGGCTTGTAACATGCAAGTCTATACTCTGCAATGTACTCTACTGCATGCTACAAGACACGTAGGGATAAAGTCTCATAAGTATTTTTTTTTTTTCTGCTAAATGGACTTATGCAATACAGTGACACTTACAACAATGATCACAACCACCCTGAAACTACACTTGTCCCAAACAATCATGGGGCATGTAGCTTCAGGAAATGATGTGGGCAGGAAAAGAAAGTTCCTCCAAATGCCGTGGACTTGTGAACAGCACTAGAGAGAAGCTATGATGTCAGAGGTAAGTGAAAATGCTGTATCTGGTGCTAAAGAAAAAAAGATTAACAGTGCAGGTGAGCTGGCAAATCTAATAGGGAAGATAGAGGGGTTCATTTACTAAAGGCCAATAAGCTGTGCACTTTTCAAGGGACACTGCATTTTAAAAGGGACCTTGTCTCAAAGCTTTATGAATGTAGTGAAGTTTCACATGCAAGAAAAATAAAGAAAAAAACTGCATTTTTGCTGACAAATGATTGGATGATAGAAGTCAGCAGAGCTTCAACTCATTCACTATGCTTTGTCTTTTGGAAACCAACCCCCTGGTGTGGAAGGGTGATGATCCTGAAGTTGAGCTTTAAGAACAGGTTAAGTGTGTGGGGGGAGGGAGAATGTCTTGATTTAGAAGTTAGGTGTTAAGTATTCATGTATGGCTGGGTTGTGTGTGTGTGCCTTTGTTTGTGGAGTTTACTAGATACTTTGCTATTTTCTAAAATTAGAAAAACTGCAAAACATTTATATGGTCTAGGTACCAGAAATGCCACACCAAAAACTACAATTGTTGACAAGAAAACAAATTCACGTGGAAACAGCATCTAGAGAAATAGACTTGATGGAGACACGTTTGATTAATATGATGATTGCACAAAAGAACTGTAAAATAATAGTGCAATTGTCCAATTGTTTGGTAAAATAATTGTGTGTGATTATTCTAAAATTATTACTTTGCCCACAATGGTGCTTTAATAAAATGGT
Organism: Staurois parvus; assembly: GCF_062004578.1. Taxonomy (NCBI): domain Eukaryota; kingdom Metazoa; phylum Chordata; class Amphibia; order Anura; family Ranidae; genus Staurois; species Staurois parvus. Next base: position 10,273,554 of record NW_028318095.1, on the reverse strand, counting down.
CCAACTCACCCTGAAACAACATGTGGATATCTTTTAAACTCTAATGGTCATTATTTATTCATTTTAGGCTAAATGGTCAGGGAACTTTGCAGGTTTGTTTTTAAATGAACAGAAGTGTCATGAAAAGGTAACAGGCTTCACTCACAGAACTGATGAAATCTTGAGTGAAACAGTGGTGACAGCTTGCTAATTTCTAAAATGTTTTATGAACTGCTTGAACCAGAGAACCAGTCTTATCCTGCAATGTAATCTCTCAGTGTAATGTGCTTCATATTGATCTAATGGCTGCTTGTTATTATAAGCACCTAGTTAAGCTGAGGAGGTAATGAGATAAAATCAGGACTGATAGACTAAAGTATGGGAAACCAACTGTGACAAAGATGAGACAAGTAGGGAAAGGTCATAATGAAGGGATGTGAAATACTCAAATAGAGACTTCAAAGTTAGCAATTTGTAAAATACAAAGGAAGTGTTTGTAATATCCATCAGGTAGGAGGCTCTGTAGACACTGTTCAGTTCATCAAATGACAGGTTCATCAAATGACAGGTTGCTTTTTATTAGTGACAAATTATAATAGTCTCCACAATTAATCCCTAGGTTTTATACAGATGCCCCAAAAGGTACAAAATGATATAAATATAATGCTAAAATTTATAATTATAAAAAGGGAAATAAATAAATATTATATAAAAATCTTAATTAATATCACCTCTAATGGAAATTTTTCACTGATATATAAAACAGCAACTATCAATATGAAGTGCTGAAAAAGTCGGTTTCTACAACAACAAACACAAAGTGTGAGCAAAACCATTTGCAGATAAGTGCTTCACAACTTTAAAGAAATATGCGGTTTCATTCTCCACCTTGGAACACTGCCCCAGTGGAAACAGACCCATTAAGTAAAAGTGACTACTTAAACCAATCAGTAGGTCAGAGAGTGCTGTGAGCTGAAAGAAGGGGATACTTATTTGGAGTGTTCTAGAAGGGTCTTTGCCTGCTGGGCTCCTTCCTTCTCAAGCATTTACTTGTAGAGGATTTTTGTCTTTGCCTTGTAGGCTGCTGCTCTGTGCTAAATAATAGCATGATGTTCTAGTATGCTTCTCATACTAGGACATAATGAAAGTCTTACCTGAAAATTAAGCCTTTCAGCAGTGCGCTGTCGCCGCTGTAGGCGCTTCCATCTTCACACGATCTTCCTTCCGGGTTCACAGGCTTTGGCTGTTTGACTGGCCAAACCACGATGGCATAATTCCCACATATGCGTGCAGGAGTCATGGCCGTGGCACAGCTTTCTCAATGGATGGAATACCGTCCATTGAGAGCACAGAGCACATGGGCCAATGGCTTCACTGGCTGCTACTATAGTAAATATTTCCTAAACAGTGCATATTTACTGTACCTACAGGTAAGCCTTGTTTAAAATGACTTGTAGGTACAGGTAAATAATTGTCCTATATACATATAGGGCAGCACAGTGGCTAAATGGTTAGCATTTCCGCCTGGCAGCACTAGGGTCGTTGGTTAGATTCCCAACCATGGCATCACCTGCCTGGAGTTTGCATGTTCTTCCTGTGCCTGCATGGGTTTCCTCTGGGTACTCCAGTTTCCTCCCACACTCCAAAGACATGCTGGTAGGTTAATTGGCTCCTGTCTAAATTGTCCCTAGTATGTGTATGTATGAATGGGAGCTAGGGACCTTAGATTGTACACCCCTTGAGGGTTAGGGACTGATGTGAATGTACAATATATATGTAAAGTGCTGCGTAAATTGATAGCGCTATATAAGTACCTGAAATAAATTAAAAATAAATATATATGTGACAATCAATCAATATTGATGTACTGACTGCCAATCTCATTTTCTGAGGCCTGAAAATGCCAGAATAGTACAAATACCCCCACAATTACCCATTTTTGGGATATAGACAGTCCAAGGTATTTAGTAAGTGGCATGGTGAGTTTTTAAAGTTGTCATTTTTTGTTCTAAGTTTTGGAAAATTAAGAAGATAATTGAAAGAAAATACACACATTTTTTTTTTTTTTTTTTTTTACATTTTGTCAATAGTCAAGTACAGCGTTATTATATAACTGGTGTGGTGGTGATCAGGGTCCCTGACTGATGACAGTATGTAGAAAAAAAAAAAAAAAATTATAATTACATTTTTATTTTTTTAATTATTTTTTTATTTTTTACTATTTAATTTTCAACACACTGTGACCAGAGCAATACAATGTTACCATAGTGACATTGTACACCTCTGAGCAAGGGATCAGGATTTTTTTTTTTTTTACACATTATGATTGCTAATACCAATGTATTTAATTGATATTTGCAATCATTGTTACTGAATTAAACTGATTCATTCAGTCTTTTGTTGTGATTAGCTGTGAGTTGGGCAAAGCTCTTCACACGATACAGATGGGCTGTGATTGGCCCTGTCTGTACCATGTGACTGCTTTGACCAATCACCGCTAACACAATTGTATACAATGGATGGCATGTAAGGAAGTCATCCATTGTATACAATTGTCATGTGATCTACTGTGATTGGTCACAGTGGTAACATGACACTGGCAATGGGCCAGTGTAGTGATCTGTCATCGGCAGTGTCCCATGGACACCGATAGTGACAGATCGTGCTGCCGTGAGGCCCCACGGCCACATGAGTGGCAACTTCTGACAGGACATCAGATGAAGTCCATCCAGGAAGGAGCATTCCACCCGGTGGTCAATCTGCTATAGGCCAGGCATAAAGGTGTTAACTGGACATGCCTAAATGCGCCTAATGCATTAAAAATTATTACAAGCCAGGGGCAGACTGACAACTCATGGGGCCCCCGGGCAATAGGGGATCATGGGGCCCGTGTCCTTGCCCAAACTCAAAAAAGCCTATAAAAAAGGTACCAAGGGAATCTCATGGGGCCCCCTACTGACCCCGAGCCCTTGGGCAGTGCCCGAGTTTCCAAATGGTCAGTCCTCCCGTTACAAGCATCAAAATTTTTTTAATCAAAACGTGACTGGCAGGTGGAAAGGTGTTTAGGAGAGTTGGCAAACATCCTTCATACGTGAAGTCTAAAGCAATCCATAGATGAATTGAAAGACTTTGACTTGGAGAGGAAGTGGGCAAGCACTAGAAGCCAGTCAGCTTTTCATAGAAGCACAATGGAACATGCTTACAAGGGGACAACACACAAAGGTTGATTTACTAAAGGTAAATAGGCTGTTCACTTTGCAAGGGGATTTTTAAGTTGCAAGAGCATTGTCTCTTAACTTAGTGAACGAGGGGAAGCTCTGCTTACTTCCATCATCCAATCATGTGCAACTAAAAATGCTGCTTTTTTTTGTTTTCATTACATGTGATTGGGTGTTTTTTGCAAAGTAAATGTTCACCGCATTTACTAATGTATGTGAAAAGTCCCTTGTAAAGTGAACAATCTATTTAGCTTTAGTAAATCAACCACACAGTGTCATGTCATATGGCCAAAAGTATAAGGATACCTGTTCTATATGACCATGCCTGACCTACCCTTATATGAGTTTGTTGGACAACATATTCTACAGCTATGAGCATTAATATAGAGTTGGCCCCTGCCTTACTGTGACTTTAACAGCCTCTACTCCTCTGACTTCCCAGAAAATTTTAAGTTCTGCTTTTCAGAATTTGTGCTCATTCAGCCAAAAGACCATGTGTAAGGTCAGATACTGTTGCTGTATGACCTGGCTCAGAATCAGTATTCAAAATCATTCTAAAGGTTTTCAATACGGTTGAGGTCAGAGCTCTGTGCAGGCCATTCAAATCCCTGCATTACAAACCATGTCTTTGTGGAGTTGACTTTTTGCACAAGGGCACAGTCATGTTAGAACAGAAAAAGGCCTTCCTCAAACTGTTCAATACGATTTTCTTAAATGTCGTATGCTTGAGCATTATCACTGCCCTTTGCAGCAAACACCTGAATTCAATTGTCTGGGGAGATTTCCATATTTTATATATGGACAAAGGTACAAATCCTTTGGCACATATGATAGTTTACATATGTATTTCAACAGCATATGTAGTGGTTTACTTGCAGTTTAGCTTTAAAAATTACCAGTAACTAATATTGAAAACAATAAATCTTTTGATTCAAAATATTTTTCATAGCATATTTTAAAAGCTTGTAGTAAAAATTTAAAATGTTTGCCTCCTTTTATGATTTGCCAGAAGGTTAGCATAAGTTAAAGGTTGTAAGAGCAAAGTGGCACAGTTATCTCAGTTTGTATACAGGTGTGAGTTCTGATGCATTGCTATGAATTTAGTTAGCAGCTCCTTCACATAATGTAAATTTTGTAACTTCTTATTTTTGGATGTAATCATCTTAATGAAAAATTCTGCATTAGCTGTATGTAAAATGAAGTGTGATAGTTTTAACAATTTGCATAAATAAAACACTTAAAGTTATTAATTTAAACCAAGTGGGAGTGTTGTCCAGTCATGAGCAGATGTGACCCTTTGGGCTTTACGAATTATTTCCTGTAATGAAAGAAAGTGTGCCGAAAACGTCTTGAAACGCATCTGGGAAAGTGTTGGATTATGCTATGCAGATGAATTTTATAGGAATCTTTTTTCCCTCTGATTTCCTTCATGTTATAGAAATAAACACATAGGTGTAAAGTTATAAAGTACAACACATAAAAAAGAGGTTAGAATCAGATAGTCAAACAATTATTTTAATCAATTACTTTATATAAAAGATCAAATTTATTTGGACAGAATTCCATTGTATGTACTTAAAAATATACTCTGGTTCAACCCAAAAATTAAGTGACAAAGTACAACAAGGTGTGCTTGTCCTGTTGCTCTTAACTGGTAACTGGTATTTTGCTGGTAAGCTGATGTTCTATTAATTTCAATTAGTGAATGCTTGAATTATGTGACTGAAACCGCCCTGTGTTTTCTGAACCTTCAGGGCCTGAAACGTTGAGTTATTGTTCCAGTGGCCAGGGCCAAGACAAGGGGTGGGTGAGAGAGACAGCTGCCCTTGGCGCAATGGTTTACTGTTGGGATGGGGGCACCTTCCTTCTTTTGCAAGGCTGAGAGCGGCATCACTACTCTTGTCAGCCCAGTGCTGGGAGCAGTGAGCAGAAGAGAGAGTTGGGAAGTGGTGCGGGCTGTGCTCTCTTAAAAAACTTCACTTCCAGGTCAATGCAAAATCTGACTGACAGATCAGGAGCTGCACAGTGATTTTGACAAGCGTATGACTGTTGGGCATAGGATCCCCTAAGCTTGCACATCATGGGGGTGGCACAGTTTGGCATCTTTGCCCTAGGCACTAGGTAAAACCTTGTCCCAGTACTTCTAGTGGCATCAATTTTCTCTTCTGAAATCCCCTCCAGTCACCTGCATGTACTTTGCATTCTTCTTTTCATTGCACTCAACACTCTTTTTTGCTCTCAAAATTATATAAAATAAAAATATTCTGTTATTATTGTTATTATTATTATCATCATACAGCCTTTCTGTACCTCAAACAGTTTATGCAGAACTTTACAAAATGCTGGGAGACAGTGCAGTTACAATACAATTTAATACAAGAGTTATCGGAGGGTCTTGGTCATTAGAAAATACAATTTAAAAGGGTTTGTTAAGTGGTACATAAGATAATAGCTGTTAGGGATTAGCTGATGGATGCACAGGTAAAGTCAGTTAACTGACCTCTAAGCCTTTCAATGAATTCTTTCTTGCATAGCATAACTCCTGCTGAAATTCTCTTTAACTACTTGCTGATATTTGTAACTAAATAGCATTGATAATATTTTTGAACTATTTTGACTTTTGATCACTTTTGCAGAACCAGTTCTGCCTTGGCCATCCTGATCAGGTACATTTTTATTCATAATAGTTTTTTATCCTACTAATTGCTATGTGGATTTTGCATTTTGTATCATAGTTATCATCAATTTGGTAGCATTGAAAAAAAAGTAGTACTTTACAGGGAAATATCAGTATTATAGTGATGTGATTTCCAATTGGCTGAACTAAAAGCTATTTGCAGTGTATATCTTTTATTTTGATGAAAGATAGATTTATTAGTCGATGTTCTGCTCCCATTTCTCTGGAATTGTTCATCTGTTTTCCAGATTATTACATTATCATTGTTTGTTAGCCTCCTGTAGGAGAAGTATTGGCCAAGTGGCTATGTGTGTTATTTTAAAAATGGAATATAAAGACTCACTGGAGATCTTGGCTTGAATCCCATTGGCAACTCAATGGAAAAAGAAATGCTACTATACTTTGTAAAATGACTATACAAATGTGAAATTAGAGTAAAAATTACCAAAGGAATTGGGTAATAGATTATATCCATTTATTATTTTAAAGTTTTGTGGCACCTGGATTAAAGTAAATACATAAATAAAGAAACAAGGAAATATAATAAAATTTAAAAAAATGAAAGAGTTAAATAGGATTTACTATGATGGGGAGGTGGTGAATTGTTGCACATGTACATGCAGCCAGTAAAAAGGTTGAAATCATATACACTCATGCATAAGGATTCAAGGTAGTTGGAATCATTTTTTAAACAGGATTATCCTCCTCCTAAATGCACCGAGTAACTAACTACACTGGTCTCTGCAGGTCCAGGCCTTTAGAAAGGTGGAATTACTAAACGGAAATGTTTCAGCGTACATACAGATGTCCATCCTGTTGAGACTAATGGACTGCACTGAGTCTGTCTGTACAGTGCTGTCAAGCAGGTGTGAAGAAAAAGCCCTTATTCTGGCTCCCACATTTGCTAATTATACCAGACACTTCATTCAAAGCATCAGAGTAGTTATTTTCCATGGGAAATAATGCAAGAATCTGTACAAAAATATAATGTGTAATATATACTATATAATGAATGAATGAAAAAAATGTTTGCAGCCACTCCAGGTTACTTTAACCACATTTAAATAGCAACCCTTTGGCCCTGATTTGGTTGCTACGTATGGTTTAACTTTTCCTACTTCACTAATTCATAAGTGAGCACCACTTTAGATCAAGTATCCACCACTGAATGAGCTTCTGAAACTCATCCCCACTGATTATGTGGACAACTGTATGGGCTTTGATGCATAAATTCTCCTTTGACATTATTGTAAGATGCTTCTGAGATCATTCAAAATACATTGCAGGTGCAGTAGACTTGAACTTGAATGTCTCTGCTAATTTCACCTTCCCATAGACTTGTACTGGGAGAAAAGCAGTTCTGAAGGCTACACAAACCCATTGACACAGGCCCTTAATTTGATGCTGAAGCATGCCAACTGTAACCCAAAGTAGCCAGAAGATGAGAAAAAAGCAGCAAGAAAAAGAAAAGGAAAGGTTAGATCTCAACCGTAGTAAAAACATATATTTATTTTTGGATTGGAGCTTCTGTAAGGTTTTATTTTTAATTGCAGCCTGGTTCCTTCCAGAAGAGATGTTCCCTTACCTCCTGTTAGGACAGAAAGTGAGGGGGAAAGCTCTTCAAAATGGACACAAAAACATATTTAAGTATAAGGCAGAAGCAATTTTGACAAGGTTTGTATTGATGTCTGTGCCTTCTAGTTCTTGTGATGCCTGTACCCCCACCCCCCATCCTCAATTACCTATATGGGCATCACAGGAACAGAAAGTAAGAAAGAGCTTTACCGAGGGATTCATCTACAGAAATAAAATCTGACAGAAATGCTAATCTTGCTCACTTTGGCCTTAATTTGGCCTTAAAGTTTTACAAATTGTCTTTCTCTCTAAACTCTAACCCTGAAATCTCTAAATGTTGGCCATTTTTTTTCTCATAAACTGGCCCCTGCAATGAAACGAGCCAGCATATGGGCTTTTTCATTGCATACTGGGAAGGGAGCCACTGTTTAGATAGTGCCAAGTGCTGGAATGCAGAGAATTCCTAATTTATTTAATATATCCATGTATGCAGTAAAATACAGTCAAAATAAGACTACTTTTCATCCCACCAGTTCTGATGCTTAGCTGGCCATAGATTACTCTTTTTTTTTTAAACAAAAACAAAAAAAAAAAAAACGGCTTTCCCCATATACACAAGTGAAGGGGATGGAAGAATCCTACTTGCTCTGCCATTGCATTCTGGCACACGGACTCATCAGCTGTCATAATACACTGTTCGGTGGCTGCAGACGCTGATCGACAATTCAATAGAACAGAAATCAACTCATTACATCAACGTCTGTCATGCAGGAACGGCCAGAGATGAATCAAAATTTGGCTGGTGCCTGCTGAACTGGCTGGGTTTCGATCCATCTATGGCCAGCTTAAATTGTGGAGAGTCAGGAGAGCTATTTGTGCTCCATCTCTGAGACAATCAATTTCACGGTTGGATAAAAGGCATGCCGAACTTGTACCATCCAAAATTACAATCATTTTATTGGGCCCTGTGCACATATGGGTGTTGGCAAGCAAAGCACTTAAAAATTCTCTCTCTCTCCCTCTCTCTCTCTCTCTCTCTCTATATATATATATATATATATATATATATAATAACTCTAAAGAGCTGAACTTAAAGTAAACATATCTGCCTTTTTGAAGTATTAAAAATAGCCATACTACTCCACTCACCACAAAGTGACTGGCATTAGCTTTGATGGCAGGTTGCCTCACACGTGGCCTAAGCACGCACCTAAGTTTAAATCAGCTAAATACATTTCAGGTCCATCAAAACAAAGGTGTGCAGTTAAGTCTTACAGTTGGTTTTCTTTGGAGAACAGCCACAGGCTGAATAGAAAAGCATGTCTCCTTCCAGCATTCTGCAGAGAAACACCCTTTTAAGCAGTGATCTCTCTGCAGAGGTCCAACATGTCCCCTACTGAGTCACAGTTAGAGATGTCTATTCAGCAGGGAGTAGGAACCTTGCTTATTGGAGAGCTCTATCTTAAACTCATCAAGATGAGGGGGGGGGGAGAGCACTGCTGCATAGAGATGATTTCTTTCACACACAGAGCAAATTTCTTTTTCTACAAAATGCTGGCATTGATAGGCTTTCTACTCATGCTGTGGCATCAAAACCAACTGTAACCCCTGGTTCACATATACGCATTTCTGCGGGCCGCGTTTTGCATGAGCATGAGAGCCCATTCATTTGAATGGACTCCCGTGCCCCAGGACACGCAGGGAAGAAATCCCTGCACTTGTCCTGAAAACGCAGCCCGCATGGGAACCTCTGTTCCCAGTACGGCTGCGATTTCCAGTGCGCGTGGCGTGCCATTAGAATTAATGGCACCCAACCGCGGGTCCGCGTTCTTTTGTGTGGGTTGTTCGGCTGCACAGATTTTTGTGCAGATCTGCAGCAACATCACCCACACATGTGAACCTAGCCTTAGGCCTCGTTCTCATGGGCATACTTAAGCATTCACCCCCCCATGTAAGGACTGTATTTTGCCTGCATGGGATGCACAGGTGTTTAGTGAATCCATGTGCAGACAGTCCTGTACATGTCAACTAGGATTCAGAAGCTGTATGGACACAGCTGCTACTCCCAATTTTTCTTGTGGGTGCAGGTGTGTGTAGGTGCTTACAAAGGGTGTGTTCAGGGACCTGCACCCAGGCTCACAAGGATGTTTGTCAATTGATATGAATGGAACTTTCTGCACTTGGATGCACAAAACAAAGCATGGCCCTCACATGGGTGTATGCTTAACCCCTTCATGCCTAAGGGTAAAACAAATCTAAATGCCTAAGCACAATTCTGCAACGTTGACGTGTTAGTAAAACCGTACATATCGTCACAACTACTTTGTACATCCAGGTGGATTATACCTTGTTTTTTTCAGGACAAATTGGGCTTTCATTTGGTGGTAAATGGTCATGGATAGCTCCTATTTTTTTTTTATTATTAAAGGAAAACTGGGCCAAAATAGTAAAAAAAATCATTTTTTTAAATTTAACTGTGTGTTTCTTGTTACGACCATAACCTACCACCAAAGAACAACTCAAAATACATTTTCCAGTTCTTGACGATCGCAGCGATACCAAATATGTGTATGTTATTTGTTGTTTGTACCCGTAGTACAGTCCAGAAACAACAGTGCGCATTTTGTTTTTGTCTTTTTTTTTTTATATAAAACACACTGTCACTGACATTGACATTAACACTAACTGACACTGATACCAATTTTTTTTTTAAATCCTGACCTTTGACCCTGACCTTTGCCCTTGACCCTGACCTTTGACCCTGACCTTTGACCCTGACCTTGACCCAAACACTAACCCTGGTACTGAACTAGATCAAACCTTGATCTAGGTATTTTTCTTTATTTTTTCTTTTATTTTTTAATATTTATTTATCTTTTTTTTTTTTTATACAAACTTTTTTTTCTCTCTCTGTGTCAGGAGTTCGAGAGATACAATGTATCTCTCTTCTCCATTCATAGAGAGAGAGAAAACAAGGGGGCCGGGCTGCACAGTGATTGATCACTGTGATAGCCAATCAGAGGCTATCACAGCGATCACGTGACCCGGAATCGGGAGTCCTGGGTCCCGATCGTTAGAACGGGACCCGGGGCTCTCAGTGACACCGCGGTCTTGGTGCTGGGAGCGCGCCGAGCGGCGCGCTCCCAGCACAAAGACAGGTACGCAAATATGCGGCCCCACGGAAAAAAGCCCAGGTCCGTGAGGCCACATATTTGTGTTACGTCGGCGTCAAGGGGTTAAGTAAACCCGTATGAACAGGGACAAAGATTTTAAATACCTTTTGGTTTGGTGCACCTGAAATGTATTGAGCTAATTTAAGCAGAACGTTCAGCTGGGCTTCAAAAGAGAAATCTGATTGGTTACTTCACACAATGCAAACACTTATATGACACTTTGGGGGGTTATTTACTAAAACTGGAGAGTGCAAAATCTGGTGCAGCTCTGCATAGAAACCAATCAGCTTCCAGGTTTTATTGTGAAAGCTTAATTGGACAAGCTGAAGTTAGAAGCTGATTGGCTACCATGCACTACTGCACCAGATTCTGAGTGCTCCAGTTTTAGTAAATCTCCCCTTTTTGTATGTGAGGCTTACCGAAGCTTGCTTCTTCTATATGTTACTAGAATTGTAAGTAAAAATTTTAGGGGCTTCTGCAATACTAAAGAAAAATAACCAGCAATGATTTATATTATGTACTGTGATCATAGATTTAAAGTAAACAAACGAGTAATGTACACTGTAAAACACACAAGTAGTTGTCAAGCTTCCAAAATATCCTCAAAAGGCAAAACACTTAACAGAATCATTTATTGCTTTTATGGACAAAATCTATCATTCTCTGCATGCTACTGTCTGCGGATTCTGGCACAATTTTCCTTTTTATAAATCAGTCTTTCCAGGGCTATACATTAAGCTCCAAATCGTCTTTGCGCAATAGTGAAAATGGCCATGATATTCATTTTCATATTAGTAATGTCAGTATATACTTCCTCTGTTGATAAAGGGATATATAATTTTCATTTACATTTTGTTCTTGCATTCCATTTTCACCACAGCCCCCCCACCCACCAAGTAAAATGTGAGATCTTTTGGGAACACAAAATCAAGGGCTAATTGCGATATTTATTTTACTAAAGTAGACGTAAATCCAGTCTCGAAAACCTTATATAATATTTATCATGGTAATGAAACATTAGAAGTCATGTTCAACCTTTTGAAATACTCAGCTTTTATCCACTTAATACCTGGTGATCCTGCCAAGAAAGTCCTTGTTCAGGTACTTCCAATTATAGGTTGACAATGCTCTGTCCTGGTCTCCAAATCAATTAGTGTCCAATGGTATCTCATTTTGTGGAACTGCGCATCTTTTTGAAGCAAATCACTCTGTCCCTCATAATTCCTCTGTTGTTGCCCTTTTTGGTCTGATATATGTAGCATTACCCCCGAAAGAGCCGCTGTTTGGTACGAGTCATCTACTGTTGGCCTTTACTTTTTTAAAGATCCCAGGCCTTTTGACACACAAGGCTGAATGCACAAAAACAAAATATCATAGGCAGTCAAAGAAAATAACACCAAATACCCAATGACGATACTATCTTATAGGAACAGGCACAATGTCAAGTGGCAAAGGCAAACTTAGTATATTGCTGTTTAAATGAAATTTCTAACAGAGTAATAAAAAGGTGAATAAGGAAAGAACTGAGAGACAATGGTAATAATGCACTTTAGTATGCAGAATGATTACAAATAAAATCAGGGAATGAAACAATGGCTGTCCAGATCAGCATAAACAGTAACAATGTCATCTGAAGTGCAATAGTGAGCTGTGGTAAGACCTGTATAAACCCCCAGAGCTAGACTTCCAAAGGGCATTAAAGGAGGCTATGCTAGTCCTAATACTGACTGGTGAACACTTTTAGTGGCTGAATGACAATGGGCAGGTATAGGGAAGTAAAAAAGGGGAATGTAAACATACAGGCTGTGTAAACAGGGGCAGTACTTAAGTTGTTTCTTCTGCTGGCTATTGTTGGGGCCCTTTAATAGTATTGGTGCACTTAACAACAGTTCTGTTCATGCAGGCTGGTCAGCCTTTGCAGAGATGCAAAGTGGATGTGAAACAGGGATCAGCAAGGTGCAGGGATGGTTCGGTAGAATGGTGATACAATTTAGTTTTGTAAGCAATATGGTGTCTAGCAGAGTACTGTATAAAGCAGGTATACTCTAGATGTAGACTGTGTGGGATGCAGCGGATGGCCTATCCCTGCCAACACAGCATCTGCAGAAAGGTGTCAATAATGGGCCGACAGCCCTCTCACCAATCCCTGTCTACAGCTGTGGGTATCTGTGATAGAAGGGCCTCCTCAATCTCTCCTTGGAGTAGTTATTTCACTTGACTGCATATCCCAGTATCCAGTTCAATGGCTATGTCTTTCCCTTGCTGCCTATTGCCACCAGAAGCTGCCCCTGGTGGTGGTGGTGGGGGAAGGGGAGTGGGCATTAGTGAGAGTGGGCACATACAGACCCACAGCTCTCTGTTCTGTTGATGTGCCGCTCCAAACTGTGAGTGGGGGGATACAAGCGGAGCTCAAGCTCGTGGCACCCAGCAACATACACACACACACACATATATATATATATATTCTGCAGGAAATGTTCCACTGATGTCACCATCAGGAAACTGGTTCTGATCAACAATGTGCAGATACCTTTAGAGTGCATGTATGTAGACAGGCAGTGGTTACAAATGGGCTGGAAAAGATTAGCAGCACTAATATGCAAAATAGAATAAAAATGTGAAAACAGTTCTTTTGTAATAGAAAAAAATACCCCACAATGGCAGCAGAGGTTGGGGGCAAGGTCCTTTCATCTGACCACCTGGGTTTACAGGAACTGGACTGAATGATGCTGGACATGGGAAGAGGAGAATAGATAGGGATGAGGAGTGCTCTGAATAATGAGTCTGCAAGTATAAGTATAAGCACTGGAAAGGGGTGAGTATTGCAGCCACTGGTTTAAATATTTGTCTAAAAGGTGCATGTGGGCTTTAAAGCTACATTCCAGGATACTGTTAGTAAAAATAAGAAACAAATATCTAAATGACATTTTTAATTTATTAGATGTAGCAATCACGTGACATTGCCAACCAAAGTCTTCTCTCAGGAGAGAGAAGGGGACAATGTCATCACAGGGATACGACAGAAAATGAGTGGTCTTAGTGCGCCCTTGCAGTGTGGGATCAGCAGTCCCCCACACTGGAATCTGTGGCAGTGAGGGATCTGGATGGGGTACTTAGGTGAGTATATCTGCCTTTACCATATAGATGGGGTAAAAAGACTTTTAACGTGGGTTAAATGTAGGTGGGAGGGAGGTTCTATAGTTATTATGTTTTTATTTTTTTGAACAGTCTTAAACTATAAGGTAACCCTAATCTATTTTACCTTTAAGTTCCCATACCCAATTTCTTATAGCTTATTCTAATAAGCAAAGGCTTATGGCACATTCATATCAGCTTCTCTGTGCTCTCCTTTGTTTTATGCTTTATAAACACACTCATGACAGTGGGCCATATGGTTGCTGTCAAAGGGCAAGATCTGTGTTCAAGATCATTTGGCTGACTGTCACTTTATGACAATGGCCATGTGACAGCCTACCAAATCTTTATATTGGTATGCCAAAGAGATAAATCTGCATGAATCACTGTCACATATGACCACCATTCCAAAAACAATATCATCCAATTAAAGTAAAATATGCCCAGGATTCTTCTTGAGGTTATGTTTGCAAAATTGCATTGACTAGACTACGTCAGTTCCAATTTCTTAGATATGATTGAATTTATATATTGTATTCTACTGGTGAGGAGCCTTCCCAGCCAGCAGAACACAATGTTCACTGCTTGCAGCTATAACCACTGGCAGTAATTGCATGTAAAACATTCAACAGAATAGTTGTACTGAAGTTAATTGATGGGTTGAGTTTGGTACAACTAGCCTGCCCATAGATGTTAAGAATCTCCTCCATTACCTGCTGAATTTATGGCTGGTTTTGGTGTATTACACTTTTAATTTTTAATGGGTTTCTTTCATGCTACAAGGAGATGAAATAAAACACTAAAAATAAATAAAAATGATTTTTTTATGGACAACCAGAGTGAATAGTGGTATATGGCATTTATGCTGTATGTCAAAACTAGAGCAGATATGGAAATATTGGTGCTATTTTTGGAATCAGTAGGTCAAATATTCACAGGAACAGGTCTAACATTCAAGATCAAAATGTGAGTTGGCCAGTGTAACAGATGGAAAAGAGAGAGGTGTGTTAGATAAAGGAAGATAATGTTATAATGCTGCAGCCTCCATTCCCCTAGAAATTTTGGCCCACATCATATACGTGGGCTACATGGTATGTTTTACAAGTAGTCGCGGACCAAATAAAATATTTTTTTGGGATAGATTAGTAACATTTTAATGAATAAATACATTTTACTTAAATCTCCTCGGTAATCAGCAGAACATGAATCAGGACAGCAAAGAAAGAATTTTAATAAAACATTGAAGTCCCCATCAGAGTCCCCCCTTGCATCAGTGTTCCCACCAGACTCCCCTCCTTACATTAGGGTCTCCATCAGAGTCTCCCTTACATCAGGGTACCTATCAGAGTCCCCCTTACACCAGTGTCTCCATCAGAGTCCCCTTTACCTCAGGGTTTCTGTCAGAGTGCCCCTTATACCAATGTCTCCATCAGAGTAGCACTTATATCTGGGTCCCCATCAGAGCCCCCTCTTACATTAGTGGCCCCTACTGATATGTGGTGGAGACTGCCTTGGGAAAGTGGAGACCAACGGATCTGAATCCTCAGTCTGTTCTCTGAGTCTGAGGATATACCCTTATCCCTAGCAGAAGGCTGGATATATTCTTGCCGCAGACCGCATGTGGCCAGCAGTCTGCAGTTTGGAGACCCCTGCTTTTAGGGAATACAGAAGACTACAATGAATTCAGTATTGAATAATTGATTCATTGAAGTGAATTCTGTTAGAACATCAGATTATGCTGGCAACAAAGTGATTTTTTTTAACAGGGTGGTCTTGCTTCAGAAAACCCAGCATAAAAATGTACATATTTCATGGCTTCATTTTCAGTTTTGACTTAAGTGTACATTATAGGATCAGGTCACTCAAATTATAAACCAAGTCATATGGGACTGCCCTTTTTTTACATGTATTACCATTAAGTCTATAATTTATTTGTTTCATTGAAGCCTCTCTTTTTTGTTGCACTGTAGTTTAATTCTTATATTACCTTGTAATAGATTCAGTAATGCCGAGCATCCTATATCTGAGTATAAGAAACATGTGGAAGTTATTATCAATAATTTTCATATAAAATCTGGATCTCTGGAGAAGAGTATTATATGATAAGTATACTATGTTCCTATTGAACTCTATTAGCAGTGCATTTTATGTATTATTTCAATATTACGTGTTATCAGAACATTCTTTACTTGGAATAATGTAAAAAAGACGAAAAGTGCTCCACTTATTTCTGACAAGTGTTATTGGCGTGTTTATTTTTTTTCTTTTCCCAAGGATAAAGAGAACGCTGTATTTCACTTTCAGAAAAACTCCCAGCAAGTACAAAGTTCAAGTCGCATAAAGTGGGCCATGAGTATAAAAAGTCCAAATAAAATAGACGTCATGTCACACTTACCGTAAATGAGCATGTTCCTGTTTGATGGATTACAGTCATAGGCAAATTGTCCTTCGCTTTCTTTTCAAAGGAATATCGTACATTATGTAGGTCACGCAATTTTTATTATATTAAGTTCTCATATGTTGTTACTGAAAGAAGGATTATAACTCACGAATACCCTTTTGAATTTGTAATTGGCATTGAAGCATAATGATTTTCTTGTCTATGTTAAAAAGATTCTCCAACTAAAATATAAATATCTATAATACAACTGTTACCTATATTGTGCTTATTACCTGCAAATGTTTTTTCTCATTTAGCTTATCCAGTCATGTTTCCTAAGGCTGAATTCACACTTCCCGATTTGGAATCAAATCAGGAATTTGATTCCAAATTGCATGGCAATCACTCCAAAATGCATTTGGGTGCCATTATCCTTAAACAGCACCCCAGATGCAATGCGTTTCTGACACAATTGTCATGAGGCAGGATTTCATGGCAATCGCTGCAAACCCGTCCTTTTAAAATCATGTGAAGCTTGTCACCGGAAAAGGAGCGGGAACTTCTTTTTGGGTGACAAATGTGCAAAGGGTAGCCATTCAAGTGAATGGGCTGGCCCTATTTGACATGCATAATCTCGATGTCAAATTGCACATTGAGAACACTTGTTCCTGCTACATGTCATGTGAATCTAAAAGTGCCTATCATCATGCACATCAAAACAGAATAACTGACTCAATATTAGTGCAGCCCCCCCCCCCCCCCCACCATAGTTAGGATTTGTATAGTTAGGATAAGTATAGCTGTGTTTCTCTGCTTAACAGAGAAACTGTTAGGAAAATCTAATTGGGCTCTCTGCCTAACAGAGTGCTGTGATGGGTTAGTCAGGTCTGTTCATGGTGCTCTGGTGCTGCTGATTTCACTTTGAGTTCTGCCTGACTTCAGGAAGCTATTAGAGCCTTCCAGAACCCGGGAGGGAACTAGGCAAATGAGCAGCATGAATATGGTTACAGCCCTGGCCAATTGCAAGGGAGGATAGCCCATTTGCATGCTGGGAGTGGTATTTATGTTCTGTGAGCACATGGGTTCAGCGTCTTTCCCAGGGGATGATTGCACCAAGCCAGGCTGAAGGCAGGCTTGCCTCCCCTGGCACTTGCTGCCATGTGGGCCTCGGGTGAGTGACCTGAGGGCCTGTAGTTAGGAAGAGTGACTCTGGTTCTACACTAAGCTGACTGAGGGGAGCTGTCTACCAAAGATCTGTCTGATATCACTGGAGAGAGTCACTTGAAAGATTGGAAGGAGGCTGCCATTCTGTCCTTGTGGAGACAATGAGAAATCTTGGGGACTCTGTGCACTTTGCTACCCCTCTAGAGCTTAATAGTCAGCGTGGGTCTCAGAAAAGGTAACACTGGTTGGTGTTCTGAAGAGCTTGTCCAACTGTTGCCACTGCAAAGGACTTCTATTATTTCTGGATTGCCACAGTTTGCCGTAACAGGCCTATACCTGAGGAGCTCAGTCCTGCACCCAGTATTAATGCTAAAGGGACTTTGCTCACTCCTAAACTACTTGTTACTAAAAGAGAAGTCTGCTGTCTGCTTTCAGCCAGGACTTCAAAAGTGTTCAACTAAGAGATCAGCTTAATGTCCTCAGTGTGAATTGTTCTAATTTTGGAGTATTCCCCATCCCTATCCCCAGTTCTACAATAAAACTCCAAAAAAACAAACATCCCTTAGCTTGGTCATCAAAGACAATGAGCGAAAGAGTGTGTACCTAGCTGTGGAAAATACTTTGTGCCTGGCTGTTGGATGAATCAAGTGGAGGCCTGGGTAAAAATACAAGCAGATCCTCCAGGGGTAGTGCTATACTAGACATGTGTGATTCATTTAGTTATGAATCTAAATTCAGATTAAATTTTTGATTTTCATAGTGCACATCTCTACTCAATTCACAGTCAGTGACACAGTTACTTTACCTTGACCAGCCTTAAAGATGATTCATGCTGTAGTGTCTGTCAGCAGTGAGGCTGCAGCTGTTGTTCTCTTCTTTCCTCCCTAAACAGGAAGGGATAAGGTGGCTTTTATGGGAATATCAAAGTATATGTGCTTCATTGTGAAAGAATACATTTTAAGGCCTCATGCACAATGGCCCTTGACATTTGTTATTTAGCCTGTAAAAGCACCACTATGTAAACCTAAGTGCCAATGCACATATAGGCATTTACAGGCATATTAGAAGAGGAACATTTACAGGCTGAAAAAAAACCCCACCAAAGGCGCATTCAGAAGAAGAGCTGAAGAGCAGAAAAAGCACAGAATGCATCTTAACTCATCTAAACGAGCCTAAACACTAGATATGTTTAGGCTTATTTGAGTGTTAATGCATTCCAATGGCCACAATAAAATAATATTCTGTCCAATGGAATACATTAATGCTCAAACATTTGGGTGCAATGCGTGGCTTTTGGCCCTTTTTTAAGCATGCTTAAATGTCACTGTCTTCCTCTCATGTTATTGTTTCAAAGCCTTCGATGGCAGAAGCCATAAAATGATAATTTCCCAACAGCACATGCCTACAGTATAATGTTCGAAACCAAGTGTGCAGAAACAAAAATGCAGACTAGAGAAGCTGCAGATAAAAGGCATTTTCAGAGACACATTAGTTGAGATTTCTGCCATCGAACTGAAAGAAAGGTTTCAGATGCACAATTTATTATACATATAGCAAGACAGTTAATGGGCATTAAGAAAGCAAAAAGAAAGTTGAATTGACTTAGTTACAATGGCAATTTTTAATAGGCAGAAGGAGAAATTAAAAAGGTAAAAGGTTATATTTAAAAGATGCACTTTATTTAAATGATAAGATACTGCCACTGCGCGCCTGCTTCTAAAAATGCTAGTTGCCTATTATGCTTATTGTGCTAAGCTGCCCATACTGTAGAGGGATCAAAATTCAGCCATTTCAGCAGGGGCCAGCTGACTTGATCCATGTATGGGCACTGTGGTTGTACAGAAGTCAATCTACCAATCAGCTTCTGTATAACTGCCCTGTTGTAAAATTTCCTTATGACCAGCACTGCAGGCTGTAGTCTGCAGTGCTGATCAATGTATTCTGATGACAGAGAAGTCTCCCTGCTTTTAGAATACAATGAGACAGAACTTCAAATCACAGAGGTTAAATTTAAGTACCATATTTAAAACTGTCCTGCGATTATCATCCTGCAATGAATTACAAAAAGAAACTGGAAAAAATTGGATTCTAAATATATCTTTCAGGAGGCTAACACAATAAATAGATAAATTAATAAAAATGTCAATATTTTAATATCTAGCCCGATGGTCAATCTGCTATAGGCCGGGCATAAAGGTGTTAACTGGACATGCCTAAATGCACCTAATGCATTAAAAATTATTACAAGCCAGGGGCGGACTGACAACTCATGGGGCCCTCAGGCAATAGGTGATCATGGGGCCCCTGTGTTCTTGCCCACACTCAAAAAAGCCTATAAAAAAGGTACCAGGGGCATTTCATGGGGCCCCCTACTGACCCCGGGCCCTCGGGCAGTGCCCGAGTGCTTGAATGGTCAGTCCACCCCTGGTTGGAGGCCAAGTTGACGAGAGGGCTACCCTTATGTCTCTGGTCTGAGCACTCCTGAAGGTGGTGACAGAGGTACAAGGCTCAAAGAAGCACGGGTGCTGGTAGCTTGATAGCAGGTGATGGCCACGGTCAGGGATGTAGTCAAGGTGAGCCAGGGCCATACACAGTGAGACAGCAGCATGGTCAGGAGGCAGGCTGAGGTCAGTACTAAGGAAGCAGGCAGAGCAAGGTCCAGTAGCAAGCCGAAGTCAACGTTAGGAGATCAGGCAGAGAATAGTCAGAGGCAAGCCAAAGCCAAAATCCAGAATCCACAGATCAAGGCAGGAACAAGCGGAGTCAGCAACGGAAGATCAGTCAGTACAAACAGGAACACGGAGTGCAGGAAGCTGAAGAATATCCAACGATTAATACACAGCAGAGTCTCCCGATGCGTGCTGGCGCACAGAAATGTGCCTACATGTCAGTGCACGCTTGATATTAGCCTGTGCTTGTCTGTGTGCTGGTACACGTGCAGGAGCATTAACTGCACGGAAATGAGCAGTAGCTGCACAAGAATGAGCAGTATCTGTAGAAGAATTATTGTTCGCTGTACTAGTTTCCTGACTTCTAGACATAAAAAATGGAGGTAAAACCCCTCCACATATATGATAGACTGTATACACAAAATGAGGATTATAGTACTGAGACAAAATTTCTAGCCTGTCAATGCTTTTAGCAGGAGCCGCTTCCATAGGACAGAGGCACCAATCTTCGAAGTGTTAGGATACAACTCTATAAAGTAAATGTATAAAGAAAATCAATCACATACAACAAATTCAATCATTTACTTTCTAGAGTTGTGTCTTAACACTTTGAAGATTGGCACCTCTGGCCTGAGGAAGCGGCTCCTGCGAAACGACAGATGGCAATTTGTCCAGGCTCTATAACCCTCATTTTGTGTATACATTTTATCATTATATATGTGGAGATTTTTAACCTCCATTTTTTATGTCTAGATAATAAAATATTGACAGGTTTACTCATCTGTGTATATATTGTGTTTGGTCTCCTAAAAGAAATATTTAATGTTCATTTTTTTTTTCAAATACAATGAAACAGCGAAAGGATTCCTCCATCCAGCTCGATTGTGTGTATGGGGGAATTGGGTAAGTTTTTTTCTGTTCAACCCACTGGTTAAACAAAAACAAAAAAAACCTGACTCATCTAAGGCCAGCTTAAAGCAACTCTCAAGGTTCAAAAAACAAACATGTCTATACTTACCTGCTGTGTGAAGTGGTTTTGCACAGAGCAGCCTGGATCCTCCTCTTTTCAGGTCCCCCACAAGCTCTCCTGGCTCTTCCTGTCTGGGTGCAGCTTGCTATGGGGGCACCCGCTTCTCCGTGTGTCCATTCACACTTGGATCCGTGGCTTAGCCCCACCCCCTCTCTCTTCATTGGCTGACTGGCTGTGATTGGCTCCAATGGCTCCTGCTTGCTGTCTCAGCCAATGAGGAGGCAGAGATCCGGGGCAGCCGAGGCTGTCAATCACATTGCTGGATCACAATGGGACTCAGGTAAGTATTGAGGGAGCTGGAGGAGCAGCTGCACACAGAAGGTTTTTTTACCTTCATGCATAGAATGCATGGAGGAAAAAAACCTTCAGACTTTACAACCACTTTAACTTTATGAATCACAGACCTTAAATAACCATGCTACAAAAGAATTCAGATTTTCTGATGTGCATTCATGTTTCACATCACTAAATCAAAATATGAAATCTATTAGAATAGCATTATACCCAAGGAAATTAAAATACACCTATGCTTTTTTTCTCAGCATAGATATATTTCAATACATGTACTTATGCTGCAAATAAATGTGAGGAGCAATAATTATATCTCTGGAGTAAGAAACAAACCTTAATGGCACCTCCACGCATGTAAAAACACAGCACATTTTTGCGTGCAGGAAATTGCACAGTGCAAAAGCACCAAGTGATTTCCATGTTGCTGTGATTTTAAAGAGGTGCAGGGACCTTTTTCCCAATTTTTCCACAAGTGAGTGCATTTAAAAAATATTTTTCCCGTTTTTTAATAAACGTATTACACTATGGGAGTATTCATTTCTATATTAATATATATATCTATGGCGGCATCCCATGCACTACAAGAGAGTCATATTAAAGAGGCAGCGTTGACATCTGATTGTTTTCCTATTGTGATGACATCACCGTTGGGATTATACAACATGCTCACAATGGTGGGCATCTGGTAAGTTGCCTACCTTACTGCACATGGTGGATGAATACTGGATTCTTGTTTACCTTCACTGTATTTGGGCACATGGTAAAGAAGAGTTTCATCACTGTATGGACTATTTATTTTGAATGGACACTTTACTTATGATATTTGAGTAGGCTATGATATCTGACGTAGTATTTTTGTGTGGTTTTTATATGTACAATTTATACTGGGAGTAGCGCCTTTGATTTGTTATTTGATTCCTTAGTGTTGGCATACTTTGTGGGGTTGCTTTCTTCCCCTGATAGTAGTTACACTAATATGGGTAGCCACCCCTTTTTTAGTTTTTTGTTTATTGTAAGCCTCTTAGGACAGTCAGAGCAGAATGAAAATTCCTCCTACAAGAATAACCAGTGCTCAGCTGGACACTGATAGAAGTCACAACACTGCTATATACTGCTTATGAGAAAAGGTATTTAGCAGTTTATATTTACTAAAATAATTGCATTTCCATGTTCTGTGTACTGTGGGAGACCAGATATAGTGGATGCAGGGTCCTGGGTTTAGTAACACTTTAATATAAAGAGGATTAGAGGTAAATCAAAATAAAAGGAAATAATCGCCACTATGATATTAACACTGCTAATCAGAATTTTCAGCAGTGTACAGAGTACTAGAACACTTCTTGTAGCACACGGTTTCAGTGGCCTCTCAGTATCAATCCAACACACCCCGAGCTGAGTCACACTTTTAACTCCACCCTTAGCAGGGAGCATGAGCTTTCCCCATTGAAGGCTATAGGTCTGACTCACAAGGAGGTGTGTCAGACTACTGTAGAGAGACTGCTGGTTCCATGAAACTAGTCGTGATAGAAAATCTCAATCAAGATACAGACATTTTACATATGAATTCTATATTAATAAAGGAGATCATGGGGTATACAAATATAGTGCCTCTTTAAATCTAGCCCAGCAGCTTTGACAAAAGACTTTTTTTCTCTTCTCCCTGCTTGAGTAGCATCTGCAGGGAGAAAGAGGCTGGACTAAGCTGTGATTGGCTACTGGTGAGGAACAGGGTCTGCCTATAGCAACCATACAGGATGATTCTGATTAGCTGGATGGCAAGGAGGTTAAGTGCCGCCCACTGGGAAGGGATGCAGAGATTCCTGGGTTCCACATGGGAACAGGTGGTCCGGAGGAGAGCCCCGGGGAACCACATGGAAGCTGGGGTCTCTGGGGGTGGCAGGAACTCATTTGGGGAGTGTTCTATCTTTCTTCCCTCTCCCCACCTTCCTTTCTGCTGAAAAGCCTTGCAGTGTCTGGGCCATGTTCTGGGGAGCCCGAGGCATTTACTGCTGCTGTTGTAGCTGGAGGGGGAGAGAATGACTACAGGCATAGATTGGAGTCTGTGTACAGAGAACCAGAGGGGGACTTCTTTAATGATGGCCAGAACTGGAAGCCTTTTTCCAAGGAGAAAGCAAGCTGACAAGCGGGCGGATGCTGGATCTCGGGTAGTCAGACAGGCAGAAGTCAGTAGCTGCCAGGCAGCCGAGGTGCAGAATGAGGAACAGAGATGGAGTCAAGGTCAGGTCGGAGTTGGTAACAGGCATGCAAAGAAAGTACAGGAGCAGCAGGCAGAAGCAGATTTGGGTAACAAGCTGGAGTCAGCAGCAAGGTATCAGTAATGAGCAAAGTCAAGCAGGCTGGGCAGATAAAGTAGCAAGCACAGGATCAGGTCACAGGCAGTAGAAGATGACAACCAGTCAGCAATCCTTTGGTCATAAGTGCAGCTTTAAATAGGCGAGTAGGTGCCAATTGCTCCCCCTAGTGCTTTTCCCCCAGTACAGAGCCCTACTCCCACCCCCAAATCCCCCTTCTTGACAGTACCTGATAGAGAACTGTGGCTACAGAAGAGCAGGATGGGTTACTCAGAGGGAGAGTGTAGTATAGCTGCAGGGCAGGTAGGGTCACGGGCACAGGCTTCAGGAGTTGTTGCTGCCAGTCGAACACTGAGTTCTAACTACCTATCTATGCAGAGAGGCGGCAGGCAGAGCACTGCTGCGATCACTCCACAGCCAGAGCAGCGGCAAACGCAGCTGGCTGCTCCTTCCGCCACTGGCTTCAGCCTGCTTCTATTTAAAAATAATCACAAGTGAGAGCTCAATCCCAAGCCTTGCTTTGTGTATTCTTGACACACAGAATGCAGCTCTGCCCCTTCCCTGATCTCTCATCACTGGATTCAATTGAAAGCAGCAGGAGCCTATGGCACCAATGCTGCTGCCTCCAGGTTCTCTGTAAAGAGAGAAAGAGAGCAGTACCACTGCTCTCAGGCACAGCATTGGATCAAGATTGGACTCAAGTAAGTATTTTGGGGGCTGAGGGGGAGGCTAACAATAAAATGTGTTTTGTCTTAATGCAGAGAATACATTAACCAGTTGGCGACTGCCCTATAGCAGCTTTACTGCTACAGGGCGGCCACTGTGTGCAGAATCACACACCCATACATATATATATATATATATATATATATATATATATATATATACAAGATTCTGCACTTCCTGGTTGGGTGTGCCTATGTAAACAAGGCAGAGCTGTGTCCTGTCAGTGGAGATCTGCTGGATTTTGCTTCCCTGCAAAGCATCCCTTAGTAAAAAAAAACACACACTACGCATATAAACACTGGTTAGGCACACAGTTAACCCTTTGATCACCTTAGATATTTAATCCCTTCCCAGCGAGCGTCATTAGCACAGTGACAGTGTATATTTTTAGCACTGATCACTGTATTAGTATCACTGGTTCCTACAAAGTGTCAGTTAGTGTCAAATTGTTCTCCCCAATATTGAAGTTCCACTATAAGTCGCCGATCGACGCCTTTACCGGTATAAAAATAAGTTTAAAAAAATTCCAGTTATATACCATAGTTTGTAGATGCTATAATTTTTGCGCAGACCAATCAATACACGCTTATTGGGATTTTTTTTACCAAAAATATGTAGCAGAATACACACTGGCCTAAATTTATGAAGAAATTAGATTTTTAAATGTTTTTATTGGTTATGTTTTATAGCACAAAGTAAAAAAAATTTTTTTTTCCAAAATTGTCTGTCTTTTTTTGTTTACAATGCAAACAAATAAAAACCCATTGGTGACCAAATACCACCAAAAGAAAGATCTATTTGTGGGAAAAAAAAGGCACACATTTAATTTATGTACAGCGTTGCATGACTGTGCAATTGTCAGTTAAAGTAATGCAGTGCTGTATAGCAAAAAATGGGCTGGTCAGGAAGGGGGGTAAATCTTCCAGAGGTAAAAAATAACCTTCATTCTTTACAACTACTTTAAGTCTATGGACAGCTTTATAGACTTGCATGACTCAAGTGCACATATATATTTATTTTCTTACATTTCTGTGTTTAGTTTATGTAACCTTAGGATTACCAAGGCACATATAGGTGTCCGTTTATGAACCAGCGGTAATAGATCGCTGCTCAGCTCTCCGGCATTCTCGGAGAACACAGTTCTCCTGTGAATGCACATACATATAATTAAATCACACGTGCATATTGTGAAGTGAAAAAATAACCATAATAATGATACACGCAAAACTCAAAGTCCAAAAATAGAATGTTGAAGGTGAACAAAACAGTAAACGGTGTTTCCAAATAATACTGTAAGTGACCACAGGTGAAACAAATCGTGCAGGTATCTGGGTGTATATAGATCTTATGAATCCAACCACCTTCTGGATTAGCCTCTCACCTCATCCCTTTGACCCTTGCGGATCAAAGAGCAGTAATGGATCCCTCTCACAGATCCTCCAGGCACCAAAGCACTCCAAAACCGCTTTTCAAGATTTAATATTCCCACTCAGGCTCTTCTCCAGGAAAAGTTGAAATATCAATCTCTCAGAATGAGACAAAGGAATCCTCCCATAGTGTAGTATATTTATTATACCATAGGAACATATAATCTCTTATAAAAACGAACTTACGTAGCAGCCAGTCCACATTAGAACCTCATGCTTTCAGATGAGGATATATCTGTTGGGTGTACAGCTGGATACACAGGTGTACCAAGATGGCCGCCACGCCGGAAATACGTCACCGCGCTACGCCGACGCGTTACGTCACAATGTCACGTGACTTCATCAGGCCCTGATGAAGTCACGTGACATTGTGATGTAACGCGTCGGCGTAGCGCGGTGACGTATTTCCGGCGTGGCGGCCATCTTGGTACACCTGTGTATCCAGCTGTACACCCAACAGATATATCCTCATCTGAAAGCATGAGGTTCTAATGTGGACTGGCTGCTACGTAAGTTCGTTTTTATAAGAGATTATATGTTCCTATGGTATAATAAATATACTACACTATGGGAGGATTCCTTTGTCTCATTCTGAGAGATTGATATTTCAACTTTTCCTGGAGAAGAGCCTGAGTGGGAATATTAAATCTTGAAAAGCGGTTTTGGAGTGCTTTGGTGCCTGGAGGATCTGTGAGAGGGATCCATTACTGCTCTTTGATCCGCAAGGGTCAAAGGGATGAGGTGAGAGGCTAATCCAGAAGGTGGTTGGATTCATAAGATCTATATACACCCAGATACCTGCACGATTTGTTTCACCTGTGGTCACTTACAGTATTATTTGGAAACACCGTTTACTGTTTTGTTCACCTTCAACATTCTATTTTTGGACTTTGAGTTTTGCGTGTATCATTATTATGGTTATTTTTTCACTTCACAATATGCACGTGTGATTTAATTATATGTATGTGTATTCTTTTATGCACATACGTATAGATACAGTTTTGTGTTTTTCATCTTTTTGGGTGATTTATTTGATATTTTTGATTATCAGTAAGCACGTATAGATTTATATTGTCATTATTATTGTCACAATTTTGATTTGAGATGTTGGATTCCACATTCACATAAATTAGTTTGAATGTAGCGCAGCATTGTTTATGGTTTATATTCACTTGATCACTGGTATATGATTTAATGCTAGCAGCTTCTTTGGGGTTTATACATTTATTTATTTATTTTGGTTTAATTATTTTAAACACACATTTGGAGCGCAGGAGGGTCACACCACTATCTCCTGTGAATGCACTTTATGAAGCAGTTCTCCGAACGAAGGGAGAGCGGTCTCCAAACGCTGGAGAACGGTCTACAAACTCTGGAAAACGGCTGAATTTACTATAATCTCGCGAGATTACAGTAAAAGATCAGTTTACTAAGCAGAGGTAAATTATCTCTGCTTAGTTTGCGGTCCCTCTGATTCTCCAGCTCTGGGCTGGAGAATCTGGAGGGAGAACACAGATCTCCGGTGAAGGGCTGACATGATCTCCTAAAATTATAAACTGTGAATGACCAGAGAATAGCTGAGATCCGTTGAATCGCAGCTATTCTCTGTGTCATAAATGGACACCATAGGCTTCTATGAGCAGGGATCTGTCTCTGTATATGTTTTCTTGTTCAACTGCTGTCATAGTTATTTTATTTATTACAGGTACTTATATAGTACCATCCATTTTAGACAGAACTTTACATTTACATTATCAATTCACATAAGTCCCTAACGCACAAAGAACATACAATCTAAGGTCACTAACTCACATTCATACATACACAGGCCAATTTAGACAGGAGCCAATTAACCTACTAGCATGCATTTGGAGTGTGGGAGGAAACCCACACAGGCACAGAGAGGACATACAAACTCCATGCAGGTGATGCCATAGTTGGGATTCAAACCAACAACCCTAGTACTGCTAGGTGGGAGTGCTAACCACTTAGCCACTGTTCTGCCCTATTTGAAATATTTTATGTTTTGAGGTATTGAAAATACCTCTTTGTTTGTATCACTTATTTTGCCAAAAGAGATAATAGTGTTATATTATTATTATTATTATTTAGTAACATTTAATAAACTAGTCGTGTATTTATATTCAGAGTTCATAAAATGGCATTGAATTTTCAGCTGGCTTCGATACACTAAAAGGAATCAGCAGCAGAGGAAGTGTCACAATCCATGCAGTTGTAAATATGACATGCATGTTAACACTCTTCAAGTAATTGCTTTCAGGCTGTGAGATAAAAGGAACCTGGCAGTAATGGATTTCAAGATTACTTTCTCAGAGATCACTGACATTATAATTGCTGTATATTGCTACTCAGTTGTAAACAAACAAGTGTGTACAGATCACTAGCAGATTTGTCTTTGGTCCAGACAATTTATTGAGAATCAATAACAATCATAACATTTATAAACATATTTAAATTAATTTACCTAACCTGAATGCATTAAACAATCTTTTCAGTGCACCTACTAAAAAGTGTCACTATTGACTTAGAACAAGCTTCTAAAGACACGTTAAAGTTCACCTTCTGTAAAAAAAAAACAAAAAAAAAAACAATAATAATAATAAATGCACATGATTTTGCAGGTAAAAAAAATGTGCATTTATTATTTTTTACAGTAGATCACAGTTACAGTGTCAGGCTTCTGCAGGCACTCAGTACAGCTGTCTGCCCCTACCTCCCATATGGAACCCACCCAGCTGAATTGTGATGTATAGAAATAAATGAAATGTTACCATGTAGTTGATTTACTAAAATTGTAAAATCTGGTGCAGCTCTGCATAGAAACCAATCAGCTTCCATTTTTTTGTCAAAGCCTAATTGAACAAGCTGAAGTTAAAAGCTGATTGGCTACCATGCACAACTCTACCAGATTCTGAGTGCACCAGTTTTAGTAAATCTCCCTCTTTGTGACATTGTAAAGTTAAAAAAGGAAACAAGGTAAACAGAGCCTAATGAATGTTTTACAGATCAAATTTTATCAGCTTGTTCCTCGCAGTGATCTCTGTGCCTAGGCTGCATGTTTCGTGAAACAAGAGCAGGTCCATGTGACCAGATTTTGGAAGATACTTTCATTGTACTTTGTGATTGAAGGTTTTTAAATGCCTGTACAGGGGGTTCTATGCTGGACGTTATACTGAGTCTTTATACTGGTGCCTTGGCTTGAGATTTAAAGTGTTAGTTCAACTTTTTAAGAAAAAATGAAAAGGTGAACTAACATTGTACACTCTGTGCTGTCAGTGCCCAAGGAGCTGGTCCATGGCTCTAGGGATTTGCAATTCCTACTATTCTCCCTGGGTGTTCCATGCTTCTGGTATGGACCAGGATGATGCACTGTGCAATCACTCTGGTGCATCCTGGAAGTGCGGCACAGAGAAGAGGGAGAGTACGGATTTCAAATACCTAGACTGCTGGACCAGCTGCGTGTGAGCTGACAGATCAGTATCCCCAAAGGTATGTAAAGCAGGGACCCGGGGTGGGAAGAGTGTAGAGTGCTAGTTTGCCTTTTCATTTTTTCAGTTTTTTTTTTTTTTGAGAGGGGGGAATCAAAAAATAAGATATTTGCCACATTTCTTTTGATCAGCTTGTTGGCAGCCCTGGTTCACTGCCAGCTCCCACCAAGCTGCCCACGTACACCCCTCTTACTCTTCAAACACAAGATTTGCGCAGGGCACACATATACCTGAATTGGGAATCCATTCCGCCATCTTGGCTGCTCGTTATCTCCAGTCCCGAGGTCCATATACTATACCTGAGGATTTCTTGTAATAAATGATTTTCCACATTAGCTTTTCAGATGCTTTGCTTGAACCCCGATGAACTATTAAAACAGCACAGTACATTGCCAAGGCCCCTCCCTTCTTCTCCATTACTCTACTGAAACTTACAAGAAATAGAAGTGTTCCGCACAGTCTTCATATATAATCAAATGTCTCCAATAGCAGTCCTCAAATTAGGTCCCTTCTAACAGGAGTGTCCGATGACCTGCCCCTGAAGGGCTTGCTCCTAATTTTCCTCCAGCCTACATCAATGTCACATTAAACCAGTCCTTCCAACATGTTTCTAGCCTCTACCTCAGAAAGATATTATATATACAACAGGGTGACCCATCCCCATGACACACACCTAGGTGGGACTTAATCCTGCAGAGACTTAACCCCTGCCCACAAGCTAATGGCTATGTGAAATGTTAGGTTTAAAAATGTCTTCTAATCTCTATTCACTTTCCCCTCCCCAGACATATGGTATATAACACTGGGCTATGCAATATAAACTAAACACTACAATGGCAGGCAAAGGTTAAATAATCTCCAAAATGACTAAATTCTTGTGTACTAAAGGTTGTAGATTTCCTAGCGCTGAAAAGAACAGAGAAATGAAATGACACTCTAGGTGTAAAGTTCAAATAGCACAGGGATATATTGCTATCAGGGGTCTTTTTCATCAAAACTATAAAATACTTCCCAATGCAGTTTCTGGTATTCCAGACACCAGAGTGATCTAATGTTAAGAGCCACTGTTTCAGCCCTGGGGAGTTTTATTTTAGTATGTGATTGCTTACAGTCCCTGCATAAAATTAAGGAAAATCGCAGTCTAGGATTTAATGAAACCCTGATTATTGCTTTGCCCTAATGCCCTAATATTTATAAGGAAGCATTTTAAAATGATATTGTGTTAATAACAGCAAGCAGTGGACGTCTGGCTGTCAAACACTTCTCTAGATGATCTTTTAAAGAAGAACCCCAGAAAAATGCAGTATATAAAAATTACTGCTTTTTAATTTTATAAGAATCATTTGGAGGAATCTAGTCATTTACTAAGCTTGTAGAAGGACGTGAGGCCCTTATCACACGGTACACTTCAGCTTTAATCTTCCATCAAAAATATGTAGTGTTTATTGTTTTAGAAAAAAATGAATACCTTTATCCTTCATTGTCCCTTGCCTTTATACTGGGCTGCTATGATTGGTTCTGTGTTAAACCTCTTGGCACCGAGCTTATGCAAATATGTGGCCCCATTGGACTGGGCTTTTTTCCATGGGGCCACATATTTGTGGATCTGTCCTTCTGCTGTTGCCATGTGGTGCGCTATCGGCACAGAGCCCAAGGTCTATCGATTGGCACTCGGAACTCCTCTGATTGGCTATCACAGTGATCAGTCACTGTGAAGCCCGTCCCAGTGTTTTCTTTCCTTGAATGGAGGAGAGATGCATTGTATCTTTCTCTCTCCTTGCAGAGGGAAAAACACTATGTGTAAAAAAATATGTATACAGTATATTTTTATTGTTATTAACCGCTTAAGGACCGCCCACAGTACATTTACTGCTGCAGGGCAGCCCCTGTGCGCAGGATCACATATATATGTGTGGCCCGTGATCCTGCTGTTTTCACGGGCTGGAAGGGCGCGCACATGCCCCTGCGATCAGCGGGTGCTGTGATTTGAACCCCTAGGGATAAATCGTCCAATTTAGGCCAGTGATGTCTGGCCCAAGTTGGATTATCGATCCCTGTCCTATCCTGTCCTGTGTTGACAGTTACACAGGTACAGGAAGTGATGAAAACTTCTCTCTCTGGGCACATTCTGTCCCAAAGAGAGAAGTTTCAACACAAAAGTGAGTAAAAGCACTACAGTTACACAGTTAGAACACTCTAGGACACATCTAACTCCTTGATCGCCCCCCCCCC
The DNA here is from genome assembly GCF_062004578.1 of Staurois parvus. Taxonomy (NCBI): domain Eukaryota; kingdom Metazoa; phylum Chordata; class Amphibia; order Anura; family Ranidae; genus Staurois; species Staurois parvus. The sequence goes on along the minus strand of NW_028318095.1, from coordinate 10,242,057 downwards.
CATCCCAGTTAACCCCTTCACTTCCCTGTCACCCGTGTCATTAGTACAGTGTACAGATTTTTTGCTGATCACTGTATTATTGTCGCTAGTGACTTCAGATAGCACTAGCGTCAGTTAACATCAGTTAGCACCCCTCCCAGATAGCGTCAGATTGTCCATTAGTATACCAGTAATCACATTTAACCCCTTGATTGCCAGGAACATACTCACATACAAAATAGACCTCCATTGATAGTATAGTGTCTGAACGGATCAATATCTTTGATCAGATCAGCAATATACCAGTGTTCACATTAGTATAGCATCCCCAAAAATGCATCATTAGGGGATCAGCACCTGCATTTAGTCCCTACACTTACCCCCCCTTCTCCCCCAGCAAGTGCAGTGTCAGTAGGTCACTGTCACTTGATACATTGTACACAACACCGCAGTATTCGCAGAATCAGGTCTGATCTCTGTTAGCACTTGCCGGTAAATTTTTTGTAGTTGCTCAAGCAGTCCCTGACAGCCAGGTGCTCTTTTTCCCTTGAGTGGCATTAGGTATCAATAAATTTAGTGGCCAAAATGTTCAACAAAAGGTACACTAGTGAAGAGGCCTACAGGATTCTGAGCATGTCAGGTGAGAGCGAAGGGGAAGACTCACTGACAGAATGCAGCTCAGAATGCTAATCTGTAGACAGCAGCAAACAAGACATCCCTGTGCTCAAATCCCAACAGCTAGTGCATGCATTTATCCATCAGGTGCTAAAGGGGTGTAACCACATATTAACACTAGAAATTCTGAAGGACCCTCTGCACACTGGTATATACCCTTTCAAGCAGACTATGCAATAAATAGGGATATTTAGTTCACACATATTGCAATACATGCTTCAGCTGGCCAACTGCGTAAAAGTAATCCCTCTATGGCCAGTCCTACTCTGCTCTGCCTACGCAAATGCTACTGTGGACACAATGCTAGCATAGGGGAAAAGACACAATGGGGGAGAGCTACAAGGTTCAGGCCTGGCTACTGAACCCAACAATACAACAAACAAGAGATACCTGTGCTCAAATCCCAACATCTATTACAATATGTGTGAACTAAATATCCCTATTTATTGCATAGTCTGCTTGAAAGGGTATATACCAGTGTGCAGAGGGTCCTTCAGAATTTCTAGTGTTATTATGTGGTTACACCACTTTAGCACCTGATGGATAAATGCATGCACTAGCTGTTGGGATTTGAGCACAGGTATCTCTTGTTTGTTGTATTGTTAGGTCAGTAGCCAGACCTGAACCTTGTAGCTCTCCCCATTGTGTCTTTTCCCCTATGCTAGCATTGTGTCCACAGTAGCATTTGCGTAGGCAGAGCAGAGTAGAACTGGCCATAGAGGGATTACTTTGACGCAGTTGGCCAGCTTAAGCATGTATTGCAATATGTGTGAACTAAATATCCCTATTTATTACATAGTCTGCTTGAAAGGGTATATACCAGTTTGCAGAGGGTCCTTCAGAATTTCTGCAGATAGCAGTGGCACCCTGACAGCTCAGACAATGAAGAAGAGGTCCCTGCTAAGATCAGGTGTACCCAACCCCTTCCCAGGTTGCTGAGATGTTACAAACACATGATGACCCTCATATGCAGCAGAGTGCCAGTACTAGTGCCGCTCTATGTTTTGGTGAACTGGCGAGCACCAGCGGCTTAGTATTTCCTGGTCTTTTTATACCAGCACTGCAGTATCACTTGGTGACGTGGCAAATCCCATAAGTGCAGTACAAGCTGGTGCAGTGGCAGTGGCGAGCACAAGTAGTGTCAGCCACCAAGAATTTGCACACAGGCCAGTAGAGCACCTAGTATCCTTCCAGACGTGCTTGCAAATCCCAATTGGCATCCCACAAATTCTGCAGCACCCGTGCTTCCCTTGTTCACTGCCCAACCCAGAACAGCAAATTTAAATACTCCCTTTGATTTTTTGGAGCTGTTTTTCACGGAAGATCTGTATGCATTGATTGTAGATCAAATCAATTTATATGCACAACAGTTTATCGCCCCCAACCCAAATTCAAACCTTGCCAGACCATTTGCATGGAAACCCATTATGGTTTCTGAATTTAAAGTTTTTTTGGACATAACCCTCAATATGGGCATTACTAAAAAAAGTAAATTGCGGTTGTATTGGTCCACAGACCCAATTCATCATATGCCCATGTTCTCTGTTGCTATGGCCAGGCATTGATATATATAATGAGTTTTATGCATTTGAACAACACACAGTCTGTCGTCCTCGGGGTGACTCTGAATTTGACCGGTTCCACAAAATTTGGCCCCTTACAAATGACCTTAACCAAAAATTTTCACATGTCTATACTCCCCAGCAAAACATCTGCGTTGATGAGTCCCTCATTAATTCTTCTGGCCTTCTTGCATTCAAACAATTTATCCCAAGCAAGCATGCCAAGTATGGAGTCAAGATATATAAGACCTGTGAGAGGGCAACAGGCTATACATATAAGTTTCTGATTTACGAGGGAAAAGATAGTCACGTTGAGCCCCCCGGATGCTCAGACTACATGGGGAGCAGTGGCAAGATAGTTTGGAACTTGGTGTCATCCTTTTTCAATATGGGGTACCACTTATACGTGGACAATTTTTATTCATGCGTGCCACTATTTAGACATTTGTACAATCTTGGAATTGGCGCATGTGGCACCATGCAACCTAATAGCCGGTGCTTCCCCCAATGGCTTGCAAATACCCATCTTAGAAAGGGGGAAAAAGCCTGCTGGAAAAATTAGGAATTGCTCACAGTGAAGTGGAAGGACAAACAGAATGTTTTCGTCCTGTCTTCCATTCACGCAGATACGACCATCCAAATTACCACGGCAGATGGTGTTGAGAAGCCCTTCTGTGTCCACGACTATAACCTTAACATGGGAAGGGTGGACTTCAATGACCAGATGATGAAGCCGTACTTAGTTGCCCGAAAAGCCAGACACTGGTACAAAAAAGTGTCTGTTTATTTATTTCAATATTCTCTATTTAACGCTTTTGTGCTTTACAAAGCAACTGGACAAAGTGGATCCTTCCTAAAATTCCAGGAAGAGATCATCATGGCCCTTTTGTATCCAGAAGGTGTTATGCACCAAACCCCCAACCCAGATGCAGTTAGCCGGCTGCGTGAGAGGCATTTTCTCGATGCTATTCCTGGTAGCCTAACTCAAAAGGCACCCCAAAAAAGATGTGTCTGTAGCAGACATGGAATTAGGCATGACACCTGCTTTTTTGTTTCTCCTGTCCTGACCAACCTGGTCTCTGCCTCAAGGACTGCTTCCGTCACTACCACACACTAGTGGAGTATTAGTATAGGGTACAGCACGGCACAGTTCAGAGTATATGATTACACAGGGTCTCAAAAGAGGTTAGGTAGTCAGGAAACTGGCTATCACATTTGAAGAGATCCTACCATCTGTTTTAAAAAGTTAATGTTTAACAAAAAAAGTAAAACATAAAAATAAATAGATAAAAAGTACAAATACCCCAAAAATTAAACATTTTAAAAGCCAAAAATAGTTAAAGCTTTTTTTGTTGATGTCGTTATTGTTACTCTTCTACTGTTACACTTTTACTGTTTTATTGTTAACCATTGCTGTTTTCTATGCAGGAATGCTTTCAGCTGCAGCACTGATCTGTTTATTCTGACAGCAACAGGAATTTGCTCTCAGAATATACTTAAGTCAGTGTGGACAACGCTGTAGGATGAGATTTTTCATCCGCAGTTAAAAAAGAGCATATATGCGGAAGCATGGGGGCCTGGGGTGGCCAGTGGGTGGATGGCCCCTATGCTTCGGCATATATTTTTTATACTATTTCTTGGCACATTTCATGTGTGCCCACCCTTAGAAGTAGATGGATGCAGGGAGGTATATTCTAATGGTGGGCATACCACACACTTTTTCTGGCAGAAATTTCTTCTCTTTTTTTCATTTAGGCCACAGGCTGCATAAAAAAAAGGACATAGCAGATACATCCAACAAGGACCAGTAACGTACTGGTACATCACTGGACTTTGAGTGGTTATACCAGGATGATGCCTGCAGCTGCAGGCATCATCCTGGTATCATTATTTTCAGCCGGTGATGGGCTTTCATATAAAAGAAATCCTAGTGGTTAATTAGCTGCAGGATTGCTTTTACAAGCAGCTGGAGAAGATGCCTTTCTTGGCCTTCTCATGCAGTCCAGTGACATCAGGGGAACCTGAAAATGCAGCCGTTGTTTCTGCCAGCTGACCATAGAGCTGATTGGAGACCGCAATGGTGCCAATCATCTCTATAGTCTAATGCAGGCCATAGCCGTGTCAAAAATTGGCCGATTTTCACACCATTAGTGGGTTAATTGGTCTGCCGTTTTTCGGGGTTTTGGCACATTTTTTTTATCGGTAAAGTTGGAAAAAAATCAGCCAATTTTGCCGATCGACCGATTTCCCGGCAATGATGGGCAAATCTGCCGATCATTTTACCGATAAGAAATCTGCGCATGAGCCGTGACCTGCAAGAAGAAGAAGAAGAAAAAGAAGAAGAAAAAGAAGAAGAAGAATTCCAGTCCGCTATTATATTTTATATGAAAAGTATTGCAGTTGCAACAATGTATGTATTTGTATCTGAATAAAAACATCTGTAACGGAAATGGATACAAATGGATACATTGTTGCAACCACAATACTTTTTCATGTCAAATATAATAGCGGAGCTCTCTGCAAGGGACAGAAGTAATTAAATGCCGGCCGTAGACGGGACAAAAATCGGCCGATTTTTTTTAGCACTGGTTGTAACATCGGCCTATTGAACGACTGATTTTTCGTTTGTTTTTTTTTAAAAAACGGCCGGTGTTCGACCCGTCTATGGGCTGCATAAGAAATCAAAAGCTACGAGCATTTCATCACTTCAGTTTTGCAGGATATAAACAGCTCCATTTGTAAATTGGGAAAGCATCTGATCACACCAATCTTGGTGAGATTAGATAATGTAAGGTCAGAGGAGATGTCTAGAGTCTGAAAGACCCCAGATTTCTCATAAAAAATATGAAAATGCCCATTGAAGTTATAGGGGACATTTGCATTCCCTGTGATAGCATTAAAAATGATAAAAAAAATGAAAGGGACAGTAAAAATATAATGAAAAAAAATCAAAATAACTAAAAAAAAAAGTACCCTCGCCCCCCCCCCCCACGCGTGCACCTGTGGGCCCCGAGCGTTGACCCCATGCCAGTATGTAAACAGCGGTTGCACCATGCATGTGAGGTATTGCCACGAATGTCAGATCAAGGGCAGTAGTTCTAGCACTATCCCTCCTCTGTAAATCTAAAATGGTAGCTTGTAAAGGCTTTTAAAGCATAGCCCATGGATATTAAAAATGTATGCAGTTTGTCGCTCAGCAGATAGCTTAGGGTGTCTACTTTCCTAAACGGGGTCATTTGGGGGTGTTTGTACTGTCCTGGTATTTTAGCACCTCAAGAAATGTGATGCCCAGTCGGAAAGTAAAAGCTGTGTAAATTCTGTTATCTTTACCATAATTTGTAGATGTTATAACTTTCACACAAAGCAATCAATATATACCTATTGGGATTTTTTTTTAACCAAAAACATGTATCAGAATACATTTTGGCCTAAATTTATGATGAAATTTGAGTTTTTTGGATGTTTTTTATGACAGAAATTAGAAAATATTGGGTTTTTTTCAAACTTTTTGGTCTTTTTTTGTTTATAGCGCAAAAAATAAAAAGTACACAGATGATCAAATACCACCAAAAGAAAGCTTTATTTATGTGAAAAAAAGAACATAAATTTAATTTATGTACAGTATTGCATGACCGTGCAATTGTCAGTTAAACTAGTGCAGTGCTGTATAGCAAAAATGGCATAAATTGCATTATCTATACCATAGTTTGTAGACGCTATAACTTTCACACAAACCAATCAATATATACTTATTGAGATTTTTTTTACAAAATACAGGTGAAACTCGAAAGATTTGAATATCATTACATGCAAAGCAAGATAGTTCAAGCCAAGATTTGTCATAATTGTGATGATTATGGCTTACAGCTCATGAAAACCCCAAATCCACAATCTCAGAAAATTAGAATATTACATGCAATCAATAAAACAAGGATTGTACATGGAACAATATCGGACCTCTGAAAAGTATAAGCATGCATATGCACTCAGTACTTGGTTTTGGCCCCTTTTGCAGCAATTACTACCTCAATGCGGCGTGGCATGGAAGCCTGTGGCACTGCTGAGGTGTTATGGAAGACCAGGATGCTTCAATAGTGTCCTTCAGCTCTTCTGCATTGTTCGGTCTCATGTCTCTCATCTTTCTCTTGGTGATGCCCCATAGATTCTCTATGGGGTTCAGGTCAGGCGAGTTTGCTGGCCAATCAAGCACAGTAATCCCGCGGTCATTGAACCAGGTGTTGGTGCTTTTGGCAGTGTGGGCAGGTGCCAAGTCCTGCTGGAAAATGAAGCCAGCATCCCCATAAAGCTCGTCTGCGGAAGGAAGTATGAAGTGCTCCAAAATCTCCTGGTAGACGGCTGCGATGACCCTGGACTTAATGAAGCACAGTGGACCAACACCAGCAGATGACATGGCTCCCCAAATCAACACAGACTGTGGAAACTTCACACTGGACTTCAAGCATCTTGCAGTGTGTTCCTCTCCATTCTTCCTCCATACTCTGGGTCCTTGGTTTCCAAATGAGATGCAAAAGTTGCTCAGAAAAGAGGACTTCGGACCACTGAGCAACAGACCAGGTCTGTTTTTCTTAAGCCCATGCAAGACGCTTCTGACGTTGTTTGTTGTTCAGGAGCGGCTTGACAGGAGGAATACGACATTTGAAGCCCATGTCCAGGATCCGTCTGTGTGTGGTGGCTCTTGATGCACTGACTCCAGCCTCAATCCACTCCTTGTGAAAGTCCCCAACACTTTTGAATGGCCTTTTCCTGACAATCCTCTCCAGGCTACGGTCATCCCTGCTGCTTGTGCACCTTTTTCTTCCACACTTTTCCCTTCCACATAACTTTCTATTAATGTGCTTTGATACAGCACTTTGGGAACATCCAACTTCTTTTGCAATTACCTTTTGAGGCTTTCCCTCCTTATGGAGGGTGTCAATGATGGTTTTCTGCACAACTGTCAGGTCAGCAGTCTTTCCCATGATTGTGATTCCTACTGAACCAGACTGAGAGAACATTTAAAGGCTCAGGAACCGTTTGCAGGTGTTATGGCTTAATTAGCTGATTAGAGTGGGACACTTTGAGCCTAGAATATTGCACTTTTTCACAATATTCTAATTTTCTGAGATTGTGGATTTGGGGTTTTCATGAGCTGTAATCCATTATCATCACACTTATGACAAATCATGGCTTGTACTATCTTGCTTTGCATGTAATGAGTCTATCTCCTATATTAGTTTCACCTTTTAAGTTGCATTACTGAAATAAATGAACTTTTGCACGATATTCTAATTTTTCGAGTTTCACCTGTATATGTAGCAGAATACATTTTGGCCTAAATTTATGACTAACTTTGAGTTTACTATATATTTGTTATAGCCTAAAGTAAATAATTAAGTTTTTTTTAAATTTTTGGTCTTTTTATGTTTATAGCGCAAAAAATAAAAAGTACACAGGTGATCAAATATCACTAAAAGAAAGCTCTATTTGTGTGAAAGAAAGGATATAAATTTCCTTTGGGTACAGCTTTTCATGACCGCACACTTGTCAGTTAAACTAGTGCAGCGCTGTATAGCAAAAAATGGCATAAATTGCAGTATCTATACTATAGTTTGTAGACACTATAACTTTCACACAAACCAATCAATATACACTTATTGGGATTTTTTTTAACAAAAACTTGTAGCAAAATATATTTTGGCCTAAATTTATGACTAACTTTGAGTTTACTATATACTTTTTATAGCCGAAAGTAAAAAATATTGTTTATTTTTCAAAATTTTCAGTATTTTCTGTTTATAGCATGAAAAACAAAAAGCGCACAGGTAATCAAACACCACCAAAAGAAAGCTCTATTTGAGTGAAAAAAGGAGGTAAATTTTGTTTGGGTGCAGCATTGCAATTACCAGTTGAAATAGTGCAGTGCCGAATAGCAAAAAAAGGCCTGGTCATTAAGGGGGGTAAATCCTCAGGATGGCAAGTGGTTAATAATAATAATAATAATCATAGTAATAAAAAATTAAATACCTAGATCAGGGTTTGATCCACTGTAACTCAATGTCTGGGTTTGGGGTTTGGATCAAGGTCAGAGTCAAAGGTCAGGGTCAGCATTTTTGGGGAGCATGTTTTTATTTTTTTTATTTTTTTATTAGTGTCAGTGTGTTTTTAGAAAGATAAAAAAAGCAAAATGTGCACTATTCTTCTGGGCTGTACTGCAGGTACAAACAACAACTAACATACACATATGTGGTATAGCTGCGATCGTTAGGAGCAGATGAATTTATTTTGGGTTGTTCTTTGGTGGTAGGTTATGGTAGCAGCAAGAAATATACAGCTACATATTTAAAAAAATGTATTATTTGTTTCACTTTGATAGAAAAAATTCAGGAGATATCCATTACCATTTACCATCAAATGAAAGCCCAATTTGTCCTAAATAAACAAGGTATAATCCAGCTGAATGCACAAAGTAGTTGTGATGATATGTACTGTTTTAATAACATATGTCAAAGTAGCAAAATTGTGCTTAGGCATTAAGATTTGTTTTACCCTTAGGCGGAAGGGGTTAATGCCTGAGTGGTGCCATGATTGCTCAGTGTTGACTTAATGTTGCCACTATTGCATTGAACGGCCCTTTATTGACCACTTAGTGTCCTGTGTCCTGCCTACTTTGCCTGTTTATTACCACATTTTAGAAATATGAGGCCATCTATGTGAGTGTGGAACAAAACCAGGGCTGCTTGTTTTGGGGGCACCCCTATCCCGCTGAAACCCCTAAGCAGCATTTTACAAACCTTTTTAACATGAAGGAACAGCTTTCAGGTATAAGGGAACCCCTGCTAATAGTTACTCTACAGCATGAAAAGTGAGATGAGATACAAGGATAAATAACAGATTAAGGAACGTGGCATACTTACTGCACTTGACGCTCAGAGCTGCTCTATATGATTAGTCAGTGAAGTGCCTACTTACACTGGTGATCAGTGCTGTACCCCTCTCATTGGTGGTCAGTGTAGTACACCTTACATTGGTGGTCGGTGTAGTACCCTTTATATTGATGATCAGTTTAGTACCTCTTACATGGATGGTCAGCGTAATACTCATTACATTGGTGGTCAGTATAGTGCCTGCATACATAGGTGGTTAATGTAGTACTCCTTGTCTTGGTAATCAGTTAGTACCCCTCACACTTGTGGTCTTGTGGTCAATGTAGTATCCCTCTAGTTGGTGGTCATTGTACTGCTACCTTACATTGGTGGTCAGAGTAGTGCTCCCTTACCTGGTGGTCAGTGTAGCACCTCTTACATTGGTGGTCAGTATAGTACCTCTGTAGCCAGTCAGTTAGTGTGGTACCCTTAAATTGGTGGTCAGTGTAGTACTCCTTCCCTTGGAGATCAGTTAATACTACTTAAATACTACTTAAACCGGTGGTCAGTGAAGTATCCCTCTCAGTGGTGGTCATTGTACTATTACCTTACATTGGTGTTCAGGGTAGTGTTCCCTTACTTGGTGATCAGTGTAATTTTCCTTACATTGGTGGTCAGTGTAACAACTCCTACATTGGTGGGCAGTATTGTGCCTCCGTACATAGGCAGTTAGCATAGTATCTCTTACATTGGTGGTCATTGTAGTACTCCTTACCTTGGTGATTAGTTGTCAGTGTACTGCTACCTTACATTGATAGTTAGGGTACTGATCCCTTTACTTGCATTAGGATAAAATATTGAAATATCTGGAAGAACTGCAGGCTGTAAGAGCCCTGGCTAAGAAATGTAAAAACTTCAATATTTTGGCTTCTATATGGGTAGGCTGATTTTACCCAATTCGATTGTTGTATGACTTGGGTACAACCAGCCTGTCCGATTTTTTATTTGATTATTGCCAGCAGCTATAGCTATAGTCGTACAGAGCTGGCTTCCCCCTTCCTCCCTGTGCCACCTCCACCCCCATCCTCTGCACCCCCCTCCCAGGACAATACTATAGCTCCTCAAGAGGGATGGGAGGAGAGAAAATCACATTTTCTATGGCCGGCTAAAACCACAAATTTGTGAAATTTAACAATGCTGCTGCTGACAATCAAAAGAAGAAAAAGCAGGCGTATATAACCTAGCATTAAAGTTCCTTGTGTTTATCATCCAGTAGCATTCTTTTAAAGCAGAAAGCCTTTTTCTAACTTTCAGTGGGAACAGTGAGATTAGGACCGAAGAGGCTGCAGAAAATTAGGCCATCCTATCAAATTAAATAATTAGCTAAAGCTTACTAAAACAGTCAAGTGGAGGTCAGTGGTGGGACTTAGATCACAGAGAGGTTTCAGAGCCTTTGGCTTATTTTTAATCCTAGGACTTCAATTTATTACCAGTTATGTGTGATTTAAAAGTATTTAAGCCCTCTTATTTGTTCAGGGCTTTATGTGCGCTGAGCAGCTAATACACCACAACTGAATAAGCACAGGCCACACATGTTATCGCTCATCACGTCAGCAGGACGTATGACCTCAGCTACGGAACATTATTAAACAAAATCAAATACACCCGTGAAAATAAATTAAATCTAATTGCCTTCTGCAGGTTTTTTCCTGCCCCCATTTTCATTGCTTCCTTTTTGTTTCAATAGAGTGCTAATAATTTATATGAATATTAAGAAGAAAGCAGTACAAGAAGTGGGTGGGCAGGTCTTTAAAGTGCACCTAACATTAGATATCCTTTTTCAGGTAATGCTCATGCAAACATTGTTTAACCATCTCAATACCAGACTCTTTCCCTCCTTCCTGCCCAGGCCAGCCCAACTTTCAGCACTATCACACTTTGAATGACAATTACTCAGTTATGAAATACTGTACCCAAATGAAACTGTTATTTTTTGAAACAGATAGAGCTTTTTTAATTTTTTGTAATTTAATCACTAGTAGGTTTTTTACTTTTTGCTAAAGAAAAAATACTAGAAATGTTGAAAAAAAACACACGTTCTTCGTTTCTGTAATAAAATTTTGCAAATAAATAATCTTCATAAATTTAGGCTGAAAAGTATTGTATATTGTATATGCTACATTTCTTTGGTAAAGATAACCCAAATCAGTTTATGTTATTTAGTCTGTTGGAAAGTCAAAGAGTCTATAAATTATGGGATATATATTTGTAAATGGATCAGTCCTTAGGTCTGATGACTGCCTATCCCATTTCTTGAGGGCCTAAAATAATCCTTAAAGGACCCCTTTTTTTGGAAAGTAGACAGTCCAAGGCAATTAGAGGCATGGTTGTAGTAAAACCGTACTCTCCGCTCCTCGCAAGACCTCTTACCTCTTACCTCCTACTCTCCTACTACCTCCTGCTCTCTAGCTCCCTTGTCTCCTCCTCCCATGCTCATCTCCAGGACTTCCCCAGAGCTTCCCCCATCCTCTGGAACTCTCTACCCCAATTTATCATACTGTCGCCTACTCTGTTCACTTTTAGGCAATCTCTGAAAACCTATCTCTTCAGGGAAGACTATCCTGCCCTTAGCTAATAATGGAATCTTCTGCTCTTTCAACCAGTCCATCCCCCACAGTTACTACCTTTTGTACCACTAGCCCCTCCCTTCTAGATTGTAAGCTCCAAGGAGCAGGGCCCTCCTATCCCTCTTGTATTGAACTGTATTGTCTCCCGTTATATTATAAAGTGCTGAGCAAACTGTTGGCGCTATATAAATCCTTTATAATAATAATAATTATAATAAAAATTGGCTCTATCTGTACCATGTGATCACTGTGACCAATCACAGAGATCAACACAATAGCACACAATGAATGGCTATGAATGAAAGCCATTCATTGTGTACAATGTCATGTGATCTCTGTGATTGGTCACAGAGGTCACATGGTACTGGCACTGGAACGGTACAGTGATCTATCATCTGCTGTGTCTGGTGGACATAGTGAGTGACAGATCACACTGCAGCTTTGCCCCTACAGTTTTAAATTTCCCCCTAGAGGACACAAAAAAAACAGTTTTGGCTACAATAATCACCTACAATCTGGAGCTGGCCCCTCACAGTGCTCCAATACGTTAGGCTCTTCTCCACCACAGGATATATTCACACATTCTAGTTGAGTGACACTGGGAAGAATGAGGAAGAGTGAGGAGAAACTGTGTAGAAGGGAACTCCCTAGCAGGGAACAGTGCTAGGGTCAACCCGTCAGTGCCACTCTGTGCCATTGAGGACCTCATGCTCCCAGAAGAAGACTAAAACTGTACATCTTCTGACTGGCTAGAAGGCATCAAGCCATATAAGTAAAATTAAAACAACAACATGCTGCTGGGTCTTCTCAATTGCCAATAAAGACACATTTCAACAACTGTGATGGCTTCCTCTAGCTCCCTGTCCATTTCAGTATGTTAAAAAGGTCACCTTCATTTGGGTGGAACATTGCCGAAATCACCCATGCACCACAACCCTAAAAGGAGGATTAATAATAATGAACAGGAATACAGCTGTGTCTGGGAAACGTCTTTCCCCACAACCAAGCTGCTGTTTCATATATCATCAGTTTTATAAGCACCAGAAACATTTCCATATATAACTTGAGATTACAGTAACAGATTTTTTTTTTTTAAATATAACAATTTATATTTATTGGTTCTCTAAAGAAAATCCCAATAATGTCACAAATCACACTAGCCAATAATCTTATAATAAAAATCTGTGTACTGTGTGTTCTTTTCTTTTATTAGGTTTTATATGGCTATATATAGTATATATTTATATATTTTTTATTTTTTGGAGTTGGAATAGTACATGCAGAAAATGTTTAATGGAGAACTTTAATCCGATTACAAATGTCCAAAAATATTTAAATAATCTCAGGTTATATGCCACTGTTTTTAATTGTAAACTATATGGCCTGAGCTACAGGCTACTCATAACTAACTGCTTGAAGAGTGGGTGTTCACTGCTGATTCAAACTGTGTTCCTATCCTTCTTGGGGTTTTAGATGTCTTTGCCCCCCTTGGGGTGTCCCACACGTTCTATTGCATTCTCCATAATACAAATACAAAAGAAAAGTTCAGCAGCAAGAAATGGATTCCTCAATAATGGTTAACAGTTATCCAGAGGGTTTATTACCATTTAGGGCCAGAACACGGTGCAGGAAACCTGCGTTCAATGAGCGTTTCATGCACCATATTCAAACCAAATCACAGTTGCGATCTGTAGCAAGTGTCAATATTAAGTTATTGACACCCCAAATACAAGTTGTAAATGCAGTGTGTTTGCCCGCACTGGATCGCATGGTACAGAAGTAACATACAATCAGGTTACAGTGCACTTCCAAAAGTAGTGCATGTACTACTTTTGGTACGGTGCAATTTCAGCCAATTAAAATGAATGTGCTGAAATTGCACCACACAGAAATGCTTCTGAATCACACAGGAACACACAGCGGTGTGAATCGGTCCTTATACAATTGTAGTGCTACCCCCTAGAGGGCCGCTGGATTTTTGGGTCCCCCTGTTCCTGCACAGCCAGGAGACACGTATTTTCTTCACTTTCTCATGGAGTCCATAACCAGTCCATGGGCTTGTTTTTGTTGTTTATTGAGGGGAAAACAACTTGGATAAGGAAATATGGTATGACCAACCTGATTTGGTAGAACAATCTGAGGACAAACTTCCTTCTCTATACACAGAAAAATGCAGATCCTGTACTGTACTCCCTCCGGAATAACATCAGTCTTCAAAACAACAATGATTTGTCCTTGGGCTTTGGATCCCTCCAGCCATTCTTCTGTGCTACCACAGCTGCCCTGAACTTCACGGTGAGAGATGCTGTGTATTAGGATAAGCACAAGTAGTTTTTTGTGCTCTGAACAATTTTATTTAACCCCTTGGTGCTGACGTCACACAATAATGTGGCCTCACAGAACTATGCTTTTTTTCTGTGGGGCCACATATTTGCGTAATCTGTCTTTGTGTCTCCGAGAGCCCTGAGTCCCGTACTAATGACCCGGAACTCCCGATTCCCAGTCACAGTGATCAGTCACTGTGAAGACCGCCACCGTGTTTTCATTCTCTCTGAATGGAGACTAGAGATACATTGGGGTTTATTTTCTAAAGCTGGTTCACTCAGAATCTTGTGCACTTCTGCATAGAAACCAATCAGTTTACAGGTTTTATTGCTAAAGCTGAATTGAACAAGCTGAGGTTAGAAGCTGATTAGTTACCATGCACAGCTGCACAAGATTCTGAGTGAACCAGCTTTAGTAAATCTCCTCCACTGTATCGCTCTTTCTCCTTGCAGAGAGAAAAAAAAAACAACAGTATGGAAAAAAAAAAAAAAAAAAAAAAATATATATATATATATATATATATATATAAAAATAAAGAATAAATAAAACATCAGTGCCAGGGTTATTGTTTGGGTCAAGGTTAGGGTCAAAGGTCAGATTTTATTTATCTATTTATTTTTAATTTTCTATGTCAGAAAATTTTCAGTGTCAGTTAGTGTGAGTGTCAGTGTTTTAGGTAGGACAAAAAAAAAAACAAAAAAACAAAATGTGCACTAATGATTCTGGGCTGTAATACGGGTACAAACAACAAATAACATACACATATGTGGTATTGCTGTGATCGTCAGGAGCAGGAGAATTTATTTTGGGTTATCTGGTGGTAGGTTATGGTAGTAACAAGTAAGAAGAAACACACAGCTAAATTAAAAAAAAATGATTTTTTTTTTACTATTTTGGGCCAGTTTTCCTTGATATACAAAAAAAGAAACAGGGGATATCCATTACCATTTACCACCAAATGAAAGTCCAATTTGTCCTGAAAAAAATATGGTATACTCTACCTAGATATACAAAGTAGTTGTGACGATATTTATGGTTTTACCAACACATGTTAAAGTTGCAAAATTTTACTTAGGCATTAAGATTTGTTTTACCCTTAGACGTGAAGAGGTTAAGTAACAACTATCAGCTGGACTCTCTGTTGTTGAGTCTTACAAAGACATGAATCTATGAAGCCATATTACCCTGGTAGAACCTCAGAGACATTGCTATGAAGAGTCCATGTTCATTCAGATTTCATAATTATTCTACAGTGTATGCATGGCCTTTGCCATCCTGAACCTGTTTTACAATATTGCCTTTAACTTTGCACCTGTTTAGTAAACATCAGGTTACAGTTACCCCCACCCCCCATCTAATCATATAGCTCATTAACCAAGTTAACCATTCTGTTAAAACGCTACCTAACTGCAAAAGAGAAAGGTCAGGTCCCCTGCCCTATCAGACAGGGTTGTGCTGTGTGGCAGAACTGGGACCATTTTAGGACTGAATGGAAAGGTAAAACAACTCTCATATATGTACAGTATTTAATCTGTGTATTTAGCTGTTTGCCTGGAGTTCAGCTGTACATTTCTTGGATCTATCATAAATTCAAATACTTATGATAGATGACTCCTTAACACACATATAACTCTACAACTTAAGAAAAGATGATGTGATTACTTTGACACTTTTTAAGAATTTAAAGAAAAGATGATGTGATTACTTTGACACTTTTTTTTCTGAAATGTACTGCACAATAAAACATAGGCACCATAGGTGTTTGAATAAGATATTTATTAATTTAGCATATAGATCTAATTGTACTCAAAACCCTAGCAATCATGATGCTTGCCAACACAGAAGTACTCTCTGGGGAAAAGATGTTGTATTATGATTACATGACATGATCTTTATTGAAAGAGATTTGCCTTTGGTAGTAAAACAGGTACATATCATAATACAGTATATCAACATAAATTATCTGACAATAATCGTGTGGGCATTTTTCCACGTCTGTTAGGACTCGTGGGCCCAATTGAGCAATAGATGTTATCAGTTAATAGCTGTCATGCTTTACTGTGCATAAGAAGCTTGAGTGGTGTTTGTTGGGTCTAGATAACGCATGGTGGATTTCATTAACGTGAATATTTTCACTAAATGTTTTTTTATATTGTTTTTTTTATATGTGTGCCATAGATTTTTTTGCCTTGAAACCAAAGTGCACATGGTTTTGATTTAAAAAAAATAGATATAACAGACTTAATATGATAAGAAATTTAATATTCCCTCTAACTGTGTTGAAGAAAACCCAAGACTTCCACAGGGGTCACATTCCTGGTCCCATATTTCTTCTGTTGCCTCGTTGGTGGCCCTCTTGACACCATTCTGCCCAAAATTCTTTGAAACATCAAAGAAGCTGGATAGAAAATTGTTGGCCATACTTAAATCCAATCAGATGAAGCCACTGTTCATGTTTTCTGATAGACAACAGCACCAGCTGTCAGAATAAAAAAGTCAGCACTGCAGAATCATCCACCCGGTGGACTCCATCCACCCCTTCCTAACCAATGACACTACAAAGCTCCTAGTTCACTCCCTGGTCTTCTCTCACCTTGAATACTACAACTTCCTTTTCATTGGTTTACCTTTGCATAGGCTATCCCCCTTCAGTCCATCATGATTGCTGTTACTAGAATCATCCACCATACTAACCATTCAGTGTCTGCCACTCACCTAACAAATTAAATTCAAAATACTAACAACTTGAAAAGCCATCCACTACTCAGCCCCCAGCTACATCACTTAGTCTCACAATACCAACCAAATTGCTTCCTTCATTCCTCCCAAGCCTCTCCCATCCTATGGAATTCCCTACCCCAATCTGTCCGACTATCTCCTGCTCTGTCCACTTTTAGACAATCCCTGGAAACTTTTCTCTTCAGAGAATCATATCCTACCTCCACCTAACAACTATACATGTATTTTCTCCATCAGCTCATCCCCCACAGTCATTACTTTTTGTATCACTTGAACCTCCCCTTTTAAATTGTAAGCTCAAACAAGCCATCCTGCATTGAATTATTATTTATTTATTTATTACAGGTCATATTGCGCCGTTAATTTACAGAGTGCTTTACATATATATATATTGTACATTCACATCAGTCCCTAACCCTCAGGGGGCATACAATTGAAGGTCCCTAAAATACATTCATACATACACATACTAGGGCCAATATAAACAGCATCCAATTAACCTACCAGCATGACTTTGGAGTGTGGGAGGAAACCGGAGTACCCAGAGGCACAGGGAGAACATGCAAACTCAGGCAAGTGGTGCCATGGTTGGGATTTGAACCAACTACCCTAGTACTGCCAGGTGGAAGTGCTAACCATTTAGTCGCTGTGCTACCCCAATTGTATTATAACTGTACTGTTTGCCCTCAGGTTGTAAAGCGCTGCACAAACTGTTGGCGCTATATACATCCTGTACAATAATGATAATAATAATGTGTATATTTGTGCTTTTTGCTGACTGGATTTGAAACAAGGCTGATCTCTTGAGATTTTAGTAATGCAATTAACCTAGTAAAAAATGGTCCATTTAGCCCTAACCTAGCGATTCTAAAGGTTAATTATTTTTAATGTAAAATAACAAATACAGTATGTCTATACTTACAGTCAGGTCCATAAATATTGGGACATCGACACAATTCTAACATTTTTGGCTCTATACACCACCACAATGGATTTGAAATAAAACGAACAAGATGTGCTTTAACTGCAGACTGTCAGCTTTAATTTGAGGGTATTTGCATCCAAATCAGGTGAACGGTGTAGGAATTACAACAATTTGCATATGTACCTCTCACTTATTAAGGAACCAAAAGTAATGGGACAGAATAATAATCCTAAATCAAACTTTCACTTTTTAATACTTGGTTGCAAATCCTTTGCAGTCAATTACAGCCTGAAGTCTGGAACGCATAGACATCACCAGACGCTGGGTTTCATCCCTGGTGATGCTCTGCCAGGCCTCTACTGCAACTGTCTTCAGTTCCTGCTTGTTCTTGGGGCATTTTCCCTTCAGTTTTGTCTTCAGCAAGTGAAATGCATGCTCAATCGGATTCAGGTCAGGTGATTGACTTGGCCATTGCATATCATTCCACTTCTTTCCCTTAAAAAACTCTTTGGTTGCTTTTGCAGTATGCTTTGGGTCATTGTCCATCTGCACTGTGAAGCGTCCAATGAGTTGTGAAGCATTTGGCTGAATATGAGCAGATAATATTGCCCGAAACACTTCAGAATTCATCCTACTGCTTTTGTCAGCAGTCACATCATCAATAAATACAAGAGAACCAGTTCCATTGGCAGCCATACATGCCCACGCCATGACAATACAACCACCATGCTTCACTGATGAGGTGGTATGCTTAGGATCATGAGCAGTTCCTTTCCTTCTCCATACTCTTCTCTTCCCATCACTCTGGTACAAGTTGATCTTGGTCTCATCTGTCCATAGGATGTTGTTCCAGAACTGTGAAGGCTTTTTTAAACTCTAATCTGGCCTTCCTGTTTTTGAGGCTCACCAATGGTTTACATCTTGTGGTGAACCTTCTGTATTCACTCTGGTGAAGTCTTCTCTTGATTGTTGACTTTGACACACATACACCTACCTCCTGGAGAGTGTTCTTGATCTGGCCAACTGTTGTGAAGGGTGTTTTCTTCACCAGGGAAAGAATTCTTCGGTCATCCACCACAGTTGTTTTCCGTGGTCTTCCTGGTCTTTTGGTGTTGCTGAGCTCACCGGTGCGTTCCTTCTTTTTAAGAATGTTCCAAACAGTTGTTTTGGCCACGCCTAATGTTTTTGCTATCTCTCTGATGGGTTTGTTTTGTTTTTTCAGCCTAATGATGACTTGCTTCACTGATAGTGACAGGTCTTTGGATCTCATCTTGAGAGTTGACAGCAACAGATTCCAAATGCAAATAGCACACTTGAAATGAACTCTGGACCTTTTATCTGCTCATTGTAATTGGGATAATGAGGGAATAACACACACCAGGCCATGGAACGGCTGAGAAGCCAATTGTCCCATTACTTTTGGTCCCTTAATAAGTGGGAGGCACATATGCAAACTGTTGTAATTCCTACTCCGTTCACCTGATTTGGATGCAAATACCCTCAAATTAAAGCTGACAGTCTGCAGTTAAAGCACATCTTGTTTGTTTCATTTCAAATCCATTGTGGTGGTGTATAGAGCCAAAAATGTTAGAATTGTGTCGATGTCCCAATATTTATGGACCTGACTGTACCTGATGTGTGCAGTGGTCTTGCACAGAGCAGCCTGGATCCTCCTCTTCTCAGGTCCCCCGCAGGCTCTCCTGGCTCCTCCTGTCTGTCGGATGCCCCCACAGCAAGCAGCTTGATATGGGGGCACCCACTGCTCCGTGTGTCCATTTACACACGGAGCCGTGGCTTTGCCACACCCCCTCTCTCTCCTCATTGGATGACTGGTTGTGATTGGCAATGGCTCCCGATTGCTGTCTCAGCCAATGAGGAGGCAGAGATCGGGGACAGCTGAGGCTGTCATTCATATCGCTGGATAGCGATGAGGCTCAGGTAAGTATTGAGGGGTCTGGGGGAACAACTGCACACAGAAGGTTTTTTACCTTCATGCATAGAATGCATGAAGGCAAAAAACCTTCAGCCTATACAACCACTTTAATGAAAAAGTAAACAATGTTTCCAGATTACTTTTGAAAAGGGATTGCATTAAAGGATAATTTCACAAAAACCACACAATCATGTACAAGTTTAAAAATATTTTAAGAAGTAAACACGGTCCCTTCTTGTTTATTTCAGATTATTTACAAAGCAGATTGGAAATGTACACAGATTGTTTGGATGTAAACGTTGCACTCATTTGTACTTGACTTCTTGTACTTTTGTCAACAGCTTTCCTCTGCTTCGGTGGATTGCCAAATAGGAAGATGGCACAGAGAGTGCTGCACTCTGAACACACACAGAATGCAAGTTTTTGGCTTAGCATGAGTTAGTAAATATTTACTAGTCAGCACAGTTAAAAAACACACCATTTGAGAAAACACAGCATGACATCTCACCGTTTTTTTTACCCTTGTGAACATCTTGCTGTCCATCTTGTATAAACATAAGGTCTTTTACTGCTGACTGACAAGCTAAAAGGATAGGAGAGGATTGCTCTGAAACAGTTTTTATCGACTTGAACTGCCCTACATAAAACACAGCATATTGCACTGTTTAGAACTTGACATTTTGAACATTCAACAGCATAAAGGTAAGTGTTAAAATCAAGAGTGGAATTTTAAAAAGGTCAGATGCTACAACTGCTACAACTAGGAATGAGCGCCTGGGTTGGTCCAAACTTTGCTTGCTCGTGGATTCATCAAAAACCCCAAATTTTTGCCCAGTTGGGCCAAGCCGAACGTCATTTACAGGTCTATATGTATTTTGGAGAGGGGGCCCAGAGTTCCCCATGCTGTTTTTTTACAAACACAAAGAAGCCAGCAGAAAAATGTGAATTACCATAATTTCAATTACTTTTTTCTTACTAAATGTAATGTTTGTTGTAGCACCTCCTACACAGTGTACTTGCCATTTTAACGCTTCATGTATGCATGAAGGTAAAACCTTCAGTTGGCAGCTCCCTCCGCAGCCTGACCCTTAACACTTACCTGACCCCAGTTGATTCAGTGATGTGCATGAGAGCAGTGGCTCTCCCAGGACTATTGTTGGCTCCTGCTGCTGTCAATCACAGCTAATGAGGGAGCCGGGGACGAGACTGAGCCATGCTCACACACAGAGGTGGCTCTGGAGAGAGCATGTATAAGTACCCTCACATATGTGCACTCAGCAAGGGAAAAGGGGGCAGAATTCCCAGCGTGGAACCCGAGAAGTGGAGGATCAGAGCTGCTCTGTGGAAAATCATTGCACAGGGCAGGTAAGTGTGATGTGTTTTTTATTTCAAAGAAAAAAAAGCTTTTAGGACCACTTTTAGCCAAACCCAGAGTAATCAACCCTATTTGTGAGAGTTTAAATGTGACAGATATTGATATACCTTGGAAGCCAAGAGATGAGATATCTACCTGATATAATTACTCTGTCACCAAAAACACTAACCTGGACTCAGGATTTTGGATCCATGAGCTGTGAAAGATGAACATTCATTAGTGCACATAGCCATGCATTTTAAAACATTTTGCAATGCAATGTATTTTTGAATATCTCCTTTAAACCAACTTGAATGGGAAACTGCAGAAGAGTACATCCAAAAAATAGCATGCTTGTGGGACTTAGTTCTATTATTAAAAACATTTTTTTTTTAATTTCCCTGTATTTTGCCTGCATAAAACCCCCCAAAAATATTATTATATATATGCTTCCACTGAGAACAAGACTAGAGGTATTCTGTTAGCCTAGACTTAATAATTGATGTAAAACTAATATTGAATAGTTAGTATCCCCTTATATATTTCTTAAGAAAAAAATGTCATCTATACAGTAATACAGTAAAAAGATTTGGTTGATTGTTTTCTATTTCCCCATGAATATCTATTTTCTTGTTATAGTTATGTTTTTTAATGATATCCTTATGTTCTTTAGCATTTCTAGTATTTCTATTAATTGGTGTTTAATTTAAAGACCTGAAATAACATTAATGATTAATTCTCAAGAAGACAAAGTGTGACTTTATTTCAAATATATTTCACACATTGAGAATGAACAATCTGTGAGTTTCCAGCAATGGTAACACTAGATTCCAAGCATTTGCTTCGGAATCTGTTCACTTGCTAAAGCTTTCAGACCATCTGCCCAACTCCAACTAGCCTCCAGAGGCTTTAGGCGCCTGAATGATTTCTTTATAAGGGGATCTGTTGTGGGGTTTGTAGCTTATAGTGCAGGTGGTTTAATCTTCACAACATGTTCGCAACTTGTAGCAATAACATTTGCCATTTAATCATGAAATCTGTCACCAAATGATTTCAATTCTCAGAAATTTATTTGACATTAGAAATTCTGGCACAACCCTGTTTAAAATTACTACAGCTATTGTTCTGTGTGGTATAACTGTATTGGAGTACTTTGTATAATTTGAGCTGTAACCTAATACTTAAGAAATTCAATTACTTGGCTGCTTGTCACTGAGGTATGAATGACAGAAGGTTAGCACTCACTGTCCTGTATCCGAGGCTGAAAAATAGAGACATCCAACATAGAATAATATACTTGACCTCATGTTTAAGTCAAAAGCCTTTACAAAGTTCTTTTCTTTCTTTCCTTCTGTGAAAGCGCTCCTCAAAAAACGCAAATATAATGTAACCGTGGGAGCATTTTTGATACATTTTTGCTGCCTTTTCCATTTATTTTAATGGGGAGGTGCGTTCTTGATGCATTTTTTTACTGCAAAAAACATACACCAAAAATACAGCAAGCATGACTTTTAAAAATGCATTTAATGGTCATGAATTTTTCTTCTGCTTTTGTTAAAGCAGAGTTCCAGCCGTTTTTGTGTTTATTAAAAGTCAGCAGTTACAAAAACTGTGGCTGCTGACTTTTAATAAACACACACTCACCTGTCCCAGGGTCCAGCGATGTGTTCACCCGTGCTGTCCCTTCTCCCCTTCTTCTCCCCCGAGCCGGCATCTCAACTGTGGGCACCAGGCTGTGACAGCTTGTGGCTTCACAGCTGGGTGCCCACTGCACATGTGCGAGTCATCCTGATTGGTCTGGCAATCTTCTGGGACCTGTGAAGGTTCCCAGGAGACTGCGGGAGGAAGGAGGGGGATGAACTTCCACTCACTTCACCGCAGCAAACTGAGCCAGAAGTGGGAACTGGTAACTGTCAAAACCAGGTACCCGTCCCTCCCTCCCCCCCAAATATGGTAGAGGAGGGGTGGAGGCAAACAAGCGGAGCTGCTACTTTTGGATGGAACTCAAGTTTAAGGTAAAAACATAAGAAAAAATTATCAGTGTGAAAGCAGTCTTACTGCAGAAGAGAAAAAGCAAGTCTCTCTCATAATAAAATACCTTCTAGTTTGGAGGGTTTTTTTGCTTAAAGCAGAGCTCCACCCATAAGAGGAAGTTCTGCTTTAAATACTGGACCCCCGCTCCCAATAAGGAAGTCTTCCCTGGTCCCCCGCTGCCCAGTAGTCCTCTGGGACATGTGATAGGTCCCAGAAGACTACGGCACCATTCACAAGGCGCAGTGCTCTCGCACATTCGCACATGCACAGTGGGCACAGCTGTCACAGTTGGATGCCCACACTTAACATGGCAGCACCGGGGAGAGAGGACGGCCGGTGAAACAGGCTGTGGTGAGGACACCACTGGATCATGGGAGAGGTGAGAGGCTGTTTTTTTTAAAGTTTTTGTTTTAGGCTTGACTGGAGCTCAGCTTTAAGTTATACTTTAATGAATTTTGTTCTCCTCAACATCACAGGCTTACCTTTCCCATGAAGTTGCTAGGAGTCAGAAAAGACAGCTCTGTACAGCACTGACTGTCTCACCACCCCCAATGACAGTCTAACAATGAAATGATCAGACAGGGAGTAACTGTAACTTGCAGTTTACTAAACAGGTGCAAAGTTAGAAGCAATAATATTCAGGTAACATGTCTCTAAAAGACTTTAAAGCAACTGGAGTAATGCATGTGCTGGTTCTGATAGTGGAGTTCCTCTCATCTGGATGCAGATTACTTGCCCAGCTACCTGTGTCTCATCAGGTATGGCCTCTCTGTGCTGCTGAGGAAGGGAAGCAAAGTAACTTATCTTCTCTAGGAATGTCCTGGAACCCTGTGGAAATGGAGTTAAAAGGATCTGTGCCTGCATCTGAACATGGGGACTAAATGGGCACTCCCCTACTACGCCACTTGGCCAATCACCTAGCACCAGAGCTGTCGAATGGAGTAAATCACATATTTCTTCATACCCCCAGTGGCTGAACAAAGCTAAGAAAAAGTAAGCATGTGCTGCTGGTAGACAGAGCTTTACAGTGAAATACATTAGTAAAGTAAATGGTTTGTGTTAATAAAATAAAACGTCAAGTATAATTGCTCCAAACCCAAGACTGGCAGATCTTTGGTCTGACAGCCTACACAGGGGTGCTCACAGACCCCTTTCCTCCCCCTTTCCTTGCTTTTATCCATCCAATTGGTGCACAATTGGACCCAATGGCACCAATGACGGGGCACAATTCCTCCTACTGTCACTAACAATTTTGCCCAGTGATACCAACACTGGGGCACAATTTCTCCCAAAGAGACCAAAAAATAGGTCACAATTCCTCCCACTGACACCAAAGATGGGGAAATGTTTTTTCCCACTGACATCAGGACCATTTCTACTCCCATTAGCCATAGTCTGTCCCCCTAAAGTCTGAAGGGCAGTAAACTGGCACTTTGTTTAGAAGGTTTGGAGACCCCTGCTCTATATTACTATTTTGATGGTTCCTTTCAGGGTAGGAAGTGACATCACTGTTACAGGAACCAGGGGGGAGGCAAAGAGTCCACTGCTGGGAGGAAGGGGGGCAGAGACTATCCAAGGGGCAGATGTGCCTCCCTGCCTCCCCAACTCAGTTAACTGATGGGGGTTGCAGTAATTGTCCCAGGGGACAGATGCCTCCTCAACCCTATACAATGCTAGTAGAGAGATAAACTCTCAGAAAGTGGAGACCCAGAAGTAATTCCTCTCCTCCTATCACTTTAATTCCACCATGGCTTTTCACATTGAAACAATATTACACTAGATCTCTATTTTAGGACATGATAAAAGCTCATCACACAGTTTACAATTTGGCTATACAACCTTTGACCAATCTCTTTTAGATTTAACAGATATTTGTAATATGAGGATCTACCTAAACTAACCAATCAGTTTGTATCCAGTCAGGCAGACCCTGGCACTAATATATAGTTATGGTAGAGATATAAAGAAGATTATACAATCACATTGTAATATCTGTGGTGAGTTTAAGATTGTTAACAACTATTATTTTAACCCCCTTAAAAACCACACAACCATGAATACATAACTATGACATTAAACCTAGGCATATAGGTTCCCCAGAAGCTTTTGTAACATGAACAAAACACAAACTGGGCAATTCAACTGAAGCATATCATTTGAAAAAACATAAGCAGGGGCTACATTCAGTGAAAATCACTTTAAAGTGATTATTCAATTCATGGATATATGCAACTGAATTTGAAACCAACCTTTGTTCCTCCTGAGCTTCCTTACTAGTATTTTCATGTGATGGTTTTTCTGGCTGACTAATAGGGAGAATCATGAGGTGGAAGTGATGGTACAAGGTCAACCATTCCTGTATACGTTTAGAATTATATAAAAATCTAGGTGCCTGCATCATTTTTGCATAGCTCTATTGCCAAGTGGTCACATGAATTCCACACACATGTACATCATGGTTACCGTCAATGAAAGGTATCCCTGTTGTATCTTTCCAGATTGATGACCTGTGAGTAAGTTTATGACCTCTGTAAATCAGACCAAGCATTTCATATTCCTAGCAAGAATTAGTTAAAATTAGCAAACAATTTTTAGACACCATTTAAAGCATATTGTATGGAGACTATTAAGTCACCAGAGAAGCGTAAAATGAGAACAGTAATATAAGGTTATATTGGAACAAGACAATAATGTTTTGCAGATTTCCTCCTAACAAATTTATAGAATAAAAATACATCCGATATTCAGTGCAATCAAAATGACATTCACATTGCATTTTATGTTACTCAAAGTAGCAAACTGGGAAGCCATCTGTTCATGGGGTTTTGATTAATATGGTCTTTCAGATAGCTGTGGGTCTGCATTCTGCACTCAACAGTTATGGAGTAAATATTATGAAAATTTTGCCTTTCAAGATGCGGTGCTGTGTGAAAATTGATGGCTGTTATGTATGTTTATAAAGATGTAAAAAAGACTTTTTATGGAATACTTAGAAGACACACAGTGTTATGTCTGCTTATTCAGTATATGCTGCGCAATCATTTCATATTTAAATAAATTATGTATGGAACAGATAATATAATAAAATGGAACCTTATTTTCCTAAAGGAGAGTTGCAGTTTATATTATAGTGTACACTCACTGACTGTTTTATTAGGTATACCTGTTCAGTTGCTCGGTAAAACAAATTGCTAATCAGACAATCACATGGCAGCAACTCAGTACATTTAAGCATCTAGATGTGGTGAAGAGGACTTGCTTAAGTTCAAACCGAGCATCAGAATGGGGAAGAAAAGGGATTTAAGTGACTTTGAACGTGGCATGGCTGTTGGTGACAGGCTGGTCTGAGTATTTCAAAAACTGCTGATCTACTGGGATTTTCACGCACAGCTATCTCTAGGAAAATTGAGACTCATCAGACCAGGCAACATTTTTTCCCAATCTTCTATTGTTCAATTTTGGTGAGCCTGTGTGATTTGTAGCCTCCGTTTTCTGTTCTTAGCTGACAGGAATGGCACCCAGAGTGGCCTTCTGCTCCTAAAGCCCTAAAGCCCATCTGCTTCAAGGTTTGATGTGTTGTGCATTCAGAGATGGTGTTCTGCATACTTTGGTTGTAACAAGTGGCTATTTGAGTTACTGTTGCCTTTCTGTCAACCAGTCTGCCCGTTCTCCTCTGACCTCCGACATGAACAAGGCATTTTCATCCACACAACTGCCCTTCACTGGATATTTTCTCTTTTCCGGACCATTCTCTGTAAACCCTACAGATGGTTATGGATAAAAATCACAGCAGATCAGCAGTTTTTGAAATACTCAGACCAGCCCATCTGGCACCAACAACCATGTCATGTTCAAAGTCACTTAAATCCCCTTTCTTCTGCATTCTGATGCTCAGTTTGAACTTTAGTAAGTCATCTTCACCATGTCTAGATGCCTAAATGCATTGAGTTGTTGCCATGTGATTGTCTGATTAGCAATTTGTGTTACCAAGAAATTGAACTGGTGTACCTAATAAAGTGTCCAGTGAGTATATATTCCATATCTTAACTATTCAGAGGACACGAGCTCTACAATACCCAGTTTTTGGGGAGCTGACTTTTCTTTGGGAAATGTTGGACCATGTTAAAAATTTGTTGAAGCTGATTATTGTTATTATTATACAGTAATTATAAAGCGCCAACAGTTCGCTCAGCACTGTACATTACAAAGGGAGACAGAACATATTACAGTACAATAACAATACAATGCGATACACGAGGGGTTTGAGGGCCCTGCTCTTTCAAGCTTACAATCTAGGAGGGAGGGGATAGTGGTACAGGAGGAGATAGCTGTGGGGGATGGAGTGGTAGGAAGAGTGGAGGAGGTCGGCAAATTAGTAGGGGGTGGGGCAGGCTTCCCTGAAGAGGTGGGTTTTCAGGGTGTGCCTAAAGGAGAGGAGAGTAGGTGATAGTCTGATGGGTTGGGGTAGGGAGTTCCAGTGGATGAGTGACACCCTGGAGAAATCCTGGAGGCGGGCATGGGAGGAGGAGACCAGGGAACTAGAGAGAAGGAGGTCTTGTGAGGAGCGGAGTGTGCATGTTGGGTGGTACTTGGATATTAGGTCGGTGATGTAATTTGGGGCAGTATGGTAGACAGCTTTGTACGTCAGTGTTAGGATTTTGAATTTGATCCATTGCACAATCGGAAGCCAGTGGAGGGATTGGCAGAGGGGGGTGGCGGAAACAGAGCGGTTGGTAAGGTGGATGAGTCTGGCTGCCATATTCAGGATTGGCTGAAGCGGGGATAGCCTGTGGCGAGGCAGGCCAGTGAGGAGGGCGTTGCATTAATCGAGTGGTGTGCGAGCTAGGGGGAAGACTAGTAGCTCGGTTTTGGAGAGGATCAGTTTAAGGAAGTGGAGCGACATCCAGTCTGATATGTCGTTTAGTAGGTTTGTGAGACCAAGGGGGTGAGGTGGGGGGTTGAGAGATAGATTTGTGTATCGTCGGCATAGAGGTAGTAGTTGAAGCCATGAGAGTGTATGAGTTGGCCAAGGGAGGAGATGTAGATGGAGAAGAGAAGGGGCCAGAGGACAGAGCCTCGAGGGACCCCAACAGAGAGGGGGAGTGAGGGGGAGGTGGTACCGTTGTAGATAACGCTGAAGGAGCGTTGTGATAGGTAGGACGAGAGCCAGGAGACAGCGGAGTCCCTGAGGCCAAGGGAGTATAGTTTTCTGAGGAGGAGGGGGTGGTCGACTGTGTCAAAGGCCGCGGAGAGATCAAGGAGTAGGAGCACTGAATAGTGACCATTAGCTTTGGCGGTTAGGAGGTCATTGGAGAGTTTGAGTAAGGCAGTTTTTGTGGAGTGTAGGGGATCAAGGAGGTTGTTGTCATTGAGGTGAGAGCTTAGGCGAGTGTAGACTAAGCGCTCGAGGAGTTTAGATGTGAATGGGAGCAGGGAGATGGGTCTGAGCTTGTTCAGGTCATTGGGGTCCAGGGAGGGCTTTTTAAGTATGGGGGTGATGTTCGCGTGCTTCAAAGGGGAGGGGAATGCACCGGAAGAGAGGGAGAGATTAAAGATGTGGGTGAGGGAGCGTAGGATGGAGGGGGAGGGAGGTCGTAGGAGTTGTGAGGGGATAGGGTAGAGGGGGCAGGTGGTGAGGCGGGCGTCAGAGAAGACCTTGGAGACCTCCTCGATGGTAGTAAGGTCGAAGGTGTGGAGTGTTGAGGGGGCTTCAGTGTGAGGAGTGTTGGGTGGGGTGGAGGTCAGAGCAGTGGTGGGGCCGAGGGAGAGGGGTGATGAGGGGGTAGCTGTGTGAGAGAGGACGGGGATGGAGGGAGTTTGAGCAAGGGAGTGTGGAGTTAATACCCAAAGCTGTGTGATGAGTCTGTGAGCGGAGTGAGACCCCCGAGTGTGAGATATCATCTTGCGTGTCCACTGCTGAGCCTGATGACACCGCAGCCTCGGACCAGATCCCGATGACTCTATCATAAGGATTTACATATAATGCTTATATTATATGTACTTCTGGTAAGTGCATCACCTTACCAGATTCTGGCACTTATACTATAAGTTTCGAAGCATTTATTACCAGTTTATATGGACATCACCATTTTTTGGACTTACTAATACTGTTATGGGACCCTAGTCACGTCACCCATGGACGTAATATTGCTACACTAATTTTAATGTTTTCACTTTCTTATTATTATTGGTTTTATATCATGATATATATCTTTTAGCGCTGCATATTTATTCATTTTTATAATAAAGCTTACCTGTAAGTAAAATTAATATCTCCTAAACGTGCAGGGAAAAGTTTTTATTTATTTATTTTTTTTAAGAGTGGTATACTACCGCTTTGAGCCATATGATCACATGATGGGGTTGTTGGAGAATCATCTTCTGTGTTCCTCTCAGACCTCTCTGATTTGTCTTCACTTTGATATTGAAGCTATTGTGTGGTTGTATGTCACATTGGGGTTGATTTACTAAAGGCAAATGTACTGTGCACTTTTGCAAGTGAAGCTGCTCCAGAGCTTAGTAAATGTCATGAAGCTTCACTTTACAGAGAATACCCAATCACATACAAGGAAAAAAAGAAAGAAGCATTTTTGCTTGCACATGATTGGATGATGGAAGTCAGCAGAGCTTCCCCTCATTTACTAAGCTAAGGAGCTACTGCACTTGCAAAGTACACAGTCTATTTGCCTTTAGTAAATCAACCCCAGTGTGACATACAACCACACCATAGCTTCAATATCAAAGTGAAGATTAATCAGAGAGGAGCACAGAAGATGATTCTATGAATAATGAAAGTAATAGCAGGCATCTGGGTATGTCTAACCTTGAGCCGAGCTTTGCAGTTTAAAAGTATAAAATGGAAAATCACTTTTCCATGCAGACCCAAAGTAGCTGTGCTTGGATGACACTAACTGAAGACATGGGACTTTGTGTGTGTGAAGTAGAAATAAAGGGTAAACTTATCCTATTGAGTAATAAGCAGAACAGCAGTGAAAATATTTTACAAAACAGTTGTAATAAACAATAATAATACTAATAATGTCTCCAAAAGGTGATAAATCTCGCAGGAAATGGAGAGTGAGGTGGGGAAAAATCTCTTTCTCTAATATTGAGTCCTCTTCATTTTTCTCATGACAAAACAAGCTACATTCTACCATATTTGCTGAAACAGCTGGCCCAATGTCTGTTCTGGCTGAACAGGATTTGGAAGGGTTGGAAGGTAAGATCAGCAAAGACAAAGAAGGAGGCATTGAAGGAGCAGGGGAATTTACAAAAACCCAGTCCGGGACAGGTTGAGACGGACGTGACAAATGAAAGGAGTGCATCAACCTCTCCTTTCCACCATCCCTGAAAAACTTAAATGTTAACTCCACCTTTTGTACCATGTGACACCCATTTTTGGGTG
The DNA here is from genome assembly GCF_062004578.1 of Staurois parvus. NCBI lineage: Eukaryota > Metazoa > Chordata > Amphibia > Anura > Ranidae > Staurois > Staurois parvus. The sequence continues at coordinate 10,211,636 of NW_028318095.1, read as the reverse complement.
TAACATCTAACATTATGCAAATGTGAGGACCCTTACTATTTATTTTGGTCCCTAATTCAGAGGTTAAGACAAAATATAAACATGATGACTGACACTGTTTTCTTAAAGCTGAACTTTGGGGAACTATCAAAACTTCCTGTGCATTGGTTCTCTGCACAGGTTAAATTATCATGTAAATGTGGTACCGCGTTTAGCACGTGGATGTTTGATCATTTCATTGGCCAGAGCACTTTCCGTTGAAATGAATAAATGTCCAAGCGCTAAATGTGGCTATTGCTTAGGCGTGTTTACTTGCATTTTTGCTGCGTTTGGCTTTTTTTGGCCAAACTGTTCCTATCCTGAACGCAATTCTTCTTTGTTTATGAGAGGGATGTTTAATTGCCCCTAAACTCTGCTGCTGCTAAACTCTTATAAAAGCCTAAGTGCGCATGGACACAGGGTTTTATTGAGTTGAGTTCAGGGGCTTTAGCAAAAAAACACCAAAAGCCCCTAAACTCATTTTTAGGAGCAGCAGTGTGCATGAGGTGGACTGATCAAACAGAAGAGGAATCCTCCAGGAGCAAGGGATAAGGGAATTAGAAATACTTTGTACCCTAGGATCAAAAAATTTTGCAGGACACATTGTAGACGATGTTATTTGATCTTAAAGTGGTAGCAAAGTCTCATTAAGAGACTACAAAAGTGCCTCCTGCAGGTTTAAGAGGTAATGTACTAGTATACACATAGTACATTATAAAATATTTACCTACAGACCAAGCCATCCAGTGCTGGGCTGTCACAACTCTCTGTCATCCACAATGCTTTCATGTCTTCCTTCCAGTTCCCACATCTTCGGCCACTTGAATGGCGGCCAGGCTGAGCTGCACATGTGACAGACAAGGGGATCAGCATTTTTTTAACCAGATAGAGTTTTCTTTTTTCTTCCAAATAGTTTATTAAACAGAGGAAATAAATGGGGGATGCAGATACCAGGGGTGGAACAATCAAATTTCAGGAAAAGAGCATTCTCTTAATTGAAGAACAACAGCTAATTGCAATAATAACAAAATACATCTTGTGGCACTAAAATAATAAACATATTAGAGTGGATAAATAACAAAATATTTCCAGAACAACTATCCATCTATCCATATGGTAGCAAAATATCACATATAGTGATTAAGATGTAATTGGTGGTGGACATATAAACGTGTCTACATAATGGTAAGTTTAAATTTCGAGCATGAAGTTGCCTATAGACGAGTTATGTTAGAGTTTGGTTAAGTATCATATCGTCATGTGACAGGGTTGCTTTAAATGCCATAGAGGTTTGTCTTCTAGGACTTGTACGTGGCCTGCAGTAGCAAGTCTCAGAAGGGTGAGATTGATATTGGTATGTATAGGAGGGTCTGGATTTGAAGGCGATAAATGGTAGCAAGATAAGGGTGTTCACACAATAGGGCAGGGGTAGGCAACCTGTGGCTCTCTAGCTGTTGTGGAACTAAATTTTCCATGAGACATTGCAACATTACAAAACTGACAGTTACAGCTATGACTTGCAGAGGCATGATGGAATTTGTAGTCCTACAACAGCTGAAGAGCCGCAGGTTGCCTACCCCTGCAATAGGGAGATAAGTGTAATAAAGGTATTAAAGAGAGGAAAGAAGAAGAAAAGATAAAAAAAAACACCATCAGCCAGTTAATATGCCATTTCTTATTCATGTTTCTATATAATTATGTTCGCGGGGAAGCTATGGGTGAAAATGGTGTTTCATGGTGTATAGTTGGACTGTGCAGACATTTCTGTTCTATCCTTTGGTGTAATACTTCTAGTGGAAGAAGATTGTCTCCTAGGGTCTGGAAAATAATGTATGCGTTCCAGGCTACCAATCTAGTTCCAGTTCTATGGGGGGCTTCTTATTTCCCAGAGACAATCCTCGGAAGTTTGGAAATGTAGCCAGCATGCCCATTTGAAAGTAAATTTAGATGGTAAGTCTTTTGATACAGAGATTAGTTCCTCCATTTCTGCTATTTTTTTATCCGTTTGTACCAGTCGGATATGGATGGGGTTTTAGATGTTCCCCAAAGTGTCTTATGCACATTCTGGCTGCATTTACCATCATGATGGCAAGAGATTTAAAGTAAGGCAATGAGGGATAAGAAGTGTAATAGAGAAGGTATTGTGCTGGGGCAAAATCCAAGAGTTTTCTACCACTTTAAATGGGCTAGATAATTCTACAACATATTTAGTATCCTCCACTGCTGGCTCAAAAAATGAATTACCTTTTTTTTACCATCAACACCTTACTAGACATAAGACAGATTGTCATTTGCTCTTCTAGTGATTCAACAAGCCACAAGATGGATAAAGGAGAGATATGTAAATTAATTTGTTAATCTACAGTTTCTATAGGCTACTACACTTCACTTCCCTCATTCATGTTTTACTTTGTATTAATTTATTAAACTATTTTGGATTTTCAAATTTCTACATTTAATTTTTGGAGTGGAATAATTGTCAAGTATACTAAAAACACATAGGTCTTATTCTATTACGTACACTTCGGCAGACAGAAAAGTAAAGAGCAGTTATGAATCAATTGTGATAAGTCATCAAACCAAAAAAACTGTGTTTTTTTATTATTATTATTATTATTATTATAATACAGTATTTATATAGTGCTAAAAGGTTTGCTCAGTGCTGTACATTATAATGGGGGACAGTACATGAGACAATACAGTAACAAAACAAAACACGAGGGGTTCAAGGGCCCTGCTCTTTCGAGCTTACAATCTAAGAGTTTTAGAAAAAGTTTCCAAACCAATTCATGCACCAATTGTTTTTCTTGAATTTATTAACTGTAAATGAGCAAGAACACGGCGTACATTTTAACCCCCAGCACCTTGTATTAAGGATTGTGCAGTTTATAAGAAGACCAGAGGAGACAGAACACATCTGATGACAAGCTTCCTAGCCAATGAAAAGGCCTTTACTTGCTTGTTCTATAATGTGACCATAATGAAGATAAGCAAAGAATGATTTGACATTAATGCCGATATTTATTTAATTGCTTGATGAACAAACAAGTAACATGACAAGTGCAGCAGCGGAGTTTCATCATCAGTATGTGCCAATCTAGCGCAGAAATGTATAGTAATTGATTAGGTGCTGATCATAAGAAAGGGATTTTTTTTATCTCACTCAACCTTCTGTAGCATAAAACAATGGTAGCATTTAGGTTAGGACAGACTTTTTATTAGTTTTTTCTAGCAGTGACGCTTTTAAAAATTTTCAGCTACACAAATTACTTTTTTTTCATGCATGTTTCTCTAAAGTAAAGGCATTTCTAATGTGAAACCATACAGGGAATTTAAAAGGGGATTTGTATGAAGCAGCGAAGCTGACATTCACCAAACATTCACTGCAGGTTAATCTTTCTGATGCATATGTTTTCAGTGACAATGATTGATTCACTACTAGTGAAATTTTGGTGAAAGTCAGATTCACTGCTTTATAAATATTCCTCAAAGTACAAGTCAGGTTAAAAATATACATGAAGTACATCTCTGCAATATGTATGCTCATTTTCACGTGTTGTCTCTTCAAAAACACTGCAAGTACAGAAAAATACCAGTGGACCGAACAGAAACCCAGTATACTCCTAATATCCTGTGGTGAACTGAAAATCTCTAGCAGTATAGTCAATCTTGACAAGTTTTCTTCTCTTGGACTACAAAGCTTTACCCCATCCAATTATTCATTAAATATATATAGGAAGTGTTCTGTAGTCCATGAGAAGAGAACAAGAAGGGATTGACAACAGTCTTTGGAATTTCAGTGCAAAGAAAGTGTTTTTCTTTGTCACCTCAAACAGGAAGTTATAAGCACACTCGATTTCTGCCCAATAAACAGCTATTTCTCAACCATTCACAAGCATTTACTTCCCCCTAGGAAATAATTCCCCCAACACACACAGCTTGTGTTCTAAGAGAAGGTTTGTTGCAATTTGTCATTCCACTTCAATGGCATTCATAGACTATAGATGAGAACTGCTCAGTCTATGTGCACTATAATTTGGATTAAATAGTTCAGGAAAAAGCATATGGTGTTGCGGGCCTAGTGCAGTACGTATTCTTCATCTCCCATGACTGTGCCTAGAAGCCTATTGCTTGGAGTGTCTCTTATCCCACCTATGTACCCTCACTGTTCTAAATTTCAGCTTCATCATTGAAGACCTTCAGGGGGAGAAAAGTTAAAATGTCAGCCATGTACTAAAAGTCAGGCCTCCCAGCATGGCTCTACACAACTGTCCTCTATACTTGGTGGTAGCCAAAGTGTGAAGGGATGAGTAACTTCTGATCTGTCCCAAACTATGTACCACCACAGGTGCAAGGTATGAAGCTGATAGGAGTGATCTGACCCCTCCATCTGCATTCCTAATGGTAAAAAGGAAGCTCCTGTACATCTGTGTCTAATATGGCTTTTGTAAACCTGAGGTTATATCTACAAGTAGTTTTGTGAAAATGAGGTGCAGGGCAGAAGCTGGTATGGCTGGCCAACCCCTCCCTCCACATTCCCACTGCTGAATTAGAAACCTCTGCACATCTGTGCTTAATATGGCTTTCAATATGACCTGAGGCTGTATCTTTAAGAAGCTTTGTGAACATAATATGGTGTCATCATAGCATGCACACTTTACTCCTCGAGAACTGGTTGTGACTGTGATGAGAATGGGAGCGTCCAGGACAATTCACTTTTCCTCCAAGCAGGCTTAGACATCATTCATTTAGAAAACGCTACAATCGTATTAATGCTCACCAATCCGACCAGTTCAGGTAAAATAACTCTTAGATCTGTATGCACCTTGTGTAAACAATATTAATTTGCTAGTCCTCCCTTGTAAAAGTAAATATAAGCGCAACAGCAATTCCAAAGGAACTCACAGGAAATTCAAAAAGAAGCTTGGAAGTGACTGAAAAGTGTCTTAGAAGGACATAGAACCCATTTCAAAAGAACTCAAAAGGGGTTCAGAAGTGCCACATGTGTGATGAGCTGTGTAAATGGACACACATACTGTAAGTTAGCCTTTTTCAACCAGGCTTCAAGATTCTTCAGGAGTGTTTTAAAACTTCCCAAAAATTGTATACAAGCCAGTGAATGGATGAAGCCTATCTTTTAGTTAAAAGGTTTTTTATTGTACCCCATTACAATCTTCTAGTCACCGGTGTCCTAACATTCAGTGATGTAATTGGTTAATAAGGAGGATGTCTGGCACCTGCACAGCATCCTTGTTTGTCCATCCCTGCCCCTCTCCATCAGCACTGGGATCACATTAGCTGAGTGAGGGAGATAAGCTGAGGGGGACGATAAACACTGGAATATTTGTAAGCACCAGCGTGCAAAGGTATATTTTATTTGGAAGAATAAATTACTTCTAACATTGGGCATCCTATGTTGTGGATGCTGTTGAGTTGTGTAAAACTTGCAGGGGGGGGGGGGGACTTCTCCTTGCAAGTTAAAGTGATACTAAACCCACAACAGTAAAATCAGTCTGTATATGCAGTAAAGCATGCTTGTTATACTCACTGCATAACCTAAGGGCTTAATTCTCTGCTTTGTGTTAAAAAGGCTGTTTGATCCAGACTTCTCTGATCCTCCCCTTCTTCCATTGTTCCCCTATTATCTTCTGATAAGGCATATCATGTGGAGTCACTCTGCACATGCTCAGTTTGGTGTGCATTGCTAGAGAGGGTTTTTTTTTTCTTGGTGCATGTGATCAGCACAGGGCCAACCAGTGCTGTCCAGACAGAGGTTAGGAATTCTGCATCCTCCTAGAGAATGAAAATTCCTCCTACAAGCTTTAACATGCGCTCTGCTGGACACTAATAGAAGTCACAAGACTGCTCTAACTGCTGATGAGAAAAGGTATTTAGCAGTTTATATAACTAAGATAATTGCATTTCCATGTTCTGTGTAGTGTGGGAGACCAGATATAGTGAATGCAGAGTCCTGGGTTTAGTAACACTTTAAGGACATAATGTGCTAGTATGCATCGCATAATAGCTCATTATGACTTACCTTAAAACGAAGCCCTCCAGTGGTGTGCTGTGACCGTTGACAGAACGTCCATCTTCACCCAGTCTTGCTTCTGGGAGCCACGATCTTGGAACAGCACTCTGAAGGGACCACATACTCAGTATTCCATAGAAGAAAGATATACCTGTGTCCAAATCCCAATAGCATAAAATGTATATAATCTATAAAGAGCTAAAGGGGCATCACCACATGTTAACACTAAAAATTCTGAATTAAACATGTATTGCAATATTTGTGAACTAAAAATCCCCATTTTTTTATTGCAAAGTTTGCTAGAGAGTGCATTGCAGTGTGCAGTGGATTAATGTCACAATTTTTAGCATACACTAGGAGCATGCGTTCGTGACGTCGTGGCTGCAGAAATATTGAGTGTTTCCTAAACAGTGTACGTTTAGGAGATATTCCTTGCACCTACAGGTAAGCTTTATTATAAGTATACCTGTAGGTACACGTCACCAAGTGGTGTTTACCCAAACCAGACAAAAGTGCCTTATCTTAGCACTTTTTTTTAAGACATTCAGAATTTATGACAGGTTCACTTTAATCTAAATTGCAATTTAATTTTTCTTTTTTCCTTTTGCACTTTATTTCGAAGGTCCCTGGATAATGAAGTGCAGATGTCAAGACCCCAGGAAAGAATAAGTTTGATTACTTTTAACAAAGAATTCAATGTGTGTGTGTATAAATGAAAACCAACAATCAGTGGAATTTTCAAGTGTTTTATATCTAACATTTGTGATTGCATACTTCAGACTTAGGTAAAAACGTAGCAGAGCTGGCTTCCACTGTAACTCTCCTCTCAAAGTCATTACAGCAGTGCCTCAATATGGAGCAGATACGGCAGTATATAATTTACATTGAAAATGAATGGACCAATTCAGCATCCAGCTCTGCACATCTGGTTCATGGTATGGAATGCTTAGATAGTCAAACATTCTAAGCAAATGTGAACAACAGTTTCCTAGTCTTTCTGGCTGTAGAATGTACCATACGTCTACGGCTTTTATTACCGACACATCTGACAAAGATTGAAGACAGTGTTTGCCATATTGTAAACAGCAGGAAGATCCCACTAGCGTTCGGATCATGTTTGTTACTTAGTTTATTCTTCAAAGAATGTGGATGCAAAGCCACTTAGTACTTTAACTTTATCCCCTTGTAATGGGAGATCATGTTTAGCTAATCCTCCTGTGTTATTGAAAATACTGTCTGTATGGGTACTTTATTGTTTAATCATATTACTGCAATATTTAATTACAACAGGAGACATATGTTAAAAAATGGATATCACATGAATTGTATATCATTTCTTTAGAAAAAAAAATAACTATGTGATTAATGGCCTATGTCTCTTTTAAAGGCATGCCTCACATATTTTAAGTTTCTAGGATTCAGCTGTGAGCAAAAAAAATCTAAATATATCAAGACACATTAATTGTTTGCTTCATGTTATAATGGTGACCTTCAGTAAAAAATTTAAAATGCAAGCCCAACCAAACATCTAATTTAAATGGGCTAAATGCATTCCAGGCACACCAAAATAAAAGGTGTGCAATATTTTTTTAGAAAGCAGCACCAGCCTTGGTAGACAAGCCTGTCCCCTGGCAGCATGCTGTAGAGTAGGATCATTATGCTCTCTGTGGAAGCAGTGGTATCTCTGCAGAGGTCCATCGTGTTCCCTACTGAACCAGAGCTAGAGCTTTCCAATTAGCAGAGAGCATGAGTTTTGCTAACTGCAGACTAAGTATTGGTGCAAGTTTAGGTTTTTTATAGGTTATAGGTACAGTATAGTTTTGACTCAGCAGAGAGGAGGTTGGACCTATAAAGAGAGATCAGTGCTTCCACACAGACAGCAAAGGGACTGCTCTGCAGCATACCATAGGCCATCCTTTTTCAACCAGGGTACCCAAGCACCCTGGGGTGCCTTCAGGTTTCTTCAGGGGTGCCTTGGCAAAATGCCTAAAAATTACCCCAAAAATTGTATAGACGCCAGCAGGTGGATCAAGCTTGCCTTTTAGTTACACAAAGCTACGGGTATTCATTGTTCACCATTACAACCAATCAGTTGATAAGGACATTGGGCTCCTGCACAGCATTCTTGCTTGCCCCTCTCCATCAGCACCCGGGTCACATTAGAGTGAGAGAGAGAAACTGAGGGAGAAAAGAAACAATGGAATACTAGACAGTACCAGTGTGCGAAAGTATATTTTCTTTGCAAGAATAAATCACCTCTAAAGCTGGGTGTCCTACATGTGTGGATGTTGTTCCGTTCTGTAAAACTGTTAGTTTAGTTTTTTACATTTTGTAATGGGTGCCTCAAGATTGTGGAGAATTTTAAAGGGTGCCTCAAGATTGTGTGGAATTTTAAAGGGTACCTCAAGATTGTGGAGAATTTTAAATGGTGCCTTGACTGAAAAAAAGGTTGAGAAACACTGCCATAGGTTGTGGAAATACAGTTCCACTGCCTTTCTAAGAATACTGTAACTGTACAATTTTGGATTTCACTTCACTCTCTTTCTCAGTGGCAGTGGACACCAATAAAAATAGATGGGTAAATCTACCTAATAGGGAAACAAACAGCAATAATAACTTGACAGTTTCCCCCACTCTATCAAAAACTAAAAAGAGTTTTGCTTAGATATCTGTCCAACTGACATTTATGAAGCGCTGTACAACAAATCATGTATGTCAAAGACCCTGCAGTGCTTCACTGGGTAAACAAATGGCACATATAAAATGTCAGGCATGCCAGAAAACCCTGCTACACAGCTATATGAACTATATAAAATAAAAACTATATGAAATGATAAACACACAGCTTTGTATCTGAAAAAATAGGTTTAGTAGCATGTTAAAATAAGACAATCTCTGAGGTAAAAAAAAAAAGATGAACACGGCAATAGCAATTAAACTAGCATAGTTAATGAGATAAGAAAGGGTATAGATTGGGGGGGGGGGTGTCAGACAGTCACAGATGGGGTTGTAAAACTGTTGGATAATGATTTAGAAAACCCAGGTCTAGATTTAGGCCATTATCTTTTGTATCAAATAGAACTATCGTTCTTAGTTTACAAGTTCCCCTTTGAGAACTAAGACAATAAGGCCTTCCATAGTGTGGTCTAGTTGTGAGAAAATGATATCCCACAGGTGTGTAAAAACTATCTTCCTCATGTTCCTTGATGGTGTGCCTGTGCAAGTTCATCTTTGTTTGTAACTGCTGTCCTGTTTCACCAATGTAAAGTCCTTTGCTAATTTTTTTGAATTGGATGAGGTACACAACATTACTGGAGGTGCAGGTGTAAGATATGGTGATAATGAAGATCCCCTTTGTGTGTGTGACACTTTTAGATGGATTGATTTGGTTGTTCAGTTTGCCATATTTGGAATATTTCTTTTAGAGTTTCACTCTCTGTTATTATTTGTTGTAAATGTTTGATTGTATTTCTTAACCTTTCTAGTGCTGGATTGTATGTGGTTACTAGATGTACACGGCTATTTGATTTTTACTCTTTGTATTAAAGTATATTTTCTCTTTAGGTTTTCAAGGCTGTGTTTATGCTGGTTTTGAAGGTTCTCCCCATGCAAGCCTTCTTATGAAAGGAGTATGCTAGTGTTCTGAGATGTTTATCTCTGTCTTCCAGGCCTGAACATATTCAGTGGTATCTGATGTCCTGGCTGTGTATGATGGCCCATTTAGTGTGTTGGGGGTGAAAACTGGAACTATGAAGAAACTTACATCTGTCAGTGAGTTTCCTGTATATCAGTGTTTCTCAATTCCAGTCCTCATGGACCCCCAACAGGTCATGTTTTCAGGATTTCTATTATTTTGCACAGGTGATTTGATCAGTTTCACTGCCTTAGTAATTACCACAGCTGTTTCATCTGAGGGAAATCCTGAAAACATGACCTGTTGGGGGTCCATGAGGACTGGAGTTGAGAAACACTGCTGTATATTGAGGTGTGCAGTTTGCCATCTCTGATGTATACTGTGGTGTCTAGGAAGTTGACATATGTGTTGGGATAGTCCATTTTTAGTTTGATTGATGGGCGAAAGTTGTTGACCAATGAGTAAAATTGTTTTCTATTTTCTTCACCTTCTGTCCATATAATAAAAATATCATCGATATAGCGATAGTATTTGCATGGCTTTTGTTGTATGCTGTTCAGGAAGTTTTTCTCTAGGTCAGCCATAAATGATTTGGCATACTGTGGTGCCATTTTACTTCCCATAGCAGTACTCATGCATTGAAGATAGATGTAATTATTGAAAGCGAAGTAGTTGTGTGTAAGTATGAATTCAATGAGCTGTGTAACATCTATCTATCTACTGTATTTATGGTTTGGTGAGGATGATAAGAATCATTGACATGCAGCCAACCTTTTTTTGTGAGACTATACAAAGATTCTACATCTATAGTGACTAAAAGTGTATTTGTTGGTAACTGTTGTATATTGTTGATCCTGTTCAGAAAACCTGTTGTATCTTGTAGGAAGCTGGCAGTATTCATGACTAATGGTTTTAACATGTTTGTTCGGTAAGTGTGTTCATAGCTGTTATGATGGGTCTGCCTGGATTTCCTTGCTTGTGGATTTTGGGCAGCATGTAGAAGTCCCCAGTTTCTAGATTATCCGATAACGCACTGATAAGCTCTGAATGTAGGTGAGGTGGTAGTGTTTTAATGAGACCTTTTAAAATCCTGGGTAGGATCATAACCCAGTCTTTTTATAGCAAGTAGCATTTGCCAGCTGCCTCTGACCATCTTGTATATATTTGTTTGTATCCATCACAACAACTGCTCCCCCTTTATCCACTGGTTTGATGGTGATGGCCAGATTATTGCGTAAGTCATGTATTTTTCACTTTTCACTCCAGTGGTGAAAGATTGTATAAAGTTTTCTTTTGCTGAGTGGATATCTGGGAAGTAACTAGCAGTCCGAAGCTGTCAATATAGATGTTTGGGGTTTCATCTTTGTGGTGGTGTAAAGTTGTTCTTTTCTCTGAAAAAAAGAAAACAAATGTAAAGAAAATATAGCAAGTATCTTTCAGGTGGTAGAATAAGCAGTCACTCTTGTCATCTGGCAGGGCAGTAGTGGTAGAAGCATAGGCAGAGCATTGGAAGGGAACAGTAATCAGTGTTATCTGTCCTTTAAATTGTGTCTCTTTTGCTGCCTGACCATGGAGCAGGTGACAGAAATGTTGGCACAGCAAGGTAAGGGGTGAGGACTCAGCACAATCTGTCCTTTAAATAGGGTAGGGCTGATTATGCTGCCAGGATTTCACAGGTGGCTAAAGCCACCGACTCATAATTTAAAAGAGAAAGAAACTCTCATAATTAATAAAAGACTATACATTTTAGACTGTATGATGCTGTTAGGTTGAATGCAAAAGCAAACTTATGATCACTATAGTCAATATAACTAGAAAATTACATGATTATGTATTAGGATAGCATTACTGAAGTTACCCTGGGTGCACATTGTGACGTAAGTTGTTTGGGTCATAATTTGAAGGTAAGGACACAATTCACACAGAGCTGGAGTATGTGTGATTCTTCATGAGTTTATGTGCAGCATTGAAGTTGTGGTTACACAATCTATTGGACAAGAAGATAAAGACTTCACAGACACATTTTCAAGCTTGGACTTTTTTCTATCATTTTATTTTTTGATGTTTTCATTGTTGTAGAACGGGAGTTGTGGTTTCATAGTTCTATTGTAAGAGAACAATAACAATATATTTGTCAAATATGTCACTATATATTTGTGTTTCATTTATTAGGAATGATTTCACTGTGAAAGTTATTGATGTAGCAGCATGGCACCACAATATCATATGATTGTTGATTCTGAATAACTGAAACCCATGTGAACTCTGAAATGTGTGCTATCTGCCATGGGGAGTGTTGACATTAGGGTTGCGCATGAGCCATCTGCAGACAATCCAAGGGGCAGCAACCTGCTGTGCAGGTGATAAAGCACACCAAAATCCATAACTCATAATCCCCAGAAAGGAAACTACAGGATGAAGAAATCCAGAAGGCAACAACTGTGCCTCCAAATGAAACTGTGAGATTGAGAGTATCATCCTCACTGTTGACCAAGTAGACCAGGTCACTTGCCTCTTCATAGGGATAATTATCAAACCTATGCATAGTTAAAGATCTTAAAGCACCAAATGATGGGCCACAGAGTCCAGGCCAATGGACCTACTCATGTTGTAACCCCCACTCTACTGCTGGGAGAAACTAAAATCAATTTCTAGACATGAGGAAGGCCTAAGACAGGAGTCCTCCCACAAATGACCACCCTGTAGATCCTAAGAGACTCAGGGTGCATATCAGGGACCATTAAATCTATAAGACCTGCCTGCATGCATTGCCTCAAGTCCAGACTCCCAGATACTAAAGGGGGGACTTCAGAAGACAAAAGGAGCACAGTACATAATGTAAAGAGGGCAAGCCCCCAATACCCCTACAAGCCTCTGAATGGGAAGGACAGGTGTACTGTGCCAAATAGGGAAGATTTCACTTACACAGAGAGTTTAGAAAGCTTCAACAAGGATCTAACCTGGTCAGCCTTGTTTGCTGGGTACCAATAGTTACCAACACCATCTAAAAAGCTCCAATTGGTGGCAACTTGCAAGATATGGGTCCTTTGAGAGAAATTTGCCATCAGTATCCAGGAAACCCTCTTAAAGCATCCCACTATGGATTTGCCAAGAGAAGGCACTAGGGCAGGTATATGATCCACTATTGTAAACAAATTCAAGGGCCACGTGAAGACACTGAGGAGTCAAGACTCTGCTAACAGAGAAAGAAGTGAAAACTGGTCCTGACTAACTCTGTAACTCTGGGAAAAGGAAATACTGAAGATCAGTATTATCTGGAGATAAATAATCTTCCTAAAATGGAAAGAGAGTGCCCTTTTAGGGAGTAACTCCTAAGAGCCCCCAACTTGTAGAAATGGGGGCACAAATGCACCCTGAAGATTTGCCAGAGGTAATAGCATCTTTTGAGTGCTCTGAACAGAAGTTAGACTTAGAGGATCTGACTATGCACCTTTAGGTATAAGTGGTAGGGATGGGGCACCCCTGCTCTGAGGAGCATACTGTGGATGCCTGAGATGTTTCTAATGGCTGTATCAAGAGCCAATCCAAATAGATGAAATCTGTAAAAAGGATGACAACTCTGATGAAAAAGAACCCCACAAAATGTGTCAGCATCTACAGAGCAGTGTGGCATTTTCCTGGGAAAGAAGAAGCATGCATGGCGGTTCTGTATTTGGATATTTGCAATGAACATGTCATTTTTATTGGTTTCTGAATATAATCACCTATTTCCAATTTTCTAATAAAGTGGAAAGTGGAAGTGGACCTGTAATAATCAGAGTTCATGTAGAAATTGAGCACCACTTCGAAGTGTAGGAGATTGAATGCTACTGTTGTAAAATGGACTTTTATAAAATTGTGGGGTAGCCTAGAGTGCTTCAGCCTGGCTAGACATACATACTCTGTGAGTCTTCAGGTACTCAACTACACCAGATGCAGAGGCCAATGCCCAAAGGTCACATTTCTGGCTAGCCACAACCAGAAGCCTAGTTCTTGGGTGAGTCTTCAGAAAGACTAGTACCTAGAGACTGTGCCAGTGCTGTGGACCTAGAAAATGCGCTGCGGCTAACTAACACAGTGTACAGGGATCTAGAAAGTGACTTAATACAGAGCTCAATGCCCAAAGGTCATATTCCAGGCCAGAACTACAATCTTCCAGTTCAGTGGGGCTAGGCATGAACTCCAATGTTGTTACTGAAAACTCACTGATGTGGATAACTGCTGCGTAGAGCCTAGCTCAAACAGCATTTTCACTCTTGACTAAAGTCGCTGAAGTAACTAGAAGAAAAAAATAAGAATTAAAAATCTATTAAAATATAGTTTGATTTGTTCTGAGCAGAGGAAAAGGTGTCCAACCTCCTAGGTTTTTTTTTTCGCATCTCAGGCTCTGAAGGTGGCAGTATAACACCCTGTATCCAAAATGGACATAAATTAAGGCATTAATTAGCAAACGATATAATATTTTCTTTTTTTGTTCTTTTATTAAACACGTACAGCCAACAGTGGAGATAGTGTGGTCCATTGATGATTGCCCCACTGTTTGATATGTCATGCTGAGACTGCACTGAAATGTAAATGGAACAGGGCATGATTGTCCTAGCAGCCAGTCATTGCTTGTCACTCCACATTTTTTGCAATCATCTGCACATTTTTCACCTATCTCTTCTAATTCCCCAGTTTAGTAGATAGTAGAGTTGCTTTCCAGTTTGACACAAGGCTCTCTTCTAATATAACTGCTGTATGATCTTTAATTAAATATATTTTAAATCAGTTGCCTTCAGTTTATTAAAAGTGATGTTTTCAATTTCTTTCCAAATGAACTGTCTTTTGGTTGCTGATAAGTTTTACACAGATAAACAATGCTATACCGAAATGTTTGCTAATTTCAGACCACAACATTCATTTGAATGATCCAAGCCACAACCACAACCAAGCTAATTCTAATTTGACTTTACAAAATCACTTTTTCAAATCACTTTTTAATTACAGTATTACATGCAATAAAGGTACGTTGGCAGGAAAAGAATATGGGAGAAGCACTGCTGACTTGTTTTTTGAAGATTCAAGCTCCAGGGCTGTCACGCTTACCATTCCTTTCCTAGATGGTAAGTCAGTGACCTGGAAAAAGCATGCCCATATGTAAGTTTCAGAATACAGTATATGCAAATGCATTTTCTGTGTCAGTGAATCACTTAGTAGTGAAGAACAGATAAGGTTTATTTTCCAGAATTGCAATTTTAAAAGCAAAATATTCCAAAAATATCAGCCCTCTAGGACTAAAAAATCCCTTAAGCAGTAAAAACTAACCCCCACTACTGGATTACCTATGCTCCCTAGCAAAAAGATACAGGGTTTAGACAAAAAAATTGAAACACTACATGATTTGCAGGTGTGAAAGTGACAACATGTTTCTCCTTGAAAGTGAAGTAACATTTGTTTGTTTTCGCTGTGTGATGAGACACCTAGTTAACAGGTGGGAAGCCTCACTTTTGTCATTCACTGCGTACACTGCTAGTAATAGAGAGTCATGTCAGAGCTTACTGAATTTCAGAGGCCAAATTGTTGGTGCCCGCTTACCTGGTGCCTCTGTGACTGAAGTTGCCAATTTATTTGCTGTGAAAACTGAGATTGAGCTCTGCAGTCACTTTTGCAGCAGTTGTTTTCTTATTCTGGGTCACATTCCTGTGCAATGTCCTTTTGTTTCTTTCAGTTGGTTACATGGTTACATAGTTAGTCTGGCTGAAAAAAGTCCATCCAGTTCAACCATTAAAAAAAAAAAAGTTATAATCCTATACCCACAGTTGATCCAGAGGAAGGCAAAAAAACTCAGCAAAGCATGATCCAATTTGCTCCTGCAGGGAAAAAAATCCTTCCTTGACCATGTCGACTGAGCTTATGCTTATCAGACATTTTCCTGGAAAACTATATATGCCATCATAACCTTTGATACTGTACCTCATGACATGACAAATAAATAGTGCCGTCTATCAGTGAAGCCTTATCAGTGCAGCCTCATCACTGCCTCGTCATCATTGCCAATCAGTGCAGCTTATAAGTGCTTCCTCATCACTGGCCATCAGTGCAGCCTCATCAGTGGCCATCAGTGCAGCCTGAACAATGCACATCAGTGAAGGAAAAGAATCACTTATTTGCAAGATTTTATAACAGAAACAGAGACATTTGTTGTTTTTTTCAAATATTTCCATCTTTTTTTGTTTGTTTATCAAAAAAAAAAGTGATGATTAGATAACACCAAAATAAATCTCTATCTGTCTCAAAAAAATGGTAAACATTTAGTTTGGGTACAGCATTGCATGCCTGAGAAATTGACATTCAAAATGCGACAACACTGAAAGCTAAATATTGGTCTGGACATATCCACCCTTACCCTTTGGATCATCAATTGCACTTGATATAAATTCACTACCAATTCTTCCTGCCAGAACAATCATCTTCCCTTTGCATTCTATATTAAAAGCTCCAAAAACAAAGTCAATTATAGTGTAGTACATTTTTAAAATAAGTAGCCCTTAGAGTACATAAATGTGCACACATTTCCATTATGTGCTTAATGCCTTACAAATCCAGTGACATGCGTTCCCAAAAAAAGTGTGTCCTCATACAATTATTGAATTATTGAATTCCTTCAGTATCTACGCTTACCCTTGAAATTAGTAATCATGGATTGAATATCACTCTTCCCGCTCTTCCTTGCAGACAACTTGGACTTCATTGCGGTGTCCAAAGGTACCAAAATGACAACAAAAGAAGTAAATTGTTATCAAAAAGTGAAAAACCACTCATATTATTGTATGCAAATAAAGTGCAAACTGTATCCCCACAGTGATCCTTCACCTAGTGATAGTCCATAACCTATTCACTTAATATACCTTACCAAACTCCAGAATCTATGCACTTATAACACAAGACCTCACTTTAATAGCACCCCAGCGATGTTTACCAAGATGTCCATGCAAGAGATGAAATGGCCATAGTGCAATATGTTCAAATAAAAAGGGCATATTTTTTTCCCCCATACAAACATAGAAAGGTAAAAAAAAATGGCTGCTACGGCACTTTCCGATGCATGTTTGATGTAATTTTCTGATGCACGTTTCGTCCAATAGGACTTCTTCAAAGGATGTCAAAGACAACTTTTAAGGACAATTGACATTTTCTAAGCACTGGTTGTTAAATGTATTATTTTAAAAGCAAGTCAGCAACAGCGCAATGTTTATACAAGAACTTCCCCCCTGCTCTTGTTATTGGCTCACTACAGAGAGCCTGGAATAAAATTTCAGATATGCCTAGTAATACCCCTGGTTTAAAATGGTTGTAAAGGCAGAAGGTTTTTTTAATTCATGCATTCTTTGCATGAAGGTAAAAAACCTTCTGAGTGCAGCTTCACCCCATCTATCCTTATACTCACCTGTGCCTGATCCCGATCCAGTGATGTGCACCAGAGCCGAGACTCTCTCATTGGCTTAGAGTCAATCACAGCCAGTGAGAAGAGAGGGGGCATAGAACAGGCAAGTATGTTATATACAGTGGGGATCGAAAGTTTGGGCACCCCAGCTAAAAATTTGTATTAATGTGCATAAAGAAGCCAAGGAAAGATGGAAAAATCCCCAAAAGGCATCAAATTACAGATTATAATATGTCAACAAAAGTTAGATTTTATTTCCATCATTTACACTTTCAAAATAACAGAAAACAAAAAAATGGCGTCTGCAAAAGTTTGGGCACCCTGCAGAATTTATAGCATGCACTGCCCCCTTTGCAAAGCTGAGACCTGCCAGTGTCATGTATTGTTCTCAATCATTGTCTGGGAAGACCAGGTGATGTCAATCTCAAAGGTTTTAAATGCCCAGACTCATCTGACCTTGCCCCAACAATCAGCACCATGGGTTCTTCTAAGCAGTTGTCTAGAAAACTGAAACTGAAAATAGTTGACGCTCACAAAGCTGGAGAAGGCTATAAGAAGATAGCAAAGCGTTTTCAGATGTCAATATCCTCTGTTCGGAATGTAATAAAGAAATGGCAGTCATCAGGAACAGTGGAAGTTAAAGCAAGATCTGGAAGACCAAGAAAAATATCAGACAGAACAGCTCGCAGGATTGAGAGAAAAACAATTCAAAACCCACGTTTGACTGCACGATCCCTCCAGAAAGATCCAGCAGACACTGGAGTTGTGGTACACTATTCCACTATAAAGAGATACTTGTACAAATATGGTCTTCATGGAAGAGTCATCAGAAGAAAACCTCTTCTACGTCCAAACCACAAAAATCATCGTTTGAACTTTGCAAATGAACATATAGACAAGCCTGATGCATTTTGGAAACAAGTTCTGTGGACCGATGAGGTTAAAATTTAACTTTTTGGCCGGAATGAGCAAAGGTACGTTTGGAGAAGAAGGGGCACAGAATTTAATGAAAAGAACCTCTGTCCAACTGTTAAGCATGGGGTTGGATCAATCATGCTTTGGGGTTGTGTTGCAGCCAGTGGCACAGGGAACATCTCACGAGTAGAAGGAAAAATGGATTCAATAAAATTTCAGCAAATTTTGGATGTATATATATCAACCTCCTAGGTAACTAGACTTGCTACTTAGGAAGGCTGAGTAGCAGCGCGGGTGTGATAGCTAGCAGGGTCTAATTTTTGGTCAGAGCTGAGATGCTCTGCAGACCAGATCTGAGATTTTCCCCTGCTCTAGAACTTTGGAGAAAGATCTAGAAGCAGCAGGTGGAGGTGAGGACTGGCCAGCCTGTAGTCTTAGAGTATCCTGGCCAATCCTCAACAGGAGGCTTGGCAAGGAGCCATGACAGCTTTAAAGAGTAACTGAGCCTGCTCAGCAGCAGGAGTAGAGTGCAGGTGGAAGATGAGAAAGTGAGGCTAGAGAGCAGGAGCCTGGGAGGAGGCCTAGATGGAGAGGGGTTCACCTCTAGGCAGGAACCTTGGAAGGAGGAAAACTTGGGACCTCACTGGCCCCCAGAGAGAGGACCACCTGTGTGGCAGGGAAGGATCGGCCCAGCTGGAATGCTTGGTAGCAGCCATCGACCTACCAGCAACAAAGGAGAAGGACTAAGTAGTAAACCTGCACCCCCTGGACCAGATAGGGGAAGGTGCACTCTGGTGGGAAACCAGATTAGTGACTACCTGGGACTGTCTGACCTTAAAGTGACTGGATCCCCTGCTCAGGGATTCACCCAGAATGGCTGGATTAAAAGAATCTAGGATCTGGGGTGGTGCATCTGGAGACACTGGCTAACTCTCCAAGAAGAACTTGCCCGGGTGAGCATAGCGCTGGATCCCCGGACAGGTAAGTCTCCTGCTATTAAAAGTCAGAAGCTACAGGATTTGTTGCTGCTGACTTCTAATTATTTTTTGCTAGAATGAAGAAAATCTTTATTGTGTTCCATTTCCTATCACCTACAGCTCAGATCTACCATTATTATAAGATTCCTAATTGAATTTCACTGCTAGTCCAAATGTAATCACTTTTCTAGGTCATTCCCATTCCCTACCTATAATAACCTTTAGGGATTGTTCACACCACTTGTGGTGAGGGTATGCATACACGAACATGCATTTTCATGCACCGCAAGGAAATGCACTGCCCTCTGCAGATGTATGCAGTTGCCACAGTACCATGTGGTTAGGTGCTACACATTTTTAAAAATAATGCATTCCCAAGTGTTAGGCAGCCCATTGTAAAAAATGCTAAATTTACACAGGTGCTCTGGGACTTACAGCAACTTGATGGGTGGATTGTTTGTGTGGCTGGAGCCACCTGTTACGCTATGGGGACACAACAGCTGTACGGACACAGCCACAGGTTTTAATCTGACAGGTGTGGATTAGTGGCCATAAATGCACGCTACCTGTGTTCGTACAACTGCTGCATCCGCATAGCATAAGATAGGATGCCTACACACAGCTCCAAGTGGCTCAAGCCACATAAACAGACCATCGATTCATGTTGCACAGGCCACAGCACCCATGTGAATGAGCCCCAATACTTCATTCACACACAGAGCTTTATTTATTCACTCAATACAGTTTTATCTCTTAGATTTTGTGGGAATTTTGTATGTTTTATTGTATTTGTGTCCACTAACAGTGATTTTAGAGTATTTTTAGGAAAAATATAATTTTGATATATGATCTGGGGAAGGGGGTTCTGTGAGGTAGGCTGTACGGGGCCCAGTACAGTGGTTCTGCACCTGCTAAAATGTGCTTAGCCTGAAAATAAATAAACAAATGCAGCTACAGATATCACATCTATGGACTGGAAAGCTGCAATATATCACTCTTTTGTTTCGGATTTAACCACTTTCTGACTGCGCTATAGCCAAAAGATGGCTACAGGGTGGTCGGCTAGTTTTGGGAGGGCATCCATGGATGTCCTTTCAGAACCACACCTCTGCGCGTCCCCTGGGGCACGCTCCATGCTTGAGCTTTGATCGCTGTGTCCTTTAGACATGACTGTTCATGGCTGATCATGTGTCCAGGTAAAGGGCCAATCAGAGCTGCCTTTTACCATGTGATCAACTGCGTCCAATCAGCGTGTGAGGAGAGGAGAACTGGTAAGCGGCATTTCTCAGAGGGGGCACTGATCATCAGGGCACTGAACATCAATGCTTAATAACAATGCCCATCAGTGCTGGCTATCAGTACCCATCAGTGCTGGCTATCAGTACCCATCAGTGTTGGTTATTAGTACCCATCAGTGCTGACTGTCAGTTCCAATCAGTGCTACCTATCAGTGCCCATCACTGTCGCCTATCAGTGCCCATCAGTGCTGCCTATTAATGTCCATCAGTGCTACCTATCCGTTCCCATCAGTGCCTCTTATCCATGTCCATCAGTGCGGCATATTGGTGCAGCCTCATCAGTGCCTCCTCATCAATGCCCATCAGTGCAGTCTATCAGTGCCCATCAGTGCAGCCTCATCAGTGCACATCAGTGAAGGAAAAAAATCACTTATTTACAAAACTTTATAACAGAAACTTTTTTCAAAATTTTTGCTGTTTTTTTTGTTTGTTTAACAAAAATAAAAAAAGTATCTATTTGCTAAATTTTCTAATAGAAACAAAGAAACATTTTTTTTAACATGTTTGCTCTTTTTTTGTTTATAGTGCAAAAAAAAGAAAAAACCCAGTGGCGATTAAATACCAACAAAAGAAAGCTCTATTTGTCTAAAAAAAAAAGATAATTTAGTTTGGGTACAGTGTTGCATGACCACCCAATTGTCATTCAAAGTGCAACAGCGCTGAAAGCTGAAACATGGCCAGGGCAGGAAGGGGGTAGGCAAGTGGTTAAATAAACTTTAATGCTCATATTCAGAAAGCACATAAGCAAATCTATCTGTAATGTGTGTATAGTTAAGAATGTGGAGTTTGCTCACGTACCTAAAATGTTTATGGAGTATTTTTTAACAAAACTGGGTTTTCATGCTAACCCATAATGTACTGATGGAGACAGCATGCAGTTTGCATTGCATGTCTCAGCAACGCTGGTCTGCACAGACCCTAGTCAAGGACCTTGCTTCCCCCTCGTTCATATGTGTTTTTGGAATCACTATTCAATGCAGATCAAAAATGAAAAATACAATTTAAAAAAAAACCTTATAGTGCTGTGCCCTTGTTCCAGTCTCCCCGCATATTGCTGTATTTGGCATTTGTCCCTGTGAGCCTGGTAAATACACAACTGAATCCTTGCTTGAGTATATATTATATTTAGTGAATTATAACTACATGTATTGTACAATAAGACCTTTATGGAACTAGATGTAAAAAAGGAAAAGGAAATTAATAAAAAAACAAATAGATGTCATGTTTATCTGCCAGTTTGGTTTCAATGGTGATGCCAAACTCCCGTAGTAACTATCACATGACAAGAAGGACGCTCAGATTTGTCGTGTGTAGCCAATTTTATTAAAGATTTGTTTATCCTTTCTGTTGTTTTAACACAGAAAACACACGCAAGGCTGTCAAAGCCATGTTGAACTCCAACATGAAATTAATCTCAAGAGGCATGCAGAGACTGCAGGTTTATGGAGCAACTCCTACAGCTTTTGGAGTTGGTGAGATCATAGAAGACTGGAGCTGGCAATCAGCAGGAAGTGTCAGAACAAATGCCAAGTTGTGTCTAGAACATATGAAGCACCCGTTGGTGCTCTGTTTGTTGACAGAAGGATGATCCATGAAGAATTAATACTCTGTTAGTGGTATCTTTTGAGACTCAATCTGGAGGAAGGGAGCTGGAACAAAATAAAAGTGTTCTGCAGCAAAGCTACAGCAAATGTCTTTTTAAAGCCAACAGCTCAATATACTGTGGGACAGTAGCCCAAAAAGCTTTGATTTGTATAAACTTTTTATTTAGTCTAATAGATCACAATGATAGCACATTAAGAGGGCTTTGTACTTTCTCTCTAGCTGTATTCACTCCCACCTTGAACATTTTAATAGCCAAATGTAAAAATGTATAATGTGATGCAGGATGACATTTTTTTTATTTTACATGTCTTGTTAACTGATTGAGCCCCCTGTTATATGTGTCCTGCAATTTGTTGGGCCAAGAAGACCAGCTTTTTAAAATTCTTTTTTATTCCTGAGACTAAATAAACACTTCCCTCATCAAGATGATATCTCTCACATGCAAGCTATAAATCAATATTTTTGGTGCAAGAGTGTAAATCTGGCCATGTTCAAGAGATCGCTATCACTTCCTTTGTTCGTATTTGTGGAGAAAAACTACTTGCACGTGATGGCAGAAGACAGTCATTAACCAACTGAAAAAAATTGTTGAACAGGTTTGAAAACTGTTCGGTTGTATAACTCCAACATATGAGAGTGTATTTCAATCATTTTTAATAAATAAAACTATATATTTCTGTTTTGATATGCTCTTCTGAATGATGGAATATTTACATAAATAGATAGCCAGTGTCACTTTTGCTGCCCTTCGCTTTTCCTGCTTCTTTGTTCTCTCTTGTCTCTTCTTCTGCCTCCTTTCCTCACCTTTCTTCTCTTTGGCTTTCTTCCTCATTTCTTCTCCCTCTTCCTCCCATCTATTTTCTCATTTCTTTTCTCTTGCTCTCCTTCCTTCTCCCCATATTTCCTCCTTTTCTCTGTTTTGGCTTCCCTCTGCCTTCCTCCTCTTTACTTCTGCTTCCATCTACTTCCTCTTTACTCCTTCTCCCTTGTCTTCCCTCTTAATCCTCCTTCACTCTCCCTTGTATAGCACCCTTCTAGTTTGCTAGTTGTTTGGTAAATTAAGTTAGCTCCTCTGTAAACAGAGGAGCACAAGGTTATTTGTGATTAGGAGGCAGTGCTTTACGGACTGTGGCCCTTGTATTCTGGAACTCACTGGAGGGTTCTAGAACATATTAATGGAGTTTCCACCAATCCCTGGTGAGGTGGGCCCAGAGGGTGGGGAATCAACTCATAAATATACAGAAGCCTGGCAGTCTGAGAGCAAAGTCCAGGGTCCAGCTGTCTGGAGGTAACTCCTGTGCTGGGGGATCTGCTCCTGGGGAAGACAGCAGATAAGAAATAGAGACACTGGAGGAATAAGA
Organism: Staurois parvus; assembly: GCF_062004578.1. Lineage (NCBI taxonomy): Eukaryota > Metazoa > Chordata > Amphibia > Anura > Ranidae > Staurois > Staurois parvus. The sequence continues at coordinate 10,188,371 of NW_028318095.1, read as the reverse complement.
GAACTCCAGGAACTCACCCAGCTTAAGTCTCAGCTAAGCCTAGCTTCAGACCCTCAGCCAAGCCATAAGCAGTCTGTCTAGTGTAGGCTAAGACAGCAGATATTCTAGATCCTGGGAGTTTCTTAAGAGACTGAGTGAGTACAAACAACTATCACCCGGGCAGCAGAGTGGCTAAATGGTTAGGTCTTCCGCCTGGCAGTACTAGGGTAGTTGGTTCAAATCCCAACCACGGCACCACCTGCCTGGAGTTTGCATGTTCTCCCTGTGCCTGTGTGAGTTTCCTCCGGGGACTCCGGTTTCCTCCAACACTCCAAAGACATGCTGGTAGGTTCATTGGCTCCTGTCTAAATTGGCCCTAGTATGTATGAATGTAAGTTAGGGACCTTAGATTGTACACCCCTTGAGGGTTAGGGACTGATGTGAGTGTATAATATATATGTAAAGCGCTGCGTAAATTGACGGCTCTATATAAGTACCATAAATAAATCACCCCTAAGGGAAGAAGAGGACAATGAAGCGCAATACCTCACATGCCTGGGACAGAGTGTAGCTCAAGTGCAGTGCAACACAGCCAGGAGCACACTAATTCTCCAACCTTGGGACTAGAGCAGCCAGGTGCTGTGTAATACAGCCAGGTTCTGTGTCTCTAATACAATTTTTTGAAATTGTTTACCTTTTTTGCTTTGCACTACTACTCCCACAGCTGTGCAATGTAGCTTATATTTTGGAATTAGAGCAGCCAGAGATTTAGCAGGTGCTCAACTGTTTTTACATAGTTCTACAGTGTTTCTTTAGTTTGGGTTATCCCATGCACCCCCATTCCCCATCCAAGTTTATCATTCCTAAAATAAATGTAAAAAAGCTAAAACCCCTGGACTATTTATTGAACCATTTGGAAGTGTGTGGCTGTAGGTTTTGTATCAGGAATAGTGCTCCCTCATTATTACACCCTCCTTCTCTTCTTTTCTTCTTCCCTCTCCCTTGTCCTCCCTCCTTCTCCATTTTCTCCTCCTTGTGCAAAGTTTTTTAAAAAATGTTGTGGACATGGTTGAATATGACAAAAACCTCAGCAGTATTGTCAGAATAATTATCTATACATATTTTGATACTATTTTTTTCATTTTCTTTAGAGGAACCTTAAATTAAAGACACATTAAGGGTTAAGTTAAGGTTAACTTTAGAGACATGTTTACTTTAAAGGAACCTAGCACTCTGTCCATTAAGGGCATAATAGACCTCTCCCTTTTGCTGATACTCACCTGCACCACACTCCCTTGCTGCTACTTTCATCTGCCAACAAAAATACATTTTCTCTTTCCTTAATGGGAAGCAGTGTTCAGGTCTGTGTAGCCAGTTGTCAGGGCCAAACACTGTCAAGTAGAGAACGATATTATTCCTATGTAAGATTTGAGACGGACTTTATACAGAGCTTTGGGAAAATGAAGGGAAGGTACGTTTCAGTGGCTGGGGGAAGACTTAAGAAAATCTATTACTTTGCCCTCAATGGGCAAAGTGGCAGAATCAATTTGTGGGTTAAATACAGGTATTGGGTTGACATCTAAAGCTATATTTAAGGATTTAGGTTAGGTTTTAGGGTTGATATAGAAGTGTTATTGCTAATTAGAAATATGTACAGTAGCTTTCCATTGCTAATCTCCCTCTAAATCTTTTATTTGCATGGCTGTCTTTGGTCTTAGTATGACATCATGATGTGGAACTTAAATTCAAATCGGTAAAATCAGAGTAAAGTCAGGACTCCTAAACTGCATACTTGTTGCAGATCAGTAACTTAGAAAGTACTAAAGACTCTGAATCATCATAACATCCAGGTAACTAACATTTTCAGAAGGAGAGGTTAGCAATGTTGGCCTCCACGCTTCCTCACTACAAGTTTTATTTACATTTTAGATTTTATATTAAAGGCTAAGTTCACCTTTCTGCAAAAAAAATAAATGCACATATTTTTAAATGTGCATTTATTATTTCCTGCATAGGAGACTGCAGAGCAACGCACCTGTGAACAGTTGATACTTTCCAAAAGGTGAACTTATCCTTTAAAGTTAAAGTATATGTAAACATAAAATCTATTTTTCATTTGGCATCATGCTTTACTATAAAAGGTTTCCCTGAGCAAATAATTTCTTGTGAATGTGTTGTAAAGTTTTTACCTGGAGATCCTGCCAGTAACAGTATTTCTGTTGTGAGATAACAATGGTGGACACAGCCCTTGTTTGCCTGCTGTGTATTCTTCTGCAGTTGGTCTTTGGACTGCTTATCTGATAGACCTGTTAGGTAGCCCAGTGACAAATTGAAGGAGCACATAGAGTAAGCAGACAACAATTGTGACGCAGTGGGTTAACGTTGTCAGTCTGAAACAGGAGTGCTTGTTCAGGCATGATCTTAAGGTTAGAAACTGTGCAGCAGGTTCACAAAAAGCAGTTTGCTCAAGAAAACTTCATACAGTGAGGGATGATGCCAAACATACAAAAAAAAAGGTTTTGAGTTCACATATACTTTCTAAGGATTGTGATTTGAAGTACTATGCTTTGCCAGTGTGAAAAAGGAACAGGTTCACTTTAATGCCCCCTTCCCCAGCACAACATGTTCAACTTTCCTTATCACATGGGCAAAGCAAAGGTGCATCTTACGTCTACATCCCTTTTAACTTTAGAAAGCAGTTTGTTTAAGGCAGGGGTGTCCAATGTGCTGCCCAAGAGAGTAAAGCATGCAACCTGGGCACATCTGGAGGGACTCTGTGCAAGCATAGCAACTGTGGCAGCTGGCAGGGACAAGCCAGGCCCAGGCACGTCTGGAGGGACGCTGGAGATGCCATGCAGCCGGTTCATCCAACAATGACAAGTCAGGCCCAGGTACATATGGAGGGATGGCAGGGTTTCTGTATTTGCAATAGCATCGGCAATAGCAGATGCAGGGACTCCCGCTAGCGCCACTTAAGTAAATGTTACATGGCTGGATTTAGGGGGGGATTGGGGTTTCATTTGCCAAAACAGAGGATCGACAACTCCATGTATATGCTCATTAAGAAATTCTTTTATTCAAGCATTCCACAGAAAATTACAACCTTAGATATAGAGATGTTACATCCGCTTTAACATCTCTGTATCGAAGGCTGTGTTTTCTGTGGAATGCTTGAATAAAGGAAGATTTTAATGAGCATATACACAGAGTTGCCAATCTTCTGTTTTGGAATATTTTATGACTTGTGATTAGGCCCCCGTTTGCCCTTATTGTTAGTGTATTGTATTTTATGTGTTGCCAAAAGACAATTTCTCTTCTTTCAATGTGGCTCAGGAAGGTCAAAAGGTTGGACAAACAGGATTTATGGGAATAGACTCAAAGGGGTTGATTTACTAAAGGCAAATAGGCTGTTCACCTTTCAAGGAAAGTTGCCTTTTGCAAGGGAATTAGCTCCAGAGCTTAGTGAACACGGTGGTTTAATTTTGCCAAGAATACCCAATCACACACAATGAAAATAAAAGAAAAAAAATATTATATTTGCTTGCACATAATTGGACGACAGATGTCAGAGATTCACCTTATTTACTAAGCTGTGGGGCAAATTATTTTGCCAATTATCCTTGCAAATTAAACAGCCTATGTTGTTTGTTTACTTTTAGTGGTAAATTTTTTTATTTATTATTTATTTATTTATCGAGTTTATATAGCGCCAAAGGGTTTGCTCAGCGCTGTACAATAGAGGGGGGGACAATACATGAAACAGTACAGTAACATCAAACAGCACACAAGGGGTAAGAGGGCCCTACTCTTTCGAGCTTACAATCTAGGAGGGAGGGGGTAGAGGTACAGGAGGAAATGGCTGTGGGGGATGGAGTGGTAGGAGGAGGGAAGGGCAGCGGCTGTTAGGTGAGGGTGGGGTAGGCTTCCCTGAAGAGGTGGGTTTTCAGGGAGCGCCTGAAGGTGAGGAGGGAAGGTGACAGTCTGATGGATTGGGGTAGTGAGTTCCAGAGGATGGGGGAGGACCTGGAGATGTCTTGCAGTCGTGCGTGGGAGGAGGAGACCAGGGAGCAAGATAGAAGGAGGTCCTGTGAAGAGCGAAGGGTACGGGTAGGGTGGTACCTGGGAATCAGGTCGGTGAGGTAGTTAGGGGCAGTGTTGTGAATGGCCTTATAGGTCAGAGTGAGCAGTTTGAATTTAATGCATTGGGCAATGGGGAGCCAGTGGAGGGAGAGGCAGAGGGGGGTGGCAGAGGTGGAGCAGCTGGTGAGGTGGATGAGTCTGGCAGCTGAGTTCAGGATGGTCTGAAGCGGGGAGAGTTTTCACTGGGGTAGGCCGGTGAGGAGGGAGTTGCAGTAGTCAAGGCGTGAGATAATCAGGGAGTGTACGAGTAGTTTAGTGGTGTCTGGGGTAAGGAAGGAGCGTATATTGGCGATGTTGCGGAGGTGGAGCCTGCATGTGTTTGTAAGTGATTTGACATGAAGTTGAAAGGAAAGGTTTGAGTCCAGAATGACGCCAAGAACCTTGGCTTGCTGGGCGGGATTGATGGTGGTGTTGTTGGTAGTGATGGAAAGGATGGGGGGGGGGGCACGGGAAGGGGGAAAGACGAGAAGCTCGGTTTTGGAGAGGTTGAGCTTGAGGAAATGGAGCGACATCCAGTCAGAGATGTCGTTAAGGAGGTGAGTGATGCGGGCGGAGAATGTGGGGGTGAGGTGAGGGGTGGATAGGTAGATTTGAGTATCATCAGCGTAGAGGTGGTAGTTGAAGCCGTGGGAGTGTATGAGTTTGCCAAGGGAGGAGGTGTAGATGGAGAAGAGAAGGGGTCCAAGGACAGAGCCATGGGGGACCCCAACAGAGAGGGGGAGGGAAGAGGAGGTGGCACCGTTGTAGGAAACGCTGAAGGAGCGTTGGGATAGATAGGACGAGAACCAGGAGAGAGCGGTGTCTCTGATGCCAAGGGAGAGTAGTTTATTAAGGAGGAGGGGGTGGTCGACTGTGTCAAAGGCCGCGGAGAGGTCTAGGAGAAGGAGGACAGAGTAGTCGCCTTTGGCTTTGGCGGTTAGTAGATCGTTGGTGATTTTGAGGAGGGCAGTTTCAGTGGAGTGTAGGGGACGGAAGCCGGACTGTAGTGGGTCAAGGAGGTTGTTGTCAGTTAGGTGGGCGCTTAGGCGATCGTAGACCAAGTGCTCAAGGAGCTTGGACGTGAGTGGCAGCAGGGAAATTGGTCTGAGGTTGTTGAGGTCAGTGGGGTCCAGGGAGGGCTTTTTGAGTATGGGGGTGATGTGCGCATGTTTTAGGGGGGAGGGGAAGACGCCAGTAGAGAGGGAGAGATTGAAGATGTGGGTAAGGGAGCGGATGAGGGAAGAGGGGGGTGACCGGAGGAGTTGAGAGGGGATAGGGTCCAGGGGGCAGGTAGTGAGGCGGGCTTCTGAGAAGACTCTGGTGACTTCCTCAGTGGTAGTAGGGCTGAAGGAGTGCAGTGATGGGGGGGTTACGGTAGGCAGGGCCTTGGGTGTGGTGGGGGGCAGTGCCGTTGCGAGGTCAGAGGAGGGGAGAAATGAGGGGGTGATGGAAGGGGGGAGGCTAGATGGGGAGGTAGATTGCAAGATGACTATGTCCTTGCGGATTGCGGCAATCTCGTGGGCGGTAAGTGAGGTACTGAGGGGGGGGAGAGAGCAGGGAGTTGAAGGTGGAGAAGAGTCGGCGAGGGCAGGTGGAGAGGGTGTTGATCAGGTCAACGAAGTAGGCCTGCTTGGCGGCGTGGAGGGAGGAGGTGTAGGTGAGGAAGGCAGATTTGTAGAGGGAGAATGCATGAGGGGACCTGGTTTTGCGCCATAGTCTCTCCAGCGCACGACTGCGACGTTTGAGGCATTTAGTATGGTCGTTCTGCCATGGTTGGAGCGGTCTGGGTTTGATGTTGCGTGTGGTTAGGGGTGCCAGAGAGTCTAGGGTAGCTGACAGTGAGTCGTTGTAAGCGGTGGTGGCTAGGTCAGGACATGACAGTGGAAGGATGCTGTCGTGTAAGCGGTCGGCAGCCGAGTGGAGGGGGGCCGGGTGCAGGTTGCGGAGGTTGCGGCTGGTGATGGTTTGGCGCACTGGGGGGGGGAGTTAGGGGAAGGGGAGATGGAGAACGTGAGGAGGTGGTGGTCGGAGAGAGGGAAGGGGGTGTTAGTGAAGTGGTTAAGGGTACAGAGGTGGGAGAAGACGAGGTCCAGGGTGTTCCCATTGATGTGGGTGGAGGATTGAGTGTATTGTGTGAGAGCGAAGGAGGTGGTTAGGTGGAGGAGTTGGGAGGTAGCTGAGGTGTTATCGCTGATGGGGATGTTGAAGTCCCCGAGGATGATGGTCGGTAGCTCAGAGGATAGGAAGAAGGGAAGCCAGGCGGCAAAGTCATCCAGGAAGCGGGCTATGGATCCGGGGGGCCTGTAGATCACTGCAATCCTTAGGGGGGTGGGTGAGAAGAGCTGGATGCAGTGAGCCTCGAAGGAGGAGAAGGTTAGGGAGGGGGGGTTAGGGAGGACCTGGAAGGTGCTCAGCGGTGATAGGAGCAGGCCGACACCACCACCTTTGTGACCGCCCAGTCTTGGTGAATGGGACCAGATGAGACCTCCATGGGAGAGTGCCGCAGGGGAGGTAGAGTCGGTGGCCTGTACCCAGGTTTCGGTGATGGCTAGGAGGTTGAGGGAGCGGGAGATAAAGAGGTCATGGATGGCAGTTAGTTTGTTGCAAACCGAACGGGCGTTCAGAAGTGCAACCGAGAGAGGGGGGATGGATGCGGGGAGGAGGTGCACAGGTATGAGGTTGAGGGGGTTGCGGCAGCTGGCGGGAGCAGGGGGGTCCCTGGTGGGGGGGTTCTTGGAGGGGGGCAGAGGTGGTGAGGGGCCAATTCTCATATTCACTACTTGCAGCCAAAAGGTGGTGTTATTGGGGCCGTGAAACTGTTTTCTGCAAAATAGTTTACTACTATGATGGAAAAAAACTGAGCAATTTGATCTCCTTCTTAAAGTAAATATCTGTAGAAGTCTAAATGAGCACAGACAAGGGGAAGAGGATGGCTTTCCTAGGACTCTTTTATCTGTGTAGTTAAAAAACCTATATACAGTGCCTTGAAAAAGTATTCATACCCCTTGAAAGTTTCCACATTTTGTCAGGGTACAACTAAAAACGTAAATGTATTTTATTGGGATTTTATGTGATAGACCAACACAAAATGGCATATAATTGTGAAGTGGAAGGGAAATGATAAATGGTTTTCAAAATTTTTTACAAATAAATATGTGAAAAGTGTGGCATGCATCAATACTTTGTAGAACCACCTTTCACTGCAATTACAGCTGCAAGTCTTCTTGGGGATGTCTCTACCAGCTTTGTACATCTAGAGAGGGACATTTTGCCCATTCTTCTTTGCAAAATAGCTCAAATTCTGTCAGATTGGATGGAGAGTGTCTGTGAACAGTAATTTTCAAGTCTTGCCACAGATTATCAATTGGACTTAGGTCTGGACTGCGACTGGGCCATTCTAACCCATGAATATGCTTTTATCTAAACCACTCCATTGTAGCTCTGGCTGTATGTTTAGTGTCATTGTCCTGCTGGAAGGTAAACCTCCACCCCAGTCTCAAGTCTTATGCAGACTCTAACAGGTTTTTTTTAAGATTGTCCTGAATTTAGCTCCATCCATCTTCCCATCAACTCTGACCAGCTTTTCTGTCCCTGCTGAAGAAAAGCAGCCCCACAACATGATGTTGACACCACCATGTTTCACGGTGGGGATGGTGTGTTCAGGATGCTTTGCAGTGTTAGTTTTCCGCTGCACAGCATTTTTCTTTTTGGCCAAAAAAGTTCCATTTTGGTCTCTCTGACCAGAACACCTTCTTCCACATGTCTGCTGTGTCCCCCCCCCCACATGGCTTCTAGCAAACTGCAAACAAGACTTCTTATGGCTTTCTTTCAACAATGGCTTTCTTCTTGACACTCTTCCATAAAGTCTAAATTTGTGAGGTGCACGACTAATAGTTCTGTCGAAAGATTCTCCCACCTGAGCTGTGGATCTCTGCAGCTCCTCCAGAGTTACAATGGGCCTCTTGGCTGCTTCTCTGATTATTGCTTTCCTGGCCCGGCCTGTCAGTTTAGGTGGATGGCCATGTCTTTGTAGGTTTGCATTTGTATCATACTCATTCCATGTTCGGATGATGGATTGAACAGTTCTCCATGAGATGTTCAAAGCTTGGGATATTTTCTTTTATAGCCTAACCCTGCTTTAAACTTCTCCACAACTTTATTCTTGACCCGTCTGGTGTATTCCTTAGCCTTCGTGATGCTGTTTGTTCACTAAGAAACCTCTGAGCGCTTCACAGAACAGCTGTATTTATATTGAGATTAATTTACACACAGATGGACTCTATTTACCAATTTGGTGACTTCTGAAGGTAGTTGGTTTCACTAGATTTTGGTTGGGGGTATCACAGTAAAGGGGGCTGAATACAAATGCATGTCACACTTTTCAGATATTTATTTGCAAAACATTTTGAAAACCATTTATCATTTTCCTTCCACTTCACAATTATGTGCCACTTTGTGTTGGTCTATCACATAAAATCCAAATAAAATACATTTACATTTTTGGTTGTAACATGACAAAATGTGGAAAATTTAAAGGGGTATGAATACTTTTTCAAGGCACTGTATATAGGTTTTTTTAACTACACAGATCCAAGAGTCCTAGGAAAACCATCCTCTTCCCCTTGTCTGTTTGTGCTCATTTAGAGTTGTACAGATGTTTACTTAGCATGCAGACTGAGACACCAATTTATGTGCAAAGTCTTTCTCTCTCTCAGCTGAGTTGCTAAAACAGTAAAAAAGTTTAAATTTTTTGCATACTTTACACTCTGAACTTGTGTCCACTTAGAATATCCAATCAGGAAGAAAGTACAGAAGATAAATCAAGTTTCTTTGCATATGATTCGGTGACTGAAGTGAGTAGTTCACTGAGCGAAGTGGAAAATGTAAATTAAATTCATTCTTGTGGCTAAAACTTGTGACCATTGTAGGCACACTGCATAAGACATCCAGACAATGCAAATAGCAATATGTAGCACTAACAAATCAGCTTTTGCTCCTAGTGATAGTCCAGTAACTACTAGTGTAAGCTTAATTTTTACATGCCAGCTGATGTGCAAAGGATTATGAAAAATTAATTTAAAAAAAAAAAGGTTTGCTTCTGATTATGTCTGGAAAAGAACATTAAATAAAGATTTGGACTTTAAGATAAACTTGTAGCAAGTGACAGTGGAACTTAAATATTGAATCACTTAAAAAATTAAAATAAAATTTAATCTTTATTAAACAAAATAAAAATGAAAAAAAAATAAAAAAAAACCTGAATTTTTGAAAACTAAAAGCTTTAATTGTGGCTTTTTTTGCTTGGAATTTACCATGTTACTGTACTTACTTGCATCTTACCATATTAATAAATGTCATGAATTAACTAATTCAATTTGCATCTTTTTAATTTCTAACATACAGTATATATAAATGTACCTTCCCCTCATCAAATGATTTCATCCAGGCTAGTCGGAAAGTATAATCAACTGCAGGAATTTAGATTTAAAGTGTTTACTGAGGAATAGATTTGTTTTAATTCAGGAAGAAATAATGTGCTTTATTCCTAAGCCAGGACTCTAAGTCACAGGAATGTTATTTCTATGATTATGTGGTAGCAAATGGAAAGGATTATTACACAATGTGAATACATTTAAAGCAGATAGAATCACCTCAATTCACATCTGCACATTGGCACAAGAAAACTCCATTGACTGAATCAGTGATTATTTCTTACCTACAGAACCCTGTCCTACTAATACCACAGATAACACTCACCTATTTTATGTCCTTTCACTTTACTTTTAAAAAGAAAAATCCAGAATTAAATAAAAAAATAAAACTTATGAAAAAATTATGCACATTCCATTGTGTAATTTAACATAGTTAAAAATGACACATTTCTCTTTTTTACCAATCTCTTTGTATATGCTGTATATGTAGAAATATGATTCAGCTAAATTTATATATACTGTATATACAGTATATATAGATATTGTAAAAAATGCCTGTCCTATCTACCAATTATTTTCTATAACTTCCAAAAAAAGTTTCTTCCTTTCCAACACAGAAACAGTTGTAAATTCATGGATATAATTACCTAGAATCCTTGTTCCCCTAATTACTTTTCACAGAAGCTTGCACAGAGCATAAACTCAAATGACAGGCAGCCTGTTGGCTACAATGTGGCTTCTCCTGCAAACACTAGAGCAGGGGTAGGCAACCTTTTGAGCATAGTGTGCCGGAAAATATTTTCAAAGAAATTGAGAGTGCCAATTATATTTTTAAAAAAAGTCACCATCACACCATCAATTTCAAAAAGGAAAAAGCACTTTAAGAATAGTAAGTATGGAATATTGAGCTTTTGAAGATCAATGGAAAGTGGTAAAATAAATGGTAACTTTTACCTTTACCCCTCAGATCACCTAATTTCCTGTACCTTCCCATCTCAGATCAACCCAGCTGCTTCACGTTTACACCTCAGATCACCTCAGTTCCTGTACCTTCATCGCTCAGATCACTCCAATTCCTGCAACTTCACCCCTTAGACCACCCCAATTCCTTCACCCTCACCCCCCAGATCACCCCAATTCCTTCACCTTCACCCATAAAATCACCCCAATTCCTGCATCTTTACACCTCAGATCACCCCAATTCCTGCACCGTCACCCTCAAATCACCCCAATTCCTTCACCATCACACCTCAGACTACCCAAATTCCAACACCTTCACCCCTCTGATCACCCCAACTTCTGCACCTTCACACCTCAGATCAATCTCAACTCATTCACCTTCACACCACTGATCACACCAGTTCCTTCATCTTCACACCCCAGATCAGCTCCAATTCCTGCACTCTCATCCTTCAGATCACACCAATTTCTGCACCTTCACACCTCAAATCAGCCTCAATGTATGCAGTTTCAGATTGCAGATCAGTCTCAATTCCTGAACCTTCAGACTACAGATCAGTCCCAAAGCATGCAGCTTCAGACTGCAGATTAGCCCAATGCATGTAGCTTCAGACCGCAGATTAGCCCAAATGCATGTAGCTTTAGACCACATCCCTAATGCATGCAGCTTCAGACCTCAGATCATACATAATGCATGCAGCTTCAGACCACAGATCAGCCCCAATGCATGTAGCTTCAGACCACAAGTCAACCCCAATGCATGCAACTTCAGACCACAGATCAGTCCCAATACATGTAGCTTCAGACCACAGATCAGCCCCAATGCATGCAGCTTCAGACCACAGTTCAGTCCCAATGCATGCAGCTTCAGACCACAGATCAGCCCTAATGCATGTAGCTTCAGACCTCAGAACAGCCCCAATACATTCAGCTTCAGACCACAGATCAGTCCCAATGCCTGTAGCTTCAGACCACAGATCAACCCCAATGCATGCACCTTCAGACCACAGATCATACCCAATGCATGTAGCTTCAGACTACAGATCTCCCCAATGCATTCAGCTTCAGACCACAAATAAGTCCCAATGCATGCAGCTTTAGACCACAGATCAGTCCCAATGCATGTAGCTTTAGGCCACAGATCAGTCGGAATGCATACAGCTTCAGACCACAGATCAGTCCTAATGCATGTAGCTTCAGACCTCAGAACAGCCCCAATGCCCTATGATATATGACTTATCAGACCTCAAATAACCCTCAGTGCATACCTATACACACTTTAAACCTCAGATCAGTCCAGTGCTTGAATGCATGTGCTTCAGACCACAGATCAGTCCTAGTCCCATATAACTATGTATTTCAATCACATAACATATTTAATTTAAAGCTGAACTCCAGGAAAAAACTTTTAGTTTAAATATTGGTAACAATTAGTTTTAGAAAAACTCTGACTAAATTAATATACACGACCTAACTACATGTCCAGTGGGAACATTATGGCTTATTTATTTTGGAGCCTGTAAGATTTGTTATCTTGACCAAGGTTAATACAAGGTTTTCTGTGAATGAGGTATGGGAGGGATGTGGATGCAGCATGATCTCTATTCTTTCATTCACAGAGCACATTGTATTCTATTAAAAAAAAGTCCAAGGCCTTTTGTGCATGGGAGGAAGAGGATAGAGATTCTACTGTCACAGCTGATTCCTGCTGCTGTTATTGACACCTGTGAGCAGCAAGCTGCAGTCACTGAGCTTGTACAGTACACTTTAATGACACATTTCTAGAGGCTGCAACTATTCGTGGCTATTGACACAGTCAGCATTTACCTGCAGTGATTGCTGCTGGATGCACACAAAGGGGGAGAGTTACTAAAGCTAGGTCACTCAGAATCTAGTGCACTTGTGCATGGTAGCCAATCAGCATCTAAGCTCAGCTTGTTCAGTTAAGCTTTAGGAATAAAACCTGTAAGCTGATTGGTTTCCATGTAGAAGTGCACGAGATTCTAAGTGAGTTAGCTTTAGTAAATAATCCCCAAAGTGCCTTGCAGCTAGCCCCCACAGGTGTAAAAAGCAGCAGCAGGAATCACACAGTGGCTAAAAGCCCATATGAACAGGGTTTGGAAACTAGTACTTCAGTTACCAAACCTTGTTATAAAGTTATAGTTCTAAAGCATTACTTAAAAATCCAGACACAAAGCTGTACTAACAAAGCAGCACTTGCAAAGCCAGGCACAAAGTCGTAGTCACAAAGCCAGGTACAAAGCTGTAGTCACAGAGCCAGGCACAGAGCTGTACTCACAAAGCCAGGCACAGAGCTGTACTCACAAAATCATAGTCAGAAAGCCAAGCACAGAGTCAGGCACAAAGCTGCACTCACAAAGCTGCACTCACAAAGCCAGGCACAGAGCCATAGTCACAAAGCCAGGCACAGAGCCATAGTCACAAAGTCAGGAACAAAGTTGTACTCACAAAGCAAGGCACAAAGCAGTAGTCACAAAGCCAGGCATGGAGCTGTACTCAAAAAACCATAGTCAAAAAGCCAGACACAAAGTTGTACTCACAAAGCCAGGCACAGAGCTGTACTCACAAAACCAGGCACAGAGCTATACTTACAAAGCCAGGCACAGAGCTGTTTTTGCAAAGCCAGGCACAGAGCTGTACTCACATATCCAGGCACAAAGCTGCACTCAAACTCAGGCACAAAACCATAGTCACAAAGCCAGGCACAGAGCTGTACTCACATAGCCAGGCACTACGCTGCACTCACAAAGTCACAAAGTTACAAAACCAGAAACAGAGCTGTACTCACAAAGCCAGGCACAAAACCATAGTCACAAAGCCAGGCATAGAGCTGTACTTACAAAGCCAGGCACAGAGCTGTAGTAACAAAGCCAGACACAATGCTGTACTCACAAAGCCATAATCACAAAGCCAGGCATGGAGCTGTACTCACAAAGCCAAGCACAAAATCGTAGTCACAAAGCCAGGCACAAAACTGTAATCACAAAGCCAGGCACAAAGCTGCACTCAGAAAGCCATAGTCACAAAGCCAGGCACAGAGTTGTACTTATAATGCCAGGCACAAAGCCAGGCACAGAGTTGAGTCACAAAGCAAGGCACAATGCTGTACTCACAAAGCCATAGTCACAAAGCCAGGCACAAAACAGTAGTCACAAAGCCAGGCAAAAAGCTTCACTCAGAAAGTCAGGCACAGAGATGTACTCACAAAGCCTGGCACAAAGCTGCACTCAGAAAAAAAAGCACAAAAATGTAGTCACAAAGCCAGGCACTGAGATGTATTCACAAAGCCAGGCAGAGAGCTATATTCAAAAAGCCAGGCACAGAGATGTACTCAAAAAGCAAGGAACAAAGCCATAGTCACAAAGCCAGGCACAAAGCTGTACTCACGAAGCCAGGCACAGAGCTGTAGTCACAAAGCCAGACACAGAGCTGTAGTCACAAAGCCAGTCACAGAGCTGTACTCACAAAGCCATGCACAGAGCCATACTCACAAAGCCAGGCACAAAGTAGTAAATATAATTGGCTTTGTAAGTACTGCTTGGTAGTACTTACAAAGCCTGTAAAAAAGTAGTAACTAGAAATCCAGCTAAATACAACTTTTCTGGCTATAATGGTCTCCCCTCCAGTCTGAGCCAGGTGCACAGCTGCTGAAGGAGAGGAGCATATGTACGTGTAAGCCGTGTACCGGGGTGGGCTCCCCAGGATATAATGAAGTCACGAACGAGGAAAGCAACCCCAACACCAGCTTTTGCCACAACAGAATTTTACTTAGATGTGGCAAATAAACACAACCACAAATGCTGGAAACATACAATAAATTTACATACACCCAGCCCAAAGGCTGAGACCCTTGTGCTGCAGAGCATGGGGCCTTCTGATGGATGAAGGTAGAAAGTGAAGTAATTTACCTACTGGCGGGCACAAATAAGCTGCCACACCTTACCCGTTATTACCCTAAAAGAACAGAAATCAGTGTATGGGTGTACGGTATGGGCTAGCTTGCGGTGCAGCACAACAGCTTACAATCTTACACAAATCGACAGTATTCCCCCTCCCATAACTGGTCCTGTAGCACGTGCCTGAGTATTCCTTCTGAGCAAAATGCCAGTCTCAAGGCGCCAACACTGAAATGAGGTGCATGCACGATCTTACCGACCCGGGTCTGCTTTGCATCCGCTGTGACTCTGAACAGAACAAATGTCTCTCCAACAAGCATGCGGTCTCGCTATATATGTTGCTTAGTTCCTCTGCTCTCATCAGCCTTCCTGGCAGCAATCTCATCAGCATTCCTGGCAGCAATCTCATCAGCTTCACTCAGCTGCAGCTCTGGTTACTGAGGGATGCATTCACACCTGGATGTCATTGGATTCTCAGCTCACACGGCCCCTTCATTCAGCATCGTCCAAAACATGGCTGCAGTCTCCTCTTCCTGTTCACTAACCTCCAACTCTGAGTGCAAAAACCCACCTCTTCACGAATATACAAATATCTATGCAGTCTGAGCCTGTGTTAGAAAAACAGTGACATCTTGTGGCTAAACTGCAGAATGTCAGTCAAAACATTAATTTACTTCCACACAAACAGTGTTCAAACAATGAGAGCTGTTTCCCCATCTCACATATGCAGATCAGAAAATATAAACAGCATGTGAACACCAATCAGAAAAACTTGCTAAGGATCTGCTGAGGCTAAAAGACTGCCTAATCAGCATTACAATGGTAATTACCATTTCAAAGGAAGAGCTGCTTAGGGAATTCCACTGCTTCTGTGTACATTGGCAAAGGCAGAGTCTGTGTCAGCTGGAAAAGAAGTGGTCGGGAGTAAAGGTAGGTGTGAACCAGCCACACTGCTTTCCTGCAGCTTCTGACCAGCCCAGGTTTCCTGTGTGGGAGATGGGTCTCTCAGGATCATTCTCCTGTGCCATCCAAAGTATTGTTGCATGCCACAAGATGCCGACCCCTGCACTAGAGGATCATCATGTCTGGTATTGAATTATATTGGACCACTTTGGGTCTATTTAAAAGAATAACAACATTTACAGAAGATTTTACACATAAAGGGAGATTTACTAAAACTGGAGTGTTCAAAATCTGGTGCAACTCTGCATAGAAAAAAAAATCAGCTTCCAGGTTTAATTGTGAAAGCTTAATTGACCAAGCAAGTTAGAAGCTGATTGGCTACCATGCACAGCTGCATCAGATTCTGAGTGTACCCGCTTTAATAAATCCCCCCACACTGTCCCTTACAAAGTGTCATCAGTTCCTATGCATTATGGCGTCTGTGGCTCAGTAGAATGCAGTCTGGAGCATAAATGGACTGGGTGCTTAGTATGCCAGGGCTGCTTTTTTTTTCATGTTGATGACTGTCAACATCTACAGGGGCAGAGAGAGTGAATGTCTAGTGCCCATGATTTAAAGGGGCTCAATGAAATACCTCTCCTTTACCTAACAGCTATTGTCCTTACCTTGCATCTTGTGTAGAATTGCCCCATTTTGCATAGCACACTCAAAAGCTATGTTACAAATAGGGATTAGAGGATTATGCTATGATTTGATTTGCAGTTTCTTGCTTGAAGTTTGGAGCTCAAGATGAAATCAACTCTGGTCACCTGTAGGCTTAATAAACAAGCTATTGTCAAACAAAAGGAATGGGAAGCACGACACTGACATGGATGCCAAAATAAAATTATATATACTGTATATAAACCAAAACAGCATCTCTCTACACACAAAATTGTCAGCTCTCCTTAACAGGTTTAACAGACATGGAGGTGAGTTATTCTTTCCTTTAAATAATTAACTCTTGTGACTCAGCTTGTAGGCAGGTGCAGTCCGTACCCCCCCCCTGTAGATGGCGCTAAGCTTATAGTAGGGGTAGGAAGCCATGGGGAACTTAGTTCCTCTATGGTTTCCCTTGGTCACCTGGGAGCAGCTGTCTGATTGGACACTGGGTCCCTGGTAACCTCATTGGCTATCTAGGATGAGGACAGAGATTACTTAACACCTTCCCGCCTGACTATAGCAGATTGACGTCCTGTCAAAACAAACCACTTACGCGGCCGCGGGGCCGCACAGTGGCGCGATCTGTCATCGGCTGTGTCCATGGGACACAGCCGATGACATATTACTACACCAGCCCGTTACCAGTGTCATGTGACCGCTGTGACCAATCACAGCAGATCACATGTCAATTGTATACAATGGATGGCTTCCTGCCATGCCATTCATTGTATACAATTATGTTGTTAGCTGTGACTGGTCAAGGCAGTCACATGATACAGACAGGGCCAATCACAGCCCATCTGTATCATGTGAATAGCTTTACCCAATCACAGCTAATCACAACACAATCACAGCTTATCTTTCAGTAAATCTTCCCTGTTCATTTGTGCTACCAAATCAATAGTTTTATATAGGTTATGTGCATTATATCCTTTTTCACGGAATCTATTTTTCAAGATTTGGGACTAGGTATGGAATGTGTCTAGATCCATACAATTCCTTCTTATTCTTGAGAATTGGCCTTTTGGTATGTTCGCCAACCACAATGGGTGGTGGCAACAACTCTTTGGGATAAGGAGCAAGCCTTATTAAATTTTTTCAACACCTTGAATGATAACAGTCTGAATATTGACTTAACTTACACATACAATGTTAATGAAATTAACTTCCTGGACCTCACATTATTAAATTATAAAGGCAGATTAGTCACTAAATCGTTCTTTAAAAAGACAGATCGCAACAGCTTTATCCCAAAGAGTAGCTGACACCACCCATTGTCGGCGATAAGAAAAAAGTTAAAATGACTCAAATTTGCCCTTTTATTACGACGTATTCTACCCAATATAGGGCAATCAACCAAATAATTAACAGGAATTGGAAAGTATTGAAAACTGATCCAGTCTTATTGAAAATATTGCCAGAAAGACCAAAAATTATTATTTATAAAGCTACAACCCTCCAACACTACCTGGCGCCAAATGTAATCAACCCACCAGAAAATATATCTCTCTTTACAGATCTTAAAGGTTACTACCTGTGTAACAAATGCATTATTTGCACATGTGAAAAAAAGTAGGAAACAACAGTAAGTTTGTAGTATACCTTCTTGAATGTCCATGCCACGCACAACAAGACGCCTCAGGGATAAATTACGTGAACACGTAAACAACATTAAACTTAGGTACAAGGAACATTCCTTATCTAACCATTATAGGCAGGTCCACAATAAGGATCCCCCATCACTAAAATTCATTGGTTTTGACCTAGTAAAACCACACTGGAGGGGATTACATAAAGAGAAGAGCAGTATCCCAACTGGAAATGAGATGGATTCATGAGCTCCGCACCTTACACCCCAGTGGCCACAACATTGAAGTTGATATTAATTGTTTTATTGAGAATAGCTGAATTCTGGGTTTTTTTATTATTCCTGTTTATGGCGTTTATGTGTGTTTTTTGGAATACCTTTTTTAACCTACCATCTTTAGAAACCTCTTTTACCCTATCTGATTCTACATTACAAATACTGTTTTTTAGTAACTACTGATATGGGTTCTGTATATATTTTTAACGGACTGTTTTTTCTGAAGTCCGATTTATTTTATATAAGTTTATATGTTTTTTAGCTATCCTATTCTATATTGGGTTTTTTACTTTCTACTATTTATTTTAATGACTATATAGTTGACCGTCTGGATTTAATTTTATTTTTATTTTTTAGCTGATTATTAGCTATTTGTGTGTTTTATTTACATCTCTATTCATTTTTATTCTATATGTTGTATCATTATAATCAGGATTCATTCCCCATTTTTCCATGGCGCTATTTGTGTATAAAATATATACCAATTCTCATATGTGAATCATTTTACCATATACATCTTAGCAATTATTTTTAGTTTTTATATTTAACATTTCCTTCAGTGAATTGCTAATCTATTGTACAATACTTTCACAAATTGTCCTCATGGAATTGGCTATTCAGACATAAATTTGTCCATATACAATGAGAGCCATGGAAACATGGCGTCTGTTCTCTTGCGCGTGCGCTTTGAATATTGCCCTCTTTCAAAATAACGATTGTGTATTACGCATGCGCCATTTATACACTATATTCCACATATAGTATAACAATGGTGTTCAATTTATTATTATTATTACATAGAGTTTATATAGCGCCAAAGGGTTTGCTCAGCGCTGTACAATAGGGGGGGGGACAATACATGGCACAGTACAACAATAACAAACAACGTACGAGGGGTAAGAGGGCCCTACTCTTTCGAGCTTACAATCTAGGAGGGAGGGGGTAAAGGTACAGTAGGAAGTGGCTGAGGGGAATGAGGGGTGGGAGGAAAGAGGGAGAATGGCCGTTAGGTGAGGGTGGGGTAGGCTTCCCTGAAGAGATGGGTTTTGAGGGAGCGCCTGAATGTGAAGAGGGAAAGCGACAGTCTGATGGATTGGGGCAGTGAGTTCCAGAGGATGAGGGAGGACCTGGAGAAGTCCTGCAGTCGTGCATGGGAGGAGGAGACCAGGGAGCAGGATAGAAGGAGGTCCAGTGAGGAGCGAAGGGTACGGGTAGGGCGGTACTTGGGGATCAGGTTGGTGAGGTAGTCAGGGGCAGTGTTGTGAACGGCTTTGTAGGTCAGGGTTAGAAGTTTAAATTTGATGCGTTGGGCAATCGGGAGCCAGTGGAGGGAGAGGCAGAGGGGGGTGGCAGAGGTGGAGCGGGTGGTGAGGTGGATGAGTCTAGCCGCTAAGTACAGGATGGTCTGGAGCGGGGAGAGCCTGCACTTGGGTAGGCCGGTGAGAAGAGAATTACAGTAGTCAAGGCGTGAGATGATGAGGGAGTGTACTAGAAGTTTGGTGGTGTCAAGGGTGAGGAACGTACGTATCTTGGCAATGTTGCGGAGATGGAGCCTGCATGTGTTTGTGAGTGATTTGACATGAGGTTGGAAGGAAAGGTTCGAGTCAAGAATGACGCCAAGGACTTTGGCTTGCGGGGCGGGAATGATAGGGGAGTTGTTGGTGATGATGGATAGGATGGGGGGGGGGTGTGGGCAGGGGGAAAGACGAGGAGCTCGGTTTTGGAGAGGTTGAGCTTGAGGAAATGTAGCGACATCCAGTCTGAGATGTCGTTTAGGAGGTGAGTGATGCGGGCGGAGATAGTGGGGGTGAGGAGAGGGGTGGAGAGGTAGATTTGGGTGTCGTCAGCGTAGAGGTGATAGTTGAAGCCGTGGGAGTGTATGAGTTTGCCCAGGGAGGAGGTGTAGATGGAGAAGAGAAGGGGTCCAAGGACAGAGCCTTGGGGAACCCCAACAGAGAGGGGGAGGGAGGGGGAGGTGGCACCATTGTAGGTGATGGTGAAGGAGCGTCGGGATAGGTAAGATGAGAACCAGGAGAGAGCGGTATCTCTGATGCCAAGGGAGTGTAGTTTATTAAGGAGGAGGGGGTGGTCAACTGTGTCGAAGGCCGCAGAGAGGTCCAGGAGAAGGAGGACAGAGTAGTCGCCCTTGGCTTTGGCGTTTAGTAGGTCGTTAGTGATTTTGAGGAGGGCAGTTTCAGTGGAGTGTAGGGGACGGAAGCCGGACTGTAGTGGATCGAGGAGGTTATTGTCAGTAAGGTGGGAGCTTAGGCGATCGTAGACTATGCGCTCAAGGAGCTTGGAGGTGAGTGGCAGCAGGGAGATGGGTCTGAGGTTGTTGGGGTCCGCGGGATCCAGGGAGGGCTTTTTGAGGATGGGGGTGATATGCGCGTGCTTTAGGGGGGAGGGGAATGCGCCAGTAGAGAGGGAGATATTGAAGATGTGGGTGAGGGAGCGGATGAGGGGGGCGGGGGGTGACCGGAGGAGTTGAGAGGGGATAGGGTCTAGGGGGCAGGTAGTGAGGCGGGCTTCTGAGAGGACTTTGGCGACTTCCTCAGTAGTGACAGGGCTGAGGGAGTGCAGTGCAGGGGTGGTTATGGTGGGCGGGGCCTTGGGAGAGGTGGGGGGCAGTGCGGTTGTGAGGGCAGAGGAGGGGGGAGATGAAGGGGTGACGGGGGTGGGGAGGCTAGGAGGGGAGGTAGATTGCAAGTTAACGATGTCCTTATGGATAGCGTCAATCTTGTTGTGGAAATGGGTGGCAATCTCTTGGGCGGTGAGATTGGTACTGAGTGGAGGAGGGGGGGAGAGAGCAGGGAGTTGAAGGTGCAGAAGAGTCGGCGGGGGCAGGTGGAGAGGGTGTTGATCAAGTTAACAAAGTAGGCCTGCTTGGCGGCATGGAGGGAGGAAGTGTAGGTGAATAATGCAGATTTGTAGAGGGAGAATGTATGAGGGGAACTGGTTTTGCGCCACAGTCTCTCCAGTGCGCGACTGCGACGTTTGAGGCGTTTAGTGCTGTCAGTCTGCCATGGTTGAAGTGGTCTAGGTTTGATGATGCGTGTGGTAAGGGGTGCCAGAGAGTCTAGGGCAGCTGACAGTGAGTCGTTATATAGCCCCCAGTAAATTGTTTACTTGTTGAACAAAATCTTTACTGTTTATCCGTGCAGAATTGGATACTCAGACATTGTTCTGATGTTACACATTGAGAACCAAGGAAAAGTGGCGCCCTCTCTCCCGCGGCAGTGAACATGGACAAAGTTTGTGGCTTGTACACTTTGCTAATTCGGGGGATTCACTGTGAACCCATGACAGGGACATACCATATCCTCATCTTTAGTTAGAAGCAGTAATGAGTCAAATTCCAAATGTTTGAATTCAGGGTAAGTTTCAAACTTAAGGAAAGTTTGGGTGCCTAATCTGAACCCCGTTGAAGTCAATAGGTGATGAATGTTAAAAGAACAGTTATGGCCATTTTCAAGGCTAATAGTCAAGGAGTTGTCAAACAAATATCATAGGGAGCTATACCCTTACATATATCCAGTGAAGTGACTAGCCTCAGGTGATAAGCAGAGATGAAACAAATCCTCCTACATAAGTTGAAGCTGCAGCCTTCTCTTCTTCACAGCCGTTCAAAAATTGCAGAATTTATATAGCTTATTTGAGCTTTCAGAAAGCGGGGGGTGGGGATCTGGCATTACACTCTGCAGATTTCAGTAAGGATAGCTGATTGGAGGGAAGGGACACACCCCCTTCACACAGCACACCCAGACAGAGCTGAGGCAGTCAATCACATGCTGTTTGCTGGAGTTCCCTTCCCTGTCACCTTTTTATATCTGGGTGTCATGAAACCTTGTCAGAAGTGACTCATGTTGATAACAAAGGAACAAAGCAGCAGAAATAAATTACAATTAGTGCTCTGAATTGAGACAAGTACACACTAGAGAGGGATATGCTTTGTTCATATTTCCTGTCAGAGGTTTACAACCGCTTTAAAAAATTCTGTTTGGGGAGGAGCAGAGATTTTAAGAATGCTAAAAGGACAATATTAAAAATGTAAAATTCCTTTTAAAAAATATGCCTGGGGGATGCTCCTAACCTTCCTGTGAAGTGGCGTATCTGTAGGATGTGTACAACCTACTACAACAAAACTGACATTGACAAAGAAATAAAAAACTGTGTATATTGCTGGTAAAATGACAGCTCCCAACAGCTTCCTTCTGTTTGTAAACAAATGGCAGAGGATTCCCTTCATCTATATCACATGCTTATCCTAGATGAGGGTTTGCTACAGATGGTATGAGGGGGCCCATAAAAAATGGTGTAGGGGTACCCTTCAAAATACAAATCAAATACTTAGTTTTGATGAGGGTATGATATGGATGACAAGGGGGGCCACATTCAAAAAATAAATAAATACAGTATGGGGTCCCCCCTCAAATTCCATACCAGTTTGGTATAGGTTTTAAGGCAGCTCACTCAATGTGAGAAATAGGAAAAAAGGCATTGGGTCCCCTCCAAAATTCATATCAGACCCTTATCTGACCAAGCATCCTGGCTGGCTAGGAAAGATTAGGGGGTAGGTATGCAGCCCCCCATCCCCGAACTCCTGAAACATGCCAGGCCACATCACCCCAACATGCCCACGGAAAGGGGGGAGGGAGAACTAGACCTACTAAACAATCAAATCCACAACTCATACCTAGTTACAAGAAATTAATTAATTCTGATTAAATTTTGCTATAGTGCCCTATAGCTTTAAATTACATTTCTGTGTACTACAGAATAAAAAAGGATCAGTGCAATAATCTTCAGTGTAAATTACAATTACAGTAGATAATTGAGTGGCTAGCCAAAATCATTAGTATTCGTTTGAATGTTCTGTTCTGGATTGGTTTGAAAATGTTTTATAAATCTGATTCTACCCCAAATTGTCCCTTAAAGACTTTAATCTGTAAATCTTGTATTTGGACTCAACGTATTTCTACCATGAATAATGAATTGTGCACTGGTTCTCTTTTTGCCAAGTTCCCAGAACTTACTAGCTTACATGCCAAAACCTTGGGTCCATTTTATTGTCACGGCGGTAAATTTATAGTGTGAAATCCAATTCCTTCTCTGTTTATAGTTGAATCATGCCGTTATAATATGTATTCTGTCTAGAGCAAGTTATCTAATTTCTATGCGATTAAGTCCGATGAAATGAAAAATCCTGTCCCTAACCCTCTCACAAATCATCACTGTATCTCTTTCTTCTTCAGTATTTTTGTAGTCATAAGTCCATCTGATATTGAGCTATGCTTTCCTTGTTTTTTTTTCCTTATCATTGAACATTATATTAGGTACATGTATTCTTGGAGCTAAAGCAGTTTCAAGTGCCATCACCTGAGTGTTCCAACACATATCAGTTAGCACAGTCCTCACAGGAGTCTCCATCGATAATAACAACATTAAGTATAACTAAAGGCAAAACTTTTTTTTAATCGTTGGGTAGAGTGGTGAGGGGTTAGAACCACTGTCTGTTTTTTATTGCTACCTTTGTCCACGTTAGGTAGATTTACTTTCTCTAATTACACTATATTGCCAAAAGTATTGGGACACTCCAAATCATTGGGTTCAGGTGTTCCAATCACCTACATGGCCAAATGTGTATAAAATCAAGCACCTAGGCATGCAGACTGATTCTACAAACATTTGTGAAAGAATGGGGTCCCTCTCAGGAGCTCAGTAATTTCAAGCGTGGTGTCGTGATAGGTTGCCACCTGTGCAATAAGTCCATCCGTGAAATTTCCTTGCTACTAAATATTCCACGGTCAACTGTTAGTGGTATTATAACAAAGTGGAAGCAACTGGGCACAACAGCAACTCAGCCACGAAGTGGTAGGCCACGTAAAATGAAAGAGCGGGCTCAGCACATGCCAAAGCGAACAGTGCGCAGAAGTTGCCAACTGTCTTCAGAGTCAATAGCTAAAGACCTCCAAACTTCATGTGGCCTTCAGATTAGCACAACAACGGTGCATAGAGAGCTTCATGGAATGGGTTTTCATGGCCGAGAAGCTGCATCCAAGCCTTACATCACCAAGTGCAATGCAAAGCATTTGGTGCAGTGATGTAAAGAACGCCACCACTGGACTCTGGAGACATGTTCTCTGGAGTGAAGAATCACACTTCTCTGTCTGGCAATCATATGATCATTTCTGGGTTTGGCAGTTGCCAGGAGAACATTACTTTCCTGACTGCATTGTGCTAAGTGTAAAGTTTGGTGGAGGTGGGATTATGTTGTGGGGTTGCTTTTCAGGGGTTAGACTTGGCCCCTTAGTTCCAGTGAAACTCTTAAGGTGTCAGCATATCAAGACATTTTGGACAATTTCATGCTCCCAACTTTGTGGGAACAGTTTGGGCATGGCCCCTTTCTGTTCCAACATGATTGAGCACCACTGCACAAAGCAAGGTCCATAAAGATATGGATGAGCGAGTTTGGAGTGGAGGAACTTGACTGGCCTGCACAGATTCCTGACCTCAACCCAGGAGAACACCTTTGGGATGAATTAGAGCGGAGAATGAGAGCCAGGTCTCCTCGTCCAACATCAGTGCCTGACCTCACAAATGTGCTTCTGGAAGAATGGTCAAACATTCCCATAGACATACACCTAAACCTTGTGGACAGCCTTCCCAGAACAGTTGAAGCTGTTATAGCTGCAAAGGATGAGCCAACCCAATACTGAACCCTACGGACTAAGACTTAAAGTTCATGTGTGTGTAAAGGTAGGCATCCCAATACTTTTGGCAATATAGTGATCATCAATGTCACTGGGAATGAAAATGAGGGTAAATCCAAAATTTTTAGTTGCCACCAGAACAGAACTAAAGGGCATCTTTCCATTGGGGTACTTGAGGTTTGGGGGAATGTTTACCACCCCCCACCTGTTCCCTTTTAAGCTGCAAAGGCAGAGGATGGGGTGTATAAATACCATAGCTGCAATGCTTCATTTCTCCAGTTGGGGCAGGAGTAAACCCTCCTGACACATTCAGCGAGCACTACCATCTGTCAAATGTGACCCATTTAACTAAATGGATCATGCTGCAATCACCCCGCAGTTGTGTGTATTGCATGCCATTGCAGCACAGTAGTGCATCATTTATGGGCTTAAAACAGGTGGTAAGGAGGTGATTTATCACTTACTCACAGCCTGTCAGATACCTCTGAAAAGTAATCCGATCACAAAGATATTCTCTCACATTCTGTTAGGTCTACAAGATGGGAAATGAAGACATGGATGGCAAAAGGAAAAAAAAATGGACAGCAGCTTTAACCCTCCCCTACTCTATTAAAAATGAAAAAAACAAATACATTCTTCATACACAAGTGAATAGAAAAACATAATGAAATTTTCAGTACTAGATACAAAATGCAATATCTACTGTATGTGTTCAACACCAACATGTTAGCATTTTGCATCCAAAGTAATTTTAGTCACACTTATAGTGATATTTTTAGTGTAAAGCAGATATCCTACATCAACAATTGGGTGTCACACTAGAACCTTATGTGCTGAGTTGATCACCTCCAAAAACACATATGTAATTCATTTTAGCAAAATGTTGAGAGAGTCAAGCAAATCAATATCTGCAAGAAAAACAGAACATTTTAAGAAGAATTACATAAAAATAATGTTTTTTATTTTTACAAAAATATTTAAAAGCTAAGGATGAAAATCCATCCCAAATATTACATGAAGCATTTATAGGTACTCCATGAATAACAGGGTGTGAGTACTAGTTTGCAAGGGTGTGTCAAAAACATATACTGTATACCAGAGGCATACAATATATAATGAAAAAAGCATAATGTCAAACAAAGTATGTTCATAAACCCCCTTCTTTAGAAAAAAGAAACCCAAGTATCTAGTTGTTAAAATTCAATAAGTCCTCATGGTATACTTGCACAAAAGAGTAGATAGACAAACATCAAAGATGCACATAGTTATAAGTGATTTAATCTCAATCCCTGTGCTCCTACAAACCACCCTTGTTTTTTCATGTGCACTGTGGAATGCCCGCTCTCTCTGTAATAAGCTCACCTCTGTCCATGACCTTTTTGTCCCCTATTCCCTTAACCATTTCAATACCGGGCAATTTTGCACCTTCCTGCCCAGGCCATTTTTCACGTTTCAGCGCTCTCACACTTTGAATGACAATTGCGCGGTCATACAACATTTTACCCAAACTAAAATTTTATCATTTTCTTCACACAACTAGAGCTTTCTTTTGGTGGTATTTAATCACCGCTGGGGTTTTTATTTTTTGCTAAATTAACAAAAAAAGACCAAAAATTTTGAAAAAAAACACGTTTTTCTTTGTTTCTGTCATAAAAGTTTACAAATAAATAATTGTGCTTCATAAATTTAGGCCGAGATGTATTCTGCTACATGTCTTTGGTGAAAATAACCCAAATTAGGATGTATTATTTAGTTTGTAGGAAAGTTATAGAGTTCACAAACTATGGTATAGATCTGAAAATTGATCAATCCTGAAGTACTGACAACCAATTTAATTTCTTGAGGTCCAAGAATGTCAGAATAGTACAGATATCCCCAAATGACCCCTTTTTGCAAAGTAGACAGTCCGACGTATTTCATAAGAGGAATGGCGAGTTTTTTGAAGTTGTATTTTTTTTTGTCATAATTTTTCAGAAAATTAAAAAATTAAAAAAACTATTTTCACTATTTTTTTTTTACATACTGTCACCAGTGCAGTACAGCATCATCATATAACTGGCATGGCGGTGAACAGGGACACTGACTGGTGACAGTATGAAAAAAAAATATATATATATTTTATTTTTTTATTATTTTTAATTTTTTATTACATTTTTTAAATTTTTTTTTCATATTTTACTATGACCAAAGTAGTACAATGTTACCATAGTAACATTGTACTACTTTGGGGAAGTGATCAGTATTTTTTTTTTTTTTTTACACAATTTGCTTATAGCAAAGAATTACTTTGCTATAAGCAAGCATTTACCTGAATGACATCGATTCATTCAGGTTTTTTTTTTTTTTTTTGTGCTTAGCTGTGATTAGGCCAAAGCTAATCAGATGACATGTGCATGTGACCTGCTGTGACCATTCACAGCTAGGCACTAGTATACAATGGATGGCATGAATAAAGCCATCCATTGTATACAACTGTCATGTGACCTGCTGTGATTGGTCACAGCAGGTCACATGGTACCGGCAACGGGGCCGGTACTCAGATCTGTCATCGGCCGTGTCCGAGGTAGATGGCTGGTGACAGATCGCGCCGCTGCGCGGCTCTGCAACCGCGCGAACTGCGCATGTGCGGGAGGACGCCAAACCATTTTTGCGGCCGCCAAACGGCTATAGGCTGGGCGGCTAATGGTTAACCTACTAGCAATTACAGAAACCTGGCTTCAAGCATGAAATTCTGCTTCTCCCACAGCACTTTCCTATGAAGGCCTTCTCTGGACTCACTCACCCAGACTCAGTGGTCAGAAAGGAGGTGGAGTTGGTTTGCTTCTATCCCCACTGAGCACCTTTCAAGTCCTCCCTAACCCTCCCTCTCTATCTTTCTCTTTTTTTTGAGACTCACTGCATTCGGCTGTTTTCTCCCTTTTCTCTGAGGATTGCAGATTGCAGATATACCAGCCTCCTGGGCCTGTGTCGCACTTTCTTGATGACTTCTCTGCTTGGCTACCCTACTTTCTTTCCTCTGAAATATCCACTATCATTCTTGGAGATTTTAACATCCTCATTAATGTGTACAACCCAGCTACATCAAAACTCTTCAACCTAACCTCATGTTTTGCCTTAACACAATGGACACAATGGGAATACATTAGACCTTGTTTTCTCCCATCTTTACACTCCCTACAACCTCAAAAACACCCCCTTTCCTCTCTCTGGTCACAATCTCATCACCTTCACAGTGTCCTCATCTTCAAACACTTATCCTTCCAAGCAGCAAACAATTACCTGCAAAAACTTTCACAACTTATTATTATTATTATTATTACATCGAGTTTATATAGCGCCAAAGGGTTTGCTCAGCGCTGTACAATAGGGGGAGGGACAATACATGGCACAGTACAACAATAACAAACAACGTACGAGGGGTAAGAGGGCCCTACTCTTTCGAGCTTACAATCTAGGAGACTTAAACCCTTTTCTTTTCCATTCTGCAACTGACCGCTTCTATGACAGAATCTCTCCTCTGTCCTGCCACTGCTGACTACAACAGTTTGCTTTCATCCACACTAGACTAACTTGCTCCTCTAACTACACAAAGTTAGTCCTCTTTCATTACTAACCTACTAAGTGACATATCAGCATGGATATCACTCCACTTTGCCAAACTAAATCTTTCCAAAATGGAGCTCATACTATTCCCTCCAGCCCGCGCCCCCTCCCCTGACTTCTCTATCAAGATTAAAAATACAACCATCAGTCCCTCCCCTCATACCAGGGCACTAGGTGTAATCCTAGACTCTCATATGTCCTTTCATCTCCAAATCCAATCACTGTCCAAATTTTGTAGACTTCACTTCTGCAACATCTCCAAGATACGCCTGTTCTTATCCTCTGAAGCCACTAAGCAACTTATTCACTCCCTTGTTATATCTCGCCTTGACTTTTGTAACTCCCTCCTCATTGGCCTACCTCATCGCAGGCTATCCCCTCTTCAATCTATCATGAATGCTGCCTCCAGACTCATCCACCTTACTAACTGTTCTGTATCAGCCACCCCTCTCTACCAATCTCTCCACTGGCTTTCCATTGCCCAACTAATAAAATTGAAAACATTAACAATAACATATAAAGCCATTTATAACTCTGCCCCAAATTACATCACCAATCTTGTCTCCAACTATCACCCAAACCATCCTCTCTGCTCCTCCCACAACCTCCTGCTCTCTAGTTTCCTTGTTTCCTCCTCCCATGCTCATCTACAGGACTTCTCCAGTGCCTCCCCCATCCTCTGGAACTCTCTATCCCAATCTATCGCTTACTCTACCCACTTTTAGGTGATCTCTGAAAACCTGTCTCTTCAGGGAAGCATGTACTGCCTTCAGCTAATAACAGAATCTTCTATTCCTCTTATCAGTTCATCCCCCACAGTTATTACCTTTTGTACCACCAGCCCCTCCCTCTTAGATTGTAAGCTCCAAAGAGCAGGGCCCTCCTAATCCTCTTGTATTGAACTGTACCATTGCTGTATTGTCTCCCTTTATATTGTAAAACCCTGAGCAAACTGTTGGCGCTATATAAATCCTGTATAATAATAATGATAAGTTGCATTTGTGAATGGTGTATGAGCTCTTCTCAACTTTCCATCCCAGCACAAAAAAGGTGCCTGGCTCGCTGATGGAAAAAGATCTTCAGATGAAGGACCCACATAGGAATTCGACAAACACGATGGAAAATTAAATTTTTTTTAGTACAGGTTAACAGAATAAAATAATAATAATAATAAATATACAATAAAATAGACATTCTGCCTAAATACCGCTCTCCTGACCATAGCTTATGCACTATATCCTTGCTTGTTAATTTGGTAAGGGGAACTCATACTGTGTAGGTAAAGTACCTGCTGGTGACACAGTGGTAGTGTGGGAAAACTACTTGCTGGTGACACAAGAGTGGGGTTAAGGTACCAACAGTTAGCACAGAGGTAGTGTGGGTGAGGTACCTATTGGTGACACTGAAGTAGTGTGGGCATGATGCCAGTTGGTGGCAAAGAGGCAGTGTGGGCACGAATCCAGTTGGTGTCTCAGAAGTATAGAGAACATGATACCTGCTGGTAATACAAATAAATTACAGGCATTGACACAGAGGTAGTATGCGAATAGTATCTTCTGGTGACCCAAATATAAGAGTCCATGCTGATGACATAGCGGTAGTGTGAGCGTGGTACCTGTTGGTTACACAAAGCTAGTGTGGGCAAGATACTTTCTGGTGACACAAAGGTAGTATGGGCATGGTATGTGCTGTGACAGAGAGATAGTGTGAGCATAGTACCTGTTGGTGGCATGGGGTAGTGTGGGCAGTAGGCATAGTACTTGCTCGACATAGAGATAGTGTGGGTATGACATCTGCTGGTGACACAGAGGTAGTGGGGGCATGGGACCTACTGGTGAGACAGGGGTAGTGCGGGCTCCAATGAACCAAATATGTCACATCAATTATTATCTGAAATGATCTATAGAATGCTTACATTTTTGCTCAATGCACCATTCAACATTGTGGACATTGTAGGAGCCTGTACAGACAGCGAGGATCAAGATAGGTAATATATATTGTTCGCAGACATAAATAAATCACTCATCATATCAGATTTGTCAAACAAAGTAGTAATCTAGGGAATAATAGCACATGTTCTAATCTAAACAAACAATTAAACTCTGTGCCACAAAGATAATCCTTGCTCCGTGAAATATTATTATAAATTCAAATCTGAGAAGCATCAATCAAAAACAAGTAAAAATTACCAACATTTATAAATATATAAATAATATAAATCACCCAGTGTCAGCAAACATGAAAAAGCGATGCAATATGAAACGTCCATAAATGACGTCCATATATAATGTCCACTTTATTTACTTATTTCATCTCCTCTTCCACCAAGTGACGCTTCAAATCACCATGTGTGCACATCAACTCCCTTTGGATAAGGCATTCACCAACTCAACATGCCTCTCATAACAATGTTTGGCATGGAGTGCTTTTGTTAATGTGGGATCCCCCATCTCTCTTCAGATACACAAAACTCCAATTCCTCTCCTCCTCATATCGCTCCACAGCCATATATCAAAGAAAAAGAGGGTAATACTGCATAAACTCTTTATTAAAATGGATAAAACCTACTCACAATCATATAAAACAAAGCACATTCAACAGCTTCTTATATTGGGTGCATCACTTAGAGATCAGCATTTGATGTCACTCCCCTTTGCCATGTAACCATGCTCTGGTGTGTTGTTTCGTCCTTCGGACTTTATCACAGGGGATCACAGGATAATCCGGAAGTGACATAACAGATGTGATGTGCTATAGGACCTGGTGAGGCACCACTGGCTGCCTGTAAACAACAACTAACAGCACTGATGGAGCTTAAGATTATTGAATTGGAAAACTGTTGAATGTGCTTTCTTTTATATGATTGTGAGTAGATTTTACCCTTTTTAATAAAGAGTTTACACTATAGAAGTTCCCTCTTTTTCTTTGACACATGGCTGTGGAGTGATATGAGGAGGAGAGGAATTGCAGGTTTGTGCATATGTAGAGAGTTGGGGAATCCCACAGTAACAAAAGCACTGCATGCTGATCATTGTTATGAGAGGCATGTTGAGTCGGTGAATTCCTTACCAGAAGGGAGTGAATGTGCACAGTATACACGTAGTGATTTGCAGGGTCACTTGGTGGAAGAGGAGATGAAATAAATAAATAATGGGGACATTATTTACTGGACGTTTTTATTTTGCATCGGTTTTTCATGTTTGATCACACTGGGTGATTTATTTTATTTATATTGATAAATGTTGGCCTTTTTTTACTTGTTTTAAATTGATCCCAACACCTCCTCAGATTGGGATTTACATATTCCAAACTATTGACTACGAGTTCTCTACAGCGATTACATGCAGGATTCTGTGACTTAAGCTCCAAGTACTGTACATCTATTTTCTACATCCAGAGCAATAACAAGAAAAAAAATACCTCTCTCAATAATGGCATGCAGGCTTGTTGAGGTTAGATACAGACATTGCCATATCCATCTTCACTTCCTTTCTCCATTTACTATGGCCATTTACTACACTCATTCACATCTGACATCATTTTAAAGTGCCATAATCATTAAGATTTTTTTTTTCTTCTTCCAACTGTGCATACTAGAACCTGATTGAAAGACTACACTACCTTTCTGCCAGGTAATCGTTGTGGATTTTGTCAGGAAGAAGCTAATTTGGAAGTTAGAATGACAGTTTACCATTGGCAAGCAAAGCAAATCAGTATTTGTAAATTGCATGTAATTTACATCTATTCCAAGCACAAGGTCACTTTCAGTGATTGAAAAATGCAAACATATTACCTTGTAAGCAATAGACACTGTCTATTTGTGGTTTATGTAAGATTCAAGAGCAAAATGTGCATTTCCTTTACAAATTCATTGGGTTTATTTTTAAAGAGCACGGATTGCTCAATATACAAATAGCTTTGGAAAGATCTGAAAAACAGCATTCTTGGCATGCAGAGAGATGAGGACTTTACCTGTGACAGCTGTGGAAGAGACTCAGTCACTCAGGAAATGATTTCTGTTGGCTCCCCACTGAAGAGATGGACCAGAAAGCGGCAGTGAATAGTCATTTATCCAATCAGTGTCAGATGTCTTCTGTATAATCTAAGACCACTAAGGGTTTATCTGTTCCTTTAGCATAAGTAATTATTATTATTAATATACAGGATTTACAGTGGTCAGCATAAATGAGTACACCCCTTTTGAAAAGTAAGATTTTAATCAATATCCGAATGAACACAAGAACAGTATCCAAAATTTTCGCAAAACTGAGTTTTATAGAACATTTGTTTAGCTCATTACATGAAAGTAAGGTTAATAAGATTACAAAATATTCAGTTTTACTCAAATTAGTTGAAGCAAAAATGAATTGGAGCCCATTGGATGCCCAGAAAACATGGGGAGCAGTGACAAGAAAGATAGTATGGAACTTGGTGTCAACCTTGTTCCGGCAGGGGTACAATTTGTATGTGGACAATGTCTATAGAAGCATACCACTTTTTATACACCTATTCCATATTGGAATTGACTGCTGTGGCATCATGCAAATTAATCGCTGGGACAAACAGGATTTTTTTATCCTGCCTTCCATTCACGCAGATACAACAGTCCAAATTTTTATGGCATCTGGGGTCTTGGAAGGCCTCTCTGTGTTCATCACTGTAATGTTTACATGGGAGGCGTAAACTTCAACAACCAAATGATTAAGCCGTTTTAGTTACCACAGAGTTAGACACTGGTACAAAAAGATGTCTATGCAGGAATACATGTAGGTCCTTAGAACCCAGGAATTACTTACCTCCCTCCCATTCCCTTCACACTATAAAAATGTCAGGGTTCTACTGGGGCTCAGGTCTGAAGAAGGAGCCTATTGAGCATGCTCCGAAATGCATTACCGCCCCCTTCACCTGCTACATCTGACTCTGCTCTCCAAGCTTCATTTTTGATGCACAGGCACATCGCGGACTCTACTTCCTGATCCTATAGGCATAGATTACTGCTGGATAGCTGGATGTCCCACCTGGATCTAATTACCACACGATGAGTCTTTTTAACCGTTTATCTTGTAAGTGCAAATTTTCCATTGTTTACTATATAAATTGTCAATACTGCACTTAGAGGCACCTTCCTCTCTTTTTCTTGTTTCTGCTAAAAAAACCAGACTTCTCTCTTCCCGTATCCTCTTTTGCTCACCAGAGTGATTCGGGTGATAGAGATAAAGGTCCTAATCACCAGTGCCCTATTCACAAAAGACCTTACCCTCTTAAGAACTGTTGTGGACTTAGGGCAAAGACTGTACAAGAACGCACGGAGATTCTCCAGAAACTTGGAATATGTTGTAGGTTCTGTGCTTCCTATGACTGTTTTGCTAAACATTGTAAAGTTGTTATCAAGTGCACAAAATGCAGTGGTGACAAACACATTACAGTTATGCATCCTGCTCCAGTTTCAGACAATCAACAGCAGCCATCTACATTGAGCCCTGCTTCAAATCATGGTGGGGAGCAACAAAGCCATGCTTCAGCCACAGCAAATGTTTTTTCTTCATATACTGAAGTCTGTGGACAAGGATCCAGCCACAATTGCTGTGCCAAGGTATGTGTCAACGCTGAGCTCCTGCTACTTAACAAGATCTTTTCAGTGCTTAGAAGCTGCTCAGCTGTCAGTTAGTTACTAGACACTCGTTGTCTCCCCAATGACTCACCTGGATACCATTGCCTGCATCATTAGGCCAGCTTATAGCCTACCGCTTCTACTATTTTAGCAGCTTAGCTCATTTCCTACTTGCCCTTGTGTGGTCTATGCTCTCCAGTGTGTTCCTCCCTGTGTTCCTGAGTACAACTAGGTCTGGCTGACTTTTCTTCTGATTCCTGTCCCTGATTTTTGGCTCCTGACTACGCTGATTTCTGGTTTCCTGACCCTGGCTCATCTCATTACCCACTCTGGCATCCAAACCCTGGCTTCTGTTTTGACTATATCCTTAACTGTGCTACTTTTACTATTTCATTAAAGGTGTGATTTTTTTTTCCATAAAAAATGTTTATTGATGAAAAAATTATTTGACATACAAAGTGTTCCAGCAACATAAAAACACAGAGCAGTTATGAAATAAGGAAATATAATAAAAATGAAAACAAGCTGTATCGTTAAACATGCATATTTCAGAAAACAACACAAAAACCAAAAAGGAAGGAGGGTGGAGTGATGGGGAGGGTCCAAGTAGACGGCAACCCCTTTCACTCATATAAGGAATATGTGTATGTTAGCAGCCAAGAAGCAGAGAGCAGGGCCTAATGTCTACTATTGAGTGAAACAGGTCTGCAATTTCCCCCCTCCAGTCTGCCACGAACAAGGTAAGCAAGCAAATGTCCAGGAGGTCTCTTTAAGAGTCGCCCAATTGGAAAAAAAAAGAAAAGGGGAAGGAAGTGGGAAGGGGTATGGAGGGGAAGAGTAGGCATAAGGGGGAGGGAACAGAGAGAAAGGAGGGTAGCAACCTTCTCCTAGACCAAGCCATCCATCAGTAAATTCAGCTTTCTCCCTCCCCCACAATTTAGGAAGCTAAGTTCTGATAGTACACTAGTCCCCCATTGGGTGGTACGGTGCATTTAAACAATAGTTCCTGCAATGGCTGTCTGTCCTAATTGGAGATTCAAGGACATAAGGTAGCCTACATTTTGGTGAAGGCCACCAAATGATGAAGGCCACTTATCTAAGCAGGAAAATCATTCACGCACACTGGATGGTTTGGTATCTCTCCAATGTAAAGGGACACACAAGCGTGCTGCATGTGTAGTTACAAAGACCTTTTGTATTGTCGTAGTGGTTTTTCCTTATAGTGCAATAGGCACTGGGCCTGAGAGAAATCCAAGACACTCCCTGTCACTCTAGAAGTGAGATCATGTACTCTGGTCCAAAAGTCGGCTATTAACCTTTTTTGATTTGTTCCCATTCCTCTTCATCAAAATGGAGATCCAAATCCTTTTCCCAATCTGCACATGTCTTCCCAGAGTTAGAAGTAAAGGCAGAAAAAAACAGGGAGTATAGATCAGAGACTATGTGTTGTTGAGGCTCAGATCTGATATAAATCACCTCAAAAGGTATCCGCTCTTTACTGTACACCTGTCTTCTAAATCAATAATCAGGTTTTCCATGGATTCCCGAGCAATGAATTTCCCTCTGTGGAAGAATTGATAGGCACATGGGATAGCGTGTGGTCAGGTAGCACAAAGAAAGGAGCTACCCTTGCCTGGAACTAAATCTGGTTTAGGTCTCAATGTGGTCAAGGTTCTGGGGACTGAAGAGAGCTGGAATGCATTACACACATGTCTAAAGTTTCTTAATCTGCCTGAGATCAGTGAATGATATACATCTTTAGCCAACTTGTATTGTGTAGCAGGCAACCAAGGCACACATTGTCTGTAAAAGCCTGCTCTAACTGTACCCATTCTTTGTGGGCCCTATAACTGACCCAGTCACAACCCTAGTCAACTGTCCTGCCCAATACTATTTTTGGAGATTGGGGAGACCAGTCCCTCCCTTAAACTTTGGCCGAGAGAGGAAAGGTAAACTAATTCACGCTGGCTTGTCATGCCAGCGAAAAGTCCAGAACATACAGCAAAGAGATTGGAAGAAGGTTTTTGGTAAAAAGATTGGGACCACCTGCATCATGTAAAGAAAGTGAGAAAGAATATTAATCTTTAAGATTGCCTCATGCTCAAACCAGGGGAGTGGTTTTAGATTCCAAGCGTTCAGGTCCTCTTGAATGCGGCTGACCAGGGGAGCAATATTTCTTGAAAATAGTTAGGATATGTCCACTGGAAGTACTATTCCTAAACAAGTGACTGCATCCTCAGTCCATGCGAAAGGGAAATTTTGTTTACAAAGCTGCACTTCTGCTGGACAAAGGTCTAGAATAAGTATTGACAATTTGCTATAGTTTATGCAGAGATTGGATAAATACGAAAATTCTCCAATTCCTCCAGAAGATTGGTGAGCGAAATATGAGGTTTCATCAGGAAAAAAAGCATGTCATCCACATATCCAGCCAGTTTATATCCACTGAGAGCAATATGGAAACCTTTGATGTCAGGGTGTGCCTGTATAAGGCGGAGGAAAGGTTCCAATTAGAGATGAGCGAATGGAACCAGGCGAAGTGGAATTCGTTACGAATTTCAGGAAAAATTCGATTCGCGGCGAATCCGAATATTAGCATACTTCGGGTGCGCGAATCGGATTTTTCCCGATCAGCCGGCAAAAGTGTCCCTGCAGAGAGCTCCGCTATTTCTGACAGTTCTCTGACAGTTCCTTCACATGTACAGCGGTTGAAACATTGTATCTATTTGTTTCCATTTAGGATACAGATGTTTTTATTCGGAAATAGATACAATGTTTCAACCGCTGTAAATGTGAAGGAACTGTCAGAGAACTGTCAGAAATAGCGGAGCTCTCTGCAGATACACTTTTTGCTGTACTGGAATACTTCTTCTTTTCATTCTTCTTTTCATTCTTCTCATTCTTCTTTTCATTCTTCTTTTCATTCTTCTTCTCATTCTTCTTTTCATTCTTCTTCTTCTTTTCATTCTTCTCATTCTTCTTTTCTTCTTCATGAAAAGAAGAATGAGAAGAAGAATGAAAAGAAGAATGAAAAGAAGAATGAAAAGAAGAATGAGAAGAATGAAAAGAAGAATGAAAAGAAGAAGAAGAATGAAAAGAAGAATGAGAAGAAGAATGAAAAGAAGAATGAGAAGAAGAATGAGAAGAATGAAAAGAAGAATGAGAAGAATGAAAAGAAGAATGAAAAGAAGAAGAAGAATGAAAAGAAGAAGAAGAAGAATGAAAAGAAGAATGAAAAGAAGAAGAAGAATGAGAAGAAGAATAATGAGAAGAAGAATGAAAAGAAGAATGAAAAGAAGAATGAGAAGAATGAAAAGAAGAATGAAAAGAAGAAGAAGATTGAAAAGAAGAATGAGAAGAAGAATGAAAAGAAGAATGAGAAGAAGAATGAGAAGAATGAAAAGAAGAATGAGAAGAATGAAAAGAAGAATGAAAAGAAGAAGAAGAAGAATGAAAAGAAGAAGAAGAATGAAAAGAAGAATGAAAAGAAGAAGAAGAAGAATCTTTTCATTCTTCTCATTCTTCTTTTCATTCTTCTTCTTCTTCTTTTCATTCTTCTTTTCATTCTTCTTCTTCTTCTTTTCATTCTTCTTCTTCTTTTCATTATTCTTTTCATTCTTCTTCTTCTTCTTTTCATTCTTCTCATTCTTCTTTTCATTCTTCTTCTTCTTTTTATTCTTCTTCTTCTTCTTTTCATTCTTCTTCTTCTTTTCATTCTTCTTTTCATTCTTCTTCTTCTTTTCATTCTTCTTCTTCTTTTCATTCTTCTTTTCATTCTTCTTCTTCTTTTCATTCTTCTTCTTCTTCTTTTCATTCTTCTTTTCATTCTTCTCATTCTTCTTTTCATTCTTCTTTTCATTCTTCTTCTCATTCTTCTTTTCATTCTTCTTTTCATTCTTCTTTTCATTCTTCTCATTCTTCTTTTCTTAGGAAACAAATGGAAACAAATAGATACAATGTTTCAACCGCTGTAAATGTGAATGTCAGAGAACTGTCAGAAATAGCGGAGCTCTGCAGATACACTTAGCGGAGCTCTGCAGATACACTTTTTGCCGGCTTGGAATTCTTCTTATTTTCATCCTACTTCTTCTTCTTCTTCTTCTTCATCCTCATCCTCAGAAGAAGAAGAAGAAGAGGATGAGGATGAGGATGAAGAAGAAGAAGAAGAAGAAGAAGAAGAAGAAGTAGGATGAAAATAAGAAGAATTCCAAGCCGGGAAAAAGTGTATCTGTCAGAAATAGAGGAGCTCTGCAGATACACTTTTTGCCGGCTTGGAATTCTTCTTATTTTCATCCTACTTCTTCTTCTTCTTCTTCTTCATCCTCATCCTCTTCTTCTTCTTCTGAGGATGAGGATAAGGATGAAGAAGAAGAAGAAGAAGAAGAAGTAGGATGAAAATAAGAAGAATTCCAAGCCGGCAAAAAATGTATCTGCAGAGCTCCGCTAAGTGTATCTGCAGAGCTCCGCTAAGAAATAGCGGAGCTCTGCAGATACACTTTTTGCCGGCTTGGAATTCTCCTTCTTCTCATCCTTCTTCTTCTTCTCATCCTTCTTCTTCTTCTCATCCTTCTCCTTCTTCTCATCCTTCTTCTTCTTCTCATCCTTCTTCTTCTTCTCATCCTTCTCCTTCTTCTCATCCTTCTTCTTCTTCTCATCCTTCTTCTTCTTCTCATCCTTCTCCTTCTTCTCATCCTTCTCCTTCTTCTCATCCTTCTACTTCTTCTCATCCTTCTCCTTCTTCTCATCCTTCTTCTCATCCTTCTCCTTCTTCTCATCCTTCTTCTCATCCTTCTCCTTCTTCTCATCCTTCTCCTTCTTCTCATCCTTCTCCTTCTCCTTCTTCTCATCCTTATCCTTCTTCTCATCCTTCTCCTTCTCCTTCTTCTCATCCTTCTCCTTCTTCTCATCCTTCTCCTTCTCCTTCTTCTCATCCTTCTCCTTCTCCTTCTTCTCATCCTTCTCCTTCTTCTCATCCTTCTCCTTCTTCTCATCCTTCTCCTTCTCCTTCTTCTCATCCTTCTCCTTCTCCTTCTCCTTCTCCTTCCTCATCTCCAAGGGCATTTAAATTAAAGGTACAGTGTTCTGCACTAATATAAAGGCTCTCTGAAGCCTAGAAACCCTTTTTATAAGTTAAATTCGCAGCGAATAAATTTGCATCGAATCAAATTTCTTCCTCAAATTTGGCGAATCAGCCGAATCGAATTTTTGAATAATTCGCTCATCTCTAGTTCCAATGTCAAGATGTAGATCAATAGTAACAGGGGGCAGGCCTGTCTAGTACCATTATGTATCGGCAGCTTCTCTGACAACAGTCCATTCACCTTGACCTGTGCCATTGAGTTAGAGTACAGGGCCAGAACATATTTGCAAAATCAGGCATTCAGGCTAAATGGAGCTTAACACCATGGCCAGATAGTCCCAGGCCACCCGGTCAAAGGCCCTCTCCACATCAAGCAGCAGGAGAAGGCCTCTGACACCAAAACAGCGCACCCAAAGTTGAATATTAATCACTTTCGTAGTATTGTCTCTTGTATCTTGCCCTGGGACAAAACCTACTTGTCTTGGTGAAATAAGCGAAGGAATCAACGGCAACAGGCTGTTTGCTAAGATTTTAGCATAGAGTTTGATGTCCACATTAAGGAGGAAATTGGGACAGTAGTTCGAGACCTGGCACAGATCCTTTCCCTCTTTTGGAACAACCATAATATGTGCAGTTAACAGGTGCATTGGGACCAAGGCTTTCACCAAAGAATTGAATGCCTGAACTAAGTGGGAGGCTAAGACAGCCTCAAACCATCAGGCCATCCGGTTCCGAACATTTGCTTGGCTTCATTTGTTTCAAGGCCTTGTGTAATTCTTCTGTATTTAGAGGAGACGCTGTTGTTTAGAGGCGGATGAGCCTGCTGATTGTGTAAGGATTGGGATATTATACAATTGCTAGTAAAAAAGCCAAAATTGTTCCACAATCTCTTTAGTGGTCGCATAAGTGCCTTTCTTGTTAGCATTGAACATTCTGGCCAAAAGACGACCACTTTTGTTGCCAAATTCATAGAAGAACGTTTGGCTGAGCATCAGTCCGCTTATCCAATTCCTACCACAATGCCTGCCATGCAGGTATCAGGTAGGTGTTTTGAGCTAATTTGAGTTACTCAACAGAAGGAAAGAGAGTTGAGACCCATTGTTGATGCTCTCACTTTGAGTTGACAGGGCTAAAAAATCACCCCTGATCACACTTTTAAGTGCTTCCCATTGCACGATGGGTACCACATTTACTGTGGTATTAAGAGCAAAGTATTCCTTCAATTTCTTCGTTAGCCATTGGGAGTTCAGAATATCTATTAATAACGATGAGTCCAGGTGCCAAATTTTAGTGCATTTCACCTGCATGGAATGTGTAAGAATCATTGTGATGGGGTGATGGTCTGAAATGACCAATGGCTCAATGGTTACCTTGGACAGGAAATGCAAATCCTGTTGAAATATAAAGAGGAAATCGATCCTCGAATATGTGGTGAAGAGAAGAATGTAAAGTCCTTCATGGAAGGATGCAGATATCACCAAGTGTCATGCAAATGGACATTCGAGAGCCATTGTTTTATTGCATGCAAGGCTTGAAAAGGGAGAGTAGATGTACCCGAGGAGGTATCCAGGATAGGATTGAGGGCATTAAAGTCCCCTCCGACTATAAGAAGCCCCTGGCAAAAATCCAAAAGGAGGAAGCTGACACGTCAGAGGAAGGGCACCTGCCTCATATTTGGGCAATAAGTGTTCGCCAGTGTCAATGGTTTGCCCTGCAGAGTGCCCTTCAGGAACAGGTACTGGCCCTCACCATTTACACACTGGTCAAGCAGCTGAAAGGGGGAATGTTTTGAGAATAATTATAGTCACCCCTTTAGTCTTTCCCAGGGCATTAGTGTCATGGTAGGCTTGCAAGAATCTGCAATCCGTCACTTTTGGAATATGTCCAGTCCGAAAATG
Source organism: Staurois parvus (assembly GCF_062004578.1). Lineage (NCBI taxonomy): Eukaryota > Metazoa > Chordata > Amphibia > Anura > Ranidae > Staurois > Staurois parvus. The sequence continues at coordinate 10,147,593 of NW_028318095.1, read as the reverse complement.
TGTCTCTTGCAAAAACACAACATTCTTCCTTCACTTGTGTAGGTATTGGAGGAGCATGGAACACTAAAATATGTTTTCACCTTGCAGCCACATGTGTGTAAGCTATCCCTTGCGTACCCCCACAACTATATTGGACACAAGGACAACATGAAAGTTAGAAGACCAAAGTCTCACCACAGGGAAGATCAGCAGGAAAATCAACTGTCCCGCTGAGTGGGGAAACATGAAAACAAGATGACCAGTAACATAAAATTGTCTGTGAAGTAAGTATTCACAACCTGAGATAAACTAAGCACCAAACAGTATTATTGGGGTAAAATCACAAAACTAAGGAAGACCATAGGCATTATACAAATACAAATATAAATACTCCATTTAACAACTTAACCCATGCAGCATTAACACCCATTACTTCAGTAAAACATAATCATGGCAGGCACAATGTTGCATTGTGGGCAAACATTCCCCACATGCTACATGGGAGTACCACTGGTGGGTACCCTGCAGTTCGAGCGGGATCTCCACCCACCCTCAAAGTAGAAAGGAACAAAGGGCAGAAGGACTCTGGTTGCACATAGTAACAAGAGACAAGTCATGGAAAACCTGTACCTCAGATCCCTTAAAAGTAAATTCCTCTTAAACTGTTCTCAGGATAGCCTCCTTAAGTTGGTAATGCATGAAGCAGCACATTCTATCCCTTGAGGAATCTACCTCCCCTCCACGCAGCCAGAGAAGGCAATGGCCCCACACAAACAGCACTGGTGTGTCTGGTGACTGTTCCAGAAGATCATTAAAGAGCGTCTGCAGAGCCTGCAGTATCTGCTCTGGCTCAACGGTTTCAGGAATGTCTCTGACCCGAAGGTTCCATCTGAGGTCCCTGTTATCCAGGTCCTCCACATGGCGCTGCATAGCAATCAGTTGGAGGTTGTAATGTACAGCCATGTGTTGTAGGTCCATGATGGCTTCTTCATGGCGCTGGATCAATTGTTCCACGGTGGCTAGGTGGGCTGAGAAAGAGCACAGATCTTCCTTTAGGTCAGAGATAGTCGAGGCCAGGTTGTTCTTAATGTCTGCTGCAAATCCTTCCAGATCCAAGATTTTGGGCATTTGTTTTATCGCAGCCAGCAGGGAAGCCTCGATATGTTCACCTGAAGGTGCGGGAGTCTGTGTGGAAGATTCTCCCTGTTGGGGGTGGAAGATAGGCGGAAGCTGCTTCCCCAGTTGTGAGTGCGGGGAGTGTGCTGGAGGTAGAGCCTTTTCAATTTTCCTCATTCTGCTAAAAACACGATCGCTCAGGCTGCTTTCTTCCTCCACAGACACAGGAGCCTTTCTAGAAAACATCCATCTTGGTCGTGTCACAAACCTCACCCCCCCTAAAGGTGTGATCTTAACTGAAATTTCTGTCTCCACCTGGTTTATGGTTTCTGACAGTATGTCTAGTCAAAATATATCCAAAGGATCAACCTGAGAAGGATACCAGGATGAATGCCAAAATAGATGAGCAGAGTAAGAGATCCCTGGTTAAACCTAAATTCTTTGAGATATTTGGCATAAAGGGACATGCAACACCATATACTCTCAAAACCTGTTCTGGTTATGTAGAAACCTCTGGCAGAAGGGCCAGTGAGTTCATGGTCTATCATATCAAGGCAAAGGCAGTGAAGGGCATACCCTTGCAAACATTAGTTGAGTGTAACCAAATACCAGACAACAGGGAAGAAAGTCCTACTTCAGAAGCTGAGTACCACATCCCCACTTAAGGCACCTGGTCACTGAGATTCTTCCAATGGACATGGATGCCAAAATATTGGTTTTGGTGGGAAGAGACATTCTCAGAGTATATAAAGTATGCCAACAGTGCAGTGGACCTGACGATGCCCTATAAGCACAAAGACTTGTTCTAGGCTGGTTAATAGTGGGCAATGTATGGTTAAATAGAATGTGCATGCCATCTGAGATCAACTCCCTCAAAACTCACGTGTTAAGAAATGGGCGTGCATCTCACTTCAGACAATGCCCTCACCATTATGAAGCAAAGGAGAAGTCTCTTGACATCATCAAGGTATCTGATGTTACTCCCATCCCCTGTGATGACAACTTAGGAAGTGTTAGGTTCCTACTGGTGGTAGCCTCTAGCGTTCCACAGACCAGAGTCCCCCAAGGAGCAGAATCTAAGTCCCAACCTGCTTGTTCACCAGGGCCCCTGATGGTGGGGATGGACTTAGAGCAGGCTGGACCAGGTCGCGGCCCCTGGGTTCACCCAGCTGCGGTAGAGGCACCACTGGAGGTGTATAGCAGGTGAGAGTCTGATGTGAGGAAGTAACAAGAGCAGCGTCGGGCAGGCCGGGTCGGTAATGGTGGAGGCAGCGTAGTACAAAATCAGTAGGCAGAAGGATAAACAGGTCATACCAGGAGATCAGAACGTGCAGGGTTAGGCAGGAGAATGGTCAGACAAGCCAGGGATCAGGACAGGAGACAGACAGCAAATCAGGGTCAGACAGGGTCGGCAACAAGACAATCTTCAATACAGGAACTCAGGACACAGGTAAGACCATACGGCAATGAGAGTCAGACCTGACCTGTTTTAAATAGGGTGCCCTGCGCCCTGATTGGTGCCAGGCTCGAGACCACGATCACGAGTGCGCATGCGCGAGCACCGCTGCAATCGCGGGTGCCCCGGTCCCAATGCTCGCACGCTAGTGCGGCCGGGCACACCGCTCATGCGCAGACTCATGCGCAATCACAGCCAACACTGGGGTCCCTGACAGGAAGCACAGTATTCTGTACACTTGACAACAACAGAATAGCCTTGTAAGTTGAAAATAGAGAGTTCATCACAATAATAGACAATAAATCCTTCAAACATAAATCTAACAGCTGGGTTGCACCATTACCTCTTTGTGCTACAAGAGTCAGACTTCCAAACAATCATGAACAAGCTTTATCTAGATTCAACTCTCTTCAGCAAACACTAAAGAACAGGCCTGAAATGAAGGACCATTTCATTGCCTTTATGAAAAGGATATTTGGCAATGATCATGCTCAGCCAGCTCCACCTCTTCTAGAACATGATGAGTGCTGGTATCTGCCATTTTTCTGAGTGTATCATCCACGTAAACCAAGACAAATCAGGGTAGTGTTTGACTCCAGTAACAAACATCAAGGCATATACCTGAATTATATTCTTCTTACTGGAACAAATTTAAACAAGAACCTTGTAGGTGTATGTCAGGGATGCACTGGCCATAGCACATTTAAAGTGTCTAGGTGTATGTGAATGTGCATGCATGGGTGCCCGTACAGCTGTGCAGAGGTGCGTGCATATGTGCACACATATGCACATGTGCAGGCGTGCACACATTCGCCACTAATGTTGGCGCCAAGTGGCCTATATAAGTGTTTGACACTCGTGATTGACCTTGCCCTGACCTTGCTTGAACACTACCTGCACCAACTTTGGATTCTTTCTCACATTCTGCTCCTGTCTCTGTCTGATCAGCCTCCTCTGCCGCCGACAACTGCCTGTGATCTGACTTCTCTTCTGCCTGACGTCTATGCCTGATTTGCCCATCTGTTACCGACCCGGCTTGTCTGACTCTGCCTGCCATTGCCAGCCTACCTGCTACAAGCTGTCTCCACAGTGCCATCTGCTACCAGCCTGCTCAGCTGTTCCACCTGTCCACTGCCAGCCTGCCTACTACCAGCCTGCTCCATGGTGCCACCTGCTGCCAGCCTGCTCTGCTGCCATCACTTATTCAGCAAGGCGCCAACCACTTCTATGCAGACTATCAGACTGATCAGGCATTCATATCCTGCTGTGCTCTCGTGGTTGCTGTCCCACTCTCAGTGGCCCTTGAGCCAGAGTTGTACAAGAGGACTTCCTCTGCTCGTCAGGCTCACCAACAAGCTACGTGACAGAGTGCTTATGAGGTTCAGATGAGAGCCAGTTGCCATAACTACTGACACTGAACAAATGTTCCATTGCTTTATAGAAAGAGAAGACCATAGAAACTTCTTAAGGTTTCTGTGGCACCATGACAATAACATAAACAATGCAGTGATTGAATACCACAAGAAAGTACATATGTCAGGAATGGATTCACCACTGGTGGTGGGACTCACCTGCCGTGTGGGTTGCAGTACCAGGGCTGGCCAGTGGGTGCTCTCAGCAGCCAGAAGCTCACTCCTGCAATCAAGCCATCACCTGAGGCTGATTGCAGGAGGTGTATTTAAGGAATGGCCAGGCCTGCAGTCAGTGCCTTGGTGTATTGTTCCCATGAGCCCCTGTACCTGCATCCTGTCTGATTCCTACCTTATCCTGACTCTGCTTGATCCTGACTCTGCTTGATCCTGACTCTGCTTGAACTCGGCCTGCACCTCGGCTACTCCTGACCAATCTTCTGCCTACTCCTTGTACCTTGTCTGCCCGTTAGCTACCGACCTGGCCTGCCTGACTATGTTGTTCTCCATATTTATATATATATATCAGTTTAGGTTTGGGTTTGTTTCACCTTGTTGTATGTATTTGTGCTAGCTTTGGGTTTGGTTTGTTGCACTGCGTTTATGTTTGTGTTGTCCTTAATAAATTTTCTTGTTTACACGCTATACCTGAAGTCTGTGTTTCCCTGTGTCGGTCCACACACCTCTGGTCATTCCCGGAGCCCTGACATTACACCAAGGCCAGTCCTGACCAGAAGTGGCTGCACAGGGAAGCCATCTTGGCCTATTGTTGTGAAGGATGCACCCTGAGGATGTTGTGTATTTGTCACTGCTAGTCTTAGATGACAGAGATTATGCCTATCAGTATGCCAGAGATCAGCTGCTAGAATGCATACGGATCGCTCATTCCCTAGTAGATCAGGGCACGGAGTTCCCTGGGGTGCAACCATTGATTCAGGCTTGTGCGGAGTTGGCTTCATCTAGTACCCCTGAAAGCAGGGATGACTTTTTGCCGCCATTTAGTGCAGACCAAGTAGAGTCACTGGTATGGTTATTGGAGAATGATGCGGATTACTTCTTGGAGCATTATTCAGCATGTTCACAACAGGTGCTAGTGGATTGTATAAACACAGTGCAGTCTTTGGTCAGACAGGCTTTGTGTGAGCTGAACTTTGTTCAACCAGTACTACAGTCATGGTCAGATTTGTTACACCCAGCCTCAGCCAGCTTGCAACAACCCAGTCCTGCTTCTAATCACTCCTCTGCTCAAAGCTCTCTTCCTCCATTTCCCACAGCACCCCCAGTGACAGCCCAGTATACCTTGCTATCTACCACATGTCAGTCCCCTGTTCCCACTCGCTGCACCTATCCTGCCTTTAACCCTGTAAAGAAGTCCTCTGTAGATGTTGCTCCCTCCGTTTACAGACCTGCGTTTACTTACAGTGCTCCAGTAACTAAAACCAAGAAGAAGCAAAAATTCTTTCCAACCAGTACCATCCTGCCAGTATCCAAACCGGTCAGCCTGCTGTCTGAGAACCCGCCTGCTGTTATCCAGTCTGGTGCCCTGGTGCCCGCTGTTCAGCCTGATGCCCGGATGACTGATGACCCAGTGTACGCTACCCAGCCTGATGACCCGATCCAGCCTGATGACCCCATCCAGCCTGATGATCCTACCCGGCCTGACGCCCTGGTGCCCGCAGTCCAGCCTGACGCCCCGGTGCCCGCTGTCTTGTCTGTCCTATCTGATGACCCGGTGCCTGCTGTCCTGCCAGATGACCTGGTGCCCGCTGTCGAGCTTGGTGACCCGGTGCCCGCTGTTCTGCCAAATGACTCATGCCCGCTGTTCTGCCAGATGTGCCTCTGTCCGCTGCCCAGCCTGATGTGCCTCTGTCCGCTGTCCAGCCTGATGTGCCTCTGTCCGCTGCCCAGCCTGATGTGCCTCTGTCCGCTGCCCAGCCTGATGTGCCTCCGCTCGCTGCCCAGCCTGATGTGCCAGCCCCTGATGTCCAGCTAAACTGGCCAATAACTGGTTCCCAGCCTGCTCCTGGAGATCCTGTGTCCAGTAACCTGCCTTCCTGGGTTCTCCTACACAAAGAGAAGTCTACCAGCAGGAAACCCAGCCAGCCGGCAGTAGGATATTCAGCCAGTTACCTGACCCGGGCGGTGGAACATTTTGCTCACTAAGGACTGTTTGGAGCGTCCTGAGGCCGCTCCTTGAGGTGGGAGGGGTATTATCAGGAATGGATTCACCACTGGTGGTGGGACTCACCTGCCGTGTGGGCTGCAGTACCAGGGCTGGCCATCGGCTGCTCTCAGCAGCCAGAAGCTCACTCCTGCAATCAAGCCATCACCTGAGGCTGATTGTAGGAGGTATATTTAATGAATGGCTAGGCCTGCAGTCAGTGCCTTGGTGTATTGTTCCCATGAGCCCCTGTACCTGCATCCTGTCTGATTCCTGCCTTATCCTGACTCTGCTTGAACTTTGCCTGCACTGAGCTCGGCTACTCCTGACCAATCTTCTGCCTACTCCTTGTACCTTGTCTGCCCGTTAGCTACCGACCCGGCCCACCTGACTACGTTGTTCTCCATATTTATATATATATATATATCAGTTTAGGTTTGGGTTTGTTTCACCTTGTTGTATGTATTTGTGTTAGCTTTGGGTTTGGTTTGTTGCACTGCGTTTATGTTTGTGTTGTCCTTAATAAATTATCTTGTTTACACACTATACCTGAAGTCTGTGTTTCACTGTGTCGGTCCACACACCTCTGGTCATTCCCGGAGCCCTGACAACATATCTTTGGAAACAGTCCCTCATCTGCTGTTGCAGCATATGGTCGAAAGATGAAGGACTGCTCTTGATGGCGAAAAAGAGTATGGTGCAGATGCTTGAGACTTCATTGAGAGACGTCTACGTGGATGACAGACTCAAATCCTTACCCACAGATGAAAAAGCAATAGACCTGTTCCAAAGAGCTCAAGCTATGCTTTCTGAGACCAACCTCAGACTCCATAAGATTGCCTCAAACAGTGCTGCTGTAATGAAAGCCTTTCGGCCTGGCGATCATGCCACAGGATTTAAACATTTAAATCTGGGAATATAAAGGCCTCCTGTTCAGAGAAGTCTGGGCTTACGGTGGAACTTATTAACCACTTCCCGTCTGGCCATTGTATATAAAGGACCGGACGGTGGCAGTGCAGGGTCGGGTGGCCGTTTATAAATGGCCTCTCTGCACCCTGCTTGTGCGCGCTCCCTGGGAGTGCGCAGCACCACGATCCGGTGCCCGCTGTGTCCTCCGGACACAGTGGAACACTGATCGACGGACGGGACCTCTGTGTGAGGTCCCAATCATGTGATCATTGATTGGCCTATGAGTGATCACATGCAGATTAGTAAGCAAGATGTCACTTCTGACATCATTGCTTACTAATTGTGAAATCTGTGAATGATCACAGAGGTCACATGGTACAAGGCTATTCACAACAGCCTTGTACCATGTGACAAGCTGTGACCAATCACAGCTCACACAGTAGTTCTCAATGGCTACAAGAATGCAGCCAGAGAGAAGGAGAAATGATTGCCTTTATGGGTGTAAACACAATCAGTGTAAAAAAAAAATCTTCATCACCCCCCAAAAGTAGTACATGGTGACACTGTACTGCTATAGTGACAGTATGTAAAAAAAACCCATAAATAATAATATAAAAAAAAATGTAAAATAAAAATGTTTAAAAATGATAATTTTTGGTTATTAACTAATTTGGGTTATTATTTTTTTTTACTAAAAATATAACGGAATAAATTTTGGCCAAGATTTATGATGAAATACTATTTATTTGCAAAATTTTATAAGAAAAACACTTTTTTTTCAAAATTTTTGGACATTATCATTTACATAGCAAAAAAAATAAAAATCCCAGTGGTGAATAAATACCACTAAAATAAAGCTTTATCTGTCTCAAAAAATGCTAACAAATACATATGGGTACAGTGCTGCTTGACCGCGCAATTGTCATTCAAAGTGTGATAGCACTGAAAGCTGAAAATTGGCCTGGACAGGAAGGGGGTAAAAGTGTCCGGTCTGGAACTGGTTAAAAGAACCCTTCGGGTTTCAAGTCAGCTCTGCAGACAAACCATTTACCGAACATTGGGTTCTGTCAGTGGACAACAGTCTGTATCAGGGGTCTCCAAACTATGGCCCTCCAGGTGTTGAGTAACTGCAAGTCCCATAAGGCTTTGAAAGACTCTTACAGCCAAAGGCAAGACTCCCAGAGGCATGATGGGACTTGTACAACAGCTGGAAGGCCGTATTTTGGAGACTACTGATTTATACGATCTACTGTGATGTGTGGCTCCCATCAATATACAAGGTACTGTAAATCTTTATTAAGACAGCTATCAGAGACTATTAAAGATTAGGATGCTCCACTACCAACAGACAAACATTCAAAATAGGAGTCCTGGAAGCAGTCTCTACATACCTTAGATGGAATTAACATACCACACTGCTACACTTCAGCTTCCCTTTCTGCAAGTAAGAAAAAGGAGATTCACAACTTCTCAGATGCATCCACTGAGAACATAGCAGTTGTTTCATACCTTAAAGTAAGAGATTTTCTCAATCAAACCCATGTAGGGTTTCTGTCTGGCAAAGCTAAATTAGCAAAGTGAAACAAAAAGCAAGAAGCGCACCAACCTTGCGCATTACCTCAGTAACCAAATGTATTAATTGAAGAATGGTACTCACAAACAGCGAATAAAATCAGGCATGTAGTCCTCGAAGGGACTTCAAAGATAAGGAGCCAGCGTGAATCCCATCATGGGGGGTAGACACTCAGTACAGCTGATGCGTTTCGAAGGCCATGCCCTCTTCATCAGAGCTCTGAGCTGATACTGTACAAACATTCAGCAGACCCACCACATAACTTGTTTTGTTCTTGCCCTTTGGGAACTGAACTTGCTTCCCTGGGTTTTTTGGATCCTGTCTCACCTCAAGAAGATTGTGTGTTAAACTTTCATGGACATTATTTGATGCCTTATTGCAGTTATTGTTGCATATGTATGCATGTTTTTTCCTTTTGTCTTTCAGGTCTTCAAGACAGCTGCAAATTCTTGTTGCTTGCATAACACTGTTATGATATAATACAGTGGCAGGGACAGACTGACCATTTGGAAACTCGGGCACTGCCCGAGGGCACGGGGTCAGTAGGGGGCCCCATGAGATGCCCCTGGTACCTTTTTCATAGGCTTTTTTAAATTCGGGCAAGGACACAGGGGCCCCATGATCCCCTATTGCCCGGGGGCCCCATGAGTTGTCAGTCCGCCCCTGTACAGTGGTATTTTACAATACCAGATAGGGACTGTGCCTTTACACTTGTGTAACAATATAATGCAATGCATAGTTGTAGCTAATGTTAATATACCGCCATCTTGTGGATATTTTGGTTATGGCCCCTTCCTTTTCTGTCTTACATCTTGTCCCCTCCTAGTATCCAGTGATGCATTTCCTCCTCCTTCTTCACTATCTTCTTGGGATGAATATGGCCGCTTGTCTTTAGGTCTCATGCAATCTGCTCACATCTGGGGATACATTACCTTTTTTTGTCCTGCAAGTACCGTCATTTCATTTATTTACTACATCTTGTTGTGTGATGTACCTTCTGCATTGCAATAAAAGATCAATGAATGAGAAATCTGTGTTTGGTGAGTTCAGCTATCTGATAAAGACTGTCCGCAGTGATTATCTCTGCTTATACAGGCCAGGCATAGAGGTCTTAGCAAGGAATAAGTCACTCCTTCAACAGTTGGAGTCAGAATACATATCTTTGAATGCAATGGGAATATGAAAAAAACAGGTAATGTCAGTGACTCAATCTCTCTGCAGCCCTGACACTGCAGTGAATTGCCCCATTAGCAACCTGCTGCACTGTGTGTTACAAAATATCCTTCCCAACAACTTCAAGCCCAGGAATAGTCTTTTTTCCCTCCTTATTTCCTTTTCAATGCTCTGGTATTGCTGGGACCTGTAGTTCCAGAGCCAAACTGCAACACAGGCTCATTCTCCTTGGGGCTTATATCCTCCAAAAGTCCTAGTTCCTTCCAGCAGGCTCTGTCTTTCCCAGGATGCACAGCAGTTCCTATTTTTTTTTTTCATATTTCTAGTACATGGAAACGTATGATAGAAAGCTATTTTTATTGCTTTCATGATTTAAAAATGTTCTAATTGTTTAAAAAAATACAGGTTTGGAACAATTTTAGCTTCTCTACAATAAAGGTTTAAAAATATCCAGCAGTAATTATTCAGGACCTGTAGCTGAAACTCTCGGAGCTGCACAAGGATTTTAGCAAACAAATGTTGAATTTATGCCAAGATAGATAAGCAGAGCTAAACCCTACGCAGTACAAACCTTTAAATCTCTACAGCTTTTACACTTTAGTGACTTTATTACATCACACTTGGAAATGTCTTTTGGTTCTTCAGAGAAATCTAAAAAGATATATAAAGATCAGATGAGCATTTCCCAAACATACTAAAAATAATTATAGGGTCACAATAATGTCCATGGGTTACCACGAACCACAAACTTGACACATTTCTTGATTTGAAAAGGCTAACGGATTTAGATTTTCCACCAATAGCTTATTGTTTCTGAGATAAGAGTGGTATAGAGTTTAGAGATGTCTGCTGTGCAAATAGGGTATGAGAGTACTTGGCATTGTGTTTGAGGAAAGAAAGATTGCTTGAAAAACACTTTCCTAGTCACTTAAAGTGGAACTGCGCTGCATCTGAGCACCACAATCCAAAAATGCTATTTAATTCATTGTTAATATTCAAAGCAAACTCACTTATCCATTCATGTCTCCATGCTTTATTTCTCTGAGAAATAATTTTGAAAAACAGCCCTTGGCTTTTCTGGCAGTGGCCATCTTGAGTAAGGGCAGATAAGACATATAGTATTTACTTCCTGGAATCCATTTCCCCTTTGCTCAGTCTTTGGCTGAGCTGAGAACCCTCCTTTCCCTCATGAAGTCAGCTGGGATGTATGACATCATATTCCTAGGCATGGAAACCAGGAAGTAAATGAAGAAATGTAAAAAAAAAACCCTTTAAAACAAGTAAATATGATTTACTTTCCTACCCATTTACTAGGGCTTGCAGCATAAGGATTAAAAATAGTCCATGTTGATTGAGAGAGTGAAGTTCCACTTTAAGTTAGAGTGAATTGTGCTTAGTAGGAAAAGAATAGCACATCTCAGGGTGAGGGTCTATGAGTAATCTTGTATAGGAATGGAAATATGGACATTCAGATCACTTGGTTGTTGAAATAAAGTGACTCCATGGAACTAAGGGGTCTAATGTATAAAAAATTAGCAGTGCTAATGTCTCAGCATTTGTAATCATAAAAATCCATGTAAGGCCCCTTTTCACATGGGCAGACCATCCATTGCCCTCTATGGAGCTGCAGATGTAAACGGACATATGTCTGTTTACACCAGCTTGCATCCGTTCTGCTAAAAAACATACAGAGAGGGATCCTTTCCCCATCTGTCTAGCAGATCAGATGACAGTCAGATGTAAACGGACCGCCTGTCTGTCTACATCCAAGCACTCATAGAGGAAAGCGGCCTGTATCTGTGTCCGCTCCGCTTATGCAGACCTGTCATTCCCCTGCTCAGAGTCCGCTCGTGTGAAATGTTAGTTTTTACTTGTTATCATTCACAGGGTAAATGTAACATTTGCTAACATGCAATTCTAAAAAAGCACTAAGAACATTTGTCTAAAAGTTAAAAAACATTCAACCAACATAGAAAGAAGGCTAACACTAAAACACTTTAACCAGAAGAGGAAATTATATGAGGAAGACTTCTGCACTGTAAATCCCGAAGTGCGCTCCACTCACCGGAAGTGACGTGGTACATTGGACGGCAAATCCGGAAATGCGTCAATGCGTTTGGCCCCTCCTCCAAGGGGTTTTCACAGCATAGCATGCGGCACTCTCGGGGGCCAACTTGCTTGAGGGTGATTCTTATGCTGTCATCTGTTGCTGGCTGTGAGATCCCAAAAATACCCTGGTGATGTGGCATTTTGGCTCCATTTAATACAATAAATGCTGATTATATCTTTTAACAATGTGAGTGGTTTGGTACTTGGAAATTGATTCTGCCTGAATTTTGCAGTATTATACTATATATCTGTTTTTTCTCTGCATCATTCATAACTTTTCTTGGCGAGTGGTGTCTGTTGATCCTGGAGGTTGGAGGCTGGTTTACATCTTTGTCTGGAGTAGGGGAAATCCATAAATATCCGGTGATTGGAGGCTTATTGACTGGGTCTAGGATCCCCAAAAAAACCTAAAAAGGCGTTTTTTTTTAGCAATATCTGGTGAGTGCTGTATGTTATTTGAGCACTATTATGATGTCAGCACGGATCAAAGGTTCTTTGGAAAAGGACTTTTATGAATTTATTTTTCACTTTATTGATATGGAGTGGGACTTATCTATTATATTTTAATATTTGAGTTTTTTTGGCAAATTCTTCACTGGAGTTTATATTAATTATATTTTTTTATTTTTTACTTGTATATTTGTGCTGTTTTGATGTTTTATATGTGCAGTAATGTTGTCTAACCCAGTTTTTGATGGCCCTTCCTTACTGTATACAATTAACACTTTAAATTGTGTCTCCCCTTTCCTGATGGTTGTATGAAAACTTTGAAAACCTGAAAAAAAATGTTTTAAACAGTACAAAAATGGCAAAGGTGTTCAGCCTGTGAAAATGCATGTACACTCATTTTGTGTGACTTGGGGCAAAAACAAATATTGGGCTATTTTCTTTCCAGTCTGTATATATTCTTTCTTTATAAGAATAGAGTGAATCAGAAAAATATTGCATCACGAACACTAGATAGAGCTGACAATGATAGTAAATAGGTATTTATCTGTAATGAATCAGCTACTGCAAAGAGTAGACTGTATACAAAACTGAAATTCCTTAGTTTGCCTAATACTGAAACAAAACCCTTTATAGATCAACTAAGGCAGGGGTGTTCAAATTGTGGCCCACGGGCCACATATGGCCTAAGATGGCTATGAATGTAGTCCAACACGTAATTGTAAACTTACTTAAAAATGTATTATTTTGAAATTGTTTTTAAAAATGCATTTACACTTAGCGAACACATGCAGACAAAGAAAAATTTCATAGTATCTGTGTACTGGACTTTATTAAGTTTTATTTTCCCAAAGAAAAATATGCAACTCTTCGCAATCATGCCTTTTTCATGTCATTAGTTTTCAGCAGCAGCTATACTTTTGAGCAATTATTTTCAAGTATGAAGCACACAAAGGGCAGAATTACAACCAAATTATCTGATGAGCACCTTGTGAATTCAATGAGAATTGCTACTACATCCATCGAACCAGATATTGATGTGTTAATTTATCAAAAACAGTGTCAAATATCATACTAGTTTTATGTTGCCCTCTTTTACTTATAATAAAAATATTACAAAAATTGGAGGTTTATTACTCAGTTGATTTTTTCTGACTTTTACTACAGTGTACCCATGTTTTGATGGCTACATCTAGCAGGATAATGCATCATGTCACAAAGCTCAAATCATCTCAGACTAGTTTCTTGAACATGACAATGAGTTCACTGTACTCCAATGACCTCCACAGTCAGCAGATCTCAATCCAATGGAGATCCTTTGAGAGAGTCACATCATGGATGTGCAGCCAACAAATCTGCACCAACTGTGTAATGCTATCATGTCAATATGGACCAAAATCTCGGAGGAGTGTTTCCAACACCTTGTTGAATCTATTCCATGAAGAATGAAGGCAGTTCTGAAGGCAAAAGGCTGTCCAACCCGGTACTAGCAAAGTGCACCTAATAAAGTGGCTGGTGAGTGTATTTTTTGTGCAGCCCAAGTCAATCCCTCTTCTTCCAATGTGACATAGGAAAGTCAAAAGGTTGGACATCCTTGACCTAAGTTAAACAAAAGGGAGTTATTTATCTGAAACATTGTATCAATTCTGTATAACCCTTCCCTCTCTGCAGTAGCTGATTCATTAGGCCCCTTTCACACAGGCATTCTGTTCAGGCCTGTCTTTCAGTTTTCCAGGTGGACCTGATCAGAAGGTCCATTCATCCCTATGGACAGGCAGGTATAAATGGAGTTATGTCCGTTTACACTTGCTTACCTCAGTGTCCAATCATGTCCATGAAAAAATGGATAGGGAATACATCTTCTTCTGTTTAGTGAAGTGGATCATAGGTAGTAGGGTGTAAACGGACAGTGGAATCTGTTTACTCCTGGCAGCTAATACAGCAAACTGGGCTCTGCCTGTGTATGCACTGCTGAAGCTGAGTCATCTGCCTATTCTGCTCCAATCACCAGGGGATCAGTTCACAGATCCCCTGCTGATTGGAATGGAAACTGCCCGATTTGAAAGGGGTCTTACACTGTCAGTGCTGAGCAAAGGAATATCCATTTTCTCTTAAGGAACAAATATTAGGGAATGTGACATTTGCCCTGCTAAACGTAATAAATAGAATCTGACATGTCACACATATTACAAACATTATGGGAATGGTTCATGACTTTTGCATGAATGCTGAGACTTTCACACAGCAAATTTTGTGTAAATAAAGCCCTAACTACTTTATTATTTAAAATGTGTATGAAAAAATAGCAGAGCTTGTGATACAAGTTATCATGAGAATACTAACTGAATAGACAGGACAGCAAACCCTACTGCAGGCAATAGAAATACAGTACAATAGGCACAGGATGAGGCTAGTTGGGAAAACTAGTTAGGAAATATACACGAATAAATAAGGATTTCAAAGAAGACTGAATTAGCAATATCAGGAAGTCAAAGCATGCCGTGGAGGCTCAAAGAAAACTGAGGTACATGATAAATGGCCTTCCAGCAGCCATGTGTAGGTAGAACATAATTAAAGTTTAACTTTGAGCATGAAATTATGATTGAGGCTCTGCCACATGCCTGTCCAACATCTCTGGTTTGCCTGTAGAGAACCCCAGAAACACTAAACAGTGGGGCTTAACATGGTCACTGGTTATGGCCTGCCCTCCCCCCACCCCATGCCCCACAGTTGGTTTGTGAGTAGCGATGAATAAACCAAACAAAGTTTGGTTTGCTAGGCATTTGTCATACAATTAAAAAAATGTGATGCCACAAACATAGTTTTGAACCTCTCTAAAGTCTATGGGAGCCTAATAATGTAATTTTTTTCTGGAGTTTTTTAAGGCCAACTTACAAGGTTTTGGGGGAAAAAAGGCATGGGTAGGTGGACATTTCCATGAGGGGTGTGTAACAACGCAAACCTTTTTTTAAAATTTGCCATTCAGGGGGAGCAGCTATTTTAAAAAGGCTTAAAGGGTAACATTAAAAATACCAACTTCCTTTAAATAAGCTTGGGAGGTAAACTTAAACCTGCACATGAAGTGGTGAACCTGTAAGATGTAAAAAAGTAAAAGTAACATTTACAAGAACAAATATATGATGATAAATGTCATTTCCCAAAGCAGGTAGGGATTCCCCTCCACATCTATACTAGATCCTTATCCTGGATGAAAATCTGCTATGGATTGTAAGGGGGGACCCCCAGAAACAATATTTGAACATAAAACCTGCCTAGACAAGAAAGAAGTGGGGCAGGAAGCATTTACCCCACTTCCTAAAACTTACCAAGCCACATGCCATCTTGCCCCCTGGCATAGCATTTTTTCCCCATGTTGATGTGGACAAAAACCTCTTCCTCCCAACCCTGGCCCAGTGATTGTGGGGGTCTGTGAGGGGAACTTATCAGGATCTGGAAGCACCCCTTAAAATAATGAATTCCTTTGATACTGCTAATCCCTTCCCCCATGTGAATAAATAAGAATAAATGTGAATAAATAATTCCCACAAAGTTGGGAGCATAAAATTGTCCAAAATGTGTTGGTATGCTGATGCCTTAAATTTTTTATTCACTGGAACTAAGGGGCCAAGCCCAACCCCTGAAAAACAACTGCACACCATAACCCCCTCTCCACCAAACTGAATGTGCCAGGAAATGAAGCAATGCAGCTATGGTATTTATACACTCCCACCCATCCTCTGCCTTTGCAGCTTAAGAAGGAACAGTTGGGGGTTGTAAAAATTCTCCCAAACCTCAAGTGTCCCAATGGAAATATGCTGTTTAGTTCTGTTCTGGTGACAACTAAAAATTTTGGATTTACCCTCATTTTCATTCCCAGTGACATTGATGATCAAGATACACTATATTGCCAAAAGTATTGGGATCCCTACCTTTACACACACATGAATTTTAATGGAATCCCAGTCTTAGTCCGTAGGGTTCAATATTGAGTTGGCAAATTCTTTGCAGCTATAACAGATTCAACTCTTCTGGGAAGGCTGTCCAGAAGGTTTAGGAGTGTGTCTATGGGAATGTTTGACCATTCTTCCAGAAGTGCATTTGTGAGGTCATGCAGTGATGTTGGGCGAGAAGTCCTGGCTCGCAGTCTCCACTCTTATTGATCCCAAAGGTGTTCTCACGGGTTGAGGTCAGGACTCTATGCAGGCAAGTCAAGTTCTTCCACTCCAAACTCTCTCATCCATGTCTTTATGGACCTTGCTATGTGTACTGGTGCGCAGTCATGTTGGAACAGGAAGGGACCATCCCCAAACTGTTCCCACAAAGTTGGGAGCATGAAATTGTCCAAAATATCTTGGTATGCTGATGTGAGTTTCCTTCACTGCAACTAAGGGGCCAAGCCCAACCCCTGAAAAACAATCCCACACCATAATCCCCCCTCCACCAAACATTACACTTGGCACAATGCAGCCAGGCAGGTACCGTTGTCCTAGCAAAACCCAGACACGTCCCAGACAGAGAAGCGTGATTTGTCACTCCAGATAACTTGTCTCTACTGCTCTAGAGTCCAGTGGTGGCATGCTTTACACCACTGCATCTGAAGCTTTGCATTGCACTTGGTGATGAAAGGCTTGGATGTAGCTGTTCAGCCATGGAAACCCATTCCATGAAGATCTTCAGCATGCACTGACCCCACTCTGTAATTTTATATAGCCTACCACTTCGTGGCTGAGTTTCTATTGTTCCCAGTTGCTTCCACATTGTTATAATACCACTAACAGTTGACCGTGGAATATTTAGTAGCAAGGAAATTTCATGGATGGACTTATTGCACAAGTGGCGTGGTGTATGTAGTGAGAACAATGATTGCTGATTGCATTGGAAATGCATGAAACTGCAGAGGAGGGTGGGAGGAATCTCCAGGTGGGGGAGGGCAGGTGCAGGGTGAGTGTTAATGAGGTCAACTGGTGAGCTCCTTCCTGTGTCTTAATAGTTTTCCCAATGTAAGGGCCACCCAGGAAGTAATGAAGAAGTTTTTTATACAACAAACTGAATGCTGAGGTGAGACATGGTCTAGGACATATAGAAAGTGTTTTCTTTTCTGCAAAAGAGGTACAATAATGCTATACTGATACATAGGGAAGCTGCAATTTAAAAAAAAAAGGTGAACTTAACCTTTAAGCATTAGTAAGGAAACCCCTGCTGGTCACCAATAAAGATACCTGCACACCAGTTTGTAGAGAACAGTGTTAACAGCAGTTGAAAGACAGCAAGGATTGGTTGCTTACATTGTCATTTGAGGGACAATGGACAGTATTAGTAGATCGTAAAAGGATTTTTTTTTCAAATTTACAATCAAACACTAATGTCTAAACACATTAAACAAAGTAAAGCTTTTTCAGACAAATCTGCATTCTCGTAGCTTAATGTGATATTAACCACTTGCCCTCCAGAGGATTTAACTCCCTTCATGACCAGGCCATTTTTTGCTGTTCGGCACTGCCCTATTTCAACTGGTAATTGTGCGGTGGTGCAATTCTGTACCCAAACAAAATTTATGCCCTTTTTTCACACAAATAGAGCTCTCTTTTGGTGGTATTTTATCACCTCTACGGTTTTTACTTTTTGCGCTATAAACAAAAAATGACCAAAAATTTGGAAAAAAAAGATATTTTTCACTTCTAGTTATAAAAAATATCCAATAAACTTAGTTAGTCATAGTCCAAAATGTATTCTGCTACATGTATTTGGTAAACAAAATCTCAATACATGTATGTTAATTGGTTTGTGTGAAAGTTAGTTATAGCATCTACAAACTATGGTATATATATTGTAATTTACGTAGCTTTTACTTTCTGACAGCCTATCACATTTCTTGAGGTGCTAAAATGCCAGGGCAGTACTCCCCAAGTACCTCCCCAAACGACCCCTTTTTGAAATTTTTTTATTTTTTGTTTTACACAAGTTGTCACTTTAATGATATATTGCTCATGCATGTCATGGGTATATGTGGAATAACACCCCAAAACACATTCTTCTACTTCTCCCAAGTATTGGGATACCACACGTGAAAGACTTTTTGGCAGCCTAGCTACATACAGGCCCCTAAAATCCAATGACCACCTCCAGGCTTTCAAAGAGCATATTTCCTCATACAGTATAACTTCCTTACTACCTATCACAGTTTCGGAGATTCTAAAATACCAGGATAGTACAAACACTATCCCAAATGCAGTAGCGGACTGACAACTCATGGGGCCCCCGGGCAATAGGGGATCATGGGGCCCCTGTGTCCTTGCCCAAACTCAAAAAAACCTATGAAAAAAGGTACCAGGGGCATGTCATGGGGCCCCCTACTAACCCCGGGCCCCTGGGCAGTGCCCGAGTTTCCAAATGGTCAGTCCGCCCCTGCCGAAATGATCCCTTTTTGGAAAGTAGACACCCCAAGGAATTTGATAAGAGGCATGGTGAGTATTTTACATATATAATTTTTGTCACAGGGTTTTGAAAAAAAAAAAAAAGAAAAGAAAAAATAAATTTTTGTTTTCTTTCTTTGTTTTCCAAAAACATGTGGCAACAAATGAGATCTGCAAAATACTCACCATGCCTCTTAGCAAATAGCTTGGAGTGCCAAGGGGTCATTTGGAGGGGTTGCTTGTACTATCCTGGCATTTTAGGGCCAACATTAGAAGTTTATGCCACACATCACCCACTCTTGAAGGCAAAGCCTTTTCTGGCACTTTTTGTTCACATGAAAAAACAGGTTTTTTTGCTAGAAAATTACTTTGAACCCCCAAACATTATATAATTTTTTTAAAGCAGAGGACCTAAAGAATAAAATGGTGAGTGTTGAAATTTTTTACGTCACACAGTATTTGCGTGATTGTTCAAACGCAAATTGTAATACACAAAAACACAATATATTGCCCAATTGTTTGATAAAATATAAAAGATCATGTTATGCTGAGTAAATAGATATCAAACATGACATACTTTAAAACTGCCCATGTCCGTGCAATGGCAACAAAGTACATACATTTTTATTATCGATAGGCGACGCTTTAAAAGCCTTTACAGGTCACCAATTTATATTAACACAGGAGGTCTAGTGCTAGAATTGCTGCCCTTGATCTGACATTTGTGGCAATACCTCACATGCATGGTGCAATTGCTGTGTACATACCGGAACTGGTCAACTCTTGAGCGCGCAGGGGGGTAAGGGTGCTTTTTTTTTTTTGTTATTTTGATTTTTTAAATTATTTTTACACTGTTCCTTTCACTTTTTTTTTTAATCACTTTTATTGCTGTCACAGGGAATGTAAATATCCCCTCTGACTGCAATAGACATCGACCAGTATTTGTTTCAGAAATCTAGGGTTTCTAGATATCTCCTCTGCCCTTACCTCATTTCATCTCACCAAGATCGGTGTGATCAGATGCTATCCCAATTTACAAATGGCGCTGTTTATAGCCTGAGAAACTGAAGTAATGAAATGCTTGCAGCTTCCGATTTCGTAGACTATAGAGATGATTGGAGCTATTCTGGTATCTGATCAGCTCTATGGTCAGCCAGCAGATCTGCCAGCTGCATCCTCGGATTCCCCTGTGGGACAGGAGAGCCCACGAAAACTGTGGAAGGCAGCAGGAGGGGGGGGGGGGTCCTTTCCTGCTGCTTGTAAAAACAATTCATCAGATAATTGGACACTAGGATTGCTTTTACATGTAAGCTGACCGCCAGCTGAAAATAAATGATACCAGGATGATGGCTTTAGCTGCAGGCATCATCCCGGTATAACCACTCAAAGTCCAGTGACGTACCAGTACATTGCTGGTCCATGTTGGGCATATATGTAACAGCATATGGGCATATGATGAATAGGGTCCGTGGACCAATATGACCACAATCTATTCTTTTTTGTAATGCCCATGTTGAATGCAAGTCCCAAAAAAGTTTTACATTCAGAAACCATGATAGGTTTCCATGTGGATTGTCTGGCAAGAGCTGAATTTGGGTGGGTGACGATGTATTGTTGTGCAAATAAATTGCCTTGGCCCACAATAAGTTGGTACAAATCTTCCATGAAAAACAAATGCAGTGCTGACAGTGAACGGGGCTGATCCTGATAACACTGCGTTTTTGGGGACACTATACAAAGGAGGCACTAGTATAGTTCTGTTCATGATCATTACATTGATCTGTACAAATACTATACTAGTAATGAGGGTGATCAGCGACCTATAGTGTGAGTGCGATAGTGTGTGGGCAATCTAATGCTAGCTGACCCTGGCTGGGTAGGACGCTTGGTGACCCTGATGTTATCTGATATCACTAGTGGCAGGAATGCAGTAATCATCGAAAAATGTTATATACTGACACTGTACTAATGGCACTAGCTGAGTTTCGGGGCTATTAACCATTAGCCGCCCGGCCAATGGCCGTTTGGCAGCTTCAAAACTGTCTCTGCACTCCGGGTGCACGCTATTTGGCGTGCTCCCGCACATGCGCAGTTTGAGCTAATGCAGAGCGGCGCAGCAGTGCGATCTGTCACCGCCCGTGCACCTCGGACTTGGCCGATGACAGATCCGAGTACCGGCTCCCGTTGATGGTACCATGTGACCTGCTGTGACCAATCACAGCAGGTCACATGACAGTTGTATACAATGGATGGCTTCATTCATGATGCCATCCATTGTACTGTATACTAGTGCCTAGCTGTGAATGGTCACAGCTAATCACATGCACATGTCATGTGATTAGCTGTGACCAAATCACAGCTAAGCACAAAAAAAAAAAAGCTGAATGAATCGATTTCATTCAGGTAAATGCTTGCTTATAGCAAAGTAATTCTTTGCTATAAGCAAATTGTGTAAAAAAAAAAAAAAAATACTGATCACTTCCCCAAAGTAGTACAATGTTACTATGGTAACATTGTACTACTTTGGTCATAGTAAAATATGAAAAAAAAATCTTAAAAAAAAAAAAAATGTAATAACAAATTAAATATAATAAAAAAAAAAATATATATATATATATTTTTTTTTTTTCATACTGTCACCAGTCAGTGTCCCTGTTCACCGCCATGCCAGTTATATGATGACGCTGTACTGCACTGGTGACAGTATGTAAAAAAAAAAATAGTGAAAATAATTTTTTTAAATTTTTAATTTTCCGAAAAATTATGACAAAAAAATACAACTTCAAAAAACTCGCCATGCCTCTTATGAAGTACGTCGGACTGTCTACTCTGCAAAAAGGGGTCATTTGGGGATATCTGTACTATTCTGACATTCTTGGACCTCAAGAAATTAGATTGGCTGTCAGTACTTCAGGATTGATCAATATTCAGATCTATACCATAGTTTGTGAACTCGATAACTTTCCTACAAACTAAAAAATACATCCTAATTTGGGTTATTTTCACCAAAGACATGTAGCAGAATACATCTCGGCCTAAATTTATGAAGAACAATTATTTATTTGTAAACTTTTATAACAGAAACAAAGAAAAATGTGTTTTTTTTTCAAAATTTTTGGTCTTTTTTTGTTAATTTAGCAAAAAATAAAAACCCCAGCGGTGATTAAATACCATCAAAAGAAAGCTCTAGTTGTGTGAAGAAAATGATAAAATTTTAGTTTGGGTACAGTGTTGTATGACCGCGCAATTGTCATTCAAAGTGTGAGAGCGCTGAAACCTGAAAAATGGCCTGGGCAGGAAGGTGTAAAATTGCACGGTATTGAAACGGTTAAAGGGTTAACAGGGGCAGTAAAAGGGTTAAATGTGCTAATGTAACGTGTGTGTGTAAAATGTATTGCTTTTACTCGGTGCCATGTTCTCTCTCTCCCTTGACTGACCGGGGGGCAGCGGGGGTCGCAGACGCGTTCACAACCCAAAATAGGAAGTGACGCAAGATTATGTTGCTTCGCCAAGAGCTGCTGCTCACCTGTACAATGCAGCTAAGCAGTTGGCAAGTAGTTAAAAAAAAACCCTTAGAAATTAAAAAAAAAAAAAATACTAAAATACTACAATGTTGCCATAGTAACATTGTACTACTATAGTGTGGGGGGGGGGGTGATCAGGGATGTTTTTTTTATTTTTACACTTTGCTTTGCAAGAGAAATAAAGATACTTTCTACTGCAATGCAAAGCTTGCTGTCATGAACCTAACTCATTTATGAACTGTCATGAATGAGTTAGGTTTTTGACAGCTCAAGATAGTGATCTGTAATTGGTTGGAGATAGTCACATGGTACAAGGTTCTGTGATTGGCCCCATGTATCATGTGACAGCTGTGGGCCAATCACAGCTCACTAGGAAGAGAAGCAGAACTGTTATGAATGAGATTGATTCATAACAGCTTTGCTTATATTGTGATCAGGTAATCACATAGCGCATCACCGAGATCGCATCACCGGGATCTTCATTCCGCTGTGTTCTCTGGACACAGTAGTCACGGGGGGAACAGTACTCTCTGTTAGTACAGCCAGAGCAACGTATGGGTATCTTACTTTTCCTTTAGCTGCCGCCCGGTATGTCCATTCACAAACAGAGCCATGGATTGGTCTCACCCCCTATCTCTCCTCATTGGCTCACTGGCTGTGATTGAGAGCAGTGGAAGCCAAAGGCTCATGTTGTGTGTCGGCCAATAAAGAGGGAGAGCCCCAAGAGAGCCGAGGGTCTTGTGCACATTTCTAAATTTTGAAGGGGCTCAGGTATGTATTAGGGGGGCTGCAGTACACCAAAGGTTTTTTTACTTTCATGGATAGAATGCATGAAGGTAAAAAACCTTGACCCTTTACAACCACTTTAAGGCTTAAAGGCGTAATGCTTTAAACGTTAAAGTGAATCATATAAATTTTACCTTACATTTTATAGTTCTAGCAGAAATGGAAAACAAATCAAAACAAAACAGAAACACCTTGACTCAATTTAATGTGTGGAAAGAAATAGGACTTGCACAGGTCCTAATGCCATGTGGGGAGATATCTTAGCTTATTAGCACCTAATGTGGTAATCTGATTCCTGAGCTTATTACCCAATAACAACTTACCTGCTATGAGTGTTGATTGCTTTTCACAACATACATGTTACATTGTCAAATGTATACTTACAGTAACCCACAGTAACCATTTATGATTCTAAAGCCGCAAAAAAACAAAGTGGATACTGATTACTTATTATGACTATTGCATGTTGAGGTTTTTTACTGATTAAGCCTGATTTTGGCTTAAAAGTATGCTAAATCTCAAACAATAAAAGTTATGTTGTCTGATAGCTATTGAAATTGGCCAGTTCAAACACAAAATGGGAATTTTGACATACCAATAAATTCTATATCTTGAAGCAGGGGCGGACTGACCATTGGGGAACTTGGGCACTGCCCGAGGGCCGGGGTCAGTAGGGGGCCCCATGAGATGTCCCTGGTACCTTTCATAGGCTTTTTTGGGTGTGGTTTGAGTGTGGGTGAGGACACAGGGGCCCCATGATCCCATATTGCCCAGGGGCCCCATGAGTTGTCAGTCCGCCCCTGTCTTGAAGTACAGTCCAAGACACAGGACAGCAAGTCATAGACTATTGGTTATGTTCTGCTACCTTCAGGTGATTGGACATTGGCAAAAGCTTTGCTGGGAATGCTCACTATGAACCCTCATACCACCACACTCACTCCACTGGACTTCAGTTTAGTAGCAAGCAGTGAGGAGCAAAAGAAGACAGAAGGGAGAGACCAGTGTCTTGTACTGTACTCCAACATATTGAATTTCCTGGTAAGTCAAAATTCTGATTATGTTAATCATACAGTACAGGACACAGGACAGCAAGTTATAGATCATGGGATGTCCCAAAGCAATAAACTAAGGAGTGGGTAACACAATAGCAAACAGGTGTACAAAAGGAAGGGTAAATTGACGCTAAGCACTCAGATAAGAGCTTGAAGCACCTTGCAGCCAAAGCTCACATCAAAAGAGGACTGAACATTCACCCAGTAAACATTTTAAAATTTTATAAATGGAAGACCAGGGGGCCTTGAAAACCTGCAAACTTTTCAAACAGGTCCTTGATGCTGAAAAGCTCAAGACACCTACAGATCTGTTGGAATGAATCCTATGAGGAAAACTTTGGAAATGAGTAGCCTGAAGCATCTGGCAAGACAAAATGAGGCAGGTGGAGGGTTCAGAAGGAAAATGTTGTGGCTAGCTAGACCCTAACCGTTCTGACTACATCCACGCAGTGGAGTGAAATCTCCTTGGCATGCACATAGAAAAGAGAAGACAATGTCTTTATTGAGGTGAAAGTAAGAGACTACCTAGGGGAGGAAGGGTGGTTTGGATCCCATTGGATCACCTTGTCCTTGAGTAAAACAAGAAAAGGTTCCCTGCAAGAAAGGGCCGCCAACTCAGAGACACGCTGATGGAAGTGATGGCCACCCTTCTCATGAGATTCACCAATGAGATATCCTGAATTGGTTCAAAGAGAGGTTTTTTAAGAACTAAAATTACCATATTCAGGTCTAATTGAGACAAAAGTTAGAAGGGGGACATGAGAAACTCTTTGTATAAAGAACTTCATAAGCCCTTCACAAGTTCACAAGAGTGTGAAGCCAAAGGTATTTGGAATAGAATGGATAAGGTCAAAACATTTGATGAATAGAATATTCTCAGGGTTAAGGTGTTTACTTCTGCACCAGTCAAAGTAGGCCCTCTAAGTGCAATGGTAGATCTTAGGAGAGGTAGATTTTCTCACTTTAAGTAAGGTGTGAATGACAAAGTCATCCATGCCTATACCCATTAGGACATGGATAGCCATAAACTGAGAAGCAGAGTGGAAAAGAGAACCCTGTGATAGGAGATCTGGCCTGTTTGACAGAGGACCATGCACGTTAGCCAGGAGATTGTGAATGTCTCTGCGCCAAGTTCTCCTGGGCCAATTTGGAGCAATGAGAATCACCAGAATCTGTTCTTCCTCTATCTTGCAGAGCAGTCAAGGGAGAACCTTCACTGGAGGGAATATATACACTAGTCTGAACTGAGACCAAGGATTCACAGGGCATCCAGCAAAGGTCAGGGGATCCCTGGACCTGGCCACAAATCTATCTAGCTGAATCCGGAGACCATGGCATCCACATCTTGTGTTCCCCCTTTATGATCAGAAAGAGAGACAACTCCCCTGGGACTATGAGTTAGAAAGTGAGAAAATTACCTTGCCAGTTTTTTCCACTCTTGGTATGTGGATAGCAGAGAGGATTGGAATGTGGTTCTCCTCCCAATAGAGAATCAGGCTTGCTTCTTTCAGGGTTGCCTGTCTTCTGGTACTCCCTTGATGGTTTATGTAGGCCACAACCATGGTGTTGTTATCTGATTGCACCCTGACTGAGTGACTGTTTAGGAGAGGGGTCCAGTGTAAGAAAGTATGTTTTATGACTCTCAGTTCCAGAATGTTTATGAGATTCATTAACTCCAGTGTTTTCCCCTGTCAAGGAGTTGTAGATCTCACCTCAGCCCTTCAGGCTTGCCTCCTTTTTTATCACCTTCCAAGGAGAGCAAAGGAATGATTTCTTGAATTTTAGAGTTGCTTTTGAAATCTATAATGCCAGGGAGATTTTTGTCTGTTTGGCTGTTGTTTTGCTACTTACAGCAGTAGTGGGCGGTCTAGCAAAGGGATCTGCTTGTTCACATCATGAGGATGTTGAATAGCAAAGGTATTTTGTGGAACCTAGCGAAGAGAACAGCCTCATAAAATGCCATAATGAGGTCCAGAACCCTCATGCAGAAGCTAGCCGTGGGATGCCTGACTGACAAAATGCCACAAATAAATAGATACTACACATGTCAAATATGTGCCAGAGAAACAGTGAAAAATGACAGTACTCTAAATTATCATGGCTGCTGCTTTCAACACCTTTACAGCTCATAAGCTATGCGTTAACCACAAACGAGGTAGCTAGAATTAGTGTGCAGGGATACCCAATATGTGCTGCGCAAACACTTTTGACACATAAGTGTGTGTGTGTGTGGGGGGGGGGGGGTGATGATTTACATTCTTTTGTTCTATTTATTTATTTTATTATTTTTTGAGTTATTAAACTCTTGTTAACACAAGGGGGCTAACACACCTCTCTATTTAAAAGCATTTGGCAGATGTGTCTGATGTGCACATGACATATGTGTAATATGTTGATAGCTGCACCTTGAATTGACATTGTATTTAAATAAGCATAATAAAAAAACCTCACATTTTTTGTCAGCTATCCTGATCTTAATTATCTATATACAGTATACAAAGTTAAAGTGGAGCTTTATGCCTAAATTAAAAATGGGCGATCAGGCAGGAATTTTAATGCAGGCGAGACACGCATATGCGCAGCTCACTGTACAAATTCGCCAATGCATGTGCTGGAGTGACATCATCCCTGCATGGCCAATGAAAGTGGCTGGCGATTGAGACCAGAAAGCCAGCCGCCCCAAGATGTCAGCGGTCGGGCAGGATACTCAGGGACACTACATCGCTGGAGCCGAGGTGAGTATAGTCCTTTTGAGTCATGCTAGCATGTAATAGGACTGATGATGAAGATGATGGTGATAATAATAATTTTAAGTCTGACAAAGACGTTATGGGGAAATATTGTGCAAATACTGTTGGTGATCATAAAACATAGTTATAAAACACTTATTTAAACCTTATAAGGAAAACAAAAATTCAATTTTCAATTCTAAATACCAAAGGTACACATTTTTTTTCCAACAACACAAATTTGAGCTTCAATATATATTTTTTTACTTCACATTCTGTATAGAATACACATGCAGTCTTACACACATTCTTTCACACACACAGAAGCAGAATAAAATGAGAAACTGCTGTATGTAGGCTAACAGCCTCTGCTTGCGTGCTAAGAACAAAAAAGAACATGACAAATACTCCCTGAATACCCAGCCTTTAAATATGTACGAGTCTTACGCACGCAGAAGCGAGTTACAGAGGAAACTGCATACATTATCCTAATCACAGTTAGCAATAGACAGTAGAACATTTAGTGCATGGGATCACAAGCCTATGAGGGGAAGACAAATACAGAAATTAAATCACGCCAGGAAAATATCAATGTACATTCAAAGCAATAAACACAATTAAAATATTTTGTGCTATGATTTTATTAGTGAGTAGTGCATTGTATAAAAAACATGGGGAAATATATCTAAATATTTAAATTGCAGATGTAACATTGACATATTTTATATTCATATTATTATACAGATTATTAATATCTCCCAATGACCAACAGAAGAAAATATATAAATCACAAAGCCATTTATTAATAGGCCACAAAGTGGATAATTCATTAAAATGTAAAGACCCAATAAATGGTTTGGCCTTAGTGTAAAGTTTAATAGACTGTTTTTTTTTTCCATTTTCATAATACATCTAGTGAACACAGCTCTTGCTATTAAGCAACAATACATCTAGAAAAAACATTTCTGCCATAAATCTGCTATATGTTTTAATTACATATGTATATCATACCATCACATATCCCAAAAGTAAGTTGGTTATTGTTCATTTCATGACAGTGGGCAGAGCCATTCAAATCATGCTTTCATACCCCATCAGCCAGATACACATACAGAATCGCTGGTTTATAGCAAAAATATAGCCTAACATCATAGAGCCATTTATTCCAAAAATATATAACTACCTATACTAGCTACAATATTAGACTATATTAGCACTATACACCTACTGTTCTGGATCAGCACCTGGCATATACAGTAGAGGCATGTAGAAATGATTTGCATGGCTATACCCACTGTTCTAAAATGAGGAATAATCCTCTTAATTTTGAAACATGTGATACAATGAGACATTTGAATTCCTTTCATACTAAGAAGGCTCTAATGTGCTAGGTACTGGTTCAGTTGGAGAACTTTTAGATTGCTTTCGTTCCTTCTCACCATAACCTGGGAAATTATACTATGCTATACTATGCTTGAATAATCAAATTAAGTTTTGGCAGCTGAACAAAAAAAAAAGTTGATTTTTTAATAGTTTACAATGATTTCTTTTACATTTATAGTTATCTTTTCAATGCAAAATGTCTAAGAGATAATTTTATACTAGACCAATTCCATCAAGGTTTAAACCAGATTGATAATCCTGTGTTGTCAAAATATAAACCAAAAAGAGAAATATTTAATTAAATCCCCCAATCCTTTCACGCACACAGTTTTTTCATTGATATTATTTTTTTGAGCTAGAGTAAAATACATGCATTTAGCAAGGTATCTCTTTTGAAACGGTGTAGTGGCAATCCTAATTATTTTTTTACTTGGCAAAACAATTTTAGTAAACAATCATATTGTACAGGTAAAAAAGCTCATTTATTAATTGTCTAAAGAGTTTAATTACACTGGGGGAGAAACTGGTGCACTCGGAATCTGGCGCAGCTGCGGTAGCCAGTCAGCTTCTAACTTCAGCTTGTTCATTTAAGCTTTGGTAATAAAACCTCAAAGCTGATTGGTTCCTATGCAGAGCTGCACCAGATTTTGCACTGTCCAGTTTTAGTAAAAAAACACTATGTGTGGTTCAGACAGTCAACTGAATTGTTTCAGGTAAACACATACCTGCTAGTAAGTTTAAAAAAGTTAGCATTTACGTGTTGCTTAAGTCAATAATTTAGTCGCTTGGTCACATTAAAAAAAAAAAAAACCTAAAAGAGTCATTTAGCACTAATGTTTTTGCAATCCCACAGTACCTGAACCAACCCCCCCCCCCCCCCCCCCCCCCCCCCCCCGAATCTATAGAAAACACATTAAAAAGTCTGAACATTGTTCTAATGTGAGGTCTGAAAAAAATGCTAATCCACTAATAGACAAAACAAAAGAACTTTTGTTTCTAGGTACCCGGAAAAGCAACAATGATGTTTGGCATGTTTTGACATGTCCAATCTCTATTCATTTGGCTAATCCCTGCTTGAGATGGATGCATTTAATAATTTCCTGCAAAGTCATCTTTTTCTGGAAATGCTCATACGCAATTCCCCTAATAATTAATGACAACTATCTAATTAATTTTGTCACTCCAATTTCTTGTTGCCCTTGGTGTTGCTCTTCTGAGGAACTCACGCTCTTCAGAAGTCATTGAATAAGCAATAAATTATCATGAACATTACTTCTCTGTCCTTGTTATCATTTCTACTTTTCTTTTTCAATATACATTCTTGGGGTGTGCAGTTTCTATTAGGAAATTAAAAGATCTGAGCTACATTTCTCCATATTCATGTCTGGCTATTCAATAAAAAAGTGTATCACTCCACTAATAAAAATTCCCAAGTTGGGAATAGTAAAAATGTATAATAACAATTATTAACATATATTTTAAACTACATAGCAGCTATACATTTTGGAAATAAACTCTAGAGAATCACTGAAACCCACATCTAAAAGTCAAAATGTCCATATTTTCAACAAATGTAATGATTAAAGGTAACAACAGCCATAGGATTATTATTATACGGATCTTATAAATCAGTTTGTGCTGTGTTTTACAATATAGAGGGAGACAGTTCAGTTACAACAAAAGAGTGTTAGAGGACCCTGCTCATAAGAACTTACAATCGAACAATAATAATCAGTGTATTCAGCTGTTGACCAGCAAGTACAGTCAGATTGCCTTGTTCAGTTCTATCATAATTAGATGTATGTAAGAAACATAGATGCTACTGTTACAAAAAGTTTGAGATAATGTACAAGAAAACGTTGACTGAGCCTATGCTTATTTGTACTGAACTATATTTAAATTCATTGACCCTGTGTTGGATACTGACTCTACCCATGTACATTCTATTGTATGTTTCCCTATTTGTAAGGCTAGTGGAGCCTCATTTAAACTGTAGTTTAACTCAAGGATCTTAATAAAGCTTGTTGGGAGAAATCAAATTACCTATTCCTATATTCCCTCTAAACTGACATAATTATTCTAGCTGCAACATTGGGCTATGTATAAAGAATAGACACACTGAAACTACTGCTTTCCTGCTCATATGCAACCTTTTCTACCTACTGTATATAAAGGATTAAAGGGCTAACTGACATACTGGTAAAACAATAATTTTCTTTTAAGTTTCATAGCGTAAGAAATTTTTGCTGCATAAAAAAATACCTGCTCCAGAACAACATGAAAAACTTGCATAGAGGGAGAGACTGTATAACAAGCAATAACCTTTACCATGACTTTAGTGTCATAATAACAATTAAGAATTTATGTTGTCAAAGTCCAAATGCAGCTTTTTGGAATGATTAAACTCAGCAACTATACCTAAAACTGTTAAAAATGGTAGGCAAATGTCAAACTGATGCTGAACTGAACTGAAACTTGCATTTTAAACAAAACCATCTAACATGATTTTATAAATAGGATATAAAAAAAAAAACACTAACAAAATTGTGTAATATGTTGTTGGATCACTTATAAATAATTCCTTAGTTTATTTTAATATGGTCATGGCCATTTGTATTGCCCCCTTTAAAATGTAAATTAATAATTGTTTGAAATTTGAAATTTCAGGAAATTGTAAACTATATATATTGAGATACATAGTTATCTAATTTCCCTTATCACCAGCACAAAAAAATGGCAACCGCCCCAACCTATAACCAGCCTTAGCAGTAAGGTGCACATGGAAGGGTAATGCACATCACAAACAAAATATTTCCCAGTAACACTTACCAGCCAGCCTGCAAAACAACCAATTTGGCCCTGTCTAACAGTTTGCATTAAAAACAAAAGAGTTGTGTTTGCACACATTTGCAAATACATGCGTAAATCACAGTCCCACATCAAAGATCCTCTGTATACTATGAACTTCAGTACTCATAACAATTTTTTAAAAAGCTCTCCCATTATTATTTAATCTTTCCATTAATAATTGAATAAAGGTATATGTGAGATCCTGCTCTTTAGTTGATAAAAAGTAATATTATACCTCAAGCTAGGAAGTAGGCGGGCACCATGAAGAATGTGGGCATCTGAAGCCCGAAGGTCTATATTTCCGGTATTAGGTGCTGCTGACTATCCTAGCATTCACCTCCCAATCTTGCGCCTGTGCAGTAATGACACTTCATTCCTAACTAGGATTTGCAAGGACTCCTGGGATAGAAGACCCGATATCCCAGGAGACCTTGTGAATCACCTTATTACGTCATCGCCTAGGCAGCAGGGACCGGAAGTGTCACCTTTGCCCACTATTTAAAGGTATTTACAAAAAAAAAATATATATATATATATATATATCCAAGTCCAACAGTACAACAAAAGGGCATTGCTAATAGAACAAACAAAAAAAAGGGTGGAACTCCGCTTTAACTCTAAAATTTCCAGAGCCTCCATAGTAGGAGCACATATAGCAATGGATAGGTTAAGGGCAGGTGTGCCTGGAGGAGCCCATCCCTCCTTAAAGGTACAGGGATGCACCTGATGCCCAGATATAACAAAATGACAGCAAGGGCATCCAGTGCATCAATGCATCCAAATTAGCTAACTGCACAAAAAAAATGTCAACCACCCGAACTTATAACCAACCTTAGCAATAAGGTGTACATGGAAGGACAATACACATCACAAACAAACAAAGGGTTTCCCAGCAACACTTACTAGCCAGCCTGCAAAGCAACCAATTTGGCAAGTCTAACAGTTTGCATTAAAAACAGAGGGCTTTGTTTGCATGCATTTGCAAATACATGCATTCGCCACAGTGCTCCTACTATGGAGGCTCTGGAAATTTTAGAGTTAGGTCCACAGTATACAGAAGACCCATGACGCAGGACACTGACCTCGTTGATGGGTGAATCAATCAACTTTCTTTCTGGCAACCAGCGGTTGCAGGAAAGAAAATTTCTCCAAATATGGCTGACTTAAGGCACTGTGCCTCTGACTGCTAGTCTCAAGAGGTTTGAAGTGAGAAATGATCATCAATGTATTGCTCACTGTTCTCTTTGCTGGAGAAGAAGCTGCAGACAAGCATCTGTACGCTTCTGTTAAATTCACTCTGTGGGTCCCAGTTTTCTAAACCACTTCTGCTGCAGCTGCTTCACCGTTCTTTCATCAATCATCAGACCACAGTCATCAAAGGGGCAGGCTCCGACATTAGAAAGCAAGAGCCTCCCCACAGATACGGAGACAGTGCAGTACAAGAATTGACAATTCAGTAACAGGGAAATAATCAGCTGCAGGGAGACCATAGGTAGTACTGGTAACTAGTCTTTTGTCTTTGTCTTTTTGGGTAGTCCAGTATATAGACTTTTTAATGATCACCAAGAGAATGGTTAAAGGTTTTAAGTCTGATCATGGTGGGTACCATTTATGTGAATGCATATTCCAGCAATTACATCTTATAACTTGTAATGTTAACGTATACAGTATATCATGCTTTTATCTTTTACATTTGGATAATTTTATACTGATATGTAGGGATGCACCAATACCAATACTCGTACTCATGAAAATGCTTCTGATACCAGAAACTGATACTCTGCGGTGCAATTTTCATCAATACAAAACACAAATTTCAATGCAAAGAATAGCATGCGATTTAAACAGGAATGTGATTCCTGTCCAAATCGCATTTTTCATCAATACAAATCGCAATTTTCATCAATACAAAACACAAATTTCAATGCAAAGAATAGCATGCGATTTAAACAGGAATGTGATTCCTGTCCAAATCGCATGCAGTTTCCCCACTGCTCCTGTGTGAACCCAGGCTTGTCATAGCTAGAGTTCACACAGGAGCTGTGAAGGAAAACTCCCTGTACTGATCCCTTGCTCAGTAGAGAGTGGGCATGTGGGGATGTATACATTGGAGACAGATGCTCCAGATTGTCAGATGTAGGAGAGAAAAAGAATCCGCGGAGATTTGAAATCCCCACAGCCTTTTCTCCTCTCCTTGCAGGGATGACAGTTCAGGCTAGAGGGCTTTTGATTGGTCAGCACTATCACATGGACAGTGCTGATCGATCAGCTTTCTAGCCCATACTGTCATCCTTGCAAAGAGAGGAGAGAAAGCCACTGGGATATAAAATCCCCAGACCTGTGAAGCAACTTTCTCTCCTCTCCTTGTAGGGATGACAGTATGGGCTAGACAGATTTCAAATCCCTGCCGCTTTCTCTCCTTTCCTACAGCTGAGAATACTGAGCATCTGCCTCCATCTGCCACCAAGGTACACATCCCCACACGCTCTTCTCTCCAACTCTCTGCTGCGGGAAACCTCCCTGCACTGCTCCTGTGTGAACTCAGACTATAACAAGCATGGGTTCACATAGGAGCAGTGGGGAAACCGCATGTGATTTGGATAGGAATCACATTCCTGTTCAAATCATATGCTATTCTTTGCGGTGCAATTGCAATTTGCATCAGCACACGGTATTGGCGAGCACTTGACCAAAAGGGTCAAAAAAGCGTATTGGTGCATTCCTACCAATATGTAATAAAGTGAAGATTTTATACAATTCATTTGGTTGCTTTTAAAGTTTCATTAAATATGAAAATTACATTCTCTTACTTAAAAAAATGTGTATGAAATATATTTCCTTCCTATGTATATTATTTATTAATATTATATATTTAGGGTCCATGCACACTGGCTTAAAAAACACAAGTGCTCTTGGCAGAAAAAAATGCTATTTTTTTTTTACTGGCGTTTATGAGCGTTTAACAACGTTTATAGTTTTTTCCTGCCAGAAAACCATAATCGAAAATGCAAAACAGAAGGGTTGGGGTTTGATTTTGCTTCTTCAGGCAAAATGCTAAACTCCTTTAGAAGTGGTGTTTTTTTAAGCCAGTGTGCATGGAGCCTTAATGGGTAGTGACAGAAAAATCATTGATTTCTCTGTCAAGCTCCTTTATCAACAAATTTTCTCCATGTTTTATGCTGGGTGGAATATAAAAGGAATTAGGTTTGAAAGGTGCTACCAGTTGAGCAGCCAAGTAAAAAAAAAAATAAAGGTAATTTAAAGCTGGATTGGTCTGAAAGAATTATTGTGACACCCACTAAAAAGGGACCCTTGCTTTTCAGCTATACAAAACACATTCCTTTAAATTCACATAAAAGCCCTGTTTCTGCTTTATTTAATCAAAGCTTTTAGGTTTCTCAGAAAGTTTTTTTTCTTGTTTTTCCTTCAGATTGTATCATAGAATTACGCATTATGAAGTGGTATTATTTATTTTAAAGCAACGGTTATGCTTTTCCTTTTTCCTTTTTTTTCTTTTGCTGTTTTTTTTAAGCTGTTCGTTGTACACTTTTATCCACAGGTGTTAGTAATTATAGGGAGCACCATCATTATCTTCATCTTTTTTTATCAGTCAACATATTAGTAATCTAGTTGATTTTTGCAAAGTCTAATAGAGCAAATTGATATTACAAACCTTCTAATAAAAGTAGGATGTTAATCTAAATTCTAGATTTAAATTCTAGGTAAGTGTTACGATATAGATATTTTTTGGGATATTTGATTTTGTATATCTCAATGCACCTTTGACATAAGAATGATGAAATGAGTAATTTAAATAAAAAAGTATAAATAAAGCAATTACAATTATGCAAGTTGTTAAACAATAAACTACATTTAAAGTGATTCAGTGCTTCTTATTTATAGATCAACAGCTAATTGCTATCACTGCATTTATTTTCCTACTAGATATAAACTGTCTTTTATCCAATTTATAAAACATGGACATAAAATGCTGTGATCATTAGGTGGCATGTAAATAAATAATGAAAACAAAAGAAACAGGTGAAAATAGACAAAACAAAAAACATTAAAAACAGCAGCAAAAAATATAAAATCAAGTATTAGAAAAGCTCTTTCTTTAGATTTGTTTTCCCCTGAAACAAACAATTATGTTAGCTTTAGAATGATACAAATTAACAGCAACATGTCAAGGAAAAGAAAGGGTGGAAGTAATTTATATATGCATTAACAAAATTCTATTACAAAATACATTTCCTGGAAGTTCACTTTTGGCAAATAAATGAGGAGGAACCAAGGAAAAGTTGTCCAGAGAAATTTTATTTGTATACACTGCTCAAAAAAAATTAAAGGAACACTTTGAAAACACATCAGATCTCAATGGAGAAAAATATCATGCTGGATATCTATACTGATATGGACTGCGTAATGTGTTAGGAATGTAAGGATGTCCCATTGTTTGATGGAAATGAAAATGATCAACCTACAGAGGACTGGATTCAAAGACACCTCGAAAATCAAACGATGCAGCAGGCTAGTCCATTTTGCTGAAATTTCATTGCAGCAACTCAAAATGGTACTCAGTAGTTTGTATGGCCCCCAAGTGCTAGTATTCATGCCTGACAATGTCAGGGCATGCTCCTAATGGGACGATGGATGGTGTCCTAGGGTATTTCCTCCCAGATCTAGACCAGGGCATCACTGAGCTCCTGGACAG
This sequence comes from Staurois parvus, assembly GCF_062004578.1. NCBI lineage: Eukaryota > Metazoa > Chordata > Amphibia > Anura > Ranidae > Staurois > Staurois parvus. Next base: position 10,111,810 of record NW_028318095.1, on the reverse strand, counting down.
TCTGAGGTGTAGCCTGGTGGCGTCAGATGGACCAAAACATGATATCCCAGAGGTGTTCTTTGGATTTAGGTCACATGAGCATGGGGGAAATTCAATGGTATCAATTCCTTCATCCTCCAGGAACTGCCTTCATACTCCCGCCACATGAGACTGGCCATTGTCGTGCACCAGGAGGAACCAGGACCCACTGCACCAGCGTGGGGACTAACAATGGGTCCAGGGATTTCATCCCAATACCTAACGGCAGTCAGGGTGCCATTGTCTAGCCTGTTGAGGTCTGTGCGTCCCTCCATGAATATGCCTCCCCAGACCATCACTGACCCACCACCAAAACGGTCATGCTGAATGATGTTACAGGCAGCATAACATTCTCCACAGCTTCTCCAGACCATTTCACGTCTGTCACATGTGCTCAAAGTGAACCTGCTCTCATCTGTGAAACGCACAGGGTGCCAGTGGTGGACCTGCCAATTTTGGTGGTCAGTGGTAAATGTCAACCAAACTTTATGGTGCTGGAGAGTGAGCACAAGGCCCACTACAGGACGTCAGGCCCTCAGGCCACCTTCATGAAGACTGTTTCTGATTGTTTGGTGAGAGAAATTCACACTAGTGGCCAGCTGGAGGTAATTTTGTAGGGATCTGGCAGTGTTCATCCTGTTACTCCTGGCACAAAGGAGTAGATACTGGTCCTGCTGATGGATTAAGGACCTTCTACAGCCCTTGCTAGCTCTTCTAGAGTAATTGCCTGTCTCCTGGAATCTCCTCCATGCTCTTGAGACTGTGCTAGGGATACAGCAAACCTTCTGGGAATGGCACATATTGATGTGCCATCCTGGAGAAGCTGGACTGCTTGTGCAACCTCAATAGGGTCCAGGTATCGCCTCATGCTACCAGTTGTGACACTGGCCCTAGCCAAATGCAAAACTAGTGAAAAACACTCATTAACACTAAAGCAGCTGAAACTGATTATCAACTCCCTCTGCTACTTAACTGGCCAGATCCCGGGAGTTTAATTGGCTTGATGCCATACTCTGATTAAAAAGTGTTCCTTTAATTTTTTTTAGCAGTGTATATACACTAAATGGCCAAAAGTATTGGGACACCTACCTTTACACACACATGAACTTTAATGGCATCCCAGTCTTAGTCCGTAGGGTTCAATATGGAGTTGGCCCACCCTTTGCAGCTATAACAGCTTTGACTCTTCTGGTTAGGCTGTTCACAAGGTTTAAGAGTGTGTCTATGTTGATGTTTGACCGTTCTTCCAGAAGCACATTTGTGAGGTCAGGCACTGATGTCGGACAAGAAGGCCTGGCTCGCAGTCTCTGCTCTAATTCATCGGGTTGAGGTCAGGACTCTGTGCAGGTCAGTCAAGTTCCTCCACCCCAAACTCACTCATCCATGTCTTTATGGACCTTGCTTTGTGCACTGTTGTGCAGTCATGTTGAAACAGAAAGGGGCAATCCTCAAACTGTTCCCACAAAGTTGGGAGCATAAAATTGTCCAAAATGTCTTGGTATGCGACACCTTAGGAGTTCCCTTCACTGGAACTAGGGAGCCAAGTCCAACCCCGGAAAAACATCTTCACACCATAATCCCCCTCCACCAAACTTTACATTTGGCACAATGCAGTCAGGCAAGTACCATTCTCCTGGCAACCACCAAACCCAGACACATCCATCTGATTGCCAGACATAGAAGCGTGATTCATCACTCCAGAGAACATGTCTCCACTGCTCTAGAGTCCAGTGACAGTGTGCTTTACACCACTGCATCCAACGCTTTGCGTTGCACTCGGTGATGTAAGGCTTGGATGCAGCTGCTCGGCCATGGAAACCCATTCCATGAAGCTCTCTACGCACTTGTTGTGCTAATCTGAAGGCCACATGAAGTTTCGAGGTCTTTAGCTACTGACCCTGCAGACAGTTGGCAACTGTGTGCTTCAGCATGGACTGACCCCGCTCAGTCATATTACGTGGCACTTTGAGGCTGAGTTGCTGCTGTTCCCAGTTGCTTCCACTTTGTTATAATACCACTAACAGTTGACTGTGGAATATTTAGTAGCAAGGAAATTTCATGGATGGATTTATTGCACAGGTGACAACCTAGCATGGTACAATGCTTGAATTCACTGAGCTCCTGAGAGTGACCCGATCTTTCACAAATGTTTGTAGAAGCAGTCTGCATGCCTAGGTGCTTAATTGTATACATGTGGCCATGGAGGTGATTGGAACACCTGAATCCAATGATTTGGAGGGGTGTCCCAATACTTTTGGCAATATAGTGTATATATATACTCTTTCAGAGGTAGTGGTATTATTATTTTATTATTATCATCATAACAGTTTGATTTAGTTCCAACAGTTTTCATTTTGCTTTAGTAGAATAATAATAATAGAGACAGTACAGTTACAATACAATTCAAGACAAAAGGGTTAGGAGGGTGCTGCTTTACAGCTTACAATCTAAATGGAGAGGCAACTGGTTTGAAAAGTAATAACTGCAAAGGATGAGTTTTTGGAGAAAGAAAATTCCAGTTGTTAGGTAGATGTAGGTTAAGCTTCCCCAAAGAGATGAGTTTTGAAGATCGCATATAGGCAGATAGAGGACATAGCCAAATGGATTGGGGTAAGGAATTCCAGAGGAAGAGAGAGGCTCTGGTAAAATACTGCAGGTGAGTATGGGAGAAGGTTATGATGGGGGTTAGGAAGCAGAAGGTGTTGGGAGAAGCAATGCGGAAGATTTGGATGATGTTTTGGGATAAGGCTGAAGATTTAGGTTGGGACAACTTTATATGTTGTATTTTGAATGTTATGCATTGTGAGAGTAGAAGTCAATGGAGGATTTGGAAGAGAGTGTTGGTTGACATTGAGGGGGGATTTACTAAAATTGGTACACACAGAATATGGTGCAGCTGTGCATAGTAGCCAATAATAAGGAAGTGAATATAAGCTTTTTTGGTGTCAGGTATTAAGAAAGAGCACATTCTGGAAATGCAGAGGAGATGAAGGGAGCAAAATATGGTCAGTGATTTGGATGTGGAGATGAAAGAGGAGGTCAGAGTGCAGGATTACAGATAACACTCTGGTCTGAGGGGAATTGTTGATTGCAGTGTTGATCTTGATGGAGTTGCTGAAGGAGGGGACGCTCGGTCAGGTAGGAAATATCATGAACTTAGTTTTGGACTGAGTTTGAGGAATAAATAAAGAATTCAGCGTGATAACACTTTTTGGTAAATGTAATTACCATTGTTTCTAGTTTTCCGTGCTCCTTAGATTTCTCTGGATCCTAGACTAACATTGTACATGGGGCCTTTACTTCTGGTTTGAATTCCACAACCAGAAACTTGGACAAAAGGTAGCCCTAAATGGATCAAAATTCAGTTGGTTCAGCAGGGACCTGATGAAGATAAATCCATGTATAAGCAGGATATTTCCCGATCGATCAGTGCCATTGGCTGCAGCTGGCAACACTGAACATTGTATTCTGATAGCGGGAAGGCTATCCACTGTTAGAATACAAAAGCTCAGAGGGAAGGATTCCCCTATCCGCAGTGTGAGGATGGTGGAATCAGATCTTTTTTGTCTTTCAACTCACTGGTTGAATGAAAAAAAAAATGTATGACCAGCTTTAGTCCTTAGTATTCAGCTGCCCAATGTAAGAGCCTATACTGGCCACAGAGGCTTTCATATTGCTATATGATGAATTTATGGATTAGTTCCAGAGTAAGTGGAGTTTGGCTTCTAGGGTTCAGGAACTTTCTCACCCACAGAAAACTAGTTGAAGGTTACAAACATAGCTGCATACATCCCAGTGTCAGCACTTTGTCTAGATTATTAATTGAGTCACTGAGCACTTTAAACTTTTGCTGAATCAGATGATAAGTAGCCTGTAATGCTACAGTATATTGCATCCTACAGTTTACTCAGTAGGTTATATGAACTTTATCTTTAGACTTTGTTGTCTGCAGACGCCTTTCTACAGCACAATGCTTTCAAAATATTCTTTATAAGCATTTACTTATATATGATTGCTTAAAATTATTTTGTACAGATTTTGCGGCTAAAACTGAATAGTACATGTAAGAATTAATAATGCAATACGTACAGCAGTGTTTAGAAAGACAAGCTTAAATGGATACAAACACATAGAAACAGATCTAACAAATAGGATGTTACCATACATTTCACTGAAATATGGTCATAGTCTGCAAACAATGTCCTCTATGTAAATGCAGAAATCTTACACGCTACTCTTCTGTGCTACTACTGTGCTACATAAGCCATGGTATAGGGTATCAAACTCACAGAGAGGCCTGAAACTGTTTTATTTCCACATTTCTGTCCTCTATAGGCCTGAAAAATCTTTCATATCTGTTTTTATTGTTGTTTTTTGTTTAATATAGTTGAACTAGCAATGTATTAAGCTTTATAAAACTGCCTCGTTTACAACAGTTATAGGACTGGCTTGTGTGGATATAGGGGTGAAATTAAATCCATGCAAAAACCTAGTTGTAAGACTAGCAGCAAGACAGTTGCTGTTTAATAACATTCACATAGTCCCCATGGGCAGAGACAATTTTTAGGCTTGCTGTATTAGACACCAACTGCCTACATCAGGGTTCTTCAAACTACGGCCCACAGGCCACATGTGGCCCGCCGAGGCCATTTATCCAGCCCGCCAGCAGGGGCGGGACAGGAAGGGACACTAAGTACAGGGGCGGGCAGGGGGCTGCTATATCTTACTTGGCTCCGGTCCCAGCCCCACGACAATCCAGTCCAGGAAGCGCTGCTCCTTCATTCACTCCGGCCACTCCCTCACTCCTGCCGCTCGGCTCCGCCTCCTCACCGGTGATTGAGCGCCAGAACTGTAGCTCAGGAAAGACACACAAGCGGCCAATCACCGTCGAGGAGGCGGAGCCGAGCGGCCCCGCGAACATCGAGTGAGGGAGAGGCCGATGTGAAGAAGGACAACTGACAGGTAAGTGTGCCGTGCTGATGGTGCTGCTGCAACCAGGTATGCTGGCTGCAGTAGCACCTAGACTGGAACAGGGGTCAACAAGTTACATGTCATTGGTGTCAGTGGGAGGAATAGTGCCCCATCATTGGTGTCACTGATTCTAATGATGGGGCATTATTCCTCCCACTGACACCAACGATGGGGCACTATTCCTCCCCCACTGACACCAACGATGGAGCACTATTCCTCCCCCACTGACACCAACGATGGAGCACTATTCCTCCCCCACTGACACCAATGATGGGGCACAATGCCTCCCACTGACACCAACGATGGGGCGCAATTCCTCCCACTGACACCAACGATGGATCACTATTCCTCCCCCACTGACAACAATGATGGGGCACTATTCCTCCCCCACTGACACCAACGATGGAGCACTATTCCCCCCCTCCCACTGACACCAACGATGGGGCACTATTCCCCCCTCCCACTGACACCAACGATGGGGCACTATTCCCTCCCCTCCCACTGACACCAACGATGAGGCACTATTCCCCCCCTCCACACTGACACCAACGATGGGGCACTTTTCCTCCTCCCACTGACACCAATGATGGGGCACTATTCCTCCCACCACTGACACGAATGATGGGGCACTATTCCTCCCACTGACACCAATGATGTGGCACTATTCCTCCCACTGACACCAATGATGGGGCACTATTCCTCCCACTGACACCAATGATGGGGCACTATTCCTCCCACTGACACCAATGATGGGACACTATTCCTCCCACTGACACCAATGATGGGGCACGTTTCTTCCCACTGACACCAATGATGGGGCACGTTTCTTCCCACTGACACCAATGATGGGGCACTATTCCTCCCACTGACACCAATGATGGGGCATTATTTTTCTCCATAAGACACACTTGGGGGGAAATGTCTGTGGGTCTTATGGAGCTGCCGGCCCAGTATTCCCGCCACCGTTGTATGTCCGCAGTCTCTGGTCATCTCCTGTACTGTGTCTGCATTTGTTCATAGTTTTTTTTTTTTAAACTATAGTCCGGCCCTCCAACGGTCTGAGGGACAGTGAACTGGCCCCCTTTTTAAAAAGTTTGAGAACCCTTGGCCTACATGTTCCAGTTCTTCTATCCCACTGGTTTTCTGCAGGAGAATGACGGCTATAATAAGGCTCCCTGGAATCCACCAGGTCCAAATCTTCTAGCTAGGATGCCTGGTGAATAAACCAACTCTGACCCCAGGTTACTTACCCTGAAATGTGTTTTTTACTGCTGTCAGAAACATAGACAAGTGATGGCAGAAAAAAGACCAAGTGGTCCATCGAGTCAACCTGTTTTCTTTTGTTTTTAGTTTTCTTTATACATGTCTTGTTTTTTTAATTTTTTTTTGGCTAGAGTATAGATCTCTGCTTGTCCCAAGCAGGTCTACCATTCACTGGCTAACTACCTCTGCTGGAAGTTTACTCCAAGCATCAAATACTCAGTTAGTTTGAGGTCAAGCCCTGTGTTCTTAATTTTGGTTTCATGTTGAAAATACTGCCCTCCTGAACCTTATTCACCCCGTTGACATATTTAAAGGTTTCAGTCATGTCTCCCCTTTCCCTTCTTTCCTCCAGACTGTACATATTAAGTAGCTAAAGTTGCTCATGATATGTTTTAACCCCCAGACCTTTCACCATTTTTGTTACCCATCTCTGGACTCATTCTATCTTATCAATATCTTTTTGTAAGTGAGGTCTCCAATACTGGAAACAGTATTCTAAATGAGGTCTAAGTAAAGATCTACTGTATTTAGGGAAATAAGAACCTCCTTCCTCCTGCTGGTGATCCCTCTAGTGATGCATTCTAGAATTATATTCACTATCCCCTCTGCTTGGTCACATTGGTCACTCATTTTGTAAATCATATGAAATAAGTACCCCCAAATCCAATTCCTCTGTAGAGCTGTCCAGCAATGCACCCCCCACGTTGTACTCTCTCATTGTTTTTTTTCCCTAGGTGCATTGTTTTACATTTAGAAACATTGAACTGCAGTTTCCACTTCTTTGACCAATGTTCCAGCAATGCCAAATCATGTTCCATGTCACAGACACCTGCCAGCATCTCACATACATCAACAGTAGAGAGAAGGAAGCTCCTCTTAGTATTAGAATAATATTTATCCATCTTCTCTGCAGTTTTGGAGATTATACCCCAGGGTTTGGCAGTCCTACATAAATGAAGCTCCATCCATCAATCCACCCTCTATCTACTTGCACATCCTCAAGTCTAGATGCTATTTGGCCATGATTAAACTATAAGTTACCATATCCAAATTACCTGATTGTCAATCTCCTGGATAATTTTAACTTACTCCAAACTCAATGGACACACAAAATGGTACAATCCAGAGTGAAAAACATAGGAGAACAAAAAATGTAGAATGGAAAGGGGAGAAATGGAAGTGATGCAGACAGTCCCAGACTGATGTATCTTCAGTAGTCAGCGAGACTTTTCTTAGCCTACAAATTTGAACACTTAGCTATAGCACACCAATAGACTTAAACTAAAGCTTTGAGCGCCTCAGTAACAAAAGCTTTTGAATTATGTCTAGTCTAGCGCTATCCTTGTGAGGGCTGCTGTGTTTCTAGGTCCCCCTAAGCGTTGCACAGCCAGGCAACCTGCATTTTCCACACTAACATCCACAGTCAATGACAGCTCATGAGCTTGGTTTTTATTATTTTATTAGGGGAAAATAACTTTGATAGGGTATTAGGGATTACGAGATGCCCAACTTGGCTGAATCAACACTGTCACAGCTTGAGGAAAGTACTGCCGATAACTGGCAATTGTCAGAAAAGAGATCAGCACTGATCATCAGGGCACTGATGATCAGTACCCATCAGTGCCACTCACCTGTGCCCAGCAGTGCCACCCATCAGTGCCCAGCAGTGCCACCCATCAGTGCCCAGCAGTGCCACCAGTCAGTGTCCAGCAGTGCTGCCAGTCAGTGCCGTCAGTCAGTGCTACCCATCACTGCTGCCCATCATTACTGCCTATCAGTGCCCATCATTGCTGCATATCAGTGCAGCATCCTCAGTGCCAGCTCATCAGTGCCGCCTATCAGTGCTGCCTGTCCGTGTCACCTCATCAGTACCGCCTATCAGTGCCCATCAGTGCCCATCAGTGTTGACTATCAGTGCTGCCTAACAGTGCCCATCAGTGCTGCCTATCAGTGCAGCCTCATCAATGCACATCAGTGAAGGAGAAAAATTACCTGTTTACAAAATTTTATAATAGAAACAAAGAAAAACTTTTTTTTAAAAAATATTTTGCTCTTTTTTGTTTATAGCGCAAAAAATAAAACACCCAGTGGCGATTACATACCACCAAAAGAAAGCTCTATTTATGTGAAAAAAATGATAAAAATTTCATATGGGCACAGTGTTGCATGAACGCGCATTTGTCATTCAAAGTGTGACAGCGCTGAAAGCTGAAATTGGCCTGAGCAGGAAGGGGGTATAAGTGCCTAGTAGGCTAGTGCTTAACTAATACCTAAAGTGATTAAACCCAAAAGAAAACATTTATTTTATAACAACTTACCATTTCTTAGAAGTAATGGGGTGAATTAATTTTCTATTTAGGCTTTCTTTCTTCTATTTTCATCTGGTGATCTGGCCATTAAGTCTATTGTTTTTCTTCAAAGGAACAACCTCTCCAGCAAATGTATCGATTACAGAGATGAGGCAAATCATTTAACACTTACAGGGGTGCTTACAATGATCAGCTTTTATTCATGTAAAACGTTTATCCCAAAAGAAAAAAAAACTCCTGTAACTACTTATAAAGTATTAGCTGAAGTTTGACTTTAATTTGTTAGTGTATTTAGATCTGCTAGTACACCTAGCACTCCCATCCCTCCAGGCTGACAATGCTCCTGTCCAAAGGTGCATCTGTGCTCCTTCATCCAGAGTGGGGGCACTCTGATACAGGAGATATGTTTCTGGCCAGATCAACAGGTGAAAAGAGCGGGGAAAAAAGGCTAAAAAAAGAAAACTAATGTAGCAACCACATCTAATTTTTGGTAAGCTGCAATAGATCACATTTTTGGTTTTGTGGTTATTATAGCTTTAAGTAAATAGAAAAAATGTTTATGTAACATTATATAATAGGGTTAGCTATACTCATAGAATGGCTTTCTAGCTAAAAGTATCCATATTATGCAATGCCATATAAACATTTTTCTATACCATGTGTCCTATGTAACCTTGAAAATAGCACTGCTACTGATTTCAAATATGAATATTTATGGTATACATCATGAATATTCCAAAAACAGTTGGGAAGCAAATTCAATTTTCAGAGATATAAATTCTGTACTATTAATAAATAAAGAGGAACGAATATACATTTCTTTGAACCAGAGTGCATTCACATTTTGCTTATGGGAATAATCTGCATTAATGTTCAGGTCAAATCAATGGTCATACTTATACTGATAAACAACATCCGAGTAGCAGCTTTATGACAAGTAAAAGGTACACCTTAAGTTTTGAAAATAAAATGCTGTAAAGGAAGTGTGACAAAGTGTATCATTTGTAGAGAAAGTGGGTTTCATTCAAACCCATTTTGTATTTTTATTATTTTTGCTCTAAACTACTAAACTTTACATTTTATGGAATACAGCACCTAAGGAAGATTATATATTACTTCTCTGAGATACTGAATTAAGCAAGTATAGCCAAACACAGTACTAGAGCCTAAAACTTCCAAAGTACAGTATAATCCTAATTACTGGAAGTAATACAGTGCGATGAAAACGTTTTTGCATCTTTCCTGACTTTTTATATTTTTGCATATTTGTCAGACTTCAATGGTTCAGATCATCCAAACATTTTAATATTACACAAAGATAACCTGAATAAACGATGATTTAATTTATTAAGGGGAAAAAAGCTGTCCAAACCTGTTTGGCCCTATGTGAAAAAGTCACCCTATCTAGACTGGAACTCTGGATAAATGTTGTCATGAGGGTCACAATGTCATCTGTGTTGTCTCACCAAGGTGCTCCCACCTGTTTGCGTACCTGTGGCCGAGGTCACCAACTCTCTGATGCTCTCTCTGCATTATCAGGCCTTCCAAGACATTTTTTGTAAAAAATCTGCTGACAGTTTGCCTCCTCACCATCCCTATGATTGTGCTACTCACCTCCAACCTGGGACAACTCTACCTCGAGGTAAAGTTTACCCTTTCTCCATCCCTGAGACTCAAGCCATGTCTGAGTATGTCTGGGAAAATCTACAGAAAGGATTTATGTGTAAGTCCAAATCTCTTGCTAGGGCTGGCTTCTTCTTTGTGGAGGAAAATAATGGTATACTCCAGCCCTGCATTGATTATAGAGGTCTCAATGCCATCACCATTAAGAATCAGCACCCACTACCTTCGATTTCTGAACTATTTGACAGGCTTCAGGATGCTCACATTTTCACAAAGCTTGACCTCCGTGGAGAATACAATCTGATTAGGATCCGAGAGGGTGATAAGTGGAAAACAGCTTTCAATACCAGAGATGGGCATTATGAATATTTTGTAATTCCCTTTGGCTTGTGTAATGCCCCAGCTGTCTTCCAGAACTTTGTTAATGACATTTTTTCTGATTTCCTATACGTTTGTGTCATTGTCCATTTGGACGACATACTCATCTTTTCTCCAGATTTGAACGCTCATCAGCATGTGTGTATGGTTCTTTTTTGTCTTTGGGACCACTACCTTTATGAAAGTTGGAGAAGTGCCTCTTCAAGCAAACCTAGATTCCTTTCCTAGGCTACATAGTGACGGATAAAGGGCTGCTTATGAATTGAGCCAAACTCCAAGCCATCTGCAACTGGCCTCAGCCCTCTGGTATGAACGCCACGCAGCGCTTCTTGGGATTCACCAATCCTATCACCAGTTCATTCCTGATTATTCCTAGCTGTTGAACCCAATCACTTCTTTTACCCAGAAGGGTGCTAACACCAGAACTTGGTCTTCAGAGGCAGTCAAGGCTTTCCACAAACTCAAATCCACCTTTCTCTCTGCATCTATTCTTGTATGTCCAGACAGTTTCCAGTCTTTCTTCTTGAGGTAGATGCTTCATCTTTGGGAGTGGAGGCCGTCCTTCTCCAAATGCGTGATGATAAGCTCCGTCCTTGTCCCTTCTTCTCTAAGAAGTTTTTGGATGCCAAAAGTAATTACACCATTGGGGATTGGGAAATTGGCTATAAAGCTGGCACTACAAGAATGGCAACATCTGCTGGAGGGATGTCCAAATCGTATCCTGATTTATACCGATCATAAGAACCTCTAGTATCTGCAATCCGCCCTGCATTTGAATCCCAGAGAAGCACAATGGGCTCTCTTCTTTGCCAGATTTAAATTTGACATTACCTTCTGGCCAGGGTCTAAAAATGCCCATGCTGATCCCTTGTCCAGGTCATTTTACATTGCTGACTTTGAGTGTCATATTGAACCAGAACCTATTATTTCTGCCAATTGCATCCTGGCCAACACCCATTTTCAGTCTTCACATATCCTACCCAGAAAGACCTTTGCAGTGCCCGCCCTTCTCTCCAAGCTATTCAAATGGTTACATGACTCTAAACTCTCAGGACATCCTCATGTGCAACGTACCTGTGCCTTAATGCAACATTATTACTGGTGGCCCTCACTAAGGAAGGATGTTGAAGAATATGATCAGGCTTGCTCCAATTGTGTGCAGTCCAAGTCCTCCACATCTGCTCCAGCAGGTCTTCTTTTACCTCTAGCTGTTCCAGATGAACCTTGGCATTGCATTCCCATGGACTTTCTGAACTACCCCTCTGAGCGGGCTTCACCATTAACTGGGTGGTTGTAGACAGGTTTTCTAAAATGTGTCACTTAACTCCACTTTCAGGACTACCTTCTGCTGTCACTTTGGCTTCCGTGTTCATTAAGGAAATCTTTCATCTTCATGGTATGCCCTCGCACATCATCTCTGATAGAGGTAATCAATTAACAACTCACTTCTGGAGGGTTCTGGACACATCCTTTGGAATCAAGTTGGACTTCTCCTCAACCTTTCATCCACAGTCAAATGATCAAACTGAGTCAACCAAAATGCTGAACAGTATCTTCGTGCCTTCATTTTGGCCCATCAGGATGATTGGGTAGGCCTTCTACCCTGGGCAGAGTATGCCCTAATATCCACTCTAATATCAGCACTGTGAATCTCCCTTTTTTACAGTATATGGTCATTATCCTTCTGTATCATTTCCCATTCCCATCTCTTCTGCAGTGCCTGAGGCTGGAGAGATGTAATGATTGTTTAATTCTATCTGGGTAGATGTTTCCCAGAATTTACGTCTGGCAATACAAAGTAGCTTCAGATTATCCCTGGCGACAATGTTTGTCCCTCTACCAAGAATATCCATCTCTGAGTATCCTCTATGAAATTTGCTCCTTGTTTCATTGGTCCCTTTACCATCCTCTGCCAAGTTAATCCTGTTGCTTTCATACTCCATCTCCTTTCACATCTAAGGATCCCTAATGTTTTCCATGTTTCTCTCCTGAGACTATACATCATCAAAGGGTTTTCCCGTCCTCTTCGTCGTCCTTCTCCAACGGTGATTACCACAGATCAGTATGAAATCAAGCATATCTTGAATTCCAAATTCTCCAGAGGGAAGCTTTTGTGAGGTGTTGGATTCCTTCTACTGGTTTTTCTGCCCGTCTGTTTTGTGAAACTTTTTCTTCAGAGGTTTCCTCTTACGCCTGGCCCTAAACTAGTGGGGAGACCTCGTAAGGTGAGGGAGGGTCACATTTTAGCCTGCAGTTTCTTGCCTGTGTATTCTTAGAATGCTTTTCCCACCCTGATTCCTTTCACATGTGTGGTTTGGCTGTGCTCAAATATGCTCGTCACCTGCTATTCTGTGGGTTTTATTTCCTTCCCTTCCATCACTTCCTGGCCCACCTCCTAGTTTGCTTGTCTATATAAGACATGCTCAACCTAGCCCACATTGCCTGAGCAACTTCACAGTTCTCTGAGCTCCTGGTTGTTTGCTACTTGTGTATCCTGTGTCTGACTACCTGTGTACTGATACTGGCGTCGGTCACCATCTGTGCTTGTTTGCTGCCCGTCCTGACCTCGGCTTGTCTGCTGGAGTTCCTGTTGTCTACTGCTGTTATACTGTGCTCACGTGAATGGTCTTCACATTATCAGCTGGGCATACCTGGGGGCTTTGACCTGATTCCAGCTTGCTGCAAGTCCATCCCCACCTTCAGGGGCCCTGGTGAAGAAGCAGGCTGGGGCTTAGACTCCGCACCCTGGGGAACCCCGAGTTGGTGATATACAAGGACTCACTTCCCCAGATGCTTGACAATACCACTGTTATACTGAAATGTCCCCACATCTGACGCACCTTTAACCTGGTACTTGTTCCGCATCTACATTACATCTGTGTCAAGACTACACCACTCTTATAGTATTATTTAAACTACATACAGGTTTGCCAGGACTGTCGTTACGTGAAACAACACTCTTAAAAGGTCCCAATGATAGCCAGCAGAAGAAACACCTTAAGGACTGCCCCTATCATATAACTTGTCCAAAAACCCCATCCTGCTACATCTTGCCCATGCGTTACACCTTACATTTTGATGGTATTTACCAGACAGTTTTAGGCCAGGCCTAGCAGAGATGTCGTTAGTGCACTCTGGCAGTATATTTCCATAGGTTTATAGTTCAAGTATTTTACTGCTCACATCTGCAATTCAGGTGGCATTGTTACTGTTTATGCTGATGTGGACGACAAATGTCACCTAATGCTTTGTTCTTATTGACAAATATTCTGTGTACTAAGTGCATTATTACCATTATTAGTCATTTCACTGTTTGTCTCCAAATTAAAGAAGTAGGGACAAAGCTCTTGTGGCTCTATTTCTATTGATCACAGGAGTGAATTTTATTCTGCATTCCTGTGACCTGTTTTCAGCCAACAGCAGGCTAAAGACCATCGGCTGATGTCACTCAGCCAGAAGGGCTCTGAAAAGATCCTGACTTTAAAGTCAGGATCCACCCAGATGCCTGAACTGGCAGCTGGCTCAGCCTCTCAATGAGCCAGATGTTCCTGACCCCTCCACATCCCGACGCTTCAGTGAGCACTGGAGGGGCACAGCAGAGAGCCGGTGACTAACAGTCACCAGGTCTCTGCTTAGTATAGACTGAGAACTGAGCGATCAGTGGTCTTTGATCTTGCAGTTCTTGGTGTAGAGGTGGTGGGGGACATCTGCAGCTGGGATCAGTGCTGCAGACATTTAGGTGAGTATAGCTGTGTGTTTGTTTTTTTTATTCCCATACTTCTCTTTTAAAGGTGACAATTGTAAGCACCCTTGTCAGTTTTCTAGTTTGTCTCAAGCCCTTTCACTGCCTAGTTTGCTGTACTGCTTGGCCTTGGTATTAATAAAGCAGTTGTTGGTAGTTGGTAGGAGAATCAACTTCTATTTTTTTTTTTCATTCTAGCATAACAGTTTAACAAGTTATTTGCCACAAATTGTGGGTCAGTTTACCCATTTCTATTTATGGATTATGTAGCAATGTTTAGACTGGTTAAAGTTGATTTCTGATTGGTTGCTTGGGATTACTGCAAAAAAACTGTATAAAGTGAGCACTAACTGGGGAGCAGCTAGCACAAATAGTAAACCCACTCCAAATCCCAATAAACATAACAAAAGTGCTGCGCTATATGAAATAATAAGTGTATATACCTGAACATTAAAAAAACAATCAATCAATAGAGATGAAATGTGATACAGCAGCCCATGGATGTTGCTACAAATCAAGACAATAAGTATCCAAAAAATATTATAATATTGTACGTGCAATCATAAATAATAGTGACTCAGCAAACAGTCCAAATAAATAGAAAGAATTCCTTGAATCAATGATATTCTGTGCACAAACAGAGGTGCCCAGTGGTATAAATATCTGCACCCACAATTAATATGAACCTCAGTCCTGAATAAAGTGAAGTGACATCCCAATGTGGAAAAGACATCCATGATATCCTTCACCTCTGCACTCACTAGAATTGGCTTCCCATTGCCCAACGGATAAAATTCAAAACATTAACAATAACATATAAAGCCATTTATAACTCTGCCCCAAATTACATCACCAATCTTGCCTCCAAATATCACCCAAACCGTACTCTCTGCTCCTCGCACGACCTCCTGCTCTCTAGCTCCCTTGCCTCCTCCTCCCATGCTCCAGGACTTCTCCAGAGCTTCCCCTATCCTCTGGAACTCTCTACCCAATTTATCAGACTATCGCCTACTCTGTTCACTTTTAGGTGATCTCTGAAAACCTATCTCTTCAGGGAAGCCTATCCTGCTCTCAGCTAATAATGGAATCTTCTACTCTTCCTACCAGTCCATCCCCCACAGTTACTACCTTTTGTACCACTAGCCACTCCCTCGTAGATTGTAAGCTCCCTCCTAACCCTCTTGTACAGCTGTATCATTGCTGTATTGTCTCCCGTTATATTGTAAAACGCTGAGCAAACTGTTGGCGCTATATAAATCCTGTATAATAATAATAAGATCCTCCAAGATATGTATATCTCCTCCTCTCAGGGCTGGTACATGGCCTTCAGTAGTGTGCCCTAAAAAAGGAGAGCTGTCTGTAGATCTGCGGCCTCTGATATGAAGGGATTACTGCACACCTTTGCTATTTGTAATAGAATGTATATGTTGTACTGGTGTTGTTTGAAACATTTTCCATGCTAAGCATAAGCTATATGCACTTACAGTTTATCTCCACTCTTTATCTATATTGCATAAAACCTTATTACTGTGGTGTATAAAATAAGACTTTTGAAATACAGATAAAGGTTAAAAAAAAGCAATGTAAAGAATATAAAACCTACAAAACCCAAATATATATTGCAAAGTTTACATTTAAAAATGTTATGAGGTCAAGAAATGGGCTTTTCTCATGATATAATTGAAATGACTGTGGTTAGTTTTGTCTAATATATACTATATACTGTATATATAAATGTAAGATGTGTAAATTGATACATCAAACTAACAATCACTATGCAGCATATTTTACATCAGATTTAAACCTGGCAAAGCTAAACCATTGGTCAGTTGTTTTTTTCAAGCCCTGTAGGTAAAAATAAAACCCTAGAAGTCAAGCTAAATTACAATTACCAGCTGCAACAGCTGAGAATCTAGGCCTAGCCTAAGCCACTTTCAATGCAGTACATGGCTAAAATGAAGAAGGGGGAGGAAAGCGAGGAACCGCTCATGCATGCCTAACCTGAGAGGACAGTTCAGGCTTATTATAGAGCCATCGCTGATAATAAAATCTGAATCAAACTGCTGGCTGAAATCCACTTGAGAATTTCTGCCTCTTTAATATTTAAAGTTATGGAAGCACTTGACACAGAGGTAGATCAAATATCACTAGTTTGCGTGCAAATACTTACTTAAGCAGTACAGTGTGCCCAAAACCGTGCAAGAAAATTCAGGTGAGAGCCGTGTAAAGACAGCTAATTACGCTGTTCCATTACCGCTTTCTAACTGTCACCATTGGTCCTAAGTGGTCATGGCTGATTAATTTCAATTAGTTTTTGCAGGGCTAGGGTTATAACAAATTTATGTTTTGACTGCAGGAAACTGGTACCAATCACGAAACAACCAAAACATCAAAACAAAGGGGAGTGAGGCTGTTAACATGCAGACTACTTAAATCCCAGTACAGAACGCGCAGCTTAATTCAGTTCAGTGGATACACGGATATATAACGCTGCACACCAGCTAGCAGCTTTTAATGTTTTCCTTGTCGTTCCATGTTAAAGGGGGTTTAAATGTGCCTTGGTGACCACTTCTTTTTTTTTTTTAATCTATAAATAGCCATATCTTGTCACTTCAACATGGTGTTAGGATTTGTTCTCTGGGGGATAAAGGGAGATAAGAGGTTTTTTATTTCTAGTAATAAGCAAGCAATATGTACTGTATACTGGGAATAATGTAATACCTACTCAGTATGCCTCTACTCCTTCACACCAACAAAAGCAGCATTCATGATGAAAACTCTGCAAACTCCACCCCTTTTGCAACTGCATTAGGTACAGTACTCATGCAGGAACAGAGCAGTGACATTGGTCCCGAACTGATGTAAGCTTCTCCATCATGCAGGAAGCACTGTAATTGCAACGGAAAGGGAGATGGAATTATGAAATGATTAAAATGTGTTTTCCAAAGGACCCATTAGGATTCTCTCTTGATTGCTTCTAGGGTAAATTGTAAAATTCAAAGGGAGTCCTATCGAGAGCAAATACAAGGGTTTGCTTATGTATAAACCCCTTTTGACTCATGCCTTATATAAGGAAGATCTCATCCAAAGCAAGGTTTTCACATTCTATCATAGTAGAAAAATGTCACAGAAAGTTGTCTCTTTTCTTTAAAATGTAACCTGTTTGCTTCAATTAGGTAATCCTACTATTATTTTCCTTTTGAGACATAATTAAAACTTCATCTTAGGAAGTACATGGGATGAGACTGTGACATGCCTCTTCAACTGTCTTCTGCTATTATAGTCACTTACCAGGTATTTGGTGTCATCCAGCACCATGAAGCAGAGAAAAAGTGATGTCTCCACAGTTGCTGAGATATGGAGAAATATGGAGTGATATCAATTTTTTAGAAATCATTCTTTTTGTACAGATAGTTCCGCATTGGGCCACTTTTGCATTGTGCATTGTGCATAGTTCTAATAATCCCCTAATTTTAAATTGGTCCATGTGTTTCCTTATTGCTTTCCTATTCACACCTTCTCTTTAGCTTTCTCTTTTTTAAAAAATCAACCAAACAGCCCTAGAAGCTTACAATGTGCCTAATGAAATTAATATAATATGGGAGGCCAGGGAAAAGTTCATAACACTCCACTGTTGTTGATATCAGCATTTGGAGAAGAGACAAAGAAGAAGAGAACTGCATGCTTCACTTGAGCTTGCCCTGAATTGACTTTATTATCAAATGCAGTGGAAGCTCGCCTAGTGTTAAATAGTGGATGATACACAGAATGTTCATACAGAAGTAATAAAATGCTTGGTGGTGTCATCATGTAATTCATGAGTAAGGCTGCATAATAATAAGGCTTTTCTGGAAAACCTGACCAATGCATGAAGACTGGTGTATTTGAAAACACATGTAGGGCTATTGTGAGCTACTGTGACCTGAAAATAAATACTTCACAGACCACTGCGTCCACGGCGCTCAGAATCCAGCTGCTGTGAGTGGCCGGGTTATCATGTGATTACTATTAGAGATGAGCGAAGTATTCAAAAATTCGATTCGGCTGATTCGGCGAATTCGAGGAATAAATTTGATTCGATGCGAATATATTCGCTGCGAATTTAACTTATAAAAGGGTGTTTCTAGGCTTCAGAGAGCCTTCATATTAGTGCAGAACACTGTACCTTTAATTTAAATGCCCTTGGAGTCTGCTGGGGAAGAGAAATAATACTGTCAGTCAGTATGACATGCAGATGAGTGCCGTCGATCTTAGAATCACCGCACACTTCACTCATTTGGGCAGTCACGGGGCCAAAACCAGAGTGTGGAGCCACAGTGTGGCGGTGGAGGCAGCAGCAATGGGAGGCCATACAGCACCCTATGACAAAAAATGGAACCCACCAGCAGTGTGAGGAGACCTGAAAGTGGCACATGGCAGAGTGTGGCGATGGAGACAGCAGCAATGGGAGGCCGTACAGGGACCCATGAGAGACTCTGGACCTGGCAGCAGCATGAGGAGGCGGTACAGGGGCCCATGGCAGATTACGGGCCTGGCAGCAGCAATGGGAGGCCCGTAATCTGCCAGCACCCTATGACAAAAAATGGAACACACCAGCAGTGTGAGGAGACCTGAAAGTGGCACATGTTTGGGGCATGATTCATGGCGGATTTAGTCAGTTGTGTCAGGAACTGGTGGTTTGAAATCCAGACTAATCCACGCCTGATTCATTTTCACAAACGTGAGTCTCTCCACACTTTGGGTGGACAGTCGTGTCCTCCGCGGAGTTACAATACCTCCTGCCGCACTAAACACGCGCTCCGATGCCACACTACTGGCCGGGCATGACAGCCTTTCAAGGGCAAATTCAGCTAGTTGGGACCAAAGGTCAAGTTTCGTTGCCCAGTAGTCAAGGGGATTGTCTACCTCGGTTGGCAGGGTGCTGTCCAAGTAGGCCCAAGCCTGTTGTTTGAGGTCCTGCTCCAGGTCCACCTGATGCTGCTGCTGCTGCGGCTGGTTAGTAGTTTCCTCACTGCGCTGGTGAAGAAAGCTACTCATCATCGACTGCAGACTGAGGCAGCCGCTGCTGGTGGAGCTGCCACTGCTCCTACCACCCCACCCCTCCCCTGCTGCCATGGCAGCGGAACGCGAGCGCACAGGGCCCACAGTGTCTGAGGAAGGACGTTGGCGCAGAAAGGCAGAGACCAACTGACTACATAGGTGGTTTTTATAGTACGTTATTTTGGCCTCTCTCTCAGCAGGTGTGAAAAAGGCCACCATTTTTGAACGGTAGCGAGGGTCCAACAAGGTGGACAGCCAAAAGTCATCCCTCTGTCTGATGGTTATTATTCGGCTGTCGCTACGCAAGCAACCGAGCATGCTATGGGCCATTTGTGCCAAGGAATGCGAGGGACTCCCTGCCTCCATCTCCACAGCATACTGCCACGGTGCGTCTGGGTCCTCTGTCTCCTCCTCCTCCTCTACCAGATGCTCCTGCTCCTCCACTCCTGTCCGCTGAGTGGAAAAACCACCCATTTCACTCAATAATTCCTGAGCACCAATGTCCTCCTCTACCTCCTCCTCTTCTTCCTGTCCTGCCCCCACAGGGGTCATGTGGCGTTGAGATCTGTGCGCCACGTCTACCGCACCCTGACCAGCCATTGTTAACAGCATTTGTTCCAGGACGTGCAACAGAGGAATGACGTCGTTCATCCCATAGTCCTGCAGACTCACGAATAGCGTGGCCTCCTCAAAGGGCCTGAGCAAGCGGCAGGTGTCACGCATGAGCTGCCAATGGCTGACATCTAAGTTACACAGGGGAGTACCTTTATCCGCTTGTAACATCAGGAATCTGTGATGGCCTTTCGCTGTTCGTAAAGGCGGTCTAACATATGTAGGGTTCAATTCCACCTTGTTGCAACGTCACAGCATGAGGAGTCGGTACGGGGGCCCATGGCAGATTACGGGCCTGGCAGAAGCAATGGGAGGCCCGTAATCTGCCAGCACCCTATGACAAAAAATGGAACACACCAGCAGTGTGAAGAGACCTGAAAGTGGCACATGGCAGAGTGTGGTGATGGAGACAGCAGCAATGGGAGGCCGTACAGGGACCCATGAGAGACTCTGGACCTGGCAGCAGCATGAAGAGGCGGTACAGGGGCCCATGGCAGATTACGGGCCTGGCAGCAGCAATGGGAGGCCCGTAATCTGCCAGCACCCTATGACAAAAAATGGAACACACCAGCAGTATGAGGAGACCTGAAAGTGGCACATGGCAGAGTGTGGCGATGGAGACAGCAGCAATGGGAGGCCGTACAGGGACCCATGAGACACTCTGGACCTGGCAGCAGCATGAAGAGGCGGTACAGGGGCCCATGGAAGATTACAGGCCTGGCAGCAGCAATGGGAGGCCCGTAATCTGCCAGCACCCTATGACAAAAAATGGAACACACCAGCAGTGTGAGGAGACCTGAAAGTGGCACATGGCAGAGTGTGGCGATGGAGACAGCAGCAATGGGAGGCCGTACAGGGACCCATGAGACACTGTGGACCTGGCAGCAGCATGAGGAGGCGGTACAGGGGCCCATGGCAGATTACGGGCCTGGCAGCAGCAATGGGAGGCCCGTAATCTGCCAGCACCCTATGACAAAAAATGGAACACACCAGCAGTGTGAGGAGACCTGAAAGTGGCACATGGCAGAGTGTGGCGATGGAGACAGCAGCAATGGGAGGCCGTACAGGGACCCATGAGAGACTCTGGACCTGGCAGCAGCATGAAGAGGCGGTACAGGGGCCCACGGCAGATTACGGGCCTGGCAGCAGCAATGGGAGGCCCGTAATCTGCCAGCACCCTATGACAAAAAATGGAACACACCAGAAGTATGAGGAGACCTGAAAGTGGCACATGGCAGAGTGTGGCGATGGAGACAGCAGCAATGGGAGGCCGTACAGGGACCCATGAGACACTCTGGACCTGGCAGCAGCATGAAGAGGCGGTACAGGGGCCCATGGAAGATTACAGGCCTGGCAGCAGCAATGGGAGGCCCGTAATCTGCCAGCACCCTATGACAAAAAATGGAACACACCAGCAGTGTGAGGAGACCTAAAAGTGGCACATGGCAGGGTGTGGCGATGGAGACAGCAGCAATGGGAGGCCGTACAGGGACCCATGAGACACTGTGGACCTGGCAGCAGCATGAGGAGGCGGTACAGGGGCCCATGGCAGATTACGGGCCTGGCAGCAGCAATGGGAGGCCCGTAATCTGCCAGCACCCTATGACAAAAAATGGAACACACCAGCAGTGTGAGGAGACCTGAAAGTGGCACATGGCAGAGTGTGGCGATGGAGACAGCAGCAATGGGAGGCCGTACAGGGACCCATGAGAGACTCTGGACCTGGCAGCAGCATGAAGAGGCGGTACAGGGGCCCACGGCAGATTACGGGCCTGGCAGCAGCAATGGGAGGCCCGTAATCTGCCAGCACCCTATGACAAAAAATGGAACACACCAGCAGTGTGAGGAGACCTGAAAGTGGCACATGGCAGAGTGTGGCGATGGAGACAGCAGCAATGGGAGGCTGTACAGGGACCCATGAGACACTCTGGACCTGACAGCAGCATGAAGAGGCGATACAGGGGCCCATGGCAGATTACAGGCCTGGCAGCAGCAATGGGAGGCCCGTAATCTGCCAGCACCCTATGACAAAAAATGGAACACACCAGCAGTGTGAGGAGACCTGAAAGTGGCACATGGCAGAGTGTGGCGATGGAGACAGCTGCAATGGGAGGCCGTACAGGGACCCATGAGACACTGTGGACCTGGCAGCAGCATGAGGAGGCGGTACAGGGGCCCATGGCAGATTACGGGCCTGGCAGCAGCAATGGGAGGCCCGTAATCTGCCAGCACCCTATGACAAAAAATGGAACACACCAGCAGTGTGAGGAGACCTGAAAGTGGCACATGGCAGAGTGTGGCGATGGAGACAGCAGCAATGGGAGGCCGTACAGGGACCCATGAGAGACTCTGGACCTGGCAGCAGCATGAAGAGGCGGTACAGGGGCCCATGGCAGATTACGGGCCTGGCAGCAGCAATGGGAGGCCCGTAATCTGCCAGCACCCTATGACAAAAAATGGAACACACCAGCAGTGTGAGGAGACCTGAAAGTGGCACATGGCAGAGTGTGGCGATGGAGACAGCAGCAATGGGAGGCCGTACAGGGACCCATGAGACACTCTGGACCTGGCAGCAGCATGAGGAGGCGGTACGGGGGCCCATGGCAGATTACGGGCCTGGCAGCAGCAATGGGAGGCCCGTAATCTGCCAGCACCCTATGACAAAATGAACACACCAGCAGTGTGAGGAGACCTGAAAGTGGCACATGGCAGAGTGTGGTGATGGAGACAGCAGCAATGGGAGGCCGTACAGGGACCCATGAGACACTCTGGACCTGGCAGCAGCATGAAGAGGCGGTACAGGGGCCCATGGAAGATTACGGGCCTGGCAGCAGCAATGGGAGGCCCGTAATCTGCCAGCACCCTATGACAAAAAATGGAACACACCAGCAGTGTGAGGAGACCTGAAAGTGGCACATGGCAGAGTGTGGCGATGGAGACAGAAGCAATGGGAGGCCGTACAGGGACCCATGAGAGACTCTGGACCTGGCAGCAGCATGAGGAGGCGGTACAGGGGCCCATGGCAGATTACGGGCCTGGCAGCAGCAATGGTAGGCTCGTAATCTGCCAGCACCCTATGACAAAATGGAACACACCAGCAGCGTGAGGAGACCTGAAAGTGGCACATGGCAGAGTGTGGCGATGGAGACAGCAGCAATGGGAGGCCATAAAGGGACCCATGAGACACTGTGGACCTGGCAGCAGCATGAGGAGGCGGTACAGGGGCCCATGGCAGATTACGGGCCTGGCAGCAGCAATGGGAGGCCCGTAATCTGCCAGCACCCTATGACAAAAAATGGAACACACCAGCAGTGTGAGGAGACCTGAAAGTGGCACATGGCAGAGTGTGGCGATGGAGACAGCAGCAATGGGAGGCCGTACAGGGACCCATGAGACACTCTGGACCTGGCAGCAGCATGAAGAGGCGGTACAGGGGCCCATGGCAGATTACAGGCCTGGCAGCAGCAATGGGAGGCCCGTAATCTGCCAGCACCCTATGACAAAAAATGGAACACACCAGCAGTGTGAGGAGACCTGAAAGTGGCACATGGCAGAGTGTGGCGATGGAGACAGCAGCAATGGGAGGCCGTACAGGGACCCATGAGAGACTCTGGACCTGGCAGCAGCATGAAGAGGCGGTACAGCGGCCCATGGCAGATTACGGGCCTGGCAGCAGCAATGGGAGGCCCGTAATCTGCCAGCACCCTATGACAAAAAATGGAACACACCAGCAGTGTGAGGAGACCTGAAAGTGGCACATGGCAGAGTGTGGCGATGGAGACAGCAGCAATGGGAGGCCGTACAGGGACCCATGAGACACTCTGGACCTGGCAGCAGCATGAAGAGGCGGTACAGGGGCCCATGGCAGATTACAGGCCTGGCAGCAGCAATGGGAGGCCCGTAATCTGCAAGCACCCTATGACAAAAAATGGAACACACCAGCAGTGTGAGGAGACCTGAAAGTGGCACATGGCAGAGTGTGGCGATGGAGACAGCAGCAATGGGAGGCCGTACAGGGACCCATGAGATACTCTGGACCTGGCAGCAACATGAAGAGGCCGTACAGGGGCCCATGGCAGATTACGGGCCTGGCAGCAGCAATGGGAGGCCCGTAATCTGCCAGCACCCTATGACAAAAAATGGAACACACCAGCAGTGTGAGGAGACCTGAAAGTGGCACATGGCAGAGTGTGGCGATGGAGACAGCAGCAATGGGAGGCCGTACAGGGACCCATGAGACACTCTGGACCTGGCAGCAGCATGAAGAGGCGGTACAGGGGCCCATGGCAGATTACAGGCCTGGCAGCAGCAATGGGAGGCCCGTAATCTGCCAGCACCCTATGACAAAAAATGGAACACACCAGCAGTGTGAGGAGACCTGAAAGTGGCACATGGCAGAGTGTGGCGATGGAGACAGCAGCAATGGGAGGCCGTACAGGGACCCATGAGAGACTCTGGACCTGGCAGCAGCACGAAGAGGCGGTACAGGGGCCCATGGCAGATTACGGGCCTGGCAGCAGCAATGGGAGGCCCGTAATCTGCCAGCACCCTATGACAAAAAATGGAACACACCAGCAGTGTGAGGAGACCTGAAAGTGGCACATGGCAGAGTGTGGCGATGGAGACAGCAGCAATGGGAGGCCGTACAGGGACCCATGAGACACTATGGACCTGGCAGCAGCATGAGGAGGCGGTACAGGGGCCCATGGCAGATTACGGGCCTGGCAGCAGCAATGGGAGGCCCGTAATCTGCCAGCACCCTATGACAAAAAATGGAACACACCAGCAGTGTGAGGAGACCTGAAAGTGGCACATGGCAGAGTGTGGCGATGGAGACAGCAGCAATGGGAGGCCGTACAGGGACCCATGGGAGACTCTGGACCTGGCAGCAGCATGAGGAGGCGGTACGGGGCTCATGGCAGATTACGGGCCTGGCAGCAGCAATGGAAGGCCCGTAATCTGCCAGCACCCTATGACAAAAAATGGAACACACCAGCAGTGTGAGGAGACCTGAAAGTGGCACATGGCAGAGTGTGGCGATGGAGACAGCAGCAATGGGAGGCCATACAAGGACCCATGAGAGACTCTGGACCTGGCAGCAGCATGAAGAGGCGGTAAAGGGGCCCATGGCAGATTACAGGCCTGGCAGCAGCAATGGGAGGCCCGTAATCTGCCAGCACCCTATGACAAAAAATGGAACACACCAGCAGTGTGAGGAGACCTGAAAGTGGCACATGGCAGAGTGTGGCGATGGAGACAGCAGCAATGGGAGGCCGTACAGGGACCCATGAGAGACTCTGGACCTGGCAGCAGCATGAGGAGGCGGTACAGGGGCCCATGGCAGATTATGGGCCTGGCAGCAGCAATGGGAGGCCCGTAATCTGCCAGCACCCTATGACAAAAAATGGAACACACCAGCAGTGTGAGGAGACCTGAAAGTGGCACATGGCAGAGTGTGGCGATGGAGACAGCAGCAATGGGAGGCCGTACAGGGACCCATGAGAGACTCTGGACCTGGCAGCAGCATGAAGAGGCGGTACAGGGGCCCATGGCAGATTACGGGCCAGGCAGCAGCAATGGGAGGCCCGTAATCTGCCAGCACCCTATGACAAAAAATGGAACACACCAGCAGTGTGAGGAGACCTGAAAGTGGCACATGGCAGAGTGTGGCGATGGAGACAGCAGCAATGGGAGGCCGTACAGGGACCCATGAGAGACTCTGGACCTGGCAGCAGCATGAAGAGGCGGTACAGGGGCCCATGGCAGATTACGGGCCTGGCAGCAGCAATGGGAGGCCCGTAATCTGCCAGCACCCTATGACAAAAAATGGAACACACCAGCAGTGTGAGGAGACCTGAAAGTGGCACATGGCAGAGTGTGGCGATGGAGACAGCAGCAATGGGAGGCCGTACAGGGACCCATGAGACACTCTGGACCTGGCAGCAGCATGAGGAGGCGGTACGGGGGCCCATGGCAGATTACGGGCCTGGCAGCAGCAATGGGAGGCCCGTAATCTGCCAGCACCCTATGACAAAAAATGGAACACACCAGCAGTGTGAGGAGACCTGAAAGTGGCACATGGCAGAGTGTGGCGATGGAGACAGCAGCAATGGGAGGCCGTACAGGGACCCATGAGAGACTCTGGACCTGGCAGCAGCACGAAGAGGCGGTACAGGGGCCCATGGCAGATTACGGGCCTGGCAGCAGCAATGGGAGGCCCGTAATCTGCCAGCACCCTATGACAAAAAATGGAACACACCAGCAGTGTGAGGAGACCTGAAAGTGGCACATGGCAAAGTGTGGCGATGGAGACAGCAGCAATGGGAGGCCGTACAGGGACCCATGAGAGACTCTGGACCTGGCAGCAGCATGAAGAGGCGGTAAAGGGGCCCATGGCAGATTACGGGCCTGGCAGCAGCAATGGGAGGCCCGTAATCTGCCAGCACCCTATGACAAAATGGAACACACCAGCAGTGTGAGGAGACCTGAAAGTGGCACATGGCAGAGTGTGGTGATGGAGACAGCAGCAATGGGAGGCCGTACAGGGACCCATGAGAGACTCTGGACCTGGCAGCAGCATGAGGAGGCGGTACAGGGGCCCATGGCAGATTACGGGCCTGGCAGCAGCAATGGGAGGCCCGTAATCTGCCAGCACCCTATGACAAAAAATGGAACACACCAGCAGTGTGAGGAGACCTGAAAGTGGCACATGGCAGAGTGTGGCGATGGAGACAGCAGCAACGGGAGGCCGTACAGGGACCCATGAGAGACTCTGGACCTGGCAGCAGCATGAAGAGGCGGTACAGGGGCCCATGGCAGATTACGGGCCTGGCAGCAGCAATGGGAGGCCCGTAATCTGCCAGCACCCTATGACAAAAAATGGAACACACCAGCAGTGTGAGGAGACCTGAAAGTGGCACATGGCAGAGTGTGGCGATGGAGACAGCAGCAATGGGAGGCCGTACAGGGACCCATGAGACACTGTGGACCTGGCAGCAGCATGAGGAGGCGGTACTGGGGCCCATGGCAGATTACGGGCCTGGCAGCAGCAATGGGAGGCCCGTAATCTGCCAGCACCCTATGACAAAAAATGGAACACACCAGCAGTGTGAGGAGACCAGAAAGTGGCACATGGCAGAGTGTGGCGATGGAGACAGCTGCAATGGGAGGCCGTACAGGGACCCATGAGAAACTCTGGACCTGGCAGCAGCATGAAGAGGCGGTACAGGGGCCCATGGCAGATTACGGGCCTGGCAGCAGCAATGGGAGGCCCGTAATCTGCCAGCACCCTATGACAAAAAATGGAACACACCAGCAGTGTGAGGAGACCTGAAAGTGGCACATGGCAGAGTGTGGCGATGGAGACAGCAGCAATGGGAGGCCGTACAGGGACCCATGGGACACTGTGGACCTGGCAGCAGCATGAGGAGGCGGTACAGGGGCCCATGGCAGATTACGGGCCTGGCAGCAGCAATGGGAGGCCCGTAATCTGCCAGCACCCTATGACAAAAAATGGAACACACCAGCAGTGTGAGGAGACCTGAAAGTGGCACATGTTTGGGGCATGATTCATGGCGGATTTAGTCAGTTGTGTCAGGAACTGGTGGTTTGAAATCCAGACTAATCCACGCCTGATTCATTTTCACAAACGTGAGTCTCTCCACACTTTGGGTGGACAGTCGTGTCCTCCGCGGAGTTACAATACCTCCTGCCGCACTAAACACGCGCTCCGATGCCACGCTACTGGCCGGGCATGACAGCCTTTCAAGGGCAAATTCAGCTAGTTGGGGCCAAAGGTCAAGTTTCGTTGCCCAGTAGTCAAGGGGATTGTCTACCTCGGTTGGCAGGGTGCTGTCCAAGTAGGCCCAAGCCTGTTGTTTGAGGTCCTGCTCCAGGTCCACCTGATGCTGCTGCTGCTGCGGCTGGTTAGTAGTTTCCTCACTGCGCTGGTGAAGAAAGCTACTCATCATCGACTGCAGACTGAGGCAGCCCATAGTCCTGCCGACTCACGAATAGCGTGGCCTCCTCAAAGGGCCTGAGCAAGCGGCAGGTGTCACGCATGAGCTGCCAATGGCTGACATCTAAGTTACACAGGGGAGTACCTTTATCCGCTTGTAACATCAGGAAATCGGTGATGGCCTTTCGCTGTTCGTAAAGGCGGTCTAACATGTGTAGGGTTGAATTCCACCTTGTTGCAACGTCGCAGATCAGGCGATGCTGTGGAATTCCGTTCTGCCGCTGCAGCTCAAGGAGGGTGTGCTTTGCGGTGTAGGAATGGCTGAAATGCATGCAAAGTTTACGTGACATTTTAAGGATGTCTTGCAGTGGGATGGTGGATTTTAGGAACCGCTTGACAACCAGATTGAACACGTGAGCCATGCATGGCGCATGGCACAACCTTCCTTGACGCAGAGCAGACACCATGTTCTTTCCGTTGTCGGTCAACATGGTTCCGATTTTCAGTTTGCGCGGAGACAGCCATCTGTCGATTTCTCTGTTCATTACACTGAGAAGTTCCTCCCCTGTGTGACTACGTTCGCCAAGGCATACCAGGTGCAGCACAGCGTGACACCGTTGCGCCCTGCACATGTGATATGCCGGTCGGGTAATGGGACTTGGCACGGGGGTGGCGGCTGAGGACACGGCGGAAGAAGAGGTGGTAGAGGCGGACATCTTTTGTGGACCAAGGACGTGCAAACGTGGAGGCAAAAGTGGCGTGACCTGTCCAAGTTGCTGGTGCGGCTGTGCCGGCACCACGTTCACCCAGTGGGCCGTAAATGACATGTACTGTCCCTGACCGTAGTTACAGCTCCACACGTCGGCGCTGCCGTGCACTTTGGCAGAGACTGATATGCTCAAAGACTGGCCCACCATCTCTTCTACATGTGAATGCAGGGCTGGCACTGCCTTTTTGGCGAAGAAATGACGGCTTGGCACTCTCCACCGCGGCGCGGCACAAGCCATCATTTCTCGGAAAGGTGCTGAGTCCACCACTTGGAAAGGGAGGGACTGCAGCACCAGCAACTTGGACAGGAGGACGTTCAGCTTTTGCACCGTCGGGTGCGTGCTCGCAAACTGTTGTCTCTTGGAAACGGATTCCAAGAAAGACTGCTGACGGAATCCGTGAAGAGGAGTAGCAGGAGAAGGAGCATCTGAACGAGCGGAAGATTCCAACGAGCGACAACTCCCCTCAGCAGAGGTGTTGGAGCCTTGACTGGCTGATAGAGGGCGATTGACGTCGGGTGACGGAGCAAGTAACGGAGCGGGTGATGGAGCGGGGGCTGGGGCGGGCAGAACCGCCGTATCTTTATCACGGTTTTCCCAGGCCACCAAATGGCGACGCTGCATATGCTGACGCAATGCTGTAGTCCCAACATGGGCCCCCTGGCCACGCTTGACTTTCTGGCCACATAGTCGACATACGGCTACGTTTACTTCCTCAGGCGGCTTGACGAAAAATTGCCACACCGCCGAGTAGGAAACTTTGCCCCCGATACTCCTCACTGGCTGACTGCTACTTCCTCCGTGCACACCGGCACCACTACTGGCCGTGGTGGTAGGCTGCAGTGGAGCTGGTGCTCTACTCCGTGGCCGTTTGCCTCCACTGACACTGCTGCGACCCTGCTGCCTCCTGGGCAACCCACCGACTGTTTTGCTCGCTGCCAAGCTGGCACCCTCTTCTCCTGATGATGCGAAAGCAATAGCCTGATGACGACGAGGCTGCCAAGTGCGATCAGCCTCATCATCATCAATTAGGGTCTCCGCCTCACTACTAGCCCCCTCGGCTGCGTGTGGGTCAGGAGACAGACCTGTCTCTAGACCGGCTACCGAGCCACTCTCCTCGCCAGTACTTCTTCGCCTGGCTGCTGAAGAGGCGGATGTCTCCCCCGTTCCTGACCGCCCTCTGTTAGCTCTTCCTCACTGTACAGTGGGGCTGAGCCCACAGCATGCGATACTTCGCTTGGTGAGGGAACACCAAAGGACAGGGGCAGGTAGAGGACACGTGATTTCAGTGGGCTTGCTCCCGGGCCATGCCAACTAACGGTTGTGTCTGACGTACCCACCGACCGTTGGCTGTAGGTGTCAGAGGTGACCTTGGAAGAGGAAGACGACCGAGCCAACCAATCGATGACGGCAGGGTTGTCGGTGGAGACACGACCGCTGGATGACACCGGGAGCACTGGCCTCTGGCTGCGACTAGTGCTGCCTCGACCCCTTCCTCTGCTGCCACGTCTGCTCGCTCCTAAAACATTGCCTCCTCTGCCACTCCTCTGCATGTTGTCTGACATACTCTTTAATTCAACGATTCTGTGTCCCTGAGTAACAATTCTGTGTCCCTGAGTAACAATTCTGTGTCTGTCCCTGAGTAACAATTCTGTGTCCCTGAGTAACAATTCTGTGTCCGTCAGTAACAATTCTGTGTCCCTCAGTAACAATTCTGTGTCCCTGAGTAACAATTCTGTGTCTGTCCCTGAGTAACAATTCTGTGTCTGTCCCTGAGTAACAATTCTGTGTCCCTCAGAAACAATTCTGTGTCCCTCAGTAACAATTCTGTGTCCCTCAGTAACAATTCTGTGTCTGTCCCTGAGTAACAATTCTGTGTCCCTGAGTAACAATTCTGTGTCCCTCAGTAACAATTCTGTGTCTGTCCCTGAGTAACAATTCTGTGTCCCCGAGTAACAATTCTGTGTCCCTCAGTAACAATTCTGTGTCCCTGAGTAACAATTCTTTGTCCCTCAGTAACAATTCTGTGTCTGTCCCTGAGTAACAATTCTGTGTCCCTCAGTAACAATTCTGTGTCCCTCAGTTACATTTCTGTGTCTGTCCCTCAGTAACAATTCTGTGTCCCTGAGTAACAATTCTGTGTCCCTGAGTAACAATTCTGTGTCCCTCAGTAACAATTCTGTGTCCCTCAGTAACAATTCTGTGTCTGTCCCTGAGTAACAATTCTGTGTCCCTCAGTAACAATTCTGTGTCTCTCAGTAAAAATTCTGTGTCTGTCCCTGAGTAACAATTCTGTGTCCCTCAGTAACAATTCTGTGTCCCTCAGTAACAATTCTGTGTCCCTCAGTAACAATTCTGTGTCTGTCCCTGAGTAACAATTCTGTGTCCCTCAGTAACAATTCTGTGTCCCTCAGTAACAATTCTGTGTCCCTCAGTAACAATTCTGTGTCCCTGAGTAACAATTCTGTGTCCCTGAGTAACAATTCTGTGTCCCTCAGTAACAATTCTGTGTCCCTGAGTAACAATTCTGTGTCCCTCAGTAACAATTCTGTGTCTGTCCCTGAGTAACAATTCTGTGTCCCTGAGTAACAATTCTGTGTCCCTGAGTAACAATTCTGTGTCCCTCAGTAACAATTCTGTGTCCCTCAGTAACAATTCTGTGTCTGTCCCTGAGTAACAATTCTGTGTCCCTCAGTAACAATTCTGTGTCCCTCAGTAACAATTCTGTGTCTGTCCCTGAGTAACAATTCTGTGTCTGTCCCTGAGTTACAATTCTGTGTCCCTCAGTAACAATTCTGTGTCCCTCAGTAACAATTCTGTGTCCCTGAGTAACAATTCTGTGTCCCTCAGTAACAATTCTGTGTCCCTCAGTAACAATTCTGTGTCTGTCCCTGAGTAACAATTCTGTGTCTGTCCCTGAGTAACAATTCTGTGTCTGTCCCTGAGTAACAATTCTGTGTCCCTCAGTAACAATTCTGTGTCTGTCCCTGAGTAACAATTCTGTGTCTGTCCCTGAGTAACAATTCTGTGTCCCTCAGTAACAATTCTGTGTCCCTCAGTAACAATTCTGTGTCTGTCCCTGAGTAACAATTCTGTGTCCCTAAGTAACGTTTCTGTGGCCCTAAGTAACGATTCTGTGGCCCTAAGTAACGTTTCTGTGGCCCTAAGTAACGTTTCTGTGTCCCTAAGTAACGATTCTGTGGCCCTAAGTAACATTTCTGTGGCCCTAAGTAACGTTTCTGTGTCCCTAAGTAACGATTCTGTGGCCCTAAGTAACGTTTCTGTGGCCCTAAGTAACGTTTCTGTGGCCCTAAGTAACGATTCTGTGGCCCTAAGTAACGTTTCTGTGTCCCTAAGTAACGTTTCTGTGCCCTAAGTAACGATTCTGTGGCCCTAAGTAACGTTTCTGTTGCCCTAAGTAACGTTTCTGTGTCCCTAAGTAACGTTTCTGTGTCCCTAAGTAACGATTCTGTGGCCCTAAGTAACGTTTCTGTGTCCCTAAGTAACGTTTCTGTGTCCCTAAGTAACGATTCTGTGTCCCTAAGTAACGTTTCTCTGGCCCTAAGTAACGTTTCTGTGTCCCTAACTCTCTCCCTCAATACAGCCAGGTCTGCCTCTCTTGAATGACTGGAGGCAAATGGAGAATTCTAAAATGGCCGCAATTTATAGCTCGACCATTACATAGTGCTGGCTGGCTGGCTGCTGATTGGGTAATGCGATCACATGTCATGAATGAATGCATTATGGGTCAGCGCACCTTGTCTGCGCGCCTTCCCAGAGATCCCCGCTCCGTCGCCGCACATGTCGTCGCCATTTTTGGAAAAATTTCGATTTGCGCATCCGAAGTCTGCTAATCTTCGGATTAGTCGCGAATCGAAATTTTCCTAATATTCGAAACGAATTCCACTTTGCCAAGTTTGATTCGCTCATCTCTAATTACTATGATTGGTCATAGTGATCACATGATTACAACGTTAACAAAAACACTCATCAACGGTTTTCATTCATGACTGTATGCTTAGTGTTGTGAAGCTGTGATTGGCCCACAGCTATCATTTTTTTTTAAAAAACATACTGTGACCAGTCAGTATCCCTTAATCACTGCCACACCAGTCATATGATGACACTGTATTGCAACAGTGACAGTGTATCTTAAAAAAACAAAATGTGAAAAAAACACATTTTATATAATTTCTTCATTTTCCAAAAAAAATGTGACGAAAAATGACAACTTTAAAAAACTCACCATGTCTCTTACTAAATACCTCAGACTGTCTACTTTCCAAAAAGGGGTCATTTGAGGGGCATTTGTACTGTGCTGTTATTTTAAAGGCTAAGTTCACCTTTTTTTCTAAATTCTAGCTCCCCTATGTACCAGTTTACCAGTAATGTACCCCGGCTGCAGGAAAATAAATAAAAGCTTTCTCTGATTTGGAGAACAAGGCCTTACCTTAGCCCTGGCTGAATTTCTTAGAAAGCTTTATCTCTTGTTGGTAAGTAGATTTAGGACAGAAAAACCAGTAAGCCACAGGAAGGATTTCATCAGCTGACCTCATTAGCACACACCTGTGGCTGCCTTCCCACTTTCCAGTAGATCACTACCACCCACTTGCAAAGCTGGTGCAATTAATCAGTGATCATGGTTCTCACAAAATATGGAGGCATCAATTTTTTTTTCTATCTTAACCACTTGCCCTGCAGAGGATCTACCCCACTTCCTGACCAGGCCATTTTTTGCGGTACGGTGCTGTGTTAATTTAACTGCCAATTACGAAGTCATGCAATACTGCACCTAAATTAAATATATGTACTTTGTTTCCCAGAAATGGAGCTTTTTTTTGGTGGTATTTGATCACCTCTGTGGTTTTTATTTTTTTGCGCTATAAACAAAAAAAGACCAACAATTTTGAAAAAAAACAATATTTTTGACATTTAAAAAAAAAAAATTTAAAAAATCGAATTTTGTCATAAATTTAAGCCAAAATATATTCTGCTACATGTCTTTGCTAAAAACAATATCGTCTACAAATTGTGGTATATATACTGGAATTTTTTTTTATACTAGTAATGACAGCAATCAGCGACTTATAGCAGGACTGCGGAACTGCAGTGGGCATTCTGACACTTAGGGGGAACTGACTAACTGCCACTGACATCCCCAGTGGCTCTAATACAGTGACCAGTGCTAATAAAAAGCACTGACACTGTACTAATGATACTTGGCAGGAAGGGGTTAACATCTGGGAGATCAAAAGGTTAACTGTGTGCTGTGTGTGTTTCACATTATGTGCTGTGTGCTGTTTTGCTATGTAAGCATGCTGCTTTGTATTGCTCTGCTATGCAGAGCAATACAAAGCAGCATGCTGGTGCTGGAAGGAGAGTGATCTGTATTGTTTACATTCAGACCTCTCCCCTGTCAGTGTTCCTCAGCGATTGCCAGGTGCTGGCAGGGAATCTCCGACCAAGACCTGGTGATCGACAGCTGTAGCCACCAATGGCAGCATGGGTAGGTCGGCACACGTCCTCTACCCAGAAATGCAAAATCACACATATATATATATGTGATTTTACACAGCCCTCCCGCCTTGTAGTTCTGCTATAGGGCGGTCGGGAAGCAGTTAATTTAATCTTGCATAGATCGTTTATTTAGCAGAGTGTGCTGAGCGATCAGATAACAGTCTATGTGGATTGAGATGTATTATTGAAAAGAGAAGAAAAGTGTCCTGGGTTCTGTAAAGCTCACCATACTCTATACAGTCTGATTGTACAATCTCCTTTAGATCTACCATCAACTATGCAGTGCAAGGACCTACCTGATTGGATACAGAGTGATTGGATAGATGGTGTGTCCTCCTATGATATAGTTTTGGTAAATCTAAAGGAGATCATACAGAGATTGTACAATCCGATTGTATAGTATATGGCAGGGGTCTCCAAACTTTCTAAGCAAAGGGCCAGTTTACTGTCCTTAAGTTTTTAGGGGGGGCCGGACTGGGGCCACTGGGTGTAGAAAAGGTCCCAGCAGTAGGGAAAAAAATGCACCATCTTTGATGTCAGTGGAAGAAATAGTGCCCCATTGTTTGTGTCATTGAGAGCAATTGTGCCTCATCATTGGTGTCATTGGGCCCCATTGTTGGTGTCATTGGGAAAAATTGTGCCCCTCCATTGGTGTCAGTGTGGGGGTAGGGATTTTGCACCATTGTTAGTATCAGTGGATGAAATAGTCCCCCAGGGGTTGGATAAAAGCAAGCAAAGGGCCGCATCTGGACCCAGCGCCACAGTTTGGAGACCAATGGTGTATGGCCACCTTTATAAACCTAAAATTAACCAGTTGCGGTTTTGGTGCTATTAATTGTTAATGGCACACAAAACAGAGAAACAATCACACATTTTGCCACATGAAAAAACGAGTGACAAATGCAGCAAAACACAAAGTAAAAACGTGCAACCCACATCACACTAAAATGTCCCATGAGCTTCTTTGCCATGTGTTGTACAGCCAATTGAAATCAACAGGCTGCCCTATGTGTGTCACTTGAAAAACAAGCCAAACAACATGCCCTCCCACTACTCTTGGTGTGAATGGGGCCTGAAAGTGAAATTGGTTTGTTTACACAAGAGCAATGAGGCTCCATTTGCATCTGTGTGTTTCCTAACATAGGACAAACTGTACAGAAAATGCGTGCTTTGCCATGTGTTTCAGAAACATGCTGCAAATGTGCATCATGTTTGTATTGTCATAACATGTTAAAGGCACCCCGAGTGCGGCAAACGCACCAAGAATTGCGGTAACTCACCATGCTCTACTCAGAAAAAGTTCTGGAGCTTCTATTTGGGTGATTGTTGTGTGTAGGGCAGCCAGTTCAAGTGAATGGGCTACCTTACGCATGACAAATGAAAACACTCCAGAACACCCAAAACAAACACATGCGGGAATGTGAGCTTTCACTACATGGAGATGTGAATGGGGCCTGTCAACTGCGTGTCTTCGTCTACACTCTCCTATGTACTTGTATAAATATGGCCATATACTATGCAATCTGATTGTACAATCTCTGCACAATTTCATTTGATGTACCAGAACTATGGCATAGGAGGACACACCTGAACAACCCATTCAATCTGTATCAAATCAGACAGGCCCTTGTACTACATAGCTGATGGGAGATCTAAAGGAGATTGTACAACCAGGCGGATGTTCTGCTCGGGAATGATCTAGGGGAGCTGCAGTGCCAATACGTCGGGGCTGTGACCAGGAGCCAAGCAGGCCGAGGTCTTCCCACAGACGAGACTACCACGGGACCTTCCCCCTTCATGAACCCGGTGAGTGACCCCACACCTGACCCAGACACCACCCTGACCTGGGATCGGGAGACCTTTAAGAGGGAGTTAGACGCAGACCCCACCCTGACCAAGTTTAGGGCCCAGGCTGACGCAGGACAGCTGGAGGGGGGTGGGGACCAGCTTTGGTGGGAGCAGGTGCTGCTGTACTGCCAGCCTCATGCTGCTCCCAAACAACTGGTCATGCCCAGACTGTTTAGGCTCCTGCTACTCAAGATCGCCTATGACATCCTGGTAGCTGGCCACCTAGGGAAGACGAGGACAGAGAAGCGACTGACCCAAGCCTTCTATTGGTGAGGTATCTCACAGTCCTTCGCTCGCTTCTGCCGGACCTGTGACACCTGTCAGAGGAAGGGACACTCAGGGGACCACCCCAAGGCCCCGCTCCGCCCCTTGCCCATCATTGAAGCGCCCTTTCAGAGAGTAGCCATGGACATCCTAGGACCCCTGGCCCGCCCCAGTAAGTCGGGGAAAAGATACATCCTCACGGTAGTGGATTACACAACCCGCTACCCAGAGGCCATCACCCTGTCCAGTATCTCTGCCCCTAAGGTGACGGAGGCTCTGGTCACGGTCTTTTCCCGGGTAGGCTTCCCCAGCGAGACCTGACTCTCCAGGGCACTCAGTTTATGTCCGATGTAGTCCAATCCCTATGGCGCACGTGCGGGGTACAGGCGATCCGGACCACTCCCTATCACCCCCAAACCAGTGGCCTCTGTGAGCGCTTCAACGGGACCCTGAAGAGCATGCTGAGGTCCTTTGTTGATGGGGAGGCAGACTGGGAGAAGCTCCTCCCTCACCTGCTGTTTGCATACCGGGAGGTACCGCAGGAGTCAACGGGATTTTCCCCCTTTGAACTCCTGTACGGGCGGAGGGTCCGAGGTCCCCTATCCCTGATTCGGGAACATTGGGAAGGGAAAATAGAGGACACGGGTACCCCAGTCATCCCCTATGTCCTCGAGCTGCGGGAGCAACTGACCCGCCTGGCCGCCGTGGCCCACGACCACCTCCGGGCGGCCCAGACGCGCCAGAAGGTGTGGCACGACTGCAGGGCACGCGACTGTGAATTTGTCGAGGGTCAGCAGGTGCTCAAGATAGTTCCCAACCCCCAGAATAAGCTCCAGCACACCTGGGAAGGACCCTACAAGGTCCTTCACAAAATAGACGAGACTAGTTATGTCATTAGCCTTGACGCCCGCGATCGTCAACAGCGCACGGTCCACATCAATATGCTGAAAGAGTACCATGATAGGACTCTGCCCGTGCTAGCCATCTGCCCCGCCTCCACAGGGGAGGATGATAAGGGGGCCCTGCCCGACCTCTTGCAAGCCAAAAAAACCACCACCCCCCCCTAGATCAGATTCCCACGGGGCCTCGGCTGAGCTCCCGCCAAATGACCCAGATGCGGGCCGTACTAGAGGATCAGGCCATCACCTTCTCAGCCGCCCCGGGCCGCACTGGGTTGGCCCTTCACCATGTGGATACCCACAGTCAAAAGCCCATGCAGCAGGCCCCCTATCGGGTCCCTGAAGCTGTGAAGACAGCCATCCGGGCAGAGCTCTCAGAGATGCTCCAGCTGTGCATCGTCCAACCTTCCCGCAGTCCCTGGGCCTCCCCGGTGGTGCTGGTACCAAAAAAGGACGGAAGCACCCGCCTTTGCGTGGACTACCAGAGGTTGAAAGACTACACCGTCAGTGATGCCTACCCCATGCCCCGCATAGACGACCTGCAAGATCGTCTTGCCGGGGCCCAATATGTCAGCACCCTAGATCTCAGTAAGGGTTACTGGCAGATCGCCCGCACAAAGGAGGGCTTGAGCGCTCCGCCTTCATCACCCCATTCGGCCTGTAAGAGTTCCTAGTCATGCCCTTTGGCATGAAAAACGCCCCAGCCACCTTCCAACGGGTCGTGGACCAGCTGTTAAAGGGGTGCCAAGGGTTCGCGTGCACCTACTTACATGACATAGCCATCTTCAGCGACACATGGGAGGAGCACCTGTCACATGTGGGAACCATCCTGGACCGCATCTGCGGGGCCGGGCTGACAGTGAGACCGGACAAATGCCAGCTGGGAATGGCTGAGGTGCAGTACCTCGGACACAGAGTAGGGGGGGGGAGTTGAAACCTGAGCCCGCCAAGGTCCTAACCATCCATGACTGGCCCACCCTCCAGACCAAGAAACAAGTGATGGCATTCCTTGGCACTGCCGGCTATTACCATAAATGTGTACCTAATTTCAGCTCCACGGCCAAACCCCTGACCGACCTGACACGGAAGAACAGCCCCAGGATGGTGAATTGGACCTCGGCCTGCGACTCCGCCTTCCGTGACCTCAAGTCAGCCCTGGCAAGCAACCCCATCCTGGCCGTCCCTGACCACAGCAGATGCTTCCTGGTACAGGCAGACGCCTCCACCTACGGCCTAGGGGCCATTCTCAGCCAAGTAAACGAGGCTGGGGAGGAACACCCCGTCGCCTTCCTCAGCCGCAAACTACTGGACAGGGAAGTTGGCTACACTACTGTAGAAAAAGAGTGTATGGCCATAGTTTGGGCCCTAAAGAAATTGCAACCCTACCTATACGGCCGGGAGTTCACCATTGTCACTGATCACAACCCCCTCACATGGTTAAATAGGGTGTCCAGGGTCAACGGGTGCCTCCTCAGATGGAGCTTTGCCCTCCAGCCTTACAATTTCACCATTCATTATAGACGGGGGAGACAACACCAAAATGCAGACGGGCTATCCCACCAACAAGGCTCACAGTAGCTAAGTTAGGGCCCACAAGTGCCTTCAAGGGAACTAGGCCGGGTCCCCCCTTGTCGGCACTTGTGAAATGGAAGGGGGAGGAGTGTCTCGGTTTATGTTTAGTGCAGTATTCCTAAATCGCATTCCATTCTGTGTCTCTGCTTCCCCCCCGCTTGGCCCGCTCCTTAATCACCCCCCTCCACCTCTCATCCTGCTCTTTGAAGCTGAGCCGTGCAGGACAAGAGGTGTGACTCCTGTCACCCCTGTCACTATCTTCTCCCCATCCTGCTAAGCCAGAGGGAAGAAGATGGTTTCCCCACAGTGAAGTTCACACCTCTCCGCGGAGAGGTGCGAACCTCCAGCAGGG
The DNA here is from genome assembly GCF_062004578.1 of Staurois parvus. NCBI lineage: Eukaryota > Metazoa > Chordata > Amphibia > Anura > Ranidae > Staurois > Staurois parvus. The sequence continues at coordinate 10,072,678 of NW_028318095.1, read as the reverse complement.
ATGTTCTGGGCCACGGCAGTTAGCCTGACTCCACACGGCCCCGGCATCCACAGCGTTGGCACGAGAGTTCCCGTGCTTGCAGATACTGCCGGACAAAGGTCGCGCTCTCGAGAGCGCAGCCCCTGTAAAGGGGGGCGTGCCTCGTTGCCAGGTGACTAGGGAGAGTCCTGCATCGGCTTAAGAGGCCGATGTAGGGCTCCCCGTTCATCGTTTCGCTGCCAAGCCACCGAGAGGTCTCTGCTGCTGCGAGACCCTCGTGGCCACTCTGCAATTACCCCAGGGATTTAGGGGGGAGAAATAATGCCAGCTGCCACTCTGCCAGTACCCAGGATTTTGGGGAGAAATACACCAGCTTCCACTCTGCAATTACCAAGGGATTTTGGGGAGAACTACGCCAGCTGCCACTCTGAAGGTACCCCAGATTAGGGGGGAGAAATAATGCCAGCTGATGCTCTGCAATTGCCCAGGATTTGCGGTGTGAATTGCTACCCACTGACACCCTGCAATAGCCCAGGCTTGGGAGGATTATTACCCACTGACTACGCTACGCATACTCAGGACTCAGGGCAAGTACTTGCTGCTATACTGCCCCTGCTTTGCACCCAGGAGTGCTGGCATACTGCTGCTGGAGAGTCAAGCCTGGTCCCTGCTGCCAGGACCCTCTGCTATGGGCTGAGAAGGGTCGCCCCCTAAATACCGTCTGCTGTGAACCCGGGCATCCCTGCCGGATCCGGGAGTGTATGCTCCCCTGTGTTATCACCCTGAACTGTTCCTGTACTCCATCCCTGTTTCCCTGTTTAGATTACAAACTGTTGTAGAGATTCTAACTTTGCCCCTGGGGCCGGACTACAATTATTTTGAGCCCTCTCTTTGCTACTTCCCCATAACGGGTACTGCCACACTCTCTGCAGACCCCAGTTGAGTGACTGTCATTTGCTTTAATAAAGCTTTGTGTGTTTGCCATCTGCTTTGTGTGTTCTGTCCTGCCTACCCTCTGTCTCATTATCATTTAAGGGTCACAAGAAATGAGAGTTAGTGTCAGTACATTAGTACATCAGGAGTGATCAGTTTTCAAAAATATATATACTATAGTTTATAGATGCTAACTTTCACAGAGGCCAAATACTATACAGGGATTTGGGTTATTTTTACCAAAGAAATGTAGTAGAATATATTTTGCCTTGAATTTATGAACACAGATTATTTATTTGCAAAATTTTAAAACAGAAAAAAAGAAAAACTTTTTTTTTCAAAATGTTTAGAATGTTTTTATTTTTATAGCAAAAAAATGTAAAAATCCAGCAATGATAAAATACCACCAAATGAAAGCTCTATTTGTGTGAAAAAAAATGATAAAAATTTCATTTGGGTACAGTGTAGCATGATCGAGCAATTACCAAGTAAAGTAGCACAGTGTTGAATAGCAAAGCCGTGGTCATGAAGGGGGTAAAACCTTCCGGAGGTCAAGTGGTTAGAAAAGATGGGGATGAAGCAGTCATATTGTTATTATGTGTTGGAGCTATTAGGAAGACCTGACAATCCTGAGTAGGGAGAGATACTTTTCTTTTACATTTTGGCATTAGTACATGTCCCCCATGGTAGTGCCAGGCTTTCAATGCATTTTTTGATAATGGCTCTACAAAGGGACAATAAGATTCTCTCACCAGAGACTACAGTAAGGTTCAGCACAAAGTTTGCAAACTTTGAATAACATGCCTGGGGGTGACCCCAACCTGCCTGAGAAGTGGCACAACTGTATTATGTATGTACACAACCTACTTCAGCACAACAGACATTTACAAAGAAAAAGGTGATGCATAAATTGTCTGTACATGACAGTTCCTATCTTCTTTGTTCTGTTTGTAGATAAATGGCAGGGGGTTTCCTTCCTCTATACCAGATACTTACTGTAGATGATTGTCTGCTTTCCATATTAACCAATTGCCCTCTGGAAGATTTACCTCCCTTCCTGACCAGGCCATTTTTTGCTGTTCGGCGCTGCGCTATTTCAAATGATAATTTCGCTGTCATGCAATGCTGTATCCAAATTAAATGTATGTTCTTTTTTTCTACAAAAATAGAGCTTTCTTTTGGTGGTATTTGATCACTACTGGGTTTTTTATTTTTTGCGCTATAAACAAAAAAATATTTTTTTTTTTTTAAAAAAAACTCAATATTGTTTCATTTCTGTTATAAAACATATCCAATACACTCAACTTTGGTCATAAATGTAGGCCAAAATGTATTTTGCTACATGTCTTTGATAAAAAAAATCCCAATAAGTGTATATTATTTGGTTTATGTGAAATTTATAGCATCTACAAACTATGGTGTAGATACTGGAATTTAAGCCATATTTTGCTATACAGCACTGCGCTAGTTTAACTGACAACTGCGTAGTCACGCAATGCTGTATAAAAATGAAATTTATATATTTTTTCTCCCCACAAATAGAGCTTTCTTTTTATGGTATTTGATCACCTCTGGGTTTTTTCCTGTGTGTACTATAAACAAAAAAAGATTGAAAATTGTGAAAAAAAACAGACATTTTCTTATTTCTGTTATAAAAAATATCTAATAAACTCAAATTTTGTCATAAATTTAGGCCAAAATGTATTTTGCTATATGACTTTGGTAAAAAAAAAAAATCCCAATTAGTGTATATTAATTAGTTTGTGTGAAAGTTATAGAGTCTACAAACTATGGTATAAATACTGGAATTTACACAGCTTTTACTTTCTGACTGCCTATCACATTTCTTGAGGTGCTAAAATGCCAGGGCAGTACAAAAAAAACCCAAATTACCCATTTTTGGAAAGTAGATACCTTAAGCTATCTGCTGAGAGGCATGTTGAGTCCATGGAAGATTTATTTTTTTTCCACAAGTTTTTGGAAAATGACTTTTTTTTTTTACACAAAGTTGTCATTTAAATGGTATATTGCTCACACATGCCATGAGTATATTTTGAATTACACCCCAAAAAATATTCTGCTACTTCTCCAGAGTATGGGGATACCACATTTGTGAGACTTTTTTGACTGCCTAGCCGCATACAATGACCCCTTTGAAAGCCTGATGGTGTATAAATTCCTCATTTTACTTCCTCAGTACCTATCACTGTTTCAGAGGCTCTGAAATTCCAGAATAGAACAACCCCCCCACAAATTTCCTCTTTTTGGAAAGAAGACACCCCAAACTATTTGCTGAGAGGAATACTGAGTCAATGGAATACTTTTATTTATTTTTTACCACAGGTTTTTGGAATAAGACAAAAAAAAATAAAACAGAAAAAAAAAACACTTTTTTTTACACAAAATTGTCACTTAAATGATATATTGTGTATATGTGGAATTACTCCCCAAAATACATTCTGCTCCTTCTATTGAGTATGCAGATACCTCATGTGAGACTTTTTGAGAGCCTAGCCTCATACAGGAGCCCAAAATCCAATGACCACTTAGAAAGCCTGAAGGTGCGTAACTTCCTTATTTCACTTCCTCACTTCCTCACTACCTATCACAGTTTTGGAGGCCATGAAATACCAGGAAAGCACCTCAATTAAGGTGAGAATTTTGCAGCTTTCATTTTTTCTCAAAAGGTTTTGAGAAATAAAAAAATAAAATAAAAATATGTTTAGTTTTCTTTTTTCATTTTCCAAAAACTTGTGGCAATTATTATTATTATTATACAGTATTTATAAAGCGCCAATAGTTCGCTCAGCGCTGTACATTACAAAGGGGGGCAGAACATGTGACAGAACAATACCAATACAATGCAAAACATGAGGGGATTGAGGGCCCTGCTCTTTCGAGCTTACAATCTAGGAGCAATAAACAAGATCTGTACAATACTCACCATGCTTCTTATCAAATTCATTGGGTTGTCTATTTTCCAAAAAAAGGGTCATTTTGGGGGGGTTTGTACTATTCTGGTATTTCAGGGTCTCTGAAACTGTGATAGGTAGTCAGGAAGTGTAATGAGGAAATAGAGCCCTTTAAAAGCATGAAGGTGCTTATTGGATTTTGGGATCCTGTACACAGCTAGACTGCTGAAAAGCCTCTCACATGTGTACCTGACAACTATGTGTAAAAAAAAAATATTTTTTTTTGTAATTTTCAAAAATTTGAAGGTAAAACATAAATTCATCTATTGACTCAACATGCCTCTAAAATATTTTGGTGTTTCTACATTCCAAAAAGGTGTCATTTGGTGGGGGAGGGTTGTTATCTTGGCATTTTATGCTCTAGTGAATAAAATGGTGGGTGTTGCAATTTTTTATGTCATATAGTACTTGTGCAGCAATTTTTCAAACACAAATTTCTTGAAAAAAATACACTTTCTTGAATTTTAATGCACAAAAATACAATATATTGGCCAATTATTTGGCAACATATAAAAGATGATGGTATGCCGAGTAAATAGATACCAAACATGACATGCTATAAAACTGTGAATGTCCCCGTGTAACGACAGCAAACTACATATATTTTTAATATCCATAGGCGAAGCTTTAAAAGCCTTTACAGGCTACCATTTAAGATTTACACAGGAGGTCTAGTGCTAGAATTACTGCATTTGATCTGACGTTTGCAGCAATATTTCACATACATGGTGCGGCCACTGTTTACATAGCAACACGGGGCCATGCAGGGACGAAGGTGCTTTAAATTTTTTTTTTTGCGTTCCTGCAAAGAAAACAACGGTTAACAATAAAGCAGTAGCAATAGAACAGTAATTCAATAAAACAAGGTTTTATTGAAACTGTGCCAAAATATTATAAAATATATATGCTGAAGCAAAGGGCATATATTCTGAGAGCAAGACCCTGTTGCTGTCAGAATAAACAGATCAGTGCTGCAAAGAAAACAGCAATGGTTAACAATAAAACAGTAACAATAAAATAGTAACTCAATAAAATGACAACTACTGTTTGTTTTTTACTTTTTATTTACTTTTTTATTTTTGTTTTTTTTTTTACTTTTTTATTTTTTTTAACTTTTCCTTTAAAACTGTAAACTCTAGATGTCAGGGGCTCTCAAAATGTGACAGCTAGTTTCCTGACTAACATCTTTCGAGACCCTGTGTATGATGTACCCTGTACTAATACTCCTCTAGTGTGTGGTAGCGATGGAAGCACTCCTTGAGGCAAAGACATAGTTATATAGTTACATAGTTAGTCTAGCTGAAGATAGGCAAAAGTTCATACAGTTCAACCAAAAAAAAAAAAAGTTGTAATCCTATACCCACAGTTGATCCAAAGGAAGGAAAAAACCCAAAAGCATGATCAAGAGCCAATCAGATATTCCCTGGATCAACTTTACATATAAATGTTAGTAACCAGTTACTGTATATTCTGTGTATCCAAGAAAAAAATCAGGTCTTTTTTTAAAGCAATCTACTGAGCTGGCCATAACCAACTCTTGAGGGAGTTTATTCCACATTTTCACAGTTCTTACTGTGAAGAAACCTTTCCGTATTTGGAGATTACATTTCTTTTTCTCTAGACGTAAAGAGTGCCCCTTGTCCACTGCGATGTCCTCAGGGTGAATAGCTCTACACCGAGTTTACTATATGTACCAGTGATGTATTTATACATGTTGATCATATCCCCCCTTAAGCTCCTCTTCTCAAGAGAGAATAAATTCAGTTCCTCTAATCTTTCCTCATAGCTGAGCTCCTCCATGCCTCGTATCAGTTTGGTTGCCCTTCTGCACTTTCTTCATTTCCCCAATGTTCTTTTTGTGAATTGGTGACCGAAATTGAATTGAATATTCCAGATAAGGTTTTACTAATGATTTGTACCGGGGTAAAATGATATCTCTCTCTCTGGAGTCTATACCTCCCCTCCCTCCTAGATTGTAAGCTCCAAGGAGCAGGGCCCTCAAACCCCTCGTGTATTGCATTGTATTGTTACTGTACTGTCTCATGTACTGTCTCCCATTATAATGTACAGCACTGAGCAAACTTTTGGCGCTATATAAATAATGTATAATAATAATAATAGTAATACAAGAGAGGATTTTTCTTGCTTTAGAAACCGCAGCTTGGCATTGCATGCCATTATTGAGCTTGTGATCTACCAAAACGCCCAGATCCTTCTCCACCATTGATTCCCCCAGATGTACTCCCCCTAGTATGGATGATGCATGCATATTCTTAGCCCCCAAGTGCATAACCTTGAGACTAGGTTGGAAAGGACAGGAGGGACAAAAAAAGCAGGCATCACATCTAATTCCGTGTCTTCTACAGACATGACATATTTTTGGGGGTAACGTTTGGGTTGAGGTACCAGGAATGGCATCAGGAAAATGCCTCTCATGCAGCAGCTCACTGTATCTGGGTTGGGGGTTTGGGCCACAGCACCTTTTGGATACAAAAGGGCCATGATGATCTCTTCCTAGAATTTTAGAAAGGATCCACTTCGTCCAGTTGCTTTGTAAAGCACAAAAGCATTGTACAGAGCCATTTGAAATAAATATACAGACACTTTTTGTACCAGCATCTGGCTTTGCAGGAAACTAAGTATGGCTTCATCATCTGGTTGTTGTAGTCCACCCCTCCCATGTTAAGATTATAGTCATGGACACAGAGGGGCTTCTCAACAACACTGGCTGCGTGGCAATTTGGATGGTCATGTGTGCGTGAATGGAAGACAGCACAAAAACATCCCGTTTGTCCTTTCACTTCACTGTGAGCAATTCATCATTTTCCAAGCAGGCTTTCTCCCACTTTCTAAGATGGGTATTTACAAACCATGGGCGGAAGCCCCGGCAACTAAGTTGCACAGTGCCACTTCCAAGATTGTACAAACATCTAAATATAAAATTGTCCACGTATAACTTGTACCCCATATGGAAAAAGGGTGACACCAAGTCCCAAACTCTCTTGCCACTGCTCCCCATGTAGTCTGGGCATCTGGGGGGGGCTCCATGTGACTATCTTTTCCATCATAAATCTGAAAATTACATGTACTGTATAGCCTGTTGCCCTCTCACAGGTCTTATATATTTTGACCTCCTATCCGACACGCTTGCTGGGGAGAAGTTGTCTGAATGCAAGGTGGACAGAAAAATTAATGAGGGACTTATCAATGCAGATGTTTTGCTGGGGCGTATACACATCTGCAAATTTCGGGTTAAGGTGATTTACGAGAAGCCAACTTTTGTGGAGCCAATCATATTCAGAGTCACCCCAAGGACAACAGAGTGTGTTATCACTGAAATGCATACATCACATTATACTCTCATATCTATGCCTGGCCATGGCAGCAGAGAACATGGGCAGATGATGAATCGGGTCTGTGGATCAATACAACCGCAATCAATTTTTTTTTTATAATGCCCATGTTGAGGGTTAGGCCCAAAAAAACTTTAAATATGGAAACCGGATTAGCAAATGGTCTGGCAAGGTTTGAATTGGGTTGGCGGCAATAAATTGTTGTGCGTATAAATTGATTTGATCCACAATCAATCCATACAGATCTTCTGTGAAAAACAGCTCCAAAAAATCAAGTGGAGTAGTTAAATTTGCTATTTCCACCTGAATTCCAGTTTGGGCAGTAAATGGAGGGGGAGTACAGGTGCTGTAGAATCTGTGGGCTGCCAATCAGGATTTGCAAGCACATCTGGAAGGACACTATGGGCTCTACGGGCCTGTGTTCAAATTCTTGGTGGCTGCGGGACACTACTTGTACTAGCCACTACAGCAGCTTGTACTGCACTTTTGGAACTTGCCACGTCACCAAGTGATACTGCAGTGCTGGTATGTAAAAGACCAGGATGTACTAGGCCACTGGTGCTCGCCCATTCACCAAAAGGTAGAACGGCACTAGTACTGGCACTCTTCTGCATATGAGAATCATCACGCAATTCTAACACCTCAGCAGTCTGGGAACAGGGTCAGTACATCTGACCTTAGCAGGGACTTCTACTCCATCATCTGAACTATCTGTCAGGGTGCCGCTGCTCTCTACAGGTTCATATTCTGACCCTGAATCTGTCAGCGAGGCTTCCCCTTCACTCTCATCTGACATACTCAGAATCCTGTAGGCCTCTTTACTAGAGTACCTTTCATTGGACATTTTGGCAACTAAATTTATAGGTACCTAGTGCGACTCATTGGAAAAAAAGCACCTGGCTGTCAAGGACTGCTTGAACTGCTGCAAAAAAATGTACCTGCTAGTGCTATCAGAGATCAGGCCTGATCTTGCTAATCCTGCAGTTTTGTGTGCAATGTATCAAATGACAGTTATGTACTAACACTGCACTTGCTGGGGGAGAAGGGGGGAGGGTTATGCGTAGGGGCTAAACGCAGGTACTGGCAGGTGCCAGGGCTGATCCTGCTAGCACTTCATTTTGGGGACACTATACTATTGGGAATGCTGGTATAGTTATGATCTGATCAAAGATATTGATCTGTTCGGACACTATACTAGCAATGGAGGTTTATTGTGTATGTGAGCGTGTTCCTGGCAATCAAAGGGTTAAATGTGATGACTGATGAAGTAACGGGCAATCTCAAACTATCTGGGAGGGATGCTAATTGGCGCTAATGCTATCTGAAGTCGCCTGTGACACTAATACAGTGATCAGTAAAAATATCTGTTCTAATGACACTGGTGACGGGGCAGTGAAGGGGTTAACTGGGGGGCTAGCGGGGATTTCAATGTGACCTAGCATCGCTTTTACTGTAAAAGTGTAGTGCTTTGACTCACGTGGATCTGCTTTCTTCATTTTCTGGAACGGAATGCACTCTGGGAAGAGAAGATTGCATCATTTCCTGTGCCCGTGCAATGTAAACACAGGCACCGGCTGAGCTCTGATTGGGTACAGCCAATCAGCAGGTCCAGGCCTGAATCTGCTGAGTGATCAGTGCCAAATCTCAGCACCGACATGCTGGTGGGTGCGCGAGCACCCTGCCTGTGTACACGACGAGAGCGCGGATCACTTGTAAGTAAGTGATTTTGCGTAGGGAGTCTGCCCTGTAACAGTAAAAATGCTATAGGGCAGAGGGTAACTGGTTAATGGGGGACTCCAAGCAAAAAAGAAAAGAAAAGAAAAAAAAAAAACAAACAGCAATGGGTTCCATCTAAAAATAAAATTCAAGACCCCTAGTGGGGAATTTACTAAAACTGGACCACACAGAAGCTGGTGCTGCTGTGCACAGTAACCAATCAAGTATTTGTTTTTTATTGTCAAAGCTTAATTGAACAAGCTGAAGTTAGAAACTGATCAGTTACTATGCACAGCGGCACCAGATTTTGTGTGCTTTGCTTTTAGTAAACAGTCCCCCACCGTATTCTCGATCAGGGTCTGCCATGGATGTCAAGGGGCCCAAGACCCACACAATGAAGAGACCCTTTAAAACCAAACTAAATAGAGACCCATTTAGTTTGGCCATTTGCTAGAGGTCCTAAAAAGCCAGAGCTCATTCCTAATGATTAGAGATATAAGATCTGCTACAAGAAATTGTTAAAATATACTTACAAAAAATCTCTAGCCATACATGCAAAGATTTCTCTCATTTAGCCTGCTGGCTGAACAAGTAAAATCTTATAGAATTCTCTTTCCGCACTAAGTAGCATAAATGAAGGAACCTATCCTTACAGCTATTGTTTTTAGCAGCTGACATGACCCACAACTGTTGAATAATCGAACAGTGACTGCATCTGACTGGATGCAGTCACTACTCAGTCAATGATTTTCTACCATGTTCTTTTCACAAAAGTGGTTGTGCAAACGGGCCATTCACAGTGCAAATTTTGAGCATGTATTGACAGCTAGAAAAGCTTATCATAGACTGCTGATATGATACATGAGATATGTTGAGACCATTGACAAGGTTCTGGTGATAAGTAGGGTTAGTATGGATGAGAAAACTTGATCGGGTTTGGTTCACAAATAGTTTTGTGAATCTTGCTCACAATTCTGCAAACCTTATATCAATCCCAAACGAAAAGAGAACTATAATAGAATGGGACTTTTGAGGCACAATATTTAACAATATAATATTATTTCCTTATTTAGAATCAACATCCATAAAAAATGTCTTTCATTTGATTATGTCAAACTTCTTAAGACACAAAATTACAATTCAAACATTAAAATATAGTTGTGACAGAGCAAAACAGTATAAAAAAAATACTGATTTCTTGTGGCCCGACGAGTTTCATGGACATAATCCACTTCTTCAGGAGCCATCAGTATGCTTAATCACAACCATCTAAACAAAAATAATCATAACTGTTAAACAATTCATAATTCCAGAAAGTATTTGTTGGGGCAACAATCCTGGGCAAGTGATTTGGTATTGTACAGGGGTGTAGCACTGTTTCTTTTTAAAAAAATCTACTTATGTCAACCCCATTAAAGCTGAATATTGTTATTCAGTTCTGTTCATTTGTAGGGCTTAATAAGTAAGCTTTGTCAGTGAAAATGCATTGGAAGCTAGACACTGACACGGGGACCTTTTCCAATGCCAATAAAAACAAATAAAAACATATATTGGGCTGTGGAATTATTTTCATATACAATCAGCTTAGCAGCAGCACTTTCACCTGATTCATTTCAGTTTTTAAAAACGTTTTATTTTTTATCAGTTGGTGCTCTGGCCAGCAGAAGTAGCAGCCTCTAGCATAATAATAATAATAATGGCATAGTTTGTTAGATCCTTTTTTTTTTTGCGGCCTCACAGGGCATCTTCTTAAAAGGTATGTTTTGTTTCAAATGCAGATGCATCCAATCACAAACCTCCATAGCCCATCCACAAACAGCTTAGCTCTTCAATAACCAATAATAATATAAATAATGTCCAAATCAAAAAATGTATAAATAATAAATAGTAAAAAGAATAAGTCCTTTCTCCCCAAGAAAGGACTTATTCTTTTTACTATTTATTATTTATACATTTTTTGATTTGGACATTATCTATATTATTATTGGTTATTTCACTTTTAAGCTTATAAATTGATTAAGGCAAGGTGTTAATTTGCGCTGTTTTTTGTTTTTTCATTTTTTGGCTTATTTTACCTGTGCATAGCAGCATCTAATACCTGGATTCTAGTTTTGGAGGTGTTTCCTGTGCGCTGGGGTTTTGTGTATATATATTTCGCTCTTCAATAAGACACCGAACTTGAATCCAACACAAATGGCTGCATGACAGGAGCTGTGCCTATTGTCTATAGCACGCTAAAGTGGTTATATCATACTCTTTATATAGGAGCTACCACAGTAGAGATATTCATCGCTGTCACTAATTACCAAATGCTGCTGCTCATTGCTGATTTTGTGGGTTACTAGGTTCACTTTATTCTAGTGGTTCAGAGCTCTACTCTAGGTCACTAAGACATGATTACATTGTCTGGAGAGTTGTGATTGAATTGATTCTCTATTTACTCATTTATGCATACACTGCCATTTATTTCAACCCTTGACAATATATTGAGTCCCTTTACCAATAACCAGTCTGGTGTTTGTTTCCTGTTACAGAAATTTAGTTGTGAACAGGATATTTATATTTGTGCTCCCAAGAGTATTGCAGTAAGTTGTGCCAGAGGGGCCGAGGTTGTCCATAGAGTAAAGGCAAAATAGCAGAGCACCCAAAAATGAGTGATTATTAAATACCATCAAAAGAAAGCTCTAGGTGTCTCAAAAAAAAATGGGTATACAGTAGGTTTGCATGACCAAGTTGACCATTTGTCAAACTATCACAGCGGTGAAAATGGAAACAAATGACGTGATAATGAAGGAGGTGGAACACTGAAGCCTTGAGGTGTTTAAAAGCTTATTCACACATGTGCGGTGTGGATTGAAGCTCAGCTTTCACAGCTAATTGATACAATACTTGTTCACAGGTCCATGTCAGGTTTATGTAAGGCTCAGGACAGGAATAGCTCAGGACCTTATTTTCTCCACACATATGTGGTTTAGAAACGGTTCCCATAGAAGTCACTAGCCTGAACCGGACCGCACTGCTCAGAAATCAGACATGACTCTTTTTAAAACCGCATTGAATCTGCACCAGATATTTGTGAACAAGCACCAGAGGAAGCAATGTTTTTTTACATGTTATGTGGATTGGATGCGGTTCAAACCGCATTCCAATCTACATATATGTGAATGGGCTCTAAAGTATGACTCTAACCAAAACTTTTTTTTTTTAGCATTGGTTAGAGCAGCCTGAAAATCAGGAAACTGACTGCAGGTTTGACACAAATCCAAATTTCATTCCTAATTTTTATTTTAATCCTCTATACCTTTTTCTTTTTTTAAATATGCTCACAATCATTTTTATATTTCTTCCACTTTATACGTTATTGAGCAAACCCAATGCATATGTAACCGAGCCAATCCATAAAGAGACAGGATTCATATGATTATAATACACTACTTAATTTAAGAACTGACAGTAAATCCTTCCAAATTCCAACTAAAATGTTAGATTCAGTAGACACGTTATATGTATTTTAATTACCTATTGAAAGTCCTAAGACTGAAAAGAAAAAATGAGCAGTATAAAGACAGACATATGAGTGCAGGAATAGCTTTCAGCTTTCAGAGTGAGAAAGACTGCAATGGAATAGCTGGCTGTGCAGAATTATTGCACCATTAATTGTCAGACATTGTTAGAAACAGCGTTCTCATTATTATTAAGGATGCGCGAATAGACATATTTAAAATCCTCTCTCAGCTAACAAAATGTCAAGAAAATCTATCTCTTGGAAATTAACTGCTAAAGACATGTCCAAACTTTATTTTAGAGCAAATGTATCTCTTTCTGAGACAGAATAAGTGTTCTATTTCAACCAGCTGGCAGAGGGCCTTAAGTGGTTATTTTAACAGTTACTCTGAAAAAATCATAATACCAAGGCCAAAATTTTTAAGTTAAAGGATATTTTTTGGGAGATAGACAGTCTTCCAGAGGTAAAAAATGTAGAAATTGGAAGTAAAGAATTTACAGTCCGTATCCTTGTACTCGACCAATGTAATACTTCTTGACTGTATATTATATATATATATATATATATATATATATATATATATATATATATATATAGTATATACAGCTCAAAACAATTATAGTAAAACTTTTTAATAGAGTATAACTTCAAGTCAATGAAACTCCTGGGATATTGATCTGGTCAGTTAAGTAGCAGAGGGGGTTGTTAATCAGTTTCAGCTGCTTTGGTGTTAATGAAATTAACAACAGGTGCACTAGATGGGCAACAATGAAATGACCCCAAAAACAGAACTGGTCTATAGGTGGAGGCCACTGACATTTTTTTCCCTACTCATCTTTTCTGAGTGTTTTTCACTAGTTTTGCATTTGGCTAGGGTCAGTGTCACTACTGGTGGCATAAGGCGATATCTGGACCCTACAGAGGTTACACAGGCAGTCCAACTCCTCCAGGATGGCACATCAATACTTGCCATTGCCAGAAGATTTTCTGTGTCTCACAGCACAGTCTCAAGGGCATGGAGGAGATTCCAGGAGACAGGCAGTTACTCAAGGAGAGCTAGACAAGGCCATAGAAAGTCCTTAAAGTAGAGTTCTAGCTGAAAAAACAAAAAAGTCAACAGCTACATAGACTGTAGCTGTTGACTTTTAAAATACAGTCACTTACCTGTCCCTCGGTCAAGCGGTGTCCTCACCATGGCCAGTTTCACCAGCCATCTTCTCTCCCTGGTGCCGGCATCTTCAGTGTGGGCACCCGGCTGTGACAGCAAGAAGCGCTGTGCTTTGTGAATGGCCCCGTAGTCTTCTGGGACCTGACACATGTTCTAGAAGACTACAGGGAGGGAGGAGGGGAGGACAACTTCCACTTCCGATCGTATTAGGCGATTGCAGTGGAAGTAGGAGTGGGTACCTGTCATTTTTTGGTACCCACTCCCCTCTGCTCCCCCCTGCTCCCCAAAGGTGCCAATCCTTAATGGTGAGCGGGGGACAAAGACTTAAAGCGGAACTTCCCCTTTTGGGTGGAGCTCCGCTTTAATCCATCAGCTGGACTGGTATCTGCTCCTTTGTGGAAGGAGGAAGGAGATGAGCACTGCCAGAGTCCTACAAAATGACCTCCAGCAGGCCGCTGGTGTGAATGTCCCTAGCCAAACAATCAGAAACAGACTTCATGAGGGTGGCCTGAGGGTCCAACATCATCTAGTGGACCCTGTGCTCACTGCCCGGCACCATAGAGCTCGATTGGCATTTGCCATTGAAAACCAAAATTGGCAGGTCCGCCACTGGTGCTTTTTCACAGATCAGAGCAGGTTCACCCTGAGCACGTGACAGACGTGAAAGGGTCTGGAGAAGCCATGGAGAACATTATTCTGCTTGTAACATCGTTCAGCATGGCTGTTTTGGGTGGGGGTTAGTCAGTGATGATCCGGGGAGGCATATCCATGGAGGGACACACAGACCTATACAAGCTAGACAATGACACTTTGACTGCCATTAGCTATCAGGATGAAATGCTTGGACCCATTGTCATGTGGCGAGAGTATGCAGGCAGTTCCTGGAGGATGAAAGAATTGATATCATTGAATGTCCTCCATGCTCACCTGACCTAAATCCAATAGAACACCTCTGGGATATCATGTTTCGGTCCATACTGGTCCAGATTTGGGAGGAAATACCCAAGGACACCATCCGTCATCTTATTAGGAGCATGTCAGACATGCATACAAGTACGTGGGGGCCATACAAACTACTGAGTACCATTTTGAGTTGCTGCAATAAAAACTCAGCAAAACAGAATAGCCTGTTGCATAATTTTTTCACTTTGATTTTCGGGGTGTCTTTGAATTCAGTCCTCTGTAGGTTGATAATTTTCATTTCCATCAAACTATGTGGCTTCCTTACACATTACCCAATCCATATCAGTATAGATATAAGCATGATATTTTTCCCCATTGAGATCTGATGTGTTTTCAAAGTGATCCTTTAATTTTTTTGAGCAGTGTACACACACACACATACATTATAGTTATAGGCAGTTGTAAAAAAATGCTGTACATTAAAGGATAAGTTCAGCTTTTGAACAAAAATATGTAGGTAAAAAAAATGTGTATTTATTATTTTTGTCCAAAGGCGTATGTAAAGCATTGCAACAGCGATCAGTAGATCGCTGATGCCATGCAGGTCTCCTGCAGACCTGTCAGAATACCTGCTTGCCATATGGGATGTACGGTCAAGCAGATATACTGACATTAAAAACTACAAGCTAACAGCCGCTAAGGCTGTCAAGACTTGTAGGCACTCATTCACAGAACACTGAATGAGTGACGCGGCCGTGTGAGCAGAGCTCTGCACAGACGCACTGTTTTCAAATCTGACAGATAGTATGGGGAAACTTCCCCCGTACTATCTGTCAGAGGAAGGGGGGGGTGGCGGGCGCGGCTGCGGCTATGGGAACATGTTACATGTTCCACCCTAAAAACGGGTGGAACATGCAACATGTTCCAAAGGTGAACTTATCCTTTAAGAATGCTTTCAGAAATAAATGTGTTACTAGTCTATTTTTATCAATTACAAAATGGAAAGTAAATTAACAGGATCCATATCAAACAAATCCAAATCAAATCAATATTTGGTGTTGACCACCATTCAAATTAGCATCAATTCTTCTAGGTACTCATATTTGCCCATACAAAAGTGCAGCGCTAAAAATTAAGTGTAAATTGCCCATAGGTAAAAAAAATGTATGTGCAAACTTTTTTGTGCATAGATGTAAACATATAATCAGTTCCTTACTCCACTTAATCCATGCAAATAACAATATTGAATCATACTAATCACCAATTGAAATAAACAAGTGAGTCCCAATTGAAGAGCCAAGGAAAACTGGTGATCTTCTCCGAATACAGCGAAATAGAGATGTGAGTCCCAAAAGACTTCAGGTCTCTGTACAACAATACCACACACCACCCCTCTGCAGCAAGAGGGGGGCTTACCAGAATAAAATGATCCCTAATCAAGAGTGGTCAAACCATGCTCAGTATACACCACAAGGCAACCATCTAACTTGGAGAACTAACCACAGACCTTCTGTGGATGTAGGCTGCCTCATGTCTTTCTTTCTGTTCATGTAATTCCAGACAGACTCGAAGATGTTGAGATAGGGGCTCTGTGGTTACTAAACCACTGTGTCTACAGTCTTCAACATTGCCTGATCAATGGTGTCCAGGGGCGGACTGACCATTTGGAAACTCGGGGTCAGAAGGGGGCCCCATGAGATGCCCCTGGTACCTTTTTCTTTTTTTTTTTTGGAGTTTGGGCAAGGATACAGGGACCCCATGATCTCCTATTGCCCGGGGACCCCATGAGTTGTCAGTCCGCCCCTGATGGTGTCGTCAATGCTGAAAAACACAGGCAGATACCAATCTATCATGCCATACCATCCAAGAGGCATGTGATTGGCCCAAAATGTATTCTGCAGTGGGACAAGGAGCCCAAAAGTACAGCCAATATCATTAAGAACTATCTTCAGCATAAAGAAGAACAAGGAGTCCTGGAAGTAATAGTTTAGCCCTCGCAGAGCCCTGATTTTCTCAACATCATTGAGTCTGTCTGGGATTACAGGAAGAGACAGAAGGATCTGAGACAGCCTACATCCACAGAATGTCTGTAGTTAGTTCTCCAAGATGTTTGGAACAACCTACCTGAAGAGGTAAGTATTAAAGACTAAGTCCACCTTTTAAAAAAATAATAAATGCATGTATTTTTGCAGGAACTGTGCATTTAATTATTTTATTTTTGCATAGGAACCTGCAAAGTATTGGACCAGGATCCTGCAGGCTTTTCCTTTAGCTCTCTGCCCATACCAAGCTACATTTTTTCAGTTAGAGGCTCGAGAAAGTGTCAATGGGACTATGTGTTTGGTGATCATGCTGTTACAAGGGGGGGGGGGGCATTCTGTGGGTCAAGTTACATGTTACACCCTAAATGCAGGTAATAGATGGTGTTAGCCTTTAAGCTGCTTCTTTTATAGGGCACTGCTATTTTACTTTTCTCACTGTAGCAACAGAGACATTTTCAAGTGGTGTTTGGGTGTTTTATTGGTGCAGTGAGCTTTATATTTATTCATTTTTATTAGGTGCAGTGGGCTTTAAATTGCTCTTGAGGTTTACAGGAGGTACTTTCAACTATCCTGGACCTCTCATTGCCAAAATTTGGCCATGTGGCCATACTTAGGCAATATTGTAACCTTCTCCCTTTCTTGCCCATTTGCTTACATGGCCAGGGATTCCTGGCCATGTAAGTGAACAAGCAGGCTTGACTTCAGTGATTGGGAAGAACAGGGCAGGTGCAAGAACCTGCTGCTTCCTCAGCAACCACTGAAAACTGAAAACTGTCATGTTCGTTCATGCTGAATACCCTAAATCTTCGACATTTAGTCAAATGGTTAAACAGCCAGTGTTTGGTCCAAATTTATGTTTAGACTGAACACTGAGCTCATCTCTAGACTCCCACAACACACAATATTCAATTTTCAATGATAATAAAAAGTGGTGGTGGCTGCAGTTCTGTAGCTCCCATATAGGAACACCCATAAACCAAACGTCAGCCTTCGGTGGACAGCCACCTCAAACAGCAAATAAATGGTTTTCCTTCCCAACCATTGCATCTATTTAAACAAGACCAAGTGAAACATGATCTTGGCATCCAGGGATATTCAACAGGGATTTTCTATTTCTGCTTTTTTTTAAGAGATATCAGGGATGCTTTAACACCTAGCATAAACAAACAGCTGGTAATTTATATGTAAAGCATACAGAATGTAGTGGCTGCACATTTAGAGTGCAGTGACCCTGTCTGTCCTATCCATTCCATTCCTAGAGAGCATTATAACATTTAGGTCTAGGTATTTATTTACTTACAAGCTGATGTTGAGTTTACATATTGTCTGAATTGTATAAGGAGACTGGCAATGTGGGGACATTATGATGTAGCTATTGTATAATATTAGAATAGGGCTGTATGAAGGTGTAGGTTTCGAGGAATGTAAAGAATAATAGCAGAGCATATTATAATTCTGTTGGGAGGAACTGTTATATGTTGACTAACATAATGATGCTATTGGAGATTGCCATACTGAGGGTGTCTGCAAAATATTGTACCCTTTAAAACAAAGTTAACATTTTGGTCACATCCAGAGTTCCCTATAGTATGTTTTGCATGCTGTCACATGACCACTACATGATAACATAGGGTGCTACAGAACTTTTAGTATTCTAGAATTGTCTGGTTATCCAACATTAGCACCACTAAAGTGTTACTAAACCCACAACAGAAATATCAGTCTGTATATGCAGTAAAGCATGCTTGTTATACTCACTGTAGAACCTAAGGGTTTTATTGTCCGCATTGTGTAAAATGGCTGCTTGATCCTGTCTTCTCTGGTCCTCCCCTTCTTCCACAGTCCCCAATCTATCTGCTGATAGAACACAGCATTGGGGGCAAGCTGCACATACTTAGTTTGGTGTGTAATGCTAGAGAGTTTTTTTTTTCTTGGAAGGGTGCATGTGATCAGCACAGGGCCAATTTGTGCTGTTCAGACAGAGGGTCAGGGGTCCTGTGGCCTCAAAGGACAATCAGGGAAGAATGAAAACTCCTCCTACAAGTTTAACCAGTACTCTGCTGGACACTGATAGAAGCGACAAGACTGCTCTAACTGCTGATGAGAAAGGTATTTAGCAGTTGATATTTATTAAAATAATTGCATTTCTATGTTCTGTGTACTGTGGGAGACCAGATATAGTGAATGCAGGGTCCTGGGTTTAGTAACACTTTAATAAAAAGAGTGTTAAGCACTTCACCAACATACATCCAAACCAAGGGCTGTAACTAGCATGGGTACCTAGCACATATGCCCCACATGTAGAGTGTATGTTACATATTCCTGGCCACCATACTTTTTATACTGTGCTGTATGTTACTTACCTATGGCTGCTGTAGGTTACATACTTGTGGCTGCTACATTCTGTACATTAAATGCGCCAATCTATGCAAAATGTATGCTGGACTGTGCATTACATACTCCTGACTTCTGTTCTCTGTTCATTATGTGGTCCTGTGCCCTGTACTCAGGTGCATCATGAATTCCTGACCCTTGCACATTGTGGATTGCTTGCTCTTGACCTCTGACTCTGTATGTTACAGTGAAGGAAATAAGTATTTGATCTCCTGCTGATTTTGAATGTTTGCCCCTCACAAAGAAATGATCAGTCTAAAAATTGAATGGTAGGTGTACTGTAACACTGAGAGACAGAATAGCAACAAAAAATTCAAAAGAAATGCAAGTCTAACAAATTATGCCCTGATTTGCATGTTCATTAGGGAAATAAGTATTTGATCCCCTTCACAAA
The DNA here is from genome assembly GCF_062004578.1 of Staurois parvus. Classification (NCBI taxonomy): domain Eukaryota; kingdom Metazoa; phylum Chordata; class Amphibia; order Anura; family Ranidae; genus Staurois; species Staurois parvus. The sequence continues at coordinate 10,053,319 of NW_028318095.1, read as the reverse complement.
ACATGACTTAGTACTTGGTGGCAAATCCCTTGTTGGCAATCACAGAGGTCAGACGTTTCCTGTAGTTGGCCAATAGGTTTGCACACATCTCAAGATTTTGGCCCACACCTTTTTGGTGGCCAGTCCAGGACCTTAATGTGCTTCTTCTTTAGCTACTCCTTTGTCACCTTGGCTGTGTGTTTTGGGTTATTGTCATGCTGGAACACCCATCCACGACCCATTTTCAATGCCCTGGCTGAGGGAAGATGGTTCTCACCCAAGATTTGATGGTACATGGCCCAGTCCATCACCCCTTTGATGAGGTGCAGTTCTCCTGTCCCCTTAGCAGAAAAACACCCCCAAAGCAGAATGTTTCCACCACCAAAAAGGTGCTTTGGGTTTCCCCCCAAAGCACCTTGTCCCCATGTTGATGGGGACAAAGGCCTCTTCCCCACAACCGTGGCTGGTGGTTGTGGGGGTCTGCGGGTAGGGGGGCTTATCGGAGCCTGGAAGCCTCTTTTAACAAGGGGGCCCCCAGATCCCACCCCCCCATGTGAATGAGTATGGGGTACATGGTACCCCTACTGATTCACAAAAAAAAAGTAGTGGAATAAAATTACAGAAGACAGTCTTTGAAAAGTCCTTTATTAAAAACAAAAAAGTCCCTTGAAATAGATGCAACGTAAATCGTGATGCCCACTGCCACCTCCGACCAAAAAAAAGAATGCTCCACTTTTGACGCTGGCTCCCGCAGTCTGAAGGCTGTGCTGGGATGACAGTTCTTAAATATTGTGATGATGCCACAAGGGGTCAGGGTCACCCCCACCCCCTAGTGCCATCATTATGCGCTGTGACTGGCCAAAGTAATGCACCTGACCTGTGGTCAGGTGCATTGCTTTGGCCAATCACAAGGCACTGTCAGGATGCTTACTGTTCATGTGTTCGCCGAACACATGAATGACCAATGTTCGAGTCAAATTTACTTTTGACTCAAACATCAAGGTGAACACTATTGTTTGTATATGGGCAAACCTTTCTCCAAGAATGAAGAATGTGGAAATTTCTGCTTCATCAAAAAGTTGTTCAGGAGAAGAGTATTTCAGGACCACTGCTTGTGCAAACTAAAATACACAATATTAGACCAAAAATCACACCTGTAGCATTTTTATTATCACAGTGCACTGCAACACACAGCAGTATGTTACTGTGCATTGAGATGTGCTGTAACACAGGTACCTTGTGGAGGTGTGTTGGGGTACTACAGCGCATATAATGTATGTTACTGTAATGCAGTGGAAAGCATAGGCCCTGAAACATCTACAGCCAGCTCTGACTAATTATATGACCAAACTAGAGTTCAATTATTGTATAGTTTCTTTGTTCCTAGACTGTCTGTGTTAAGAAAAAGATTTACAAGTTGATTTAGAAGAAAAATTTACTTCAGGCTACTAAGCTGGTCAGTGACAGATTAGGTGATTCTCATTGTTTTGGTTCAGGTCATTGTTATTAATGTATTCCACTACATGCCATTCCTATGAATACATTAAATTGTTTAAAAGAACTTTCAAATGTCATTTAAAAAAATAAAGTCTTTGAAAGGACATGCATATGTACCACAGCCCCCCCACCCCTTTATTTCCTACATTCCTGTTGGCATAACTTAGATTAATGATCTAAACCTTCTCAGATAAGGGCTTGGAAGGAGGATCTGGAATCACTACCCCAGACAGATGAATGGGAATAGATTTGGTTTCTTCACAACTAAAACCTCTAAAATCCCAAACCTATATAAGCATGGTTCCCACAGAAAAACATTCTGCAGATGGTATCACGACTGATTATTCTGCCTAAACTCCCTGCCTTGAAGTTTCCATAGTATGTTTATTCACATTTGGTGAATTAAATCCATAAAGTACAGAATACTCAAGAGAACTTGTCTGTATACCTTTGTAAACATGCAGTGGCACAGACATTCTTAGGAGTGAAAATGAATGACTATCAGCAATTAAATAAAATATTGAAGTGTTCTCACATCTGGAAGACTATTCAACCAACAAATCTAAGCAACCTTGGTTAGGGTTTTCAGGGAATACATGTGTTTGCTAAATTTCACATGTGGGCTGCACTCAGTGCCAAAAAGAAGAGAGTCAAGGGAACAGTACAAGGTTCCCAGGGAGTCCCAACATTGAGTAGTAATCTACAAAGGCACCCTAATGGTGTAGACATATCATTAAAAAAATTTGGTTTAATTAACCTTTTACTTTGAACATTTTTTTATGAAAAAAGAAACAAACGTGAGGCAGGGTAACAATCTGGAGCCATCCCTGCCTTTGATATGAAAATAAATATATTGGATTTGTCTCAGAATAACTCATGCTTTTTCTAATTAACACTTCAATAGAACATATAGCAAATTTTGAAACCAGGTCTTAAATTATATGCCTACTTGAAGTTAGTTCATTAAGTTGGTTTGACCTTCTGACATATAATCTTGTTCTTACTGGCAAGATTCAACAGTATGGAATACAGACAGTGAGATGAAGGAAAGCTGCCTGTTTATTGCAGTTTGTGATCTCCAATGTCTGCATGGATGCATTTCCGTACATAAATAATGCTGATAGTGAAGACATTAAATCAAGCAGGTATGTAGTACAGATAACCTCCACTTGTCTGTAGTTACTGTGCATATAATCTAAGTACAGTAATGCCTCGGTTTACGTACGCCTCGGTTAACAGAAATTTCGGTTTACGAATGAAAATCCATTGATAATAATGCTTCGGTTTACAAATTTTTACCGCTATATGAAGCAAGTTTCCCCAGGATGCATTGCGCCTGGGAGGTTTATATCTCTGTGCATGCTGGAGTCGGTGTTGTGCCTGGGAGGTTTAGCACCATGCATGCTGGAGTCTGTGGAAAGATAGGGAGGTGAGCTTTGTTGTTTGCATGTCTTTTACTGTGTGTTCTGCATTGTGGGGTGTTTCCATGCCAGCTCATGTGCTATGCATGCCTGCTACTGTGTGTTTTGCATTGTGGGGTGGTTTCCATGCCAGCTCATGTGCTGTGCATGCCTGCTACTATGTTTTGCATTGTGGGGTGGTTTCCATGTCAGCACATGTGCTCTGCATGCCTGTTACTGTGTGTTTTGCATTGTGGGGTGGTTTCCATGCCAGCTCATGTGCTGTGCATGCCTGCTACTGATAGACTTGGGGCTCTTGGACTGGGTGTAGGTGTACAGTAAAGCATTTTTTTTAATTTTCTGCTCACTTAGTGACTGTGGTGTCATGGCACCCAAGAAAGCAGCGGAAGCTGGGAAGAGGAAGAAAGTGATGATTCTGCTTGAGGTCAAGAAAGAAATCATCAGAAAGCATGAAGGAGGAATGCGATTGACTGACCTTGCCAAAGAGTATGGAAAGAGTGCATCCACAATCGGTACCATCCTAAAGATGAAAGAGAAGATAACTGGGAGAGATGCAGCCAAGGGAGTCACCAGGGTCTCCAAGCAACGGCCTCCTGTTCTGGAGGAGGTTGAAAAGTTGCTCCTGCTCTGGAGTGAAGAGAAGCAGCGCGCAGGGAACACAGTGACCGAGGTGATCATCTGCGAAAAAGCCAAGGCCTTGCACACTGACCTCCTCGACCAACAGCCAGGAATGTCAGCCGATGCAGAAGGCTTCAAGGCAAGCAGGGGGTGATTCTAAAGGTTTAAGACCAGATCTGGCATCCACAGCGTGGTCAGGCATGGAGAGGCCGCAAGTTCTGAGGTTGCTGCAGCTGAGGAATTTGCTACAGAGTTCCTGGAGGTCATGATTTCAGAGGGCTACCTTCCTCAGCAGGTCTTCAACTGCGACGAGACTGGGCTCTTCTGGAAGAGGATGCCAAAGCGTACCTTCATCACGGAAGAGGAGACCTCATTGCCTGGCCACAAGCCGATGAAGGACCGTCTCACCCTCCTGTTCTGCGCCAATACCAGTGGGGACCTTAAGATCAAGCCCCTGCTCGTCTATCACTCAGTGAACCCACGGGCCTTCAAGAAACACAAGGTGAAGAAGGAGCAGTTGAGCGTTTTGTGGCGATCCAACCCAAAGGCTTGGGTCACACGCCTCTTGTTTGTGCAGTGGGTCAATCTTGTTTTTGGTCCTGCTGTCAAGCAGCACCTTGTCGACAATAACCTGCCGCTCAAGGCCTTGCTGCTCATGGACAATGCTCCTGCTCATCCTCCAGGCCTCGAGGAAGACTTGCTGGAGGACTTTAACTTCATCACAGTCGTGTTCCTTCCGCCTAACACCACCACACTACTCCAGCCAATGGACCAGCAGGTCATCTCCAATTTTAAACAACTTTACACAAGGGAGCTTTTCCGGCAATGCTTTGAGATGACAGATCGATCAAGTCTCACCCTCCATGAATTTTGGAGAGACCATTTTGACATCGTGAGCTGTCTGCAGATTATCACCATTGCCTGGGCCAGGGTCAGCCATAGAATCCTAAATTCAGCTTGGTGCAACCTGTGGCCAGACTGTGTTGTGACACCTGATTCCGATGCTTCTGCATCTGCACCAGAGTCAACAGTGTTGAAGGAGATTGTTTCCTTGGGGAGGACCATGGGGCTGGATGTGACTGAGGAAGATGTCTGCGAGCTGGTGGAGGAGGGACACGACCGTGAGCTAACCACTGAGGACCTGGTGGAACTTCAGAAGGAGGCGATGGAGGAGCGGGTCTCATTTGAGGAGGAGGACACAAGTGAGGAACAGCTCTCTTCCAGGGATCTCAAGGAGGCATGCCAACTGTGGGTAAACCTACAGGCTTTTGTACAGCAGCACCACCCAGATAAGTCTCTAGCCCAGAGAATTGTGAACAGCTTTGACACTGACGTCATGTCCCCTTTCCGAGGGATGCTGAAAACAGACAATGGAAAGATTCCTACTAAATCAGCCTAGACATGAAGAAGAACCTGCTTGTGTTAGTGCTGCCCAGTTGCTCTGCTCCTCCTCCAGAGAGTGTTGAAATTGTTTGAAAAGTTTTCTATGTTTTAAAAGATGTGTGCTTTAAAATTTGAAGTTGGATGTTTGACACGTTATTGACATGTTATTGCTTGAGTAATCCTGTCCCTGTATAGTATTAATGTCTTTGAAAAGTGCACTTTATAAAGAGTTTTGAACAGATAAAAGACTTGTTTGACTTTTTTTCTGACCTCCGGAACGGATTAGTTGGTTTTCAAAGCATTCCTATGGGAAACGGTGTTTCAGTTTACGAATATTCCGCTATACGAAAATTCCCGCAGAACAAATTAAATTTGTATTACTGTATAAACAGAGCAATGTGAAAGAAAAGCCAAAAGTTTAATAATCATATTTTAAAAGTTGGTTGATAGTTGATTTTTAAAAAGTCAATGTATTTGAATAGTGCAGTTATTTGATGTGATTGATTTGCTGTTTGTCTAAGTTATTATAATGTAGCATTAACCTCACAAACTGAGCAATATTTTAAATCCTGTAGTTAATGTTTAATGTTACTAAGCTCTGAATTTTGAAGGTTAGGCCCTGGTGAGAGAGGTTGGGGAACCCCAAATGTACTGAATGATGTACAGCAGTGGTCTCCAAACTGCAGCCCTGGGACCAGATGTGGCTCTTTGCTTGCCTCCATCCAGCCCTTGGGGCACTATTCCAACCACAACTGACACCAATGATGGGGCACCATTCTTCAAACTGACACCATTGTTGGGACACTATTCCTCCTACAGACACCGATGATGGGGAGCTATTCTCTACTGATATCAACAATGGGGCACTATTACTTCCACTGATAGCAACAATGAGTGGTGGGGGGGGTGTCATTATTCACTTCCACAGATGCTGGGGCATTTTCTACTCCCATTGGCCACAGTCAATCCCCCATAAAGTCTGAAGGACAGTAAACTGGCCCTTTGTTTAGAAAGTTTAGAGACCCCTGATGTACAGAGTGAAAAGAATTAGTATCAGATATAGAGAACTATTGATAAGTACTTTATATATGGTATCTGTGTCTAAGAATTTTGGCCCTAATTTTAACTCAAAGCCCCAATTCATTCTTAGCCCTTGTGTAAAAGAACCATATAGTTGTTTTTTTTTAACTCTTTATTCAGTCATACACACACACACAGTATATGTCATCATTAACACACAGAGTGTATGTCATCATTGTATTCTGTAAGGACATAACAGCTGGCAGTAAGATTCACAGCATGCAATCGGGAGCACATTATCCAACAAACCAAGAAGTGCTTGATAGCAAGAGTGTCCAGAACTCTGGAGAGCACATATTTAACACACCACCAATTGCTAAGTATAACCTTTCTTCTTATACAGGCATAGTCTCCTTAATTTTTTTAACATATCAACAGAATAGCTTTAAGAGTCTTTGTATATGCCAAACATATAAGAACTTACCCGCTTGCCTCAAAAGTTGAATGGCAATTAAAGCTCCCAACAGAGATCAACCTGTTTAGTTTGACTCATTTATGTACAACCTCTGGGAACTGCTGATCCATAGCAGTTGGAAGGTACACAAAAGGAAGGAATTTAATGGGTCAGTTGAACTCTTAATAACAGCCGCTTGGAATAATCCATGTCATCTTTCAACTGTGATGCTATTGTATCAAGGTACCATGATAGTAATACTATCAGAATTTGTTCATCTAGCTAGTTTTAAATTGCCATTTCTTTGCCTAGTTTGTAGGTTTTTGCAATTTTTTTTAAATATTATATTAATGCGCCTCTCAGACAGATTTGTCTTTTCTCCTCCATAGACTTATTGCCTTACCGCCCACTTTTTATTTATTCTTTAATTAGATTAGAGAAAGTATTTTTTTTAGCCAAAAACGATTATTGTATAATGAGCATAGCAATTAAATACTCCACATTAATGACAGGTTCTTGTTGTTGAAATGAATCATTTAAGACAATAAAAGAATGTTAATTGATATTTAAGCGATTTTAAAGTACAATTAGCAAGTGATTTATTTGCTTCTTTTACCCATAATTTATTTATGGTCAGTAAGCTGGTGCTCTGGATACAGTGACCCGCTATGCTTATTTAACCTCTGTGGAAACTGAACTGTCAATGACAGAGTTACATGTAATTCTTCATAGGTGATAGAGCACACTCTCTATAGGGACTTCAAATCGCCTGAAGTATTTATTTAACTGCCTGGACTTGTGCTGTTCTGTTGTAAGACTGATAACAAAAGGAGTGATATTTAAGAGGTGAAATTCATTGGGGCCAAATTATGAAAACAGCAAGGGAGTAACAGCATTTTTGCCTATAGCACCAAACCACGTTTGACCTTTCCTTCTCAAACTGTAACAATAAAAAAAAAAAACACAGAATCAAAAATTGATGTGCTATTGGCAACATGCTCACTTATCTTTCTCCCAAATTCCATATAGAAGCTCCATTCTGCACTAAATCCCCACTTTACAGGAAAATGATTACAAATTGATGCAAGATGGGACCTTCTATTAAAGTATGCAAATTTACAATTGGCAAACCAGATCACAACTTGATTTGAAGACATAAAAGATGCACCTACTGTATATTGGTTGCTAAGTTTAAGGTTTAGCCCTGGTTCACACTGCTGCAACATCTCATGTAACTTGCTATTGGGTGGCACCTTTTACGCTGCGTCTCAAACTGCAGCGATAAAAAAAGTTCCCACACTACTTTCCTGCGTCTTCCTTGTGACATGAGTGTCATAGACTGCTATGTTAAAATGACAAACGTCGCAAGGAAGCTATTTCTTTGTCTTACCTTTGCGGCTTTGGCTGCAACTTCAAATGGTTTTGTAAGTTCAGTAAAGTCGCACTCTGTATTGCTATGATTGGCCAAAGACGCATGAAATTCTCATTGAATCTCATCAAGTGCCAAGTAAGTTGCAATGCAAAGTTGCACTGGAAGTCGCACAACTATGGGGTCACAGCATTGTGAACCGAGCCCAAAGGTGCATCTAGACACAATGGAATGGGTAACTGTCCAAAAATTCAGACTGGGAGTAACTGTAACTTGCAATTTACTAACAGGTGCAAAGTTAAAGCAGAGCTCCACCCAAAAGGGGAAGTTCCGCCTTAAGGACTGGTCCCCTGCACCCCATTAAGGACTGGCACCTTTGCGATCACCTACGGGATCAAAATCAGACGTTGTCCTCCTCCTCTCCCTCCCCATAGTCTTCTGGGACACATGACAGGTCCCAGAAGACTACTGAACCATTCACAAAGCGCAGCGCTATTGGCAAATGCAAAGTAAGCACCCATTTGTGAAGCTGCAAGCTGTCACAGCTGGATGCCCACATTGAAGATTCTGGTGCCGGGAACACAAGGCGGCTGGTGAAAAGGGCTGTGGGAGGTGGACACCGCAGGATCGAGGGACAGGAAAATGTCCATTTTTTAAAACTCAGCAACTACAGTTATTGTAGCTGCTGACTTTTATTAAGTTATTTTTTGTCATTTTCATTGGAACGCCACTTTAAAAGCAACAATAAAAAAACAAGTAACAAAAAAAATGCATACACTGCAGGATAATAGAAGCTGCACAGAGATGGTCTCTTCACAACAATGTCTTTTTTACTCAATCAGGATAATGAGGCTACATTGCAAAGTCTCTGTAAGATGTTATAACAACAGAGAGTGAAGCTGAGAATAACTCCTTACTTATTTTAAAATGACTAAAACAGTTCAGAACTCAGCTGTTAGCGATTATCCTCATACACAGCATCCTTCACAGTGAATTCCAGGGTAGCTTTGGTAACACAGGTGAACACCTGGAGGGATGCAAAACCCAACAACAAGGGCAGCAATTGGGGATGGGTGCCCCACAGTAGCTGGGTCTTCTGGATAAGCTTTGTGCTATTAGTCTCTGGCAGGGCTGAACACACACTGGGGATTATTTCCTAAAGCTAATTCACTCAGAATCTCATGCAACTGTGCATGGTAGTCAATCAGCTTCTAGCCTCAGCTTGTTAAATTAAGCTTTAGTAATACAACCTGGAAGCTGATTGGTTTCTATGCAGAAGTGCACAAGATTTTTAGTGAACCATCTTTAGTAAATAAACCCCATGTGTTCACTTTAAATTATCTAATCACATGAAGACAAATAAGTAAACAAGGATTTTCTTTTCAAATGATTGGATAATTGAGGGAAATCTTCACACATTTTATTGCGTGAACATTGTCAAATCCCTTAATAAATTAGCCTCACTAATATTGTATAGCGCTACCCTCGTGAGGGCCGCTGTGTAGTGGGTATCCCTAAGCCTCTTTCCACTCAGCCAGGAAACAGGTATTTCTCACCCAGATTGGTCATTGTTCAAAGACAATGACCAGTTTATGGGTTTGGTTTTGTTGTTTTATTAGGTGAAATCAATTTAGATAGGGAAATAGAGATTATGGGACACCCAGTTTGGCTTGAATCAATGGAAGGGGGACACTTCCGGATTGGCCGGACTCCCATGAACATGCAGATCAGGTCTCCACCCCTTCCTGCTTACTGACTTCTGGAATATTCTATGATCCTCCAGAGTCAGGAGGAGGCTATAGATCCACAATCTGTTGAGTCATCTAACTGACCTGCAAACACAGACTCACACAACTACCATGAGACATACAAAAAGATTTTACCTACAAAACAGTGCACTATTCTAGTAGCACACCAGAGGGTGCTACAACAGCTATATATACATTGCAGTATTAGCAGACATTACTTGACTGAACTTACTCAAGGGAAGAAACAATGGATTAGGTTGAATTTTCCCAAGCATTCATTATTTGTTTTCCCTAAAATAAGACAGCCCTGAGAATGCCTAGAAGAGCTCCCCCTCCCCTCATTCCTCCAGACTTGCACATTCAACATGCTTGTGTAAAGATCTTTCATACAAAATAACTTTCAAAGCTTAAAGATGAATTCCAGGTAGGATATATTTTTATGTAGTTGCACTGGACCAGATGGACCAATGTTACCATGTATATACAATACCTTGCCGATGCCCCTGGAAACTGGAAATCACTGAAGTAGACAATGCTAATCCAGTGATCTCCACTTGCTTCTGGGTCCTGTGTTGAATACCCTGAATGAATGCAAAACGTTCTTTGATTGGAAGAGGTGGAGAGCACGACGTTACTGAACCTTCACTCCACCTCATCCAACCAAAGATTCTGATCCTGCATTATACATGATGATATTATAGCAGCTGTGACTTTAGGAGCAGTGAAGAGGAAGAAAATGAGGATTAAGGTAAGTATTTCTCTATTGTGCAGCTCCCCTAAACTGAATGATCTATTAGTTCTCACTATCCGGAAGAAGGGGGCATATAAAATCATTATTTTAATGCTGACTCGAGTTTAGCTTTAAGACAGCAGAAGAATAAACCCAACGTCCATGGTCAAGAAATGGCCTTTGTGGCTGGACCCTAGGATTGTTATGTGTTGTTTTACTGGCCAATTATTCTTCAATAACCTTGCATACCAAAATTATTTTCATTGACTTTTTCTAGACTTTATATAGTAGATTGTTATGAGGAATCTCCTCCATGTATTTTTTGTTTTGTTTAAAAGATATAAAAATGTTCTTTTAGCTTGCCTAATGTGTGCTGTTTTTTTATTAACCAATAGTATTGCAAATACATTTGTTGATATACATTCACGTATTTCTTCCTAATTACATGTAAAATGTGCATAGGTTTTGATACATGTGATATGGTTACAAGTCAAAAAATATATTTGTAGTTATATAGATTTTATGGAGATACATGACACGCTCTTGGTCCACTGCCTGTACTTATTTTTTTTAAATTATAATAAAATCACTTCATTTATAAAAGTATGCAACCTAGTCTATTCAAATAATTGGTATAACAGGTGTTTTATATTACAAACCTTACTGGAAAATGCAGGGGAAAAAAAGATGCTTTCTCAATAACATGTAATTTTAGAGTTTATCATTTTACTTTCACAATATGACAATGAAGAAAAGCACCCCAGATTTTATAGAATTACTTATTCCTATTGTTAAGACACTCCAAGTCTGCTTTAAGTGCTGTTTAGTCACCTTACAGGGCCCAGATTGAATGGTTTGTCTATTGCTGTTGCTGCCTCTAGCACATATGATACCGCTGGCCTGGAATTAAATAATATCTCCACAGATTTAGGTCTGACTTTTTTTGTAAATTCAGATCTGATGGCTTCTGGGTCTTAAAAAGAATCTAGATAAATAAATAGTAATGGTATGCATTTGCCCCTCCTGATCATAGATCAACTTTCATTATTCTATCAAAAGTCGAGTGGTCAGGGCTTTAGGACCTGGGACACCCCAGAAGAGGTGCCCAACTTTAGACTCCCCTGTACTGTGTCAGGCAGCCAGATACAACTCCTGTGTATGCTTGTTACCTGTGGACAGACCCTTCAAAATGGGGATTGACCCTGGGAAACAGGGACAGATGGTAACCATACTATGGATAATTATTGCTATCATTATTATGATTAAAAAGGCAAAATACAAAGGTGTGCTAGAAACATAGGTTTGTCTTTCTCCAGATACTATGGGGTATAATATAAAGTGTTGGGTAGTGGCATAAGAGCACAAGAGACTCATTGCAACAAAATGATGATCTTGGACAGATATGGTCAAGATCGAAAGTTTTACAGCTTGAAGCATAGCACTACCAAGTCTAAAAGGCACAGACCCACTCCTTAACAAATGACCAGCATGCTGGCCTGACATCCTGCATGAAGGGAAGCTCTGACTGTTTTGGGGGCATTTTAAGTTTTATTTTTTGTATAAAGTTTACAATCTCTTTGATTGTAAGCTCCAAGGATCAGGGCCCTCCTAACCCTCTTGTATTGAACTCTATTGTTGCTGTATTGTCTCCCGCTATAATGTACAGCGCTGAGCAAACTGTTGGCGCTATATAAATCCTGTATAATAATAATAATAATAAAAATAATAACTGTTGTTTAATTTGTCTGTTTACGCTTCCTCTCTCGCTCCATAAATATACAGTATATGTTTTACAAATCAAGAATAATACATGACACATAATTATTCGCTTTCTCTTTTACATATACTGTATACTTTATATACAGTATAAATATATATTATGTATATAGAGTACATATACATGCTATGTTTTACAATTAAACAAGACCAATAGTTACCAGACACTATGGGGAGATTTACTAAAGGTGGTTCACTCAGATTCTGGAGCACCTGTTCATGGTAGCCAATTAGTTTCTAACCTCAGCTTGTTCAATTAAGCTTTGGCAATAAAACCTGGAAGCTGATTGGTTTCTATGCACAAGTGCACACAATTTTGCACTCTCCAGTTTTAGCAAATAAACCCCTATAGGTTAACTAAGGAGACAGAATAGTAGTGGATGCCTGCCTTGTGTCTCTGTTTGCCTGGCTAGATTTCAGGATAAGCCATACAATATGGCTTGGGTCACTACTGTGAATCATCCACTTCTGTGTAAATTGCCGCTTGAGCTGCAGGGCCTGTAAACTAAAGACTTTTTTTCAACAGTTCTAATTAGATGGATACATATTTGAATAGGAGCATAAAGGATAAGTACACCTTTTATAACATGCTACATGTTATCCCCGTACTCAGGGTGTAATGTGTAAAATATTACTACTGCAACTTCCCTGTGTCAAATCCCCCCCCTCCCCCCAAGTATCCACTGTGACAGCAGGTCAGGGGTCTTCTTCCCACGTCTGCTGGCACAATTTAAAAAAGATACGCCCATGCAGGGCTCTGCCCACTCAGCCATGTCATTTATTCATAGAGTTCTGTGAATGAGAAACTACAACTGCTGTCAGTCTTTGCAGCTGACGGCTTGTAGTTATCAGTGAACTACGGGGGTGCTGTTGAGTGCTCTGATGTTCATTAATGATTCCTGCCTGTGTGTGACTGCCTACCCATATGAAGTACAAGCAAACAGCTTACACTGACAGTCTGCAAAAGCCATACATTGTGCTTGCAATCTGCTGATCTTGGGTGCAATGCTTCACAACCTCCTAATAAATAAAATAATACATTTGAAAAATTTTTACCCGTACTTATTTTGTTTTTTTTGTAAGAGAACTTATCCTCTAATGCTCTTCCAGTTGTTGAAAAATATCAATGGGTAATATTTTACATATTGAGAAAGCAGGCCAATAAAAATTTCTGGTTGTACCCAGGATGGGGATTATACATGACCCAGAATTCATCAATTTGCTGCATATTTTTCTTTTTGATCAGATGGGGGGAACTGAGGTTGATTGGGCTTGTTGATTAGACAATGAGCCTATCTGAAGCACATCTGGCTCTATGTAAACGTCCAGCCTGCTCAGCGATTTTGCTCTCTCCTGGAACCAGTTTCTGTGAAAGTTAGACATGGAAGCCCTGGACTACCTGTGTCATGAAGGACAGCGCGTTTCATGTCACACACCCTATGTGACAAGGACTTGTCACTTATGTGCAGAGAGTTAAGCCTTGTTTACAAGAGCATACTTAAGAGGGCCATATATGCCCACACAGGGAACACATATGCAGGTTTGTATTTTCTTGTTTCCTTTTTGTTTTTCTGTTTTTTTATATACATAATGCATATAGTCTCCTGGCCCTCCACCACCTCCCTCACCCACACAACACCCTCCCGCCTCTACGTCCTGCCGCAACCCCAGCAACTTAGTATCTGTCCCCCTGCTCCCTAAAATCACCCCCCCCCCCCGTTTTCATGTGCACTCCTGAACGCCCGATCGGTGTGCAACAAGCTTACCGCCATCCACGACCTCTTTGTTTCCCTCAACTTCCTAGCGATCACGGAAACCTGGATCCAGGCCACTGACTCTACCTTCCCTGCTGCACTCTCCTACGGGGGTCTCACCTGGACCCACTCACCCAGACCGAACGGTCGTAAAGGTGGTGGGGTTGGTCTGCTCCGGTCACCACAGAGCACCTTCCGAGTCCTCCCAAACCCCCCCTCTCTATCCTTCTAACCCTTCGAGGCCCACTGCGCCTGACTATTCTCCCCAACCCCCCCTGAAGATTGATGTAATATACCGGCCTCCTGGATCCATATCCCGCTTCCTGGATGACTTTTCCTCCTGGCTACCCTTCTTCCTCTCCTCTGAGCTACCCACCATCATCCTTGGGGATTTCAACATTCCTGTCAACCTCGACAACCCGGCCACATCCCATCTCCTCCACTTAACCTCCTCCTTTGCACTTGCACAGTGCATACAATCCACCACCCACTCCGACGGTAATATCCTTGATCTTGTCTTCTCCAACCGCTGCGCTCCCCACAACCTCACTAACACCCCCTTCCCTCTCTCTGACCACAACCTGATTACCTTCTCTATCTCCTTGTCCTCCAACGCCTACCCCTCCAAATGTCACACTACTACCAGCCGTAACCTCTGCAACCTTAACCCTGCCCCCCTACACTCTGCAGCTGATCAACTCTATGACAGCATCCTTCCCCTGTCCTGCCCCGACTTTGCTATGACTGCCTATAACAATGCGCTGTCAACAGCCCTTGACTCACTAGCGCCTTTAACCACACACAACATCAGACCCCGACCGCTCCAGCCCTGGCAGACTGATCACACCAAATCCCTCAAACAACACCGTCGTGCCCTGGAGCGACTATGGCGCAAAACCAAATCCCAACAAGCCTTCACCCGCTACAAATCTTCCTTTCACACCTACACCTCCTCCCTCCACGCAGCCAAACAAGCCTACTTCCTGACCCTCATCAAGGCCCTCTCCTCCAATCCTCGCCGACTCTTCTCCACCTTCAACTCTCTCCACCCCCACCTCCACCCAGCACCTCACTCACCACCCTTGAGATTGCCAATCACTTCAAAAACAAGATTGACACAATTCGCAAGGACATTGCCGCAAATCACACTTCCTCTCAACCCGTCCCCTCTCACACAGCTACCCCTTCATCCCCCCTCTCCCTCGACATAACCCGCAGGGACTTCGTCACTGCTCAAACTCCCTCCAACCCCGTTCCCCCTCACTCAGCTACCCCCTCATCATCCTTCTACCACAGCCCCACCACTGCTCTGACCTCCACTTCCACCCCACATTCCTCATACTGAAGCCCCCTCAACACTCCGCACCTTTGACCTTACTACCATCGAGGAAGTCTCCAAGGTCCTGTCTGATGCCTGCCTCACCACCTGCCCCCTCGACCCTATCCCCTCACAACTCCTACAACCTCCTTCCCCCTCCATCCTATTCTCCCTCACTGACATCTTTAATCTCTCCCTCTCCTCCGGCACTTTCCCCTCCCCTCTGAAGCATGCACACATCACTCCCATACTTAAAAAGTCCTCCCTGGACCCCAATGACCCGAACAACCTCAGACCCATCTCCCTGCTCCCATTCACATCCAAACTCCTTGAGCGCCTAGTCTACACCCGCCTAAGCTCTCACCTCAACGACAACAACCTCCTCGATCCCCTACAGTCCGGCTTCCGTCCCCTACACTCCACCGAAACTGCCTTACTCAAACTCTCCAACGACCTGCTAACTGCCAAAGCTAATGGCCACTATTCAGTGCTTCTACTCCTTGACCTCTCCGCAGCCTTCAACACAGTCGACCACAGCCTCCTCCTCAAAAAACTACACTCCCTTGGCCTCAGAGATTCTGCTCTCTCCTGGCTCTCATCCTACCTGTCACAATGCTCTTTCAGTGTTACCTATAATGCTACCACCTCCCCCTCACTCCCCCTCTCTGTTGGGGTCCCTCAAGGCTCCGTCCTCGGGCCCCTTCTCTTCTCCATCTACACCTCCTCCCTTGGCCAACTCATACACTCTCACGGCTTCAACTACCACCTATATGCCGACGACACACAAATCTATCTCTCAACCCCCCCACCTCACCCCCTCAGTCTCCGCCCGAATCACACACCTACTGAGCGACATATCAGACTGGATGTCGCTCCACTTCCTTAAACTGAACCCCTCCAAAACCGAGTTTCTTGTCTTCCCCCCAGCCCACACACCACCCCCCATTGACTTCTCCATCATGTCCAACAACGCCACTATCAAACCCGCCCGCAGGCCAGAGTACTTGGTGTCATTCTGGACTCCAACCTATCCTTCCAGCCCCAAGTCCAATCTTTAACAAACTCATGCAGACTCCACCTCCGCAACATCGCCAAAATACGCACGTTCCTAACCCCAGAAACCACTAAACAGCTCATCTACTCCCTCATCATATCACGACTCGATTACTACAACTCCCTCCTTACTGGCCTGCCTCGCCGCTGGCTATCCCCGCTTCAGTTGATCCTGAATACGGCTGCCAGACTCATTCACCTTTCCAACTGCTCCGTTTATGCCACCCCCCTCTGCCAATCCCTCAACTGGCTTCCGATTGTGCAACGAATCAAATTCAAAATCCTAACACTGACGTACAAAGGTGTCCACCATACTGCCCCGAAATACATCACTGACCTAATATCCAAGTACCACCTAGCACGCACACTCCGCTCCACACAAGACCTCCTTCTCTCTAGTTCCCTGGTCTCCTCCTCCCATGCCTGCCTCCAGGACTTCTCCAGGGTGTCACCCATCCTCTGGAACTCCCTGCCGCAACCCATCAGATTATCACCTACTCTCCTTTCCTTTAGGCGCACCCTGAAAACCCACCTCTTCAGGGAAGCCTACCCCACCCCCTGCTAACTTGCCGACCTCCTCCACTCTTCCTATCACTCCATCCCCCACAGCTTTCTCCTCCTGTGCCACCATACCCTCCCTCCTAGATTGTAAGCTCGAAAGAGCAGGGCCCTCGATCCCCTTATGTTTTGCATTGTATTGTATTGTTATTGTTCTGTCCCCCTTTGTAATGTACAGCGCTGAGCGAACTATTGGTGCTTTATAAATACTGTATAATAATAATAATAGTCTCTGTCACCCCTGAAATCCACTAACACCCTCTTGCCAATTCATCCGATACTCCAGTGTTTAACTAGCAGCCCCTCTTAATATTCCTGATATCCTCCTTTAAGAATAACCCCTTCATCATCACTAACACTCCCCCATCCTCTTATGACCAGTGACACCTCCTGTCATCACTTACACTTTCCAGATTACCCCTGATACCCTCATCATCAATAATGTTCTCCTTATCATGCTTAATAGCTTATGTTTTAACTAATATCCCCCTATTATCCCCAAACCATTATAAATAAATTGTATGCGTGTTTTGTACCAAGAAAGTGTTGTGAACTTATCCAGGGAGACACACAAACACAATATTTTTAGCCCTTATCATATTAAATAAATACATTATGCATAAAACTACAACACATTCCCTTTACGGTTGTCACTTGTAGTAGCCTCACCACTAACCCTGCCATCCGAGGTCTGACAAAGCACATGGAGTGAATGTGGATCCTGCCTGAATGCAAGAATATGAATACACAGGAGGCTTTTGCCCTACATGCTACAAAAGCCCACTAGAAGGTTCTTAAAGACTCCCAAGCACTGATTCTAACCCACAACTGCACATCTTTCTGTTACAATAGGCTGCTGTCTGACAATCAAGGACAAAACCTGCCATTGTCAGGAAAAGGAAGGAGACACTGACCTCCAGAGTGGTACATGAGATAGCTAAAGCGGAGCTCCACCCAAAAGGGGAAGTTCCACTTTAAGGACTGGTCCCACGCTCCCCATTAAGGATTTGAGAAGCAGGTTGGGAGCGGGTACCCGAAATTGACAGGAAGTGGAAGTTGTCTTGTCTTCCTGTAGTCCTCTGGGACATGTGACAGGTCCCAGAAGACTACATGACCATTCAGAAAGCACAGCATGCACAGTGGGCACCTGGCTGTCAAGCGGGAAGCTGTCACAGTCGGGTGCCCACACTGAAGATGCCAACACCAGGAACACAGGATGGTGGGTGAAACGGGCTGCAGGGAGGACCCCAAGGGATCAAGGGACAGGTAAGTGGCTGTTTTTTTTAAAAGTCAGCAGCTACAGTTTTTGTAGCAGCTGACGTTTATTTTTTTACAGTTTGATTGGAACTCCACTTTAAGTAGATAAGCAACTATCACATGTATACACCACATCTCTGTCCTTTGCTATGCTGGAATTACATAGAAAAATAAATAAAAGTCGATAGCGATACAATTAGAATCTAGTTTTTTTTTTTTAACAGAAATGTTAGCTAGCATGCTTGGTAGGTATCCCTTTCCTCTTGTTTTATTCTGCTTCCCCCACATTGCTAAATAATTGTCATTTATTTGGTTACAGTTTTTCATTCCTCATTTTGATATAAACTTCCAGTAACAAGCAAATATGGTCATGGATAATTAGTTGGATGCACACATTTTACTAAGGCAATAAAATATTTCTGGGAAATTACTAATTTAAAGTAAAAATGAAGCTAGGAATTTGATATTTGTAAAATACCAGACTCAGAAGCAAGGCTGACTGAGAAAATGAATGGACTGAGTACTGTAACAATGAAGTGCTGAGGATGGCATTAATCGGCTTCCGATAAATGCGCTATATCTTGTAGCATAACTCCACAGTACAGCCAGATGGAGCAATTTATTGCTAGAACATAAAATGCCATTACAAACATTTGCCACTTTCCCTGATTACAAGCTTTGCTAAAGGTAATGAAAACAGGAATATTAAAGTTTATTTGTGAATGCTTTAATAAGATTTACAGTCAGTATACTGAGCCATAATAGAAAGATCATAACTTAACCATCAGATCTGACCACTCCAAATATTGCAATTCATTTAGATTTTATTTCAGTTATTATAATTTACTTTATTTATGTTGTTACCCATACAGAAAGTGCAAACATTTTACCAATAAAATGTTCTCACCCTAAAGATCTTTTATTCGCTGTCATCCATACCAAGACTTTGCTAGAAGGTGTTGCAGATTTATTTTTCCGATCTGGCAGTATTTTTTTTCTATTCTAAAGGGTGTGTTTGCCCAAAAATGATATTTTAGATGCTGCAGCATTATAACCCCTAGAAATGTATTATATCTCTCATGGGCTCCAGCAATACAATCTTCATGTTTAGTTCTCAGGTCTACAGAATGGCCAAAGGTGATTACAAGGGGGTGATTGCAAATGGGTCCCATTCTCCCTGCTGTATTTTTAATTTATTTTACAACAGCAATGTTTCCTATTGAATAAATTAAGTAATTAAGAATAACAGCATGAGAACTGGAGTATGCACAAGTCTCCAGAAACCCCTGGCCCTGCTACTATAATGAGTTTTCACAGTGATTAAGGTCATTTAGGGGTTCAGTGTCCCTAAGGGCAGATTCGGCAAGCTTTTGTTACTCATTTTTAACCCTTTACATATTTCTTAACACAAACCTGTGTTTTGCCCATAAAGGCACACAAAAGGTTCACTTCAACTCCCTTCTTTTGTAGCAGCACATATTCAACCTTCCTTTTTCTTCTGCAACATATATACCCTGAGTAAGCTATGATTGACTCAAACTGTAGCATATAGAGGCCAAAAGACTTTCCCCATGTGACATTGCTGGAGTTTGGTGACTTGCCTGGAAGAGTCACATAAATTCAGTCACGTGATCTGCCACTTTCAGGGGTACCAATTACTTTCTTTACTCCCAGCAGCCAAATAAGAGTAGTAAGGAAGTTAAGTAAAAAAGTAAAAGTTGCTATTTAAAAGGAGAAGTAGGGCTAAAGCTCTTTTTCAGCAGGTCCAGACTCTGGAGAGATCCCACCTTTAATGTAGGGATCCACCCAGATACCTGATCAGCAGTTGGCTCAGCCTCTCAGCGCACTGCTGAGAGTCTGAATCAGCCACTCCATCCCCCTCCACAGCCCAGTGCCCCAGTGAGCATAGGAGGGGCAGAACAGAGAGCTGGTGACTGAAAGTAACCGGCTCTATGCTCACTGAAGACCAAGACCTGACAGATCAGCTGTCTTTGATCTCTCTGTTCTTGGTCTTAGAGGTGGCAGGGGACAGATGCAGCATTAGATCAATGCTGCATCCACCTAGGTGAGTATGATTATTTTTTTTTTTTTTTTAATCCCACACTTCTCTTTTAAGAAGAGAGTATAGCAAATAGGAAATGAAGCAAATTCTCCCCAGTATAAAACAGATTGCAAGAAAAAAAAAAATTAGCAAGGGGTTTAACCATTCTCTACTATTCAAAACTAAAATAACAAGTTTTGATTTTTGCATTCACTTCGTTAGCAGTTTTAGTGCAATAATTAAAAAGAATTTGGGCTATATTTTGTCTTTAATACATTTGTAAATATCTTTAGTTTTTTCTTTTTTGCATTGAACCTTAAAGTAGATTTATTTTTATATAAAATAATAAAAAACAATAGAAGAGCTATAGAGAAATGCAATTGCCAACTTCCTGCAGATTTTACTTTGCGTGACTGTTTTGGCAATATTTTCCAGAAAGAAAATAATTCAATGCTACAGACGTCGTGTCAACTTCATCCCTGAAAATTGCACAGTTGTCATGTCTTGTAAGAAAATAAAATTCATGATTTTTGATTTTGTGAAGCATTCCTTATAGAAAGTGAAAGTATGTTATAGTGGTAAGGGAATTGCATACAACCTTTGACATGCATGAATATTTTTTTTTAATCACAATTCATGTTATAATATGTACAGAATGTGAATAAATATGGGAAAGATCTAAGAATTTATTATTGGCTTTGCAGCTTATTCCACAGTTTTTACCTCTTGTCCTTCACTTTGTTGAAGACTAAATTCACCTTAGTAATGCCCTCCAGATTAGTTTTTTTGTTAGATAGAGGCTGAATAGCAGCCTGGGGAATGAGGTTATCTCAGAACAGGCTGGCAGGCTCAATTAGATCAGGGCTTCTGAAACCCTCCCACCTCTCCAGAAATCTGAAAGCTTTCTAGAGGAGGCCCATATCTGCATGTTTGGGGGACCCTGGCCAATTCCCTGGCAGCAGGCTTGGCATAGTGGCCAGGGCAACCCTCAAATGTGGCAGAATCTGGGGGGGGGGGTGCAATTTCGAGTGGAAGATGAATTGAGGAAGGCTGGAGTGTGGGGGCTCCAGGGAGGGGAGCCTACCTACAGGCAGTTTGCTGGAAAATAGGATCTCCACTGTCTCAACTATTCCTGGGGAGGACAGCCTGTGTAGCAGGGAAGGATCCAGCCCAGCGTAAAGCCTGAAGGCAGCCACCAACCCACCAAGCTAACAGGAGCAGACACTGTGAGTACTCTTACACCCCCTGGGTCAGATAAGGGAAGAGGGCTGTCATGTACAACTAGCTTCTCATCTGGGACTGTTGTAAACTAACAGCTCTTGGGCCCCCTTGCCCAGGGAATATCCTCAGTGCAGCTGGGTGAAGAGGAGGAATCATCTGGGGTCTGAGGAAGCACACCAAAGTGCCTTTGGAGCCCTTCAAGGAAAAAGACTGCTGCTATCTGCATTTTTGTACATAGTTGCTAAGGAGTTTATCCTCAATTTCTGTAGTTCCTCAGGCATCCCATATACCCCTATGCCCCATCCAAGTTCTTAACCCCTTAATAAGATCACAAAACCAAGCTCAAGGACTGTTTACTGACTCCAGTGTGCAAAGTGTAGAAAATGCATCTTGCCTGGCCGTGCAGAGCATAGGGGGACCCAATTCAAATCCAGCAGCCCCTAAGGGGGTAGTGCTACATTAAAAGACCTGAAGCTTTCTAAAATGTACAGTATGTTTGTAGCATTACCCGTAGGAGATGCTGGGTAGAAAGGGTCCTCTGTCCTTTGTCTTGACCTTCTCAAAAACCTCAGCATCTCTGACACACTAGGTTGAGTGTACAAACATACAAAATCGCAGGAAATCACTAAAAGTAATACTTAGCACCCAATAGTAGTGATATATCAAAGAAAACAAGCACCAAACCAGGTCATAAAGGCAAACAATATTTTATCCCCCGATATGGTTGCTAACCAGGCAAGCATAAAATGCATTAACAATGGCAATAACACAATATAGCATTCAATGTGACTAACAGTAAGGACTAGACATAAGATGACATATGGCATCCAAATCAGCATAAATAGTAGCAAGGCCACCTCAAATGCAACAGTAGTAAAGTTTAATCCACTGAGTGCTGGAACTATACAGCCAGAGCAGGCCCCAATGCTAGTCCTAGTTATGCACTGTCCAAAAGAAAAGGAGGATGAGAGAAGAGGGGGCAGGGGAACAAAGGGGGCTTGCAGAACTATTATAAGATGGGTAGTCCTTTGAGATGTTCTTCTGCTGGCTAAGGTTGGGACTTC
The DNA here is from genome assembly GCF_062004578.1 of Staurois parvus. Taxonomy (NCBI): domain Eukaryota; kingdom Metazoa; phylum Chordata; class Amphibia; order Anura; family Ranidae; genus Staurois; species Staurois parvus. The sequence continues at coordinate 10,031,058 of NW_028318095.1, read as the reverse complement.
TTAAGAGCCTCAGTGCACTTAACGACGGTCCCAGGTAATCTGCATGTAGTATAGGTATGGTATATTCTCGGCATAAGCACAAGGTAAATGTGGTTCTGATGTATTAAAAGTTCTGTATAATGTGGTATAGATGCAGACTAGGTTTGGAATAAGTGTGGTATAGAGTGCAGTATGGGTTAGGTGTTAGGTATGGATTGGGTACACCTGGTTTGCTGCTCTCAGTGGCTCAGTCCCTGCTAGCAGTATCAGCAATGGACAAATAGCTCTCTCACCAGTCGCCGGGATGCTGCAGTACCTCTTGCTGTAGAATGGAGGTTCCCTCAGTTTCTCCACAGAATGCCTCTAGAAATTAATCTGTGGGAAGTAGAGGATGAAAGGATGCTCCGGACCCCCTGTAGCAACAGTGCAGATGTGATCGCTATGGTCTGTGCTGCATTGCCTCAGGTGTCTCTGCTGGTCTGGCCTCTCAGATGTCTGGTCAGTATGAAGCAGATATGCTCTCCTTGGCTCCAAGAGGAAGAAGCTTTCTAAGGAGTCTCAGAAAAGCAGCTCCACTCATCCTCGCCCCAGTGTATCTTGGGAATTACAGTGTAAGGAGTCCAATCATCCCATTATATATCTGCCACCTCAAACTACAACTCCTAGGATTGCTCTCTTATATCCTAACTGTCCTTGAGCATGTGTCAGCAGCACCAACAGAATTTGTTAAGAAGGTAAAATTATTATAAAGCTAAAAGATGCATAAGCTATACACAAAAGATAGTTATCTTTGCACATAGAAATTAGAAAAAAAAGTAGCAAAAGAATAAGTGTGCATTTACAGTTATATTTGACCTAATGTGTGCCCCCTAAAAAGCCTAGACCTGTTAAATTACTCTTTATGGTTGATTTGTTAAAGAAGTGTAAAGGTAACTGGTGTTCACATCAAATGGCCATTTGTGGTCAAGTTATGGAGATTCATAACAAAATGCAAATGTGCATTAAAACAAGCCCCTGCTGACCTCAGTAGCAGCAATTACTCTGCAGCAATTAATCCTCAAAATTCATAAAAGAAACAGTAAAGTCATTCAAGTTAGGTCTCAGCACTTTTCTTTCACCCTATTTCTGTGTACCTGCTTTGTGTTTACATTAGAGATTAGAAGACTGGAGGCTGCCTAACCCCCAGTAGCCATTTAAAGTGCACTGCACAGTTAAAACCACCAACACTACCCTAATTTCACCTTTCCTATTGAATCTTCTAATTTTTGCCAACATTTCGATGTAAGGGAGTGTTATAACCGCTGCCAAGTTCTTTTTAACCATTAGTGTCCCACTTGTGAAATTTCACTTTACTTTCTGTTCCACATCCAAAACAAAGTGTAAGGGAATCCCTATTTCTCATTAGGGTCATCAGAACTAGTACCCCATTGGAAGATTTCCCCTCTATTCCTGTTCTAGTGACAACCCAAAATTTCATTTTCACTCTTGATCAGTGTTGTCAACATCCCACAGCATTTTTAATACCATTAAATTTTTATTTAAGTGTTAAAGATCTACAATCCTTCAATAACAGCTATAGATATAAGGTTACAGAAACCAAAAAATTAAACCAACTAACAGAGACCAATAAGCTGTCGTATGATGTCATCTATCAAGAACCATATGAAACAAAGAAACATATCATGTTTAAGGTTACCTCATACCTCAGAATACCTCATAATAAAAATATAACAGGTGCCTAAATGGTTATAACTGCAGTTACTTTAGTAGATCAAGTGGCTCGTAGAAACTAGCATGTCACCGTTGTAGTCTATAACACAAAGATTAGAAAAGAGTAATGAGAAAAAGAGGAAGGAAAGACAAAGGAGAAGAAAAGAAGTAAGGAGGAAGAGGGGCAGGTTACGTAAGGTGAGGGAGTCGGATCAGAGACCGAAATACATAAAGTTACTTATAAATTATCAGAGTGATCTCAAATAGGTTAATCGTTATGTGGTGAGCCATTGAAGTCTATTCCCTAGTTCCAATATTGAGATGAAGAATCTTAAAAGGGGCTTGTTATGAGTACATAACCTTTTGGTATTCCCCAGTGGTCTGAAAATTTAGCCAGCACAACCAAGTTTTCAAATATATATTCAATCTGTCTAAGGATGTGGCTGCTAATTCTTCCATCTCCACTATTTTGTTGAGTCTAATAAACCAGTCTCTTAGAGAAGGGGTTAGAGACTGTTTCCAAAGCACCAGAATGCACATGCGAGCAGCATTGATCACGTGCATAACAAGTGATTTGTGGTAAGTGTGTCCCATATGGGTAGAGTGGTAAATTAAGTATTGAAGAGGAGTAAAGGTTAGATGATAGGAAAATACTTTTGTTATTGTCTTGTGTTCTTGTTTCCAAAATGGACTGTTCTGAAGGCAATCCCACCAAAGGTGGAGAATTGTACCAACCATTTTGCCGCATCACCAGCAGGTGTCTGATACTTAGGGGAAGATCTGATGAAGATGATATGGGGTTCTGTACCAGTGTGTGAGAACCCTGAAATTGTGTTCTTGGCTTTACACTTTCAAAGTGCCCTTATGATCTGACAGACAGATATTTTTCCATTCCGTTGAGGATAGGGGGTTACGTAATCTGTATCCCAAAGTTCGTGATGGGTAAGAGATAGTCCAGATCAGAATCTGAGAATATTGAATGGATGGTCGATATTAAATGTTTTTGAAGGACAGAGGAGGAACAGAGTTTCTCAAAGGATTCAGGGGACAGCAGTAAGCTGCTTTGAACTTGGAGTTGTTCAGAAAATGTTGGAGTTGTAGGTAGGACCATAAGGGCACGAGGGAATTGAGAATAGTGGAAGAGATATCTTCTCTAGTGCAGAATATTCCATGCGCAAAAAAATTGATGCGCCCTTGGGTTGGAACTGGTTATAAATATATAAAAAAAACCTTTATCTTATCCTGGTGGAAAGATAGAATTGTTGCGGATGGGTGTCAACGGGCCTGGGACCCCACAGCATTTTTTACTGACAGAACATGGTAAAGTTTCTGACGGAGCACATTTTTATTGATAACTTTAACAATTACATTAAAAACTAAGACATTCAATATGTAAATAGTATAAACACAATATGGAAACACGCACAATACCCATAACAAGTAATTTGACTGGTTTACTCTTACAAAACTCAACAAAGCATGACAAATTATCAGCCCCTAATAATTACAGAAAGTTGTAACTATTTTTATAAACTGTCCATAAATTTACTGATGGTTGACAACCCTGCTCAGAGTGATAAAAATAAACAGAACAAATAGACAGGAACTCAGAGAGAGATAAAAAAATTGACAGTAGTCCTAATCCCTCTCCACTCCCCACCCTCTCTATCCATTAAAAAGAAAAAAAAAACTTTAGTTACACTTTTACAAATCAAATGGTTGAACTGAAGACAATGTGGCAGCCTTGTAATTTTTAGAAACCGAAGCCAGATGCTGAAAAGGCCAAGAATTGCTAACACTTTTAGTGGCTTGCACCCTGACTGGAAAGGGAGTAGTCAGGGAGTAGTGAGCCTGAGGTCAAGGCCTAACTAAAAAGTTTCTGAATCCACCACCGACATTTGAGCGAGAAACTGGATGACCCTTGTGGGGTCCTTTAGGAATAACAAACAAAGAGACAGGTGAAAAAAGGCTGTAGAGGTAAATGCAAATAAAAAATAAATATAATAAATAATAATAAATACAAATGTGCACCATATCCAAACATTGGAGAGAACCCTCCTTAGGATGCTTAGGCACAGGACACAGCGAAGGTAAGTCAATGTTGTTCAGGTGGAAAGCAGAAACCACCTTGGGAAGGAATGAGGTGACAAGACAATGGTGTCTTTTTAGTTTGGTGAAGTTATGGTGGTGGTGTGCTCAGCTTTTGTGTTTATACTTGTGCAATGCACATTTGTTTTAGTTTTTTCTGATAAAAGCCCTTTTATAAAGCTGCATGGTCCCACATGAAGCTATCTTTGTTCAGGGAACGCTTTTCGCTATGCACATATGTATCTAGTATGCGTTTCTGTGACAACATCCATTAACTTTTTTATTTATGTTTTTCATGGGTGAGTCAGCGATCATATGGTAGCCGATATTAATGCTGGGTAATTTTGAATTTAATCCTTTCTATATCGACTGTTCAGGCCCTTGGTTAACCTTTTTTAGACCTTGTATTTGTTGACTGAAGAAGTCAGCCTGACAATTTTCCATGTTAGGGTTCTGCACCAAGGAAAAAGCCAACGCACAAAATTCCACCTAAGCAAGAATCATGTTCACTTCTTTTTGAACTGTGCAACTTCTGATGCCTCCTTGATGGCTGATGAAAGCAAAAATCATGGTGTTGTCACCTTGCAACTTAACGATTCAGTGCTATAGGGACACTTTGACCTCCAGGATGTTGACTGGAAGTTGAGCTTCCTCCAAAAACCATGTCCCCTGAAACGAGAGAACACTGGGACCCCTCTCAAGCTTAACAGACTGGCATCCATTGAGAACAACTTCCAGACCACCAGGAGGAAGGAAGGAGTCTGTTTGTCCCATGATTCCAAGACATGCCAAGAGCTGCAACGGCCTGGAGTGAAAATTAACATATTGGATCACCTTGAAGGAACTGTGCTGACTGTTCCCTCATGAGGAAATTGTAAACATACCTCACAATTGAGAATCCCTGGAGCAATGTAGGGACAAAATGGGGTCAGCACCTTGGTGAAGACTTGAAGTTTAGCAGACAGACCAAAAGAAAGGACAGCAAACTGGAAATTTCACGAGAACAGACTTGGGGGAATAGAGTGCCAGGATTTTCAGGGAACTGAGATCACAGCTCAAACTTGCAGAAGCTTGAGAAGGGTGAAAGGAACCCTGTATAAAACTAGGGACTGCTGTCTTTTCTGCCTTCTTTTACTGCAGATGGGAACTTTACTTCCTTGGTATAAGAATCCAAGGACTCATGAAACAGGTACTCCCCAACAAAGTAAGGTCTCCAGGTGCTTTTTACAGGGGGGCTCAGCAGACCAACACTTGAGCCAAAGTATTCATCTCCTGTGCACAGGAGACCCATTGTGAATACCTGAGTGAGAGTATCCACCAAACCATCTACACAATTGCTTAGGTACAGAAAATAGAGAAGAATGGGAAGAGACCAAAAATGTGGTAAATAGAGTTTGAATGCTGGATGTGAACCGCATCCAATCCCCATGACATTTGAAAAAACATTGCTTTCTATGATGCCTGTTCACACATGTCCAGTGCAGTGGTGGTGAGAATTCAATGTGATTTGAAAAAGAGTCATGTACAATTTCTGAGCAGTGCCTTCAGGTTCAGGTATGGATTAAAGGCTTTTGACTTCCATGGGAACCGTTTCTAAACCGCATATGTGTGAACAGGATAGGATCCTGAGTTGATCTTGTCCTGAACCTGATTTAAACTTGACATGAACGCTGAACAACTACTGTATAAATTAGCTGTAAAACCTGAGCTTCAATCCACACTGCAGATGTGTGAATCAGCTCTGAGGGACTTTTCAGGTACCACTAAACATGCATTGAGCCAGCAGATTAAAAGTAAGTTATTTTATTACTAAACAAAATATGTTAAAATACAACATCCAATAAAACAAGTAAAGTATTGTCATTATAAGTAATACAAAGAAATTCTCCAACAATTGATCACAGGTGTCCGTATTAATATTGTTACATGAAACAGTTGTTTCACTTGGTATACAACTAGTTACTTCAACGAGTTTGGTGGTTAGCTTCATCAGCAAAATATACTACTTGAAAAATAATGTCATGCTCACCCAGGATAGGCAACAAAACACTTAAGGATATCCCCACAGCAGCAGGCTCCCCCACTGCATCAATCCAGAGGGAAGGAGCAGATTATGGACCACAGAATAGGAAATAGGAGGATCAGATGTATTGACATTTGATACAATCAGAAGTAAAAATGTAGCATGGTGTCTTGCCGGCTGTGTGTTCCACCACTTGCCCACTATTGGGATCTGTGTTTATAGAGCAGGCTGTGCGTGTGCAACAGCTAGCTTTCACCATTCACTTCCCAGCTGCCACTTCCCTGAACCTCTGAGAGTATCTTTGAGAGAGATTCCACTTCTTGCTCCTTCACCCAACCTCCCTCCTAGCAGAGCCAATCAGCAAAAGAGTACATACTGCACAGAAGCTACTAAGGATCATGGGAAAAGTAGTCTTGAAGGGGAGCTGCACAATACAAGTGAATAGGTGCAGAACTACAGCACCCCCAATTCTATACCAGTAGTAGGGGAAAGGAAAACTTCCCCAGGCTTTTGGACTATGGGTTGGGGCAGTCTAGAGAGTGAAGACCTGCTACCTGGAGTATCTGCATCCATACACACCAGAGTGCTAAGAGACTAAGCCACTGTGAACCTCTTGTGTGTGGGTATCTGGTGCAGTGCAGACCCATCACTGGGGTGTTTATGCCCACACTAGGGACCCAAGGACTGAGACACTGAGAGTTCTCATGTTGTGTCAGAACTCAAAGTTGAAGGGACCTATTGCCATATGTGCCTACAGTCAGGGTGAGACAGTGACAAACTGATCATGGGACTGGGACTTCTGGAACAGCTGACTTCCAAGCATATGGGACTGGACCTGTCACCTGACAGGTGTAGTGAGTGGAAATGTAACACTTAATCCCTTGCTACACACAGTTAATGACAGATGCTGTGTTTTACTTAGCAGCTCATCAGTCATCCATTACGCACTCTTCAAGGGACAGCTTTACATGCACCACTTTACAGAAGAACTCCAAGGAAAGGAGGCTAACAATAGGCGCCAAAACTTTATAGTCACCTCCCAGTATACCACTTTGTCAGGAAAGCATATACTCCACCTTAATTGGGTTTGTATGGTTAGTGTGCACACAAGGATCTCATTTGTTAAGGTTAGTTACTGCCATTTCTATTATCCCTGTTGCACCAGTTAATATTTAAATTAGTATTACCGCAGTTCAATTGATTGCCATTTTGTGTCAGGGTTCACGATATCTAGTGCTGCATCTTTGAACATGTTCAGTTGTCGGCTTATCGATTCATGCACTGTTTAATCATCTTGCCTTAATACACCTGTTTATCTACTATCCAGTTGCTTGTGTCCCATTTATAGAGTGGTAGCCTACTAACGCTTAACCTCTTCCCATCTTCCCACATGGTGAGAATTACAGAGAACCCACCTGGGAGACCAGCAATTGGTATTTCATCCGGACACTGCAGGTCATATTACCACTGTGTCCGGGTGATCAAATGGTGTTTTACCATGTGATTGCTGTGTCCAATCACAGAAATCACATAGTAAACACTGAAAAGTGAAACTAAAGATCAATTCTCTCTGCTTTCACAAGCGATCCTGCAGCCTGTGATTGTACAGCAGTCTATCATGCTGCTTGTACACTCACAGACTACTGTGCCAGCCAGGAATAGTGTCTCTGATTACTGCTGCAGTGTAGTCCCTAATAAATAATGCAGTCAGCACTGTCACCTGTCCCAGTGCGCACAAAAACACCACCATACACCATACCAATGTTCTGATTACTGCCATACCAGCATCCCAATCACCACCACACACCATACCAACACCCTGATCACTGCCATATGCCATACCAGCACCCTGAACACTGCCATACCCCATACAAGCCTCCTGATCACCGTCATACCCAATACCAGCCTCCTGATCACCCCCATATCAGGGTTCTGTTCACCGCCACTCATGCTAACGTCCTGACCAGCACCATTTCCCATACCAGCATCCTGATCACTGCCATACATCATAGCAGTGTTCTGCATTTTAGGGTCTCAACTGATCAATTTTCATATATATATATATACACACACACATACATATATATATATATATATATATATATATATATATATATATATATATATATATATATATATATACATATATACCATAGTTTGTAGACTATATAGCTTTCACACAGACTAAATATTATACACCATTTTGGGTTATTTTCCCCCTCAAAATGCAGTAAAATACACTTTGGCCTAAATCTATGAAGAAAAAATATTTTTTGGCAAAATTTTATAACAAAACTAAGCAAAATGTCCGTTTTAAAATGTCCTTTTATTTTTTCACTTATATAGCAAAAATTAAATAACCCAGTTGTGATCAAATACCACCAAAAGAAAGCTCTATCTGTCTAACAAAATGATAAAAATATCATATGGGTACAGAGTTGCATTACTGAGTAATTGTCACTCAAAATGTGATAAGTGTCTGGACTTGAAGTGGTTATACATGTGTGAACCGCCTTCAACCTATAACCAGGTGTGTAAGTGAGGACTGAGCTGCTTAAAGAGTTATGGCAGAACAAGGAACCCATCTTTTAAAGTGGCTCCTGTGGGGGTAAGCTCTACAAAAACAAACACTAGCTGGCGCCCAAGCACTGCAGCTTTAGAATATCTAAGGGCTAAAACAAGTTCCCAGTAAGTTTAATTTCAGAAATAGGGGAAGTGATTTGAATCAAGCTGTAAGGAGGCATTGATGTCTTTGATTTCTAGCTGAAAATAAAAAAAATCTAGAATGGAGTTCTGATTTAAGCACAACTCCATCCAACTGTTTTAGCACTGGCTGAAGTGGGGAAGTGTCCATATGTCTGTTGAGTTTTTATTGTTGTCTGTGTCTGCAGGAATCAGAAGTGATGAGGTAAGACCAAGAAGTACAAAGACAGCAATATGAACAAGTTAGATTTGTATTGTCTTCTATGGCCCCAAAGGAAGGGGGGGGTCCTATGTTCCTAATCGGATTAAATTTTTCTTTTAATACTGGTTGTTTGTTCTAACTTTGTTGTTTGTTCAAAATACGGTTTGCTGGATTAGGGTTTTAATATCAAATTTAGGCAAGCAATGTATGTTTTTGGGAAATGGATATTAGAGGGGATAACAGGTAAACCATAATACTTGAAAAGAATTATTATTATTATTATTATTATACAGTATTTATAAAGCGCCAACAGTTCGCTCAGCGCTGTACATTACAATGGGGGACAATACATGAGACAGTACAATAACAATACAATGCGATACACGAGGGGTTCGAGGGCCCTGCTCCTTGGAGCTTACAATCTAGGAATTAGTTTAGTCATCTGGCAAAACCTCCAGCTATATCTGGGTTAAATGAATACTAGGTGGAAACTGGGGTAGGCCTGTGCTACTTTACCCTTCAGTTGATCCTAGGGTCTGTATCCCTGCAGAAAGTCCCACAAGCACAAAAAACATGGTGCACTGATATTAAAGTGGTAGTAAAGTTTGTACTGCCTTTTACCTACAGGTTATCAGGAACCATGAAACAGGCGGAGACAGAAAATGCAGTTAAAATCACACCTTTAATGAAATAGCAAAAATAAGAGTTCAGGAATGTAGTCAAAACAGAAGCCAGGGTTTGGATGCCAGAGCGGATAATCAGACAAGCCAGAGTCAGGAAACTAGAAGTCAGCGTAGTCAGGAGCCAAAAACCAGGAACAGGAATTGGAAGAGAAGTCAACGAGATGGAGCTGTAGGCAGGAACACACTGGAGATCATAGCCCACGCAAGGACAAGGAGGAAATGAACTAAGCTGCTAAAATAGCAAAAAACAGCTGGCTGAGGCAGGCTAAGGTATCCAGGTGAGTCACTGTGGAGACAACGAGTGGCTGGTAGTTAACCGAAAGCTGAGCAGCTTCTGATCACTGACAGAAAAGAGCTGCTCATTAAGTAACAGTAGCCCAGCCCTGACACAGGTAAGCTTACAATAAAGCTTTCCTGTAGGTAAAATGACCATCTCCTAAACGTCCACCATTTAGGAGATATTGCATTGACTAGTAGCCAGTGACATCACCAGCTCATGCGCACCGTACTCTCATACTTGAGTATGCTGTTCATTAAGAGTGTGGTACCGTGATCTTAGCTCCTGCGCATGACCAGGAGCATTGTCATCCTTCAAACGGCTGGAGCCCACGAACCCAGAAAGAAGACAGGATAAAAATGGAAGCCCTGTCAGTAGTGACAATGCACCACTGGAGGACTTTGTTTACAGGTAAGTCTTTCATAATATCCTAGTATACATTATACGATTCCATTGCAGGGGGACTGGAAGTTTTTTTTCTGTTTGGATTTACTACCACTTTAAACAGCTTTCAGAGGTTCTGGCGTAGTTGGTGAATATGAGAGCTGATAAACATTTTGTTTATCAAGGGATGCATGTTTTTGGGATTCCAGGAGTACTCTACGCAAAAAAAGTTTTATAGGTTCAGTTTTCACACTACAAAAAATGGCCGCTGCCCCAGTCTATAACTGGCCTTCACAGCAATTTTTAGAGTTAGGAACTACAGAATATCTGGGTACCGTGACGAGGCTCTGTAGCTTACGCATGTATTTGCAAATGTGTGCTAACTAAACCCCTGTTTTTAACGCATGCTGTTAGACAGGTTAATTTGGTTTGTTTGTAGGATGGTTGGCAAATTGATCTGGGAATTTTTCTCTTTTGTTGTTTGTCAGTTTATAATTTCACAAACTCTGCTGAAATGTTCCCCTTCGTGTTTCTGAATGTGTGCAGTACGAAGCAATATTAAATACATATTTTTTTAAATATCTTAATTAAAATGAAACCTTTTTAGAAGTCAATTACATTTTACTGAGACATGTTCTACAAATTCAAATTTCCATATTCTCTTTAAATGCTTAAACTCTGCTCCCTTTTCTCTGCTTAAAAATGTATATTTATTTTCTGTGTTTTGTTCATCTTTATGAACTATAGCATCAGCTTGGTACTCTCCTTCTCTTCTTTGTGAGCACATTCAACCCAGAATAAATTCAATTATATTAATGTAAAGAAAACCTGCATTTAACATAGTACAGAGTTTTCCTTCTATTTAGGATTTGTGGCTGGATAAACTGGATAGCCCCAATAAAGCACAGTATACATTATAAATCTTTACCTTTTACGTATGCTTTAAGATTTTACTAATTATGTTCCAGCATATCTAAATGGAATGACCTGCTAATGTTCTTTAATTTCATTTAGCAGTATGTAATTTTAATAAAGACCTATACAATAACAAACTGATTAGATTGTATAGCCCCATGCAGTTGAATTTTGAAAGATGACTTGGAAATTAAAACCAAGTGTGATATGTTTTATGCTTGTTATATTTCTGTTCATTTACAAGTCTTTATAAAACATAGTAAACTTAAAGCTGAACCTTATGTAGGCGAGGCCAAGAATTTGGTACCCGGAGAGAAGGGAAAGCACATAGAGACCAAGGAATGCAGCAAAGTGTATTAACACAAAAGTCCTAACAAAGTGGTAATAGGATCTGTGTAACACAGTCAAACCCAGCACAGCAGCACTTACAAAGGGTCTTGCAAAAGACAGTTTAGTTTTATAGAAGATATTCAGAACAGTTTATGATGTCCAGCAACATCTGACAAAGGAGGTGGCTGAAGGACAGAATGGCAACAAGGCACCTAAAGGCAAAAGGACCTCTTGGCATGCAATACAGGCGAGCAGTCCCTATTCTGTTCCTTCTCCACTGGAAGGTGGGTTCCTGTCTTTGACCCAGCCACTTCGCAAATGCACATCAACGTCAGGAGGACAGTGCTATTTATTAGCTCTGCCCTCCCTAAAGATGGCCATCGAGGTCATCTAGGGCAGCAGCATCCAACTGGAAAGCTGCTTTCCTGATGACACTTACAGAGGCCTCAGAAGAACATGAGTTCCTCCTGTCCTCTACTCTCTTGGCATGGCTGCAGCCTTAACAGCGCCACCTGTGCAGGGAGGCCAAACTGTACCTGTCTATGCCTTGGAAAGCACAACACAAAATAATGCAGATCTGTATTTATTAGTACATAATTGCTCATTTTTTTTTAATGCAAACAGTGTAAGCAAGTTATTTTTATATATCGATCTCTTGCAGACTTTGTACAGTAGTACAGTAGAGCTCAAATTTGTTGAAAGAGAAGCACAAAAGGAACGCTTATTAAAGGAGAAAGTGGAGTGACTGAGAGATAAGCTCATCACTGTGCTGCTTTTCTTCTACTGTGCAGTTGCAGGCTGGGGGTAGGTCCATGACAGCCTGGGCTCAGAGGAAGTGGATTGAATGACAATGGCTGCGCTCAACCTAGATGATTGAGGACATCTAGCAGCAGAAAATCATATTGTGGTGGATAACTGTGGAATAAAGGTGAGTACTGCTGAAAATGCTGCATTTTATGTTACTTTTAAAGGACTTATTTATTATTATTATTTTTTACTGAAGTTCTCTTTTTATCAATAAAACCAATTACTATGTCTGTTATTCATTGCATGTTCATATACAAGGTTATAATACATCATGCCCAGGCACATTTGAGAAATATCTCCTTTAATGAATAATGATGTTCAGCAATACAGAAAATATTAAAATGATCATGCAGCTTCCACTTTGTATTTGTTATTCTATATATTGATGTATGCTAACGAATGTGTAGCTCTTCAGTGGAAGATACAAGTCAATTAACATGTTTACACCTTTACCAACCCAGAAAAAAATTCAATTTGCACATAAGGACCATTGAATTTCAAGATTTCACAGGATTACCAAGGAAACAAAGCAGCTATGCAAATTACTTTTTTCTGCTGTCTTTCTTTTTCATGACAATGTAAACAGCTCTATCCATTGAGACATGTTCCATTCATAATATTGTTAAGGAAAGTATACAGTATTACAGTATACATTGTGGAGGTAAAGTATTGTACAGCAAAGCGGGCAAAGACTAGTTAGAACTAATTTATTAAGCTGGCCATACATGGATTGTAATTAGACTGGCTCAGTAGGGATCAGCTGAATTTCGATCCATGTATGGGCACTGTGGTTGTACAGAACAACCGCCCTTTCTGATTTCCCCCACTCGATTTACGCTGCAGTGAGATTCACCAGTCCTTGCTGTTTAGTGTAGTTGGAGCAATCTGTTTTTTTCTACATTCAGCTCATTTCATTCACAGGCTGAATGAAAAAATCTTTTAGTGTTTGGCCAAATTAATGATCTCCCTGCTTCTGTTTCATCTAGTCTGTGCTTACTAAACCTCATCTACTTAAATATTCCTCCACCAGTCATCAGAGAAGCAACACTGTCACGTGTCCTTTAAAAAACACACCGCAAACATGACAAAAGCATGGCAAAAACACAATAAAAACTCAGCAAAAAACACATGCATTTTTGCCACCTATCAATGTGAAAGTAACTTTAAGGAGAACTGAACAATACATAGACCCTACAGCAATACTTTTGTCTAGTTCTTCACCCTCTGCTTACCTTTTTGGGCACATATTCTATAATTCAGGTCTTCCTGAACATCTTAATCATTGGGGTTATGTGTACCAGCTATTTAGAAAAGTAAAGAAAATGAAGCTTGTGGAAACATTTATTTATTTATTACAGGTACTTATATAGTGCTGTCAATTTATGCAGTGCTTTACATATATATATATATTGTATATTCACATCAGTCCCTAACCCTCAAGGGGTGTACAATCTAAGGTCCCTTACATTCATACATATGTATACTAGGGCCAATTTAGACAGAATCCAATTAACCTACCAGCATGTCTTTGGAGTGTGGGAGGAAACTGGAGTACCCGGAGAAAGTCCATGCAGGCACAGGGAGAACATGCAAACTCCAGGCAGGAGGTGCCATGGCTGGGATTTGAACCAGTGACCCTTGAACTGCCAGGTGGAAGTGCTAACCATTTAGCTACTGTGCTGCCCCGGCTGTTTCAACTATACTAAACTATCCACTACTGCATGCTTGTTCAATTACTCAAAACGTATTGAACATCACACCAGGACACCAGAATTTGTAGGTCAAAAATGGTGCGCCCTTATATCTCTCATTATAGGTTTTCTTTAAGGCTCTGTTCACACCTATGCAGTTTGTTTTGTCCATTTTGCAGTGCTTTTTGCAGTTCGTTTTGCATTTTTCTACATGCATTTTTGATGCTTTTTTGACGTGTTTTGTTATAGCACATTCTTTACTTAGTCTACAACTTGGGTCAGCAAGCACTTTAGGGTATGAAAACACAAGTGGTTGTGAAGAGTGTGCCCGTGATAGGTTGAATAGCCTCTTGCAGCATAGGAGTTGTTTTCAGCACTTTCTCCATGAGCGGTCCATCTAATGGCAATGGGAGCAGATCAGCACTGCAGAGGTCCCTGGCCTGTGCACAGATACAGAAGAGGAAGAGGTAATGCAGAACACATATGGAGTCCCATTCAGTTACTGGCAGTGAAGGTAGCACAGTTATGATGGACAGGTGGATTTAGCATAGGCTCTGTGTGTCCCTCCTAAATGCAACAAGTTACAGTAATGGTGTACATTGACATGGAGTACAGTTAACTGTTACTAATGTAACTGTTCAAGTGTACAGCCATCTCTAAAGTGATGGTCTGTCTTGATGTTAGGTTATCGTTGGAAGTGACCCCTGACTTACAGTATACTGGGGCATTGCTGAGCATGACACAAAGTAAAGGTATCCCATGTGTAAGGCGAGTGACCCTGGCCATGGTTCCTAGCATAGCCCAGAAGAAACCACCCTGGGGTAGGCCTCCCATGTGACCCATACTTGGTGCCCAACAAGAGGGGAACATGGAAAAAGTGTCACCCGCCTGCCCTACTACATGCAACTAGGAGGAAACAGATATGCCCACCAGCTGCCCTCCCTGTATAAACTCACAGTCTATGCAGTCACATTACAGTGAAGTTTTTTTAAAGAAAAAAGGTAGACGTAAACATTTTTCAACATTTCACACATAACAAGGTACTGGTTTAACTGATTGCTGGAAATTATTTGAAAGCCTTTCATTCCACTTTAAAGGCATGGGAAACTTTCCTACCTGAACCTTGTAGTTTTCACCTGCAAAATGCACATTGATCATGTAGTTTCATGCTGTCATTTGTTGCCTTGTACACATAGCCTATAGTAAAGTAAACCTTCACATTTCTATGTAAGCAGTTACAGTTTGCGCTGAAACATAGAGCATTCAGCATGGCTATGCATGGATTAATGCATGACCTCTGTGTGTAGTATGAGAAATGGCATTTCTTGTGAAGAAATATACATATTCCACAATCCCTGGGTCTCTCAGTCTAGTGCTTATGCAGGTGATAGCTACACAGTAATTGGATCTGACACAGACACACGTAGGCAGAGCATTCACAGATATAGAGAAAGGTCACTTATACAGCTGAGAGATGATGTGTGTTATCATATTAGCATTCCCACATTTGTGAGGCAGCACAGAGTGGATGGCCAGGCATGTTAAGACAGCTTTATTACCCAGAAAATGGAGATGTTCTGTCCTTGGCTCTGAGGGACCAGCCAGCTTGAGCATTACATGGACCTAGGGAAATCAATCAGCCATGACCATACATACTCCAGCCAAAAAATGTGAGCCCATCATTGCAAGAGAAGACAAAGAAACTACACAGGGAATATAACTACATTAAGAACTAATTAAAACAAAAACATTTAAAAGTGTACAAAACCTTTAATACAGACATTTTAAACAATAATCAAAACTTTTCAACAGAAAGGGGTTCACACCTTTTTTGCACTGTTGCTGCCTTTTATACCTCTATTCAGAGCACTTCACTTTTTATTCTAGTTACTCCCATGTGCTAGGGTGTTACCTCAGACAGGAAGTGAATAAAATCTACTCAAAAGGGGACTCATCTAGTAAAAAAAAAAAACTGATAAAAGCTCTAATTTTTACCCACTCTAACCAAAACAAAATGAAAAAAGCAAATTGGCCGGATTTTGGCTTTAATTCACACACATTTCATTCACTTGTTTGTGGCGGTTTCCTGACAAACTAGAATGACAAGATTCTTATGTGTGTTAAAACTGGCCAAAAGGCTGATTATTCCAATCAAATCATTCATCAGGAGCCTAACAAATGACTATATGTGTGGCCAGATTAGCAGAAGTCAATAGCCACTGTTTAATGCCATTCATTTGTCTACGATTAGCATCTTAATTGACTTCCTCCCTGGTGCATAAGAGGAACAGAAAGAGGGAGGTCTGTCTGACAATTATATCTGCTGCTGTCAATCAGCCAACTCTGCTAAGATTCCTGATTTAACCTCCAAATCATCTTCCATCACGAAGACTCCTAAGAAGATTTGGAAACAATCACACTTCAAGCTGCAAATAAACAAATACATAGAACAATAATTACAGTCAACAAAGATACAGAATATTGGCAGAGCTTCTGTGCTTTATAAAACTTTTTTTAAAGGCATTGGAGGTGATCTGTGTATATGTATACTGAATAGATTAGAGCTTTTAAAAATAAGCAATGTGTGGGATACGCATATCTGCCATATGACGAAACCAAATTTTCAAGATGGTGCTGCATAATGACAATATGTGTCATCAACAGAGCCAGCCTGAGAATTCCCAGCTGCATTCTCATTTCAAGAGAAAACTGCACTTGCACGTGGTGATAGCATTGCATACCTGCATACATTTGAATCCATTTGAATAGATTAATCTACATCCGTTTCATAATGTTATCTACTTATATTGCACTCCAGACAATCTGCATATTTAAATGCACCCCTTTTAGTACAGAGAGCCCCAGAGTATTGGAAAGTCTCTAAAGTTACTGACTAAAGTTCTGTGCGAGGCTAATATGGGGTCTCTTGTATATTATATCAGTTTGTGCATTTCATTTTCCTTCCATAAATGTGAATACAATGGGTGACACAAGAAAACAGCAATTCTTACAATATATCTGCTAGCTGGATTTTATTTGCTTCATTTGTAGGATAGGAATGTGTGAGCTGCTGCATCACACTGACTTCCCATTCTGCAAATGTTGATTGCTTGGCTACCATGCTATTCCTCTTCCTATCACAATGGGGTTTATTTACTAAAGCTGGTTCGCTCAGAATCTCGTGCACTTTTGCATAGAAACCAATCGGCTTCCATGTTTTATTGATAAAGCTTAACTGAACAAGCTGAGATTAGAAGATGATTGGCTACCATGCGCAGGTGCACAATAAAATATAGTAAATAAACCCCTATGCGTCTCCAACCCATAGAAAATATGCAGATAAGGACAACTGATTTTACTACGTCTTTTCCGATATTCATACTTGTTCTATGTCAGTGATTCACAAAGTACTGAAGCCAGAGAATCAACAGCCAATAAGCATTTTAAGCTCTGCTCATATAGTATACCTGTTTACTTCCAGCTTGCAAAGTACACAGCAGCTCCCTAAGCAGCGCCTCTGGTCATCTTACCATCACCGTATACAGACAGTGATGTCATATACGAGTGGATATTGTCATCCAAGAAGCCCCATCATTCATAAAGCAGAATCTTCACCCACAAGATGACCAAATTCCTAGATAAAATTCTTACCACATAAACCCCAGGGCCAACAAAATGCAATATGGGTGCACATCTGCCAAGGCTGCAGATCCAAACATGAAAGTTAAGCTAACACACCAAAAATGTTAGGTAAAAAACCTTGATTTACCTAAATGTCATTCTACTAACGACATTTCATGGCTGCATGGGAAGCCCTTTATCATGGGAACCCCCTTTATTAAGGTCACTTTGATAAAGGGGTCCCCATGCAGTCCTGAAACATAATTTGTATGATGTCATTTAAGTAAATTAAGATTGCTCTCTAAACATTTTTGGTATAATGGCTTGAAATTCATTGTCATAAAGAAAGGGATTCTACAACCTTCCTATTGTGACCTTCCTATGAAGGGGCCACTTTGACTCTACTCCATAGTGAACTAATAGATGATTTTTTGGACCACCTTTAACCATTTTCCAATGTAAAGAAAATATTTGCTCCATGAACTTAATAATGGTATCCACTCAACCAAACCAATAGTAGAGAGTTCCATTTTTTGCTCATCCCTAGTGATGTATACTGACCGTTCATTTATTTTCTATCAGGTGTGTTAGAAAAAACAACAGGTAGAATATTATTGTTATTTTGATACAAAGATTTTCTTTGCTGCCCTTTTTACACACCAGGTTGATTAAGGGAGGCTGACCCTTTCTATGAGAATCTGATTATACTGCTTCATTCTAGTTTCTTTCTAAATGTTTATTGAAATTCACACAACAACAGCAGAGCACCAAAAATGCAGCTGCTTACATCGATTATTTCTTCTGGAAGCCACATTTATGGTTCTTGACAGATTTTTTTTTTTTTTTACAAATGAAAACAACTAAATGGTCTTCACATAACACCAGCTTCAGTTACAGTAATTTTTTTCACTAAAATCTTTAATGCCATTGCCAGAGGTTTGAACAACATATGAAATGTTGGTTATGTATCTCCAGGGCCACCATGCTCATATCCTATATTCACAATTTAATTATATCCTAAAATTAAGAGGCATAGTGGACATGCAATTATGTTTACATACACATTCCTTTCTATGGTAGATAACCAGGTTGTCATAATGAGTTTATTTCACTTGTTTTCACTACAGGAAGGTTACATAGGGTAGGACAGCATCTCATTTAACTCCTGAAAAAAGGACAATGGAGCTGATTCATTAAAACTGGAGAAAAGAAAATGAGCACAGAATTGAAGCTGTTACCAATAACACCCAATCAGGTTTCACTTTTTGAGAACACTGAACAAGAATTCTGATTATGGCAATAACTTTACTTTTGTATCTGCCTGTTCAAATATTTTATTGAAATTGTAACAGAGCAAATTTCAAACATAAAAAAAAAGGGAATAAGATGCAAGCCAAACATAGGCTAAAAACAACAAAAAGAAAAATATTGTACATATCAACAATTATTACAATACATGGTACAGGGTGTTTAGACAGGGCGAGAAATGACTCATACATTTTTGACAAGATAAGCTGGTGGCACGAGCGTCCAAGTTTGAGTTTGATAAAGTAAAGTAAATCGCCCTCCCTGGGGTATATGAGTATCTAGCTCCGATGGGGCGAGAGAGCTGTAACACTACGCTCCAACCAGGGAAGTACCCAGGAACTGCATTGAAAAAACCTGTAGAAAGAATATGGGATAGAAGAACAGGAGTCAAAGGGGGGGGGATGTGAAGAGGAGAGGGGGGATATAAAGGTAAAAGTAAGTCCCCTAGGACAGTGGTGACTTGAGGTAGATGTTTGAATTAGCAGTGGGTAAGGCCCAAGGGTTTGTTATTCAAGAGACTCACAGTGGGGTCAGGTGCCAGCAGCACTTCAAAGAGCGTTGAGAGGATCTGAAACACTGCAGACCAAAAGGTCTGTACTATGGGGCATTCCCACCATATATGGACATGTGTACCCAGATTAGTACATCCTCGGAAGCACTGTGGAGGGTATTGTGAGAGAGACTTAGAAATCCTGGCGGGGACCAAGTACCATCTTGTTAGCACCTTGTCCTGCCTGACGAGAGAGGATGAATCCAACTTGGTCTTTGTGTATCAGTGAACCAATGAGTGGGTTGAGGCGGATAGATAGAACTTTCGCCAAGATTGTAGTATCTAGTTTCAGTGTTGAGACTGGCCTATAGTTGGACCAGGTGGTAACGTCGGTATTAGGTTTGGGGATCATTGCGCTTGCAGCAGTGAGTGTCTCAGGGTGAAAAGAGTGACCTTCCAGAAGTGAATTATAGGCTCTTACTAGTAGAGAGGCTAGGAGATCTACAAATTTTTTATAGTATGTTGCCATCAGGGCCAGGCCATTTGTGGATCTTCAAGGATCGGATGGCGAGGTGGGTTTCTTCGAGAGTTATGGGCCGATCAAGGCTATCTCTTTGGGAATGAGAAAGGAAGGGAAGTCAATTAAATGAAAAAAGATTGTATAATTTGGGCTGGTCAAACTGGTTGGGCTCCTTATAGAGATCTGTGAGGCGCCAACGAAATTCTTGCAAGATTTTCAATTGGTTGCTAGAGAAAGTATCTTTTAGACAGTTTCAGCCTCACTGGTTTAGGGGTGTAGTCAGCGTTGTGCAATGCCAGAGCAAGAAACAAATCTGGCTTGTTAGCTTTCGTACAGAGCATGTACTGTGTTTTTACAGAGAGTTTTCTCTGCCATCTCGATTAGGAAGAGGTCTAGTTCCAATCGTGCTTTATCAAAGGTCCTCCTCATTATGGGGGAGGGTTTAGCCTGAAACAAAGTGGAAGCTTTGAAAAAAGCATCCTCAAGGCGCTTATGGAGAAGACGTTTCTATTTGCGAATGCGTGACACTCGGCTGATGCACACACCTCTTATTACAGATTTATGAGCTTCCCATAATGTGAGTGGGGGAGATCTATAGATCTGTTATGCGTGATGTAGTCCTTAATAGCACTCTCTATCTTCAGGCAGTGGATCGGGTCAGTTAGTAAGGTGTCGTTAATGGTCCAGGTCGTGTGGTTTGGCCAGGGGACTAGGGAGGAAAGAGTAGTGATCACTGCATTATGGTTGGACCAAGCACAGGGCATGCATGATAGAGGAGGCTAGATGAAGGGGGGAAGTGCCTACTGTGATAAGAATGTGGTCTATGCGAGAAAATAGTTTGTGGGGGTACGAATAGTAGGTGTACTGCTTCCTGGCTGGGTTAATTTCTCGCCAAGAGTCTAGAAGGGAGTGTTGATTAAGGAGATTCTGGAAAGTTAAGTGTTGTGGGCAGGAGGAGGGTGGGAGTGGGGACTTATGAAGGAATGCGTACAGCACAAATCAACAATGTACCCCGTTTGTGGGATGTTATCACTGATAGTAAATGTGCCACGAAAAAGAGTGGGTTTTTATTTGGTGCGTAGTATGATACTATTGTGACCTCGCTATCAAGGAGGTGGCCATTGAGAAAAAAGTAGTGACCTTCAGGACCCCTGATCTCTGCACGGAGTGAAAATGGTATAGTGCTTTGAATCGCAGTGAGGACACCTCTCCTTTTTAAAGAGGCAGAGGATGTATAAACTTGCGGGTATTGGTGGTTAAAAACTTGGGAGTTGAGTGGAAGGAAAAGTGGGTTTCCTGAAAACAAACCACATGGGCTTTGAGCGATGCAAATGAGCGGAACGCCTTGGTGTGTTTGGGGAGAGAGTTGAGACCCTGAGAATTCAGGGTAAGAATGTTAAGGGTGCCATAACTGGTAAGTGGGGGTTTCTAGGGTTGTAGTATAATCGTTTGGTTGGGTCTCTGGAAATGCCCTCCTAGGGAAGTATAGAAAGAAAAAAGGGGGGGGAGAACGGGGGGGGGGGTATGAGATCAAGGGGGAACACAGGAGGAGAAGGGGAAGGGTAGAGGGAAGAAAGAAGGGAAGCAGTGGAGTTCTATACAGTTAATGTAATGGGAAAGTAATGGTCTGGAGGGTGAGTAAGTGCAACACAACTCAACCCACGGACCCAGGAGTAGTCAAAGAGCACCCACAAGGGGTAGGCTTTGACCTGGTAGAGGAGCAGTGAATAGACTCCAGGAACATGACAGCCTATAGATAATAGTGAATATAAGTAATGTTAGAAAATGCGCCGAACAGGTCTCAGGTGTTCCCGGTTAACAGGCGTGGAATCCCTGTGACCACAGAGTATACACCTGGTATTACAGTACAGGGCAGGGCCAGCTATTAACATGGAACAAAATGTGAAACCAAAAAAAAAAACGTAGGCAATATTAGTTTTTGGCTAACTGTGGTTTGCCAAGTAGGATAGCACATGCTCAATGCGTAAATCACTGGGACCAACAAGAAAAACAATTGGGTCCAGGAGTTTAGGCCAAGAGACGATGCAAATTGTACTCCAGCAAGTAAAATCCCAACCTCTAGGAGGGTAGCCAGGAGCGTTCCCAGGAAGTCGACCTTGGGTCACCTTGGTGGTCCCTAAGGCAGCCCTCCAAAGGTAGGTATGATCAAAACAAGTAGGGGCACAGGATGCAGTACAGTGGTAAATGCTACACTGTGAGGCTAGTCACTAGACCAGGTCACCACAAAACTAATGGGGAACACAGGGATCTGTGTCCCATTGAGGCACCACAGCGTAAGTTTAAGCAACCTTGGTTACTCAGCAGATGGGGTAGAAAGTTGGAGGAGGATGGAAAAAAAGGGGGGGAGGTGGAAAGAGGGGAGGGTGAGCAGGGAGAGTGGGGGGAAAGGAGGGAGCGGGGAGGGAAGAGAAGGGGGGTGGGAGAAGGGAAGGGGAAAGGGAGAGGGAAGGGTGGAGAGGGTGGGGGGGGTTAGGAAAATAGGGTGCGAGGAAAAGGGGCTCAAGGGAGAGAGAAAATATGCCTAGAAATGAGTAGGTCTTAATTTTCTAAAAGATACTTGGAGGTATCCAGCTCTGATTGGAAAAACGTCAGATATACTATAGCTATAGTAATAGAGTAATCATTTTCAGGCTCACGTGGTAAGTGAGTAGAAACCATAGAGGAGAGTAGAAGGAGTAGTGTCCTATGCATCTAAGGTGATGTTATCAGTCCATGGAGTCTTCAGGAACAGGACATGTAGCAGCCTCTCTTGTGACCGTTGTGATGGATTTTGGGTCCTGGAGAGGATTGAAGCTTTTTGGGGGAGCAAGATTCCACCTTGTGCCTGGAGCTATTGACGGTGGTTTCAATGGGTATTAGATGTAGGTCTTGAAGCATGGCTTGAAAATTCTCAGCTGCCTTGCAAATATATGAGGATCCTTTGTAGGAAAAAAGGATTGAGAAGGGATACCCCCACCGATATGCGATGTGGTGTTGTTGCAAGGTGTGCAGGTGAGGTTTCATTGCTCTTCTCTTGGCCAGTGTTAGCTGAGAGAGATCATGAAAAAGTTGGTAGCGGTGTCCTTAGAATAACAGGTCTCCTTTTGGCGTGGTGCCATCAGTTCCTTAGTACGAAAAAAGTGAAATTTCACCAAAATATCTTACGGGGGTCCTTCCTCTGGGTGTAGGGCTAGGGTTCTATGAATTCTGTCCATCTCAATGCATTTAATGGGGATGGATAGAGCAAGTTCCTGAAATAACGCTGTGATAGTGGATTGGAGGTCTTCTATGGTTTTAGGTATGCTGCAGATGTGTAGATTGGAACGCCTAGCCCTGTTCTCACAATCTTCCAAACAGGCCTGGAGGTTACCATTTTCCTCCCTCAGGGATTCCAGTTCTTCCGAATGAGTGCCCGTAATGACAGCCAGATTGTCAACTTTCTGTTCTAGGTCTGTAGTGGGGCGACCTAAATCCTGGATCTCGCGGGTCAGTTTGTCAGTGATGATGTCTGAAGTATATTTTAAGGCCTTTGTGAGCATACACTCGATTTGGTGAAGAAGGTCTGGTTGCGAGTGATCGAGTTGTAGTGTCAGGGTGCAAAGGATTCCACCCGGATACATACCATGCCTTTATCCTTGATGAGGGTCTGCTATGGGTGTCAAAGTGACCCCAAGCAAAAAAAAAAAAAAAACTAGATGGGAACACTTGTCAGAAAAAGGTACCAGCTAAGAAAAAAAAAGAAAAAAAATTCAAGCATGTGTTAGAAGAAGGAGGGGGGGGGGGGTGGAGAGGTGGATTAGTGGTACTTCAACTTTTAAGTGAAGGTCCACTTTAAAATGATAGAGGCTGTGCAAGCTTCACTTTCTTCAGTTGTGAGAAAGCCATCTCCTCTAGTATCAGGCAAGCATAGTTTTAAGAAAAAGAAAAGCCCCAAAAAACAGAGGTTAAAGTGTCTGTATTGTTAAAAGTACATTATCGAGGTAAGTGACCCCAATACCATGAACAAGTCCTTCAAGCACATGAGCAGAGGAATAAAGAATAAAAGGGGGTGAAATCCGAAAGCACCACCAACATGTGCTGGACCCCCAAAGTATGCCACCATATCTGAGGATACAGTTGGGGACACTTTTTATTTGGTGACAGACTCCTGGAAGTGGGGACATGTGGTCACCCCACTATAAGGTGAATGGGAACACCCACAAACTCTAAGATGACCTTAAACAATACAGAGATTTTTAGCACATAAATGTTACCACTAATGTTCTTTCCAAAAATAATCAATTGATAACTCAGTCCAGACTCCAACTATACCTAACATCTCACTTTTGGGTGAATTGTCTCTTTAGGATAACAGCTTTGAGACTGTTAAAAAAACCAGTAATTTAATATGAAGGTAGTGTTTAATTGAATGTGAACTTTTATACAATTTAACTTTGCTCTAATTTACCATGCATCCACAAGACAAATTGTAGCATGTTTTCATGAATTCAGGCCTCACAAATATAAATAAGTCACATTATATTCCGAGTTGCAGACAGGTAAAAATTTCTAGAATATTTATGGATGAAACATCTGAATTAAGTAGGGACACAAGACATTTATGACACCACATGAGGAAGATGAATTTTTATACAATGCAATATGACTTTCACGGGATGGGTTTGCCAATAGAGAATATCTTCTCAAGAACGGAATGATTATAACATTTATCTTACTACGTCTTTAGGGTAATGGAGCTTTTTATAAATGTATGGCTTTGAAAATCAGTCATGAGAAATTTGTCCTGCTTAACAAAGTAAGCAACAACAACCCAGGATGCTTTGCAACAATCCATCTTTTCTCTTCTCTTTTTAATTAAGAAAACAAATGGACAATAAATTCAAAGTAAAGAATAAACATTAATCTTGAAATCAAACGGATTTACATGGAGATTACTATCAATCACGTGCGCCGAATCTCATATTTAATAGTGTGGTGACCTCAGTTACTTTCTTTAATCACAAAGAGAAAATCAATTTCCTAAAATTGTAATTTGGATTATATCCAAGTCCAATGCCATTAATTCAGCTGCTTCTCTGACATTAACATGTTAAAAAACAGCCAATGAAAGTTATTTCATTTTGTTTCCCTATTGTGTGCCTTCCTGTTTTTTTAAGTACTCATTCATACAAATAAGACTCTATGGCAAGTGCCTAATCTCGCTTGATTTAGGAAGGATAATTGAATCTCAGGCCTGCAAATTTATTTCCACTTTAAAACACGCACAGGTAAAATACTGTATGCCAAGTTTAGCTGTTCATTTTATGAATATTTAAAAGCGGGAGAAAGATTTTAAATGTATTTTCTTGCTAAACTGCACAGTGAATGCTATTAAAATTGCTCATACAAAATTTTAAACTAAGATAAACTAATGCATATATATAGGGCCAGGTCTACTGCTAGACGAACTAGGCAGCTGCCTAGAGCGCAGCCATGGCAGCTGGTTTTCCTACTCTCCGCCCAGGGCCGGAGCTAACATAATCCTTATTTCTTACAGACCTACTTTAAGTCCCAGCGCAGGGTGCTAGAATGCAGGCTCCATCACCAAATGACGATAACAGAACTCTTAGCTGCCATTCCCCATCATCATGGATCTCCTATTATTGTAGAATTATGAAAAAATGATCATCCATCCCCATATGTCACTTTCTAAACCACACCTCTTCAATTGTCACCAGTCACTTGCTTCATGAACTTGCTGCTGCCATTCACCAGGTCAGCCTCCTGCAGCTCTTCCTCCACTTCACACCCCGGCACACAGTAAGTAATCTCCAGCAATTCACTCCATGTGCATATTTTTCAGGATCTCGCTTCCTCATCTTCTGGTAGTTGTCTAATTAACTCTTAGTAACATCCCTTTATAATCCCCTGTACAGGAAGGAGGGGGGGGCAGTGTGTACAGGAAGAAGGGTGAAAGGTTCAAGGGAGCAGTGTGTGCAGGAAGAAGGACATGGAGTTAAAGGGGGGCTGTGTGTACAGATAGAGGGGCACCATGTGTGGGAAGGGAGGCAGTGTGTACAGGAAGCGGGTCAGTGTGTGCGGGAAGGGGGGTGTAGGATTAAATGGGGGCAGTGTGTGTAAAGGGAAAGTAGGGTTAAAGGATGGAATTGTGTGCAGGAAGAGGGTGTAGCATTAAAGAGGGTAGTGTGTGCAGGAAGGGGGTGTAGCGTTAAGAGGGCAGTGTGTGCAGGAAGGGGGTGTAGCGTTAAGAGGGCAGTGAGTACAGGAAGGGGGGATGTAGGTTTAAAGGGTGCAGTGTGTGCTGGAAGGGGGGCATTACGTGCAGGAAGGGGGGTGTAGCTTTAAAGGGTGGCAGTGTGTGCAGGAAGGGGATGTACTGTTAAAGGGGTGAAGGGTGGACAGGATTGGGGGTGTAGGGTTAATGGGGGACATTATGTCTAGGGGAAATAGGGGGGCAGTGTGTGCAGGAAGGGGGGGCAGTGTATACAGGAATACATAAAGGGGGGTGTAGGGTTGAAGGGGGGCATTATGTGCAGCAAGGGAGGCAGTGTGTACAGTTGTATTTTTTTTTGGGGGGGGGTTAAAAGTAGTTGGTCTTGCCTAGGGCACAAAATAGTCTATCACAGGCCCTGCATATATAAAACATTTAACAGACTTGGCAATTGGCCAAATTATGTCTTGCAGTTTAATAATCAGGAGCAAAGTTAGAAGCAATAATGCAAAACTGGTTCAGGATGGCAAACAGCATGCATACAGACTATGAAAACATGGCTTCTTCACAGCAATGTCTCCTGTGGATCAATCAGGGTAACATGCAGCTACCTAGCATCAGCAACAAGGTGGGAGCCGAAGGGGTACGTGCCCTGGGTGCAGCAGCTGTATGTAGAGGAGGAGGCATACTGAGGTTGATTTACTAAAGGCAATTAGACTGCACTCTACAAGTGCAGTTGCTCCAGAGCTTAGTAAATGAGCAGAAGCTCTGCTGACATCCATCATCCAATAATGTGCAAGAAAAAAATGCTGTTTTTTTTATTTTCCTTGCACGTGATTGGGTATTCTTGGCAAAGGGAAGTTTTACCTCATTTACTAAGCTCTGGAGCAACTGCAGTTGCAGAGTGCAATTGCACTTTGCAAAGTGCACAGTTTATTTGCCTTTAGTAAATTGACTTCATTGTTTCTTTTTTTCCAGAAGATGGTAAAATGGTTCAGAGGGATTACTAATCTATCTCCTATCAGTCCCCTGAAGCCACTCTTCTTGACTAAACCTGCAGTTCACTGCTAGTCCTGCATGGTATATGAGGACAATGAGAACCTGCCTACATTCCGGCACTGGAGTGCCAGCTGCCATGAGACCCTGCAGTAAAGTTAGCCATGCACTAATAGAATTTTGTTCAACAGTTTTAAATTTTGTTAAGTTTGTTTGATTTTCTAATTTTTATTAGGGTCAAATCAACAAGCAGTTTTGATTGTAGAGACAAGAAATGTCAAAGAAGCAGGATGGGAAATTTTTCTCAAACTAAACTTTAAGGCTCCATGCACACTGGGCATAACAAAATTCCAGTGCTCTTGGAAGAAAAAAAACGCTAATTTTGAGTGGGTTTTTACTAGCTTTTAGGAGCGTTTAGCATTTTTTCTGCCAGAAAAATGCCATCAAAAACACAAAGCAAAAGTGTTTTTTTCTGATTCTAAACTCTGAGCTTAAAAATGGCTCTAGACCAGTTTTTCTCAACCTTTTTTTAATCAAGGCACCCTTTAAAATTATGGACAATTTCAAGGCACCCTATAAAATTATGGACAGTCCCGAGGCACCCTTTAAAATTATGGACAGTCTTTAGGCACCCCATTCTAAAATATAAAAACTATTCTAATAGTTTTATATAACACAGCAACATTCACACACGTCCAACGCTAGAGGTGATTTATTCTTCCAAAGCAAATACACTTTTGCACACTGGTACTGACTAGTGTTCCAGTGTCTCTTCTCCATCACATGTGACCCCAGCACTGACAGAGAGGGATAGGGGAGGGTCAAACAAGGATGCTGTGCAGGCAACTGAAATCCTCCTTATCAATTGATGATGTCATTGGTTATCAGGTCACCAGCACCTAGAATTTTGTAATGGTGCACAATGAAAACCTGTGGCTTTGGGTAAATAAAAGGCTTGTTCCACCCTCTGGCTTGTATACAAATTTTGGGCAATGTTTAGATATTTTGCCAAGGAACCTTGAAGAAACCTCAAGACACCCCAGGGTCCTGGGCACCCTGGTTGAAAAAGGCTGCCTAATGTGCGTTAACACATAGGATAACATTAGTTGATTCTAGAAGCAAAACGCTAAACTCCTCTAGGAGCAGCATGTTTTTAAACCAGTGCGTGTGGAGCATTTGCTTGTGGTTTTCATTCACGAAAAGTCATGAATATTGTACTAGGTACAAAATAAATCTGTTTAATACATCTTGGATTACATTCTAGTAGCAGGTCTGATAAGAGCTTTTGAAAAAAAAATTAGTTGACAGCTCAGTTTTCACAGCAATAGAGAGCTGCAGGAACGCTTTACTGCTTTGGCAGCTGTCTGTTGCTGGCTGCGGTAGGGGGCAGTGTGGTCTGCGATTTAGTACATCACATGGATGCCTTATTTTTGTTTTGTACAAACTTTATTTGAAGTATAACAAAAAACGTATGCTTCATTCAATGCGCTGTGCTGCTGTACAGTACCATGTGATTCTGTACAGTGCGCTGCAATAAAATGAAGCATGTCTGCTGCATTGGAGTGTGAATGGGACATATAGGAAACAATTGTTCCCTGTGTGTCCTTGCAGTGACAGACGTTTTAAAATGCAGTAAAATTTCGCACACTGTGTGAATTCAGTTTCAATGATGGAATGATCAATTGCTCTATTAAATGATTTTTCAGAATTTCCATGCGAATGATTGAACAAAATTCTACTGGTGCATGGCTAGCTTAAGATACAGATTCTTCTCTAATAAATTCTTCTAGAAGCAAAAAAAAAAAGACTTGGAGCAGTTTATTTTTTACCTAGCCTGCAGTTCAGCTTTAAAGTATATGAATTGGATTCTTCCCTCTAGTAAGTCTGTAGAAGAGAGTCTGCAGTGAAATATATTTCTGAATACAGTATGAAATTAGTACTAGCGTGTTAAATTGAATTATGCCCAAAGAGACACGGTTATTGTTGCCCATAGTAGAAGAGGATCTTTCACACACCATTAAGTATTCTCCTTACCTATACGGTGGGATCATCGATATGGCCTACAAGCAAGGAAATGAAAGTCATAACACAGACACTGTACACTAATTAGACACATTTTACCCAGACAGATCACTTAATTAAACAGCATGAAATCATGTTACTCAGGGGAAATTTCAAGAGCTGTCATGAAAGCAGGAAAAAAAAGCACTTAATAAAACAATTTTATGAATAAACTGGAACTTTTTTCTGGAACAGGTTGCTGGGATAATCGTACTTCTAATGTCTAATGACTTACTTCACACAATACAAAGATGAGATAACATTGAAGGATAGGTCAGGACACAGAGGTGAATTATATTCCTTAGGCTAGCCATACATTATGCCATACATTATGCCATTTTCTTGGTTGGAGAAAAAAAATGCTTAATTTTCCCATCAACAGACAGTGTTGATGGGGGAATCCCTCCCAGAGCATCATTGTGTTCTGCCGGTGGGAAGCGTAACCCCCTGGCAGAATACAATGATCACTGCTGGTGGCTATTACATAAAAAACCTGACAGGCTGGCTGTACTCAAGTCGGTAGATTAAATTCAGTACAACCAGCCCACACATGGATTGATCGAAAATAGGCTGGTTCTTGCTGAACCGGACGAATTTCACTCCATCTATGACGCGCTTTACATGAGTGAACTAAATTATTTTGATAAATTCCATACACATCAGTTTAGATCCAAGCATAATAATGATTAACAAGCTGATATACACTCACTGGCCACTTTACTAAATACACCTGTTCAATTGGTTGATAACACAAATTGGTAATCAGCCAATCACATAGCAGCTACTCAATGCATTTAGGCATATAGACATGGTGAAGACAACTTGCTGAAGGTCAAACCGAGCATCAGAATGAGGAAGAAAGGGGATTTAAGTGACTTTGAACGTGGCATGCTTGTTGGTGCTAGACGGGCTGGTCTTATTTCAAAAACTGCTGATCTACTGGGATTTTTATGCACAACCATCTCTTGGGTTTACAGAGAATGGTCCAAAACAGAGAAAATACCCAGTGAGCGTCAATTGTGTGGACAAAAATGCCTTGTTGATGTCAGAGGTCAAAGGAGAATGGACAGATTGGTTGCTGCAACATTCAGATGGCAGGGTTAGAATTTGGTGCAAACAACATGAAAGCATTAATTCAACCTGCCTTGTATCAAAGGCTCAGGCTGGTGGTGGTGGTGTAATGGTGTGGGGAATATTTCCTTGGCACTAGCAAGGTGTACCTAATTAAATGGCTGGTTAGTGTATGTAAAAACAACTAACATGCACAGAAAAATATGTAAAATATATTATTATGGATTATATCAGCCATTCTCAAGCAGGGTTCTATGGAACCCAAAGGTTCCTTCAGACATTTCTAGGTGTTCCTTGAGCTGTGGCTGATTTGACTTGCCTGCATTGTTCTTCCGTTAATGCCACTTGACAGAGTCAGCTGCATGACACCAATGATCTTTTTAGCTATCTGTAAGGGTGGTATTCTTACCATCACTGTAAGTGGACAATCTTCTTACTAGCAATCAATGTAAGGGGCAATTTTCCCACTGGCCATCAATGACTTGGTTTTTGCAGGGGGGACTTGAAAATTACTTTAGGGGTTCTTCTGGAGTAAAGTTTGAGAAAGGGTGGATTATATTGCTTATCTAACTTCCTATAACAGGCATGTGTACTTATACAGATATATATTACTGACCCCTCTGATTACCCCTTACTTCTAATCATGTGAACATGCTGTCTCGAGTGTGGGGGGTAATAGGTCACCTAAGGACCTGTTGCTTCAATTTTAACTGCCTCCCTGCTGACAGATCTCTTTGTTGCTTTGTCAGGTGATGCCTAACCACTAACTCATAGAGGCAAAATCCAGAGTCGAAATGTAATGCTAAATATATACCTTTCATAGTAGGCTTGCACATCTATACTAACTTAGCAAACCTGTTTTTAAATAAATGAAAAAATCCTACAATAACACTGTTCAACAAATTTTTATTTTTTGCCAGTTTTGGAAACAAACGGATCCATTTCTTAATGAATTTCACATTCTGAGTTCAAATATAACAATGAAATTTGTCAATTGGCTCTAGTTTTTCTGTAAACGGAAAGTTTTCTACTATAGGCGTAATGACTACATAATGCACAATAATTATATAGATAGATGTCTTTCCACAAATATAAAGCCAGTGATATTGACTACATAACAAAGCCTAAATGGCATAATATATTGCATAGGATTACCAAGAAAAATTATAGCCATAAGCTAAGTTGAATCATTTTAATACTTAGGATTCTCACTAGTTTTGTCTTCAGTTTGTGTCGGTTTTGCTTCTCTTGGCTTTTCTCTTGTATTCGAGGAAAGGGCTATCTCTTACAACTGCACGTGACTACACGCTTCAGGTTCTTCCTCACTTGACTCAACCACGAAGGATTCTGGTGCTTTAGGAATTGGTAGCCCCTCTCCATGAGGAACTGGACGTATTGCCGATGGAATATTTGGATAGTGCACAGATAACTTTTTCTTCTTATTTAGCCCTTTTACAATTGGAGGTACCATACAAAAGTAACAATTACTAACATGATCTGTTGGCTCTCTCCAAATCATTGGCACAGCGAAAGGCATAGATGCCTTTTTTCCATTCAACCATTGCTCCAGTGCTGTCCCACAAGAATTGCAGCATATATGTGGTGCCCAGCTCTTGTCCTGGTCTCCTATCTTGCAGCCAAAATACAAGTTGTAGGCTTTCTTAATCATTCCTGTTATCCTCCTTTTTTGTGAGATAAAAGTCATTTCACCGCAGATATAGCAGAAATTATCTGCTTTATTCACACAAGTTCGAGGCATTACTGAGTAGCCTATATAAGCATAAAACGAAATGTAAAGACGCTGTCGAACTACAATCAGCTACAGATACTGCAGCTTTTATGCAGTGAAGTGATGCAATTAAAGGCTAATATTGCATCATCTCAGTATACATGCAATTTTCTATTGGTCACCAGTATCAATTGCGCAATAGGCAGCTGAAGTTGCATCCTAATTTTGAATGGCTTACGTCATTAGATGGGTGAATATATCATAGAAACTAGAGCCAATCAACATTTTTTAGGGTCATTTTTGTTTTCAGCACCCCAAAATTATGTAAGATTAGCTAATTTTATGCCCAAAACTTTTTACCTGTTGAACAGTGTAATCAGCCAATTGCCACGCTTCACAAACCATTGAGTGAGACATTTTTCATTAAAGCTGGGTATTGTTGTTCAATTGCTATGAAATGCAATGGTGGCAGCTGAAAAAAATTAATGAGGACAGAGCTAAAGCTACATATAGGCAGCAATGGGCATCTATCACAGGTTGATAGGTGGGGTGGAATTTTTATATGACAGATTTAATTTATAATTAAATATTCCAATTCTTGCTTAAGAATGATTTTCTGTGAACCAAATGCCAAAGTCACATGTGGATTTAGTCTTATTAGTCTCTTTACATCAGCATTTTGTAGATTAATGTTCCCCTCAGCCCACACATGTATGTATAATTAAAAGGGTAACTCCTTTGTCGAGAAAAAAACAATTCCCTTTGGGCGATCAATGCATTTTGCAAGAATTTTACCAATCTTTTTCTGTTCTTAAAAAATCTGTTTGTTTCGCTATGTCCTTTGGATACTGATTCTGAACTGGGAGGACTGATTCATTATAATCAGCTGGTGTACTCTTCATGTTCTCATGAGAAAAGCTACAGGGTCTGCATCCCTTTAAAAGTTTTTAACTCACAGAAAGTATTTCATCCAAACTAAAATTTTATTTGTATCCTAGTGCAGACTGCTGGGAAAATCAGTGAGCCACACACATAGGAAATTACATTTCTGTGGGTGTTCCATATACCAGCAGTGTATAGAATGCCTCCAGGTTGCCATATTGTATTGAATTTTACAGAAAATTACAGCAGCAGATTGAAAAAGTCAATTTTTAATAATGGTAAATTACAGTAGATCTTATTTGGCAATTGTATACGCTATATTTATTATGTTTTTTTTCCCACAAAAGTGGAGTTACCCTTTAAGATAATCTACTAAACTTGCTACACGCTGCAGGACACTAGTAAAAAAAAATCCTACTATACAGTTCCAGTAAATTTCTAGCAGTGTCTCCATGTGAAAACTCAGCAATTCTGCTGTGAACTTAGTCATTCACAGAGGAAGACACCAATGACACAATTCTCACTCGAACTCTTAGTGGAGTCTGCTCAGAGTTTAGGCTGTTCTTTTCTACCCATAACATAAACCAATTTCAAACCTCATTTCATGTGCAATCCCGGAACTTGATAATTATACTCTTCGGAACATACAATCACAAGTTTTCTAGTTTCTAAGATGACTTGTTCCAGCTGCTGATAAAATTGACATATAGAATTTTTGGTTTTTTAGAATCAGTCAGCAAAATGTTCTTTAAGAAGCCTTCATCTGCTTTTTCCAAACAGCTAAATACAAGTGTTTCTTTAACACATTCCCCCAGGAGAAGCTAACATATGGTGCTGTTAGCACTATAATTATGCCAGTGTTTATTAGTTAAGTAAAAATCACACATCTTCTTTAAGGAAATTAACCCAGACGACTGGAATCAATATACTGCATCCCCTCTAGAAGGAACTGTAACATTTTCCAGCAGACCTGACTTTCCCAGGGCTCCAAACTCACCAATTATGTCAGAGAACCTAAGAACTACTGACGATAAGTTCACTGTAATGTCTCTCGTTATCTGAGTCTAATTAAGAGGCAAAAGAGTGATGCAATGCTTAGCAAGGACAGGCAGTGAAGTGTTCAGACTTAGTAGCTCAAATAAATGTGGGTAATTAACTAAAAATATGCAACATAGAGGGTTCTCTTTAATTACGTGAGACAAAGAGCAATGTTATGTAACCCCACAGCAGCCACTACCAGACCAGCTTTCAACAGTCTGACTACTCTAAACTGCTAGGATGGTCAAAGATATAAGGCAGCCCAACCCAAAAAACTCTCTACTGGTCCAGTCTTTAAAAGGTTTGTCAATGACTGACCCATATATTCTTGACCTAAGTCTTTAATCACACATGGGGCAATAGAAGGGGTCAGAAGAGAGTTGCATTATATATATGTGAGAGAGAAAGCTTCTCACCTTTTCTGTACTACTTAAAGCGGAGCTCCACCCAAAAGGGGAAGTTCTGCTTTAAGCCTTTGTCCCCCCCCACGAGTAATTGGCACCTTTGAGGGGCTGGTACCCGAATTTGACAGGTACCCGCTCCCACTCCCGCTGCGATCGCCTAGGCGATCTGAAGTGGAAGTTGTCCTGCCCCACTCCCTATCCCATAGTCTTCTGGCACACGTGACAGGTTCCAGAAGACTACGGGGCCATTCATAAAGTGCCGAGCTTCTTGCACATGCACAGTGGGCACCCGGCTGTGAAGCTGCAAGCTGTCACAGCTGGGTGCCCACACTGTAGATGCCAGCGCCAGGAAGAGAAGACGGCCGGTGAAACCAGCGATGGTGAAGACATCGCTGGACTGAGGGACAGGTAAGTGTCTGTATTTTAAGAGTCAGCAGCTACAGTTTTGTAGCTGCTGACTTTAATTTTTTTTATTTCAGTTGATACTCCACTTTAAGATTGGTTCAACCTCTTCCCACCTCCTAATCCTTCCTACTAGTCCTTAAAGGATAAGTTCACCTTTTGGACAAAAATAATAAATGCATATTTTTGCAGGTAAAAAAAATGTGCATTTATTTCTTTTGTCCAAAGGAGCCTGGAAAGCATTGCACCAGCGAGCAGTAGATCGCTAATGCCATGCAGGTCTCCTGCATACCTATCAGAATATCTGCTTGCCGTACAAGGATGTATGGCCAAGCAGATATTTTGACAGGAAGCTTCAATGAACTACCACGGCGCTCCACAGCACTGTGGTACTTCATTGAAAACTACAAGTTTACAGCCGCTAAGGCTGTTGGAACTTGCAGTTCATTCATTCACGGAAGTCCTGTTTTCAAATCTGACAGATGGTACGGGGAAACTTCTCCCCATATTATCTGTCAGATGGAGGGGGGGCAGCGTGCACAACTGCAGCATTAGGAACATGTTACATGTTCCACCCTAAAAACGGGTGGAACAAGTAACATGTTCCCAAAGGGGAACTTATCCTGTAGCCTCCCTAGCGGTCTGATTATGTCACTATTTCTGTGCTCAAAGCGGTACATTTTTTTGCATGGAAATATGTATTTTTTTTATTGTAGGCCTGGAATTTTTAGGAATAACTCACTGAAATCTGTCCAAACAAGAGTCTAGTAAACATCCCGGGTATGTTAAAATTTGAAACATGAAATCATAAATTATAATTTATTAAATAATCATAAAAAATAATAATATAATAATAATACATTTAATTCAATCATATAATCAAACCAAAAAACACTGAAATTTGAAATATAGCGCCAAGTTCGCACATCACTGAGCAAAGTTGCAAAATCATTTTCAGTGTCTGATGACGAATTTCCCCACGAATCATTATCACTCAATTCTGCAAGTGGTTCTAATTTACTATCGCTGTTCTCTAGCTGGTCTAAAACCGCTTTTGACCTAAAGGGACGCTTTTTGGACACCATGGACGTTTCTCAGTTTCCAGGCAGAAAGAACAGTAAAAATGCAGGCAGGGCACAGGACAGAGCACTAGGGACAAAATGTATGTGAAATGGTTTGATACAGTAACGTTTTACTCTGTGATTTTAGTGTATTTAGTGAATGTCACATTTTTAGATTTTTAAATTTCCCGCCATTCCGTCCCCATACATCCTGATGTCGCAGAGAACGAAACCAAGAAGATGGATGCCGGCATCGGCCGGAGGACATTGCCAGGGACACTGCAGGAGGGACATCATGGGAGCGCAGGAAAAGGTAAGTGAAGAAGAGACTGTCTGGACAGTGCTGATTGGCCCTGTGCTGATCACATGCACTCTCCCAAGAAAAAAAAAAAACTCTCTAGCAATACACACCAAACTGAGCATGTACAAATGCCTATGGTTCAGTCTGTCTTATCAGAAGATAAGAGGTGGTCACTTGAAAAAGGGGAGGAATAGAGAAGAAAGGATCAAAGGTCTTTTTGCACAATGCACAGGATTAACCTCTTAGGTTCCACAGTGAGTATAACAAGCATGCTTATTGCATATACAGACTGATTTTACGGTTGTGGGTTTAGTAACACTTTAAGAAATTAATTATAATAATAAGTGCATCAAAGCACCACTACCACAATATTTGGATCAACACTTAGTTTTCAATAAAATGACCTAAACCTGTAATCATATTCTTCATATGCACACTAGTTTGAGACAGTGCAAAGTAGGTGGAATTTTTTTACCTATAATTGGAGACTAAAGTGATTAGCACATTTTAACATGCAAAGCTACAATGCTTGAACTTGGGCCTATGGAGAAAAGCCAAGCGTGTGCAGTACACTGTGACCCATTGGCTCAAGAAGTTGACTATAGAACTGCTAAAGCTGTTGTAGACCATGGTGAGTCAACAGCTGGCCTTAAGTTTGTATTACGGAGTTGAGAAGAGAAGAGAAGAGAAGAGAAGAGGAAGGTTAGCAAATATTGATGCAATGGTTAGCAAGGCCAGGCAGTAAAGTGTTCACTTAGTAGCTCAGATAATTTGCTACACATATGCAACATAGAAGGTTCTCTTTAATAACATGAGACAAAGAGCAATGTTATATACAGTAACCCCCAACAGCCAATAACAGACTAGCTTTCAGCAGTCTGACTATTATAAACTGTTAGAGTGGTCAATCATTTAGTTACAAAGTCTCAACTTTTCATGTAATAATTAAGATTGGCTCAACCTCCTCCCACCTCCCGATCCTTCCTACTAGTTGTTAAAATCTCTCATTTCATCAACAGATCAATAGGAAGCTGAAAAGGAAGAAAGGTGTGGAGACATATGCAGCTTTAAGAAATAGACAGTAATTGAATCAAAGCACCACTACCTCTATTTTTTAATTTACATGTACATTTGCAATACAACAGCAAAAACTGGTAATCTTGTTCTACACATGTATATTATTTTGGAAAAAGTTGGGTAAATTGTTTTTCTATAACTGGAGACTACACTCACCGGCCACTTTATTAGGTACACCTTGCTAGTACCAGGTTGGACCCCCTTTTACCTTCAGAACTGCCTTCATTCTTCATGGCATAAATTCAACAAGGTGTTGGAAACATTTCTCAGAGATTTTGGTACATATTGTCATTATAGCATTATGAAGTTGCTGCAGATTTGTCAGCTGCACATCCACGATGCAAATCTCCTGTTCCACCAAATCCCAAAGGTGCTCTATTTGATTGAGATCTGGTGACTGTGGAGGCCATTGGAGTACAGTGAACTCATTGTCATGTTCAAGAAACCAGTTTGAGATGATTTGAGCTTTGTGACATGGTGCATTATCCTGCTGGAAGTAGCCATCAGAAGATGGGTAACTGTAGTCATAAAGGAATGGAGGCCTTGGAGTTTAAATGATGCTCAATTGGTACTAAGGGGCCCAAAGTGTGCCAAGAATATATCCCCCACACCATTACACCATCACCACCAGCCTGCACTGTTGATACAAGGCAGGATGGATCCATGCTTTCATTTTGTTTAGGCCAAATTCTGTCCCTACCATCTGAATGATGTAGCTAAAATCGAGACTTATTAGACCAGCAACATTTTTCCAGTCTTCTATTGTCCAATTTTGGTGATCCTGGGCATATTGTATCCTCTGTTTCCTGTTCTTAGCTGACCGGAGTGTCACCCGGGTGGTCTTCTGCTGCTGTAGCCCATCTACTACAAGGTTTGATGTGTTGTGCGTTCAGAGATGTATTCTGCATACCTTGGTTGTAACAAGTGGTTATTTGAGTTACTGTTGCCTTTCCATCATCTCAAACCAGTCTGCCCATTCTCCTCTGACCTCTGACATCAACAATGTATTTCCATCCACACATTTGCCACTCACTGGATATTTTCTCTTTTTCAGGCCATTCTCTGTAAACCCCAGAGATGGTTGAGAAAATCCCAGTAGATCAGCAGTTTTTGAAATACTCAGAACAGCCCGTCTAGCATCAACAACCATGCCAAGTTCAAAGTCACTTAAATCCCCTTTCTTCCCCATTCTGATACTCAGTTTGAACTTCAGCAAGTAGTCTCCACCACGTCCAGATGCCTAAATGCATTTGAGTTGCTGCCATGTGATTGGCGGATTAGCAATTTGTGTTACCAAGCAGTTGAACAGGTGTACCTAATAAAGTGTCTGGTGAGTGTAAATTGATTAACACATTTTAACAGGCAAAGTTACACTGTTTATGTTGGGGCCTAAAGAGAAAACCGAGCATGTGCAGTACACTGTGGCATACTGGCTCAAGTAGATGACTGCACAACCACTGAAGCTGGAGTAGGTCAAGGTGATTCATCAACTGGATTAAGTCTGTAGTAGGGTGTATAAGAGGGATTGAAAAGGGGAGGGTTGAAAAAGATACGCTTTAAAACCCAACTCCAGTCAAATTAAAACTCCTTCCCTGGGTTAAGTTCTTGTTTCTGTCTAGGAGAGAGTAAAGGCATTTTACTTACCTGATCCTCTGCAACAACGGCAGATGACGATCCCCCAAGCTCCAGTGGGGGACTGTTCTTTGGTATCCTCATGTTCAGTGCAGGGATATGAACCCTGAATCAGTCTTGCTGATGTCAGAGGACCTTAGACTACCAAAGGGAGGGGGAGAAGAAGCTACATGGACTGGTATAGCAGTGCAGAGGAGCCTGTAGGTGCTGAGGATCGTGTAAGTAAAACATGCTTTTCCTAATCCCCTAGACATAAACGAGCAGCTAACCCTTACTGTGCGGACACAACCCTATAGTAAGGGAGGCATTTTAGTTTTCCTAAAGTTCAGCTTAAAACCCTAAGATAAGAAATCTAGGAAACATAGCGTACTTGTACAGTGCCTCAGTTTTTGCTGATATGCACCACTCCTTTCCACTCCATTTTGTTGGTAATCTGATCATTTTAGAACCCCTTCTTTAGATGCAGGAGAAAAAAAAATCAGTAGTAAGATCTTCCTATGCTAAACACTAATCATATTTAAACCTAATTCCAAAAATTTAATTTAACTGGTGATAGGAGCAGAAAGAGAGATGAAGCTACATTGCACAGTTTCTGGAATGACACATCAAGCAATTTTCACTGTAGTAGATTACAGAATATTCAGAGTAAGGTAAATGGACTGAACATTCTGATTTTAGCAGTGAAACAATGTTTGTTAGATAGTATTAATAGCTCACTTATTGGCTTTACCTGTAACTAATCTTTAATGAATGGCAGATGTTGCAGGGCTTAAAGACCTATGAGGCTAGCCTGGCCAATTTTGTCCAAACGAGTTGATCATTTACTGTGTAGAGGTAGCACCTAACCCCCCTCTAGTAAAAAGATTCATTAGTTAAATTTGAATACCTTGACTAACTGCTAGTGTTTAAACCCGAATGAGCTGATGGTGTAGAAATTTGCTCATCTCATCCTTACTCCTGCACATCACTATTGGCCAGTAAGGCTGCCCATCATAGGAATGTGAGAAGGCATGGCTTAGCGACACTATCTGGAAGTGAAGGAACTTTATGTGGAGGCTGATGCAGGTTTTTGCACCTTTAGGGGACTTCCCTTTATACCTGCAGTAGTTTACCTCTCTTCTAAAACTGCCTCCTTTCCCACACAGAGCCTCTATAATGAGTAATACCAAGTGGATATAATACCACTATATAGAGTGGTCGATCTGCAATATCCCTTTTCATACAGTGGTAGGTGAAATATCTAATAGTGGCTCCCTAACTCCAGAGATCTTTTTTAGTATTAACGGGACATTTACCCAAACGTGATATTTCATCTATAAAGTGGCTATGGGGTACTGAATCGCTCAGTAGCATCTTCCAGATTAAAACAGATGGATATTCATGCTGGAGCTCCCTACTCTGCCTTCCGAATCTCCATTGTGGATGGACTAAACCTTTCATCTTCCAAACAATGTACACTTTTCCTAGGAGACATGCAAGTTGTGTAAACATCCTCTAGGAATCTCCTATTTCTAAGTAACATACTCAGAAATTCTCTTTTGGTATAGAATAAAAAAACAGAATTCATCTGTCAATCATTGAAAACCAACACTGTGTGAAAGACCAGGCCACCAATTATTTGATTCTTGTATTATGGAGAATAGATAATAAAGCACTGAAATGAACAAAAACAACTAAATAAACAACATATGGTAAATTTATTATCAGGTTCTATAGGTGCTGTTAGGGGACCAGTTAAAATAACAGATTTGTCAGTAAAGTGAGCTGTATTTCATTATTGCTAAACTATTACACGTTTTCACCTGACTGATATAATTGTGCAGCTACCTGGGTGTTCAATATATAATAAGCTTGCTGCATCAACAGAACCATTGATCACAATATGGATGTTACCTGATATACTTGTAAACAGATAAAGTGTTCACGGTCAATTAGCTTTGGGCTGGAGCAGATAGTCTGAGCTGGTAAAACGTACCCTAAAAATTAATTATTCAGTAATTTTCCTGTTCCAGCTATGACAACTGTTGAGTACACATTTTACTTCTTTATTGTATTTTTGAAAAAGAAGAAATACAAGGAAAAAAAAACGAGGGGGGGGGGTTAACCCTTCCCTACTCTTTTCAAACCTAGGAATAGGAGATTTGTCTATACATACAGTATACTTCAATGATTACTGTTACACTAACCCCAATGCTAAACCTACATTTTTGATTATGAAGTTATGTGATTTCAATGTCAGTGTTGTTGTTATTATTATAAATTTAAAAAATACTAATATTCTTGTGATTGATTCTATGTGTACTCAAGGCCATGTTTTAGGAAATACAATGGAGAAACTTAAACCTGTGGAAATTATTTATAAAATGCAGTGTTTTTCAGTATAAAAACTTCAATTAAAATAATTTCAGCATCAACAAAGCCATTGCCCAGTGTATTTTGTCTAATATGTTCTTTTAGGGGCCCAGGCACATCACAGGAGAAGAACAAAATAAAAAACCACAACAGTGCAACTGTCTTTTTTTAAAGTCCAATACCAACACAGGTGACACAAAAAGCTGTAATAGGAAATATTGGTGTCACAAAACAAAGAAATTGGCAGCAGTAGAGTTCTGTGTTATGTTAGCCATGGTAGTAGAAAAGTATAAATGTTCCCAAATGAAGATACTGTATTTTGTGGTGCAAACTGAAAATACTAATGCCTCTTTCACATTGGTCTAGCGGCTGACTAGCGATCCACAGTGGACCATACTGTTAGAATTGGCTGGCCCCCAGTTAGCAGGTGATCAGGAGGGGATATGCCACCTCCCACACACCTGTTTGAGGGACACAGTTAAGGAGTGTTAAACATGGATTTCAGTGT
Organism: Staurois parvus; assembly: GCF_062004578.1. NCBI lineage: Eukaryota > Metazoa > Chordata > Amphibia > Anura > Ranidae > Staurois > Staurois parvus. The sequence goes on along the minus strand of NW_028318095.1, from coordinate 9,989,602 downwards.
GAAATCCCTCTTTATCAGGCTTCAATGTGTCCATTGATGTGGTTGCATTATGGTTGCAGCATGGCATTCACCTCTAGGGGACAAAGTGGCAGGTGGTGTCACCTGCCTAACATGATAAGCCCTTTTTTTTTTGCCAAATCAATTAATAATTACCGCGCTCTAATACTACCGTGCCAATAAAATGTGCATAAAAAGTGTAACTAATTATTAATATATACTGTGAGAATATCAACTTATAAACTACATCACCAAAATGAATCAAATTATATTCACACAATTTTTTTGCCGCTCCACAAACTTTACAAACAACTTTACGCATGCAACAATGTGTACGGAGCGTATCCGGAGGCCTTTGACTGGTTTTCATAAATGGCTGAGGCGAGTTAAAAACATTTCTTAACCACCTAGTTTTGCCACCTGACAGTGGCCTTAATTTCTTTCTTTAGGTATGGTTTCATACATAACTAACTAGAAAAATCATACAAATACACAAGTACAGTGGGCATCAAGGAACACAGACTGAATAAACCCAATGTTCTTATAGTGGAGACAGCAACTGTAACAGGCATGCTGTAACTGAACTATGCAGGATCTCCATAGACTATAATGTAAAAGTAATGTAAAAGTCCTCTTAAAACACAAAACACCGTGGGAAATGTAGTCTTGTGAGCAGTATCAGGATGCTGTATTTGCTGGAGTTAAACTGAATTTCCCAGAGGCCCCAAAGACAGGTGGAGTTACAGGGATGGCATATAAAAAGAAAAGCCTGGGAAGGAGAAGGGGGGTTGCTGCCAGGTGGGGGTCTCAGGAAGAAGCTGTGTTAGACTGAGCCCTGGGCTGATACAGCATCATCAGTCATCTACCAGTCTCACTCTGCTACCTTCAGGTTGCCACTGGAGACACAGCGCCATCAACCTACTGTACCGGTCCTGCTCCACAGCCTTCAGGTTTTCATGAGAGGCACAGCATCATCAACCTCTGGTACTGCTTTGCTGTGGCCAGGTGGTCACAAGTGATCGTGCATCATCATTCTACTGTGACAGTCCTGCTGCACAGCTTCCAAACCTTGTCAGAAAGATCTACACACGCTATGCATCAGAGGGGCCCCTCCTCCATCACAACAGTCTGTTCACCTGATTCCAAGGAGCTGGCGAGTGGGCCACTGATGCCCCATTATTCTATTGCTGACACTGTATACAATATGTGAAGAGAGTTAAGTGATTTTCACATTTCCCAAAACTGTTGGAAATTTTCACTTACCTATTTTCCTGCCTGACCAGTTGCCCACTTTCAACTTTAGCCTACGATTGACTCAATTTTCTGTCCTGCACAATAACATTCCAGTGCATACTTTTCATCTCACTGTGTGCAGGATTGTTAACTTTCCACAACCACACCAACAACATCAAGGGCCCCACCGTAGCCGTCAGAAGACTTCCACTGGGGGCTCTATATACATAGTTCATACATCCAGTTCAGCTGTTTGCACATTGCTCTGTTTGCAAGAGCAAGCCTAGGCCTAGCTCCCCTACCACAGGTTGCACAGACAACGTAATCCTATACTGTACACTTGCTAAGATTAAGCTCCTGTTGTCTGCCGCTGCACACTAAATGGGTAAAGCTATAGTTTATGCTGCTTAGGTCAGAAGTTCCACTCATTCAGTCGCTATGCACTTTGTCAGTGAAATGCTGATGTATTATATACTGAGCTGTAGTACCCTGTTTACTTAATTTTCAAGTGATAATATATGGTATACAGGTATCTACTGCAAAGCCTTGAGCCTGTTTTCAGGCAGAACTTATGCAATGGTGAAATTGAACATTTATTTTGTCTAAAGTGGTGTAACCTGAGGTGTCAGAGGGGTTGAGACCTCTAGTCATGCCAAGGTAAGAACAGAAGATCCCACTTTCTAGCAGCTCCTGTGGGGGTAGCGCTACACAATTTAAATGTATTGCCATGCAGCAATAGTTTTGCTCAGAAGGCTGTTTTTCATGTATTTTGTGGTGCACTATTGTATCAAGTGTTCCATAGAGTAGATGGGACTTTCAGGGTGCATGAACATGAATACCAAACATAAAAAAGTTATATCATTTTTATTTTGTATTTTTATAAAAAACACAGCAAGAAAGGAAAAAATACAGAAACATAAAAACAATTTCAGTTCCAAGAATACAACTGAGATTCAAACTTGGTTATGTAGTTACTCCCTACATGTTTCGCCCTCACGGGCTTCTTCAGGGAAGATTTTTTTGAAGAAATTTCTACCGCCGAGGCAGTCTAAAGGTATATCAAAGGAAAATTGTTCAATTACCAAAGAACTTTAATATATCCAATACAGAGTATTTAATCAAATATATATACATATATATGGGACTCAATGGCTCACTCTGGATGTGAAAGCTTTCGGAGCTAGAAGAAAATGACCTAAAAAAAGATCTTAATTATCCTATACGTCCAAAACAGTTGTAGAGGATATAATGGGCATCAAATATCATCTAGGCATAATGGGATAGACAAAAAGAAATTAATTAAATTTAACGGAAGATATGAAGAGATCATAATTTAATAGGTTAAGGTTAACTTTGGGCAATTTTACCTGTTAAATGCTTTAGAAGGATATATAGGTATAACCTAACAAAGATCTATTTGACCTATATGTCCTCCACAACCATAGGAGAGGAAACAATGGACTTCAAACATCCATCTTGACATAATAGGGTAGACAAAGATCAGAAACTAATTTAATTTAAAAAAAGAAATCAAGAGATGTTAATTAATAGAAATTAACTTAAGCGATTTTACTTGCTGAAAATTGAAGAGAAATATAAAAGTATATTCTGTCTAAAGGTCTAATTGGCCTATAAAGTCCAAAAAAGGTTGAAGAATATAATGGGCATCAAATATCCATCTAAGCGTAACAGGATACGGTTGGAAAATATAATGGGCATCAGATATCCATCTATGTTTAACGGAATAAACATAGGGTAATCAAAAGATTAATTTAATTCCAAAAAGGAATATAAGGAAAGAGTTATAAGTTAATGCAGGGTTAAAGTTAACTAAACCGATTTTACCTGTTAAATATTGCAATTCAAGTAGAAAATGTGGGGAAAAGGATTTTTATTGAAGGTTAATTTCTAATTCCACCATTAGGTGTCAGCAAAGGACATCAGTCCAGACTATATTAGCTGAAAAAACAATCACTACTGTAAGGATGCAATATAAAGCAAGCCCTCAGGTGACAGAGAAGTCACCATTTTCTTGAAGCCCACCCATTGAATAGATCAATCTAAATCAGATCCAAAACAGTCTCCAAGATACTCAGTGTGCGCTGGTGTTTAGCAGAAAGACCATTTTTAAATTTCCTGCCCTTGAGTTTCAAATCTTTTTTTATAGTACACTTTTTGGCCTTGTCCTGCCTCCCCTTCTCCTATACAGAGATTAGATAATCATTCAAATGTTTTTTTTTCTCAATTACATTCCATAACAGTTTATTTATTTGTGTATTTTGTATGTATAACTTAATACTACAATCAGTGTTGGTATTATATTCTTATTAGGATTATTTTTTGTTTCAAATCTGAATATGGTAATTTTTCTCAATTATAGGATTCTTAAAATGTGGACCCCTATGACTTTTCTGGATGTGAATTGTAAATTACCAATATATCCTATTAGAGCTTAACGTCCTTTTGGCAGTGCTGAGCAGGCGTCCTACAAACTGCTACTCGATTTACTCTTTTCATTCTCCTAAGCACAGTGAAGCCTCTTATTATTATAGTCACATCTATTTCTCTGTACAAGAATGGGGCACTGTCCCTAACTATTACTGGCACTCAGTGGGCCTTGTAACACATATTGTGCTAATTATAGCACCTTTACATCCAAAATAGACACTGGAATCTGGGAGATACAGATACAGAGTGTCCAAGAGAGGCATAGGATCTCCCAAAATTGTGCTTGGAGCCCATAGCAGAAGACACATCAGTCCTATGCTGGGATCTCTCTAGTGCCAGAGTCAAAGAGGAGATCACAGGACAGCTCTTTTGTCAACAAAAACAGAAAGAGACTTAGCAGATACTGTACATATCCATTTTTACACTTCCCTAGCAAGTGAACCTGACCACCTGCCTACAGACATTTAAACACAAAAAGCTCAATTTACAAAGCTTTGCTCAAGGAAAATATATTTTCTTTCATTTCAGCCATGTGCCATGCTGAAAATAACTGTCACTTTTTTGGAACTAAGGATCCTTATCTTGGGTTTTAGCAGAAAAATATTGTATTTAATATTTTATAAACGCTCTTCATTTTGCATATCAACGCCCTAAAGGCTTCTTTCACATAAGTGGCAAGGTCTGAAAAGTGATCTGTGGCGGATCGATTTTTAGATCACAGTTTAGAGCCAGTTTACAGGCATTCAGGAGGTGATACTGCCACCTCCTGGGGAACTGAGGATCTTCACCAGAACTCCTTGGTATAGGGAATCTCTTTTTAAAGACATACTGAATGCACTTATTCACTCTGCCTTGATAAAGGGATCCTGTGAGGTCTCAAAACATTGGCCAGTGATGTCTGTTGCTTTATGTGAAAAGAGGACAAGACTATCCCTATACCAAAAAGATCCTTATTTATCTAAGTTTGCTTGACGTTGCCATCCACCAGTTCACTACGGCACCGTACACACTGTGGAAGAGTCTGTAAGGAGTGAAATGTATATGTTACAACTTTACTGCCATCTCCTGAACACCTGATTTTTGATCCCAAGGGGGGATTTTATTTTAAAATACGGCTCTGCAATTGCCATATCTGTGTTTGGCAGATGGGCGCGGCTCAGTCCTATTGACTTTAACTGCTTTTCAACCACCCTATAGTAGAACTACTGCTACAGGGTGGCAGGGCTGTGCAAAAGCATGCATATATACGTGATTTTGTATTTCCGAGTAGCGAGCGCGCACGTGCCCAACCCGTGCCACCATTGGCAGCTTCAGCTGTCGATCACCGGGTCCCACCAGGAGATTCCCCGCTGGAACCCGGTAATTTCCAAGGAACACTGATAAGGGAGATGTCTGTATGTAAACAATACAGATCTGTCGAATGTCAGCTCCAGCATGCTGCTCTGCTATACAGAGCAATACAAAGATGAGTGCTTACACTGTAAAACACACACAGACAACACAGTAAAACAGCACACAGCACACAGTTAACCCTTCGCCCCAGATGTTAACCCTTTCCCGCCCAGTGTCATTAGTACAGTGTCAGTGCTTTTTATTAGCACTGATAACTGTATTAGTGTCACTGGGGATGTCAGTGGCAGTTGGTCAGTTCCCCCAAATCGCAAATAATGGACTGGTCTGGAGGGCAAGTGGTTAATGAGCAATAAGGTGTGTTTTGCCAAATACAACATGCCGAGGTAGGGGGCTTCAGTAAAAAAAACAGGTGGTTGTGTCACAGTAGCAAGGTCCACATCTTTTCTTTAAATTACTGTCAAATATGGCTGTGCAGACTAGTGCATTTGCAGCACTTTGTGGCACAGCTCACTGGTTTTAATCTGGCAAATCATGTTCAGTAAGCATAATGGCTTTCAAATGTACTCATTAAAGCAAATATGCATGCAAACAGATTTTAAAATAAAACTTCATTGGGACTGAAAAAAATGTCTCCTGAATGCCTGTAAATTGGCTCTTAATTACATTCTGAAAGGTGATTCACTGTGGATCACCTTTTCAGAGCCTGCCACCCATGTAAAAGAACAGGAATACACTAGTTTGAACTGCCCAATTCAGCAGCAAGGCTAAAGATAAGCTTCAGTCTCCCCTCAAAAAATTAAAAGTCAGCATTTACAATTACTGTAGCTGATGACTTTTAATAAGAGGACATTTACCTGTCCAAGGATCCAGAGCTGTACTCACCCGGGCTGGTTTTTCACTGGTCTTCAGATCCCCAGCACTGGCATCTTAACTACAATAAGAGGAACTGGATGAGAAGACTTCCCACTGTGCATGCACCAGCCACACTTCTGGAACCTGTGACGTGTCCTAGAATGCTCTTGGAAAAGGGGGTTGACTTTTCACATTGATAGCCTAGGTCAGTGGTCTCTAAACTGTGGCCTGGGGGCTGGATGTGGCCCTTTTGCTTTCTTATATGCGGCCCTTGGGGCATTATTACCCCACTGTCAGCAACAATGGGGCATAGTTCCTGCCACTGACACTGGTACACTATTCCTCCCATTCATACCAATGATGGGGCACTATTCCTCCCACTGACACCAATGATGAGACACTATTCTTCCCATTGATACCAATGATGGAGCACTATTCCTCCCACTGATACCAATGATGAGGCACTATTCATCCCAATGATACAAATGATGGGGCACTATTCCTCCCACTGATACCAATGATGGGGCACTATTCCTCCCACTAATACCAATGATACCAATTACTCCACCTAATGCCAATGATGGGGTATTGTTTATTCACGCCGATGCCAGGACATTGACTTCTCCCACTGGCCACAGTCTGGCCTCCTCAAGTTTGAAGGATAATAAACTTGCCCTTTGTTTAAAAAGTTTGGAGTCCCTTGGCCTAGGTGATTCGATGTAAGTGGGAGCGGATACCTGTCAAAACCAGATACCTGCCCCCCCCCCCCCCCGAAAATAAAGTGTCCAAAAGTGGGAGAAGAGTGGAGAGGAGGCAGAAATGTAGAACTTCCCCTTTTGTATGAAGCTCCATTTTAACAACAGATGTGGGCATCACTACCACGATGCAGCCTTCTTTTGTTTGTTTTTTTACCGCAGATTTCTTCCCATGTGAATAAGGCCTAAGCGTCATCTAGAAATCGTTCTGATACAATTGTATGATCTCTTTATAAAATGTATGTTGGAAGTGATCTGCAGGTACCTAAAAGTAATGGGACCCCATTTTTTCCCACTCACTGTAAGCCCACCTCTGTTTGGCAGACACTAATCTCTGATCATTAAACTTTTATGCTAATTCCAATCCAATTTGCATTGAGAGTATATTCTGTTAATGAATATCTTCTTCTTCTCTGATCAGTAAATCAAATAATCATATTATCGTCATTCACAAAATCTGCTCAAGTGAGCATGAAATGTTACAATCAGGACACAGATTTAATTTTCCCTTCTCAACAAAAACAAAACTGGATGAAGACTTTACAAGTATCTCATTTAAGTGATAAGCAAAGCAACAACTGCCACTCTTCTGCCTCCTAGTGGTGAGTCTTCAATAGTACATAAAGGTACTGTCCCACCATCTACTGCTGTTGTTTGTTGCTATCATTATCTTTGGGGCTTTATGTAGTAGCGTATGTTAAAAAAGTGTAGATACTATATGTACAGCAGTCAACAAAATGAGCTTTTCTTTGATTATTCTGAACTACAAAATTTTGAATGCGTTTTCCAGGGTATGGCCTGCCTAACAGCCCATTCACCTCCTCTTATTTTATTTTTTTCTTTCTTTTAAAGCTTTGCATTAACACATGTTTTATTTATACAATATTAAACCCAAAAGCAAAAATATAATATATTGCAGTTTACCAATCATTAGTTGTACTGGCTGCATTAATTTTCTTCTTTTTAGGCTTTTTCCCCTCTGTTTTCACTTTGTGATATGGCCAGTAACATACCTCCTGTATTGGAGCACCTCCACTCTGTATGAAAGAGCACAGGGAGCACAACAGACAGCAGCATTTTCTGTCTGGGGAGGGGAGTGTTAGATGTACTAGAAGATTTAGATACATTAACAGATTGAAGCAAAACACACACTTTTTTAACAGTTACAGCAAAAGTATTTATTTTTCTTCTGGGGTAAAGGTTTTACATAAAAAAAAAAAAGCTGATCATTGTAAGCACCCCTGTCAGTGGTAATTGGTTTGTTTCTACCCTGTAACTGTTACATCTGCAGGAAAGATTATTCTTTTGAAAAACAGACTTACTGACCAGTTCATCCAATTAAAATAAAGGGAAATAAGCCTAAAAAAGAAAACGAACACAGCCATCGCATCTAAGAACTGGTAGGCTGCAATATAATAAATGTATTCTTTTGGGTTTAATACCACCTTAAGGGGTTATTCACGCCATTGCATTGCTGAAATGTACATTACCAGCATTGGTGTGTTGCAATGCCATTCATTTGGAATGGTATTTAAGCGCACCTGCATAACACACTTACTTTACAGGGCACCTCTGCACATGGTAATGCACTACTGTGTATTGTGGTGTGCTGCATTGCTAAAAATGATGTAGGCAGTTTTTGTGTGTTCAAGTGCATTGGCATGCCATTTAAATAAATTGACTGCCTTTATCCAATACACATTAGTGCAAATGCATTAACACAACTCACTAGAAGGTGTGACAGCAGATTATACCTTTTGAATGCTATAATAAAGTGAAAGCATGTTTCTAAGCAATACATTTTATGGTGACTAATCTGTAGTGTCTGTAGCTCACAAAAAACACTGTACCTGCAGCACTGCCTTTAATTAACACTTTAATTCACACAGGTGTCTTTTGCTTCTATTGCACACTTTAAAAAAAAATTCTGTTATACATTTATTAATGTTAAACATAAATCAGAAATGTAATTTTGCTCCAGATCAAGAAGTATTCATGCAGCTGTTCCTTACCAAATGCTCAATAGCTGTTACAGGATTGCCTCCTAGTGGTAAATTGAAAACATCTTAATTCCTGTTTTTATTTAGTAACAAAGCTGGTGTTAAATTGTACTGTATTAAAATGGCCAAAAGTAGAATTGAACATGTAACAGTGAAATTGGTATATTATCTGCTTTACTTTATATTGCAGAAGACTTGACATTGCATATAAGTCAGCTATAGAGAACACCTGTAATAGAATAAGCTTTTGTTTGTGAGTCAGTATGGATATGAAACAGGTAAGTATAAAAAAACAAAGCTGGTAAGATTGTAAGTGAAAATCTATTGGGTATAACTCTTTGCTGCTGCAAAACATGAGCTCTAAAGGATTCGTTTGTCCAAAGCTTTTTTTTTTTAACCATATCAGATTTAGTAGGTGTTATTTATTTATTTATTCCAGGTACTTATATAGCGCCGTCAATTTTACGCAGCGCTTTACATATATATTGTACATTCACATCAGGCCCTAACCCTCACGTGTTAGAGAGGTTAGCGTTTTTTTTAAATCCCTTGGGGTCCCTATTGGAAAAAGTTATGTGCATGAGACCTCAGATCCGCATATTGACTGTGACCATTATGCAGCATTCCCACTCTCCTTGCTGGATTCTTTCATTTATGTTACAGAGAAGGGGATGCTGCACAAAAGGAGACACTTCAACTCCCAGGTGGACTGTAAGAGAAGTAGAAATTCAGGCAGGGAGATGACAAAACCCATTGGGCTCCATCTATAAAATGTCTAATTTTGATGAACTGACTCTCTAAAGTTGAACTTTAGGCAAAGCATTAAATACACAGATAAGGAAGATCTTTCCTCCAGGCTACATAATTCAGAGGAGAGGTTTAGGAAAATGTGGAGACTTGGTAATACTTTACAACTACAGGCCGATGCTTATGTGTTATCTCAATATCCTAGCTCTCCAGCATGATATATTAAACTTTGTGTCTGAAACATATGGTTCATAAACAGGGCAACACCAGGTGGGTGCTGAAACACCCCCAAAAAATCTTCAAGCACTCTCATAGCACCCCAAAAATGTGCACCGAAGTATCGCAATAAAATCACACGATATTTTAAAATAATTCATTACCTGCTGTGAAAGCTGAGGCTGGGGGACTCTTTTCTGAAGTAAGTCGCTAAGGTTTAGTTAGTCCTGGCAGGTGCTGGGTGGTGTGTCCTGTATCAGTGGCAGATTGATCTAGTGCTGTGCAGAGGTGCTAAGTTTTAAAAGAACTGCTGACACATGGTGCCTCTGCATTTGCAGTGCAACAGAAGAGTGGGAAGGAGGAAGTCAACTGGCAATGCTCGAGTCTCTCTATGTATTGAAGGCCGCACCTGCTGCCTGCCCTTCTCCCTTGACATCACACTAGGCCGAAGGTCAGTGGAGAGAAGCTGCTACACCGCCTGCAGCCTGCTAGAGGACAAAGGGGATCCTGTTGCCCCAGCCAGACCAGGTCCTCGGAGGAAGAATTAGAGCGGAGATCAAGATCATACCCAATGCCAAATGGCTGTTTTTCAAACTTAAGTCTGCAGGGTGGTGGCTCCGTGACCTCCCCGAATAGCCCGCAGGCATTTTCTTGCACATAAATGTAGCCACTTAGCCGGGAAATGGGATGGGGTAGGGGGGCGACTTACTCCACCAGAGTCCAGTCCTCTCATCTATGGTGGCAGGGCAGACTGCCACACAGGCTGAAGACACTGACTGAGGGGCATTCCTGATGTGGGCTGAGCAGTGAGCACTCTAAGGGGAATCCTGTGATCATTTTGGCTGCTGGGCAATCTGATTGGGCTCAGTCAGGAGCTTAGATCAGGAGTGCTTGTTTACACTGCCCAGATGATCCAAAGGGAATCTCCTATGTAGGGATACTCTCATCTAAGGGTTGATTCTGCCTTCTGATGGTGAAAGAAGTTTCAGGAGGAGTCAGTACAGTAAGCACAGCTTGCGGGTAGCAAGGTTCCGTGAGTTATGTAATCTTTACAAAGTAAATATGGAAGCACTGCTTTCTTTCTGTTCATTTTGACCAGTAATTTTTTTTGTTGCCTCAGTGTTTATTTATTGCCAATTTACCATTGAAGGCTGTTGCCTATCCTTTGTTAGAACTTCCCTAAGCTTTCACTGCTGTTTCCAGGTGTTTGCTAAGCTACCATCACCAGCTATAGGTCTTCCTTGTGATTCTGCAACAACCACTAACCACAGTATTTCAGCAAGGTTCTGCTTTAAAGGTAGGCTCCTGCAAAGTGTTCTTTCTGACTCATGTCCTGGGTCTGCACTTAAGCATCTTTTTCTATCTGTAATATAATGTAAGTAACCCCTGCGATAGCAATAGGCAGTGACAGGTACTCTTTTCCTGAGAAATCTGAGGTCTATTAGACTCTAGATATCTTCTCTGTCCTTAAAGCATCTGATCACACCAAGATCAGTGTGATCAGATGCTTTCCCAATTTTAAAATGGCGCTGTTTATATCCAGCGAAACTGAAATGATGAAATGTTCATAGCTCACAGTTTCTTGGACTATATAGGTGATTGGAGCCAATTACGGTCTCTGATCAGGTCTATGGTCAGCCTGTGGAAACACTTCCGCTGTTTATAAAAGCAATCCAGTGGCTAATTAGCCACTAGGATTGCTTTTACATGAAAGCCGACCGCCAGCTGAAAAAAAATTATGCCACAATGTTTCCTGTAGCTACAGGAATCATCCTGGTATAACCACTCAAAGTCCAGTGATGTATCAGTACGTTGCTGGTCCATGTTGGGCATATATTGTATGCAACAGCAGAGAACATGGGCATATGATGAATCGGGTCTGTGGACCAATATGACCTCAATTCATTCTTTTTTTTGTAACGCCCATGTTGAGGGTTATGCCCAAAAAAGTCTTAAATTCAGAAACCATGATAGATTTCCATGCGAATTGTCTAGCAAGAGCAGAATTTGGGTGGGTGGCCATGTATTGTTGTATGTATAAATTGCTTTGCCCCACAATCAATTCATACAACTCTTCCGTGATAAACAGCGCAGGGGCTAAACGCTAGTGCTGGCATCGAACGGGGCTGATCCTACTAACACTGCATTTATGGGGACACTATACTAAGGAGGCACTAGTATAGTTCTGTTCATGGTCAATATATTGATCTGTAAAAACATTATACTAGTAATGGCAGTGATCAGCGAACTATAGAATGAATGCTATAGTGTGCTGGCAATCTAACGCAAGCTGCCCCAGCTGGGAGGGAAGCTTACAGACCCTGACACTATCTGATGTCGCGAGTGGTACCAATATAGTGATCAATGAAAAATTATTATTACAGGTACAGATATATTGTACATTCACACCATCCAAATCCTCAAAGAGCATACAATCTAAGGTCCCTAACTTACATTCATACACATACTAGGGGCAATTTAGACAGGATCAATTAAACTACAAGCATGTCTTTGGAGTGTGGAAGAAAACCGGAGTACCCGGAGGAAACCCACACAGGCACAGGGAGAACATACAAGCTTCAGGCAGGTGGTGCCATGGTTGGGATTCGAACCGACGACCCTAGTACTGCCAGGTGGAAGTCCTAACCATTTAGCCACTGTGCTGCCCACAAATATACAATTATACTGAAACTGTACTAATGGCACTGACTGGGTGATCAAAGGGTTAATAGGGGTGCACATGGCTGTGGATAAGGGGGTACCACCAGTCCTCCTGTATGGGGCCCAGGTGAGCAGAGGGGGCCCAGGCAGCTGGGTTAATCAGATGTAGGAAGAGAGGGTGATCGGCATGGTGGTGGTGGGGGGTCAATTACTGGAACTGATCCCCTGTATGGTTCTCTCTGCAGCAGCTGAAAGCTGGCTTCTTCTATCCCTCCTGCTGACTTTCAGCTGCTGCAGAGAGTTATACAGGGAATCGGTTCCAGTAATCGACCCCTCCCCATTGCACCCATCGCCCTCCCTGTGCACAATACATTTTCCCCCTGCTGCCCTGGCCCCCTGTGTGCCCCCACCCCTGCAGTGCTGCTTGCTTCCCTCCTCTCCTTCCCTCTGGCAGCTGCAAGCATACAATAGGATGTCACATTTACCAGCCCCTTCCTTTCCTGAACGAACACGAGTGATCGGTACCAATCACTCGGTGTTCATTCATAACTAGAGCATAGTAAACTGTGATTTTGTTTGGGGAGGGGGACCCTGTCTTGTTGGCTGTATGGGGCCCCGTGTTTTCTAACAGCTGCCCTGGGGGTGCATATCGATCACATGATCACTGGGTCCTGATTACCAGGATCCGCATTCCACTGTGTCTGTTGTGTGCATTTGTACCTGTGCTAGAAATAATACTTTTTTTTTTGTATTAACAATTTTTATTGGTTTTCAAGTAAATCAAGTGTTACAGAAAACAAAGAGAAAGTAAAACAAGCAAAACATAGAGGTACATCGATGGCAAAGATTACATTTGGTCAAGATCAGTGGAGTCATATAGTAACAGTGCGAGAAAAATCAGGGTCTTACAATTTGGGCTGGCATAGAGGAAGAGAAGGTATCCCACGGGAGCCAAATCATCTCAAATACAGCAAACGAACCACTATGTGAAGCAGTCAAACACTCCATCTGTCTTACATCGGTAATAAGTTTATACAAAGTTGGCAATGAAGGTGGGGTAGAGGATAACCAACACATAGGAATACTTCTCCTGGCCGCGGTTAGCACATGTGCAGCAAGTTTTCTGGCTAGTTTAGATAGACCCGGGAATGGCAAGCCCAGCAAAAAATGCAGTGGGTCAAATGGGAGAGAAACTTGCAACAATGATTGCAACAAGGAGCGGACCTCTTCCCAAAATGGAGCAATGGAGCTGCAGGTCCAAAAAATATGATAAAGAGAGCCAGAAGCTCTACTACAGCGCCAGCAAGCAGGAGAAGCACTCGGATTATAAACATGAAGAACTTCCGGTGTTTTGTACCACAACATCATAATCTTGTATATGTTTTCCTTAAAAACCACACAAATAGATGATTTAGATGCATTATCCCATATTTTCTTCCACGTCAATAAGTCAATATCACGTTGAATAAATTGAGACCACCTACGCATATAAAGGTGAGCGTCATTGGACAAAGGGGGGGCCTCCATAAGAAGTTTATAGGTGCTAGAGACAATACCCCTTTGATGGGGACCTTCCATACATAGACGTTCGAAGGGGGTAGGTTTCCCCAAACTCAATGAGGGTGATAGAGTAGAGAAAAAGTGGCGTATTTGAAGGTAAATATAGATGACGAGAGGGTAGAGAGGCTTTCCTCTGGAGCTCCGAGAATGAATGTAACTTACGAGTCACCAGGTGTACCAAGTGACGTAGTTGAAAAAGGTTAGATACTACCCAGAGAGAAATAATACTTTTTTATTCAACCAGCAGCAGATGATTGCCAATCTGCCACATGATCTACTGGTCATCATTCCCTGCCTTCTTCCAGTCATCCAAAACCACCAACCTTTAAGGTAGGCTCATGCAAACTTTTCTCTTTCTAATTGATGTGAGCATAACAGCATTTGGTATTGGAGACTGTCTGGAGGTTAGATTATGTTAATGGGTTCATTCAACTTACCTACCCAAAAGCTCCCTATGCATGAGCTGTGCAGTTTTGACTACATTGGACAATGCAAGGGCATTATGTAACCTTTGTCAAACTTGTACTGTTTGTTTGAAACACATGTACCCCTAATCTGCATTGACAAGTTTCCGGTAAAGCTGAACTAAACCTTTGATGCTTTCTGCAAATGGTTTCAAGTCTGACTGTTGTTGTGGCACAGTAAGTTTGCAGGCCTAGTTTGGCAATATGGCATACATGTGCCAAGTACATATTTGAGGTTTTGTGATGCTGAGCTGCAGATTTGTAATATTGCTCTGTACTTAAAGAATTTTGCCGGCAGCCAATAAACATAAGTGCATGTGTGAATATGAAGGCATAGTTTTTAGATTCAGGGATGGTAGTATGTGTAGTATGTGTGGCATGTACATATGTAAGGTTTTGTGAAACTGTGCATTTGCAGTAACAGTAATTTCTTGGTAACACATATTGCTAATTAGCCAATCACATGGCAGCAACTCAATACATTTAGGAATCTAGACATGGTGAAGACGACCTGCTGAAGTTCAAACCGAGCATCAGGATGAGGAAGAAAGGGGATTTAGAGACTTTGAACGTGGCATGGTTGTTGGTGCTAGACTGGCTAGTCTGAGTATTTAAAAAAACTGCTGGGATTTTCATGCACAACCATCTCTAGGGTTTACAGAGAATGGTCCGAAAAAGAGAAAATATCAAGTAAGTGGCATTTGCGTGGAAGAAAATGCCTTGTTGGTCAGAAGCGAAGGTCAGAAGAGAATGGGCAGACTGGTTTGAGAAGATAGAAAGGCAACAGAAACTCAAATAACCACTCCTTACAACCAAGATATGCAGAATACCATCTCTGAACACATAACACATCGAACCTTGAAGCACATGGGCTACAGCAGCAGAAGATCACACCAGGTGCCACTCCTGTCAGCTAAGAACAGGAAACGGAGGCTACAATTCGCACAGACTCACCAAAATTGGATAACAGAAGATTGTAAAAACATTGCCTGGTCTGATGAATCTCGATTTCAGCTGCAACATTTAGATAGTAGGGTCAGATTTTGGTGTAAACAACATGAAAGCAAGGATCTATCATGCCTTGTATCAATGGTTCAGGCTGGTGGTGATGGTGTAATGGTGTGGGAGATATTTTCTTGGCATTACCAAGGTGTACCTAATAAAATGGCCGGTGAGTATATAGTTCAGTAATATCAATGTCTGAATTTGAGTATAATGTTCATTATAAACATGTATGCTTTATATGCCGGTTAGTAGTGCATGTTGTATATGGTTTTCTGGTGCAGCGATATTTGCTTTTTCATGTGTTTCTGAAAGCTTTGTATGTGTACTTATGCGAAAATGTAGAGTAGAAGGTGATTTCCAGTTTTACTGTCACTTCATCTAGTTCTTTGTGGACATGAGGTAGCTGAGGCAACATACGGTTTTCATATCAGTGCACACAGTGGATGCCCCACTTACTGTAAAAATGTTTTTTTGGGGGGGGCAGCTTTGTCAAAGGAAACTGACAGTAAAGCTGGAGATCACCTTGAGGATTGTTTTAAATGCATTGTTTGGCTGAATGCTCAAATGCATTAATTTTGTGTTGCCAGCTCCCTCTAGTGGCCAGAATACAAAACGGTTTTCTGAAATACCTCAATGAAAACTTATATTGCATTATGGCACTAGATGGAGCAGATATGAGAATTTTATTGGGTAAAAACATCGTCTTTCTGTACACATGTATGCTCTTGACATTTGGCCAATAAATGTTTTATAAAGAAATCCCAAACATGTATTTCCATGTTTGCAGCCACATTGGGATAACAACTACTTTATTTGTGAAATATTGCTGATCTACCTTGGCTAATTATTATTATTATACAGGATTTATATAGCGCCAACAGTTTGCGCAGCGCTTTACAATATAAGGGAGACAGTACAATTACAATACATTTCAGTACAGAAGGAATAGGAGGGCCCTGCTCGAGGAGCTTACAATCTAAAGGAAGGGGGAGATGATACAAAAGGTGTTAGCTGCGGGGGATGATCTGGTGGAGGTGGCTCAAGTACAGTTCTTAGGTGGAGATGGGGTAGGCTTCCCTGAAAAAGTGCGTTTTCAAAGATCGCCTAAAGGCAAACAGGGTGGGGGCTGACCGGACATGCTGTGGTAGAGAGTTCCAGAAGATGGGAGAGGCTCTGGAGAAGTCCTGGAGGTGAGCGTAGGAGGAGGTGATGAGGGAGCTAGAGAGGAAGATATCATGGGAGGAGCGGAGTGGGCGATTTGGCCGATATCTGTGGATGAGGTTGGTGATGTAGCTAGGGGCAGTGTTGTGGATGACTTTGTAGGCTGTGGTCAGTATTTTGAATTGTATACGTTGGATTAGTGGAAGCCAGTGAAGGGTTTGGCAGAGAGGGACAGCAGACACTGATCGGTTGGTAAGGTGTATGAGTCTAGCAGCAGCATTCATATTAGACTGAAGGGGGGATAGCCTGTGTAATGGTAGACCAGTGAGGAGGGAGTTGCAGTAATCAAGGCGGGATATAACCAAGGCGTGAATAAGTTGTTTTGTGGTGTCATTGGTCAGGAAGGGGCGGATTTTGGAAATGTTCTGGAGGTTGAGGCGGCAGGATTTAGCCAGTGAGTAGATGTGGTGCCTAAATCAGAGGTCAGAGTCTAAGATTATGCCTAGCACCCTGGCATGAGGGGAAGGACCAATGGTTGTGCTTTTGATCTTAATGGTAAAGTCGTGAGTGGGGGATTGGGGAGGAGGAAATATTACAAGCTCAGTTTTTGAAAGATTGAGTTTGAGGTAGTGATGTGACATCCATGCTGATATGTCGCTTAGTAGATTTGTGATACATGAGGAGATTGAGAGGGTGAGCTGGGGAGTGGAGAGATAGATTTGGGTGTCATCAGCATAGAGGTGGTATTGGAAGCCATGGGAGGTTATCAGTCGGCCCAGGGAGGAGGTATAGAGAGAGAAAAGGAGGGGCCCAAGAACAGAACCTTGGGGTACCCCAACAGAAAAGGGAAGAGGAGCGGAGGAGAAGGAGTTGTATGTGACACTGAAAGTGCGCTGAGAAAGGTAAGAGGAGAACCAGGAGAGAGCAGAGTCACGGAGGCTGATGGAGTGGAGTTTACTGAGGAGGAGCGGGTTGTCGACTGTGTCAAAGGCAGCGGAAAGTTCAAGGAGTATGAGTATGGAGTAATGGCCATTGGTTTTAGCAGTTAGTAGGTCATTACTGAGTTTTAGTAGGGCAGTTTCTGTGGAATGTTGTGGGCGGGAGCCAGACTGTCGGGGATCAAGAAGGTTGTTATCGGTGAGGTAGCAGTTCATACGGTTGTGAACAAGGCGCTCGAGAAGCTTGGAGGCAAACTGGAGCAGGGAGATGGGTCTTAAGTTATTCAAACTTAACCCAGCGAGGGTTTTTTTGAGAATGGGGGTAACCAGTGCATGTTTGAGTGGGGAGGGAAAGGTGCCCATGGAGAGTTAGAGGTTGAAGATGTAGGTTAGAGAGTTTAGGATAGAGCAGGAAGGAGGCTGCAACAGTCGTGAGGGGACAGGATCCAGGGGACAGGTGGTGAAGTGGGCCTTGGAAAGGAGGTCGGTAACTTCCTTGGAGGTAACAGGGTCGAAGGAGGAGAGTGTTGAGTTTGGTGTTGGGCCTGCTATGTTGGTTAGAGGAGGAAGCTTGACACTGGAGATCTAATCACGAATTGTGTCGATCTTCTTGAATTGTCCCTTCCTACTGTAACTTTGTAATTAGAACACAAATATGTTTTCCTATGTTATGTAAGACTAAAGAGGGCACTGGGGAGTGAATGTTTACCATAATTAACCCTGTTTGTACTTTTCTGGAAGATATGTTGCAAATTACATTGGAGCACTCTGTTGAACACATAACAAACATTTAGTGGCAGTTTATCAATCATTACTGCAAAAGTGCAAATAGATAATAAAAAAATAATTAAGATCCTCAAGGCTAGTATTTTAGGAAGAAGGGACCTATATTAAAACTATATATTTCTAAATGTATGGATATTGGTGTGTCCTCCTCTCAGCATGCTATTTTAAACCCTTTTTTAAAAAATGCTTGCTGGGGGGGGGGCATGGCTTGGGCATGGAGGAGTGAGGAAGCACGGTGCCAGAGCTCCTCACAGACCACATCTTAAGCCTGCTACGGGGATTCCTGCAACTCAATCAGCACACCCTGTAATGTCCCACCGCCAAAAAACCTCTTCCCAGCCCTGGGGGACTACCATTCCCAGCTGGAGCTCCAAGAATGTATTTTTTGGAGAGAGTGGGCAGACAAAGAGGGAGGCCTCCAAGATGGCACTGCAGCAAGAGCAGAGACACAACGCTGCAGCTATATCCCAACTTTCACAACTCCCAGGAGTGTCGCCGATTGCATCCCTCCAGGTGGTGAGTGACTGAGCCATCCCAGCCTCTCCCCACTCAGTAATCTCTCAGGACCAGGGCTCCGACATTTCAGACATCATAGGTGATCGAGACCTGAAACAACATATATGGTCTCTCCCCACCAGAGAGGATCTAGAGCGCTTTGGTTACAGAGTGGAAAAGGCCCTTAAACAGGATATGTCCGACTACGTTTCCCACGTAGGGTTACCCCATCTGGTTGATTGTCCCTAAGAGGGTGTCTTGCCCCACCCTGGTCCTCTTGGACTTGCTTCCTGGATTGGGCAAGCAGTATTTTGCTGGTCAGTGGGTGGCCAAGTGTGAGCCCTATGGCCCTGCTTACATGTTATATGTTCCTTGTTGCATTTTTCATTGTTAATTTTTTTCTTTGTACTTCCAGAGTACACTGCTGTTTTCAACCACATCTAGGCCAGCTTACTCCGTTTGGTCACCTGGACCACATTCTTCATATTCGCCATGGCTATGGTTAAGGTAGTGTCGTACAATGTACATGGTCTCTGTTCTCCCAACAAGCGCAATAGGCTATGGTTAGAGCTGAAGTGGTTAGGGTGCAGGTACTATTCTTGCAGGAAATGCATTTTACCCATACTTCGGTGCCCAATCTTTTGACCCATCTTTTTTCTCACTGGTACCTAAGTAGCAAAATCTCAGGGTACTGCAATTGCTATTCATAAACACTGCCCTTTTAAACCTGATGATCACTATGCTGATCTTCTGGGTCATTATGTTTTCCTGAAAGGCACCATCATGGGTCCAAAGTACACTTCTGCTACATTATACGCACCAAATTCTCAACAGCTTACCCTCCTTGACTTGGTCCTGGAAAATTTGGCTGAATTTATAGAGGGATGATTGATCCTGGGTGGGGACTTTACCGTTTGCAAAGATCCCTCTTTGGATTCTTCCTCAAAATGCCCAACGTATTCCTATGCTTTTCTGAAACACTTCCACAAAGCTCTCCAAAATAGTGCTTGGTGGATAGCTGGAGGTCCCTACATGCATCTGAAAGGGACTACAGCTATTATTATAAGGTACATGATACCTATACTAAAATTGACCTACTGTTTGTGGATAAAAACACTTGATCTTTTAACTGATTCTACTATAGAACAAATCACCATCTCTGAGCACGGTTATGGCTTCTCTCCTACTACCCCATTCTGCAGCCAGAGCATGGATGTGGCGGCTAAACAAAATCTTCTGCATGATGTTGTTGCTGTGGCAGAAGCCTCGGACACTCTAACGCATTATTTTGCTGAAAATAATACTGGGGAGGTCTGCAATGGTGTTCTGTGGGAGGGCCATAAGGCGGTTGTCAAAGGTACTTTCATTGCTCAGGGCTCCAGGCATAAGAAAGAGAGGCAGGTAGACTTCCAACGAGTCCTTACTGCATTAAAAAAGCATAGCTGCAACATAAGCAACAGGTCGACCCTGACACTCAGTGACTCTTGACGGAGCTCTTCTCTAAACCCTTAGAGCGCAGTATTTGCCACCGACTTCGGTATGTCACGTATCAATATTATGAGTATGGTAGCAAGTGTGATAGGATGCTTGCGAGGGAACTGCATAAACGCCATGCTTCCACCCTTGTTCATAATCTCCATTCCCCCTCGGGAATCAGCCTTGTATGATTTGGACTCTGCTTCCTCTCCTTTAGATACCTTGCAGAAGAAATCCTGTATTGAGGCCTATCTCTCCTCTTCGGGTCTCCCCACCCTTTCCTTCGAACAATGGGCTAAACTAGAACAACCTATCTCCCCTGAGGAGCTGTTAGCAACCGTGAAGACCCTACCAAATGGGGAAAGCCCAGGACCTGACAGTTTCATTAAAGCTTACTACATGAAGTTCTTCCCTCTGCTCCAACCCTATTTGTGTAGGTACTTAGCTTCCCAAGGTCAAATCCCTTCAGGTGCCTTATTAGCACACATTCCTGTCCTTGCAAAAGAAGGAAAGGAACACACTCTGCCTCAGAATTATCACCTGATCTCCCTGCTTAACACCGACTTAAAGATTTTTGCTAAAACCGGCTGAAACATCACCTTCCCTCCATAATCAGCCTGACCAAACGGGATTTATGGTGGGACGTGAAGCTGGACATAAATCCATCAGGGCAATCTAGCTTGTTCACTGGTCATGTATGCATGATCATCTCCCTCCTTATCTTATTCTTTCTATATATGCTGAGAAGGCATTTGATACGGTGAATTGGAGTTTTCTTAGAGCTGTATCGGAGAAGCTGGGCCTGGGTCCTCACATGTTAAGTTGGATTGCCACACTTTATACCTTTCCAATTGCGCAGGTAAAGGTTAATGGATCCCTCTCTGCAGTGTTCCCCATCAGGAATGGCACGAGACAGGGGTGCCCGCTCTCCCCTTTCCTGTTCGCACTAGTCCTGGAACCCTTACTTTGGAAAATCTGGGCTAACCCAAGCATCAGGGGAATTCTGGTAGTTTCAACAGAGCACAAACTCCTTTTTCATGTTGCAGACCCCACTGTCTCACTGCCAAACCTGCTGGAGGAACTAACTGCATATCGCCAAGTGTCCAACTTTAAGATCAATTATGCAAAATCCGAAATTTTACCGATTAGCATACCTCCGAATCTTGTTTCTGCCCTGAAGGGTGTCTTCTCATTCACCTGGACACCAAACTCTCTAGTGTATTTAGGAATCCACTTTACTGACCGTGTAGATTCCCTTTATGCCTCTAACCATTCATTGTGACTTACAGGTATGGGATAGGGCGACTTTTATATGGATAGGTCATATTAATATTATAAAAATGACCATTTTTTATACCTTTCTTCCTGCAGATGGTACCTGTCTCCCTGCCTAAATGCTTTTTTCTGGAGCTTCATTAATTTACCTCGCTTTTTTGGGGTGGCAAGAGACCATGGTTGGCCACTTCAGCGGATCCTCAATTGGAGGTTTCATGTTTCCTCTAATCTCTGGGTATCCCTTGAAAAGACTATAGCGAGCTGGAACTTGTCCTATGCACCTTGGTTCCCATCAGGCACTAGGGGTTTCTCAGATTGGGTCTCCCCATTGACCACCCATGTTCTAGCAGCCTGGGATAGGCTCAGTAGGTTACTATCAATGCCCCTTCCCCACTATTTTTCACCATTGGCACCGGTATGGGGGATCCTGTGGTTTTCCCCAGGGGAACAGCTTTCCTGTTTTGGACCATGGGTACCAGGGCCTCACTTACCTCTCTTAGGGAGAGCTTTGGTGGCTTCCCTTTTGATTTCTGGATACACCGCCAGTTACGCCATTTCTTTTTCACATAGACTCACCTAACCCAGATTAGGCCCACCCTCACAAGCTTTGAGCGCCTGTGGGCTGCCAGAGACTCTATCCCACATATGATCCCAGTCCTCTATAAATTACTTGCTTTGGCTATCTCCAATCCTAAGCCAATATACAGTATATTAGGGAAAGGGAACGAGACCTCCAGTGTGAGTTTACTGCAACGCCTATACCGATTGACGAATTCCAGTTCTATTGACACTAAGACTCAGGAGAATAACTATAAATTACTGTCGAGATGATACCATGTGCAGACTGCACTGGCCCGGATCTACCCATCCATTTCTAACCACTGCTGGAGAGGCTGTGGACAGAAAGGTACATTCCTCCACATTTGGTGGGATTGCCCTGTGCTCTTGCCTTTTTGGGTAGACACAGCTGAGATTTTTCCCCTATCTCCTATACACTCCCACTATGCCTATTTCTCGTTACAAAAACTGTATTCTCCCTCACCTCCACAATGCAGCAAAACGCCTTGTTCCTGTCCACTGGAAGAGCTCTCGTGTCCCGAGTCAGGAAGACTGGATTGGGAAGGTGACAGAGATAATGGAGACTAAGGAGTGGATTGCCACTTGTAAGGGTACCCAAGACCACTTCAATGCTATATGGGCATTATGCTGGCACTACGCCTCCAGATCACCTGCACCCTCCTCAAGCTTAGATTTAGTTCTGCTATCACTTTCCGATCCCACCTTCGGACAACTTGTCCAGGCACTTCAGCAATCACGATTTTCCTCTCCTGTTGCTGTCCCCTTTACAAGGCAGTAGTTGGGGCCTCCTTTTGCTTGTGCCTATTGACACCTTTGTCTTTTCAGCCCGCGACCTAGATGTGGTTGACATGTTTGTGTTTACATATTGTAATGAGATATTATATATATTTTTTTTGTTTTTCTCTCAGGCTAGCTTATTGTGCCACTAGTCCCTATCCTGTGATGGAGATATGTGTATCTTTAAAGCTTGAACTGGAAGACTTGGGCTTACCTTGTTGATTAAGATCCTTTCTGCCCATATTGATTGAGACATGTCTATTTGATTTTCTCTGTACTGTTTCTTTACCCTAAATAAAGATTACATTAAAAAAAAAATTAACTGGAATCTAACCACCAAATACTTAAATTCTTTTATTGCTGGGTAGAAAGTTTAAGAGAACAGAGAGTATATGAGAGCTATTGTGGAAAGTTTGCATCACAGTGCTTGTCCAGGTCTCACACAGAGACCATAGTGAAGATTGCATTTCTTCTAACTGAGGAAACTTCACTGAGTTACTACATGTTATCTCCAAGTTTGACAAAACTGTTGCTAAAAAGATAGCTGACAAAACTTTAAATGTAAAATACACACAACATGACATGCAGAATGAGATCAAATATGGTGAGGAGTGACATAAGTGCAGAAATTAAAGAAGCTTTGCATTTTTCTATCATGGTAGATGAAACAAAGGACATAAGTAAAATGATGCAGTTTTCAGTGGCAGCATGCTATTTAAACAAAGCCTAGATGGCCTTGATGCAGAATCTTTAGTAAAAACGATCAAACAAACTGTACTTGCAATAATTTCCTAAATGCATATGTTGGTCAGTGTTATGGTGGAGCAGCAGGCATGTCAGGATTTAGTAATGGGGTACAAGAGAAGCTCTATAGAGAAGTCCCCCAAGCCCTCTACATGCATTGTCATGCACACCTGCTGAACCTGACCTTGGTGGACTGTGTAAGTAGTGTACAGCCTGCAACAGAGTTTTCTGAAACTACAAATGCTCTACAACTTCTTTTCTGGATCTTTTGTACATGATCTCTTTATCAAAAAACAAAAAGAATTGCAACCCACAGAAGAGACAGTTGAGTTTAAAAAGCTATCCAACACATGGTGGGCATGCATTATGGGCTATTAAAAAAACATTACCGGCCATCTGTGCAACTCTAAAAGTTCTCAGCATCCAACCACAACTACATCCATGGAGAAAACCAAAAGCAACAGCCATTAGTGCACTGGTAGATGAGGAATTTGTTATGCACCTCTCATTGTTTGAGGATCTTTTCCAAGACACTAAATGTAAGTCTGACCAGCTGCAATCACCTGATTTGATTCTTTCAGTTGCAAATGATTGGGCGCAGTCCGAGATATTGACCATCTCACAAAAATGTTCAGAGGAATTATGGAAAGACTTAATGGAAAGATCAAAGAGCAGGTGTAACAAGGCAGGTGTTGTTGGCTCAAAACAGGAAAAGAGGCCAATACAGCTATCTCGATGCCTACAAGACTGTTTTTCAGGCTCCTACAGGATGAATGCCTATGAAAAGCTCAGATGGTTTGTGTAAGCATTGATTATTTCCAGTTATTGACAGGCTTGTCAACTAAATGAACAGACACTTTTCTACAGAGGCAGGCAATGTGAGGACAGGGGTGTCAGCACTCAACCTCAAATACAAGTCTTTCTTAGACAACAACACCTTGCTGCTTATGGTGCAATATTATGGTATTTTCATAGAGAACTTCTCAGCAGAATTGCATCAAGATTGTCGTCTATTGCAACAAAAGGAACAAGGACATGTACCCAACAACACTCATGAGTTGTTATCCATGTTAACTCCATATAAAGGTGCCTTTCATAGATTTGTATAAACTTGCATGTATATCCATCACCCTGTCTGTCACCTCTGCAGCCTGTGAGCATAGTTTTTCATGCCTTCGTTGCATACCTTAGAAACAAGTTATTGATGCTTTTGCTACATGCCATCATAACCGACGTATTGTTCTACTGTAGAACATTCAAGGGAAAGTGTTGACATTTACTACATTGTTATTGGTTGAAGTACTTGAATTGACTCTTGATAAGCTTAATTTGTTGACATCCATGGTTTATACCATCCACTGGATTGTTTGCCACATGACCCAGGGGAGTTTCACAAACCCACAGCCCTATTTCCAGTGGAAAAGTCAGTAGGCCCAGTATTAAAGTATTCAGTGAGTCAGGCTGTCACGTACCTGACCGGAGGCTGCAATAGAGAGAGGGCTCCCCTTACGGCTAAGTGCAGTGCGCCCCTGGAGGTGGAAACAGGAGGTGCAGTGCCCAAAGAAGCACGGGTTGCCAGTGGTGTTGCTGCTTGGAAATGTCTGATGAGATGGAACCCTTGGGTGCTCCAGTTGCAGGAGGAGTTTCTCCAGAGAACACGTGGATCCTGGAGGACGGGTAGTGTAGTCAGTAGCCAGAGCCAGGATCAATATGGATCAGCAGACAAGAGCAACGTCAGGATCAAGCCGGGGTCATACACAGAGCAGCAGACAGGAACAAGGTCAGGAGCAAGCCGGGATCATACACAGAGCAGCAGACAGGAACAAGGTCAGGAGCAAGCCGAGATCATACACAGAGCAGCAGACAGGAACAAGGTCAGGAGCAAGCCGGGATCATACACAGAGCAGCAGACAGGAACAAGGTCAGGAGCAAGCCGGGATCATACACAGAGCAGCAGACAGGAACAAGGTCAGGAGCAAGCCGGGATCATACACAGAGCAGCAGACAGGAACAAGGTCAGGAGCAAGCCAGGATCATACACAGAGCAGCAGACAGGAACAAGGTCAGGAGCAAGCTGGGATCATACACAGAGCAGCAGACAGGAACAAGGTCAGGAGCAAGCCGGGTCGGTAACAGGAAATCAGCAGGAAACACAGGAATGGGAGGAGCTAACGTTAATCCAGCAATCACTGAGCAGAGCTGCAGTCCTTATAAAGGCCACTGAGTGTCAGCAATTAGTGCACCCTGCGTGTGCTGGTGTGTTTTTGTGCACAGGAATGCTTTATTACTTGTTGCCCGCCTGTGCGCATGCACACTTCTTTATGCGTAGTAATTGATGAGTTTCTGTTCTTTACTTGGAAAGAATGCTTACCTTCATTATGCTGTCCATTTTTCTTTTAACTTTTTTATTCAATGTTACAGACCATTGGTCTAGGAAGTTACAAAATGTGTAGAGAATGTGTGAGAACTTTGAAGACCGAAGTGGAGAAGGGTTCCATGTGAACAGCAGTTGAACATGGGTCAGTCGGTCCTGAGACAGAGAACACTGAGCCAGTCACATCAGTCTCTCTAGCAGCTGGTGCTGCTCTGCAAGGTGCTACTGGCTCACTCTGCTGTGGTCTCAGTCAGAACTAACATCCATCCTGGGGCTGTCTGGCTGGGTTCTCCCCAGTTATCATAGAAGAAGCTGGGGAAGACCCAGGTGGAGGCTCCCCAGAGGGACTGAGGCCTATGCTGCATGGTCAAACTGCCATGGATCCTGGGCTTGTCCCTATGCATGATGAGTCCTTACCAGCTTTCCAGGACAGAGTGGTGAACAAACTTCGCCGAATAACTAAGGGGGAACAGAAGCTTGCCGTCCTGAAAGTGGAATTTAGGAAAAAGAAAACTGCACGGCAAGACCTGGAGAAGTAAGAGGCAAGACTCCAAGCTGAAGTCTCTGGAGGAGGCAGTAAAGAAGCAGGAGAAGTTAGTTGCCTCTCTGAAAGAAAGCAGTGGTGCATTCAGAGAGATGTATCAGAATGAGGAAGGGTGCCTGTGCCTGTACCAGCTGGAAGGTGGATACCAGAGCAACAGCGACAGTAAAGATGGGGGGTAAGGAAGCAGTTTTACATGCTGGCCCCAATACTACCCCTGTCTCAGGATCTCTCGCATTCGAGTTAGTATCTGCCCCCCTCCCTCCCTTGCAGCCTGGGTCATCTCAGGAGGAAGTTGAGGAAAATGGCGGATTGCTGCAAGCCATTGAGGAAATGGAATCTCCCTTGAGTTACGATTTTCCACTGACTCGTCTGGTGAAGATACGGAGGAGGATGTTGTCCCTCAGCCTGTAAGAGAGAAATTTGTGTAGACATTATCATATGTTAAGCCTGGTCAAGATGGTGGCAGTGTTACAGTGTCTGCTGATGGAGGAAATGGTGGAACTGTTTCAGTTCAGGAAAATGCTGCTGAGGAAGTGCCCATGTAGAATCTCTCTCAGTGTGTGAAGGACCTTCCTATGATTGCTGCTACAGAGAAAGAGATTGCATCTGCTGACAGATCCTTGCAATCAGCAAGGAAAGCAGGAGGGGATGATGGGAATCCAGATAAAAAGGTTCCTGCTGCCTGTGAGAACAAGGAGCAGGAGTCCCACATGAACACAAGTCTGCAGAGCAGGAGAGCCATATGGACACTAAGACAGCAGGTGTTTTTCTGGACAGAGGACTTTATCTGCTAAAGGGAATGTTGGTAATTGTGGTACTTCTGGGAGAAAAGGGAGAGGGACTGCTATGCTGAAGGGGAGGAGGGAGGATCAAGTGGTGGGTTATCTGTCAGTAAATGTGGCTAAACCTGGTAATTCTGTGTCATCTGTCCCAGGTAGGAGCAATACAAAAGCTATGTCAGGACAAAGTCATGCTGCTGCTGGAAGGGAGCCAATTGTGGGTATGCCGCCTAACACATCTTTTTCCTTTAAACACAAGAATGTGGTACAGATCAGGTGGGAAGGAGGATGTATTACACCTATCAGGAGAGTGGTTGTGGGCAGGATCTTAGCCTTGGGATAAGGCTGAGGACAGGGGCGGCACTGCCCGAGGGCCTGGGCTCAGTAGGGGGCCCCATGAGATGCCCCTGGTACCTTTCATTGGCTTTTTTGGGTGTGGGCGAGGACACAGGGGCCCCATGATTCCCTATTGCCCGGGGGCCCCATGAGTTGTCAGTCCACCCCTGGCTGAGGATATTTATGCTCTAATCAGTCCGGGGGGGTCCTATGAATATGATTTGTCCTTTGTCTGTACAGAATCACTCGATGTGAGTATGTGTTTAGTGGCCTGTCAGACTGGATGGGATTTGTTCCCAAGGTAATATCATGGCAACCCTTGATTAAAAATGTGACTATCCTGACTAGAAATTAATCTATACCCCCGGAGGATTCATGGGCCTAGTTGAGGATGTTTGGGGAAATGTTGTGTCCCTTTAAAAGATTGTGGATGATAAAGGGAACAGGGGCGGGTGGATGGTCAGTGGCAATGAGGTTGAGAGTGTGTGGAAATGTGGTCCAGCATTTGCCCTCCTCTGCCTTTATTGGTAGAGATAGGATTACCATCTTCTACCCTGGACAACCTAAGCTGTGAAATAAATGTGGAGCCAAAGGTCATTTCTCCTCTTCCTGTCCAGAGTAGAAGTGTCAGGGTCTAGGGCATCTGGCCAGAGATTGTAAGACTGTAACTTGTGTGATGAGATTGGCCACCCTTGTAGCCAGTGCCTGGAGACTATGCACAATAAGCCAGAGTTAGCTGAGTTCTTTTGCCTGGATAGGAAAGAGTCTGAGTTGGCTGTGGTTGTACCAGGGGACCCTAGTGTCTCTGTCCCATCAGAATCTGTGTTTGTGAGGCCATGTAGGGAGAAAAGTAAATGGGGGGATTTTGGCTGAGGATGTCCTGACGGAGTAGGTTCTGACATCAGGATTGTCAAATGAGGATATGGAATTTATTATTATTTATTTCAGGTACTTATATAACGCCGTCAATTTACGCAGCACTTTACACATATATATTGTACATTCACATCAGTTCCTAACCCTCAAGGCGTGTACAATCTAAGGTCCCTAACTTACATTCATACATACACATATTACGGCCAATTGGTTGGAGGCTAAAAGAAAAACAGGTAAGAGGCAGAGGAGGAGGAAGGATGTCAGTGTTCCAGGACCAGTGAGGGTGGAGGTGTCAAATGCTTTTGAGGTGTTTTCCGAGCTTGAGGGTGAGGGTTCTTCTGGTGAGGAATCTGACGTCCATGGAGGAGGAATCACAAGGGATACTGAAGCGTGTAGAATCTCCATCTAGAGAGGGGGGTAAGCAGGCTAAGAAACATGTACCTCAGTCATCCTGGCAGTTCCAACTCCTTTGAAGGTGGCAACCATTAATGTCGCCAGCATAAAATCAGTAAGTGTTTGTAACATGGCCTTATTTTTGCTCAGCAGGTTTGATGATGATATTTTCTTTTTGTAAGAGACCAAGCTGTTTAGTTTGGCTGATATTCATCTGGCGAAGAAGGAGTGGAGGCGCAGCCCCTCCTTCTGGTCTCATGTGGCCGAGCCTTACACGGTACTTTTTTCTGGCATTGCAAACCTGTTAGCAGATTATTGAGGAAGAAATGGGGAGATGCATGGTCTTAGACATCTCCATGAGGTGGCAGAACCTGTGCCTGATTAACATATATGGGCCCCAGATAAAGTGGGACAGGAAATGCCTCTTTATGAAGATCAAACCTTTTCTTTTTAAAGCCCACAAAGTTGTCTTCGATGGTGATTTTAACACCGTCACTAGGACTAAGGACAGGAAAGGTAACAGAGCCAGGCTGGACTGAGATGGATTTTTTTTTATGAAATAGCTAGACAGGCAGGTCTGGTTGATGTGCACATTCGTTGCTGCCCAGACGACACGGGATTGACTTTTCAGCAAGGTGCTAGTCAGAATAGAATAGATTGGGTTTTTTAGAGGGGAACTCCATCTTCACCTTCACAGAACCAGTGTGTCAGGCAGTGCAGTTTTCCGATCTCTGTATCCTGTCTGTGACTGAATGGTCCTGATACACCACCTAGGGGGAGGGGCACCTGGAAGCTGAATTCTGCACTCTTGGACGATGCGAAGGTGAGTCAATCCTATGAGGATTTTTTTCAGGCACAGGTATCGAGCATGGACTTTTACAGCAGTAAGAGTGGTGGGAGCTTACAAAACAAAGGATTGTTGGGTTTTTCAAGGCCATAGGAAGAAATAAATAGCTTAACAAGTATGTCACTTACCAGTGTCTACGGAGGTAGCTTGATAGGCTTGTCTCGAATAATGGTGATCCAGGAATGATGGCATACCACTTTGGTTCCGGACAAAGTCCCAGTTCAGGATGCTGGAAACCGCCAGGTCACACAGCTACCATCAGAAGAGTACCGTCACATAGCCACCATCACCAGGGTACCCTTCCTACAGCCACCATCAGCAGTCTACCTGTCCCAGAGTCAGCCATGTCAAAAAAAATTCACACTAGTGAGGAGGTGTTCACAATTCTAAGTATGATGGATGAGAGCAGCAGGGAGCTCTCACTGTCCAATTCTGATTCAGTGTATGAACCAATCAAAAGTAGTGGATCAGTGACTGAATCAGAGGAGGAAAGGGTCCCTCCTAAAAGGATACCGCGCCCTGAAAACCAGGCATCCACTAACAGTGCAATACACCCCAATGGTCAATCGGCAAACTCCAATGGTGCTAGACCCATAGATGAATGACCCAGTACCAGCACTGGAATATTTCATCAACCCCCAAGAATCAGGGCACAAAAATACCTCCCAGATGCTCTTGCCAACCCATTATGGTTACCCTCCAACTCATCAAGTATTTATTTTTGCCCAACACTTTACTTCAGCTTATTGTGGACCAGACAAACCTTTATGCCACATAATTCATTACTAACAGCCCCAGTTCATCCTATGTCCATCCTACTGAATGGAGACCTCTTAGTTTGGAGGAAATTAAGTTATTTTTGGGCCTCACCCTTAACATGGGGTTTACAAAAAAGAATGAAAGACATGCGTACTGGTCCACATACCCAATCCACCACATGCCAATTTATTCTGCTGTAATGCCCAGGTCACACTATGAGATGATTATGTGACTCCTGCATTTCAGTGACAATACTCAGTTCCCTCCCAGAGATCATCCCAACTATGACAAATTATACAAAATTCACCCACTTCTTAATTTTTTCCCCCAAAGATTTACTGAACTTCTTGTCCCCGATAAAAACGCGTGTAGACGAATCCCTTGTCCACTTCACTGGCCGGCTAGGAATTAATCAATATATTCCAAGTAGAAGAGCCAGATATGGGGTAAAGCTCTACAAGCTTTGTGAAAGAGCCACGGGATATTTGTATGCATTCCACATATATGAAGGCAAAGATTCCCAGCTCCAGCCCCCTGAAAGCCCAAACTACATTGCAACAATTAGAAAAATTGTCTGGGACCTGGCTTATCCACTTTTCCAAAAAGGCTATCACATTTATCTGGACAATTTCTATACCAGTCTGCCCCTTTTCCGACACCTGTACCGAGAGAAAACCTTAGCCTGTGGTACCTTCCGAAAAAACAGGAAGGGCTTCCCACAAGCTCCAGTGAACACTAGGCTACAAAGGGGGGAATCAGCAAGCCTAAGAAATGATGAAGTACTGGCCCTGAAGTGGAAGGATAAGAGAGACATTTACATCCTGTACAACATCCACAAGGACACCTTGGTGGAAATTACTGGAAGACACGGTCCCATTCAAAATCCTGCAGACATCCAAGATTATATTCTCTACATGGGGGGTGGATTTCAACAATCAGGTGTTGCAGCCCTATTTAGCAACAAAAAGGTCCCATTTCTGGTATAAAAAAGTTTCAATATATTTTATTAATTTGCCTATTTATATAATGCGTATGTCACCTACACCAAATCCACAGAAAGATCCACCACCTTCCTCAATTTATATAAGAAATTGTCATGTCCCTTATCTGTTAACAAGGATCCCCCCAGAAAGCATTTGTTTCGATTCTATGAGCAGACTTCATGAGCTTCACTTCCCTAAGAGCATTCCATCAACAGAAGCAGGTCAAAGATGACAAAAAAGATGTCAGGTATGCAGCAGAGAAGGAATTAGAAGAGATAAAACTTTTCATTGTCCCCTATGTCCCTCCCAACCAATCCTGTGCATCGGAGACTGCACAATTTCACACGTCAATAAAATAGCAGCCTGCCATTTCCCTGTTTCAATATCTCTGCTGATCATTTTCTTGCTGCCTCAACCATACTACTGCCTTCTACCTTTACTGACCCGGCCTATTTATTGACTATGTCTTTGCCTGACATTTGCATTGCTTATCCACCACGTTTCTGCCTTCCACCTGAACTGACCCTGACCTGTTTATCTACTATGCTTCTGCCTGCTGTCTGGATTATCAGCCACATTTATGCCTCTTTCCTGGACTGACCTTGGCCTGTTAATGGACCATATTTTTTGCCTGTCATTTGGATTGCCCTGCTACTGTAGTAGTAAGATTCAAGATAACACAGGGGTCTCACATATGTGAGAGACTTCAGAGTAGAGTTCTGAGTAGAGTAAAACAGTTTTTGGTTTTCTTTGAGTTTTGTAATGTCCTCCGGGTCTGTCCAGAGGATTAGAAGAGATTGGGTGGGACAAAGCCTCTACCCCTGTGCACTGGTCCTACCTGACCGAGGCCCTAAGCCTGATGTTCCTGCCTGCTGCCTGGACCAATGCTTTGGCTGTGCTGACCATATCTCTGCCTACTTCCCGTGATGACCCAGGACCTTTTATGGGCCATGTTCCTGCTTGTTGCCTGGACAAAAACTTTGGCTGTGCTGACCATATCTCTGCCTTCGGCCTGCAATGACTCAGGACATTTTATGTACCATATTCCTGCCTGCTGCCTGGACAAATACCTTGGCTGTGCTGACCATATCTCTGCCTGCTGCCTGTAATAACCCAGGACATTTTATGGACCATGTTCCTGCCTGCTGCCTTAACAAACTTTGTGCTGACCATATCTCTTCCTGCTGCCTGAAATTACCCAGGACATTTTATGGACCATGTTCCTGCCTGCTGCCTTAACCTTACTTTGGCTGTGCTGACCATATATCTGCCTGCTGCCTGTACTGACCCAAGACTTTTTATGGACCTTGTTCCAGCCTGCTGCCTGGATGTCAGCCTGCTGCCTGAACTGACCTGGACCAATGCTCTCCTCAAACAACAGGTAATCTTTTGTTTACATTGTTTTCTAAACAGCATTGATTTTTGTGTTACACTTGTTGCAATGTTGGGCACTTAATCTGTACAGACATTGAAAAGGTCTTACACATGTGGTATCCCCATAATCAAGATGAGTAGCAGAATGTATTTTAGGGTGTAATTCTTGGTATGTCCATGCTATTTGTTATAAATAACTTATAGAATGACAACTTTGTGTTAAAAAAATACATTCTTCATTTTCTTTCTACATTTTCCGAAAACTTGTGGAAAAAAATTAAATGTTCAAAAGACTCATTATGCCTTTTAGAAAATACATTGTGGCTACTTGAATATTGGGCCTCTCCATGTGGCCGGGCTGTAGAAAGGTCTCACGTATGTGGTATCCACATACTTAGGAGGAGTAGCAGAATGTATTTTGGGGTGTCATTTTTTGTATGTACGTGCTATATGTTGAAAATATCTTATAAATGGAAAACTTTATAGATGGACGACTGTGCAAAAAAAAAACATTTTCATTTTCTTTCCACATTTTCCGAAAACTTGTGGAAAAAAATGACATGTTTAAAAGACTCATTATGCTTCACAAAAAATACGTTGGAGTGTTTATTTTCCAAAATGGGGTAATTTTGTGGGTGTTTCCACTGCCTGGGTGCTCCAAGGCATTCAAAAACATGATAGGTTGTCAAGAAATTAGATGTGTAATTTTTGCCCCTAGAAGGCCTAAAGGTGCTACTTAGATGTTGGGGCTCTCTATGTGGCCAGGCTGTAGAAAAGTCTCACACATGTGATATCCCCATACTCAGGAGAAGTAGGAGAATGTATTTTGGGGTGTAATTTTTCATATGTACATGCTATGTGTTGGAAATATCTTATAAATGGACAACATTGTGTAAAAAAATACGTTTTCATTTTCTTTCCACATTTTCTGAAAACTTGTGTAAAAAAATGATATGTTCAAAAGACTCATTATGCCTCATAGAACATTTTGTGGGTAATTCTATTGTCCTGGTGCTCCAGTTCCTTCAAAATTGTAATAGGTAGTCAAGAAATTAAATGTGTAATTTATACCCCCTAGGACACCTGATGGTGCTCCTTGCATGTTAGGCCTCTCTATGTGGCTAGGCTGTAAAAAAGTCTCATGCTTGTGGTATCCCCATACTCAGGAGGAGTAGCATAACGTGTTTTTGAGGTGTAGTTGCAAGTATGCATTTGCCATGTGGGAGAAATAATATTCCAATTTTGTAGAACAAAAAAAGAAAAATGTTCATTTTCAATAGAATTGTGGGAAAAAATTACAACTTCAAAAAACTCACTATGCCTCTTACTAAATACTTTGGACTGTCTACTTTCTAAAAAGGGGTCATTTGGGGGGTATTTGTACTGCCCTGGCTTGTCAGTGTCTCAAGAAACGTGATAGAAGTGTACGCATGCCAACACATCATGGGAAATGTCTGCAGGTAAATGTGAAGGTTTGAGGATCCTATGAACATGATCTATAATCCAATCTGCAGTGGTAAAATACAGTAGGAGCTTGAGGAACAAATGATGAAGGTAAAAAGTAATACTGTGCAGCGCTACACATCAAAACATAAATAAATAAAAAATAGTGAATACTGTAAGTGATTTTTTTATTTATTGATTTTTTTATTTATTGATTTTGCCCACATATGAGACAGGGTTTTTTGTGTTATAGCAGATATTTATATATATTGGGTGTGCTATTTTGATACACCTATAGATGCACTTGTAATTTGATCTATATTAGCGCGTAAGGTTTTTTCACTACATTTGATGAAGGTAAGTTGTCAAATCAGAGGACTTGATTGATTCAGGTAACCCCCCAAACTTGACGCTATTTTGGAGCAATCTGTCTTTGAAATCGGCCAGGTTGGCCTGTATAGCATGTAGTTTCTGAGTTTTCTGGTCAAACGCATATACCAGCTCATTATACACTTTGGTCTGGAGTTGCCTTTCTAACTCATCCGTGCGTTCTTCCACTTGGTCCATCCTGTTTCCGAGATGAGAGGCGGAAGAGCACAACTCCCTCTGAATCTCTTTTTTGCAGTGTAATCAGCATTTTTATTTTATTTTTTATTTATTACAGGTACTTATATAGCACCGTGAATTTACACAGCGCTTTACACCTATATATTGTACATTCACATCTTATGCTTAACTGTGTGCTCTGATGCTGGCTGGTCTCCTGCTGGGACAGCTGCTAAGGAATCATGGCTTTCTTCATCTATAATAGCCTGATTGTTAACACAGCACAGCTGCTTCTTGTATTGTGGGGCCTTACCTGGAGATTGTGCTAGTGTTGGTGCAGACCTCTTACCTCTGTCTCCTGCTGAATGTGAGAATGGCTCAGTGAGCACAGTCACCATGTCCTGCAGGGGCGGACTTACCATTTGGAAACTCGGGCACTGCCCGAGGGCCCGGGGTCAGTAAGGGGCCCCATGAGATGCCCCTGGTACCTTTTTCATAGGCTTTTTTGAGTTTGGGCAAGGACACAGGGGCCCCATGATCCCCTATTGCCCGGGGGCCCCATGAGTTGTCAGTCCGCCCCTGGTGTCCTGTTCCTCCATGCTGTCATAATATTATGAGACGGGGGAAAGCCTTGTGTCTGCAATCGGATGCTTGTGAGGCCACGGCAGGAAAGAATTCCATGAGGTAGTGTGGAGCAGTGGATTTCCCCTTCATGCTGGAGGTGCCCATCAGGTGTACCAAGCAATGGATCCCCTCTGGTGCTAAAATAAAAGTGCAGAGAAGTTGCTATGTGTCGCTATACGTCTACATGGTAGAAGAGCTGCAGGATAGGGCAGCCATCTTGGTCCCTGGCAGGCCACACTCCCCCCATTGGTGTCCATTTTATCACACACCTCATTATGCATTTAACTTTTAAGACTTTCAGTCCTCCATTCAATTGCCATTTCTCCTTCTGACTCACCTAATTCTTTAATACTAGGCCTACTGACTTTTGCACTGGAAATGGGTCAGGTGGCACATTGTCCTATTCTGGTTTGATCATATCTCCTACAGGCCACACCATAGGTCAGCTATGACTTGGCCTCAGAATTCTGCTTTCAGTTTTCCTGTTGAAACACAGTTTGCAGTATTTATTTATCTCTAAAGTTGTAGAAACAGACCCCTAGTAATCCAATGTATGTGTTAGCATGGTAAAAACGATTGATAAGCAGATATGTAGGATGGATTTTTGGTGGGGTGGGGTGGGCTGCCACGCTGTAAATGTTTGCTGGTAGCTATAGAGAAAGATGAATGCACTCTTGGATGCAGGTTAGCCTGTGATTGACTGGATAAATACCTTCACGTGATCTCAACAGGACAGTGAAACAGGACACTGCAAATCCATTGCCTTACATTGCCTGAAGAAAATGTGTCTATTCCTAAGATTGCTTACTTCAACAAGTGAGGTTGCAATGCCATTCCATTTAATTGTTGACTAAAATTTCTATTTGCAGCTTTGCTGATATGGTTGGATTTTTTAGTGACGCACATATATCTGCTTTAATGCCTATGATCTGACATAAAATTGAATCCTCTTGGGTTGAATGGACTACTTTCTCCTCTGCTGTGTCGTCATATGTGTTCTTTCCTGAGATTGTATGATCCATGACATTTAATTTTGTGTGCTTACAGTCTTCCAGTGGTTATCCTACTGATGCATACACTGTTTTTATCACTGTTTAAGACAATACATGTCTTTTTTTCAGTTAAAATGTCACTTGGTGTGTCTCCTTTTAATTTTTATAGCTGGTATCTCCATTTATACTTTGTCAAGTAATGTCTTAAATCACTGGATAAATAAGTAGTACAAATAATAATAAACAAAAAAACAAAAACAATTTTAAAGAAGGGAGTTACCTGCCAATGGATTTGTCTGGCAGGGTAGGAGACCTGATTTTTTTCTACTGTAAATTAGTAACACTTTCAGGTCTTGTCCCACCTCCAGCCTGTCACAGGACAGTAAAAAGGAATAGTATCAGATAAACGCATCCCTCTTTCACTCTGCTATAACCTCCTATCAGAATGCAGAACAGCTTATTGGCTCCTTGTGCTGCTTCTCTAAGTTTCAACCAAATGATCAGACACACAGTAATGTGTAACTTGAAGTTTTTTGTATGATTGCAAGATTTTATTTGTTATTTATTACAGGTACTTTTAGAGAGCTGTCAAGTTACGCAGTGCTTTACATATATAGATTATACATTCACATCAGTCCCTAACCCTCAAGGAGTGTACAATCTAAGGTCCCTAACTCACATTCACACCTACATATACTATGGTCAATTTAGACAGGAGCCAATTAACCTCCCAGTATGTCTTTGAAGTGTGGAAGGAAATGGGAGTACCTGGAGGAAACCCACACAAGCACAGGGAGAACATGCAAACTCCAAACAGGTGGTACCATGGTTGGGATTCAAAACAAAGACCCTATTGCTGCCAGGCAGAAGTGCTAACCATTTAGCCACTGTGATGTCCTGATAGATTTACAGTGTCAATAATATGGTAAAGGGGTATATAACAAGCATAAGACAATCTATAACAGGCAGGCAGTACAGAGCTGCATTGGAGACATTCCTACAAAGGTCTCTATGTGGCAGCACAATATAGAGTAATAGTAACTAAGAGACAAGAGTCTAAATCCCCATTTTCAATTACCTTCCACAAACCCAAGGTAAATGTCGCAACCCCCCAGACACACATCCACTCTCCTCCCATCCTTGTTGCTGACCCAGGAGCAATGTACATGGTCAGGAAAGAATGTATTGCAACGCGATCTGCATTGCATTACATTTAGTGGAGAACAGGAAAGCCATTAAAGAAAACCTCTCACCAAAAAAATCAACACACATTTGTAATAATTAAAGTTACACCCAAGCACATAAAATCCCCCAAATTTTTTGAGGCTCCCCACCCCCACATATACGCACATACAAACATAGATGTGTGTGTCAGGGGCGCCTATTGTGATACACATGCAACACATTGCTGTGCATGTCAGAGTGAAGGCAATATTTCAAGTACGAGACCTCCCCCGTAACGTTAAATTGAGGACCTTTAGGGGGCTTTTAAAGTGTTGCCTAAGGAAAATATAGAGCACTGAAGTTTGTCACCATTTCACGGGAGTACGCAAATTTAGGGTTTGACATGTGTGGTATCTATTTACCTGGTGTTATCTCATCTTTTATGTTTGTGTGCCCTATTTTTTACTGAAATTTTGTGTTTCCTAGACCTTTGCAGTAATATCGCGAGACATACAAAATCTGAACTACCACTATTTTTTCTCTAGGGTGTCTGCTTTCAGAAAATATATAACTTTTGGGGGATTTTATGTAATCTTCAGGCCTAAAGTGATTTTTTTCAGCATGTGTGCAAAATAAATGCAAAAACAGCTCTGGCAGTGAAAGGGCTGAAAGTGGCTTTGCTGGTTGTAGAGATCAGGAGTTCACATTTTATGTATTTATTTTTCCCCTTTTAATAAAAGATTTATATTGGTTTTGTCTCACAAGAGTGACACATTCCTGCTACATGGAATCAATAATATGTACAATGTTTTTTTTTTCTTACTATTGATTCTTTGGTTCTGAATCCAAGAAAATGTTCCACATTAGTTTTAGACTGTATAGAGACCTGAACTGGCAGTTTAGGCAACACAAGCCTCATTAAAAAAGGGTTTGTGTTTCTGAAAGAATTTGTAGGCTGGTGGAAGCTCCAGAAGAATATTACCCTCATACCATTCTAACAAATTGTAAAGTGTCTTATAAACTATAACAGAACATCACTAGTAGCTTTATAGAACAGAGCAAACTGTCGCCAAATGCATAAAGTCAGGCTGCAATGTTTTTTTATAGACCAAGGCTACTCTTTAACCTCAGTCTTTTACTGGGTGGGGGTAGGCAACGGACTAAATAGTCTAGAGTTAAGCTGGCCATGCCCTGGTAAATTTCTTTTATTTGGCCTGCATTCTGAATGGAAGATGTCCAACAAATTCTTCTGTCCATGCTATAGAGTATGATTCGAGCTAAACCCTCTGCTAGGCTATTGTATTCTGAAAGTATGACAGAATACCTGAACAGGTGTAGCCGCTGTTCAGCCAAAAATTTTCCAGCAGGCTTCTTTGCCAAAGGTGGGCTGTACTATTGAATTTTGTAGAACATAGCAGGGCCACCCACTCCAATTAAGCAGCCCCACACAGACGAGTTTACACAGTTCAATCCTGCTACTAAAATTGCTAATGAGTTAATTTCTAGGAAAGATTGACACAGGGATTTTGTTCCAAATCAGGGATAGTCCCTCGAAATCAGTGAACGTTGGGAGCTACAGATGGCTACTACATGCTTTGTGTGCATTCTACACCATGGTAAGCCATTTGTTCCAATTGCTTTTCCATCATTTGCTACACCTAACATCTAACCCACTAGCAGTTTCAGTATAAAGATTGAGCTACTAAATATCTCCAGCATAGCTCTAGACCAGCAATGGGCAAACTACGGCCCGCGGGCCGTATACGGCCCGGCGAACCTTTTAATCCGGCCCGCAGAGCGTGATACTGTCAGGATGGCTGTCAGGATGTGTGTAGGCAGGGCAGCGTGACGAACGTGAGGGGAGCTAGGCTTCTCTCACAGTCCGCCCTGAAGACTGGAACACGGCGAGAGGAACGTGCGGAGCAAAGGTAAGTAAATTGACACAGGGGGGACTTGGGGACTGAATATGGGGAATGAATTAATATGGGGAATGAATTACTATAGGGGGGATGAATTACTATAGGGGGGATGAATTACTATGGGGGATGAATTACTATAGGGGGGATGAATTACTATATGGGGGATGAATTACTA
Organism: Staurois parvus; assembly: GCF_062004578.1. NCBI lineage: Eukaryota > Metazoa > Chordata > Amphibia > Anura > Ranidae > Staurois > Staurois parvus. Next base: position 9,949,952 of record NW_028318095.1, on the reverse strand, counting down.
TGGGGGATGAATTACTATATGGGGGATTAATTACTATGGGGGATGAATTAATATGGGGGATGAATTACTATGGGGGATGAATTACTATATGGGGGATGAATTACTATGGGGGATGAATTACTATATGGGGGATTAATTACTATGGGGGTGAATTACTATGGGGGATGAATTACTATGGGGGATAAATTACTATATGGGGGATTAATTACTATGGGGGATGAATTACTATGGGGGATGAATTACTATATGGGGGATGAATTACTATATGGGGGATTAATTACTATGCTTACTATGGGGGAATATTACTATACTTACTATGGATGACACATACACATCATTCATCTACTCTTGGTCCGGCCCCCGGGTCCAATATATGAACCCATTGTGGCCCTCAAGTCAAAAAGTTTGCCCACCCCTGCTCTAGACTATTCAGGTGAATAGTTAAAGCGGAACTGAAGTTCTGCTGTAAGAAATTACAGGGAGACAGGCTTTTATTGAGAAAGAGACATTCACTATCTTTTCAGGAATAAAATGCCCTTACGTGCCTAATCAATGTCTTCTCCTGCACTGTAAACTGAGCTGTGCACACGCAGCTCAGCTTACAGAATCGGGCTGGGACAAATAGCTCCTGTGCATGTACAGGTGTGATGTTATCCCCCATCGGGCAATGGAAAGACCCAAAAACTGGCACTCAGAAGAAGAAGCCAGTGCTGGTGCAGGACTGTGAGACAGGTGAGTACTAAGCCTTTAGTTCTGCTTTAAATCTGTTAGTAGCAAGATATTCACCAATGTAGCCCTAGCCTAAGGACCCTTTCACGCCACAACGGTCTGCGGTAATTATTGTTTTTCACATATTCTCCAACTGCTCTGTGGTATAATCCAGGGGGGGGGCAGTAATGGAATTCTCCATATGATTAAAGTATTTAGTCTTAAGTTTAGTAAATTTAATCTTTAAACTCTTTGTTTGCGGGCACTGAATTAGTCCAAACGTCTGTTCAAAAATGCCAAAGGATCTTCCTTCTCTTAAAATGGTTCCAGTAACAGCTACCACCACCAGTCCATGTTTAGAATTCACACATTTAAAACGCTCATTATCAATACTTGGCTGAAATTCTAGTCTTTCTTGGTTTGTGAGTTTCAGCAGGAACTCACTCACACATGCAAAACCATCATAGCTGTCAGAAGCATGCTGTCCATTGTCATAATTTATCATCTCAGCTGTGACATTTTCCCAGAACAGATGAGGACCCCAATGCATGGTTTCTGTTTGTCCATATGATGGATTCTGGGAGTTCCAAAGAGGATAGAACTCATTACAGAACACTTGGCCTACCGATTCACAGTGAAATAGCTCTCTTCTTTGCATATCTTTGTTCTTTACCTGCAAGCACATTTTTAATTCGGAACATTAAAGATATATTTTAACCTTGTCTGATTCCATTCATTAACACATAGCAATTTTGATATAAGTATATGTTATCATATTATTAAAATAGTATTGAATGTTACCTAAATTATGTACCAGAATGCCTAAGGAATTTTGAGGGGCCAAACGACTACACCTAACACAAAATTGTCATTAAACACTCGGTAGCCACTTTATTAGGTACACCTGTTCAATTGCTTGGTAACACAAATTGCTAATCAGCTAATCACATGGCAGCAACTCATTTAAGCATGTAGACGTGGGGAAAATGACTAGCTAAAGTTCAAACTGAGCATCAGAATGGGGAAGAAAGGGGATTTAAGTGACTTTGAACGTGGCATGGTTGTTGGTGCCATAAGGGCTGTTTTGAGTATTTCAAAAACTGCTGATCTACTGGGATTTTCATGCACAACCATCTCTAGGTTTTACAATGAATGGTCCAAACAAGAACAAAATATCCAGTGAGTGGCAGTTGTATGGACAAAAATGCCTTGTTGATGTCAGAGTGGGCAGACTGGTTCAAGAGGTAACAGTAACTCATGTCAATATGGACCAAAATCTCTGAGGAATGTTTACAACATCTTGTTGAATTTATGCAACAAAGAATTAAGGCTGTTCTGAAGGCAAAAGGGGTTCCAACCTGGTACTTCCAAGGTGTGGCTAATATAGCGGCCTGTGAGTATACTTTTTATCTATTAGTTGACACTTTTAAAGTAACACAATTTTATTAAAATTCCTTATAACATATAAAAGGTCATACTTATTAGGCCCTTTTCAGCAGGGGATCTGTCCGTTGATCCCCTTCTGAGCAGAGAAGGCGGATGACAGATTTGTGTCCTTTCTGCTTATGCACAGCAGACACAGATACAGCTTGCTCTGCTCTATGGGCGGTCGGGTGTAAATCCCATCTAATCTGCCCAGACAGAGTGGAACAGATACCCTTCCATTTTTTTTTTATATCGGATCAGATTCAAGTTAAGTGGGTATAAACAGACACAAGTCCGTTAACACCCTCCACTCCATGGAGGGTCCAATCAGGTCCACATGGAATACTGACAGGAGGACCCAAATGGACCAATCACATGAAAGGGGCCTTACAATAAACATACATCTTGAATGTTGAACAAAACAGCCTTCTCTAGATGACTAATCCTCTACATATCTTAATATTACTATATCATAGTATAAGGCATAGTATCCATCTTTCCAGTATTCCAGGCACCCAGTCATATGATGAAATTGCTTTTCGCAATGATGTTTCTTCAGGAGGATAAAAGGAGGTTAACACTGCACAATTGCCCATCCAACTATCAAAAAGAGGTTTCAGCAAACCAGTTGTGCCTCCCACAAGGGGCAGTGGAAGCACCCCTGAGCATGCCTAAAAATCTATTTGAATATTCCCAAAGCAGGTTTCTTTAACAAGCACAGATATACAGTAAATGGCTGTCTGTCTGCCAAGTTGTTGTGTTGGGTACTATCATCACTCTTTGGGAGTAAATTTGGGATCATCATGTGCTGATAATGTCCAACAAAAAGATACCAACTTGACAGACAGACAAACACTTATATCTGAAATATAATGGATGCGGCGCTATAACACAAATGTTTAAATAAAACGTCCAAGATATCGATATATAGTGGTTAAGTGACTAATGTGATCCCAAAAAATTATAAAAATAATTATATCACAAGCAGAGTAACATGCGGTGCAAAAACAGTCTTTGTGACAATTTTTCTCCTTCAAAGTGCTGCTTCCATGCAGTGAACGTGAAAAGGATAAGGCTGTGCACTCACCAGATGCACAGTGTTACTGCACATTTAGAGATAAATTATCTCCACTAGATCCACTGGTAGCTTCAAAAGGTCAGGTCACGCCAGATATTCCTCCACCCGCTGGATGTTGCTAGTAATCCGCGGTCACTCTCTTAGGTGGCTCTACACTTATATCTGTACTCTAAATAGGCACCCACTTTGTGAATCAAATAGACCTTTTGCATGCTCACAAACCTTGGACTTTGAAAAATATCCAAGATCCTTCCACTGAGGGGGAACTAATTGTCTCACCGAATCCTTTATTTGATGGCCGTAAGGGCAATTGTGCAATATTAACCTCCCTTTAACCTCCTAAAAAAACATTACTGCAAAATGTGTCAAGGAAAAGACTACTCCTCTCTTTCATAATATGATTGGGTGACTGTAATACTGAAAAGGTAGACAGTATGCCTAATAATATCATATAACATAAAGGATATAACAAACATTTAGGGATTTACTTATATTTATATTATATTATATTTTCCATGAAATCATATTTTTACTGTAATACGTATGTCCTTGCATACCAGTATGTGGCTGGACTTCAAGTGGTTATCCTAGGAAGATGCCTGCAGCTGCAGACATCACCTCGATATTGTTTTTTTCAGCTGGTGGTTAGCTTTCTTGTAAAAGCAATCCTAGCGACTGATTAAAAAGATTTTTTTTAAAATGCCTCCATCAACCATGCTTACGCACAGAGGCGAATGCATGCGCCATTGTCAGATTGAGGGCAGTAATTCTAGCACTAGACCTCCTGTATAAGTCTAAAGTAGTAACCAAAAAATGCTTTTAACCACTTCCCGACCGGCCGTTGTATATAAACGGCCAGACAGTGGCACTGCAGGGTCGGGTGGCCGTCTATAAACGGCCTCCCCGCACCCTGCTTGTGCACGCTCCCTGGGAGCGCGCAGCACCGCGATCCGGTGCCCGCTGTGTCCTCCGGACACAGTGAAACACCGATCGTCGGAGTGTACGAGGTCCCGATCATGTTATCACTGATTGGCCAATCAGTGATCACATGCAAAGTAGTAAGCAAGATGTCACTTCTGACATCATTGCTTACTATGTGTGAAATCTGTGAATGATCACAGAGGTCACATGGTACAAGGCTATTCACAAAAGCCTTGTACCATGTGACAAGCTGTGACCAGTCACAGCTCACTCTGCATTTCTCAATGAGTGCAGGAATGCACACAGAGAGAAAGAGAAATGATTGCTTTTACATCCTATATGGGTGTAAAAGCAATCAGTGTAAAAAAAAAAAAAAAAAAAAAAAATCTTTATCACCCCTCACAAGTAGTACAGTGTCACCATGGTGACACTGTACTGCTAGGGTGACAGTATGTAAAAAAATAAAATAAAAATAAAAAATAATAATATTAAAAAATAAAATAAAAATGTAAAAAAAAATGTTTAAAAATTATAATTTTTGCTTATAAACTAATTTGGATTTTTTTTTTACTAAAAAGATAACGGAATAAATTTTGGCTAAGATTTATAATGAAATATTATTTATTTGGAAAATTTTATTAAAAAAACACTTTTTTAAAAAATTTTTGGACATTTCATTTACATAGCAAAAAAAATACAAATCCCAGTGGTGAATAAATACCACCAAAATAAAGCTTTATCTATCTAAAAAAAATGGTAAAAAATTCATTTGGGTACAGTGTTGCATGTCATTCAAAGTGTGATAGCGCTAAAAGCTGAAAATTGCCCTGGTCAGGAAGGGGGTAAAAGTGTCCGGTCTGGAAGTGGTTAAAGCATCACCTATGGATAATATAATTAACATCGTTTGTCACCGTTGCACAGGCATGATGTGTTTGGTATCCATTTACTCAGGGCAACATCATCTTTTCTATTTTATCAAACAATTGGATATTACATTGTGTTTTTCTGCATTTAAAAAAGTTTATTTTTTCTGAAAAAATTGTGTGTTTGAAAAATCGCTGCTCAAATATCGCTGTAAAACCTACCATTTTATTCTCTAGGGCCTCTGCTTTAAAACAAATATATAATGTTTGTGAGTTTTAAGTAATTTTCTATCAAAAAAAAAAAAATACAGGTTTTTGTATGTAAACAAAAAGTGTTAGCAAATGCTTTTTCTTTAAATGGGTAAGGAATTTTATTACAACTGGATAATCTAAAAAAAATCAACTATTAAATAAAATGATTTTATTCAATCATTTCCCCCTGATGAAGCCACGTGACCGGTGGCGTAACGCGTAGGGGAGGGGCTCTGATGTCACCGCGTGCAGTCGGCTTTTCTGGCGAGTACAGACACAGTGTGTGTTAACACACTGCTACTTTTTCTTCTTAAAGGCTTGTTAATTTTAATGAAAATGTGAGTGTGACAGACAGAGTTTGGCAATAAAAGGAGTTTTATAAGGATAAAGCACTATCTTCTGTTTTTCTTTGCAATTATATATTTGGAGTTTGCTGGAGTAATTCTGGAGGATTGTTCCCCTGGAGGGGAGAAGGAGGGAAGATTCATCCAACCATCCACACACCCATAGATCCATACAAGATAATGAGGAGAGGAGTGACACCAGGTTAACCAGGAAAACTGCAGTTTGGAGAGATTGTTTGAAGGTGATAAGCAGCCAAGCATACTTCATCCTTTTATAGGATAAACTGCGTGATTTAGCCTGTTGAGGCTGGAGATGGAGGTGAGCGCATGATAGAGCTGTATTTATGCTGCAAACGTTTTTGGAACCTGGAGTGTATTCATCTAATTAGCACAGATTTCTCAAAAAGAAAGAGGACTCTTATGTATCAGTCTCTGGATATACAATGATACATTTATTTCCATAGTATAAAGGGATTGTAAAAGCACAGTGGACATTTGTTTTTTTCACATTTTGTTTTTTTCACACTTTATTTATATTAGATTTTATTTTAGTTTATTTTTTACACGTAATCAATGTGTTTTTGATGATAATAAAAGAGGAGCGCAGCACGATATTTAGCTATATATTGGTTGACACTATTGTAAGAGTTGGTGTGATGTGTTTGCCAACCTAAAAAAAAATTTTTTTGATTTAATATATGTTTATTGAATATTTTTGGGTTGTGTTTGCAGAGAATTCACTGTATTGGCTCACAGGTGGACAGTTGGTTTTGGATTTTTATTAAATAAAAAGTATTATTTTAAGATTGTTTTAAGTGTATTGTTTGGCACCTCAAAAGTCCCAAGACATCCTGTTACATGATCTAAGTAACTACCTAATGCTAACAAGACATGGTGCCACAAGCCACCTGTGAGTCCCATAGTTGTTTGAAGTAAAGACAATCTGTAATTTTGTCCTGAATGGACCCACTTATACTCTTTTGCAGCACTGTCTCCCTGCTCTACTGCAGCCCTTGGGAATTATATGATGCTTCCAGGTATGGGGCAGCTTGTGACATCCACCTCTTCCTCTTAGGCCTGATCACCAATTATCTGGTTCAAACACTCTCATGTGAGGAACAGTAGGAAGCATTCAACACTCTGTAAGTTGTAACACAGTCCAGCACAGAATTTGCACAAGGATTGGAATCTCAGTAGCAACTGAAATACAGAATGGTGGGGTAATGCAATGAAGTTGGGTGGGGGTTATTCTTTCAAGAAACTATATCACTTGTGCGTTCCTTCAAGAAAAGAAGATTGTACAAAGCGTATAAACCCATACTGGTCAACAGCAATCAACTTTCAGTGTTTTACCTACCTTGAGTTGATAATAGGTGTATTCTGTTGGTTATTACAGACCACATTTACCCCATTAGCAGGGAAATAATAGATTGTACAAAAAAGACAACATTAATGTCACACTGACCTTAAAATTTTTAGATGATTCCCAGCTAAAAGATCCTTGATGCTGAGAGTAGGCTGAAGACATGGAAACTCTACTGAAGGCATTTGGAGGGTCAGTATTAAAAGCAAAACTGCTCTAAAAAGTGGAGAAATTAAAAACACGTGCATTAATGCCATTTTCATCTAACTCAAGTACAGGAAAATTGAATGTAACCCAAAGTCCAACTGTACTCCAATAATAATTAAAATTCTACATTTATTTTGCAAAATGATAGTAGTGCGTCTTTACCCATAAAGCTTTATTAGTTTGTTAGTATTCAGGGCTAGTATCCACACCTTTTTCTATGTTGCATTAATATAAAGGGGTTATCACTAGATGAAAATGGACTATCAGGTGAGGATGGAGAGCAATATAATTAGTTCAAATAGACCCAGACAATCAGTATTGATAACATTTATTGTATACTTCAGTTATTTATTTTATTTTATTATTTATTTATTACAGGTACTTACTCTCACCAGCCTCTTTATTAGGTACACCTGTTCAATTGCTTGGTAAAACAAATTGCTAATCAGCCAATCACATGGCAGCAACTCAATGCATTTAGGCATCTAGATGTGGTGAAGATAACTTGCTGAAGTTCAAACCGAGCATCAGAATGGAGATGAAAGGGGATTTAATTGACTTTGAATGTGGCATAGTTGTTGGTGGCAGACAGGCTGGTCTGAGTATTTAAAAAACTGCTGATCTACTGGGATTTTCACACACAACCATCTATAGGGTTTACAGAGAATGGTTCAAAAAAGAGAAAATATCCAGTGAGCGGCAGATGTGTGGACAAAAATGCCTTGTTGATGTCAGAGGTCAGAAGAGAATGGGCAGACAGGTTAGAGATTATAGAAAGGCAACAATAACTCAAAATAACAGGAAACGGAGGCTACAAATCGCACAGGCTCACAAAAATTGGATAATATAAGAATGGAAAAATGTTGCCTGATGTCTGATGTGTCTTGATTTCAGCTGCAACATTCAGATGGTAGGACCAGAATTTGGTGTAAACAACATGAAAGCATGGATCCATTCTGCCTTGTATCAACAGTTCAGACCGGTAGTGTGCTTTAATGGTGTGGGAGATATTTTCTTGCCACAATTTGTGCCCCTTAGTACCAACTGAGCATTGTTTAAATGTCATGGCCTACCTGAGTGATGTTGCTGACCATGTCCATTGCTTTATGATTACAGTGTACCCATCTTCTGATGCTACTTCCAGCAGGAAAATGCACCATGTCACAAAGCACAAATCATCTGAAACTGGTTTCTTGAACATGACAATGAGTTCACTGTACTCGAATGGCCTCCACAGTCACCAACTCTCAATCTAATAGAACACCTTTGGAATGTGGTGGAATGGGAGATTTGCATCATGGAAGTACAGTCAACAAATCTGCAGGAATTGCATAATGCTATTATGTCAATATGGACCAAAATCTCTGAGGAATGTTTCCAGCACCTTGTTGAATCTATACCATGAAGAATTAGGGCAGTTCTGAAGGCAAAAGGGGGTACAACCTGGTACTAGCAAGGTATACCTAATTAAATGGCCAGTGTGTGTATATAGCACTGTCAAAAGCACTTTATATATATATATATATATATATATATATATATATATATATATATATATAGTACATTCACATCAGTCTCTGCCCTTACAATCTAAGGTCCCTAATTCACATTCATACACATACTAGGGACAATTTACATAGGATCCAATTAACCTACCAGCATGTCTGTGGGGTGCGGGAGGAAACCCACACAGGCACAGAGAGAACAAGCAAACTTCAGGCAGGTAGTGCTATAGCTGGGGTTTGAACCAATGACCCTTGTGCTGTTAGGTGGAAGTGATAACCGCTTAGCCACTGTGCTGCCCTGTGCTGCAATTAACAGAATTAACATCCAGGTGTGACTGGCATGACACTTTAAAGAAATGTATTAAAATAAAAAATAAAGCCCATCCTATCAGTTTCAAACTCTTTGCAGAGGAACACTCTAGCAATATTATAGCCTGTCAAAAGTTAAAATGACATTTCCTTTCAAATAAATTAATGAGAATGTCAAAGCAGCCTGAAGGCTCAGAGTATATACATTTGCTACAGAAGCCATGTGCACAGTAGCAGATCTTTACACAAAGCTACAAAAGGAGTTCTCTTTTGCCTGGTAGGTTCCTTCAACAGGGACTGTGTACACCCTTCAGGAGAGAACACCTCCAGTTCTCCACACCATGTCCAGAGGAGCATGCTCTGAAGACTCTATCTTTACTGTACCTCCAAAACTCGCCAAAGAAGAGCATCATTCAGTCTACTTAGAGACCATGCTGCTTGTTTGTAACATTGCACATTCTCTAGAAACTGTTTTCCCTCATCACTTTGGGCCACATACAACTCCAGGCTTCCCCCATGAGTCCTCCACCACCAGTCACCAGTGTGACAGATGCCGAGAAAACAGTACACTGGATACAGGGGCAAACAGGCTTGGAATAAAAGAGTATAACCATCCTACTCAGGGGAGGCATCTATTAAATCCGCCTTTATTCTTTTTGCTGATTTACCTTTCCACAAGGAGATCCATTATTACATGAGGTTTGATGTGTTTCATCTGAAACAAAAAAATTCAGAATACATTATTACGCATTGCTCCCTGTTGTTAAGGCATCACAATTAGTGCACACTTATTCTCACTCCTGGTAAAATTCCAAAAAAGAACAATGTGTTCATTTCACAAATCTTTAACACAATGACAAGGCATTTTTTTAACCATGTAATAATTTTTTTTTATTCTCATTGGACTTGAGTGAAATTATAAGTCATGTTTTTTTTATTTTTAATAGGAATCCTTGCCATGGCATTTTAGCTGTGTGAATTAAAGTGAAAGTGACTAAGGCCTGTATAATCTATTCCAACCCTTATACTCTAAAGCCAGATTTTTACTTCCTGCCCCCTCAGGGTAATTATCTTCTATTGTATCTCAAAAACAAACAAAAATTCCCAGCTCATTTACCAGCTAGCCTGCAACAAAACCAAATTAACCCTAATAGTTCATATTAAAAATAACAGGTTTAGTTGCACACATTTCCAAACATACACGAAATTGCCAAAAGTATTGGGACACCCTTCCAAATAATTGGATTTAGGTGTTCCATTTACCTCAACAGGTGTATACATTGAAGCACCTAGGAATGCAGACTGCTTCTACAAACATTTGTGAAAGAATAGGTCGCTCTCAGGAGCTCAGTGAATTCAAGCATGGTACTGTGACAGATTGCCATCTGTGCAATAAGTCCATCCGTGAAATTTCCTTTCTACTAAATATTCCACGGTCAACTGTTAGTGGTATTATAACAAAGTGGAAGCGACTGGAAACAGCAACTCGGCAACGAAGTAGTAGGCCACATCAAATGACAGAGCGGGGTCAGCCCATGCAGAAGCACACAGTGCACAGAATTTGCCAAATGTCTGCAGAGTTAATATCAAAAGACCTCCAAACTTCATGTAGCCTTCGGATTAGCACAACAGTGCATAGAGAGCTTCATGGAATGGGTTTTTTTGGCTAGGCAGCTGCATCTAAGCCTTACATCACCAAGTGCACTGCAAAGGGTCAGATGCAGTGGTGTAAAGCACTGCTGAAGTGCACAATGCGCAGAAGTTGCCAACTGTCTGCAGAGTCAATAGCTAAAGACTTCCACACTTCGTGTGGCCTTCAGACTAGCACAACAATAGTGCATAGAGAGCTTCATGGAATGGGTTTCCATGGCTGAGCAGCTGCATCCAAGTGTAATGCAAAGCATCAAATGCAATGGTATAAAGTACGCTGCCACTGGATTCTAGAGCAGTGGAGACGTGATGAATCACGGTTCTGTCTGGCAATCCGATGGATGTGCCAGGAGAATGGTACTTGCCTGACTGCATTGTGTCAAGTGTAAAGTTTGGTGGAGAGGGGATTATGGTGTGGGGTTGTTTTTCAGGGGTTAGGTTTGGCCCCTTAGTTCCAGTGAAGGGAACTCTTAAGGCGTCAGCATGCCAAGACATTTTGGACAATTTCATACTCACAACTTTGTGGAAACAGTTTGAGGATGGCTCATTTCTGCTCCAACATGACTGCATACCAGTGCACAAAACAAAGTCCATAAAGGCATGGATGAGCAATTTTGGTGTGGAGGAACTTGACTGACCTCAACCCGACAGAACACCTTTGGGATGAATTAGAGCTGAGGATCCAAGCCAGGCCTTCTTGTCCGACATCAGTGCCTGACCTCACAAATGCACTTCTGGAAGAATGGTCAAACATTCCCATAGACACACTCCTAAACCTTGTGGACAGCCTTCTCAGAAGAGTTGAAGCTGTTATAACTGCAAAGGGTGAGCCAACTCAATGTTTAACTCTACGAACTAAGACTGGGATGCCATTAAAGTTCATGTGCCTATGTGTCCCAATACGTTTGGCAATATAGTGTATGTGTAAGCCCCAGTGGCCACATCAAGGTTCCTTGTACTGCGATCCCACCTCTCCTAAGCTGGAGCACATATAACAGTGGATATATTAAGGGAAGGTTTGCCTGAAGGGAGCCCACTCCTTAAAGGTACAGGGACGCACAGGACAACCAACAAGGGCACAATGGTAACTGAAAGTATCCAGTGCAACCCCGCACCAATTCACCAACTATACAAACAAATAACAACCACCCCAACCTATAGCTAGCCTCTGCAGCAAGAAGCACATGAAAGGGACAAACATAAACAAACGTACAACAAACACAAATTCCCAACTCACTTAGCAGCTAGCCAAAACCAAATAAACCTTCTGCTGTGCCCCTACTAGCCCAATTAACTGGCTAGCCTCTATATCCCACAAACAAGATCTGACATTATATACATAAAAGGCACACTTGGACTAGATGTGGAGATATTGAAAGAAATGATATCCCTTTGTATCACTACATTAAAGTCCAATAACTTGAAGAATAGAGGAGAGTGTCTGATTTTGTAGTGAAATTATGAATTTCACATTTTCTAATGCCTCTAAATTAGTTTGTTAAAGTTAACTTCCTAAACAGTTGTTTAGAAATGCTACACATCCCCAAAACATTAACCAAAGTGCACAGGCTTGTCTTTCTGCCCCACTGCCAATCCTCTCTTTGCACCTGCTGGATTTCAATAGCAGCTGTAATAGCTGCTGCTGTCAAAAAAATTAAATACAAAGTGTTTCTGTCTAACCCCTTATTAACCCTTCATTTATCCTAATCAACCCTAAGTGACTTCTTCATTCCCTTCTCCCCTTACCTCTTATTTTTCTGTTGATTATATTTATTTCTATATCCCTAATCATTAATATTTAAACTTTTTTTATTCATCTAGCTCTCTGCTCTAGCCCTCCAGCGCTCACTGGAGTGCTGGACTGTGGAGGGGGTGGTAGCGGCTGGCTCAGACTTTGAGCTGCATGCTGAGAGGCCGAGTCAGCTGCTGGTCAGGCACCTGGGTGGATTCTGACATTAAAGTCATTATCCTTTCAGAGCCTGAAGAGACTCTGTGACAACAACCAATAGCAAGCTTTAGCCACAAGCTTTGGATATACAGTAATTCTCCTTTAAGTAATGACAAAGTTGTTGCCTAATCAACAGGCCCATAGCAGTAATGTAAAAACTACTGTGGTCTAAATGGCTGTACAGGTGTGAGAGCTGAACTGCTGAAAACAGGGAGTGCATACTGATAAGTTAAAAAAAAAATCTAAAGATAAATAAAACAAACAATTAAGAAAAATGTAGTCTGTGTCTTTTCCAGTAATTTTTTTTGTCATTTGATGTTCTTTTATGTTAACCATTTCAATACCGGGCAATTTTACACCTTCCTGCCCAGGCCAGTTTTCACATTTCAGCGCTCTCACACTTTGAATGATAATTGCGCGGTCAGTACCCAAACTAAAATTTTATCATTTTCTTCACACAACTAGAGCTTTCTTTTGGTGGTATTTAATTACCGATGGGGTTTTTATTTTTTGCTAAATTAACAAAAAAAGACCAAAAATTTTGAAAAAAAAACACGTTTTTCTTTGTTTCTGTTATAAAAGTTTACAAATAAATAATTGTTCTTCATAAATTTAGGCCAAGATGTATTCTGCTACATGTCTTTGGTGAAAATAACCCAAATTAGGATGTATTATTTAGTTTGTAGGAAAGGTATAGAGTTCACAAACTATGGGATTTACTGTATCTGAATATTGATCAATCCTGAAGTACTGACAGCCAATCTAATTTCTTGAGGTCCAAGAAAGTCAGAATAGTACAGATATCCCCAAATGACCCCTTTTTGCAGAGTAGACAGTCCAACGTACTTCATAAGAGGAATGGCGAGTTTTTTGAAGTTGTATTTTTTTTGTCATAATTTTTCGGAAAATTAAAAAATTTAAAAAATTATTTTCACTATTTTTTTTTTACATACTGTCACCAGTGCAGTACAGCGTCATCATATAACTGGCATAGCGGTGAACAGGGACACTGACTGGTGACAGTATGAAAAAAAAAATATATATATATATTCTTTTATTTTTTTATTATTTTTAATTTTTTATTACTTTTTTTAATTTTATTTAAGATTTTTTGTTCATATTTTACTATGACCAAAGTAGTACAATGTTGCCATAGTAACATTGTACTACTTTGGGGAAGTGATCAGTATTTTTTTTTTTTACCCAATTTGCTTATAGCAAAGAATTACTTTTCTATAAGCAAGCATTTACCTGAATGACATCGATTCATTCAGGGTTTTTTTTTTTTTTTTTTTTTTTTTTGTGCTTAGCTGTGATTTGGCCACAGCTAATCACATGACATGTGCATGTGACCTGCTGCTGTGACCATTCACAGCTAGGCACTAGTATACAATGGATGGCATGAATGAAGCCATCCATTGTATACAACTGTCATGTGACCTGCTGTGATTGGTCACAGCAGGTCACATGGTACCGGCAATGGGGCCGGTACTCAGATCTGTCATCGGCCGTGTCCGAGGTACACGGCCGGTGACAGATCGCGCGGCTCTGCAACTGCTCAAACTGCGCATGTGCGGGAGGACGCCAAATGGCGTATACCCCGGAAATCTACAGCATTTTTGCGGCCGCCAAACGGCTATAGGCCAGGCGGCTAATGGTTAACAAAATGCTAAATGTTACAGTATGTGCTAAAAAACATCCATTAACAAAAAGATACACTAAAAATACACTGCTCAAAAAAAAAAAAGAATACTTTGAAAACACATCAGATCTCAATGGGTAAACATATCATGCTGGATATCTATACTGATATGGACTGGGTAATGTATTAGGAACATAAGGATGCTCCATGGAAAAGAAAATGATCGACCTACAGAGGACTGAATTCAAAGCCACCCCGAAAATCAAAGTGAAAAAATGATGCAGCAGACTAGTCCATTTTGATGACATTTCATTACAGCAACTCAAAATGGTACTTAGTAGTTTGTATGGCCCCCAGGTGCTTGTATGCATGCCTGACAACGTCAGGGCATGCTCCTAATGAGACAAAGGATAATGTCCTGGGGTATTTCCTCCCAGATCTGGACCAGGGCATCACTGAGCTCCTGGACAGTTTGAGGTTCAACCTGGCTGCATTGGATGGACCGAAACATGATATCCTAGAGCTATTCTATTGGATTTAGGTCAGGCGAGCGTGGGGGCCATTCAATGGTATCAATTCCTTCATCCTCCAGGAACTGCCTGCATACTCTCGCCACATGAGGCTGGGCATTGTCATGCACCAGGAGGAGCCCAGGACCCACTGCACCAGCATAGGGTCTGACAATGGATCCAAGGATTTCATCCCGATACCTAATGGCAGTCAGGGTGCTGTTGTCTAGCCTGTAGAGTTCAGTGCGTCCCTCCATGGATATGCCTCCGCAGACAATCACTGACCCACCACTAAAATGGTCATGCTGAACGATGTTACAGGCAGCATAACGTTCTCTTTGGCTTCTCCAGACCCTTTCATGTCTGTCACATGTGCTCAGGGTGAACCTATGCTCACCTGTGAAAAACCCAGGGCACCAGTGGTTGATCTGCCAATTCTGGTGTTCAGTGGCAAATGCCAATCAAGCTCTATGGTGCTGGGAAGTGAGCACAGGGCCCACTAGAGGATGTTGGGCCCTCAGGCCACCCTAATGAAGTCTGTTTCTAATTATTTGGTCAAAGACATTCCCACCAGTGGCCTGCTGGAGGTCATTTTGTAGGACTCTGGCAGTGCGCATCCTGTTCTTCCTTGCACAAAGGAGCAGATACCAGTCCTGCTGATGGGTTAAGGAGCCTCTACGGCCCTGTCCAGCTATCCTAGAGTAACTGCCTGTCTCCTGGTATCTCCTCCATGCTCTTGAGACTGTGATGGGAGACTGTGCTTGCCTTCTGGCAATGGCACATATTTATGTGCCATCCTGAGGAGTTGGACTGCCTGTGTAACCTCTGTAGGGTCTAGGTATTGCCTTATGCTACCAGTAGTGACCCTAGACAAATGCAAAACTAGTGAAAAACTCTCAGAAAAGATGAGCAGGGAAAAAAATGTCAGTGGCCTCCACTTGTAAAACCATTCCTGTTTTGGGGAACATCTTGGTGCATCTGTTGTTAATTTCATTAACACCAAAGCAGCTGCAAATGATTAACAACCCCCTCTGCTACTTAACTGACCAGATCAACATCCCAGGAGTTTAATTGACTTGATGCTATACTCTGATTAAAAAGTGTTCCTTTAATTTTTTTTGAGCAGTGTATACTGTATATTTTATATATTTTTAAGAGTGGAAATGTGTTTTTTTTCTTAGAGAAACAAAATACACTAAAGAAGTGAAATAAAACCCTCAGGAGCCATTTAATGCTCACTAAGGCTTAAAAGAATTACCCTAAAACCATCTTAATTTCAACTTCCTCTATGAAATTTTATCAAAATATTAGCAAATTTGTTTTAGTGAAATTACTTTATTGAAATGCAGGCAAACAATCCTCCAAGTCTGCCAGCAGTTTGCCCCAGGGTAGATGAGCTGTAAGTATCCAGTATACTAGTCCATCAACAAATGAGCATAAAATGTGCAGTGGAATCAATGATCACCAATTTAGACTGCCCTACACTGGGTGTGTAAGGAGGAAAGTGCCAAAAGCAGAATGTAAAATTCAGATTTCATTTTATTTAGAATTTTTCATTGTATATATAAGGTTTAACAGGCACCTGGAATGATCATCAGAGTAATTACCCTTCACATCCCTTCAAATTTATCAATCTAGAACAAGCTTTGTTCAACAATACCAAGCCCTAACAAGGAAGGAGGGGGTGGTTTTTAACTCCTAAAACACATTGGACTTTCATTATATAAGAGTGTAACGGTATAGGAATATTAAATCTGTAAATCATTATTTTTTTACACGGTCCACCTTGCACACCCAGCCCCTGCTTGAGCAAAGAGCTGACCATTGGCCACCACTCTTGGGAGAGCTACCCAAGGATAATTTTCCCTCTTCACTACTAATACTTGACTGAGAACACCTACAACTTTAGCACCTGACATCTTTCTTCTACTTTCCAGGACTACACTGAAAGGCAGGGAAGCAATTTGGATCTTTTTTTTTTTCCAGAAATGTGTTACTGACAGTCAGCAATATAATATTTGAGTGACTTTGCTTCCCTTGGCTGACCTTCTTACCTTGGCAATGGCCAATGTTGGCTGTGCAGAAATCCAGCTTTACACAACACATGTTTATGGTGGTCATTTAATCCTAATTTGTTGTTAATGACCAGTATAATATACCCTAGACCAAATTGAGGAGGTATGTTTTTTCTTTTACTACGATCAAAAGCAATCACAGTAACCACTTGCTGGTTGCAATAGCAATACCATGTTAATACACAAAAGCCTACATTTTAATTTGGTTCCTGCTATGTATGCTTTCTTCATTTAATATTCAATCACACACCTGACTTACATGTATTAGATGTCTGTAAAAGTGCCTTGACTTGCTCCTCTGTTTGTTTTGCTAAATCCTTCATAAGCGTGGCCTGAAAATCTTGCTGTTGTTGCTGGAGTTGCCCAGAAATTAAGTTGTTTTGCTGCTGTATCAAGTTCTTGATTTGCTGTGACAAATCTGTAAAGACCTGCAGTTGATGGTTCTGGTTTTCTTTTAGTTGGAGCAGTAGATTCATAATAGTGTCATGTTGATAGAGTTGTTGGCCATCCTGGTTATTCTTTAATAATTGAACATAGAACTCTCTTTGCATATCCAAAAGCTTCTGTAATAAGTGACATTGTTGGTCCTGTTGTTGCTCACTTATCAGTTTAATACAATGTTCAATGTATGCAAAGACCTATGTGCAGAAAAAGAAAAACTGCTTCAACAGCTTCATTTAAAATGTCATTGAGATTGGATGTCAATAGGCTGACTCACAATTCTTATCTTACAAATATAAATATCACAAGCCTGAATGATGGAGTATCACAATACCACATCCCTTTTATATATAGGAAAATAAAGAATATCTATTGATGGGACTTTAAAGCTGTCAAACAACGATAAAACATTTGTCTAAAAAACAATGTTTTTTATACAGTTTTGTATTAAAAAGCATGTGGGTCTGATATTAACACTTTAAAAACCATGAATTGCAGTAAGTTCTCATTTTCAAAAGATCCCTACTACCCCTGGGGATTTCGTATGTTATACCCTCTACACACATATATATAATAAGTGTATTATGTATCATAGTGGCCCTCCTTGGTTCAATACATCATGTAGCATGTGTGTTGGGTTCAACATAAGAAGCAAAGTTTGCCAACTTTTACACATTCCACAGTGAGCTTTATCAGGAAGGTAGAGGTACACTATTATATCAACAACAATGGGTACATAAATACCAAGATTTTGTAAATACCATATACATTAGAGCAAAACCTAGACACAATGAAAGTACATAGTACTAATCAGAACCATGTGTATGATGAATGCCGCAAACTTAGGACTAAAAAAGATCCAAAAATTAAAGTTTATTTTAGGTTGTGTTTAGGTTTATATGCCTTCTTCTGGATCCACTGTGGGTTTAAGGTTCTATGTATACAGGTTTTCTATTTATTTAATTATTTATTCATGCATTCATTCATTTTGGTATCAGTTGAAGTTGAGGAAATTTCTCAATTATCCCTTCTTTAGCACATACTAAAAAAACAACAAACAGACAGTTCTAAGCCTTCTGTTAAAGCTTTATTTATTTTCTTGTATTTTGCTTTGTCTGGTTTCCCCTTTCATCCCTAATCAATATGCTAACACAATTTTTTAAGTAAAAATCTTTCTATTTTTATTATATACCTTATATTACACACACATACACACATACAATATGTGACCTTTACGGTAACATACTCTCTCTCACATTTGGGATAAGCCCTCATTTGTTTTATTATGGATTCATCCAGCCTTTTTATAAATTTTTGTTTTAATTTTACTGATCGACCTGGTTGATCTTACCCATTGATTGGCTAGCATATGGAGCTACTGATCACATAGATTGAAGTGCATCTTTAGACTACACCCAGTTTTCTTATTTAGGTTTAGCTGACATCTATACTTTTGTGTAGAATTATTATATTACAGTCCCTCAAAGCTAAAATAGCTTATATTTAATTTTCTCCTAATCTGTCTTTCACAAATGAATGAATTTTGAGTTCTCTTTAAATTAACTGGTAATTATGGATGAGCTCAATGTGAACATCTGAACATGGAATGTTTAGAACCTCAAATGTTTAGGGTTTCTGGCTGTCAATGATTGCTAAGGAAACTTGCTGCATCCTTACCAAACACTATCATCTCCCAGCCCGTTCACTTGCATGGTTGGGAATCCCAGACCACATAGGCAAATGAGCGAGGATCAGAGAGGTTATATCATTGCTTAAATATGGCTGCCTGGAAGCCTGGTTGAGGTAGGCTGCACAAAAGAGTGAAACCAGTATTAGTATGACAGCACTCAAGCCTTGAATGGCAACTCTGGAATATTTTTACATTCGCATTTACCTCTGGGACTGACCACTGTTCTACTTTTTTTGTAGTCTCCATTTCTTCATGTTGGACATATTGGTCTTTTACATCATCTCTTGTCTGCAGATAAGATAGACATTGATCACTAATCAGACTTAAATTAAAAAACATTTTGAGGTTATAAAAACAGTACAAATAGCAACAATGACATACAAAGTATATACAGTATAACCTGAGCCACCAGTCACATTTCAGTCTATTGTTGTAGGACCAGCCAAAGATGATAGCTTATTGGCTGATTTGTTATATTGCAGTTTATATATTTCTGGTGTCTGAGAAGCTGCCAGTGTGCTTTATTTGAATCTGTATGAGTTGGAAAGTTTATCAAAAACAGAGTGCATATTTCCATTACAAATATTTAGGTACAAACTATTATTATTGTATATAAGGCTGGGTACCCTTTGATGGGTTACTTAGAAGACATTGCAGAATGGCAACACTACTGTTTGGTGGTCATCTCTACATATCGTGGAGCTCTGCATTTCCCTTCCAAGTGATCATAATTATATGCTATTAGGACCTATCTCCTTTATATGCAGTCAGTGTCGCACTCCATTACATTGACAAGTCAGAGGGAAAAGAGACCTGTTACATTGGTGGTCATTGTAGTGTTCCTTTACATTGATTGCTAGTAAAGGTATTCCTCAATGGGGCAGTGCCACCCTTACATTGGTGGTCAGTGTAGGGCTCTATAATGTTGATGGCCAATGGGTCAGTGTAGCGTTTCCTTACATTGGTGGTCATTGTAGTGCTCCGTTACAATGGCAGTCAATGGGAAAAAAGCACAGTTACATAGGTGGTCAGTAGAAAGAATACCCTGTCACACTGGTGGTCAGTAAGTGGAATGGCGTCTTTGATTGGTGGTCTGTGTAGTGTCCCCTTACATTGCGGCTCAGTGATAAGAAAGCTCCTTTCTTTGTTTGTCAGTGGAAATATTTCCTCTCTGCTAATAAGTCATGGTGTCAATGGTTATGTGCACTATTTGGGAGATGAGAGGAGAAGCTCCACTTATCCTGCACCATGCGGTGTTGGTGCAGAAACTAAGCAGCTACCATCATGCACCATTGAAGTGCATCTTTAGACTACACCCAGTTTTCTTATTTAGGTTTAGCTGACATCTATACTTTTGTGTAGAATTATTATATTACAGTCCCTCAAAGCTAAAACAACTTATATTTAATTTTCTCCTAATCTGTCTTTCTCAAATGAATGAATTTTGAGTTCTCTTTAAATGAACTGGTCATTATGGATGAACTCAATGTGAACATCTGAACATGGAATGTTTAGAACCTCAAATGTTTAGGGCTTCTGGCTGTCAAGGATTGCTAAGGAAACTTGCTGCATCCTTACCAAACACTATCATCTCCCAGCCCGTTCACTTGCATGGTTGGGAATCCCAGACCACATAGGCAAATGAGCGAGGATCAGAGAGGTTATATCATTGCTTAAATATGGCTGCCTGGAAGCCTGGTTGAGGTAGGCTGCACAAAAGAGTGAAACCAGTATTAGTATGACAGCACTCAAGCCTTGAATGGCAACTCTGGAATATTTTTACATTCGCATTTACCTCTGGGACTGACCACTGTTCTACTTTTTTTGTAGTCTCCATTTCTTCATGTTGGACATATTGGTCTTTTACATCATCTCTTGTCTGCAGATAAGATAGACATTGATCACTAATCAGACTTAAATTAAAAAACATTTTGAGGTTATAAAAACAGTACAAATAGCAACAATGACATACAAAGTATATACAGTATAACCTGAGCCACCAGTCACATTTCAGTCTATTGTTGTAGGACCAGCCAAAGATGATAGCTTATTGGCTGATTTGTTATATTGCAGTTTATATATTTCTGGTGTCTGAGAAGCTGCCAGTGTGCTTTATTTGAATCTGTATGAGTTGGAAGGTTTATCAAAAACAGAGTGCATATTTCCATTACAAATATTTAGGTACAAACTATTATTATTGTATATAAGGCTGGGTACCCTTTGATGGGTTACTTAGAAGACATTGCAGAATGGCAGCACTACTGTTTGGTGGTCATCTCTACATATCATGGAGCTCTGCATTTCCCTTCCAAGTGATCATAATTATATGCTATTAGGACCTATCTCCTTTATATGCAGTCAGTGTCGCACTCCATTACATTGACAAGTCAGAGGGAAAAGAGACCTGTTACATTGGTGGTCATTGTAGTGTTCCTTTACATTGATTTCTAGTAAAGGTATTCCTCAATGGGGCAGTGCCACCCTTACATTGGTGGTCAGTGTAGGGCTCTATAATGTTGATGGCCAATGGGTCAGTGTAGCGTTTCCTTACATTGGTGGTCATTGTAGTGCTCCGTTACAATGGCAGTCAATGGGAAAAAAGCACAGTTACATAGGTGGTCAGTAGAAAGAATACCCTGTCACACTGGTGGTCAGTAAGTGGAATGGCGTCTTTGATTGGTGGTCTGTGTAGTGTCCCCTTACATTGCGGCTCAGTGATAAGAAAGCTCCTTTCTTTGTTTGTCAGTGGAAATATTTCCTCTCAGCTAATAAGTCATGGTGTCAATGGTTATGTGCACTATTTGGGAGATGAGAGGAGAAGCTCCACTTATCCTGCACCATGTGGTGTTGGTGCAGAAACTAAGCAGCTACCATCATGCACCATTGAAGTGCATCTTTAGACTACACCCAGTTTTCTTATTTAGGTTTAGCTGACATCTATACTTTTGTGTAGAATTATTATATTACAGTCCCTCAAAGCTAAAACAACTTATATTTAATTTTCTCCTAATCTGTCTTTCTCAAATGAATGAATTTTGAGTTCTCTTTAAATGAACTGGTCATTATGGATGAACTCAATGTGAACATCTGAACATGGAATGTTTAGAACCTCAAATGTTTAGGTCTTCTGGCTGTCAAGGATTGCTAAGGAAACTTGCTGCATCCTTACCAAACACTATCATCTCCCAGCCCGTTCACTTGCATGGTTGGGAATCCCAGACCACATAGGCAAATGAGCGAGGATCAGAGAGGTTATATCATTGCTTAAATATGGCTGCCTGGAAGCCTGGTTGAGGTAGGCTGCACAAAAGAGTGAAACCAGTATTAGTATGACAGCCCTCAAGGCTTGAATGGCAACTCTGGAATATTTTTACATTCGCATTTACCTCTGGGACTGACCACTGCTCTACTTTTTTTGTAGTCTCCATTTCTTCATGTTGGACATATTGGTCTTTTACATCATCTCTTGTCTGCAGATAAGATAGACATTGATCACTAATCAGGCTTCAATTAAAAAACATTTTGAGGTTATAAAAACAGTACAAATAGCAACAATGACATACAAAGTATATACAGTATAACCTGAGCCACCAGTCACATTTCAGTCTATTGTTGTAGGACCAGCCAAAGATGATAGCTTATTGGCTGATTTGTTATATTGCAGTTTATATATTTCTGGTGTCTGAGAAGCTGCCAGTGTGCTTTATTTGAATCTGTATGAGTTGGAAGGTTTATCAAAAATAGAGTGCATATTTCCATTACAAATATTTAGGTACAAACTATTATTATTGTATATAAGGCTGGGTACCCTTTGATGGGTTACTTAGAAGACATTGCAGAATGGCAGCACTGCTGTTTGGTGGTCACCTCTACATATCGTGGAGCTCTGCATTTCCCTTCCAAGTGATCATAATTATATGCTATTAGGACCTATCTCCTTTATATGCAGTCAGTGTCGTACTCCATTACATTGACAAGTCAGAGGGAAAAGAGACCTGTTACATTGGTGGTCATTGTAGTGTTCCTTTACATTGATTGCCAGTAAAGGTATTCCTCAATGGGGCAGTGCCACCCTTACATTGGTGGTCAGTGTAGGGCTCTATAATGTTGATGGCCAATGGGTCAGTGTAGTGTTTCCTTACATTGGTGGTCATTGTAGTGCTCCGTTACAATGGCAGTCAATGAGAGAAAAGCACAGTTACATAGGTGGTCAGTAGAAAGAATACCCTGTCACACTGGTGGTCAGTAAGTGGAATGGCGTCTTTGATTGGTGGTCTGTGTAGTGTCCCCTTACATTGCGACTCAGTGATAAGAAAGCTCCTTTCTTTGTTTGTCAGTGGAAATATTTCCTCTCAGCTAATAAGCCATGGTGTCAATGATTATGTGCACTATTTGGGAGATGAGAGGAGAAGCTCCACTCATCCTGCACCATGTGGTGTTGGTGCAGAAACTAGGCAGCTACCATCAGGCCAGAGATCAATTCATCTTTGTTTAAGAAACCCCTAATAACCTAGAGGTCAGAAAAGAGGATTTTTGTACGGAACAGCTGAAAGATTCCACACTTAATAGAGCCCGAGAAAACATTAAAATAATTGATGGGGAACCAGTTGAAAATGATGTAGGGTTGTCTTTTCCTGTATCAAGTAACTGTGACTTGCTGTATCAAGTGGTAAAGCGAGGGGAGGAGGTGGTAGAACAGTTAGTGGTCCCCAAACCCTTTCGCCGGATGGTACTAGATTTAGCCCATGGGCATATAATGGGGGGACACTTGGGTGTAGAGAAAACAAAGGAGAGGATAACCCAGAGATTCTTTTGGCCCTGCTTGCATGGAGATGTCAAAGCGTATTGTGAGTCATGCCCGGAATGTCAGTATTCTGCGCCCTCACCCCATTTTTGCAGTCCGCTAGTACCCCTACCCATAATTGAAGTACCGTTTGAAAGAGTGGGCATGGATCTAGTGGGTCCAGTAGTAAAGTCTGCCCGGGGCCATCAGCACATACTGGTGATACTTGACTATGCCACCTGGTATCCTGAAGCCATTCCCTTACGTAATACTTCCGCTAAATCTATCGCCAAAGAGCTTTGTCCGGGTGTTTAGTTGTGTAGGTATTCCAAAGGAGATCTTAACGGATCAGGGCACGCCATTTATGTCTAGAGTTATGAAAGAGTTATGCAAATTGTTCAAAATCTCCCATCTCCGTACCTCGGTCTACCACCCCCAAACCGATGGGCTAGTGGAGAGGTTTAACAAGACCCTTAAGAATATGTTAAAAAAGGTGGTGGACAAGGATGGGAGAAATTGGGATTTCTTGCTACCATACCTTATGTTTGCTATACGAGAAGTACCTCAGGCATCTACGGGGTATTCACCTTTTGAACTTCTGTATGGTAGACATCCCAGGGGGTTGCTAGATGTCGCAAAAGAAACCTGGGAGACAGAGTCCACGCCCTATAAAAGTATCATCGAGCATATTTCACAAAGGCAGGATAGAATCGCAGCTGTTATGCCGCTTGTACGGGAACACATGGAGCAAGCCCAGGAGGTCCAGAAAAGGGTTTACAACCGGGGTGCCAGGATCCGTACCTTCAACCCTGGGGATAGAGTGCTGGTGCTAGTCCCCACCGTGGAAAGTAAATTCCTCGCAAAGTGGCAAGGTCCCTTTGAAATTAGGGAGAAAGTGGGGGAAGTAAATTATAAAGTTTACCAGCCAGGGAAAAGGAAACCCGAGCAACTCTATCATGTTAATCTCTTAAAACCTTGGAAAGACAGGGAAAGTTTGTTGGCAGTACCAAGCCCCCAAAAGGGCGTGGTCCCCGTGGCCCCTCAGGTACCTATAACTGAAACCTTGTCAGTAGTCCAACAGAATGATGTTAAGGAGTTCGTGAGAAAGAATGGAGATTTCTTCTCTCACCTACCTGGACTGACCACGGTCATACAGCATGACATAGTTACCCAGTCGGGGGTCCGTGTCAATGTAAAGCCCTATAGAATACCCGAGGCCAGGCAGGAAGCGGTGGCAAAGGAAATAAAGGACATGTTAGAGTTGGGAGTGATCGAGGAATCTCACAGTGAGTGGTCAAGTCCCATAGTGTTGGTCCCAAAACCAGATGGAACCATTCGTTTATGTAATGATTTCAGGAAAATGAACAGTGTGTTTAAATTCGATGCGTACCCGGTGCCTCGGGTGGATGAGCTCATTGACAGGTTGGGAACGGCTCGGTACATAACCACCTTAGATTTGACGAAAGGCTATTGGCAGATTCCTTTAACGGAATCTGCAAAAGAAAAGATGGCATTCTCTACCCCCAAGGGGTCCTTTCAGTATAAGCGGATGCCGTTTGGTTTGCATGGGGCTCCTGCATCATTCCAAAGAATGATGGACAAAACGCTAAGACCACATCGCCAATACTCAGCTGCCTATTTGAACGATGTCATCATCCACAGTCCAGACTGGGAGTCTCATTTGTCCTGCTTGCAATCGGTAGTAGATTCGCTTAGGAAAGCAGGTCTTACCGCCAACCGCAAAAAGTGTGCCATAGGCTTGGAGGAGGCCAAATATCTTGGCTACATCATTGGTCGAGGTCTCATTAGGCCTCAGATAAATAAAATTGAGGCAATTCAAAAGTGGCCCCAACCTGTAAATAAGAAACAAGTCCGGGCCTTTCTTGGGATCACAGGATACTACAGGCGGTTTATTCCAAATTTTGCCACCATTGCCGCCCCACTGACAGATCTGACAAAAGGTAGGGGGTCGGTCATGGTTAAGTGGAATCCTGAGGCAGAGACCGCATTTCAAAGGTTGAAACAAGCTCTCTGTGCCCAACCTGTGCTGGTGACCCCAGATTTCACAACAGACTTTGTGGTACAGTCTGATGCCTCTGATGTGGGACTTGGTGCTGTACTGTCCCAAATCAGAGAAGGAGAGGAGCACCCCGTGGTCTTCCTGAGTAGGAAGCTTAACAAACATGAGAGAAATTATGCAATTGTTGAGAAGGAATGTTTGGCCATCAAATGGGCCTTGGAGGCCCTGAAATATTATCTGTTGGGAAGACAGTTCAAATTGGTTACTGATCATGCCCCGCTCAAGTGGATGTGTGATAATAAGGAGAAAAACAGTCGAGTGACAAGGTGGTTTCTCACGCTACAAGCGTTCAAATTCACAGTGGAACACAGAGCGGGGAAACTTCAGGAGAATGTAGATGCCCTTTCCCGGGTCCATTGCTTGGTTGGGACAGTTGCTCAGCCGCAGGGGCTTGAGCAGAGGGGGGGATATGTGACAGTATGAACGGCAAGGTGATAGATGGACGCTATGTGTCACCTAGCATGCGGTCATACTTTGAGGTTTAAGGTGGAGTCCACTCCGGGTTTTCGGGGCCGCAATAGCAGAGGTGGTTCCGGATCGGATTTTGTGCTCTACTGATAACCACCACGGGTGGTATAAATAAGACAGGGCTAGAGCAAGGAGTGGCTCGTGGCCTGGGACTCAGAGAGCTATTCTGAGAGAGCTGTGTGTGCACTATACCTACAAGAAAAGGTTTGCGTTTGTTTTGTTTTTGGGTGACAGGGAGAAGCCCTTCACCTCTGACAGAGGAAAAGTTTCATGTTTAGTTAGTGCCTGGATGGCAAGGGTTTATTTTGCTGTTTTGCTTGTTTGGACATTTTTGCAAACCTGTAAATAAAGCTGACAACCAGTCAGATTTTAAGAAAGCCTGCTGTGCGGTCTACCCTTTTTCCCAGGGAAGGTGATCCCCCACCTGAGCTAACCCCAATATATATATATATATATATATATATATATATATATATATATATATAAGATGAATATGTGATCATATGCCAATGGAAAGTCCTTATAATGTGATAGTCCGTGTTTAAACAAAGTGAAAAGGTGGAAATGTAAAATTAAAAAAATTTAAATTAACAACCAGTCCACATTCAAGATGCAACCCTACTATTGATTAGTACACTCCAAACATGACAGTAACACCCGTTGTGCCAAACATAAAACATGCTCCACCTTAAATGTGAATTGGCCGCTCACCTCAAGGATGAGACCTATATATATATATATATATATATACAGTTGCAAGAAAAAGTATGTGAACCCCTTGGGATTACATGAAGTTTTGCATGAATTGGGCAGAAAATGTGCTCTGAACGTCATCTAAGTCACTACAATAGAAGAACACAGTCTGCTGAACATAATACTACACAAACATTAGATGTTGCCATGGTTTAATTGCACATAACATGTAAACATTCACAGTGCAGGGAGGAAAAAGTATGTGAACCTTTGGACTTAATAACTGGTTGACCCTCCTTTGGCAGCAATAACCTCAACCAAACGTTTCCTGTAGTTGCAGATCAGACCTGCACAATGATCTGGAGTCATTTTGGACCACTCCTCTTCACAAAACTGTTTCAGTGTAGCAATATTCTTGGGATGTCTGGTGTGAATCACTCTCTTAAGGTCATGCCACAGCATTTCAATCGGGTTGAGGTCAGGACTCTGACTGGGCCACTCCAGAAGGCGTATTCTGTGCTGTTGCAGCCATTGTTTTGTTGAGTTACTTGTATGCTTTGGGTCATTGTCCTGTTGCATCACCCATCCTCTGTGGAGCTTCAGTTGGCAGACAGATGGTCGTACGTTTTCCTGCAAAATGTCTTGATAAACTCTGGAATTCATTTTCCCATCAATGACAACAATCCGTCCAGGCCCTGAGGCAGCAAAGCAGCCCCAAACCATGATGCTCCCTCCGCCATGTTTTACAGTGGGGATGAGGTTTTGATGTTGGTGTGCTGTGCCTTTTTTTCTCCACACATAGTGTTGTGTGTTCTTCCCAAACAACTCAATCTTGGTTTCATCTGTCCACAGTATATTTTGCCAGTAGTGCTGGCAAAGTCACAACAATAGAAGAACACAGTCTGTTGAACATAATACTACACAAACGTTAGATGTTGCCATGGTTTAATTGCACATAACATGTAAACATTCACAGTGCAGGGAGGAAAAAGTATGTGAGGCCCTAGCTTAATGACTTCTCCCAGAGCTAATTGGAGCCAGGAGTGAGCCAACCTTGACTCCAATCAGTGTGATGATATTGGATGTGTTGCTGACAGCTGTCCTGCCCTTAAAAAACACACACTTGTTTTGGGTTTACTGGTTTCAAGAAGCACTGATGTGAACCATGCCTCGCAGAAAAGAGCTCTCAGAAGACCTACGATCAAGAATTGTTCACTTGCATGAAGCTGGAAAGGGTTACAAAAGTAACTCCAAAAGCCTTGATGTTCATGTGTCCATGGTAAGACAGACTGTCTACAAATGGAGAAAGTTTAGCACTGTTGCTATACTGTGGACAGATGAAACCAAGATTGAGTTGTTTGGGAAGAACACACAACACTATGTGTGGAGAAAAAAAGGCACAGCACACCAACATCAAAACCTCATCCCCACTGTAAAACATGGCGGAGGGAGCATCATGGTTTGGGGCTGCTTTGCTGCCTCAGGGCCTGGACGGATTGTTGTCATTGATGAAAAAAATGAATTCCAGAGTTTATCAAGACATTTTGCAGGAAAACGTACGACCATCTGTCCGCCAACTGAAGCTCCGCAGAGGATGGGTGATGCAACAGGACAATGACCCAAAGCATGCAAGTAATTCAACAAAACAATGGCTGCAACAGTACAGAATACGCCTTCTGGAGTGGCCCAGTCAGAGTCCTGACCTCAACCCGATTGAAATGCTGTGGCATGACCTTAACCTCCCTGGCGGTATTCCCGAGTGTAGCTCGGGGTAACATTTCAGTACCAAAAGCGGTAACCCCGAGCTACACTCGGGAATACCATGCGGCACTGCTCCGGCATGTGTTCTTCACTTACCTTACCCTGCGCTCCCACGATGTGTCCCCTGCAGCGTCCCCGGCCATCTCCTCCGGCCGATGCCGGCATCCGGCTTCTGTGTCCTGTCCCTGTGACGTCGGGACGTACGGGCGCCGCCGCCGCTGCCGGCGGCGGGAAATTTAAAAATTTTAAAAAATGTCATTTTTTTTTTTTTTACATTTTACATAGTAAAACATTGCTGTCTCAACCAATTTCACATACATTTTGTCCCGAGTGCTTTGTCCGGCGCCCTGCCTGCATTTTGTCTGTTCTTTCTGCCTGGAAACTGAGAAACGTCCATGGCGTCCAAAAAGTGTCCCTTTAGGTCAAAAGCGGTTTTAGACCGGCTAGAGAACAGCGATAGTAAATCAGAACCACTTGCAGAATTGAGTGATAATGATTCGTGGGGGAAATTCGTCATCAGACACTGAAAACGATTTTGCGACTGAGCTCAGCGATGTGCGAACTTGGCGCTATATTTCAAATTTCAGTGTTTTTGGTTTGATTATATTATTGAATTAAATTTTTTATTATTTTTATATTATTTTTATGATTATTTATTAAATTATAATTTATGATTTTGTGTTTCAAATTTTATCCTCCCCGGGATGTTTACTAGACTCTTGTTCGGACAGATTTCAGTGAGTTATTCCTAAATATTACAGGCTTACAATTAAAAAAATACATATTTCCATGCAAAAAAATGGTACCGCTTTCAGCACCAAAAATCTGAAATAATCATACCGCCAGGGAGGTTAAGAGAGCGATTCACACCAGACATCCCAAGAATATTGCTACACTGAAACAGTTTTGTGAAGAGGAGTGGTCAAAAATTACTCCAGATCATTGTGCAGGTCTGATCTGCAACTACAGGAAACGTTTGGTTGAGGTTATTGCTGCCAAAGGAGGGTCAACAAGTTATTAAGTCCAAAGGTTCACATACTTTTTCCTCCCTGCACTGTGAATGTTTACATGTTATGTGCAATTAAACCATGGCAACATCTAATGTTTGTGTAGTATTATGTTCAGCAGACTGTGTTCTTCTATTGTTGTGACTTAGATGACGTTCAGAGCACATTTTATGCCCAATTCATGCACAACTCCACGTAATCCCAAGGGGTTCACATACTTTTTCTTGCAACTGTAAATAAAAAGCAATGCACTCACATATGCACAATAAGGTATGCCCCAAACTGAATTCCAATACGGTACAACTTTCTTCCTACTTCCGGTTTCGGACGTAACCGAAGCTCCATTCTCCAACGCATTGTTTCACAATGCACATGACTTCCTCTGGGTTGAAGTCCAGCAAGCATTAGTGGCTTGTATGGAACACGGAAGTAATTACATTGCCATGATGACAGAAATCATTGTGAAATTGATTCACCATTGACAATAAGAACCATTAGATGGCTGTACACTTAAAAGGAACCATTATATAGAGTTTCAAACAATAAAAATATATATGAAAATAATCGGAATGCTATAAAATAAAATATTCTGAAACAATTTATCCTACTTGAAATCCATAATTAAATATAGGATGATATATACATAAATGATATTAAGAGTTAAATGAAATAAACATAAAAGCATTAAATGAAAACATATTATGATATAATTCAATAAATAGATGTGTATAAATGAATGAACAAATAAAATTTAAATAAAGATAAAAATAGACAATATGTTAATAAGATTATCCTATCACTAGTCACTGATGGGAGGTGCCAGGTAGATAATTTAATAGTTAGAGAAAAGCTGGAAAGTGGAAAGCAGTTAATATCAAATTCTATATTCATACCTGAGGGGGCCATAGTACAGAGTTCAAGAATCCATTTTGACCCGCTCTGACTTAGAGCTCTCACTTTATTACTACTTCTCCAATGTTTTTTGTAGCTCTCTATCCCCCAGAATGTTAAACCGGTCCCCCAGCTATGTTATGCTATTTATTTTATTGTAATGTTACTCATTTTTTACAATTGATGGTTTAATTCTTATAGTGACAGTTAATTTGCAACACTGGATCATGGTATCAAATGGCACAGACAGCACTACACCATTGTTTTTAGGTTTGGGATTTTGCATAAATACTCTGAAACTTGGAACAATCTTGTCTTGTCTTAGGAGGAAGAGATTGCAGCCTAGGGGGACTGTTTGCCCTCTGGGAAAGCCTGCCATGCGTCTACTGTTTATCAAGGTCCCAGCTTTGTTAGCTGGGGGGCCTAGTCTACTGAAAATTGCTGGAGCTGACTGAGGGACTTTTTATCTAGTCTGGTATCATGGAATAGTGTCTGGAAGATATTGGAAGGAGGCAACCAATTTTCCAAGGGCATGAGTGTGTATAGGCTAGTGTGAGAGATACCTGAGACTGTCCCTGAGACTGTATCCTGTGGCCATCATTCTTGTGCTAGAGCCAGTTTTGTTCAAAAGGGGCATTGAGTCTGATGTCCGGAAAAGTTCAGTCCATAAGCTGCTTGTGAAATGACTCAGCTCAGACCTTTAAGAGAAAGTCTAAAACTCACACCACTATTTGCTGCAAACAAGGATTTATGCTCACATTACTGCTGCTGCTAAATTTCTTGCAATAGAATAAGTTCTACGTAAAGGGAATTCACTACCAAAGTGTTCCTGAAAAGGTTGGTCCAATATTTGCTGCACTCACATTTGCAGTCAGTGGGAAAACAGCCACATTACACTGGTGGCTAGTTTATTGCTCACCTTCATTGGTGGATTGGTGGTCAGTGTAGTGTTCCTTTTCATTGATTGCCAGTGGAGAAATACCCACGTACATTGCTGGTCAGTAAGACAGTGCCCCCTTACATGTGTGGTAAGTGTATTGCCCCCTTACATGTGTGGTAAGTGTATTGCCCCCTTACATTGATGGTAACTGTAGTGCTCTCCTACATTGATGATCACTGTAATGTTCCCTTACATTAGCGGTCAGTGTAGTGTTCCCTTATGTTGATGGCTAATGGGTCAATGTAGTACTTCCTTACATTGGTGGCCAGTGTAGTCCTCTCTTACATTGGTGATCCCTGTAATATTACCTTACATTGGCGGTCAGTGTAGTGTTCCCTTATGTTGATGGCTAATGGGTCATTGTAGTACTTCCTTGCATTGGGGGTCATTGTAGTGCTCCATTACATTGGCAGTCAGCAGGAGAAGAGCACAGTTACATTGGTGGTCAGTAAAAAGAATTCCCTGTCACATTGGAGGCCAGTAAATAGAATTTGCCTTTGATTTGTGATTAGTGTGGTTTACATTGAGGCTCAGTAGAAATAAAGTGGCAAGAATTCCTCTCTCAACTTATAAATAATGGTGTCAATGGTTACATACAGTATCTGGAAGACGAGAAGAGAAGCTCCACTCATTGTGCACCATGTGGTGTTGGTACAGGAACTAAGCAGCTACTGTCAGGCAAGAGATCAATTACTGTTTAAGAAACCCCTATAACCCTTGGAGGAGTCCTGGAGTTTCAACAGAAGCCTGACCATTGGTGAAACCTGGCTAGATAGTGAAAGAAGAATCTTTTTGACAGCCTTAAAGCCTTGAATTCTGCAATATTTTTACCATCAAATTTACCTCTGTGACTGACCCCAGCTCTTCGATATTTGCAGCGTCTTTTTCTTCATCTTTAACATATTCGTATCTTTCTCCATCTCTTGTCTGCAGATAACACTGACACTGATCACCAAGTAGGCATAAATTAAAGTACATTTTAAGGTTTATTCAACAGAAAAACAATACAAAGAGCAACAATGGCATGCAAAGTACGTCAAATTAAAGGCACCAGTCAGATTTCAGTTTATTGGTGCAAGATCAGAGAAAGATGATGACCTATTAGCTAATCGATTTATTTAAGTTTTGACACTTCTGGTGGCTGAGAAAGAAGTTGGTGTGGTTATATTGAATCTGTATGGAATGGCAGATTAAAAACACAGAGCTTATTTCTATTACTAATATTTAGTTATAAAATTAGTGTATTTTAGACTGGTTACCCCATTAGAGGATAATTAAAAAATACACTGCAGAGTGGCAGCGATGGCTGTTTAGTGGCCACTACTACAGAACCTGGAGCTCTGCAGTTCCTTTCAAAGTGATCATAAATATAAGCTACTAAGTCTGAGCTTCTTTACCCTGGTGGTCAGTGTAGTGTTCCTTTACACTGGTGGGCAGCTTAGTGCTCCCATACATTGGTTATCATTGACAGTCAGTATTAAAACAGCCCCATTCATTTGGTGGCTAGTGTAGTTCTCTTTTACATTGGTGATCATTGTATTGCCTTTTACATTGAAGATAATGGGAAAACAACCCTGTTACATTGATAGTCGGTATAGTGTTCCTGTCAGAGATCCTGCTGCCGTGCAGCCATGCGACGGCGACGGATCCCCTCGGGAGGAGCATGCAAGTGCGCGCATGCGCGGTAGCGTACACATCACCGCAAGGCGGGCTATTTAAATCTGCAATACAGTGTAATCAATGCCTTCTGGTCTATAACATCCCTGCACTCCATAACTTGATTCTGTTGCCTGTATCCTTATCTGACCTGACTAAAAATAACTCCGCCAGCACCAACCCCGGCTATCCCTGACTATCCGCTTGCCTGCTCCCTTGTACTTGATTTGCTTGTTTGATCCTGACCCGGCTCGTCTGACTCTGCTGCACCTACTTACCTGTATCTGCACCTGGCTTGTATCCTGATTGCTGCCATACTTACCTGCTGCTGTACCCATGGTCCTGCACCTGGCCTGCATCCTGGTCACTGCTATACCTGCCTGCTGCCACACCCACGCTCCTGTGTCCAGTCCCAGTCTGCATCCTGATTGCCGCCATACCTGCCTGCTGCTGCACCTACGTTCCTGCATCCGCACCGGGCCTGCATCCGGATCTCCTGGGTTTTCACCTACCTGCCGCCAGCTCCTGGCACTCGTGCCAC
The DNA here is from genome assembly GCF_062004578.1 of Staurois parvus. NCBI lineage: Eukaryota > Metazoa > Chordata > Amphibia > Anura > Ranidae > Staurois > Staurois parvus. The sequence continues at coordinate 9,916,202 of NW_028318095.1, read as the reverse complement.
TCCTGGCTCTGCGCCCTCTGTTCAGGGGCTCCGAGCGGGAGTCGTAAAAGGACGCCTCCTCTCCACGTCAGGCTCCCCAACCAGGTACGTGACAGTTCCCCTGCTTTTATGGTTCATGTAGTGCTTATTTACATTGGTTGTCAGTGTTATGCTCTCTTACATTAATGGTCACCATAATGTCCCTTTGCATTGGTGGCCAGTGTAATGTTCCCTTACATTGGTGATCAGTGTTGTGCTCCATCACATTGGTGGTCAGAGTAGTGCCCCTTTTCATTGGTGGCCATTGTAGCGCTCCATTACATCAGCAGTCAGTGAGAAAAGAGCCCCGTTACATTGGTGGTCAGTAGAAAGAACATCCTGTCGCACTGGTCATCAGTAGAGAGAATGCACCTTTACTTGGCGATCAGTGTAGTGTCCCTATAAACTGAGTCTCAGTGAAAAGAAAGCTCTCTCCTTGGTTGGTCAGTGGAGAAAAGTCCTCTTTCAGATTAAAGTTATGATGTCAGTGGTCATGTACTGTATCTGAGAGATGGAAGAAAATGAACCACTCATCCTGCACCATGTGGTATTGGTGCAGGAACTAAGCAGTTACTGTCAGGCAAGAGATCAATTCACCACTGTTTAAGAAACCACTAAATCCCCCGGGAGGAACCCTGGGGTTCCACAGATGATTGGTTGAAAAAACTAGATTTTAGCTTACCTTTAAAATCCAGCTCTTAGTGTTTATCGCTGGATACAGAGCTACCATATTTGTGCTTACTTATGCACCATCTACAGGTGACTGGACACTGGCAAAAAGTCAGGAAGTTTTCCTCCCATACAAGAAGTACCTCACTTTTATAGCAAGCCATACATCTCAACATAGAGGAAAGACCTCTGTGTTCTGCGATGTACTCTAAGAAATTGAATTTACAGGAAAGTAAAAAATCAAGTTTTCATTACCATACATCATGAAACACAGAGATGCTGTATTATTCCTTACTCATAGGGATGTCCTAAAGCAGCGCAGATGGGGGAACAGAAACAGAGGCCACCAATAGGCCAAAAAGAACCTGCACAGCAGTTTGCAAAACACTGTAATCAAAGTGAGAGTCCTCAGTGGCTCTAACAGTGGCTCTAACATCTACTTGGTAAAATCTTGTAAAAGTGTAAACCAAGACCAGGTTGCAGCCTGGCAGACCAAAATCACTGAAGTCTGATGATGAATAGCCCAGAAGGCACCTTTACTGCTGTTAGAATGGACTGTCACCGGAAAAGGTGGAGCTCTGTCTTTCAAGCTAAAGGCTTAAGAAATAAGCTGAAGAATCCAAAGTGAAATAGCAGAGTTGGTAGGCGCATGATCCTTCTTTGGCCCTTTAGGAAAGACAAAAAGGGAGTCTCACTGCTAGGCCGCAGCAGTCGGCTTCAGATACATCCTAACAGCCCAAACAAGATCTGAAGTGTGGGAGGGCCTTGTCTCCTGGCAACTGAGGCCTGGGGAAAATAAAGAAACAATATCCTTGTTGTGACAAAAGACTGAAACAGCCTTAGGCAAAAACTACAGCTGAGATCAAATTATCACCTTGTCATGGTGAAGTACCAGAAATGGTTCCCTTCAAGAAAGAGTCGCCGGCTCTGATACCATTTGTGCTGAAGTAATGGCAACCAGGAACACAACCTTCCATATCAAAAAGTCTAAAGAAAGGTCCCTAATTGGCTCAACTGACAGTTTCTGAAACACCAACACCACCATGTTTATGATGTTGGAGTTCTATGTTCTCCTGAGCCAAGCTGGTGCAATCAAAATCACTGGTGTTCTGCAAAGCAGATGCAGAAGAAGCTGTAATAGAGGTAAGGAATAAACCGGGGAGAACCGGTTCTACAATGTCTCGTTTGAGGATTCCTGATGACTTCTCTTGTGGAGACCAAGTCCCCTGCATCAAAAATTGATCCAGAATTCCTTCCCAACCTGTTAAATTGGCTGGAAAAATGTTAGGGTGCTGTGTAGGGTGCTGGGAAACATGACCATTGGAAAGTTCAATGACCCCCTGTGACATTTCGCTGTAGAGGCTTGGAATGGAACAGAACAAAAGGAACTGCTTTGAATCAGGCATCCATCTTCCCAAAATTCTCATGCAAAACTGAAGGATATCTCAGGGTACTGCAGGAAGCCACCTGACATCTTAATGCCAGGCATTTTTCCAGAGGAAGAAACACCTTTGCCTGGACAGTATCCAGGATCAGACCCAGATTTTTCAATCACCGAATTGGAATCAAAACCGATTTCTAAGATTAAATATAACAAAAACTAGTGAGCGCTTGGAAAAAATAGCTGCTGACACTTAAATCTGTTACACCTTCAGCCTTGTGGAGTTCAAGCTCCTGGATAAATGCATCATACCCCATTTTAGGCTCTGGCAGAAACCAATAGCTGCTACTGCCGGCTGTAGAGCAAAGTTTCCAGATATTTATAGGCAGCATTCTTAAAGACCAGGATGTCATCCACCAAGCAAGTAAGGCTCAAACAAGAGATTACCACATTCACTGAGGGCATACTGTACTTCTTAGTGAACTCCTCCTCCATAGAATTTAACTAAGCAAATCTCTTTGGAGATTGGGCACAATTTGTATGCAGAAGCTCTTTGAGATGAGAGTCTAAAAAGAATGACTGGGAAACTTGTGTTGGCTGCCATGATCCCAGGGGTGGGACCTTCAGAGATACAGACTCAGGAAATGAAAAATTTCAAATCAGAATGGATTATTTTGAACTGCAAATTCACTAAGGTTTTCTGAGTCTGAATTAACCCCTGACCCTAGGGTTCCTTGGGTGCAGATTCTTCAGCAAAGGAATCTTCTGCCTTTCCATCCTCAGACCTCTTCCTCATTATCCAGCAATTCCTCTAACCACAGAGATGGAAGGGGAGGATTGCTTTCAACTATTTCAACCCACAGTGGTGAGCATCATGGAGATCTTACATTGTACCCCTGTAAAAATGGATGACAGATCCTCCTTAGTTACATAAGCCAGTGCCCCAGATGTAATAAAAAAACTGAGAAGGTAAAGAGTGTAGAACTACCTAAAACCACTGGACCCTCAGGCGAAACAGCAGCGAGAAGTTTCAATTAGAGTCTTCCTGACATGATGGAAGAACTTGTGACCATTCCCCCCTGAGTTACAACCTCTCTAACTGCTCCATTTGAAAGACATGTGGCCTGCTGATTTTATCAATAATATCAATAATAGGACTTCTGCAAAGTAGCACTCCTGTATCAGCTGAGAGGATACTGTGTAAAACACAAACACAAACTAATCCAGCTGCCAGTGCTCCTCCTATAGGTGTGCTTAGTAATTTATAACACAAAGGCTGAAGAGCCTGCCCTGTATTGCTCCCAAATGCTTCCCCTAGAGCCCCTGAATTGTTGCTGCCTCTGCTCTTTAGCACATGCACATCCATCTTATGCCCATTTCAGCCCTAAATGGCTGTGTTCACTAGTCTCCGCCTCCTGATGTCATTGCATCACCTGCATGCACACAGGGCATGTGTGTCACTCCATTATGGTCCATTGGGAGCCCCCACTATGTGCCAGAGAACTCTAAAAAAGACAAGCTGGAGTATACATTCCCACTCTGCTCATGCCTCATGAGGGGCAAAGAACACTTTGTATAGGCAGCTGCACTACACTTGCTCAGGATGAAATTCATCGACAGGTACCAGAAGGCAACCAAGGCACTCACCATTCCTTCCGCAAGACCTGCACCATTAAAGTTAAAGGCCCAATCTTCACCCCTCACAGTGGGTAATGTCTCACCAGATCTTCAGGGACTCAAACCCACCTATCTGGAGGGCCCTGTATAGCACCCTGCAAGAAACATCTTGCCAGTTACTGCAGGCGAAGCCCCTAAGTTTCATGCTCTTTAACAAATGCAGATTCTGGGTACCATTCTTCTGAACAATTTTGCTGTATGAATGATCTGAATAACATCAATCCCCTGATCCCTGCTGGAACCATTGAGAATCAGGTAGCATTGTGCAGAGGGCTGCATAATAGTGACCATCACTTCAGACACTGGTGAAAAACTAAATGACTTCATGTAAGGGAGAGGTATATAGGGGAAGACTTCCTGTCTTTTTGCCAATGTCCAATCGCTTCTAAGTAACCCTATGAGTAAGGAATAATATGGTGGCACTGTGTCCTGTACAATATGTATTTATTGTACAATATGTATGATAAAGAAAGTTTGCACAAGATAGTGAGACCAGTGTAGCCATGTGCTTGGCCAAGAATGAGAGAGAGAGACACACTGGCTGCAGCTGCTCTCTTTAGCTGCTACCCTCTGGCAGTGAACTGATTAACAGCAATTTTGCAAAAGGAGGGAGCTGCTGAGCAGGACATGGCTTTCTCTTGCCATGAAGGAGACCAGAGAGTGCACATCACTGCTGTATATTAGAGGCCTGAGCAGGATCAGGAGCTGACAGAGTCACCTGGATGCAGAGCAGAGAGTAGACTAATCGCTGTGTGTTATTGGATGGTGAGCTGCAATATCACTGGGACTGGTGAGCTGCTGCTGTAGGAATTTACTATTTGCTACTAGGGAGACAAAGCCCTCTGACTATACAGCCATCTACTAGTCATCAACTAGTTGTAGTACTATTATTTACGTTGCAGTTAAGACTTATATGCAGTGTTTTTTCCTGACATTGCAGATTCATGAGTTAATTCCAGTCTAGTGGTACAGTACTCTATTCTGTTACCTTAGCATAGTGGTTATACTGTCTAGCAGACTATGTCTGAACATACCTTCTGTGTACTCATTTATGCTAAAACCACTATTTCTTCTAACCCTTACCAATGCATTGAGTTAATTTACCACTAAACAGTTGTGTGTTTATTTCCTGGTACTATTTCACAGCCACGTTAAAGGTATCTATGCTTGTGTTCTTATCAGTTCTTACAGTAACATTCATTCAACCAGGTGTGTCAGATGGGCTGAGGTTATTCATTGAGTCGCGGTAAAGAACAGAGGACCCAAATTGCAAATCCTTCAGAGGTAGCACAACACCAGGATCAGTATGACAGCCTTCAAGCCTTCAATGGCAATTTTGTATTTTTTTTACCCTCATATTTACCTCTGTTACTGTGCCTGACTCTGCCTTATTTGCAATCTCAATTTCTCCACGTTGAACATATTTTTCTCCATCTTTTGTCTGTAGAAGACAAACACTGATCACTAATCAGGCATACATTAAAAACCAATTTAAGGTTGATTAAAACAAAAAAGTACAAAGCACACAATGATATGAAAAACACAAAATCAGAGCTTCCATTCACCAGATTATTGGTGTAAAACCAGTCAAAAAATTATTGCTTATTGTCTGATTGATTTACTGCAGTTTTTATATTTCTAGGGGCTGAGAAAGCAGCCATTGTGCTTAATTTGAATCTGTACGGGGTGACTGTGGGAGAAAGGGTTAATCTCTTCTACCTGTCTCAAATCTACTTTAATAAATCTAAAAAATACTAACATTTTATTCTCCTCCACAGATAGAGAACTTTGATCAAAAATTAATACTGCATGTTTATTCTAGCTGCAATTTACTCTAATTTTAGGCTGTCATGACAAACTTGTAAGATCACATTATTTACAGCTAAGCGAACTTTGGATTTTTTGCAGACCATAACATTTTATATATAATCATGTTATAAAATATGCTTAGCTAATGATGTTCTGATTGGATGGAGGGATATCCTCCCTCCATAACTGTTCTGATTGGTTGATTTGGTATTGGTTGTAATAATCTGACATCCTCCCTTCATCCTCCTTCCATAACTGTTTTGTATTTAATTGCCTTTCACGCTATCAATAAACGAACATACCAGAAACAACTTGTCTCTGTGGTCCTTCGTGGTGTGCTCCCAGAATTCTGACGGGGTCTCCCAGGTTATCCTAGCCAAATTAACTCCTTCCCTACAGTGATGAAGTAAAGGGGTTATCAAAACCCCTTAAATCAGTTGACAGTGTAGAGCTCTCTTACATCAATGGTCAATGCAGTGCTTCCTTACATTATTGGTCAGTGTAGTGCTCCCTTACCTCAGCAGTTAGTGGGAGAAGAGTCTCATGACAGTGGTCATCAGTAGAAAGAATGCACTGGCACACTGGTGGTCAGTAGGTATAATGAGCCTTGGCGAACAGTTTAGTGTCCCCTTACATTGAGACTCAGTGAAATGAAAGCTCATTCCTTTGTTCTCTCAGCCAATAAGTCATGGTGTCAGTGGTTACATTCAGTATCTGAGAAATAGGAGGAGAAACTCCACCCATCCTTCACCTAGTGGTGTTATTACAGGAACTAAGCACCTACCGCCAGACAGGATATCAATTCACTGTTTATAGAAACCCCTAATAACCCTTGGAGGGACCCTGGGGTTCTGCAGAAGCCTGGTTGAGGCAGGCTGCACAATTAAGTGAACCCAGGATTAAAATAACAAGCCTTGAGCCTTGAATGGAAACCCTGTGATGCCTTTAAATGTATATTTACCTCTGTCACTGACCCCGGCTCTCCATTATTTGCCCCATTTGTTTCTTCATGTTGAACAAGTTGGTCTTTTTCTTCACCTCTTCTCTGCTGATAACAGGCAATAACAAAGACACTGATCACTAATCAGGTGTAAATTAAAAAGCTATAATAGAAGGGATATACAGTCTATTTTTTTTAGAAGCACTGCTATTATATATATATTATTTCTGAGGGATTTTACTAAGGACTTCAAATTTAGCAATATGTATGTGTGTGTTGCACAGATTATAAATTTGCTAATTTTATTTTGTTCTGTGTGTGATACACTCTGGGGGGATTTACTTAATCTGTTTCACTCAGAATCTGGTGCACCTATGCATGGTAGCCAATCAGCTTCTAACCTCAGCTTGTTTAATTAAGCTTTGGCAATAAGACCTGGAAGCTGATTGGTTTATATAAGAAGTGCATCTGATTTTGTACACTCCAGCTTTAGTAAAAAAAAAAAAAACAGTTTGTGCTAGCAGATTAGGGAGAGGGGAATATAACACAGCTATGCAGGAATTTATATATAAATTTAAATTAAAAAGAAAAACAGTACAGATAAGAGCAATGGCGTGCAAAACACATACAATCACAGGCACCAGACAGATATCAGTTTATTGGTGTAAGACCAGTGAAAGATGATTTATTATCTGATTGGTTTATTGCAGTTTTGATACTTCTGTATGGGGTGGCAGGGTAAAGGTGTTATCAAATACACAGTGCATGTTTTTATTACAAATATTTAGATATAAATTGATTTTAAGACATACAGTATTAGGATGGGTAACCTGTGGGGGGATAATTAAAGACACTACAGAGTGCCAGCACTGGCTGTTTAGTGGCCACCTCTACAGACCTAAGACCTCTGCATTTTCTTTTCAAGTGACCATAAATACATGCTATTAGGACCCAACTACTTTACATTGATGGTCAGTGTAGAGGTCCCTTATTTTGATTGTCAATGGAGAAATGCTCCCTTACATTGGTGGTCAGTAAGAAAGTGCCCCCCTTGGTGGTCAGTGTAGTACCCCCTTACATTGGCAGTCAGTGGGAGACGAACCCTGTTACATTGGTGGTATGTATAGTGTTTCCTTGCATTGGTTGTCCATTTAGTGCCCCTTTATGTTGGTTGTCAAAGTAATGCTCCCTCACATTGGTGGTCAGGGTATTGCTTGCTTACATTGGTGATAAGCATAGTTCATCCTTACATCAGTGGTGAGTATGATCCTTTACATTAGTGGACAGTGTAGTGCACCTTTACATTGGTGGTTGGTGTAGTGTCCCCTCACTGTGATGCTGTCTTACATTAGTGGTCACTGTAGTGTTCCCTTACATCTGTGATCAGTGTAGTGCCCCATTACATTGGTGGTCAGTGCAGTTCCCCCTTACATTGATGGTCAACTAGAGAGCCTTTACATTGGTCACTGGTCAGCATTGTGCTTCCTTGCACTGGTGGTCATTGTAGTGTGCCTTTAATTCAGCAGTCATTGGATGAAATGAAGAGCCCTGTTCCAGTTTTCAGTAGAAAGAATGCCCTTTCACACTGGTGATCAGTAGGTAGAATGTGCCTTTGATGGTCAGTGTAGTGTTCCCTTACAATGGAGCTCAATGAAAAGCAAGCTACTTCCTTTGTTGTCAAGGGGGGGGAGGGGGAATCCCCTCTCGGCATACAAGTAATGGTGTAAGTGTTTGTGTACTGTATCTGAGAAATGAGAGAAGAAGCTTCACTCATCCTGCACCAAGTGGTGTTGGTACAGGAACTAAACAGCTGCAGTTAAGCAACTCCTAACAATCACTAGAGGAATCCCAGGGTTCCACAAAAGCCTCGTTGAGGCAGGCTGCACTAGATAGTGAAACCAGGATCAGTATGACAGCCTTCAAGCTTTGAATGGCAAATCTGCATTTTTTTACCCTCAAACTTACCTCTGGAACTGGCTCTGCTTTACTTGTAGCATTCATTTCTCCATCTTGAACATATTGGTCTTTTTCTCCATCTCTTGTCTGCAGATAACAGACACTGATTACTATACAGGCATAAAAACAATTTAAAGTGGTTGTAACGTCAGACATGAAATAAAGCATATCCTTCTATAGTGTGTACTTGTCTCGTTCCAGAGCACTGTCATTTCTGTACACTGCCTCTTTTCTCTTTTATAATCACAAGTCACTTCTGATGAGTTTTCTTGACACCAAGAGTAAAATGGTGACAGAGAGGCATCTCCAGATTGACAGCCTCAGCTGTGTTCCTGTCTGTTGTGTGAAAGGGGGTGTGTCCCTTTCCTCCAATCAGCTCTCATCACTGATGTAACTTCAGCTCCCCACTCCCTGCTTTTCAGAGCACAGAGAGATCCCGTGTAAATTCTGCACTTTGAATGGATGTAGGGGAAGACATCTGCAGATGAACAGGTACAACTTACAGTATGTAGGATGATTTGATTCGTCCCTGTGTATCACCTAAGGCCAGTCACTTCACTTAGTAAATGTATGGGTTTACAACCACTTTAAGGTTCATTAAAAAAGTAGTACAAAGAGCAGCAATGACATGCAAAAGAACCACCAGTCGCTAGTTTATTGGTGTAAAACCAGTGAAAAATGATTGTTTATTGGCTGATTGCTTTACTGCAGTCTTGATACTTCTGGTGTTTAAAAAAGCGGCCAGTGTGCTTAATTTGAATTTGTGGCAAGCTAAAAGGGTTATCAAAAAACAGAGGACTTATTTCTATTACTAATATTGGATTATAAAATGAAATTGTGTAATAGACTGGGTACCCTGTGAGGAGATAATTGGAAGACACTAGAGAGTAGCAAGACTTTCTGTTTATTGGCCAACTCTACAGATCACAGAGCTCTGCAGTTCCTTTCCAAGTGCTCATAAATATTTGCTATTAGGACAATTGAAATGCACATGTCCTTGATCTAAGCTTTGTGACAACACTAAAGTAAATCTGTACTAAAAACAAAACAGAAAAATCTAGTCTAGAAATAAAATACAGACACCTAGAGGTACCGCACATACCTTTCCTCTGGTTTAAGGCACTCTTCGATCCCCAAAGCTTGGTGCTCTGTTATTAAAATGTCGTCTTTATCCCATAAAGTTGGTGCTTTGCCTTCTACTTATCCTCCCATTCCCAGCTATGACCAGTAACAAAACATGAGGTGGAAGGCTGGATCTTTGCACCAATTCCTAGGGTAAAGTCTGGATTTACATAATAGAGAGTTCCATGCTTTGTGGCTCCTGGTTCACTCTAAAAATAAGCTGCAATCAGAAATAAATAATAATAGAGATTGCATCTAGTTTATGTATTTTGAAATCTTCAGACCAAAACTTTGTGAAGCAGAAAGCACAATTCAGGAGTAGATGATAACTACGAGGATTCTTAACCACTTGCTGACTGACATACGTATTAAAATGTCCTGTCAGGAAGTGGTTATGCCACTTGTAAATGTGATCCCAATGGTTGATCACTGTTACAGTGCTGAGAAGGCATCCACCTGCGGTCTTTTCTGGGCACTTCCGTTCCTGCAGGGAGCCCAGGACCACAGTAAACTGTTGGGACAGCTGCCCACAGAGGACATGGAGGAACATCCATTCCCTGATATCCTCTGTGAGGTATGAACCCAGAAGTGATTATTTCCTCGCTTTTGGTTTCAGAGCTGCTAATCAGGCAAGATCCATGGTTAAAGGGACATGGTCACATTACATTTTGTTTTTTTATCTGTGTTTTCACTAAAACTATTGCAAGTTGAATTCAGAGTATTATTTTATAAAGGGGAGCACAGTAGAAGCTGTTTGCATGTCTTTTTCTCTTTGAAACGTCTAAGGGCTCTTTCACATGGAATGGACCCATTTAACATATCTGCTTGCTCAGTGGGGTATCTCTCCGCTGATCCCCGCTGAGCAAGCGGATGACAGCTCTATGTCCCCTCCGCTGCTGCAGAGCGGACACAGAGCTGCTTGCTCTCCTCAATGGGCAGTCTGATGATATCTTTAAACATCCGATCCGATGGACAGAAGGGGAATTGGATCCCCATCCGTCTCTTTTTGGCAGATCGGATCAGATGTCGGCAGGTGTAAACGGACACATGTCCGTTTACACAAGCCACTCCATAGAAGGGAATGGAGGTTCCAATCGGGTCCACCTGAAAAACGGAACGGTCATGTGAAAGAGCCTTAACAGTGCTGTATAGCACAGCAGTAGGGAGGGTGAGCAGCTGGAGCAATCACTGACCTGACTAATTTAGTTTAAATTTTAGTTCAGGCAACTGAGCTCTATAAAAAATATTTATTTTTAGCAACAGAGCTAAGGATATACTTAAAAATGTAAAAAGAAGTCTGGTGCTCATCTATCAGTTTGTAATTAAAATCTAAAAAAATTATAGGCAATTTTTAAGACTTCATTAATCATTAAAAAGGAAAGGAATGATATGCAAATCTCTATACATTTCCTTTAACAATGTTTTAGATTACCCTGATAGATCATTTGATTTTTCACAAACCCTAATACTGAAAACCAAATAGGTTTCCATATCACTGATACAATGACTCAGAATACCAACAACCACTGTGAACAGGGGCAGACTGACAACTCATGGGGCCCCTGGGCAATAGGAAATCATGGGGCCCCTGTGTCCTCGCCAACACTCAAACCACACCCAAAAAGCCTATGAAAGGTACCAGGGGCATTTCATGGGGCCCCCTACTGACCCAGAACCCTCGGGCCGTGCCCGAGTGCCTAAATGGTCAGTCCGCCCCTGACCGTGAAAACTGCCAATAGAGACCAATATACAGATACACAATGGAAGCTACAGAAAAATAACCTTTGATCAGCAGTATTAATTTATTGACAGCCGGTGAGCTGCAAAACTGGACTTGCAATTTCTGTAGTAATGGAGAGAAGTGTGAAATACTGAGCTGTGCAGTTTAAAACTGGCAACCCTAAATAGAGGTGTTAATCTGTCTAACAGGTACAGCTGTATGCAGGTATTAGCACCTGTAACCATAGACCAATGGACCAAAGCCTGCTACAATCATTGAACAAAAACAGTTCAATCAATTTCCAGCATATTCAGAGTGTCAAGGCAAAAAAAAAACATAGCTAGTACATCTCTTTAGTACAAAAGAGAACTGAGGTCAAGGAAAAAAAGCTAAAGTTTAACAATTTTGTGATAGAAAGGCTGAAATACTAAAGGAGTCAAGATTGTTCATGCAATCATTTGTATGAATATTCAGGCTAGGTTCACATACAGTCATGGCCGAAATTGTTGGCACCCTTGATATTTCTCCAGGAAATCATGTATTTCTCACGAAACGTATTGCATTAACACATGTTTTGCTATACACATGTTTATTCCCTTTGTGTGTATTGGGACAAAACAAAAAAAGGGAGGAAAGAAAGCAAATTCGACATAATGTCACACAAACCTCCAAAAATGGGCTGGACAAAAGTATTGGCACCCTTTCACAACTGCGGATAAATAAGAATGTTACAAGCATGTGATGCTCCTGTAAACTCACCTGGGGCAAGTAACAGGTGTGGGCAATATAGAAATCCCACCTGAAAGCAGATAAAAAGGAGAGACGTTCACTTAACCTTTGCATTGTGTGTCTGTCTGTGCCACACTAAGCATGGACAACAGAAAGAGGAGACGAGAACTGTCTGAGGACCTGAGAACCAAAATTGTGGCAAAATATCAACAATCTCAAGGTTACAAGTCCATCTCCAGAGAACTAGATTTGCCTTTGTCCACAGTGCGCAACATTATCAAGAAGTTTGCAACCCATGGCACTGTAGCTAATCTCCCTGGTCGTGGACGGATGAGGAAAATTGATGAAAGATTGCAACGCAGAATAGTCCGGATGGTGGATAAGCAGCCCCAAACATGTTCCAAAGACATTCAAGCTGTCCTGCAGGCTCAGGGAGCATCAGTGTCAGCGCGAACTATCCGTCGACATTTAAATGAAATGAAACGCTATGGCAGGAGACCCAGGAGGACCCCACTGCTGACACAGAGACATAAAAAAGCAAGACTACAGTTTGCCAAAATGTACTTGAGTAAGCCAAAAGCCTTCTGGGAAAACGTCTTGTGGACAGATGAGACCAAGATAGAGCTTTTCGGTAAAGCACATCATTCTACTGTTTACCGAAAACGGAATGAGGCCTACAAAGAACAAAACACAGTACCTACGGTAAAATATGGTGGAGGTTCAATGATGTTTTGGGGTTGTTTTGCTGCCTCTGGCACTGGGTGCCTTGACTGTGTGCAAGGCATCATGAAATCTGAGGATTACCAAAGGATTTTGGGTCGCACTGTAGGGCCCAGTGTCAGAAAGCTGGGTTTGCGTCCAAGATCCTGGGTCTTCCAGCAGGACAATGACCCCAAACATACGTCAAAAAGCACTCAGAAATGGATGGCAAAGAAGCGCTGGAGAGTTCTGAAGTGGCCAGCAATGAGCCCAGATCTAAATCCCATTGAACACCTGTGGAGAGATCTTAAAATTGCTGTTGGGAAAAGGTGTCCTTCCAATAAGAGAGACCTGGAGCTGTTTGCAAAGGAAGAGTGGTCCAAAATTCCGGGTGAGAGGTGTCAGAAGCTTATTGATGGTTATAGGAAGCGACTGATTTCAGTTATGTTTTCCAAAGGGTGTGCAACCAAATATTAAGTTAAGGGTGCCAATACTTTTGTCCAGCCCATTTTTGGGGTTTTGTGTGACATTATGTCATATTTGCTTTTCTGCCTCTGTTTTATATTTGTTCCAATACATACAAAGGGAATAAACATGTGTATAGCAAAACATGTGTTAATGCAATACCTTTTTTGTGTGAAATACTTGATTTTCAGGAAAAATATCAAGGGTGCCAACAATTTCGGCCATGACTGTATGTGCGGGTGGTGTGGCTGCGGATCCGCACGAAAATCCTGGCAGCCGCACCACCCGCACAGAAGAATGCGGACACGTGGGTGCCATTAATTCTAATGGTATCCCACCCGCACTGGAGAACCGAGGTTCCCGTGCGGGCTGCGTTTTTAGAAGAAGTGCAGGGACTTCCCTGCGTGTCACGGGGCATGGGAATCCATTCAAATGAATGGGCTCTTGTGCCCGTGCAAAACGTGGCCTGCACGGCCACATATATGTGAACCAGGGGTTACTTCATTATCCAATCACGTGCAGATGAAATAAATAAATAGGTATTTATCTTTTCTCATGATTTGATAATTATAGAGAACATTCTCAACTCCTGAGTAAATCCACCTCAATATATCCAAATTCAGAGATAATAACATAGAATTCTGATATATGGAGTAAGGGTCTGAGAATGTCCACATAAACACAGAATTCTGATATATGGAGTAAGGGTCTGAGAATATCCACATAAACACAGAATTCTGATATATGGAGTAAGGGTCTGAGAATATCCACATAAACACAGAATTCTGATATATGGAGTAAGGGTCTGAGAATGTCCACATAAACACAGAATTCTGATATATGGAGTAAGGGTCTGAGAAAGTCCACATAAACACAGAATTCTGATATATGGAGTAAGGGTCTGAGAATGTCCACATAAACACAGAATTCTGATATATGGAGTAAGGATCTGAGAATGTCCACATAATAAAGTGTGTGAAGATTCACAAACATATAAATATAACGTGACTTTAAAAGTAGCATTGGCAAAATGCAGACAACAAAACATTATAAAGTAATATAAAAGTTTTATTAGTGAGCTGAATAAAATTTACAAACATGTTTTTATAAAAACAAGTTTTTGAGTATGTACAAAGAATTATGCTTCATATAAGACCACAGTAACATTAGGAATACGCTATTAACAAAAATTCACATCTATTAATACATGTCAAAATGTTTCATGGTGGAGTTCTGCTTCCTAAGGACTAGCTATCAAAATATTGGCTACTCAGTGGTCTAAGCATATATATGGAATAGACATAAACAACAAAAATTATTTTCATATCTTAAATGTGATTGGATAAGCTGAAGAAAAAGAAAAACAATCCTTCTCTTCCCAGGGGGTAGCAAGTCAATTCTTCATTGTTTTCAAGAGATACAGGTGCACCGCTCTCCAAAATGTATGGGTTTGTTAGATAGCAAGTCTCCCTCTGTGAGGTTCCTCTGTCTGAATGCTATATCAGTACTTTGTTCTGTTCAGCTGGAGAAAATGCAAGTCAATGGGTGGTGATGGGAAGGGAGCAGATAGTACATAATGCACTTCGAAGTGTTGGATAGAAGCAATATCAGTATCTCTTGAAGTAAACAAAGATTTGTCTTGCCACCTATCAGCTGCTTGTTGATCTGTTGCTTCTTCAGGCTGCCCACATTTTATGTTTGAGGGTCACATTACCATATGCCAAATTTGGGTCAAAGTCCATATCAAAATTCTTGTCTATATTTAAATGTACCATGATAATTTTTTTCGGAAAACAGTTTATTCCTCTCTTCCTCTTCAATATGACAGATTTAATTTTCTTGATTCATGTTTTTATTTCTTAATAAGAACAGTTACATAGTCCCACTTGGATATTCTCTTCAATATACGATTAATTTAGCAAAAGGGGAATGTGGTGGCCAATCAGATAGCATGTTTGCCTTGCAATGTTGTGGTCATGTGTTTGATTACCATCTAGTAGTCCATCTGCATGAAGTTACATAGTCCCACTTTGTACATCCTCTTCCATATACTGTATATCCACTTTAGCAAAAGGGGTATGTGGCGGCTAATTAGATAGCATGGTTGTCTTGCAGCTTTGTGGTCATGTGTTTCATTACCACCTGGTAATCCATCTGCATGTAGTTACAATGTCTCACTTTGTACATCCTCTCCGATATATTACTTTAGCAAACAGGTTATGTGGTGACTAAATCAGATAGCATGCTTCTATTGCAGAGTTGTAGTCACGTGTTCAATTACCACCTATTAATCCATCTGCGTGGAGTTTCTCTGCTTTTAAAGAATTGACCCTAGTATATCTATCTACAAAAATATGTTAGGCACACAGTGTGATCATCTTTGGAGTACTGATTAATTTTAATTGTCTATGTACTCTATAAAATATTAGTCTTATTTACAGTATTTATAATTCAGATCTCATATTTTTTTCTAAATTTTTGTGATGGATCATTAAGTTTCAACATATAAAAGGCATGAAAAATGTGAACTCCTAAAAATTTCTCTGGTTTTCTGCATAAATGATTTATAAAAGGTGATCTGAACTTAAATAATAAGCAAAAATAGTTTTTCCATTACTTAAAATTTATCTAAGCCTCATTGGGGAGATTTACCGAAACGGGTACACTCAGAATCTGGTGCAGCTGTGCAGGGTAGCCACTCAGCTTCTAATTTCAGCTTGTTCAAGGATAAGTTCACCGTATATTTAGAGCAGTTTCACACCAGATGCAGTCAAGTGCATTTTTTTCTGCATCAAAAATGCATGCACAGTGTCTTCCATATATCCCAATGATGCTAGTTCACACCAGTGCAGTCAGTTTCAGGTGGATAAAAAAAGTAGAACATGCTGCATATTTTTCTACACAGAACTGTACTGGAAAACGCTTTTAAAAAGTGTATTTTTGTGGTGTGAATGGGCTCTTAGGGTAGATTTAGTGTGTCCTAATCTCTCTATGCCTCTGAAGCCCAAACCGCATTTGGATTGTGCTCTGGATACTACTGACAGACGGTGAGGAAGTGATGCGATGTGTTGCACCCGGTTGTGGGGTGTTTGTGGTGTTTCCTCATTTACTTGAAGGCACAGTGTTCTGCGAGCATGCTGCCGAAGTGAAGCAAAGTATCGGGGCCCCGGCATGTAAACATCCATGTTTGTTGCCTATTAAGTTTAAGGGTGGAAAGGGAGGGGGGAGTCAAAAAACATGGTTCAACCATTCATTTTTGCTGCCCCTCAACTGCAATTCTAAACAAAGCCTTAGAGGCACATTTCTTCACTAGTTATGTGTAATGTGTAAACAGCCTCAAAGGAACTGTGAGGATTGGATGAGGGCAGCTACATATTTACCCGGGGTCGCTGTTTGCTGTGAAGGACAATTGCTCCCCATATAAGAGGTGGTAACTGTGGATGTTTAATTGCAGGGTTACATAGTGTGATACTGTTACATACTCAGGATACAGCATGTATCACGCCGTTTGCAAAGCAGAAAATGGCAGATTTTAGGTGACCTCCCACCTCTAACTCCAGAGCCTGGAGTCATCCTTAGAAAGTATAAAGTGAAAAGAATCTAATAACATGTTTATTCAGGGCAAAGTGACAGATTCTCTTGTTAGGGTACCCCCAACCCTCTGATAATTACCTTCCCACACTCCCCTATCCCTTTGTACTTCTGCCAGGGCCCTGTATATGGTTTGTTTCAGAGCTTAATAATCTTCCCCACCCATGTGATAGTGTCCAGGCCTGACTGATCACTGCATGCTAGGAGGAATAGGAGAAGATCCCACGACTCCCCATACCTGGAAGTACAGAGTATTTTCAAAGAATGGAAAGGCTGAGGAACATGGTGGCACAGGTGCCTTAATTAAGAGCCTATTTTTCTATTTCTCTTTAGCCTGGGTTCACACTGATGCGGTGCGGAATTTGCAGTGTTTTCTGTGCTAATTCCACAATTTCAAATTGCGTCAAAATCGCACCCCGATCATGCAAACTGCTGCGGGTGTGTATGTTAAGTTAACAGCCCGAAACTGGTTTGGAAAACGTGGTGCGGTGTGCAGAATCGGATTGCATGAGTATGAATACCGATTCTAGTATAGATCAAAAAAAGAATCCTGCACCTTTTTGGTGTGGTTTCAATGTGATTTGAGCCATACAAAATGTATGGCTCAAATCGCACCGCACAGAATTTGCATGTGATTTGCACAGGAATGTGGTGTGGTTTCTGTGCGAATCATATGCGATATGCCACACCACAGAAGTGTGAACCCAGGCTAAATCTAAATACAGAGATATATACAAATATTTCAGATGTCTACCTGCACAGTTATGTGCTTTTTCAGTAAGTATATGACAATGTACAGTTTTGTTTATGTTGGTATTGCTTATATGAATATTAATTGATATGTTATAAGCTAATACTGCAGAAATCCAGAATAATCTTCAGGGTTAGCACGCTTGTATATGTTGTAGCCATATCTTAATGATTGATTCAAAATTTTAAGATTAGCATTAGTAATTCTGAATTTGCCATTATCTGGATTTTGAGTTAAAACATATGTGTGTTCAAACACCCCTAAAACTGAGTTTTCCCTGTGTACCGTTCCAGATACTTCCACAGTTCGCATGCCATATTTGTTCTGATCACTCCCTATTCCTACCTCAGCCTTATAGTTAAATTTGAGTTTTTCCTGATTTATTAAAGCTGAAAAGATCCAGCTAGCCATTTTAGCTCCTTCACCTTGTACTTTATTTATTTTACCTATAGCACAGGTGCAGTGGAATGTTACATTGTCATAGAAAACTGTATCTGCCCAGTCACTTATATCTTCATGTTTATATTCAAGTTGAGGAAGCATTTCATTATAAAACCAGTGAGAGAACGCTTTTCCAAAATCTTCCTGCGGTTGCTTGACCTGCAAACAGTGATAGCATTCAGTCAAATAAAAACTGATCTCTGGGCATGTCAAACATTTGTGGTCTCTCTTTGTGTCCTTTAACAAGTACAGAGCCACCATGCTTTACACTTTATAGCATTTAAATATTTACTATTATTTTTACCTACGATTTAGAAGGAAGAGTAAAGCCAACCTGAACCTTCAGTTTAAATCAGCTAAATAAATTCAAGGTGTAGCACATTCTCACAGGAGCCGCTGGTGATAACGGATTCCTTTCCCCAAAATTAGTGCACACACAGCCAGGCACACAGCATTTTCTCCATTCCACTGGCCGAACAGAACAGACTAGGGGTGTCTTTTTATGCTTTTATTGTAGAAGTGAACTTGGATGGGGAAAGGGGACATGGGATAGCCCAAAACGAATGAACTGACTTCTTTTATGACTCTTCGCTTGACACTGAACTGCACAACTCTCTACTGGCTGACAGGTGCCTATGACATTAACCGCTTCCCACCAACATTATGGAGATAGACGGCCTCACAGAAGTGGGTCATTACCAGTGGGGACACATATATGCACGCTTGTCTTTGCGCTGGGAGTGCGCTGTGTAGCGTGCTCCCAGCACAGTGACTGGACTCACACCAAGAACCCCGGGTCTCGTACTAACCTTCAGGATCCAGGACCTTCAGTTCACAGTCACCTGATCGCTGTGATAGCGTTTGAATGGCTATCACAGTGATCAGTCACTGTGCAGCTCTGCCATGTGTTTTCTTTCTCTTCTAAATGGCGATAAAGATATATTGTACCTTTCTCTCCTTGCAGGAGAGAAAGATGTAAATTAACAAAAGTGTAATAGCAAGAAATACACAGCTAAATTAAAAAAAAATAGTTTTACTATTTCGGGTTTTCTTTTGATAATAATAAAAAAAATAAGGGGATATCATTACCATTTGCTGCCAAAAGAAAGCCCAATGTCCCCCCCCCAAAAAAAAAACAAGGTATAATCCACCTAGATACACAAAGTAGCTGTGATGACATGCACAGTTTCAGTAACACATCAAAGCTGCAAAATTGTGTTCAGGCATTAACATTTGTTTTACCCTCAGTTATCAAGGGGTTAAAGAATTGAAAACTGCACACAGTCAGTAGGGCACAGACTTGGATCATTTACTCACAATGCCACAGGATTTTTAGCTGCCTCCTACCGATATCCACCGTGAACTCTTCAGTAAGGGAGACACAGAGCTCTCCAGGCCTATAAGAAACTGCCAGACCAAACTTTGTGAGCAGCTGGGACCTCGATGACTTATAAACAGTGCCTCCAGCAGCCTGCCCTTAGGGGCAGAGCTTGTGGACAGAAGTCTTCTCTGGCAGAACTGAATCCAGGCTCCACAAAACTCTTCTCTAGGCCTCAGACTATGTATGGGCTCTACAGCCACATACTGGTCACACCTCCCTAGGAATTGGCTGTATCCCCATAAATATTCAAGATGGCTCCTTTATTCTTCCACCCACTATAATTCTAGAATCCTCTAAATTGCAGGGGGAAGCAATCAGATCAGCAGCCTGTGAGACAATGAGCAGACTAGAGGAATCAACCCCTGATCCACTGGTTACAGAGGCCAGAGCCAAACTAAATTTGCCTACCAGACTATACTAACTAGGAGGGTGCTACATTGGTGTATCAATACAAAAGGCATTCAATGTTTTACAGTTTGTTTTCCTCTTAAAGCAGCCAGACTCCTGCCAGGAGCTGCAGAGTGGAACCCTTGTCCACTGTGTGGAAGCAGTTGTCTCACTGCAGAGATCAGACACAACCCTTGATGAGTAAGGGCTAAAGATCTGCAGTCAGAAAAGCTCATGCTCCCCATTCTTTGAGAGCTCTGACTCAGTAAGTGAAATGTTGAACCTTTTCAATGAGACTATTGCTTCCCCCAGAGAGCAAATGTCCCACTTTGCACCAAGTTGGTAAGGGGCAAGCTTTTTTTTACTCAGGCTGTGGCTAATTTATTAAGAAAAACTCTGCAAGACACTGAACATCTTTTGTTTTGATGCACCTAGGAGATAGTTTGCTAATTTAAACTGAATGCTCATTTGGGTTTTTAAATATTTTAAAGAAGAAACTCCTTACTACTAGCATCTAAATTGATCACATATTATACTATAACCAAGAGAATTTTTTTAAAATATTTTAATTGTAAAATTATAATCAAAAGAACGTACTAATCATATTTTCTGGAATTAAAGCTCCACCATTAAATGGTTTAAATAACTGTCAGGTGTACGCACACACGCTTATAACCAAATACACTGTACAATACTGAAAAAGGGAAAAAACAAGAACATGTTTTTATATGATTAGCATCTCAAATTGAGATGCCTCTGAGATCATTCAGAGTTCTCTGTCCTGCAGTCTGCTGTGTAGTTGAAAACCAAAGAAAAGATGCCAGATGGGGTGAACGTGACAACAAA
The DNA here is from genome assembly GCF_062004578.1 of Staurois parvus. Taxonomy (NCBI): domain Eukaryota; kingdom Metazoa; phylum Chordata; class Amphibia; order Anura; family Ranidae; genus Staurois; species Staurois parvus. The sequence continues at coordinate 9,895,620 of NW_028318095.1, read as the reverse complement.
AGAGTAGTGACCTGACCCAAGCTGAAGTGTTCCTATCTTTTCTGTCTTTCCTTTAGCAGCTAGGTTGTAGCAAGTCTTTGCTTTGATTACCTTTTCTGTGAGCTGTAGGTTTTTTGCCTAAGGTAAAGCTATTGACTATTCATGCCTGCTACTGTTGAGGAGGTCCCGGTAGTCAGTAGGGGAAGAATTATTCATCCTCTCCAGCTGATTACTGAAAAGTGTCTCCAGTGGTGTGACCTGAGTGGAGATGATACATATTTGAAGCACCTTCCAGAATTTTCTTTTCACTTGTAGGCTCCACACTGAGAAGTGTCAAAGTTTTGTGGGCTACAATTGCCTTGTTGGAGGGTCTGTCTAGAGGGAACTGTGCATGAAGATGTCCGCTTTAAAGAAACATCTTGAACCAAATCTTTTTTTGATAGAGAATGTCCAGGGAGAGCTGGGTAGAAGCTGAGGCTGCTGTATTGGAAGGAAGGGTTTACTACAGCTTTTACAATAGGTAACCTAAGGCTGCTGTCTGGGAAATCATATGCACGGTTGTGCACAAAGATATGTGCATAATACTCAAGTGACAACTAGATATGCCCACACGTGCATTAGAGTGAGCAAGCCTGAATATTTGGCACCCACTCGACTAAAGAGGCTCCAGAGGCCAGAGAGTTGCTGAGTGGTCATCAGCTTCTACTGATCTGATTGTGTGCTTACCCAACCTATTTTGGACTCGGTGTGTTCCTGATATCCCGTTGCTAGTGACCTGACTCTGCCTTCTGCCTGCTGTTTTGGTATGTTCTTTTCTCACCTGGTACCGACCCAGGCCTGGCTCTGACCCTGTTTTGGTTCCCAATTCTTGCTTGCTGCCTACTGTTCTGCACTTACTACAGTGCCTCCAAATCTGCCTGCTTACCAACCTGCTTGCTGTACGCTGTCCTGCACCTGCTACTGTGTCTTCGCATTAGCCAGATCAGCAGTCTGTCTTGCAAGAAACTTTCAGCTTGGATCTGCTGCAAGAAACTTCCAGCCCGGATCTCCTACAAGGCACTCGTGCCACTACGTGCCCTGATATATCCTGTCATCACCCTCAGGAGAAAAAGGACAGGAGGTATAAGAGAAAGCCCTCGTCAGCTTGGCCTCTACCAGGTACTTGACATCTGTTCTGAAATGGTTGAGAACTTAAATTGTTCAGAGAAACAAATATCCATTACAACTTACAAGACTGTGAATGATCTTACAAATTCATGGACCAGAATTGTGGCTGCTCATAAAGGGCCATAGATTACCAGCTTTAAATTGAGATTCACCTTGTACCTGTGTAAGCCTATTTTGCTGTCATCTTTTTCAGGTACCCTGCATCTCTAACTCTTTTTCTCCCAATTGAAATCAGAATTACACCTTTACAGGTACTCCTGGACAGCCACAACATAGTTAGGGTCTGAACTGCGTTGTACTTGTGTTTTGTACTGTTAGAGTTTCAGTAAAGTTCTTGAACTGCTTTAGAGCCTGATCTGAAGTTACTCTAGAGGGGTGCATGGTGTTTTCTGGTGTATGTAAGAACAGGGCCTGTAAAGCACACAAGGGGTACAGAAACTAGGCCACTACAGAGAGTTAACTCGACAGAAGGTGTGGAGGAAGTGAATAATTGCCATGGGTAGCCTAGGACTGGTGGAAAGTTAACAGCAGCCAATCAATAAGCATAGTACCTGGCATGGGCGACAGGTCCTCCAGTAGCAAGGGAATCATTGCTCTTACATCATCCCTAGCGGTTGGTTACCCAAAAGCTTTGGCACAGAACCCAAGGTACAGAGAAATGCAGCTAAGAGGTTTTTACACATCTGGGTCATCTGGGTACTCCCATAGATAGTAGCAGTAGATTGGCCATTTAGCCCCTGCATTGGGAATCTAAAAGGGTGGACAAGCAACAGCACAAGCAGCTTAAAAGCATCTCCCAAGCATGTAATTTAAAGGATTTGTGTTTTTCCCATATTGTCCTCGAAGTTGAGTTAAAAGAACCCTCTCCCTGCTGTATGTATTCTAAACAAAATGTTTTTTGCTTTGTTAAGCTGCTTTCAAACTGAGGAGTTTTTGAAACGCTTTTCGTGTTAAAAAAGCTCATGAAATGTGCTTCCCTATGTATGTTTTCACACCGCGGCATTGCACTTCCATTGTGGTGTAAACAAACCTGCTTGCAGCATCTTTGGAGCATGTTTGTTCAGTTAAAAACAAAAAAAGCACCAAAAATGCCTCTTCCCATTGAAATTAATGGAAGATGCCTAAAAATACACCCATGAAGCGTTTTTAGGACTCATGTCCTTTAAAAAATGCACTAAAAGTGCAGTAAAAATGCATATGCGTTTTTGCGGTGGATCAGTGTGAAAGTAGCCTTAGTTGTCCCCTATGGGAGTATCCGGCTCCCTGTGCCTTTTTTTTACAACAGCTTGCCTATTAGCCTTGAAAATGGCCAGAATTTAGTATCAAGATTAGCACCTTCATAAACGTCAACTGCTAAGTTAGGGGTTTGCCATCCTAAAGCAAGATTCAATGAACCGCTTACAAATTAAATACACTTCTTGGAGTGTAGAATACCATGTCCCCACTGGGTGCTGGAGTTCCAACTGCCAGCCCCTAATAGACTACTGTGCCCCTGGTAACAACTGTGCAGTAGAGGTGACAAATTTGGGAATGACAAGCCTGGAATTGTGTTAAAATGATGCCAGATTAAATTTAGAAAGAAACTTATTAGATCCAGGCAATTTTTTTTTTGTGCACAGCATTCACAACAGTTTTTTTTTGTTTGAGAAAGGTATTTTTGTAGTAATGTCTCATATAACTCCAAATTCAGGTAAATGTTATGGGTAGCTTTAACTCACCTGAATTTGTCTTCCTTCATCCCATATTTGCAGTGAGTTTATTTGAGCTGGTAATCCAGAAAAACCACCTAGAAGTCAAATAAAGAAATAAAATAAAGCTTCCTGACTGTAATGTGCATTGAAATGGTAGTTTAGCACAAAAACTTTTATCATGTGTTGGGCTTTATGGGGTTCAGGCACCATTATTTTGTAAAACAGTGTACCATAATGCATTGTAATGCATTACTGTAAGCTACAAAGTGTGTTCCCTTACTGCATTGGGTGCCATTGAGAATGAATGGCACCACAACACACTAATATTCATATGGTGCACTGCTACAAAGTCATGAATGGACCCTTATATTACATATGAAATTTGAGGGTCCCATAGGCTGCTCCCTTGATACCCAATGGGCATAGGTTCCTCTGTGAGATTTTGTCACATCTAGTCTTTTGGTCTCTATGTGAAGGGGATTTATGTTGTGGAAGGATAAACTGACTGAATGTCCTTTGTAAGATTGTACAATAGTTTTGAACAGTTCTTCTGATAAATTAATTAAATAAAACAGAGCATCCACTATACTGTATTACCTGTATACATACAGTATTTTAACTGGTGAAATATGCTTTTCCTATGACTGTCCTGAGGATCAACTGATGTAGTGGTTTTATATGATTTTATGCAACTTTACCAAATAAAAATGACTGTTTTATTTGATTCAGTTGTAACATGAAAGTCCCAATTTTGTTAATTATGGATACCAACTGAAGAATTTGTGTTTTTTATTAACCTGCACCCCAAGTAAAGTAATGCAAGTAATAATGTTTAAGTCATAGTTAAATCAAATTTAGCTGGACTTTCTCTGTAATGTTTGTTGATGGTTTGCTACTAATCCAAGCAGCTTCTTCAGTTCTAAGGAATGTCAGGACCATATCCAGCATTTATATCTACAGGGCTAACCCAGTCACCCTAATCCAATCATAATGGAATGTGTCAAGGCAGGATTGGTTAGTATAGAGACCCTGTGCCTACCATGGCCTCCCCCTGCTCCTCTTGCAATATTAACTTCTGGGCTGGACAGTGCTGCAAAGCTTAATCCTAACTGCTAGGCCCAATCACCCTGCTCCCAATTCCTTCCCAAAAGATACATTTTTAATTTGGATGTAATTGATTTGGATACAACTGTATTTTAGTGTTCTCAGATTAATGGGGAGAAGACTCATCCCATTGCTGTTGAGGTCTAGAGGCATTAGCCTTAGCATTACTGGTGCAGACCAAAGTACTGCAACTTGGGTAGTGCATCAGCCATCCTGTGACTGCTGGCAACTACTAGTCTGTGAAGCTGAGGATGCATAGGGGCTTGGTTGAGTCACCCACAACGTCTGCATGTCCTAGGTGGATTGTTGCAGTGTTGCAAATACCAAGCATGTAGGCTCTCCCGATTCTGCCTGACCACCTGATTTGAGTTTACTTCTAGTCAAAAACAACAAACTTTGGCTTGCCCTTGAAATTGTGTTAGAAGCTTTTCTAATTCTTATTATGAACTGGGCAATAAGTGTGGTAAACGTTTGGTGAAAGCTCTCTGCTTCCAAAATCTCAAAAATGTATCTCTAATGTAAAATGAAAATAGACACCTGCTGCCCTGCTCTTCAGATATTGTAGATACCTTTTGTCCAGTGTTTAAAAACACTCAAATCTCTGATCTGATAAGACTGAAACACATAAGTCTTCTTGGAGTGTTTAAGCAGACTCTTACCTCTCGGGTCCAGTAGAATTGTTGGACACCCTGAAGTCATATACAGTATATTAGAGAAGGAAAGAAAACTAGCTAAAGAAGATACTCTCATGAGGTAATGTCCAGGACCTGATGGTGTTACTCGTGTAGCGCTACCCCCATAGGAGCCGCTGGCTTCTCTCTTTGTCTCAACCTCTTTAGGATCTTCAGCCCCTCTGACACACTAGGTTGAGTGTACAAAGCATGCAATAACACAGATAATAATTGAAAGTGACACTTAGGGGTTTATTTACTAAAGCTGGAGAGTGCAAAATCAGACTCACTTCTGCATAGAAACCAATCAGCTTCTAACCTCAGCTTGTTCAAGGAAGCTTTGGCAATGAAACCTGGAAGCTGATTGGTTTCTATGCAGAAGGGAGTCTGATTTTGGACTCTCCAGCTTTAGTAAATAAACCCCTTAGTGACCAGTAATAGTACTATATCAAAGAAAACAGGCACTGAACCAGTTAGTAAAAGCAAACTTAATACATTGTCACCTGATATGGTTGAGAATGAAGTAAGCATAAAAATAGATTAACAATGGTAAAAACACAATTTAGCACGTAGGATAATTAGTAATAAGGACTAGGCATAGGATGACACTTGGGGGCTGATTTACTAAGAATAAGGTGAAGCAATAGAAGTTAGACACCAAACTTCCCTTAATTGAAACAATTAAGACCTTGCCGTGGTGAAAAGAAAAACATCTTCACATAGGAAAATGTCTGTTAGTTAATGTCGAAGTGGAATAGTCGTGTTTACAAAATAGGCAATTCTAAACTTGGTCCCTAGAGGTCCCAAGATCCCATTTCCCATTTTTCCCATTTCTTTATAAAAACAATTGGCAGGTGTGATTTGTTGTTTGCTTTCTTTTAATGCTAATTCTATTAATAATTCTCTTTCTTGCTTTGTACTGTTTTTTTAAGTTATGTTCTGCAATTAAATACATTTTTTTATGAATGCTACAGAGTAATGCATGCTATTTTCTAATGTTAAATATATATCCAACCATTACAGTTATATCTCTGTTATATGACAACTAATTTTTAATGTCGAATTTGAATTTTCTTATAATATATACTTAAAAGTATATATCTTAATTATTGAATCGTGGTACTTCTATATATGCTAGCTAGCATTGCAGACAGCATTGTAGCTTAGTGGTTAGCACTTCTGCCTAGTAGCACTAGGGTTGCCAGTTCAAATCCCAATCATGGCACTAAAGGGAAGGCGTTTGCATGTTCTGCCTGTCTGGCTTTCCTCACATGCTGGTATTTGTTTTGGCTCCTGTCTAATTGTCCGTATTATATGAATGTGAGTTATGGACTTTAGATTGTATGCGTCTTGAAGGCAGGGCCTGATGTGAGTGTACAGTATGTATGTAAAGTGCTGTATAAATTGATGGTGCTATATAAGTACCTGAACAAATTAAAATGCTTGTTTATATATGTGTTTTTGCAGTCTGGTACATTTTACAAAGTGTCACATAATGTAGACAAAAGAGCTTTCTTAGATTGTAAGCTCCAAGGAGCAGGGCCCTCCTATCCCTCTTGTATTGAACTGTATTGTTGCTGTATTGTCTCCCGTTATATTGTAAAGCACTGAGCAAACTGTTGGTGCTATATAAATGTTGTATAATAAAAATAATAATTACAAATAAAAAGTGTGTATGTGGAGGGGGTTGCTCTTCTACCTCCCTTTTCTAGATTGTGTTAGTGATTTTGGGGGGAAGCCACTCTCTTTTTTTGGTTAAGGGGTTCCCCTTCAAATCCATGACCATTATATCTCTGTTATATGACAAATCATTTTTAATGTCTAATTCATATTTTCTTATAATATCTACTTATAATTATAGAATATCTTAATTATTGGCAGCATAGTGGCTAGTACTCCTGCCTAGCAACACTAGGGTCATTGGTTCAAATCCCACCCATGTGCTAGGAGTTTGCATGTTCTCCCTGTTTCTGTGAGTGTTTCCTCCCACACTCCAAAGACATTCTGATAGGTTAATTGCCACATGTATGAAGTAGACAGTATAAAGGTGAATAAAGGACCTGGACCGGATGGCATACACCCACGGGTCCTTAACCCCTTCCCGCCGGTGCCTCCCGGCCCTTTAAGGGTTTCAGAAGCTGGGAGGCATGGTGGGCAGGGCGTCGTTTAGGGATCATGTGACCGCCGTGATGCATCGTCACGGCGGTCACATGATCAGAAAAGGTCCCGATCAAAAGAGCAGACCGGGACCTTTCCATGAGTACCGGACATGAGTGCTGGGAGCATGTAGGGCGTGCACCCTCAGCACATATGTTTTTTTCTTACATGAACACAAATGTGCGGCCACTCGGCGTCTAGGCCCAGACGCCGGGAGGCCGCACATTTGTGTGCGGACGGCGTAAAGGGGTTAAAAAATTGAGCTCTGTCATTTCAAAGCCATTGTTTCTTATTTTTAGGGACTCTTTAATGACTGGCATAGTATCACTGGATTGGCGTAAGGGGTCAAAATCTTTACCAAGTAATTATGGACCTGTTAGTTTAACTTCTATAGTTGGGAAGATATTGGAGAGTTTAATAAAAGACCACATAGATGAGTTCTTGCTGGAGAAAAATATTTTAAGCAACAGACAGCATGGATTCATGAAAGACAGAAGTTGTCAAACAAATCTGATTTCTTTTTTTTATGAGAAGGTGAGCAAGACCTTGGACAGAGGGGTGGCGGTGGACGTGGTATACTTGGATTTTGCGAAAGTGTTTGACACAGTTCCCCACACACGGCTAATGTGTAAGGTAAAGTCTACAGACTGGTTGAACTGGATGGACTTTTTTCAGCCAGAGTAAATATGTAACTATGAATGTAAGCTCCTTCAGGGTAGGGATGAGCTCATAGAGGTGTATAATTGCTTCTTGCTGTTTTTGGTGTTTTTGAGTTTGGTAAGTGTCACCTGCCTCCAGTTGCTGTGTTTACTTTTGGCCAAGGAACTGAACTTTTGTTCTTAAGTCTCTGGAGCATACACATCTCCTTCCACAAATGTGATGACGTAATTCCGGTATGAGAGCCAGTCCTGAGACCATTTGTGTGTGATAACTAATTTTTATGTACAACCATGGTTTCCACATATGCAAATAGATTTTCTTTTATGTGAAATATATTTATTATGAAAACTATTTGACTTTAGTTCCTCAAATTGCAACTAGGGAACTTCTAAAAAAAACAAAGACCCAGGTTGACATGTTAAAGACTCTACTTATCCACCAGCTGAATTCAATTTTCCCTAAAATTCAGTTTTGGAGCTGTTAACCTCCCTAGCGGTCTGATTATGTCCTTATTTCTGTGCTCAAAGCGGTACATTTTTTTGCATGGAAATATGTATTTTTTTTATTGTAGGCCTGAAATTTTTAGGAATAACTCACTGAAGTCTGTACGAACAAGAGTTTAGTAAACATCCCGGGTAGGATAAAACTTGAAACACGAAATCATAAATTATAATTTAATAAATAATCATAAAAAATAATAATATAATAATACATTTAATTCAATAATATAATCAAACCAAAAACACTGAAATTTGAAATATAGCGCCAAGTTCGCACATCACTGAGCAAAGTCGCAAAATCTTTTTCAGTGTCTGATGACGAATTTCCCCCACGAATCATTATCACTCAATTCTGCAAGTGGTTCGGATTTACTATCGCTGTTCTCTAGCTGGTCTAAAACCACTTTTGATCTAAAGGGATGCTTTTTGGACGCCATGGACTTTTCTCAGTTTCTAGGCAGAAAGAACAGTAAAAATGCAGGCAGGGCACAGGACAAAGCACTCGGGATAAAGTGTATGTGAAATGGTTTGATAATGTTTTACTATGTGATTTTAGTGAATGTCACTTTTTGTCATTTTCAAATTTCCCGCCGTTCCGTCCCTGTACTTCCCGACGCTCGCAGGGGATGGAACCCAGATGACAGATGCCGACATCCGCCAGATTACATTGCCGGGGACACTGCAGGAGGGACATCGTGGGAGCGCAGGACAAGGTAAGTGATCGAGTGTTCAACCATGTGTGACTCTTGTAAATTGTGGTGCTGCGCTAATAAACTATATGTGAACCCCAATACGTGATATTAAGTGAATGGGTAAACAATATCCCCTTATAAATCAATTAAATCAAAATATGACATATGCGCCAAAATATATCTCTACACCACCTCTACTTAGTGAGTACCAGGGGCGGACTGACCATTTGGAAACTCGGGCACTACCCGAGGGCCTGGGGTCAGTAGGGGGCCCCATGAGATGCCCCTGGTACCTTTTTCATAGGCTTTTTTGAGTTTGGGCAAGGACACAGGGGCCCCATGATCCCCTATTGCCCGGGGGCCCCATGAGTTGTCAGTCCGCCCCTGGTGAGTACATAAACAAAATATTCCACACATACATACACAATAATTATACACCTATATTAAATGCCGTGATGTCGAATGAACTCCTGAACGGCAACACCAGTGAATAAATAAAGTGACATAAACGAATGTAAACTTTACATGCCCTGGATAAGCAGGTTAAAAGAAATAATAGTGATCCCAACTAGGGGATAAAAGTCAAAGTGAATCAGTGAAACCACTTCTTGTGGTAAACATGAGGAAAAAAAAGGAAAAGAGAAATCAAAAAGATAAACGCATGTATATGTTCAAAATGATTTGTGAATCTAAACCATGCCAGTGATTACACTAGGGGATAAATACAGTGGATCTGTGAAACCACAAATGGTGGTAATTGTGAAATAGAAAATCAGGCTCACCGCCTGTAAATCATTAACAATCACTTAAATTAACGATAGTGACCCCCTACTTGGGATAAGTGAACATCAAAAAAATAGGATAAATGCATATAGATACTGACGTGATTTGTAACCCCAAATGGGGGTTCTGAAAAAGCGTGAAAATAAGTGACTTCAAACAGTGCTTCACACTTTCCGTATCTCTACAAACCTAAATCAACAGTGTATAGTCCAACCACCAACATAAACAAAAACCAAAAACTACAAAAATTATCGTGTCCTAAAAAGTGAGAAAATACATAAATAAATGTCCAATCTAAAAAAAATGTCCAGAACCATCCAAATGTACTGTAGTCCTGTGATCACCAAACTGTGCAACAGGATACTATGAATCCCACTCTAGGTTGCCCCTCACCTCCATGCGGTGACTCTGCAGGGTCAAAACGCCTTAGAAATCAAATACCACCGGTCTGGAACCCGGACTCCCTCCAACGGATGTCAGGTCCACCGCCGTGTCAGTTCCCTCTCTGGTGGCCAAGGTCCCGCATACAGCCTCCTCTCAGTGGTCATAGAAGTGATAGCTCCTCATTCGCCCAGAAAGAGAATGCAAAGTGTTCCCATAGTGTATTAACATTTAATGACTCAAAATTGATAAAAACGTATCAAATTCCGCTCACATTTAACTTGAAATTATAAGCTTTTAGTACCTATCCACATGCTGTGGGTGTACTGATACATTGACCTCAATAGGAGTTCCAAGATGGCGTCCGCCCCGGAAGTTGAGTCCGCACGCCAGAGGTTGTGCCACCACGAGCCCATACGTTACATCATGATGTCACGTGACTTCATCAGAATGTCACATGACTTCATCAGATACCCTGAAAAATAGTCTGTTTAATAATCACGTTTTACAGGAACAGGTTGCCATTTTTACAGAAACAGGTTGACTCTTTTCAATGACATTTCCAGCCTTGCCAACAAAGGCATTTACTATAGCACTTTAAAAAAAAACAACAGGGTGAAGGTAGTTTTCAGTTTTCCTGGTCTGGGCATGCTCAGTTGTGTCACTACTGAGATGTCTGAACAATGCCTGTTTGGATTTTTTGAAATATATCACTTTATACAGACAAATCTACAATTATTTTAAAGCAGTTATTCTTAAAAATGTCCAACATATGTATAGGAAGTATAAATAGCTTGATATCATGTCATTAAAAATATTTTTTTCTGCTATTCACCTGGTTCTAGGAGGTGAACTCATTTAGACAGTGAGTTTTGTGACCATCAGTAAATTTCGATTGTATCAATTTTTGGACTGAGTGCTTTAGTAAATCTCTTCTCTGCCTAAAAGTAGTCGGTCATGCAAGGAACTATGACCATTTGCAGACAAGGTGCTTTAGTATATCAACCCCATGGCGTCCAGATCAGCATAAACAGTAGCAAAGTCAACTAAAGTGCAGCAGTAAGCAGTAAAGCGTGATTTACCAAACAAAGGAACTATATTGCCAAAGTTCATTGATGATGACTGTTAGGCCTAGACCGACTGGATGTGCATTGTCTATAAAAATGAAGGAAACGAAAGAAGGGAACAAAGGGGACTTGAAGATGGTTTTACGGTAGGGGCAGTCCTATATGTTGTTCTTCTGTTGGCATCCTTTAAAAAGTATTGGTGAGCTTAAACCAGCATGCAGTATAGGTGCAGTAAGGATGTGGTATTGTATATCTGTGGTATGGATGCAGTATAGGTTCAGCATAGGTGCAGTATTCTTAATGTCCTGCCTCCAGTCCCTACTAGCAGTGTGAACAATAGAAAGTTCTCTCTCACCAGTCCCTGTTGTGTGGATATGAACTTTCGCTATAGAAAGGGGGGCTCCCTCAGTCTCTCCACAGAATTCCTGCAGATATTCAGTGGTGGCGAGCAGAGGGTGAGAGGATGCTCTGGTCTCCCTGCAGCAATGGTGCAGACGTGGTTGATGCTGTCTGTGCTGCGCTTCCTCAGGTGTCTCTGCTGGTCTGGCCTCAAGACTGGTCAGTATGCAGCAGATATACTCAAATCAATTCATTTGGCACCAAGATAAAAAAAACCTAGCTGGACAGTCTCAGTCTCCTTCTTGCCCCAGTGTCTCCTGGAAATTATAGTGCAAAGGGTCCATAAGCCTCATATTATGGCTTACTTCCTGGACTTCAAATCCCATGATCCTCAGCATTCTGCATAAGATAGTTTCCGATTCCAGGCGATACTTCAGGCTGAAGTGGAACCCAGGCAGGTTAGCTAAGTACCAATGCCTGCTGGCATTCAAGTTAGCTGTGGTGAGTACATAGGAATAGATGTCTTTACCACAAAGTATATATAGATAGTTCTTTAACTTGTCTACCCCTGCCCATTTTAAGGTCAGGAACTCCAGCTTGTGAGTGGGGTAGTGCTTCTCGACAAAGCTCAGAATTCTGTTAACATATGTCCATCATGCTCTTGGTATAGTACCCCAACCAACTCCTTCTCTGCTAGCATCGACATGTAGTTCATATAGTTTAGAGAGGTCGGTATAGGTTAGAACAGGAGCATTGGTTAAAATTCTTTACAACTGGCAAAATGCCTGCACACACTGATCTGTCCACTGGTCTCGGATATATTTTCAAGGACTTCTAAGCTCTTTATTTTGCTTGTTTGGCTTTGGTGCATCAGTATCTTCTTCTTCATTCTTTAGCGGCTCAATGAGGGTTCAGGCTATATTAGCAAACACTTCAACAAATTGTTGGTAGTAGTAGCAGAATCCTAAGAATGACCTTGGTTCAGTGATGTTATTCGGTCTAGGCCAGGAAGGTGACAGCTACACCCGCTGTGGAGACAGCTTGCCCCAGATAAGTGACAGATGTTTAATAGAACTGACAATTTTAACCCTTCTTCATGGAGCCTCTGCAGTACCTTTTCCAGCCGCTCTTCATGTTCCTTAAGGTTCTTCCCAAAAACAATGAGATACACCAGTACTTAAATCAAGTTCAAGTCCCCTACCATACACTCCATTAGCCATTAAAAGCCATTAAAAGGTTGCAGGGGTTACTGACAGTTGTGGGGGCATTCTGTTAAATTCAAGAATTCCAGTGAGATTATGAAAGCAGCCTTCTCCCTGTCTTCAGGATGCACGAGGACCCATTTTTCAAAACTAGTGCACTAAATCACTTCACTCCTGACAGGTCAGGAATTGTTCTCTGGTTAAGTGTTTGATAATCAATACACATTTTAAAGGAGCCATTCTTCTTCTTTACCACCACTATGGGAGAGGTGTAAGGGCTCTCAGATAATTCCTGTCCACTTCAACTCAGCTAGTTGCTCTCGACAATCTTGCAGGTCGCCCAACTGGATTCTCCGAGCTGTCTTCCTGAAAGATTTAGCTTCCTGAAGTCGCATTCTCTTACAAAACAAGTTCTCCAGGTTTGGGATAGTATGTAAAGTAAAGATAAATGGAAAAAGTAGTTCTCCAATGACATCTATAATAAATTCCTCTTGATTCCCTCCTGGCAGGGATCCCAGCTTTTAAGAACTAAACTGTGGAGGGCTCTTTAAGAATATACCATCTACTGAAAGGAATTTGCTTAAATGACCCCTTAGATTACTGGAGATATAAAAAAGCCAATCATTTTTAGAATTCCCATCCCTGTTTTTATTCTCCATTGTACCACAAAAAAAGTGTATCCATTTTATATAGAATGCTGCAGTCCTTTTCCTACAAATCCCTTTAGGGTTATCTCAAAGATTGGGATCAAGAATTGTACATCCAACTTACAAATGACCTAAAATTTAGGGCAAAAGCTCTAACACATGTTTTTTCATATAGCTTTGAGATGGAAGAATCTAACTAAATTATATTAAGGTACCATTTTGTATACACCACATTTGGCCACATGTTCTGAACATGTGTTGGAGAGGATGTGGACTAGTGGGATCCTTTGGTCATAAATGATGGTTATGCCCTGTGATACAGATGTAATGGAGTCATATTTTGGAAACAACTAAAGACATAACAGGCTGTATTCTTGAATGAGATCTGTGAACCTTGCTATTCTACACCACACTAGAGTCTATTAGTAGCTGTCAAAAGTCTCATTACTTTATACTGGAGACAAACATTTATACAGACAATATGGTAAATGGCTATTTAGAGTAGATCAATACTGCACTATGGAACACTTTATAAATATAATGCATATTCCAAATATCGATCTACCACCAGCACATACTGGTTGGTATTTAAATCTACAGAAAAGTACCTGTCTATGGTATCTTAGGTATTAATTTGGTTGTTATTCAATGCTATTCTGTTCTTTAATATTGCTGGTAGGGTGCAGTTAAAAAGCTTCAAGACAATTAGAACTTTGTCTGCTAGAAGGTGCATGTACTTAAAGGGTAATTCCACTTTCATTGGCAAAAAAAGCAAATAAAAAAAGAAATAATATAGCATGTACGACTGCTACACAAGCCATTCTGTAAAATTCAATGCAATATGGCAACCTGGAGGCGATCTGTACACCACTGATCTATGGATACCCATACTCAGTCATGTCTGCTGACAGGAAACTGCAGATGGATGTTTTGGTGGATGGTCAATAGCTCAAAACTCTCTTTCCGTCTGAACCGCATGGCCTGTTCAGCTCTTCACAGCAGCTGGGTCCCCGCTTGTAGCTTCAACCCATAGTTCCAAGAGGAAGAGCATTTTCCGGAGTCTGACTTATATATAGTTACATGGTGATTAACCCTTTGGGAATATCTCACCAAAAATTATATTTTTGTTGCAGAGGATGCCTAAAATCTGACTTGTATCTTAGTCAGATTTTTTTTACTTTTTCATAAATGATATAGAGGTTGGTATAAAGAGCTCTCAGTATTTGCTGATGATACAAAACTAGGTAGGGCAATAATTTCACACAACAATATAGAAACCTTACAAAAATATCTCTATAAAATAATGGGGTGGGTAAATACATGGCAAATGAAGTTTAATGATAAAAAATGTAAAGTAATGCACTTGGGGGCTACAAATATGAACGCAAATTACTCGCTAGGGGGAGAACCTCTGGGGGAATCCAGGATGGAAAAAGATTTGAGAGTCCTAGAGAATGACAGGCTCAACAATGGCATGCAATGCCAAGCTGCAGCAAGAAAAGCTGACAAAATATTAGCATGCATTAAAAAGGGAATTACTCAAGACTATAATCCTGCCATTTTACAAAACTCTGGTTTGGCCGCATCTGGAGTATGTTGTCCAGTTCTGGTCACCAATCCTGAGGGAGGATCAGCAGCTGGAGAGAGTCCACAGAAGGGGACTGGAGGACGTCAGTTATGAGGAACAATTACAAACACTAAACTTATTCTCCCTGGAGAAAAGACACTTGAGAGGGGATTAGACAGAGATATACAAGTATCTTAATGGTGATTCTAGTATAGGGAATAAACTATTCAGTATCAGGGAGTTCAATAAGACTCGGGACCACTAGATGAGATTGGAAGAATAACAGTTTAACCTTAAACTGCGTAAGGGGTTTTTTACTATCAGGCAGTAAGGATGAGGAACTCACTTCCACAATTGGTGGTATCAGCAGGAAGCATTGATAGTTTGAAAAAACTCTTGAACAGGTATCTTAACAAACACAATATACAGGGATATGGGCAATGTTTTTCACATGAACACACACACAGGTTGAACTGCTTGGACTGGTGTCTTTATTCAACCTTATCAACTATGTAACTATGTAACGTCTGCAATTTTCCTCATTAGAACACTGCAAGTGCATCAGCTGATTAATATTGAAACAGTCACTATTCAGATTCAGCCGTGGTTCACACTGGTGCAGTGTGGAATTCGCAACGTTTTCATTGCAAATTACTCACTGCATCACACCTCATTCATGCAAACCGCTGCGGGTGTGTATGTTAAGTTAACAACACCCCGAAAGCGGTCCGCAAAATGCAGTGCAATGTGAAGAATCGGATCGCATGGGTGTGAATACCTATACGATCTGATTCTAGTGCAGGGTCATGCATGTTTTTCGTGCGAATAGAGCCATGCAAAATGTATGGCTCCAATCACACAGCACACAAATCGCATGTGATTTGCACAGGAATGCGGTGCGGTTCTTGTGCGAATCACATGCGATATACAGAGCTGCACGTATGTGAACCCAGACTTACTCTGCAGACAACAAACAGCTTTTTCTTCAGAGCACAAACAAATAGGACTCTGCAAAAGTTTGATAAAATCCGTGCGATTTTGGCTGGATCTAGGGGGGCTGAGGTGGGCTATGCCCCTCCAGATTTTAGTTGTGCCCTCCCAAAGCCATCCCTAACCTGCCACTATACTGCCCTAGCCTGCCACTATACTATCCTAACCTGCCACCATGCTTCCATAAATTGACACAATACCACCATAATCTGATATTTTATTGCCCTAGTTTGACATTATATTGCCCTACGCTGACACTATACGGATCTCAGTTATGCATTGTGTAGGGAGGAGGAACGTTGCTGCCTGTGTCCAGGCTGTGTGCAGTGCAGGGACGGGGGAAGGATCTGTGCCCCTGTCCTCTGCCGTACCTGCAGTGACCCCTATCTTCTGCCCTAAATAACTTCTGACAAAATAACATAGTGCAATACTGCAACACCCGGCTATATCAATCATCAACTACCAGGCCACTCACATTTTCAAAGATAAAAACCAGCATTTTAATTGCATAAATTGAATCCACAATATCACAAACTTCAGGGTAGTTTTCAGAGATTCCACAGTCAGCAGCAGATGACAGCATGAGAAATCTCCCACACAGAAGATGGCCCCCTGGAACGAATCTCTGAAAACTACCCTGAAGTTTGTGATATTGTGGATTCAATTTATGCAATTAAAATGCTGGTTTTTATCTTTGAAAATGTGAGTGGCCTGGTAGTTGATGATTGATATAGCCGGGTGCTGCAGTATTGCACTATGTTATTTTGTCTCTCCTACATTGCATTGAGTGTCTCTGGGAAGTGGAGCCTGGTGGTC
Organism: Staurois parvus; assembly: GCF_062004578.1. Classification (NCBI taxonomy): domain Eukaryota; kingdom Metazoa; phylum Chordata; class Amphibia; order Anura; family Ranidae; genus Staurois; species Staurois parvus. The sequence goes on along the minus strand of NW_028318095.1, from coordinate 9,879,207 downwards.
TTGGAGTTTGAAGGAAAGCTTTCCTGTGGTGGAGTGGAGATCTGGAGGCATATTATAAGGGTCTAGGATCCCATAAATACCTAAAAGGTGTTTTTATTGGTTTGAGCACAAATTTTTGGTGGAAGTACACTTCTTTGGAAAAAGGACTTTCTGAATATTTATGAAGTTTTTTTTTCTGAATTTTTTATTTATTTTTTTCACTTATCATGTTTTTCTTCACAAATTTTAGATTGGGACTTTTATATTATTTGTATAGTACTTATCATTTTTCCATATTGATCTAGCACTATAACAAATTATTTTGCACTGTTTGTGTTGTCATATAATTTTCAAATCAGATCTTTTTTTGTGTAACTGGAGATGTGGCAGGGATGTGTCCATTAACTACGGTACATATTGTGTGCTAAAAGGTTTCTCCCTTTATCATTTCAGAAAATTGGGAGGTATGAGTTACTACATCTAAGGACTGGTAAGCGGTGATAAACAATGCAATGGGTCTGACAGTAAAGAGAAACGAAACTACAACAGCTAGTAATGTCTACAAAACAGAAACTGGCAGATATCCAATTCTTGAGAACAACCCTGCTACTGCAGATTTGTTTTCCTACTAAGGTTTTTTTAATGGAAACTCATAAAATTCTTCCTATATATCTGTAGCCCTGTTTTGGGGGGAAAGGGTGGGTCATGTGGGATGACCTTCACCTTCCACCTTAACCCCTACGCTGTGATAATACCTGGGTGAATAAAAGATTCAGAGCTTCCATTACCTTGGAGTTTAGGGCATTGACTCTGAGTTCATAAATCTTTAGCACCTTCAGCCAAAAGTGCCTATTGAAGATAAGAGGGACTCCCTCCTAAAGTCAACTTGTGCTAAGGGTACATCACACTTTCTGTAGTCAAAGTAATGCAGCTCCAGACTTGAATGCAGTTTAACCATTTGACGAGAAATTTGATATAAAGTTGTACAGGAGAAGGATAGGGGGTACCCCGAAATTCAATGTTCTGACTTTGATAGATTTTCAGTCTAGATGTTGCTGGATGGACAAAATCCCTTGTAAAGTGAAAATTCTCTTGCAAAGTGAACAGCCTATTTGCCTTTAGTAAATAAATAACTTGTAATACTCTGTAAGGGCTGGTTTACACCACAATTCCAACATCCTGAATGCATTTCTGCATGCTCATGTTTGATGCTTTTTCATTGAGTTCCAGTACATTTTATTTCCTTTTTTTTATTTTGACACTTGAAAAATCTTAAGACAGTGGGTCGTATATGCTTTTTGGTGCATTTACACACATGTACATGTGTTTTGGCGTATTCCGGGCATGTTCCGAACAGAAAAAATACAGCAGGTTCTACTTGTGTTGAAAGCACTGGAACTGACCGCACTGGTGTGAACCAGGGCCAATGGAATATATGGCAAACATTGTGAATGTTTTTTTGTTGCATTTTAAAAACACACTGGAAAGCAACTGATGACAACCAGCCCTGAGGCTCCATGCACACTAGGCGTTTTGATAACACTGGTAACGTTACCTGTGTAAAGTCACATTATAAGCATGAGTTTTTCACCTTATTTTAGCGTTTTTGCATTAGCGTTTTGACGCATTTGTGTTTTTTAGCTTTTTTTGTACCAAACAATTTTTGGGGGTCAAAAAAAGTCCAAAAATGGCGGTTTGCGGCCCTTACCTTGTTTTACCACGTTTTGCCGGTAAAACACTGCGTTTTGCTGGTAAAACTTTAAAAACCTCTAGAAACCCACTAGTCCTGGGGGGCTTTTTTTCAGCCAAAAAAACGTTCCTGCCAAAAAAGTCTATGTGTGCATGGGACACATAGGATAACATGCTGAGGAGTTTACTGGCTATAGAAAAAAATGTCAAAAGCCAAAAATAGCCGCTGTAAATACATCCAGTGTGCATTAGGACTAATTGAGTACAATACAAAGAATCCACAAGTAAGATGAAAGCAGTGCTAGTAATCAAACATCTGTGTTATAGCCCAATATCTGATATCCCTCTAGAAGGCAGTAAATTGTAATACTCACTCATCTTGTCACTTTCTATTCTCGTCCCCAAGGCAGCTGCAGACTAAATGTTTCAGCTGATCAGAAGAGGAGCAATTATAAACAAGGAAATGATATTTAACAGGTTATAGGGTGGAGCAATTTGAAAAAATTGAATGTGTAGAAATGTCAAGAATCACACAGCATTAAAGCAACATTAAACCCAAAACCAACACTGTATCAAATTGCAGTTTAGCAATCTTTAGGTATGATAGCTACATTCGTTTTAATCTTTAGACTTTTTTTTTTATTTATTTTTCTTTATGATCCAGCCAATTATTAGTTTTCAACTTACTTTAACAGACCAAACTACCAAAAAAAGCTACCAAAAGCAGTTAGAAGGTCGAGCCAAACCATTTACCACTGACAGTGGTGCTTACAATGGTCAGCTTGTATTTATTTATGTAAAACCTTTATCCCAAAAGCAACAAAAGCTGCTTGCTGTAACTGCTTATAAAGTGTTAGTTGGAGTTCAGCTTTGATGTGTTAGTCAAATCAAAATCTAAATACTCTAGTATACCTAACACTACCTTCTACCCTAGACTGACAATACTGCTGTCCAAAGGTGTTTTGGGGTTTAACCACTTGCTTGCTGGGCACTTTTACCCCCTTCCTGCCCAGGACAATTTTCAGCTTTCAGCGCTGTCACGCTTTGAATGACAATTGCTCGGTCATGCAACACTGTACCCATATAAAATGTTTATCATTTGTTTTACACAAATAGAGCTTTATTTTGGTGGCATTTTATCACCACTGGGTGTTTTATTTTTTTGCACTATAAATGAAAAAAGAGCAAAAATGTTTAAAAGAAAAAAAGGTTTTCTTTATTTCTATTATAACATTTTGGAAACAGCTAATTTTTCTCCTTCACTGATGTGCGTTGATCAGGCTGTATGATAGGCAGCACTGCTGGGCACTGGTGAGGCGGCACTGATAGACTGCACTGATGAGGCGGCACTGGTGGACATTGATGAGGAGGCACTGGTGATGCTGCACTGATGGGCACTGATGGCCACTGATATGCACCACTGATGGGCACTGATGGGCACTAATAAGCAGCACTGAAGGGCACTAATAAGCAGCACTGTTGGGCAGCACTTCTGGACTGCACTGCTGGGGACTGATGGGCAGCACTGCTGGGCACTTTTGGGTCTGCACCGATAATCAAGGCACTGATCAGTGTCCTGATTATCAGTGCAGATGTCTTCTGTGACACTTGCCGGTTATCAGCAGTACTTTCCTGTGACAGCGTGAGGAAAGTACTGCCAATAACCGGCAACTGTATTTACTTTGTGATCAGCTGTATCATTGGACACAGCTGATCACGTGGTAAAAGGCCTCTGTGATTGGCCTTTTACCATGTCATGCATTTTGTGTCTATGCACCTGTTAGAGATGTTTCCAGTCACATTCTGTTTTAAGAGGAAATTAAGGTAAATCCAACCAATAGAGACAGCAATTAAAATCGTAGCCCCCTTTGTTGCCAGAGGTGTTTTTTTTTTTTGCACACATGTCAAAATGGCTAAAGATTGCTAAAAAGCCCCAAAACATTATACAGTTTCTGAAAGCAAAGACCTTGTAGAATAAAATGGTGACAGTTGAAATGTATTAGTGAAACTGGTTTCCATTTGTTTTGGTAAATTATGAAAGGAGTAAATAGATATGATGTATATAATAGCTTGGTGGCAGTGGACATTAGTTGCAGATGTCTAGTTGATCTTTTTTTCTGTATAAATTTACTATAGTTTGAGTTTTTTTCTGCATTAGACAGTGTGGTACACCTCTCTAAAATAAGACAAACCCCCGCTCCTCTAGTAGAAGGTCTGTATGGTGAAATAACCCAGGTCAAGTAACTGGTCCAGCCTACAGACATAGGAGCCCATTCTGATAAAGAACTCTTGGTACTTACTTACAACATGATGGAGAGGGGTAAAACAAATTACCCGAACACAGTTTTGGAACTTTGTTTAGGCCGAAAATACATTTTGGCTTAAATTTTTTAGTTTTTTTTAGTTTTTTTGGATATTTTTTATGACCGAAATGAGAAAATATCGTTTTCCAAAAAATGTTTTTTTTCTTCAAAAATTTTTTTGTTCATAGCGCCAAAAATAAAAGGCACACAGGTGATCAAATACCACCAAAAGAAAGCTCCATTTGTATAAAAAAAAGGACATAAATTTAATTTATGTACTGTATTGCATAACCACACATGTGTCCGTTAAACTATTGCAGCTCTGTATAGCAAAAAATGGTGTAAATTGCAGTATCTATACCATAGTTTGTAGATTCTATAACTTTCACACAAAGCGATCAATATACACTTATTAGGATTTTTTTACCAAAAACATTTAGCAGAATACATTTTGGCCTAAATTTAAAATAAATAAAATAAATAACTTTGAGTTTACTATATCTTTTTTATATCCGAAAGTAAAAAATACAGTTTTTCTTCAAAAGTTTCGGACTTTTTTTGTTTATAGCACGAAAAATAAAAAGGTGATCAAATACCACCAAAAGAAAGCTCTATTTGTGTGAAAAAAAGGACGTAAATTTTGTTTGGGTGCAGCATTGCATGACCGCGCAATTATCAGTTGAATTAGTGCAGCGCCGAGTAGCAAAAAGTTGTCTGGTCATTAAGGGGGGTAATTCCTCTGGAGGGCAAGTGGTTAAATCAGGCACAAAACATTTTTTTAAATGTAGCTGTACATTTCTTGATATTACAATGACCTACCACCAAAGCACAACCCAAAACATATTCTTCTACTCCTGAAGATCACAGCAATACCACATATGTGTGTTATTTGCTGTTTGCACCCATAGTAGAGCCCAGAAGCCACAGTTCACATTTTTTTTTTTTTGTATCCTACCTAAACATACTGACACTGACACTAACCTCCACTGATACTAAAAAAATGCTCTTATTTAAACCTACATAAAATACACTGACCCTGACCTTTGACTCAGAATTTAAGCATAACCTTTGATCCTACAACTGACACGGAATTAGATCGAACCCGAATATAGAAATTTTATATCTTTAAATAAATCGGAAACATGTTATTATGTTGCACTGATCTTTTTAACCATTCTCTATATGTTATAGTTGTCATTTGTTATTTTGAAAAGCCAATATGAATGAAAAATAGAGGAAAAACAGCACTTGCAAGGTTTAGTCAACAATTTTCAAATTAGATCTTTTTGTGTAACTGGAGTTGTGGCAGGGATGTGTCCATTAACTACATATTGTGTGCTAAAAGGTTTCTCCCTTTATCATTTCAGAAAATTGGGAGGTATGAGTTACTACATCTAAGGACTGGTAAGCGGTGATAAGCAATGCAATGGGTCTGACAGTAAAGAGAAACGAAACTACAACAGCTAGTAATGTCTACAAAACAGAAACTGGCAGATATCCAATTCTGGAGAACAACCCTGCTACTGCAGATTTGTTTTCCTACTAAGGTTTTTTTAATGGAAAATCTCAAATTCTTCCTATATATCTGTAGCCCTGTTTTGGGGGGAAAGGCGGGATCATGTGGGATGACCTTCACCTTCCACCTTAACCCCTACGCTGTGATAATACCTGGGCGAATAAAAGATCCAGAGCTTCCACTATCTTGGAGTTTAGGGCATTGACTCTGAGTTCATAAATCTTTAGCACCTTCAGCCAAAAGTGCCTATTGAAGATAAGAGGGACTCCCTCCTAGAGTTAACTTGTCCCAAGGGTACATCACACTTTCTGTAGTCAAAGTAATGCAGCTCCAGACTTGAATGCAGTTTAACCATTTGACGAGAAATTTGATATAAGGTTGAACAGAAGAAGGATGGGGGGTACCCCGAAATTCAATGTTCTGGCTTCGACAGATTTTCAGTGTAGATGTTGCTGGATGGAGCTTAGCATCAGAGGCATCACATAGAATGTCTGGAGCACAGAAGCTACAAAACTGGAAGTGATTACCTAATAGAGAGTTATTTACTAAAACTGGGGAGTGTAAAATCCAGTGCAACTCTGCATGGCAGCCAGTCAGCTTCCATGTCTGATTGCCAAAGCTCAGTTGAACAAGCTAAAGTTAGAAGCTGATTGGCTACCATACACAGCTGCACCAGATTTTGAGTGCTCTAGTTTTAGTAAATCTGCCGCATACTGTATATGATGTGATGGTGGCAATGGATATAAGTCACAGATGGCTGTGGTTGACCTATTTCTGTGTATAATGCAGCATGGTTTTCCGTTGACAAATATCCTGAATCTTGTTAGTAAAGATTGTTTTTTTTCTGCATAGACAGTGTTAGACTCTGTGCTTCATCTGTTGTACAGAATTCTCTAAACTAGGACAACCCCTTTCCCCTCTAGTAGAGGGTCTATATGGTGAACCCAGTTCATGTCACTGGTTCAGCCTACAGACATAAGTGCCAATTCTGCTAAAAAGAGTCATGGTACTTAAACTATAGGTAAACCCAAGAGCAACATGTAATATATTGTTTTTTTCTTTCCTTTACTTTCACCTAGTGATCCTGCCAGTAGCACACTTCCTGTCCTAGGGTGCCAGCAATCTTCCTTGTATATGTAACACCCTCCAGGTTAGCCAGATAGCAGTTTGTTGCTTTATTTGTTTTAGGCAGAGGTCAAGTAGCAGCCTGGAATGAGTCAGCCTGTGAGTGAGGCAGGAGTTCATGTCAGGACGGGCTAGGGAGGTTCTGAAGGTCAGAGCTTCTGGAACCCTCCTAATTCTCCAGAAACCTGAGAGCTTTCTGGAGGAGGGGAGGAAGCTCAGATTTGCATGCTTAAGGGATCTTGGCCAAGTCCCCTGGCAGGAGGCTGGGCACGGTGACCAAGGCAAGCCCTTAGGAATCACAGAGACTTGGAGCAGTCAGGAGAGTGTTGGTTAGAAGATGGAGTGAGTGGCTGGAGTGTGGCGACTGGGAGGGGGCCCAGGGAAGGGGCCAACCTACAGTTGCTGGAAAAGAGGATCTCCACTGTACCATCATCTCCACGGGAGGATATCTTAAGCAACAGGGAAGGAGCCAGTCAAGCGAAAGCCCCGAAGGCAGCCACCAAACCATTAAGGTGAGGACAGCGGGATAAAGGGAGAGGGCAGTCAGGTGGAAACCCAACTAGCATTTGATCTGGCTGCTGTGATAAATTGGCAGTTTCTGGTCCCTCTTGCCCAGGGAATACCCTCACTGCAGCTGGGTGAAGAAGAGGATTCCTCTGGGGTCTGAGGAGGTACACCAGAGAGTTGGAATGCTCTGGAAAGAGAGACTATTTTTGTCTACATCTGTACATAGTTGCTAAAGAGTTTGTCCTCAAGTTTGCAGTTTCCTTGGGATATACACCTCTCAACCCCTTCCAAGTTATTAACCCCTTAATAAAATCACAAAACCCAGCTCAAGGACTGTTTAATAACTCTCAGTGCAAGGTGTGGAAGAAAATGCGCATTGCCTGGATGTGCAGCGCTTTAGGGGGACCAAAAACTCAGCGACTCCTAAAGGGGTAGTGCTACATATCCATTGAGAAGCAGTATTGTCATCCCAGAACAGGAAGTGCTGAAGAAGTGGTATTATATCTGATGGACACCTGACAGTCTCGGCCAAAGTTCTTGCAGGTTACTATAGTAAGTTGGTAGATGGTGCCACCATGTAATTATAGGAAAATAAAACTCTGCCTTGAAAAGTGATCCTGAGAGGTCCTTAAATGTCAGCCTGTGATGTCTGTTGTCTTAAGTGTCTAAAGGACATGATTATCACCATACCAAGGTGTGCTGGTGAAGAACCTTATTTTACTATAAGTATGTTAGGACCACAGAACAACTACTCATCCCCATAACATAAAAGTAAGGTGTTCTGTAGCCCTCAGAAGGGAACTGGGATGGATTATAAGGTTGTTTGAAATTTCAATTCAGTGCACAGGAAGTTACAAGCATACTGGATGTATGACTGGATCAACAGGTATTTTTCTGTACTTGCAGAAAATGTACTGAACTGAAGAAAACTAATGTAGTCACTTCGTCTAAGCCCTGGTAAGTGATTATAAACAACACACTGAGCCCGACAGCTTTCACTCTACCAATAATGAAGAGACCCTCCACCTGCCTGCAGCCAAACTATTCCTAACCATTGAGACCCATGATGGCTTTAATGAGGCTAATTCCTCTATACAATGATAAACAATGCACTGGGTCTGACAGTAAAGAGAAACAAAACTACAACAGCTAGTAATGTCTACGAAACAAAAACTAGCAGATATCCAGTTCTTAAGTACAACCCTGTTCTGCAACTTCCTCTTCAACTTGCATTATCAGATTTTTCCTACTAATGCTGTGACAACATCTGGGCAAACATGGGATCCCCAGACTCTGTGCCTCTGAGTTAGAAGATCTTTAGTGCCGAACCAAACAAGGAGAACAAACAGACCGCTCCAGGTGAGTTCTGGATAAATATTGCAGAAACAATGTAAAGAAACAGAGGTTGGCCACACTAGCAACAATGTAGCAGAATAAAATCCTTTATTGGAATCTTCAAGAACATCACAGCCCCAAGACTGGACAGAGAAACAGTAAACGCGTTTCACACAAACATGCTTAGCCACTACTTAGTCATTAGCAATGATTAAACACGTGTTCGTGTGAAATGCGTTTACTGTTTCTCTGTCCAGTCTTGAAGCTGTGATGTTCTTGTTACACTGTTTGTGAAGATTCCAATAAAGGATTTTGTTAAGCTACATCGTTGCTGGTGCAGCCAACCTCTGTTTTTTGACAAAGATCTTTAGTGCTCCAACCCAGAAAGGTCCTAGGCAGGTGCGAAGAACGCACAATTTTACACGTTTTGTTTCATTAATTTCAATGGGCTGTCATATGCATGAAAAATGCACAAAAGTGCTTGACCCTCTTTAAACATTGTTCAGCACTAATGCATAGCAATTAAGCACTGCCACTTATTAAAGGATAAGTTTACCTTTCAAAAAAATAAATTTTTTTGCAGGTAAAAAAATGTGCATTTACTATATTTTTTAATTAGGAGCCTGTAAAGCATTGCACCTGCGATCAGCAGATTGCGGGTGCAATGCATGGTTCCTGCAGAATGTCAGTATAAGCAGTCTGCTCATACCTCATACCGGCAGGCTGTTACACAATGACAGGAACCATCATTGGACTACCTAAAGTGCTCACCAGCTGCTTCAGTGGAGGTTAAACACTAAACAATGGGTGGATGTAACATGTTCCCAAAAATGAACTTATCTTGAAAGGTGCAGAGGATGCAAACATATTAGGGTTAATACACTGCTCTGTTGAAAACAAAAGTGCTAAAAATACATATGCTTTTTTGACACATTTTCTTGGCTTCTGACTCCAATCTTGCACCTGTGAAACTTGGACGTGTGACTCAAAAAGGCACTGCAGGTGCTTTTTCCATTCATCTCAATGGGGAGGTGTGTTTTTGGTGCAGTTTTTAAAAACACACCAAAACTGCAGCATGCAAGACTTTTACAAATACACTGAACCCAAAGCCCACTGGTGTGAAGAGTTCATTAGGATTTAAAAGGGATGCATTTTTCATACATTTACTACAAAAACGCATCAAAAATGAATCAGTGTGAAAGGGTCCTTACTTTTGTATATCTACTACAGACAAAGGACTGACAGTCATCAAGTGTGTGTCTGTATGACTCAACAATTTTGCAACAATTTATCAGCCAACAACAGTTATCAGAGCTAAAAGCAGAAAATACACAAAGATGCTGTGATTTAGCCATGGCAGTTTATTAAACATTATAAGTTCATAACAAAAACAGTACATGTCACCATAGGGTTGGTTCAACATAAAACAATTTCCTGTAGCGTTAGGGGGACTGCATTTAAACCACTTTAAGGTCTGGAAAAACTCTCTTGTTCTAGCTAAATAATTTGATTTTTTTTTTTTTTTGCAAACTCTGCATACGCATGTGCAAGTTCAAGCTTTCACTGGTTTGTTTTAAGCTTTCCTTCGGAAATCCCACTTTCTGTAATGGGTGATACCACCGATCAACCACGGAGCCAAATTTCTTTTAAATTTTGACCTACCAGATTACCAGAATAGTTTTCTGTGCAGTCCCAAACAATCTAGTAATATTATATGTTGTCATGTAGACTCTTAAGGGAATACACGATTAGAAAATCGACCGATCTGTCATCCGACGACTGAGAGGCGTTCGTTCGTTGGTTGAAATTGTGGCCCACATTAATCAATCTAAAAAAATTGTTTGTTGGGCAATACTTAGTGTTGATGTCTTCCATGCAAGTGGAAGTGATGCAGTGTGCGTGTGACCTTGTATCCCCTTTCTTCTGGCCAGAACGATATACACAACAACTAACAGCAGTGAGTATAATATAGTTTATTACATTATCTATATACATAAATAGTGATACATAAAAATATAATATGCAGAATTCTGGTTTCATTATCTCATAAGGCCAATCTACTTTTAACATTTGGATTTTTCATTCGTGTTTACAAAGATTCCTTGGACATAAACATCCGGGTCATCTTCTGTTTCCGCTCATGCGTGATAGCGCTTGATAGATTTTTTTTTGTACGACCGTCATACCACCGCATAGAAAATCGGTCGTTCGTATGCAAAACAACAACATTTTTCACTGTTGTTCAACCAGATTTTTTTCGTTCACAATATTGTTATCGGTTAAAACATCCTGCTCATCAACTAAGAGAAAATCGTTTGATCAGTAGGATTTTCATATCGTGTGTACAGGGCATTACACTATGAGGCCACTGCTAAAATCTGGTGACCTGACAGATTAAATCCAACATAAAATCTTACAGCACATGGCCAGCAAGCTAATTAGTTTTTTAGACCTTTCAGGTTAAAGGATACCTAAAGTCAGATTTTTTTTTAAATTTTGGATAGCATAGGAAAGAATTAACTACTGTCAGGTGTTTCTAGCTGTAGACATTAATCTACTCTTCTTGTCATGATGACATGTGACAGCCAGTGCTCCCATTGGGATCTGTGTTTAACCTTCTCAGCCTGGCACTAAAGAGTTCTTTTAATACTTATTTCCACTTTTGCAGTCAAATTTGAGAAAACCCCACTATGTGTTTGTGTTCCCATTCACACAACATGCCTAAAAAAATGTTCTTAAAATATTTATTTCAGATGTTTCTCAGTAGACTGTATCATGGCTGACTGCAAGGTTTTTTTGAACAATGTCAAAGTGAGTCTTTCCCAAGTCTGTCCTTGGCAGAATGCAGGAAGCCTAGCCTCTAAACCTTTAACTCTTTGTTAACTCTTTTTTTTCCCACAAATTGAGCTTTCTTTTGGTGGTATTTGATCGCCTGTGCATTTTTTATTTTTTGCGCTATAAAAATTACCGGCAATTTTGAGAAAAAAACAATATTTTTCACTTTTTGCTATTAAACATGTCCAGTAAAAAAAATTGAAAAATCAAATTTTTACATAATTTTTACATAAATGTACGTCAAACTGTATTCTGCTAATCCTGATATGTGTAAATTAATTGGTTTACGTGAAAGTTATAACTTTTTACAAATACCCAAGTTGATAGATCGATCAACATGGGTGCAACCAGCCTGTTGGATTTTACGTGTGATTATTGCTAGCGACTATTATAGCCACTCGCAGTAATCACTGTGTTTTCCCAGTGGGGACAGGCCATCCCCGCCCACTGGGAGAACACAATGGCTCTGTGGGAGGGATTCAGTGTTGATGGGGGAGTCAATCAATTTTTCTTTCCTGCAACCTGTGATTGCAGGAAATAAATTCAAATCATCTACGGCCAGCTTTAGAGATGACTTCTAGCAGATTGATGTGGGTTATTTCACATTATTATTGCTCTATGTGGTGCTTTATTGAATCAGGCTGGCAGTCTACTTAAGAGTGATGAGCCCTTCTCTTCGGTGCCATAACCAACCACTGTTGCTCGTGAGATTCCTCCGATGGACTGAAGCAGAGCATGTACAGCTACCACTTTCCCCTTCCCTTTACAATGGGAAAAAGGAAGAAGGTGACATGTAGATTCTACATCAACTTGGAATAATTGCTTTAAAGTAGAACTATTGGCAATACTTTTTTTTTTCATTTTTGATATAGTAAGGGAGGGTTATAACCCCTGTGACTTTATTTTTTGCCATCTGTGTCCTATTAGGGAGATTTATCTTCAGTTCCTGTACCAAAGCCAAAACAGGAAGTGAGAAAATCTCTGCAAAAGAATTTTTTGGGGAACCCCAGGTCACCAGAAATAATGTCCCCATTGGAAACTTTCCCCTCTATGACTTTTCTGGGGACAACCCAAAATGGTGGGGTTTCCTTTACTTTCACTTTCAATGATAATGGTGAACAGAACAAATAGAGAGGTAAATCTCTTTAACGGGGGGCATAGACTGCAATAAAAACCTGACAGGTGTTCTAATCCCTCTCCAACCTGTCCAAAGCTAAATACAACAGTTTGCCTTTAGTTGTACTTTAACCCTAGGTTCACACCTAAGCATTTTCCGCAGCGTTTTGCAGAAATGCACTACAGTCCATTTAACATGATTTCCTATGGGACACGTTCACATCTCCACGTTTTCACCCAGTGCGTTTTTTGGAAAGGGTCAGGGGCTTTAACACAAAAAGTTGTTTTTGGTTCTGTAGACTTCAATGGAAATGCTGCAGAAAAGCATGTAGTGTATTTTTTGCCACTTTTTATGTGTTTTGTGTTTTAAATCTGCCTAGCAACAAGAACAAAAAAAAATGCAAAACGCATCAAAAACGTTACAAAAACGCGTCAAAAACACAAGTGCAAAAACACAAAATGCACTGCAGAAACGGATCAAATGCAATCTGCATAGGTGTGAACCTAGCCTAAAGGATTACAAGTGACCTCCCAATGGTAAACCAATATACATGAGTAAAAGAATGGCAAGAAATTACACAAACATAGAACATTATTCTTCGGCTCACAGACTAGGTGCCCAAGTTTAAGAAAGATATATTATATATTTCCCAATCTGAACGACGACATAAAGGCGTAGTTTATTGTTTTTTTTTCCTGGGCCCTTTTGTAGCATGGGAAACGTCATTGCTGTTTTGCTGGAATTTAGAAAAAAATCTTAAATTAGTTTCACTCTAAGGATTCAAATTGTTCTTGTAAACAGTATAAAATTGTGTGCAAAGTCTGCGAAAAGTAGAAGCCATAGCTAATAAGAACTAATTATGGTTAACTAAGGGTTCATAAAGGTTTAAACACAAACATTTATTTCAAAAACCTACCTTTAGGGCCCATTCATATGCACTGTGCATCCCTGTGCCATTCACATGCATTTCTGTGCGGTGCGATTTCAGCCCATTCATTTTGAGTGCATGCACTACTTTTGGAAAGTCACTGCAACCGGATCGTATGGTACTTTTTGTACCATGCAATCCAGAGCGGGCAAACAGGACCAAAAACAAGTGACTGCCATAAAGAAGTTCATGTACTCATTCAAGCTTTGAGCAACATAACTCTCAGGTGTGAACTAGCACCACAGGATACAATGAGAATCCAAGGCTAATGATGAGTGTTGAAGTGTGTCTAGAAAAGTGCTTCAACCTGCTTAACTGTGAACTAAGCGTAAAGAAGATAACAATATGATACAATACAATCACACTGTAAGCCTCTTATGATGTTTCCCCCAGCTATCAAGCTGTTCATTTATGCCTTGGAGGCCTGGATGTAGTTGGTGATACAGAAAGCAAAAGGATAAGTAGGTGTTCTGTAGACTTTGCAGGGCGTCTGAATGGCCTACCTCATCGCAGGCTATCCCCTCTTCAGTCTATCATGAATTCTGCTGCCAGACTCATCCACCTTACTAACCTTTCTGTATCTGCCACCCCTCTCTGCCAATCCCTCCACTGGCTTCCCATTGCCCAACGGATAAAATTTAAAACACTAACAATAACATATAAAGCCATTTATAACTCTGCCCCAAATTACATCACAGATCTTGTCTCTAAATATCACCCAAACCGTGCTCTCCGCTCCTCGCAAGACCTCCTACTTTCTAGCTCCCTTGTCTCCTCCTCCCATGCTCGTCTCCAGGACTTCTCCAGAGCTTCCCCCATCCTCTGGAACTATCTACCCCAATTTATCAGACTATAGCCTACTCTGCTCACTTTTAGGCGATCTCTGTAAACCTATCTCTTCAGGGAAGCCTACCCTGCCCTCAGCTAATAATGGAATCTTCTATTCCTCCTACCAGTCCATCCCCCACAGTTATTACCATTTGTACCACTAGCCCCTCCTTCCTAGATTGTAAGCTCCAAGGAGCAGGGCCCTCCTATCCCTCTTGTATTGAACTGTATTGTTGCTGTATTGTCTCCCGTTATATTGTAAAGTGCTGAGCAAACTGTTGGAGCTATATAAATCCTGTATAATATTAATAACTCAGATTAACTACTTCCCAACCTAGCTATAGCCAAAAGATGGCTAAAGCGTGGTCAGCAAGTTCTGGGAGGGCGTCCATGGAAGTCCTCCCAGAACCACACCCCCTGCACACCCCCAACTGATCACATGTCCAAGTATAGGACCAATCAGAGCCGCCTTTTACCATGTGACCAGCTGTGTCCAATCACAGCTGATTACAGTGTAAATAGGAAATGCCAGTTATAGGCAGACCTCTCCTCACACTGACAGTGCATGAGGACTGGAGAGCCGATAAGCAGCATTTCTCAGGGGGAAATCTACACTGATCATCAGTGCAGCTAATAATGCCCATCAGTGCCCATTTGTGCTGGCTTTCAGTGCCCATCAGTGCCCATCTGTGCTGGCTTTCAGTGCCCATCTGTGCCGGCTATCAGTGCCCATCTGTGCTGGCTTTCAGTGCAAACCTGTGCTGGCTATCAGTGTCTCTTCAGTGATCGCTGTCGGTGCCCATCAGTGCAGCCTTATCAGTGTCTCCTAAATAGTGCCCATCATTGCAGGCTATCAGTGCAGCCTCATCAGCACACATCAGTGAGAAAAATCACTTATTTACAAAACTTTATAACAGAAATTACAAAAAAACTTTTTTTTTACATTTTCTGTCTTTTTTTGTTTGTTTAGCAAAAAATAAACATTCCAGTGGTGATTAAATACTACCAAAAGAAAGCTCTATTTGTCTCAAAAATGATAAAAATTTAGTTTGGATACAGTGTTGCATGACCGCACAACTGTCATTAAAAGTGCAACAGCGCTGAAAGCTGAAAACTGTCCTGGGCAGGAAGGGGGTAAAAGTTTCCGGTAGGCAAGTGGTTAATGTAAATGGAGTAAAATTCTGATGTTAGCACAGTTGCATGATTTGCACTGTAGCACTAAGCGGTCCTAAAACCAATCCTTAGATGTGGTGGCTACATTTTTCTTCTTTTTTAGGCTTTTTTTCACCTGGTAATCTAACCAGTAACACACCTCCTGTACTAGAGTCCCCCCCCAACTCTGGACGAAGAAGCACAGGGGGCACATTTGGACAGCAGCATTGTTAGTCTTGAGCAAAGGCGTCCCTAGGGTTGGTGTCACCCGGTGCAGTAACACTTGGTGACACCCCCTCCAACATTCCCTGCAGAATGCATCAGATCTGCTGATTGAGCATATTGGATCGGACTCCGATCCATTATGCTCAATCCGCAGATCCGATCCATCCTGCGGGGACCGTCGGCTTTCTTTACAACTTACATTTTCTTGGAGTGGGTCCGGTGTCACCCCCTATAGGTTGCATGCCGACGATCCCCACAGGATCGTCGGCATGCAAACTATACGGGGTGACACCGGACCCGCACCAAGAAAAGATAAGTTGTAAAGAAAGCCGACGATCTCCACAGGATGGATTGGATCAATCCTGCGAAGATCGTTGGCTTGCTTTACAATTCACCCGGTGTGGACCTCTGCACCTGCCTCGGGACCCCACTGGTCTTGGGTGAGAGGTGTGTTAGATATACTGTACTAGCAGATTTAGATACACTAACAAATTTAAGCCAAACTCCAGCACACATTGCAGTTACAGCAGCAGTTTCTCTTTTGGGATACAGTTTTTACATAAATAAATAAAAGCTGACAATTGTAAGCACCCCTGTCAGTCTTAAATGGTTTGTCTCAACACTCTAACTGCTGCATTTGCAGGACAGCTTGTTCTGCTGAAAAACAACAAACGTACTGGCGAGATCACAAGCTGAAAATAAAGGAAATAAAGCCCAAAAAGAAAGCGAATGCAGCCATCACATGTAAGAATCAGTAAAGTGCAAAAAAATAAATTGTGTAGCTTACCAATTGCTTTAATTTGATGTTCTGAATAGCTCTTTAATCATTCAAACATATTCTAGAGACCTGGCTTTTTATCATTTATCATATATATGTTATGGTTATAGTAAGTAAAAAGTAAACCTTTATTAGTTTTGTCCACAAACTTACTTTTAAGACTGAGGTGACTGACACATTGAAGGAAACTGTGGTGGACAGAGATTTCTTAGATGGGGGGTTCACTTTTGGCTTGGCTCCAGGTGTAGAAATGTGAAACAGAGCAAATGCATTACCATCAGTCGTCTATGACAAAGACAGAGAGACATACACAAATGAGGAAAGCGGAACACTGACAATGGAGCTTCCATTCATCACAAGTTTGCATTATGCATGATATATATATATATATATATCAGGTAAAATAAGTATTGAACACGTCACCATTTTTCTCAGTAAATATATTTCTAAAAGGTGCCATTGACAAGAAATGTTCGCCACATGTTGGTAACAACCCATGTAATCCATACATACAAATAAACCAAAACAAATAAGTTCAGAAATTAAGTTATGTGTAATAAAATGGAATGCCAAGGGGAAAAATATTGAGCACACTAACTGAAATGTATTTAGTACTTACGTACAAAATCCTTTGTTGGTAATGACAGCTTCAAGATGCCTTCTGTATGGGGAAACTAGTCACATGCATTGCACAGGTGTGATTTTGGCCCATTCTTCCACACAAATAGTCTTCAAATCTTAAAGGTTCGATGGGCCTTTTCTATGAACTCTGATCTTTAGTTCTTTCCATAGATGTTCTATTGGATTCAAGTCAGGTGATTGGCTGGGCCATTCTACCAGCTTTATTTTTTTCTTTGAAACCAAGTGAGAGTTTCCTTGGCTTTGTGTTTGGGATCATTGCTGAAATGTCCACCCTCATTTCATCTTCATCATCATGGTAGATGGCAGCAGATTGGCTTGGTACATTTTTGCATTCATCCTTCCTTCAATGATATGAAGTTTGCCGTATGCTGAAAAACAGCCCCCCACCATGATGCTCCCACCTCCAAACTCACTGTTGGTATGGTGTTTTTGGAGTGATGTGCAATGCTATTTGACCTCCAAACATAGTGTGTAATATGGCATCCAAAGAGTTCAGTTTTGGTTTCACCTGATCAGACTATATTCTTCCAGTATTTTACAGGCTTGTCTAAATGTTGTGCAGCAAACTTTAAACAAGCTTTAACATGCTTTTTCTTGAGTCTTGCGTGGTGAGTGCGTACAAGCCATGGCAGCTGAGTACATTACTTATTGTTTTCTTTGAAACAATTGTACCTGCTAATTTCAGGTCTTTCTGAAGCTATCCACAAGTGGTCCTTGGCTCTTGCACAACTCTTCTGATAATTCTTTTCACTCCTCTGTCAGAAATCTTGTGAGGAGCACCTGGTTGTGGCAGGTTCATGGTGTAATGATGTTCTTTCCACTTCCAGATTTTGGCCCCAACAGTGCTCACTGGAATATTCAGAAGTTTAAAAATCCTTCTGTAACCAATGCCATCAGTATGTACAGGTGTGTATATTTTGCAACAATAATGTTGAGAAGGTCTTCAGAGAGCTCTTTGCTTTTACCCATCATGCGATGAAACCTTGGTAATGAGACACATTTTTATAGGACATAAGTTGAGACTGAACCAGCTGATATTCATTGGCTCTGATAAGGGGCAGGATTGCTTTCTAATTATTGATAGATTTCAGTTGGTGTCTTGGCTTTGAAAGACATTAACACTTTGGCCTTTCAGTTAAAAGAATTTTATAGTTATGGTTGTATTTATTTAGGTTCATAAAGTCTATTGAAAGCAAAAATATCTTGCTGAGGTGATTTTCAAATCATATCCTGTCCTCAAGGTATAGCAGCAAGTAAAAAATAATCTCTCATAGGTGAGGAAAATTCCCCTCCTAGGCAACTGTCACCAAAAAGGCTTTCACCATTGGAAGAATACCCTAAACCCCTTTCTGGTGGCAACTAAAAATGCATTGTCTTCTATAACAAAAATAGTGACCAGATCAAATAGAGATGTTAAATCTCAGCAAAGTCATCAATAGAATCCTGAGACATAAAACACTTCCCTACTCTATCCAAAGAATACCTCCTGACCACCTACTTAAACAGTCAGAGGGAACTGTTCACATGCCGCGGCTGTGGCAATATTAATGCAGCAGGTCAAGTTGACAGGTAGCCAGGAGGTGGAAGGATTACTAGGAGGTTCCTCTGCTGTAGTAAACCTTACATAAATCCGATTTCTGTCCCAATACTAAATCAGCTTTAAAATATGCAATATCTAAAGCTAAAGGTTTGTTTTGGCTAGAGTAGGCAATAATTAAAAACTTTCAATTTGTGTCTGTTGAAGAATTAAAACAGGGCGTACATAGCAGCTAACCGTTCCTTATTTGGAAGGACACTTTTTTAAATTATTCTTGATTTTGTCTTATGTGGAGAAATCTATAAAAATATACTGATATAAATGTAACTACTAAGCATGTTAAATAACACTTAAGGCTGGTTCCAATGCAGTTCACATACCGTTCTGTGCAGTGAGATTTTAGCTCATTTATTTTGAATGGGCTGAAACTGCACTGTACCGCACGCATGCACTTCTTTTGAAAATGCACTGCAACCAGATCACATGGTACTTTTCTACCATGCGATTCCGTGCAGACAAATTCACTGCATTTGTGACCTGTGTTTGGTGTGTCATTAACTTAATATTGACATGTGCTGCAGATCGCAATGCCCATGGAAAGCGGGTTCCCCGCACCCCATTCTGGTGTGGACTGGCCCTAAATACCTCATCCAACCTCTTAACAACTTGAGTCTCCATGCCTAGAGCTTTTTTTTAATTTAAATTTGGGGATGTCTTGGTTCTGCACATCATACCTGTAGCACTACCCCCTTAGAAGTCGCTGAAGATTTGGGTCACCCTACAGTCCTGCACAGCCAGGCAACACGCATTTTGACAATAGCTTACATCCAGAAGACAGTAACTAGTCCTTGAGCTTTGTTTGGAAGTTTTATTAGGGGATTTGAACTGGGATAGGGTTAGGGGTGTACGGGATGCCCAATGGAACTGTGAAACTGAGAACAACTTTCTGGAACTATATAAAAGTTTATAAATCCTCTTCTTGGAGAGCTGGACAGTATCTCCATTTGTACCACCCCAGACCCTAGATTCTCCTTTATCCAGCTGTTCTGGGTGAACCCCTGAGCAGGGGATCCAGATCACTTTAAGGGAAGACAGTCTTATGTAGTTGCTAATCTGGTTTCCCACCAGAGTGCTCCTTCTCCTATCTGACCCAGATGGGGCAGGTTTACTCACTCAATTCATCTCCTGTGTTGCTGGTGGGTTACATCAGTGTAATAAGGCAGAAAAGGGTACATGTGGGATTGGCTATCCAAAACTTTTAAAATAAAAAGTCATCAGGTTAAACTGAGGGGAAGACACCAAGAAATATCTCAAGGAGACATTTTTGCCCGATCTCCTGCAACTGCTGTAGAGTAAGCCTTGGTCCTTGTTGCCTACGGAGATCATGAACCCACTCTAACCTGAGTTAAGTAACCTTTTAGTATATTTTCATTGTATACAGATTTGCTTATTTGGTAGGAACTAGGTAGCATTTTGCTTGTTATAGGTATATCTGTCAGTTTTGTATTGTATTCCTATATTTGTATGTACAGCATTTTCTGTTTGGTAAAATCACATTATTACACTACAGAAGTCTAAGATTCCTTGCAAAGTAATGTTTACTAGACACCAAGCAAAACACCTAGTGCTTGCTTTCTATTTTCATTACAATGATGATCTTCACCATGATGATGGCTTTAGGTGTGGAAACAGAAACAAAAAACACAAGTGGCATAAAAGAAATAATTTGCAATATAATTCTGCAATATTGTAAACCTACCTGAGAATTCCCCTTCACAAGCAACTCTGCTTTGTCTACTTTGCTATATTCCTGACTGTTTTGTATGGATAAACCACTGATTTGGATGGACAGCTGGTCTACAGCAGTACCAGATGCTTCATCTTTCCATTCTCCCTTTATGGGTATGTCCTGTGAAGGAAAAGACAACAGATTTTTTTTCTTGCCTTTTCTCATTTTTGTCTATTTGTTATAAAGATGGAATGTGATAGAGTGTTTCAGTAGGATGGGACAGTCTCTTGATAGTCATTCTGTACTCACCTCTTAAAGTAAAGGTAGATCACAGGGGTGAACGTGGTTAAAACTTGTCATTGACCATTAGCTGTCACCACAGGTGGTGGGCTTAAATGTCAGTGTGTAATTACCAACTCCCACACTGCTGATTACACATTGTTGGTCTGTATAAGCAATTGAAGTGCTAGAGGTGCATGTACAGAATGTCTTCAAGCAGTCATTCATGGATGACTACCTGAGGTCATACTGTGCATCAGACCCTGGCGCCTCAAGGACTCACTTATATGCAGCTGTGTGAATGGACTCATGGATTAGTATTGTACACAGCTGTGTACAAAACTATATGCTGTATACATCATATATTATGTCTTTGTTAATGAGCCCTAAATAGATGAGTGTAATGTGGGATGAGTGAAAAATGGGGAAGATTATTCCACTTATGACCAGTTTTAGCTGCAGCTTGTTTTATGTAACAGTAGAAC
Source organism: Staurois parvus (assembly GCF_062004578.1). Classification (NCBI taxonomy): domain Eukaryota; kingdom Metazoa; phylum Chordata; class Amphibia; order Anura; family Ranidae; genus Staurois; species Staurois parvus. The sequence goes on along the minus strand of NW_028318095.1, from coordinate 9,858,218 downwards.
TGAAAACATTTTCAGGCAAAATTTCAGGAGAATAATGGGGAGTTTATTAAGTAATTGTTACTTACTGATTTTCTCCAATGTTCGATTGCTTTTTCTATGGTCATTTCCTTTGTGCTTTTAGCATACAAAAAAATTTTCTGGTTATTTAGGTACTGATAAATAATATCTCGGTAAACCTTTTTTCGGTGCAAGAGCTCTTCAGCCGTTTTACTCTCTTCTATGATTTTCTTAATAAGTTCTGAAAAGAAGAAAATAAAATATAGCTTGAGGGTAAGTTCACTCGGAACTGATATTTCCCATTTGGGTAGATGGCAGCGAGTTGAATCACCCCATGTCTTCATTCTATGTCAATCTCTGAACCTAAGCTTTCAGCTACGCCTAGTTGCTATGGCATTTACAGGCAGAGTTCTCTGGGGTTTCTGTTTCTGGTCATTTATACTTTTATTTAGGCTGACTTCACACTTACATACAGTCACGGCCAAAAATATTGGAACCCCTGCATTTCTGTCAGATAATGTCTGTTCATGGCCTTCGCCCACAAAATTGTTACAATCACAAATTTTTAGGCATTCTCATTGTTTTGTTTGTATTGGTATGACAGAAAAAGTGAAGAAACAAAAAGTCAAATCTGACACATTCCACACAAAACCCCAAAAAATGGACTGGACAAAATTATTTGCACCTTCTTAAAATTGTAAGAAATAATTGCATTCCAAGTTTGTGATACTCCTGAAATTTGTCATTAAACTCACTTGTATCAATTAACAGGTGCTGACAAATATAGAAATCACACCGGCAACCAGTGAAAATGGTGAAAAAAATGGACTCAACCTTCCTGTTGTGTGTCTCTGTGTGCCACATGGAGCATGGGAAACAGAAAGAGCAGAATTGTCTGAGGATTTGAGAGCAAAAATTGTGGAAAAGCATGGAGAATCTCAAGGTTATAAGTCCATCTCCAGAGCTCTGTGTGCAAAATTGTCAAAAGAGGAAAAATTGATCAAAGATTGCAGCAAAGGATTGTTTGAATAGTGGCTAAAGAACCTCGATCAACTTCCAGACAAATTCAAGCTGACCTTCAAACACAGGGTACAACTCACACTATTCAACAGAAATGCATGGGTGCCAATATTTTTTGCCATAATTGTATGTTATGAGGCAATGCATGCGTTGCAGTGTCACTTATGCTAAATGGTACCCCAGTGCACTAGAAGAATTCGCCTTCAACACACCTGCATTGCAGCACATTGTAACCCACAGTAACTCACTGCCCCAGGGTATGGAGATGCGTTCAGAAAATTAGTGAAAGAGTGTTTTCTACTGGTACGTTGGAGGCCTAGTTAAATGAAGAGACTGCCTTAATGCTCTGTACTGTTAGCTGCTAATATCACATCGTTATATATAATTACATATTAGCATCTGCTGTCTCTGTTGAGATGAAAATCAGAAAAATTGGATTTTTACAAGGGAGAGGAACTGACACCACATGTCCACATACAGGAGCTGCATTACAGCAATACTGTATTTTATCCATACTGGAAGCTGAAATTGTAAGGTAATTGTTCCAGTGTTCTGACTGTTTAACTGTAGCTACCCTTAATTTCTTGATCTGAAACCTAGTGACAGACATAAAGAGGTATGTGCTAATGTATGTATGTGGTGGTCACCTTCTAGTATATTAGTAGGTGAACCTGTTTATTGTAATATGCAGCTTCTGTTATTTTAGTTTATATGCAGCTCCTGTTATTTTAGTTAACCCTGTCCCTTCTGGTCTTGGATTCTATAGCTAGTTGTAGCTTAGGGCTTTATAACTGATATAGGCTAGAGCCAGGTAAGGCATCCAATGTCCACTTCTGGTAGTTAGAGGTTCAATTACATGTCAAATTAGAAGCTACTAGGGAGGGACCACAGAGTAGAAAGGCTGACTCGAGTTCCAGTGCCACACCACAGTTTTTGCATGTGAAAAGCTGCATTCCAGGCTGATTGGACAGCAGTTGGAGGATATCCCCATTATAACTGATCTTTTGTTTAGGTCTCTGACACAAAGATGGACCTGTATCATGATCATCCTCAGAGGCCCCTGTAACTGAACTTTTCTGCAACATTTATCTGGAGTTATCTCTATTAATAGCTACCCAGGCATACAGTATGTGCACAATTCCACCTGGACTCCTATCGGGCCTTTTCTGATTTTATCTGTCTGTACATTGTATTTAACACAAAAAGCAGTGCTAATCAATAAGTGATATAAATCCAAATGACATAAATGGGAATAAATAATGTAAAAATAAATGACTTCTCACTTATAACATTAAATAAAAATTTCTTAAAAAAGTGACAAACATAAAAAATGTGTCCACATAAAGAGTTTCCAAAAGAAACCAAAAATTCACAATGTCCTTCCCTAAAGCTCCTTCCAGGAAAGAATCAATTCACAAGGTGTGAGTGAAAGGTGAACATTTACCACTCGGTGCCAGGGGTGGACTGACCATTCAGGCACTGCTCAAGGGCCTGGGGTCAATAAGGGACCCCATGAGAGGTTCAGTCTGCCCCTGAAAGTGTCCATAGCTTATAATACAGAAAAGAGGAGGTTTAAGGCAGGAGGAGGCAGTAAACCATGACAGCCTGCCGGCGGTGATGCAGCGCTGGGAGAAAAGGGCTTGTGCTGGTCAGGATGAGAGAGCGATGGTGGAGACATGGGCATGAGGGTAGTGGCAGCTGCTCCGGGCACTTCTGCTCCTGGGGAGTTCAGCAGAGGGGCGAGCCACAATCCGCATCCCCAACGTGGGATGATAGCAATCCATGCTTATAAAGAGAGCTGGAGGCGGGAGTGCTCTGCGGAGTGGACTCTGAGCTAGTGGCAAGCTGCCTTGTGTGCAGCAGGTCAGTGGTCGCCAGCTCTGCGGTTGTGTGCACTCTTCTTTAATCTCTACCTGGCAGACTGAGTATGACAGTGACTGTCCAGTGCCCATACGCCAAATGCTATTCCCTATACTGCAATAACACTGATCTCTATACACAGTGCACACTGATATCTGTACACTGAGTGCACTCAGTGTACAGATATCAGTGTTCTATATAGGTACTAGCACTTAGTGTAAGATATCCAATGTATATATATGTAATAGCACTAAGTGAGTGCTATTACCTATATATAACACTGATATCTGTACACTGAGTGCTATTTCCTATATACAACATCGAAACAGGGGCAGACTGACCATTTGGGCATTGACCAAGGGCCCAGGGTCAGTAGGGGCCCCATGAGAGGCTCATTGTTTGGTAACAGTGTGGGGAGCAGAGGAGGAGGTAGTCTCAGATCCTGGATGTAGCTCATCTTTCACTTCAGGTGGAGCCAGAGTGAGTTGGGGTCCCGGGCAGTCATAGTGCCTTGTACACACTACTGATGATGGAGCTGGGCAGTGGGAAGGTGAGAGGAGGTGGTGTATCTTCCATGGGTGCAGAGTGTTCACTGCACACACCCTGCACCCATGAATGACATGTATCAGAACTCAGGATTGATCGGTGCAGTAGAGGGACAGTGACAAGCACCGATCTTCCTGTATTGCTTTAAATGAAGCAGCTGAAAGCTGTGGGAGGGAGAGGAGGAGAATCGGGTTCCAGATGCTTCAAGGAAAGCCATACAGGAAGATTGGTGCTTGCCACTGCCCCCACCGAATGCACAGATCATCTCTGACTGTGCATTGGATTTCCCTTCTGGGCCCCCCTGTGTGCTCCCCCCTGCAAGTTTCTGATGCCTTGTCTTCTCTGACAGTGTCCAGCTCTTCCCCTCCATCCTCCACAACAATGGAAGAGCAGAGGGGAGAGCCTGGATCTGCTCTGGCTTCACTGTCCCAGCCCAAACTCTAGTCTATGCAGCTTTTGAGAAGAGGATGTGTGGGGAAATTGTGTTCAGATCAGCTGGCAGCTCTGTCATGCTTCTAAATGTGCCAGTAAGCCAGAAACCATCCACATGAGTCCTTCCTTCCTTCCTTCCTTCCTCCATACCCTCCCTTTTCTTCCTTCCCTTCCTTCCCTCCCTTCCTCTTTCCTTCCCTCCCTTCCTTCCCTTCATTCACTCCTTCCTTCGTCCCTTCCCTTCTCTCCCCTTCCTTCCTTCATCCATTCATTCCCTCCCTCCCTCCCTCCCTTTTCTTCCTTCCTTCCTCCCCTTCTTTCCTTCCTCCATCCATTACCTCCCTCCCTTTTCTTCCTTCCTTCCTTCCTTCCTTTCTTCCTTCCTTCCTCCATCAATTCCTTTTCTCCCTTCCTTCTTTCGTTCCTTCCTTCCTCCCCTTCTTTTCTTCCTTTCCTCCCTCCGCTCCTTTCCTCCCTTTTCTTCCTTCACTTCCTTCCTCTATTCCCTCTCTTCATTCTTTCCTCCCTATCCTCCTTTCATTTACCTCCTTCCTTCCCTTCCTTCCCTCCTTCTTTCCTCCCTCCGCTCCTTTCCTTCCTTCCTTCCTTCCTTCCTTCCTTCCTTCCTCCATCCATTTCCTTCCTTCCTCCATTTCCCCCCTCCCTTTTTTTCCTTCTCTTCCTTCCTTCATCCCCTCCCTTCATTCTTTCCTCCCTGCCCGCCTTTCATTTCTCTCCTTCCTTCCCTCCCTTCCCTCCTTCTTGCCTTTCTCCACTCTTTTCCTTCCTTCCTTTCTTCCTTCCTTTCTTCCTCCCTTTCCTTTATTCCTTCTTCCCTCCCCTCTTTTCATTTCCTTCCTCCCCTCTTTTCATTTCCTCCCCCGCCTCCTTCCTTTCTCCCTTCCCTCTTTCCTTTCTTCCCTCCCATTCCTTCCTTCTTCCATCCCCTCTCTCCCTTTCTTCCTTCCTTCCTCCATCCATTCCCTCCCTTCCTTTTCTTCCTTCCTTTCTCCCTCCCTCCCCTCCTTCACTCCCCTTCCTTCCTTCCTTCCCTTCAGCCATCCCCTCCCTTCATTCTTTCCTCCCTCCCTTTTCTTCCTTCCCTTCTTTCCTCCATCCCCTCCCTTAATTTCCTCCCTCTCCTCCTTTCATTTCCTTCCTTCCTACCTTCCTTCCTCCATCCATTCCCTCCCCTTCCTTCCTCCATCCATTCCCTCCCCTTCCTTCCTCCATCCATTCCCTCCCTCCATTTTCTTACTTCCTTCCTCTATCAATTTCCTTTGTTCCTTCCTTTCCTCCTCTTCCTTCTTTCCTTTCTTCTCTCCCTCCCCTTCCTTCATTCCTTCCTTCCTCCATTCATTCCTTCCTTTCTCTTGATATAAGCGGGTACAGGTTCTGTTTATTCATCCCAATCTAATGACAGCCCAACATATACTAGTGCTCCCTGTTCAGTGCCTACTGACATTGTTCACTGCCCCCATAAAATCATTGTGAAAAAAATAATGCAAAAATATATTGTAAAAAAGAATTACAAAATTAAATAATACAAATAAAAAAATTCTGACACCCACGCTATTGCTCTATTGACATCATCCACTGGCCACCCAAAGGCATTTTGAAAAAATGATAAAAATAATAAAACATTAACTTGTAAAAAAAAATTATAAAATTGTAAAAAAAAAAATAATAATAATAAAAATAAAGACCTACTGACACCATCCACTTCCCTACTGGCACCATCCTGCACATACTACCCACCGCCATACACTCCGTACTCCACTCCTTGTACATACTACCCACTGTCATACACTCTACGCTGTACATTCCCTATTTAACATGACCACATTCTGCAGTATGTAAGTCATCTCAGACACTATTTAACAGCACTCCATTTAAGCCACACCCAATTTTAGCGCAATTTAAAATACACCCCTCCTCTCTCACGCATTCCTCTCTGTCTAACTCCTCTTTTTCTCTTTCTCTGTCTCTCTCTCACCCCTCCTTTCTCTCACCTACTCTCTCTCTTTCACTCTCCTCTCTTCTCACTTCCCCCACATGGCAGCCATCTTTAAACCTGAAATTGCCCAGTGGCTTCTACAGAAAGAAGCCGGGAACATTCATGCAGTCTTTGATGCAGTAAATATTAGATGCCCTTTCTATGCAGCTGAGCTGCAATATGAAGGTGGGGTGTGGTGTGGGTGTGGCTTGAGTGTAGGCGGGGACACAGGGGGCCCCATTATCTCTTATTACCCGGGGGCCCCATGAGTTGTCAGTCCGCCCCTGTGTGGTGCAACATAGTGCGTCAATAGTAGGACAAATTCTGCCACCTTGCAACACAAATACAGGCACCTCTTACCAGATCAGGTGGACCATTAAGTTATAAATGGTCATAATACGATCAGCACACCATAGCCAGGGTCAATTCCATCACAGCAGACCAATATACTTAGTAGCCAATGTCACCAATGAAAGAATAAACATTCCTCCATAGTGAAGTATGTTTTAAAAATCTCTTTCTTTATTTAAAAGTGATATTCACATCCACATAAAGGCAAAAAGTGGAAGGATAATGGAAAAATATCTTACATAAAAACAGTGTAGCAGGTTGATAGCTCCAGCATATAGAACGCCAGTTTAGACCGGCAAACAGCGCAGACCAGTGTTGCTACGTGGTGACGTCACGAACAAGCCATGCCCAACATGTTTCATAGGATTGATGTCTTCAGGGAATAGGCTTATTATTAATCTTTTCTTAATGATGGTATAGCCTGTATAATTTCCATAGTGGTGTGCATCCATATACTTAAGATTTAGGTTACATGCAGGTTTCAGTAGTTCATCTGATCCTAATTACTTTGATTAGATTCCTGGTTATTTTCCCAGGAAGGGAATCCCCTCTGTTCACAGAAGCCCTGTCCTGGGTGAAGACTTTGCCAGCTTTATTATCAAAATCACTCTTTCACTTAGCAAAGGTTCTGTTTGGTGAAGACTGAGACAAACGCGATGCCCGACCCTGTCCTTCTCACCAACTCGTGACAAAGGACCAGCCAATCTCACACCGTGCTGTCATTTGTGTACTATGGCACTCTCAGCTGCACCCTGCACAGAGATTTTCCAGCTCCTCAATCTAGGTGCCAGCAGCCTGAGAGTGATTGTGACTGGGTTAGGTTAATTAGCAATTAACCCTTCAAACTTTAAACTGCCACCAGATAGCTTTGGGCCTATCAACCCTTCACAATGTTAGGCAGAACAAATGTGAACAATAAACATCTGTAACACACACTGTCACCACAGACAGGTATATTTAGAGGATTATTATATACAGTAGCACTCTTCAAGAGACAGAGATTCTTTGGTTTGCATTAAAAGCTTTAGAGATAGTTTTAACACTTTTCAAAATAGGGTTTATTAATTAAAAGGTCAAATGGTGCAACTAAAATATTTACAGAAAAGGATGTTACAAAGACGTAAAGAGAATAACGCAACAGAGAAATAAAAGAAGGTGAAAATGGAGAATACTTGCAAAGTTCTGGTTTTAGCAGGGTCCAATTGTCCAAGCAAAAATGTTGCCGTGGCTCTCTTGGGTGTTACTTGGTTGATGTTAAAACGAGAGCTTCCTTAACAGGTCCTGAAATACCCTTTTCTGTTATATCAAAGGGGTGTGGACAGAGACCCTCTGACCAATCGTCCAGTTTAAGGGATGGGTCCCAAATACAGTTATTTTTTACTAATATTAATATCTTTCAACATGTGCAGGTTGTGTAAGGGATTTTCGGCAAGACGAATTGCGATTAGAAATGCGCATGCGCATAGGAATTCCAGGAGAAGAATTGCCGGTTGTGCGCATGCGCGCTGGAATGCGCGATCACGCACTCGCACGTGCACATGCACGGCAAAGATTGGCACCAGACGGCCTATTTAAAGCGTGTTTCTGCCCATGTTTAGTGCTGACTGGTCTTCAGCTCCCCCGTGTCCTGCTTGTTCCCGTCTGATTCCTTTGTTGCTGACCCGGCTTGTTCCTGACCTGACTCTGATTGCTCTCCTGATTGATACTGGTTCCTGAGTTCGGCTCTGCTCCTGAACTTGGCTTTCCTTCTGATTCTGTACTGTGCTGCCCGACTGTTGATGACCCTGGCTATTCCATGACACTGCTCCTGTCTCTTGTCCTCATTACCTGCCTTGCTTTGGTGCATGCCTGGCAATCTACAAGACGTGCCCTGATTGTTACTACTGTGCCTGAATCAGAGGATCATCAGTCTTCCAAAGTCGTCATCTGCAAGAGCTGCAAACAACAACTACTGGCGCTCTTGTCCCCCTGGTCCCTAGACTCCCTCTGTTCCAACTCCAGCGGGGTCAGGACTAGTGACACAAGTGAGGCCGACCTCGTCATTTCAGTCTCCCATCAGGTACGTGACAGGTTGTATTCTAAAAACTGGCAGATTATTATTCAGAATCATATTTCGTATCCAGGGATACCAAACACTGGGTAACTTGGAGGAATGTGTCACCCATGAGGCAGGACACTGCTTTCTCCCTTTTCGTATTTGCTAACATAGTTCTGTATGACCTTGATTTACTTTGTATGATATTCCCCATTCAAATATATACCTAATATTAATGTGTCCTGTTCCTGTTGGATTTTAGGAATTGTGTATGGATTGTTAAGTTGTGGAATAGACATTTTATGGCACGCTCTGCATTCTTAGACTTACAGGTCATGTGTGACAGACTTGACTAAGTTATTATCGTTTTGGGGCAGAGGGAAGAGTTTTTCATGGTTCATGGAAACAGATATCCTGCCAAGACTAATTAGCTGTTCACAGCTGGCATCCAGGACTGGACTCTGGCGTGTGTTTTAGTGGCGATAAGAGGCTCTTTTGAAGCGTGTTACAAGTTTCAGCTACAAATTCCATAGTTTGCAGAAGGAGGGAAGGAGTAAGGTCACTGCTCATGAAAACAAAATGGCTGAGCACTTAACAAGATGGCTGTCGCCTACAGATTTCATGTCCCTATTGCGCACAATCATTACAAAGACCAATCATCATAGCTCCCCAAAAGAGGGCCACACAAGATATAACATGTGTGTGTTACCACACCAGACCACACAGAGTGTAATTTGTCCTTTAATGTCAAGGAGATTTCAGCAGCAGGATTGACTTGGAATGTTTGAGGCAGAGAAATACAACTGGTTATTTGGATGAAAAGATTTTACTGATCATAAACAGATAAAATGAGAAAGCAGTGAAGAATAAACCCCAAACTGGAACAAGTATTATGGCTGGATATAGCTTTCAGTATCTAAATAGTCTTTTACATTTAGAAATAGAAAATGTTTGAATTAATTTACATTAACATATTTATGTTTGTAAGGCTTGTTCACACCAGCAGGCCAATGCTATGCTGTGCAAAATTCACACCTGCTGGTGTGCATTGTGTAGGGGCAGTGTGATGTCTGTTTTTAATCACACTGTGAAGATTTTTCTTTTTTAAGTTTTCAAAAATTACAGCTCTATGAACTGCAGTGTGTTGGGATGCATTATGGTGCATTGACGTGATTGCATGGGTGGGCTTCCTGATGGTGACAACTGCTGTAGTTTTCAGTGGAAGTTTGTGTAAAAACAACACTTGAGCATAATTGGCAGACAGGGACAGTGTTGTCACCCTATAAGAGGAAGTTCCAGAGAAAGGACTTTCATGGCAAGATAAACACTGCTGGAGTCTCTGGGAACATAAATTCAGCACTATAACTCAACAGGCAAATAGACATTTACTGGTACAGGATGTTTGCTGAAACAAAACTTTTCATCCATAAATTATAAACAAATGTAGACCCTTCTAAAAAAAAGGAAGAAAAAAAGACACAAAAAACTTGAAAATGGCCAAAGTAATTGGCACCGTCATTGTTTATTCCTTATTCAGACAATTAAAACTTTGCTTTTGAGTTTTGATTCAGCAGAATCTAAAAAACAAAATGAATGAAAATGGCATGGACAAAATTGATGGGTCTCTTAACCTGGTATTTTTCTGCACAAACTTCAGAGGCAATCACTACATACAAGCAATTTCTGTAGGCATAGTTGCCCACTATTCTTGATCAGACTGCTCCAGCTGTCTCAGTCTGAAGGATGCCTTCTCTAGATGGCATGCTTCAGCTCTTTCTATAGATGTTCAATAGGATTCAGACCAAGGCTTACAAAAGTTCATTTTGGAATAGTCCAATGTTTAGTTCTTAGTTATTCTTGGATGCTTTTAGTTGTGTGTTTTGGGTCATTGTGCTGTTGATGAACCCTTGACTTATGATTGAGATAGTTATCTGACACTGAGCATTATGTTTTGTTCAAGAACTCCATGGTAGTCTTGAGATTTCATTGTACCCTGCACAAATTCAAGGCACCTCATGTCAGACATAGCACATCATCCCTAAAACATAATCAAGCCTCCTCCACGTTTCATAGTTGGTACTGTGTTCTTTTGTTTGTGAACATAGAGCTTATGGGACATACAGTGGGGATCGAAAGTTTGAGCATCCCAGCTAAAAATTTGTATTAATGTGCATAAAGAAGCCAAGGAAAGATGGAAAAATCTCCAAAAGGCATCAAATTACAGATTAGACATTCTTATAATATGTCAACAAAAGTTAGATTTTATTTCCATCATTTACACTTTCAAAATAACAGAAAACAAAAAAATAGCGTCTACAAAAGTTTGGGCACCCTGCAGAATTTATAGCATGCACTGCCCCCTTTGCCAAGCTGAGACCTGCCAGTGTCATGGATTGTTCTCAATCATCGTCTGGGAAGACCAGGTGATGTCAATCTCAAAGGTTTTAAATGCCCAGACTCATCTGACCTTGCCCCAACAATCAGCACCATGGGTTCTTCTAAGCAGTTGTCTAGAAAACTGAAACTGAAAATAGTTGACGCTCACAAAGCTGGAGAAGGCTATAAAAAGATAGCAAAGCGTTTTCAGATGTCAATATCCTCTGTTCGGAATGTAATTAAGAAATGGCAGTCATCAGGAACAGTGGAAGTTAAAGCAAGATCTGGAAGACCAAGAAAAATATCAGACAGAACAGCTCGCAGGATTGTGAGAAAAACAATTCAAAACCCACGTTTGACTGCACGATCCCTCCAGAAAGATCTGACAGACACTGGAGTTGTGGTACACTATTCCACTATAAAGAGATACTTGTACAAATATGGTCTTCATGGAAGAGTCATCAGAAGAAAACCTCTTCTACGTCCTCACCACAAAAATCATCGTTTGAACTTTGCAAATGAACATATAGACAAGCCTGATGCATTTTGGAAACAAGTTCTGTGGACCGATGAGGTTAAAATTGAACTTTTTGGCCGGAATGAGCAAAGGTACGTTTGGAGAAGAAGGGGCACAGAATTTAATGAAAAGAACCTCTGTCCAACTGTTAAGGATGGGGTTGGATCAATCGTGCTTTGGGGTTGTGTTGCAGCAAGTGGCACAGGCAAGGAAAAATGGATTCAATAACATTTCAGCAAATTTTGGATGATAACTTGATGCCATCTGTGAAAAAGCTGAAGTTAAAGAGAGGATGGCTTCTACAAATGGATAATGATCCTAAACACACCTCGAAATCCACGGGGGATTACATCAAGAGGCGTAAACTGAAGGTTTTGCCATGGCCTTCACAATCTCCTGACCTCAACATAATTGAAAATCTATGGATAGACCTTCAAAGAGCAGTGCGTGACAGACAGCCCAGAAATCCCAAAGAACTGGAAGACTTTTGTAAGGAAGAATGGGCAAAGATACTTCAAACAAGAATTGAAAGACTCTTGGCTGGCTACAAAAAGCGTTTACAAGCTGTGATACTTGCCAAAGGGGGCAGTACAAGATATTAACTCTGCAGGGTGCCCAAACTTTTGCAGATGCCATTTTTTTGTTTTCTGTTATTTTGAAAGTGTAAATGATGGAAATAAATTCTAACTTTTGTTGACATATTATAAGAATGTCTAATCTGTAATTTGATGCCTTTTGGAGATTTTTCCATCTTTCCTTGGCTTCTTTATGCACATTAATACAAATTTTTAGCTGGGGTGCCCAAACTTTCGATCCCCACTGTACCAACTTGCCAAAAAGATCCACTTTTTATTCATCTGTCCAAAGGACATTTTCCCAGAAGCCATGTTTCTTGCTAATATGCATTTTAGCAAATTTCTGTGTGACTTTTTTATAGTTTTCTTTCAACCATGGTGTCCTACTGGGTTTGCCTCGTCTGAACCCACTGTCACTTAAACAGACACTGATGCACTTTGACCTTGGAGTTCAACCTGGTATATGGAAGTTTTCCTTGGCTCTTATTATTCTTATTATCCTTCTGTTCAATCTGGGACTGATTTATCTCTTGCAGCCACATCTAGGGAGGTTGGTTCCACTTCCATGGACCATAAACTTACAAATAATATAGTCAAAGAAACATCAAGCTGCTTAGAAATAGTCTCATAACCTTGCTAGTCTATTTCTTCCCAATCTTTTCAGACAACTCTTTCCCTTGCTTTCTCTGGTCCATGTCCAGTGTGGTGCACATAATGATACCAAACAGCACAGCGACTACTTACTTCCATTTAAATAGGAAGGTTGACTGATTATAAGTTTGAACACGTGCAATACTAATTACAGAAAGCAGTTTAAGATATCACTTTGATCCAATTTAAAACTTTTCTAGGGGTGCCAACAACTGTCCATTTTAGATTATATTTGTACAATAAGCAATAATTTCTTTTCCCACTCTCTTTGCTTTACAATATTGTAAATGAATATCATAAATATTAAGGACAATCTGTGATATATTGATAACCGAAGAAACATAGATGTGTTCCAAGCCAAGTCACATCACTGTTCATTGTTCTTATTCTAACATTTATTTTATATAACTGCCTATATGTAATAACGAAGAGTGCGTTTAGCAGGTTACTATAAAATACCTATGTCCTGATTATTTTTCTGTATACTGTTTAATGTCTCAAGAATGTCTTACCTGCTCTGTCACGGACTGATGTTTTGGTTTTGATGACAGTCTCACACAGGGATAATAAATCAGAGGAGTTCAGCTGAAACAGTATTTGTCGGCAGCCCTCCTTCTCAGAAGTACTGAGACCCATGATGAACGAAGAGACTCTGGAAAGAACCAGACTTGTCTTCTACACGTACTTCATTGAAATGACAAAAAAAGGCAAAAACGAAAGTGAAACTAGTCACTGATGTTAAATACTAGATCAGGGCGGATTATCATTGCCTTCCAGATGTGTTTACAGTGACTTGTGTGCACATACCCACTAATCAACTTTCAAAATTAAAGTGGAATTAAATGAGGACCAAGGGACGTATTTGTCCCATGTTTGTAATTGCGTGTATCATCTGATTAAGAACTTAAAACTCTTTTTTTTTTGGTTTGAGTCAAAATATTAGTTCTTATCAACAAACAACAAATGGATCTAGCTTTTTGCCAATTATTTCATGAAATGGCTTAGTTACAGCAACTGAAGTGTACGAACTTTAAAAACAAAAAAATTGATTCTTTTGGCGTTCCAAAACTTTACGGTCCTCAAAGGGTTAAATCCTGAGTGTTTTGAGCATAACACATTGATCAAAATAAATAAGCATGCCCCAGTAATCTATTTGTGAAAATCCATGACTGATCCACTGTTCACTTCTCTCTTAACAAAAACATAACTTTAAATAATCACTCCGACAGCATAAGTTCTTTTGACTGGGTTTATACTTTATTAAGTATCGGCCACCGCTTGATATGATATGTAAATGATGAAAGATCAAAACCCCAACATATAACCAGCTCCAGAATCCCTATTGCAGGGCTGAGTGGGTGTCCACAAACGCTTTCCTTATCAGAAGCCAATTCAGCCTCCAGCCATCCAGGTTAGGCTCAGGGGCTTACTTGGGCATCCTGACAGCAATTCACCCAACTTTACCCACCACCTGCCATCTCAGCCCACAAAAGGGATAACCACCAGCTGTGACATGAAAAAAAGGTACAACAGAAACACAACAGCTAAGAAAATCCCCACACAAATGAACATGCTTGATAAGTAACAAAGCATAGGAAAATTAAGAAAAAAAACAACATGTCGTTGAAATTCGGTAGTCAGAAATTTTACATATTCCTCAGTAAGTTTTTTTTTTTTTTTTTTTGTGCAATGCCATTTTTATTTATTTATACACTTCTTTTTTTTGGAAGACAAAGTAAGGATAACAAAGCCAAAACAATAAGGGTGGGAGGGAGGGACTTGTTCTCTCCTGAACATGTGTACACTGAAGGGACCAGCTGATTATGAAGACAGACCCCTCCTTCTTACACTCCCCACCAATCACTTCACACCTAGTTCGCGCCTTCCTTTTTCCTCCACCCTTTGCCAACATACTTAACCTTTTGTCACCAATTGCTATCCTGAAGTAATTGTCACCAGTCATGATACCTAATTCAACTGATAATTGCGCGGTCATGCAATGCTGTACCCAAACTAAATTTATGTCCTTTTTTCACACAAATAGAGCTTTCTTTCGGTGGTATTTGATCACCTGTGTGCTTTTTTTTTTTGCGTTATAAACAAAAAAAAACAAGAATTTTTAAAAATACACAGTAAAAGTTAGTCATAAATTTAGGCCAAAATGTATTCTGCTACATGTTTTTGGTGAAAAAAAATGAAAGTGAAACTAGTCACTGATGTTAAATACTAGATCAGGGCGGATTATCATTGCCTTCCAGATGTGTTTACAGTGACTTGTGTGCACATACCCACTAATCAACTTTCAAAATTAAAGTGGAATTAAATGAACCAAGGGACGTATTTGTCCCATGTTTGTAATTGCGTGTATCATTTGATTAAGAACTTAAAACTCTTTTTTTTTTTTGGTTTGAGTCAAAATATTAGTTCTTATCAACAAACAACAAATGGATCTAGCTTTTTGCCAATTATTTCATGAAATGGCTTAGTTACAGCAACTGAAGTGTACGAACTTTAAAAACAAAAAAATTGATTCTTTTGGTGTTCCAAAACCTTACGGTCCTCAAAGGGTTAAATCCTGAGTGTTTTGAGCATAACACATTGATCAAAATAAATAAGCATGCCTCAGTAATCTATTTGTGAAAATCCATGACTGATCCACTGTTCACTTCTCTCTTTTTTTCCAAAAAAAGTTTTTATTTTAAAATAAGAAAGGCATAACAAGTCATATACGGATACGGAACACAGTCCGTGCATAAACATCTGTCTTAATCTCCCGTAGCGCAGACGGGTCATAAATTGTTTATTTGAAGTATAAATTACCCTGATACAAAAGATCACATTATAGTAGATGAATGAACTAGACCGGGTGTCGGCAACCTGCGGCTCCAGAGCCGCATGCGGCTCTTTTTCACCTTTGCTGCGGCTCCGGAGCACACTGCCCACCAGGTGACAGGCAATAGGGTTGCCGTAGCTCAGTGGTCGGCAAGCCGCGGCTCTTTTAACCTCCCTGGCGGTTTTCCCGAGTGTAGCTCGTGGTAGAATTTCTATACCACGAGCTACACTCAGGCTTACCATGCGGCGCTGCTCTGGGGGTCCCTGCAGCACTTATTATTATTATTATTATTACTACGAGTTTATATAGCGCCAAAGGGTTTGCTCAGCGCTGTACAATAGGGGGGGACAATACATGGCACAGTACAACAAAGACAGACAGCGTACGAGGGGTAAGAGGGCCCTACTCTTACGAGCTTACAATCTAGGAGGGAGGGGGTAAAGGTACAGTAGGAAGTGGCTGGGGGGGATGAAGTGGTAGGAGGAATGAGGGAGGATGGCCGTTAGGTGAGGGTGGGGTAGGCTTCCCTGAAGAGATGGGTTTTGAGGGAGCGCCTGAATGTGAATAGAGAAGGCGACAGTCTGATGGATTGGGGCAGTGAGTTCCAGAGGATGGGGGAGGACCTGGAGAAGTCCTGCAGTCGTGCATGGGAGGAGGAGACCAGGGAGCAGGATAGAAGGAGGTCCTGTGAGGAGCGAAGGGTACGGGTAGGGTGGTACCTGGTGATCAGATTGGTGAGGTAGTCAGGGGCAGTGTTGTGAACGGCTTTGTAGGTCAGGGTAAGGAGTTTAAATTTGATGCGTTGGGCAATCGGGAGCCAGTGGAGGGAGAGGCAGAGGGGGGTGGCAGAGGTGGAGCGGGTGGTAAGGTGGATGAGTCTGGCAGCTGAGTTCAGGATGGTCTGGAGCGGGGAGAGCCTGCACTTGGGTAGGCCAGTGAGGAGGGAGTTGCAGTAGTCAAGGCGTGAGATGATGAGGGAGTGTACTAGAAGTTTGGTGGTGTCTGGGGTGAGGAAGGAGCGGATCTTGGCAATGTTGCGAAGATGGAGCCTGCATGTGTTTGTGAGTGATTTGACATGCGGTTGGAGGGAGAGGTTCGCGTCAAGAATGACGCCAAGGACTTTGGCTTGCGGGGCGGAAGTGATAGTGGAGTTGTTGGTGATGATGGATAGGATGGGGGGGGGGTGTGGGCAGGGGGAAAGACGAGAAGCTCGGTTTTGGAGAGGTTAATCTTGAGGAAATGTAGCGACATCCAGTCTGAGATGTCATTTAGGAGGTGAGTGATGCGGGCGGAGATAGTGGGGGTGAGGTGAGGGGTGGAGAGGTAGATTTGGGTGTCGTCAGCATAGAGGTGATAGTTGAAGCCGTGAGATTGTATGAGTTTGCCCAGGGAGGAGGTGTAGATGGAGAAGAGAAGGGGTCCAAGGACAGAGCCTTGGGGGACCCCAACAGAGAGGGGGAGGGAGGGGGAGGTGGCACCATTGTAGGTGACACTGAAGGAGCGTCGGGATAGGTAGGATGAGAACCAAGAGAGAGCAGCATCTCCGATGCCAAGGGAGAGTAGTTTATTAAGAAGGAGGGGGTGGTCAACTGTGTCGAAGGCCGCAGAGAGGTCCAGGAGAAGGAGGACAGAGTAGTCGCCCTTGGCTTTGGCGTTGAGTAGGTCGTTAGTGATTTTGAGGAGGGCGGTTTCAGTGGAGTGTAGGGGACGGAAGCCGGACTGTAGAGGGTCAAGGAGGTTATTGTCAGTAAGGTGGGAGCTTAGGCGATCGTAGACTAAGCGTTCAAGGAGCTTGGAGGTGAGTGGCAGCAGGGAGATGGGTCTGAGGTTGTTGGGGTCCGCGGGGGGTCCGCACTTACCTTGTCCTTCGTTCCCGCGATGTGTCCCCTGCAGCGTCCCCGGCCATCTCCTCTGGCCGATGCCGGCATCCGGCTTCTGTGTTCCGGTCCCCGTGACGTCGGAACGTACGGGCGCCGCCGGCGGCGGGAAATTTAAAAAATTAAAAAAATGTCTTTTTTTTTTTTTCAATTTTCAATAGTAAAACATTGCTGTTTCATCCCATTTCACATACATATTGTCCCTAGTGCTTTGTCCTGCGCCCTGCCTGCATTTTGTCTGTTCTTTCTGCCTGGAAACTTAGAAAAGTCCATGGCGTCCAAAAAGCGTCCCTTTAGGTCAAAAGCGGTTTTAGACCGGCTAGAGAACAGCGATAGTAAATCAGAACCACTTGCAGAATTGAGTGATAATGATTTGTGGGGAAATTTTCCTAAAAATTACAGCCTACAATAAAAAACTATTTCCATGCGAAAAAATGGTACTGCTTTCAGCACAAAAAATCGGAAGGAATCATACCGCCAGGGAGGTTAATGCAGCTCTTCTGTGTGCCGGGCGCCCGCTCCCCTCCCTCCTCTCGGGCGGCCGCCCCAAAAGTCAGGACTCTGCAGCTAGCCTAGCAATGGGCAAACTACGGCCCGGCGGACCTTATAATCCAGCCCGCGGAGCGTGGCAAACATTGGCTGTCAGGATGTAGGCGGGGCAGCGTGACGAACTCCTCTCCTCTCACAGTCCGCCCTGAAGACCAGAACTGCGCGGGAACACGGCGAGAGGAACGCGCTGAGTACAGGTAAGTGAATTGACACAATATGGGAATTAATTACTATAGGGGGGATGAATTACTATAGGGGGGATGAATTACTATATGGGGGATGAATTACTATAGGGGGGATGAATTACTATGGGGGATGAATTACTATATGGGGGATGAATTACTATAGGGGGGATGAATTACTATAGGGGGGATGAATTACTATGGGGGATGAATTACTATATGGGGGATGTATTTTCAGTTTTAAAAATGTGGCTCTCAAAATAAATTTTAATCGTGGTTTTGGCGAGATTTGGCTCAGTTGAAAAAAAAGGTTGCCCACCACTGACCTAAGGCTATGATTGTGATTATGATGATATACTGTGGCCCTGATTAACCCTTTGCTTACTGGGCCCTTAAACCCCCTTCATGACCAGAGCGCTTTTTGCAATATATGCAGTGTCGGATTTGTTTTAAATGTTGCAATGGTTTTGCGGCTCCCAGTCTTTTTTTCCCTCTCGGAAACGGGTCCAAGTGGCTCTTTATGTCTTAAAGGTTGCAGACCCCTGAACTAGACCAATAACAGTGCTGATTATGATAGGTAGTCTGGAGAATTATAGTGGATACTGCTCTTATGAGTAGGGATTACTCAAATAATGGGACTATGAAGCGTAGTACAATGTGTCCTCTGAAGGCGTACAGTTCTTCTGTGTCCGTAGCCGGGGAATATAGGGTTCTTATTGTGAAAGACAATCATACCTATATGTGAAAGGGCACTCTGTCCCTCATAGAAGATGTAGTTACTTGTAGAAGAAAAAGGTGTGAAGAAAAGTAGGAAAGGAAAGGAGAAAGGAAAAGAAGAGAGAAAGGCACATCAGGTGAAAAGAGGTGGGAAGAGTAACATTATAGAAGGAAGGGGATAAAAAAAGAAAAAAAAAAAAGGGGGGGGGGAGGGGTGGAGCGGATCAAATAATGAATAGTGGCTGTCAACCAATCATATCATGGAGCATTATTTATGGTAACTTAGATTATACCTTTATGTAAGATATAGTCTGGGTAGACACAGTCTGTGGAGCAATTCTAGAGGTGAGAACTCAAAAGGTTTTTGTGTTTTGGATCTCGTCTCATTCATTCATATAAAGACGATAAATACTGGTGGTTTGAAAATGTTTCCAACACGCCCAAGTCTTCCTGAATCTCTCGGGGTGTTCTTTTGCCACTGAAATTAGCTCCTCCATCTCCGCAATCCTGATGACCCTAAGAAACCACTCCCGCACAGTGGGAACCTGTTTTGATCGCCAGTGAACAGGGATACATTGTTTTGCCGCGTTTATCATGTGTAAGGCAAGAGACTTACGATAAGTCCGAAAAGGAAGTGAGGAGTGGTGGAGTAAAAATTGTGCAGGGGTGAAGTCTAGATTATGCGTGGTTACTTGTGAAACTAAGTCTCGCACTTTTCTCCAAAAGGGCAGCAGCAGTGGACAGTCCCACCATATATGTAGGAGTGTACCCTTTGCCCGTTGACATCTCCAGCACAAATCCAAAACATCAGGATCAAATCTATGAAGCAAGGATGGAACTCTGTACCATCTAGAATATAATTTATAGTTGTTTTCTTGTGTAGAGACACATATGGAACCTGTATGCATATGATCATAGATGTGATCCCAATCTTCCGGTGACAATGGCAGTTGTAGGTCGAGCGACCAAGCCTCACATGCCTTTCGAGGTTGAGACATATTGGCGGTATCCAGACAGGAATAGAGCTTGGATATAACATGTCTCTGGGGGACGTCCGTAAAGCAAAGTTTCTCATACGGAGTAAGTGGCCTTGAATAATCTCGCATATGTGGGGAGCTTCGTATAAAGTGATGAAGTTGTCTAAACATCCATGGCGTAAATATTAGGGATGGCCATGTCTTCATAATGTCCTCTCTAGATAAGAACTTCTTATCTTTAAAAAGGTGACGTACCGTCAGGTTGTCTAGACAATTATCTCCGGCTAGGAAGGCCCGGGACATACCCGGCAGAAAGTCTGGATTCATTTTGATCGGAGTTAAAGGACCCGGAGAGGAAGAGAGTTCTTTTTTCCGGAACAACTGATGGCAACAGCTTAAGGTAGGACCTATAAGAAGGTGTTCCCGAAACTCCGAAGGAATATGAGAGTTTTCCAGCCAAGGGGAAGGGGCAAGTGGTATCGTTGAGAAATCTGCCTCCAAACCAACCCAAACTTTACGATTGTGGGTCGTGGTCCAATCTACTACCCTTGCTAGGTGACAAGCCCTGTAGTATCGGGCAATATCAGGCAATCCAATACCTCCACCGTTTTTGGGCATGGTGAGTTGGGCAAAGCTAATTCTTGGGCGTTTATTAAACCAAAGAAAGGAGGTACAGAGTGTTTTATAAGATGCGAAGAAAGAAGATGGTAGTTTAATTGGTATTGTTTGCAGTAGATACAATATTCTAGGAAGCACGTTCATCTTGAGAATGGCAGCTCTACCAAACCAAGAGAACCAAGGTTTATTCCAAGTTTGAAGGTCTGTGGAGATATTTACGCAAGAGGGGTAAGAAGTTTTTATCGTAAAGTTCCGTTAGGTGAGTTGGTAATTGGATACCCAGGTACGTGATCGCCTGCGACTGCCAGGTAAAAGGAAAATTCGATTTTGCTTGTCTAAACACATCTTGGGTCAAGGAGACATTAAGGGCTTGAGATTTAGAGAAGTTAATTTTGAAGTTAGCCAGATACTGGAACAATTTGAATTCTTGTAGCAGATTAGGTAAAGTGATATGTGGGTCTGTTAGGAAAAGTAATATGTCATCAGCAAAGGCTGCTATTTTATGAATTTTGCCTTTTATCAGAATCCCCTTGATGTTATCATTCTGTTTGATGCAATTCAACAAAGGTTCCAGTGTCAGAATAAATAAGAGGGGGGATAAAGGACATCCTTGTCTAGTCCCATTACCTATCGAAAAGGAGTTCGAAAGGAGACCATTAACTCGCACTTTAGCTGTGGGAGTGGTATATAGAGACATGATAAACGCCAGGAAACGCGGAGGCAATCCAAGTCCAATCAGAACTGCCTCCATGTAATCCCACGCCAGTCTATCAAATGCCTTCTCTGCATCTAAAGATAGAAAGAAGCCAGATTGTTGGTTTTGAGTTAACCAATGATGAATATTTATGGCCCTTATTGTGTTGTCTCTAGCCTCCCTCCCTGGTACAAAGCCCACCTGGTCTGTTGATATGATGGGATCTATGATGCGTAATAGACGATTGGCCAGGATTTTGGCAAAAATCTTTAGATCAACGTTTAATAGAGAGATCGGACGATAGTTCGCTGGAGAGGTTTGGTCTTTATTCTCTTTTGGTATGACCGTAATATGAGCCTCAGAGAGATGGCGCATGGACTGCCCTGGTGTATCTAAAGTATTAAAGGCCCGTAGAAATGGTTGTGCCAAGATGTCACTAAAGGACTTATAGTACGAAGTGATAAACCCGTCAGGACCTGGACTTTTACCAGGTTTCAATTGTGCAATGGCTTGTTGTAGCTCAGTCAGGGTCAAGGCGCCATCTAAGTCTTGCGCTTTTGTTCTAGAAATAGGGTTTGCCATGTATCTGGTCAGGAAGGTCTGAATAATAGCCTCACGAGGCCTAGTGTCTCCTGTCGGTTTAGAAGGTATGGGCAAATTGTAGAGAGAGGAATAGTATTGCTCAAATTCAGCTGCAATAATCGGTGATGTTTTCAGTAAGTGACCCTGCTTGGAAGTGAGCTGATAGATTTGCTGAGCTGCCCTTCTAGATTGCAAGGCCCTGGCTAGAAATTTGCCACTCTTGTTTCCATGTTCATAGAAAAGTTTCTGTTGTAGAGTAAAATTACGTTTGGTTTTTTTTTCAACGACATCTTGGAGTTGTTTTCGCGCCTGAACTAGTTCTGTTGCAGATTCCAAGGCTCTAGAGCGTTTATGCGTGCGTTCCAGTACACAGACTTTTTGCAATAAGGCGGTAAAAGATGCTTGAGCTAGGCGTTTTCGTGAAGCGGATATGGACATGAGAAGGCCACGCATTACACATTTGTGCGCCTCCCACTGTACGAGGGGGGTCGTATCTGGAGATGCGTTTTCTTTAAAGTAGTTGATCAAAGAATCACGGATCTGGAGGGCGACGGATGAGTCTGTAAGAAGAAAGGGATCCAATCTCCATGTTTTGGGTGCGGCTGGTATGTCCGGGAATTGTAAAGTCATCATAATTGGGTGATGGTCAGATAGAATCATTGGCTCGATCGAGGCCGATTTCAGTATATGTAAGTCCTTTTGTGAGAGAAAAAAATAGTCTATTCTGGAATGGCGTTTGTGTGGTGCGGAATAAAAGGTGTAGTCTTTGTCCGTAGGGTGAAGGGTGCGCCAGGTATCATGAAGGAGAAGGTCATGAAGTTCAAGTTTAATCTGTTTAAGTGCTTTGAATGGTTTAGAGGAAAAACCAGTTGAAGTGTCTTCCAGCGGATTCAAAGCTACATTAAAATCACCTCCCAGAATCAAAATACCTGATTGAAACGTAGCAAGTAATTTGGAGATTTTACGAAAAAAGCATACTTGTGCAGTATTGGGGCTGTAAATGTTGGCAAAAGTAAGTGGCTTATTAAAAAGGGAACCTTTGAGAAAGAGGTACCTCCCCTCAGGGTCCTCGAGAGACTCAGTAACTTTAAATGGGAGCTGTTTGGCAAGTAAGATGGAAACACCTTTTGCTTTCACCTCCGTGTTGACTGCATGATAAGCCGTTGGGTAATTAGCATTTGAAAATCTAGGTATGTGATCCGTTCGGAAGTGTGTTTCTTGGATAAATAGCACATCTGCTCGAAGGTTTTTCATGTATGTTAGAAGTTGTGAGCGTTTCTCAGGTATATTTAAGCCCTTGGCGTTAAGAGAGGCCACTGAGAGCGTGCGGGCTGAACATGTAGATGTGTGGTTGATAGCCATGATATTGTATACTAGAAAAACCTGTGCAAAGTCTATAAGTACAACAAATGAGTGGCGGGGAGAGAAAAAAAAAAAAAAAAAGGGGGGGGGGACAGAGTCGTCTAGAGGTAGAAATAGAGATAGTAATTATATGGAGGAAGAATTAAAGAGTGTGACAAAGAAGAAAAGAAGTGTCAGGCGTGTCTCATAGAAACCCATATATATGTATTAATATATATTCCTTCAACTTCCAGAACAAACTAAACTCCAGAGAAGAGATAGACCAGCTACTCTATCTCATATTAAAGCTCTTATGAAATGGTTGTATGTAAAATTGTATACAGGAATACGAAATTACATGTGGAGATGTGTCGAACCCAGAGACAGCCGCATTGTGAGTGTACAGTAAAATCGTAAAGAGGTCTTATTCTCTCAAACGAGAGGTATACAAAGGAATTAGTTCCAACATAAGGTGTCCTTGACACACAGAGATATGTGGGAAGTAGCTAATTTATACCGAGAGGTAATCTATTCTTATTTGGAAAGGGAGGTAGGTGTAAAATAGTATGTATAAAGCTGGATGAGTACAAATATTGTGGATGAGCAAGAGGGTCGATAGTAAGGCTCACAAGAGTAAATGCACAAGAACCGATATGAAAGAGGTATGTGCTAAAGGAAAGGTCCTATTAGATTGAATGTATAAAATGTTGATGTGAATGGACACTAAGACTGTGTTATTCAATGGAATATAGCATGCTCATACCTCAAAGATACTATACGATCACAAGTGAAACAGAATGTAGGAAATAAGTAGACAATTCCTATAAATGACTTCGATCATGCATAGCAAACAATCGTGCCATCGTAAGATGGTCTTCATAAACTGTATCCGTTCCGAGTAAGAATACCATCTTTATGCGAAACAATGCAGGGCAACAGCAATAACATAACATAGGAATATTCCGGGATGTAGGCCTTAGGCCATTCATTCTGTTGAACCGTTTTCCATAAACAAGGTAAATATTGGTCCCAACCGAGTGATCTTATGCTGTACAGTAGGTCACTACTAAGGAATGCTGGACTCCCCAACGTCTATTAGACCATGGCAGGCCATCAAGGAGAAGGCATTCATAATCCGTGGCCATACGTGAGCATGGATCAAATCGAATAACTGTATAGGTCAAAACTTAACACAACAGCGAGATGAACCATAAATGTGAACATCAAATATGGAGGTCCCATATCTCATGGCTGAAACACCACCTAATCCATGAGTGAGTAGAAGGTATGTACTATACCAGATACTACGATGTATGTGAAGGAGTTCGGGTTACTATGTAGGAGAAAAATATTGTAGGGAGAGTGAGGAGGTTGCAGGATTGGGGTATTAACATAGTGTCTGCTTAACACAGATAGCCATACACAGGTATCCAGGCTGAATGATGGGTATGGAGGAAAGCATGCTAAACTGAGAATGAATCCTGTGAGACCGTGTAGCAGTAGCATACTCTGGGATTCATTAGGGGCAAGTTGTACAGCCAAGTATACTACGATCATGCACGAGCAATACCATAGGGTCACTTTAGAGATAGTAAGAAAGATTATAACAGCTATCTCCAGAGTGTCTCAAGGAATATAAAATACGTGTCCTCCAAATAGGATCAGTTGGTTTTACACAACTTTGGTGTTTTGACATAAAAAGCAGGAATACATGGATGTCTTATCTAAGTGCATCTAACGCATAAGATGTTGAGATTCAGAGAGTCAGGCGTAGAGCCAGAAAAGTGGATAGGCCAGCATCTCTAGATCCCAAACAGGTCTACATTTCAGTTTCCGTTAGAGCTAATAAGTTAATACATTAGGCCTTTCCTGACCAGGTGCGTAGGTTCCCAATTCAACAGGGGTACCACCCGCATCTCCCTTAGCAGAGTCACATATATTCCCCTGGGGCCAAGCGCGAGAATAACTTCAGCAGGTATATTTAAGATATACAAATATATATAACTGGTAAATAGTATACAGAAGCAATATGCTGATTTGATACAATAAACATACCCCAGTGTCCACGCCCCGGGAGCATAGGTGGTTTTCGATAGACTGTGGAATGGAACCTTGTACTACAAGAAAAATATGAAACACATTTGGGTCTTGTATAAAGAGGCCTCCGATTGGGAGAATGATGCTACACAGATGGATGGAAAAAACTGAGGAGAGTCATTCGTGACGTGCCTTGCGATGTGCAGGTGATGCTGGTAAACTATCTCCAGTGATGAGCCACCGTCGTACAGGGGAGGTGGAGGCGTGAGGGGATCTGCTTCGTCTTTCTCTTCTAGGGTGTCTAGAGAATTGCGTCTCCATGGGGTCTTCAATTGACCGTGATGAGGGAAGAGTTGCACTTGACCAATTGGGAATGTCCAGTAAAGGGATATTCAGAGTTTCACAGAATAATGTAAGGTCTTCCGGGAATCTCATGAGAGCTGATCTCCCCAGGTGTGTTGCTGATAGGCCGAACGGAAACTTCCAGCGATATGCTATTCCCCTGGAGCGAAGTAGATCTAGTAATGGGCGTAAGTCTTTCCTACGTTGCAAGGTGAGGTGGGATAGATCCTGGAATAATTTAATTTCTGTTTCATGATATCGCAAGTGTTGTTTATCCCGAGCTCTACGTAGTATTTCTTCTTTAAGTCTGAAGTCTACCATACAGCAAATTATATCTCTCGGTGGATCAGTGTCTCTGCCTTTAGGACGCAAAGCCCTATGTAGACGTTCGATTTCAATTGGGGATTCAGGTGGTCTTTCCAAAATTTCATTAAAGATGGTTAAAAGCGCCTGGGAAAGTTGGGCAGATTCGATTGCCTCAGGGACACCCCGCACCCTTAAATTATGTCGTCTTCCCCTGTTATCCAGGTCTTCGATGTGACGATCAAGCTCCCTCAAATGCATAGTGTGCGTATCAACCTGTTTGCACATATCATGAATGGTTAGGTCTTGTGCGATTACTTTATCTTCCACTGCGTCAAGCCTGTTAGCCACTGCCTGCAAATCAATATGTAACTCAGCAATTGCCGCAGAGAGAGTCCCTTTAATATCTGATGCGACCGCTTTCAAGTCCCCTATGGTGAGAGGTGAGGTTTCAGAGTGTCTAATAGAGGAAGCTGCGGCCTGAGCCACGTACTGTAAAGGAGTCTCTGTACGAGGAGAATGTGGGGGAGATACATGGGAAGAAGCTTCCGCGTGCTCTGGAGTCTGAGACCGGAATAATTCCGGGATACTGCGATTGGCAGGGCCATTCAGACGACGAGGGGATCTGGAACGAGGGGTAGTAGATTTCTTGTCAGATTTCCCCATGTTGGCGGTTACTCTCTGTGTTATAATCGCGTAATCCCACCTCCGTGCGTCAAGGATCAAAGTATTAAGCAGACATTTTCAGTGGGATTGGGTTGGGACCCCCAAAACTTGCGAAAGAGGGGGGGATAATTATTCCTGGATAGACTGTGTATATCTCATCGATGAGCAGAAAGGCAGAGATTGATATTGCTGAATCTGTGCATTTCATAGAATTTTGTGTTCCTGAGGGGCTGTAGGGGTTGCCTTTGTGTTCCCCTAGTATATCTTTGCAGAAGAGTCAGCTTCATCGGGCCTAGCTGCCACACAGCTCACTGTTGCAGGGGATTATATGGGCCCTATTGTTGGCTGTTTCTCTCTAGGTTCGTGTGGGGGGGTGCCCCGATGGGTCAGGGGACAATGTTCACTGTGCTTGGCACAAAGGTGCTGGGGACCTGCAATCCTCTTTATCACCTACCCGGCGTTTTAATGGGTGTGGTCGCGGTCTCGTCGGGCCGTGACAGTCCTCACCGCTCCACTGTGGAGACTTCTCAGTGGGAACAGAGGAATCCGCTGTCTCCCTTCACTGATCCGGGTGAGGAGGGGGAGACGACCAATAGTCCCCTCCTCACACTGACACTGTGCGTCGCTCGCACCCGACACCCAGCCGAGCGCAAGCCGGCGAGTATCGCGGCTTCACTCAGCCGCAGTAGGCCTCACCGGATCACTGCAGCGGAGCAGGGCCAAGAACGTCCCGGGCCTCTCAGTGGTGTCCCCAATAGCGACGCCGGGTCTCCCGATTACTCCCGCCAAAGGAGATCACCTGGATGGCGGTGGATGAGGATCGGGATGCCGAGAGCTCCGGTTTAGGCAGCTTGTCCGGTCGCCATCTTGGACACGCCCCGTTCACTTCTCTCTTAACAAAAACATAACTTTAAATAATCACTCCGACAGCATAAGTTCTTTTGACTGGGTTTATACTTTATTAAGTATCGGCCACAGCTTGATATGATATGTAAATGATGAAAGATCAAAACCCCAACATATAACCAGCTCCAGAATCCCTATTGCAGGGCTGAGTGGGTGTCCACAAACGCTTTCCTTATCAGAAGCCAATTCAGCCTCCAGCCATCCAGGTTAGGCTCAGGGGCTTACTTGGGCATCCTGACAGCAATTCACCCAACTTTACCCACCACCTGCCATCTCAGCCCACAAAAGGGATAACCACCAGCTGTGACATGAAAAAAAGGTACAACAGAAACACAACAGCTAAGAAAATCCCCACACAAATGAACAT
The DNA here is from genome assembly GCF_062004578.1 of Staurois parvus. Classification (NCBI taxonomy): domain Eukaryota; kingdom Metazoa; phylum Chordata; class Amphibia; order Anura; family Ranidae; genus Staurois; species Staurois parvus. Next base: position 9,830,871 of record NW_028318095.1, on the reverse strand, counting down.
GCTTGATAAGTAACAAAGCATAGGAACATTTTTAAAAAAAAACATGTCGTTGAAATTCGGTAGTCAGAAATTTTACATATTCCTCAGTAAGTTTTTTTTTTTTTTTGTGCAATGCCATTTTTATTTATTCATACACTTCTTTTTTTTTGGAAGACAAAGTAAGGATAACAAAGCCAAAACAATAAGGGTGGGAGGGAGGGACTTGTTCTCTCCTGAACATATGTACACTGAAGGGACCAGCTGATTATGAAGACAGACCCCTCCTTCTTACACTCCCCACCAATCACTTCACACCTAGTTCGCGCCTTCCTTTTTCCTCCACCCTTTGCCAACATACTTAACCTTTTGTCACCAATTGCTATCCTAAAGTAATTGTCACCAGTCATGATACCTAATTCAACTGATAATTGCGCGGTCATGCAATGCTGTACCCAAACTAAATTTATGTCCTTTTTTCACACAAATAGAGCTTTCTTTCGGTGGTATTTGATCACCTGTGTGCTTTTTTTTTTGCGTTATAAACAAAAAAAAAACAAGAATTTTCTAAAAATACACAGTAAAAGTTAGTCATAAATTTAGGCCAAAATGTATTCTGCTACATGTTTTTGGTGAAAAAAAATCCCAATAAGTGTATATTGATTGCTTTGTGTGAACGTTATAGCATCTACAAACTATGGTATAATGCAATTTACACCATTTTTGCTAAAGAGCGCTGCACTAGTTTAACTGACAATTGCGCAGTCATGCAATTGATATTTTCTCATTTCTGTCATGAAAAGTATCCAAAAAACTAAAATTTCCTCAAACGTTTAACTGACAATTGCACGGTCATGCAATACAGTACATAAATTAAGATTTGTCCTTTTTTCACACAAACAGAGCTTTCTTTTGGTGGTATTTGATCACATGTGCGCTTTTTATTTTTTGCGCTATAAACAAAAAAAGACCGAACATTTTGGAAAAAAACCCTATATTTTTTACTTTTGGCTATAAAAAATACATAGTAAACTCAAAGTTAGTCATAAATTTAGGCCAAAACGTATTCTGCTACATGTTTTTGGTAAAAAAAATTCCAATAAGTGTACCATATTTTCCGGTGTATAAGATGACTTTTTAACCCATGAAAATCTTCTCAAAAGTCGGGGGTCATCTTATATGCCGGTATACGGCATGCTGACACTTGGTGTCAGGGCGGCACTTTTTAGGGGGGCAGCGCGGTGCCGCCGCCGCCCCCCCCCTTCCAACAGAAGGGACACTAAGTACAGGGGTGGGCAGGGGGCTGCTGTTTCTTACCTGGCTCCGGTCCCAGTCCCACGACGATCCAGTCCAGGAAGCGCGGCTGCTCCTTCATTCAGTTCAGCCGCTCAATGCTCGCGCGGCCGCTCGGCTCCGCCTCCTCATCGGTGATTGGGCGCCAGAACTGTAGCTCAGGAAAGGCACACAGGCGGCCAATCACCAGCGAGGAGGCGGAGCCGAGCGGCCCCACGAAAATCGAGTGAGGGAGCGGCCGGTAAGTGTGCCGTGCAGAGGTGCTGCTGCAACCATGTATGCTGGCTGCAGCAGCACCATGCTGGAACAGGTTTCAGCAAGTGTCATTGGTGTCAGTGGGAGGAATAGTGTCCCATCATTGGTGTCAATGATACTAATGATGGCGCATTATTCCTCCCACTGACACCAACGATGGGGCACTATTCCTCCCCCCACTGACACCAACGATGGGGCACTATTCCTCCCCCCCACTGACACCAATGATGGGGCACTATTCCCCCCCCCACTGACACCAAAGATGGCGCACTATTCCTCCTCCCCACTGACACCAACGATGGGGCACTATTCCCCCCCCCCACTGACACCAACGATGGGGCACTATTCCACCCCCCACTGACACCAATGATGGAACACTATTCCTTCCCCCACTGACACCAATGATGGGGTACTATTCCTCCCACTGACACCAATGTTGGGACACTATTCCTCCCACTGACACCAATGATGGGGCACGATTCCTCCCACTGACACCAAAGATGGGGCACTATTCCCCCCACTGATACTATTGATGGGGCACTATTCCTCCCACTGACACCAATGATGGGGTGCTATTCCTCCCACTGACATCAATGATGGGGTGCTATTCCTCCCACTGACACCAATGATGGGGCACGATTCCTTGCTCTGACACCAAAGATGGGGCACTATTCCTCCCACTGACACCAATGATGGGGTGCTATTCCTCCCACTGACACTTATGATGGGGCACGATTCCTCGCTCTGACACCAATGATGGGGCACGATTCCTCGCTCTGACACCAATGATGGGACACTATTCCTCCCACTGACACCAATGATGGGGCATGATTCTTCCCACTGACACCAATGATGGGGCACTATTTCTCCCACTGACACTGATGGAGTACTATTCCTCCCACTGACACTAATGATGGGACACTATTCCTCACACACTGACACTAATGATGGGGCACCATCATTGGTGTCAGTGGGAGGAATAGTGTCCCATCATTGGTATCACTGGGAGGAATAGTGTCCCATCATTGATGTCAGTGGGAGGAATAGTGTTCCATCATTGATGTCAGTGGGAGGAATAGTGCCCCATCATTGGTGTCAGTGGGAGGAATAGTGCCCCATCATTGGTGTCAGTGGGAGGAATAGTGCCCCATCATAAGTGTCAGTGGGAGGAATAGTGCCCCATCATTGGTGTCAGTGGGAGGAATAGTGTCCCATTGGTGTCAGTAGGAGGAATAGTGCCCCATCATTGGTGTCAGAGCGAGGAATCATGCCCGATCATTGGTGTCAGAGCAAGGAATCGTGCCCCATCATTGGTGTCAGAGCGAGGAATCATGCCCGATCATTGGTGTCAGTGGGAGGAATAGCACCCCATCATTGGAATACCATACTGAAATACCATACCATATTGAAATCAAATCTGATGTTTTTAAATTTTTATTTGGTGTGCGTTGGAAGAGGGGTAGTCTTATATGGCGAGTATAGCCCAAACCCTATATTTTAACAGGAAAAGTAGGGGGTCGTCTTATACGCCAGAAAATACGGTATATTGATTGGTTTGTGTGAAAGTTATAGCATCTACAAACTGTGGTATAGATACTGCAATTTACGCCATTTTTTTCTATACAGCGCTGCTGAGTTTAACTGACAATTGCGCGATCATGCAACACTGTACCCAAACAAAATGTATGTCCTTTCTTTCACACAAATAGAGCTTTCTTTTGGTGGTATTTGATCACCTCTGGGTTTTTTATTGCACTATAAACATAAAAAGACTGAAAATGTAGAAAAAAAATATTTTCTCATTTCTGTCATAAAAAATATCCAAAAAATTCAAATTTTGTCATAAATGTAAGCCAAAATGTATTTTGCTACATGTCTTTGGTAACAGAAAAATCCCAATAACTGCATATTAATTGGTTTGTGTGAAAGTTATTGCATCTACAAACTATGGTATGGATACTGGAATGTACACAGCTTTAACTTTCTGACTGCCTATCACATTTCCTGAGGTGCTAAAATACCAGGATAGTACAAACACCCCAAAACGAACCCATTTCAGAACGTAGACACCCTAAACTATCTTCTGAGAGGCATGTTGAGTCCATTGAAGATTTACTTTTTTTCCACAAGTTTTTGGAAAATGACTAAAACCTTTTTTTTTGCACAAAGTTGTCACTTAAATTATATATTGTTCACACAAGCCATGGGTATATGTGGAATTACACCCCAAAATACATTCTGCTACCGAGTATGGGGATACCACGTGTGATACTTTTTGGGAGCCTAGCCGCATACAGGAGCCTGAAATCCAATGACCACTTTGAAAGCTTGAAGGTGCGTAACTTCTTCATTTCACTTCCTCACTACTTATCACAGTTTTGGAGGCCCTAAAATGCCAGGATAGCACCAAACCCCTCAAAATTACCCCTTTTTTGAAAAGTAGACACCCCAAGGAATTTAAAAATTGGCATGGTGAGTATTTTGCAGATTTCATTTTTTCTTACAAGGCTTTGAAATATTATAAAAGAAAAGACAAAATATGTTTTTGTTTTCTTTCTTCATTTTCCAAAAACTTTTGGCAACAAATGAGATCTGCAAAATACTCACCATGCTTCTTATAAAATTCCTTCGGGTGTCTACTTTCCAAAAAGGGGTCATTTGGGGGGTTTGGTGCTATCCTGGCATTTCAGGGTCTCCGAAAATGTGATAGGTAGTCAGGAAGTGTAATGAGGAAATGAAGCACTTTAAAAGCCTGGAGGTGCTTATTGGATTTTGGGGCCCTGTACTTGGCTAGACTGCCAAATAGTCTCTCACATGTGGTATCCCCATACTCGGAAGAAATAGCAGAATGTATTTTGTGTGAGCAACAAATTATTTAAGTGACAATTTTGTGTTGAAAAAAAAAATTTTTTTTGTCATTTTCCAAAAAATTGTGGTAAAAAAATAAATTCTTCTATTGACTCAACATGCCTCTCAGCAAATAGTCTATTTCCAAAAAGGGGTCATTCCAAGGGATGGGGTCATTTTATGCTCAGCATTAGAAATGTATGCCACACATCACTCTTCTAACCACCTGAAGACCAAGTCTTTTCTGACATGTTTTGTTCACATAAAAATAATCAGTATTTTTTCTAGGAAATTACTTTGAACCCCAAACATAGTTGTCACGAAGTGCCCATGCCTTCCCCACCCCCCTTTTCCGGCTGTCCCTCTGCCTTATCCCTCCACCCCTCCCTCCCTCCTTGCAGACTCCTCAGTCCTGCTAGCTTACATAAAAGGGCTGTGCAGGACTGCAGAAAGGGAGGAAACGCCAACTGTGGTGTGATTAGCACCTCTCCAGCAAAGCAGCCTGAGACAAAGGCTGTGCTCCCCCCGCGTGGCCGGAGTGAGGGGGGCGTGCCTCGTTGCCCTGGCAACGCGGTGCTGGGCTATACGTTGCCGAGGCAACCTGGCAGCGGCTTTAAAAGGCCGTGTGAGAGCAGGCCGGTCTCTTTGTTCCTGTGCATGCTGCTGGAGTCGCCTACCTCCCTGGAAGCCGCTGGGAGGCCCGGGACTGGGCCTCTGCAGTCGTCCCCACTGCGCACTTTTCAGACCCCCAAAAGTTCAGGACTGTAGCCCTCTGCAACTCCCCAGGGTTGGGAGTACATGCTGCCCTCCGCTGAATGTCCCAGGGTGGGAGCCCCCGCAGCCATCCCCGCTGAACGCTTTGCATGAGCCCCCCTCCGCAAAGGTCAGACCCCACAGCCATGATTCTTACTGCTGTTCCTGGCCGCTGCGATGGACCCCTAGAGAAGCAGGCCGCTGGGAGGGCTCCTGCCTGCTGATCACTGGGCCCCTGGAGAAGCGAACCACTGGGAGGGCCCCTGCCTGCTAATCACTGCTGTCCCCTGAAACGCTGGCTGCTGTGAGGGCTGCCGTCCGTTGCCGAGGGCCCCTGGGAAGCCGCACTGTATGCGGATCGCTGGGCCCCTGGGAAGCCGTCCTGCCTGCTGACCGCTTTGTCCCTGGAAGCTGCCTGCTGCTGAGCGTTCGCAAGTCGCCTATCCCCCTGGAAGTCGCCTGCTGCTGAGCGTCCGCAAGTCGCCTACCCCCCTCTGGAAGCCGCCTGCTGCTGAGCACCTGCAAGACACCTATCGTATGTGTCCCTAGAAGCCATGAACTGTCCCTGTTGTGTGCACAGACCACCCTTGTCCTGAACTGTCCCTGGTGTGTGCACCGACCCCCTCCGTGTCCTGAACTGTCCCTGTTGTGCGCACCGACCCCCGTGTCCTGAACTGTCCCTGTTGTGCGCACCGACCCCCCGTGTCCTGAACTGTCCCTGTTGTGCGCACCGACCACCCCGTGTCATGAACTGTCCCTGGTGTCCGCACCGACCACCCGTGTCCTGAACTGTCCCTGTTGTGCGCACCAACCACCCGTGTCCTGACCTGTCCGTGTTGTGCGCACCGACCACCTGTGTCCTGAACTTTCCCTGCTGTGTGCACCGACCACCCATGTCTTGAACTGTCCCTGCTGTGTGCACCGACCACCCGTGTCCTGAACTGTCCCTGTTGTGGGCACCGAGCACCCGTCTCCTGAACTGTCCCTGTTGTGCGCACCGACCACCCATGTCTGGAACTGTCCCTGTTGTGCGCATCAACCACCTGTGTCCTGAACTGTCCCTGTTGTGCGCACAGACCACCCAGGTTATGAACTGCCCCTACTACACGCCTGGACTACCCTTACTTGAACCGCCCCATGGCATGCCCGGAGTATAGCTACCTGTGATGCCCCTGAGTGCTTGAGCCATCGCTACCTGTTGAGTACCCGTGAGCCCGATGTCCCTAGAAAGCTGGGTGGGAGCTGTGCTAGGCCAGACTCCACAGCTAGAGTCCTGTTGAGTCCCCGTGAGCCCGATGTCCCTAGAAAGCTGGGTGGGAGCTGTGCTAGGCCAGACTTTACAGCTAGAGTCCCGTTGAGTCCCCGTGAGCCCAATATCCCTGGAAAGCTGGGTGGGAGCCGTGCTAGGCCAGACTCCACAGCTAAAGTCCCGTTGAGTCCCCGTGAGCCCGATGTCCCTGGAAAGCTGGGTGGGAGCTGTGCTAGGCCAGACTCCACAGCTAGAGTCCCGTTGAGTCCCCGTGAGCCTGCTTACCGTGGGTGTCTCTACAAGCCGCCTGTCGCGGAGTGCCATGAACTGTCCTGATTGAGTGTCTTTCAGAGTTCAATAAAGCTTTGTGTGTTCCCCATCTTCTTTGTGTGTTCTGTCCTGCCTACGCTTCCGTCACAATTATATATTTTTTAAAGCAGACCCCCTAGTGAATAAAATGGTGGGTGCTGCAATTTTTTATGTCAAATAGATTTTTGAAACGCAAATTTAAAAAAAAATGCTTTAAAACTGCGCATACCCCGTGCAATGGCGACAAACTACATATATTTTTAATATATGGAAGGCAGCAGGGGAGGGGGGCATCTTCTCCCGCTGCTTGTAAAAGCAATCCTGCAGTTAATTAGCTACTATGATTGCTTTTACATGAAAGCTGATTGCTGGCTGAAAAAAACGATACCAGGATGATGCCTGTCAAATTCAGGGTCACCCCGAGGATGACAGTGTGTATTGTTGTTGAAATGCATAAAACACATTATACTCTCATATCTATGCTTGGCCATGGCAGCAAAGAACACGGGCATATGATGAATCGGGTCTGCGGACCAATACAACTGCAATTAATTTTTTTTTAGTAATGTCCATGTTGAGGGTTAGGCCCAAAAAAACTTTAAATTCGGAAACTGTAATGGGTTTCCATGCAAATGGTCTGGCAAGGTTTGAATTTGGGTTGGCGGCGATAAACTGTTATTCATATAAATTGCTTTGATCCACAATCAATGCATACACATCTTCCATGAAAAACAGCTCCGAAAAATCAAGGGGAGTAGTTAAATGTGCTGTTTCCACCTGAATTTCGGGTTGGGCAGTGAATGGGGGAAGTACGGGTGCTGCAGAATTTGTGGGCTGCCAATTGGGATTTGCCAGCACATCCCGAAGGATACTAGGGCTTCTACAGACCTGTGTATGAATTCTTGGTGACTTTGGACACTACTTGTGCTCACCACCGCATCAGCTTGTACTGCACTTATGGGACTCGCCACGTCACCAAGTCATACTGCAGTGCTGGTATGTGAAAGACCAGGATGTACTAGACCGCTGGTGTCACCAGTTCACCAAAAGGTAGAGCGGCACTAGTACTGGCACTCTGCTGCATATGAGAGTCATCATGCAATTGTAATATCTCAGCAATCTGGGAATGGGGTTGGGTACGCCTGACCTTAACAGGGATCTATTCTCCACTGTCTGAGCTATCTGTCAGGGTGCCGCTGCTGTCTACAGGTTCGTATCCTGAGGGTCATTGTGTCAGGGAGTCTTCCCTTCGTTCTCACCTGACATGCTCAGAACCCTGTAAGCCTCTTCACTAGACTAACTTTCATTTGACATTTTTAGCACTAAATTTATGTCTAGGTACCTAGTGCGACTCATGGGAAAAAGAGCACCTGGCTGTCAGGGACTGCTTGAACCGCTACAAAAAAATTTACCGGAAAGTGCTAACAGAGATCAGGCCTGATTCTGTGAACACTGCGGTTTTGTGTGTAATGTATGAAGTAACAGTGACCTACTGACACTGCATTTGCTGGGAGAGAAGGGGGGAGGGGAATAAGTATAGGGCTAAACGCAGGTGCTGGCAGGTGTCGGGGCTGAACCTGCTAATGCTGCATTTTTGGGGACACGATATAAATGTGAACGCTGGTATAGTGCTGATCTGACCAAAGATAATGATCCGTTCAGACATTATACTAGCAAGTAGGGAGTTTTATTGTGAATATGAGCACATTCCTGGCAATCAAGGGGTTAAATGTGATGACTGGTGTACTGATGGGCAATCTGACGCTATCTGGGAGGGATGCTAAAATCTGCACACTGTACTAATGACACTGGTGACAGGGCAATGAAGGGGTTAACGGGGGGGGGGGGGGGGGGGGGCGATCAAGGGGTTAAATGTGTCCTAAAATGTGTTCTGTGCGCAAGTGTGCTGTTTTACTCACTGTTTCTTGTTTCTTCTCTCTCAAGGAGGGAAAGTGCCCAGAGAGAGAAGATTTCATCATTTCCTGTAGCTGTGTAAGTGTAAACACAGGTACAGGAAGATCCCTGATAGGGCAGGGATCGACCATCCTATTTAGGCTGAACATTACTGGCCTAAAGTGGATAATTGATCCCTTGGGGATCAAATCACGGCACCCACGGGTTGGCGAAGGGGCTTTGGACCCCCCAGCCCACGAACACCACGGCAGCACGAATCACGTATATATACGTTATTTTGTGCACCAGTGCCGCCCTGACCAGTATTTCTGCTATAGGGCAGTCGGGAAACAGTTAAAATTATTTACTGCATGTTCAGAATATGTAAATACTTAGACTTGGTTCACATACTGTATATGCATTTTGCGTTTGATGCTTTCTTCAGTGTGTTTTGCTGTTTGTTATGTGTTTTTCTACATGTGTTTTTGACACTTTTTTATGTGTTTTGTTTAGCTCTTTTTTTTTTGTTAAAATTGAATTTTTTTTGTTGCTGGGCAGAATAAAAATGCAAAACGTGGCAAAAACGCACTACCATGCATTTCAGCAGCTTCTCCATGGAACTCTATTGTAGCAAAAACGCTGCTTTTTGTTTTTAAAAAAGTCCCTGACCCTTTCCAAAAACGCAGCAGCTCAAAAAAGCATATATGGGAACATGCTCCATAGGAAACCATGTTAAATGGACTGTAGTGCGTTTCTGCAAAAAGCACTAAAAAGGCATTGGTGTGTACAGAGCCTAAATGTGCATACAGGTTCACTTTAAGTTTTGTGGTCTTGATCTATTTATTGAACTCCTAATACTATAGATAGCAGGGTACTTGTCTGTTAATTCACCGGATTTATATATATATATATATATATATATATATATATATATATATATATATACATATATATATATATTTTTTTTTAATATATATATATTTAAATAAAACATAAAAAATATATACATATATTTATTTATAAATATATTTATATATATATATATATATATATATATAAATAAATAAATCCGGTGAATTAACAGACAAGTACCGATAGCAGTATATCATATATGATCAGGAGCGGACTGACCATTTGGAAACTCGGGCACTGCCCGAGGGCCCGGGGTCAGTAGGGGGCCCCATGAGATGCCCCTGGTACCTTTTTCATAGGCTTTTTTGAGTTTGGGAAGGACACAGGGGCCCCATGATCCCCTATTGCCCGGGGGCCCCATGAGTTGTCAGTCCGCCCCTGTATATGATGATACATTGAACTGCCATCCAGAAGGCCATTTCTTTACAATTACAACGTAAGGGAATTCCTGACCTAGGATCATTGCTCTGTGAAATCAAGCTAAAGCAGAACTGGTTTTACATGTTCCACAGAATGGAAAAGAATGTGCAGAAAATATTTCTCATCACATTGAGTTAGAAGCTTTCATAAGAAATTAAAGGATAAGTTCACCCTTCTTACATGTTACACCCATACTGAGGGTGTAACATGTAACATGTTACGATCAAACCAGCTTCCACACCCCCTCTTTCCCCGTTGTGATAGCTAGCGGATATCTTCTCCTCCCTGCTAGCTGTCACAATTTTAAAAAAACGTGACCATGCGGGGCTCTGCCAGTATTATGTGAATGAGAACATTGTAAGTTTTGATAGCCCTTGAGGCTGTCAGCTTGTAGTTCTCAATTAACTACCACGGTGGTGTGGAGCTTCCTGCCAGTAGGTATCTGCTTGCCCTTATGAAACAAAAGAACAAAAAATAATAAATGCACATTTTTTACCTGCAAAAAAATGTGCATTTATTATTTTTGGTGAAAAGGTGAACTTATCCTTTAAGTTCAGACACACTGGCCTTGATTTACTAAGAACTGAGTCTACCAGCAGACGCTGAACATTCAGGCAGACTCAATTCAATCAACTAAGACCTGTCAGTCTTCAGAAAGGCACCCAGCAAGTTGACTGGAAAGAGTCTACTTTTCTAGACCCTTTCCTGTTCGTAAATACGAAACCACGTTGGGCGTATTTGTAGATGCAATGCCGGATATGTTCGCTAGGTGGCGAACAAGCACGGGCTTTGTCCCCTTGGAGTCTATCTGTTTGCATATGAGAATACTTTTAATTTAAAATAAAAAGCACACCTATATTATAATATTTTTTCATTATTTTTTTTTGTTAATGTTTCTCCAAAAATGATCGGCCAACTAATGCATTTTCTAATGAATGTCATACATCCTATTTTCAAATGTCAAACATTTTCACACTTATTCAAATAATTTGAATGTCTAGTTCTAAGTTCCAATATAATTATATATCTTCATTCTCTTTAATCATGTAACTATTCTACATTCCAGCTGAAACTCTGCTACAGTGGCTTAGTGGTTAGTACTCAGGGCTTATAGCACTTGGGTCAATGGGTTCTAATCCCTGTCATGGCTGCACCTGTCTGGAGTTTGCATGCTTTCTCTGTACGGGTGTGTTTCTGTCAACATTCCAAAGACATGCTGTTAGGTTAATTGAGCCTAGCATATGTCTGAGTTTCTGGCCTTAGGGCTCATGTACACTACAGCTGCTAAACTCATGTTTAGGAGCTGTTCAGTGTTTTTTTCAGCAGCCCCTGAACTCACCCTAATGTTTTTCTATGTGTCCATGTACACATCTTCGTTTACAGGCAGTTGAGTTCACAGTTTGTTTTTTTTTAACGCAACAAACTTGCGTTCAGACGTCAATGTTATCAGCGTTTCAAATGCAAAATGCTTGTAAACACAGCTAAACATAGTAAATTGCATTTATAAGCATTTGCGTTTGAAATTTTTTTTTTTACTCATCATGAAAAATGCATACAAAGAGTTTTCAAGGTGCTCAGATCGACATAACACTTAACACAGGATGTTCCTACCAAGCTTGTCACACATTGTAATGACCAGTTCACACCTCAAACCTCTCCCACCCTTGGAAACAAAAGATAAGTTAATGACCATTCACACCTCAAATTCCTCATGAAGACCTCCTGTCAGGTGACCTTAATGACTCACTCCACCAGACACCTTTCCCACCCTTGGAAACAAAAGAAATGTTAATGCGGACTCACATCTAATTATCTCAATACATGCTGCTGTCTCTGCTTCTACTCTCTGTATTTCTCTGAAACAGTCTGAAATAGTTAATAATTTACCACTTTTCAGTGCGTTCTGGGCATTTGGGAGGTTCTCCTGTGCTTATCTTTAAAAAACGGTTTTAAACAAAAACATAAACACAATGGCTAAACAGACGTTTTTTAACCTACGTTTTCCAGCAGGCAGTTTCCATCATTCAGAAACGTCCCTTGTACATGGGGCCTTAGATTGTAAGCTCCTTGACATTTGTGAATGCCCAAAATATGGAGATCAATTTTCCAGGGTTCTGTCAGTGCCAGGAATTTTGATCAATCAATTAAGATTTTGGTTACTAACTAGAAAGTAGAAAGGGAGTGAATCTTACTTGCGTCCTGTTCTGACAAGTTTGAAACTTTCAATTTTCCTTCTGTTTATATTTCATTGCAACTTTTTTTCCCTTCTCTTTAACCTCTCTCCTTATTCAACTTGACCCCCTCCCCCACCCCCCCATCATCACCTGTTCCATCTGCAAACCTATGTATCACCGTCCCACTCTTTTTATTTAACTATTTATTTACTGATCAAGTTAATGTGTCTCATTTCCTATCAGCTACAGCTCAGATCTCGCATTATTATGCAATTCCTGATTGTATCTCACCACTAGTCTGATTGAATTCACGATTCCTGGTCAATCCCGTTCCCTTACTTATAATAACCTTTAGGGCCATTTCACCCTACATGTGCTGAAGTTGCATTTTTCTACATCCAAAGCGCACATTAAGAAGATTATATGGTTGTCAATATCAGTGCCTGCATTTCCAGTGCGTTGCAGGTGCTGCCATAAAAGTTGAACAGGCTGCATTGTTTATGCACAGAACTGTATTGGAATGTGGTAAAATGCCCTGGAAGGAACTAAAACGCACATGTCCCTAATTAAATTGAAGAAAAAGAAAGGGGAAAAATCCTTTCCCTTCCCATGCAGTTTAATAAAAATCTTTCTTAAACCTCTTCCACTGCATTCCAGGATCTGTATTCATCCCATCATATAGCTACCATCTCAAACCACAACTCACAGCATTCTCAGAGCTCTGCGCAGAAGTCTATTGGCTATCTTGACTCAAGCTCTTCCCCTGCTGTCCTGAGAATGGTGCAACACAACATCAGTATCTAAGTAGAGAGAAAGAAGAATAAAAGGCAATGTCTCCTTCTTTATTTTACTGTAGCCCTGCACCTGGCTACACTAATTAAAAAATGGCGCAGAGTCAGGGGTTGACACATTTTATACTCATTTCTCCAGTGGGTTGGAGAGGCATGGCTACCAATCATGTGTATGCAGATGGACACCAGGAAAGGAAAATGCACACTGGCTTAAAAAAACGCCAGTGCTCTTGGCAAGAAAAAAGAGTGTGTACTAGCATTTAGGAGCAATTAGCAGCATTTAGAACCATGTAGTGTTTTTTTTCTGCCAGAAAACCACTCAAAAATGCCAAACAGAAGGGTTTCTTCTTCTGCCTCTGAACGCTGAGCCTAAAATATGACTTTAAATGACCTAATGTTCATGGACACATAAGAAAAGATTTTTTGCTGCTACAGGCAAAACTCTAAACTCCTCAAGGAGTAGCATTTTTTTAAGCCAGTGTGCATGGACCCTAAATAAGATTTCATGCTTTTTGGCTTTGAATCACGTGTTATTGCTGTCTGTGTCACCATTGGGGAGATTTACCCTCTTTATGTGAACCAGTGTCACTGGGACTGAAAGTGAGGATTACATCAGTATTCCAGGAGAAATCTTCCAATGGGGACACTTGTTTCAGTAACAACAGTCTGCCGCTTGGGATTTCATTTTTTGTGTCTAAAGGACAGGAAATAAAGGGAAATATCCCTGATGGGCAGTCAAGACTTCTGATGGGGGATTTAATGCTCCCTTAACCCAACCAAGCTATAAAAAAAATTGCTTTTGTGGTTATTTTAAGAGTGGAGGACTTTACTGGACAAATTAGAACAAGCTTTTTGAAGTGCTTATGACTGGTAGTTTTGGCGATATTTTACACATACAATATGTTCTTGATCAGGACTGCTTGAAGCAGGGGTTGAATTATGGCTTGAACAATCCTTGTTAGAATGGACAGTTCTCAGAAATGTTGTTGCGAGTATCAAAAGATCTGCCCTTGTAAAATAACATGAACGTTTAGTTCCAACAACCGTTTTATGTCCTATGTTTTAGGCGATCCTTGAAAACTTATTTATTCAGGGAAGCCTACCCCACCTCCACCTAAGAACTGTACTTGAGTCACCTCCAGGGGTGGACTGACCATTTGGAAACTCAGGCACTGCCCGAGGGCCCGGGGTCAGTAGGGGGCCCCATGAGATGCCCCTGGTACCTTTATAAATAGGCTTTTTTGAGTTTGTGCAAGGACACAGGGGCCCCATGATCCCTTATTGCCCGGGGGCCCCATGAGTTGTCAGTCCGCCCCTGGTCACCTCCATCAGATCATCCCCTTATTATCTTTTGCAGTAGCTCCCCCTCCCTTTAGCTTGTAAACTCCATTAGCAGGGCCCTCCTATTCCTTCTGTATTGAACTGTGTTGTAATTGTACTGTCCCCCTTTATATTGTAAAGTGCTGCATAAACTGTTGACGTTATATAAATTCTAAACAATAATGATACTGTATGTACTGTATATAAGATCTCAAACAGATTGGGGAGTGGGGGGGGAATGAATACCCTTCATCACCTGACATCAAAAAAGATTCTTTGACTACATCCCGAAAAATTCCATCTAGCTCAGTTTTGTGTTTTGTTAATAGTCGGTAATGTAACCCTAATAAAACATCATAAAAGCAAAAAAGGAGGTACATGGTGGCTTTCCACATTCAGTTTTAAATAATCTGGAATACATTGTTGTGTTTGATTCTTTTGTTTTCGTGTTTTGAAACTGAGCTGCACCTATAGTAAATGCTATGGATCTAAACTGAGATTATCACTCCCTTGGAGACTGAACACAGAACCTACAAAAGAATATACTGTATGTCCTATATGCTGGTAGCAGTCCATGCCACCATGGGCCAAGGCCTGCTACAGTCATCAAACAAAAAATGTTAAATAAAATTTCAGTAAATCTCTTCAGTACGAAAGAGCACAGAGGTCAAGGAAAGAAAAATAAAAAAATGAACAATTCTAAGATAGTGAGGCTAATTTACAAAAGTATTTGAGTTCACATAACAAATTGTATGAATATTCAGTAATTGTCCAAACAGTATAGCTCTGAGGAAGGGGGTGCGCCCCCCAAAATACACCAGATCTCCAGCATAGGGGGGTTTCCTATACCTTGTATCATCTTGTGGTTTTAGGGTATTTTTATCTTCTACCTTTGTGAGCACCCATTTGTTATGACACTCCTCTTGGATAATAAATCTCTGGTAATGCAATAGGTACTTGTGCCCTTCTGTTTGTTCTTTTTGTAGTTGCATAGTGAATCCCCTTATCTGAGGAGGGCTACATCGGCTATGCATTCTTGGTGGAATCCATTTGTTGTCATCCTTGGCCTCATTCAACTGTGATGGATCTCTGAGCACTGGGGATGATTGTGTGATTGGTGTTTCATTGCAGATGAAATAAATATAAAGATATTTTTGATTTGATAATTCATGTGAATATTCACCCAAAAATTGAGTGAACAGTCTCAGGTCCATTAGTAAATCAGCCTCAGTATAACAAATGTATGATATAATAACAAGAATTCTGATACATCAAGGATAATTTATTAAATGATTTGAGAATGTTCACATAATAAAATGTGTGAAGACTCAAGAACACATATATAAAATAGGACTTTAAGTGTAGCATTAAGGAAATACAGACAACCATATAAAGTATAATGTATATAATATACTGTAAACTATATAAAAGTTATATATAAATGGTTTATTAATGGGCCAGATAATATTTCCAAAGATAATTATAAAAACAGGTTTTTGAGCATGTACAAAGAATTATGGTTCATATCAGACCATGTTAACATTTCGAGTACGCCATTAACATAAACCCATCAACATATTTCACGGTCGAGTTCTGCTTTTTCAGGACTGGGTTACAATGCAGTTATTAAAATACTATTTACACATATTGAATGTAATTGGACAAGCTAAAGAAGAAACAAAATCATGCCCACTTTTCTAGAAGGTAACAAGTCAAATCTTCATTTTCTTCAAGAGATACAGGTGTGCTGCTGCCTGACACAGGTTTGTCAGGTAGCATGTCTCCCACCATGTTCCTCCGGCTAAATACGACATCAGTCCTTTGTTCTGTTAAGCTGGAGGAACCAAAATTGAATGTGGGGGACACAGCATAGAATGCACTCCGAAGTGTTGGATAGAATACCTTCTTCAGACAGCCCATATTTTATGTGACAGGATCACTTTAACATATGCTGACTCTGGGTTCAAGGCCACATTGAAACATTTAGGCTGGCCATACATGACCAGCTGGCTGAACAAAAAAAAAACTAAACCAATTCCTCCATCCACACAATTGAGAATAAGGATTCTCCTCGCTGTGGCTATGTATTCTGACAGCAGATTTGTCAGCTGGACTCCTCCACTGTCAGAATACACTGAGCAGTGCTTCAGCCTATTGGGAACAGACTTTTCCAACAAGCCTGTTCTCAAGCAGTCGATCAGTAGATTGACTGCTCTTGCACAGGATTGGAAATAGATGGATCAAAATTCAGCGGGTACCTGTTGAACCAGTCATATTTCAATACATCTATGGCAGCTTAATTGAAATGACGTGTAGCTTTTTTAAACAGTAAGACAATGAAAGATGGTGATATGTTAATTCTTGCTCATATGTAAATGTAGCATGATGAGTAATTATCTTATATTGTCATAAAACAGTTTATTCTACTCTTCCTCTTCAATATAACAGATTTAATTCATTTGATTCATGCTCTTATTTGTCAAAATGAACAGTTACATAGTATCACTTTATACTTCTTCTTGGATATATTATTACTTTAACACAAGTGATATTTGGTGGCTAATAACATAGTATGCTTGTCGTGCAGTGTTGTGTTCATGTGTTCGATTTCGACCTGGTAAACCATCTGCATGGAATTGTATGCTCTTAAACAACTGTCCCTAGCGTGTGTGTTTGTGTGTATACTGGAATATTATAGATACCTGGTGTGAATATATTTGGAGCAGATGCTAATCTTAATGGTCAAATGTTAGTCCTATTTACAATTTTTTACAATTCAGATCTCAGATTTTCATTAGATGTTCATGGCGTAGGAACAGGAACAGGAACAGGAACGTAGGAATAGGAAGTTCCAACACATAAACCCAAGCAAACCCTTTCTGGATTTTTGCATAAATGATTTTTAAAATGTGCTTTGAAGTTCAGTAATAAAAAAAACAGTCTCCTTTAACCATGTTCAACATGATTCATTACATACCCAGTCCAGAGGAATTTATCTATGCCTCCATGGTTTATTGTGAAACACTGTATTGTCCTACCCCCTGCTATTAATGATCCTGACATGACTTGATGTTGATCAAGAGCAGAAGTCCCAGTCCAATTATCATAAACCTGTCAAGAAGGCCCCAAGCTGAATATTTAATGTTAGACATTTTTGGTCTGCATACATAGCAAATAAAAGTGAAAAAGTTTTAACTGAATGAAGATGGTTTCCTAATAAATTTGAATAGTTATAACATAACAAAAGGAAAACAGGAATGGTGTTCAATGTAGGCTTCCACAGTGGAAGCCACACATAAACAGAGTTCCTTGTCTCAACCCAGCTAAAGACCACCTAAATATTCAAAACCAATGTTAGAACAATGTTCTTGAGACAGGTAAGTAAAGGTGTACTTTTTGGTCAACATATAGAATTATGGTAACAAAATATTTGCATGTAGACATCAAAACTTCATCTCATCTATAAAGCATTGTAAATGGAGTTCAATTTTATGTGGCTGCCTTTTTGATGCAGGTCCTGGATGGCTTACAGTCACTGAGATACTCAGAAATTCCGAGAAGCATCAGGACTTTACAGTATATAACAGAATGTCAGGGAGAGGAATTTACTAAAACTAGAGCAGCCGTGCTTCTCAATAAACTAGCTTCTACCTTTCATGTTCAAAGATTAATGGAACAAGTTGAAATTAGAAGCTGATTGGTTGTCATACACAGCTGCTCCAGATTCTGGCTGTTCCAGTCTTAGTAAATTCCCCCCAAGGTGTCTAAATATTACCTAAAACGCAAATGAAGTGGGAACAAGGAATACACATATGATCCAAAAACTAAGACAATTTAACTGCAACAACACTCAAACACTGTTTTGAGGTCCAGACCCCATTCCTTCTGAAATGCTTTGATTGATCTAAAACAGTATTTTCAAACAAAACCTACTATGCATATTCAAGAGTAGTTTTGTTTACAAGAATCTAAACATTTTAGTACAATTTTTTTTATACTTTTTGAGACTCACCTATAAAATATTGTCATGCTCAAATACGTGCCTTTATTATTTTGTTTGAGGATTATTCATAGAGCTAAAAAAAAAGAGCTGAAAGGCCACCCAAAGTCTTACAGTGATTCACTATCAATTGCCTAACTCTGTTCCTCAGTAACCATTGTCATAACAGTCCTGCATTACAATATTTACATTACACCGAAATGCAGGATCATACATCAATAGAAAAGAAATGGAACCTCTAAAAGTATAGGTAGTAAAACGAATAATTTTACCAGCAATACAAAAACATGTTCAACTGAAATTAATGCCGGGGAAAAAACCTTATGGTGCATCTTGGCTTTAGCGCTTATTGTATACAGTATGTCCTTTCATTATTAGCACTATATCTTTGATACGTTGTATGGTTTTGGTCCTAGTTTTAATTTTACATAAGCACATTTTTTTGAATCACTACTAAAATTATTAATTTTTCTCCCAAAATTCCTAAAGGCGCCTTTTTTTTCTGTTGAATATGTGTATATACAGTATATATATGTTTTTTTACAGCTTCATTGGAAATGTGAGTATTGAAGGAGGGCAGCCTTGGAGATTGCTACATATTTATCCAACGTTGCGGTTTGCTGATAAGAACAATTGCTCCCCAAATATGGAACATTAACAGTGGAATTTTAACTCCAGGTTTATGTAATGTAATCAAGAGCACCAAATGAAAAATCCTTAAGAGTCCAAAGTCCTTATTG
The DNA here is from genome assembly GCF_062004578.1 of Staurois parvus. Classification (NCBI taxonomy): domain Eukaryota; kingdom Metazoa; phylum Chordata; class Amphibia; order Anura; family Ranidae; genus Staurois; species Staurois parvus. The sequence continues at coordinate 9,811,939 of NW_028318095.1, read as the reverse complement.
TTCAAGTAGGGCAAAAGACACCCAACACGTTTCAAGTGCCATACAATCCTCCTTCTTCAGGGCTGTGTAAAATGGCAGAATGTTAAAAGGACTCAAACGTGAGACTCCTAAGCAGGCTGAGCTGCAGGTAGATGTTATAAACAACAGTGAGTGCTGGTGTTCACAGTAGAAATGGCAAATGATACTGTGGATACACTCAGGATACAGCATGTGTCAGAGAGTTTGCAGAATAGGACACCGGACCTCCCACCTCTAACTCCAGTGATCCTTAGAAGGAGAGAGGTAAAAGATCTAACAAGTTGTGTATTCAGGGTAAAGTGACAGATTCTCTTGTTAGGTTACCCCTACCCACTGATAATTACCTTCCCACACTCCTCTCCACTCTGTACTTCTGCCAGGCCCCTAAGTATAATCCCTATGTAAGGTTGGTGTCAGAACTTAATGATCTTTCCCTTTCCTCCATATGATAGTGTCTGGGCCTGATTGACCACTGCGTTCTGGGAAGAAGAAGGGAAGGTCACATGATTTCATCCTGGAAGCACCAAGTATTACCAAGGGCTAAGACAAATGAATGGAACTGCTGGGGAGCATGGCGAAGGTGAGTATCAGTGGGTGGCAGAAGTTTCCTAAATAAGAGCCTGTTTCTCTTTAAACTATATATGGGGAAATATACAGACCTTTTGTATATATACTCACACAATCATGATTCTTCTTTTTTCTTTAAATCATTTCAAATATACCTGTATATAACAATTATGTGTATGCTGGTATGGCTTAGATGAATATCAGTTGACATTTTATAAGCCATTGCTGCAGAAATCCAGAATATTTCTCAGATTTCAAAAACTTGCAGTACAATGTTAATTACCCATTCTGAGATCAGCATTAGTAATTTTGAATTTGCCATTTTCTGGATGTATAATTAATTTATATTTGTGTTCAAAAAGCCCTAGAAATGATCTCTCCTTGTGAACAGATCCAGATACTTCCACAGTTAGTATACCATAGTTGTTAAAGTTGCTTTTTATTCCTCCGAGAGCATTATAGTTAAATCTTAGTCTTTCCTGTTTTATGAAATCGGAAAAGATCCAGCTAGCCATATCAGCTCCTTCACCTTGTACATTTTTTATTTTGCCTAAAGTACAGATACAGTGGAGAGTTACATTGTCATAGAAAACTATAGCTGCCCAATCACTTATATTTGTTGTTTGTTCAAGCTGATGAAGCATGTCGTTATAAAACCAGCGACAGAACACTTCTCCGATATCTTCCTGCTTCTGCTTGACCTGCAAACAGCGATAGCATTCAGTGAAATAAAACATACATGATCTCTGGGCACATCATACATTTGTGGTCTCTCTTTGTGTCTTGCAGCAGCCTTTAATCCACTGCAGCCTTATATACTTTCATAAGTATAGAGCAGGGGTGGACTGACAACTTATGGGGTCCCGGGCAATAGGGGATCATGGGGCCCCTGTGTGCTTGCCCAAACTCAAAAAAGCCTATGAAAAAGGTACCAGGGGCATCTCATGGGGCCCCCTACTGACCCCAGGCCCTCGGGCAGTGCCCAAGTTTCCAATACCCCTGGTATAGAGCCTCCATGCTTTACACTTTACATCATTTATATATTAACTATTATTTTTACCTAATGATTTAGCAGGAAGATTAATGCTCAACTGAACTATCAGTGTAAATCAGCTGAATACATTTCAGGTAAGGTCTTATAGTGTGTTTTCTTCTAAAAGTAAAACTAAAGGCGGTGTCTCTGTGGAATGTACACTGAGCTGCGAATAAATGATATCATCCCCCATCGGCAACTGCAACTGCGGAAGATCCAGGGGAAGAAGATGCCAGCACCGTTAAGGGACCATACGGGCATGAGACCATTGAAACTAAGGTAAGTAATCGTGCCTTTAGTTATGCTATAAGATCATTCAGAGTTTTATCTGCTGTGCAATTGAAACCAAAGAAAAGATGCCAGATGGGGTGGAGGTGAAAAGACAAAATGGGAAAACAAAAGTGTAGGGAACCTGTCAAAAAGCTAGCGCCCCTAATTTTTCTGTGTTACCTTTAACAGCTAAGTTGTAGCTAGGCAAAAGCTTTCTTTACCTTTCCTGTGCTCTGTAGATTTTTTACTAAGCTCAGGGTATTGATTGCTTCTGCCTGTACTATTGAAGAGGTGACGTAGCCAATGAGGGAAGAACCAATAATTGAGCCGTAAATGTTTATCTTGTCCAGCCAATCACTGAGATGTGTTTTTACTGAAAGTAACTTTCCATGTTCTTAATGTCTTCACTGCCCCCTCCTTCTATGTATGATCTATACCAGTGTTTCTCAAGCTTTATTCACTCAAGGCACCCTTTAAAATTATGGACGGTCCTGAGGCACCCCATTCTAAAATGTGAAAAACGATTCTAATAGTTTTATTTAACGCAGCAACATTCACACATGTAAGACACCCAACAATAGAGGTGATTTATTCTTCCAAAGCAAATACACTTTCACACACTGGTACTGACTAGTATTCCAGTGTTTCTCTTCTCCCTCAGTTTTTCTCCATCACTGAGCTAATGTGACCCCAGCACTGATGGAGAAAGGCAGGGGAAGGTCAAACTAGGATATTGTGCTACTCCTTATCAACTGATGATGTCACTGGTTGTCAGGACGCCAGCAGCTAATGTCGTAATGGTGCACAATGAAACCCTGTGGCTTTGTGTAACTAAAAGGAATGCTTTTCCACCTGCTTGTATACAAATTTCGGGCAATTTTTGGTTACTGATCACCTGATCTCCATGATAGCCTCTGATTGGCTTATGTGAACCAAATGAAACGTAGCACTGCTCACTTGCTCCTGTCAGATGTACCAGTCAGTTGAAACGCTGCTGCTGGGTGTTGGTTCGCTGATGACCGCACATCAGGCCCCTCCATGTAGCCACAAATGTTTCCCAGGACCACACACCAATATAGTGAATCGCAAAACAAATGAGCACAAAATGGCTTCAGCTGACTCTCCACCCATCAGGAATGAGACCAGTTTGATCGGTTGCAGGTAACGCCCAGTAAACAAAGATCCAAATCCATAAGTAGCATCATATACACAACTTCTGGTTTCATTCATCACAGAGGAGGTGGAGGAATGGATGTTCCTTCTTCTTCTCTGTCCTCAGCTGACGGGATGGATCCTGATGGGATATGAGAGCTCAGGAACAGCAGTGGGAAAGGGACCTCCTTCTCAACCCTATTAAAGTGAATGGGTGGCTGATACAGGATCATGGCTGCTAAAGCCAAGATCCTGGTACAACCACTTCCTCTTGAGGTCCTATGTATATGGCCTAAGGGCTGTAAGCAGTTAATTACAAATTAGAGTGTATTGGCAGCACATTCATTTTCAATGGGCTGCCTTAATTTAAAGCAGGTTACTACATGGCATAACCCTGTTTAACGACATGTAAAATGTAAACATGTAAAACATGTAAATTGGTCTTAAACATAGAATCATATGGTCATAGGTGGCCCACCCTTCCCCAAATGAGGACCATACAAAATAATAAAATGACAGGGAAGCCTACAACATGGGGGAAGTAGATGGTGAGCTTTGCTGTGACCACTTCCTCCTCTTCCCCATCATTCCCCTCCATTTTCCTCCCCTTACTTCTTCACTTCTTCTCCTGCAATGTGATTATGGCATGAGAGGCTCTTGGGAGCTAGGGGATGTTGCATCCCACCCACAGCTCTTTGTGCAGGAGATAGTGAAGTTTTTCTTTTCTTACTCCTCCCAGGCTCAGAGAAGACATTTGCCAGAAAGTGTTTCAAATGCACATTTTCTTCCTCCTCCACCTGCTAATATTAAGGGATGAGCTGAATTGCCCAGGTTTGGTTTGAGCAGGGTTCGGCAAAGAAGTTTGGATGCTAAACCCAAACCCCGCTGAAATTAATGCAAATCAAATCTGTCAAACTCAAAATTCCCTTTTTCTGGGCTAGTAGGCAGGAGTATGTAAAGAAAATAGCATGGGGGGTGCAACTGCCCAATTCCTTTAAATAACATGCCTGGTGGGTCCTCTAATCCTGCCCACATCTTTGATGTAGAGAAAGTGCTGCAGTAGCACTGACATTTACAAACAAAAAAAGAATTGCCAGTAAATGACATTTCATTCCCAACATAATAATTTAGTTTTCTTGTACATTATTGATTGGCTTATAGTTTTTATTTTTAGTTAGTTTTTTTCAGACACATCATTCTGTTGTTGCAGCACTGGTAGACCATAATTCAGTGCTGGAAGTACAGTAGCAGAGAAAACATAGCAGAGAAAATATAGCTATAATCTATTGCAAAGCATATATAAAACTAATGCTATCAACTGTATACAAATTGCTAAACTTTCAAAACAAATCACGCAACATAGCTTGTGAACCTCTTTTCAGTTCCACACTGTATTGTTGACAATGTCTAACAAAATGTCAAGTCAGAGTGCACTAGAACACCTCAAACCAAAAATCACATTCCAGAAAAGAGGCAGATGTTCAGGTGAACTAAAAGAAAATGAATGACAATGCCATGTTTCAAAGACAACAGCCAAACACATGGCACAGTGACAATATGTAAGCATTTAAGAGGGGAAAATAAGTCACTTTTTAAATGAAATAGCAAGCAGATTATGATATTTTAAAGAACAGCAGCCAGAAATATTGTACAGACTTGCTGCACATTATACAAACATTTGTAATTGGCCACTATGTTAGAGGAAGAGAGGCATATTATACAGTGAAAAAAATCAGGAAATTGTGTCACAGTCAAGAGCCAGAAATAACAACTGCAGTATATTAATTTACTAAAAAAGAAAAACCTACAAAAAAGCAGCGCTCCCTAAACAAGTAGGTATAATTTACAACTCAAAGTGTTATCCAATTTTAATGAAAACCCATTATTTTGCAAACATTAATTTTTCAACTGGGAAAAAGCTGCAGAAAAAATAGGTTTTGGGTGAGACACAGTAACCCAACACAAAAATTTATGCAGAGAATAGGATGACCCTGCCAAGAAATATTACATTTTTTGCAATTGGGAAGCAAGCGACTGTCACTGTGCTCAACTGATTCAGCCAATTCCTCCAATTTTTGGGTGAATGGCAGGAGTAACTGTGGGTGAGGAGGAAAAACAAGGTGCATTTGCAGTTGAAGATGACTTCAAAGTACCCTGGACCTGGGAGACAGATAAGTAGGATGGCAAAATCCTGGCTAGCCACCCCACTACCTCCTCCATGTGCTGGAAATGCCTGAAATGAAAGTCACACATGAGCTGCCTCTTGATTCTGCACCCTGACCACTGCTTTAGCCTGTGGATACAGGATGCTGCTCACCTTCTGATAGCTACATGGAAAAAAAATTCTGCCTCTCCCTTTAGGTCTCCCTTTAGGGTTATTCCCTATTTTTATTAACAGGCAAGAAGTGTATAGGGTATGTTTGCTCTGGTGCAGAAAACACTATGGTGCTTAAAGTGGTTGTAAAGGTTGAAGATTTTTTACCTTCATGCATTCTATTCATGAAGGTAAAAAAACCTTCTGTGTGTAGCAGTGCACCCAGTTCCCTTAATACTTACCTGAGCCTTATCATGATCCAGTGGTGTGAATAACAGCCTCGTCTATCCCTGGTCTCTGCCACCTCATTGGCTACCACTGCTGTCAATCACAGCCAGTCAGCCAATGAGGAGAGAGAGGGGGTGCAGCCAAGCCGCGGCTCTTTGTGTGAATGGACACATGGAGCAGCGGGTGCCCCCATAGCAAGCAGCTTGCTGTGGGGGCACCTGACAGACAGGAGGAGCCAGGAGAGCCTGCAGGGGACCCGAGCACAGGAGGAGCCAGGCTGCTCTGTGCAAAACCACTGCACACAGCTGGTGAGTATGACATCTTTGTTATTTTACAAAAAAAAATGAACCTTTAGAGGACTAAAATGTACCTCAATAGTATGTGGTGCTCTGCTGCAAATAAAGGACAGCTTTTACAGTGTCTTCAAAAATATGAAACTGATGCTGCTGACCTCATAAAAAAAAATTAAAAGATCATAACAAAATGACCTAACAAAAGTGAATGAAATGGATCAAAAAATTTAATTAAGAAAACCCAAAGACCTGAAAAAATTTAAAGGTAATATTACCTCCCACCATTTTTATATTCTTACACAGCAAAAAAAAAAAGTGAATATAAATAGAAATGTTAAAAAAGAAAATAAATGAAATGCCCCAAAAGAAAACAAAAAAGCAGCAACATTTTGACTCTGTTGATGACACCACAAAGCTGCCCTTTGTTTGCAGTGGAGCCCCGCATACTGTTGCAATGTATTTTGGTCCCAAAGCACCATTGTACTTTTTTTACCAAAGCACAACATACCACCTACACCTGTTAATATAAGTATGGAATTTAAAAAATTGCCCTGGACAGCATTTGTTTAATTCAATTAAAATGTATTAGCTCCAGGCATTTGTTATTTGAAACACAGCATTCCCGACTTGCCTTGAATGAACTGTGAAAGTGTTTTTGAAGCATCCACTCAAATGAATGCAATGCCAGAAAAAATATGTGGATAACTTTAACTCACCTGAATTTGCCTGCCTTCGTCATTTCTTTTCAGTGAGCTTATTTCAACACTACTTCCTAAAGCACCACCTAGGAGCCAAATAAAGAAATTAAGTAAGGCTTCCTGACAGTAATGCAGATTGCAAGGGAAGGATAGCAAATATCTAAAAATCCATATTCAGAAATAACCCTTATCAAGCTTATTTAGATGCATATTTGAAGACATTATAAAATCACACCACAATGGACCAAAAATGTCACTCTTGACATGGCAGAGCATAGGTTGGGCAAAGGTTGCTCTGTGGATTTCTTACCTATCTACTGTTTTGGTCTCTATGAGAAAGGTAATATGACGTTGTGGGAAGGGTAAACAAACTGAATGTCCTTTAAAAGATTGCACTTTGGGACAGTTATTAACAGTTGCTACTTCCCTGATAGCATAGACATTCTTCTGTGAAATGCGTTAAACTGAGAACTGAGATATTATCTGCATACATACCTAAACTGGGGAATTATGCTTTTCCTATGATTGTCCCTAGGACTGCTCTCACTATTTTTTTCTTACAGATTCCTATATAGCACTATTAATTTACACAGTGCTTTACATGTATTTTGTTTATTCACATCAGTCCCTGCCCTCAAGAAGCTTACATTCTAAGGTCCCTAACTTGCATTCATACATACTAGGGCCAATTTAGACAGGACCCAATTAACGTACCAGCATGTCTTTGGAGTGTGGGAGGAAATCGGAGTACATAGGGGAAACCAATGCAGGCACTAGGAGAACATGCAAACTCAAGGCAGGAGGTGTCATGGTTGGGATTTGAACCGAAGACTCTAGTGCTGCTAGGCAGAAGTGCTTACCACTTAGCCATGCAATCTTATTTGATTTTGTGAAGAATTACCAAATAAAAAAGGTCTATTTTATTCATTTTAGTGGTATCAAGAAAATACCATTTTTTTAATTTGCCACATACAATGAAATGTCTCACGGCAGACCTGGTTTGTTTAGGGGTACAACCATCCTTGAAGCAGGGAGTGTAAGAAGTAGTGTGAGCACCTTATTCCAAAAATTGTGGACAGCAAGATATTGCTCATCTGTCACCATACATACACTGTGCCCTGTGCCTTTCTTACTTTCCTGGTTCTTGTGTAGTTAACTGATGGGTTGGGCATTGGTGCAAAGCTTTATTTCTACTTCCAGGCCTAAGTATCCTGTTCCCAATTCTCTCCTGGAAGATTAGATTTTAACTCAGACAACTGCTTTACAGTGTCCTCAATTAAATAATGTTAATAAAGATGATAATCCCCTTTTTTCCCAGTTCAAATTTTTTTTTTTTTTTTTCCAAACAAGTTTTTGACTTGACTTGCCTCTGCTGTTGCATTAGACATTTCTTTTGGACTTTACTTTCATATTCTACACTGGGAAATCAGGGCTGCATAATAAGAATTATCATTATGTGTGTTTATAATGTATGCACTGTATGTCTTAAAAAAACACCACAGCGAAAAGTACCCTGGGAGGAGGCTCCCTTTTATATCAAAGGGCATGGCACATTTTCAGGCTCCCTGATTGGTCTTATGAAAGTTACAAAGCTCCCAAAAGTCTTTTTAGAAACTGTAAATCCCACATAAATTTGGATTCCAATATTGCCATTTTCATCTGTAAAATCTGATTAAAGTTTAACACCATCCACATTTTGGGATCAACTTTACACTCCCTGTTTCTTATATAAGTATTTGAGGTTTAACTTCTGTCAAATTTGTATTCAATTTAGGGAGACTAATTTTGACGGTCTGTCCGTTTCACAGGTTTCAGACAGAATAGATAAGGAGGAAAAAACTACCTTTTTCTTGTGTGTTTGACGGACATTAAAAAGAACAGAGAAAGAAATGAGGAAAAATCTCACCATTTTTTGCCTATTTGACAGATTTTAGCTATAACAGGAAGTGAGAGAATATCTCGCTATGAAGACACAGAAACTCACCGAAAGCACATTTTATACTAGCTTAAGCAATGTTTAGAACCTATTTTAATTATATAGTTACTGTCTGAGACCCCATGAGGCATATTTTCCTTCATTCCCCTTCTCGGTGATGAGCATGAAGTAAGATGGCTACCCATCAGGTTTTGCATAGACTTTAAGATCCTCTTGCACACCTATAAGGCTTTTCATGGCTTGGCACCCCGTTATCTGTCTGAACCCCCTCATAAACCCTCCTCTCCTAAAACACTGGTCTTCTGGGTGTTCACCCTACTCACTTACACTTCATTGAAGACAGATCCTTCTCTTTCTATGCCCCAAAATTCTGGAATTTGCTTCCAAAGAACATCGGAGAGTCATCTTCTCTAAACTCATTCAAATCAAATCTTAAAACATTTTTCTTTAGACAAGCTTACATGTAATTGTTCCTTATTTCTTTTGTTTAATCCTGTGTGTTTCTGTTTCTCTGGTTTTTGGAAAGCGCTTTGAGAAGCTACCTTTAAAGGCAGTATATAAAATAAAGTTTATTGTTACTATTATTTGTTTAATAGGGACACAACATTTAAAGCTTACTAAAAAAACTCAGTACTTGAAATCCGTACCTCATTCTAGCTAAAAGTTTTGGCGAAAGCACTTTATATCAACCAAGGTGTAATGATATGGTCCTTTATTAAAGCAGAGTTCCCCCTAAAAAATGGAAGCTCGCTTGTTTGCTTCCCCTCACCTCCACTGCCATTTTTGGCACCTTTTGGGGGGGAAGGGGGAGAAGATACCTGGTTTTGACAGGTACTCACTCCCACTTCTGGCTCACTTTGCTGTGGCGAAGTGAGCCAGAAGTTCGGCTCCCTCCTTCCTCCTGCAGTCTCCTGGGAACTTTCACAGATCCCAGAAGACTGCCAGACTAATCAGGATACACAGCGCGACTCGCGCATGAAGCTGCAAGGTGTCACAGCCTGGTGCTCACAGTTGAGATGCCGGTGCCATGGAGAGAATAAGAAGAGAAGGAATGGAGCGAGTGAGTACATCACTGGACCCTGGACAGGTAAGTGTGTGTTTATTAAAAGTCAGCAGCTACAGTTTTTGTAGCTGCTGACTTTTAATAAACACAAAAAAAGCTGGAACTCCGCTTTAATCCTGCTTTATCTTCCTTCCATAAGCTTTGTAAATGACATAACAGCAGAAAAATACAGTAGCCTTTCTATACAAAGGACCTAGAATCCACAAGTATAAGGAAACCAGTGCTAATAACTAAAAACCTGCATTAAAATCCAAAAAATGATATCCCTCCTCGAGGGCAGGCAATACTAATACTCACTCAGCTTGTCACCTTCTGATCCTATTCTCAAGGCAGCTGTAGACTAGAAAAATGCATCTAATTAAAGTAGGAACAAGGCTAAATAAACAGATATGGATGCGTAATGAGGCATAGGACGAAGCGACTCAACAAAACATGAACATGTGCAAATAGCAAGAATCACAGAGCATTTCCTATGTAGAACAAACCCCAGGCTGGGCTAGCTGTTTAGTCCCAGATTCCATTCCCTGATAGACACATGGCAGCCAGGCACACAGTCACTCAGAAAACAGGCCATGCATGCCTTTTTGCAGTTTATTTGCTGATTTAACTTGGATGGGGTGAGCGAGAGCTTTGGGATACTCCAAAATCTAGCAGAGATGCAATAGAGGACACTACTAACTGATCTGCTCCTTCAGGGTGTAACCACCCTCTTAAATGTGGAGTTTAAATAAACGACAATGCAGGAGCCCATTTAACAGAGGTATAGTCCTGAGTCAAGAAACTGTAATGAGCTCTCCCAAAGGTGGCAAGAACAGTCTCTTGGATTAAGGCTAGTACTCACTGTGCCCTGGGTACTGTAATGTTTCTTGTACTTACAGCCAGTCTCTGTACTGGATGCCTCCAGCTTGGATGCTCTTCAAAACTTCATGCACTGCTTCAGATGGCTCTGGATGGGGGTTCCCGAGCTATACTTAGAGTTGGGACCCCACATATAATTCTTTCTGTTCTGTAGCTGACAGACCAGAGGGTCTCAGCCCTCAGACAGAGTCTCTTCCCCCAGGAATAAGCTGCTGCTCTAGGCCCTAGACCATTTATATACCTCTCAGTCCCCTGCTGGTCACTCTCTTGACCTGAGGTTGTATGAATATTCATCCCAGAGTCTGACTGTCCCACCCACTATATTCCAGAGCTCATTGTAATGCAAGGGGAAGTAGTTGAACCTGCACCAGCAGAACCCAGTACAGCCAAAAGCAATTGAGCACTGCTCCTCCGTTACAGGAAAGCCAAAAACTAAATTTACTTAAACTCTAGCAACCTAACTAGGAGGGTGCTACACTTATGAAAACATGATTTTGCACCCATCACTTTACTTAATACATTTGCATATGTTAATCAAGCCAGTTTATAGCAAAGCTTTGTTTATGTTAATAAAATTAATATTCAAGTAAAAAACTAAATATAAAAGTAAAAAAGTGTCTTATACTGTATCTTAGTTGCTTTAAAGCTTTTGATACTGTCCCCATGTAGCAAAGTGCATGTAGACATGAATATCTAGTTAGCTATAATTGACATTTGTCTTGGAAACTTAAAGTCAGATGCAAGTCTTTAGCCAATGATGGGTTTTTGCAAAGTTTTATGGGATGTTCAGCTGGGCACTTACCACTGAATGTCTTGAAGGTGTGGATTCAATCCTAAACGGCAAAACCTGAAAAGTCCGATCTAAACCTTGGTTCTCTCCAGACCCTGAGCTCATTCCTGGTCCAGACCAAGCTGGAGGCTTTGTCCCTTTGAAACTTTCCTAGGGTGGAAGCCCAGAGACACATACAAAGTGAGCTATGCCAAGTAAAAATTGAACATGACCCTTTTTTGTAATGCAGCACACCACAACACATTAGCAAATTAATAAATGGCAATGCAACACAGTAATGCATGTTATGTTTGTTACTGTGTGTTGCAGTAACATACAAATTGGCAAAAAGTGAAGTTAGGCTCTTATGTAGCCACAAAGGATATTTTCCCTCATTTACTGGTGACACCATGGCAGAAATTACACAACATATCTCCACTGGGACCAGGTGGTAGTAAAAATAGGGTTTTTGAAGCAGTCTGCAAGATAAAAGTTGCCTTGCCTCTTCCTCTTTGCTGTCTATTCTGCATACTGTCTTGGACATGCATATATTCTATACCAGGATGGGTGTGATTTGGCTTTAGGCTCTGTGTACAGTGCTGGGAGTGAAGAAAAAATTGAGCTACAAGAGATTTTCAGACTCTACAATTGTAGTGAGTAGACAAAATAAATTTCCATTTTACTTTGGGTAAAGAAAAATCCACATAATGGGAGATTATGAATAATGAATGAAAAGTGTGTCTGGTGCTGGTGGCTGCTATCTTCCCTGAAACCTTCATTCATTTGACCCCCATATCACTACAACTGTGATCTTCTGCCGTTGTGGGGGTTAATATGAGCTGCTGAACCCATCACAGGTACTAGCACAAAATGTTGACTCTGTCCACCCATTCTGCTCCCCGCTATTACCGCTTCCTGCAATGAAAAGCACTCGATGAATGGAGGACAGGTGGATAAATGGAAGGTCTGCCTCCTCTCTTCACTTTTCATTGCAAGTAGGGTAGATGGGCTATAAACAGAACTTTTTAGATTAAATTCCAACAGGTGTCAAAGGGGTGGTAAAAACAGGTGATTGATCAGTGTTTTTACTGCCCTGACCTGAAGTCCATACATATTACTGTGGCTGTAATGCTTTCCTTTGCAGTGTGACAAATGTTCCTGGGTGCCATACGTTTGACAGGCGGTGAGGCTTGCCAAACGTGCTCACTGAAGTCAATGAGACTGCACCACAACTACGTTCTACACAACTACGTTCTATGTTGGCACGAAGTTAGTAGGCTCTTATGTAGCCACAAAGGATATTTTCCCTCATTTACTGGTGACACCATGGCAGAAATTACACAAATTATCTCCACTGGGACCAGGCGGTAGTAAAAATAGGGTTTTTGAAGCAGTCTGCAAGATAAAACTTGCCTTGCCTCTTTCTTTTTGCTGTCTATTCTGCATAATGTCTTGGTGCTAGACAATTTCTACAAAGTGCATACCGGAAGTCTATATTTTGAATTTTTGGAAATGCTGTTCTGTGATCTCCACCTTAAACGGTCTCCCTGCAAAGCTCTGCTTTCTGCAAAACTCAACATAATTAGTCCTATATCTTTTTGTCTGTTTGTGGTGATTGATTCTCACCTCCTTTGCCTTTCTATGATCAGAAAATAAATCATCTTTTATGACCCTGGCCTATGTGTGCGAATGATCTGGTTTTTGACTAACCTCTCCCCAAATTCATGTGATCCTTATCAGTTCCTAATTGGGGCAGAGAAGAGTTGCTCATTTGATCATCTCCCTATAAATTTAGACCAGCTTATGGGGGAGGTCACAGACGGGGGCATTTTTTTTTGCTGGAGTGTGAAGCAGCAGTTGAATACAAACTAAAAACATATAAATAAGCGAGCGCCTTCCAAAATAGCAGCAGCTGTACACCAAAGGCACCGTATAAGACCTTCCAACAGACAATAGTATATAAAAAGTGCAGCGCTAATGCAAAATTAGATAAAAGTATATATACATGTACAAATTCATGCAATATAAAAAGTCTTCGTGCATACAGATATACGCCACTATACTGTGGCTAATAGGACGTGAGGAAGGATTGTTGATGTAACAATCCTTCCTCACGTCCTATTAGCCACAGTATAGTGGCGTATATCTGTATGCACGAAGACTTTTTATATTGCATGAATTTGTACATGTATATATACTTTTATCTAATTTTGCATTAGCGCTGCACTTTTTATATACTATTAGCAGTTGAATACAACAGTGCATTTCTGCTGGAGTGTGAAGCAGCAGTTGAACACAGCAGTGCATTTTCTGCTGGAGTGTGAAGCAGCAGTTGAAAACAACAGTGCATTTTCTGCTGGAGTGTGAAGCAGCAGTTGAAAACAACAGTGCATTTTCTGCTGGAGTGGGAAGCAGCAGTTGAATACAGCAAAGAACTCTACTGCACGCTGGATGGACTGCAAGCAAACACCCTGGGAAACATCTCCTACAAGTCTGATTCCCACTCCATGTACCTTTTAATATGCCCCCTCTACTCCTTCTTTTCATATTACTATCCTCTGTTCTCAAAATCTAATTTCTTTAGCCCTCTGCTCCACCCCAAAGCTTATACATATCACCCTCACTTCTACCATCACCCTACTACTGATTTCATCACTTCTTGCTGATACTTTACTCACCTGTTAACCCAAACACCAGGACAGGAAGGCATGTGCACTCATATACATCCAGCTCCCATCTTACTTTCTTCACCCTCCTTCTCCTAACCTCTGGGGATATCTCCCCAAACCCTAGTCCTCCAGTATTTCACCCACACACCAGGCACCCTCCTTCCTCCAGGAATAGCCACAATCCACTCAATTTAATCTCTATCCCCATGCTCCTAAAAACCACCCTCCCTTTTTCATGTGCACTCTGGAATGCCCACTCTGTCTGTAATAAGCTCACCTCTGTCCATGACCTTTTTGTCTTCCACTCCCTTAACCTACTAGCAATTACTGCCTTCAAGCAGCAGATTCTGCTTCTCCTGCAGCACTTTCCTATGGAGGCCTTCTCTGGACTCACTCACCCAGACCCAGTGGTCGGAAAGGAGGTGGAGTTGGTTTGCTTCTATCCCCACTGAGCACCTTTCAAGTCCTCCATAACCCTCCCTCTATATCCTTCTCTTCTTTCGAGACTCAGCTGTTTTCTCCCTTTTTTCTGAGGATTGCAGTGATCTACCTGCCTCCTGGACCGGTGTCCCGCTTTCTTGATGACTCCTCTGCCTGGCTACCCTACTTTCTCTCCTCTGAAATACCCACTAACATTCTTGGAGAATTTAACATCCCCATTAATGTTAACAACCCGGCTACATCACAACTCTCCAACCTAACTTCATCTTTTGCCTTAACGCAATGGACACAGTCCTCCACTCACTCTGATGGGAATATATTAGACCTTGTTTTCTCCTATCTTTGCACTACCTACAACTTCACAAACACCCCCTTTCCTCTCACTGATCACAATCTCATCACCTTCACAGTGTCCTCATCTTCAAACACCTATCCCTCCAAGCAGCAAACAATTAACCGCATAAACTTTTACAACTTAAACCCTTCTCTTTTCCACTCTGCAACAGCCTATGACAGAATCTCTCCCCTGTCTTGCCCTGACCTGGCCACTGCTGTCTACAACAGTTCACTTTCATCCACACTAGACTCACTTGCTCCTCTAACTACATGAAGTATCAGGCCCCGACCATTACAACCTTGACAGACTGACGACACCAGAAATCTTAAGCGACATAGTCGTGTACTAGAGCGATTGTGTTGTAAAACCAAATCTCAGCAAGCATTCATCCTATATAAATCTGCTTTCTTAACATACAATTCCTCCCTCCATGCTGCCAAACAAGCCTACTTTGTCACTCTTATTAATAGCTTGTCATCCAGTCCTCTTTGTCTCTTCTCTACTTTTAACTCTCTACTTTCTCCACCTTCACCTCCACCCAGTACCTCACTCACTGCTCACGAGATTGCAAATAATTAAAAAAAAATTCATAGGGGCATTTCACTGTACAGACATCTATCCCACTTAGCATTCCTTATACTAAACCTCCCTCAACACTTTCCTCCTTTGACCTTGCTACTACTGAAGAGGTCACTAAAGTTTTCTCAGAAGCCCGTCTTACCACCTTCTCTTCTCCTGTCCCCTGTGAACTACTACGGTCACCCTCTTCCTCTATCCTATGCTCCCTCACTTACATCTTCAATCTCTCCCTCTCTAATGGTGCCTTCCCCACCCCTCTAAAACATGCACACATCACTCCCATACTTAAAAAACCCTCCCTGGACCTCACCAACCTGAACAACTTAAGACCCATCTCCCTGCTCACATTTACCTCTAAACTCTTAGAACGCTTAGTCTACAATCGCCTGAGCTCCTGCCTCACTGACAACAACCTTCTTTGACCCTTTACTGTCTGGCTTTCGCTCACTACACTCTACTGAAACTGCCCTACTAAAACTCTCTAATGATTTACTAACTGCTAAAACCAATGGCCACTACTCCGTACTCCTCAAAAAACTCCACTCTCTTGGCCTCAGAGACTCTGCTCTCTCCTGGTTCTCCTACCTATAGCAGCGCTCCTTCAGCGTTACCTATAACTCTGCCTCCTCCTCTCCACTTCCTCTTTCTGTAGGGGTCTCTCGAGGTTCTATCCTTGGACCCCTTCTCTTCTCCATCTACACCTCCTCCCTTGGTCACTTAATAAACTCCCATGGCTTTAAGTACCATTTCTATGCTGATGACACACAAATCTATCTTTCTACTCCTCACCTCACCTCTTCAGTCTCCTCTCACAATACTAACCTACTAAGTGACATATTGGCATGGATGTCACTTCACTTCCTCAAACTCAATCTTTCTAAAACTGAGCTCATACTATTCCCTCAAGCCTGTGCCCCCTCCCCTGACTTCTCCATCAAGATCAATAATACAACTATCAGTCCCTCCCATTCTTAACCTCTGAAATTACTAAGCAACTTATTAATTCCCTGGTTATCTCTCGCCTTGACTATTGTAACTCCCTCCTCATTGGCCTACTTCATCGAAGGCTATCCCCTCTTCAGTCTATCATGAATGCAGCTGCCAGACTTATCCACCTTACTAACCGTTCCATATCTGCCATCCCTCTCTGCCAATCCCTCCACTGGCTTCCCATTGCCCAACGAATAAAATTCAAAACATTGACAATCACATATAAAACCATTTATAACTCTGCCCCAAATTACATCACCAATCTTGTCTCCAAATATCACTAAACTGTCCTCTCTGCTCCTCCCATGACCTTCTACTCCGTAGCTCCCTTGTCTCCTCCTCCCATGCTCATCTCCAGGACTTCTTCAGAGCCTCCCCCATCCTCTGGAAATCTTTGCCCTAATCTATCAGACTATCACCTACTCTGCCCACTTTTAGGTGATCCCTGAAAACCTATCTCTTCAGGGAAGCTTATCCTACCTTCAGCTAATACCATAATCTTCTATTCCTTCTACCAGTCCATCCCCCACAGTTATTACCTTTTGTACCACCAGCCCCTTCCGCTTAGATTGTAAGCTCCAAGGAGCAGGGCCCTCCTAACCCTCTTGTATTGAACTGTATTGTTGCTGTATTGTCTCCCTTTATTTTTTAAAGTGCTGAGCAAACTGTTGGCGCTATATAAATCCTGTATAATAATAATAACTAGAAAAGCTACAATTTCTGGGGAAATTTTGTGAAGTGTTCTTGCCTCCACCAGTAGTCTACAACTGGAGTGGGCGGAGTGACTGGGTGGAGTGGCTTGAGTAACTGGTGTGTGGTTGGAGTGGCTGGAGTAACTGTGAAAAGGTTGGACTGGGCAGAGTAACTTTATGGACTGGGCAGAGTAACTGTGTGGAGTGTTTGGAGTGAGTAAAGATAGTAAACATTACACTAACCAATTGATTGATCAAATTTAAAAAGTGCACATGGCAAGCTTGATAGAGTAAGAAATGCATTTCAACTTTTAATTATTTAAATAGCACATTTAATTGCAATGTTGTTGCCCAAAGTGCTTCACAGTTACATTAAAACATACATTTATAAAAACATTAGCAGCATTATCAAGCCTAGCTCACACTCTAGCTTTTGTCACTCTGCTGCCTGCTCACACACCTGGGTTCCTATGGCCACTCACTCTACAGCAAGGGCAGAGAAGAGTGGTTAAAAACAAACTGCTCCAACTTGCTCACTTCACTGGCGGTTGCCATCTTCAAACGGTTGTAGTTTAAAAATTATAAATCCTACACTGAAGAGCTTTATATTGTGAGAATCACAAGACCCATACCTACATTTTTATGCATAGTATGCCTCTGAAATATTAAAAATGAAGACACAGTCACAGTTTAGAAATTGCCCTTCAAATTTGAGGTGGCTAGAGTGGATTTTCAATGAATGTCAATGGGAGGTGTGAGTTGCAAACAAATGGTCATATTGTGAAAACTATCAGGACTATGGCTTGGCCGTGGACATTTTTAGTGGCAGCAGGGATAGCTGAACATTTTGATATAAGATTTGTGTAGGTGGGCTTGAAAATGAGGGAGTGATGGCAGTTTAGAAATCATGTCCTGATTTTTCAGCTCACACTCTAGCTTTTGTCAGCTCCCACTCAAGTTTTGAACATTCCGCCATTCATTCCTATGGGACCAATTTAACCACAAAAACGGTGATATTTTGTGAACCATTCGGTGAAACGTTCCACAAAGTAATAGCACACCAATTGGGAACAATCCGCACGTTTCGGTATATTACTGTCTATGTAGTGTAAAAACTGTGGGAGGAGTTAGGGTGGTAAATTTGGCTATAATAATAAGAATATATATGTGAGATAACAGTAAGTGGTCTTGCCATGCAAGAACACTTAATAATTGAAGATATGAGTATGGGGAGGGTTCAAGGAATAAGGGTTTGTGATTTTGAAAAATTTTTTGCACTCTGTTTTGACATTTTATTAAACTTTAAGACAATCCAATATTGTACAGGCATAAAAAATCTCAACTATACTATTAAACTAAATGTGAATGTGGGATCCCAAAATAATTAAATAAAAAAAGTGACAATGTTATCAAAACAGGTCTATACGTGCTTACTGATAATAACATAAATCAAATAAATAGCTCAAAAACATGTGGGAACACAAAAAACAATATCTATATATATGTGCATAAACCAAAAAAACACACATATATAATGTAATCACACGTGCCTATTGTGAAGTGAAAAATAACCATACTAATGGTACACACAAACTTATATCTCAAAGTCCAAAATATAAATATTGTTGGTGAACCAAACAGTAAACGGTGCTTCCAAATTGTACTGTTAGTGACCACAGGTGAAAACTCGTGCAGGTTTCTGGGTGTATACAGATCTGCAAATCCAACCACCATCTGAATTAGCCTCTCACCTTATCCCTTCGACCCTTGCGGATCAAAGAGCAGTAGTGGATCCCTCTCACAGATCCTCCAGGCATCAAAACACTCCAAAGACAGTTTTCTCAGAGTATAATATTCCCACTATGGCTCTTCTCCAGGAAAAGTTGTAATATCAATCTCTCAAAATGAGACAAAGGAATCCTCCCATAGTGTAGTATATTTAATTATACCATAGGAACATGTAGCATATTTACATTGAAACTTACGTAGCAGCCAGTCCAAGAACAAACCTCATGCTTTCAGATGAGGATATATCTGTTGGGTGTACAGCTGCATGCACAGGTGTACCAAGATAGTTTGAAGCCAAAGGTTATCAGCAAAATTTAATTAGTAAAACGATCCAGGAAGTTGGGAATACAAAAAGAGATTTACTCTTGGTAGATCGAGAGAAAAATGAGGAACAAAAAGACCAACTTGTGATGTGCCTAGATTTCAATGTCCATTATAAGAAAGTGGAGACCATTTTTAGAAGATACTGGCCACTATTGAAAGCTGATCCGGCCCTAAAAGAGATAATATCAGAATTCCCCATTTTTAGATATAGAAAAGCCCCATCATTAAGAGATAAAATTGTTAAAAATGTTCTTGATCCACCGACTAAAAAGAATGTTACTTTTTTGGATATAAATGGGTTCTTTCCATGCAGGGCATGTTATGCGTGCAAATCTACAAAAGGAAGGAATAAGAAATTGATGAGTTTTTCTTCATCTGTAAGTAAGAAGGAATTCAAGATCGAAGAATTTATTACTTGTAGGACAGAGGGAGTTGTGTACGCGCTGCAATGTAGTTGCGGAATGCAATATATAGGGAGAACCAAACGACCCCTTTGGGTCAGGCTCCGGGAACATGTGCAAAACATAAAGAAGGGGTTCCCGAAGCACAGCGTTTCAAAGCATTTCGCCAAATTTCATAACAAAGACCCTAGTGAACTAAAATTTTGGGGTATCACTAAATATAAGAGACACTGGCGAGGCAGCCATAAGGTGCGTACTTTGAGCCAAATAGAGTCAAAGTGGATTTATAATATGCACACTTATTTCCCCAATGGTTTGAACATTGAGTTTGATTTAAATTGTTTTATTTCTGATTTTTGAGGTTAATTGAGATGGTGCTATAGAGATATATATATATATATATTATCTTACTATGTAATAATTTTATGCATTGACTATGTAAACTCATGCTTTCGGATAGAATATGTGTGTGTGAGTTTTTTCGGAGTAGGTCTTTTATGAGCTGGTGAAGGGTTGGGATATTATAAATATTTTAAATAAAATAATATTTGAATTAAATATTAATCTTCATTAAATAATAATTTTTAGATTATTTTATTAATTTTAAAACTATTATTTAATATTTTTTGATTGGATTGAGGTTTGGATTGTGTATATACGTGTGCGTACTTATGTGCACAGGTATATATATATTTCCAGGTAATTATATAAAGCAATTGGTTGTAGGTTAGGTATATGCAATTAGAGATCATATGCTGATATTTGCCATAACTAGGATTGATAATAGTATGTGTAAGTATGTGAGAGATGGTCTATTTTATTAATTTTAATTTTATATTTTAATTTTTATGTTTAATAAATAATTTACATTTTTTGTTATTTAATTAAAATGAGAATTTGATATAAGGGCATTTTGTTGTGTTTTTTCAAAGATTAGGTTTATTAATTGTAGTTGGTGCATCACTATACTGTCCTCGGACGATCCCTGTATAGATGCGCCTGCTGTAGTCACTAGCATGTAGTTTTTACATGGGAGTCCCCAGTGGTCTTCGGTATAATGGCCGCAGGAAGTAGTGATGGGATTAGGCTTAAGAAAACCCCTCCTATGTGAGTGGTTCTTTCTAACAAGCTGGGTATTTAAAGAGTGATCGTCACTGTGATTGACAGCCCTGATGAAGTCACATGACACTGTGACGCAACGCGTCGGCTTAACGCGGTGACGTATTTCCGGCGTGGCGGCCATCTTGGTACACTTGTGCATGCAGCTGTACACCCAACAGATATATCCTCATCTGAAAGCATGAGGTTTGTTCTTGGACTGGCTGCTACGTAAGTTTCAATGTAAATATGCTACATGTTCCTATGGTATAATTAAATATACTACACTATGGGAGGATTCCTTTGTCTCATTTTGAGAGATTGATATTACAACTTTTCCTGGAGAAGAGCCATAGTGGGAATATTATACTCTGAGAAAACTGTCTTTGGAGTGTTTTGATGCCTGGAGGATCTGTGAGAGGGATCCACTACTGCTCTTTGATCCGCAAGGGTCGAAGGGATAAGGTGAGAGGCTAATTCAGATGGTGGTTGGATTCGCAGATCTGTATACACCCAGAAACCTGCACGAGTTTTCACCTGTGGTCACTAACAGTACAATTTGGAAGCACCGTTTACTGTTTGGTTCACCAACAATATTTATATTTTGGACTTTGAGATATAAGTTTGTGTGTACCATTAGTATGGTTATTTTTCACTTCACAATAGGCACGTGTGATTACATTATATATGTGTGTTTTTTTGGTTTATGCACATATATATAGATATTGTTTTTTGTGTTCCCACATGTTTTTGAGCTATTTATTTGATTTATGTTATTATCAGTAAGCACGTATAGACCTGTTTTGATAACATTGTCACTTTTTTTATTTAATTATTTTGGGATCCCACATTCACATTTTGTTTGATTTGAATGTAGCGCAGCATTCCTTATGTTTTATATTTACTTAATCACTGGTATATGATTTAATGCTAGCAGCTCTCTTTGGGATTTACACACACATTTAATTGATTTATCTAATTTTTTAAATATACACTTGGAGCGCAGGAGGGTCACACCATCACTATACTATTAAACTGTTTGCCACTAGCCAATTTGTATGGTGTTGAGGGCTTTAACTGTATTTTTTAAAAGTAAATGTTCCTTTGATTTTAGATGTGTTGTCTCTGCTACTTCCTTTGTTCAATTCAGACCTATTAATGTTGGATACAAAACCAGCTGTCAAAGCCAAGACTACCTAAAAGCATTTTTTCTTTCAAGTTGAAACGAAGCGGATTGCTACTGTTGTATTTAAACCATGCTAAATGTTAAAGTTAAAAAATCAATTACACATCCAAAATATGTGAAGCCAGAATACAATGTTGCTGACACTGTCTGTGAAAAGTGCACTGTCCTGTAACACGATTAAAGCTCAAAGGCATCTCCCAAGCACATAATTTATAGGACTGGAGTATTTCCCATTTTCTAAATCAATTATGGTACATACCCAAAATATGTAAAGACAGAATACAATGTCACTGAAGCTGTCTGTGAAAAGTGTGCTGTTCTGTAACACCAATAAGCTCAAAAGCATCTCCCAAGCATATAATTTATAGGACTGGAGTATTTCCCTTGTCGACGCCATGTTAAAAGAATATTCTCCCCATAGTACAGTACAAAATATTTTGCTTTGTTAGATATCCCCCATGGCAGGGTAAAGTTCCCCATACCCTTTTTGACAATAGATTGCTTATTAGCATTGCAAATGGCCTGAATTTAGTATCAAGATTCATCCCCATTGATTTATGTGGGGTGTGCTGCTAAATTTGGGTTTCACCAATTTCAAGCAGGATTCGATGTGGCACCAATTAATCGAAACCCAAGCAGATTCATTCATCCTTATTCAGAAATGGCAGCCCCCTCATGTCTCTTACTACAGGTATGTCCTAAGCATCCCTGTTGTTGAATCTTTTGCATCTAACACACTTCTGGGAGATTCTATGTGGGGTTCCACATGCCAGACCCTATGTCACTGCTGTGCCCTGTGTAACCACAATGCATAGTGGGGGCAATAAACCTGGAATTATGTTGAATGATGGAGATTCTTTAGTCGGCATAGCTATTTAGGAGCGTGAAGATCATTGGGACATGTGAGTGTAATATCTCTTTTACAGGGACTGAGTCACTTTAGTCTTTTAATTCAAATAAAGGTATTTGTTATTTAAAATACAGCATTCTCAACATTCCTTGAAAACTGTTGGAAACAGAAAGTGTTCTTGCAGCATCCACTCAAATTAGTCCAAATATCAGCAAAAATCTATGGATCGCTTTAACTCACCTGAATTTGCCCGGCTAAATTGTTTCTTTTCAGTGAGCTTATTTCAATACTACTTGGCCAAGCACCACCTAGAAGCAAATTAAATTAAGTTAAATAACGTTTCCTGCAAGTGATGCAGATTGTAAAGGAAGGACAGCACAAAAGCAAAAACACCCATTTCACAAATAATCTGCATCAAGCCTATTTAGATGATTCTTCCAAAAAATTACAAAATCACTTAAAACAACAGAAAAAAAATGGGACATACATCTTTTTTATTACAATGCAGCACAGCACAATGTATGGCAGAGCATTACTGTATGCTGCAAGATGTGTTCAGTGCCATTGAAAATGAATAAAACTACAACACACCTACACATTCACAAAACATTTCAGAATAGGCCTTATTGTATGAATACACATATGGGTATCCTGTAGGCTGCTGTTTTGAATGGGCATAGATTTCTTTCTAGTCTCTTGTTTTGGTCTCTATGAGCAGGTCGATATGACATTGTGAGAGGGTAAACAAACTGAATGGCCTTTGCAATATTGTACAACATTTTTGGATAATTGTTAATAGTTTATTTTTTCCTGATGATACTCTTCTGTGAAATGTTAAATTAAAAAGAGCAACCTGTATACTGTATTTGGAGTGTTGAATTATGCTTTTCCTATGACTGTCCTTAGGATTTACTACTATAGTGATACTATCTGATTTTATGAGGATTTACCAAATAAAAAAAAATGTATTAAATTTAGAGGTACCAAGAAAGTCCCAGTTTTATTATTCGATGTATACTAACAGAAGAATTAATGTTCATTTACTAAACTACACCGCAAGTAAAGTAGGCAAAGTAATTACTGTAGTTAACCAGTTGCCCACCGCCCTATAGCAGTAATACTGCTACAGGGCAGCAGGGCTGCGCAAACTCATGTATATAAGTGATTTGAATTTCCGGGTAGGAGGCGTGCATGCCGCCCTACCCGCACAGTCATTGGCGGATACAGATATTAATCACCGAGTCCCGGACAGAGATTCTCTGCTGGCATCCAGCAATTGGTAGGGGAGAGACCTGTCTGTAAACAACACAGGTCTCTCTACTGTCAGCAGTAACATGTAGCTGTGTATTTCTCTACACAGCAGCATGTTTCCCAAGTAAAACACATACAGCATATGATGTAAACACAGCACACAGTTAACCCTTTGATCGCTCTAGATGTTAACCCCTTCCTGCTCAGTGTCATTAGTACAGTGTCAGTGCTTTTTATTAGCACTGATCACTGTATTAGTGACACTGGGGATGTCAGTGGCAGTTGGTCAGTTCCCACCCAGTGTCATAATGCCCGCCGCAGTCCCCCAGCCCCACTATAGGTTGCTGATCACCGCCATGACTAGTATAAAAAAAAAATTCTAGTATATATACCGCCATTTGTAGATGCTATAACTTTCACGTAAACCAATTAATTTACATGTATCTATTTATTTATTTTAGCAAAGACATGTAGCAGAATATATTTTGCCCTAAATTTATGACAAAATTAGATTTTTTTACTGGATACGCAAAATGTCAAAAATATTTTTTTTTCAACATTGTCTGGCTTTCTTTGTTTATAGTGCAAAAAATAAAAAAACACACAGGTGATCAAATAGTACCAAAAATAAAGCTCTATTTGTGGGGGAAAAAAAGGACATACTGTAAATTTAATTTGAGTGCAGCATTGCATGACTGAGCAATTGTCAGTTAAAGTAACGCAGCACCGTATCGCAAAAAATGGCCTGGTCAGGAAGGAGGGTAAATCCTCTGGAGGGCAACTGGTTAATAAAGGCAAAATACCTAGTTGTAGCTAATCACATTTAGACTTCCTGAAGACCCTACACATCAAAGCAATTTCTTCAGTTATAATGAGTGTCATGACCATACACAGCATACCACACAGGTTTGCTTTTCCTGGTGCCATTTCTTTGCCTCTGCGTCTAGTATTCTCCATTTATGATGAGGACACAGGGTTCTCCTTAAAGCACAAGTAAAAGAAAAAGGCTGGCATGTGGGATTTTCATGACAGGAGAGCCTCAAATGGTTTCTTCTGTCATGAAAATCCTTTGTGGTGAGGACACAGGGTTCTCCTTGAAGCAACATTTTAAAAAAGGATTACCACTAGCATTTTCATGACAAGAGACTCGGTCTCTTCTGTCATAATTGCTTCTCTCTGCCTGTCAACATTTGTGTACACTGAGATGTGCATGAGCAGCTCAGTATACATTCATGGCATAGCTCTGTACTAAGATGAACATTTTTATTTTTTTTTTCAGTTTTTTTTTTTTGTGGTGTTTACTTTTGCTTTACCATTCCATGCTGGGGAATCAGGGACTGTAGCATTTCTGATAGGTCTTATAGAGGTCATAGAGCTCCCCAAAGCCTTTTTTGAAACTATAAAACCCAATCAACTCTACAGTTGCCCTTTCTTAAAATAAGCATTTGAGGGTTCAACCCTGTCAAACAGACAAAATTCAGACAAAATTTTCATTTTTCGGAGATTCGGATGTATCAGAATTATTGAATCACAATAGAAGCAAATTTCACCAAATATAACAAAACAAATGATAATTTTCAATTTTGAATTCGAATTAAAAAATAAATTTGAGATAAAAAAATAAATTCAAATTCAAAATGGAAACATATTGCAATAAATATAGTAAGGTATAAAAGTGAAATAAGATGATAATTCCTACTTAGACTGCTTAATAGAGAAGAATAGAATAGAATAGCAGTCACGGAAGGAGATGGCAGCTCAGTAGGAGAGCTCCCCGAGCAGCCGAGATCCGCAGCCGAGGGCCGAGGGACAGTGGGGAGACCCGCCACCACCACAGTAAGCCCTTGGAAAGAGGGGAGCATTGGGGAGGCACAATGGGGAAGAGGAAAAATAAGGAGGGGCCCCACAAATTGACGGAGTTCTTCACTCCGATGGGAGGCCCCTCCCCTCAAGATGGCACAGATCTCTGTCCTTCTCCCGGGCTTCAGGGATACGTGAGGAGGGATGACAGTTCCTCTCCACTCCATACACCTAGCCCAGCACAGACTGCAGGCTCTGCTCCTCCCCTACAAATAGTCCGCAAAAACAAAGGCCCCAGAGGCACAGGATGGGAGTGAAAATCTGCAAAATGTATCCCTACATAATTCCACCGAGTTTGTGGAACATCTGGAGGATTACCCTGCAGAATCTTTGCCACTTAGGACTGCAGTAATGAAAGATATGTTAATTACACTTAAAGGCTCCTTGCATTAAGATATGATGGGCTTTGTATCGCAAGTTAACAAGAATATTGAATGTATGGGAGAACGGGTATCTCACGTGGAAACTAAAATGGGGGAACTCGCTAAAGCCCATAACGAATTAGTGGACACACATAATGAAGCTGAAGATTACTTAACAGCACTAAAGGCGAAAATGGCAGATCTAGAGGACTGGTCCCACAGGAATAATATTAAATTCAGGGGTATCTTTAACGCAGAACTACGCAAATATATTCAACAAATGATTTCTGCTCTGCTACCTCATACTCAGAATTTCTTTATGTTAATTCCCCTTCTACTACGAATGTTTTTAGCACGTGGTGCGCACATAAAGCATATTGTAGAGGTCTTCTTTTGAAATTGGCTTCACAAGCTAGATGTGATAGGAATAAATCCTTCTTGGACATGATTCACAAAATAGCTAGATTAGAACACCTTCATAAGCAATCCTTATCTTCTAATGTCCTACAGGACCTCCAAAACGCTAGGCTCGAACTTAGAACCCTTATGTCTTGGAGACATGCTATGAATTTGAAAAGAGCCAAAACTACCTTTTATACACAAGGGAAAAAAGCGGATAAGGTGCTAGCGAGATATTTTGCTATTAGGCAATCAAAATCTAAATTAACGTCAATTGTGGATCCTATATCGAATAAAACTTCGCACCACCCCAATAAAATAGCGGATGCGTTCCACTCTTACTATTCTCAACTATATAACTGTCCAGGTCCTACCTTTTCCCAGAGGTTATGCTGCTCCATGTGCTGGCATCCATCTTGGGTTTCTGCAAAGTATGGTGGGAGCCTTTTATGCTTTCAGGCCTCTGCGGTCCATCCCCCAGAGGGGTGTGGTTGAGCACATTTAAGCCTGTTGTCTGTACTTGCTCTTTGCATTCGTGTCCTGTTTGATAGTGTTGTTGCAAGCTCTTATTCTACTCTCGTGGCTCTCCTGGAAACTGACTCGGCTTTGTCTAGACTATTCTCAGCCTTATCCCTTTATCTGACCTCCCGTTGCTGAACCCGGCTTGTGACCTGTGTATTCTTGTCTACCGTTCTGTACTGTCTGTCCCGCTGTTATTGACCTGGCCTGTCCGACTACGCTATCGTTCTTATCTGGTTCCTACCAGCTATACGCCATTGGCGGCAGTCATTACCGCAGCTGGGGTTTCTCGGGGGCCGCACCCTGGTCCCTGGCTGCGTCAAGTCCATCCCCACCATCAGGGGCCCTGGTGAAGGGCAGCCTGGGGCTTAGACTCCTCGCCCAGACGGACTCCGGTCTATGGGTGGTGGTTGTCGTCAGTCGGTGCGTGACCCTGCCATTAGGCCTGCCTGTCCATTCCACAGCTCCTGCCCTAACAATAACCTTAAAGAGGACCCCAACACTCAGAGGTACATCTGAAGAAGCCCACGTGATAGAGTGGGCGAAATGCGTCACGTCACTTCCGGGGTGACGTCATGGCACGCCCCGCCTGATGGATCTAGCTTACGACACGAGTCAACCTGCATCCTGTCTCCACATTAAGGTGGATCAGCGGAGCATGGGCTCTGCTAACTGCTGCTGCACCCAGCTATTCAGCCGCCGACTGCTCACTACATGCCGATCTAGGCTAATAATGGCTCTCTTTGTTTGGGGCAGAGCATGATCACTTCGCCTGTCTGGCCGCTCAGCTACATGGATGCATGCTGCAGGTCTTATATCATCACCACATTGTCAGTAAGCTACTTATATTGAACTGCTTTGAATTAGGTTTTCACATTGATTGACCCTCTGGTGAATATATCCTATATTGAGGAGACTCTAACCGTGTTATATTGCTGAGTTACAAATGCATGCTCAGGTTGATCAATCAATTATGTGATATCCTTTTCTTCAGAAAATCTGAGTGGCATGTTTGCCAACATTTTCCCAGTGATAATTTATTTGTGATGAATCCACACTGTATCTACACTGGGTTTTCTACCATCAGAGCGATTTAGGGGCTATTTCACTACCATATATCAACAAGGTTTTGACTGGACCTCATTGAAAGTCATCATTCCTCATTGTCCGTGTATATCTCAGCCTGTCAAATAGTGGGGGATGCGCCATTCATCACAATCTCACTGTGGACTGTATGTGCACCAACCCCTATGGCTATTGGACTTCTATTATGGACATGTAGGAAGGATGTGTCTTAATATAGATATACATCGATTTCCCTGTCATTTCCCATTGATTGCCTTTAATATTGCCTCATGCATTACCTGTATTGCTAATTTAGGATTACACCAGGCCAATTGAGGAACCATTTTTCTTTTTGGCACTGTTTACTTTTGATCTCTCTTTTTTCATGGGTCCGTCATGGTTATGTCAGGTCATAAGGATCCTAACTGTAGTTGGGCCTTTTATTTTTATCTATTTTGGCTTAGACCTTTTTTGATATACCATGACTTCCTATTGCCTATAGTTCCTCCATTGACCTATATCTACATGTGTGCTATAATATCCTAGCTACAGGTTCAGTTTCCATCTTTCACCCATTCATTCATGGGGCTTTTCACTTGCATGACGTCACCCCTCATGACCATGTCATTCTCTCTTCACTTTTTTTCCTTTTAGGTGATGGTGTGGTATGCTTGTTTTTCACTTTACATTTACCTTGGTGTTATTATCCAAGGTCTTTTATGCCAAGTTTTGTATTGCAATAAACTTTTTGACAATTTTCCTTAAGCCGCAGTTTGTCCTTATTGGCCTCCCTTTTTTCCCCTCCCCTTATTCCTGACTCCCCAACCTACTCCAGAGCTTATCCCAAAATTTTTAGATAAATTGTCACTGCCTACATTATCGAATCAAAAATTAGAAGGGCTTAACCAACCTATCTTGGAAACTGAGATAAGTATAGCTATTAAAGGCTATTATAGTTACTCTGCCCAAACCGGGGAAAGCCCTGGACCGCCCTCATAATTTTAGGCCAATTTCACTTCTAAATACTGATCTTAAAATATATGCTAAAATTGTAGCTAATCGTTTACTAAATATTACTCCCGTTCTTATCCAAGCGGACCAGGTGGGGTTTGTTAAAGGCCGACAGGCCGCGGATGGCACTCGCAGGATATTCAACCTGATGCACTTAGCTGAATCAAGGGGTCTTCAGGCTGTGTTCTTGGCTTTGGATGCCGAGAAAGCATTTGATAGGGTTCACTGGCGGTATTTGGATGCTACTCTAACCAAATTTGGGATCACTGATTTCATAAAGTCGGCCAATATGGCACTATCATGGATAGGTAGAATAGCAGCATTTAAGATATTAATCTTCCCTAAGATCTTGTATTACTTCCGAACGATTCCAATTCTCATCCCTCTGACCTATTTTCATAAATTAGAGGCGGCTATAGAAAGATTTATTTGGAAGGGGAAAAAAACGCGGATCCCGTTTCTGGCCCTTACAAAACACAAATCAAAAAGAGGAATGGGCCTACCCGTTTTATCTATGTATTATTATGCAACACTCTTAGAACAACTTCCTTCGTGGTTTGCCCCCACAGATAAATTATTGGTGCAAATAGAACGGAATGTGCTCCCTAATAAAGACCTACAGACCCTAATCCTGGCCAGATGAGCTTCACCTAAAATATTAACTACATTTTTACCATCTATTACCGCCACTCTAGAAGCTTGGAAAATAGGATTGAACTTAATGCCCGACTCCTCTCCTAAACTTCAAGTTAACATCCCAATCTCTGCATATGAACATCTTATTCCAAACCTCAATACTAAACCATTAAGGGACCTAGGGTACAATACATTTGCAGAAATAAGACAACCCGTTCTGAGTAAAGGAATGCACCCATACCTGCAAATAAGGGGATTCCATAGTACTGGCTTAAACACATGGCTGGTCACTCTTCAATCTTCACTGACAGAAGGGCTGAGGGGTGGAGCCTGAACATGGCGGCACGGGAGAGAGTGTAGCTTAGCACTCTCCGTGAGCCTTCCCCCCCGCTTACCTACCTATGAAGCCTCGTCAGAGGGACCAGCTGCACTGAATGCAGTGACTCACCTGCAGGAGAGAGTCGGAGAGAGCCGGCGGAGTCCCGGGGACGGTCGGAGCCGGCGGAGTATCGGGAGGGTGCTGTGTGAGAGACACCTCGGGGTCTTCCCTTCTACCCTTCTACAGCGGCTGCTGAAGAGGAGTGGGGTTGCCTGGGAGACGACCGGCTGGCCTGGAACTGGGGGAGAGCCGGGAGAGAGACGCCTCGTGGCCTCAGCTGGTGTCTGGCGTCTTGCGGCGGAGGCTTTGGAGGAGGAACAGGGTTGCCAGGGAGACGTCAGTGAGTCAGCTGGGACACTGGAGAGTCGCTGACACTGACTCCGATACTGACTCCGACACGTGAGGAGCTCTGGGAGCCCCGAGAAAGAGAGGGAATGCCCGGCATCTCAGCAAGTGGGTGAAACGGCTGAGGGTAAAGGACATACTGTCCCCACAATAGAAATAACATTCATATAAATATATAAATATATCATCTCCTTGCCTCCTACATCCAACCTAACTCCACCCTAATTCCACATCATTCCCATATCATCTCCATATCAGTTCTAATTCTACAGCTCCACAAGTATATAATATCATGCTCATTCCTTTAAAACGGCTAAACATCCTAACCCCCACTCTACTCCTTTCTCTATTTAACTACTAACTTGCATATTAGCTCTAATCGAAGGGGGCCTGTAATGTAAAGGGAGAATAAGCTACATGAACTACGAGAGACCCCTAGGAATCCCTTCAAGAGGAGACAAGCGGATTTAAACACAGAGGAGGACTGTTTCTGAAGTGAAGTTCCAACGCGGTGGGTGAGTGAGGACCGTGGGTTTTTCCTGCAGGTCCTCTTTTACACTGCATATATATTGGTTTTGTATATTAGACTTTTATATATTCTGAGTTCCTACACTAGATTGTGAGGTGCCTGGAAAAAGGATTGTGACTTAAATACTCAACTAGAAAATAAAAGAAATAGGGGATTCCTAGGACAGGTCTGAAGATTGGAGGAGTAAAAGATCAGGAGTTTCAGGAAATAAGAGTTAAAAATTCCCAAACTACAGCATGAAAGGTAAAAATATCAAAGGGAGTGGGTCTAAGAACACCCAAACGGGTACGATTAAGAAGTATGTGTCACAAGGAAATGTTACCCCAGAAAGAACCCAGGGAATAAGTGAAAAAAGTGAATCGGAAGTAAGTCTGGATAACAGCCCAAGACTTTCCCTGGGCCCAGTTTACAATAGTCATATGGAAGGTATGGAACCAAGAGAGCTGGAAAGAGATATGCAATTACCTAATAAAAAAGAAATGGCGGAGATGTTTAAAGGTTTGGAAAATTCAATAAAGCAAGAGATGGGGATGATTTGGGAAGATCTGGGACAATTACTAACTAGGGTGGAGGAAATGGAGGAGAAGGTACAAGCCCAAGCTCAGACCATCCCAAAACTAGAGAAATGGATAATTGAAGATAGAAAAGAACATAAGAGATTGCTTTATAGGATGGAAGAACAAGAAAATAGAGAAAGGAGAAATAATATCAGAGTAAGAGGAGTACCGGAATTGACACGGGGAAGATCTAAAAGAGCTATCTGGTAAAATCTTGAACTTTATAATGGATAAATCGGATGAGGAGATGTTTAAACTGGATGAAGTATACAGGATTGGGAAGTACCAACAAGGAAATGGGGTAGAAAAACCAAGAGACATAATTGTTAAATTTCACAACTATGGAGATAGAGAAGAGATATGAAAAAGATCAAAGGAAGATCAAATATTACATATGGTGGGAAAAATATCCAAATTTTTGCAGATTTGACAGCAGAAACTCGGAGAAGGAAGAGAGCACTGAAACCCCTATTGGAAGCGATGAAAAAACAAGGAGTGAAATACAGATGGGGCCGTGACTTAAGCTTAATTGGATGGAGGGATGGAACAACAGCTATCTTAAAATTCTCGGAGGATATGGAAGAATTTTGTGACAAATTTGGACTGCAGAGACAAGTGATATCTGGTTGGGAAGGGAAGGAGGGAGAGTTGGATATTTGTGGGACAGGAAAGTGGCAGCTGGTTAAAAGAGGAAATAGAGAATCAATAGATAAGGGGATATCGGGGAGGAGGGGGGGACGGTAAGCGGTCATGGGTAGAGTCGAACCCCTATAGAGGGATCAAAAGTGGAATATGATCCAAAGGCATAGGAGGCCTGGGGGGGGGTGGGGAGGTGGGAGGGAGGGGGGGGGAGGAGATGGCAGGGGGGGAGGGAGAGGGAGAGGGGGGGTTGGGGGGAGGTAAGGGTGGGAGGGAAATGGATAATAAGGGCAACAATCTGCAGGATAGAGAGAGGTATGAAAAGCAAGCGTAAAGAGAAAGAGGATAGTTATGAGATCTCCAGTTAGAAGGGAAAAAAAAAAAAAAATGGATATAAAAAGGATGGAAGATTTACAAGTTATTACTTATAATGTGAAGGGGTTGAATTGTCCTGGGAAAAGATTTAGATTATTTAAGGAATTACATCACCAAGCAGTTTCAGTGTTTTTTTTGCAGGAGACACATCTCGAGATAGAATCTAAGGTGAGGTTGAAATCTAGAGAGTACCCAACATGGTATTATGCAGATTCCCCAATTAAGAGAGCTAAAGGAGTGGCAATAGGGTTCAAAAAAAATATAAGATTTGAACTGAAGGACAGAAAAGTGGACCCAGAGGGGAGATATTTGTTTTTGAAGGGTAAAATACAAGAGGTGGAGTGTACAGTAGCTAATATTTATTGCCCAAATAAAAAACCAGAGGAGTACTTGAAGGGTGTGTTAAAAAAGTTGATGGATTTTAAAGAGGGTTGTATAATAGTGGCGGGAGATTTTAATTTTTGTATGGATCCACAAAGTGATACAACTTCTGACGTGCAGCGAGAGGGGAGTAGATCTTTGAGACTATTAAAGAAGGTGATCCATGAATGCCAATTGGTAGATGCATGGAGAATCTTGCATATGAAAGATAGAGATTATACATTCTTCTCTAATGCACATCAGATGTATTCAAGGTTGGACTATGTATTAATAGAACACCACTTTATAGATTCAATGGTTAAAGCAGATATAGGAGTAATGACGCTCTCGGACCATGCCCCGGTCGTATTGAGGATGGGATGGGGAAAGAGGAAAACAGAAGGGGTAGGTTGGAGGCTGAACGAGGCACTTCTCAGGGACAAGGATACTGTACAAAGGATTGGGAAAGAAATTGAGAGATTCTTTAGAGAGAATGAGACAGAGGATGTGTCTAAGGCAACAGTATGGGAGTCTCACAAGTCATATATAAGAGGAATTCTGATTGCATTAGGGGCAAGAAAAAAAAGAGAAAGAAGAGAAAAAATCAGTGGACTCTTAAAGGATATATTGGAGTTAGAACAGATTCATAAAAATAGAATGGTAAAAGAAATTAAGCAGAAGATAATAAAAAAGAAAGAGGAACTGGAAACTCTGATGGAAGAGGAGAAAAGGAGAGTGTATAACAAAGTATTAAGTGAAAACTATAAATGGGGAGATAGGCCAGGAAAATATCTAATGAGATCCTTAAGGGAAAAAAAAAAATAGGAATTATATAGACAAAATAAAGAGCCCTAAGGGAGAATTGGCCCACTCAAATAAAGAGATTGCAAAGATATTTGTGGATTATTATAGGAAGCTGTATAATATTATCCCAAACGAGGAAATAAATAATAGGGAAGAGGAAAAAAAGGAAAAAAAGGAAGATTTATTTAAAAAATGCGGGATTACCAAAAATAAAAGAGGATCAACTAAATTCCCTAGAAGCAAAGATCACACAAGAAGAGATAAAGGTAGTAGTAAAAAATATAGAGATGGGGAAGAGCCCAGGACCAGATGGGTATACAGAAGGGTACTATAAAACATTTAGCGAAATATTAAATCCCAAATTAGAAAAATATATGAATGCCCTGGGAGGGGAGATGGACATGAGGGGAGAATCTTTACAGGCTCATGTAGTTCTGTTACATAAAGAAGGGAAAGACTCCTCACAGTGCTCGAGTTACAGGCCCATTTCACTGTTGAATTTAGACACTAAGATATATGCAAAAGTCCTAGCGAACAGGTTGAAGGAGTTTATGCCTGAATGGATACATGGAGACCAGGTGGGCTTTGTCCCGGGAAGAGAGGGCAGGGTCAATGGGTTGAGATCCCTGATGCTGATATAGAGAGGTAAAAAGGGGGAGGTACCGGTAGTGGCCCTTTCAGTTGACGCAGAAAAGGCCTTCGATAGAGTATACTGGGGCTTCATGATGGACACCTTAGAAGCCCTGGGAATTGGAGGTAGAATGAGGAAATGGATTGGAAAACTGTACAGTAAACTCTCAGCAGTGGTAATAGTAAATGGGGAAAAAACAGAGCCCATCGGGATGTCAAATGGAACAAGACAGGGCTGCCCTTTGTCCCCCTTATTATATGTTTTGTCGATAGAGCCTCTCTTATCAACAATAAGGAAAAATGGAGATATAAGGGGAATCCAGATAGGAAGTGTAGAACATAAAGTGGCAGCTTTTGCTGACGACCTGCTGTTTTATGTGGGGAATCCCAGGATAACACTCCCAAACCTAATGAAGCTGCTGAAGGAATACGGAGAATTATCAAATTTAAAAATTAATCCAACAAAAACGGAGATCTTAAACATAAATATCCCAAAGAGTGAACAAGAGAAAATACAAGAAGAATTTCCCTTTATTTGGAAAGAAAGAGATATAAAATACTTGGGAGTAAGGCTTAGCGCGTCGTATAAAACCTTGTATAAACTAAACTATATTTCATTACTAAATGAAGTAAAGGGCGAATTAAATGCATTAGAGAGGGGAACCCCATCGTGGATAGGACGTATAAACCGGGTAAAAATGATAATCGTACCAAAAATTTTATATAGATTCCAAATGATACCAATTAAACTCCCGGAAGCCTTTTTCAAAGTAATAAAAAGAATGATAACGGGATATATTTGGAGGAAGAAAAAACCAAGGGTGTCCCACGAAATATTAAGTAGAGATAAAAAGAAGGGAGGTTTGGGAGTTCCAGATATAAAGAGATATTATAAAGCAGTAATATTAGGGAGAATCTTTGATTGGACATTCAATTTAGAAAGGAAGAGTTGGGTAAAAATTGAGAATACACTTAGTGGAACTAATTTGAATAGAATAATATGGCTACCGACACAATATAGAGGATTAAGGGAGGATTTGAGTTTGTACACTGTAAACGTATTAAGGGAATGGGATAAAATACACAAAAATATGAAATGGGAATTTAACTCTATACTTATGCCACTAAGAAATACAGAATATTTTACACCAGGTAGAGAAGAGATAACAGGTAGATGGTTTATGAAGGAGGATGTCCAACTCAGAGATATAATGGGGAATGGGAAATTGAAGACCTTTAAAGAGTTGGAAAAGGAAAAGGGAAACATCTTCACTAGGTTAGATGAGTGGCGTTATTATCAATTAAAATGTTTCTGGGGAAATCTCCCAAAACCCCTGAGACCCAAAAAGGATTGGAATTTGTTTGAAAGGTTGTTAGATGCACGGGGTGATGGGAAACATGGAATAGCTAAAGTATATGGAATTCTCACAGAGTTGCACACAAACACTAAACCATTGCACATTGTGAATTGGGAAAGAGATATGGGGGTGGTATTAGATGAAGGAAAACAGAAAAAAATAAATAGATTAGTTCACGAAAATGTAAGCTTGAGAGATGTGGAATTAAATTATAAATGTTTGACAAGATGGCACATTGTTCCGAGTTTGGAGGGTAAGATAAATGCGGAGAGATCACAGCGGTGTTGGCGAGAGTGTGGGGAAGTGGGGACAGTTTATCACATTTGGTGGGAATGTCCAATGATTCAAATATTCTGGAAAAAAATAATATACTTAATAGAGAACATCACTGAAATGAACATCGGGTTAGATCCTGGGATGTGCCTGTTACACAGTTCAGAGCTATCAGTTAGTAAATATAAGAAATTAGGTTTGGGGTATTACTTGAACGCAGCAAAAAACCTGATCCCTAAGTATTGGAAGAAAAAAGAAATACCAAAAGAGGAAGAGTGGATAGAGAGAGTAAACTGGACTAAGGAGAGGGAGAAGACATATTATATTCAGGAAGATAAGATGGAATTATATCTCGCGAAATAGGAAAAATGGGAAAACTTTGTAACAAGTATGAGAAAGTGATAAGTAGAACGTCATAGAGAAACAACTGGGAAGGTTATGCTTGCTTTAGATACAAGACAAGGAATTGCAGAGTGGGGGGGGGAGGGGCTAAGGTTTTAAGAGGGGGGTAAAGGAAGAAATAAGAAATAATTGTATATTTATGATGTTTGAGATGTAATTGTCTATTCTTATTTTTCTATTGTTATTTCTGTGAAAATGATTAATAAATATTTAAATAATAAAAAATAAACACATGGCTGGAGGTAGACTCCAAGCTATGGCACATCGTAAAAAATCCTATCAAAATGAATAAAGGAATTTCCAAGCTTTATAAACTTTTACATTATGATCGCGATCTGTCCACGGTACTTAGCGTAGGCCGGTGGGAAAAGGATCTCCAAAGATCCTTTACAAGAGATGAGTGGGAGGAAGCCTTGAACAGCAGCTTGAGTATTTCTAAATGTACTAATCACTGGGATTGCTCCCTGAAAATAATGCATCGTAGCTACTTCACTCCATATAAATTATCTAAAATGTACCCTAACACATCACCACTATGTTGGAGAAATTGTGGCGGAGAGGGGAATATACTTCACATTTTGTGGAAGTGTCCTTGCTTGCAATCATTCTGGAGGGAGGTTTTCACACTTATTTCTAGGGTGTCAGGTACAGTTTCCCTTCCGGCCCCACACTTGGCCCTTCTTAACCTCAAGCTAAACCTTTTTTCTAGTAAATATAGAACAATCATAGGTCACATTCTTATCGCTGCTAGACTGGCTATTACTAGAAGATGGAAATCGTCGAATTCTCCTTGCATTTCAGAAGTCATCCAAAGAGTACAGACACACTATGTGTATGAGAGGGCTCTGGCGCTCAGTCATTACTCTACGGAGAAGTTTGATGCGAAATGGTTCCATTGGAAAGAATTATCTCTGCCATTCAATATTACTGTATAGAAATTACTGCAAGATTGCCATACAGGATAATACGTCAGCTTTGGTATCCTCTTGTTCATGTGGTTGCTCTTTCTTCACTCTTTTTCTCCTCCCTTTCCTTTCTTTCCATCTGGGTTCTGTTTTTTCTCCTTTTTTCTTTCTTTTTCTTCTCCATATTATCTATATGTATATATTTTGGAGGTCGGGTTCGGGTGGGCCCGCTCTGTCGGGTCTTATGTGAATAGATTCCACAAAGCGCTGTGCACATATGGTATGTTTTGTTTATGTGTGATCATATGCACTGGAAGTATAACCTCTTTACATCTGCTACCCTTGCTATTTTACACATATATTAGTCATGTATGTATGCTATAGTGCTAAGAAAAAGATGTGCTTAAATTCTAATCTGAACCTGCACTGTTGTTGATATATTTGTTTTTTTAAACTTATTAAAAAAGATTTGAAAAGGATAGAATAGAATAAAATAGAATAGAAAATAAAAGGATAGAATAAAACAGAATCAAATAGAAAGTAATAGAATACAATAGAATAGCATAGAAAATAACAGACAAATATAGAATGGAAACTAAAAGAATAGAATAAAAAATAAAGGAATATAATAGAAAAGAGTAAAATAAAATGAATACAGTCATCTTCCGAATTTCAAAATTGAAATTTTTTATTTTAAAATTCGAATTTCGGTTTTATTCATTCTATTCTATTCTATTTTTCTATTCTATTCATCTATATTATATTATTTCATATTCTATTCTATTCTGTACAGCAGGCCAAGTAGGAATCATCATCTTATTTCACTTTTATACCTTACTGTATTTATTGCAATATGTTTCCATTTCAATTTCTATTTTTCAAATGTTCTATTCTGTTCTATGTTATTCCTTTTCTATTCTATTCCTTTATTTTCTATTCTATTCTTTTTTCTTCTATTATATTCTATTAAGCAGCCTAAGTAGGAATCCCCTTATTTCACTTTTATACCTTATTTTATTTATTGAAATAAGTTTCCATTTCAAATTTGAATTTATTTTTTAATTCAAATTCATATTCTATTGTATTCCTTTATTTTATTTTATTTTATTTTCTATTCTATTCTGTTTTATTCTATTATATTCTATTAAGCAGCCTAAATAGGAATCCTCTTATTTCCCTTTTATACCTTACTTTATTTATTGCAATATGTTTCCATTGAAAATTTGAATATTTTTTTAATTCAAATTCATATTCTATTGTATTCCTTTATTTTCTATTCTATTCTGTTTTATTCTGTTCTATTATTTTATATTTTTTTCTATGCTGTTCTATTTAACTTAATTATTTTCTTTTAAATTTTCTATTCTTTTCAATTATGTTTTATTCTATTGTTTTCTATTCTATTATAGGTCTTTATTTTCTATTCTATTCTATTCTATTCTATTTTGTTTTATTCTATATTATTATATTCTGTTCTTTTCTATGCTATTGTATTCTATTATGTTTTATTCTATTCTATTCTTTTCTATTTAATTCTAGAAAGCAGCCTAAGTAGGAATAATCATCTTATTTCACTTTTATACCTTATTGTATTTTTTGCAATAAGTTTCCATTTCGAACTCAAATTCATTTTCCAATTCAAATTAATTTTCTATTCTCTTCCTTTATTGCTAGAATTTCTATTATATTCTGTTTTATTCTTTTTTTTTCTATTATATTATGTTTTATTCTGTTATTTTCTATTCTATCATGTTTTATTTTTATTCTCTTTTCTATTCCTTTATTTTCTATTCCATTCTGTTTTATTCTATTCTGTTATTTCTTTATTCCACTTTTTTTTCTATTCTATAGTATAAAGCAGTCTAAGTAGGAATCATCATTTTATTTCACTTTTATACCTTACTGCATTTATTGCAATTTCGAAAATTGGAAATAACAAATATATGAAACAAATCTAAATATACGAAATGAATTCCGAAACGAATCATTCTAACAGAACGAATATGACGAAATTAAAATATTAATGAACGAATTGGAAACTAAACTAATTTTTCCATCCTGCGCATCCCTACTGTCTTTCTATGCAAAAGAGATTTCAGACACAGATTTCATGAGTATTAGAAAACCAGTGCTACTAACCAGTGTTAAAAAAAGAAAAACAATAGCTGTTATCCCTACTAGAAGCCAGAAAATTCTAATACTCACTCATCTTGTCCCCTTCAGTTTGTGTCTTCGAGGCAGCTGCAGGCTAGAAAAATGCATCTGGTCAAAACAGAGACAAGGCCAAACAAAGATGTTGATATTCAACATAGCATAGGGCAAGGTTACTCATCAAAATATGAACATGTGCAAGTGCCAAGTTTCACAGAGCATTCCCTATTAAAAACAGGATTTTGAACTGTTACCCTGAACTGCTCACAAACCGTTCTTCTTCCAAATCTTTTATATGGCATGCAGGAGACCTCAAAAGGAGTTTTTGTATATGGGTTAAGGGTTTTGTATATGTTAGGGATATAATTCATTTTTATTTAGTGAGAAACTAAGCGCCTTCCCTTTACATGCAAAAAAGTGATATATACTACCTTACACAAACAGTGCATCTTCTGTGCAATAAAATATAAATAATTACTCAACCATTTAGTGTGCCAACAAAAAAAAATACAAAAAATGTTAGCTGCCCCTTGGAGTGAAAAATCACTTATTACAATATACTCAAATAAGGTATGCCGCTAAACATACATAATAGATAAACAATATTCCAAAAGTGATATAAATTAATGAGTCCAAAGTCAAGAACAAAAACAAGAACAAAAGTCTCACACCAGGTTGTAGATCAAAAACAATGCTGCATAATCCATAAACCGGAAGTGGAAGTGACATCACCAGATCCGAATGTGGCAGAATCGCGTCTAGCCACATCCGGGTCTGGTGACGTCATTTCCGCTTCGGGTTTATGGAACGCACGCCAACTTTCCTGTCGAGCGGTGCTAGTATCCTCCTGAGTGTATTAGTCCTGAGGATTGAGCACCAACTAATGTGAGTGCATATTTGGTATATTTTTAAAATAAACCTACTATACTATGAGCCATTTCTCCTTCTGATTCTTGCTAACCTTGGCTATGGAGTAAATTGGGAGACCGTTGAGAAGATATACACTGATGTTCCAAACTCTTGGGGACACAAAGTGCATTAGGCCTTCTTTTAATTAAGAGGTCATGGATGGTTGGTGAATGCAATATATTGCCTTATGGTGGTGGAGCACAAAGAATCTGCATGGAGCAATTTATTTGGCACCAGAAGATTATGCACCATTGTTTTTGATCTACAACCTGGTGTGGGACTTTTGTTCTTGTTTTTGTTCTTGACTTTGGACTCATTAATTTACCGTATTTTCCGGCGTATAAGATGACTTTTTGACCCTTGAAAATCTTCTCAAAAGTCGGGGGTCATCTTATATGCCGGTATAAGCCAGGGCAGCACTTTTTAGGGGGGCGGCGCTGTGATACTAATGATGGGGCATTATTCCTCCCACTGACACCAATGAAGGGGCACTATTCCTCCCACTGACACCAATGATGGGGCACTATTCCTCCCACTGACACCAACGATGGGGCACTATTCCTCCCCCCACTGACACCAACGATGGGGCACTATTCCTCTCCCCACTGACGGGGTACTATTCCTCCCACTGACACCAATGTTGGGACACTATTCCTCCCACTGACACCAATGATGGGGCGCTATTCCTCCCACTGACACCAATGATGGGGCGCTATTCCTCCCACTGACACCAATGATGGGGCGCTATTCCTCCTACTGACACCAATGATGGGGCACGATTCCTCCCACTGACACCAATGATGGGGCGCTATTCCTCCCACTGACACCAATGATGGGGCACGATTCTTCCCACTGACACCAATGATGGGGTGCTATTCCTCCCACTGACACCAATGATGGGGCATGATTCCTCCCACTGACACCAATGATGGGGCGCTATTCCTCCCACGGACACCAATGATGGGGTGCTATTCCTCCCACTGACACCAATGATGGGGCACGATTCTTCGCTCTGACACCAATGATGGGGCACGATTCCTCGCTCTGACACCAATGATGGGGCACGATTCCTCCCACTGACACCAATGATGGGGCACTATTCCTCCCACTGACACCAATGATGGGGCACTATTCCACCCACTGACACTAATGATGGGACACTATTCCTCACACACTGTCACTAATGATGGGGCACCATCATTGGTGTCAATGGGAGGAATAGTGCCTTCCCTGAGACAAGCACCGTCACAAGGTGTGCAGGTGGAAGGGGCATGTCAGCCTCCCTGTTTAATCCCCTCTGTCGTTTTATTGGTGTCTCCTGCTGTACAGCATCTTCATTTGCTAGGATGTAGGTGGCCCCTGGTGCAGAGCATCCTTGGTTGCTGGGACAGAGGTCACCATATTCATCATAACAGCCAATGGTGCTGTGCGGCAGGGGCCACCTGCATCCTACCAACAAAGGATTCTGTGAAACAAGAGCCACCTGCATCCTAGCAAAAATGGATGCTGTACAGCAGGGGCTTTCACTGTTGTGTGTTATACCTATTTGTAAATCCTGTCAGTCTGTTTTACAGTTGCAAGAAAAAGTATGTGAACCCCTTGGGATTACATTGAGTTTTGCATGAATTGGGCACAAAATGTGCTCTGAACGTCATCTAAGTCACAACAATAGAAGAACACAGTCTGCTGAACATAATACTACACAAACGTTAGATGTTGCCATGGTTTAATTGCACATCACATGTAAACATTCACAGTGCAGGGAGGAAAAAGTATGTGAACCTTTGGACTTAATAACTGGTTGACCCTCCTTTGGCAGCAATAACCTCAGCCAAACGTTTCCTGTAGTTGCAGATCAGACCTGCACAACGATCTGGAGTCATTTTGGACCACTCC
This sequence comes from Staurois parvus, assembly GCF_062004578.1. Lineage (NCBI taxonomy): Eukaryota > Metazoa > Chordata > Amphibia > Anura > Ranidae > Staurois > Staurois parvus. The sequence continues at coordinate 9,769,770 of NW_028318095.1, read as the reverse complement.
TCTTCACAAAACTGTTTCAGTGTAGCAATATTCTTGGGATGTCTGGTGTGAATCGCTCTCTTAAGGTCATGCCACAGCATTTCAATGGGGTTGAGGTCAGGACTCTGACTGGGCCACTCCAGAAGACGTATTCTGTGCTGTTGCAGCCATTGTTTTGTTGAATTACTTGTATGCTTTGGGTCATTGTCCTGTTGCATCACCCATCCTCTGCGGAGCTTCAGTTGGCGGACAGATGGTCGTATGTTTTCCTGCAAAATGTCTTGATAAACTCTGGAATTCATTTTCCCATCAATGACAACAATCCATCCAGGCCCTGAGGCAGCAAAGCAGCCCCAAACCATGATGCTCCCTCCGCCATGTTTCACAGTGGGGATGAGGTTTTGATGTTGGTGTGCTGTGCCTTTTTTTCTCCACACATAGTGTTGTGTGTTCTTCCCAAACAACTCAATCTTGGTTTCACCTGTCCACAGAATATTTTGCCAGTAGTGCTGTGGAACATCCAGGTGATCTTTTGCAAACTTCAAACGTGCTGCAATCTTCTTTTTGGACAGCAATGGCTTCCTCCATGGTGTCCTCCCATGTACTCCATTCTTGTTTAATGTTTTCCTTATTGTAGATGTGTCAACAAAAATGTTAGCATGTGCCAGAGATTTCTGTAGGTCTTTAGCTGACACTCTGGGATTCTTCTTTACCTCATGCAGCATTCTGCGCTGTGCTCTTGCAGTCATTTTTAAAGGACGACCACGCCTAGGGAGAGTAGCAACAGTGCTAAACTTTCTCCATTTGTAGACAGTCTGTCTAACCGTGGACACATGAACATCAAGGCTTTTGGAGACACTTTTGTAACCCTTTCCAGCTTCATGCAAGTCAACAATTCTTGATCGTAGGTCTTCTGAGAGCTCTTTTCTGCGAGGCATGGTTCACATCAGACAGTGCTTCTTGAAACCAGTAAACCCAAAACAGGTGTGTGTTTTTTAAGGGCAGGACAGCTGTCAGCAACACATCCAATATCATCACACTGATTGGAGTCAAGGTTGGCTCACTCCTGGCTCCAATTAGCTCTGGGAGAAGTCATTAAGCTAGGGCCTCACATACTTTTTCCTCCCTGCACTGTGAATGTTTACATGTTATGTGCAATTAAACCATGGCAACATCTAATGTTTGTGTAGTATTATGTTCAGCAGACTGTGTTCTTCTATTGTTGTGACTTAGATGACGTTCAGAGCACATTTTATGCCCAATTCATGCAAAACTCCACGTAATCCCAAGGGGTTCACATACTTTTTCTTGCAACTGTATATCAGTCATACCATGACCAGTAAAAAGACATAGGGGTAGAACAGGATAACTTGGACTTGCTGACACCCCCCCCCCCCCCCCCAAAGCACGCTCACTGAACAAGGGGCAATGACAACTAAGCTCTGCCCTCCTTCAATATTTATAACTCCCACAAATTGGGCTGTTATCAGGGAAGGAGCAGAGACACTGGAAAGTAATAACTAAAGAAGGGATTTTCTTTAAATGTTAATATCCTTTTATTGGAAACTAAGATGGGTATTTAAACATAAATGTGTGAACCTGTTTTCACATTTTTAATGCACATGAAATGTTATTTTAAAAAAAGAATTCTTTCAAATATGAAAGCAGAATTTTCACCTGAAAAAATAAAATAAAAGCCAGCAGCTACAAAAACTGTACAGTAGCTGCTAACTTTTAAAATACAGACACTTACCTGTCTCTCAGTCCAGCGGTGTCCTCACCACCGCTGGTTTCACTGGCCGTCTTCTTTCCCTGGCTCCAGCATCTTTAGTGTGGGCACCCGGATGTGACAGCTTGCGGCTTCACAGCTAGGTGCCCAATGCTCATTCGTGAGAAGCGCTGTGCTTTGTGACCTGTCATGTGTCCCAGAAGACTATGGGGAGGGAGGGGGGAGGACAACTTCTGCTTCCAATCACCTAGGCGATCGCATCGGAAGAGGGATCGGGTGCCTGTCAAATTCGGGTACCTTAATCGGGAGTGGGGGACAAAGCATTAAAGCATTTCTCTTTTGGGTGGAGATCCACTTGAACTTATAAAAACTTCTAACCATAACGTGTAGTAATACTGTATAGGTGAACCTGAGTAGACAGTCAGCTGGCTTTGGCCACAGCCTAGCGGTGAAAGTGGCAGAGAAGCAGTGGCCAGTGAGTAGCTGAATTCCCCGATTGGTTAAAATCTCTGCTTGGTCTTATGGGACACCATTTTGTGTCTGTTGCCCTGTTGAAGAGATTTCAAGTCACATCCTGAGAAGAAGTGGAGGTACTCACTGAGCCCAGGTTGTCCTAGACCTGTCCCCAGCTAGTGACTGGACAGTAAAAGTAGAAAGTAGAAGTAGCACAGTGATGATCTCATGCTTCTGTCACTCTAATGTGTCTTCCTATCAGCATTCTGCTTGTCAGCCAATATGCTGATTGGCTGTACTGGATTGTAGTTCTTCTTCCTGTCCCTCTCCAATTCTGCTAATTGGAGACTACAAGAGGCTGATTCCAGGTCATATTCAGGAACGTACACTGCTTGCAGTCTGTCTTTAATACCCTTAATGATGTATTCACAGACTCGGCTTATTTGAGTATTTCATGTGTAACTTATAGTACTGTATAACTAAAAGAAAAACTTTTTTTTAGTTTTGAATAGAGTGGAGAAAGACTAAAAAACTTGCCAGGTTTTTATTGCTGTCTGTGTCCCATCGGGAAGATTGACCCTCTCTATTTGTCATGTTTACCATTTTCACCAAAATTAAAAGTACATTAAAAATTTTGGGTTATCCCTAGAGTAGTAATAGAGGGTAAATTTCCCAATGGGGACACTAGTTCTGGTGCCCCTGGCAACAACCAGGGATTCCCTCATTTTGTAGGGATTTCTTATCACTTCCTGTTTTGGCTATGGGTCAGAAAGTAAAAGGAAATCTCCCATGGGAAAAAGAAGACAAAAAAACTACCAGGCGTTATAACCCTCCCTTACTCTATCCAAAATGAAAAAAAGTTTTGCCTTTAGTTCTACTTTAAGTCCAGCTTTAACCACTTCCTGCCCAGGCCAATTTTCAGCTTTCAGTGCTGTCACACTTTGAATGACAATTGGGAGGTCATGCAACACTGTACCCATATGACATTTTTAGCATTTTTTTTTCACAGAAATAGAGCTTTCTTTAGGAGGTATTTAATCACCACTGTTTTTTTTATTGTTTGCTAAATAAATGAAAAAGACTGAAAATTTTGAAAAACAAATTTTTTTCTTTGTTTCTGCTTGCAAATATATAATTGTTCTTTATAAATTTAGATCAAAATGCATTTTGCTACATTTCTCTGGTGACAATAACCCAAATCAGTGCTTAGTATTTAGTCTGTAAGAAACTATGGTATATACAGAATCTGAAAATCTAGCAAACCTGCTGTACTGACGGCCTAAATTCTTGAGGCCTGAAAATGCCAGGACATTAAAAATATCCCCCAAATGACCCCTTTTTGAAAAGTAGATAGTCTGAGGTATTTAGTAAGAGGCATGGTGAGTTTTTTGAAATTGTAAATTTTTTGTCACAATTTTTTTGAAAATGAAAAAATTAAAAAAAAATGTTTTTTCACAATTTAAAAACATTTGTACATACTGTCACCACTACAGTACAGCATCATCATATATCTGGTGTGGCGGAGATCAGGGACACTGAATGGTGACAGTAAGTAAAAAAAAAAAAAAGTTTTCAAAATTTTCAACATTTTTTTGTTTTTTATTACATTTTTCTATTTTTTACATACAGTGTTTTTTAGACACTATGATTGCCTATAATATGCATTCTTTTATTCTGAATGAAATTTTTTTTATTCAATGTTTACTATTGTAATTAGCTGTGATTGGCCACAGCTAATCACATGGTACAGATGGGCTGTGATTAATATTGTACCATGTGATCACTGTGACCAATCACAGAGCTGATCACAATAGTACACAATGAAAGGCATGAATCAAAGCCTTTCATTGTGTACAATTGTCATGTGATCTGCTGTGACTGGCCACAATGATCACATGGTTTCGTCAGCGGGCCGGTACAGTGATCTGTCTTTGGCTGTGTCTGGTGGACACAGCGGGTAACGGATCGCGCCGAAGTGCGTCCTGTGGAGCGCGTGCAAGGCATGATCCAGGGAGGATGTCATATGACGTCCTCCCAGGACAATAAGGCTCCCACCCAGCCATCACATTACAATAGGCCGAGTAGGAAGGGGTTAAAGAAGCACCAAGCCTTCCACACTCTATTCCAAAAATGTAAAGTGATGCTGTCATTATGGAATCCAAACTCAAAGTTGTATACTTACCTTTTTGGTGTGTAGTGAGATTTTGATGTTAAGACATATTTCATAGTATTGATATTAATCAGCATATGCATTACTATTAATATTCATATTATGCAGCAGGTAAGTTACTTATGCAGGCCATGGACGGTTCCTTTATTGGCCGAATTTTCATCCAAAAGAATAATCGGCCGATATTCGCACTGTTAGTGGGACAATGCCGTCGGCCGATTTTCGCGGTTCCTCCTTTCTTTTATCGGTCATGCTGGAAAATTTACGAAAAATGGCCGATTTTCATAATCATTGGTGGCAACAGAACTACCGATTTTTCATTTTTCGGCCAAAAATTCAGCCAATAAACAAACCGTCTATGGCCTGCATTAGTCTTGGAGTCGGCAGAGCATCTCACAATAAATATATACAGTATATTCCACAGCTAAGCTTTAGTTGAACTCTTGATTACCAGGTTAATGGTGACCGTGTTCTTCAATGAAGTGAACTCAAGACTTCTATGCCTGTAGTGAGTACAGGCATTAACAAGTGAACAGAAAGCTGTGTTGCTTGAATTTCTTTGACCCTGTTGAAAGAAAGTATAGTTTGAATAACAATATACTGTATATTTGGTATAAGGGTATGTTCACACTGCCCAGGTGCTACAACACTGCATGCTAAGTTGTGGTCTTTTTTGACAGGTAGTGATAGATTCGCCAGATTGACTTACTATGGGTTGTAAGGGCAAATTCTGTAAAAAAAAAAAGTGTTGCATCACCCTAAAATCCATACCAGACCCTAATCAAGGGAAATAATCTAATATTGATTTTGGTAGAGAATGAGCGCTGCTTTGTTTTCTGTGGGAGGAATTTATCTGAAGATACTGCCCCCTCCCCCCCCAAAATGAATGAGTAAGGGATCATTCACCTTACCCATAGGTACTCATTCACAAAAAAAGGAATGTAAATAAACACACCACAAGGTTAAAAAAAGTCCTTAAATTAAAAAACCCAGCTTCAATCACATAGTCCAGCTACTGTATGTAGATTACATCACTCGTGATGAGCGGGGAACCCTGACAACCCTGAGCAAGGAACGCTGAAAAAAACCCATGCTGACCCACGGACACATGTTCTCACAATGACCAAGAACCTGAACCCAATCCCTGTTAATGGGCATTAGTATACTCAATATACAGTATAACTTATAGTTTAATATATTATTCATCATTCTGATGGAAACATTATGCATTTAAAGGTTTAACTATATTTACTGTATACACAAATATTACATCAATGCCAGGGAGATAAATAGTGAGTTGTCACAACATCCCACCAGTACTGAACATCAGCATATGGCCCTCAGGACAAATACAAAATGTGTCAGATTTTTAAGGTATATGATCCCTCAAAAGAACCATCCATACACAGACATAATAAAATCCAATGGATATTGTTACAGCTTGACCAATCATGAGATTGGTCATATTAACCACTTAAATACCAGACACTTTCACCCCCTTCCTGCCCAGGCCAATTTTTAGCTTTTAGCACTGTCACACTTTGAATGACAATTGCTCGATCATGCAAAAATGTACACATATGAAATTTTTATCATTGTTTTTCACACAAATAGAGCTTTCTTTTAGTGGTATTTAAAACATCACTGAGTTTATTTTTTGCTAAATAAATGGAAAAAGACAGAAAATGTTGAAAAAAAAAACATGTTTTTCTTTGTCTCTGTTATAAAACTTTGCAAATAAATAATCTCTTTAAACAAATTTAGGCCAAAATGTATTACATTTCTTTGGTAAAAATAACCCAAATCAGTGTACTGTATATTATTTAGTCTATCTTATTATTGTATATAATTTAGTATATACAGTATATCTGAAAATCAATCCTGATGTACTGACACCATCTCATTTCTGAGGCCTGAACATGCCAGGACAATACAAATACAAAATGACCCCTTTTTGGAAAGTAGACAGTCCATAGTATTTAGCAGGAGGAATGGAAAGTTTTTTTAATTGTAATTTTGTGTCACAATTTTTGAAAAATTAAGAAATTAAAAAAAATGTGGGTTTTTCTTCACACTTTTTTTAAAATAATGTCACCAGTGCAGTACAGCATCATCATATAAATGGTGTGGCGGTGATCAGGAACACTGAACAACTTGTCAGAAGTGGTTCATGCTAATAGCAGAGAAATGAAGCAGCAGGCAGAAAGGGATATGTTTTGTTCATATTGCATGTCTGTGCAATACAACCACTTTAACCACTCAACACCCGCTAACAGTACTACCAGCGGGCAGCACAGTCAGGCTGGCCCACGTACTGGTAGGTTGCCCAGCACATGTGCACTACCACAGCCCCATGGGACATGCAGTGGCGTGATCCCGTCACTGCTATGACCCATGGACACAGCAGATCACAGCACTCTGTACCCATATAGGTTGATGGTTATGATTGGCCATAGCAATCATATGATTACAATGTAATCATGACTGCTTGGTTAGTGTTGTGAAGTTGTGATTGGCCCACAGCTATCACATGATACCTGACACCCCATCAACAGAAAGTAAGCTGTCATGAATGGAAAGCCATGGCATGTTAACTATTGCTCATAACAGTGAACATCACTGTTAAAAGCAATAACAGTGTTAAAAAGAAGTAAATCTTTAAACTTACTGTCACCAGTAAGTATTGCAGTGCTGTACAGTACTGTACTGGTGACCGTGGGTAAAAAAACTAATTTTATTTCATAACTTCATCTTCCATAAAAATTGGGACAAAAAAATACAACAGAAAAAATAACTCACAATGCCTCTTACTTTCCAAAAAGGGGTCATTTGAAGGGTATTTGTACAGTCCTGGCATTTTAAGGGCCTCAAGAAATTAGATCAGCTGTCAGTACATTAGGACTGATCAATTTCTTAAATATACAGTATATCCTATAGTTTGTGGACTCTATAACTTTCACCCAGTTTAAATAATATACACTGATTTGTGTTATTTTTACGAAAGAAGTGTAGTAAAATATATTTTGTCCTAAATTTGTGAAGAAAGATTATTTATTTGCAAATTTTAAAACAGAAACTAAGAAAAAAACATGTTCGCTTTTTTTATAGAATAATATTGTATTAAGAAATATGGCACATTGACGGTAACAACAACAATGCTAGAAGAAAACGTGGGTTTTTTTTAAAATTTTGGATATTTTTTATCTATATAATAAAAAATAAACAACTCAGTGGTGATCAAATACCACCAAAAAAAGCTCTATTTGTTTGAATAAAATGCAAAGAAATTTAAGTTGGGTACAGTATTGCATGACAAAGCAATTACCAGTTGAAAATGCGCAGTGCTGAATAGCAAACAATGCCCAGGTCTTGAAATGGGGTAAAACTTTCTGGAGGTCAAGTGGCTAAAAGAAAAACAATAAAAACATACAGAATGTATAACCCCTACTCCAATACATCTTCATCCGCAGCATAACCTGAATCCCATATACTCCACTCAGGAATGGCTATAATTGTAACTTTGCAGGCAGTTGCGGCAGCACGTATGCTCCACCCAGCGTGTTTATGTGTTATTTCTGTGTTATAACAGGAGCGGGGTATAACAGGTTACTTAAAGATGATGCGGTATGTCAGCATGAGAGACCCCTGAAGACATACATACCTTTGCATGAAACCCGGTGGGTGGAGCTTACATGCTGATGTCACACCACCACTTCTGGTTCGGAACTCCGACCATGCTTGTGAGTTCAATCGCACTTGTTTGCTTTTACCTAGGTGGATATATTTTATTTTTAATACATTTTTCTTTATATGGTTTATATGGGGAGCACTTTCCTCATGCAGTAACTGTTGCCCCCTGGTGGAGAGGAGTGTGAAAGCCTGTGGGTGCATGAAGGGGACTGTAGCTGAAATGTGAAAACAGGGACCATAAAACCTAATTAAACGCTGTCTGCTGCTGATGTTTGCAGCTCACTGCCTGATGAGTGCATATTGGTGGAGGTGTGGTTACACTTCTATTCAGGTTTTAAATATAACCACAGCAATTGTAATTGGGACTATAAGTGTACCTCCCAAGGTATAGCACAAAAAAAAGAAAATATCAATACATAAAAACCATAATTTATTATTGCTATATACATATATTACAAACATGATAAAAGATTTTAAATCTTAAAAATGAATAATGTAAAATGTCTGTTTGTGATATGTATATGGAAATAATAAATTATGGTTTTTATGTATTGATATTTTCTTTTTTTTTTGTGCTTTACCTAGGGAGGTACAATAGTCCCAATTACAATTTCTGTGATTATATTTAATATCTAGGGATGGTATCTCTGGAGGGAATATTAACCCCATATAAATCCTCCACATATGTCTTATGACTTTACGTGTATTCAGGTGCGGCCATCTACTTGGCACATCTGAATAATTTGGTGGTAGAATAATAAAGACACACTGTAATGAAATATTGTAATATGTATTTATTTATTTATACATTCATCTACAGATAATGAGGCATAAATAAATTGGTGGAACCTTTTATTGAAAGTGTTACTAAACCCACAACAGTAGAATCAGTCTGTATATGCAGTAAAGCATACTTGTTATACTCACTGTGGAATTGTGTTTTTTTTTTCCTTGGGAGAATGCATGTGATCAGCACAGGGCCAATCAGCACTTCCCAGACAGAGGTAAGGGGTTTTGCATCTTCCTAGAGCAGAAAAAAAACTCCTCCTACAAGTTTTAGGTAGTGCTTGGCTGAACACTGATAGAAGTCACAAGACTGCTCTAACTTCTTTTGAGAAAAGCTATTTAGCAGTTTATATTTACTAAAATAGTTGCACATGTTCTGTGTACTGTGGGAGACCAGATATATTGAATTCAGAGTCCTGTGTTTAGGAACACTTTAACCACTTCTTCAGGACCGCCTGCCCACATTGTACTGTGGATGGGTGGCTCATACAGGCACAGTGACATACCTGTACCTCACTGCCCAATTCTGGGATCAGGGCATGCAAGTGCCCCCACCCCCTTCCCACACAACAGCGAGAAGGAACAAAAAGATTTTTAGTGAAAAGCAGCACAAAATACACACATTAACACTTGTTAGGCGCACACTTAAACGCTTGATTACCCCAAGATGTTAACCCCTTCCCAGCCAATGTCATTAGTACAGTGATGGTGTATAGTATTATCATTGATCACTGTATTAGTGTGACTGATTATGTCAATTCCCACCCAGGGTCAGTGTCAGATTGCCCACCACAATGTCACAGTCCCACTGTAAGTCACTGATCACCGCCATTACTAGAATAAAAAAAATAAATAAACATTCCACTATATATACACTGCTCAAAAAAATTAAAGGAACACTTTTTAATCAGAGTATACCATCAAGTCAATTAAACTCCTGGGATATTGATCTGGTCAGTTAAGTAGCAGAGGGGGTTGTTAATCAGTTTCAGCTGCTTTGGTGTTAATAAAATTAGCAACAGGTGCACTAGATGGGCAACATTGAGACGACCCCCAAAACAGGAATGGTTTTAAAGGTGGAGGCCACTGACATTTTTTTCCTACTCATCTTTTCTCACTGTTTTTCACTAGTTTTGCATTAGGCTAGGGTCAGTGTCACTACTGGTTGCATGAGGTGATTCCTGGACCCTACAGAGGTTGCACAGTCAGTCCAGCTCCTCCAGGATTTTGAGAAGATTTGCTGTGTCTCCCAGCACAGCCTTTAAGAGCATGGAGGAGATTCCAGGAGACAGACAGTTACTCTAGGAGAGCTGGACAGGGCCGTAGAAGGTCCTTAACCCATCAGCAGGACCGGTAGCTGCTCCTTTGTGCAAGGAGGAACAGGACGAGCACTGCCAGAGCCCTACATAATGATCTCCAGCAGGCCACTGCTGTGAATGTCTCTGACCAAGCAATCAGAAACAGACTTCATGAGGGTGGCATGAGGGCCCGACGGCCTCTAGTGGGCACTGTGTTCACTGCCCGGCACCATGGAGCTCGATTGGCAATTGTCATTGAACACCAGAATTGGCAGGTCTGCCACTGGCGCCCTGTGCTTTTCACAGATGAGAGAAGGTTCACCCTGAGCACATGTGACAGACGTGAAAGGGTCTGGAGAAGATGTTATGCTGTCTTTAACATCGTTCAGCATGACCGTTTTGGTGGTGGGTTAGTGATGGTCTGGGGAGGCATATCCATGGAGGGACGCACAGACCTCTACAGGCTAGACAATGGTACCCTGACTGCCATTAGGTATCGTGATGAAATCCTTGGACCCATTGTCAAACCCTAGGCTGGTGCAGTGGGTCCTGGGTTCCTCCTGGTGCACGACAATGCCTGGTCTCATATGGCGAGAGTATGCAGGAAGTTCCTGGAGGATGAAGGAATTGATACCAGTGAATGGCCCCCACGCTCGCCTGACCTAAACCCAATAGAACACCTCTGGGATATCATGTTTTGGTCAATCCGACGCCGCCAGGTTGCACCTCAGACTGTCCAGGAGCTCAGTGATGCCCTGGTCCAGATATGGGAGGAAATACCCCAGGACACCATCCGTCGTCTCATTAGGAGCATGCCCCGACGTTGTCAGGCATGCATACAAGCAAGTGGGGGCCATACAAACTACTGAGTACCATTTTGAGTTGCTGCAATGAAATTGTAGCAAAATGGACTAGCCTGCTGCATCATTTTTTCATGATTTTAGAGGTGTCTTTGATGGAAATGAAAATTATCAACCGGGGGGGGACGTGGCCGGCCACGGACGGAGATGGCTGCAGAGTAGGAGAGCTCTGAGAGCCACAGAGCATAGCAGCTTTCTAACGTGATGATCATCAGCGGGGACACCCGCTACTCTTACCGCTGTCTCCCTGGTAACGGAGGGCACTGTTCCCGGCGATGGGGAAAATAAAAATAAAGGAGAAGCCCCGCAAACTGACGGAGTTCTTCACTCCGGCGGGTCCCCCCTCCTCCCAAAATGGTGCTGGTCCCTGATCTTCTCTGGATCCACAGGGACACAAGGAGGGAGACAGACACACTCCCCCTACACTCGTCCAGCACTGCTTCTCATATAGTGCTGCCAGACTCTGCAGAGAGAACACCAACAAGCAGCCCTCAAAAAAACAAGCAAAGAGTCTCACCAGATGAGCAACATGTGGGTGAGCATTTCCAAGATTCATTTTTTCAAAATACTACTAGAGAATTTATAGAACATCTGGAGGACTATCCTGCAGAAAATATGCGACTTAATGCTGCAGTAATGAAAGATATGTTACTTACTCTTAAAGGATCCCTGCATAAAGATATGATGAGCTTTGTGACACAAATCAATGCAGAGGGGGAAAATCTGGGAGAGAGGGTGGCACATGTGGAAACTAAAATGGGCGCCTTTGCCATCACTCATAACGAATTAGTGGATGCCCATAACGAGGCTGAGGAAGACTTGAAAGCCTGAAAATGGCGGATTTGGAGGACCACTCCTGTAGAAATTATATGAAGTTTAGGGGGATTGGTGAAAATACTCCTGTCACAGACCTACGCAAATTTATTCAGCAAATGATATCTTCATTGTTGCTGCACACTCCGAATAGGGAGGTTGTTGTGGATAGGGCCCATAGACCGCCAAAACCCTCTTTCCTCCCGGACCATGTGCCTCATGATGTGATAGCACACATCCATTTCTAACATGTGAAGGAGGAATTGATGCTATTTGCGTGGAAGTCCAATCCACTCCCTGCGCCCTATAGTGTTCCTAGATCCTACTATTCCCAATTATACAACCTTAAAGATGACCCTTCCACTCCCCAACCCACACCAGACTTGATCAATCAATTTCTGCATAAATTATCTTTATCCACCTTAGATCATCAAAAACTGGAAGGTCTCAACCAACCCATCTTAGAAAGTGAAATCAAAGCGGCTATTACAGCATTACCAAAAGGGAAATCACCGAGAGCTGACGGTTTTTGAAATGACTACTATAAGGAATTCCGATTTCCAATCCATATTAGTACCCCATCTCAAATGTACATTCGATGAAGCTATACTTAAGTCTATCACTAAAAAGTTAGTTACTAAAGAAATGTTCCAATAAATACATCACTTCTATTATACCAACATCATTGCGCCAATGTAATAAAGAGAGGAAATACACTCACTGGATGCTGCTATTATTAAAAAACTCAAAATAATAATAAACATGTGAAAAATATAAATGTGAAAAATATACAAATCACAAATAATATACAAATCTAATTATTATTTGTGATTTGTATATTTTTCACATTTTTATTATACTTAAGTCTACTTTTCCGTCGGAAATGTTAAAAGCTATCATCGTCACTTTACCTAAACTGGGGAAAACTCCGGATCGTCCTCAAAATTTCAGACCCATTTCTATACTAAATACTGATCTCAAAATATATGCCAAAATTATAGCGACCCGCCTTCTTAGTATATGTCAGGGAATGGGAAGATTGCCGCGGCGTTCGAATCTGCACATGCGTAGAATCCTGACAAAACATACAGGCAGGCACTAGGACCCAGGCACGCCTGTCACCAATGACGGCGCCGGGCAGGCACTAGGACCCAGGAGCGCCTGTCAGGAGTCGGGCGGGCTATTTAAACCCAGCTCTTGCAATGCTCAAGTGCCGTATGGTCTTACCTGTTTCCTGAAGTTCCTGTTTAGTAGATTGTCTTGTTGCCGACCCTGCCTGACCCTGATTTGCTGTCTGTCTCCTGTTCTGATCCCTGGCTTGTCTGACCATTCTCCTGCTTAACCCTGCACGTTCTGATCCCCTGTTAACAAACCCGGCTTGTGACCTGTTTATTCCTCTGCCTGCTGATTTTGTACCACGCCGCCACCACTGTTACCGACCCGGCCTGCCCAATGCTGCTCTTGTGACCTCCTCACATCAGACTCTCACCTGCTATACACCTCCAATGGTGCTTCTACCACAGCTGGGTGAACCCAGGGGCTGCGACCTGGTCTTGGCCTGCTCCAAGTCCATCCCCACCATCAAGGGCCCTGGTGAACAAGCAGGTAGGGACTTAGATTCCGCGCCTTGGGGGAATCCGGTCTGTGGAGCGCTACAGGATCCCTGACAGTATAACTCCTCTTTTGATTTGGGCTGACCAAATGGGCTTTGTCAAGGGCAGACAGGCAGCGGGTACACACTTGATGCATTTAATCGAATCTCGTGGGACACAAGCGTTGTTCTTGGCTTTAGATGCCAAGAAAGCTTTTGACCAGGTTCAATGGCAATACTTGGAAGCTACTTTAAATAAATTCGGTATAAGTGGCTATATAAAATTGGCTATTATGGCATTATATACCATTCCCACCGCACAGGTATTTACATCCAATGCCCTATCGCAACCTTTCAGCATTACAAATGGCAGAAGGCAGGGATGCCCACTGTCTCCCATTATTTTTCCTTAGTGATGGAACCATTAGCAACTGCGATAATAGATAATCCACAAATCTCAGGCATCCATGCGGTGGATACCTACCATAAAATTGGTCTATTTGCTGATGATGTCATACTTACTGTCACTGATCCCACAAAGTCCCTCACAGAAATTTCATCTTTCTTGAAATCTTTTAGTGCAGTATCCTATTATAAACTAAATATTACAAAATCATGCACCCTACCAATAGCCATACCGCAAGCTCATTTAAAAGAGCTCAAAGCTAAATTCTCCTATAGTTGGACCCATAAGAAACTAGATTACTTAGGCACCTGTATATCTTCTCCAATTGTTTACACATTTAAAGATAACTACGAAAAATTATACCAGTCAGTTCTCTTGGAGTTACAGAGACTCGATACATTTGAAATCTCATGGATAGGTAGAATAGCGGCTTTTAAAATGATGATTCTTCCCAAAATATTGTACTACTTTTGAACTATTCCAATTGTTATCTCTAATGCCTACTTCAATAAACTTGAAGTGGCAATTAGAACTTATATATGGCAGGGGAAGAAACCGAGAATCTCATTCTTGGCCCTCACCAAACATAGATTCAAAGGGGGGATTGGTCTTCCTGTGCTATCCATGTATTATTATGCATCTATTTTGGACCAACTTTCAGAGTGGCTCACCAACTCAGACAAATTATGGGTACAAATTGAGAAATCGGTAGTTCCCAACAGAAATCTTAGGGCTTTATTGATAGCTAAATCTGCCAAATCCAAACTCCTTAATACGTTTCTTCCATCTATCGCCGCCTCCCTTGATGCATGGATGTATGGCGTACATAAACTAAACTCCTCCTCCCCTAAGATTCATATAGATTTGCTAAAATCTACCCTAATGTGACCCCTCTGTGTTGGAGGAACTGTGGAGAAGAAGGTAATATTCTTCATATCTTATGGGCGTGCCCTTACATACAAAATTTTTGGCAGGAGGTCTTTGCGCTTATTTCACATGTGTCTGGAATGATAACTAGCCAAGCACCCCATCTTGCGCTACTCAATATCACCTTACACCTGTTTCCAGTGAAGTTTAGAACAATTGTAGGCCACTTACTTATCGCCGCAAGAATGTCCATCACTGCTGCATGCAGGTCGGTGAATATCCCCTCTATTCTGAAAGTGATCCATAGAGTTAATTCAAATTACATCTGCGAAAGAGCTATGGCTCTTCAATGCCAACACATGGGGAAATTTGATCTGAAATGGTCTGGCTGGATAGGAAGGTTTATGTCCCAGGATATGACTATCTGAGTATACAGTCTTGTATCTCGTGCTGTCTCTTTGGTGCACCTGTACTCTAGTCTTATCTCTCTCTATCGGCTTCTTTCTTTATCTCTTTGTTTACCCTTCTTATTTTTTCTTCTTGAGTTTTTGTATATCTATAGTAAGCACTATGTATGCAACATATGCCATAAAGGTCTATTAGTCTGATATCTGATAACTGATATTGCAAACATTGACCGATTTCTATGTATATATACTTGTAGGCCTAAGGGCCATTTTATAAATGCTTTGCTAGATCTATGAGCGTATTAGCGCCATGGTGCTGAGACATGTTTATGTATACTTTCTGCCTTGATATACCCTTGTTATTGTTATTGTAACTGTGTTACGAAAAATTAATAAAAAAGATTTGAAAGAAAATTGAAAGAGGACTGAATGCAAACAATGGGGCATCCCTACGTTCCTAACACATTACCCAGTCCATATCAATATGGATATCCAGCATGATATTTTCCCCCATTGAGATTTGATGTGTTTTCAAAGTGTTCCTTTAATTTTTTGAGCAGTGTACCATAGTTTGTAGACACTATAACTTTCACATAAACCAATCAATACAGACTTATTGAGATTTTTTTTACTAAAGACATGTAGCAGAATGCATTTTGGCTTAAATTTATGAAGAAATGTGATTTTTTAAATGTTTTTATTAGATATGTTTTATAACAGTAAGTAAAAAATACTGTTTCTTTTTCAAAATCTTTTGGTCTTTTTTTGTTTATATAATAATAAAAAAAACAGTGATGATCAAATACAACCAAAAGGAAGCTCTATTTGTGTGAAAAAAATTATACAGATTTCATTTGGGTACAGTGTTGAATAAACCGCACAATCACCAGTTAAAGTAGCACAGTGCTAAATAGCAAAAAAAGGGCCTAGTCACGAAGGGAATAAAACCTTTCAGAGCTCAAGTGGTTAAATGTACATATATGTTGAGGCACAGTTGGGTATATTATATTTACAAAATTGTAATTTTTCACTTGAAAAATTTAATTTTGATGTTCACGTTTTTGGTGCTGCACATTCCATACGGCTTACAGTGTGAAGTTTATGTATACTGACTTTAAATTCTTGCAGCTTTTGGTTTCCTAGTGCTAATTTTCTGCTTGTGCAACGCGTTTGTTAAAAGGTGAAGGGACCTTTTCCCTGCTGAAAACGCAGGCAGAGCAGTCCATTCAAATGAGTGGGCTGCCGTGCCCACGCACCTGTGGCACGCAGACCCACATATATGTGAGCCGGGGCTTAAAGCTCAAAAAATACATTTCTTTACTATTTTGGGTCAGTTTTCCTTTGATAGGGAAAACAAATCAGAAGAGAATTTACCACCAAATGAAGGTCTAATTTGTCTTAAAAAAAACAAGGTATAATTCACCTGGATACACTGCATTATTGAATAGGTATGTATAGTTGTACTAATATATACCAAAGTTGCACAACTGGTTTCAGGAATTAAGGTTTGTTTTGACCTTCGTCCAAGTTTATACACCCTCCATAGTTCGTCATCAGGGTGCCTGCTATGTTTATGAAAAAAAGCTTTAGCAATAGATACACTTAATGAAACCTGAATAAGTTTTCACTGTTTATTTTTTTCACTGGCTGTGAGTGGCTCAGAGTCAGGTTTCTGAATGCGAAAGGCTCCTTTGCAGTTTTCCGCAGTAGGTATTGGATAATAGATATACTTAACCACTTGCCCTCCAGAAGGTTTTACCCCCTTTATGACCAGGACATTTTTCTGCTATTCTGCACTGTGCTACTTTAGGTGGCAATTGCACAGTCATGTAACTCTGTCCCCAAATGAAATGTATAGCTTTTCTTTCAAACAAATAGAGCTTTCTTTTGGTGGTATTTGATCACCACTGGGTTTTTTATTTTTTATTAAAAAAAGACTGAATTTTCTAAAATAAATTCCCAATATTTTCTACTTTCTGTTATAAAACAAATCCAATAAAAAAAAAATAAAAAAACCTCACATTTCAACATAGGCCAAAATGTATTCTGCTACATGACATTGGTATAAAAATTCCCAATTAGTGTATACTAATTGGTTTGTGTGAAAGTTATAGAGTCTGCAAACTATGGTGTATATATTTGAAAATTGATCAGTTCTGGTGTACTGACTGCCTATCCCATTTTTTAGGCTCTAAAATGCCAGGACAGTACAAATACTCTTTTTTGGAAAGCACAGTCTGAGGTATTTAGTGAGAGGCATGGAGAGTTTATTGAAGTTGTATTTTTTTCCCACAGGTGTTTGGAAAATTAAAAAATTAAACAAAATTTGTTTTTATTCACATTTACATACCATCACCAATACAGTACAACATCATCATATGACCAGTGTGGCAGTGATTAGGGACATTGGCTGATGACAGTATGTAAAAAAAAAATTTTTTTCAATTTTTTTTAAACTCTTTTTTTTACATCCTGTCATCAGGGGTGATCAGAGATTTATTTTTTTATGTTGTTATTGCTTATGCAGTGATGATCACTGTGTAAGCATTAGTTTTAGCTGTCAAGAATTGGTTTCCCATTCATGCACAGCTTGTTTGTGGTTGTAATCTGTGATTCACAAGGTATAGTTAGCTAATCACACAGTACAGGGAGCCAGGTACCACGTGATTGCTGTGGGCCAATCACAGATTACAACAGTAAGCAAGCTGTTCATGAATTGAATCATATAAATCATATATATCATGCCACTGCATTTGGGTTTTTTTTAGCATCCTATTACCTTATTCCTGAGGTGCTGTTGTGTGGGCCCACTTTTTTCTGCAGGGAAATATCCTTGGTAGGGGCTTCTATTACATTGCTGATGTATGCTCTCTGCAGCATGAGTCTTTTTTTCTGCACAGCCCTGATTGGTGCTGTGCCAGTCACATGATGATGAAAAACCAGTTTTAGAAGATCAATTCACATTAAATGTTAAATATCAAAAAACTGTTTTACATTTCCCTATAAATCTTTACTGAACACCAGATGTGTATTTTGTGTGCATTAATATGGTGTAGGAAGAGTCAAAGATGATTGACACTAGCTTTCTTTTTGTTCAGATGGCATCTGTATCCAAGGCTCTGTTTTAACTTTACAGTTATAAGCAGTTGCATTTAATATATAATACATTTAATACTGATTTACATTAAAGCTAAGTTTTTTTGTAAGTTTCTTAGTCAATGTAATCAATCAGCATACTATATCCCAACTCCATAGTGTTTAGCAATAGGAAAACATGGAGAAGGGAGGGAGGGGAGTGTCATTTATCATTGTGTATACACCTACATGTGTGACTCTATAGTCACATGGTCTGCACAGATAAGGACAAGGAGGAAATGAAGAAGGGAACTAAAACTGGAGCATGCTCAATAGATGACAACAGCTGTTCTACACAATCTCGGCCTGCAATGGGGACACCGAGAAGATGGGAGGGACAGCTGAAGGCAGGATCAATTAGGTATAGTTCTGTCATATTACAAGTAATGAGAGTTTTTCATAGTGTCATAGACACTTTAATGATTTCCCACCCACACCATAGCCGAAAGACAGCTATAGCGCAGTTATCTAGTTCTGGTAGGGCATCTATAGACTTCCTCCCAGAACCATGCCCCCCTGCGTGCCCCCAGGGCACACTCTGTGATTGCTGTGGACACAGCTGATCATAGGTCAAGGTAAAGAGCCAATCACATTGGTCCTTTACCATGTGAACAGCTGTGTCCAATCACAGCTGATCCCATGTAAAAAAATGCAGATTATCGGCATTTCCTTTCCTCACACGCTGTCACTGTGTAAGGAAAGCCGATAACTGGCAACCCTGTAGCACACGTTTACACTGATAAGCAGGGCATTGATCATCAGTGCCCTGATTGTCAGTGCACTCCCATCAGTGCCCATCAGTGCAGAAGATCAGTGTCCACCATAATGGGATATGCAGTCTTTAGAAATGGAAAGTAAAAAGCAGAGGAGACGCTGCATAGAATGCAGGGAATCCAGGCAGTTGTGGGAAGAAAAGATTAGCAGACAGGCAGAACTCACATAGTTAAGAGAATTTTCAAGTAGCTTATATTGTATTGTCAATAATAACTATTGTTTGAATTAATATTACAATGCTGATGTTTTAAAATGAAAGTTTATTCTGAGACTATCGGTTTCCTTTTAATTTTGTACATGACAGCACTATAACTGTATGATGATGACCAAAGCATTCTGTATATTAAATTTCATGTTTCTTTTTTGTACCACTTACACGTCAAAAAATAATAAGAAAATAAAGTTTTGTTTTGGTGGCTAGTGTAGGGAATAGTTAAAGACTTTCAACTGGTCTGTATCCTGTTGATGAAACCAAACAGGAAGTGCATAGCTGCCAACTGTTAACTGTTCTTCATTTGGAAGGACTGTTTTTCTTTTCGAATGAAATCTTTTTTGTCTGATGTAAAGGCGTATAAACATTTATACTAATGTAAATGCACTACAGAAAATAATTCATTCAGACTCTTCCACTTAAGTCCCCAGGCCCTTTTCTCTCTAAATCTCCTTGAGACCCACAGCAAATTGTTTTTGGCTTTGGTGATGTCTTGATTCTGCACATTGTACCTTTTAGTGTTTGTATGTACCCCAACGTGTTACACATCAAATTTTTCTGGACAGATAGTGATTTAATTTGGTAATATACATTTTAATACTTATATTTTTATTTCCATGTTTTTTATTGGAGAAAAATAGTAGAAAATTTGAATGAATACATTTTTTCTGTAATGGTTTCCAGCACAGCACTTAGGTAATTTGTGCATCTCCACATGTTGACCCCCAAAAACCCCAACAAAGTCTGCTGATTAAAAATATGCACATTTTATGGAACAGCAGAATTGTAAAACTCAAACTGAACATATGGTGTAAACTTTACAAGCTTTACTAACCTTTAGATAGTAAATTGCGATGCATGCAGGGCTAAAAAAAAAAAAAATGATTTGCACAAATGGTAGTTTATCATTACAGTGGAGTTCCAGCCTTTTTAGTGTTTATTAAAAGTCAGCAGCGACAAAAACTGTAGCTGCTGACTTTTAATAAACACACACTTACCTGTCTCAGGGTCCAGTGAAGTTCTCACCCACGCTGTCCCTTCTCCCTTTCTCTCTGCCACGGCACCGGCAGCTTCACAGCCTGGTGCCCACTGCTCGTGCGCGAGTCAAGCTGCACCTCCTAATTGGTCTGGCAGTCTCCTGGGACCTGTGAAAGTTCCCAGGAGACTGCAGGAGGGCGGAGGGGGCTGAACTTCAAAACCAGGTATCCGCTCCCCCCAAAAGGTGCCAAAGATGGCAATGAAAGGGGGAAGGAGGCAAACAAATGGAGTTCCACTTTTGAGTGGAACTCCGCTTTAAGATAAGGTCAAAGTATATTGTGCAGGGCACAAGTTAGTATGGCAACTACAATGAATGCTCTTACATAAGCATTCAAGGATTGTGTAGTAAATGCACGTCATCCAGATCATCCAACAGCACTGCTGGGATTTGAGAATTTGAAATTAAAAAGGGCAGGGATGCCTGAAGTTGGTATATTAATTTTTGATGACGCTATACAGCTGTGCTCAACAGTTTGCATACCCTGGCAAAAATTGTGAAATGTTGGCATTTATATTGACAATATGACTGGTTGTGCCTTTTATTCAAGGACTTTATTCCTTTTATTTAAGGATGGTGACCATATGAAACCATTTATTATCACATAGTTGTTTGGCTCCTTTTTAAATCATGTTAACATAAATCACCCAAGTAGCCATTTTTACACGACGACCACGCCTAGGGAGAGTAGCAATTTCTGTAGGTCTTTAGCTGACAATCTTGGATTCTTCTTTATCTCATGCAGCATTCTGCGCTGTGCTCTTGCAGTCATTTTTACACGACGACCACGCCTAGGGAGAGTAGCAACAGTGCTAAACTTTCTCCATTTGTAGACAGTCTGTCTTACCATGGACACATGAACATCAAGGCTTTTGGAGATACTTTTGTAACCCTTTCCAGCTTCATGCAAGTCAACAATTCTTGATCGTAGGTCTTCTGAGAGCTCTTTTCTGCGAGGCATGGTTCACATCAGACAGTGCTTCTTGAAACCAGTAAACCCAAAACAGGTGTGTGTTTTTTAAGGGCAGGACAGCTGTCAGCAACACATCCAATATCATCACACTGATTGGAGTCAAGGTTGGCTCACTCCTGGCTCCAATTAGCTCTGGGAGAAGTCATTAGGCTAGGGCCTCACATACTTTTTCCTCCCTGCACTGTGAATGTTTACATGTTATGTGCAATTAAACCATGGCAACATCTAATGTTTGTGTAGTATTATGTTCAGCAGACTGTGTTCTTCTATTGTTGTGACTTAGATGACGTTCAGAGCACATTTTATGCCCAATTCATGCAAAACTCCACATAATCCCAAGGAGTTCACATACTTTTTCTTGCAACTGTATATGGTAATGTAATATATAGGTACAAACAAAAAGAAATATACAGCTCAAAAGGAACACTTTGAAAACACATCAGATCTCAATGGGTAAAAATATCATGCTGGTAATCTAAACTGATATGGACTGGGTAATGTGTTAGGAATGTAAGGGTGCCGCATCGTTTGATGGAAATGAAAACTATCAGCCTACAGAGGACTGAATTCAAAGACCCCGAAAATCAAAGTGAAAAAATGATGGAGCAGGCTAGTCCATTTTTCTGAAATTTCATTGCAGGTACTCAGTAGTTTGTATGGCCCCCACTTGCTTGAATGCATGCCTGACAACGTCGGGGCATGCTCCTAATGAGACAACGGATGGTGTCCTGGAGTATTTCCTCCCAGATCTGGACCAGGGCATCGCTGAGCTCCTGGACAGTCTGAGGTGCAATCTGGCATCGGATGGACCGAAACATGATATCCCAGAGGTGTTCTATTGGATTTAGGTTAGGCGAGCGTGGGGGCCAATTAATGGTATCAATTCCTTCATCCTCCAGGAACTGCCTGAATACTCTTGCCACATGAGGCTGGGAATTGTCGTGCACCAGGAGGAACCCAGGACGCACTGCAGCAGCGTAGGGTCTGACAATGGGTCCAAGGATTTCATCCCAATACCTAATAGCAATCAGGGTGCATCCATCCATGGATATGCCTCCCCAGACCATCACTGACCCACCACCAAAACGGTCATGCTGAATGATGTTACAGGCAGCATAACATTCTCCATGGTTTCTCCAGAACCTTTCACATCTGCTCACGGTAAACCTGCTCTCATCTGTGAAAAGCACAGGGTGCCAGTGGCGGACCTGCCAATTCTGGTGTTCAATGACAAATGCCAATCGAGCTCTATGGTGCCGAGCAATGTTCATCCTGTTCCAAGTTGCACAAAGGAGCAGATGCCTGCTACGCTGATGAGTTAAGGACCTTCTACAGCCCTGTCCAGCTCTCCTAGAGTAGCTACTTGTCTCCTGGAATCTCCTCCATGCTCTTGAGACTGTGCTGGGAGACACAGCAAAACTTCTGGCAATGGCATGTATTGATGTGCCATCCTGGAGGAGTTGGACTGCTTGAGCAACCTCTGTAGGGTCCAGGTATTACCTCATGCTACCAATAGTGACACTGACCCTAGCCAAATGCAAAACTAGTGAAAAACAGTGAGAAAAGATGAGTAGGAAAAAAATGTCAGTGGCCTCCACCTGTAAAACTATTCGTGTTCTAGGGGTTGTCTCATTGTTGCCCATCTATTGCACCTGTTGTTAATTTAATTAACACCAAAGCTGCTGAAACTGATTAACAACCCCCTCTGCTACTGAACTGATCAGATCTATATCCCAGGGGTTTAATTGACTTGATGCTATACTCTGATTAAAAAGTGTTCCTTTAATTTTTTTGAGCAGTGTAAACATTTGTGCTCAAACGTTTCATACCCCTGGAGAATTGGTAATATGTATTTACCATTTTTAAAGAAAACATAAGTGAAGAAGGCAAAACACATTTCTTTTATGTCTTATGGGATTCATATTCAACTGTAGGTCATTAAAGAATGGCACAATCATACAACAAAACATAGCAACAAGTAAACAAATGAAATGAACCCTGTTCAAAAGTCTGCATATCCATAGCTCTTATTACTGTGTATCGGCCCATTTAGCATCAATGACAGCATGCAGTCTTTTGTAATATTTGTCTATGAGGCCCCAAATCTTTGTAGGTGGTATAGCTGCCCATTCGTCTTGTCAATATGCCTTCAAGTCATGTAAAGTCTTTGGCCGTCTTGCATGAGCTGCATATTTGAGATCTTCCCAGAGGGGCTTCATGATATTAAGGTCAGGAGACTGTGATGACCACTCCAGAACCTTCATCTTTTTTTGTCGTAACCACTGGATGGTCAACTTGGCCTTGTGCTTAGGGTCATTATCATGCTGGAATGTCCAAGAGTATCCCATGCACAGCTATCATGTAGAAGAATGCAAATTGTCTGCCAGTATTTTCTGATAACATTCTGCATTCATCTTGTCATCAATTTTCACAAGATTCCCTGTCCCCCTGTCCAAACATAGCACTTTTAGTTGTGACCATAAAGCTCTATTTTGGTCTTATAATTCCAGATTATAGTGTGCCAGAAGCTATGTCAAAGTGTTGTCTGGTATTTTGTAACCGGGCATTTTTGTGGCATTGGCATAGTAAAAGCTTCTTTCTGGCAACTACAACATGCAGCTCATTTTTATTCACGTATCGTCATATTGTTCGCCTTGAAACAACCACATAGTCTTTTTCCAGAGCAGCCTTTATTTCTCCTGAAGTTACTTGTGGGATTTCTTGGTATCCCAAACAATTGTTCTGACAGTTGTGGCTGCAAATGTTCTTGGTCTACCTGACCTTGGTTTGATATCAAGAGATCCCTGAATTTTCCATTCTTACTAAAAGTAATTGAACTGTACTGACTGGCATATTCAAGGCTTTGGATATCTTTTTATATCCTTTTGCATCTTTATAAAGTTCCATTACATTGTTATGTAGGGCTTTTGACAGTTCTTTTCAGCTACCCATGGCTCAGTGCATCCACATGAGAGCTAATAAACTCATTGACTATTTACACACAGACACTAATCGCAGTTTAAAAAGTCACAGATGTGGGAAATTAACCTTTTACTTCAATTTTAACCTATTTATGTCACCTTCTGTGTCTGTACCAAAGCCAGACATTCCAGGGCCATTTGGGATTTATGTTATTAATAGAAATAGGTGGCTTATATGATCACTATCCTTAAATAAAATAATTTTGGCATGATCAGTCATATCAATTCCAACATTTCACAATTTCTGCCAGGGTATGCAAACTTTTGAGCACAAATATATATATATTGTGGGGTTAGCTCAGGTGGGGGATCTCCTTCCCTGGGACAAAGGTAGACCGCACAGCAGGCTTTCGTCAAAATCTGACTGGTTGTCAGTTTTATTAAAAGGTTTGCAAGAAATATCAAAGTAAAACAAAACATCAAAAATAAACCCTTGCCATCCAGGCACTAACTAAACAGAAGATGATTCCTCTCTCAGAGGTGAAGGGCTTCTCCCTGTCACCAAAAACAAAATAACAGCAAACCTTTTCTTGTAGGTATAGTCCATACACACAGCTCTCTCAGAATACCTCTCTGAGTCCCAGGCCACGAGCAACTCCTTGCTCCAGCTCTGCCCTTTTTGTATCACCTGCTGGTGGTCATCAGTGGAGCCCAAACTCTGGTCTGGAACCACCTCTGCCATTGTGGCCCCGAAAACCCGGAGTGGACTCCACCTTACACCTCACAGTATGATCTCATGCGAGGTGACACATACCGTCCATCCATCAGTTTGCCGTTCATACTGTCACATATCCCCCCCCTCTGCTCAAGCCCCTGCGGCTGAGCAACTGTCCCAACCAGGCAATGGACCCGGGAAAGGGCATCTACATTACTTTGCAGTTTCCCCGCTCTGTGTTCCACTGTGAATTTGAACACTTGTAGCGCGAGAAACCACCTTGTCACTCGACTGTTTTTCTCCTTATTATCACACATCCATTTGAGCGGGGCATGATCAGTAACCAACTTGAACGGTCTTCCTAACAGGTAATATTTCAGGGCCTCCAAGGCCCATTTGATGGCCAAACATTCCTTCTCCACAATGGCATAATTTCTCTCATGTTTGTTGAGCTTTCTACTTAGGAAGACCACAGGGTGCTCCTCCCCATCTCTGATTTGGGACAGTACCGCCCCTAGTCCCACGTCAGAGGCATCAGTCTGTACCACAAACTCTGTTGTGAAATCTGGCGTCACAAGCACAGGTTGAGCACAGAGAGCTTGTTTTAGCCTTTGAAATGCGGTCTCCGCCTCGGGATTCCACTTAATCATGACCGACCCCCTACCTTTTGTCAGATCTGTCAGTGGGGCTGCAATGGTGGCAAAATTGGGGATAAACCGCCTGTAGTATCCTGTGATCCCAAGAAATGCCCGGACTTGCTTTTTATTTACAGGTTGGGGCCACTTTTGAATCGCCTCAATTTTATTGATCTGAGGCCTAATGAGACCTCGACCAATGATGTAGCCAAGATATTTGGCCTCCTCTAAGCCTATGGCACACTTTCTGGGGTTGGCGGTAAGACCTGCTTCCCTCAGCGAATCTACTACCGCTTGCAGGCAGGACAAATGAGACTCCCAGTCTGGACTGTGGATGACGACATCGTCCAAATAGGCAGCTGCATATTGGCGATGTGGTCTTAACGTTTTGTCCATCATTCGTTGGAATGATGCCGGAGCACCATGTAGACCAAACGGCATCCGCTTATACTGAAAGGACCCCTCGGGGGTAGAGAATGCCATCTTTTCTTTTGCAGCTTCCGTTAAAGGAATCTGCCAATAGCCTTTGGTTAAATCTAAGGTGGTTATGTACCGAGCCGTTCCCAACCTGTCAATGAGCTCATCCACCCGAGGCATCGGGTACGCATCAAACTTAGACACACTGTTCAGTTTCCTGAAATCATTACAGAAACGAATTGTTCCATCTGGTTTTGGGACCAACACTATGGGACTCGACCACTCACTGTGAGATTCCTCAATCACTCCCAACTCTAACATGTCCTTTATTTCCTTTGCCACCGCTTCCCGCCTGGCCTCGGGTATTCTATAGGGCTTGACATTTACGCAGACCCCGGGCTGGGTAACTATGTCATGCTGTATGACCGTCGTCAGTCCAGGTAGGTGAGAGAAGAAATCTCCATTTTTCCTCACAAACTCCTTAACGTCATTTTGTTGGGCTACTGACAAGGTTTCCGTTATAGGTACCTGAGGGGCCACGGGAATCACGTCCTTTTGGGGGCTTGGTACTGCCAACAAACTTTCCCTGTCTTTCCAAGGTTTTAAGAGATTAACATGATAGATTTGTTCGGGTTTCCTTTTCCCTGGCTGGTAAACTTTATAATTTACTTCCCCCACTTTCTCCCTAATTTCAAAGGGACCTTGCCACTTGGCGAGGAATTTACTTTCCACGGTGGGGACTAGCACCAGCACTCTATCCCCAGGTTTGAAGGTACGAATCCTGGCACCCCGGTTATAAACCCTTCTCTGGACCTCCTGGGCTTGCTCCATGTGTTCCCGAACAAGTGGCATGACAGCTGCGATTCTATCCTGCATCTGTGAGATATGCTCGATGACACTTCTATAGGGCGTGGACTCTGTCTCCCAGGTTTCTTTTGCAACATCTAGCAATCCCCTGGGATGTCTACCATACAGTAATTCAAAAGGTGAATATCCTGTAGATGCCTGAGGTACTTCCCGTATAGCAAACATGAGATATGGTAGCAAAAAATCCCAATTTCTCCCATCTTTGTCCACCACCTTTTTTAACATATTCTTAAGGGTCTTGTTAAACCTTTCCACAAGCCCATCGGTTTGGGGGTGGTAGACCGAGGTACGGAGATGGGAGATTTTGAACAGTTTGCATAACTCTTTCATAACTCTAGACATAAATGGCGTGCCCTGATCCGTTAAGATCTCCTTTGGAATACCTACACGACTAAACACCCGGACAAGCTCTTTGGCGATATTTTTAGCTGAGGTATTACGCAAGGGGATGGTTTCAGGATACCGGGTGGCATAGTCAAGTATCACCAGTATGTGTTGATGGCCCCGGGCAGACTTTACTACTGGACCCACTAGGTCCATGCCCACTCTTTCAAACGGTACTTCAATTATAGGTAGAGGTACTAGCGGACTACGAAAATGGGGTGAGGGCGCAGAATATTGACATTCCGGGCATGACTCACAATGCGCTTTGACGTCTCCATGTAAGCCTGGCCAAAAGAATCTCTGGGTTATTATCTCCTTTGTTTTCTCTACACCCAGGTGTCCACCCATTATATGCCCATGGGCTAAATCTAGTACCATCCGGCAAAAGGGTTTGGGGACCAGTAACTGTTCTACCACCTCCTCCCCTTGCTTTACCACTTGATACAGCAAGTTATTGTTAAGAGCCATGTAGGGAAAAGACACCGCTACATCATTTTCAACTGGTTCCCCATCAATCATTTTAATGTTTTCACGGGCTCTATTAAGTGTGGAATCTTTCAGTTGTTCCGTACAAAAATCCTCTTTTCTGACCTCTAGGTCAGGCACCACATTCTGTCCACTCTCACTAGAGCCAGCGATCATCTCTTGTTCTATATCCTCAATGTCTGGGGTTGGATCCAACTCCTCCTGCTCCCCAGCCATTACAGAAAAAGGAAAAAGGTCTACACCTTCCTTGGACACACCCAAAGTTTCCCCTTCCACCTTGCCGTCAAAGGGGTCAGGAGTGAGTTCAGGAGTTTCTGGTGTTTCCCCAGCAGGGGGAGCTCGGTCTTCCTGACTCCCCTCCTTATCCCATAACTTCCAGAAATGGGGAAAATCTCTCCCCACTATGACTTCATGAAGCAGAGAGGGCACCACCCCCACAGAATGGGTCACAGGGCCCCAGGGAGTACCAATCTCCACCAGAGCAGTCTGGTAATTACGTGTATCACCATGAATACAAATAACTCCAATCATGCTAGAGTGTAGGCTGGCAGGGTTTACCAAATCGCTTTTAACCAAGGTCACAACACTACCCGAGTCTAGCAGAGCAGTTACTGGCTTTTCATCAATGGCAATCACACACATTTGCTTTTCCATGCGTTTCTGACATGCTGCAGTACATACCACCTGTGCAAAAAGAGACATGCGTTTTCCTAAATAAGCATTTTCACATTGCATAGGTTCATCATTTAAAGGACAGTTTGCAGCAATATGACCTAACGCATGACAACGATAACATATTATATGTTCAGTGCTTAGACCTCTAAATGGCTTTGGGGACCTTCCTGACCTATTTGGCCAGTCTCTAGGTTCTAAGCCTACAGTCTCATTATCTGACACAATAGTCTTATCATTTTTTCCTGAGCCTTTGGCCCATGGAACAGTCTTACCGGATCTTCCGGATAGTTTTCCACCCCTAGTGACATTGGGGTACGGCCCAGGTGAATGAAAAAAGTCCTCAGCGGCTGCATATCTCTCCACCAGGTCCACCAGCTCATTTGCAGATTTAGGGTCTCCACGGCCGACCCACTTCCTCAAAGTGGCAGGGAGTGCACGCAAATATTGGTCCATGACCACACGCTCCACAATCTGAGGGCCTGACAATACCTCTGGCTGGAGCCATTTTTTGGAGAGATGTATCAAATCGAACATCTGAGATCTGGGTGGTTTGTCAGCCCTGTAATGCCACTGATGCACCCGCTGAGCCCGGACTGCAATGGTGACGCCCAGGCGTGCAAGGACCTCAGCCTTCAGTTTCTCATAGTCCTGGGCATCCCCTGGTTCCAGGTCATAATAGGCTTTTTGGGATTCACCTGTCAAAAATGGCGCAAGCAGTCCTGCCCATTGCTCCTTTTTCCATCCTTCCCGAACAGCAACCCTTTCAAAAGTTGTGAGGTAGGCCTCCACATCATCCGCAGGTGTCATCTTCTGCAAAACATAACTGGCCCGCGCCATTTTCTGCTCCCCTGGCAGCAGATCTGCAGATTCCTTCTTTAATTCTAACAGGTGTTGGGTCACCTGCTTAAGGAGCTCTCGGTCTGCTTGTTGGGCTTCATGTTGTGCCTGTTGGGCCTCCGCAAACTGGCGATTTGTCTCCCGTTGTACTGCATTGGCCTGCAGTAAGGCTCTTATTATTTCCTCCATCTTCCCACTTGCTCAGGAAGTTGCCCGCATCCTCCACCATATGTGGGGTTAGCTC
The DNA here is from genome assembly GCF_062004578.1 of Staurois parvus. Taxonomy (NCBI): domain Eukaryota; kingdom Metazoa; phylum Chordata; class Amphibia; order Anura; family Ranidae; genus Staurois; species Staurois parvus. The sequence continues at coordinate 9,740,411 of NW_028318095.1, read as the reverse complement.
AGGTGGGGGATCTCCTTCCCTAGGACAAAGGTAGACCGCACAGCAGGCTTTCGTCAAAATCTGACTGGTTGTCAGTTTTATTAAAAGGTTTGCAAGAAATATCAAAGTAAAACAAAACATCAAAAATAAACCCTTGCCATCCAGGCACTAACTAAACAGAAGATGATTCCTCTCTCAGAGGTGAAGGGCTTCTCCCTGTCACCAAAACAAAATAACAGCAAACCTTTTCTTGTAGGTATAGTCCATACACACAGCTCTCTCAGAATACCTCTCTGAGTCCCAGGCCACAAGCAACTCCTTGCTCCAGCTCTGCCCTTTTTGTATCACCTGCTGGTGGTCATCAGTGGAGCCCAAACTCTGGTCCGGAACCACCTCTGCCATTGTGGCCCCGAAAACCCGGAGTGGACTCCACCTTACACCTCACAGTATGATCTCATGCGAGGTGACACATACCGTCCATCCATCAGTTTGCCGTTCATACTGTCACAATATATATATATATATATTAAATAAATAAATATACCTAAGATTCGAACCCTAGATGCAAGACACCATAACGCGAAACCCCACTGCACGCCAGACTGTCTCCAATCAAGCGCCCCTGGCAACCATCCATCCACCCCCGATCCCCTCTCCCTACTCCCCTAAACTCCAGCTACCGGAAGACACAGCGATGAGATATGCCACTGCATGCTGGACTATCGGCAGCCAAGCCTCCCACCACTCCTGTCCGCCACCCCGTGCACCTCCCAAAAATGCCTCTTCCACTCCTCCTTCTCATATTCCTCTCTTCTGTTCCCAAAATCTATTCTCTATATCCCTCTGCTCCTCCCAAACAACTGTTGTGTCCTCACTGCTTCCTTCGCTCCTCTACGGCACCCACCACCTCCTCCTAATACTCCACTCTCCCACTGACCCAAACACCTCCACTGGTAGACTTACACGCTCCTGCACATCCTGCTCCCATGCCACCTTTCTCACCCTCCTTCTCCTCCTAACCGCGGGGGACATCTCCCCGAACCCTGGCCCTCCACCACCTCGCTCACCCACACAGCACCCTCCCACTTCCACGTCCCCCTGCTCCCTAAAACCACCCCCCTGTTTTCGTGTGCACTCCTAAATGCCTGATCGGTGTGCAACAAGCGCACCACTATCCATGACGTCTTTGTTTCCCGCTCCCTCAACCTCCTAGTGATGTCAGAAACCTGAATCCCGGCCACTGACTCTACCTCCCCTGCTGCACTCTCCTATGGAGGTCTCACCTGGACCCACTCACCCAGACCCAATGGTCGTAAAGGTGGTGGGGTTGGTCTGCTCCTGTCACCACCGTGTCCTCCCAAACCCCCCCTCTCTATCCTTCTCCTCCTTCGAGGTCCACTGCATCCGACTATTCTCCCCAACCCCCCTGAAGGTTGCCGTAATCTACCGGCCTCCTGGACCCGTATCCCGCTTCCTTGATGACTTTACCGCCTGGTTACCCTTCTTTCTCTCCTCCGAGCTACCCACCATCATCCTTGGGGATTTCAACATCCCTGTCAACATCGACAACCTGGCCTCATCCAAACTCCTCCACTTAACCTCCTCCTTTGCACTCACACAGTGCATACAATCCACCACCCACTCTGACGGAAATATCCTGGACCTTGTCTTCTTCCACCTCTGCGCTCCCCACAACCTCATTACCTTCTCTGTCTCCTCGTCCTCTAACGCCTACCCCTCCAAGTGCCATACTACTACCACCAGCCGTAACCTCCGCAACCTGAACCCTGCCCCTCTCCACTCTGCAGCTGATCAACTCCACGACAGCATCCTCCCTGTCCTGCCCCAACCTGGCTATGACAGCCTATAACAACTCACTGTCAGCCACCCTGTACTCATTAGCACCTCTAACTACACGAAACATCAGACCCCGACCTCTCCAGCTGTCAGGAATGGACTTGCCAGTAATGGTGGGACTCACCTGCCTTGTGGGCTGCAGTACCAGGGCTGGCCAGCGGGTGCTCTCAGCAATCAGAGACTCAATCCTGCAGTCAGCCAATTACCTGAAGCTGATTACGGAGGTGTATTTAAGGGATGGCCAGACCTGCAGTCTGTGCCTTGGTGTGTGTTTTTCCATGGGCCCCTGTATCTTGTTACCTGCATTCCTGTTCCTGTTCCTGCCTGACTGACTTGTTGCCGACCCTGCTTGATCCTGACCTCTGCTGACTTCTGCTGTTTGATCCCTGGCTTGTGACCCTGACCATTCTCTGCCTGACCCCCTGTACCTACCTGCCCGTTAGTTGCTGTACCCGGCTCGTGACCTGACTACTCTCTGCCTTCTCCTCCTGTTCCTACCTGCCCGATTGTTATTGACCCAGCCTGCCTAACTACGCTTGCATTGTATTTAGTTTTGCACTGCGTTTTGTATTGTTAGTATTAATAAATGATATTGTTTATAACATATCTGAAGCCTGCGTTTCCCTGCGTCAGTTCACATACCTCTGGTCATACCCGGAGCCCTGACATTACACCAAGGCCAATCCTGACCAGAAGTGGCTGCACAGGGAAGCCATCTTGGCTTGTTGCTGGGAAGGATGGATCTTGATGAGGTTGTGTGTTTGTCGCTGCTGGTTTTTGATGACAGAGAATATGCTTATCAGACTCTGAGGGAGTATACCCGGGATCAACTGCTAGAATGTATACAGATCGCTCATGTTCTAGTAGATCAGGGCACAGAGTTCTCTGAGGTGAGTTGGCTTCATCTGGTACCCCTGAAAGCAGGAATGACTTTTTGCCACCATTTAGTGCAGACCAGGTAGAGTCCCTGGTGTGGTTATTAGAGGATGATGTGGATTGCTTCTTGGAGCATTATGCTGCATGTTCACCACAGGTATTAAGGGATTGTATAAACGCAGTGCAGTCTTTGACCAGACAGGCTTTGTGTAAGCTCAGCTTTGTTCAACCCATACTGCAGACATGGTCAGACTTGTTGCACCCAGCCTCAGTCAGCTTGCAACGTCATTCCTCTGCTCAAGGCACTCTTCCTGCATCCCCGACAGCACCCCCAGTGACGGCCCAGTATACTCTGCTAACTACCACATACCAGTCCCCTGCTCCCACTTGCTGCACCTATCCTTTCTTTGGCCCTGTGGAGAGGTCCTCTGTGGCGGCTGCTCCCTCCTCTGTCCCATCTTCCAGCTCTTCTCTGTCCTCAGCTGCTCCATTTGTTTGCAGACCTGCGTTTACTTGCAGTGCTCCAATAGTTAAAACCAGAAAAAAGCAAAAATTCTTTCCAACCAGTACCATCCTGCCAGTATCCAAACCGGTGAGCCTGCCATCTGAGAACCTGCCTTCCGTGGTTCAGCCTGGTGCCTCGGCACCCGCACTTCAGCCTGATGTCTCTACCCAGCCTGATGTCTGTACCCAGCCTGATGAACTGATTCAGCCTGATGATCCTATCATGCCTGCTGACCCAGTGTCCGCTGTCATACCTGGTGACCCGATGCCCGCTGTCGAGCCAGACGATCCAATGCCTGATGACCCAGTGCCCGCTGTCATGCCTGGTGACCCGATGCCCGCTGTCGAGCCAGACGATCCGGTACCTGATGACCCAGTGCCCGCTGTCATACCTGGTGACCCGATGCCCGCTGTCGAGCCAGACGATCCAATGCCTGATGACCCAGTGCCTGCTGTCATGCCTGGTGACCCGACGCCCGCTGTCGAGCCAGACGATCCAATGCCTGATGACCCGGTGCCCGCTGTCGATCCAGACGATCCGGTACCTGATGACTCAGTGCCCGCTGTCATGCCTGGTGACCCGATGCCCGCTGTCGAGCCAGGCGATCCAACGCCAGATGACCCGGTGCCCGCTGTCGATCCAGACGATCCGGTACCTGATGACCCGGTGTCCGCTGTCATGCCTGGTGACCCGATGCCCGCTGTCGAGCCAGACGATCCAATGCCTGATGACCCAGTGCCCGCTGTCATGCCTGGTGACCCGATGCCTGCTGGCGAGCCAGACGATCCAGCGCCAGATGACCCGGTGCCTGCTGTTGAGCCAGACGATCCGGTACCTGATGACCCGGTGCCCGCTGTCGTGCCAATTGACTCAGAGCCCACTGTCGTGCCTGGTGACTCGGTGCCCACTGCCTTGCCAGATGACGCGGTGCCCGCTGTCGAGCCAAATGACCTGATGCCTGGTGACCTGATGCCCGCTGTCGAGCCAGACGATCCAATGTCTGACCCAGTGCCCGCAGTCATGCCAGTTGACTCGGAGCCCACTGTTGTGCCTGGTGACTCGGTGCCCACTGCCTTGCCAGATGACACGGTGCCCGCTGGCGAGCCAAATGACCTGATGCCTGGTGACCCGATGCCCGCTGTCGTGCCTGATGACCCGATGCCCGCTGCTCTGCCTGGGGGCCCAGTGCCTGCCGCCCCGCCTGGGGGCCCTGTGCCTGCTGCTCCTCCGCCTGGGGGCCCGATGCCTGTCGCCCCGCCTGGGGGCCCTGTGCCTGCCGCTCCTCCTGGGGGCCCAGTGCCCGCCGCTCCGCCTGGGGGCCCGGTGCCTGTCGCTCCGCCTGGGGGCCCGGTGCCTGTTGCTCCGCCCGGGGGCCCGGTGCCTGTCGCCCCGCCTGAGGGCCCGGCGCCCGCCGCTCCGCCTGGGGGCCCGGTGCCTGCTTCTCCGCCTGGTGGCCCAGTGGCTGCTGCCCCACCTGGTGGCCCGGTGCCTGCTGCCCCGCCTGGTGGCCCGGTGCCTGCTTCTCCGCCTGGTGGCCCGGTGCCTGCTGCTCCGCCTGGTGATCCGGTGTCCAGCCCGATGTGCCTCTGTCCGGTGTCCAGCCCGATGTGCCTCTGTCCGGTGTCCAGCCCGATGTGCCTCTGCCCGGAGTCCAGCCCGATGTGCCTCTGCCCGGAGTCCAGCCCGATGTGCCTCTGCCCAGAGTCCAGCCCGATGTGCCTCTGCCCGGAGTCCAGCCCGATGTGCCTCTGCCCGGAGTCCAGCCCGATGTGCCTCTGCCCGGAGTCCAGCCCGATGTGCCTCTGCCCGGAGTCCAGCCCGATGTGCCTCTGCCCGGAGTCCAGCCCGATGTGCCAGTCTTTGATATCCCGCCAGTTACCAGACCCGGGCAGTGGAACATTTTGCCCAGCTAGGACTGTTTGGAGCGTCCTGAGGCCGCTCCTTGAGGGGGGGTACTATCAGGAATGGACTTGCCAGTAATGGTGGGACTCACCTGCCTTGTGGGCTGCAGTACCAGGGCTGGCCAGCGGGTGCTCTCAGCAATCAGAGACTCAACCCTGCAGTCAGCCAAACACCTGAAGCTGATTACGGAGGTGTATTTAAGGGATGGCCAGACCTGCAGTCTGTGCCTTGGTGTGTGTTTTTCCATGGGCCCCTGTATCTTGTTACCTGCATTCCTGTTCCTGTTCCTGCCTGACTGACTTGTTGCCGACCCTACTTGATCCTGACCTCTGCTGACTTCTCCTGTTTGATCCCTGGCTTGTGACCCCGACCATTCTCTGCCTGACCCCCTGTACCTACCTGCCCGTTAGTTGCTGTACCCGGCTCGTGACCTGACTACTCTCTGCCTTCTCCTCCTGTTCCTACCTGCCCGATTGTTATTGACCCAGCCTGCCTGACTACGCTTGCATTGTATGTATTGTTATCTGTGGGTGGTTTGGTTCGTTGCACTGTGTTTATGTTTTAGTATTGCACTGTGTTTTGTATTGTTAGTATTAATAAATTATATTGTTTATAACATATCTGAAGCCTGCGTTTCCCTGCGTCAGTTCACATACCTCTGGTCATACCCGGAGCCCTGACACCAGCCTTGGCAGACTGATCACACCAAAACTCTCAAACGACACAGTCGTGCCCTGGAGCGACTATGGCGCAAAACCAGATCCCAACAAGCCTTTCACCTGCTATAAATCCGCCTTCCACACATGCACCTCCGCCCTCCACACTGCCAAACAAGCCTACTTCCTGACCCTCATCAAGACCCTCTCCTCCAATCCTCAACGACTTCTCCACCTTTAACTCTCTACTCACTCTGCCCCCATCTCCACCCAGCACCTCACTCACCGCCCTTGAGATTGCCAATCACTTTAAAAACAAGATTGACACAATTCGCAAGGACATCTCCGCTTCTCAAAATCCCTTCAAACCCGTCCCCTCTCACACAGCTACCCCCTCATCAACCCTCTCCCCCGGCCTCACCACTGCTCTGACCTCCACCCTACCTAACATTCCTCACACTGAAACCCCCTTCACACTCCACACCTTCGACCTTACTACCATCAAGGAGGTCACCAAGGTCTTTTCTGACGCCCGCCTCACCACCTGCCCCCTTGACCCTATCCCCTCACAACTCCTACGACCTCCCTCCCCCTCCATCCTACACTCCCTCACCCACATCTTTAATCTCTCCCTCTCTTCCAGTGCATTCCCCTCCCCTCTGAAGCACGCACACATCACTCCCATACTCAAAAAGCCCTCCCTGGACCCCAACGACCCGAACAACCTCAGACCCATCTCCCTGCTCCGATTCTCACCCAAACTCCTCGAGTGCTTAGTCTACAATCACCTAAGCTCTCACCTCAACGACAACAACCTCCTCAATCCCCTACAGTCCTGCTTCCATCCCCTACACTCCACCGAAACTGCCTTACTCAAACTCTCCAACGACCTTCTAACCGCCAAAGCTAATGGCCACTATTCAGTGCTCCTACTCCTTGACCTCTCCACTGCCTTCGACACAGTCGATTACCCCCTCCTGTTCAAAAAACTACACTCCCTTGGCCTCAGAGATTCTACACTTTCCTGGCTCTCGTCCTACCTATCATGACGCTCCTTCAGCGTTACCTATCACGACGCTCCTTCAGCGTTACCTATAACGCTACCACCTCCCCCTCGCTCCCCCTCTCTGTTGGGGTCCCTCAAGGCTCCGTCTTCGGGCCCCTTCTCTTCTCCATCTACACCTCCTCCCTTGGCCAACTCATACACTCTCATGGCTTCAACTACCACCTCTATGCTGATGACACACAAATCTGTCTCTCTACCCCTCGCCTCACCCTCTCTGTCTCCTCCCGAATCACAAACCTACTAAACGACATATCAGACTGGATGTCGCTCCACTTCCTTAAACTGAACCTCTCCAAAACCGAGCTCCTAGTCTTCCCCCCAGCTCGCACACCACCCCCCATTGACTTCTCCATCACGTCCAATAATGCCACTATCAGGCCCGCCCCGCAGGCCAGAGTACTTGGTATCATTCTGGACTCCAACCTATCCTTCCAGCTCCAAGTCCAATCACTAACAAACTCATGCAGACTCCACCTCTGCAACATTGCCAAAATCCGCACGTTCCTAACCCCAGAAACCACTAAGCAGCTCATCCACTCCCTCATCATATCACGACTTGATTACTGCAACTCCCTCCTCACTGGCCTGCCTCGCCGCAGGCTATCCTCGCTTCAGTCGATCCTGAACACGGCAGTCAGACTCATTCACCTTACCAACTGCTCCGTTTCCGCCACCCCCCTCTGCCAATCCCTCCACTGGCTGCCGATTGCCCAACGGATCAAATTCAAAATCCTAACACTGACATACAAAGCTGTCCATCATACTGCCCCAAACTACATCACTGACCTAATATCCAAGTACCACCCATCACGCACACTCCGCTGCTCTCAAGACCTCCTTCTCTCTAGATCCATGGTCTCCTCCTCCCATGCCCGCCTCCAGGATTTCTCCAGGACATCACCTATCCTCTGGAACTCCCTACCCCAATCCATCAGACTATCACCTACTCTCCTCTCATTTAGGCGCACCCTGAAAACCCACCACTTTAGGGAAGCCTACCCCACCCCCTGCTAATTGCTGACCTCCTCCACTCTTCCTACCACTCCATTCCCCACAGCTATCTCCTCCTGTACCACTATCCCCTCCCTCCTAGATTGTAAGCTCGAAAGAGCAGGGCCCTCAAACCCCTCGTGTATCACATTGTATTGTTTTCGTACTGTCGCATGTTCTGTCTCCCTTTGTAATGTACAGCGCTGAGCGAACTGTTGGCGCTTTATAAATACTGTATAATAATAAATAATAATATCTATATACTCAAAGGAAATGCCATGAACCCACCTGTGACTATGTACACATGGTGGGGAGGTATTGTGTTTACAGCATGGTACTCAACCTGTAGCTCTCCAGCTGTTGCAGAACAACAAGTCCCATGGGCATTGCAACCCACTAACAGACTCCGAAAGGCAGAGGCATGATGAGTTCCGCAACGACCAGAGGGCCACAGGTCGAGCACCCATAAACGATGTGTAGAAAAATCAGAAGCCTAGCAGCTGCCTTATTCAGTTCCTTTGGTTCTGGATGCTGGCTGTCACTGACAGCTGGCAGTTCCAGCCTGAGCCACCACCAAGACCCCCAGGACCCACTGATTCCTGTGCAAAATGGCAATCAGATGAATAGCCACTGACCCAGTGCTGATTGAAAATTTCACTGGGGACTCAGGTGATTAAGTATCATGTTTGTAAATTTCAAAAGCTATTAAAAAGTAAAGCAGCAGTGAAAAAAATGATTTTGGATGTAATTCTTTATGGTTTGCATAACTGGCATGGTGTGGCAGGAGTGCTTCTTTTGCCCACATATTTTTTGATAAAAGATCTTATCTCAGAACATTTAGCGTTTTGCAAGTGAGAGGAAATCTCTTCAAAGTAAATAGAAAACCCCTTCCAGGCACTTTTCCCCAGGGCAGCTGTCCCCATTGGAAGATTTCCCCTCACTTCTTCCGGTGACAACTTTAAAACTTTACATTTCTCATCATTTTCTATTTCAGTAATGATAGTCACCATAGTGGGAGGGTGGATGTTTGGATTTAAACACACAGGGTGATTTAGTAAAGATTTGTGAAAAAATACTAAAACAAGTGGCATAAAAAGAAATAATTTGCAATATAATACTGCAGTATCGTATACCTACCTGGTCACCCAACATTGTAGGTGATTCTGCGTTCTCTACTTTGTTGCTATGTTCTTGGTTGTTGTGTATGGATAAACCAGGTATTTGGATAGACAGCTTGCCAAGATGAATGTCAGAGGCTGTGTTTTGTCGTTGCCAGGAATGAGACAGGGAGTATTCTGCAGCTTTAGGTTTCACAGTTATGGGAAAGTCCTGTTAATGAAAGAACAATATATTGTTTCCTGTTTTTTTCTCATTTTGTCTGTCTATTATAAAGAAAGACTATGATAGAACAGTGTTTCAGTAGGATGGGAGTTTCTTGCTAGTCATTCTGTACTCGCCATATAAAGTGAAGGTAGATCGCAGATGGGAATAATTTCTTTCTGAATGATCAAGGGTTCACATGAGTAGACTTACATAATTACAATAGATGTAGGAACACTTAGAGGGCATACACATTAAATGGTCAAGCATCACTAATACAACATTATATGAGGATGTTTCACAACGGTGATACCATTGGATCATGCTTGCATAATTTGTGTTGAAACAGCCAACTGTAGTCTCCATTGGAAGCCTGGCTGACAACACAGAAGTGCAATTGGGAGACAAGGACAGAAGTGTAGTCACCCTATAACAGTAAGTGCCTAGGCAAGGACCTTCATGGCAGGATAATCAGATATTATTTTAATAAAGGCCGCAATGATGAAAATGACTTGAAATTACATTAACATATTAAAGTTTCAATGAGATTTAAGTTTTTGGGTTTACATAATCTTTATTGCTGTGTGTGCAGTGTTGCAGTGTTGACATCTGTCAGTAAAGATCCCTAGACCAGACTTAAATGGACAGAGAGATTTCTGCTTATAATCAATTTTGCAGCATCAGCGCCACTGTTTTTTGTCCGATACAATGAAGCAGAGGATAAACAAATAAAGCATAAGTCAAGGCAACATAAAAAAGGAGAACATATGCAGTACATGTCTGTAAAACGTGCATTTCCCTATGTTCTAACCCTTAGTGGATTCTGCAAGTACAGAAAAATACCATTTGATTAGCCACAACATTCCTGTTGTGGGCTAACAATACACAAAGTCCTTGGTGTACTGAGCATAGTCAGGCTTACACACACGTTTAGTCCAATGGGACACCAATTGATGTTTAACCCCTTCACGCCTAAGGGTAAAACAAATCTAAATGCCTAAGCACAATTTTGCAACATTGACATGTGTTAGTAAAACCGTACATACCATCACAACTACTTTGAACATCCAGGTGAATTATACCTTGTTTTTTCAGGACAAATTGGGCTTTCATTTGGTGGTAAATGGTAATGGATATCTCCTGATTTTATTTTTATTATCAAAGGAAAACTGGCCCAAAATAGTAATAGTTTATTTAGCTGTGTGTTTCTTGTTATTACCATAACCTACCACAAAAGAACAACCCAAAATAAATTCTACAGCTCTTGAAGATCGCAGTGATACCATATATGTGTATGTTATTTGTTGTTTGTACCCATAGTAAAGCCCAGAAACAATAGTGCACATTTTGTTTTTGTCTTTTTTTTTTTACCTAAAACACACTGACACTGACATTGATACTAACTTACACTGATACCAATTTTTTTAAAATCCTGACCTTTGACCTTGGCCTTATGACCTTGACTTTTGACCCTGACCTTGACCCAAACAATAACCCTGGCACTGAACTAGACCAAACCTTGATCTAGGTATTTTTTCTTTATTTTTTATTTTATTTTTTAATATATATATATATTTTTTTACAAACATTTTTTTCTCTCTATGCCAGGAGTTAGCGAGATACAATGTATCTCTCTTCTCCGGTCATAGAAAGAGAAAAAACAAGGGGGGGGGGCGGGCTGCACAGTGACTGACCACTGTGATAGCCAATCAGAGGCTATCACAGTGATCATGTGACCCGGAATCGGGAGTCTCTAACGATCGGGACCCGGGGCTCTCAGTGACACCGCGGTCTTTGTCCTGGGAGCACGCAGTACGGCGTACTCCCAGCACAAAGACAGGTCTGCAACTATGCGGCCCCATGGAAAAAAGCCCACTTCCGTGAGGCCACATATCTGTGTGACCTTGGCATCAAGGGGTTAAGATTGAATTCAGAATTTCTGATCTTGGATGTATATAGACTAATTAAAAGTTTCACATTTCTTTTATGTTTATATTTATATTTGATCTTTCACTTAATTTTGCCTATTGATTAAATAAATGCTCTATAAAAGTCTTACTTTTGGTGCTGCAGTTAGGTTTACAGTCTATCCAGGATTTACATGTATCATTCCCTATTGCTAGCAGCCTACATGTACATGAGCTAGCATGGACATTTTCTTAAAAATATTACCATGTTACATGACAAGAGAGCGGAGCAGAGAACACATGCTGTGTATTTACCTGTGTTCCCCCAGTGCTGGTGCCTACACACCACCCTTCTCCTACCCCTTCCACATGTCACACAATGCTTACAAACAGCCCAGAGATTCATGATGATGCACCCCTCTCCTCCCTCCTTGTCTCTAAGCTGATCTGGGGGAAACCTGTAGAGTTTCCTTGAACCAACATAAATTACCACTCAGCACCTGGGCAAGGGACTCTATTTAAAGTGGAACTTTATTCTGCCAACCAGCAATGATTATTTTTAATCCTTATGCCACTAGCATTAGTAAATAGATCGTAAGGTTTATCATATTTACTTGTTTTAAACTTTTTTTTTATATTTCTTAAGTTACTTCCTGGTTTCATGCCTAGGTAAATGATGTCATACATCCCAAGAGTTTTCAGGAGAGAGGATGGCTTTTCTCAGCTAAGCACTCCCTCTTGCCTACATGCCTGAGCTAAGGGCAGATGGATTCCAGGAAGTAAATTCTACATGAATCATCTGCTCCTACTGAAGATGGCCTCAGTCATAAATACTTGGGGGGTGTTTTTTAAAAAGAATTCTCAGCTAAATAAAGTATGGAGACATGTGTGGATGGGTGAGCTTGCTTGGAATATTAAAAATGAATTAAATAGCGTTCTTGGTTTTTGGTACTGAGATGCAGTAAAGTTCCACTTTAGTAAATGGTAGCACATTGGGGTCATTTTTTTTTCTGAAAGCAGATTCCTGATAACAGGGTCTTGTGATGAAGTTGGTGCCCGACCCCTACACTTCTCACCAACTTACAAAGGACCAGCCAATCTCACACCACGATATCACGCATATCAATGCCACTCTCAGCTGCACCCTGCACAAAGATTTTCCAGCACAATCTATGTGCCAGCACAAGTCACAAGTCCTCTCAGTCCCTTTCTGATATCAAGGGGGTGTGGACAGAGACCAACTGACCAATAATTGGGTTTAAGGGATGGGTGCTGGGAGGTCACCAAATTTATGACCAATTCCCAAATACAGTTTTACACTAATATTAATAACCTCCAATACGTGCAGGTGGTATTCTAGCAACTGGCAGGTTATTATTCAGAATTATATTTCGAAACCCAGGAATACCAAACACAGCGTACCTTTGTCACCCAGGAGGGAAGAGACTTCTTTCTCCCCTTTTCTATGTGCTAACATGTATGACCTTGATTTTTTTTGGTATGATATTCTCTATTCAAATATGTCTAATATTAATGTGCCCTGTTCCTGTTGAATTCTATGAATTGTATGTGGAATTGTAACATGTGGAATAGACGTTTTATGGCACGATCTGCATTCCTAGAGCCTTAATGGCCTAACAAGTAATTTTTGATGGCTTGACTGAGTAATTATTGTGTTACGATAGGGCAGAGGAAAGTGTTTTCCATGGTTCCTGGAAACAGACATCCTGCCAAGACTGATTAGCTGTTTACAGCTGCCATCCAGGCCTAGGGTCTGGCATCTTAATTAAGATTAAAATCTCTTTTGAAGCTCGTTAAAACTTACAGTTACAAATTTCAGTTTTCAGGAGGAGGGGACGAAAATAATTGCTCATGAAAACCAAAAATGGCTGCTGCATATAGGTTCCATGTCCCTATTGCCACAATTGTTACAGGTCTGTCCCCGGAAGTTGCGGATGTCTGGTCAGCCTAGCTTAGCTGTGCCTAGCTAGGTTTAGTTGCAAGTTGTCTTACATAACAGAACCGCTGAAAACATTTCTTAGGTAAAACTTTCAGATTAAAGGTTCCTCAGATCTTTATTACTTACTGATTTTCTCCAGTGTTCTATTGATTTTTGCATGGCCTCTTCTTTTGTGATTTTAGTTGGTAAAAAAACATGCTCGCTATTCAGGTACTGCAAAACTTTGTCTTTGTGAACCTTTTTCTGGTTCAAGAGCTCTGAGGCCGTTTTACTCTCTTCTATGATCCTCTCGATAAGCTCTGAAAAGAATTAAAAAAAGATAAAGCTAAATGGTAAGTCCACTTATAACTGATTTATTGTTTGGGTAGATGGCAGTCGCTTTATGTCTTTATTTAAGTCAGTCACTAAGCCCGAGCTTTCAGCTACATCAAGCTGCCCATGGCATTTACGGGCAGGTCTCCCTTGAAGGCTTCACACCTATGCATTGCACAGTGTATGCATCTCATGCACTGCAGTTTCATTTATTTTAAGGCTAATTCACACTATTTGAGGTGACAGACGATTTACTGTAGTGTAAAACATCTGTCACCGCAGGGAAACACAGGAAACAAAATTGTTTATTTTGTATCACATTCACACTGCATCAATATGGAAACCTGTAATTTTCTGTAAAATGCAATGCAATGTGGCTACCTGGAGGTTTTCTATACACAGATGGTGACCGAATGCCACCCAGAAATGTGATTTCCTGCTTGTGTGATTGGCTCACTGATTCTCCCAGAAGTCTGAACTAAGATACAAATCAGTTTTTGGGCATCCTCGCATCCACTGTGATGAAAATGTAAGTTTTGTTAAGAGATTCCCACAGGGATATTCATGTCTAAAGGGATTCAGACCCTGCCACTTTCCTCATTTGGACCCTGCAGGTGCAGCAGCTGATCACTTGCCCTCCGCTCTATAGCACAAGTACTGCTACAGGGCGACAGGGTGGCAGGGCTGTGCAAAATCACGTATATACAGTCATGGCCGAAATTGTTGGCACCCTTGATATTTCTCCAGGAAATCATGTATTTCTCACGAAACGTATTGCATTAACACATGTTTTGCTATACACATGTTTATTCCCTTTGTGTGTATTGGGACAAAACAAAAAAAGGGAGGAAAGAAAGCAAATTCGACATAATGTCACACAAACCTCCAAAAATGGGCTGGACAAAAGTATTGGCACCCTTTCACAACTGCGGATAAATAAGAATGTTACAAGCATGTGATGCTCCTGTAAACTCACCTGGGGCAAGTAACAGGTGTGGGCAATATAGAAATCACACCTGAAAGCAGATAAAAAGGAGAGACGTTCACTTAACCTTTGCATTGTGTGTCTGTCTGTGCCACACTAAGCATGGACAACAGAAAGAGGAGACGAGAACTGTCTGAGGACCTGAGAACCAAAATTGTGGCAAAATATCAACAATCTCAAGGTTACAAGTCCATCTCCAGAGAACTAGATTTGCCTTTGTCCACAGTGCGCAACATTATCAAGAAGTTTGCAACCCATGGCACTGTAGCTAATCTCCCTGGTCGTGGACGGATGAGGAAAATTGATGAAAGATTGCAACGCAGAATAGTCCGGATGGTGGATAAGCAGCCCCAAACATGTTCCAAAGACATTCAAGCTGTCCTGCAGGCTCAGGGAGCATCAGTGTCAGCGCGAACTATCCGTCGACATTTAAATGAAATGAAACGCTATGGCAGGAGACCCAGGAGGACCCCACTGCTGACACAGAGACATAAAAAAGCAAGACTACAGTTTGCCAAAATGTACTTGAGTAAGCCAAAAGCCTTCTGGGAAAACGTCTTGTGGACAGATGAGACCAAGATAGAGCTTTTCGGTAAAGCACATCATTCTACTGTTTACCGAAAACGGAATGAGGCCTACAAAGAACAAAACACAGTACCTACGGTAAAATATGGTGGAGGTTCAATGATGTTTTGGGGTTGTTTTGCTGCCTCTGGCACTGGGTGCCTTGACTGTGTGCAAGGCATCATGAAATCTGAGGATTACCAAAGGATTTTGGGTCGCACTGTAGGGCCCAGTGTCAGAAAGCTGGGTTTGCGTCCAAGATCCTGGGTCTTCCAGCAGGACAATGACCCCAAACATACGTCAAAAAGCACTCAGAAATGGATGGCAAAGAAGCGCTGGAGAGTTCTGAAGTGGCCAGCAATGAGCCCAGATCTAAATCCCATTGAACACCTGTGGAGAGATCTTAAAATTGCTGTTGGGAAAAGGTGTCCTTCCAATAAGAGAGACCTGGAGCTGTTTGCAAAGGAAGAGTGGTCCAAAATTCCGGGTGAGAGGTGTCAGAAGCTTATTGATGGTTATAGGAAGCGACTGATTTCAGTTATGTTTTCCAAAGGGTGTGCAACCAAATATTAAGTTAAGGGTGCCAATACTTTTGTCCAGCCCATTTTTGGGGTTTTGTGTGACATTATGTCATATTTGCTTTTCTGCCTCTGTTTTATATTTGTTCCAATACATACAAAGGGAATAAACATGTGTATAGCAAAACATGTGTTAATGCAATACCTTTTTTGTGTGAAATACTTGATTTTCAGGAAAAATATCAAGGGTGCCAACAATTTCGGCCATGACTGTATATGTGATTTGCATTTCCAGGTGGGGGGGGGCACGCATGCGCCGCCCTACCCGTGCTGCTATTGTCGGCTATAGATGTCAATCACCGGGTCCTGGCCTTCAATTCCAGGCAGGCACTCGGTGATCATCAGGGAAAGCTGACAGGGGAGAGACCTGTGTGTAAACAACACAGGTCTCTTCCCTGTCAGCACGGACATGCTGTTTTGTATCTCTCTACACAGCACAGCAGAGAGATACAAAGCAGCATGTGTCCCAAGTAAAACACAGCACACTGTAAAACATACACAGCACACAATTAACTCTTTGATCACCCCGATGTTAACCCTTCCTGTCCAGTGTCATTAGTACAATGTCAGAGCTTTATATTAGCACTGATCACTGTATTGGTGTCACTGGAGATGTCAGTGGCCGTTAGTTCCCACCCAGTGTCTGCTGCAGTTCTGCTATAAGTCGCTGATCGCTGCCATTACTAGTATAAAAGAAATAAAAATAAAAATTCCAGTATATATACCGCCATTTCTAAACACTACAACTTTCACAAAAACAAACTAATTTACACGTATCAGGATTTTTTTTAGCAAAGACATGCCGCAGAATACATTTTGGCCTATGTTTATGACAAAATTTGATTTTAAATTTTTTTTTATTGGATATGTTTTATAGCAAAAAGTCAACAATATTGTTTAAAAATTAAAAAAAAACATAGGTGATCAAATACCACCGAAAGAAAGCTCTAATTGTGGGAAAAAAGGACATGCATTTCATTCATGTACAACATTGCATGACCGCGCTGTCAGTTAAATTAACGCAGATCCATATCGCAAAAAATGGCCTGGTCAGGAAGGGGGGTACATCCTCTGAAGGGCAAGTGGTTAGAAAGTCATCCCCCCATTCACATACACTTTACACATAGCACAGATTTTTCTTTAGAATCACAAAAGGTATGAACGTACAAGAAAGTTTGTTAAAGTCCTTGTAATGTATATAGATCACCCAGAGAAGAAAGTTTTTTTTCTTTTTAAAGTTACTCTTTAAATTTAGCAAAATAACTCAACATACAAATAAAGAGACATTTAGTGGTACAAGATATTTCCTGGAACAAAAATCTCCATAGATGAATCCTGGAAATTCCTGAATAATAGTGATGGTCTGTGATATATTTTGATCTGAAGAAACACAGATTTGTTGAGAGCCAAGTCACTAAATTACCCCATTGTTCATTGTTCTTAATCAAGCACTTATATACCTGCGTACTGTATATGTAATAATGAACAGCGTGTGTTCTCTGTAAAATACGTTTCCCGATTATTAATCTGTGTGCTGTTTAATGTCTCCCCTGGGGTCAGGAACATCTCACCTGCTTTACCATAGACTGCTGTTTTGGATTCGCTGACAGTCTTGTACAGAGACTCTAAATCAGATGCATCCAGTAGCTGCAGTATTCGCCGGCAGCCTATCCTCTCAGAAGTACTGAGACCCATGATGAACGATGAAACTGGGGGGAGAACCAGATCGATGTTCTAGACTTGCTTCAACTAATGACGCAGCAAAGGATAAATGAAAGTGGAACTAGTCACTCCAGTTAAATACCAGATCAGGGTTGATTATTTCCTTGCAGATGTTGTTACAATGACACAAAGGGGAAGATTTACTAAAACTGGAGATCTGATGCAACTGTGGTAGCCAATCAGCTTCTAACCTCAGCTTGTTCAGTTAAGGTTTGACAGTAAAACCTGGAGGCTAATTGGTTTCTATGCAGAGCTACACCAGAATTTGCACTCTCCAGTATTAGTAAAGATTCTAATTCTGCTGGTGTGCACTTACTTACTGATTCACCTACTGTGATAAAGTTCTGACAATTCTGGTGGTGTGCACCCACTGATCCACCTACTTTTTTTTTAGCACACACCTCTGAAGGATATATGGATCCCCTGACTCAACCTCTTCCAGCAATGCCGGAAAATATATTTGGGCTGCACACCTAACAAGGCAACAAAAATGGCAACAGTAGTAAACAGTCAGAAAGTAACGCAAATTTGAACAATACAACAAAACAATGCATGAACCAAGTACGTCTTAACTAAAACCCCACCGAGTACCTGAATCCTGCCTCTATGGGGGCCCTAAATATACACTATATTGCCAAAAGTATTGGGACGTCTGCCTTTACATGAACTTCAATGACATCCCAGTCTTGGTCCGTAGGGTTTAATATTGAGTTGGCCCACCCTTTGCAGCTATAACAGCTTCATCTCTTCTGGGAAGGCTGTCCACAAGGTTTAGGAGTGTGTCTATGGGAATGTTTGACTATTCTTCCAGAAGTGCATTTGTGAGGTCAGGCACTGATGTTGGACGAGAAGGCCTGGCTTGCAGTCTCCACTCTACTTCATCCCAAAGATGTTCTATCGGGTTGAGGTCAGAACTGTGCAGGCAAGTCAAGTTCCTCCACCCCAAACTCATTCATCCATGTCAGTATGGACCTTGCTTTGTGCACTGGTGCACAATCATGTTGGAATAGGAAGAGGCCATCCCCGAACAACCCCACACCATAATCCCCCCTTCACCAAACGTTACACTTGGCACTATGCAGTCAGGCAAGTACTGTTCTCCTGGCAACTGCCAACCCCATACATGTCCATCGGATTGCCAGAGAAGTGTGATTCACCATGCTCTAGAGTCCAGTGGCGGCATGCTTTACACCGCTGCATCCAGCGCTTTGCATTGCACTTGGTGATGTAAGGCTTGTAAAGCAATATGTTTACATTTCGAATATGTTTTCAAATGTTGTTTTTTAATACATTTTGAATTAGATTCAAATTCAGATCACTTGTTATAGTTATATAGGTAGTCTGGCTAAAAAAAGACAAAAGTCCATCCAGTTCTACCATAAAAAAAAAGTTATAATCCTATACCCACAGTTGATTCAGAGGAAGGCAAAAAAACCCAGCAAAGCATGATCCAATTTGCTCTTGCAGGGGAAAAAAATTCCTTCCTGATCCCCCGAGAGGCAATAGGATATTCCCTGGATCAACTTTACCTATAAATGTTAGTAACCAGTTATATTCTGTGTATCCAAGAAACAATCCTGGCCTTTTTTAAAGCAATCCACTGAGCTGGCCAGAACCAACTCTTGAGGGAGTCTATTCCACATTTTCACAGCTCTCACTGTGAAGAAACCTTTCTGTGTTTGGAGATTAAATTTCTATTCCTCCAGACGTAAAGAGTGCCCCCTTGTCAAGGTGAATAGCTCTACACCGAGTTCACTATATGAACCACTGATGTATTTATACATGTTGATCATATCCCCCCTTAATCTTCTCTTCTCAAGAGAGAATAAATTCAGTTCCTCTAATCTTTCCTCATAGGTGAGTTCCTCCATGTCTTTTATCAGTTTGGTTGCCCTTCTCTGTACTTTCTCCAGTTCCCAATATTCTTTTTGTGAATTGGTGTCCAAAACTGAACTGCATATTCCAGATGAGGTCTTACTAATGATTTGTATCGGGGTAATATGATATCTCTCTCTCTGGGGTCTATACCTCTTCTAATACAAGAGAGGATTTTGCTCGCTTTAGAAACCGCAGTTTGGCATTGCATGCCATTATTGAGCTTGTGATCTACCAGATCCTTCTCCACCATTGATTCCCCCAGTTGTACCCCCCCCCTAGTATGTATGATGCATGCATATTCTTAGCCCCCAAGTGCATCACCTTACATTTATCAACATTAAACCTCATTTGCCACATAGTTGCCCAATTACACAGTGCACTGAGGTTGGCTTGTAAATTGGAGACATCCTGTAAGGACGTTATTCCACTGCACAGCTTGGTGTCATCTGCAAAGACTGAAATGGGATTTTTAATCTCAGACCCTATATAGTTTATAAATATATTAAAAAGTAAGGGTCCCAACACTGAACCTTGGGGTACACCACTGACAACCCTAGACCATTCAGAGTATGAATCATTAACCACTACTCTTTGAATACAATTTTTTAGCCAGTTTTCTCTCCATTTACATACAGATTTTTCCAAGTCCGTAGACTTTACCTTACACATTAACCGTGTGTGGGGAACTGTGTCAAACGCTTTTGCAAAATCCAAGTATACCGTGTCCACCGCCACCACTCTGTCCAAGGTTTTGCTCACACCCTCATAAAAAGAAATAAGATTTGTTTGACAACTTCTGTCTTTCATGAATCCATGCTGTTACGTAAAATATTTTTTTCCAGCAAGAACTCATCTATATGGTCTTTTAATAAACTCTCCAGTATCTTCCCAACTAGAAACGTTAAACTAACAGGTCTATAATTACTTTGTAAAGATTTTGACCCCTTTTTAAATATTGGCACCACGTTGGCCTTAGGCCAATCCAGTGGAGCTATGCCAGTCATTGAAGAGTCCCTAAAAATGAGAAACAATGGCTTTGAAATGACAGAGCTCAATTCTTTAAGGACACGTGGGTGTATGCTATCCAGTCCAGGTGCTTTATTTACCTTTATACTGTCTAAATATTTTTGGATCATATCAATTGTGAGCCAATGTGGATCATCTGGAGCTATGTCAATACCATGCCCATTATGGACAAGAGCTCCCCCATGCTCCTTTGTCCCCAGTCACCCATTCTAGATTATTTTGTAAAGGGCCTACATGCTCGGACCGAACCTTTTTACTATTAATATATTTGAAGATTTTTTTGGGGTTGGTCCTGCTATCTTTTGCAATCTGTCGTTCGTTTTCAATTTTTGCAGCCTTTATATATTCTGTTATATTCTTTGTAAAGTTTAACCGCCTCCCGCCCGCCATATAGTACAATGACCGGTGCAAGGCGGTTCTCTCGTTCTGGGAGGATGTCATATGACATCCTCCCATTCTAACCATGCATGCTCGGCTTCGGACACAGCGGATCACTGATCAATGGAAAGAGCCGAAGATGTCGGCTCGGTCATGTGATCAGCTGTGTCCAATCACAGCCGATAGCATGTAAATAGGAAAATGCCAGTTATCGGCATTTCTCTCCTCACAAGCTGTCACGCTGACTGCTCGGGAGGAGAGGAGAGCCAATAATCGGCATTCCTCAGAGGGGACATCTACACTGATCATCAGGGCACTGATGATCAGTGTGCCCTGATGATCTGTGTAGCCCCAGCCGTGCCACCTGTCAGTGTTCATCAGTGCCAGCTGTCAGTGCCCATCAGTGCCACATCAATGCCATATTTCAGTGCCTACCAGTGCACATCAATGCCACATATCAGTGCCCATCTGAGCTGCCTTTCAGTGTGACCCATCAGTGCCAGTCAGTGCCACCTATCAATGCCAGTCAGTGCCACCTATCAGTGCTGCCAATCAGTGCCACCTTTAAGTGCCAGACAGTGTCGCCTATCAGTGTCAGTCAGTGCCACCTATCATTGTGCATCAGTGCCGCCTATCAGTGCCGGTCAGTGCTGCCTATCAGTGCCGCCTAACAGTGCCAGTCAGTGCCGCCTAACAGTGCCAGTCAGTGCCGCCTAACAGTGCCAGTCAGTGCCGCCTATCGGTGCCATATATGAGTGCTGCCTTTCAGTGCCCATTAGTGATGCCTGTCAATGCCCATCAGTGCCACCTACCAGTGCCTCCTCATCAGTGCCCATCAGTGCCACCTATCAGTGTCCATCAGTGCAGCCTATTAGTGCCCATCACTGCAGCCTCATTAGCGCACATCAGTGAAGGAGAAAAATCACTTATTTACACAATTTTATAACATAAACTAAGAGAAAACTTTTTTTTTCAACATTTTCAGTGGTTTTTGGTTTAAGAAAAAATAAAAAACTCAGAGGTGATTAAATACCACCAAAATAAAGCTCTATCTGTCACAAAAAAATGATACAAATTTCATATGGGTACAGTGTTGCATGACCGTGCAATTGTCATTCAAAGTGCAACAGCGCTGAAAGCTGGAAATTGGCCTGGGCAGGAAGGGGGTATAAGTGCCCTGTAGGCTAGTGGTTAAACAATGATAGTGTTCCTTCATTTTTATATTTAATAAAAGCTCTTTTCTTATTATCTAAAGCTATTTTAACTTTGGCCGTAAGCCACATAGGTTTGATTTTTAGACTTTTAAACTTGTTGCCCATGGGAATATATTTTGCAGTGTGTTCACATACTGTCTTTTTGAAGAACTCCCATTTCTGTGTCTGTCGTGTTCATCGATGCCAATATTCCCTCCCAGTCTAAGTCTTGGAAAGCAGCTCTCAGCCTTGGAAAATTAGCTCTCTTGAAATTGAGCGTTTTATTTTTCTCGTATGTGCTCACTGGTTACAGCTAACAATAAATGAAATCATGTTATGGTCACTGCTACCTAGATGTTCTTTTATATGGACATTCGTAATAAGCTCTGCATGGTTTGAGATTAACAGGTCCAGCAGACCATCATTCCTAGTAGGAGCTTCTATGAACTGTACCATAAAATTGTCCTGTAGTAGGTTTAAAAATGTTTGCCCTTTAACTGTTCCTGCAGTACCATTACTCCAGTCAATTTCCGGGTAGTTAAAATCCCCCATTATTATCACTGTCCCAGCCCTTACAGCCCTTCTGAACTGTGAGTTTCCACCTCCTCATTATTTCTCCTCATTATTTTGGAGTAAATTTAGTTTTATTTCAGATTTGTTTAAATTTGTTACTGTTGTAATTTGGAAATTCAGGAACAATTGAATAATGAAAATTTCATCTGAATTTCAATTAGGAACCAAACACACCTCACATGTCTAGAAATTGCTCATTGCACAAGGAACCCCTAGCAACCTCTGAAGGAACCCTAATTAAGAGACCTTGTACTAGACATTTGCTAGTGTTGGGGCTCAGATTCCGGCGATGAAACACTCAAATAAGTTTATAATCCAGTAGTGAAAATCCCCAAATCCACACTATTGCAGCAGGGGTAACAAAGAAAACCCTCTGTGGGCAACTTTTTCACAGCAGTGCCACTGCCTATGGCTACACACTGGTAATGGCAGATCTGACCTAGTTAATTTCACAGGCGGCAAAGGGGCTGTAAAAACAGATGTTTGATCCACTCTTTTTAAATTTCCAAAATGTGCTGCGCTCCACTTGTTAACAATATTATCAATTCATAAATTCACCTACTGTATATATACACACGTGCTCCTATTGACAATTAGTGCAATAAAGAAGTTCTGATTATATATTTTGATCCACTCTTTTTACTGCCTTCTAACCACCTACCTAAAAATTAACATGCCGGTTTCTCAGGGTCATACTAATTTCTGTACCCATGTTGCTTCACGGTATAGAAAATTCAACTTTGGCATGTAGCTTTGGAAGATGGTTGCAGCACCTGTGGAAGTCAATGGGACTGCACCACTACCACATGCACATCCTTGGGACAATGTAATGTTTCCATTTAAACTGCCAATTGGGATAGAAAAAAAAGAACAGGCTTTTAGGAGTTGGCATTATTGCTAATAACTGATACCTACAAACTGTTGGTCAACTGTCCGTGAAAAGAAATCCATCATGGGTCATTTTTCAGAGGAGCAGTAAAGCCCACTGCCCATGTGAAAGGGACCTTACACGTTTTTGTTTTGGTTATGCATACTTACAAACTAATTCAGTCATTGTGATAAAGATCTTGTATTTCTGCTGTCGTGCACTTACCTACTGATTTTACAGTAGGTAAGTCACAAGAGACTCTTGACATATCTACTGATCTGTTCACTGAGAAAGCTCCTGTAACTATGCTGTTGTACATCTACCTAGTAGCCTTCTATGTTAAAGTTCTCATTATTCACTTGTAAAAAGGCTCTGAACAGGGAATGGAAATTTAGCAGTCTTTGAAAAAGCATGGACAGAAAACTGACCTAATAGTCCATAAAATTGTCCAGTCCTACCTGAAGGAAGGATAAAACCAGTGCCTTGGGAAATTAAGCTTTCCCTTTTTGCACCAAGCAAAGTATGTTTTCCATGCGTGACGGTAAACCCTATGAAGTAAGGATGTTCTGGCCTTCCACAAGGTGGAAGTTACAGAGATTGAAATCTCCTGACCCTCAGGACTTGTGTTTCAACAGCCAAATCCTCAAAGCAGGCAACAGTGATGCAGGATGGAACATGGGCTCTTAGTAAAGGTCTAGGCCAGAAAGTGTCTGCAAGGAGTCTATATCCGAGTATCACGGCCTCCTGGGGCAATCTGGTACAATGAGAATCACTGGTATGCCTTCCCTCACTATCCTCTAAAGCAGATGAGGTTGGAGTATGAGATGGGGGAACGCATAAATCAGGTTCAACTGATTCCGCAGAATGACTAGGATAACCACCCTGAAGACCCAAAGATACCTGGACACAATTTGTGGTTGAGGCTGGATGTCAGCATTCCCCAGTGGAGACAGAAAGTGAGTGCCTGTTCACACCAGAATGCGGTGTGGAAAACCCTCGTTCCCCACACCACATCTAAAATGCACTGGGTGTGCAATCTGCTCCTGGTGGTGGTAGATTCTTAATGACACCCCAAAAGCAGATTGATGATAGTACCATGTAATCTGGTTGCCCTGCATTTTTAAAAGTATTACATGCACTACCATTGGTGCAATCCAGTGTGATTTCAGCACATTCAAATGAATCACATCGCACGTGGAGCATGTTTCTATGTGATTCTGGTGTGAACTGGCCCTGAAACACCTCCAGATTTAAGGACCACTTCCCGGGAACCAGCTGTTGGAAGCTTAAAAAGTCTTCTTGCCAATTCTCCACTCCCAGAATATGTACCATGGACAAGTCCAAACATGAAGCTTCACCTTGATAATTTATGTATGCAACAGCTGTTTTGTTGTCACATTGGACCCTGATCAGCAGTTCTCCAAGTAGCAAATTCCAATGCTGAAGAGCAAACTGAACCGCCCTGAGTTCCAAGATGTTGATTGGAATTGAAGCTTACTTTGGCAACCATGCCCCAGAACTGATAGGAAATCCAGGACTTCACCCCAGCCAAGGATCTCCACAAACAAGCGCCAGGCTGAAAAGCCACTAAATTAAGGCTACCGTGGTTTTGGTGCTGTGACGCATGGGATGATGCAAAAACAGAGTCTGTTTATCCGATGCTGTCAGGATGTTGAATTGCTACAGTCTTGATTGAAACTGAGCATACCATGTACAGGAGGGTCCAAAAGAGCAAACTTGATTTTCCAGGTAGTACAACCTTTCCATAGTGGACATAGTGGACTTTTTTTGAGGACACTTGAGGCCTTTGGCCAATTGTTCTCATGGGAGCAATTCATCCAAATACCCCAGAATGGGGATCCCTCAGACTACAAAAAGAGCCAAGATCAGCACCTTTGCAAATATTCGTGGTGCTGTGGCCAGACCAAAGGGCAATGTCACAAACTAGAAATGCCACCCCCCACCTCACACCGCCCCAATAGCAGTGGAAAAATGGTGGTATGGAGGTAGGCATTCTTGATGTCCAACAAGGCCGAAAGTACTTCTGACAGAGAAAGACAATTACAGGACTGCACATATTCCAAACAGAACTTTTGAACAAGCAGAAACTTGTACAGGCACTTTAGATTTAGCATAGGCAGCACATTGAACTGCCAACATGTAAAGGTTTGAAGAGTAACCATGAACCTTTCTCATTCTAGAACAGGGGCAATGGCCCCTTGAGAGTGCAACAGGTCCAGTGCAGCAAACAAAGCTGCTCTGTTGTCAGTTGCAGTGGGCACATTTGGTAGCATGAAACATGGAGGAGACAAAATGTAAAACTCCAGCCTGTAGCCTCTGAAAACAATAGGGTTTATTTACTAAAGCTGATTTACTCAGAATCTGATGCACCTGTGCATGGTAGCCAATCAGCTTCTAACCTCAGCTTGTTCAATTAAGCTTTGACAATAAAACCTTTAAGCTGATTGGTTTCTATGCAGAAATGCATAAGATTCTGAGTGAACCAGCTTTAGTAAACAAACCCCAATGTTTTGAACCCAGATATCAGAGATATTGTGCGACCAGGTGGCTGCAAAGACCTCCAGATTTCTCTTTCCACTTGTAGAAGTGCGGGTCTCCCTTATTAGGGAAGAAAGTAAGTTGCCCATCTTACATGGCTTGGGGTTCCAGGATTTCTTCTGCAAGAACTCTTCTGCTTATCCCCTTGAATTTTGAAAAGAATGAAAGGAACCCTTCTTGGTCCCAAACAAAGACCGCTTTTACTCCTGTCGCTTCTTTAGAGATAAGAGAGTGCTCCTCCTCTTGTAACCTTTTGAATAAATGTGTCCAAGGCATTGCCAAATGTGCCAAGAAGTGTTTACCCTCAAAAGGCATACACTCCATCTGCTTCCTGCAGTGAATTGCTGCTGACCAGCAGTTTAGTCATAGTACTCGCCTCATATGGACCAACATAAGTTCCAGGTGTGAGAGTCCTCAGAGAGACTCTCAGAATTCATCCACATGAAGGAATAAAGCTTCAGGAAAGAGCTCCAGCTCCAGCCAGTGGAAGAACCTGATTTCTTTTGCTATGTGCTTAGCCCAGACCAGCAAGGTTAGACAAAGCCCTATGAATTCAAGGGCTGGTTTAATGACCACACTTGCCAAGGAAAAGGAAAGAAAAATTTTTTTTCTGCAGAGTCCTTAAGCACCGGTATATTATGCACCAGAACTTAGCCTGGGTTCACACTGATGCGGTGCAGAATTTGCAGTGGTTTCTGTGTGAACTCCGCACTGCATCACAATCACACCCTGTTCATGCGAACCACTGCGGGTATGTATGTTAACAACACCCCAAAATCGGTCCGCAAAACACGGTGCAAAGTGCTGAATCGGATCGCATGGGTGTGAATACCCATGCAATCCGATTCTAGTGCAGACCAAAAAAAGGGTCCTACACCTTTTTAATGCGGTGCGATTTAAGCCATACAAAATGTATGGCTCAAATCGCACTGCACAGAATTCACATGTGATTTCCACAGGAATGCGGTGCGGCTCCTGTGCGAATCATATGCGATATGATGCACTGCACAAGTGTGAACCCAGGCTGGAGTCTTTTTCAAATAAGTCTTCCATCTGATTTTGTACAAACCGCTTGGGGTGGGGAGTGCAAATGCTTTAGCCGATGGGCTCAGTCCTTGTGAGCATGCACTAGAAAGGATTCCGCAAGTTTCAACCTATCCATTACCCTAACCCTCTCACCTTAGGTCCACAAGATGACAGTGAATTAACAACATCACTATCTCCGCCTCAGGCAATCAGAAGAAGCTTTGTATTCATTCAGAAAATGCAAAGCTTCCTAATCGCTGAGCAGTTCAAAGAATGTGAGGGGGAGTCTACTTCCCACTGCCAGAACATACCACTTGTATACTGTATGTTGCTGATATTACGTACAGTTCATACAGCGCTGAGAGCAACTGCATGTTTTAGTGAAGTAAATACTTTCTTTGGACCAAAAAAATATTTAAACTTCACAAAAAGCTGGTGTTCAGCTTTAAAAAATCTGAAAACACTCAGATAACAACTTGAAGCACCTTGTTGCGGTCGCTTGCATTAGCTGAGGCCTGAGCATCTACTTGGTAACTTGGAGAGGACCAGGTTTCAGCCTTGTATGGAATATGGATGCTGGAAATCCCAAGAGATAAAAACAGCCCTGGTTGAATGAGCTCTGATGAGGAAGGAAGGAATCCTCTTCTAAAGGGTGCAGGCTTTGGAAACAGTGATAAAACTAAGACTCTAAGAGGCTGAAATGCTTATCGTTTGTTCTTAGTGAATGTATAATAAAGATTTTAAAGTAGCTGCAAGTGTGCTGGAGATTTTCTCTGTGATGTACTGTGCTCCCATCTTGGAAGAGGACTGTTACGTGAACTGTTTAAGGGTGGAGGAGACAATTATAGAGCAGGCTTTAAACCTTTCTTTTGTGTCATCTACCTGGCAATGGTGACAAGGAAGCAGGATGTCCTCTCACCAGGACCACCAGGTAGAACAAAATAGAGACTCCATCTTGCAAAAAGAGCTGTGGCTGTCAACTAAATCCTGACCCTGATCATATCCAAGCAATTAAAGGTAATCCTTGTCATATTTGGAGCTGGACAGAGGGAAGTGAGGACAATGACCTCACTGAGGTGAAAAGAAAATGCCATCTTGGGTAAAGAGAAAGGTTTTGGTCTCAAAACCTCGTTGTTCCTGTGCAAAACAAGAAAAGGCCGTTTACAAGATAGAGCTGCCAACTCAGAAACATTCCTAAAAGGCGTAATCGTGACCAGGAGGGTATCTTACATGTGAGGTCTTCGAAAAGAAGGTCTCAAATCAGTTTAAAGGGGGGGGGGGTGTCTCTAGAGGACAAAGAGCACAAGGTTGTGATTCTAAGGTGACACAGGAGGTCGAATTGGGGGAAATACATGGGCAACGGTCTTCTTGATAATGTATTGTAAGGCAAGAAGTTTCTGGAAGAGAATGGATAATGTAAAACCTGTCCCATCACTAGTCAAGACCAGACTGAAGAAAGGACAAAATACAAGTGAGTGTTCCCTAGGGTTCAGCCATCTGTCTTTAAACCATGCAAAGAAAACCTTCCATGTGCACGTCCAAGTTTTATTTCCATGTTCTGAGTAAAGTGGGAGTCAGAAATACCCCTATCCTTCAGGATTTGGGTTTTAAAAGCCATGCCGTTAAGGCCAGTGATTGAGAAGCAGGATGGAATAGGGAACCTTTGGCCAGTAGATCTGATCTGCTTGGATGATGGCCAAGTCAAGTCTCTAGCCTGTGCACCAGAAGTCTGGGTATGTCTGCGTACCATATTCTTCTGGGCTAATTTGGTGTTATGAGAATAACCAGAACGCTTTCCTCCCCTATCTTGTGTAGCAGTCGAGGGAGGATCTTCATTGGAGGGAAGGCATAAACTAGTTAACTCGCTACAGCATCTATTGCAAAGACTAGAGGATCCCCAGTCTTAGCTCTAAATTTGTTCAGCTTGTTGTTAAGGAGGCCAGGATGTCCACATCTGATTTTCCTCACTTTTGACAAAGATTTTGAAAGCTTGTGGTGTGCAGAGACTACTCCGCTCTAGTCTTGGCTTTGGTGGTTTATGAAGTCCATCTGCCAATTGTCCACTCCAAGAATGTGGACTGCAGATAGAGGTGGAACAAAGAAACATACACCTGTTTCCCTTAGGCAGCTTGACCTGGTACTCTCGTGCTGGTTTATGGAGGTGGGTGGATTGCGCCACAAAGTTTGCCTCAGCCATTTAGAGGATGCTTTGCATTCCTTCATAGAATACAAAGTTTCACATTAATGATTGAACAGCGCTCAGCCCAACTATACTTTGTTTCAGGAGTGGGACAGGAAGTCTCTGTCCCGCTGCTGGAACACAGCATTGTATATATTATGTAGCTAAAGCTACACACAGCAATCACCCGTTATTGCAGTACAAAGTTCCTTTGGGCCAACAATTTAAAGAGACATTACACATGGAGTTAGGCTTTAAGTGGAGGCTGCAGGTGACAGGGTCTACTTAAGATATCTCAATTCCACATGTCAGCTAGGTAATTTGCCTGTTTCACTTTAAAAGCTGCATTGTACTATGTAAAAATAACAGACTTCCTCCCACTGTACACATTTCAATCTCCAAGGATCAGCTGTTTTAGAAAATTTTGATCAATTCACTACAGTCTTCTGCTGACACATAAGAGACAAATTGGTGTCATACGAAACTGCCTACAGTATATAAACAGCACCTAGACATACATGAAACTGTATGTAAAGAAAAGTGAAGTGCTTAAGTGTATAAACAAAATAAAATTCAGCAGACCATTAAAATGTATGACGATCCCAAGAGTAGAAAGTCCAAAAAGTGGATGACTGGCGTAAGGCCAATGTGGTGCCAATATTTAAAAAGGGGTCAAACTCTTTACCAAGTAATTATAGACCTGTTAGTTTAACTTCTGTAGTTGGGAAGATATTGGAGAGTTTAATAAAAAAACACATAGATGAGTTCTTGCTGGAAAAAATTATTTTAAGCAACAGACAGCATGGATTCATGAAAGATAGAAGTTGTCAAACAAATCTGATTTCTTTTTATGAGGGTGTGAGCAAAACCTTGGACAGAGTGGTGGCGGTGGACGTGGTATAATTGGATTTTGCAAAAGCATTTAACACAGTTCCCCACACACAGCTAATGTGTAAGGTAAAGTCTACGGGCTTGAGAAAATCTGTATGCAAATGGAGAGAAAACTAGCTAAAAGATCGTATTCAAAGAGTAGTGGTTAATGATTCATACTCTGAATGGTCTAGGGCAGTGGTTCTTACCCTGGGTTCGATCGAACCCCAGGGGTTCGGTGAGTCAGTCTCGCGGGTTCGGCGGAGGTGAAGACCCACACCCGACTCATATGATTCGTGATGACATGCCCCGCTTGTCCATCATTGGCTGCAGGTGGTCACGCAACATCGCTTAGCCCAGTGGCTCGCGAGCCACATGCGGCTCTTTACACGCTTTAATGCGGCTCTTGTGTGCCGGGCGCCCGCTCCCCTCCCTCCTCTCGGGCGGCAGGGACTCTGCAGCGTGATCCAAAAAAAAAAAAGCCAGGGCAGCGCGCTCAAATGCAATGATTGGCCAGTCTCGCTGCTACTCACATCCTGATAGCCAGTGATTGGCTGTCAGGATGTGTGTAGGCGGGGCAGCGTGACGAACGTGAGAGGAGCTAGGCTCCTCTCACAGTCCGCCCTGAAGACCGGAACGGCGCGGGAATACGGCGAGAGGAACGCGCGGAGCAAAGGTAAGTGAATTGACACAGGGGGGACTTGGCTTACTACTTGCTACTTACTTACTACTACTATATAAGGGATGAATTACTATATGGGGGATGAATTACTATATGGGGGATTAATTACTATGGGGGATGAATTACTATATGGGGGATGAATTACTATAGGGGGGATGAATTACTATATGGGGGATGAATTCCTATATGGGGGATGAATTACTATATGGGGGATGTATTACTATGGGGGATGAATTACTATGGGGGATGAATTACTATAGGGGGGATGAATTACTATGGGGGATGAATTACTATGGGGGATGAATTACTATAGGGGGGATGAATTACTATATGGGGGATGAATTACTATAGGGGGGATGAATTACTATGGGGGATGAATTACTATATGGGGGATGAATTACTATATGGGGGATGTATTACTATGGGGGATGAATTACTATATGGGGGATGAATTACTATATGGGGGATGAATTACTATGAGGGATGAATTACTATAGGGGGGATGAATTACTATAGGGGGGATGAATTACTATGGGGGATGAATTACTATATGGGGGATGAATTACTATGGGGGATGAATTACTATAGGGGGGATGAATTACTATAGGGGGGATGAATTACTATGGGGGATGAATTACTATAGGGGGGATGAATTACTATAGGGGGGATGAATTACTATATGGGGGATGAATTACTATATGGGGGATGAAATACTATAAATAGGGTCATCAGTGGTGTACCCCAAGGTTCAGTGTTGGGACCCTTACTTTTTAATATATTTATAAACAATATAGGGATTCTGGGATTAAAAATCCCATTTCAGTCTTTGCAGATGACACCAAGCTGCGCAGTGGAATAATGTCCTTACAGATTATATTAAAAAAAAAAAAGAGGTCCACCTGCGCTGCTATGTACAGCTAAACATAAAAGCCGCTAGCATCCAAACACATCACCTTCAGATGAATACGATCAATAGTAAATTATTATTGATGCAGCGCTGCATCAATAATTATTTACTAATGTCCTTACAGGATGTCTTCAAGTTACAAGCTGACCTCAATGCACTGTTTAATTGGGTAACTATGTGGCAAATGAGGTTTAATGTTGATAAATGTAAGGTTATGCACTTGGGGGCTAAGAATATGCATGCATCATAGATACTAGGGGGAGTATAGCTGAGCTGGGGGAATCAATGGTGGAGAAGGATCTAGGAGTTCTGGTAGATCACAAGCTTAATAATAGCATGCAATGCCAAGCTGTGGTTTCTAAAGCAAGCAAAATCCTCTCTTGTATTAAAATAGGTATAGACTCCAGAGAGAGAGATATCATATTACCCCTGTACAAATCATTAGTAAGACCTCATCTGCAATATGCAGTTCAGTTTTGGGCACCAATTCACAAAATGAACATTGGGGAACTGGAGAAAGTACAGAGAAGGGCAACCAAACTGATACGAGGCATGGAGGAGAGCAGCTATTCTCTCTTGAGAAGAGGAGATTAAGGGGGGGTATGATCAACATGTATAAATACATCAGTGGTTCATATTGTGAACTCGGTGTAGAGCTATTCACCCGGAGGTCATCACAGAGGACAAGGGGGCACTCTTTACGTCTGGAGGAAAAGAAATTTAATTTCCAAACACGAAAAGGTTTCTTCACAGTGAGAGCTGTGAAAATGTGGAATAGACTCAGTCAAGAGTTGGTTCTGGCCAGCTCAGTGGATTGCTTCAAAAAAGGCCTGGATTCTTTCTTAGATACACAGAATATAACTGGATACTAACATTTATAGGTAAAGTTGATCCAGGGAATATCTGATTGCCTCTCGGGGGATCAGGAAGGAATCTTTTTTCCAGCAGGAGCAAATTGGATCATGCTTTGCTGGGTTTTTTTGCCTTCCTCTGCATCAACTATAGGTAGATTTTAACTTTTTTTTTTATGGTTGAACTAATGGACTTTTGTCTTTTTTCAGCCAGACTAACTACAGTCAGGTCCATAAATATTGGGACATCAACACAATTCTAACATTTTTGGCTCTATACACCACCACAATGTATTTGAATTGAAACAAACAAGATGTGCTTTAACTGCAGACTGGCAGCTTTAATTTGAGGGTATTTACATCCAAATCAGGTGAACGGTGTAGGAATTACAACAGTTTGCATATGTGCCTCCCACTTGTTAAGGGACCAAAAGTAATGGGACAGAATAATAATCATAAATCAAACTTTCACTTTTTAATACTTGGTTGCAAATCCTTTGCAGTCAATTACAGCCTGAAGTCTGAAACGCATAGACATCACCAGACGCTGGGTTTCATCCCTGGTGATGCTCTGCCAGGCCTCTACTGCAACTGTCTTCAGTTCCTGCTTGTTCTTAGGGCATTTTCCCTTCAGTTTTGTCTTCCGCAAGTGAAATGCATGCTCAATCGGATTCAGGTCAGGTGATTGACTTAACCATTGCATAACATTCCACTTCTTTCCCTTAGAAAACTCTTTGGATGCTTTTGCAGTATGCTTTGGGTCATTGTCCATCTGCACTGTGAAGCGGCGTCCAATGAGTTCTGAAGCATTTGGCTGAATATGAGCAGATAATATTGCCCGAAACACTTCAGAATTCATCCTGCTGCTTTTGTCAGCAGTCACATCATCAATAAATACAAGAGAACCAGTTCCATTGGCAACCATACATGCCCACGCCATGACACTACCACCACCATGCTTCACTGATGAGGTGGTATGCTTAGGATCATGAGCAGTTCCTTTCCTTCTCCATACTCTTCTCTTCCCATCACTCTGGTACATGTTGATCTTGGTCTCATCTGTCCATAGGATGTTGTTCCAGAACTGTGAAGGCTTTTTTAGATGTCGTTTGGCAAACTCTAATCTGGCCTTCCTGTTTTTGAGGATCACCAATGGTTTACATCTTGTGGTGAACCCTCTGTATTCACTCTAGTGAAGTCTTCTCTTGATTGTTGACTTTGACACACATACACCTACCTCCTGGAGAGTGTTCTTGATCTGGCCAACTGTTGTGAAGGGTGTTTTCTTCACCAGGGAAAGAATTCTTTGGTCATCCACCACAGTTGTTTTCCGTGGTCTTCCGGGTCTTTTGGTGTTGCTGAGCTCACCGGTGCGTTCCTTCTTTTTAAGAATGTTCCAAACAGTTGTTTTGGCCACGCCTAATGTTTTTGCTATCTCTCTGATGGGTTTGGTTTGTTTTTTCAGCCTAATGATGGCTTGCTTCACTGATAGTGACAGCTCTTTGGATCTCATCTTGAGAGTTGACAGCAACAGATTCCAAATGCAAATAGCACACTTGAAATGAACTCTGGACCTTTTATCTGCTCATTGTAATTGGGATAATGAGGGAATAACACACACCTGGCCATGGAACAGCTGAGACGCCAATTGTCCCATTACTTTTGGTCCCTTAACAAGTGGGAGGCACATATGCAAACTGTTGTAATTCCTACACCGTTCACCTGATTTGGGTGCAAATACCCTCAAATTAAAGCTGACAGTCTGCAGTTAAAGCACATCTTGTTCATTTCATTTCAAATCCATTGTGGTGGAGTATAGAGCCAAAAATGTTAGAATTGTGTCGATGTCCCAATATTTATGGACCTGACTGTATATAACTATGATATCCATCTGTACCTACCAATGGTAGCAAGAACACAAAGCCTCTTACTCACAGGTGTTGACGCTCTACATAAAAAGTGGTCACACCACACTTTATAATTTTTTTTATATGTAGACATAAATGTTTTGCTTTAATTTCTATTTGAGTGGGTTATTTTACAAGGTGAGGGTTCACATACAGGATACTCCTCTGTATACTTGTCCCAATTTAGAGACTTAGGAGCCTTTCACATGGACAGTACAATCAGGTCTGTCTCAGTTTTACAGGTGGACTTTAATGGAAGCTCCATGTAGGTCTATGAACAGACAGATGCAAACAGTCATGCGTTGAACAAAAAATGTAAAAAGCCTGCGTCTGTTTTCCAGACCTAAACTTACAGATTGTAGATAGTATAATCTAAACAAAACGCAAGTCCATTTTCAGCTGGCTGCCAACAGAACCAACATAGATCCAGAAAGCTCTGGTTTGTAAATGCAGAAAAAGTGACATCTGTTGCTATTCAGCAGGGGATTGGTTCACAGATCCCCTGCTGATCAGATGACATCCATGTGAAAGGGGCCTTAGAAAGTACTGAGGCCACTGGACTATGACAATCAGGAAAGCATACTATTACAAAAGGAAGTTCACCAATAGCAGTATCCACAATTCTATTTAACATCGTTACATACACTTAGGTCCATATATATTTGGACACAGGCACAATTTTAGTTTTTTTTCAGGTATTTACCAAAATCTATTCAAGCTACAGTTATATAATGGATAATGGCTGAGAGTGCACACTCTCAGGTTTAATTTGAGGGTATGCACATCCAAATTGGAGGAATGGTTTAGAAATTACAGCTCTTAAAATTAGCCATCCCCCCTTTTTCAAGAGACAAAAAGTAATTGGACAATTGAATCAAAAGCTGTTTTATGGCCAGGTGTGGGCTACTCTGTTATTTCTTCATCAATTAAGCAGGTAAAAGGTCTGGAATTGATTCTAAGTGTGGTATTTGCATTTAGAATGTATTGATGCGAACCTACATCATGCATTCAAAGGAGCTGTCCATGCAAGTGAAACAGGTCATTGTAATGCTTCAAAAACAAAAAAAATCCATCAGAGAGATAACAGCAACATTAGGAGTGGCCAAATCAACAGTTTGGTACATTCTGAGAAAAGAAGAGCGCCTTAGTGAGCTCAGCAACATTAAAAGGCATGGACATCCACAGAAGACAAAAGTGGTGGATGATTGCAGGATCCTCTCTATGGTAAAGAAAAACCCTTTCACAACATCCAGACAAGTGAAGGACACTCTCCAGGAGGTGGGCGTATCATTGTCAAAGTCTACAATCAAGAAAAGACTTCATGAGAGCAAATACAGAGGGTTCACCACAAGGTGCAAACCATTCATAAGCCTGCAGAATAGAAAAGCCAGATTAGACTTTGCCAAAAAAAAAATCTAAAAAATCCACACCAGTTCTGGAAGGGGGAGGGAAGAAAAAAGTGTGGAGAATGCTTGGAGCAGCTCATGATCTAAAAGCACACAACATCATCTGGAAAACATGGTGGAGGCAGTGTGGCATGGGCATGCATCGCTTCCAGTGGCACTGGGTCATTGGTGTTAATTGATGATGTGACAGAAGCAGCCAGATGAATTCTGCAGAGATAAACTGTCAGCCCAGATTCAGCCAATTGCAGCAAAGTTGATTGGGCAGCCCTTCACAGTACAGATGGACAATGACCCAAAACACACAGCAAAAGCAACCCATGAGCTTTTGAAGGAAAATTATCCAATAGCCGCATCAATCACCTGATCTCAACCCAATTGAGCATGCATTTCACTTGCTGAAGGCAAAACTAAAGGCAGAAAGATCCACAACCAAAGAACAACTGAAGACAGCTGCAGTTAGAGCCTGGCAAAACATCAGAAAGGAGGAAACCCAGTCTTTGGTAATGTCCATGGCTTCCAGACTTCAGGCAGTCATTGCCAGTAAAGGATTCTCAACAAAATATTAAAAATGAACATTTTATGATTATATTAATTGGTCCAATTACATTTGAGCCCCTGAAAATGAAGTGCCTGTGTCCAAATATGTATGGACCTAACTGTATAACTATAACAGTATAATATATGGATAACTGTATGTATTAGAAAAGACTTTAAAAACATAAAACACATGAACACATAGCACTTCATCATTGTGTCTGACCCATCTTTACTGTAGCTCTAAACAGAATGTTACAAGGAACTTTTAAACCATAGACACATTTCAAAAATATTTTCATTTCTAAATGAAGTCTCTGTAAAATTATATCTAAATTTACAGAATGGAAAAATAATTGCTTTTATAAATATACTAAAGCAAGCAAAACACATATTGACAGTTTGAGATCTAAAACACTGCTGCCTCTGAATACGTCTTAGGAAATATGAAGTGAGATTTGATTAAATCACTAGTGCTACCCACTCTTCTTTCTGGAGGCTCTAACATGAAAAACTAGACCTGCCTCTACCATGATGGCTACCATCACACAGAGACACCGTGCAGAACAAGGCAGTTAATCAGTAACAGGGAAAGATCAGCTGTGGGGAAACCACAGGTAAGATGTCCTTTGCCCTCTGTCGGTCTTATTTTGGACACTGTATCCAGTGTTCAGGTCCTCTGTTTTTAGGCATTGTGGTGAAATTCACCTTCACAGCTCACAACAGAGGCACTGAAATCTCATCTCTCTTCTCTTTACCTCTGTAGAAACAAATCTTTCTCCCTACATCTTCCAGGACAGCCATCTGAGACCTAGGGCTCCTCCCTCCGGATCAGGAAACACACCATCCCCCATGCCTTTAAAAGGCGGGCCTCCGATCCAGTTTTTTGTGTTTCCTGAGCCGGAAGGATGCACACCGTAGGAGCCAGAGTGATCCTCGCACCCTCAGGAAGGCTGGCCTGGAAGGGTGTTGTGCGGTCTGTACCTCCGTCCCAGGTGCCTTCCACGTGGTGGGGCTGGCATCTGGTGGTGTCCTTCAGGCCCAGGTGGGTAACCGGCGCTGCCTTGTGTCACTGGGGCTTGCCCCGATCGTTCCCCCTCCTCTGACCCGGCATTCAGTGGAATGTGCAGGGGAGAGGCGGGACTTCCGGTTGGGCGCGGCCTTGCGTTCCAGGGACCAGAAGTAGCAGGGCGGATGTGCTCCACAGGCCGGAAGTCCGCCAGTGACCTCAGCGCCGGGGACGTGGCTCCGATCTCCAGAGGCGCAGGCACCACCAGGAGAATTTAAAAGCCGGTGGGCGTGCGGAGCGGCGGCGCTGTCTCCACGCCAGGGGGACAATGGAAGCTGGTCCTTCACAGGCTGACCCCGGTCCCGGCTCCTCCCAGGTAAGCTTGGGGAGGCTCCCCTTTATGCTATATCCCTGGGGGGGGGGTTTAGGAGGTCCCTTAAGTCCCCAAGGTTGTGGGTGTTAGGGCACGCTGCAGTTTTTTTCCCCATCCCGGGTGCAGTGGGGGTCCTGGGATGTTGTTCCCCTCAGGTGCCTATTTTTGTTTTTTGTCATTCCTTTTTAGACTAAAACGCAGGACAGGACCCCGGTACAGGCCCCAAAGAGGAGATGTGCAGTGTGTGCGGCCAAGTTAGGTGCAGGATATGAGAAGCCTTTATGCCGCAACTGCATTGATAGTCTTGTTAGAGACGAATCTTTTACAACATGCCATAAAGTTTCGTCCTCTATTAAGGAGGATATGTCAGCAACTTTTCAGGCGTTTCGGTCCCTTCTTGATAGGGTTCAGTCTCCTTTGGAGATTGGTTCGCAGTCTGCATTGGGGATCGTACCCTCCCGGCAGGTAGTTCCAGAAGAGGAGACAGAGGAAGATGTTCCTCGATCTCGGACATCCTCCCAGTTAGGTTCAGGGTCCGAGGATGAGGAAGCCCCCACCTCTTCAGGCTCTAAGTATAGATTGGCCCTAGAAGAGGTGGATGAGCTTTTGAAAGCAATTTATGAGACTCTGGAGATAGAGGAGGAAGAAGTGACTTTGTCGAAGCATGATCTCATGTATCAGGGGCTTCATGCTAAAAAAGCCAGAGTTTTTCCGGTCCATAGTTCCTTGGTTGAGACTATCAGACAGGAGTGGGAAAGCCTGGAGAGGAGGCCCTTCTTTTCCGGTGCCCTAAAGAGGAGATTCCCCTTTGATGAGGATCCCTCGCAACCCTGGAATAAGGTTCCAAAGTTGGACGCCCCTTTGTCCAGGATTTCAAAAAGGACGGATCTGGCCTTTGAGGACATGGGGGCCTTAAAGGACCCTATGGACAAGAGGGGGGAAGTTTTGTTGCGAAGAGCCTGGGAATCCTCTTTGGTCAGTTTGAAGCCAGCCCTGTCGGCGACTTGCGTGGCCAGAAATTTGGAGTGCTGGTTAGCCCAACTACAAAATCACCTAGCGGCAGGAACCTCGAGGCAGCAGATCCTAAAGTCACTACCGTTGCTTCTGAAAGCAGTGGGGTTTTTGGCGGACGCCTCTGCAGAATCAGTCAAGCTTGCGGGCAGGTCCTCAGCCCTAGTTAACTCCGCTAGGCGACCTTTGTGGTTAAAAACCTGGGCAGGGGATTCAGCGTCCAAGTTGCGTTTATGCGCATTGCCATTTTTGGGGGATAACCTTTTTGGCCCAGGCCTGGAGAAGGCTCTTGAGCGCACGGCAGATAGGAAAAAGGCCTTCCCAGAGAGTAGAAAAAAGGTCTTTCCTAGGAAAACCTTTCGGCCTAGAACCCAAGTGCTTCTGAATAGAGAAGTTCAGCCAAAGAAGCATTGGACAGGGCATAAAAACAGAGGCCGGGGAGGGATATTATTCAATCCTCCTCAGGGATCCTCCAAGCCCCAATGACTTGGATGGCCCGGTAGGGGGAAGGTTGGGGTCCTTTCTCCCTCAGTGGGCTTCTATATCCCCAAGCCCCTTCATTTGGAGCCTGATTCAGGGAGGCTACAAGATAGAGTTCGAGGACTGCCCTCCAAGCAGGTTCTTGGTTACAGATCTTCCCAGGGACCGCAGGAAGTCTCAGGCGTTATGCGGTCTTATAGGGGAATTGGTGGACCAGAGGGTTCTGGTTCAGGTGCCTCAGAACGAGCAGGGTTCAGGGTGTTACTCACACGTCTTTGTGGTGGGAAAGCCTTCAGGAAAATTCAGGTTAATCCTGAATCTACGCTCCCTAAATCAGGCCCTAACATACAAACGCTTCAGAATGGAATCGATTTATTCGGTAAAGAATATCCTGTTCCGGGGGTGCTTCATGGCCACAGTGGACTTGAGAGATGCTTACTTTCACATTCCCATCCACCAGACAAGTCAGAAGTTCCTGTGGTTGGCCATAAGGATGGGGTCGCAGACTTTCCATTGGCAGTTTCGGGCCTTGCCCTTCGGTCTAGCATCAGCTCCCAGGATCTTTAGAAAGGTTTTAGCAGAAGCTTTGGTTCCCCTGAGGCTGAGATCAATCTTGGTGGTTCCTTACCTGGACGACTTGCTTTTGGTGGCCGGGTCTTGGCAACAGTTGCTCGAGCACCTGGGAGTAGCCCAGAATCTCCTGCAGGGTCTGGGCTGGCTCATCAACAGGGAAAAGTCGTCTCTTGTATCCGCACAGAGGGTGGTTTACCTAGGGTACGAGATCTCTTCTGTAGAGGAAAAGATTTTTCTGCCACGGGAAAAGTTCGAGAAGATGAATCGGGTGTTGTTAGGGTTGCAGTGCAACCTGCCTGTTTCGGTGAGGGAAGTCGCAGGAGCAGTGGGTCTTATGACATCCTGCTTTCCGGCGGTTCCATGGGCGAGATTTCACCAGAGACCGCTCCAGGCCTTCTTGTTAAAGGAATGGGACGGAAATGTCTCAGAGCTGGAGCGGCAGGTCCGGCTTCTGTCCACAGTCAAGAGATCTCTGTGGTGGTGGCGAAAGGAGAGAAACTTGACCAGGGGTCTGGATTGGAGGCCATTGGATCCACTCATTGTAACCACAGACGCCAGCAGTTTTGGTTGGGGAGCTCATCTACAAGGGAGAACGGCCCAGGGGAGGTGGTCCCAGGAGGACTCCTTAAAGCCCTCAAATCAGCGGGAGCTGTTGGCGGTTGGGAAAGCCTTGGAGGTTTTTCAGGCAGGCTTGAAAGGCCTTCATGTGCAGGTTCGTTCAGACAACATGGCAACAGTAGCTTATGTGAACAAACAGGGGGGAACAAGGAGTCCTTCGCTGCAGAGGATCGCAGGCGATATTCTGACCTAGGCAGAGCAGAATCTGCGATCAATTTCGGCGGTACACTTAAAGGGTTCTCAGAATTCGCTTGCGGATTTCCTGAGCCGACGGCCACTCTCCCACGACGATTGGTCACTCAACCAAGAGGTGTTTCAGGAGTTGGTGTCCAGGTGGGGGAAACCGGAGGTGGATCTTTTTGCGTCACAGAACAGGAAGATCGACCAGTTCTTTTCCCTAAACTCGCGAGAGCAGAGCTTGGGGATAGACGCTCTGTCGACCACTTGGGATTTCAAGCTGGCATATGCGTTCCCTCCAATCAGGCTGATTCCGGCGGTCCTGCAAAAATTTTTAGGGGAAAGGTCGGATCTACTCTTGATCGCACCTTTTTGGCCGAGAAGGCCATGGTTTTCCCTACTGAACAGGTTGGCTTCAGCTTGCCCGTATCCCTTGCCGGAAAGGGCAGATCTGATTGCGCAGGGTCCGCTTTTGCATCCGCGAGTCAAGACGTTACGGTTGACGGCCTGGTTCTTGAGGAACAGATCCTCAGAGCCAGGGGGTTCTCTGATCAGGTAATAAAGACTTTGGTGGGCTGTCGCAAGCCGGTAACCAGAGCAATTTATTCAAAGGTCTGGAAAAGATTTGCCTCGTGGTGTTCAGACCGACCAGGGCCCCTGGACATTCCGATGGTTTTGGATTTTTTTCGGGAGGGGGCAGATAGGGGACTCTCGATCAGCACCTTGAATGTACAGGCTTCTGCTTTGAGTATTTTTTTGCAGTGCTCTTTGCAACAAAATCCCTTCGTAGTTGATTTTTTCAGATCTCTCTCCAGGGCTAGGCCTACTAAGGTGGGAGGTTGTCCGAGTTGGGATCTGTCTCTGGTCCTAAGGGCTTTGGTTCGAGAACCTTTTGAGCCTTTAGAGGAGTCAGCTTTCAAGTTTTTGACCTTAAAAATAGTTTTTTTGGTAGCAATCACATCAGCCCGTAGGGTGAGTGAGCTACAGGCGCTCTCGATTAGGGAGCCTTACTTGACCATTCTTAAGGACAGGGTGGTGCTTAGGACTGATCCGGGATTCCTTCCTAAAGTATCCTCCTCTTTTCACAGGTCGCAGGATATTGTTCTGCCGACCTTTTGTTCTTCCTCTGAAGGTAAAGAGGAAGAAAGGCTAGGTTTGCTGGATGTAAAGAGGAGTCTTATAATTTATTTAGACAGGTCCAGGGAATTTAGGAAGTCGGATTCCCTTTTTGTTTTGTTTTCAGGGCAGAGAAAGGGGTTGGCAGCATCTAAAGCCACGATAGGCAGGTGGATTAGGCTGGCAATTGGGGAATCTTACAAGGTCTTGGGGATTCTGCCTCCTTTTGTTAAGGCCCACTCAACTAGATCCTTGGCAGCGTCCTGGGCGGAGAGAGCCGGGGCTTTGCCGGAGGAAATCTGTAAGGCAGCCACTTGGTCGAGGTTTTCTACCTTCGTGAAGCATTATCGCTTGGATATCCTGTCACATAAGGAACAGGCGTTCGGACGCAAGGTCCTCCAGGCGGTGGACCCACCCTAAGGGGGTAGGTTCTCGTTTATCGTCTCAGATGGCTGTCCTGGAAGACGTAGGGAGAAAACCAGAGTTAGACTTACCGGTAACTCCTTTTCTACGAGTCTTCCAGGACAGCCGGTAATTCCCACCCTTCTAATGTACAACCGAGAGAGTTAAGGTTGACTGCATGAAAAATGTATTTACCTATATTTGTGTCTTTCAGTGGCTTCCGCTGGTTCTCTTTTAATAACTGGATGTGAGGCCCGGAGGCCCGCCTTTTAAAGGCATGGGGGATGGTGTGTTTCCTGATCCGGAGGGAGGAGCCCTAGGTCTCAGATGGCTGTCCTGGAAGACTTGTAGAAAAGGAGTTACCGGTAAGTCTAACTCTGGTTTTTTATTCTAAACACACAACAGGTGTTTCTAGGATGTTATAACTTCCTAAAGCCAGATTTCAAAGTCTTTGCTTTGATCTTTGAGGATGAATTACTTCTGCTCATGCAGCTTTAAAAGGCAACTCCACTTTCATTGGATAAAAAAAAGCACATAAAAAAAAATAGCCTATACCATTGCAACACAAGTAATATTGTAATTGAATGTTATTAAAAATGACCTTTCCTTTTCAATCTGCAGCACTGTAATTTTCTGCAACATGCAATGGAAGAAGGCAACCTGGCGGAGTTCAGCACACACAGATGGTGGACTGAACGCCACCCAAAAATGTAATTTCCTTCTTGTATGATTGTGCACTAATTTTCAGAATTCTGCACTAACAAACAAGATTTTGAGCATCGCCTGCAACAAAAATGTAATTTTTAGTGAGATACTCCCAAAGGAAAATCATGTCAAAGGGATGCAGACCCTGCCACTTTACTCAGAGACCTGCAGGAGCAGCAGCTGATTTATATTATAAAATCACTCCCATACACAATCACTCGGGACAGACACACTGTTATTTCTTTAGAATAACAAAAGGTAGGGATCAACAACATTTGTTAAAATCCCTGCAATGAACACAGATCACTCTGGAGTTACTCTTTAAAGGTCAGGGGTGGCTTGTTTTAAAGTTTTTACTACTTGTTAAGACTATATAAATAAATTAATTAAGGTCCATAGTTTGGGCACATAAAGCTCCCAGCCCCTACACAGCCACTAGGCTGGATTGGTGGTTTCCAGCTTCACAATCCTTCAGTACAATACTGTTGGTCTAAGCAGCAGAGGCTCCTGGTGTGGACAAGCATGCAAAAAATGGGTTAAGTACAAATAAGGGAGGAAGATGAACAAACGGAACCAGCGCTCCAATCCTCATGCAAACTGGAAAAATGTCAGGATGCCAAACGAAGAGGTGCTGCCCTTCAAAGCAGCTCTGAGGAAGGGGGTTCAGCTCCCGAAACACATTAGCTTATCCGCAATTAAGACACAGCTCTTTTGCGACTGCTTTTGTGGACCATCCACACTGCTTTTATTATCGTTGGTTTGTGAGTATACATCCTTTTGTGTATTTAATAAATACATGGTATACCACGGTAATGCATGATGAGAGTGCACCCTTGTCTGTTCTTTTTTAACAGATAAGGGAGGGTTCATAATTATTTGTAAAAACTAATTTCGCCAAAAAAAAAAAAAGGAAAAACCTCTGCCCCATCTTACAACCAATGCTTCTGGTAGGCGCAGGTGATGTTAGCACGCCTCACAACTGCCTCCCGGGTACTCGATATCCGACAAAAATTGTAAATCCCAGGTAATTTTGTTTGAGGGGCTTACAGGAAAGCAGAGCTACAATTGTTCATGGACAGTCAGCTTAGCTTTAAAAGAGACTTACATTAGCAATTACTAAGGTAAATAGTCTAACTCCAATAACTAAAAGTATTGGACTCCCAGTGCCAAAAAAAAAAAAACAAATAAGCACACAAAGACAGCAGTGAGATCCATTGCAAACTAAATCAGTATGCACATATAATGGGCTCACAGAGCTCCATTATATTGCAGAGAAGAAATGCAAGAGCAGCTTTCACAAAAAAAAAAAAAAAAATTATATATATATATATATATATATATATATATAAATAAAGGGATTTTCCAGCTCAGGAAAAAGCTGAACATGTCATAGGCAAAGACTCCTGCCAATCGCCACATGAGAAGGTCTAATTTTAAGTTGAGAAAAAAAAAAACAACAAACCTTTCAATTCCAAAAATGTTAAAAGGTTTGTGCCTGCAACAAAGCTATTTTAGAATTTTTACCAATATCATTCAAGAAGCAAAAAAACTGTCACTGATATGTAAAATGGTAAAGATTGGATGGCCTGTGTCCAAAACACAATGCCAATAAACTTGAAGCAGCATTAAATCCAAAAGCAAACATTGATTATATTACAGATTACCAGTTCAGGCTGCCTTAACGCCTGCCAGTTTTCTTTTTTAAGCATTCTTTCTTCTATTTTCATCTAGTGATGTCTGCTTTTCAAAAGAACAAGCTCTCTTCCAGATGTATTAGTTTACAGGGATGAGACAAACCATTTGCCACTGGCAGGGATGCTTACAATGATCATCTTTTATTTGTGTATAACCCTTATCCCAAAAGGAAAACTGGTTACTGTAACTGATTATAAAGCATGAGCTGGAGTGTGGCTTCAATTTGTTAGTGTATTTAAATCTGCTAGTACATTTAACATTCCCCTCCTCCCCATACTGACAATGTTGCTGTCTACTGTGTCTACTCCAAAGACATGCTGGTAGGTTAATTGGTTAATTGGATCCTGTCTAAATTGGCCCTAGTATGTATGAATGTAGGCTAGGGACTTTAGATTGTACGCCCCTTGAGGGTTAGGGACTGATGTGAATGTACAATATATGTAAAGCGCTGCGTAAATTGATGGCGCTATATAAGTACCTGAAATAAAAATAAATAAAAAATAAAATAAAAATACTGTGCCCCTTCATCCAGAGTGGGAGCACTCTAATACAGGAGGTGTGTTGCTAGCCAGATCACCAGGT
The DNA here is from genome assembly GCF_062004578.1 of Staurois parvus. NCBI lineage: Eukaryota > Metazoa > Chordata > Amphibia > Anura > Ranidae > Staurois > Staurois parvus. The sequence goes on along the minus strand of NW_028318095.1, from coordinate 9,695,654 downwards.
GAAAACAGAGGGGAAAAAGCCTAAAAAAGAAAACAAATTCAGCCACCACATCTAAGGATTGGTAAGCTGCAATATATTACATTTTGGGTTTCATACTTAAATATTGCTTCAAAGTGGAATATCAGTTAAAATACAAAATTTGCAAGTAGGAAGGTTTTTATTGCAGATACTATGCATATGTCTCTTCTGCAATACCTTAATGCTAGTAAGTCTATAAAAACTAGGCACCCCTTGGTGCTGTGATAAATTAAATTCCATACGCAATCATGAGAGTTACATCATCCTTGGCGGGCCAATAAAGATGGAAAACCTTGAGGAAGACCAAGCAGATGTCTGCAGCAGCAAGGGAGCTTGCAGACATCGCACTGCTGAAGGGGAAGTAAGAGATGAGGACTTTAGTTTTGATTTAACTAGAAGCTTGTTACAAATATTACCCATTGATACAACTTTCAGTTCAGACTCTTCTCAGAAGTTATGATAACTCTGAGAACTCCTGGTGGAGAGAGGGAACGTTTCCTATGCACAGCTGACTTCCTCTCAGTTAATCCAACTAAATTAGGCAGCCTATGGTAAACATCATTTAGGCTCGCTAAACACATTACAACTCCCCTTGTTCAGCCCCAATGGGTGAATGAGAAGTCAATAGCTTTCCCCATCCATGCTAAGCAATGTAGATGGAGGAATCTTCCTGGCCATCTACTGTATTCTCAAAGCTGTCAAAGTATCAAAACAGTGACTACATCTGATTGGCATCGTTCGGCCAAAAATTTTTCACCCAGCTCCTTTGACTTATCAGACTGAAGTATGGTGGATCTGGGTGATGCCAACAATTCCACCACGGCACAAATTTTGGACAATTCAGAGTATGACCAGCATTAATCGAAAACTCCCAATAAAGTACAACTATCTTTAGCTTGATAACAAATGTGAATAACTACAAGTATTTAGGCCTTGTTCACACCATATGTGCAGAAAGACTGTTGGAAAAAACGTGCAGATTTCACTTGCGGAGACACAGGTTTACATCAGTTTTCATGTGTGTTTCAAGGAGTTTTGCGTGATGCTAGTGTTGTGGTATGAACAGGGCACACAGAGAACAATTGTTTTCTTTGTGCCCTTGCAGTACGCAATGGCACAATGGTGTGTATGAGGCATTATACTGGCATGCCAGTCAATCCCTAGAAAAAAAAAAATCCTAAATCTACTCCCATTCCCCTTTCTAAGCCTATTCTATGTACCCTGTAAGGACAGATGCTTACACTTACCTATTCTGAAGCTGCTCTGGTCCAGTCCCAGGGCCAGCTTCAATGTAGAGGAGGGAGACCAGACAACAGCTGTCCTCATGATTCACATGATGATGAGTCACGTCATCGAACAGACTTTGCACCATTGTTGCTGCTTCTCCTCTACACTGAATCTGGGGCCCAATCATGTAACCGGTCCGAAGCAACTTCAAAATAGGTAAATAAAGTCATTTTTTTTCAGGGTAGATAGCATAGTCTTAGAATGAGGGTGGGAGTAGATTTAGGCTTACTTAGGGTATGTCTGGAATTCCACTTTATATATTTATATGTAAATTATATTAGTAGCACTTTTACACAAATGTACATATTTTTGGCTTAAAGGCATTTAAAGTGAGTAGTGTGTACATCATTATCTCCAATTTGACATCAGAGACTAGCAGAGAAAATACTGGAAATATAAAATCATTTGTGCTATTTAAACAAATTAAACAATCAGCCAGTAGAAGACTCAGGAAAGTAGAGCTCCAAGTCCCTAGTCTCATAGGTAACAGAAGGCAAACATTTTGTCTGCTCAGAGCTCAGCTTGTTCTGCCCCATGACTTTCAGATCCACATGTTTGATCTTCCAATTTTTACCAATCGGACAACGTATTAGTCCAAAGATCTGTTCAAAGATTCCCATACAGGCCCCATCCCTGTGGATTGTACCAGCAACTGCCACCACCACCAGTCCATGAAGAGAAGACACACATTTTAATCCCCTGCTGTCAGTACTGGGACTAAATATCAATCTCTCATCTCGTGTAAGTGCAAGCAGGCGGAGACTCGCCATCTGAGCACCCTTGTGTTCCTCTGTAGCTTGCTCGGCTGCTTTGTAGGCAAACCGAAGTATGGCATTCTCCCAGAAGTGTTCTGGTCCCCAGGCTCCCTTTTCTTGTCCAAAGGAAGGATTCTGGGAGTTCAGAAGAATGTAGAACCACTCACAAAACTTTTCACCAAGTAATTTAAAGTCTGTTGGCTCCAGGTGGGGTTCTGCTTCTTGAACCTGGAAAAGATAAAAAGAATCAGCTATCCGTTTTTTTTAGCTGTGTATTATTACATTATATTGCCTATAAGTTCAAACATGCCATTTAAACATTGCCGATTTCTGCTGTGAAGGAGGAATTGGGGATAAGTCAGAACTGTCCTAGGGCCAGGTCTCAAAATATTAACCCTTCTGAGCCTTTTTTTTTTTCATATTTGTTAAAATGCATATTAAAGGGTTAATTCACATGATTGCATACTCATACCTCTGTGCAGAGTGTCACATTTATATGCCCGGTGTTCCATGCATCCAACCTGTTAAAATCAATGACATCTGGAGAGACACAGCAGCTATACGACTCTTCCCCCACATGGCAGTGCTTACGTCCATTTTGATGTTTTAATCTTTATTGCTATCACAAGGGGGCCAACAAGTCTTTACAGAAACACTGAATTCTTAAACAAAAGCCCTTTTATTAGTCACAAAAGATGCATAGTTTTGGAACCATTAAAAAGCTCCTTCATCAGGTATGTGCCAGAATTGCTCATTCTCTTAGTCACTGCAGCACTTGGTTTATGTAGGCTGTGTTAAGCATTTGGACTGCACCTTGCTTCCTTCCATGTGCACGTTCTCCTTACTGAGGCATTAATATGCCCTAATGACATACTTGCATTTTGTTGAAACCAAATGAGCACAGACTGTGCTTTATTAGCTTCTTCCCTAGCCAGGGTGGCCAGATATTGGCAGCTCTGAACCTAGAAATGTTCAGAGATGAGGGCTTCCAGTTTCATTCTTCACTGGGGATATCAGCGAACAGACGTTCTCGGATTTCCTGCCGCGCTCCATTTTGGACACCCGCCATGGAGGTCCCAGGCATCCAGGAGGGACAAGCCTTCATATACACTCAGAACAGGTTTCTTTTAAACTCGGCTTGGCACTCCTACCTGCTGAAAAATACAGAGGATTCTAATGCTAAGGTCGATCACTTTCAGTGCAGGATTACTGGTCTTTAGTAGAATCTATAGGTCAGTTAAATAAGTCATTTAAATAGATACTGTCACTTTGTTTGACAAAGGGGCGACCTTGTTGCCCTGTAACATGTATCTATGCCCCCCTTCACTTCCTGTCATCATCACCCAGCTGAGAGAAGTGCTGATTGAAGCCTCAGCCATCTTGCTGCGCCTGGAAGCCACTGCTGCCTATGTTCCAGCCTGAAGCCTGACAGCTGTACGTCCACCAACAGCTTCCTGGTCGAACTCTGCTTCAGCCATCTACTTGCCTGCCAAGCTTCGCAACCTCACAGTGATCCTATGGAAGTCTATATGGGTTTATGACAAGCCTTGATTTACTTTTAATTAAGGAGTTTATTCTTATTATCTTTTATTATTTTCAATAAATCTCTACAACTAGATGGAGGCAAGTGTTTGTTTTATCAATGTATAAGACTTCCTGACAGCAAGGAAAAGTAGCTAGAACAGGGTGAATCCATAAGTTTCACACCTCCACCCTGTTCATAAGCAATCAACACCTACACATTCTATAGTAATTGGATTAAGGTGTCAGTGTGAGGGTAGAAAACTCATTAAAACTGATGAAGCATTGTGGACTCACTTTGGAGTTATGAAACGTCTTCAACATTACAGAACAAGTCCAATTGAATGTGAATAACTACTACTAGTTATATTGTGACTTAAATTATTAAGAACCTTCACAGATATATAGATTAACGTAGGCTGCCATTACTGACCTCTCCTAAAATGCTGGCTGTCACAAAGATCCAGAACCATCATTGCTATCTGAAGACATGTATGCAGATCAGCAGCTCTTTCAGGCAACATGCTTGATCCACATCAGTGATTCTTAAAGTAATAAAACTAGAAACACGGAAAACTAACATTTTCAGGATTGTAGCACAAAAGATTAACGCCCTCACAACTGAAAAAGGGACGTGCACGTGCTCTAACCACCTCTACTGTGCCATACTGTTTGCTCCGTAATTACAGGTATACTTTGGCAACATGTTCTTTGGTTTTTGGCAAAGATACAGGTTTCTATGAATACACATCTCAGATCTTAAGGCAGATGGGTACAAAAGCTTTGCATGCAATAGAAAAATCAGTCTTGATATAACTAGGTCAGTTCTAGATCATTTTTTGTTTGTATTTGGAAAGTGAGTGTGAACTTTCACTTGCAGCTTGCTTGATCAATTTGTCTATATAAGGGTCTTTTGCTACAAAGATTTTAACACTGTAATTAAAGTTTTTTTATGCTCAAAATATGTAAGGTTTTCCTTGTGGTTTTATCTGATAGTCTAATAAAGATAGCGTTTCATTGACGCTCTAGGGCAGGGGTCTGCAAACTTTCCAAGCAAAGGGACAGTTTACTGTCCTTCCGACTTTGGGGGGTGGGGTTCAAACAATGGTTGGTGTGAGTAGAAAATGTCCTGAGAATACACAGTGCCCCATCATTGGTATCCATAGGAGGACCAGTGCCTCATTGTTGGCATCATTGGGAGGAATAGTGCCCCACTGATGGCTGTCAATGGTGGGGAATAGTGCTTTGAAGGCCAAATAAAAGCAAGCAAAGGGCCATAGTATGGAGACCACTGCACTAGAGCAAAAATTTACAATGAGTGTAGTGGTTTCTGCAAGAACATACATTACACAAATGTATATGTGAAATACAAAAGGCTGCCAACACAAAATCCATACTAAGTGCTATGCTATCTGGTCTGTATTTTTTTTTACCCAGCCAATGCTATTATTAGCTAAAAGATAAAAACGCTGGAATTTTATTTCCAGAAAGGGTGGCAACCTTATGTGACAATCCCACTGGTTTGTAAAAATAACATTTTAGCCTGCTAACCTTCTTTTCAGGAACTGTTTTCTTGTGAACTGTTGGTCCTGCCCAATGATCAATCGCATACTGAATCAGCTGATTCTTATCACTAGACGGTGGCACTGCAAGTTTTTCTGCAGCCAGGTATTTAAAAATTGCATCTCGGTGAACTTTCCGCCTTTTCAAGAGCTCTTTAGCGTCCTTGCTGTATATTAGTATGGCTTCAATTGCCTCTAAAACATTTAAACAAACATGAAAAGAACAATTAAAATGAATTTACTGAGAACAATACTTCACATTTAACAATACATACAATTTTGTGGCATTCAGTCAGATATAGCAATCTGAGAACAGTTACAGTCTAGATTTAGCTAAAAATAAAAACATAAAAATCAGCGTAAGGGACATAATTTACAGTTAGTATCATGTATCCTTTCTGTTGATTCTTCTCCTTTCAGTACAAATCTTCCTCTGTTCTAATTCCTCTGCTGCTGCCATAATCTTCATGTGCAATGGGGGTTAATAAAGCTGTCAGTTCTCTTCAAGAGAGCTTGACTATGCCAGCCTTTTCCTGCCAGATCCACAATGCAAAGAAGCCATTCTACAGCTTCTATGAATGACACAGGATTACTGGATCTGCCAAACATTTGCCTTTTCCCCAATCAGGGATCTTGCGTTATTTGTAGAAGCTGTACTACATCTTCTATGAATAGCAGATTGTGCAGGAAAGGACTGGCATAGGCAAACACTTTTAATGAGAACGTGTGACAGCCCCTTAGCTGTGTTAAGCCCCCCTACAGCTGAAGATTGCAGGGGCAGAGGGATAGTACAGAGGAAGCTTTCTACTGAAAGGTGAAAAATCAGAACAAGGGACACATCAAACTAACTGTAAGGTGTGTCCCTTGTGCTGATTGTTCCATTTTTATTTATAGCTAAACTTAAGGTTTTTAAAGGGATTCTGTAAAGCTTCATTTTTTTTTTTTAATTAAGGGTTCATTCACACCGTGGTGCAGAGATGTCAGTTTTCTGTATGCATTCTGCAAAGGCACAACAAAATCAATTTTTCTCTATGGGCCCTGTTCACACCACAACATTAGTATCGTGTGCAGATTATTCCTGCGCAGGAATCTGCAACGTGTATAAAACTAATTGAAGCATGCATGAAAACGGATGTCTCTGCAAGTGCAACCTGCACATCAGTTTCCATCAGTTTTTCTGCAGGTATGGTGTGAATGAGGCCTAAAATAATAAACATGTCATACTTACCTGCTCTGTGCAATGGTATTGCACAAAGAAGCCCTGATCCTACTCTTTTCTGGTCCCCCAGCAGCACTCCTGGCTCCCCCACTACAGGCATTCTTGCTCCTGACCCCCGCTGTCTGCGTCCATAGATACAGACAGCAGGGCATGGCCCTTCCTCCAACTCCCTGATAACAGAGATTGACTGCCAGCCAATGGCTATCGCTGCTATTGATCTGCCCTGTAAGGATGGACAGAGCAGATAGAGCTGCTGATCTCATGCACAGTGCTGGATCGCTGGGGCTCAGGCTTTACAACCTCTTTAAATTTCAACAAAAAAACATAACGAGAGCCAAAGTGTCTAAAGAATTCCAGCTAGCAAATATTTTGTGCTTTTTTTATCCATTTGCAGAAGTTGAAATAAACTGGATTCACTTACACAGACAAGTTGTATCTTGAATATATTGTCAAGTTAAAGACGGATGTCCCCCTACCCAACTAAAATTAAATTAAAGTAGCTAATATCTGTCCCTGAATGACAAAAAAAAAAAAAAATCTACTAGTCCAGCATTGTCTCCTTGTAGCCAAAGTTCTCCTTTGGGATCTTCATACAACATACGCAGACAAGCAGTGGGTCTCTGCCAGGTCAGGGATTTGCAATGTGTCAGTGCATGCATGAGATCCTCCACAAGTCTCTGACAGCTACTATAGACCTGCAGTGTGTCTGTGCAGGCATGTGATCTCACACCCAAATACTGCCTCCTGGGATGTGACAAACATCAAGAGGCATCTGGTGGCTGGACAGATGTCACCGTCACCATCACTTACTGATGACTCACATCTGGCTTCCTTCTGCACATGTGCAACAAGCAGCTGGTCCTGCAGCCCCTAGGACAGGGGTGGACAACCTGCGGCTCTTCAGCTGTTGCAGGACTACAAATTCCATCATGCCTCTGCAAGTCATAGCTGTAACAGTCAATTTTGCAATGTCTCATGGGACCTGTTGGGTCATGCTTGTAACTTCCGGTCTTTCCAATGCCTCATAGGAAATGTAGTTCCACAAAAGCTGGAGAGCCACAGGTTGCCTACCCTAAAAGGAACACATTTGCCATTTCTTTACAAGTTAGGGGTCAGGAGATGAAATAAGGGAGTTTAAATTTTTGGATTAAGGTCTGCTTTAAAGGAGTAGTTCACCTTTACCAAAAAACTACTTATGCAGATAAGGGACCTCAGTAGATCTAAGCAAAATGTGCAGCTGTTGTACTTGCTATAGGTGTAGGCCATTTATGTACCACCTGAAGCCTGACTAGGAAAACCCCTAGGATAATGATAAGGAAGTTGCTAACAGAAGCCCACTGTTACTGTTCACCATCACAGGAGTAAGCTCGTTCTCCGATTCAATTGCCCTCATATGCTTTCTCTCCCCTGATGTAGTAGCTCTGAGCTCAGCACTTGAGAGCTCACTCCTGTGATGGTGGAATTGAACAGAGCTGCACAGTTTGTTTTTATTAGTGGTGCACCAAAATGAAAATTCTGGTGCCGAAACCGATACCGAAAGTTCAGAATGCACGTGGCCGAAAACTGAAACCAAAATGCCTGCATATGTGGGGGCTCAATATTGTTTACTTTAATGTGTATTTTTGTTTACTTTTTAACTTATGATTTTATTGCTATCACATAGGGGACCAAAGACCAAAAGTCTGCTATGTGATAGAATATGAGTGACAGGTCATCTTTGTAAGGGGGAGAGGGTGGGGGGGCAGTTTGTGCAAGGAGAGGAGCAGTGTATACACTCAGGCTCCCTCAATGGCTGCCCCTATTTGTCACTGACGGTTTTTAAATGTAATTACTGGCTTTTACCAAAGCCATATAATATGAGGTCAAACCGAAACACTTTTAATTTGTATGCAATCAGGTAGGCCATTGCACTACATAGCTGAAGGTAAACCAAAGTGCCGGTTCACATTTATGCACATTGGATGTGGTTTGAACCGCATCCAACCCGCATGACATGTGAAATAATATTGCTTCCTAGCAGGGTGGATTTGATTTAAATCATGATTTAAATCACTAGTCAGTAAGGCTTGATTTAAATCCTAGTTTTCTACATAAAGACTAATTCTTGCTGGTATAACTTTAATATGCAAGTAGATGAAGATTTTTAGAATAACAACTTTTCATATTAGTTTTTTTATCCCCAGTTTAATAGGTTAATCATTCATATTTGGACAACTTTTCTGTTGTGCTTAGGAAGGAGAAAAATAATCATTACCTTAATAATAACAATTTAAATAGATTTATTCAACTGAAACAATAACATTACAGCATGTTATCTGCTTAAACAAACATCCATGTTTGTTACTTATTTGGCTAAACAAAATATATATATTTTAAGAAACTTAGACTGTCAGCCCCTTCCTCCTCACACTTAGTTTCACTTTCTTCTTGTGCAGATCTATTCCACTCCAAACAATCAGAAAAATATTGTTTCTATTCTATTCACTGAACTTCTTGAAACTTAGCACTGAAGGGGTTGATTCTGTATTCATAGGTTTGTAGAAGTTAGGATTAAGGTCTTTTTCATAACTCTGTTCATGTTATAACATTTTTGCTGTGAAGAAGAGGCATGTGATCTCCGCTGAGTCAAATTCAGTTTTGAGAACTGCAAAAGTAAACCAATCATCTGTGATAATATCTTGTAGGCAGAGAAACTGCCCAATAATCTTATAAAAACCTCTGGAAGAGCATGACATTGTGAATGGATTCATGGAATTTATTTACCAAAACAATTAAACATATACAGCCTTATTCTACGTAATTAAACTAATCTTTATTTCATGATGGAATAACCTTTGGATGGTAATATATTTTCCTCAAAAAGCATTTTATTTTAAAAAATCCGATTTAAATCATAAAAATCTGATTTTTTTAAAAAAATCATTGATTTTTATCCACCCTGCTTGCTAGGGTGCTTGTTCACATATGTCTGGTGCTCTGGCGGTGCGGATTCAATGCGGTTTGAAAAAGAGTCATGTACGATTTCTGAGCAGTGCAGTCCGGTTCAGGTGCGAATTACAGAATATTGACTTCTATGGGAAACGTTTCCAAACTGCATATGTGTGAACAGGATAATCCTGGCCTGAGCCTGTCCCTCACCTGATGTAAGGGAATAGCAGATCTACATTTTAGCTCTGAAGAAGGGAGTGTGTCTCCCGAAACGCATTAGATTACCCCATCAAGGGTTTATCATCACTTTGGACTGTTATTCCGGACTCTTGGTTTGTAAGTATGCATATATATGCTTTTAAATGAATTCATGTTTCACCACGGTAATGTATGATGAGAGTGCGCCCTGTTTTGCTTTTGTTTACTAGTACCAAGATTTCCCGATTTTCTAAGGGCTGCACCTTAACGTTTGGCATTTAAAGTTATCCTAGTCTGCATGAAGATTCGAGCGCTGGTTTTGTTTGTATATTTTGCGTCACCTGATATAAACCTAACCTGAATCGCTGAACAACTACTGTGTCAATTAGCTGTGAAACCCGAGCTTCCATCTGCATCACACGTGTGAGTCAGCTCTAAAGAAGATTAATTAAAAAAATTGTATAATGTATGACCAGCTTAACTTAAGGGAGGGCTCTAACCCCTGTCAGATTTGCTTTTGTCATGTGTCCTATTGGGGAGATTTCCCTTCACTTCCTGTCTCATAACCAAAACAGGAAGAGGAAATCCCTGCAAAGTGAGGGAATCCCTGGTTGTCACCAGAACTAGTGTCTTCATTGAAAGAGTTCCCCTTTATTACAGTTCTGGTGACAACCCAAAATTTGGGATTTTCTTTCACTTTCAATGATAACAATAAACATGACAAGCAAAGGGCTGAATCTTCCTGATGGGAACACAATCAGCAGTAAAAACCTGACAGGTGATCTAATCCATCTCCAGACTACACAACACTAATCTAAACAAAAATTGCCTTCAGGGTTCCTTTTAATTGGGGGGCAGTAAATCCATAATCCCTATGGTTGCAAAATGTTTTTACACCCCCCCCTTTAGTTGGGAAGGAAGTGGCTGGGTTTACACATGCTCCAGCTGCGCTATTCTGTTTTGTGTCTGTGGCAGGAATTATACCCCCTGCCACGCTTGGCAAGTACTACCATCTGCTAACTGCAACCAATTCAAGTGAATGGGGCCACGCTGCAGCCATGCACAAAGCACATGTATGAGGCACGGTAGTCGGGCATTTAAGGGTAAAGTACAACTAAACGCAAAACCTTTTTTTTTTAGTTTTGGAAAGAAGGAGAGGGATTAGTACCCCTATTTTTACTGCTGTCTGTGCCCCCCATTACAGAGATTCTCCATATTTGTCCTGTTTACCATTATCATTGAAAATAAAAGAAAATCCCAAAATTTAAGTTGTTCCCACAGTAATAGAAGGGAACTCTTCCAATGGGGACACTGGTTTTGGTGACCTGGGGTCCCCAAGGAATTCCCTTAATTTGCAGGGGTTTCCTCTCACTTCCTGTTTTGGCTGTGGAGCAGGAAGTGAAGGGAAATCTCCCCAATGGGACACAGATGACAACAGAAAAAAACCCAACAGGGGTTATAACCTCCCTTGCTCTATCCAAAATGAAAGAAAAATGCCTAGAATTCTCCTTTAAAACAAGAGGCGATGGAGCGATACGACACTTCCTCACTACCTGTCAAATTGCTCTCCAAAGGGCAATCCAAATGTGAATTGCTCTTCAAAGAGCAAAGCAAATGTAAAGGAGGCCATGTTTTACATGTATTCTGAATGCCACTCTGACACACCTATTTACAGCCATGTATTGAGGTGCTCTGGCCAAAACTGGTACATGCATGTTATATGGGGTGTGGGGCTGATCATCTGAATGGCGCCCGGCGGTGCAATGCCAAGAACGGTGGCAGGATTATTTTTTGGTGCTGCACTGCGACACATAGCCATCGGCAAGGTGTATAGGGGTGACATTTAGATGAATGGCATTGTATACGTTACCATGACGACACGGTGTGCATGGCCCCCACCCTCTTCTGTGGATCAGGACACTGACAACGCTGTCACTATTACTGTACAGACCCGGTCACAGCTCCCAGGACACTGTACAGGAACAGCCCCCTCCAGGTACACACCTTCCCGACTGTACACATAGATGAGCCGGTTGGTGACCGTCTCCGCCACCGAGAAGAGCTCCGAGGTGTCCAGCCCCTCCAGCAGCCGGCTGCAGCCTTCCTTCTCCCGAGTGCTGAGCCCCGCCATAGCACACGGCTCCGCTCTCAGTCACCATACACCACTTCCGGCGCCCAGCTGACAGCCCAGAAACGAAACCAAAGCCGAAAGGCTACTTCCGGTGACGTCAGACCCACGGCACGCTGGGAGTTGTAGGTAGGCAGCTGGTGGAGTCCAGGTTGCCATGGTAATAAGTTTCTCATCACTGCTGCTCTGAGTGGATGAAGAAGAGCACATGGAGGATGAATTCACACACTATGGCAGATGTTGTGTTTACATTCTATGGCAGCCATATTCCATTCCATAATACATTCACATTGATGGGAAATCTGCCACAAGTCTGGTTCATGTTCTATCTACTTTACCCTAGGTTCACACCTAAGCGTTTTCTGCAGCGTTTTGCAGAAACGCAATACAGTCCATTTAACGTGATTTCCTGTGGGACATGTTCACATCTGTGGGTTTTCACCCGGGGCGTTTTTTTTTGGAAAGGGTCAGGGACTTTTTTGAATGCAGAAAGTTGCATTTTTGGTTCTATAGACTTCAATGGAAACGCTGCAGAAAAGCATGTAGTGTGTTTTTGCTGTGTTTTTGATACATTTTTGCTCTGTTTTTGATGCTTTTGTTTGCGTTTATAATCTGCCTAGCAAAAATAAAAATGAAAAAAAACATCACAAACGCAGCAAAAACGCAACACAAAACGCAATTAAGAAACGGTCTCAAACGCAACCTGCATAGATGTGAACCCATGCAGTGGGAATAGGGGAGCGCTTAGAACATCAACCCAGTGAGGGATGGGGGATGGACCGCAGTATGATGTATAGTTATAAGTTCATGTGGCGAATATCATTCAGGTGAATCTTAAACAGAGGATACAGTGGATATAAAAAGTATACACACCCGTGTTAAAATGTCAGTTTTCTGTGATGAAAAAAAGGAGACAAAGATAAATCATTTCAGAAGTTTTTACACCTTTAATGTGACCTATAAACTGTACAACTCAACTGAAAACCAAACTAAAATCTTTTTTGAGGGGAGTAAACATAAAAAACTAAAACAATGTGGTTGCATAAGTGTGCACACCCTCTTATAACTGGAGATGTAGCTGTGTTCAGAATTAAGCAACGCTAGGAGAACGGTACTTGCCTGACTGCATTGTGCCAAGTGTAAAGTTTAGTGGAGATGGGATTATTGTGTCAGGTTGTTTTTCAGGGGTTGGGCTTGGCCCCTTAGTTCCAGTGAAAGGAACTCTTAAGGCGTCAGCATACCAAGACATTTTGGACAATTTCATGCTCCCAACTTTGTGGGAACAGTTTGGGGATGGCCCCTTCCTGTTCCAACATGACTGCACACCAGTGTACAAAGCAAGGTCCATAAAGACATGGATGAGCGAGTTTGGGGTGGAGGAACTTGACTGGCCTGCACAGAGCCCTGACCTCAACCCGATAGAACACCTTTGGGATGAATTAGACTGGAGATTGGGAGCCAGGCCTTCTCGTCTGACATCAGTGCCTGACCTCACAAATGCGCTTCTGGGAGAATAATAAAATCTGTCATACATTCCCATAGACACACTCCTAAATCTTGTGGACAGCCTTCCCAGTTGAAGTTGTTATAGCTGCAAAATGTGGGCCAACTCAATACTTAACCCTACAGACTAAGACTGGGATGCCATTAAAGTTCATGTGCGTGTAAAGGCAGGCCGACCAATACTTTTAGCCATATAGTGCATTTGGGGGGAGGGGTATACAGGGTTAAAATCTGTTTACTACAGCAGCTGCTGATCTGGAACTCATCAGTACCTCCTACTTCTTCTTTACACTGTTTACACCATGTGATCGTTGTGATAACCAAGAACAGTGCCTTTCTAATCGGCTCTGTACAAAGTCTGTGAACCGAGCTGTTCTTCACAAATATTAAATGGGCACACTTGTCGTCCACATATAATGTGGTGGTGATAAGGTGGTTAAAAACCAAAAATGCTCTCTTACTGTGAAATTACTATATTTAAAGGACACCCGAATTGAAAGTAAAGATTTGCAATTTTATGGGGAACATCAAGAAATGTTCATTGTGCCTAAGCAGTACCCTGAAATATTTACTTTTTGTCTTGACATCTGCCTGCAAAAATAGCAGTGCGCCTCCTCTGCCTCATCATCTAAGACACTTCTACTTCTACCTTTTACTTCTAGTCCCACAAGATTTGGCATGAGATCTGGTGATGTCACTACTGTGCTGCTCACTTTTCTTCTTGCTGGAGAGAAAGCTGCACCTGAATATCTACACAGATGGACAGCCCTGACATCAAGAAGCAAAGCCATGCCTCAACCAACATGGCCACCACCACACTGAGCAGAACAAGGCATGGTAAGTCAGTGCTGAGTAAAATACGAGCTTCAGAGAGACTGGGCAACACTAGTAACTGATCCTTTGCTTGCCATTTTTTCGGCACAGCTTCCACAGAACAGGTCCTTTTCAAAGCAGACTTTGCACTTAATGTGGAACTTCGCTCTCTCAATCAACATGGACTATTTCTAAGCCTTATGCCGCTAGCATTAGCAGTAAAGAGATAGGAAAGTATATCATATTTACTTGTTTTAACCTTTTATTTTTGCATTCCAAAATTTACCTCCTGGTTTCCATGCCTAGGCAAATGATGTCATACATCCCAGGAGTCTTCAGGAGGTGAGGGAGGGTTCTCAGATCAGCCATAGCCTGAGCTAAGGATAGATGGATTTCAGGAAGTAACTGCTACATGAATCATCTGCCCTTACTCGAGATGGCCACTGCCAGAAATGCCAGGAGGTGGTTTTCAAAATGATTTCTCAACTAATGAAAGCATGGAGACATGGATGGATGGAGGAGTTTGTTTTGAATATTACAAATTAATTACATAGCATTTTTGGTTTGTGGTGCTCAGTCGCAGTGCAGTTCCACTTCAACTCCTTGTGTTCTTGCTGGAATGTGACATCACCCTGGCCTAGGTGCTGCAAGTGGAAGCAGGGGTAAGGCAAGCGTAATACCTTTTTTACTCTGCAGCTGGGCTATCATACCTTAGGCCTAGTTGAGACTTAGTTTGGGGGTGGCCGGCTCAACCATGCATTTTATGCCGCCTGCTAACCACCCCCTCCTAAGCTGTAATAGGCAGCAAAGGGGGATGTTTACATGCCATGACTGCGGCTAAGTTGATCCGACATGTAGTGACTGGTGGGCAGCAAGGCTGCCAAATGCTACACCATTCATGTCAATGGAGAAGCACCCTTAAACACCCCAAAACCGCCTGCAATGCATGTGATTGTAGCGTGAGTGTCAACAAAAATGGGAATAAAAACAGTTAGCGAGGAGGCGTTGTATCACTTCCTCGCAAGCTGTCAATAGTCTCTGGAGTGGATCCAGAAGTGAATCAGGCTTTAGAGGCAAGGGAGATTTGGACATATGTCTAAATCTACCCTTATAAATCTACCCTACCCTTCCAGTGACCTAGAAGCAAACAGGATTCCTTCCTTTCTGAGGTCAGAAGCCAGATTGTGCGAGTCTATTGCAGTTCCTCCAAACATCCTGAGACATGGGGTCTCTGGACTAGACTTGGTCTTTAGATGAACAACTTCTATCTCCTGGTTTTGTGAGTGTATTTTTATTTCCTTCATTTCTACATAAAAACTGCTGCATTATCAGTAGTTTCTTTGCTTCTTTTTGGTAAAGGTGATTATTACAGTTTAATGCAGCAAATTATATATTATATATTTATACCTCTGCAAGCTATTCCTGAAGACTCACACTGTGTTCCTAAATCCCTGACAAGTCAACCTTTTCCTTGCGTTTTCAATTATTGCCATTTTTAATTTGATTTGTTGTGGATTACTGCCCATCTTCTCCTGCAGAAGCCAGACTATTTTTAAATTGGTCATAGTTGGAGAAAAATTTGGCAGATTCAGCAGGAGCAGAAAGTCCAGATGAATTCCATAAGGGTACATATGGCCATTAGTACACATGATCTTACTGGCAGAACCTATCAGCAATGGATATGTGCACAACAAAAAAATGTGTCTCTTTTCAGATTCATTTCTTAATAACTTTGTTTCAGTTCAGACTGAAACACGTGGAACTACGGCATTTCATTTTCACTCAAGATTCTACACTGGCCCCCAAGTAGAGCCCTGTATATCCCTTTTTGAGTGGACTTTCATTTCTGTTATATCATTGTTTGATTATGAATATGTTTTTATTTTTCCACTATATTGGTGGTTTTATTTATTGATGATGATATTATTTGTATCACTTTATTGTTTACTTTCATTGTGATTTTATGGTCAGAGGGTTTTGTACACTCTATTTATTCATTATTAATTTAATAATTTCAGAACACAGCTATATTTTAAATTCTATTCGAATTTCGGAAGACAGCTATATTCTATTTGAAATTTAGAAGACCGTTATATTCTATTAGAAATTAGAATTTCGGAAGATGGCTATATTCTATTCTATATGAAAATATAATTTCATGTCATCTATTGTATTCTATTCAAATTTCAGAACACAGCTATATGCTTTCAATTCTGTTCAAATTTCAGAAGACAGATATATTCTATTTTATTCTATTTGAACACTGGAAGACTGCTATATTCTATTTTGTTCTATTTGAAATTCGAAGACAGCTTTATTCTATTCTATTCAAATTTCGGAAGACAGCTACATTCTATTTTTTCCTTTTCTATTTGAGATTCGGAAAACAGCTATAGTCTATGCGAATTTTAGAAGATGGCTATATTCTCTTTTATTTGAAATTCAGAAGACATCTATACTCTTTCTATTCGAAAGCTGGCTATATTTTATTCCATACTACTTGAATTTTGGAAAACGGATGTTTTTTTTCTTATTTTAGTGTATTCTATTGTTTTATATTCTATTCTTTCATTTGCTATTCTGTTTTATTCTATTCTTTTGTATTCTATTAAATTATCTTCCTTTCTATTCTTCTATTAATTTTTTTTTTCTATTCTATTATATACAAGCAGCCTAAGTAGGACCCATCGTCTTATTTCACTTTTATAGCTTACTGTATTTATTGCAATTTATTTTGAATTGAGAAAATTTGTTTTATAATTTATTTTGGATTGGTTGAAATTTGTCACTATTGTGATTCGGATAGATTCGAATCACTGATTAATGAAAATGTCCGAATTTCAATTAGTAACAAAACAAATTGCATATGTCTAACCAGCATGATCCTGTGTGTAAAATGCTGTACGCTGTATATATGTAATGTTTCACCTATACTGTATATGTGTACAAGAGTACAGCAATAATGCCCATTGATTACTATGACACAAGTAGCTATTGGGGCCTAATGTTTTCAGTTGCTAAGATGCAGGTAGCTACTGGAGTCGTGTCTTTAGTTGCTAGGAAACAGGCGATTGCTAACAACCTCTGTTACAGGTGGCTATTGCTGCCTAGTTTCCTCGGTTGCTAGGATGTGGATAGCTATTGCTGCTTAATATCCTCTGTTGCTAGGATGCAGATGGCTATTGCCACTATTGGTAGGACACTGGCAGTTCTTGCACTAAAACAAAGTATATTTGTTCTGTACAAATGGAAACATTTGCATGCATACAGAAAAAAATACGGTTCATACGCAGAAGCTCAGATTCCGATTTTTCTACTTTTTTCTTTTATGGATCTGACTGCATCTCAGGTTTACGTATAATTATTGCAGCTGTGTATATGGCTGTCCAACACATCTGCATTCATACGTGTAATAAAAAAAATATGTTTTTCCGTGGCCGTGTGCATAAGCCCTTAAAGAGGAACTTTGAAAATTCTGTAGCTGCTGACTTTTAAGACACAGCTACTTACCCAGTCCATGGACTCCAAAGCTGTCTTCCCCACAGCCTATTCCTTGCTGGGCTTCAGCTCTACGGCGCCGCCATCTTGGATCAGTGAGACACGGCAAGTGCAGTGAGACTGGTCCTACAGCCTCCTGGGACATGTCACATGTTTCGGGATATTGGGGGGGGGGGTGGGGGGGAGATGCCCCAAGCGCATGTTGTCCTTGCCTAGGCGAGAGTTATGTGGAAGCTGGTATAAATGTACCCACTTCCAGTAAAAAAAAACAAAACAGCAAAATATGTAAGAGGGTGTAGGGAAGAGGAGAATGATGTCAAATTTCCATTTTGGGTGAATGGGTGGCATTAAGGGTGTTTGCATGTTAACATCTAGAAAATGCAACTACAGTTGTGTTCTAGAAATACAGAAGAAACCACTTTAATATTAACAAAAAACTTTTATTGAATAGGTTATGTACAATAGAAAAACAGTTTCTGAGAAATCACTACCAAGTTATTGCAGGTCTGTGGCTCTGCTTAATGTAATCATTCACGGAAAAGGAAGCATGTATCCTATTGTATTTACACAGAAATTAAAAAGTGCATTTATCCATTCAAAACAATTATCTGTACATGTTAAATATAAATTAGAATATCACAGGATATATGTTGTATTAAAGAAAATAAAACACAGGAACACTTAAAAAAGGAAAGAATGATCGTACACCATTAATAGAAAAACATTTGTATTGCACTTCATACCTTAATTGTTACTTTGACAATTTCTCAAAGTGTATCTAAACCTAAAGACAAAACAAAAAAAAAGGAATAAAAGGCTCATTCACACTTTGCCCTTTTTGTGCATTGCTTTAACGCACATTGTTTCATATTAAGGCAGCCCATTCATTTTGAATGGACATCCAATGCACCAGAAAGAACAAAAAAAAGTGCACATGCAACATTTGTTCTGATGCAGCACACAACAACCCATGGTAATGCATTACCATGTGTTGGGGTGCTC
This sequence comes from Staurois parvus, assembly GCF_062004578.1. Classification (NCBI taxonomy): domain Eukaryota; kingdom Metazoa; phylum Chordata; class Amphibia; order Anura; family Ranidae; genus Staurois; species Staurois parvus. The sequence goes on along the minus strand of NW_028318095.1, from coordinate 9,677,222 downwards.
TGTAACTCCTGCATTGGAGCTGCATTACCTTAGTGCTTTGGGGTGCCATTCAAAGCAACACACTTAAGTGCGTAACATTTTGCTACCACAATGCTAAAATGTATTTCTTCCCCAAAGTTCTTGGACGTACTGGTTTTAGTTACCGTTTATTCTAGCTTTATTTCTTTATTTTCACCTGGTGATCCTTCCAGTATCACTTTTTCCCTTCCTAGGATGACAATGCTTATGCAATGTACTGCACATACGGAAGAGCAGCATTGTCACTCTAGGATGCTCTCCCGATTTGGACTACAAACCCTTTCCTCTCTCCTCATCTCCATTGTATAGATTTTGTAGTTTACAGAAGATAGCTGTAATAGATTATGTTTGATATTTCAGTTCAGTGTACAGGAAATCAATTCCTGACAAGCTCAACATGTATTTTCTGTACCTGAACAAAATATACTTAGGGGTTGATTTACTAACACTGGAGAGTGCAAAACCTGGTGCAGTTCTGCATAGAAAACAATCCGCTTTTAGATTTTATTGCCAAACCTTAATTGAACAAGCTGAAGTTAGACGCCGATTGACTAACATGTACAGCTGCACCAGTGCTCCAGTGTTAGTAAATCTCTCCCTCAGCCTGGGTTCACATATATGCGGTGCAGTATATCGCATGTGATCAGCACAGGAACCGCACAGCATTACTGTGCGAATCACATGTGATTTGTGTGCGGTGCGATCGGAGCCATACATTTTGAATGGCTGTAATCACACTGCACCAAAAATGTGCAGGACCCTTTTTTGGGTCCGTACTAGAATCAGACATACACACCCGCAGCGGTTTGCATGAACGGGGTGAGATTCTGATGCGGTGCAGAATTCGCACAGAAAACGCTGTGAATTCCGCACTGCATCGGTGTGAACCAGGGCTTAGACTCAATAAAAACAGCAAACTAGTGCAGACACCACATTCAAGGACCGTAAAGTATATCTAAATCCAAGATGACCCGAAATGTACTAGGTTAAGCTTCAAGTGAACTTGTACTTCGTTTTAAAACCTCAAAAATAATCCTACCTAAGCAGATAACACAAACTGTGTGCGATTAGATAGTTTCACTTTCTAATAATAGAAAGCTTTCTTTTTCTTCTTTGTTTAAAGGTAGGACGTTTAGATATACAAGTTTAAAATGGAGTACAGGTTTGCTTCACAGCTATAATCCAATATGGAAAAACAAAATAACACAATTAGAAAGTGAAATAATAATATATTTAAAAAATGAATAAGACACATTTAATTTTAAAAGTATAATCAATTAAATGTCTTATCCACATTCCTTTCAGAACCTTTAAGGATTATGCTGTTATTACACTCAGTACTGAAGCAAACTAGGTCTGGCCTGTAAAAAAAAAAAAAAAAAAAAAAAAAAAAAAGTACATTTAAGAAATATTACATTCAAATTTTTTTTTCCCTTAAAAGCATTCAGATCTGAGGTCAAACATATCTTGAGCAAAATAGCAATATTGTTTCCATGTCCATTTCAGTCAGGTAGGGGATTATCAAAGCAATACAAAAAAAAAAAAAAAATCTTCCAGAACACTTTCCAGCTAATATAAAAAAAAAATAATAATAATAATAATAAATAATAATAATAATAATGTTTAAAACAGCATCAACATGTTAAGTTTGAAAACAAGTTTTTTTGCATACATGTAAAGCCACACTGTGTCATGGCTCTAAACTGAGTACAATGAGAGCAGGTTTGCCTTGACAGTAGCCCCTTCCCTTAAGGTCTCAGCACACAGGGTGTTTTTGCAGCCACTTTTAGGGGCGTCAGAAGGTTTTTTTTTTTTTTAATGCTTCCAAACAGCCCTCTATGTTATCCTACGTGTCCATGAACAGACTTTTAGAATCTTTTAGTAGATGTACCATTTACCCTCAGGAAAAAAAACCCAGGGCCAGTGCGTCCAGGAGCAGCAGTGTCTTGGCAGAAAAAACGCTTGATGCGGCTAAACGCTAGGCACCTTTAGCAATTGAGCGTTAATTTATTTCAATGGCCAGAATAAATGATCATTCTGGTCAATGAAAGCAATTAACACCCAAGCGCTTGACGCTTGGAAAAGCATTACTTTTACAAGTGTCAGGTGTTTTTCTGCAAAAATGCTGCTGCAAGGAGGACAGCTTCTAGGAGAGTTTTTTTTCTGTAATGTCCTATGTGCATGGGGCCTAAAGGTACAGCAATTCATTATTATACAGGATTTATATAGCGCCAACAGTTTGTGCAGCGCTTTACAAAATGAAGGTTGACATTACAGTTAGAATACAATTTGGTACAACAGGAAACAGAGGACCCTGCTGGTTAGAGCTTACAATCTAGAAGCTCAGACTTGCTAAATGTTGCTAAAGACTCCCATGTGTCTCTCCATTTGGAGAAGCAGAGTGATCAAGAGAAATATGATATGAAAAGGGGATTTACAATATTTTGTGACCCCCCTACACCCGTTATCACAGCTCCTCCATTTTTATCTTACTGTAAGCAAACGCATTAGAAATGATCAGAGATAGTTTACAGTAAAATACTATTTAACCACTAGAGGGGGATCTCACACAAGCCATAAGCTTCATTCATTTAAAAAGGGACACTTTTTTTGTACTTGCACTTCAGTATTCCTGGCCGAAATTTCAGGTGTTTATTTTGCACCAATTTGTGTGTATTTGCACATACACAAGTAAAATAACTTCTAATCTCTTCAAATTAAGATTTGCACGCATATGTATGTACGCACTTAACATACTAACTGGCAACCCAGATTTTTTTCCATTTTTAATCGTCTATACGCAGCACATTTTACACGCCTGTGTGTACAGGTATGTTGAAAAAAAAAAAAAATGGGTTGCATCTAGAATGCAAAAACAAAAAAAGAAAAAAAAAAACACCTGTATGTCTGAAGACACTGCATTTTGGCAGCAGTGTTCTACAGGCCTTATGCTGATTTTAAAAACCTGTCCCCATACTACATTGTGGCTCCTTTTTGGCCTCATAATGCACACAACACTTCTTCCATGGTAGAAATGGTTTTGCTTGGTGTCATATTGCCTGATAAAATAAATGACAGCTCTGACCACTGGCCTAGTTATAGGGAAAAGGAAAACTATTAGAAAAGGTGAACATCTTGGAAAACAAACACATGAACAGAATTTAGTGCAGTCCAATATTCATTAAAAAAAAAAACTTCACATTTTTCAAAAAATATAGAGTTTTTCAAATGCATAACTGCAGTGTGATCATTTTCTTGAGATCTCCCCAGAAGGCCCATTTAGGATATGACAGATGCGGTATTTTCCAGCTGAATAGTACAAAAAAAAAAAAAAAAAAAACATAAAAATAAGCTGAAAAAAACCCAAAACAAAGTGTTGCCTTCACAGTTTAGATCTAGGTTTCAATGCTTCCAACAATTTTTTGTACAAGTTCATCTAATTTGTATGACTGCACTGGATTCCAAGTGTACCAAACACATTAAGATTTCAGTTCAGCTCAGCTAAAAAGTGCATCTTGTCAGCCTGGAATACATCATTTGTACAATGAATATATAACGTGTGACCAGCTTTACGTATCCTACAGATTCAAGCTTCTATCCTTGGCATTTTTCAATGCAGGCTTTTACTTGGCTGATATTTGACATGGAGAAATACATTTAATATTTGTGGGCAGAGTTCTTTCAGATTCTGTAGATAAGCACCTTCGACAGCTAGGTATGAAATATTTGTAGGAATGGATTTAACCAGCTTTACACCATAAGCCCTTAAACAGAAAGCCAGTCAAAACCAGGTTTATGTCAGACTCTGGATATTTGGTCTTAACGTAAACTTGTACCCCGACAATGCACATGGATGTATTTACATGCTACAGGCAGCAAAAGCACCGTAAAGCAAGCCCTTATTCACCTCTGTGTCAATAAACATTATGGAGAAACTTATCTTCAAGTACATAAGCAGGCGCATTTGCACCTTAGCGCTTTTTCTATTGCAACAGAAAATTGGCATCTTGCCTTCCCTGTAATGTAAACACACAGCAGGGGCTATAAGCTATTAAAAACCCAATAGGATCCATTCCCACCATCGTATTGTATCAATGAGCATTGCGGTAAGACAGCCAAAAATGAATAGGCCGCAGACAAACCATTACCGCAATGTAATGAAGTGTGAATGTGCCCTAAAACCCAACTAGACTCTTTGTTGTAAATTTTCCGAATGAGTTACTTCACAGTACATGCACCTAGATGTCAGGGATGACTTGTTCTAAAGAAGTTATTTAAATCACTTATTGTCTATAGTCAGGGCACAGGTGCACTTGTATTTGTTAAAACACTGTATTCGCTTTTGAGTGTTCATATTAACTATAAGAACCCCATGTTTTGTTCATGATAACTACAGGGCTCGGTTATTGAACACTACCAAGCATTTTCAAGAGTTTGAAGATAATGAAGCCAATAATAAAATTGAGTGAAGATTCCCTTCAGTTATCCAATCATGTGAAAAGAAAAATTCCTGTTTATTTCATCTGCATGTTTGGGTATTTAAAGTGAAAACATCTACAATTGAATAAAGATACTCAACTCCTCCGAGGAATCATGCAAGATCAGGCAGTTGAAGACTAGTATAACCCTGGATATTTAGGCTGCATTCACACTTGAGCAATTTGTAGCTTGAAGCTCCAAAACCGCACAAATCTTAAAATATAAATTTCTCTCTATGCGGTTTACACAATCAGGTGTGAACAGGCACCATAGAGAACAATTGAATTTTTTAAGTTTGAGTGTTTTTGGAGCTTCAAGCTACAAATCGCTCAAGTGTGAATGCAGCCTTAAACTGAAGTGGTAAATAATGGTTAGTAAATTTAAATGAGGGGTCAAGCAGACATCTTTTAAATGACAGCCTTCATGATTAGTATAAATTAAGGCTAAATATTCAGAGTACTGTCGAAGCCCAGCCTTGACCAGCTCTCTTACAGAAGACATAATAGGTTTATACAAATCTGGTTGTTATTCTCCATTTGAGCATCCGTCAGGATATAGTCATAGTGAACTAGTGTAAGGATCACAGCCTGCCTACACAAGTTTATTTCATAAGGCAAATTGTTTCCACTCCAGTCCTTGGAGGCTACAATGACAGGATCTGTGGCAGCTGGATCCCAAAGTCGTTTATCATTACAATATAGAAAATCAATTGTGGTATTTGTGACCTCATTAATAGGCTTTATACCTGATAAACAATCCGATTTGGGAATCCTTGCAATAATGTTTTACTACTGAGTCCCTGAGAGATATAAACTAACACAAGCTACACGCCATTGATTTTCATCTCTTGCTACTAAGAGCTTTAACTAGTGACCTGCTACAAAAACCACCAGTCATTGATTGCTAGGAGAAGCACGATTGAAGAAAAAAAAACAAAATAGCTTTTGGAGTAACCTACGCTACACTAGTAGCCTTTAGTGACATCTTTCAGCTATCAATCAAACATGAATGGAGCATCACACGATCATGTGATGTTGATTTCTACTACATGCTACCCCATAAGGAGCCATTTATTTAATTTCCTTATCAATGGTTTGCTTATCCTTTCATATAATCATTGATTTTGGTAGCACAACTGAGCTACTAAAAATCTCCCATATGGATCAAGAAGGAATCATATGATGCCATTTGCTAGCAACTGCACAAAATTGAGGTATTAGCGTTGGGTGGAGTTGAACCTAATGAAGCAAATATAAGCTATAGCAATCCAGTGCATTTGTGAAATGATAGGATGTTTTGTAAAACTGGCCATAGACTGTTGGTCAGATTTCTCAATCCACACAAACAAGGTGGCTGGAGGAATCCTCCTTGCTGGAGCATTGCATTGTAATTGAACCAGTCAAATTTTGATCTGTCTATGGCCAGCTTAAATTATCTCTCTCCAAGTTCACTGACATGGCACTCTCTGATTCACAGTTGAGTTCTACATACTTGGGTTTGTTTACAAAAGCTGGTTTACTCAGAAGCTCGTGCCCCTATGCATGGCTGCCAAACAGCTTCTAACCTCAGCTTGTTCAATTAAGCTTTAGCAATAAAACCTGGAAGCTGATTTCTATGCAGAAGTGCACAAGATTCTGAGTGAACCAGCTTTAGTAAATAAACCCCAGTGTTACCTGCAGAGAGAGTGGGACACTAGGTGCAGGTACTACATCAGTCAACTCACAGAAAAGTATTTTGCGGCAGGGAGTAAAAGTAAAAAAAAAAAATTCTACTTTTTCTTTCATTCATTGAAGGGCAGATCTCTTTTGATCACAATTGGGAAGTCCAAAAGCTGTAATTAGAGGGGAGGATGAGAGCCAATAAACTTGCAAATAACAGCGGCAAGAAACTCTTCTCCATCGCAAAACCAAGCTATTCAGAAAGTGAGGTGGTTTGCAAACAGTACTCTACTCCAGCAGTATAATCCAAATGTGAAAAATGTCCATCAATGAACCCAGAGAAAAGAATTCACTAATAAATAATTATTGGTCTAACTTTGTAGTAAAATGAGAGCACTTTAAGAATCTTAAAACACACAAAAAAAACAAAACAAAAAAAAAACACCACAACCCACACACACGCAAATTAGGGTAGGTCCACAGGGAAGACCAGGCCAGTTTGCTGTTGCAGGTACAGGTGGTCACTGGATGTGACCACAGATTTCCTATAAACTTTTCAAATTAAGAAATGTGGTAAATAGTGTAATGTGTTCACAGTAACCCATGTAGCAACTGCATTAGAATACAACCACAAGTTGATGTATCATCAGTGGCATCCACATATCCAATATGGTACTGCTACAAAAAAAAAAAAAAAAAAATGTATTAAAACGGATATGATTTAAACATATATTTGTAAAGTGCTGCACAAACTGTTGGTGCTATAAAAATCCTGTATAATAATAACAACATTACATAAAATGTATGGAGTCACATAGGGTGAGGATATTTAGCAGAAGTTAGTCTTCCAAAAAACTAATATTTAAGGGATAGGTGTAGTTTAGTGGCCTGGCAGATCTTTTGACTTGTTACTTCTCTTGGAATCCAGCAGCAAGTCCTCTCAGCCATAATTCTTGGGTTCAGTTTCCTCCAACTTGAGTGCTAGGTGCTCAGACCTTGGATGATCTCATTCCTGCCACATTCTGCAAGTTAGAAAACTAAAACCCCTTGTAATGGCTGTGACAGATGTGTGCAAATTCATGCCCACTGATATTACCACTAAACATCTGGGAATTAGGTAGCTGGTCACCAAACATAAGACTCTTAAAAGCTGTTGTAAATCTTCGTTGCTCTTTATACCGTTTTACTGAACAAGACAATAGTTTGTTTTCATTATCGCAACACCCAAGTCACATTAATAAGCAATACAAATCAGCAAATATGGCTGTAAATATTAATATTCACGGTGTACAAAAACCCTTGGAAAACTGTACAAATTATTCAAATAAATAAAATAAAGGGAGTTTACTTTTGTGAGTGGACAGTAGTCTTGTTAGAGGAAGGTTGACAAAAGGCAGTTGTGATAAATATAAAATATTTTATTCAAACCAACCATCAAGGCAGTACACACTTCAAAATTACATGGCACATTTTTTCCTGTTGCTAAAATGTGAAAGTGATTTTTCTGGACTTGAAATATACACAACTAGCACTCCGAGTATTTGCAGTAAAAATATGAATGCTGGTAAGTCCTATTAAGGCCAAATTGATACTGGAAAAAGGGATGTTGTGTCTTCTTGTGCAGCTTTTCACCAGGCACCTATGAGGACATGGATTAAACATATTAGTTCTCCAAATACATTCAAGCTTTTTCTTGTGCAAATCCACTTTACCCCTATACAACATACAGGGTAGAATTATATAATGCAAATATGATGGTAAGCATTCTCTGTTGGACCTATTCAAATGTCTTTATATTGACATGATAAACACTTTAGAATTAGAAACCTCATTAGTTACTACGAGGCTTACCCCCGGTCACACCAAAGCCAATTTAGAAATCGTGTGATTTACAGTGAAGATTTCAAGGTCGGGGGACATACCAATTTCATTACGATTTGCAAGACATCTGACACAGATATCTATGCAAATCGCAACAAAAGTAGCACATGCACTACTTTAAAAATTGGTGCAGCTCCGACCAAGTCGGAACTCCACTGATATGACCGCTGTAATAGTGGACAATAGGGTGCGACTTTGCATACGATTTGCAAGTTGCATGGCACGAACATGGCATGCCAAATCTCACTTGATGTGACCGAGAGGTTATTAACACACACGTACCAAGTAGGTTTGTTGGAAACATCTCATCTTCCTCAGCAGAAAATATTCTTATTCCTTTGCTCCTTTTCCATTCCATTTGGGAATAGAAGAAAGGAGAAGCATATGACAACACTGCTGCTTAGCAATTGGCTCAGCACCAGGTCATGGGGTGGGGCGAAAAGCTCTGTAGTACTTCTGAGCTTCCTTTCCTTACTCCCAGCATGCTAAACAAAGTGGCAGGGGAGGGAGCAGCAGGGATGTTGGATTCCTATCGCCCAACGCCCGGGACATTTAGTTCTGGGAGCCGGGCAGGCCGTTTCTAACTTTAGCCCTGCTGTGGCCAAGCAGCAGGGCTCACCTGTTAGGTGAAGCAATCAGCAGCAGCGCTGCAGCCAATTGCTTCCACAATACCCGCCTCTCCGCGCCCCTGTCATGAGGTCTCCCGGGCTCTGCTTGCCCACCTGCTGACCCGGGAGTGATGTTATGTCACTTCCGGGTCCCTGTTGAGAGATTGTAATGCAATCTCCGGGAAAGAGCAATCCCCAGTGGAGCAGAGGGGAGACATCCAGGGTCACCAAAAATCATCACATAGGGGACATTGTCCCCTATGTGATAAAAAAAAAAAAAAAGTTACACCCAAGAACATACCATCCCCCCACTCCCCAAAAAAATTGAGGCCCCCACATATACGCACCTACAAACGTAAAAGCACATGCTGGGGCACCTACACATGAAACCGTCGATTGCGATACACGTTACATATTGCCGCGCACGCCAGAATGAGTGCAATAAATCTAGCACCCGACCTCCTCTGTAACACTAAACTGGTGACCTATAAGGAGCTTTAAAAGTGTCGAACTATAAAAAAAAAAAAAAAAATATAGGGTACTGAAGTTCGTTGCCATTTCACAAGCGCGCACAAATTTAAGGTTTGACAAGTTGCATATCCATTTACTCGCTGCAACCTCATCTTTTATATTTTACAAAAAAGTAAGGCAATTTATTGCTTTCTGTGCCCTAAAATTAAATTGGAACTACCACTATTTTATTCTCTAGGGTCTCTGCTTTCAGAACATTAATATTTGGGGGTTTATGTAATCTTTAGGCCTAAAATGATTTTTTTAAACGTGTGCAAAAAACACAAAAACGGCTCTGGCAATGAAAGGGATAAAATATAAGCCCTGACCCACCCTTTCCATATTAGCAGCCAATTGGTGCTCGTTACACTGCAAGGTCTCTCTCCTCCCTGCTAGTCCCCGGGTGCGGTGCTGGAGACAGGCAGGGAGGGGAGGATATAAACGTGTAATATTTTTAACATTGAGCTGTTTAAGTCGCCATATAAAGCCTCTTTTCTTTTTAAAAGCCCCAGACATTCCTAAAATCACCTACGATTTAAATACAGTTTTGATTAAATTTTTTTTTTTTTTTTAATCTGGAGAAGTAGATTGTCATGGAGGGCCAAGTAGATTGGGGCCCTGATTTAGTCCCTGGACAAGTAGTTTTTTCAAAAAGGTCCACACCTCTGAGCAGTACAGAACCTGTTGCTTTACCATGTATGGACAAAAAGAAAGGTCTACTTGAATGGTAGACATATGAATCATTTTAGAACGTTTACTATATGTACCAGGAACAATCTACCGTATTGTTCGCTCCATAAGACGCACTTTTTTCCCTCAAAAAAAGGGGGGAAAAAAATGTCAGTGCGTCTTATGGAGCGAATATAAAGCGGCCGGTCCGGTATTTCTGCAGCCACCATGTCAGAATACCGGGCCGGCCACTCAGCTCTTCTCTCCTGCAGGACCTTACCTGTTCCTTGCTCCAGCGCTGTAGTCTTCCCGCGCCAGCTTCTGTGACAGCCGGGTGCCCACTGCGCATGCGTGAGAAGTGCTGTGCTTTGTGAATGGTCCGGCGTCTTCTGGGACACATGACAGGTCCCAGAAGGCTCTGGGCCATTCACAAAGCGCAGTGCTTTTCGCGCATGCGCAGTGGGCACCCGGCTGTCACAGAAGCTGGCGTGGGAAGAAGGAATGACAACTCCGCGGAAGTGGGAGCGGGTACCTGACAGGTACCCGATCCCCCTCCCTCCCCAAAGGTCCGCAGTCTCTTGGGCATCCCCTGTACTGTGTCCGCAGTCTCTTGGGCATCCCCTGTACTGTGTCCGCAGTCTCTTGGGCATCCCCTGTACTGTGTCCGCAGTCTCTTGGGCATCCCCTGTACTGTGTCCGCAGTCTCTTGGGCATCCCCTGTACTGTGTCCGCAGTCTCTTGGGCATCCCCTGTACTGTGTCCGCAGTCCATGGTCATCCCCTGTACTGTGTCCGCAGTCCATGGTCATCCCCTGTACTGTGTCCGCAGTCCATGGTCATCCCCTGTACTGTGTCCGCAGTCTCTTGGTCATCCCCTGTACTGTGTCCGCAGTCCATGGTCATCCCCTGTACTGTGTCCGCAGTCCATGGTCATCCCCTGTACTGTGTCCGCAGTCCATGGTCATCCCCTGTACTGTGTCCGCAGTCCATGGTCATCCCCTGTACTGTGTCCGCAGTCCATTGGTTCAGAATATTTTTTTTCTTGTTTTTCTCCTCTAAAACCTAGGCGAGTCTTATGGTCAGGTGCGTCTTATGGAGTGAAAAACACGGTATATTCCTAAATCTCTCCCCAACTTTTTAAATGTGTTAAAAGTTTCTACTTCTTACATTTGCAATATGGAATGCATACAAAAGATAAATTAAAAGATGTGAAAATGCATAACATGTGAAAGGGCCAAAACTAAAAATACTTTCAGGCACAAGTCTAATCTGAAAAACTGAATTAAAAACTCTTCACTCAGTGCTGTACAATTATCGAACTAAGTTGAAAGTGCATGTCCACTTTTGCAGCCAAACTGTGATAGCATCTACTTTATATTTGTTACACATCTCCATTCACATTATTGGTCCTAACAGAAGAGTAAAGATCTCAAGGCATGGGTTTTGCATTGTATGAGAATGCACTTTTGAATAACTGTCTCCTCAACTCTGCCCTTCATCTTCACATTGTCATCTATTCTTAGCAATAAAAGCTACCCATAAAGACTTCTTCATAAATCTGCTCAAAAGAAACAACTAGAAAAAGGTAAGAAATGCTCTAAAAATAGTTTAGGCATGCCGTGTGAATGGGAGCAAAAACATAGCAAGGCAGTTTCTCAAATTTGTCTGCAAAAGGTGAAAATACACTTTTAATGCTATTTTAAAGTAGACCTTGAATATAAAAATAGAATTAAAAATACATTCTACATTATTCCCTCAGCTTTCAAAAGATACAGCAAGCTAGATACATTACCTGTGTTCTAGTGTGAACAGCTTGGCACTGACTCACACTTCGCATGTTAATGATTGACAGTTCAGTAAGGCAAAGAGACTTCTTGGTTGTGTGATATGAACAATTCCCCCCCTTCTAGCTGAAACAATGTCAAATGCAATTTATATCTAGAAAAGGAAAACCATGTTTGAACCAAGCAATGGAAATAGAGACCATGATAGAAATGGAATATTTACAGGATTTAAAGTGAACCTGCACCCAGCATATGCAAACCACGTATTTACAGATACTGAACAAGTAGTAAAAGCAGTTAACAAGGAGCCTTCAGGTAGACCTCTAAAGCTACTGGCATTATGGTGAAAATCATTTTCAAAGCGGACAGACACTGAAATCTGCTTTTCCCTTTTACTTTCTATGGAAACAATCTTGAGAGTCTTTCAGCCCTCTAATGTAAACAACCAACAGATATTTCTAAATTGGCAGAAATAGACTGAATCCACACTTGGAGTCAATGTTGTTATCTTTGAAAATAAATTGGTTCACAGATCATGGAAGCTAGAAAAGGATGGCATGTTTTCAAAAAGGATTTTTGAACTCACCATATAAGCCTTTCCTTGAGTCAATTGAGGAACCACAGAAGCCCCCATACTTTTTATGTAACCTTCCGCTTATATACTTACTACAAAAAAGGTTGAACATTGGCACAAAAAAAAAAAAAAAAAAAAAAAAAAAAAAAAAAAAAAAGGGGGGGGGGAAGGGTAGGCTGGTCCAGGATAATCCCTCCTACCAGCGTGCCTTGGTTCTTTAACTCTGAAACACATCTGACAGACTTGCTGATTAGCCACCAAGAAGGTTACATTGCAGGAGAGATCACCCAAGGTGAGTTTTCGAATTTTCTGTTGGGTACAGAAGCAAGTTGAGATCCCAAGGGGTCTGCTCTGTGAGACACCTTAAATGAAAGCATTAAGTGAATCCTAAGGTTTCTGAAATAGCATTGACTAGGCAAAAACCTGTCCCTTAAAGAGTACTTAAAAGTGTTACTAAACCCAGGACCCTGCATTTACTATATCTGGTCTTCCACAGTACACAAAACATGGAAATGTAATTATTTTAGTTGCTAAATACCTTTTCTCATCATTTAGAACAGTTTTGTGACTTCTATCAGTGTCCAGCAGAACACGTCAAAGCTTGTAGGAGTTTTCATTTTGCTCTAGGAAGATGCAGAACCCCTGACCTCTGTCTGGATAGTGTTGCTTGGCCCTGTGCTTATCACATGCACTTTCCCAAGAAAAAACTAAACACTAGCAATACACACCAAACTGAGCATGTACCTCCACATGATATGTCTTAACAGGAGATAAGAAGGGGGACACAGGAAGGGGAGGATCAGAGAAGTCAGGATGAAACCACCTTTTTACACAATGCAGCGGATTAACCCCTTATGTTCCACATAAAGCATGCTTTATTATATATACAGACTAATTTTACTGTTGTGGGTTTAGTAACACTTTAAAACCAATTTTTGGTAAAGGCCAGAATGCAAGGTACCAAAGTAATCTCCCTGAGGGTTGAAACTCCTGTTCACAGCAGTTAAAGAAATTCCAGGTATGGTAGAAGATTTTTCTCAAAGTGGATTTTCTGGCTTTTAGTATTGTGGGAATGAAAGAGCCAGATGGACCTCTGCCCTCCAAGACGTGGGTTTCAACAGCCATTGCTGTTGGAAAAGCCATTGACTTAGAGGCAGGATGTAGCAGGGGGTCTTGAAACAGAAGGTCTGTCCTGTTTAGAAAGCCAGAAGGTAATTTTCCAGACATCTGAATATGTGTGTACCAGGTTCTGTAATTGATATAGGCCACTGGAGTGGCATTGTTTGACTGCTCTATGATTGGGTGTCCCTGAAAGAGGGGTCCAAGGTTGCAAAGTAGATTTTAGTGAGCTTTGCTTCCCTGGGTGACTAGGTTCCCTGAACCGTGAGAGATAGGAACAGTTCTCCCTAGCCTGTGAGGATGGTATCTGTAGTTACCTTTTTCCAAGAGTATGGGAGAAACAAATTCACCATTTCCAAGGGTGGATTGGAATCCAAACTTGGGAGTTCTTTTAACACGAGAGAAACATGGGGGAGTTGAGAAGAGCGTCTGTTCCAGACCAAAAAAAATATTACGCTGGAGAGACCTTGAGTGGGACTGAGCAAAGTGAAAGCTTTAAAATGAAGCAACCTTGAGGCCCAGCACTCTCATTAAGAAACTCATGGAGGGATGTCTTTTAGATCTTAAGGTCTGAGACTTTAGAGAGAAAATGGTTTCCTAGAAGTAAAATGTTAGCCTTTTGAAAGATGGTTACACAATCAAAAGCCTAAATAATATCAATAGTCCTTTGGATATCTGCAGACAGTTTTGAGGGAGATGGATACTTCAGAAGAAGGCCATCTATGGACCCTGTCACCTGGATGCCCTGAATACCTAAAATGGGGAGTAGGGGGTGCGAGCCCCTTTGCGAATACCCCATACGCAGAGGAAAGGCCAAAACAGCAGTGCTATGAATCGAAAGGGTTTGTTTTCTACTGTGAAGCATAGAAAGCACTGATGAGGTGGGTACATGGGAATATGGAGGTAGGCATCTTTGATGTCCACTAAAGCCAAGTAATCCCCTTTTAACTGAGAGGAAATAACTGACCTTGCAGATTTAATTTGAAACTTTGATTGATTTTAGAGAAAAAAAAAAAAAAACCATGAGGGAGTAGTGTTTAAAATTATTTCGTACCTCTTTGAAACCACTGGTTGAATGGGATGTCTGTGATCCAGAGGAATGTAAACTCTAACAGACCTCGTCTTGATCTTAGGACTGAGGGCACCCCTTCATTGTGAAGAAGTCTTTGAAGTAGACTTGGTGGGAATTATGTTCCAAATTTTGTGCCAAAGGGAATGGCTGAATTTTGGCTTTGAAGATTAATCCTGAGAAGAGAGATGGGGTGCTGTCTGTTTTGAGGAGGCAGAAACCCCTGAAGAGCGGAGTTTTGGAGCCCTCCTGTGACATCCTTAATGGACCTTGTCAACTCCATCACGAAAGATACATCTCCTCCTTCAAAGAGCAAACGAATGAGGAGTATTTTACAGGTAACTGCAGCTAACCAGGCTTTTAGCCATAGGATTCTGCACATACAGAAATTAGATCCATTTTAGAAATTTGTGTCATGACTTTTTCCAGGGCATCAACAGAAAGTGAGGTGGAGCATACAGGTGGTAGCTAGCTTGGCACGGGTGGTATTCAGAACAGTTTGCATATTCTCAGTGAACGAGGGCTGAAATTGCAGCTGTATCAGCTGTACATCACTATTAGGTATTTGGTTTAGTAGTTACACCACTTTTTATAAAAAAGTAGTCCCCTCCTTCAGAAGGGACCAAACGTAATTGGACAATTGACTGAAAAGCCATGGGCAGGTGTCAGTAATTCCCACAATACATAAACAGATAGGTAGGTAAAAGGTCTGCGGTTGATTCCAAGTGTGGAATGTGCATTTGAAAACTTCATTTTGAGGACCAAAGAATTGTATAAGAAAGTAAAGCAGACCAGTATTCGGCTGAAAACACAAAACAAACTTATCAGAGTGACTAAATCAATTTGCTATAAAAAAGGAATATACTGGTGAGCTTAGCAACACCAAAATATCTGAACAACCATTATGGAAGACAGGTATGCTGGATGATTATAGATTTTTTTTTTGTTATGAAGACAGACACCTTCATAACATCTAACCAAGTCACAAACACTCTCTGGGAGGTAAGCATAGTATTGTTAATGTCTACAATTAAGAGAAGCAGATGTTCACCTCAAGATGCAAACCAAGTCTGAAGAATGGGAAGGCCAGATTATACTTTGCCAGAAAACATCTAAAATTCCTTCCCAGTTCTGGAACAATATTCTTCAGAAACTGACATTACAACCTACTAGCGCAATGGGAAATGAAGAATATGGAGAAGTGGAGGAATAGCTCATGAATCATAGCACTCCACAATCTGTAAAAGATGTCGGAGGCAGTGTTATGGTACAAGCATGTATGGCTGCCAACAATACTGTCACTACTGCTATTATCGATAACGGATGACAGAAGCAACAGGACAAATTCTGAAGCATATAAGGGCTTTGATATCAGCTTAGATTCAGCCAATTGCTGAAAACTGTTAGTACAGCCCTTCAGAGTATAGATGGACAATCACACAAAATATACTGTGAAAGCAACTTAAGATCTTTCTTCGGTCGCTGAATCAGTCACCTAACCTAAACTCAATGGAGCTCTGTCTTTCCCTTGATGAAGATGAAAGGCAGAAAGATCAACAAACAAGCAGCAACTGATGACAGCTACAGTGAAGGCTTGGAAAATACCTCTAGGAAGCAAGCCCAGCAATTGGTGATGTCCATTGGATTACAGACTATAGACAGTAATTTAATGCAAAATGATTTTCAACAAAGAATGGGAGTGACTTTCATTATTAACCACTTCAATACTGGACACTGTTACCCCCTTTCTGCCCAGGTCAATTTTCAGCTTTCAGTGCTTTCGCACTTTGAATGACAATTTTGCGGTCATGCAACACTGTACCCATAGGATTTTTTTTTTTTTTTTTTTGAGACAGATAGAGCTTTTTTTTGGTGGTATTTAATCACCACTGGGTTTTTTTTATTTTCTGCTAAACCAAAAAAGACAAACAATTTGAAAAAAAAAGAAAAAAAAAACAAAACATGTTTTTCTTAGTTGCTGTTATAAAATTTTGAAATTAAGTACATTTTTCTCCTTCACTGATGTGTGCTGATGGGGCTGCACTGATAATCAGTGCCCGATTTATCAGTGTAAATGTGCCGTCTGAATTGCTGGTCACTGTCTCTCCTCTTCTCAAGCTGTGACACTGTATGAGCAAAGGAATTCCGGCAAGTTTGTTTACATTGAGATCAGCTGTGAATGGACATAGCTGATCACATGATAAAAGGGCCGTTTTGATTGGCCCTTTACCGCAGCCCTCCCAGAACTAGCTGACTGCACTGTAGACGTCTTTTGGCTATAGCATGGTTGGCAAGTGAACATTTTGGGGGTATCTCACCAAAAAGAATATTTTTGCTGCAGAGGATGCCTAAAATCTGACTTGTATCTTAGTGCAGACTTCTCTTCTTGATAAGCCAATCATACAAGTACAAAATTACATTTATTGGGGTGTTCTGTACACCAACTGTATAAACACTACCTCCAAGTTGCCCAATTGCATTGAATTTTACAGAAGATTATAGCACTGCAGATTGAGACGTAAAAGGTAATTTTAATACCATTCAATTACAGTTTGACTTGTGTAGGAATTGTATAAAAATGGTTGTAATTCATAACAACGTTTATGCTAAACCACCTGGGTTAAACTTCAAATCACGCCTTAATTGCTTTGTTTCAAATTCATTGTCGTGGTGTGCCATGCCAAAATTATGAAAATTGTGTCACAGTCCAAATATTAATGGACCTGTATGTGTGTGTATGTATTTTAACTATGTGAACCATAACACCAGCAGTTAATAAGGCCATAGAGACTTTGTAAACCACCAACAAAAAAAAATGAAGGTACATAAGTTACTATGATAATGGGAGAGACAGTGGAAAAGGCTTTATGATTTGAAGCGTGTATGGACTTCTTATTCACATTAATACACGTCTGGAAACCCATATTTAATTTGTACGAAAATTTAAAAAGAAGTTCAAGTATGACATACAGAAAGGTTACATAATAAAACCCATATACGATACAACAGTTTTAAAGGAAAAACAGAAAAGTTTAGGATAGCAGGGAACACATTCATTCCTATGAAAACTGATCACGGTTTCCTTTTTTTCTATTTTGCTAAAAATCAAGCTTGCAGATTATATAACCATAACCAGCAACTAATGAAAATGGGCTGTGTTCAAAGAACAGGCAGACTTTTCTTTTTCTTAAAGTGCACATAATTTTTTTTTGTCAGAAACAATTCTGCAAAATAAAATACAAAGCCCCCCGCCCCCCCCCACAGGTTAGGACATTTTTTTTAGTTCATCTTACTTAGAGACAGACAGACAGACAGACACACCAGTGCTATTAGGTTTAGCTTTTAGAAGCATGAGTGCTGCCATTGCTGGCCTTCATCTAAGGGTCCATTCATCCTAGGTGCAGTTTCTGCATTTTTCCTCACAGGCGACTGCAATGACACAAAATAGTTTTCTGTGTGTCATGTTCAGACCAGAAGGAAGCATTCCACTGCATTCCAGAGTGCTGCTACATTATGCAGTATGTTTGCATAATAAATCGCACTGCTTCGCATGGTCCCCCATGCCATTGCACAGCAATTGAATGAAGTGTCTGTACACTTTATATAAAGTTGAAACAAACAAAAGAAGAGAAAATGGAGCAGTGTGATGCAATAAAACACACATTAAACCACCCAGCACATGGCTCTGCAGCCCTAAACGTTGAATAGGCAGCGGCAGTTTTGGTTACAGAGCAGCGTCAAGGAGCCCCTAAAGGTGCCAGTTGTCTGGCTGTGTCCAGTTTCAATATTTATAGAAACAAGAATGTTATAAACGAGCATCAAGATACCTTATCCTTATACATTCCTAGCAGCAATGGAGCTCGACTGTCACCTCCCAAACATTTCTATTGCTGGTGAGACAGCCCATCAATGATGGGGCAATAGGAATGTGGCAGAGGAAGGGGGCAGTAGAAGAAAATGCTGACACTACCCAGAAGTCTGACTTTGCCTTTCAGGACTGTCAAAATACTTGCACATTTCAGGAGGGCCCTTTCTATATGTGACAATTTGAATGCTTGTGTGTACTTGCTTTTGGTTGCTCAAAATCCTTTATACCAACTTTCATTTGACAAATGGCATTAGAAACCATACCAAATCATTTTGTGCATTCACACTACTTACTTTCATCATCTGAGTCAAACCCAAAATACAGCTGACATTTCTTTTGTGCTAGATGCTCTTCAAGTGCTTCTGAGCTACAGTAGTTCGTTAGGCACTTCCCGCATCTCAGTCTCTCCACTGATGTCTTAGACTCAGAAGGCTTTTCATTAATGTGATCCTGGCTACTTTTTCTACGTTTTGGCATGCTAATGTACTGTTCGTCTAGGTAACTAGGAGGCAAGGGCCTGCTATAGAGCCGTGTACCACCTGAACCATATGGCGCCGATTTAGCCGGCTGATTTGGTTTTGAGTCACCAGGACAACTTTCAACTGCACTGCTTTTTTGCTCAGCGTCCTCTGTCGTATCTGAATGCAGTGTTTTGTCCGTATCAGTTTCTGCAGTGCTGTCCAATGTTACTGGTGTTTCTGCTTCTGAAACAGATTGTTCCGGCACATTAAATCCATTTGGAATTTGTTCCTCAACAACCTTTGATTCCTGAACTGTCTCCTGCCCACTGTTGATTTCTGAATCCTTACAACTCGTTTCCAGAGTTTGCTCAGTTGTTTGCACTTCCCCGTTAATTTTTTTCTCAGTCTGTTTATAGGTCTTTGGTTCTAGGACTTCTTTTCTACACTTCCAGCTGGGGACTGGTAAGTCTACCATTTCTTCACTGACAGTCTGTTCTTTTTTAGTAGCTGCTGTAAGCCGCTGACTGTTCACTGTGTCCGCTTGCGGCGTGCTATGTACAGGAACATCACTTACTGGCTCTTCATTTGATAAAGAGGTTCCAACCTCTCTGCCATTTTGTTCATAGTGCTGAGCTTCGTGCTCATAAAGGGAAGAGATTTGTTCGAAAACCTCAGTGCAGTTTATGAAGCCACACTGAACCATTAGAGGTTCATGGCTTAACTGGTGCTCTGCAAGCTGAGTTACAAACTTAAAGTTTTTATTGCAGCTTTGCTGCTGGCAAAAATAGACATTCGGGTAAGTGTGTTTCTTTAAATGGTCAATGAAATGCCTACCATTGGTAAACTTTCTCTGGCAGAACCGGCATTTGCCCTTATTCCATGCCATTATGTGTTGCTGTACTTTTTCATCAGATGGGTGGGCTTTCCGTGCATGCTTGTTCAAAGCCCTTACACGTTGAAATACACGGTGACATCCCTGAGCAGGACACTGGTAGTTAACCTGGTGGCTGACGTCAGGGTCTCCTTTACCAAAGACAGACCCATTTAGTTTAATGCATTCAGTCAAGTCCTGGTCAGACTTTTCCTCCCCTGCTTCTATTTCACCTAGTACAGCAGCCACATCATCTGTATTACTAACATCAGTGGAGAAAGAGGTCTGGGTAGCTGTTGAATGATGTAAAAGTTCTATATTATGGTCCATTAGGTGGTTTTCACCTGGTATCATGCATTCCACTGCAGTCTCTTGACTTTGAAGGATGTTCAAGCCTTCACTGGTCGAACTACTAGAGTTGCCATTTTCCAAAGCCACGGATGACTCTTCTGATGAGTTAACTTCACTGATATCTGAACAAACCTGGATAGCATTATCTGAGGAAGCATCAGAAGATTTCACCATTGAAAGCCTTTGCATTTTCCTTACATGATGTTTTAAATGTCGAAGCATGTTTATTTTATTCCTGAACTTCCTGGCGCATATAACGCATGTAAAGAAGCCTCCTTCGTGATGGGTCTGTGCATGTCTATATATGTGACCACCTAAAAATTCTTTATTGCACAAAATGCAGGGATGCTTAGGAACATTATGCTCTGTTTGTTTAGGACTGGGCATTGTATGATCCCTTCTAGAATTTAAAGACAGTCTTAGCTTACTGCTTCCTTCTTTGTGCTTCAATACTCCATTACGTAATTTCATCACAGAGTCATCCAGGGGCAAACCTGGCTCCAACACATTATTCAGTTGTTCTGGTGTACCTAGAACCAAGGCAGCCTTTTCCCCAAGAAGTTCTGCACAGTTTTGCTGAATCATCTGAAAGTTCCAGAATTCTGGATCAAATAATAAGCCTCTTTTCAAGATAGGAAGTAATTCAAAACGCACCCTGTTCTCCACGTAGCTGTTAAACTCATTATAATCCTCATCGGAGTATTTGTACAAACGTTCCACATCTCTGTAGGATTCTACAGTGCGTTCCAAAAAGAAAACAGACAGTGCACAGATTCTGCAAATCTCCAAGTCAGTGGGGAACAGGAAAGCTAGGGTTTTATAAATTAAAGATTTTGTTTCAGGATTATTCTGAAGATCCAATTGTAGTGCACATCCACACAGCTCCACCGACAGCTGAACGCCAGCTTCACCAACCTGAAACGAAAAACACTTCAGTAATATTTACGGTATTTTATTTACTCTAAGGGTTTTTTTTTTTTTTTTTTTTTTTTTTTTTTTTAAAGCTTCCTCTGTTCTCATGCAAAAAGAGGATTTAAAGGATAAGTTCACCTTTTGACAAAAATAATAAATGCACATTTTTGCAGGCAAAAAAATTGTGCATTTATTTTTGTTGTAGGAGCCTATAAAGCATTGCACCAGCAATCAGATCGCTAGTGCCATGCAGGTGTCCTGCAGACCTGTCAGTATATCTGCTTGCCAATACATCCTGTACAAGCAAGCTAATACACACTGACAGGAAGAATCAAAGAACTGCCACAGAGCTGTGGTAGGTAATTGAGAATTACAAGCCAACAGCCACTAAAGCTGTCAGGACTTGTAGTCTTCTCATTCACAGAATACTGTAAATGAGTAATGCGGGCAAGCAGCGAGAGCCCCGCACAGCCACAATTCTAATATTCTGACAGCTAGTGGGGGGAGGAAAATCCCCCATCAGTTGTCAAAGCAGGGGAATGGGGAGAGGTGGGGGTTTGTCCTTTCATAACATGTTGCCGGTTACACCCTGAACATGGATGTAACATGTTGTGAAAAGTGAACTTAAAAATCTATCTCCAGTCTGAAAAAAATAAAATTAAAAACTAAACTCCACAGATATAATTTACCTAGGTCCTAAGAATCTACCTCCATTAAGATCACACCACCACTTATTTTCTGCTTGTCAAATGTTTATTCTTTTTTCTTTTACTATATTGAAGAAAAAAAAAAAGTCTAGCAATAAATCAAAATCTACAAGCACAAGATCTAGATACTTATAGGTTTCCCTAGATGAAAATGTCTGTGTGAGAGTGCACATATACTTCAGGTGTTTGCAGTAGCACATACACAAAGATCCACTAGAATATTACAACTGTGGGGGTATGGGGAAGGGGTGCAGGGGATGGAAGATTTCAACTAAAGCTGGCCATAAATGGATCGAATCTAGGCCGATTCAGCAGGGTGATTGCACCCAAGTTTGATTGTTGTACAACTTGGGTAGAACCGGCCTGTCAGATTTTTTCATGCGTTTATTGCCAGTGACTATAGCGCTAGCAAAAGTCACTGTTCTCCTGGCAGCTCCCCTCCGCCTCTTGCACCTCCCCACTGGGAGAACACAACAGCTCTGAGGGAGGTATTCCCCCATCAACACTGACTGTGTCCATAGGAGATTGCAGGAAAAAGAACAAAAATAGCATTGTCTATGACCAGCTTAAAGCGGAGTTTGCCCCCACCCTCCCTCCAAACAAAAAAAAAAAGTCAGTGGCTACAAATACTGTCATACTTACCTGTCCACACATCCAGCTGCGTCCTCACCCCAAGCCAATTCTTAAGTCGGCTGTTGAGTGTTGGTTCCGTCACCTTGACTAAGCCGGAAGTGGGAGCCAAAATGTGGGGGTGTGGGGCAGGCAGATAAGTGGAGCTTTCACTTTTGGGTGGAACTCCACTTTAAGACAGCAGCCATAAGCACAAGTGACACTTCTCATTCAATATACATACAGTTTAAAAGAAATAAATATAGGTTTTAACTCTGCTGTAAGTTTATAAATAAAGTATAGAAGGCTTTATTGCTGTGTAACTAGGGCAGATGTGAAGGGACGTGTTCAAAAAGCAGGGTTTGAGAACTAGGACGGTGCACCAATGCTTCATTAGAATCTTCAGCTTTCAACACTTTGGGTGTGTCGGATTCCCACGTTAACCCACCGAGGTTACACCTGCTGGAAGTTACATCACTAATTTGTCAAATTCACAGCTGCAGGGACACAACAGTGATGTGGTGACTGGCAGGTGGAACCACAGCGTGCAGTAGTGAGATGCAGTTAGGGTACACAAATTCAACTGAATGCTCCAAATTGTTGGGGTCACAATCCTTTTTTTTTTTATCAAAGTGTAGACTTTTGGCTTGCATCCAGGTGGTATATGTGGCCTGGTAAGGGGCAAACAATAGATTTAGGTTTAAATCAAATGTTAAACCTTATATGCACTTACTTCATCTCTGATGGCTTTCATGAAGGGAAAGATGACCTTAACATTGGCAGCAATCCTCAGCATGTTGTAGCATTGTTCTACAAATACTTCTTTTGAAGGGTTGACTTTTAACTGAAGTTTAGTCCATATGAAAATCAAATCCCTGCAAATAGCAGAATGTTAGATTCTTCAGTATATTAGTTAGGAGATGACTGATAATTGACATCTAGAAAAGCCATACAAATGCTTCTTTATCCATTTCAGTAGTGGCATATTACCACCACCCCACCCCCTTCCCATCAAGGCAATTTTTCAGTGTTGTGATAGTTTCACAATTACTCTACACACAAAGCTGTACCCAAAATTATTATATCATTTTTGAGCTAGATAAAGCTTTCTTCTGGTGATATATAATAACTAAGTTTTTTACACCATGTTGTGAGCTCCTCCGACACAAGGTACAAAAAAAAAAAAAAAAAATTAGAAGCCAAAATTCTCACGCTTTTACTTTCTAAAACAATAAAAATTAAATGAAAATGCCAACACAGTACAAAAATGACCCCTTTTGGGAAATTGTACACTCCCAAGGTGATCTGACTTTTTGCTACTTTTTTTGGAAATGCACCTGAGGGGACTGGTGCTTCTCTAGTGGGGGGGGGGGGGGGGGGGGGGAGAAGAAAAAAAAAAAAAAAAAAAAAAAAAAAAAAAAAGGAAGAAGAAGGAGGAACAAAGGTCCCCACACAAGTGTGAATAAAACCCTAAGTCCCCGGTCACACTGGATGCGGAATAGCATGCGATTTGGAAATCGCATGCCATGTCGCACCCTACTGTCCGCAATTACAGTGGTCATATCGGTGCAGTTCAGACTTCTAGAAGTAGAACATGCACTACTTTTGGTGCAATTTGCATAGACATCTGTGTAAGATGTCTTGCAAATAGAACCTGAAAATCAGCATGTCATCCAATTTGAAATAGTGCGACTTACAGTGAAGTTGCACGATTTCAAAAGTCGGGATTGGTGTGACCAGGGTGTAAATGACAATCTTCAGCATGTAAAATATGTATGGAAGAGGTGCAGTGATTTTTCAACTGGCAATTAGTCCTAAAATGTGGACTTCTCTGCCAAAAGAAAGAGGATCATTCGTCCAATGTATAATAAGCTCAAGTATTCTCTAGTCACATCGTTTATTCTATCTCGCAGCCATTGGCTGTCACCAAGAACTGTCCAACTTGTTTCACACTTACCATATACAATACATTTTTCCAGTCTGCAACTGTGTTACGAGAAAAGCTTCACTCAGCTGCAGTGCCAAAGGAGTCTTCCCTTCTTTTTCTATTCTGCAGATGATTTTTACACCATCGCCGGCGTCTATTCTCAGCACATGCTAAAATGTGAAAACAGTACATTATATAGTCATCTATGTCACAGTATTATGCCAGCTCCACTCATAATGGCATTTAAAAAGGGCCAGTTTAGTCAAAGTGGATACTTTAAATGTGGCAGCATCTGCCAATAACTGAAGGCCTTCTGGCTTCTCATCTCTCTGTGATTCCAGTGATATTTCCCAACCTCTTACTTCCCTATAGCTTCTCTTGACAAAAACACATTTTTCCCCTAACAGGCGGGTATCTTGTTCCATTTCGTATAAAATGGTATTTGTCACACACATCATACAGGAATATTCTTTCTTCGGGGTGCTGAAGTGAACAGCAAAAGACAGCGCTCTTTGATACTTAAACACTCAGTGTTTTATAATGGAGCACATTAAAAGAGTTACAGGCTCCCACCCAAAAATATGAAACATCAGCAGCTACAAATACTGTAGCTGTTGACTTTTAATATAAAGGACACTTACCTGTCCAGGGTTCCAGCACCGTCATCAACCGGGCTAGTTCTTCACTAGCCTCGGGGTTCCTGGCGCTGGCATTGAAAAGTAAGGGATCCCAGAAATGAAGCCTTGTGGCTTCACAGTGGGTTTCCTACTGCGCATGACCGAGTTGGGCAGCGCTCCGATTCATCCTAGTCTTCTGGGACCTGTGAAGTGTCCCAGAAGAGTGTGGGGGAAAGGAGGGGAGCAGGTCACAACCAGGTACCCACTCCCCCCAAAAAGTGCCAAATGTGGCAGTGGGGAGGGGGGCCAAACAAGCGGAGCTTCCCCTTCTGGATGGAGCGCCACTTTATGCACAATACAGTAAACATTCACCAATAAACTATTTGAAATTTTATTAAAATTCTTAGCCAATCACTTGCTATTTACAGCTTTCAAAGCTGCTGATCCCTGCTCTCAGTGCCATTTCCCAAAACTTCAGGTCATCACAGGAAAGAGTTCACAGTGGACACTGCAGTCTCCAGTTTGTGTGTTAGCTTGGAGAAGACAGAAGATGGGGTAGAGGGAGGAGTAGGGGACTGCCTTCTCTTTCTAGGCTATGGGGCCTTCTATTGATGTGCAAAGTGTAGGGAGCACAGTTCTAGTCCCTGCTCACAAGGATGACTCCATAGGCTGCTGCATGAGAAAGGAGCCACCCTGAAACAAGTAATCTGGGGAAAAACTCATGCACCAGCTTAAACTGGAATATAGGAAAGGATTAAAAGAAAAGTAAGCTGAATACTCAGCAACCAAATCAGCTGCTTAAGGTGCTTAAAAACCAAAGGATTTAATATCACTTTAAATAGTAATGCTAGACTTCCACATACAGAAGACTGCTGGTGAAAATGCTTTTAAAGCATAAGAAACAGTGCATCACTGACATGTTTATGACCTCACAGGGACAGATTATGACTTCAGGGCTTTGCAAGATTACAAATCCTCAATGTGTTAATTTTAAATACCCAACCATATGTGTGGGGAAATGAACAAAGGTTTGGTTGGGTCAACACAGCTTCACCCAATTCACTAAGCTCAGTTAATGTTCACTTTTCTATGTGAACAGAAATATCATTTCCTAGTTCCTTTGTCACCTTGAATCTTCAGTTTGGTATGATATAGCTTTGACTGCATAAAGCCAGTGGTAGCTCTACAAGCTCAAGGTATACATGGCAACCATTAAAATAAAACTGATAATTTACCTCTAAAACACATACAATGCCTTCATTAAGTATTCAGACCTCCTTCACTTTGTTCAGCTTTATTATGTTTCAGCCTGATACTACAGTTGTTTAAAATTCATTATTTTTTATTTTTTTGCTCATTAACCACTTCCCGTCCACCCTACAGCAGAAATACTGTTACAGGGTGGCATGTGTGCGCAAAATCACACACACACACACTTTTGCATTTCCAGGTAGGGGGAGTGAGCCGCGCGTGCCCTACCCGCGCTGTCATTAGCGGCCGTTAATCATCGGGTCCCGACGAAAAGGAGACTTGTTTTGGTTACGAACAGTTCTCCCGTCAGCTCAGGCACACTGCTTTGGATATATCCCAAATTAGTTTATAACCAAAAATTAAAATTTCTAAACTTTTTTTTATATTTTGTTTTTTTTACATACTGTCACCCTAGCAGTACAGTGTCACCATGGTGACACTGTACTACTTGTGGGGGGTGATTAAGTTTTTTTTTTTTTTTTTACACCGATTGCTTTTACACCCATAAAGGCTGTAAAAGCAATCATTTCTCCTCTCTGGCTGCATTCTTGCAGCCATTGAGAACTACTGTGTGAACTGTGATTGGTCACAGCTTGTCGCATGGTACAAGGCTGTTGTGAATAGCCTTGTATCGTGACCTCTGTGATCATTCACAGATTTCACACGTAGTAAGCAATTATGTCAGAAGTGACATCTTGCTTACTACTCTGCATGTGATCACTGATTGGCCAATCAGTGATCACATGATCGGAACCTCGCAGAGGTCTTGTCCGACAATCGTGTTCCACGGTGTCCAGAGGAGGGAGGGAGCGCGCACAAGCAGGGGGCAGGGAGACCTTTTAGAAAAGGGCACCCGACCCTGCACTGCCACAGTCCGGCCGTTTATATACAACGGCGGGATGGGAGGGGGTTAAAGGACATTATGAAGATCCACCAAGAGTCCCATTCTAATCCAATATGTGCACATTGTTTTTTCATTCAGTAAGGTTAAACAACATACCTCAGGAAGCAACTTATCAGTTAAGTTGGTCATATGCAGGCATATGAAGTAGGCTTGATGGTAATAGAGATTTTTGCTGACTTCCGGATGACTCAGACAGGTTGTAATAAGAGCCACTGCTTCTGAAATGCGTTCACAGGCAATGAGGTATCTCACTCTGAACTCAAAGAACAGCTGATTCTCAGACTCCAGGTATTTGTCCACTACAAAAAGGAAACCACAAGATATTACCACAGATGTAAACCTACAGAATATCTAATCACACAAACCTGATTACCATTTATAAAAACAGAATTTTCCCTCCATTATCAAAATTCAGAAAAACAAAACAAAAAAAGAAAAGAATAAAAATATCTACTGCTTAAAGAAATGTAAAACATTTTAGTGTAAATAAAAGCAATGCAAGTTTTAAAAGAGAAGTATGGCCAAAACACCTTTGGCCATAATGCTTTCCTGGGTCACAGAAATGCACTTATTTCTGCACTCCTATGACCCAGATTCAGCAGACAACAGGTTAAAGGCCACTGCCAACATTCAACCAGTCCAGGCTCTGGATGGATCTCTATATTATTGTCGGGATCCACCCAGATGCCTGACCATCAGCTGGTTTAGCTTCTCAGCGTGCCACTGAGAGCCTGAGCCAGCGGATGTCACTGCCTCCACAACCCAGTGCTCCAGTGAGGGGCAGAAAAGAAAGAGGTAACTGACAGTCACCACTTTCTGCTCAGTGAAGACTGAGAACAGAGTGGAATTGTTGCCATCACCTGGCTTGACAAACGTCAAATGGGTGCAAGATGACAGCTGAACAGTGACTAGAGCCCATCAGATGCAATCACTGTTCGGGTATTCAGATAGCCATAGATGTTTAAATATGATGGCCAGCAGGGGAGATGCCTCCATCTCTGCTGTTTGGAGTTAATGGAGCAATCTATAGGATCTATGGGCTCAACAAGAAAAACCCACATGTGTATGGCCAGTCCTATACAATGCTTATAAACAACAGAAAGGACTAAAGCCAACAGAATAGAGACCTTGTTAAACTATACAGTACAACAAGGACTTCTCTGCAGTTTCAGTGCCAAATAGTCTTGAACAACATGAAATGTTACAAACCTATAAAAGTAACTCACACTTTATACAATAAGTACAAGTGCAGCAACTAGGAAATGTATGTTTTTTGATGAAAGTAAAAGCTGCACAAGGACTCGTGGGACTCTGGAAGTAAAGGACGTGGGACTCTGGAAAGCTATACTCTATGCAGAGCTGGGCTTAAGCTGCCTTCCAAACACTGGCAGAAGAAAGATAATCAAAATAGGGTACTTAATGAGTACTGATTGAATATGTAGTCAGACTCTTTTAAAGACAATTTATCAGAATTTGCAGCAGCTGTGCATAGTAACCCATTAGATTCGATCTTTAAAATTTTCAAAGCTTGAACATGCTAAAGCTAGAAACGGATAGGTTGACATGCACAGCTGCCCAATATTCTGTCTGCTACCACTCTGATAAATTCTCCCCTTTATGTTTAGCAATATGTAAACCAAGACATACAAATCTCTACATAATATTTCCTTTGTTTTCGGTTCCTTTTTTGTGGTTGCCAAAAGCTCAGCAAAGTAGCCAAATATGGTTTTCCTTGCTATAGAAGAAGGGTATAACAATATATTCTAAGCGCAGTAATCCAATTCATGGGCGGGGACAATACATAGGATACAGGTTACCTGCATATTAATTTTGCATATTTGTTTCCTCTTAAGGAGCACAAAAATATTAAGCTTCTTTTAATGTACAGTTTTCCAGGTTTTTAGCCTCCAAGCAAACTGCTCACCAATGTCTTGAGGTTCAGATTTCCCCTTAAGTACAGCTTGTAATACAGGATCCTCCCAGGGTCCTCCATCTTTGATTACACACGTGGCTAGTCGTAGGTCTGTATTGTCATATCGGATTAGAAGGTCGTGGCATTCCTGCAAAAGTCAGATTGCTATTAAGACATGATGTTTTAGATTGTTAAGGTTCTGATGTATTAGACAGCAATTCTTATTTAACGTGGAGCAAAAGGAGTTGTCATTAAAAACAGGAAATTGCAGACACCACTAAAACAAAGTTTTATTCTTCAAGGCATGCATACAGCTTCAGAAGTTGTTGCTAGTGCTTGGACACATTATGCCTGAATGTATGGTATGTACTTCGATATGGAAATCTGACAAGAGCAGAGGATGGGAATGGTGTGGGAAGACATAATGCACATAACCTTTAGCATTAGATACATTTTAACACAATACTAGCGTCAATGCTTAAATTACATTTTGCAGTTTTTTCACTAGCATTAAAGTATATGTATGTAACATAATTTTTCTGTTAATTTGGATAGAGTGGAGAGGACTTGGAACTGCTGGGTAGATTCACCCTCACTGTTGGTCCTGATTGACCATGGTGTCAGATAAGGAAAATGATGGGAAATCCAAAATGTTTGAGTTGTTACAGTAACAGAAAGGGAGCAGAAATCATCCACTGGGGAATCCGGTTGTGGTGACAACACTTTAGGATGAAAGATGCCATTTCTTTGGAGAGATCTCTTCTTAAAATGGAAGATAAAGATAAGAAAAAATTGCTTCCTCCACTCTCCTCCTTCCTTTTAAGGTAGGTTTAAACAAGATTTTTCTTCTTCATTGAAAAAATAAAACACACACACACACACACACACACACACACACACACACACACTTCCCTGTAATAAAGCTTCATAAACCTGTTGCTCCTAGCATTAGAACAATTTTTCCACTTTGTTTAACAGAGTGACTGCAACAGAAAAGATATAGCCATCACCTTGTATTTAGGTTAGTCTTAGATAGACATGTAGTATTGAAAGATCTAGGATTCTGTTTTTTTCTTTTTTTTTTTAATATATATAATATAAAACACCCTATACTCACCTAGGTGTATACAGCATTAATCCGATGCTGCATCTGTACCCCACCGGCTCTACACTGAAAATTGAGCAAACAAACACTGATCACTCAGATATCCCCTCCGTTATGAGCAGAGAGCCATGACTGTATGTCATCATCTGCCCCGCCAGCGCTAGCAGTGCAGCTGAGAGGCTGAGCCAGCCACCAGTCCAGGCTTCTAGCTGGACTCTGACCAAAAATGGACAGCCTCTGTGCCTGCTGTCCGCTGAAAACAGGTCACAGGACTGCAGAACAAAATGCACCCGTGATCCATATAAGTATAGCCAAAAAAGTTTTGGCTACACTTCTAACAATGAACTTTAAATTAGAGCCAGAATCCAAATTAAATCTCAACTTCAGCTAACACTTTTTGGTTGAGTACCCCAGCCATTTTCTCCCTAGAACATTTTTTCTTCTCCCATTTTGTAGATGTCTCAGTTCCGAACATTAAAGACAATGTTTGAATATATTTGCAGTAAATATGTAGGGTTTTTCAGATGGTTACAATTATATCATTTTGCTTAGTCATTCATTTTTAGCACGTTACAACTTTTGGTATTTTTCTATTTTTATACAACTTCATTAAATTCAAGACCCTATGGGCAAGTGTTGGAAATCCAAATCCACATGCATACATGCGCTCTATGAAAAGAGCTGAAGGCAAAAAAAAAAAAAAAAACCCCTTTTGGAATTTTGGATACAGCAAGGGAGGGTATAACCTTGTCAGGTTTTGTTATGTGCTCCATTGGAGAGATTTTCCTTTACATCCTGTCCCATAGCCAAAACATGAAGAGAGAGGAAATTCCTTCAAAGTAAGGGAATCCCTGGCTGTCACCAGAACTAGTGACCATTGGAAGAAAAATTCCTGTCCTGGTGTCAACTCAAAATTTAGGATTTTCTTTCACTCTTGGTAATGTAGGCAAACATTACAAATAAAAATACTTTCCCTAACAGGGACACATACTGCAATAAACACATGACAGATGTTTTAACTCCTCTGCACTGTATCCAAAACTTAAAGTTGTGGTGCATAGAACTGAAATGTTGTTTTGTCACATTTTAATAAAGCAAAAAAAAAAAAAAAAAAAAAAAGCCACATTAAACAATTTTTTTTGCAGTGTGACAATGCAAGGCACCACCCCTACAGCTGCTACATAGACTTCAGCCCATAGCTATTTTAGCATACATGTTATGATAAACTCCTAAGATAAAGTATTTTCGCTAGCACTGCTGCTCGCACTTTAGAATCATATAGAATATCTGCGTAATAAATTGTACAACAAAAATAATTACCTGCACTGAGCCAAGAATGTCTTTCAAAGGAGCTTCATAAAATTCATCTTTTCCAAAAAACAGCAGCAATTCAAATAGACTCCTGAAAGATCAGACATATTCTAAACAAGACTGTAAAACAATCACATGAACAAAACAAATAATGCTGGTGAAAAAGAAACACCACCAAGTCCAATGTTGGCGCTCATTTACATGGACGCAGAGGCCCATACAGCATGTATGCCTGGGAAGCACAGATGTTCCAGACAGACTGAGTCCAGAGCTGTACATCTGTCCCTGTATAGATACAAACACTCAAATGAGCAGGAGGACCCGTGAAGCCACTGCCTTTGGTGAACTGTCCTTGATTTTCAACAGACTGGTAGCTGCTGTTGCTGTATAGCGGGCCTGAGCCTCCTGCATGTATAAACACGGCTCTTCTGCATGCTGTACAGCTTTTTTTTATCTTTAAATATATTAAAAAGAAATTTCTTTCTACATGCATGCATCTGAGAAAGGCACATGTAGAACATAAAGAAAACTGACAAAATGCAAAAAGGAAGAAGAAAAAAAACAAAAACAAAAAGAAAAAAAAAACCCCGCACACCGCATAAAACACATTTAAAGGCAATTTAACACGACAATCAGGGAGTAAATCATGTGGCTGTAACACAGCAACCTTAGAATTGGCAAAATGTGTGTTCTAGGTATCTATGACCAAGGAATGATATTTGGTTCATTGTTACGGATGTATGATCTCATACTGCAGACAACACAGTGTGCATGTTGCGATAAACAACCCATTCAAAACAAATATGCTGTAACTCACCACACGGAATATGGGGCAGGCTACATTTTCCTGCAATACAATGCACAGGACACTGTGTTGTGATGCACTGCAATGCACATATCATTTTAAGGTGCAATTAGGCACCATTCAAAATAACAGGGGGCACTGCAACACATTTTACCAAAAGTTAATAATTCCTATATCTACAACTCAAAGTACATTACTGTGATGGTCAGAGGAAAGAATGCACCTTACAGGTGTGGTCATTGGGAAGAATTATCCCCATTACAGATAGCTAAAAAGAAATCATTGGTATCAATGGGAATTTATCTAAAAGGGAGCAGTTCTTTGCTCAACTAACCCCTAGAAACCTCTGGAGGAACTGGTGGAGAATGGCTGTACGAAATGATCAAAGAATATGTACACCCAACATTTCATATTCCTGATATGTGCATGCTGTACCATTTTTGTATTGCTTCCTTTGTGTGAATTCCCTGGTGTTCCTGCCAATCCCTCTGCTTTCCTATTACAACTCAGCCTGCTCTCCTCCAAAGATCAGACTTCTCCTGACACTTCCTTCCCAGCTACACAATTATTCACTTGGATGTTCAGTGTATGTTGTTTCTCCTTCCCCACCTTTCAGTACAGCTGAGAATAGAGGAAATGTGGAAAAAAAAAAAAAAAAAAAAGTATAGAAAGAGATTTATAATGTTTTTTAGATGTATACACAAAATGTTTTGCCTTTTATTTCGATTTTAAACTGAATGGGTTATTTTACACAGTGAGGGTTTACATATACTTTATTTTAAAAGCAGAATTAAACAAAATATTTACATGAGCTAGAAGGGCAGTAAAATGTAATTCTGAATGAACTACAGCAGGAAAGATACAGACAAAATATGTTAAAGTTCTTGAGAAGAAAGAGAAGAAAGAGAAGAAAGAGAAGAAAGAGAAGAAAGAGAAGAAAGAGAAGAAAGAGAAGAAAGAGAAGAAAGAGAAGAAAGAGAAGAAAGAGAAGAAAGAGAAGAAAGAGAAGAAAGAGAAGAAAGAGAAGAAAGAGAAGAAAGAGAAGAAAGAGAAGAAAGAGAAGGAGAAGGAGGAGAAGAAGAAGGAAGAATCACTTTTGTCAAACATCATACTAATGTGTTATAAGGGAAAAGTGTACTTACAAAGCTAGTCTACTCAAAACATACTGAACGTGCTCACATTCATCCGGGAAAGAGACGCTGGCAGATGTGAAGCAGCAGAGTGCAGTCTGTAGTACTTGAAGCTGAGGCAATGGGACGTGCCACCGAGCAGTGTATTCTTCAACAATCTAAAAGAGATAGACATACCGGCTGTCAGTCAGACAAACGCAGTGCCATATGTACATAATCATTTATCTGATATACCTTATTATTGATTTACAAAAGACAAATAGACCACTTTGCATGAGAATTGGCACTTTTCCCCAGAATTTACTGAATGAGAAATTCTGCTGACTTCCGTCGTCCAATCATATGAAAGCAAAAACACTTTTTTTCAATTTTCTTTGCACCTGATTGGGTATTCCTTACCAAGTGAAATTTCACTAAGCTCTAGGGCAAATTTCCCTTGCAAAGAACACCCTATTTGCCTAGCATCTGATTTACTAAAAGAATTGAGAATGTTCACTGAATAAAGTGAGAGAAGATTCCCTTCAATTATCCAATCATGCACAGATGGAAGACGTAAACAGGAATTTTATTTTCACTTCACTGAATAAATGAAGTGAAACTGCACACAATTTATTGTACGAACATTCTCAAAGCTTAGTAAACCATTCTCAATTTCTTTTCACATCCACACTTCACAAGCCCAGGTACACAGTATAAGACGACAGAGTACATCAGCATTGTTGAGAGATCCTTTAACCCTGGAATAAACAAAAAAAACTGCCTCTGTGTTGTGGGCCTTGTGGCTATCAGCCCAATGAAGGGAAAAGCTTTTCCAAAAAGCATCCTAGTAATGGAAATCAGTGTCACGTGGCTGTGTCCGTCTTACCGGGCTGTGTGCGCATCACTCTAAACAGCTGCACAGAGTTGTAGTACAGAGCAAGAGAGCGCATTTTGCTGGGACTTACACAGTACTCCATGAGGGGGGGGGGGGGTTATTTAGTAAAGCTGGACAGTGCAAAATCAGGCTCACTTCCGCATAGAAACCAATCAGCTTCCAAGTTTTATTGCCAAAGCTTAATTTATCAAGCTGAACTTAGAAGCCGATTAGTTTCTATGTAGAAGTGAGCCAGATTTTGCACTTTTCGGCTTTAGTAAGAAAAAAAAACAAAAACATAAGTCTAGGAACACAGACAGAACAGGAATATAGCAGTATGCCCAGGGGACAAAAGAAAAAAAGAAGCACCGAGGAAATTAAAAGAAAAATCAAATGCACATGAGCCATGTTTCTTTTAACCACTTCCCATCCGGCCCATGCATATAAAACGGCCGGCTGGGGGCAGTGCAGGAGCGGGTTGCCGTTCATAAATGGCGCCCGCCATTTTGGACTGTGAACACGGTGACCCGGTGCCCGCTATGTCCTCCAGACACAGCGGAACACCGATCGCTGTACAGGACCTCTGTGTGAGGTCCCAATCACTTCCTGACATCGTTGCTTACTACGTGTGAATGATCACTGAGGTCACATGGTACAAGACTATTCACAACAGCCTTGTACCATGTGACAAGCTGTGACCAATCACAGCTCTCACAGTATTTTTCAATGGCTGAAAGAATGAAGCCAGAAAGAAGGAGAAATGATTGCTTTAACAGCCTTAATAGGTGTAAAAGCAATCAGTGTAAAAAAAAAATAAATAAAAAAAAAATAAAAAAATAAAAAAATCACTATGGTGACACTGTACTGCTAGGGTGACGGTTTGTTAAAAAAAAATAAAAAACAACATAAATATAAAAAAAAAGTTTTTTGAAAAATTATAATTTTTGGTTATCAACTAATTTGGGTTATTTTTTAATAAAAAGATTAACTGAATAAATTTTGGCCAACATTTATGAAGCAAGATTATTTGCAAAATAAGAAAAACACTTTTCAAAATTTTTGGAAAAAAAAATCCCAATGGTGAATAAATACCACCAAAATGAAGTTTTATCTGTCTCAAAAAAATTCATATGGGTACAGTGTTGCATGACTGTGCAATTGTCAAAGTGTCACTGCGCTGAAAACTGAAAATTGGCCTGGACAGGAAGGGGGTAAAAGTGTCCATACTTGAAGTGGTTAAATCTGTTTTAGGGGAAAAAAAAAAACAAAAAAAAACGACTAATACCAATTTAACCCCCTCATCTCTGTCCTGTATATTTAAAGTGGAATGCCAGCTTCCACCCAGCTACCAAAAAAACTTCCTTCTCCTAACACTTATCCTAACCTACTATAAGATCCATGTACATGCCTACCTATGTTCATCCTGCTCTGGTCCAGTCATGAGATCTCCTCTGTGTTAGCCATGATTACCTTGCGGTATCAACTTTCTAAAAAAAAAAAAAAAACTAGTATTTTGAGGGTGTTCTTACTGTTCTGGCATTCTTTATGGTATGGTTTTTTAACAGGAAGGGATTTTTTTTAATGTTTGGTTTTGTTCAGAAAATGTTTTCCTTTATAAAGTGAGAAATAAAACCCCCAGTTATTAGACACCCCAAAAAGAAAACATGGTAACAAACAAATTATGAAATTTGGGCATTAGTGTTGCACAACTAAGTAATTGTCCGGGACCATCACACCACGAAAACACCGATTAATGGCCTGTATTGAAGGGGTATTACAGGCTAGTACTGAAGTGGTTAAAGAAGGTCTCTACAGCATGATCTGTAGTATTAGTATTAGAGCAATCCATGGCTGATCTGGTTTGGACCAGTTCTATGGATGGAAATTTCAGATTATAGATTGGGAACGTGTGATTTACTATTGAACTGGATAGTTCTACTGGATTTAGCTACATTTGTATCAACTGTGCTCACTGGAGGAACTTTGATACTTAGTTTAGACCTGTCCTTTCAGCTGGGGACCCAGAATGGATACATCCTTTTTCCTCAGGCATACTGTGGACCTGTTACAAGACAGAAACTAAAAATTAAATCTTTGATCAGACAAAAAGGACCAAACTCAGTACTGCATTGTCTCTGGCAGCCTGCCGCAGGGTGCACTGCAACACAGGTTCGTAGGGTTGCCATTCAGAACAGAACCGCATGCACCAATGGTCGTTGCAGTAACACACAGATGCCTACATTTGCACCAAATTCAACTTAAAATAAAATATAGGCTATACTATTTCATATCTAAAGCGGAGCTCCATGGATACATGTTTATCTGTAAATGATTTGTACAAGCTATTTTACTTTACATTCAATCCTGACATTACACAGTTCTGCCACATAGCATAGACCTGCCTGGCAGGGAGTGGGGGAACCTGATCTTTCTCTGCGCCACTTTTACCTACAGGTCTCCTACCTAAAAAGAGAAGCAGCACACTGATGAGCTCATTTCTGTTACTCTACGATCAATAGGCTCCTTGCACTGCAGCAAATCTGATTGGTTTCTTGTGCTGTTTCTCCCTCCCCTTCTCTAAGCTCTGCTGTACAGGGAATGCAAGCGGCTCAGATACTAGGTACAATTCAGGTAATTACACTGCTCACATTTCAACAGTGCATTTGATAAATTATTGATTGCAGTGGCACATTCATTTTATTACTGTCTGCAGTTCAGATTTAAACAATGACACAACAAACCTAGCTGCTTTAGGATTCATAATGATGCATTAGAGTGTGCATTAATGCAACACGCTTGCGTATTATGGTGTCATTCATTCCCAATAGCACCCCAACCCTTTGCCAATAGATGTGCATCATAGTGCAAGTTAACACACTACCAAGTCCCAGAAAAGGGAAAAAAAAAAAAGAAGGGGTACATGTACTTTTTGATGCAATGGACCTAACACATTGCTTCTTACCAAATGAAGTAATACATGTGTGTTAATATACTGCAACAGTGCGAACCTGGCCTCCAGCCCAAAACAACATCTCAATTCTGGGTGCAGTATGTTGGACTAAATTTCTAGGTTCTTTTTATACATTTTAATGGTGCGATTCTCTATAAGCAGTTTAATGTGTCTGGCATTCCACAGTGCAATTAGGCATCAGCTGGATTCTCTATGATAGATTATAGAGACTCCATAGGGAAGCCTGAGACCAGCATCATAAGGTTTTTTTCACACTGGCAAATTGGGGGGGCTGAGCCGCAGTTCCACCACCCCCCTGCCCACCACTGGAATACTAACATTACAACCTGACAGAGCTCTAGACATGCCACTGCAATTTTATTTTCGGGCTGCAGAGTTCGAGAGTCAAACTCACCTATTGAGAATAATGGGGCTGAACCACAAGCCAATTGCTTGTAAAGCTGCCCCAAGGGCTATGAGAATGTCTGGGAATATCTGACACAACGTGCCAGCAAATCACACAAAGCTGGAATATCCACCAAGTAGAAAAAATTTATAAGGTCAAGATTTGAAGGTTTCAATATCAGGCAGATAACCATTTAAAGTGTATGTAAAACCGTCAAATAAACTTCTGTTATTTGCTCCCTTTAGGCCTGTTAAATATGCCATAAAGTGTTATATCTGGTTTAGTCCAAAAAAAAAAAAAAAAAAATATCTGTTGATACTGTCAGGAATTCAGAGCTGTCCTGGGTTGTCTGCCTGTGTTATCTCAGAACCCTCAGAGGTCTTATACTGGACTACAGGTTAATTAGTCACAAGTTATGAATAATGGAGATTGGCAAGTAGGTGACCAAAAGAAAATGGGCATGGCTGACACCACTCAGACCACAACAATGCTGTGTGATCACAGGCCACAACAGGAAAATTGCTGTATGCATTTCGATTACATCAACAAATATTTTTCTGCATTTCCATTTTCTTTAACCCCTGGTTCACACTAGTGCAGACACGGCAGCCCATTGATTTGAATGGGCTGCTGCACCCCCGTTGCACACAAGGAAGAGGTGCATGCAACTTTTCCAAAATGCAGCCGCATGGAAGCCGCAAACACGATCGCATTGCAGGATGAGATGTGTGGGGTTACTATTCAGAAAGAAAAGAATGGCACCCCCGCGCGTCTCGCCAGAGAAATGCGATGCAGCTGTGGGTGGTTACTGCAACCAGCCCGCAGCATGTGGGCTAGTGTGAACCTAGCCTAAAGAGACAAAAAAAAAAAAAAATCAGTATTGCAGAGATGTACTACATATGTTTTTTCCCTCATTCTGCCTTGACATACTGAACCACACCTTAAAATGCATTTTCAAAAAAGGAACAGTTTAAGATGCATCAGCAGATGATATACTAACAAAAATACAAGACCACATCCCAAGTTCCATCTTATTGGTTCCACAAAATAATTATCCATCACATTTGTCACTGCAAAATGATGTACATAGCTCTTCTGAATGCTACAGACAAAGCAAAGTGTTAATATCACTGAAGACAAAAGACAACATCACAGATTATAGTCTAACAAAAACTTGGAACAACTTTAAATGAAAGAAGTCCCTGATGACACATCACGATTCCAAGAAATGCAATGTCCAATAATTGGACAGAATTTGGTTTACTTACATATAAAGAGATACTGTGGGACTGTGTTACTTAAAGGTGATCTTCATTTTTAATGTCTCTTTAAATAGTTAATTTCGGTCAAGCTAGCCCAAACATACGATTTACTGCACTTCAAGGTGGGCGTGCTGGGAGCGCTGTATTAACTGTATGTAGCTTGAGCTTTATAGAGTGCTGTGTTCCAGCAGTGGGACTAGGACCTCAGTCTCCCTCCTGGAACAAGTCAGGCTGAGTACTGCTCAGCCATTCAGAGGAAGCTGTGTAAATACAAAATATGGCTGGGGAAGAAACCGATAATATATGATCTGCACTACATTAGTTTCATTGAAGGACAAGTGAGACATCAGGGGTCTTTTAGACTTCTGAGGTCTTGTTAAAACATCCTGTCACCAAAAAACATCAAAGCGAAACAAAATGAAAGTGCACCAACCTTGCTCATTACTTCAGTAAACTGTGATATTATATTGAGAATAATACTCACAAACAACGAAGTAAATCAAGCATAAGTCTTTAAAGGAACTTTAGGAGTGTAGAGTCACATTGCAGGGGTAGACTCTCAAAGTAGGTACTTTGAGAGTCTACCCGTGATGTGACTTGCACTGGCTCTACACTCCTAAAGTTCCTTTGAGGACTTATATGATTGATTTACTTCGTTGTTTGTGAGTATTATTCTCAATTTAATAAAATCACAGTTTACTGAGGTAATGCGCAAGGTTGGTGCGCTCTCTTTTTGTTTCACTCTGCAGTACTGGTTGAGCTTCCCCAGCCTTGTTTAGAGCTGCACAACCTTCTATGCATTGGTGGTTGAATTTTTCAAGTTCTGTTTCCATCCATCCACCCATGCTCTGGGTCATAGAGCGCAGGAGAGGTCGTTTCTGGTTCTACCAAAAAACATCACATAGGGGACTTGTTGGCCCCTATGAGATAAAACAGAAATTAGAAAATTAAAGTCCTGCTAGATCACTCCAGACTGGCTCCTTTTGCAGGTATATGTAAAACATTAAAAATAAATGCTTATACTGTTTAAAATCCAGGAATATACTGTCTCATCCTGCTCTTCACAGACTCAGTTGCTCTCTATTTGTAGGTGCCGTGCTGAACACGTAGAAGTTGATCTGCAACAGCCTAAAGATTTACTGCTGCTCAGGGACTCTGGGATTCAGCAAAAAATGACAGCCTCCAACAAGAAGGAACAGTAGCAATATTGGAGGCAATTTTTCAGCACACTACTTTTGGTGGCATATTTATTAATGTGGCATTATGTTCCATGCTAAAGAACTTTTTTATCAAGTTGTTCTGGGTAAAGTTCCACTTTAAAATCCCCTCCAAAAGCATCTTTAGGTCCCACCTCCAAAGTGCAAAAATAAATGCATGCAACAATGTTGACTACGCACAAATACATGGATTGCATTACACGTTACACATCGCCACACATGCCAGAGTGAGAGCAATAATTCAAGACCCATTATTCACTGTTAAGAGCCTGCTACTTCACTGCTATGACACACTATACCTGTTACAGTCATGGGGACCCCATATTACATAAAAATACTAACTACATCTATCTCACATGTGCTCCAAATGTCCATGCTTACTTATGCCCTGTGATTATATACCATTAAAACATCAAATAATGCCTTACAGAGTAGAAAGAACTAACCGTAGCGGCCTATACAAATTGCAAGTCCATCATCACCAATCCAAGAGCATCAGTTATTATGGTTGTGGGCCGATTACTTATAAACAGCCATTAGCTCTGGTTCATACTGAATGCAACACTGAAATCACGCCACTTCTCTTGAACCGATTTGACTGGTTCCATTGCTGAGAACACGGTGTGACTTGTCATGCGATTTGGAACTGTCAAATCACATGACAAGTCACACTGGTGTGAACCAGGACTTACTGTTTTATGAAGTTCAAAACATTCTTTAGAAGGGACATTTCTATTTACCAATCGAGTTCACCTCTTCATTACTTGTTTTACTTTAACAAGTTTGTTTATATTTAATGGCTCCTCATTCATAATAGCTTAGATTTATATTTATGCCAAACATGCAATTCATCCTGTGAGCTTAATCCAATTTGGAACCATTGCACACAAGAATTAGAAGTTTGATAAAATAGTTAACACCACATTCAGAGTTTATTGTGCCACTTCTAGGCCTTACAAAATGAATGTTGTCAGAATGGTCGTGTTACCGGCCCTAA
This sequence comes from Staurois parvus, assembly GCF_062004578.1. Classification (NCBI taxonomy): domain Eukaryota; kingdom Metazoa; phylum Chordata; class Amphibia; order Anura; family Ranidae; genus Staurois; species Staurois parvus. Next base: position 9,636,428 of record NW_028318095.1, on the reverse strand, counting down.
AGTACTGGATTGCTGAACATGGAGATCTTAGAGCTACATAGAGTATTTTGCAGCAGGGACACCGCTCAGCTGAGCAGCAGATGGACAGATACTGTGCAGAGAACTCAGGTGAGACACAGACAGACCAGCTCGTCTATAGGGAATTCTGGTTAGGGGCAGATATAAAAATCACTGTGTTGGGCTCTCAGGTGAGACGGATTTAACAATCACTGTGTAATGCAGGCCATAGATGGGTCGAAAATCGGCCGATTTTTCTTTTAAAAAAACGAACAATCGGTTGTTCAAGTGGCCGACGTTACCACCAATGGTAAAAAAAAAAAACAAAAAAACGGCCGATTTTCATCCCGTCTACAGCCGGCAAAAAGTGTCCCTGCAGAGAGCTCCGCTATTTCTGACAGTTCCTTGACATTTACAGCAGTTGCAACATTGTATCTATTTGTTTCCATTTAGGATACAGATGTTTTTATTCGGAAACAAATAGATACAATGTTGCAACCGCTGTACATGTCAAGGAACTGTCAAAGAAGGAGCTCTCTGCAGAGACACTTTTTGCTGGACTGGAATTCCTCTTACTTTCATCCTACTTCTTTTTCATCCTCATCCTCCTCCTCTCCCTCCTCCTCCTCCTCTCCTTCTTCCTCCTCCTCCTCATCCTCTCCTTCTTCCTCCTCCTCCTCATCCTCTCCTTCATCTTCCTCCTCTTCTTCCTCCTCCTCCTCATCCTCTCCCTCTTGTTCTTCCTCCTCCTCTCCTTCTTCCTCCTCCTCCTCATCCTCCTCCTCTCCTTCTTCCTCATCCTCCTCTTCCTTCTTCCTCCTCATCCTCTTCCTTCTTCCTCCTCATCCTCTTCCTTCTTCCTCCTCATCCTCTTCCTTCTTCCTCCTCATCCTCTTCCTTCTTCCTCCTCATCCTCTTCCTTCTTCCTCCTCATCCTCTTCCTTCTTCCTCCTCATCCTCTTCCTTCTTCCTCCTCATCCTCTTCCTTCTTCCTCATCCTCTTCCTTCTTCCTCATCCTCTTCCTTCTTCCTCATCCTCTTCCTTCTTCCTCATCCTCTTCCTTCTTCCTCATCCTCTTCCTTCTTCCTCATCCTCTTCCTTCTTCCTCATCCTCTTCCTTCTTCCTTCTTCCTCATCCTTCTTCCTCATCCTCTTCCTTCTTCCTTCTTCCTCATCCTTCTTCCTCATCCTCATCCTTCTTCCTCATCCTCATCCTTCTTCCTCATCCTCATCCTTCTTCCTCATCCTCATCCTTCTTCCTCATCCTCATCCTTCTTCCTCATCCTTCTTCCTTCTTCCTCATCCTTCTTCCTTCATCCTCATCCTCTTCCTTCATCCTCATCCTCTTTTTCGTCTTCCTCTTGCGGGTCACTGCTCATGCGCAGATTTTTTATCGGTAAAAAAAAAAAAAAAAATCGGCCGATTAGCCCATTATTGCCGCGAAAATCGGCCGATCGGCCGATTTTTTTCCAACTTTACCAAAAAAAAAAAAAACGGCCAAAATCCCGAAAAACGGTCGAACAAATAGCCCACTAATGATCCGAAAATCGGCCGATTTTATTTTCGGCCGATTTTCGACCCATCTATGGCCTGCATAAGGCTCTTAAATAAGAACCAGACATACAGGTCTACAAAACAGAATAAAAGTTTTCCTGTATCAATCATAAGGTTAGGGACAGTCAGGTCATGACATGAACTGGTTAGATGGGTGATATCAGACATAAGATGGAAAGGCAGACAGATGTGCTCAGGTTAGATGGGTGACATCAGACAGGAGAAGATGGAAAGATATCAGATGGTAGGTGGATAAATGTGCTCAGGTTAGACGGGAGACATCAGACAGAAGATGAAAAGTATCAGCTGGTAAGTGGTCATGGTGTGCTCAGGTTAGATGGGTGATACCAGACAGGAAAAGATGGTTAGGTATCATTGGGTAGGTGGACAAGTCAGCAGATAGGATAGGGCATGCTTGGGTTAGACAGGCAACATCAGACAGTAGGTGATGGAAAGGCATCAGAGGTAGGTGAACAGACAAGACAGGATGCCCTCAGGTTAGATGGGGACATCAGACAGATGATGGTCAGGTATCATTGGGAAGGTGGACAGATCAGCAGAAAGGGCAGGATGTGCTCAGGTTAGATGGAGACATCAGAGAGATGAATGGTAGTAAGGATTCAGGGCTAGAGGGGAGGCTACCAGGTTAGCCGACAGGACAAGGTGTGCTCAGGTTGGGTAGCTGAGAATATATAGGATAAGGGCAGCTACATGAGCAGGTAAGTGGACAGGTCAGCACACAGAACAAGATGTGCTCAGATAATATAGGTGACGTCAGTCATTGAAGGGTAACCAGATATAAGAGAGTAGCAGAGGGACAGTGAGGTCGGTGCTTGGGTCAGAGAGGTGGCATCACACAGAAGGGTACCCAGATATCACAAAGTATTAGAGAGAAAGTGCGCACAGCAGGTAGGGGGACCCTATGTTATATGGGGGACTCCTGACAGGAGATAGGAGGCCATATTTTAGGAGACAGAAGAGGAACAGTAAGATCTGCAGATGGTAAAGGGTGCTTATGTCAGACTGGTGACATCAGCCAGGAGGTGGTCAATTCAGGAGGAAGGATAGGGAGTGTGTGAGTCAGAAAGATGACATCAGACAGGGGAGCGGTAGTGAGGTATCAAAAGGGAGATGACACGTTGGCACACAGGACAGGGAATGCTCAGATAGGTGATACCAGACAACTCAATACATAGGACTGCGAGATGAGACATCGGTGTACAGGGAGTTCTTAGTGCAGTGAGAGAAGAAATAGGGGGGTATGATCAGGAGAAAATAATGTGGGCAGTCAGGACCCTACGCAGCGCCCCCCCCCCCCAGACAGACAGGACCCTGCGCAGCCCCCCCAACAGAAAGAACCCTACGCAGCTTCCCCCCCCCGACAGACAGGACCCTGCGCGGCTTCCCCCCCCCCCCCCCCGACAGACAGGACCCTACGCAGCTCCCCCCCAAATGACAGACAGGACCCTACGCAGCTTCCCCCCCCCCCCCCAATGACAGACAGGACCCTACGCAGCTTCCCCCCCCCCAATGACAGACAGGACCCTACGCAGCTTCCCCCCCCCCAATGACAGACAGGACCCTACGCAGCTTCCCCCCCCCCCCCAATGACAGACAGGACCCTACGCAGCTTCCCCCCCCCCAATGACAGACAGGACCCTACGCAGCTTCCCCCCCCCCAATGACAGACAGGACCCTACGCAGCTTCCCCCCCCCCCCCAATGACAGACAGGACCCTACGCAGCTTCCCCCCCCCCCCCCAATGACAGACAGGACCCTACGCAGCTTCCCCCCCCCCCATGACAGACAGGACCCTACGCAGCTTCCCCCCCCCCATGACAGACAGGACCCTACGCAGCTTCCCCCCCCCCCCCCCCAATGACAGGCAGGACCCTACGCAGCTTCCCCTCCCCCAATGACAGACAGGACCCTACGCAGCTTCCCCCCCCCCCAATGACAGACAGGACCCTACGCAGCTTCCCCCCCCCAAATGACAGACAGGACCCTACGCAGCTACCCCCCCCCCCCCAATGACAGACAGGACCCTACGCAGCTTCCCCCCCCCCAATGACAGACAGGACCCTACGCAGCTTCCCCCCCCCCCAATGACAGACAGGACCCTACGCAGCTTCCCCCCCCCCCCCATGACAGACAGGACCCTACGCAGCTTCCCCCCCCCCAATGACAGGCAGGACCCTACGCAGCTTCCCCCCCCCAATGACAGACAGGACCCTACGCAGCTTCCCCTCCCCCAATGACAGACAGGACCCTACGCAGCTTCCCCTCCCCCAATGACAGACAGGACCCTACGCAGCTTCCCCCCCCATGACAGACAGGACCCTACGCAGCTTCTCTCCCCCAATGACAGACAGGACCCTACGCAGCTTCCCCCCCCATGACAGACAGGACCCTACGCAGCTTCCCCCCCATGACAGACAGGACCCTACGCAGCTTCCCCCCCCCCCCCAATGACAGACAGGACCCTACGCAGCTTCCCCCCCCCAATGAAAGACAGGACCCTACGCAGCTTCCCCCCCCAATGAAAGACAGGACCCTACGCAGCTTCCCCCCCCCCCCAATGAAAGACAGGACCCTACGCAGCTCCCCTCCCCAATGACAGAAAGGACCCTGCGCAGCTTCCCCCCCCCCCCAATGACAGACAGGACCCTGCGCAGCTTTCCCCCCCCCCCCCAATGACAGACAGGACCCTGCGCAGCTTTCCCCCCCCCCCCCCCAATGACAGACAGGACCCTGCGCAGCTTTCCCCCCCCCCCCAATGACAGACAGGACCCTGCGCAGCTTTCCCCCCCCCCCCCCCAATGACAGACAGGACCCTGCGCAGCTTTCCCCCCCCCCCCCCAATGACAGACAGGACCCTGCGCAGCTTCCCCCCCCCCCAATGACAGATAGGACCCTGCGCAGCTTCCCCCCCCCCCCCCCAATGACAGATAGGACCCTACGCAGCTTCCCCCCCCCAATGACAGACAGGACCCTACGCAGCTTCCCCCCCCCCCCATGACAGACAGGACCCTACGCAGCTTCCCCCCCCCCCATGACAGACAGGACCCTACGCAGCTTCCCCCCCATGACAGACAGGACCCTACGCAGCTTCCCCCCCCCATGACAGACAGGACCCTACGCAGCTCCCCCCCCCCATGACAGACAGGACCCTACGCAGCTTCCCCCCCCCATGACAGACAGGACCCTACGCAGCTCCCCCCCCCCATGACAGACAGGACCCTACGCAGCTTCCCCCCCCCCCCCCCCAATGACAGACAGGACCCTACGCAGCTTTCCCCCCCCCAATGAAAGACAGGACCCTACGCAGCTTCCCCCCCCCCAATGAAAGACAGGACCCTACGCAGCTCCCCTCCCCAATGACAGAAAGGACCCTGCGCAGCTTCCCCCCCCCCCCCCCCAATGACAGACAGGACCCTGCGCAGCTTTCCCCCCCAATGACAGACAGGACCCTACGCAGCTTCCCCCCCCCCCATGACAGACAGGACCCTACGCAGCTTCCCCCCCCCCCAATGACAGACAGGACCCTACGCAGCTCCCCTCCCAAATGGCAGACAGGACCCTACGCAGCTTCCCCCCCCCCCCATGACAGACAGGACCCTGCGCAGCTTTCCCCCCCCAATGACAGACAGGACCCTACGCAGCTTCCCCCCCCCCCCCCCCCATGACAGACAGGACCCTACGCAGCTTCCCCCCCCCCCCCCCCAAATGACAGACAGGACCCTACGCAGCTCCCCTCCCAAATGGCAGACAGGACCCTACGCAGCTTCCCCCCCCCCCCCCCCATGACAGACAGGACCCTGCGCAGCTTCCCCCCCAATGACAGACAGGACCCTGCGCAGCTTCCCCCCCCCCCCCCCCCCAATGACAGACAGGACCCTACGCAGCTCCCCCCCCCCAATGACAGACAGGACCCTACGCAGCTCCCCCCCCAATGACAGACAGGACCCTACGCAGCTCCCCCCCCAAAATGACAGACAGGACCCTAAGCAGCCCCCGGCAGGCAGGTCACCATATAGTCCAAGCACGCAGGACAGTAATGATCCCAGCCAGCAGGCTCAGGCCATTGCCCGCACAGTCTCTGTGTTCTCCGCTCTCTGTCGGCTCTCTCCAGCCTGCACTTCTCTCACCTCACAGAAGCGGCGGCAGTATTCCCGACAGTGCTGCTCGCCCACTCCTATCCCCCTCAGCTCCTCATCTACTATGGCTTCCAGCTCCTCCACCAGCCTCTCCGACTCCTGATCACTCTCGTCTTCCGCCATGCCGCTGTCTCCGACCTGCGCGTACTGCTACCGCCGGGCAACCGCCCCCTCCTCTTCCTGCTCCGCCCACTCTCCAACATGATAGGGCGAGAAGCGTGTCTATCCAGGAGAAGCCTGCTGGGAGGGGTGTTGAGATAAGACCGTGGACTTGTAGGCATGCAGCTGATTGGACGCCCGCTATATCCGTCAACACTCTGTCTCCGGAAGAGATGACGTAACAGACTGCCCTCCATTCATTGGCTGGGCTCTGGTCTGTCATTAATAGAGGAGAGAATGGCCTGTCATAAGGTGGGCGGGGCGGCTGGGATCATTAATGGAGTGTATGCGGGAGCGCAGCTGTGTGTCTGGCTGGTGACACCTGTGTGTGACATGGGGGCGGGGCGATGGAGGTGTAACCCAATCCCTGTGTGGGAGGGGATATTACCTGGAGGATTCCATATTAATAGCCGAGGTTGGGCTGAGACCTCCTCGGGGATCCGAACTCTGTACAGGAGCCATGGTACTCAGCGCCTAATATCTCCCCTCTGGTCTGCTATGTCATGGAGGTCCTAGAACAGATATAGGGAGGGGGGCATCTTGTAGAACAAAGAAGACCCCACCCTGCTGGGAGAACACCCCGAAGCCCAGTCACATCTCCACAATGGGGGACGCGTGGAAGCGCGCACTTTTCTGAGCATTTCTGCTTGCTGTCATAGGCAACCCCTTCACTGGAATATACAACAAACACCCAAGAGAAGCGACAAAACTTTATTATAGAGCAGAGTGTGGCACTGACGAGCAGAGTGTGGCACTGACGAGCAGAGTGTGGCACTGGCGAGCAGAGTGTGGCACTGACGAGCAGAGTGTGGCACTGACGGTGTATTTCGTTGCATTTGCAGCTCGACAAATGTACGCCCGCTACCCATATTTACCCCGGTGCACACTTATGAGGATTTTAGTGCGTTTTCCAATTTGCAGAAACACACTACACTCCATTTAACATGGCTTCCTGTGGATCTAGTTCACATCTGTGCGTTTTGAGCCGATGTATTTTTTGGAAAGGATCAGGGACTTGTTTTGTTTTTCCAGCAGCAGATTGCATGTAAAGGCCGACCATACCCGAGTCAAATTCCAATATATTAACCCTTAACACTAACATGCGACTTTGGACGCGTAAAGGTTCCTGCACTACTTTGGTGCTACTTGAGTGCCAGAGTGTAAAGTCACATCAAAGTCACACTACAATACATGAACAGAACTGTCCTACTTTCCTATTTGCCAAAAAAATCCCTGTTCAAAAACACAAAACGTGCTGCAAAAACGCAACCTGTATAGATGTGAACTCAGCTTTAATGGTGCTATTAATGTTACCACAAGTGAGAGGTACATCTGTAGCATCTTCCCGAAACAAGCATCAATACGCACGTTTTCTGTGCGTTTTTTCCCATGTTCAGAAACAATGTGAACTTTACAGGTGGAGCCACCCCCTATGTTTATTTAGGAAAAAAGGGGATAATTAACGAGCGCTTGGAGATGCGTAACAAGCAGCTGGCATGAAAGGCACAAACTTCAAACCTTCACACTAAAATAATAATACATGCAGCGCTAAAATAAGAAACCTGCTACAACATAAAGAAACATGTGTAATAGACTACTAGTGCTTAGTAGTGATTTATAAGTGTCCTCATAGCATATATGCAGTAGTCCCAATAAACTTGTGCAAGACGTGATGAACTCCGTGCTGTGAAGTGTTTAATAATATGCACTCACCAGAAAGCGCATAAAATGCGCATTTGAGTTGTCAGACCACTCCTGGTCCCAGAAAGGTTGCACCTATATGGATCATCTGGCAAGCTGTCACTCTGTCACTCCTTAACCAGCAGGGGGACTCCCGACATCCAAAGGACCCCACAGAGATAATCCAGGCTTATACCCAGGGCACTTTCATGCAGTATCCACCTTGAGAGAGGGGGGGCTTGACCAAGAAGCCCACCCCAAAGAACACTGATAGTGTAGTATGTTCCAACCAATAGTTCTTTATTAAAGATATAGTATACAGAGTAACTCACAGAGTATCCAGATATAAAGATGGGCGCCGGCCTCCACGAGGTACGGAACGGCGTGACGTCACCGGCTAGGCTCCACCCTGACGCGTTTCGTGCGGACGAGCACGTTATCAAAGGGAGCGAGCACTAGCCGTCACATTGTAACAAAGTGTCATTTCTTCAGTTGCTCCCAGTTTACGACTGTAGCCTGGTTCCTATAGGAACCAGGCTACAGTCGTAAACTGGGAGCAACTGAAGAAATGACACTTTGTTACAATGTGACGGCTAGTGCTCGCTCCCTTTGATAACGTGCTCGTCCGCACGAAACGCGTCAGGGTGGAGCCTAGCCGGTGACGTCACGCCGTTCCGTACCTCGTGGAGGCCGGCGCCCATCTTTATATCTGGATACTCTGTGAGTTACTCTGTATACTATATCTTTAATAAAGAACTATTGGTTGGAACATACTACACTATCAGTGTTCTTTGGGGTGGGCTTCTTGGTCAAGCCCCCCCTCTCTCAAGGTGGATACTGCATGAAAGTGCCCTGGGTATAAGCCTGGATTATCTCTGTGGGGTCCTTTGGATGTCGGGAGTCCCCCTGCTGGTTAAGGAGTGACAGAGTGACAGCTTGCCAGATGATCCATATAGGTGCAACCTTTCTGGGACCAGGAGTGGTCTGACAACTCAAATGCGCATTTTATGCGCTTTCTGGTGAGTGCATATTATTAAACACTTCACAGCACGGAGTTCATCACGTCTTGCACAAGTTTATTGGGACTACTGCATATATGCTATGAGGACACTTATAAATCACTACTAAGCACTAGTAGTCTATTACACATGTTTCTTTATGTTGTAGCAGGTTTCTTATTTTAGCGCTGCATGTATTATTAATTTATGTTTATTTAGGAATTGGGATTAGTTGAGGGGTTCTGAGAAAATCAATTTCACTGAAAAATACCAAAACTTTGCCAAAGATGAGACTGTTTTCCAGCTGGGCCCCATTCACACCTGTGCGTTTCATGAAGGTGCTCAGGAACGTGCAAAAAACAAGTCCAAAAAATGTGCTTTTGCGATTTTGGTTTCATTAATTGTTAAAGTGATATTAAAATCAATTAAGAAAACATACCTACTCTGTGAGTTAATTTTGCACAGATTAGCCCCGATCCTCCTCTTCTGGGGTCCCCTACCAGCACTCCTGGCTCCTGCCTAGTTCCCCCAGAGTTAGCAGCTTGTTATGGGGGCACCCAAGAAGGCTTGCACCCAAGCTGTTGCTCTCTGTGTCTATTCACACGGAGCGCAGCTCGTCCCCACTCTCTCCTCATAGGCTTACTGGCTGTGATTGACAGTAGCGGGATCCAGTGGCTCCCATTGCTGTCTCAGCCAGTGAGGAGGAAGAATCCCTGTAGAGCCAAGATTCTCATGTACATCGTTGGGTCAGGATTCGGGGGGGGCACAAAGTTTTTCACCTTCATGTATAGAATGCATGAAGGTAAAAATCTTTGAGCCTTTACAACCACTTTAAAAAAATCGCTTTTCCTAGAGGAGTTTAACGTTTGCTTGTAGCACCAACTGATGTTATCCTATGTGTCCACACAAATTAGGGCATTTAGAGGCATATTTTAAACTCAGCATTTAGAGGCAGAAAAAAATGCTTGTTTTGCTTTTTTGAGAAAAAACAGAAAAAAAATAAACGTGCCTAAATGCTAGTACAAAAAAATCTCAGAATTAGCTTTTTTTTCCTGCCAAGAGCACTGGTGTTTTTTTAAGCCAGTGTGCATGGACCCTGAGGGAGATCTGTGTGCTGTGTGCAAAGTGTATGGAGATTCCTGTGTTCACCAACAACAGTGTAAAGAATCAACTGCTACAGCAAGGAACTGCTATACAGAATAGATACAATGTTGTGGAGATGGAACTGCTGGGTGACTTGACACATTTTTCCCAAATACAGCATAAAGATGTCAATTCACTATCCCTTTCTGTGGTATATATCTCAAAAAGTAAAAAGGTTGGGTTAAATGCAGTGTAAACTAGCATTAAAGTCAGTACTAAAGGAAATAAATAAATGCATAGTTAAATAAGTAGTGGTCCAGGCATGAAAATATTGAAGCAATGTAAAAATATAATAGCCAATTTGGGGTAGCCTTTACCTATTGGCTAGTTGCCTAGACTGGCAGCACAGTGGTTAAATGGTTAGCACTTCCGCCTGGCAGCACTAGAGTTGTTGGTTCACATCCAGGGGCGGACTGACCATTTGGAAACTCAGGCACTGCCCGAGGCCCTGGGGTCAGTAGGGGGCCCCATGAGATGCCCCTGGTACCTTTTTCATAGGCTTTTTTGAGTTTGGGCAAGGACACAGGGGCCCCATGATCCCCTATTGCCCGGGGGCCCCATTAGTTGTCAGTCCACCCCTGTTCACATCCCAACAACAGCACCACCTACCTGGAGTTTGCATGTTCTCCCTGTGCCTGCGTGGGTTTCCTCCAGGTACTCCAGTTTCCTTCCACACTCCAAAGACATGCTGGTAGGTTAATTGGCACTGGTCTAAATTTGGCCTTAGTATGTATATGTATGAATGTGAGTTAGGGACCTAAGAATGTCCTTGAGGGTTAGGGACTGATATGAATGTACAATATATATACATACATGTAAATTGACAGCACTATATAAGTACCTGTAATAAATAAAAATAAATGTGGCTCAGTAATCTCTCAACAGTAATGCATAAAAACCTAAATATAAATAAAAACACAGAAATGTTACATGTAGTGAAATATATTTATTTTCTCTTGTCATTTCCCCAAATTTTCAGAGACTTGTTTGTGTATATACAAGCATATACTTCATTTGCTGCATACAGTGGGGCAAAAAAGTATTTAGTCAGCCACCAATTGTGAAAGTTCTCCCACTTACAAAGATGAGAGAGGCCTGTAATTGGCATCATAGGTAGACCTCAACTATGAGAGACAAAATGAGAAAAAAAATCCAGACAATCACATTGGCTGATTTGGAAAGAATTTATTTTCAAATTATGGTGGAAAATAAGTATTTGGTCACCTACAAACAAGCAAGATTTCTGGCTCTCACAGACCTGTACCTTCTTCTTTAAGAGGCTCCTCTGTCCTGCACTCATTACCTGTATCAATGGCACCTGTTTGAACTTGTTATCAGTATAAAAGACACCTGTCCACAACCTCAAACAGTCACACTCCAAACTCCACTATGGTGAAGACCAAAGAGCTGTCGAAGGACACCAGAAACAAAATTGTAGACCTGCACCAGGCTGGGAAGACTGAATCTGCAATAGGCAAGCAGCTTGGTGTGAACAAATCAACTGTGGGTGCAATAACACTGTTCAACAAATTTTTATTTTTTGCCAGTTTTGGAAACAAAAGGATCCATTTCTTAATGAATTTCACATTCTGAGTTCAAATATAACAATGAAATTTGTGAATTGGCTCTAGTTTTTCTGTAAACGGAAAGTTTTCTACTATAGGCGTAATGACTACATAATGCACAATAATTATATAGATAGATGTCTTTCCACAAATATAAAGCAAGTGATATTGACTACATAACAAAGCCTAAATGGCATAATATATTGCATAGGATTACCAAGAAAAATTATAGCCATAAGCTAAGTTGAATCATTTTAATACTTAGGATTCTCACTAGTTTTGTCTTCAGTTTGTGTCGGTTTTGCTTCTCTTGGCTTTTCTCTTGTATTCGAGGAAAGGGCTATCTCTTACAACTGTCCAGCAATAGTCAGCAAGCATTGATGGGCTCCATTTACCTTGATATCTTCTTTCCATAGCTGCAATGTCTTGATGGAAGCGCTCTCCGTGTTCATCACTCACTGCTCCACAGTTTGGTGGGAAAAAATCCAGATGCGAATGTAGAAAATGAATTTTTAGAGACATGTTGCAACCCAGATTTCTGTAAGTCTGGATGAGTTTTTCTACCACTTTCTTGTATTCTGGTGTTTTATTGTTTCCAAGAAAATTTGATGTCACTGATACAAATGCTGTCCAGGCAGCCTTTTCCTTTCCACGCAACAGAGAAAGAAACTCATCATCATGAATAAGTTTACGAATGTGTGGCCCAACAAAGACTCCTTCATTTATTTTTGCAGCACTAAGTGCTGGAAATTTGCTAATCAGGTACTTGAAACCTGCTTTATTCTTGTCCATTGCCTTAATAAAGTTTTTCATTAATCCCAACTTGATGTGTAATGGAGGTAATAAGATCTTATTGCTGTCTACAAGTGCTGGATAGTTAACATTTTTTTCTCCAGGCTGCAATGACTGGCGTAATGGCCAGTCTCTTTTGGCATAGTGCATTTCTCTCGCACGACTGTCCCACTCACAGAGGAAGCAGCAGTACTTAGTACATCCACCTTGAAGTCCAAGTAGGATAGCAATCACCTTCAGGTCACCACAAATCGACCATTGATGTTCATCATAGATGATGCACCTTAAAAGCTCTTTCAAGTTTTCATATGTTTCTTTCATTGAAACTGCGTAAGCAACTGGAACTGACGGCAGCTGATTGCCATTATGGAGCAAAACAGCTTTAAGACTCGCCTTTGAAGCATCAATGAACAGCCTCCACTCATCGGGATCATACCATACGCCGATGGCTGAGATTAAACCATGAACATTGTTACATACAGCAATATCACCTTCCTGGATGAAGAATGAGATCAAATCTTTCTGATGATGACGGTAGAAAGACGTACGAACATCACTTGCTAGGAGATTCCACTGTTGTAGTCTTGACCCCAAAAGCTCTGCCTTGTTCTTCGGAAGATCCAGGTCTCTGATAAGATCGCTCAATTCCACTTGTGTAATGAGGTGTGGTTCAGTGGGTGTGGATGGAAGAAAGTCTGGGTCATGTGAGGTTGACGGTTGATGACTACACGCTTCAGGTTCTTCCTCACTTGACTCAACCACGAAGGATTCTGGTGCTTTAGGAATTGGTAGCCCCTCTCCATGAGGAACTGGACGTATTGCCGATGGAATATTTGGATAGTGCACAGATAACTTTTTCTTCTTATTTAGCCCTTTTACAATTGGAGGCACCATACAAAAGTAACAATTACTAACATGATCTGTTGGCTCTCTCCAAATCATTGGCACAGCGAAAGGCATAGATGCCTTTTTTCCATTCAACCATTGCTCCAGTGCCGTCCCACAAGAATTGCAGCATATATGTGGTGCCCAGCTCTTGTCCTGGTCTCCTATCTTGCAGCCAAAATACAAGTTGTAGGCTTTCTTAATCATTCCTGTTATCCTCCTTTTTTGTGAGATAAAAGTTATTTCACCGCAGATATAGAAGAAATTATCTGCTTTATTCACACAAGTTCGAGGCATTACTGAGTAGCCTATATAAGCATAAAACGAAATGTAAAGACGCTGTCGAACTACAATCAGCTACAGATACTGCAGCTTTTATGCAGTGAAGTGATGCAATTAAAGGCTAATATTGCATCATCTCAGTATACATGCAATTTTCTATTGGTCACCAGTATCAATTGCGCAATATGCAGCTGAAGTTGCATCATAATTTTGAATGGCTTACGTCATTAGATGGGTGAATATATCATGGAAACTAGAGCCAATCAACATTTTTTAGGGTCATTTTCGTTTTCAGCACCCCAAAATTATGTAAGATTAGCTAATTTTATGCCCAAAACTTTTTACCTGTTGAACAGTGTAATTAGAAAATGGAAGACATACAAGACCACTGATAATATTTTCAAAATAGATAGTGCCGCGCTCCCATGTACCAATATGTATATCTTATACTTTCAAAGTGCTAATGAATAGCTTTCAAGATACTGCATGTATCAAACAATTATTACTAGTGACTCAAAACATCATTGTGAATATTAATCTTCATGCAAGTGACATTAATAACTGATAATCCTAAGGTGATAATGTCCCTCCATCTGGGGCTCTACGCAAGATCTCACCCCGTGGGGTCAAAATGATCACAAGAACGGTGAGCAAAAATCCCAGGACCACAGGGGGGGACCTAGTGAATGACCTGCAGAGAGCTGGGACCAACATAACAAAGGCTACCATCAGTAACACACTACGCCGCCAGGGACTCAGATCCTGCAGTGCCAGACGTGTCCCCCTGCTTAAGCCAGTACATGTCCGGGCCCGTCTGAAGTTTGCTAGAGAGCATTTGGATGATCCAGAAGAGGATTGGGAGAATGTCATATGGTCAGATGAAACCAAAATAGAACTGTTTGGTAGAAACACAACTCGTCGTGTTTGGAGGAGAGAGAATTCTGAGTTGCATCCAAAGAACACCATACCTACTATGAAGCATGGGGGGGGGGGCAACATCATGCTTTGGGGCTGTTTCTCCGCAAAGGGACCAGGACGACTGATCCATGTACAGGACAGAATGAATGGGGCCATGTATCGTGAGATTTTGAGTGCAAACCTTCTTCCATCAGCAAGGGCATTGAAGATGAAACATGGCTGGGTCTTCCAACATGACAATGATCCCAAACATACCGCCCGGGCAACGAAGGAGTGGCTTCGTAAGAAGCATTTCAAGGTCCTGGAGTGGCCTAGCCAGTCTCCAAATCTCAACCCCATAGAAAACCTTTGGAGGGAGTTGAAAGTCCGTGTTGCCCAGTGACAGCCCCAAAACATCACTGCTGTAGAGGAGATCTGCATGGAGGATGGGCCAACATACCAGCAACAGTGTGTGCCAACCTTGTGAAGACTTACAGGAAACGTTTGACCTCTGTCATTGCCAACAAAGGATATATAACAAAGTATTGAGATGAACTTTTGATATTGACCAAATACTTATTTTCCACCATAATTTGCAAATAAATTCTTTCCAAATCAGCCAATGTGGTTGTCTGGATTTGTTTTGTCATTTTGTCTCTCATAGTTGAGGTCTACCTATGATGCCAATTACAGGCCTCTCTCATCTTTGTAAGTGGGAGAACTTTCACAATTGGTGGCTGACTAAATACTTTTTTGCCCCACTGTAAACCTTCCAATTAGACGTGCAGGAAGAAAAAAATTGGTTTCAATGTTCAATGCGAATGTTCCGAATTTGGTTGATCGAAAAGTTTTGAATTGGCATTTGAATTCAAATGTATTAGAATTGTGGAAGACAGTTTATATTCATTCCTTTTTTTTTTATTCTATGCTATTGTTTTCTATTCTATTTTTTATTTTCTATTCTATTCCTTTCTTTTCTATCCAATTGTATTCTATTCTTTTATTTTCTATTTTAGTCTGCTCTGTTTTACTCTTTTCTTTTCTGTTTTATTCTATTCTTTTCAATATTTAAATTTATTTGAATTTCGGAAGATGGTTATATTCTTTCTATTTTATTCTATTCCTTTATTTTCTATTTCGTTATTTTCAGTTCTGTTTTATTCTATTATTTTATTTTCTATTCTACTCTGTTCTATTTTAATCTCCTATTTGCTCTTTTATTTTTTTCCATTCTATCCTATTCTGTTCCTTTATTTTCGATTCTATTTTATTATTTTCTTTTTTTTTTCCCATTTCTTTTGCGAATTCCATTTGAATTCTATTCAATTTTGGACATCATTTTGTTTTGTTATTTTGGATTCATTTAAATTTGATACCATTGTAGTTTTGAAATTCAGATACATCTGAATCTTCGAATGATGAAAAATTTGTCCGAATTTCGATTCGGAATGAAATGAACTGCACATGTCTACTCCCAATCGCTCAAAACATAATACAATGTACATGCACATCACGATGGTCTAATCCAGTGGTGTTCAAACTGCGACCCTTTGCTACCTTTTATCCAGCTTTTAGGGCACTATTGTTCCCACTGATTTGAAGCACTATTCCTAACACTGACACCAACAGTGAGGCATAATTCCTCCAACTGACACCAATGCTGCGGCACTATTCCTCCCACTAATATCAATGATGGGGCACTATTCCTCCCGCTAATATCAATGATAGGGTACTATTCCTCCCAGCAATATCAATGATGGGGCACTATTCCTCCCAGCAATATCAATGATGGGGCACTATTCCTCCCAGCAATATCAATGATGGGGCACTATTCCTCCCAGCAATATCAATGATGGGGCACTATTCCTCCCAGCAATATCAATGATGGGGCACTATTCCTCCCAGCAATATCAATGATGGGGCACTATTCCTCCCAGCAATATCAATGATAGGGCACTATTCCTCCCAGCAATATCAATGATGGGGCACTATTCCTCCCACTAATATCAAGGATGGGGCGCTATTCCGTCCACTGACACCAAGGATAAAGGACTATTTCTTTCATTGACACCAATGATGGGGCACTATTCCATCTACTGACACCAATGATAGGGCACTATTCTATCCATTAAAATGGAAAAAAGGGTACGCTCAAGGCCTCTATAGCCAATACTGAAGGCATTAGTGGATACAAGTTATCAAACATTCATATCGGCTACCAGATGATTGCTGACTCCATCCCAATAAATATTGGGTGTGGTCACCGAAACTTATAATCAATACATATATAGAAAAAGGGTAGGAAATACCCCTGCTAACAAGTTTGATATGGGACCATGTAGCTTAATCAAAACAATGACTTTAATGAAAAAATAAATATGCATGCACAGTAAACATATGAGGTGAGCAACCCACCACCGCTACTTCACTAAAAATTAAAAAGACAACGTTGTTGTAACGGAACTTAACCCCGACTGCGCTAGGGTATTTCCGTTAGACTCCCGCTTCCTTGTCTGAACACAGATCAACGGACACCACCGCTGACCATACAGGAACAAGACAGCACCAGACTCTTCTTAAGACAGGAAGTAAACTGCTTTATTTTAACACAAAACACAAGATATATACACAGGGTGGGGAAATACAACCAGGAACAGGAAATACATCAGCAGGCTGACCCATCCAGGGGAAGGGGCTGCCGGAAACACCCCCCACCAAACCAAGAGACACAATAGAACAAAAGGGATAACCACATGGCAGTAGACAATACAGGGACACATACATCCCATAAAAGTTTGATGGCCAGCAAGACACAATAGAACAATAGGATGCAGCACATGGCAGTGAACAATGGACATTCCACCCTGTACCCCTAACAGGCACAGGGTGGCTCACACATAAGAGGAACATGAGCTGAGACAGGGGTCCCCCCATCCCCCAAAAGTAACTCCCGTCACATATCTCTCCTTTCGGTAGGAGACTAACGCAGGAGTAAATCCCAGACGAATGGACTCTGAAGTTACTCTGTTCTTCCAGTCCCCCAATGCCAGCACCCACACAGTACCCCATGCAAATTGTCCCACACCAAGCATTACTCACCCAGCCAACCTCTGCCTCTTCCGTAGAACATACCCGTACGGACTGGTCCTTCTCCCTGAAGTCCTCTCAGCCGCTGGGGAGAAGACAGGGTGGCTGGGCCGACTCCATCATGTGGTGGGGGATCTGGGCCGACTGCCCAGCATCCCTGGGGTACCCAGGTGCGACTGTAGTCTCATCCACTTTGTCTTGATGGACATCCCCCAGTATTTGCAAAGTAAGGATGACATCCTCTTGTCCCAATGCCAGACCCTTTTCTGGGGTTGTGTCAGTGGAGACCAAAGTCCCATCCATGGACACCAGATCAAGCTGTCGTTGTGAGGTGCTGATTGCATCCTCTTCCTGTAGCTCTTGCAGTGCTGATTGTTGTGGGCAGAGGTCAACCATGCCATGCCCTGATGCCAGCTCACCTGCAGGGGGCGTGCTGGCTGGTTACTCCTCAGCAGAAAAGTCAATCAAATCCCCAGTCTCTGGAACTGCTGTTTGGGGATAGGGGTTCACCATCTCCTGTCCGTGGAACTCAGAAGATGTTACCAGTGCTGGGCAGAGTTCAGTAATGTTTGGCCTGGTGGCCAGCTCTTCTACTGGTTCCTTCACAGCAGAGAAGTCTATCAGATCCCTGGTATGTGGAATTTCCACTGCCGATTCTTGGGCATGCTGCTGAACATGTTTTAGCAGTTGCCTGTATGCCCTTTCCAGATCCAGTTCTTTCTTCAGTAAGTATTCCAGATCTGGTTCGAGCTCTGAGACCCCTGTGAGACCGAACATAGCCTCTCTGCCTTCTCGCAACTCCTTCAGGGTAGGTTCTCCCTCGCCAAACACAAAATGATCTGTAAGGCTCTCCCACAGCAATCCAGGGCCAGCAAAGTCATATCCCTCTGGAGAGCACTCTGTTGACACCCCTAAATATTCCTGCTCTGCGTACCATTGCAAAGCCCGATATCAGTTGTCCAGCTCTATCTCCTGCTGGACCAGCCTGTCCAACTCAGTCACCCATTGCTCTTGGGGTAACTCTCCCAGAAATGGCATCCGTAACTTCCGATGGTCCCTGGCCCTTTCCCCTGGGGTTGGATAGCACTTGCCCTTGTCCATACCAGCAGCCTGGAGGGTTCCTCTCCAAAGGATCTCCCAAATCCGCTGCCTGAGCTCCAGGTACTGATCCATAGACACAGTCCTGGGGTATGTTGCAAGAACGGTCTGCAGCAGCGCTGGGAACTCTGATGCCAGGTCCATATCTCCACTTGGGTGACCGACGTCTCCTTTCCTAATCTTGGATCCCGGTGGTGGTTTGGACGTGTTCACAGCTTGGAAGCACAATCCCACCGCTTGCCACCAATATAACGGAAACCGGACCCCGACTGCGCTAGGGTATTTCCGTTAGACTCCCGCTTCCCTGTCCGAACACAGATCCATGGACACTACCGCTGACCATACAGGAACGAGACAGCACCAGACTCTTCTTAAGACAGGAAGTAAACTGCTTTATTTTAACACAAAACACAAGATATATACACAGGGTGGGGAAATACAACCAGGAACAGGAAACACATCAGCAGGCCGACCCATCAGGGGGAAGGGGCTGCTGGAAATACCCCCCACCAAACCAAGACACAAAATAGAACAAAGGGATAACCACTTGGCAGTAGACAATACAGGAACACATACATCCCATATTAGTTTGCTGGCCATCAAGACACAATAGAACAATGGGATGCAGCACATGGCAGTGAAGAGTGGACATTCCACCCTGTACCCCTAACAGGCACAGGGTGGCTTACACATAAGAGGAACATGAGCTGAGACAGGGGTCCCCCACCCCCAAAAGTCACTCCCGTCACAGTTGTCTAGTCACCCAAGCAGCTGCCCTATCATTGATGTAATGCAATAAAATGCTGATTGGTTTGTGAGATAAAATATTGCACCTTTCGATGGACTAAAGAATGCCTTATTTTACAATCATTTTTTGATGAATGGCAAAAATTCTTTTGAAAAACGATATGAGCTTTTTTACCATTGATCTTAAAGCAGTAGATACCATTTTGTGAATGGAGCCCATTGCAGCTTACCAATCATTAGATCTGGTTGCTACATTAGTTTTCTTTTTTTAGGTATTTTCCCTCTGTTCATCTGGTGATCTGGCATCTTGAGGTGAAGGAGCACAGAGAGCACATTTGGACAGAAGAAATAAGTGAAGCAAACCTAAGTGCAACCACTAGCAGCATGATTAAAAAAAAAAACTCCATAAACCTCCAATACACCAATTATCTGTAAAGAATGAAAAATATTTTTTCCAACAAATCTATAATCATAAAAGTTTTTCTAAATGATCATATTGGTGTTAGTACTGCTGCCCACAATCATGTGTTCCCACAAGTATACCAGTGAATAAGTTATTGATGAAGTAATGTGATCTGACAGAATACATTGGGAGGAGATGGTGACAGTACGCTGCAGACCAGAAGTGTGTGGTCGGCCATCTTGTTGGAGGTTTTCACTATTGGAAGGCTTACATACTGCAGTGCACCAGATTAAGGAAACATTTTAAGCTAAGTACAGTGGGCAAAATGATTATTTCATCCCCTGCAGATATTGTAAGTTTACCCACTTACAGAGAAAAGAAGGGTCTATAATTTTTATCATAGGTGTATTTTAAATGATAGAGACAGAATATCAACCAAAAATCCAGAAAAAACATGATACAAATGTTATAAATTGAGTTGCAGTTCAATGAGTAAAATAAGTATTTGATCCCCTACCCACCAACAATAATTCTGGCTCCCACAGACTGGCTATGTGCTCATATGGTACACCAATTAGTCCTGTCAATTTAAGAAGGTGCTCCTAACAAAAATGTGTTATGTATATAAAAGACACCTGTCCACAGAATCTCTTTCTTCCATTCAAACCTCATCATCATTGGCAGAAACAAAGAGCTGTCAAAGCACATTAGGGATTGTAGACCTGCACAAGCCTAGGATGGGCTACAAGACCATCAGGAAGAAGCTTGGTGAGAAGGAGACAACTGTTGGAGCAATTATTTGCAAATGGAAAAAATACAAAATAACCTTTAAGCGCCCTCGGTCTGGAGCTCCATGCAAGTTTTGGGGATGAACATGAGAAAAGTGAGGGATCAGCCCAGAACTACTCGAGAGGAGCTTGTGAATGATCTCAAGGCAGTTGGGACCACAGTCACCAAACAAACCATTGGTAGCACAATACGCCGCCATGGATTGAAATCACCCTCCACAAGAAGGCACATGTACAGGCCCATCTGAAGTTTGCCAATGAACAGCTGAATGATTCAGAGAAGGATTGAGAGAAAGTGCTGTAGTCAGATGAGACCACAATTGAGCTCTTTGGTAATAACTTCACTCACCATGTTTGGAGGATGAAAAATGCTGACTATGACCCTAAGGACACCATCCCTACAATCAAGCACGAAGGTGGAAACATTATGCTTCGGGGCTGTTTCTCTGCTAAAGGTATAGGCTGACTTTGCCACATTGAGGGGCCAATGGACGGGGACATGTATTGTAGAACACTGAAGATGGGTTGTGGATGGGTCTTCCAGCATGAAAATGACCCAAAACTTACCTACCGCCAAGGCAACAAATGAGTGCCTCGAGAAGAAGCATATTAAGGTAATTAAACCTATAGAAATTTATGGAGGGAGCTGAAACTTTGAGTTGGAGATTGAGAAGGGAATTTAGAGGAGATCTGTAAAGAAGAGTGGACCAAAATCCCTCCTGAGATGTGTGCAAACCTGGTAACCAACTACAAGAAATGTCTTTTCTCTGTGCTTGCCAACAAGGGCTTCTCCAAGTACTAAGTCATGTTTTGTTTGGGGATCAAATTCACTGCTCAAAAAAATTAAAGGAACACTTTGAAAACACATCAGATCTCATTGGGGAAAAATATGCTGGATATCTATATCTATGGATATCTATACTTATATGGACTGGGTAATATGTTAGGAATATAAGGATGCCCCATCATTTGATGGAAATGAAAATGATCAAACTACAGAGGACTGAATTCAAAGACAACCCAAAAATCAAAGTGAAAAAATGATGCAGCAGGCTAGTCCATTTTGCTGAAATTACATTGCAGCAACTCAAAATGGTACTTATTAGTTTGTATGGGCCCCACGTGCTTGTATGCATGCCTCACAATGTAGGGTCATGCTCCTAATGAGATGACGGATGCAGGGGCAGACTGACAACTCATGGGGCCCCCGGGCAATAGGGGATTATGTAGCCCCTGTGTCCTTGCCCAAACTCAAAAAAGCCTATGAAAAAGGTACCGGGGCATCTCATGGGGCCCCCTACTGACCCCGGGCCCTCGGGCAGTGCCCGATTTTCCAAATGGTCAGTCTGTCGCTGGACGGATGGTGTACTGGGCTATTTCCTCCCAGATCTGGACCAGGGTACCACTGAGCTCCTGGACAGTCTGAGGTGCAACCTGGCTGCAACAGATGGACCGAAACATAATATCCCAGAGGTGGTCTATTTGATTTAGGTCAGGCGAGCATGGAGGCCATTCAATGGTATCAATTCCTTCATCCTCCAGGAACTGCCTGCATACTCTCACCACATGAGGCTGGGCATTGTCGTGCATCAGGAGGAACCCAGGACCCACTGCGCATAGGATCTGACAATAGGTCCAAGGATTTCATCCTGATACCTAAAGGCAGTTAGTGTGCCATTGTCTTGCCTGTAGAGTTCTGTGCATCCCTTCATGGATGTGCCTCACCAGATCATCACTGACCCACCACCAAAACAGTCATGCTGAACAATGGTACAGGCATAACGTTCTCCATGGCTTCTCCAGACCTGTAAGGGATTTCTGGCAAGAAGAATCGCGATTGGAAATGCGCATGCGCATAGGAATTCCTGCAGAAAAATTGCCGGTTGTGCGCATGCGCGCAGGAATGCGTGATCGCGCACACGCACGGCGAAGATTGGCACCAGACGGCCTATTTAAGGAGTGCCTCTGCTCATGTTCAGTGCTGACTGGTCTTCAGCTCCCCCATGTCCTGCTTGTTCCTGTGTGATTCCTTTGTTGCTGACCTGGCTTGTTCCTCACCTGACTCTGATTGCTCTCCTGATTGATACTGGTTCCTGACTTCCGCTCTGCTCCTGACCTTGGCTTTTCCTTCTGATTCTGTACCGTGCTGCCCGACTGTTGATGACCCTGGCTATCCCATGACACTGCTCCTGTCTCTTGTCCTCACTACCTGCCTTGCTCTGGTGCACGCCTGGAAATCTACAAAACCTGCTCTGCCTACTACTACTACCGTGCCAAAATCAGAGGATCATCAGCCTTCCAAGGTCATCATCTGCAAGAGCTGCAAACAACAACTACTGGCGCTCTTGTTCCCCTGGGTCCTAGACTCCCTCTGTTTCAACTCCAATGGGGTCAGGGCTAGTGACACAAGTGAGGCTGACCTTGTCATTTCAGTCTCCCATCAGGTACGTGACAAGACCCTTTCACATTTGTCACATGTGCTCAGGGTGAACCTGCTCTCATCTGTGAAAAGCACAGGGCGCCAGTGGCGAAGCTGACAATTCTGGTGTTCAGTGGCAAATGTAAGCCGAGCTGAGCAGTGAACTTATTTTACTCACTGAACTGCAACTCAATTTATTACATTTGTGTCATGTGTTTTTCTGGATTTTTGGTTGATATTCGATATCTATCATTTAAAATACACCTATGATAAAAAGACCCTTCATTTCTTTTTAAGTGGGCAACGTACAAAATCTGTAGGGGATCAAATAATAATTTTCCCCTCTGTATATGGATATTTTAATAAAAAATATTGCTCTCTCTCTCTCTATATATATATATATTGTGGGAACTCGCTTCAAATGGTAGAGCTCTTCTTGTTAAAGCACACAGCAACTCGCTTCTTTAAGGGCTTTTTTGCCCACTTTTATTTAAAAGAAATGTCCCATAAACAAAAATGCTTCCCACGCAGGGGTATCCACCATCAAGCAAAACAATTCAGCCTTCTGGCTCTTTCAGCTATACTGCTATATATCTGTCTCCTACAGACTTCTTCCACAGGGTTGTTTTAGCACACAGCTATTCTCAAACAGCTCCTTGCTGCTTTTGGCTTCCACCTCTCCTTGGTGGAGCCCTCCTGACTCCTATCTGCCGGGGTGGAGCCCTCCTGACTCCTATCTACCGGGGTGGAGCTCAGAATCATGGCCTGGCCTCCACAAAAAGGCCTGCACACACCTGTGCAATCAGCGCGCTGGCTGCTCCCAAAATATGGGCCCAGGATTGGAGATTTCATCCCTCCCAAATCTCTTAGAAATCTCCAGGCTACAGGTCCCAAAACAGGCTTTACAAACCAAAGAGGAAACTGATAAACCAGTTTCCTCTGCATTATGAGATCTGCCTGGAGCCCCTCAACCTGTATGGTTGAGAATCCTGGGTCTCCATCGTGATTTCCAACGTGGCAGGATACCGTACTGCCACAATATATATATGGAGAGCACTATATATCCCTCTTTTTCTTGAGTTCTTAAATAATATTGGCCAAAGGATTATAGAGGATGGAAACGGATTGAGGAACATCTGGGTGCTTGAGTGAGTAGTACTTCTGTGGCTTATGTGACCCCCACCTAACAACTTCAAGTCCTGACACTTTCACCCCCTTCCAGTCCAAGCCAATTTTCAGCTTTCAGCACTATCACACTTTGAGTGACAATTACTCAGCCATGCAACACTGTACCCATATAAAATCTTTATCATTTTTTTTTTTAGACCTTTCTTTTGGTGGTATTTAATCACCACTTGGAGTTATATATACAGTCAGGTCCATAAATATTGGGACATTGACACAATTCTAACATTTTGGCTCTATACACCACCACAATGGATTTGAAATGCAATGAACAAGATGTGCTTTAACTGCAGACTGCCAGCTTTAATTTGAGGGTATTTACATCCAAATCAGGTGAATGGTGTAGGAATTACAACAGTTTGCATACGTGCCTCCCACTTGTTAAGGGACCAAAAGTAATGGGACAGAATAATAATCATAAATCAAACTTTCACTTGGTTGCAAATCCTTTGCAGTCAATTACAGCCTGAAGAATGGAACGCATAGACATCACCAGATGCTGGGTTTCATCCCTGGTGATGCTCTGCCAGGCCTCTACTGCAACTTTCTTCAGTTCCTGCTTGTTCTTGGGGCATTTTCCCTTCAGTTTTGTCTTCAGCAAGTGAAATGCATGCTCAATCAGATTCAGGTCAGGTGATTGACTTGGCCATTGCATAACATTCCACTTCTTTCCATTAAAAAACTCTTTGGTTGCTTTTGCAGTCTGCTTTGGGTCATTGTCCATCTGCACTGTGAAGCGGCGTCCAATGAGTTGTGAAGCATTTGGCTGAATATGAGCAGATAATATTGCCCGAACACTTCAGAATTCATCCTGCTGCTTTTGTCAGCAGTCACATCATCAATAAATACAAGAGAACCAGTTCCATTGGCAGCCATACATGCCCACGCCATGACATTACCACCACCATGCTTCACTGATGAGGTGGTATGTTTAGGATCATGAGCAGTTCCTTTCCTTCTCCATACTCTTCTCTTCCCATCACTCTGGTACAAGTTGATCTTGGTCTCATCTGTCCATAGGATGTTGTTCCAGAACTGTGAAGGCTTTTTTAGATGTCGTTTGGCAAACTCTAATCTGGCCTTCCTGTTTTTGAGGCTCACCAATGGTTTACATCTTGTGGTGAACCCTCTGTATTCACTCTGGTGAAGTCTTCTCTTGATTGTTGACTTTGGCACACATGCACCTACCTCCTGGAGAGTGTTCTTGATCTGGCCAACTGTTGTGAAGGGTGTTTTCTTTACCAGGGAAAGAATTCTTCGGTCATCCACACAGTTGTTTTCCGTGGTCTTCCGGGTCTTTTGGTGTTGCTGAGCTCACCGGTGTGTTCCTTCTTTTTAAGAATGTTCCAAACAGTTGTTTTGGCCATGCCTAATGTTTTTGCTATCTCTCTGATGGGTTTGTTTTGTTTTTTCAGCCTAATGATGGCTTGCTTCACTGATAGTGACAGCTCTTTGGATCTCATCTTGAGAGTTGACAGCAACAGATTCCAAATGCAAATAGCACACTTGAAATGAACTCTGGACCTTTTATCTGCTCATTGTAATTGGGATAATAAGGGAATAACACACACCTGGCCATGGAACAGCTGAGAAGCCAATTGTCCCATTACTTTTGGTCCCTTAACAAGTAGGAGGCACATATGCAAACTGTTGTAATTCCTACACCGTTCACCTGATTTGGATGTAAATACCCTCAAATTAAAGCTGACAGTCTGCAGTTAAAGCACATCTTGTTCGTTTCATTTCAAATCCATTGTGGTGGTGTATAGAGCCAAAAATGTTAGAATTGTGTCGATGTCCCATTATTTATGGACCTGACTGTATATATATATACTTTCTACAAAATCATAAATCCAGTGTCTCTGTGATTTAAATCCAATAATATAAAGTCCAGTGTCTCAATAACGAAAAAATATATAAAATTAAAAATAAAAATAAAAATAAAAATAAAATAAAAATAAAATAAAAAGAAATGAAAAAATGTCTATTTCTTGCAGTGTTGATTGTTGTGAAGAAC
This sequence comes from Staurois parvus, assembly GCF_062004578.1. Classification (NCBI taxonomy): domain Eukaryota; kingdom Metazoa; phylum Chordata; class Amphibia; order Anura; family Ranidae; genus Staurois; species Staurois parvus. The sequence goes on along the minus strand of NW_028318095.1, from coordinate 9,610,574 downwards.
CACCAGTAGATGAAACTCACGCCTTTTGTATATATATATATAACTGGAAATCCTCCAAAGAAGCTTTATCCTCCTCTCCTCCTTCGCTTCCTGTTAGGATGATCTTGCCATGCCTTCCACATCCATAGGTTTATAAAATATAACGTACCTCCATGTATGTTTCAAGTTTTAATGAATCCACTTGTATAAGGAGTTGAAAACATAGGCATATAAATAGTATAATCAATTTTGGACAAGCCCCACTGAGTGGGGATTACCAGGCAGTTCCCACAGTTCCCATGCAGTCCACTCTCAAGTACTTGAGAGTGGACTGCATGGGAACTGTGGGAACTGCCTGGTAATCCCCACTCAGTGGGGCTTGTCCAAAATTGATTATACTATTTATATGCCTATGTTTTCAACTCCTTATACAAGTGGATTCATTAAAACTTGAAACATACATGGAGGTACGTTATATTTTATAAACCTATGGATGTGGAAGGCATGGCAAGATCATCCTAACAGGAAGCGAAGGAGGAGAGGAGGATAAAGCTTCTTTGGAGGATTTCCAGTTATATATATATACAAAAGGCGTGAGTTTCATCTACTGGTGGTTCTTCACAACAATCAACACTGCAAGAAATAGACATTTTTTCATTTCTTTTTATTTTATTTTTATTTTATTTTTATTTTTATTTTTATTTTTAATTTTATATATTTTTTCGTTATTGAGACACTGGACTTTATATTATTGGATTTAAATCACAGAGACACTGGATTTATGATTTTGTAGAAAGTATATGGGGAATATTTTGTTGTCACATATATAGTAGATTTATTGAAAGAGGGTAGATTCCTGTTTGGATCTATTGATTTGAGTTTAAGCTTTCAGGGGGTTGAAAGTTTTTTTCCAATTTGGAATTGGTGTAGGAGCAAGGGTGGTTTTGGTTTCACATTATACCTATATCATTTTCACATTATATTTATATGTATATATATATATATATATATATATATATATATATATATATATATACACAGTGAGGAACAGAAGTATTTGAACACCCTGCGATTTTGCAAGTTCTCCCACTTAGAAATCATGGAGGGGTCTGGAATTCATATTGTAGGTGCATTCCCACTCTGAGAGACAGAATTTAAAAAAATAAAATTCAGGAAAGCAAATTGTATGATTTTTAAAGAATTTATTTGTCTTGCACTGCTGAACATAAGTATTTGAACACCTAAGAAACAGGAAGAATTCTGCTCTCAAAGACCTGTTACTGTGCCTTTAAAAAGTCCACCTCTACTCCACTCATTAATCTAACTTAGTAGCACCTGTTTGAGCTCTTTAAAGACACCTGTCTACCCCACAGTCAGTCAGACACCAACTACTACCATGGGCAAGACCAAAGAGCTGTCAAAAGACACCAGAGACAAAATTGTGGATCTCCACAAGGCTGGAAAGGGCTATGGGGCAATTGCCAAGCAGCTTGGTGAAAATAGATCAACTGTTGGAGCAAATGTTAGAAAATGGAAGAGGCTAAAGACGACTGTCAGTCTCCCTTGTACTGGGGCTCCATGCAAGATCTCACCTCGGGTATCACTGATGATAAGAAAGGTGTGAAATCAGCCCAGAACTACAAGGGAGGAGCTGGTCAATGACATGAAGAGAGCTGGGACCACAGTTTCAAAGGTCACTGTCGGTAGAACACTACGCCGTCATGGTTTCAAATCATGCATTGCATGGAAGGTTCCCCTGCTCAAGTCATCACATGTCCAGGCCCGTCTGAAGTTGCCAATGACCATCTGGATGATCCAGAGGAGGCATGGGAGAAAGTCATGTGGTCAGATGAGACCAAAGTAGAACTTTTTGGTCTAAACTTCACTCGTCGTGTTTGGAGGAAAAAGAAGGATGAGTTGCATCCCAAGAACACCATCCCTACTGTGAAGCATGGGGGTGATAACATCATGCTTTGGGGGTACTTTTCTGCAAAGGGGACAGGAGGACTGCACTGTATTAAGGAGAGGATGAATGGGGCCATTTATTGTGAGATTTTGAGCAACAACCTCCTTCCCTCAGTCAGAGCATTGAATATGGGTCGTGGCTGGGTCTTCCAACATGACAACGACCCGAAGCACACAGCCGGAATAACCAAGGAGTGGCTCCGCAAGAAGCATATCAAAGTTCTGGAGTGGCCTAGCCAGTCTCCAGACCTAAATCCAAAAGAACATCTTTGGAGGGAGCTTAAACTCCGTGTTGCTCAGTGACAGCCCCGAAACCTGACAGATCTAGAGGAGATCTGTGTGGAGGAGTGGGCCAAAATCCCTGTTGCAGTGTGTGCAAACCTGGTCAAGAACTACAGGAAACAATTGACCTCTGTAATTGCAAACAAATGCTTCTGTACCAAATATTAACACTGATTTTCTCAGGTGTTCAAATACTTGTGTTCAGCAGTGCAAGACAAATGAATTCTTTAAAAATCATACAATGTGATTTCCTGATTGTTTTAAAAAAATTCTGTCTCTCAGAGTGGGAATGCACCTACAATGTGAATTTCAGACCCCTCCATGATTTCTAAGTGAGAGAACTTGCAAAATCGCAGGGTGTTCAAATACTTGTGTTCCTCACTGTATATATATATATATATATATAAGAAAGCATTTTTTGCTTAGTTTTGTTATAAAAGTTTGCAAATACATGATTTTTCTTCATAAATTTAGTCAAAATGTATTCTGCTACATTTTTGGGGTAAAAAAAAACAAAACAGTGTATATTATTTAGTCTGTGTGAAAGCCATAGAGTATACAAACTATGGGATATATATCTGAAAATTCAGTTGAGACCCTAAAATGCCAGATGCTGGTATTACGTATGGCAGTATTCAGGATGTTAGCATGAGGTATGGCGGTGATCAGGACGCTGGTATGGCAGTGATCAGGATGCTAGTATAGGTATTGGTGGTGATCAGAATGCTGACATGTGGAATAGCTGTGATCAGAATGCTGGTTTGGGGTATGGCGGTGATCAGGATGCTAGTATGGTGTATGGGGTGATCAGGATGCTGGTATGGGGTATGACAGTGATCAGGATGCTGGTATTGTGTGTGGTGGTGATCAGGGTGCTGACATGGTGTATGGCGGTGATCAGGGTGCTGATATAATCAAGGTGTTGGTATGGGGTATGGCAGTGATCAGGACGCTGGTATGGTAGTGATCAGGACATTGGTATGGTGTATGGGGGTGTTTTTGTGTGCACTGGGTCAGGTGACAGGGCTGCATTGTTTATTGTCCCTACACTTGGACAGTTATCAGAGACACTGATTGATATATACTCCCAGGCTGCAGAATTGCTTCTCTTCATTCTTACAGTGGGAGTAGAGAGAAGCGATCTTTAGTATCACTTTGTATTGTTTGCTATGTGATTGCTGTGATTGGACACAGCAATCACATGGTAACACACCATGTGATTGCCCAGACACTGCGGTAATGTAATCCACTGTGTCCGTGTAATAAAACAATTGAGGGACGGAGCTGTGAGCTGAGCTTGAGCCGCTGGTGCGGGCTGACGTACAGGTACGTAAACCTGCATCGGCAAAGCTTCCCGTCTGCCGTCTATAGATTATGGGTGGAAGGGAAAAGGTTAAAGGGGAAAGTGCACATGACCTAAGAATCGTTAGGTCAGAATATAAGATAAGCATAGGTTAACTGGTGAAGGGATATGCACAAGTGGTGAAATAAACGCATTATTGTCACAGAGGATATTTGGAAGAGTTTGGATATTCTTACGAAGAGTTCTCAGCACATTTTACGATCATTTATGATTTGAGAATTGCATTTAAAGTGAATCTATGGACACATTGGACTCTTTATTTTACTACTTTTATTGATGGTAGATTGTTTATGTCATAAGATATTTATGACACAGGATGGCACATGAATATCCACAAGATCATATTTAAAGTGATAAACAGACACATTGCATTGTTTATTTTTATTGCTTAGTGTTCTTTATTGATAATAAATTGTTACATCACAGGACACATATTTATTTATGTTGAGTATTGCGTGGCACTGTTTGAATAATTTATATTTGGACAGAAGAGTTGTCATTCGGGGGGGAAGGGAGTGTTAGATGGATCAGCAATTTTAAATACAGTAATTGAAGCTAGACTTCAGCTAATACTTAATAAGCAGCTAAAGCAAAAGGTTTTTTTTCCTTTTGGGATACAGATTTTACACTTAAAAAAAGCGGATCATTGTAAGCCCCCTTGCAGCGTTATATAGTTTGTCTCATCCCTGTAACTGATATATCTGGGAGTGAGCCTTTTCTTTTGATAAACGAAAGAATTACAGGCTGGACCACCAGATGAAAATAGAAGAAAGCTTAAAAAAGAAAACTAATGAAGCCATCGCACCTAAGAATTGGTAAGCTGTAATATAATAAATGTTTGCTTTTGGGTTTAATCCCTCTCTAAAGTGATTCTAAAGCTTAAAAAGGTTTTTTTTTTTACCTTAATGCATTCCTTGCATTAAGGTAAGAAACATTTTATGTTTTTCTGTCCTCCCCCTTCCCTGTGTGAAGGGGAAAAGAGGGGAGAAGAGATCCATGTTGATGAAGTCTTTCTAGGATGGACATAAAACTAAACTTTACTCCATGTCCATGGCTGCTTGTGTGTTTTTTTCTTGAGGGTATTTTTGGAATGTTTAAGGAGATCATACAGCACCAATCTGGGAGTGAACTGGACCAAGCTTTGGAAATCTCCGAACACACAGTTGGGTTGAGTTTCAGTCATTGGTGGGTTTATACAACATGCCTGTGTAACAGTAGGGTAGGGGCCAAGACTGGGAGGTGCAGAAGGTGTGCACTTAAGGCACACTATACACCTGTAAAATTTGGAGAGACTGATGGAGAGGAAACAAATATGTGTGGTTGGGATTGGATTGGCTCTGATGGGGACACAGTTGTGTTGGGGAAGATGATGGCACTGAAGGGGACACAATTGTGTTGGGGGTGACGGCTCTGCTGGGGACACAGTTGTGGGGGGTTGATGGCTATAATGAGGGGGACGTGATGGCTCTGAGGGTGACACAAATGTGAGGGGAGACTCTGATGGAGACACAAATGTGCAGCAGGGTTCTGACAAAGACACAAATGTGATGGGGACATCATTTTGTGGGGAGACTCTGATGGGTGATTGGGACACAAATATGTGGGGTGGCTATGACGGTGACACCAGTTTGCAGGAAAACAGTGATGAGTGATGGGGACACAAATGTGTGGGGAGACTCTGATGGGGACACAGATGTAAGGTCGTAATGTACACAGGAAGTATAACCTGCTGCATGAGGCTACGGCATTTAGCTGCAGGAGGAGGATACAAGTTTACCAGCCAGCCCCACTGATAGGAAAAAAAAAAGCAACCGAGTGCCTGAACTCCTGCGCTGGACAGTGGACTCCACAATGTCTGTATCCCCACATGGAGTATAGAAGGAATGCAAGATTTACTTCTCTCAACAGACCAGGGAAATCCAAAAAGAACTGTATGTGAAGAAACAAAAAGAGGGCACAGGGGCCTAGTGCATTACCTTTACGAGATTTATTGATAAAAAGTAAAATACTCACAAAGGAATAAAATCAATTGAAGGGCATGTCACAAGAAATGCAGTGTGGTCCAATCACCCTGAGGATGTCTAGTGGGGGGACTGTAGACCTCTAGTTGGCTGTTTCCTGACACGTTTCAAGGCAGATTGGCTCTGAAGAAAGGCACAGCCTCGATACGTGTCAGCCAACAGCCACATAGAGGTCTACAGTCGCCCACCAGACATCCTTCAGGGTGATGGGACCACGCTGCATTTCTTTTGACATGCCCTTCATTTGATTTTATTCCTTTGTGAGTATTTTACTTTTTATCAATAAATCTTGTAAAAGTAATGCACTAGGTCTGTGCTCCCTCTTTTTGTTTCTTCATATACAGCCAGCCCCACTGCTGGTCAAATTTTATTCTATTCCACTGCTGCAGATTTATTTCTAAATAATTTTTTTCGGCCCACGAGTATGTGTAAAATATATGATTTAGCCCGTAAAGTTAAAAGTTCGGAGACCCCTGCTCTAGACCTGATGATCTATTAACTCTTGCATTGGGGGGTTGGGCATTGCAAGTGTGGATTTTTTGTTTCTGAAGTTAGGCTTTAAAATGGTTCTAAAGCCTAAACATTTTTTTTTGTACCCTAATGCATTCCTTTCATAAAGATAAAAAATGTTTAGACATCGGTATTGGCCCCTTACCCCCCTTTTACTTACCCGAGTCCTCATTCGATCCAGCGCTGTGCACGGCTGCAGCTCTTCTCTCCCTTCATTTCCATGTCTCACTGGCTTTTCTGGGGCATCAGGAGCCATTGGCTCCTGTGGCTGTCAATCAAAGTCAAATAAAAGGAGAAAATAGGTGCAGCGCTAAAATCAGAATACAGTAAAAATTCTCTATAAAATATATATGCATCTAAATGCCAATGGTCAAAAAAGATGTGATACAATGGTAAACAGTGCGCTAATCCATGAGAAATGTTAAAGCACACGTAAAGTCCTCATCCCAGATCAGTGGTGATAAGAGAGGTGAAAAATCCTAGGAACAGATAGAGTACGCACTCACCAGAGGTGCGTTTAAATAACGCATGTAGAGAAGTATAATCTGCATAAACGCTCCAGCATCAAGGCTCTGGTCAGACCGCACTCCGTACTATCCTCTGTTTCACCGCGAAGAACAGTAACCGGGATTCATCAAACCGTGTAGGCGTCAAAGATACTCCTTAGTCCAGATAGGCACTGTGGGAGGTGGTGCTCTCAAAGAGAGCCCAATAAAGGACGCCACATAGTGTGATGCTGTATGACTAGGGTTTATTAGCCAAAAAGGATGAAACAACAAAAAGTACTGACCATACAATGTTGGCCACATATAGTGGCTAGATGTCCATAAGCTGTAGCCCCCCTGATGCGTTTCGTACGATGCACGTCCTCAGAGGATCAGGGCTGATCTTCTGAGGACGTGCATCGCACGAAACGCGTCAGGGGGGCTACAGCTTATGGACATCTAGCCACTATATGTGGCCAACATTGTATGGTCAGTACTTTTTGTTGTTTCATCCTTTTTGGCTAATAAACCCTAGTCATACAGCATCACACTATGTGGCGTTCTTTATTGGGCTCTCTTTGAGAGCACCACCTCCCACAGTGCCTATCTGGACTAAGGTGTATCTTTGACGCCTACACGGTTTGATGAATCCCGGTTACTGTTCTTCGTGGTGAAACAGAGGATAGTACGGAGTGTGGTCTGACCAGAGCCTTGATGCTGGAGCGTTTATGCAGATTATACTTCTCTACATGCGTTATTTAAACGCACCTCTGGTGAGTGCGCACTCTATCTGTTCCTAGGATTTTTCACCTCTCTTATCACCACTGATCTGGGATGAGGACTTTACGTGTGCTTTAACATTTCTCACGGATTAGCGCACTGTTTACCATTGTATCACATCTTTTTTGACCATTGGCATTTAGATGCATATATATTTTATAGAGAATTTTTACTGTATTCTGATTTTAGCGCTGCACCTATTTTCTCCTTTTATTTGATCATTGTAAGGTTGGTTGGTTGCCTTTTTTGGTGTTCTAGCTGCTTATACATTTCTGTTTGTAGCGCTCGCTATACCATTTCCACATGTCAATCAAAGTCAGTGACGAGGTAGCAGGGGATGGGGGGAGTCCTGCTCTCTGTGCCAATGGACACAGGAATAATGGAAGTTTTTCAAGTGTGTCATGCATTTTCAAAACATTAGAAAAATTATGTGTAACTAAAAAAACTTTAAAGGAAAACAGTTATGACAGTCTGAAAATATATTTTAATGAATTCCCCCAGTATTTTGTTAGGCCTCATTCACACGGGTGTATCAATTTGTACACATGTGCAAACTCCACCATCACCCTCTTGGGGTGTAAAGGGGTTCTGTGCAGGCAGCCTGTTCAAATCAATCAAGGATCTCCAAGTGCATCCCAGAGTGTACATCCATGCTGGACCGATACACGGATCACAACACAGTCTGTATGTATGTAAGCTAGGACAAATGGTACATTGAACATGCTCATATCATCAAAGGAACAAGCACATGCGCAGTGTTCTTTTCCTCATCCCTGATTTGTTCATTATTTATAAGAAAACAGGAATGGGTTAATTCTCCAACTGGGTCGCTTTGTTGTTTGGAAACAATTCAGCTGGAGATCAGCCAAGTATACCTCAGGAGAGATATGTAATTTGGTGGATCAGTAAATATGGAGACTGCAACTTGCTTTCTGTGAAATGAGACACAGTATTTATATGTTGTCTATTAAAAAAACAACACTGTACAACATTTTGCATCATATGTGATTCTTTTAATATTTGTATGTTGTGAGTAGTAAATCTGGAAACATAATTTTTACACATACATGTTCAAATTGTATCCCTGAGTGCCATCCTATTAAATCTCTGTTTTTAGTCATTGCAGTTAAATATAGGGACGGAGTACTTACACTGCTCAAAAAAAATTAAAGAACCAATTTTTAATCAGAGTATAGCATCAAGTTAATGAAACTCCTGGGATATTGATCTGGTCAGTTAAATAGCATACGGGGTTGTTAATCAGTTTCAGCTGTTTTGGTGTTAATGAAATTAACAACAGGTGCACTAGATGGGCAACAATGAGAAAACTCCCAAAACAGGAATGGTTTTACAGGTGGAGGCCACTGACATTTTTTCCCCTACTAATCTTTTCTGACTATTTTCACTAGTTTTGCATTTGGCTAGAGTCAGTGTCACTACTAGGGTGGCCCACCTCATCCCTTTAAAGCCGAACACATATTAATTACACAAGTTCTGTGGCTGATTAAGGTGGTAATTAAGCTCCCTTGATGTCTTATCTGCATTAAATTAGCCTCAGAACCTGTGTAAATAATATGTGTTCGATTTTAAAGGGATGAGGTGGCAACCCTAGTCACTACTGGTAGCATGAGGCGATACCTGGACCCTACAGAAGTTGCACAGGCAGTCCAGCTCCTCCAGGATGACACATCAATACGTGCCATTGCCAGAAGGTTTGCTGTGTTAATGAAATTACCAACAGCTGCACTAGATGGGTAACAATGAGATGACCCCCAAAACAGGAATGGTTTTACAGGTGGAGGCCACTGACATTCTTTTTTCCCTACTCAGCTCTTCTGACTGTTTTTCACTAGTTTTGCATTTGGCTAGGGTCAGTTGCATTACTGGTAGCATGAGTCGATACCTGGACCCTACAGAGGTTGCACAGGCAGTCCAACTCTCCAGGATGGCACAACAATACGTGGCATTGCCAGAAGGTTTGCTGTGTCTCCCAGCACAGTCTCAAGAGTATGGAGGAGAATCCAGGAGACAGGCAGTTACTCTAGGAGAGCTGGACAGGGCCGTAGAAGGTCCTTAACCCAATCAGCAAGATGCGGTATCTGCTCCTTTGTGCAAGGAGGAACAAGATGAGCACTGCCAGAGCCCTACACAATGACCTCCAGCAGGCCATTGGTGTGAATGTCTCTGACCAAACAATCAGAAACAGACTTCATGAGGGTGGCCTGTAACATTGTTCAGCATGACCGTTTTGGTGGTGGGTCAGTGATTGTCTGGGGAGGCAAATCCATGGAGGGACGCACATACAGTACCTCTACAGGCTAGACAATGGCACTCTAAATGCCATTAGATATCAAGATGAAATCCATGGGCCCGTTGTCAGACCCTACGCTGGTGCAATTCCTCCTGGTGCACGACAATGCCTGGCTTCGTGGTGAGAGTATGCAGGCAGTTCCGGGAGCATGAAGGAATTGATAACATTGAATCAGGGGCGGACTGACAACTCATGGGGCTTCCGGGCAATAGGGGATCATGGGGCCCCCCTGTGTCCTTGCCCAAACTAAAAAAAGCCTATGAAAAAGGTACCAGGGGCATCTCATGGGGCCCCCTACTGACCCAGGGCCCTCGGGCAGTGCCCGAGTATCCAAATGGTCAGTCCGCCCCTGCATTGAATGGCCCCCACTACCACACACACTGACCTAAATCCAGTAGAACACCTCTGGGATCTTATGTTTTGGTCCATCCGACGCTGCCAGATTGCACCTCAGGCTGTCTAGGAGCTCAGTGATACCTTGGTCCAAATCTGGGAGGAAATACCCTAGGACACCAGCCATCATCTCATTATGAGCATGCTCTGACGTTGTCAGGCATGCATACAAGCACGTGGGGGCCATATAATCTACTGAGTACCAAAATGAACTTGCCTGCTACATCATTTTTTCACTTTTATTTTTGAGGTGTCTTTGAATTCAGTCCTCCGTAGATTGATAATTTTCATTTCCATCAAACCATGGGGCATCCTTGCATTTCTAACACATTACCCAGTCATTATCAGTATAGATATCCAGCATGATATTTTTCCCCATTGATATCTGATGTGTTTTCAAAGTGTTCCTTTAATTTTTTTTGAGCAGTGTAGCATGATTACTCTGATTGGCCACATCTATCACATGGTACAGAGCCGCTGTGGCCCAGTATCATGTGATCAATATGGCCAATCACAGAGATCAAGATAGCATGCAATGGCATCATTAATGAAAGTAATTGTTTACTACTATTCATGTGATCATTCTGATTGGCCAACTGAGTATGAGGATACCACAAATGTTTGACCTTCTCAATGTTTGGAGTGATTATGCCCTGGACATTGTATCTTCTGTATCAAACAGTTAACTGTAACATACACCTCTGTATAAGTGGTCAGGAAATATAGCATGCTGTGGCTTCACCTATAGCAGTTATCATTCCTATAAGCCAAGAAAGACTGGCCTTCTGGTACATCTCTGCCCCCAAGAATTATACACAGTACTATTCTCACTGGCCATGAAGTGCAAGAGGCTAAACAGTGGGAACAAAAGAGTATCTGTGGCACCAGTAGTGCAGTTGTCTGCAGAAGATACCTGGGACTGGTGTCTCGCAAGAACATAGTCAGTGGGACATGCAGATGGGTCAATTAGGCGGCAAGAAGAAATGTAGTCAGCAAACAGGCAAGAGATCAGTCCAGGTGGCAGACAGAAACATGGTAAATGAACAGGCCAGGGATATTTCAGACAGCAGGCAGAGACATAGTCAGCAAACAAGAAAAGGATCAGTTCAAGGGACAAGCAGAAATGTAACCACCAGGGGCGGACTGACAACTCATGGGGCCCCCGGGCAATAGGGGATCATGGGGCCCCTGTGTCCTTGCCCAAACTCAAAAAAGCCTATGAAAAAGGTACCAGGGGCATCTCATGGGGCCCCCTACTGACCCCGGGCCCTCGGGCACTGCCTGAGTTTCCAAATGGTCAGTCCGCCCCTGGTAACCACTGAACAGGCCAGGGTCCGTACAGGAGTACAGGCAGCAGGTACCTGTTGCTGGCAGCACTGGTTTGGTGACACTGTCACTGATGTGATGGCATCAGGAATGTTTTTGCTGACTGCACTGGCTCTAGTGACACTGTACTAATGTGGTGGTGATCAGGGACACTATTGCTGGCTGCACTGATTCTGCTAATGCTGGCATGTGTGTGGCTATTGATCAGGAGCATTGTTGCTGACAGCACTTGTCTAGTGACACAGGCATTGGTGTGGCAGCAATCAAAATCACTGTTGTTGCTTTAAAGGTTCTGGAGACACTGCGACTGGTGTGGCTAGCTATCAGAAATACTGTTACTGGCTAAAGTGACACAGTACTGAAGTGGCAGTGATCAGGTACACTGTAGCTGGTTTGGTGTAGTTGCACTGGACTGGTGTGGAGTCGATCAGGAACACTGTTGCTGGCTGTACTTGTTTGGAGACACTGGCATTAGTGTGGAGAATGGTATTTAATCGCTGCTGGGCGCATTACTTTTTGCGCTATAAACAAAAAAAGTGCAAAACATTTGAAAAAAAAAATTTTTTTCTTTGTTTTTAATATAAAATTTTTCAAACAGGTAATTTTTCTCCTTCAATAACCACACTTTGCGATAAATAAATAAATCAATAAATAAAAAACACAAATAATAGCGTAAACTCTTACACCAGAATAATTAATTAATTAATAAATAAATAAATTGAATTATTCCACCACCGTGCATGTGCACAAATAATATGTCATTAATTAAATGAATAAATAAACCCTCATAAAGTCCATTCACAAAAGTCCATATATATTCCAATATGATCCTCAATAAATGAAGTTATGATATCTTCCTTCACCAATGTGACATCCAGTGATTTAACACCCCATCAGAATACTCACTCACCAGATACTGGTGAAAAACCAGCATATCTGTATATAACCAGCACTCCACCACTGAGTTCCAGTTTATGGATATCCGTAATACTCCACAGTAACCATGTAGATAAAAAAGACATTCACCATAGTGCAAATAACATTTTCAAATTTATTATAATAAATTCCCCCCTTAAAAGCGCACTCACAATGAATGGTAATCAAAAAAGCGTTTGTTACACAAGAGCACAGAGCTCTCAATCCAGCGTCTCACCAGCCTGCCTGCAACCAAGATGGCTTGTTGCGATCATGTGGTCCGGAGCCGAGAATTGGCGTGCGTGGTGACGTCACTGGATAGCCACGCCCTAACGAGTTTTGTCATACGACATATGACGCCCTCCCAGAACTGGCCGACCACAGTGTAGCTGTCATTCGGCTATCTGCGGTTGGCAAGTAGTTAAAATTGCACACGTTTGTGCAATGGCAACACACTACGTACATTTTTAATATCTATAGACGATACTTTAAAAACCTTTACAAGTCACAACTTTAGATTTACACAGGAGGTCTAGTACTAGAATTACTGCCCTTAATCTGGCCTTTGTGCACAAGAAAGGGGATGGGGGTGGGGGGGGGGTGAATTTTTTTAAGCTTTTGTTTTGCTTTTTTTTATTTTTACACTGTTCCTTTCATTTTTTTTTTAGATCACTTTTATTGTTATCACAGGGAATGTAAATATCCTCTGTGCTAGCAATAGGCAATGACAGGTACTCATTTCTGATAAATCTGGGGTCTATTAGGTTCAAGATATCTCCTCTTCCCTTAAAGCATCTGATCACACCAAGATCAGTGTGATCAGATGGTTTCTTCATTTTAAAATGGCGCTGTTTATTTCTGGCGAAACGGAAATGATGAAATGCTTGTAGCTTAGACCATAGAGATGATTGGAGGCATTTTGGTCTCCGGTCAGCTCTATAATCAGCTAGCAGAACTACCAGCTGCATTCTTGGGTTCCTCATTGGGACAGGAGAGCCCAAGAATACCTTGGAAGGTAACAGGAGGTGGGGGAAGTCCCTTACCACTGCTTGTAAAAGTGATCCAGCAGCTAATTAGCCGCTAAGATTGATTTCACATGAAAGCGGACAGCCCGCTGAACAGAAAAAATACAAGATGATGCCTGTAGATGCCAACCACTAACCCCTCAAAGTCCAGTGATGTACCAATATGCTGCTGGTCCTTGTTGGGCATATATGTAACAACAGAGAACATGGGCATTTGATGAATTGGGTCTTTGGACCAATATGACCGCAATTCATTCATTTTTGTAATGCCCATGTCAACGTTAGGCCAAAAAAAGTTTTAAATTCAGAAACTGTGATAGGTTTCCATGCGAATTGCCTGGCAAGAGCTAAATTTGGGTGGGCAGCGATGTATTATTGCGAACATAAATTGCTTTGGCCCACAATCAATTTTTACAAATCTTCAGTGAAAAACAGTGGAGGGGATAAACGGTAGTGCTGACAGCGAATGGGGCTGATCCTGCTAATACTGCAGGTTTTTTCAACACTATACTAAGGAGGCACTAGTATGGTTCTGTTCGTGATCAATATATTGAACTGCATAAACACTATACTAGTAATGGCAGTGATCAGCGACCTATAGCGTGAGTGCGATAGTGTGTGGGCAATCTAATGCTAGCTGACCCTTTGCTTTGCCCAGAGCCGCCACTCACCTGCACATTGTGGGTGGGTGGGCGGAAAGTAGTTAACAAATACATTTTAAAAATCCTCTCAAAATTTTTATTATTTTAAACATTATTTTATCTTACTCTTTTTTAAAAAATACTTTCATCAGAGTAGTACAATGTTACCATAGTAACATTTTACTTCTCTGGGGTGGTGGGTGGGAATCAGGGATTTTTTTTTACACATTGCATTACAGGAGAAATAAATATTTTTGCTCCTGCAATGCAATATTTGCTTTGAACTGTCATGAATGGGTTAGGTTAATGACAGTTCAAAATACAGTGATCTGTGATTGGCTCCAGCTGGTCACATGGTGCAGGGTTCTGTAATTGGCCCCATGTACCATGTGAGAGCTGTGGGCCAATCACAGCTCTCCAGGGATGGAAGCAACGCTGTTATGAATCAGAATGATTCATAACAGCTTTGTTGTCATTGTGATCATTGCAAAGCTATCACATGACCACCGGATCCCATTAACCAGGATCCTCATTCCGACACCGCAGATGCGTGTGTGTGTGGGAGGGTTGACCCTGTGTTGGCCCTGTAGCTGCCGCCCATTCGCAGTACATTCTGGGAGGGCAGATGAAATGTGGTTTATTAAAGCATTATTCTGAGTTTTTCTAAGGCTTTAACTGTTATAGAAGGAAGAAGGCATGGTTTTCTGCTCTGCTAGTGCAATATTTACCATTAGTTACAGTAGGCACATGCCTATAGGGGAGGCAACTTTTTTCTGGACACATATTTTTCCATCAACAGTAGAAACACAGTCATGTTGTGTGCACACAGTGCCTATGAATGATCACAAGGACTAAGAAAGAAACATTTTTGTGCTATAGGGTGACCCTAACATGGAGTATTGCTATGGTGTTAAAAGTTGTGTGCCTACAAATGATGTAATCTGCAATGGTAATCTGGCCCTGTGCACTGCTCCCAGATGCAGCATAAACACATAATAAGGAAGTATGACTATTCAATATACCAATATCGTTCAAGTTATACCGAGAAATGATCAAATATTCACACAAGTCTGCAACATTATTTACTCTAATGTAACAACATTCATTCAAGTTTATTAAAGTAGAACTATAGGCACATTTCCCCCAATTTTGGATAAAGTAAGGCTGGGTTATAACCCCTGTCTGTTTTTTTTGCTATCTCTGTTCCATTGGAGAGATTTACCATCACCTCTTGCCTCATAGCGAAACAGGAAGTGAGAGGAAATCCCTGCAAATTAAGGGAATTCCTTGGGGCCCCCCTGGACTCCCTATTGGAAGATTTCCCATTACTTTTCTGGGGACAACCCAAAAGTTTGGATTTTCTTTTACTTTCGCTTTCAATGATAACTGTAGTAGGACACATAGAAAGGATGAATCTCCCTAATGGGGCCACAGACAGTAATAAAAACCTAATAGGTGCACTAATCCCTTTTCACTCTATCCAAAACTAAAAAAGAAAGTTTTGGCTTTAGTTACACTTTGAGAATATACACTATATTGACAAAAGTATTGGGACGACTGCCATTACACGCACATGAATTTTCATGGCATCCCTGTCTTAATCCATAGGGTTCAATGTTAAATTGCCCCACCCTTTGCAGCTATAACAGCTTGAACTCTTCTGGGAAGGCTGTCCACAAGATTTAGGAGTGTGTCTATGGGAATGTTTGACCATTCTTCCAGAAGCGCATTTGTGAGGTCAGGCACTGATGTCAGACGACGAGGCCTGGCTCGCAGTCTCTGCTCTAATTCATCCCAAAGGTGTTCTATCAGGTTGAGGTCAGGACTCTGTGCAGGCCAGTCAAGTTCCTCCACCCTAAACTCGCTCGTCCATGTCTTTATGGACCTTGCTTTGTACACTGGTGTGCAGTCATGCTGGAACAGAAAGGGAACATCCCCAAACTGTTCCCACAAAGTTGGGAACATGAAATTGTCCAAAATGTCTTGGTATGCTGACACCTTAAGAGTTCCCTTCACTTGAACTAAGGGGCCAAGCCCAACCCCTGAAAAACAACCCCACACCATAATCTCCCCTCCACCAAACTTTACACTTGGCACAATGCAGTCAGGCAAGTACCATTCTCCTGGTAACTGCCAAACCCAGACACTTCAATTGGATTGCCAGACAGAAAAGCGTAATTCATCACTCTTTTTCCCCTATATTGACATTGTGTCAATAGTGGCATTTACGTAGGCAGAGAAGAGTAGGACTGGCCATAGAGGGATTACTTTGACGCAGTTGGCCAGTTTAAACATGTATTGCAATATGTGCAAACCAAATACAATATATTGCAAAGTCTGCTTGAAAGGGTATATACCAGTGTGCAGAGGGTTCTTCAGAATTTCTCGTCACTCCAGAGAACACGTCTCCACTGCTCTAGAGTCCAGTGGCGGTGTGCTTTACACCACTGCATCCGACACTTTGCATTGCACTTGATGATGTAAGGCTTGGATGCAGCTGCTCGGCCATGGAAACCCATTCCATCAAGCTCTCTATGCACTGTTGTGTTAATCTGAAAGCCACACAAAGTTTGGAGATCTTTAGCTATTGACTCTGCAGACAGTTGGTGACTTCTCCGCACTGTGCGCTTCAGAATACGCTGACCCCTCTCTGTCATTTTATGTGGCCTACCATTTCATGGCTGAGTTGCTGTTCCCAGTTGCTTTCACTTTGTTATAATGCCACTAACAATTGACCGTGGAATATTTAGTAGCAAGGAAATGTCACGGATGGACTTATTGCACAGGTGGCAACATATCACGGTACCGAGCTTGAATTCACTGAGCTCCTGAGAGCCACCCATTCTTTTACAAATGTTTGTGGAAGCAGTCGGCATGAGTATAGGCTTGATTTTATACACCTGTGGCCATGGAGGTGATTGGAACACCTGAATCCAATGATTTGGAGGGGGTCCCAATACTTTTGGCAATATAGCGTATGTAAGAATGTATATAAATGTAATAAAAACTCTTTTTATTCTGCATAACTGATGCATACCAAAACTTCCACTAGGGGGCATTGTTGTTGTACCTTTTGTTGCCTAATTACAACTGCAATGTGTCCAAAATTCATTCTTTCTTTTTGCAGTTTACAGAGACATGATGAAGTAACAGATAATGTAGTTTCTGATGTTTTAACAGAATACTGTATCTGGAATGAAATATGATTTGTAAAACTAAACAAAGATAGGTCTACCTAATTTACATGTACAGTTTTACACAATGGTATAACATAAACATTCTTCTGTAACAGCATGCATAATATATTATACAAATGTACACAATACAATATTTGAAATATAAATTATACAGTATGAGGTCAGTTCACTTAACTATAACACATTCACTATTTTCATTGCCATGAAATGTTTGCATTTTTTTACCATTGAAAATGAAAGACATATTTCCTATATCGGTTGACATTTGCATATACTTGTATATACTGTATATGTGTGTGTATATATAAATTCTACATAAATTTCACAGATATCATCACAGCTATCACTATGTGTTTTTTTTTTCACTTCAAAAATATTAGCTTCTAGTTGGCCTTAAAGTGTATATAGAGCTACAAAGCCAGGGATAGAGAAGAGTAATGGTTAATACCTCTTGTTTTTTTTTCATTCTAATATATAAACCCCTCTTCGGCAGTTGTCATTGGAGCAGGTTTCACCATCTCCTGTTCTTGCGACAGCACTAAAATTTAGATTTTTTTTTTCCATCATTACTATTCCTGTGACAGTGGTCAATAGGACAAATAGAGAAGGTGAATCGCCCCTCAGGGGACACAGACAGCAGTAAAAACATGACATGGGTGTTAACACTTCTTCAATTTATTAAAAACTAAAAATGTTAAAATATTTTTAAGGAAAAAAATAGCAGTTTTATGCCAAAGGGGTAGTTTGGTAAGTGAATTAAACAATTTGATGAGAAAATGTTGTGATAAAATAAAGAATGCTGTCTAGTGAACTGAACCCTATGAATGTGTTGTGTTCTATACAGATATTCTGATTTGCAGGCTGTATAACTATAGTATTTTTTTGATAAAAATCATAATGTCTATCCATAGATCCATAGAGCTGTTGAACGATAAACTGTTAGGGCACTATATTTTTTTAATGTTAAAGCGGTGGTACAGGCTAAAGGTTTTTTACCTTCATGCATCCTATGCATGAAGGTAAAAAACCTTTTGTGTGCAGCAGTGCCCCCAGCCCCCTAAACACTTACCTGAGCCTCATTGGCCTGATGTCTGATCCAGCAATGTGAATGACAGCCTCGGTTGTCCCGGGTCTCTGCCTCCTCATTGGCTGAGACAGCAAGCGGGAGCCATTGGCCGTCACCATCAGTCAGCCAATGAGGATAAAGGGGGCGAGGACAAGCCGCAGCTCTATATGTGAATGGGCACACGGAGCAGTGGGTGCCCCATTGCAAACTGCTTGCTGTGGGGGCACCCGACATGAGGAAGGGGCCAAGAGAGCCTGTGGGGGACCCAAGAAGAGGAGGATCCAGGCTGCTCTGTGCAAAATCACTGCACAGAGTAGGTTAGTATAGGCATGTTTGTTATTTTCCCCCTAAAACATTAACCTTTAGAATCGCTTTAATCATAGTCTATGTTTGCTCAGTTATGTGCGATCTGCACTCACTAATCCATGAATGATGGACTGAAGTACAAAGTAGCCCCCAATTTAGAATATTTTCCATGGACGCTCTGCTGTTGAGGTGAATTGACTTAGTAGACCATGTGCAATGCATTTTCTTGAACAGACATAGAGCAGAGCACTAAATATCCAATTATGACATGTAGATTAAATTAGGCTGTAACTATATGATTGCACTTAATTGTTTGTTATTGGTAAATGTTGACTAAGAGGCCTAAATTACCATCGACTGATTGTAAAATCTGAATATACAACACAAAAAGGGGATTTTATGCTACAGCCAGTCAGTACTTAAAGTAAATCTGTACTCCCATGTTTAAATGTTTAAAGTACTGGCTAGGAGCAGAGAACATGATGCAAGATGTATTCTATTACCTTTATTGGCCAGAAAAAAGTCTGCTTTGTACTCCTCTCTATATTAGTTTCAGCTTTTTACTAGCACCTGTCTTTCCCCAGTTTCATGAATAAGCTTTATCCACTGCCATCCTCCTGTCAGATGACAGTATCTTTACTGGCCATAGAAAAGTAGTCTTATAGAAATGGCAGTTGGTGGGGCTTAGCCTTGTAGTCAAGGAAAGTCATGCTTAATAATGAGATAAAACTAAATCAGAGTGGTACAGAGAAGTTTTATTTGGGCTAATAGCGGAAATAAATTTCATGGGGTGTCTGCTGTTAAAGAATATGTAAACCTAACAATTCATATTTCTTATATATGTCTGCTCTACCATATATTTGTATGAAAACGTATTCTGTTCTCTTTGTATTGCTTCATTTATGTTGAAATCTCTGGTGATCCTGCCAGTCCCTCTGCTTTCCTATAAAAAAAACTGACCACACTAGGCAGGAGAGTACATTGTGGTCAGCTTTGTAGCTGTGCTGAGAACTCAGCCTGCTCTCCTCCAATGATCAGTCTTGTGCTTGCACGCCCCCTGAACAGCCATTTACGGAGAAGAGCAGTGTGCTGCTGTTTTTCCTTCCCCAGCTCTCTAAGCTCATTATGCAGCTGAGAACAGAGGGTATGTGATCATGTATAAAAAGGGAAAATGGTATTCATAATTGTTTTAAAATCTATACTCAAATGTTTTGCTTTTCATTTCTATTTTTAACTAAATGGGTTGTTTTACAAGGTGAGGGTTCACATATACTTATTTATTATTATTAGTACTTATATAGCGCCATCAATGTATGCAGTGCAACAGAAAACAAAAAAATGGCGTCTGCAAAAGTTTGGGCACCCTGCAGAGTTAATATCTTGTACTGCCCCCTTTGGCAAGTATCACAGCTTGTAAACGCTTTTTGTAGCCAGCCAAGAGTCTTTCAATTCTTGTTTGAGGTATCTTTGCCCATTCTTCCTTACAAAGTCTTCCAGTTCTTTCAGATTTCTGGGCTGTCTGTCACGCACTGCTCTTTTTTTTTTTTTTTAAAAGAGACTTTATTAGGTTTTATCTTATACACACATGAACCAACGATAAAAGTTATACAGTATACGTAGCGTAGCAACATGTCAAAGCAGGTAACAAAATTCAAAAATACCAATTGTTCTCATAACGAATATGCAAAAGCCCCAAGAGAGACAAAGAGAAAAACAAAGATGTGTAGGAATAAAAGATTTACTTATAGAAAAGGGAGACATCGCACGAAGTGTCGAAATGTAAGGGCTTAGGAGTAATGTATCCAGGTTGTTAAGAAGATACGAGTCAAAACATGCATAGGTATAATTCTAGAGAGAGATAAGCAGATATATTCCATGTTAGCCAATAGTCAAATGACCAGGAGGAGGGTCAACGTGCATATGGATAGGAAGTGGGAACAAAAACAGAAAACATAGAATAGAGAATAGAGATTAGACCGTAGGGAAAGAAGGAGAAAGAAAATTGAGAAAACAAGTCTAGAAAGAAATAGACCATCATGAAAGACAAAGAGAAAGAAAGAAAAAAAGAAAGAAAGAAAGAAAGAAAGGAGGGAGAAGTAGAAGACTTAGGAATATATTGCCTAGGTTCAGAGGCCAGATGACCGGAAGAACATGTCAGTAGCAAGAAACAGCTCGACAGTGTGTGGAGGTGTATATGGGCTAGTATGGGGACAGTTCCCTAAGAGTCAACAAAGAGGCGAGGTTGTGAAAGAAAGAGAATAGAAGAAAATTGAAAACTGAATCCAAAGTGGAAGGAGGGTAGATTGTCAAAGGTCCAAGAAGGCCCAGAAAGTATAATTTAAACAGTCAGATTACCCCTAATACAAGCAATACATAATGCATCAGGAATATCCCAGAGGCTACATTAGGACCAGGCTAGAAATCCGTGTGAGGGGTGCTGAGACTCCGAGGAAGGGAGTATTCTTGAAACATATTGTCCCCACTTGCGGTTGAACTTTTCCTCTCCTGGAGTAGATGGGGAGTTATGAATGCTGAGCCGCTCCAAACGAAGTAGAGAGTGTAAGTCCAATTTGACATCCGAAATGGTTGGCGGACAGTTGGAGGCCCATTTTTTTAAAATTGACCTTCTCGCTGCCATCAGGCAGGTGGAAAGCCATGGTTTGGCAGTTCTGAGCAGAGCAATGTGCTGATGTGAAGCAGCAGTCACGGGAACATCCAGGTTTCCAAAAAGAAGGAGCAGTGGGTCTCTAGGTAGCGGGAGAGCAGTGACGAAGAGCATAAAGTTCAAGAGTTGGGACCAGAAATTAGAGATCGAGGGACAACTCCAAAACCTGTGGTGGAGGGATGGCTTATATGAGCCACAAAGCGGACACGCAGAGATCGTTGGGTCCGATCTTGAGTACATACAAGGCATATAGGCATGATGCATAATTTTAAATTGCTGCTCCCGCCAAAATTCGTTCGTGTTGAACGCACAGGTAGTGTTAAAGCCTGCAAGTATTTGTTCCGCAGTGAAAACATTGTCGAAGTTCCGTAACCATGTTTTGATGGAGGTAGAGGAGTCCAACGGTGTAGCATATTGCAAGGACAATTGATTATATATGTTAGATATGTTATACTTCTGGTTCCTCACAAGAACCTCTATCATAGTCGTGCAAAAACGGGTGGACTTATCCTGAGCTATGGATTTCACAAAATTCCTGACTTGTAAAATATACAAAAAATGATGGGAAGGTAGTTCAAACGAGCCAAGAATTTGTTGAAACGGAAGGGGAGAACCTGATGCACCATCATACAATTGGTTCACAAGTCTAAGACCCTGGTTATACCACAAATCGTAGGCTGCATGTTGTTGAGAGACAGAGAAGGAAGGATTGTGATGTATGGGAAGAAAGCGAGATATCCAGGGAGAAACTCCTAGTCTACGTCTGACCTCCCTCCAAGTGAAGAGTGTATCCCGTATGAGTGGATTATGTTTAAGATGAACCGGTATTGAGTTGGAGTTAGAATGTAATAGGGCCGACAGGTCGAACGGACTCACCATGGCTGATTCAAGTAGGTAATTGGAGAACATGGACGCTTGGGATAGCCAATCTATACACACCCGTAAAATACAAGATAAATTATAGAGCCGAATGTTGGGGAGGCCCAGGCCGCCCTCACATCTAGGGAGAAACAGCTTGTGTATAGCTATACGCGGGCGACGCCCCCTCCATAGGAAGCTGGAAATCCCCTTGTTTAACTTGACTATATCCGTGCGTTTGAGCAGAAGTGGGATAGTTTGGAGAGGGTATAAAAGCTTCGGAAAGCTTGTCATCTTGAAGAGATGGGCTCTACCCATGAGGGATAACGGCAGGTCTTTCCACACTTCCAATTCCGCTAAAATTTTTTGAATAACTGGCGAAAAGTTGAGAGAATAAAGGGACGAAGCCAATTTCCCAATTTTGATACCCAGATAGGTAATGTAACGTGTATTGATTTTAAAGAGGGAGTCGCAGGCCCAATCTGGAAGTCGAGCGTGGTAGAGGGGAAGGACCTCACTTTTTGCAAAATTAATACGAAGACCCGAGCAACACCGAAAGTCTGCAAAAACTTTCTGAATATATGGCAGATCTAGTGACGGGTTGGAAGTGAATATTAATATGTCGTCCGCAAATAAAGCTAGGCGAAGATCTTGTTGAGCAACTTGAACGCCATGAAGTTGTGACTGAAAAAGCAGGAAGCGGGCTAGGGGTTCCAATGCTAAATTGAAAAGCAAGGGAGATAGTGGACAGCCTTGCCTTGTTCCTTTATGTAGTAGAAAAGAGTTAGATATTTTTCCCGCGGCTACTATCTGAGCCGTTGGGGCAGAATACATAGCCTGAATTAACTGTATAAACGAACCGGAAAAGCCGAATTTAGAGAGTACTAGTTGAAGCCATTGAAAACTAACGTTATCAAAGGCTTTTTCAGCATCGAGAGAAATAATCGCTAAATCCTGAAGGGGGTTATTTTTAGCCTGATGCAGAACTGTAAGCACTTTGCGGATATTAGACGTGGCCGATCGACCCTTTATAAAACCTGCTTGAGAAGGGTGAATGATAGAGGGTAAAATAATGGCCAAACGGTTAGCTATGATCTTAGAAAGGATCTTTGCATCTAAGTTAAGGAGGGAAATGGGACGATACGATCCAGGATCAGAAGGGTCTTTACCTTTTTTTGCTATTAGTTTAATGTGGGCTTGCGAAGCCGATGGGAGATATACCCCGCTCTCCTGGATGGACTGATAAACTAGCTGGAGAGTAGGAGACAGAGTTTTGTCCATCAGTTTAAAAAATTCAGAGGTGTACCCATCTGGACCTGGAGCTTTACCATTAGCTAGAGATCTAATAGCTAGACAAATATCCGCCTGTGAAATAGGGGCATTTAGAGATTGCAGTGCTATTGGATCTATTTGGGGCAAATTTACACTTTCCAGAAAGGACTGTGCTCGTGCCTGGTCAATAGGATCCGGCCCGTACAAGTCTGCATAAAAGTTTTCCAAAATAGATATAATCTCTTCCTGAGATCGTTTAAGTGCCCCCTGGGAATCTTTAAGAGAGGTGAATTGCGTAGGGGTGAACGGCTTCCTACACATGCGCGCCAGCAGTTTGCCTGGTTTATTACCAAACCTGTGATATTGTAAGTCAAGGTGTGAGTGATGTAATGCTTCCTGAGCAGCCGCCCAGGTATCAAATTGGGTTTTAGCGTCCGCCCAAGCTTTTCTGTTGTCCTGCGTATTAGAGTCCGCCATTTTTCTTTGAGTCAGTCTAAGAAGGTTACTAGCTTCAGTGAAATTACGTGAAATTCTTTTTTTATAAGCGGACGTAAAAGCGATGATTTTGCCGCGTAACACAGCCTTCCCTGCATCCCAAAACAAATTTGGATTAGAGACATGGACAGCATTCGTAATTTGAAAGTCTGCCCAGGTGTCCTGTAATAGTTTGGAGAGCTCCTGATTATTCGCCAGAAACGAGGGGAAACGCCATATCCTAGGATGTGGCGTAGGGTCTAAAAAGTTTATAGTAATAGAGATTGGAGAGTGATCTGATATGGCTATGTCATGTATGGTAGATGATACAACATGTTGCAGTAGAACGGAATTACAAAAAGTATAATCTATTCTAGATAAAGAATGATGAACAGGGGAATAGAAAGTGTAATCTTTGCCGTCCGGATGGGTTAAGCGCCATATATCAGTAATTTGCATTGCTTCAGCGAAGCTACATAGCAAAGTAGGTGTGAGACGGGGAAACTGAGGGGAGCGAGGGCCACGGTCTACATTCTGCGATTTATCCTCCTGCTCTTGCATAACAGAATTAAAGTCCCCTCCCACGACGAGCGGCTTGTGAACATATGCCGCCAGCCGTGAAGAGAGGGCCTGGAAAACCTGCCTCGTCGGGGAATTGGGTGCGTAGAAACTAGTAAGAACCAATTCTTGGGTTCCGAGTTTGATATGTGCTGCTATGAAACGGCCTTCAGTGTCAGCATCCATAGCGACTAATTCCGGATTAAGCCGTTTGTGAATAAGAATAAGTACCCCTGCTTTATTATTTAGGGAGGAGGAGCCGAAAACATGACCCACCCATAGTTTACGCATGCGGATAAAGTCAGATTGGGTAAGGTGAGTTTCTTGGAGCAAAGCTATATCCGCACGCAAGCGCCGTAGATGTCGTAGAACCGCCATGCGTTTGTGAGGGGACCTGAGACCCTTGACATTCCAAGAGAAAATACGTGTCATCTTAACTGATGTGCTTGATATGATAGAAGGATAAGCATTTTACCCATTAGAAATGTACGCATAATGAACACTGCGTCGCTAGACAATTGGGGGTGATTAGAAACCGGTCTCAGAGGACGGAGGAGTTCTCCCAAGAAATAAAGTTGGAGAGGAAGAGAAAAGCGAGAGAGAAAGGCGAGAACAAGATCAAGGGCCCTAATAGAGCCCAACAAAAAGTCAAAACATACAATATACCAATACAGTATACAGGACTTCACGTCATTCCGCATGCTGTTTCCACCAATACCAGCGTGACCGGGAGTATCTGGGAGAAGAGCCTGCCCCAGGGGCCAGTGTATAATTGTTGGGATGGGAGAGGGCCTCCCTCAAATTTATTCCCATCAGCGGCTCCAGCATCTCCCCCCCCCAGCATTGCTGAAATAGGGAACTAGGCACATGCAGGAGTAGGGAAGTATAAATTCAGGCATATATATGATTTACACAATAATGTTGAAGCAGGTGAGCGTGAGAGAACGCCGCACCATCAGATAATATATATATATATATAACATTACAAGTTGAACAGCCAATAAAACTCAGACTTTGGAAAGTATGTTCATTGCAATAGAAAGCAATAGAAACCAAGCAAAAAAAAAGTGAAAAACAGTCACATCTGTACCAATCGGGCCAGGAGATAAGCTTAAAGCTAATATGAAGAGACCAATGGCCTCTTATACCTTCAAGGCGGGCGAGATTTGGAAGACGCTGGGTTTGTGCGTTGACGCTTAGGTGGGTCTTTGCGAGGACTACGTTGATCTCTAGGGCCAGAATTCCTGCCCGCAATACGCGTCGACGGATCCCCGTCATTTAGGTGATCTTGGAGGTATTGGTGGGCTTCTTCAGGATGGACGAAAGATTTGGATTCCCCGGATGGTGCATTGAAACGTAACGTAGCCGGATACGCTAATGTGAATTTTATTCCTTTCTGGTGAAGAGTGGCGCAGACTTGCTGAAACGCTTTCCGTTTACGTGATACTTCCTGTGAATAGTCCGCAAATATTAATAATTTGTGACCCTCAATTTGTAGAGAATGGGAATTACGAAAAGAGGTGAGGATCGCCATGCGATCAGCATAGTTGAGATAGCGGACAATCACCGAACGTGGCACCCGGCGTTCGTTAGATGGGGGCCCCAGGCGATGAGCTCTCTCTACCTGACAGGAGGAGGATAGACCCAAAGCTGCAGGGATTCGTGCTGAGCAGAGATCGGGAAGAGAACCTGTATTAAAAGATTCTGGGAGACCCACGATGCGTAAATTATTTCTACGTGATCGATTTTCCAGATCGTCGATTTTATCCAATATATTTTGCTGTATACGATTGGATTGTGACGTAACTGCTTGTATGGAATGGACTTCATCTTCTAAGTCAGATAAGCGCTGCTCAGCCACAGTTAACCGTTTAGAATGTTCGCCCAAATCTATTCGCAGCTGTTCAATGCCCTGGCTTACAGCCTTATCCACAGCCTGTGTGATATTTGGGAGCAAAATTGAAGAAACTGCCTGGGCTATTTTTATATATTGCTCAGAAGAGCTATCAGTGCCTGAGGTGAGTGGAGAGGCAGTGAGGATGGTGGGGAGAGGTGCAGACATACCTGCTCCCACGTTGTGATCTCCTTCTGTGCCTGTGTCCATGCTGTGACAGGCAGCTTCGGCGGCCATCTTGGCTGCAGGAGGGGGAGAGCCGCAGCCCTCCGCTCTAACAGCCGACTCGTGGCCGGACTGCATCGGCAGAAGGTACCGCTCCATGCCGGGGCCGCCGCGGGATGTGAGGAGGCACCCCAAAGCCAAGATGCGGGGGTCCCCGAGGCAGTTAGCAGGTGTTATAAGGGCGGGTTCCCGGGAGCCGCGGGTCCCGCTAGTCACAGCATCCGGCGCCGGAACCGGAAGTCCCTACGCACTGCTCTTTTAAGGTCTATCCATAGATTTTCAATTATGTTGAGGTCAGGAGATTGTAAAGGCCATGGCAAAACCTTCAGTTTACGCCTCTTGATGTAATCCCCCGTGTATTTTGAGGTGTGTTTAGGATCATTATCCATTTGTAGAAGCCATCCTCTCTTTAACTTCAGCTTATTCACAGATGGCATCAAGTTACCATCCAAAATTTGCTGAAATTTTATTGAATCCATTTTTCCTTCTACTCGTGAGATGTTCCCTGTGCCACTGGCTGCAACACAACCCCAAAGCATGATTGACCCAACCCCATGCTTAACAGTTGGACAGAGGTTCTTTTCATTAAATTCTGTGCCCCTTCTTCTCCAAACGTACCTTTGCTCATTCCGGCCAAAAAGTTCAATTTTAACCTCATCGGTCCACAGAACTTGTTTCCAAAATGCATCAGGCTTGTCTATATGTTCATTTGCAAAGTTCAAACGATGATTTTTGTGGTGAGGACATAGAAGAGGTTTTCTTCTGATGACTCTTCCATGAAGACCATATTTGTACAAGTATCTCTTTATAGTGGAATAGTGTACCACAACTCCAGTGTCTGCCAGATCTTTCTGGAGGGATCGTGCAGTCAAACGTGGCTTTTGAATTGTTTTTCTCACAATCCTGCCTGATGTTGCTTTAACTTCCACTGTTCCTGATGACTGCCATTTCTTAATTACATTCCGAACAGAGGATATTGACATCTGAAAATGCTTTGCTATCTCCTTATAGCCTTCTCCAGCTTTGTGAGCGTCAGCTATTTTCAGTTTCAGTTTTCTAGACAACTGTTTAGAAGAACCCATGATGCTGATTGTTGGGGCAAGGTCAGATGAGTCTGGGCATTTAAAACCTTTGAGATTGACATAACCTGGTCTTCCCAGACGATGATTGAGAACAATCCATGACACTGGCAGGTCTCAGCTTTGCAAAGGGGGCAGTGCATGCTATAAATTCTGGAGGGTGCCCAAACTTTTGCAGACGCCATTTTTTTGTTTTCTGTTATTTTGAAAGTGTAAATGATGGAAATAAAATCTAACTTTTTTTGTCATATTATAAGAATGTCTAATCTGTAATTTGATGCCTTTTGGAGATTTTTCCATCTTTCCTTGGCTTCTTTATGCACATTAATACAAATTTTTAGCTGGGGTGCCCAAACTTTCGATCCCCACTGTATATATTGTGGGGTTAGCTCAGGTGGGGGATCTCCTTCCCTGGGACAAAGGTAGACCGCACAGCAGGCTTTCGTCAAAATCTGACTGGGTGTCAGTTTTATTAAAAAGGTTTGCAAGAAATATCAAAATAAACAAAACATCAAAATAAACCCTTGCCATCCAGGCACTAACTAAACAGAAGATGATTCCTCTCTCAGAGGTGAAGGGCTTCTCCCTGTCACCAAAACAAAATAACAGCAAACCTTTTCTTGTAGGTATAGTCCATACACACAGCTCTCTCAGAATACCTCTCTGAGTCCCAGGCCACGAGCAACTCCTTGCTCCAGCCCTGTCTTATTTATACCACCTGTTGGTGGTTATCAGTGGAGTCCAAGCTCTGGTCCGGAACCACCTCTGCCATTGTGGCCCCGAAAACCCGGAGTGGACTCCACCTTACACCTCACAGTATGACCTCATGCGAGGTGACACATATCTTCCATCCATCACTTTGCCGTTCATACTGTCACATATCCCCCCCCTCTGCTCAAGCCCCTGCGGCTGAGCAACTGTCCCAACCAGGCAATGGACTCGGGAGAGGGCATCTACATTACTTTGCAGTTTCCCCTCTCTGTGTTCCACTGTGAATTTAAACACTTGTAGCGCGAGAAACCACCTTGTCACTCGACTGTTTTTCTCCTTATTATCACACATCCATTTGAGCGGGGCATGATCAGTAACCAACTTGAACGGTCTTCCTAACAGGTAATATTTCAGGGCCTCCAAGGCCCATTTGATGGCCAAACATTCCTTCTCCACAATGGCATTGTTTCTCTCATGTTTGTTGAGCTTTCTACTTAGGTAGACCACAGGGTGCTCCTCCCCTTCTCTGATTTGGGACAGGACGACACCTAGTCCCACATCAGAGGCATCAGTCTGTACCACAAACTCTGTTGTGAAATCTGGGGTCACAAGCACAGGTTGAGCACAGAGAGCTTGTTTCAGCCTTTGAAATGCGGTCTCCGCCTCGGGATTCCACTTAATCATGACCGGCCCCCTACCTTTTGTCAGATCTGTCAGTGGGGCTGCAATGGTGGCAAAATTGGGGATAAACCACCTGTAGTATCCTGTGATCCCAAGAAATGCCCGGACTTGCTTTTTATTTACAGGTTGGGGCCACTTTTGAATCACCTCAATTTTATTGATCTGAGGCCTAATGAGACCTCGACCAATGATGTAGCCAAGATATTTGGCCTCCTCTAAGCCTATGGCACACTTTCTGGGGTTGGCGGTAAGACCTGCTTCCCTCAGCGAATCTACGACCGCTTGCAAGCGGGACAAATGAGATTCCCAGTCTGGACTGTGAATGACGACATCGTCCAAATAGGCAGCTGCATATTGGCGATGTGGTCTCAACGTCTTGTCCATCATCCTTTGGAATGATGCAGGAGCCCCATGTAAACCAAACGGCATCCGCTTATACTGAAAGGACCCCTCTGGGGTAGAGAATGCCGTCTTTTCTTTTGCAGCTTTCGTTAAAGGAATCTGCCAATAGCCTTTGGTTAAATCTAAGGTGGTTATGTACCGAGCCGTTCCCAACCTGTCAATGAGCTCATCCACCCGAGGCATCGGGTACGCATCAAACTTAGACACACTGTTCAGTTTTCTGAAATCATTACAGAAACAAATTGTTCCATCTGGTTTTGGGACCAACACTATGGGACTCGACCACTCACTGTGAGATTCCTCAATCACTCCCAACTCTAACATGTCCTTTATTTCCTTTGCCACCGCTTCCCGTCTGGCCTCGGGCTATAGGGCTTGACATTTACGCGGACCCCGGGCTGGGTAACTATGTCATGCTGTATGACCGTCGTCAGTCCAGGTAGGTGAGAGAAGAAATCTCCATTTTTCCTCACAAACTCCTTAACATCATTTTGTTGGGCTACTGACAAGGTTTCAGTTATAGGTACCTGAGGGACCACGGGAACCACGTCCTTTTGGGGGCTTGGTACTGCCAACAAACTTTCCATGTCTTTCCAAGGTTTTAAGAGATTAACATGATAGATTTGTTCGGGTTTCCTTTTTCCTGGCTGGTAAACTTTATAATTTACTTCCCCCACTTTCTCCCTAATTTCAAAGGGACCTTGCCACTTTGCGAGGAATTTACTTTCCACGGTGGGGACTAGCACCAGCACTCTATCCCCAGGGTTGAAGGTACGGATCCTGGCACCCCGGTTATAAACCCTTCTCTGAACCTCCTGGGCTTGCTCCATGTGTTCCTGAACAAGTGGCATGACAGCTGCGATTCTATCCTGCATCTGTGAGATATGCTCGATGACACTTCTATAGGGCGTGGACTCTGTCTCCCAGGTTTCTTTTGCAACATCTAGCAATCCCCTGGGATGTCTACCATACAGTAATTCAAAAGGTGAATATCCTGTAGATGCCTGAGGTACTTCCCGTATAGCAAACATGAGATATGGTAGCAAAAAATCCCAATTTGTCCCATCTTTGTCCACCACCTTTTTTAACATATTCTTAAGGGTCTTGTTAAACCTTTCCACAAGCCCATCGGTTTGGGGGTGGTAGACCGAGGTACGGAGATGGGAGATTTTGAACAATTTGCATAACTCTTTCATAACTCTAGACATAAATGGCGTGCCCTGATCCGTTAATATCTCCTTTGGAATACCTACATGACTAAACACCCGGACAAGCTCTTTGGCGATATTTTTAGCAGAGGTATTACGCAAGGGGATGGCTTCAGGATACCGGGTGGCATAGTCAAGTATAACCAGTATGTGCTGATGGCCCCGGGCAGACTTTACTACTGGACCCACTAGGTCCATGCCCACTCTTTCAAACGGTACTTCAATTATGGGTAGAGGTACTAGCGGACTGCGAAAATGGGGTGAGGGCGCAGAATATTGACATTCCGGGCATGATTCACAATGTGCTTTGATGTCTCCATGTAAGCCTGGCCAAAAGAATCTCTGGGTTATTCTCTCCTTTGTTTTCTCTACACCCAGGTGTCCACCCATTATATGCCCATGGGCTAAATCCAGTACCATCCGGCGAAAGGGTTTGGGGACCACTAACTTCTCTTTCACCTCCTCCCCTTGCTTTACCACTTGGTATAGCAAGTTATTTTTGAGAGCCATGTAGGGAAAAGACACCCCTACATCATTTTCCACTGGTTCCCCATCAATCATTTTAATGTTTTCACGGGCTCTATTAAGTGTGGAATCTTTCAGTTGTTCCGTACAAAAATCCTCTTTTCTGACCTCTAGGTCAGGCACCACATTCTGTC
Organism: Staurois parvus; assembly: GCF_062004578.1. Taxonomy (NCBI): domain Eukaryota; kingdom Metazoa; phylum Chordata; class Amphibia; order Anura; family Ranidae; genus Staurois; species Staurois parvus. Next base: position 9,579,323 of record NW_028318095.1, on the reverse strand, counting down.
CACTCTCACTGAGCCAGCGATCATCTCTTGTTCTTTATCCTCAATGTCTGGGGTTGGATCCAACTCCTCCTGCTCCCCAGCCATTACAGAGAAAGGGAAAAGATCTACGCCTTCCTCGGACACACCCACAGTTTCCACTTCCACTCGGCAGTCAAAGGGGTCAGGAGTGAGTTCAGGAGTTTCCGGCGTTTCCCCAGCAGGGGGAGCTCGGTCTTCCTGACTCCCCTCCTTATCCCATAACTTCCAGAAATGGGGAAAATCTCTCCCCACTATGGCTTCATGAAGCAGAGAGGGCACCACCCCCACAGAATGGGTCACAGGGCCCCAGGGAGTACCAATCTCCACCAGAGCAGTCTGGTAATTACGTGTATCACCATGAATACAAATAACCCCAATAGTGCTAGGGTGTAACCTTGCAGGGTTTACCAAATCACTTTTAACTAAGGTCACCACACTACCCGAGTCTAGCAGAGCAGTTACTGGCTTTTCATCAATGGCAATCACACACATTTGCTTTTCCATGCGTTTCTGACAGGCTGCAGTACATACCACCTGTGCAAAAAGAGACATGCGTTTTCCTAAATAAGCATTTTCGCATTGCATAGGTTCATCATTTAAAGGAGAGTTTGCAGCAATATGACCTAACGCATGACACTGATAACATTTGATATGTTCAGTACCTAAACCTCTAAATGGCTTTGGGGACCTTCCTGACCTATTTGGCCAGTCTCTAGGTCCTAAGCCTACTGTCAGGGATCTCCTCGATCCCCGCCGCGATGGGCTCGGCGCAGGCGCACTGCTCCACCCAGCGCACGGGCACTAGGTCCGGGCCGGCCGCGGCGTTCGAGTTCGCGCATGTGCAGTAGAAGCCGCGGCCGCCCGCTGGGCACCAATGGCAGCGCAGGGCGGGATATTTAAAGGTCCCTGAGCTGTCATTTCGTTGCCTTCTGGTCTTACCTGCTTCCTGTGTTCCTGTACCTGTGCCTAGTAAGTTATTGACCCGGATTGCCTTTGACCTTGCTGATTTCTCCTGCCCAGACCCTTGCTTGCCTGACCTCTCTCCCTGGATGCCCCTTATTAGATCTGACCTCCTGCTGCTGACCTGGCGTGTGACCCGACGATTCTCTGCCTGCTCCCTTGTACCTTACCGTCCTCTACAATACCGACTCGGCCTGTCTGACTACGCACTTGCTCAGCCATCCATCCATCCATCCATCCCATCGGGGTCACCCGACCTCCTCACATCTGGCTCTCCCTGGTTGGAGCCCCTGGCGAACACCACTACCACTGACAGGTGTGCTCAGCAGAGGCGACCTGGTCTCGGGGTGCTACAAGTCCATCCCCACCATCAGGGGCCCTGGTGAACAAGTACCCTGGGGCTTAGACTCCGCGCTCTGGGCACGCCTGACCAGTGGAGTGCTAGTGGTGCCGCTCGGCGGTCCCTCACAGTACCAGAAGGCCATGACTGAGCCTCGAGGAGGACTCTCCCCGTTGGACGAGGTTTGCAGGCACCTGGCTACCCTGACGCAAGCTGTAAACACATTACAGGACAGATGTCTGCAGATCGAGAATCGGTTTCAGGCCTGCACCATCTCTGTTCCTGTTTCACAGGCCCCGGCTCCTGCACCACCGGTCGCAGCAGTCTATGAGCCGGCTCCTGGGCCTCCCACATCACTCCCTATGGCGGAACCCCGAGTACCCTTACCCGAGCGCTTCCATGGGGATCGCACACGCTTTCGGTCATTCCGTGACTCCTGTCTGCTCTATTTTGAACTGCAGCCACGGACCTTTTTGACGGAATCAGTGAAAGTGGGGTTTGTTGTCTCCCTGTTGCAGGGTGAACCCCAAGACTGGGCCCACCGACTAAGGGGAAACAATGACCCTCACCTGGTTACGGTCGACAGCTTCTTTAACGCTATGGCCATCTTATATGATGACCCACAACGGGCAGCCTCGGCCGAGGCCACATTATACGCACTCCGACAAGGTCGGCGGGTGGCTGAGGAATACGCCTCTGACTTTAGGCGCTGGATGGGTGACACTCGTTGGAACGAGTTCGCACTCTTGCACCAGTTTCGTATGGGCCTATCAGAGGCTCTGAAAGACGAGCTCGCCCGGGTGGAGGTGCCCGAGACATTAGAGGACCTGATTACACTCACTATCAAAATTGACCGTAGACTACGGGAGCGCAGATTGGAGAGGTCTGGTCAGGGTCGCGGAAATCCCTGGGGGTCATTTCAGGGATCCAGTCAACATACTAGGCCAAGCACCCAGAACCTGCCGTTTGAAGATGCTCCCGAACCCATGCAGCTAGGCCTGGCTCGGCCTAAACTATCGCCTGAGGAACGCCAGCGCAGACGCTCCCAGAATCTGTGCCTGTACTGCGGCGAAGCTGGTCACATGGTGCGTTCCTGCCCGCAGAAACTGAGTAAGTTCACCTCATCTTCTTTATCTGTTGGCAATATGAACCCGTCCCAGTACTTAGTTGTTCCCCTCTCCTTTCAGCTTTCAGAAAGGACCGTGGAGGTGACGGCCATAGTTGATTCGGGGGCATGCAGCTGTTTTGTGGATATCAATTTTGCTCTCCAGCAGGGTATTCCCCTCCGCCCAAAGGAGAAGGGGTTTCACATCTTTTTGGCTGATGGTTCCCGGATAAAGTCAGGGGTGGTTAACCAGGAGACCCCTTCCATTGTGACTTCCATTGCCGGTCAGCACCGGGAACTCCTCCGCCTGGATGCTATTGCATCACCCCTTTTCCCAGTCATTCTGGGGCTCCCTTGGTTGCGGGCCCATAACCCCCAAATTGACTGGGAAACTGGGGTTGTCTCGTTCCCTTCCCCATATTGTCGGGAACTGTGTCGAACTTCGGGCCCGGAGGTCCCCCAGGTCCTCCTGTGCTCTGAAGGGGATGACAGCCTAAGACAAGTGATCCCTGCAGCCTACCATGAGTTTCTTGATGTGTTCAGTGAACGGGGAGCAGATGCTCTACCCCCCCACCGCCCATATGACTGTCCTATTGATCTGTTGCCCGGTTCGGAAATTCCGTTCGGGCGAATTTTTCCCCTTTCTGAGCTAGAATTAGGGGCCCTGAAGGACTATATTGAGGATAGCCTCCGAAAGGGATTTATCCGTCCCTCCACTTCCCCAGCAGGTGCAGGGATCTTCTTTGTAGAAAAGAAGGACAAGACTTTGAGGCCATGCATTGACTATCGGGAGCTGAATAGGGTCACCGTTAAAAATCGTTACCCATTACCACTGGTACCTGAATTATTCCAGAGCCTAAAAACTGCAGTAGTGTTTACCAAGTTGGACTTAAGGGGAGCCTACAATTTGGTTCGCATAAGGGAGGGGGATGAGTGGAAGACGGCCTTCCGCACCCGTTTCGGCCATTTTGAGTACCTGGTCATGCCTTTCGGGTTGTGCAATGCGCCAGCCACCTTCCAACACTTTGTGAACGACATCTTTAGGGACTTCCTGGACATCTTTGTCATCGTCTACTTAGACGACATTTTAATTTTTTCATCCTCCCTGGGGGAGCACAGGGTACATGTATCAAAGGTGTTGGGGCGGTTGCGGCAGCACGGGTTGTACGCTAAAGCAGAGAAATGCTGCTTTGAACAGGCTAGCGTTACATTTCTGGGTCTGATCATCTCCACCACGGGGGTCGCAATGGACCCTCAGAAGGTCTCAGCGATCCTAGATTGGCCTGAACCCACGGACAGGAAAAGTGTCCAACGTTTTATTGGGTTCGCAAATTTTTACCGGAAGTTCATCAAGAACTTCTCGGGTCTGGTCTCCCCCATCACTCAGTTAACCAAGCTTGGGACGCGATTCAGATGGACGCCCGAGGCACAGGAAGCTTTTGAAGCATTAAAAAGGTTATTTACCTCGGCACCCATTCTGGGCCATCCCGACGCCTCCCTGCCCTACATCTTAGAAGTAGATGCATCTGAAAACGCGGTTGGCTCCATCCTTTCCCAGCGGAAGGGCGCCAAGGAATTACTCCACCCAGTAGCATTCTTTTCACGGAAACTTACCCCTGCGGAGAGGAACTACGACATTGGGGATCGCGAGCTACTGGCTATCAAAACCGCTTTAGAAGAATGGAGGTACCTGCTGGAAGGTGCCTCCCACCCCATCCTGATATTCACGGACCACAAGAACCTGGAATATCTGAGGACGGCCAAACGTCTACGCCCACGACAGGCAAGATGGGCATTGTTTTTCTCGAGGTTCCAGTTCCACATCACATACAGGCCCGGCTCGAAAAACACGAAGCCTGACGCGTTGTCACGCATGTACGAGGACACCAAGGAGATTCCAGTGCCCGACACTATTCTTCCTGCAGGAAATTTCTTGGCCCTTCAGACAAACCTTCACTCCGAGATCCTGAGAGCGTCCACAGCAATGTCCACCTCCGATGGGGCCCCCCTCCAGAACAAGGAGGGACTCCTATGGAGGGAGGACCGGATTGTGGTGCCAGAGGATGCCCGAACCTTAGTCTTGGGACATTGCCATGACCATCCACTGGCAGGACATTTTGGGCCGGTCAAGACCCTGGAACTTCTCCGACGTTCCTTCTGGTGGCCGGACATGGCCAAGGATTGTAAGAACTACGTGGGCTCCTGTGCCATCTGCCAGCGGAACAAGCCTTCAAGGAATAAGGCGTGGGGCCTGCTACGTCCATTGCCCATCCCTGAACGACCCTGGCAGAAAATCTCCATGGACTTCATAGTCGAGCTTCCACCTTCACTGAACCACACAGCAATTCTCGTGGTCGTGGACCGCTTGTCCAAGATGGCCCATTTCATCCCTTTACGGAAAACCCCATCAGCAGCCGAGACGGCGCAAGTCTTCATCCGAGAGATCGTTAGACTGCATGGGGTTCCCGAAGACATCGTCTCGGACCGTGGGGTGCAGTTTACCTCGCGGTTTTGGAGGGCATTGTGCAAAGCCCTGGATATCAAGCTGTCCCTTTCCTCGGCTTTTCACCCTCAGACCAATGGCCAGACCGAAAGGACCAATCAGACCCTGGAGCAATACCTTCGATGCTACACATCATTCTCTCAGGACGACTGGGTGCCACTCCTCCCTTTGGCGGAATTCGCGTACAACAACGCTTGCCATTCAGCAACTGGACAGTCCCCGTTCTTCGCCAACTATGGGTTTCATCCTGTCTTCCTCCCGGACTTGGTCCCGGAATGCCCGATTCCAGCGACACAGGATGCACTGACCTTCTTCACCTCCAACAATAGGAAACTACAGGAAGCCATCCGTCAAGCCCAAGAGGACTACAAGAGGGCTTTTAATAGGAAGCGAAGAGGGGATCTGGTGTTGCAGCCCGGAGAGAAGGTTTGGCTGGCTACGTCGAACTTGAGGTTGCTCTGCCCGTCAAAGAAGTTGGGACCTAAATTTATAGGCCCTTTTTGCATCAAACGAATGGTCAATGAGGTGGCCTATGAACTTGTTCTCCCTGAGACACTCAAGGTCCACCCTGTCTTCCACGTGTCCCTGTTGAAACCAGTAGTCCCTGATGCCTTCCCAGAACGGGAATCCAGGCCCCCGGAGGCCGTAACGGTTGAAGAGGAAGAAGAATTCGAGGTGGAGGCAATCCTGAAGTGCCGACGAAGGGGGGGCCAGACCCAATTTCTCATCAAGTGGAAGGGCTACGGCCCTGAGGACAATTCGTGGGAGCCAGCCCATAATGTCCATGCACCTAGGCTTGTCCGGGGGTTTCTTCGTGATCACCCGTGGTGGAGAGATCGGGTGGGCATCCGGAGGTTGCCCGTAGGGGGGGGGGCAATGTCAGGGATCTCCTCGATCCCCGCCGCGATGGGCTCGGCGCAGGCGCACTGCTCCACCCAGCGCATGGGCACTAGGTCCGGGCCGGCCGCGGCGTTCGAGTTCGCGCATGCGCAGTAGAAGCCGCGGCCGCCCGCTGGGCACCAATGGCAGCGCAGGGCGGGATATTTAAAGGTCCCTGAGCTGTCATTTCGTTGCCTTCTGGTCTTACCTGCTTCCTGTGTTCCTGTACCTGTGCCTAGTAAGTTATTGACCCGGATTGCCTTTGACCTTGCTGATTTCTCCTGCCCAGACCCTTGCTTGCCTGACCTCTCTCCCTGGATGCCCCTTATTAGATCTGACCTCCTGCTGCTGACCTGGCGTGTGACCCGACGATTCTCTGCCTGCTCCCTTGTACCTTACCGTCCTCTACAATACCGACTCGGCCTGTCTGACTACGCACTTGCTCAGCCATCCATCCATCCATCCCATCGGGGTCACCCGACCTCCTCACATCTGGCTCTCCCTGGTTGGAGCCCCTGGCGAACACCACTACCACTGACAGGTGTGCTCAGCAGAGGCGACCTGGTCTCGGGGTGCTACAAGTCCATCCCCACCATCAGGGGCCCTGGTGAACAAGTACCCTGGGGCTTAGACTCCGCGCTCTGGGCACGCCTGACCAGTGGAGTGCTAGTGGTGCCGCTCGGCGGTCCCTCACACCTACAGTCTCATTATCTGACACAATAGTCTTATCATTTTTTTCTGAGCCTTTGGCCCGTGGAACAGTCTTACCGGATCTTCCGGATAGTTTCCCACCCCTAGTGACATTGGGGTACGGCCCAGGTGAATGAAAAAAATCCTCAGCGGCTGCATATCTCTCCACCAGGTCCACCAGCTCGTTTGCAGATTTAGGGTCTCCACGGCCGACCCACTTCCTCAAAGTGGCAGGGAGTGCACGCAAATATTGGTCCATGACCACACGCTCCACAATCTGAGGGCCTGACAATACCTCTGGCTGGAGCCACTTTTTGGAGAGATGTATCAAATCGAACATCTGAGATCTGGGTGGTTTGTCAGCCCTGTAATGCCACTGATGCACCCGCTGAGCACGGACTGCAATGGTGACGCCCAGGCGTGCAAGGACCTCAGCCTTCAGTTTCTCATAGTCCTGGGCATCCACTGGTTCCAGGTCATAATAGGCTTTTTGGGATTCACCTGTCAAAAACGGTGCAAGCAGTCCTGCCCATTGCTCCTTTTTCCATCCTTCCCGAACAGCAACCCTTTCAAAAGTTGTGAGGTAGGCCTCCACATCATCCGCAGGTGTCATTTTCTGCAAAACATAGCTGGCCCGCGCCATTTTCTGCTCCACTGACAGCGGATCTGCAGATTCCTTTAATTCTAATAGGTGTTGGGCCACCTGCTTAAGGAGCTCTCGGTCTGCTTGTTGGGCTTCATGTTGTGCCTGTTGGGCTTCCGCCAACTGACGATTCATCTCCCGTTGTGCTGAGTTGGCCTGCAGCAAGGCTCTTATAACTTCCTCCATCTTCCCACTTGCTCAGGAAGTTGCCCGCCAAATCCACCATATGTGGGGTTAGCTCAGGTGGGGGATCTCCTTCCCTGGGACAAAGGTAGACTGCACAGCAGGCTTTCGTCAAAATCTGACTGGGTGTCAGTTTTATTAAAAAGGTTTGCAAGAAATATCAAAATAAACAAAACATCAAAATAAACCCTTGCCATCCAAGCACTAACTAAACAGAAGATGATTCCTCTCTCAGAGGTGAAGGGCTTCTCCCTGTCACCAAAACAAAATAACAGCAAACCTTTTTTTGTAGGTATAGTCCATACACACAGCTCTCTCAGAATACCTCTCTGAGTCCCAGGCCATGAGCAACTCCTTGCTCCAGCCCTGTCTTATTTATACCACCTGTTGGTGGTTATCAGTGGAGTCCAAACTCTGGTCCGGAACCACCTCTGCCATTGTGGCCCCGAAAACCCGGAGTGGACTCCACCTTACACCTCACAGTATGACCTCATGCGAGGTGACACATATCTTCCATCCATCACTTTGCCGTTCATACTGTCACAATATATATATTGTACATTAACATCAGTCCCTAACCCTCAAGGAGCATACAATCTAAGGTCCCTAACTCATACATACTATGACCAATTTAGACAGGAACCAGTTAACCTACCAGCATGTCTTTGGAGTGTGGGAGGAGACTGGTGTACCTGGAGGAAACTCACGCAGGCACAGGGAGTACATGCAAACTCCAGGCAGTTGGTGCTGTGGTTGGAATTTGAACCAACGACCCTAGTGCTTCCAGGCTTTCCTGCTAACCAATTAGCCACTGTGCTGCCCCACTTTAAGTAGGACTTTTTTTTTTTTTAATTTTGTAAACTATATATGGTTTATATAACTATGTGTGGTTTTCCCAAAGCTGTTTAAAAAAATCTCCCTGCAAACTCTCTGCAAAGACGCTTAATAGTTATCTGTCTCTCAGGCAATGAGTCTGAACTTTGTCAGACACCTGCTCCCCCGTTGTGTGTCGTGGTTCTTCCCATTGGGCCCTAAATCACTTGATGAAGATTCCCCTTCCACCTAAGGTTTTAAGACTTTCTGTTGCACTTTTTTGCAAGCACAATTGCCACTTCAAAGTTGCTTTGACTAAGAAATTATCTAGCAGATAGTTCCAATTTCTGAAATGTGGTATTTGCATACGCATAAGCTTGCCCATTCCCTGCCAAAGTGACAGTGCTTGAGACTGGTGATAGGTTACTCAGGAAACAAGTGCTGTCACATGAGATGGGGAATTCCCAACCTCCCCATACTCAATGGGTCATGGTGTTTCAGAATAAAAACTGAATGTAAGTGCCACACCACTCTTCAATAGTCCAGATACAATTTATTACAATAGGGGTCAAGGAAACAATCAAAAGAATAGCCAGCACCCACCATACTCCCCTTATCAGAGCTAGGATAACACAAGAAAACATCCACATTGCTTCCTCCCGGTAATTGTGCCAAATAATTTGTTGGTAACATTGGATGTCTAAAAATATAAATGTATCTAGTAACATTAAATAAATACAACTATTGAATATATACGAATGTGAAAATATGTAACCGTTAAAATGATAAAAGGAACAAGTTAATTCATTTTCTTGGCTCTATGCACTAAAATCGACAAATTCATTAAAAAATTAACTGAGCTTGAATTTAGGATGCAAATTACCTTGGAGTCAATGGAGAGAGAATTTTGATGGTCACTTGTGGCTTTTGGAGGGCTGCCAGGCAAAAAATAACACGAAAGACTGGGCTCAGCTGTGGAGGACCTTTGCCAATGCAAAACAAAAAGACAAAAAAAAAAAACAGCCATACAGTGGGGGTAGGATTTTTTCATACAGCTTTGAGGGCAACAAGAAACTTGCTTTGTTTACAGACAGCAACAGAACCCTAATCTAAACTGATTTATTTTGTCAATCATTTTAGCAGTGACAAATGTGATTTCGTCGAGTGATAAGAGGTCTGCCTTGACCATCAGTAATAGTCTCCAAATGCTTTCATTCTGTCAATGTCAGAAAAAAAGAGCTTTTTGATGTAATTTGGAGACATAGATGACAAGACTACATGCAGAGACACTAGCCATATGGAGGTGCAAATTAGGATAAAATTGAAACTACATCCTTCAGATATTGCTAAAATATTGTCCGATGAAACCAGTTCTATGGCAAATAGCTCCCATTTTTTTTGCAGCACCTCATTGCATCATTTTAAAATGGCTATATCATTAGGCCATTTAGGGACATTTACAGATGCGACTATGGTTAATCCTTACCCCCTTAGTGCCCAGTACTGGGACTGCAACATCACTTTCTGTTAGCAGAGTGGGTTTAGTTTTTCAGACAGCAGAGGATCTTGGGACATGTAGTCCTATAGCCAATACATCCTGTATTCCTGAGTGCTGATTGAACTACAACTACCAGAGAGCTGGCAAATGAGGTGGAGGCTGGGAAAGCAGACATATTCTACAGCAAGGGCATGACTCTTTCTCTTGGTTTGGAATTCAGAGCTAAACACTGGGGACTGCGGTTCTCCTCCTGAGACAGATTGCTGGTCTACTGTTGCGGGACTCACATTAGTTCAGCACAGTGGTGACACTGTTTGCCACACTGGGATCTCATCAGCTTCTCTGCATCTGGATTGTCACTGTCCAGTCTTTACCAGACATCCCTGGAAATAGCCAAGAACCTAAGCAAGAACTCTTGTTCCTAGGAGGTCATGTTTCCCATGGGTGGATGTCCAACTTCTGTCATCACTCTAGAGACACTGCATGCAGACACCTTTACACTTCAGTTACCAGGAGAACTTTGCTTTGAGTATTGCCACAGCTTATCTGTTAAACGTCATTGAATTACCAGTATTCACTAATGATTATGGGCCCCACCATTGCTAGCAGAATACAGTGGATACCACCATATCAGGAACTTTAAACATCACAGGACAATTTCTAATCTCCAGTTAAAGGGACCCTTGCTCTTCTAACAGTATACATTTACATAATCCTCTGCATGCCCCATTGTGACGGAGGGATCTGATAAGTAAATAAACCTTTTCTTCCCTCTCTTGCTGCTGGTGTTGCAATTAAATAGTTGAAGCTTAATGCTCATGACTGTTCTGCTCTTATGCCCAAACTGGGGTTGTATATCCTGAACCCATTGTTCCTGTAGCCTACTCTTTTGAATAAGTCTAATATAGAGGTCTTCCTAAAGAATTATGTCTCTGCTGAAATATGTCTGAACTCAGAGTGTCAGAGGTGTCAGGATGCTTTCGAGATCAGGGCAACCACTGGGGTTAAGTATTATGCAGGTGTAGTGCTACAACAATATTAACTAAAAAATGTTTTCTCCATCACTTCAAATTCCTCACATCACACAAATACAATCTGTGGGAGGAAATTTTTTCTCTGAATTTCTGTTCTTTTTCCCTCTTCAACAGCAAAGAAGGGTTAGGGGTCAGACCAAAGACCATGAAGTGTACGTTTAGGGTAGGGCATCACTCTCTGTCAGGGGTGGACTGACCATTTGGAGGGCCTGGGGTCAGTAGGGGGCCCCATGAGATGCCCTTGGTACCTTTTTCATAGGCTTTTTTGAGTTTGGGCAAGGACACAGGGGCCCCATGATCCCCTATTGGCCGGGGGGCCCCATGAGTTGTCAGTCCGCCCCTGCTCTCTGTTTGACTATGACTCTATGACTATGACTGTGTCATAGTTGGTAAGGATTAATAAATACATCAGCCTATTCAGTTCAATCTGTGTGGGTGTATGAGTGTGTATGTATTTATATTTCTACCAATTCCCATATCCCTGTACATTGCATTCACTATGATGCCTATCTTAGAGCTTTTTGAACTTATCAACACTCTCCACTGACATCACCAACTGTAAGAAAGAATTCCAAATCCTTATCGCTCTAACAGTACAGAATCTATGCAGTTTGTGATTACACCGCTTCTCATCACACCTAATGGAATGGCCCCATGTCTTCTTAAGTGACCTGACACTAAATAGTTTTTTTCCCTATGTTAGGATCACCATTTAGATATTTGTATATTGCAATCATATCTACTCTTAAGTGTTTTTTCTACAGTCCCCGGATTAGCTTTGTTGCCCTTTTCTGGACTCTCTCCAGTTCTAGCTCAACCTTACTTCCTTAATGTATTTAATATGTGCTGACAGCTGGTGAAACTAGAACTATGGTCTTAAATTTAGAGATCTAAAATGCCCTGTCATTAGAAACCATTGAAAGGTTTGTGTGTAGATTAGAGTTCTCCTGCATTCGCATTTTGTGATTTTATACCTCTGGAATAACTGACAAGGTGGGCTCTTGGTCTCACATAACAAACACTAGCCTTGGAATTATACTCTTTGAAAGCTGTGCCGCGGGTTGAGTTTTATCTGTGTAACAGCTGTATTACTCATATGCCCAAGTGATTTGAATGTGAGAATAGGCTGTTTTACAGCAAAGCAAGATAATTTTAGGCTACGGTAATTTTCTAGCATTTGCTAAATGCTATGACGGCTTCTACATGGCAGAACTGAAAATGTGCAGCTGATTCAGGTCCTAGTGCAAATTGAGTTGGGACCTAAATCACAGGTTAGTACGAAAGATTAATGATATTTATTCACCAGCTTCTATCACACCAAGCTACTCTCAGTTCATTACTAACCTCGGGGAACGTTCCTAAAGTTAGTTTTATTGATTTTAAAGGAAGATATTTAGAGGAACATTGCATTCAAATTGGAAAAAGAACATTGCTTTCACTTAAGTCAACAAACTCTTTTGCATACTAAAAGGAGGTTCAATGCTTATGTAATAAGTTAAAGCAAAAGTAGCTTCTTCAAGCGAGTCAAATCCTTTTGTGATCTACTAAAGCTATCAAGGGAACATTGCCATTATTCTTCAGCTATGCTATTTTACCTTACATAGAAACTCCAGACAACAGCTTGAAATGCATATATTTCAACAGTAAGTTGAAACTGCGCTTGTGGACCCCAATGTGATAAAAATAGCTGTAAGCACTCTATGAGATATTAATCATAGTAAGCAACTTTAGCATATCAAATGTGCCGTGATCATATCTCATCTAATACCAAACAGAAATAAAAAGCATACAGTCATGGCCGAAATTGTTGGCACCCTTGATATTTTTCCTGAAAATCAAGTATTTCACACAAAAAAGGTATTGCATTAACACATGTTTTGCTATACACATGTTTATTCCCTTTGTATGTATTGGAACAAATATAAAACAGAGGCAGAAAAGCAAATATGACATAATGTCACACAAAACCCCAAAAATGGGCTGGACAAAAGTATTGGCACCCTTAACTTAATATTTGGTTGCACACCCTTTGGAAAACATAACTGAAATCAGTCGCTTCCTATAACCATCAATAAGCTTCTGACACCTCTCACCCGGAATTTTGGACCACTCTTCCTTTGCAAACAGCTCCAGGTCTCTCTTATTGGAAGGACACCTTTTCCCAACAGCAATTTTAAGATCTCTCCACAGGTGTTCAATGGGATTTAGATCTGGGCTCATTGCTGGCCACTTCAGAACTCTCCAGCGCTTCTTTGCCATCCATTTCTGAGTGCTTTTTGACGTATGTTTGGGGTCATTGTCCTGCTGGAAGACCCAGGATCTTGGACGCAAACCCAGCTTTCTGACACTGGGCCCTACAGTGCGACCCAAAATCCTTTGGTAATCCTCAGATTTCATGATGCCTTGCACACAGTCAAGGCACCCAGTGCCAGAGGCAGCAAAACAACCCCAAAACATCATTGAACCTCCACCATATTTTACCGTAGGTACTGTGTTTTGTTCTTTGTAGGCCTCATTCCGTTTTCGGTAAACAGTAGAATGATGTGCTTTACCGAAAAGCTCTATCTTGGTCTCATCTGTCCACAAGACGTTTTCCCAGAAGGCTTTTGGCTTACTCAAGTACATTTTGGCAAACTGTAGTCTTGCTTTTTTATGTCTCTGTGTCAGCAGTGGGGTCCTCCTGGGTCTCCTGCCATAGCGTTTCATTTCATTTAAATGTCGACGGATAGTTCGCGCTGACACTGATGCTCCCTGAGCCTGCAGGACAGCTTGAATGTCTTTGGAACATGTTTGGGGCTGCTTATCCACCATCCGGACTATTCTGCGTTGCAATCTTTCATCAATTTTCCTCATCCGTCCACGACCAGGGAGATTAGCTACAGTGCCATGGGTTGCAAACTTCTTGATAATGTTGCGCACTGTGGACAAAGGCAAATCTAGTTCTCTGGAGATGGACTTGTAACCTTGAGATTGTTGATATTTTGCCACAATTTTGGTTCTCAGGTCCTCAGACAGTTCTCGTCTCCTCTTTCTGTTGTCCATGCTTAGTGTGGCACAGACAGACACACAATGCAAAGGTTAAGTGAACGTCTCTCTTTTTTATCTGCTTTCAGGTGTGATTTCTATATTGCCCACACCTGTTACTTGCCCCAGGTGAGTTTACAGGAGCATCACATGCTTGTAACATTCTTATTTATCCGCAGTTGTGAAAGGGTGCCAATACTTTTGTCCAGCCCATTTTTGGAGGTTTGTGTGACATTATGTCGAATTTGCTTTCTTTCCTCCCTTTTTTTGTTTTGTCCCAATACACACAAAGGGAATAAACATGTGTATAGCAAAACATGTGTTAATGCAATACGTTTCGTGAGAAATACATGATTTCCTGGAGAAATATCAAGGGTGCCAACAATTTCGGCCATGACTGTATATATAACATAAAAAGTTAAATATCAAGTGATTATGCTTCACAACTGCATGCAAAATCCAAAGCAGTGTGAGTCCCAATCCACCGAGGTTGCCACCAGAGAGACACAGCAAAGGCTTACCAGAGCAATATGACTCTCAAATTATAGAGAAGTCGTATTGAGCATGATGTCACAGGTACACAGTATACGGGCTGGACACAGGATATATCCCAAGACAAAACCAGCCAGGAGCATCACCAAGGCAAGGCACAACTGATTTCAAGAGACATCCAGCAAGCAGCGCCGCCAGAGGTATGGTCATCTATTCAACATTCACAGGAACAGTATGTTCAAGGAAAGAAGAGAGAGACCACAGCTCCACACAGTGTAAATCTGATGTACAAGTTTATTAAAACATGTATATTGCACTTACAGTACATACAGCATGAGATATGAACAGCGTTAAATAAAATCAAAGCCAGTCGAATCCCACTACTGGGGACACATCCGATAGCGTGATGACGTCACATAGCATGGTGATTACCTGCAGTTATCGCTGCTGAACACACACCTGATCACTGCAGGTAGTCCCTGGCTGCGTGAACAGCCACAAATAGCTGTGACCGTTAATAATCTATCATTGAAGTGTATGGGCTCAGTAGCTGCAGCTAGCCGCTCACAGCTGTCAAACACAGTAGCATGACTCACAAGATTCCTGCTGCTTCCATCATTTGCACCATGTAGCCTTAGGTGTAGCAGAGTGAGTGCCTTGAATAGCAGAGGTGTGTGTATCACAGGAACGTCTGACAGTCTCTTGTAGGAAAACAAGAAGACCTCACACACATGACGTCACATTCTTTAAAGAAAATGTATTTAATCAGACAACATGTGCTGCAAGCCCCCACCTGGGAACCACCCTCCTCTGACACATTTCATTCTACAGGGCTTAGTAGTTGAAATCTCTGGGACTATGTCCAAGAGGGTGAAACGCATTGGAGTGGGGCAGCTCTCAGTCGGGGATTTATAGCACAATTTCTAATAACATAAAGTTTATTGAAAGGCAGTAGCAGCATCTCTGCCCGCTCCTCCCCTTTACAGTCCATTCACATAATGCTTTGTACTTTGAGAATGGGTTCACTTAATACAAAGTGCTCTGTGATTGGGCAGGAGGAGGGGAGAGGTGGGCAAAGCTGCTACTGTATGAGAAAGACTCTGCAGCTGCTGTAGCTGAGACAAAAAGATCCAGTGTTGGAGCGCCAGAAGTACAGCAATAGCTATGCTCTCAGCACTTAGTAAAAATGTAAATTGTAAAGTAAAGAGATAAGGCCATGAAGTGGCATGCACCTTTTTGGACTTAACCCATAGTGATCCACCAGGCAATATACAGCCAGGCAAGTAACATTTTCATATGACAATTAGTAATAGCATCACCTATATTTCTCCTGTGGGAGGTGTAGTTTAAGTTGTACCAGCTGACATCAGATGTCATAAACAACCTGTTTTTAAAGCTGATAAAGGCAATTTTCTCTAATAAAAATGATGGATTCATTTTAACCCACATCAGTGTATAGTAATCCTTTGTAGGACAAAATATTGTTATTTGACTGTGTATTTTTAGTCTTCTGCCTCAAATATTAATTTTTCATTAGGCTCTAAAATGTAATTCTTTATTCATTCATGCCTCTTGTGCGCTGCACCATGTACAGGTGTGAATTAGTCATAAACAGACTTCAATAGCCAAAGACTCATCTATTATTACTACTGTACAACAGAATAATCCGCACACAGAAAAATTCCCAGAGATCTTTTTTTTTTCTTTTTTTAAAGAGTTGGCTTGTTATGTTTCACTTGAATGCGTTTAGTGTAATCATATAATATGCTCTGACAGGTGCTCTCAAGCTCCCTTGTTACTTACCTAACTTAATTAAAAACCTGATATAAAATTCTTTTTCAAAAAGCCAGTTATAGGTCATTTTAGCTACACCTTTTGAGACTTATTATTACAAGAGGCGAATGCAATCTGACCAAATTCATTAAACTTTTTACATTTAGTTAAAATGTTATTCTTAAAGTAAATCTGAGAGTCCACCTTACCTTGTAATGTAGCTCAAGCTTCACAGAGCACGTACCTCGGATTTTCTGATAGTATGTTAATTTTTTCACTTGGGAATTTGTATTATGTGGAAAATTTAAATGCCAATAGGGCTTAGAATAGTCCATTAAAGCAACTCTGCTTTAATAATCTATACAAAGCAAGAACATACTTGTTTTGAACAGAGGGCATACTTACCTTTCTGCCTGCATCACCTAAATGCACTCTGTGATTAGAAGTGTTATGAGAAATGCCCATTGGCAAACCAACACTTCTGGGATTGTCTGTCCTAGAGCTCTCCTGCTGCTGACGTCACACTGTTACAGGAGGGAGTATGGACATGGAATTCAATAGAAGCACGGTCAGTGCTTCCACTAGGCAAACTAGGCAGCCGCCTAGGGCGTAATACCACCTAGGGGTGCCTGGGCACAGCGCAGGCCAGTACTTTTTCTGTGTGGGATGCCGCTACATCATGAATGATCCTCCAGCTGAGGGGAGGAGTGGCAGGGAGGAGAAGAGTACAGAGAAGGACAGAGGAAGATGCCTGGTGTCTGGGGCCAGTGTAGCAGCTGAGCTGCCACTCCTTCCAGTTTTCCTCTCAGACTCAGTCACTGACTGCAAGCCAGCTGGTGGCTGCTAATCACTGTGGAGTTCCAGCCTTTCTCTTCCCATTCATCAGCGGAGTTGGAGCTGCACCTGTGGAGGTAGGTAATGTCTGACTCTGATGTCTTGTTCCTATGTGAGTGTGATCCGGCCTGCTCTGTGTTATGTGTTAGTGAGTGAAGACATCATCATGATCCCAAAGCCTGCTCTTCCAGTGCCTGCTGGGCCTGCTGATCTGTGTTAATGTTGGTGATGGTGTGTTGTGTCCGATCTGTCACTGTGTGGGAATGATCAGTTGAGGTGTTCTCTCTGTGTGTGTGCTAGGCTGCCTGCTGTCACAGTGTTTTATCTCCCCCCATTGTCAGAGTGTGGATCCATCATCCTCCATTCACTGCAACTGTCGCCCTGTCACTGCCAGCCACAGATACAGTCCATCCATGACACTTATTTTGCATTTAACCAGTTGCCGCTGGCCGCCATCTGGCTCGTCCCTCCGGGTAGCCGGGTAGGGCCGGTCTGCGGCGTGATCTGTCACCGGCCATGTACCTCGGACACGGCCGATGACAGATCTGTGTACCAGCCCTGTTGCCAGTACCATGTGACCTGCTGTGACCAATCACCTCAGGTCACATGACAGTTGTATATAATGGATGGCTTCCTTTCATGCCATCCATTGTATACAAGTGTATCTAGCTGTGAATGGTCACAGCGATCACATGCACAAGCTGGGCCAATCACAGCCCAGCTGTGTCATGTGATTAGCCGTGGCCAAATCACAGCTAAGCACAAAAAAAAAACCCTGAATGAATCGATGTCATTCGGGTAAATGCTTGCTTATAGCAAAGTAATTCTTTTTTTAAATTTTTTTATTTTATGAAAAATTATGACAAAAAAATTACAACTTCAAAAAACTTGCCATGCCTCTTATGAAATACATCGGACTGTCTACTTTGCAAAAAGGGGTCATTTGGGGGATATCTGTACTGTTCTGACATTCTTGGGCCTCAAGAAATTAGATTGGCCGTCAGTACTTCAGGATTGATCAATTTTCAGATATATCCCATAGTTTGTGACCTCTATAACTTTCCTACAAACTAAATATTACATCCTAATTTGGGTTATTTTCACCAAAGACATGTAGTAGAATACATCTTGGCCTAAATTTATGAAGAACAATTATTTATCTGCAAACTTTTATAACAGAAGCAAAGAAAAACTTGTTTTTTTTTTCAGAATTTTCGGTCTTTTTTTGTTAATTTAGCAAAAAATAAAAACCCCAGTGGTGATTAAATACCACCAAAAGAAAGCTCTAGTTGTGTGAAGAAAATGATAAAATTTTAGTTTGGTTACAATGTTGTATGACCGCGCAATTGTCATTCAAAGTGTAAGAGCGCTGAAACCTGAAAAATGGCCTGGGCAGGAAGGGGGTAAAAGTGCCCGGTATGGAAGCGGTTAATATTGGTGCTAGTGGCATCTCATGGCACTTATTTTTGCAAACTAAAAGAAATGTAGCAGGTTCATGTTTTGTTGATTTAATATTTTCTACTGTTTTTAAATGTATTTATTTAATTTTTTTTGGAGGAGGGATACAAGTAGCTGGTCTTGCCTAGGGCGCAAAATAGTCTAGCAACAGCCCTGAGTAGAAGGAACCTCTAAGAGCTGTGTGGGACCACAAAGATTGACACTCCCAAAAATGTCAGTTTCCCAGCAAATTTCAGGGGACAAATTCTTATGAACAGGGAGGAGTTCAGCAGCGCAGGTATCAGGGATTGTAAGTATAGTGAGAAAGGTAAATATTGCCTTTGTTCTTTACAGGTATTTCTTTACTTGCTTCTTATATAGTTTATGTGTAGCCGGGTCCAGGTCCTGGCCTAATTATTATGGCATTCTAGGATATTTACAGTAGTGATGGGCTTGATGTTTGATGAACACGCAAATGGTAAGGGTGTTTTGCGGGCTATTTGCCCACCGCTCCCCACAACACACTGCACTCTCACAGTGCATTGTGATTGGTCAAAGACAGTGACGTCACCGCTAGCTCCACATAATTGTTTACATTTGCCCGGCAAATGTCAGATAGTGGTGAGTGCTCAGCAGGTGAGGACGGGTCGGTGGGTGTCATTTTTAAAAAATTTTGGACGGCGTGATTGACAATGGATTATAGCAATAGAACCATTTTTTGGCTTTTTTTTTTAAATAAAGGACTTTTCAAAAACTGTTGTGTTTATAATCACATTTTATACTTTATTGGTGAATGCATGTACCTATGAATGTATGAAACTATGTACCCCATACTCATTCTCAAGCAGGGATGGTGGGATCTGGGGATCCACTTATTAACCACTTGCCTACTGGGCACTTAACCTCCTTCCTGACCAGGCCAATTTTCAACCTTCAGCACTGTTGCACTTTGAATGACAATTGCGCGGTCATGCAATATTGTACCCTTATTAAATTTTTAGCATTTTTTTCACACAAATAGAGATTTCTTTTGGTGGTATTTAATAGCCACTGGGTATTTTATTTTTTGCATTATAAACAATGAGGCTGCAGTGATGGGCACTGATAGGCAGCACTGTTGGGCACTGATGAGGTGGCACGGATAGACAGCACTTATGGGCACTGATGAGGTGGCATGGATAGGCAGCATTGATGGGCACTGATAGGCGACACTGATGATGCTGCACTGATATGCAGCAATGATGGGCACTGATGAGCACTGATAGGAGGCACTGATGGGCACTGATGGGCGGCACTGACTGATGACACTGATTGGTGGCACTGTTGGGCACTTATGGGCGGCACTGCTGGGAGGAACTAATGGGGGGCAACGATGGGTAAGACTGCTGGGCACTGGTGGGTGGCACTGTTGGGCACTGGTGGGTGGCACTGCTGCCCACTGATGGGAACAGGTGGGTGGCACTGATGGGTGGCACTGCTAGGTACTGGTGGGCATCACTGCTGGTCACTGATCATCAGGGCACTAATCATCAGTGCCCTGAAGGTCAGTGCCGATCTGTTCTCTGACAATTGCTGGTTATCGACAATACTTTCCTCACGCTGTGACAGTCAGGTGATGAAACGCGTAGGAATGAGCTTCGGACTGACGTCACTATGTTCCGTAAGCGGTCGGCGTGCCCGGCTTTCTGTGATGATTTTAACCAAATGTGTTTGTTGCTAGTGTCGACTAGACACTTTTTCATTATTTGGAATATCTTCTGGAGAAGAGTTTTTGCCGAGTTCCTAGACCTGCAGAGTATTGCTCCCAAAAAGGATATATGATAAATATTTGGATATCTGGGTCTCCCTGGCTTACAGAGCATTGTCGAATTAGCTGAGAGTGAATTTATTGGAAAATCTGGTCATCGCCGTGTCTGCCTTCAGAGTATTGCTCCCAGAGAAAAAAAGTGCTATTGCTGGTTTATAATTTAACCACTTGCCTACCAGGCACTTATACCCCTTATTTACCAGGCCAATTTTCAGCTTTCAGCGCTGCCGCACTTTGATTGACAATTGCGCGGTCATGCAACATTATACCCATATGAAATTTTGATAATTTTTTTCTCACAAATAGAGCTTTCTTTTGGTGGTATTTAATCGCCACTGGGCACTTTACTTTTTGCGCTATAAATAAAAAAAGTGCAAAAAATTTGAAAAAAAAAGTTTCTTTGTTTCTATTATAAAATTTTTCAAACAGGTATTTTTTCTCCTTCACTGATGTGCGTTGATGAGGCAGCACTGATGGGCACTGATAGGCGGCACTGATGGGCACTGATAGGCAGCACTAAAGGGCACTGATAAATTGGTTTATTTTTGGCCCTTGTACCCATCAGCAAGGGGACACCGTCCCAATGCCGAGGGCACATGCCTGGTAAGCCATGGGGGGGGGGCACTCGTTCACCCCCCCTTTACTGGCCTGCTAGGCCCGTACTTGGATCAAGGGTATGGTAGAAATTTACGGGGGACACTGCGCTTCCCCCCTCCTTTTTTCAGGGGTGGGTTTCCCCTTAAAAGTCCTACGAGGCCAAAGGGCCTGGTATGGCTTTTAAGGGTAACCCCATGCACCTTTTCCCCCTATTTTTGGGAGGTGGAGTTCCTCTTAAAAGTCCTACCAGGCCTAAAGGGCCTGGTATGGCTTTTAGGGGGAACCCCATGCACTTTGTTAAAAAAAAAAAATTGCTGTGGGGTCCCTCCGAATTTTCCTACCAGATCTAAAGGGATTATGCCTGTTTTTTTTTTCAATAAAAATGTAATTTAAAAACAAAACAAAAAAAAAGGTCAAACCTGCTGCATCTGTACTTATACATTGTACAGATGTGCAACTTTGCAGGTAGTTCAACTGGTTCCCCACTGCCCTATAGAAGAACTACAGCGATTTTGCATTCCCAGGCAATTCCGCCATTGGTGACTACAACTGTCAATCACTGGGTTTACCTGCCGGCACTCGGCGATCGCCGAGGAACAGTGAAAGAGGGGAGGTCTGTGTAAAAACAACACAGATCTCTCCCCTGTCACCACTGACATGCTACTCTGTATTGCTATGCAGAGCAATACAGAGTAGCATGTCAGTGCTGACAGGGGAGAGATCATAGCAGAGCAATACATAGCAGCATGTTTCCCTAGTAAAACGCATACAGCACAGTTAGTAAAACAGCACACAGTTAACTCTTTGATCGCCCCAGATGTTAACCCCTTCCTGTCCAGTGTCATTTGTACAGTGTCAGTGCTTTTTATTAGCACTGATCACTGTATTATTGTCATTATGATGTCAGTGGCAGTTAGTCAGTTCCCCCCAGTGTCAGAATGCCCGCCGCAGTCCCGCTATAAGTAGCTGATTGCCGTCTTTACTAGTATTAAAAAATAAAAATTCAACTATATAAGTTCCATTGTATATAATTCCATTTGGTTGACACTATAACTTTCACAGAAACCAATTAATTTACATGTATTGGGATTTTTTTTTAGCAAAGACATGTAGCAGGATACATTTTGGCCTAAACTTATTAGATTTTTAAAGTTTTTTTACTGGATATGTTTTATAGAAAAAAGTAAAAAATATTGTTTTTATTTCAAAATTGTCAGGTTTTTTTTTGTTTATAGCTCAAAAATTAAAAAACGCAGAGGTGATCAAATACCACTGAAAGAAAGCTCCATTTGTGGGGAAAAAGGACACAAATTTAATTTGGGTGCAGCGTTGCATGACTGTGCAATTGTCAGTTAAAGTAAAGCAGCAGCGTATTGCAAAAAATGGCCTGGTCAGGAAGGGGAGTAAATCCTCTGAAGGGCAAGTAGTTAAGAAGACCACCCAGGCATGAGAATTTAAAGTTTTGTTTTTTTTTACTTTAAGCAATGAAAAATGACTGCCCCTTTAAAAATGGTACTTTTAAACATTTTCTTTTCACTGATTCATGTCCCTCAGGGCAGTATCCGAGTCCTCATACCCCTTTTATGGCCATTAATTTGCATATAAGCCATGGGCATAAAATGGGCACTTTTGAATTTACAAGTTTGAGTTTCATAGACCTGCATTGAGTTCAAAGTTCGCTGTCAAACTTTCATTGGGTTCGAATGTTAGACCGTGAACCAAATTGGGGGGTGTTCAGCCCATCACTAATTTACTGATGAGACTATGAATACGCCTTTTCCCCCCTAGTTTCCAGTACTGGGATTGCTACATCACTTCCGGCAGAGTAGATTCAATTTTTCTGATAGCAGAAGATCTTGGGATCTGTAGTCCTATTGCCAATACATCCTGTATTCCTGAGTGCTGATTGAACTACAACTACCAGAGAGCTGGCAAACGAGGAGGAGGCTGGGATAGCAGATAATATTATTATTATACAGGATTTATATAGCTCCAACAGCAGCGCTTTACAAAATATTCTATAGCAAGGGGCTGGCTTGCTCTGTTGGTGTGGGATTCAGAGCTGAACACAGTGGGACTGCCGTTCTCCACTATGGACAGATTGCTGGCCTTCTTCTGCGGAATCCTGCACATCAGTTCAGCACAGCAGTGACACTGATCGCCACACCAGCGTCTCTGGATGTGGACTGTCATTGTCCAGTCTCCACACAGATATCTCTGCATGCCGCACTGACAGACCATGAGGCAGTAACTCTGCACATCCCTGCAACCAGCCAAGAGCCTGAGCAGGAACTCTGTTCCTGGGAGGCCATGCTGTCCATAGGATTGATGAGTGGGTGAATGCCCAACCTCTTTCTGTCATCGCTATAGAGCACAGGTGCCCTCCAGCTGTTGCCAATATACAAATCCCATGAGGCATTCCAAGATTGACAGTTACAAGCATGACTTCCAAAGATGTAGACCTGATGGGACTTGTAGTTTCGCACCAGCGGGAGGGCCACTAGTTTGAAAGCCCTGCTCTAGAGACACTGCATGCAGACACCTTTACACCTTAGTACCAGGAGATGTTTGCTTAGAGCAGTACCATAGTCTGTGAATTGATAATGTAAAATATATGCTGCTCAGGCTACCAGGGAAAGAAATCATGTTTCCACCACTGTGAGTGCAGGCCAGGGAAGGAGCTTATCTCAGCTCTGAACAACTGTTAAGCAAATGATGGATCTCATTAAGCCACACATCTACACAGACCCGCTGGTATTGAGATGTATAGCAATCTCAGTCTGGGCCCCCACCAGTCCACGCTCCCCGTGGAATTAGCTATTATTAATCAACAAATTCACATCTCATTCTTGAAATTTCAAGGTTGTAAGCCAGGTGAATCTACTCCCTTAAAACTTTTACCTAAAGTAAAGAGACTTTGTGTGCTTGTCTTGTCATGTCTTCTGGGCACATCTGAGGTGTTCTGGCCATACTCTTGTGGACTTCCTTGGACTGATTATTTCTCTGTTGTGTTATCATTTTTATTGAAGGTGTGACACCTCTTTCTCTATAAGTGAACACCATTGTGTTTGACTAACAGCCCTCACTGAGCTCAAGCTTTAGCAGCAACATTTGTGCTGTGTCATATATCCCAAGCAATACCTAGTCCCTATTTATTCATCACCAGTCCCCATTTCCAATGCTCTTTTGTAGGTATCAAATTAATTGCTGTCCTGGCCTTGAAATATAAAGGTTCACCGGTGAGATCCCAGCACTATCCTTTTGACATCTGGTTCTCTGCCTTCATCACTTTTTCAGTTTGATCTGCTCAGTGACTTCTCTGTAAACATTGCAAGAAGTGCTACTGAATAAGCCCTATATTATTATTTTAGCACCACAATCTTGTTTCCGAAAAATATAGAAAAGTCCAAAGATAAATTTGTTGCATCTACAGCTACATGTGGGTGTCTGCGTTGTGTCTGAACTTTGTATTTTTCTTCCATCAGTTTCCAGTGAGTTAAGTAACTCGCTGGAAATGGACTCACTGTGTTTTCTATCTGATTTGAAAACCTGCTAGTAGCCTCTGTAGATAATAAACATGCATACTATCTTTCTTAAATTAAATCCTAAAAATAATTAAATTTTTGCTTGAAGATTGTTCACATCAGCTGGCTGACCTATGGATATTATGAAACATGGCAAGTTTAAGTCCACCCAACCCAACAGGGTTTAACCCATGCTGAATGTTCTGCCTTTGGATTTGCAATAGTGAGATCTTTCATGTTATTGTAACGTTGAAGAAAAAAAGTGTCGTATTCAGTCTAGGACCCAAAAGTGCTCCAAAGGTACATGTGGGTCGATTTAAAGACTTATACAGGTAATTCAGGCATCAACATTTGCTGCACTTCAGGTTAGTTGTTATCATAGAAATGTGTCTGGATGGGCTTTGGACTTGTGTTGATAGCACCAGTTTGACATCATTTTAGGTTGCTTCTGAGTTCATTGAAAATTCACTGATAGGTTCATTTAATCTGCCGCTAACCTCTTTTTGACTTTCATTTTACCTGCTTCATGCCATTTTTATGTTCTAAAAGACTGTATGGAAATATGAATTTCACTTAAAGCAAACAAAAGTCCTGGTTTGAACCACCCTGAAACCTAATATGACAGCCATACTGATAGTGTTGATGGGAGAACATTACTTTATCAACCTGTATTTTTTTTTCAGGGTAAATTTACACTATTACAATGTTAGCTCTACTATTACACTATCCTGTAAAATCCCTACTGTTTTGTACTGTACATTATTACTCTGTCCAGTATGCTGATATCCTCAATCCTTCCCCTTACACCAGTCCTGATCTTTGTATACATACCATTTTGTATAGTATACAGAGATGCAGAGCTGGATTTCCTCCACTGGAACCTGTAGGCAGTCAGCATTTGGCAGCTAAAGTATTCCCCCCCTGCTATAATATTTCACTAAGTACTGGTATAGCAGCAGTGGTGTATTTTGGTTTTGTGCTGCCCTAGGCAAGACTAAAATCGGGCACCCCCTGCATCAAAATTTGTCCCATCCCTTAATGTTTAAGATTCACCCCTTCATCTGTAAACTCCACCCCTTCCTCTTTAGGCTCCACCTCTTCTTATTAGAGCTCTGCCCACTGACAACGATGGAGCGCTATTCCTCCCACTGACACCAATGATGGGGTGCTATTCCTCCCACTGGCACCAAAGATGGGGCACTATTCCTCCCACTGACAACAACGGTGGGGCACTATTCCTCCCACTGACACCAATGATGGTGCTCCATTATTAGTGTCAGTGGGAGGAATAGTGCCCCATCATTGGTGTCAGTGGGAGGAATTGTGACCCCTCATTGGTGTCAGTGGAACCAAAAGTGCCCCCTCATTGGTGTCAGTGGGAGGAAAAGTGCCCCATCATTGGTGTCAGTGGGAGGAATAGTGCCCCATCATTGGTGTCAGTAAGAGGAAAAGTGTAGCCTCATTGGTGTCAGTGACACCAATGATGGGGCACTATTTCTCCCACACTGACACTAATGATGGGTCACTATTCCTCCCACTGACACCAATGATGCTTACATTGCTGACCCCTGCTCCAGCCCGGGCTCCCTCCCTCACCCATCCACAGCAGATCCTGGCCGCACGACATAGACACTGATCAGCTGTCTTCCTTTTCCTCCTCTTCACCAGCTCCAGCTGGTCCCTCACTCGATCTTCTTCAATCTTCACGATGCTGCTCGGTTCCTCCTCTCCAAGCTCCGCCTCCTCGCTGGTGACCGGAAAGGAGGCGGAGCTTGCAGAGGGAGGGTCAGGCTACCATAGGCTATCCAGTGTTGACAGATGAGAGGGGCGGCATGTCACCCCGCCCACTTTGCAATCAAAATCCAGGGGGATGAAGACACCGGACCGGACCCCTCCTCCAGCAATGCCTCATGGACCGGATTGAAGTGGGAAACGGAGTCGCAGACACAGGTAAGACACAGAAGCCCCTTTCCCGCATAAGTGTCCCTGAAAAGTGCCGCCCTAGGCAAATACACCCCTGTATAGCAGCCTGAACATGGGATGTACACCCTATGATGTAGAGTCACCTTTTGAGGTAGTAGGAGCTAGAAGCTGCCTCACCAAATCTGTGTTCATCATCTTGGTGAAATAACTCTTTGTGGACCTTGAGGACTAGTTACACACAATGGCTAATGTGGTGAAAGTCTCTCACTGTCTGAAGACTGGAGGAGTCAAACAACAACTTGATGTGTAAGTATCTGTTACAAGCATACTTCTTTGCTGTGATGCCCCAGATCTCTACATCTTTGAATTCTTGAAGGTATGTTTCAGATGTTTATCATAAAAGTCCCAGTATAACAAAGTCACTGGTGCATCTGAGTCAGGAAGGACCCTTGAATATATGCCTCACACTTTAACAGGCACTGTTGAAGAGGGGCGTACCAGCTTTTACAGGGGTTTAGTGGGAGCAGTTGGGGTGCAAATTCCCAGTAATGGCTTCTGCCATTTGCACTGCCAGTCTTTACATCCCAGTGAATGCTTGTTGTACCTGCATCACTGCTTGGGTCAATGCCTTAAGGACAGAAGGCACCTTGCTCATCATCTCTTCTGAGGC
Organism: Staurois parvus; assembly: GCF_062004578.1. Classification (NCBI taxonomy): domain Eukaryota; kingdom Metazoa; phylum Chordata; class Amphibia; order Anura; family Ranidae; genus Staurois; species Staurois parvus. Next base: position 9,552,576 of record NW_028318095.1, on the reverse strand, counting down.
CCCCTTGTCAGTCAAAAGTGAATGCATAGGGACTGATGTGGTTGGTTGGGTTTAGCAGATGCACAGCCCATCTTATCTCTCTTTAAGTTCCAGATGAGGTCAGAAGTGTTTGCAGGCTGTCTATTATTCTCTGTTTCTTAATGGTGTTGGAAACCTCCCACATTCTTTCACAGCTGAGCCACTTGCTCTATCCAGATCTTGAAATTCTCTTCCTCAAATGGTATGAGGATTTTCCTTGAGTAGAACTGCAGCTTTCTGCACCCATAGTTGACAGGTTCTGATGAGTTCTTCATGAAACTTTCAGTTGGCTTCCCCACATCGATGAAAAAGGAGATGGGAGGATATCCAGGGGATGGTGGAGGGACTGTAGCAACAATACCTGGCCTGGACTCTCTAAGTGACTCTGGTGGATTCAGATAAAATGCCACACATTGATGTCACTTGTCAGATGTATGCTCACACCCTCGAATCACACCAGCATGTCTTTACTCTAAGAGTGTGTAAGTTTTGGAGTTGTCATGATCTACCTTTATGTCCAGTACAAACACAACAGTCAAGTGGTAGTGCTGTAACTGTTTAGTGGATCTGTTCCACCATCCATGTGTTAATGAGAATGTCCATTAATATGCTTGCCTTAAATGGCTAGCCTGCTCTTCACACCACCTGGGTCCATCCTGGATGATCCCCCGCGATCCCCCATGTTTTGAGGGCTACTGGATATATGGGTCCTTTTGCCATTCTTCATTGGTGACACACCCAGGTGCGGGCTGATCATTCGAGCACTCGGGCACTGCCCGAGGGCCCAGGGTCAGTAGGGGGGCCCCATGAAATGCCCCCGGTACCTTTTTATAGGTTTTTTTGGGTGTGCTTTGAGTGTGGGCGAGGACACAGGGGCCGCATGATCCCCTATTGCCCGGGGGCCCCATGAGTTATCAGTACGCCCCTGGACCCACCCCAACTGAACCCAAGTTCACCCACACACCTGCAGTGTAAGGTGGGCATTATTAAAGAACAAAAAATTGCTGGAATATATGGTACAGTATTTTTTTTTAATTTACAATATGGCCTGCATCAGCAGAACCATGTTTACAAAAACAGATGCTCTGGCTAATAAACTTTGGTCCATAATATCTGTATGGACCCTAGAATATATATGTTTGTGAGGTAAGAACCTTAGATTGTAAAGTTCTTGAAGACAGGGACTGGTGTAAATGTACAATGGGAAAAATGTGGAGTAAATTCTTGGCACTATATAAAGACCTAAAAAAAGTTTTCTTTCTGTTTATTTGGGGGTCTGTGTAAAAAAGTTCACTGAACGAATGTGAACACAGAGCCACACAGCTTCAACAAAACTTGTAATTTGGGTAATAGAATTATCTTATATGATTGTAAGCACCATCTAGTTGCCATAATGCCTTTTTTTTCTTTCTTGAGATATTTAAATCAAATACTGCATTATAGCTCTAGATGATGCTTATGATCATAGGAATAATTATATTACACAGATTATGGCAAATTTCCTAGGAGCTGTGTGGATATGCCACATTTTTTTCAGTGAATTTTTAATCCATAGACCCCTTAGTTTTATGGAAAGCATCATAATTCACATATATATTGTGTAAATAAGATTTAAATTATGTACATGGTACTCAGCAGCTATAGCACTTACCATCATTTTTTATGGAAAAACACTGTTTAAATTATGCAGAAATTGAACACAACATTGGCCAAAAACAAGTTTCTCCTATAAATACAAACCATAGCAGTTTTCTGATTATTAGTACCTAGAAGTCTGAACACAACAACAAGATCTTCTTGTGACAGAAACAGTGACAGCAGTTTGGAACTCAAGTGAGCCCTCTTAATGAAATATGCATAAGATGTGTCCAATATTTATAATTTAGTTTGAATTATTCCTATAAGTGCCCTCAAAAATGAAAGTCGGAATAGAACGGATACTGCATTGTGTCACTTCTGCAAGTCTGTCAAAATGGGATCTGATATATGACTAGCAAGTCACAATTGTCAGTCTTTATATTCTTCAGCCACCTGCCACTTACAGATAAAATATGAACAGCTCTGTCCCATCAGCCTCAGGGGGTTGTGTGTTCTCTGACTCACATTCATGAACGCTGAAGCCATCTTGTTTTGTTTAGTTGAATTTTTAACCATTTGTTATTTCTTATTAAATTGTAGGTGGTTTAAGCGAGCACATTGTTACTACTTTAAATTCTGTAATTTTAGATGTTTTAAGTTACGATTAAAAGAAAGAAGAAAAAAAATAATAAAGATTCTCTTTCATGTTTGCTGGATTTATAAACTTATTGTATTACATTAAATATGGACATTTTATACTTATAACTTAAAGTGATTGTTTAAAGCTGAACCAAAAATTAACACTTGCAGTGGACTTCCCATGCTTTAAATGCTTATTTTGGTCTGGAGGGAATAGGAAAAACACTTATACTTACCTTATTCTTCGCTCCCAAAGTCTTCCTTCCAGCTTACTTCCCCTAGAGGTATCTGATGTCATTATGCAAATTGCAGGACCAGCAGTCTTGCATTATAAGTGAAGATGTAGGCAGATGGGGACTGCAGTATATCCTCCAGCCTGAAGGTGGCACTGTGCCATTTCCTCAGGTTTGCAGGAGCCCATTGAGGACCTATTGTCATCTGTTATGGGCTCCAGGCAGCCATAATGGGGAATAGGCAATTCTAATGGATACTAAAATCTGGTGAGATTAGGAGGGCCATCTTGACTCTTGAATAATTCCATAAATAGGAGATTCTGCATAATTTGTTGTGCCGGTAGTGTGGGAGTAAGACAGAGACATCTCTATCTGCTAGACAGAGAGAAAGCAGGAATAGAATTACTAAGAGGGACCTGTCGAGGAGGGAAAGAATAGATTGACCATTACAGGGTATCTGCTCTATCTGATCCCTTGAAGAGTCTTCCACTGGCAGCTGGATATCTGCAAAGACATTTGGGGATCACAGAGTGAACAAATAATATCATAGCCACCTTCAAGAGAAGTACTCCTCTGCCATTCTGTGGTCTTTAAGTGCCTTCTTCTTCCTGAAGAAGTTTATAACCTGCAACATATATAGTGCCATTGGGTGTAAACTTCCTTTGTTCTGTGGTCATTCCATTTCTACAAGATAACCAAAAAAAAGTGTGTTTACTTAGTGGTTTGGCCCTATACACAAGGGCACTGAGAGCCTGCCTACAATCCAAAGCAATGGAAAGCACCAGAGAAGAACTCCAGCTGCCAGAGGAACAAAAAATAAGGTAGGCATAACTCCTTTGTCTGTTCCCCCTAGATATAATTATTAATTTAACTTGTGCTGTGTTGAGGAGTCTACTGCAAAGGTCATTTTTTTCTTTTACCTACAGTTTAGCTTTAAAAATTGTATTCGACCCATAGAAAGAGATATTGTTTTACTTATATTGTTTTATTAACCATGTAGAATCCTCCTAGTTAGCTAGGAGAAGCTATAGCTTTCATTGTTAGATAGAGGCTGAGTAATAGCCTGGGTGTAATAGCCAGGTGGATCAAGTTAGGTCAGAGCTGAGAGGCTCTGGAGACCAGCTCTCTGGGATTTCCCCCTGCTCTAAAACCTTGAAGAAAAATCTAGAAGCAGTGGGTGCAGGTGAAGAGTGGCTGGTCTGTACTCTTAGATGATCCTGGCCAATCTCCAACAGAATACTTGGCAAGGCCAGGACAGCCTTTAAGAGTAATTGAGCCTGCTCAGTAAGAGGACAGTTGGAGGAAAGTTCAGGTGGAGGATGAGAAAGTGAGGCTGTAGAGAAGGAGCCTGGGAGGGGCCCAGATGAAAAGGGGCTCACCTTCAGGCAGGTAGGCTCACCTACACTCTGGTAGGAAACCAGATTAGCGACTACCTGGGACTGTCTTAATTTAAAATGACATGCACTGGATCCCCCGCTCAGGGATTCACTCAGATAGGCTTGATTATGAGAATTTATAGTCTATTGGGTACAAAGAGGCTGGCTAGCTCTCCAAGAATAGGATTTTGCTCTAAAATTTTGTATAATGTTCTAAGAAGTTGTCCTCAGTTTTGCAGTTCCATTCGGCATCCCATACTCCCCCAACCCTATCCCAATTCAAATTCCCTTAATAAAACTTCAAAACAAAGCTCAAGGACTGGTTACTGTCTCCTGGGTGCAAGTTAATGTGAAAAGGGGTTGCCTGGCTGTGCAAGACTATAGGGAGACCCAAAACTTCAGCGACTCCTAAGGGGATAGTGCTACAATCGTATTGGTATATTTTCAATGTAATAAATGTATGATATCTGGTATACACAAAGAGACAGACAGATGAATATCAAGGGCGGGAGGGTCATTCATATTTGCTACACAGCAAGGCAACATGAGATTAATTATACGTGGACAGTGCACACTGTATACAAGATTCGTCTCACAAAATCCCATAGTGGGGACTCCAGCTAACACAGCTGTTAATATCTTTCCCAAATCTCACGCTGTGGCTTCTTCTCCTTCAAGTATAGGATATCATTAGCTTATATCTACAGTGGGAGGTTTTATTAGTGGAAAGTGCTGGCTGCTGATTTTTCTTTCCTACAAAAAGAGAGATGCACCACCGCTGTTACATATGCTGCTGTTCGGTGTCCTGCTGGGCACTGTCAATGCTGCATACTCTCCAAATCATTCTACTTTGCTTCTTCCTGTTGCCAATCATATCCAAGAACAAAGTCCAAGCTTAACCTAAAGCCCAACGGCATTCATAGAAATATATATGTAGTCAGATAGACAATGGTTCTTGCCACATCTCACCTTCACATTTTTGTTACAGCGATTGTACAGGGTAACTAAATAGAGTAAGACTATGTAGTGGAATAATAGCAGCCAACAGCATTTTCACTGAGAGAAAACCCCATTTACCAAGCAAAAAGGTTGAGAGACTTAATTTGGTCTTTATCAAAGCTGACCTCTAGGCAGATTTAAAAGACACAAATTACCTCAGCACTGTAGTCATCATTAAATTTATTTTTTAAATATATGCAGAGTCTGACCTCCTGCAGTCTCTGTACAGCAAAGCTGGAAAGCAAGGGGAAAAAACAAAACAAGTAGACATTAGTTCATGTGCTAACAAGGAGCATGCTGATAGGAGAAGAAAGCAGGGTGACAGAGATATGAGCTTATCACAGTGTTGCTCTTCTTTTCACTGTCCAGTCATAGGCTGAATCAGGTCCATGACAACCTCTGCTCAGAACCACTGAATTGCATGATGATTTCTAGTGGTCGTAAAAAGTACTGCAGAGTAACAGCTTTGGATTGAAGGTTAATAGTGCAGAAAAAAACAGTTTTTTAAAGTAATCTTTTAATGGGCTGTGAATATTTATCTTGATAAATCGCACTGCAATTGCAGTTGCTAAAAGCTACCAGTCTGTGACACATATTCAATATAAATATTTAGCCTGTGGGTACAGCAAAGAACAGACAATTCAATACATCCCCTCCAGCACAAGTTTGGCTTACAAAAACCTTGAATTCCATTAAACTTTCTTAGTAGAGGGTAGTAAAAACAGTATCATAAACTCTATTGAGACATCTGATCATAGCACAAGTTTATCTAAATGTGGTTTGGCAGGTCTGTTCAACCAGACTACAAGCCCATCATAAACTAGTAATGACTATTTTAAAGTATGTATGGGAAACTTTTCAGTTTTCCTGGCCTATGTACAGGAATTACATCAATTAATATCCATTAGCAATAGCCCATTAGACCTGGCTTACTGACATATACTGAAACTAGTTTAGTCTGCAAAAAGCAGAATACACATATGTGGCTGAAAAGCTCAAATTTTTATAACACCACCCATAATTAGGATATCTTTTTAAAATATGCCGACACTACAGTATAATGAAATAACAATAATTTTAAGAATAATCACCCCATTGCATGACATGCATCAAACTAACAGGGAAAATTACTCTTTCTGAGGAATCCAAACCTAAGAAAGGCCTCATATTTAGTGCCTATCAACTCAGGACTTAATTCTGGATAACAATATGCTGGTTGCCTGACAGTAAAATATAGCCATCCAAAAATACTGATATAACTAGAAAAAATACATTAAAATAGCTGCTGATGATGTGTAATAAAACATTTGGCACGCCTTCGTCCCACACCTTAACTGTTGTCATTGGGTGAAAGAAGGGCTCAGTAATGCCATCTAGAAGGTCCACAAAAAGCTGTTGCACCCGCAGCTAGACAGCTCTCCTTTACTATCAAGACAAAGTACATCTGTCAAGAGCATTTTTCCTTGAGGACCAATGACTCTAAAATCTTGGATCAGTTCTATGCTTTGTTGACTGAATTCTGCCGAAATCCCAAGGTACTCAGGACTTTGTTAAATCATTTTCATTTTTTATCTCTCCTATTGTGTTCTCTTTTCTGTTGTAATAATTTTTTCTGTAAATATTTTTCTGCACCATTTTCCTTTTCTTTTGTTAAAATATATTTTAAAATTGTTAAGCCTGTGTCTAATACATGCACCCAGGACTTAAAGAATTCCTGTCTCTTTGAAGAGCAAAAACCATAGTGTAAATCTCTGAAATATCCGTGTCTGCGTAACAATGTGTATTACAATACAAACATTTTAGCTTACCACATACCACATCCAGACTTACAGTGATTATAGTGAATGGTTTCCACTAAACCCATGGCAGTAGCTACCTAAGCTCAGGCATGATCACTCCCATTATGCTGGCACTTACATTTTGGTCCTGCAAGCTGGAAAATCTCTGTGCAGAGTAGTGCTGTTAGCACCATCATCGCACACAGGTGACAGTGGAAGGTTAAGAACACATCCATGTGGCAGAGGCTGGGCTCTACAACTGTCATTGGTCATGTATTTGTGGCAGTGCCATGTGGGTTTACCAAGTGTCTATTACACCTGTTTTGTCCCTTTTCCCCTCGTCATGCTACCTCATCATTACATGGCTTATGTTAAACCCAGTGACATTATCTGTGCTTCTCTATGCAATGCAGGCAGTTGTTGGCTGGTGGGAAGGGCTTTCAAGGTGCTGCACATACTGTTTCAAAAGCATCATAGCACCTTGCCTCAGTACTTCTCTCAAGAGTCCTCAGTCCTGATACAAGCAATTGGATGGTTATTAGAAAAATAAAGCAAATATCAAAATGTCTTAATAGGCGGATGTCAGTTTGGAGGAGTGGAAATTCCTAGGCAGACTACATTTGCATGCAAGCTGCCCTTGATAAAGCCCACATGTGATGCTAAGCCTTCATGATGAATTCAATAAATTAAAAGGGTTGCTCAGGCTGGGAAGGAAAGAACTACATGATGCTGAATGCCCTCCAACAAAGAAATAGGCTAGACTCTGTCTGATTCCTTTCAGAGCACCCTGTGAGAAACTCAGGTAATCAATTTCAGTACAGTAAAGGAACCTGTATAACTGGGTATACCCCAAATTATCTGCTGGATTTATTGGGGTCCTCCTCCTTGCTATCTAGTAATGACCTGTCCTGAACCTGGAACTGAGTAACACCAAAACACCTGGAAATTTTAAATGGGCTTTAGAAAAAACAAAAGTCCTGAAAAGGAAGTTGGGTTGGCAAGCAGAACAAAGAATCTGAGCACAATGTAGTATACTGTTATAGGTAAGTATAGACACCAGCATAGTAAAATTCTGACTTTTCATGGAAATGATCTACAGTTGTGACCAAAATTATTCAACCCCCAATGCTGTAAAGGGGTTTAGGGACTATAGTGTACATTTGGAATTGTATTCAGAATCAAATCCTACAAGGACGTTGTAACTACCCAAATGCAACTAAAATGACATCAATTGTTTATGTAATACAGTAGTAAATGGTTCTTATGTGGTTTCTTCATTGCCACAATTATTCAACCCCTTAAAGACTACCACTCTGAAGAACAGAGGTTCATACAGGTGCTTTCCATCAGGTATTGAAAACACCTGTGGATGTCACCGAGCAGCAATCAAGCATAATAAGCACCAATTAGGCAGCTTTAAAATGACTGTGATACTCAGCTCCTTCTAGACATTTACTGGTGTGGTTACAAACATGGTGAAGGCAAGAGAATGGTCCAGGAAGACAAGAGAAGAGGTGATTTCTCTTCACAGGAAGGGCAATGGCTATAAGAAGATTGCAAAGATGTTAAACATACCAAGAGACACCTTAGGAAGCATCATTCGCAAATTCAAGGCAAAGGGCACTGTTGAAACGCTACCTGGTCGTGGCAGAAAGAAGATGCTGACTTCGACTGCTGTGCGCTACCTGAAGCGTAGAGTGGAGAGAAGTCCCCGTGTGACTGCTGAGGAACTGAGAAAAGATTTGTCAGATGTGGGTACAGAAGTTTCAGCCCAGACAATAAGACGCACACTGCGTAATGAAGGCCTCCGTGCCAGAACTCCCAGGCGTACCCCCTTGCTGTCTCCAAAGAATAAGAAGAGTCGACTGCAGTATGCCAAAAGCCATGTGGACAAACCACAAAAGTTGTGGGATAGTGTTCTGTGGACTGATGAAACAAAATTAGAACTGTTTGGGCCCATGGATCAACGCTATGTTTGGAGGAGGAAGAACAAGGCCTATGATGAAAAGAACACCTTGCCTACTGTGAAGCATGGTGGAGGGTCAATCATGCTTTGGGGCTGTTTTGCTTCTGCAGGTACAGGGAAGCTTCAGCGTGTGCAAGGTACCATGAATTCTCTTCAGTACCAGGAGATATTGGATGGAAACGTGATGCAGTCCGTCACACACCTGAGGCTTGGGAGACGTTGGACCTTTCAACAGGACAATGATCCCAAGCATACCTCCAAGTCCACTAGAGCATGGTTGCAGAGGAAAGGCTGGAACATTTTGGAGTGGCCATCGCAGTCACCAGACTTAAATCCGATTGAGAACCTCTGGTGGGACTTAAAGAAAGCAGTTGCAGTGCGCAAGCCTAAGAATGTGACTGAACTGGAGGCCTTTGCCCATGAAGAATGGGCGAAGATACCCGTAGATCGCTGCAAGACACTTGTGTCAAGCTATGCTTCACGTTTAAAAGCTGTTATAACTGTAAAAGGATGCTGTACTAAGTACTAAGATTGAATGTCACTTGGGGGTTGAATAAAACTGATAATGCTGTGAGCACAGAAAAGACATTTGTGGTTATTTCATTATAACTGTTATGTTATATTTGTCTGACCTACAAGTGCCTCTTTAATGTAAATGTAAGCAAGATGACTGAATGATCAAAAGCAATGTCAAACTGGCCAAAACACTCAATTTCAGTGGGGGTTGAATAATTTTGGTCACAACTGTATCTGGCAATACTGAGCCTTTCCTAAAAAGCTGGCCAGGGTGAAACTAGCTAGTGTCCTGCTCTTGTTTACTTTCAGTGGAGCCTTCTCTCCCCAAATGGGAGATTTGTATTCCACAAACACAGCACACAATCCCTTCCTGGCAAAATGCCTTGACAAACAGTGACAGTGATAACAATAGCACGTGGCCAGCAGGCCTCTAATCACCCAGTAAGATCATTTAGCATTCTCTGGACCCGTAGCTACCCTGGAACAATAGATCTGGAATAACAATTCTGAAATAATAGTCCTGGAACAGCAGCTCTGTCCTTGGCTCTTGCAGTAGCAGCAAACAGTAACAGTGGCCATGTGCATAGATCTCTCACAAACGTTCAGTCCTTACTTCTCCAGGCTCACAGCAGCCCCACTACCCAGATTCTCTCTGTTACACTCACTTGTTCCATGCTCCAGTTCTGGCTTTGGCACAGCAGTCGATCATGGAGCATGTGCCATCTTAGAGGGCTGGCATGCAGGTTGCCCAGCGTATGAGCAAAGTATCCACATACTAGAAGCTAGGCCCCCCTATGTTCTCAGTGACTTCATTAGTGTCCCCCAGAACCTTCCTGTGCAATACCTCTGGTGTTCACAGTGTCGTTCCGCCTAATTGCAGCTCCTGTGTGCCTTCAGCAATTCTCAGTGTTCTCTACATACAGTATTTTTAGCCCATGTCCAGTTCCTGTTTGTCCTTGATCCCTCCAGTCTTGACTGTGACTCAAAGTCTGCTTCTATGACCCTGTGCACTCCAGACAGCTTCCAGTCTTCCTTCACCATCATGTTTCCCTGTGTATTCCAGCCAGCCACTTGTTTTTAGCGCCTGTGCACTATTTGTTTGCCTCTTCTCTGTGCACTTTTCGCTTCTCTCAGTGTCTTTGTGTGTTTCCACTTATCAGCCTGAACTGTGCTATCTGCTGACCTGTGATCTCAGCATTTCAGCACTGCAAAGGACTTCTTGCATGCCTGCACTGCTTCAAGTAGCTGTCTACTTGGGTGAGTCAGAGGGCCGCAACCTAAGAGTCATCTGAAGGAAAAACCCATCTCCACTTTCAAAAACTCTGATGAAGACAAAGCAATTCCGTAGAATCTGTGCACCAGACCTTCTAAGGGCTCTCACCCTTACTGTACTTTTGGGCATGCTGGGCTTTCCCACCAGTGCCAACTAGTATCCTGCCTTGCCAAGACACCTCATAACTCTGTGGAACTTCTCCATGCCCAACACCAGTGCATAGCCCCAGCTTCTTTAACTAGGTTCTGAATAGCCAGATTATTGGTGTCGACTCCTCTCTGTGACACTCTTGCAGTTTTGAACCCTCTTAGCAGCTCTATCCATCAGCAGCAGACATTCTTCCCCAAAGTTATGTTCCGGGGCTCGCAATAGACTCAGTCTCCCAGCTCAGAGTCACTCCATGTGCCTTACCCAGGCTGAGGACCCTCTTCCTTCAACTCTCTATCAGGCCACAGGAAGGAAGGTGGAATGCAACATTCTACTAGGTGACCAAAAGGAACCTGGCTAGCGCTAAATGTGCAAGACCGAAGAGAAGGATACATTTCAGCTTTAACATATCTTCATCATGGGGCAGCGTGCTGAGGAATGTAAATATAAGGAGTACAGGCCTGAAGAAAAACAAAACTGTGATTTAAAATTTTACATAGCCAATATCTAAATAAAAGTGATGTTGAAACAGTGACAGTAAATGGTAATGAGATAGGGAAGTTAATCTACTATTTAAAAAGATAATCCATAAAGTACAGTAATAGCAATCCTGAAGCAGTTAGTGTCCCACTGATATAAATAGTACCATGCCCATATGTCTAGGTGAACGTTTGACTTCTGCTGCTGCTTCATTTTCTATTCAAACAGACAGTAGAGTGGAGATATCACTATTTCTTCTAGCAATTAGTTTTTTCAACTTATTTTAATTTTGCTTTGTGCTGTGAATTGGACATGGGCCAGATGAATTTGAATGATCCCCTGGGATTAGGTTAATAGAAATTTATGAATATTGAAGTCCATCAAGAACAATTTTGTAGTAAGCTAGCCTCTAGCAGACCTAAGATACAACCAAACAACCCTGGAAATTTACAAAGGTCAATAGGGGTTATATACAAATTGGTCATGAAGTTTTTAGATTTTGACAGCCATCAGGTATAAAGAACGTGGTCCAGTGTGCCATGTATTTATTCAAATCAGCTGCATAACATCATCTGTATTTAATGCAACCAGGGAAGAAGGAAAACACTCAGCTGAAGATTAGTTCTAAAGATTGGAGAAAAGAAAGTTTTCCATATAAGTTAATAACTTACTCATTGTGACCAATAAAGTTTTGGTTTAAATGCTGGTCTTAGAAACTGGAGGATGATTGGATGTGCAAAAATAAATCCAACCATCCTCAGTCATCTTTCTTAGCCATTGCTTCCCTAAATACAGATGGACAGTTGTTGCTGATTATGCCTTGAAAGGTCTTCTTTAGACACCTCTAGCTCAATTATTCAGGGTTAAAACCATTATTTTGCCAAAGATACCCCATATACAATAGGGTTGATTTACTAAAACTGGTGAGTGCAAAATCTGGTGCAGCTCTGAAACAGAAACCAATCAGCTTCCAGTTTTTTTTTTTGTTAAAACTCAATTAAACAAGCTGAAGCTAGAAGCTGATTGGCTAATATGCACAGATACACCAGATTGTGCACTCTCCAGTTTTAGGAAATCAACCCTATTAGATGATTGCCAGATACAGCTTTTGCCTACATCAATAGATTTTTATTTAATGCCTTTGGCATCTTTACTTTCTAGGTAGATGAAACAATGATTAGCTACTATTGGCAAGTTTCCCACTTTTGTGGAAAACAGCATTCTTTCCAACATAAGGCATTCATGATATCTGTGGTTTAGTAGCCACAACTGAACAGCTGTGGAAGGCAATGTTCACTGTGTGATATAAACCTTAATTACTTTATTAATGGTCAGTCAATAAAAAAGTCAAGGGGGTGTGGCTTGGAGCTTGAGCCGCATGGCAGCACACTGAGTGAGCTCTAGGGAGAAGTCAGATTTTGAGCCATTTAAGCGGTACACAGCAGGATAATCATGGGCAGGATTGGTAAGCCCACTTTACACAATCACCAACACTGCTCACATTCCGGGTCTTCAGCATGACAGATCCAGGATCTTTTCCAGAATGGAGGCACACAGAGGAGCAGCTCTGCTGGGAGCAATATGGCGCCTATACAGCATGAGGAGGTTCACAGTGAGGAGTCTCTGCCAGCATCTGAGGATAGGGTAAGAGAGGACACTTGCCCCGATCCACCACTCACATATTCTGAGATGACACAGATCATTGCAGATCTGAAGAGATCGTTTACAGCTGCTATAACTGATTTGAAGGAAGATCTATCTCTCTCACAGCAGTAGATAACTATGCAGAAGGCTGGGTCTTACAGGGACAGGGCGATCTCTAGGCTGGAGAAAGTTTCTGAAACACATGCTACACACCTAATTAATGTGAATCGCCATCTAGAAGATCCAGATAACAGAGGGAGACGGCATAGCATTAGAGTCTGAGGCGTCCCTGAATCTCTGTCTGCTGAACAGCTCATGTCAGGCTTACACTCCATCTTCAATAATCTTTTAGAGCAGCCTGTGGATACTGTCATTGATTTTGAGAGAGCACACAGAGCCCTTAGGCCAAGGAGGATGGAGATGGAACCCCTCCCAGAGACATTATTTGCTGTAATGCCAATTTCACATTGAAAGAAGAAATCCTTAAAAAAGTCTGGCAAAATGAGCTCATTACTTTTAACGGTGATGAACTTGCCCTCTTTCAGGATCTCTCCCCTATAACGCTGAAAAATAGAAGAGCATTATGCCCCCTACTGGCTGTTAATCAGGAGAAGAGGTTTCTTTACAGATGGCGGTTTCCTTTTGCCTTACAAGCAACTCTGAATGGCAAACACTATCTGCTCAGATTGCCTGCTGACCTTAGGGGTTTCTGTGACGATCTCCAACTTCTGCACGTGGAACTTCCTGAATGGTATGAGGAATTTTGACTTCCATCAGCAGTGCCTGTCACTGCATGCATGCCTCTGCAAACCCCTTCCAAAGCACAGTTCAGGAAGACCAGGCACCAGAAGCAAGCCAGTCCGGACTCTAGTTTGTCCTCTCTGAAGTCCAAACAGAGCTAGAGAGGATTTTGATGATACCTGACTGTGCTTAGTCAATCCTCTCTTCTCTTTTGAAGACCTTCCGGTCTTTCATGCTTTCATGCAGCTTACCAATGCCGTCTGGCCTCCCTGGATGCCTGTTCATCCTAGCTTCCTGTGTTACTGCCTGATACAGGTAGCCTAATTTTTGGTTGTGTGTTTAATCAGCCAGGTGCAGCTATTTTATATTGCTTATGGCCTGATGGTCAGGCTGCTATCTATAAATGGCCAGCAGGGCCCATATGATCTAATAGTTTTGTGCCCATTGGCTTTTTGTTTGAAATTGTTGCACTTATATAAGAGTTATTTCTACTGATTGCAAGTGACTCTTGGATATATGCTGACCCCTATGATACAGTTCTTGCAAATATCTGAAACATGCATTTAATATTTGTGTTGTTGGCTCTGAGCTCAGACCTCCCTTCATGTTTTCACATCTGTTTAATATAATTTTTGCCATCTCTAGGGTGTATCTTACAATAGGCACTATTTTTTCTTAGTGACTGACGGCTTTGCTTGTGCGATAGCCCCTCCCATTAGCCCCGCAATTTGGCAGAGTACCACTTTGTGTTGCACATTACAACATTTAACATTCCTGCTTACGTCTGCTGATACTTATTTAACCTGCGATACTTTATCCCTACTCCATTTTTCACTTTTATTTGTTTGCAGTATCCTATAGGTTAGCAATAAACAAGATATTTATTTATCTCTGCACGTTTGTTTGGAGCAGGCCCACTCCTGCATTCATTGTGGTTTCTTCTTGTCATCTCTCTTTTCCCTTTTGTTTTCTTTTCTTCTTCTCTTTTCTTTCACCGGTATGGCCTACTCGAATATAGGAAACATGTCCCTGCTTATCTCTCACAATGTCAGGGGCTTAAATGTTCCCGAGAAGCGATCCCAACTGTTACATGAACTTGACAAAGTCAAGCCTTCCATAGTGTTTCTTAGTGTTCATCCTCACCCTTGAACCCTTGATTCGGCTGGTTCAGCAAAATGAGGGGATTTAATGGATTTCGCATTAACAATGAGATTTATGAGGGGGGAGTGGCTTGCAGCTAGAGCTGCATGGCTGCACACTGAGTGAGCTCCAGGGAGAAGTCTGCTTTTGAGCCATTTAAGCGGTACACAGCAGGATGATCATGGGCCAGATTATTAAGCCCACTTCACACAATCACCCACACTGCTGGCACTCCGGGTCTTCAGCACGACAGATCCAGGATCTTTTGCAGAATAGAGGCACACAGAGGAGCATCCCTGCTGGGAACAAGATGGCTCCTATGCAACATGAGGAGGTGCACAGTGAGGAGTCCCTGCCAGCTTCTGAGGACATGGTAAGAGAGGGCACTCGCCCCGATTCCCCACTCACATATTCTGAGATGACACAGATCGCTGCACATCTGAAGAGATCATTTACAGCTGCCATAAATGATTTGAAGGAAGATCTCTCTCCAGCGCACAATCGTTATGCTAGGATTGATTATCTTTTTTTCTCAGAGAGAGACCTCCCTCTGCTGCCTGACGCTAAGATTGGGATTCAATCCTTGTCAGACCATGCCCCAACATCGCTCAGCTTGACTCTCCCCGGCTGGGTAGGTAAGACATATAACTAGAGCTTCCATTCCATTTCACCCATATGGGCTTATGTCCATTTATATCTTTGGACAAGTATTGCTATTCAGGTCTTCACTCAAATTATGTATATGGATCTATTGAGAATCACTCCATTTATCTCTTCATCATGGACACATTTACTCTAATTGTTTTCCTTCTGCTGCTTCCATTTATGATTGTGTTAATTAATTAATTTATTTCTTTGTTTATGAGATATATAGGATATGGTCGCATTTAGTTCTCATTGTGTCCTCCAGCATTACATATAATGGTTTCTCGTGGTCTTTTCTTTCCCTTCCAACTATACATTCTCATAGTGCATGAATTTTCTATCTCCCCACAGGCCTTGTATTATTACCGAGGTGTCGGAACTCTCTAGCGCACGGCGTCATCCCGTGTGACCACATTATTTCCATCCTCTGTTTGTCTCTGTTGGTGGCAGTGAGGTCTCCCCTTTTTTCCTTATTTTGTCATTTTATACCCGCTTATCATACTACAATAAATGTTTAGTGTCTTTTCATTAAATTAAGCCGCTGTTTGTCCTCTGTTGGACCTTCTTGAACTAGGGGTCTCTTTTCCCTTGGTTTTTCCTTCCCTTCATATATAACTAGAGACTTAACCCCGCCTTGCTTACTGATGTGGAAATCCTGATTGACGTCACTACTACTATTAAGCATTATTTTGATGCCAACACGGTGGCAAATACTTTGCCTATCAGAATGTGGGAGGCACACAAATGGGTTGTTCGTGGAGTACTAATTAAGTGGGGTGCTAGGCGGAAACGGGAACAGACTAGGAGAATTCCAGAAATCTCTGCAAACATAGCGAAACACTTCAATCCCAGCATAAAATATCTCTTGCTAATTCCTTGGCAGCTGAACTTCAGAAGGCATGGTTGGAATTACAGGCCAACTTAGACACCAATTACAAGCGTTCCTTATTTTTCAAAAAACGAGTCTATTATGAGGGTGCAAATAAAAGTGGGCATTTCTTGGCCAGGGCCTTGCGAGAGGTTAAGCTAAGTGAAAATATCCATGGAGTAAGGAATTTGAAAGGTATCCTTGAACATGATGCAAAGCGATTGCTTCATTGTTCTATCAATATTACACCAACCTATATTATTTGCCCCCCTCTCACATCACCAAAGACCTTAAAGGTGAGAAACTTGATTTAATTGATGACTTTCTTAGGAAAATAAACTGCCCTCTCTAAATCACTCTGATGTTAATTTGCTAGAAGGCCCCACTGGGGGGTTGGAATGGGCTAATGCTATCAAAAGTTTAAAACCGGGGAAAACCCCAGGTCCAGATGGGTTGACGTCACAATATTACAAATACCTTTAGCTCCCTGCTCTCCACCCCTCTACTCCAGACCTTTAACTCTTTGACAACATCACAGCCAATATCCCCCTGTTTTTCTCTTGCTCATATTACTGTCATCCCCAAAAAGGACAAAGACCCTACTAAATGCACGAACTACAGACCTATTTCCCTACTGAACACATACATAAAATTGCTTGCAAAAATACTGGCTAACTGACTCTGGCCCTATATCTCTGATATCATTGGCCTGGAACAAGTCAGTTTTATGCTGGCTAGGGAAGCGCAGGACAGTATTGTCGAAGCCCTCAACCTGATTTATAGGTTGCGTACTGAGGGCTTCAAAGGCCTTCTCCTCTCTACTGATGCGGAGAAGGCCTTTGATCATGTATCTTGGGATTTCATGTTTACTACGTGTGCGCACATTGGGTTGGCACCTAACATGCTGATTGCTGCTCTGTACCAAAACCCCACGGCTAAGATCATGGTCAATGTTACCCTCTCTGACACAATTACTATTAAGAATGGAATGAAACAGGGCTGTCCTCTGTCTCCTCTTTTGTCCATTCTCACTCTTGAACCCTTCATTCGGCTGGTTCAGCAAAATGAGGCGATTCATGGCTTTCAAATTAACAATAAGACTTATAAAGTTGTGACATACGTGGCTGAACTGCTATTTTTAACATCTCAACCCCACATATCTGTACCTAACCTTATGAGCTTATTTAATCACTACCATTTTCTCTCAAATTTGAAAATAATTTACACTAAATCGGAGGCTTTGAATTTGACCGTAAGCCCTTCTTCCTTAGACCTCATTAAGCAAAATTGCCTTCAAGTGGGTCCCTATAGCCCATAAATATTTAGCCATATGGCTTACTCCAAATCTGGAGGATTTATACACAAAAAACTTTGTCCCCTTATTATGCAAGATTCGGAATGGTCTCAAAACTTGGCATGAAAAAACATTCTCTTGGTTTAGCAGAGCAGCAATAATCCGAATTAATATTCTTCTTTGGATACTGTATTGTATGTATGCTCTCCCTGTTAGGCTCCCTTCCATCTTTTTTAAGCAATTACAAGAGGCTCAGAGGGCCTTTGTGTGGACCAATAAAAAAACGCAGATTCGATTTCAACTAATCACGCTCACTACAGGTTCTGGGGGTTGCCAGACTTTAAAAAGTACTATTACGCTACTCACATTACCAGAATCATAGACTGGAATTGTCATTCCACACATAAACACTGGGTTTCCCTTGAAAACTCCTACTCTTCAGTTCCTTTAAGATTCTCAACATGGCTGTCAACGTCCACCCACTCGAAGCGTTTGTTGGCTCACCCTTAATCGGTGCGACTTTAGATGCATATCATGATCTTGTGAAGGTTGAGGGTTTTGCATGCGCTCCAGGTCCCCTCACCCCCATTGCTGACAACCTTGAGTTTCCCCCTGGGTTGGAGCATGTAGTGATTCTAGTGCAGGGGTCGGGACTGCCTTTGTTGGCAACTCACTGTTTTAAGCAAGGGGGAGTTAGGTCCAAAGGTGAGCTCCAGGAGATTTGTGGTCAGGCTTCTCTCCCATACTGGCCTTATTTTCAAATACACAATTACTTGACGAACCACAGATGGAAGGCAGCCAGACCTCTTACGACCCTAGAAATGCTGTGTCTGAAAGGGAAACCCATTGACAAAACCACTTCTTTGGCCTATTCTTGGCTTCAAAACAATGCCTCTGCCAACCCCGACAATTTTGGGCTAGGTTGGGAATCAGCCTTTCAGGCAGAGTTCTCTGATGACCAGTGGAGAAAAGCTTGCTTCTTTGCTCACAAATGCTCCATTGGCACCAGGACTCAAGAAACCTCTTACAAATTGTTAACCCGTTGGTAGGCTATGCCAGTTAGGTTAAAGAGGTGGTTCCCCCAGACATTAGGCCTATGCTGGCGCTGTGAGTCAGCTGAAGGATCCTTGTTTCATATTTGGAGGCAATGCCCATGGCTCAAACCATTTTGGGAGGATATTCGGGAGCTGATCTACTCTATTATGAGAACTGCATTGTCATTAACACCTGAATGTTGCTTCCTTCATATTTCTGAGTGTTCCCTGAAATCGTACAAGAAATCCTTGGTGCAGCACCTTTTGAATATGACTAAGTCCTTAATTCCCAGGCACTGGAAGACCGCTTATACCCCCTTGATCCAAGACTGGATAAAAGAGGTTAATGTCATTCAGGAATTGGAATGCACACTGGCTATGACTGATGACATGGTAACCAGATTCCACAAATTGTGGTCCTGTTGGTATGCTTGCACTTTTTCAGAAAAGTATAAGGGGCTGATGGGCGAATAGCTCTTTTTCTCTCTGTGTGGGCCATGCAGATGAATTCTTGACACCTCTCCCTGAGATGGTCCTGCCCTTACTATTGTAATTATCATGTTTCTCTACTAGCTTTTCATTTTCTTCTGTTCATACACTCTTTTATATCTGCCTTGACATTTGTACCTGCAAATTGTAAATGTTTTAAAATATGAACGCTTTCTGCAGAATAATGTTGTGATTATGCTACTGAGTTTGCTCTGAATCTAATTTGTATAATTGTGTGCTACATGATACGATATTATGTCATGCCCCCTTGCAGTTCATTTCTGTTCGTATGTTCTGCTTTTTGTCTGAATAAAAGTCAATTGTTTTAAAAAAAAAAAAATTAGACTTACAAAATGGCGGCATACGTGGATGACCTGTTATTTTTCATATCCTAACCCCACATATCCGTGCCTGACCTTTTGAGCTTATTTGACCGCTACCATTTCCTCTCGAATTTGAAAATTAACTACACTAAGTCAGAGGCCTTGAATTTAATTGTCCGCTCTTCCTCCTTAGAACTCATTAAGCAAAATTGCTCTTTCAAGTGGGTCCCACTAGCCCTTAAATATTTAGGCATTTGGCTTACTCCAAATTTGGAGGATTTGTACAAGCAAAACTTTGTCTCCTTATGCAAGATTTGGAATGATCTTAAAATCTGACATGCGAAAACCTTCTCCTGATTTGGCAGAGCAGCGATCATCAAAATTAATATTCTTGGGTCGTATGAGCGGAGGCTGAAGATGATGGTCACACAATAACCTTGCTCTGCTTTACCGCTCTCTCTTCCAGCTCCTCTGAAGCTAATGTTAGCCAACTACAACAGAGGAGAACAAGTAACGGACTCAGTATCTTTTGCAGATCCCTATGGGCAAAATCCGAAATACCCTCCATCACCGGCAAGGCATTTGCGGCCTACACATTTGGATAAGTATGTGTCAAGAGCCGCATCCCTGACCTTGAGTGATCACATCATCCCAGTGGCAGAACTGGTTGATCTATCAGGTCATGAGGTGGAGGTAACACAGCACTCTGCATTATCCCTGTCAGGGCTCCAGGGTATGACCAGAGGTATGTGAACTGACGCAGGGAAACGCAGGCTTCAGATATGTTATAAACAATATAATTTATTAACACTAACAATACATAAACGCAGTGCAATACTAAAACATAACACAGTGCAAACGAACCAAACCACCCACAGATAACAATACATACAATGCAAGCGTCGTCAGGCAGGCCGGGTCAATAACAATCGGGCAGGTAGGAACAGGAGGAGCAGGCAGAGAGTAGTCAGGTCACGAGCCGGGTACAGCAACTAACGGGCAGGTAGGTACAGGGGGTCAGGCAGAGAATGGTCGGGGTCACAAGCCAGGGATCAAACAGGAGAAGTCAGCAGAGGTCCGGATCAGGCAGGGTCGGCATTGAATCAGTCAGACAGGAACAGGAATGCAGGTAACAAGATACAGGGGCCCATGGAAAAACACACACCAAGGCACAGACTGCAGGTCTGGCCATCCCTTAAATACACCTGCGATCAGCCCCAGGTGTTTTGGCTGATTGCAGGGTTGAGTCTCTGATTGCTGAGAGCACCCGCTGGCCAGCCCTGGTACTGCAGCCCACAAGGCAGGTGAGTCCCACCATTACTGGCAAGTCCATTCCTGACAATCCCCCACTTCTCCTGTCCCCTATCTCACAGCAGGCATTCTGGATGATAAGTTGCATGGCCTCCTGCAGAGTTTGTTCCATACCATTTTTGCAGCAGTGGGGAAAATAGAGGGGAGAGAGCATTGGTGGAAGAACATACAGATCACTTAGAAACCAAATTTGATGATCTGGTGCAGTATGTGCATGTACTGGAGGAAGATAATCATACTTTGAAACAACAGATGTCCCAGTTGCAATCTCTAGGAAATTTGGAGAATAGGGAGCTGAGAAAGAATCCCTGTATACGCAGCTTTCCTGAATCAATAGGTGATGCTGATCTGCAAGATTATTTACGAGGTATGTTTACCGCATTGGCCCCGGCGGTTCTGGACATAGATTGGCAAATGGATAGGGCCCAGCACTCTCTTGTCCCAAAACCTCCACTGGGCGCGAAACCAAGAGACATCATTGTCTGATTTCATTGCTATGATAGTAAGGAATCTCTGCTGAATTCTACATGTACCACGGCCTCGGCTGACTTTAGAAGGGAAAAAATTCAAATTTATAGTGATTTGTCCCCTATCATACTGTCTAAGAGATGTACACTTTGTCCACTTACTCTCCACCATCAGAAACATTGCATTTTATACAGATGGGGCTTTCCATTCAGGTTAACCATAACCAAAGATATCACTAAACACACAATCAAAGAAGGAGAGGCGTTTCTGCATAACTTGGGCCTGCCACCTCTCTTGGATGAAGTTTTTGCACTACCCTTACCTAAGCCAAAAGCGGTCAACACTCCTAACAAGATGTGGATCCTGGCAAGATCCAGAAACAAGGCACGCCTTCTGATTCCTCAATGGTCTCCTGCCTCCTGGTTATCTTCTAATATCTGATGACGTCATGCAAATCGCAGCTGCTGCTATCTAAGTCTCAATGTCTATAGACATGTTTTGACAATTTTGATATCCTTTTGGAAGAGAGGAGTGAAGTTACCGCCAGGTTTTCACCCTCCCTATGACCCTCCCTATGTCGTCCCCAAACATCTACAGCTATTGCTGTGGATGATTGGGCAGCCTCGATTGCCCTGGCCTCCTCCATACTTTGGTATCCTACTATGTTTGAAAATCTTTTTTAGATTTGTTTATTCTGTGTATGCTAGTTTTTCTGAGACATACTGGATATGTCTTCCTTATTCTTTGTTTTTTGTGTTATTCTTTGTTAGAACAACATACCGTATTTGTCGGCGTATAAGACGACTGGGCGTATAAGACGACCCCCTACTTTTCCTGTTAAAATGTAGTGTTTGGGCTATACTCGCCGTATAAGACTACCCCTCTTCCAATGCACACCAGTGGGAGGAATAGTGCCCCATCATTGGTATCAGTGGGAGGAATAGTGCCCCATCATTGGTATCAGTGGGAGGAATAGTGCCCATCATTGGTATCAGTGGGAGGAATAGTGCCCCATCATTGGTATCAGTGGGAGGAATAGTGCCCCATCATTGGTATCAGTGGGAGGAATAGTGCCCCATCATTGGTATCAGTGGCAGGAATAGTGCCCCATCATTGGCATTAGTGGCAGGAATAGTGCCCCATCATTAGTATCAGTGGGGGGAATAGTGCCCCATCATTGGTATCAGTGGCAGGAATAGTGCCCCATCATTAGTATCAGTGGGGGGAATAGTGCCCCATCATTGGTATCAGTGGGAGGAATAGTGCCCCATCATTGGTATCAGTGGGAGGAATAGTGCCCCATCATTGGTATCAGTGGGAGGAATAGTGCCCCATCATTGGTATCAGTGGGAGGAATAGTGCCCATCATTGGTATCAGTGGGAGGAATAGTGCCCCATCATTGGTATCAGTGGGAGGAATAGTGCCCCATCATTGGTATCAGTGGGAGGAATAGTGCCCCATCATTGGTATCAGTGGCAGGAATAGTGCCCCATCATTGGCATTAGTGGCAGGAATAGTGCCCCATCATTAGTATCAGTGGGGGGAATAGTGCCCCATCATTGGTATCAGTGGCAGGAATAGTGCCCCATCATTAGTATCAGTGGGGGGAATAGTGCCCCATCATTGGTATCAGTGGCAGGAATAGTGCTCCATCATTGGTATCAGTGGGAGGAATAGTGCCCCATCATTAGTATCAGTGGCAGGAATAGTGCCCCATCATTGGTATCAGTGGCAGGAATAGTGCCCTATCATTGGTATCAGTGGCAGGAATAGTGCCCCATCATTGGTATCAGTGGCAGGAATAGTACCCCATCATTGGTATCAGTGGGGGGAATAGTGCCGCATCATTGGTATCAGTGGCAGGAATAGTGCCCCATCATTGGTATCAGTGGCGGGAATAGTGCCCCATCATTGGTATCAGTGGCAGGAATAGTGCCCCATCATTGGCATCAGTGGCAGGAATAGTGCCCCATCATTAGTGTCAGTGGGGGGAATAGTGCCCCATCATTAGTGTCAGTGGGGGGAATAGTGCCCCATCATTGGTATCAGTGGCAGGAATAGTGCGCCATCATTGGTATCAGTGGGAGGAATAGTGCCCCATCATTAGTATCAGTGGGGGGAATAGTGTCCCAACATTGGTGTCAGTGGGGGGTGGAATAGTGCCCCATCATTGGTGTCAGTGGGGGGTGGAATAGTGCCCCATCATTGGTGTCAGTGGGGGGTGGAATAGTGCCCCATCATTGGTGTCAGTGTGGGGGAGGAATAGTGCCCCATCGTTGGTGTCAGTGGGAGGAATAGTGCCCCATCGTTGGTGTCAGTGGGAGGAATAGTGCTCCATCATTGGTATCAGTGACACCAATGATGGGGCACTATTCCTCCCACTGACACTTGCTGACCCTGTTCTCGTATGGTGCTGCTGCAGCCAGCATATGTGGTTGCAGCACCACCTCTACACTGAACACTTACCTGCTGGTCCTGCACTCGATTTTCGTGGGGCCGCTCGGCTCCGCCCCCTCGCCGGTGATTGGCCGCCTGTGTACCTTACCTGAGCTACAGTTCTGGTGGCCAATCACCGGTGAGAAGGTGGAGCCGAGCAGCCGCACGAACATCCAGTGGCCGAACTGAAGGAGCAGCCGCGCTTCCTGGACCGGATCGTCGTGGGACCGGAGCCAGGTAAGAAACAGCCCCTGCCCACCCCTGTACTTAGTGTCGCTTCCGTTGGAAGGGGGGGGGCAACGGCGGCGGCAGCGCGCCGCCCCCCTAAAAAGTGTCAGTATGCCGTATACCGGAGTATAAGACGACCCCCGACTTTTGAGAAGATTTTCAAGGGGTAAAAAGTCGTCTTATACGCCGGCAAATACGGTAGTTTATTTGTCATATCACCCTGCATACAATTGTTTCAAGTTCAAAACACACCAACATATCTTTATGACTATACTCTTGTAATGTTAAAGGTTTAAATTCAATGAGGAAGAGGTCGATAGCTCTTAGGGAATTCTGTCAGTCTAAAGCTGATATTATTCTTATCCAGGAAACACATTTCAAAAAGAGAAGCTCATTTAACTTTGCTCTTAAGTATTTTCCTATAACATACTCTGCTATGGGTAGCACTGGTAAAGAAGGTGTTGCTATTCTTATCAAGGAAAGTTGTCCTATCTGGGTGTTGTCCTCTGTACTAGACACCCAGAGCAGATTTATACTACTGCAATGTCAATATGGTGATGTCTATATTTCAAATATTAATGTATACGCTCCTAATACTAATCAATTGGTGTTCTTTAGAGATTATATATCCCCACTTTTAGCTTCTTCACACCCCTTCACGATTATTGGTGGTGACTTTAATTTAGCTATATCACACACACAAGATAGGAGATCCCTTCGGGGCCAATTGCCCTCAAAACGTGTTTTGAAACAGTTCACCTCCTTCCGTGAATGGATCAGGGGACATAAGCTGTTTGATATTTGGAGAGTACAACACTCGAATGCTAAACAGTTTTCGTCTTTTCCCCAGTGCAGCACATCTACACCAGATTAGATTACTTTTTGCTTTCAGCCCCCCTACTTAAACACACAGTAGGCTCCTATATTGTCCCCAGCTCCTGGTCAGATCATTCTTTTTTGGCTTTAGATCTATTTGTAGATCGATCAAATTCACATGCATTCCATTAGTGCCTGAATGACACACTCTTAAGTCAAGCGAGTGTCAACACTTCTATTTCGAAAGCATTGCATTCATTTTTTTAACTCAATAATGGATCTGTGCCAGCATCTTCAACTCTGTGGGAAGCTCATAAAGCATTTACTAGGGGTAATTTTATAATGGAAATTTCAGTTCTTAGGAAATCCCTGCTCCATCAGAAAACTGATCTTATGAACCAATTATCACAAGCAGAAAAAAAACTTATCGATTCGCCCTCCCTACCTAAACTTTGTTTAGTGGTACAATTTAAAGGTCAACTTAAGATACTTGAGGCCAGTTCTATAGCGCAGAAAATGTTATGGATGAGACCGAAGTTTTATCAATACGCTAATAAACCTCATAGGATGTTGGTTAATAAACTGAAAACACATTCGGCCACTTCCGCTCCTGAATTTTTGTTTCAAACGGATGACACCCCCACATTTTTCCCTCAACAGATAGCCCAAGTGTTTGGAGACTTTGATCGTAAGCTTTATAATTGTCTATCACCAGACGTACACCCCAGTTTCCATAGAGATTCCTTTGATGCTTTTTTCTCAGCTCTTCACCTCCCTAAGCTTACCGTATTTTTCGCTCCATAGGACGCACTTTTTTCCCCCCAAAAAAGGGGGGAAAATGTCAGTGCGTCTTATGGAGCGAATGTGGAGCGGCCGGTCCGGTATTTCCGCTGCCGCCACCATGTCAGAATACTGGGCCGGCCGCTCAGCTCTTCTCTCCTACAGAACCTTACCTGTTCCTCTGTCCAGCGCTGTAGTCTTCCCACGCCGGCTTCTGTGACAGCCGGGTGCCCACTGCGCATGTGCGAGAAGCGCTGCGCTTTGTCAATGGTCTGGTGACTTCTGGGACACATGACAGGTCCCAGAAAGCACCGGGCCATTCACAAAGCGCAGCGCTTCTCGCGCATGCGCAGTGGGCACCCGGCTGTCACAGAAGCCGGCACGGGAAGTAGCCAGCGTGCCCACGCTAAAGAAAGGACAACTTCAGGTACCCGCTCCCCCTCCCTCCCCAAAGGTCCGCAGTCTCTTGGTCATCCCCTGTACTGTCTGCAGTCTCTGGTCATCCCCTGTACTGTCTGCAGTCTCTGGTCATCCCCTGTACTGTCTGCAGTCTCTGGTCATCCCCTGTACTATGTCCGCAGTCCCTGGCATTTTCCCTGTACTATGTTCGCAGTCTCTGGTCATCTGTACTATGTCTGCAGTCTCTGGTCATTCCCTGTACTGTGTCCGCAGACTCTGGTCATCTCCAGTACTGTGTCCGCAGTCTCTGGTCATCTCCAGTACTGTGTCCGCAGTCTCTGGTCATCTCCTGTACTATGTCCACAGTCTAGTCTCTGGTCATCTCCTGTACTGTGTACGCAGTCGCTGGTAATCTCCTGTACTGTGTCCGCAGTCTCTGGTCATCTCCTGTACTGTGTCCGCAGTCTCTGGTCATCTCCTGTACTGTGTCCGCAGTCTCTGGTCATCTCCTGTACTGTGTCCGCAGTCGCTGGTCATCTCCTGTACTGTGTCCGCAGTCGCTGGTCATCTCCTGTACTGTGTCCGCAGTCGCTGGTCATCTCCTGTACTGTGTCCGCAGTCTCTGGTCATCTCCTGTACTGTGTCCACAGTCTCTTGTCATCTCCTGTACTGTGTCCGCAGTCGCTGGTCATCTCCTGTACTGTGTCCGCAGTCGCTGGTCATCTCCTGTACTGTGTCCACAGTCGCTGGTCATCTCCTGTACTGTTCATCTCTAAAACCTAGGTGCGTCTTATAGTCAGGTGCGTCTTATGGAGCGCAAAATACGGTAAAAAAAAAGATAGATTAATCTTGAATGCTCCCATTACTATGGAGGAGCTATGTGCAGTTGTTAAGGCACTCCCGTTGCACAAGGTGCACAAGGTGCTGGGCCCAGACGAGTTTTCTTACACATATTATAAGCAATTTATCACAGATATAGGCCCTGCCCTGTTGGAATTTTACTCCTCCCTGCTGAGCGGAGAAGAGCCTCATTCGCAGTTCCAACATTCTCATATCACAGTCAATCCCAAACCAGGCAAAAACCTAATGACCCCGGATAACTACAGGCCCATAGCATTATTAAACATGGATTATTACTACGAAACTTTTAGCTAATCGTTTAGCTCCTTTGCTTCCCAAAATCATACTCAATGATCAGATGGGATTTATCTTGGCAAGTGTCAAGGTCCTACCTTTTCCCTGAGGTTATGTTACTCCATGTGCTGGCGTCCATCTTGGATTCTGCTGTGCATGGTGGGAATCTTTTTATGCCTTCAGGTCTCTGAGGTCCATCCCCAGAGGGGCGTGGCTGATGACATATAAGCCTGTGGCCCGCACATGCTCTTTGCACTTGTGTCTTGTGTCTTGGTGTTGCTATTACTCTGTTCTGACTCTCGTGACTCTCCTGGTATCTGATTCGGCTTGTGACTTGACTATTCTTTGTATTCTCCTTTGATCTGACCCTCTGTTGCTGAACCCGGCTCGTGACCTGTGATTCTCGTCTGCTGTCCTGTACTGTTTTGTCCTGTTGTTGTTGACCCCGGCCTGTCTGACTACTCTTTTGTCTCTTCCACCAGCTACATTGGCGGCGGCCATTACCGCAGCTGAGGTGTCTCGGGGGCCGCGACCTGGTTCCTGGCTGCGTCAAGTCCATCCCCACCATCAGGGGCCCTGGTGAAGGGCAGCCTGGGACTTAGACTCCGCGCCCTGAGGGACTTCGGTCTGTGGGTGGTGGTTGTCGTCAGCCAGTGCGTTACATTGTTAGGCCTGCCTGTCCGTTCCTCGGCTCCTGCCCTGACAGCAAGACAGGCAGGAGACAACACTAAGCGTATGATTAATTTGGTTGATATACTCAATGGCTCACGAACACCAGCTCTATTGTTAAGTTTAGATGTTCAGAAGGCATTTGATCAGTTGGGATGGCCCTATATGTTTGAACTATTGCAACATGTGGGAATACAAGGGTCTCTTTTTAAAGCAATTACAACACTGTATTCAAGACCCACAGTACTGGTTAAGCTTCCCTTTGTCACATCTGACACTTTTCCCATGCTCAACGGAACTATTTGTGTTGTGCCTTGAGCTATTGACAGTGGCGATCAGAGCACACCCTGACATAGCGGGAGTGACTGTGAGGGGGAAGGAGTACAAACTCTCACTTTTTGCAGATGACGTTCTATTGACTATTACAAAACCACACTTGTCTTTGCCTACTTTGCATAAACTTTTACAAGCTTTTAGTGACTTTTCTGGCTATAAGATAAACACTTCAAAAATGGAAGCTCTGCCCCTCAATATCCCATCCCAATACCTTTTACTGCTCCAACAAATCTACTCTTACCACTGGTGCATGTCATCTACTAAATATCTTGGCACTCATATAACTCCAACTTATGCTCATTTGTTTGAAGCTAACTCTCCCCCACTGTTTCAGGAAATCTACACTCTCCTAAACCAGTGGGATGCCTATAAGATATCTTTACTGGACAGGGTGATTGTGTTAAAGATGTCAATTTTACCAAAGTTGCTTTACCTTTTTGAGACCCTCCCAGTGGCAATACCACAAGCTCAACTACACACTCTACAGCAAGCATTTCTTAGATTTATTTGGCATGCCAGAAAGCCTTGAATAGCAAGAACGATTCTCATGACATACAAAAACAATGGAGGTCTGGGGGTACCAGATATTATCAAATACTATTTAGCCACTCATTTGAGACAAACACTATCTTGATTCACCCAAGAACCCTAGAATAGATAGTGTCAGGGATCCGGGTATGACAAGAAATGTGTGGGAACACAGGCATAGTCAGGGCTGGAGAGGTGGAATGGTCAGGCAGGCCGTATGGGTCCGTAATGCACCGCCTGGCGGTACCTCTAGCAACCCACGGAATAGGAATCCCCAGAGTGCGGAGTCTAAGTCCCAGTCTGCTTGTTCACCAGGGCCCCAGATGGTGGGGATGGACTTGGAGCAGACAGAGACCAGGTCGCGGCCCATGAGTACACCCACCTGTGGTAGAGGGATCCGCCAGAGGTATATTCTGGAGGAGAGCCTGACGTGAAGAGGCAGATGGGTCAGTGCAGGGCGGATGGATGGATGAGCAGAAGCGTGGTCAGACAGGCCGGGTCGGTAACGGTGGGGATAGCACGGTACAAGGCATCAGGCACAGAATAGTCGGGTCACTCGCCGGGTCAGTAACAGGAGATCAGATCCAATGAGGGTATCCAAAGAGAAGTCAGACAGGCCAGGGATCAGGGCAGGAGAAGTCAGCAGAGGTCAGGATCAAAGCAGGGTCAGCAACAAATCAGATAGGCAGATATGCAGGAACACAGGATACCAGATACAAGGGCTCATGGGAAACAAACACCAAGGCACTGATTGCAGGCCTGGTCCTGCTTAACCCCTTCACGCCTAAGGGTAAAACAAATCTAAATGCCTAAGCACAATTCTGCAACGTTGACGTGTTAGTAAAACCGTACATATCGTCACAACTACTTTGTACATCCAGATGGATTATACCTTGTTTTTTTCAGGACAAATTGGGCTTTCATTTGGTGGTAAATGGTAATGGATAGCTCCTAATGTTTTTTTTATTATTAAAGGAAAACTGGGCCAAAATAGTAAAAAAAATCTTTTTTTTTAATTTAACTGTGTGTTTCTTGTTACGACCATAACCTACCACCAAAGAACAACCCAAAATACATTCTCCAGTTCTTGACGATCGCAGCGATACCATATATGTGTATGTTATTTGTTGTTTGTACCCGTAGTACAGTCCAGAAACAACAGTGCGCATTTTGTTTTGGTCTTTTTTTTATTTATTTTTTTACATAAAACACACTGTCACTGACATTGACATTAACACTAACTGACACTGATACCAATTTTTTTAATCCTGACCTTTGACCCTGACCTTTGCCCTTGACCCTGACCTTTGACCCTGACCTTGACCCAAACACTAAACCTGGTACTGATCTAGATCAAACCTTGATCTAGGTATTTGTCTTTATTTTTTATTTTATTTTTTAATATTTATTTATCTTTTTTTTTTTTTTTACAAACTTTTTTTTTATCTCTCTATGTCAGGAGTTCGAGAGATACAATGTATCTCTCTTCTCCATTCATAGAGAGAGAGAGAAAACAAGGGGGCCGGACTGCACAGTGATTGATCACTGTGATAGCCAATCAGAGGCTATCACAGCGATCACGTGACCCGGAATCGGGAGTCCCGGGTCCCGATCGTTAGAACGGGACCCGGGGCTCTCAGTGACACCGCGGTCTTGGTGCTGGGAGCGCGCCGAGCGGCGCGCTCCCAGCACAAAGACAGGTACGCAAATATGCGGCCCCACGGAAAAAAGCCCAGGTCCGTGAGGCCGCATATTTGTGTTACATCGGCGTCAAGGGGTTAAATAGACCTCCTGCAATCAGCCTCAGGTGATGGCTTGATTGCAGGAGTGAGACCCTGGCTGCTGAAAGCACCCTCTGGTAGGAGCTGGTACTGCAACCCACAGAGCAAGGGAGCCACGCCACCACCAGTGGTGAGTCCATTCCTGACAGGTAGGCAGAAATTGAATTAGGATATATCTATTCGATCCACACATGTTCATTGTTCCTGTCTCCTCCTCCCCCTATGCTTGACTCTATGAAATTCACCCTCAAAATTTGGTTGGCCTGTGTGAAATCCCAACAGTTATTGTCTGTAAGCTCTCCATTGTTGAATGTTTTGTATAATCCGGAGCTCCCATATAGTCTGTCTTACCCACAGATGAGCTTTTGGGCAACCAATGGGCTATTTCAACTCCGTCATCTGATCAATCTGTTTTTGAGAAGGATTTTGTCATTTGAGGATATTATGGCATGGAAACCCACAAATCCTGTATCAGCCAGATATACCTAATTACAGTTCCATCACTTTTCCATGCCTTGAACTCTTCTCTAACACTAGGCCACCCCACAGATTTTGAGAGGATGGCTGCTAAAGGTCCTTCCCAACAACATCTTATTACCTCTTTATATAAACTACTCCCCAAATCTGTTTGACAGGTGCTGGAGGTGTATGGGAGGAGTAGGCACCTTGGCTTACATTTTTTGGTTTTGTCCACAGATTATGGGTTATTGGGCTATGGTTAAGATGGTCTTAGAGCAAATGCTCAATGTTAACCTTCCTCTAGACCCATTACACTACCTTTTTGGGACTACCCTTTAGGCGTATTTCTAAGTGGTCTAAGAGGTTGGTAATACATATTTTGATGGCTGCTAGATGGGTGATATCATGACAATGGAAATCAGTCGATATCCCTACACTAAATCATCTCTTAAGAGCGATCTCTGAAATCAGAGAAATGGAATATCTTACAGCTCTAGTTGGTGATTACTCAGGTCATTTTCAATCTATTTGGGAACCATGGGATCATTCTCCCTTTAGTAGACTTCCTTCCTCCCCCCCATTTCTCCCTCCCCCCTTTTATAGCTCAGGCACCTCCCTGCTTGCTAAGCTTCTGACAAATAATGTAACCCAACAATGTGCGGGTTAATGTCGTTTTGTGCTTATGCATTGTACAGTTTACCATGCTGTCTAATTATTTTACATTCACATTTCTTTTGTTTATGTTCTTCTTTATATTGACTGTGATTTTCTTTTAATGCAACGTTTACACCTAAAGTGTTTTTGTAACTTTGTATTGAATAAATGGGCTTTGGCCTTTAATAAAAATGTACAATAATAAAAATAATATTCTTCTTTGGATACTGCACTGTATGAATGCTCTCCCTATTAGGCTCCCCTCCATTTTAAGCAATTACAACAGGCTTAGAGAGCCTTTTTGTGGGCCAATAAAAAATCACAGATTTGATTTCAACTAATCACGAGCACTAAAAGCTCTGGTGGTATAGGGTTGCCAGACTTTAAAAAGTATTATTATGCTACTCACATTACCAGAATCATAGAATGGAATTGTCATTCCATACATAAACACTTGGTTTCCCTTGAAAGCTCCTTCTCTTCAGCTCCTTTAAGATTTTCACCATAGTTGTCAAAGTCTACCTACTCGGAGCGTCTGATGGCTCATCCCTTAATTGGTGCACCTTTAGATGTGTATCATGATCTTGCGAGGGTTGAGGGTTTTGCTAGTGCTCCAGGCCACCAACCCCTATTACTGATAATCCCGAGTTTCCCCCTGGGTTGGAATGTGGAGTTATTCAGGCGCACGAGTTGGGTCTATCTCTACTGGTGACTCATTGTCTCAAACGAAGGGGAGTTAGGTCCAAAGGAGAGCTTCAGGAGATATGTGGTCAGGTTTCTCTCCCATACTGGACTTATTTTCAAATACATAATTATTGACTAACCACAGACGGAAGGCAACTTTCTCCAGACCTCTTACGACTCTAGAAATGCTATGTTTGAAAGGGAAACCCATTGAACAAACCACCACTTTGGCCCATTCTTGGCTTCAAAACAATCTGTCACCCACAACAATTTTTGGCTAGGTTGGGAATCAGCCTTTCAGGCAGAGTTCTCCGATGACCAATGGAGAAAAACCTGCATTTTTGCTCACAAATGCTCCATCAGCACCAGGACTCAAGAAACGTCCTAAAAATTGTTAAAGCGTTGGTACGCTATGCCAGACAGGTTAAAGAGGTGGTATCCCCAGACGTCAGGCTTGAGGCAGCTGAGGGCTCCTTGTTCCATGTTTGGTGGCAATGTCCACGGCTTAAGCCATTCTGAGATGAAGTTCAAGAGTTGATCTACTCTATTACGGAGACTGCATTGCTCTTAACTTCTGAATGTTGCCTTCTCCATTTTTCTGAGTGGTGAAATTGTACAAGAGATCCTTGGTGCGGCACCTTTTGAATGCGGCTAAGTCTTTAATTCCTAGACATTGGAAGACCACTTATACCCCCTTGATTCAAGACTGAATCAGAGAGGTTAAGGTTATTCAGGAATTGGAACGGACACTGACTATGACCGATGACATGGTTCCCAGGTTTCACAAATTGTGGTCCAGTTGGTATGCCGTCACTTTTTCGGAAAGATATAAAGGGCTGATGGGGAAATAGCTCTTTTTCTCTTTTGGACATGTGGGTCATGCTGGTGAATTCTGGGCATCTCTTGCGGAGATGGATCTGTCCTTACTTATGCTATTTTTTTGCTTTCTTTCCTAGCTTTTCATTTTCCTCTGTTCTTACTTTTCGTTCTGTCAGACTTGATGATTTTACCTGCAAATTGTAAATGTTTTACTATGTGAATGCTTCCTAATGTTTTGATTACACTACTGAGTTTGCTCCAAAACTAATTTGTAAACTGTGTACTACATGATATGATAATATGCTATGCTTTCTTGTAGCTCATTCTTGTTCATATGTTCTTTTTCTTTCTGAATAAAAGCCAATTATTTAAAAAAAAAAGTAAAAATCAAATTAGCTATACAGGATTAATGCCTGATGAGAAGTAAGCATCTTTTTGAAAAGATAACTTCATTTATCAACCAACCTACCAGGAACTGAATTATAGGTAAATGATTAGTATTAACAATTTCATCGATGCTGGTCATAGATTACTCGACCCAACCACATCTAGTTATTTAGTACAGCAGTCCAAAGTTTTACCTTAGAAAAAGGTACATATTCTATTTCATTTGTAATGGATAGGTTTATGGCCAAAATGTCATTATAGCTAAAACTAAAACCTCTCTCGCATTGTGGGGTGCATACCCATTGTAAGAGAAGAGTTTTAGTTTTACCATAGTTAGGCTTTAACTATATGCTGATGAGGGAGATTTACTAAAATTGGTGCAGCTCTGCAGAGAAATCAATCAGCTTCCAAATTTTATTTTTAAAGCTTAATTGAACAAGCTGAAGTTAGAAGTTGGTTACCATGCACACCTGCACCAGATTCTGAGTGCTCCAGTTTCAGTAAATCTCCCCCCAAGTATCAATGCCTTAGGCCAAGAAGAAGCTACCTATACTTATTAGATCACTGTGGTCATAGTACATAGTATTATTGTACTATTTATATTACACAAGGTCTCTGTAGTGGTATTTCATAAACAAGATCCCCTATTGTAGCCATTCCTGCAGCTAAGTGCACCAGACAAAAGAAGTTAATACACAGGAGGCTCAATTCACTATAACAGGTGTGTTATTTTGCATTACAATAGTTATTTTCGGGCAACTATTATTCTGCATGCCCCTTGGTCCCCATTGCTAAAAAGAATGGTCATTATGGCACAATACATTTATTTGAGCCCAGTGAACTGAGCCTATAGCTCAAAAAGTATAGTAGTTTGTTAACCCTTTCAATTGTTATAAAGTTCACATGCATTTTTGTTTTCCCTATTTCATCACACTTCAGTGAATAAAATACTCTGTACATGCACAATGCCCATTGCTTACAAATGCATCAAGTACACTGGGGACTTAAGTCACCCTGAAGTACTTAGAAGCAGTTTTTGCATGTGTTTTTTTAGTTTACTTTCATGAAAAGTATGCTTTCACCTTTATTTATATTTGTGAACGTTTTAATGTATATAAGAACAGTAATGGTAGGCACTGTGCCCTTTACATTGATCTCCACTTCCCATGTCAGGAACCTCACTCATCTTCTACATTCATGTCATAGATAAATATTACCATTGGCGATGAGTGAATCGTTGTTGATTTGCTCCACTGGAGATAATTCATGTCAAGACCCACAATCTATTTCACTGAGCAAAGCAAGTATACTCAGCAATAGGAGTTTGTCTAACTTCTAGAGATGGTGTGGTGCATAGCCTTGTAAGTATGTTGCGGCTTAAGATGTAATTGCCCTTATATTTACTATACTAAAACATGCCACATCAGTCATTAGAGCAGTCTTCTGACTTCTATCACTGTTCAGCAGAGCACTGGTTAAAGCTTGTAGGAGGAGTGTTGATCAAATGCACTCTCCGAAGAAAAAAAAAACCTCTCTAGCAGGGGTGGACTGACCATATGGAAACTTGGGCACTGCCCAAGGGCCTGGGGTCAGTAGGGGACCCCATGAGATGCCCCTGGTACCTTTTTCATAGGTTTTTTTGAGTTTGGGCAAGGACACAGGGGCCCTATGATCCCCTATTGCCCGGGGGCCCCATGAGTTGTCAGTTCACCCCTGCTCTCTAGCAATACACACCAAGTTGAGCATGTGCAGAGTGACTCTACATGATATGTCTTATCAGGAGATACGAGGGAGACACTGAAAGAAGGGAAGGATCAGAGAAGTCAGGATAAAACAGCATTTTTACATAATGCAGAGGATTAACCCCTTTGGTTCCACAGTGAGTATAACAAGCATGCTTTACTGCATATACAGACTGGTTTTATTGTTGTGGGTTTAATAACACTTTAAGCTAGATGTGAGTCAGGTAAGTGTTGGGATCCCTTCCCACTATCATTCTGAGCTGAACATTTCTTATTTGAAGTGTAGGTTAGAAGCAGGAGGCATGTCCTTATTTTGCTCCTGATTTAATATCAAGTGTTATTAAGCAGTGAGAACCATCTTCACTACCTACCTAAACTACTATTTCCTCTTGACATCATTGAAACTTGGGGTCTGCCTTCATATTAGGGATGCACCGATATCATTTTTTGATTGGTGAGTATGAGTACTGATACTTTTGGTCCAGTACTCACCGATACCGAGTACCCTTACATTGCGATTCGATTTGCATCTATACAAAATGTATGGACGCAAATTTCACTGCAAAGAATAGCATGCAATTCGAAATTGCATGCAGTTTCCCCACTGCTCCTGTGTGAACCCAGGCTTAACATTTTTGCTGGACAGCTTGTAGTATTAAATGTAAGATTAAAGAAGGGATTTACACCAATCAGCATAGCTTTATGACCACTGAAAGGTTAAGTGAATAACATTGATTATCTTGTTACAACGGCATCTGAAAGTGAGTGGGATATATTAGCCAGCAAGTAAACATGTCCATGAAGTTGATGTTGTGAAAGCAGAAAAATGGGCAGTACAGTTTGTTGTGTTTGGGGCTGCGTATCCCATGATGACCTGTATTCCCAGGCAAAGGTGCCTACAATGGGCACAGGAGAATCAAAACTGGACCACAGAGCAATGGACAGAGATGGCCTGATCTTATGAATCATGTTTCCTTTTACATCATGTGGATAGCTGACTGCATGTGCGTTGCTTACATGAGGAAGAGCTGGCAGCAGGATACAGTATAGGAAGAAGGCCAGCCTTTAGAGGCAGCGTGATGCTTTGGTCAGTGTTCTTCTAGGAAACATTGGGTCCTACCATTCATGTGGTTGTTACTTGACATGTACCACCTATATAAACATTGTTGCTGACCAAGTACAACCCTCTCATTGAAATGGTACTCCTGATGGTAGAGGCCTTTTTCAGTAGGATAATGTACACTTCCACATGGCAAAAATGGTTCAGAAATGGTTTGAGCAACACAACAACAAGTTTGAGGTGTTGACTTGACCTCCAGATCTCAGTCCAATCAAGCATTTGTGGGATGTGCTGGAATAACAAGGGCAATCCATGGATGTCTCACCTCCAAACCCAAAGGAATTACAGCTCACTTTCAAAGGTCTAGTGGCATCCATTCTTTGACTGGTCAGGGCATTTGGCAGCAAAAAAGAGGGACCTACTCAATATTAGGTTGGTGGTCATACAGTTACAGCTAATCTGTGTATATTCTGAACTCTGTCTTTATGGGTATAAACCACATTGGCTGAACCTCATTGAGTTGTCAGCGTGCAATATTTTTTTGTAATAGTGACCCTTTAAGTGTCAGTGTGTTTTGGGCTTCTTGAGTGCTTGCCTCCTGGGATTTGTGATATGTATCATAAAAGGTGAAAAAAGGTAACATTCATGTTTTTATAAAGTGTGTTATGATCTAGTATAAAATTTTATCTGAGAAAAAAACTAACAAATGTGGCTGAGACAGGAAAAAAAATGATTGTGACTGTGCAGAGACTCCCTTGTAGTTTCCCGGACCTTTCCCTGATGTTTCCATCTTGTCGCTTGCTGGTTTCCCAGTCTGGTGAACTCTTGTAGAGTTCATGGTGTAGGCGGGCCATGGTTGCCATAGAAACAAGAATTTGAACCAATAAGCCCATACTGGTTTTCTCTCCACTTGCAGAAAAAGCAGAGCAGAAGAATCATCTGGCTGTAAGTGAACTAAGTTGTAGAGACAGCTGTGTGAAACAGGACATTTAATTCTACGGGAGTAGATCGCCTCAAAGAAAATTAAAGCTGGGAATTCTGTTGTGTTATATGGTTTGTAATATATTTATTAATCCTGTTTATCTAGGAAAATTCAGTTACCTTCACCATTGTAAGAATTATTCCTTGTAAAAGTGGAATAGAACAGTGTTGAGGGAGCTGCTGCTTTTCAACATTGCAGAGAACATTTCTCTACTAGTCTTGTTCATACTTTGATCAGTGAGTCAAGGTAGGGGTGTCAAACTCAATTTCATTGAGGGCTGCATCAGTATTATGGATGCAATCAAAGGGCCGGTTGTATCTGTTTAGACTGTATAAATGTATCTACGCTCTATCACATTAAATAATTGACTCTGAATTCAATTATTGCTGGTTGTAGTAGAAACGTAAGCAATTACTAGCTCTAAAAGTCTGTGCAGAATAATGGCAAGCAGATATTCAAGTGTCCAACTATTGTACAATTTATTGAACAATTAGTTATGGTACAGGGGTGTGGAAGTGTTTGAAAAAACTACTTGTCCAGGGACTAAATTGGTGCCCCAATCTACTTTTCCCTCATGACAATCTACTTGTCCATAAATAAATTTGAACCAAAACCGTATTTAAATCTGATGTCTGGGGCTTTTAAAAGCAAAAGGGGCTTTACGGTGACTTAAACATGTAATAATTTTAACATTACGCTTTTTATCTCCTCCTCCCCTCCCTGTCTGTCTCCAGCACCGCACCTGGAGACCTTGCAGTGTAATGAGCACCGATTGGGTGCTTGTCAGGAAAGG
This sequence comes from Staurois parvus, assembly GCF_062004578.1. NCBI lineage: Eukaryota > Metazoa > Chordata > Amphibia > Anura > Ranidae > Staurois > Staurois parvus. The sequence goes on along the minus strand of NW_028318095.1, from coordinate 9,514,928 downwards.
GGAGTGTCGGTTTTATCCTGTATACCTTTCACTGCCAGAGCCGTTTCTGTGTTTTTTGCACAAGTTTAAAAAATAATTTTAGACCTGAAGATTACATAAAACCCCCAAACATGATATATTTTCTGAAAGCAGATACACTAGGGAATAAAATAGTGGTAGATCCAATTTTTTTCTGTCACATGATATTACCACAAAATTTCAGTAAAAAATACAAGTGAGTTAATTTTAGGGCACAAAAAAACAGCTGTAAATTACCCTATTTTTTTGTAAAATATAAAAGTTGAGGTTGCACCGAGTAAATAGATATCCAACATGTCAAACCTTAAATTTGCGTACACTCGTGAAATGGCAAGAAACTTCAGTACCCTATATTTTCTATAGGTGACAATTTTAAAGCCCCTTATAGGTCATCAGTATAGTGTATGGAGGAGGTCTGGTGCTAGAATTATTGCTCTCATCCCAATATGCGCGGAGATATGTAACATGCGTATCACAAACAATGTTTTCATGCATAGGCACCCCAGCGTGTGCTTTTATGTTTGTACATGTGTATATGTGGGGGTGCCTTAATTTTTTTGGGGGGGATGTTATGTGCTTGGGTGTGATGATTTTTGGTGACAGGTTCTCTTTACTGAGACATCCACGGTCTAAAAGACCCTGGATGCCTCCACTGAATGCAATGCAGTGCACATCGCACATCAGAGCTACCCCTGCAGCAGTTGCTTGGTTTGATGAGTCCTCTGTTCTCTGCCATGATTCTGTAACTGATTCTTCCCCTCTGACAAACCTGGATATATCTTAGCGTGCTGGAAAGACCTATGTTAACTAAGACATTAATTTAATACTACAACAATATTAGCACACAGGAAATAGGCCAAAAGCTGCTTGATGGAGAATAAAGTTAATGTATTATTTCAGGGTAAGCATACACTGCACCGAGCAAAAACAGGGCCATAAATGAATTAGATTAACTGACAGGAAGATTAGCCTCAACTATGCCAATTGACTTAAACTGCAAAACGACTAAACCCCATTAAACTAGTATACACGGCATTGATAAGAACAGTGTCAACCATGAAAGCATGAGTTGCACAAAAAATTCTTCCTGTGATTCTTGGCAATAGCTAATCAAAAAGTGTTCCCAAATGCAGTCTATGTATACATCCCTAAGAGTGGGTGGGCAAATACGGTCTTGAGAGGGGTACCTCTGATGATGGTTGTAAAGTCCCTTGCACCTGATTAACAAAGTTGAGCCCACAAACATTGGGTCCTCTCTGTACGGTGGTGCACCTGTTACTGTCTCTTTGAAATGTATTCAACAGAAAACTGTTGGGCTGCTAAGTAATGGGCAGTCTCTATGGGTATTAAACTGTGGGCAGTGATTTGATAAACACAGCTAGATCTGCTCGCCACTCCAAGTACATGATGAATTTGGTCCAGAACACTTGGCGACCACTTGTCCCCAGGAACTCGATCTAATTAGCAAAGGCACAGTCTCTCAGCTCTTTGATTCTCACTGGCTCAGTCTCTTTCCTCTATTGCAGGCACAGGCATCCCAGCAATGAGTCTTTCTAGCTCCGGTCCCAGCAGTCAGAAATACAGTCCTCATATGGGTTCTCTCTCTATGTAAGAGTGCAGACTCAAACAGCATTCCCCACACTGCACTGCCCAGACTTTTGCATATTTGCCCAGCAAAAACCTGGGTCCTTTCCTCCTCTCCTTCAAGGTATCCTAGCAGTTAAAGTTTGCACCTTGTCCACTCCATGGTACAACACTTCCCCCCGGGACTGCATGTCCCATCATCCACTGCTACCCCTTCATCCAGGAGGGAGGGAAGGAAGGAGTGACTGTACTTATGAGTCTTATTTCACCTCTCAGACTTTCCCACTTTGGACAGGAAGGAGTGGGCAAGTGGGGAAGATCACAGACACAGCCCACAGCTTCGTCGTTCTGCCCTTGTGTAGTAGCTGGAGGAAGAGAAAGAAATGGGTGCTCCTCTTGCCAGCTAGAAAATATTGAGGATGGTGAAACTGACAGTGACCAGTAAGTTATAGCACACTTCTTCTAATGAGGAAAGGTATAGATTATGGGTTTACTATAACTTTAATTAACATTGTTGAGTATTTGTGCGTGTTTTTTTCTCAAAGATTTTGCTGCGTGTCCTGAAAATTAATATGTAAGTACCAATAAAAAAGTATCACAGATAGTACTCCGTTTTTGTTTTTTTTTGGTTTTAAGGTTAAAATACAAACTAAATATGTCACCATCACACCCTTACAATGTAAAAAAAATGCAATTTATTACAGCATCAAAAAAATAACAAAGTCCATTTTAGTGCAGATAGGAACAATGAAAACACACAAATGTAGCTTTTACCAGAGCTATTGCTAAAGTAGACCCATCTCATTTCTCCGTTGCATAGATCAATTTCAGCACTGTACAGCAGGCCTCACACAAAAGGTGCTCGCTTTGTTCTCAAACCTGAAAACGTTTTCTATTCCTTGTCAGGGAATATCTCAGTTTGCCTAGGGGAGCATTGCTGACATAAATATATTCTCCTCAGGCTGGAGGATCGATGATTTAGCATAAATGGTTAGGCAGGTTGGATTTATCTCACACCACAAGAAAATGGTGTCTGCTCCTCAAAGAACCTCGGGCTCAACTGCAAAAAACTCTTTGAAATAGCCATTATCTTAAATTCTCCTGACTGAATGCTAATTCTTCAATAACAAGGGAGCATATTCAGCTGTTTCTGCCCCTCTCCCTCCCTCTTGCTGCTGCTCCCCCTAGCTCTAGTCACTGCTGTCAAAAAAGGACCTACTGATCAGTGTTTTTAAACTCTGTTTTGTGGGCTGATTCAGTATCCAAAGTGTCATTACTTTTTGTTTAATTTATCTGTAGATCAAAGGTATGAGCTTTAAATGCATATGATGTCAGTTAAATCAACCTTACAGGAAAAAATATATATTTATACAGTACATATTTTTAATTTTTTTTTTTATTCAATACATTTGTATTTGTTATATTTAAACCTTTGGAAATGTAGTTTAATTCTAAACAGTATTATAAAATAAAATGTATACTTTTTATGTACAGTAATATATTTCTTTAAAAAAAAAACTAAGAGTAGTTAAAATACAAAACATGGCTTTTAAGAAGGCATTGTGTGTCTTGAAAACAAAAAGAAAAATAAAAAAACCCTCAAAATATATATTTCCTTTTTCTATGTATTAACAAAGGCCCTTGTTAATATGTAAAATTGGTCCGGTCTAAAAAAAGTTTACTGAGAAGCTAGATTTATACCTTGTTATGTAGCCGTGATTTGTGATGAAAGCCACGTCTACAAGCTGAAGAGTCAGAGAGCCAATCTTCTCTTGTTTGACTTCATCCTTTCTATAAAAATTTTGTAGCATTTCTCAAGAGTGTACTACCTATTAACTGCTTCTGATTTGCTACTGCAGACTGTCAATCAAAAGTCAACAATTGTACAATTCACATTGGGCACGATCATATAAACTGAAGAGATTGTAATAAAGGCAACATCAGAACCTGGATCACCTGCTGGTGGCACTGTGATTCTCTGGGTGGAGGGTTGTAATTCTCGTGTCCACCAACGGATGTCTCCCAGCAGCCAGCAGACCCCAGTAATCAGTTTCCACTTGATGCTGGCCATATTTGATGTGGGCAAGACAGGAAAAATTCCCTGATTGCTGCAAGTTCATTTCTCTCGATGCTAATATGATCATTATACATACCATAATGGATTTTCAGCTTGTCTGAAGGAAATGTATCTACCAAAGGCTTGTTTTACTCTTTTAAAGGCAAATTTGTCTTTATTATTTTTCACTTAAATTTAACAGAAGAAATGAGCATGAGAAATAATAATAGCATGTACAAGTAAATAGACAGAAAAACATCACAGGCGTGGCTATGATCCATGTGGATGGATGAAAATGATTCTATACAACAGGAAAGGATCAATAACCCATATTACAGAGATATGACAAAACATAGTTTCAGGGAGGGTATCCCCGGGCAAGATGTATGTAACAAAATGAGAGAACTCTGTTTAACCAAGAAAAAAGCATAACAAGAAGAAAGAAAAGAGAGGCCAGCGGTAAAGATAGTGAAGGAGGAAAAGAGAGAGGGTTGGGAGATGGAAGCGGCAAAAAGCAGAATCAAGGTGCCCCCCCACCTGTATCCCACCAGAGTGACCCTGCCGCCCGCACCCTTGCGCGGACTACAGGGACCAACCGGCGAACATGCCAAAATGAAAATGAATCGGGAGAGCAAGGCTCAACTCCATAGGGCACGACAGGGGAACACATATCTCGGAAAGTCGAAGAGGAGGAGAAATGGAGCCAGACCGACCACAGGTATCATTGGCTAATGCCAGCATTTCCTCCCTACGCATGGTATCATTAAGCACAGAAAACCCACATTGGAAGGGATGGGGGAGTGGCCATTTCCAAAAGAGGGATATCAGTTGGTGGGCCGCAGATAGGGAGAAAGACAACAGACTTTTCTTCTGATCTACCACTGAGCCCAGTAATATAGAGAGGAGAGAAATTTCCGGCGAAGGGGCCAAGGTGTCACGATATAAGGTCAGGTTCAGAGACCAGTTGCTATAGCAGTAAAAGGCTTACCTGAAACCAGCAGTATAGGTACACCAGCGGATCCCCCTGGGAATGACGCAGGCTCAGCTGAGGTGCGGGGTCTAAGTATTAACCGGTATTCACCAGAGCTCCTAATGGTGGAGATGGATTGGGCTGCGTGTTAATACCAGGTCGCAGATCTCAGGATCACCCCACCAGGGAATGAGCAGACTGGGAACCAATAGCGGATCAACAGGTTAGGGATCAGACGAAAGCAGAGTCAGTCACAAGCCAAGGGTTGGTCACAAATGGTAGCAGATCAATCGTAGTATGTTAGGATGAGACGAAATCGTGGTCAGGAACAAGCCAAAGGTCAGTAGCGGAGGTGTAGACAGCAGCAGGAACAGTAGAGGGATATTGGCTGGAAAGGCACAATAATCTGGCAAGGAGGAAGTGCATGGACATGGCTTTTATAAGGAAGTTCATGGGAGGAGCAAGGAGTTCAAGGTTCAAGAGTAATCAAGGCACAAGGCAGGATTATCCAAGAATTGTCAAGGGAGCTGTCCAGCATTCCAGATAGCTCAGTGAGAAGAGACATTGCCTCCCACTGCAGAAGGACTCACCATAGATTCTGTCATATACAGCAAAGACCTTTTGCCAGAAGGGTTTTATTTGATCACAATCCCACCAAATATGAAGCTGTGTACCAACAGCTCTATGACAGCACCAGCAGAGATTAGGTGTAGAAGGAAACATTTTGTGCAGGGAGAGGGGGTCCCTGTACCATCTAGAAAGAGGCTTAAAGTTCTTTTCTTGTGAATAGCAAGAAATAGATGATTTATGAGTGAAGTGGAACAACGTGGACTAATCCTCAACCGATATGTCTTTACCTAGGTCTCGAGCCCATGCCTTGGTGTAGGGAGGGAGTTCACAATGAAGAGCATTGTGTAGCACTCTATAGAGGGAAGCTAGGACATGTCTCTGTGGAACGGAGTAAAGCCGTTCAATCTCAGAGAGTGGACTATGAGTGTAGGAGGAAGAGTATAAGTGCTTGCAAAATGAGGATAGATGTAAAGTAGTCAACCAATCCCTAGGCCCACCCTGAAGGAGCGGAAGACTCAATTGGAGCTACAAGCCAGGAGGCGCATATAAAGGATCCAATAGTAGAAGTGCCCAACCCTTGAGGAAGCGCGGGCAATAAAATAGGGGTGATAAGGGAGAGGGATAAAACCGAAGATAAAACAGCAACTATGCCCTGTTTATACCACAACCGCATTACAGCTAAAGTCAATGGGGACAGGCCGGGAAAATGCCGATTGTCCTGGTTATTCCCCCATGGTAATGCCTGAAGATCAACCCGAGAAAGATCTTGTTCTATCATACAAGAGGTGTGACAGAAGCGTAGGCAGGACAGAACACACAAAGAAGATGGTAAACACACAAAGCTTTAATGAACTATGGAAGGCACTTAACCAGGGTAGGAAGGTAGCGTCTAGGTATCAAAAAAGGGGAAGAGAGGGGAGGAGCCCAAAATATTTGTAATCCGGCCCACGATAGGGTAGAGTTGGTCCGAGCACTCAGGGGGGCAGTTCAGGTAGCTACGATACTCCAGACACGCAATAGGCAGTCCGAGCAAGTATTAATCCCGGCACACAATAGGGCAGTTCAGGCAGCACTGATCCGGGCACTCAATGGGACAGTTCAGGTAGCAGTAATCTGGGCACACAATAGGGGCAGTTCAGGCAAGGGTAATCTGGGCACACAATAGGGGCAGCTCAGGCAAGGGTAATCTGGGCACTCACGGTAGGCGGCTTGCAGACACTCAGCAGCAGGCGGCTTCAGGGACACTCAATCAGCAGACAGGGGGTAGCTTTCCAGGGACAAAACGGTCAGCAGACAGAGATCCTTGCGGGGCTTAGCTTTCCAGGGACAAAGCGGTCAGCAGACAGGGACAACTTTCCAGGGACAAAGTGGTCAGCAGATAGGGACAGCTTTCCAGGGACAAAACCGTCAGCAGACAGAGATCCTCACGGGGCTCAACTTTCCAGGGACAATAGCAGGCTCACGGGGACTCAGCGGGCTCTTGGCTGTGGGGTCTGACCTCAGCTCAGACCTCACACAGCTTTCCAGGGACAACAGCAGGCTCACGGGGACTCAGTGGGGTCTTGGCTGTGGGGTCTGACCTCAACTCAGACCTCACACAGCTTTCCAGGGACAACAGCAGGCTCACAGGGATTCAGCGGGGTCTTGGCTGTGGGGTCTGACCTCAGCTCAGACCTCACACTGCTTTCCAGGGACAAAGCGGTCAGCAGACAGGGATCCTCACGGGTTCAGCTTTCCAGTGACAACAGCAGGCTCACGGGGACTCAGCGGGGTCTTGGCTGTGGGGTCTGACCTCAGCTCAGACCTCCCAACAGCTGTTCTCTCTCTCTCTCTCTCTCTCTCTCTCTCTCTCTCTCTCTCTCGTGCAGGGGACCAACACAGCGGTCAGCTTGTCAGGGACACAGCAGGCTTGCAGGAACTCGGCAGGGTCTTGGCTGTGGGGTCTGGCCTCAGCTCAGACCTCCCAACAGTTGTTCTCTCTCTCTTGCAGGGGACCAACAGAGGGGTCAGCTTGTCAGGGACACAGCAGGCTTGCAGGGACTTGGCAGGGTCTTGGCTGTGGGGTCTGGCCTCAGCTCAGACCCTGCACAGCACCCTGTCCCGAGCAGGGGATGAACACCAGGCTGGGTCCCACGCCGGCCTTCTTAAACCAGCGCAGGACTCTTCCCGGTTGCCCCAACAAGGCCGGCCCAGTGTCGGGTTGCCTGGGGTAACGAGGCACGCCCCCCTCACTCAGGCTGCGCTCAGGGAGCGCTGCCTTTGTCTCCGGCAGGCGCAGAGCACAGGAAGCCTCGTGCACGCGCTGTGCCCACTGGGGGGTGCACAGAGACAGGTCGGCGGCACTGCGCTGGGGTCTCCTGGTGGTGGGTCGCAACTCTTCCGGTGATATTGCCGGGAGAGGTGTGATCCTCGCCACAGGGGCCACTTTCTCTCATCCTGCACAGCCTGTCTTCAAAGGCTGCGGCAGGAGGAGAGGACTCGGCAAGGGGGGAGGGAGGGGTGAGGTGACAACAGAGGGTGAGGTGACAACAGGCCTGGGACAGCAGGCACAGGGGGGTGGGGGAGGCACGGGCACTCTGTGACAAGAGGCTTTATGGAAGGGTCTGTGAAACCTATCAAGCATCCGGGCTAGTAACATGGCTCTGTAATATAGCTCAAATCTGGTAAGCCCACTCCGCCTCCAAGTTTTGGGTAAGTAAGTAACCTATATTTTAACCTTGAGAAACCACGGTGCCAAATAAATCTAATCAAAAGGGAGCGTAGAGACAGGAAGAAACTCCTAGGGACAGTGATCGGTACAGTCTGAAAAATGTATAGTAACTTAGGTAAGATATCCATCTTGAGGGTGTTGATGCAGCCGAACCAGGGCAGCGCTGAAGCGCCCCACAAAGCCAGATCTTTTTGGATACGTGAAAGTAAGGGTAAGTAATTAAGGGAATATAGAGCATTAAGATCGGCAGAAATCATGACCCCCCAGGTACGTAATAGCCATTGGTCGCCACTGAAAAGAGAAATTAGAGCGTAGGTTTGCCAACACATGGGCAAGTAAAGAAATATTCAAGGCCTCCATTTTAGAGATATTAAGTTTGAAGTTACTGAAGAAACCAAATCTACAAAATTCATGAAAAAGACTGGGGAGGGAAATAAGTGTCTGTTGAACGTAAACTAGAAGGTCGTCTGCATATAAGGATAATTTGTGATGTGCGGAGGGAGCGTGGATGCCCAAGATTGAGTCATTAGCTTGTATGGCTCTCGCAAGATGTTCCATTACTAAAACAAAGAGAAGAGGCAAGAGGGCACAACCTTGTCTAGTTCCATTCGATATGAGGAAGGGCGAAGAAGCCGTACCATTCACCAGGACAGACGCCAAAGGATGAGAATAGAGGGACATAATCTGAGTGAGGAACCGTGAACCCAAACCTATCTGTTCCAGGGTAAGACAGAGAAAACGCCAGTTAACACGATCGAACGCCTTCTCGGCATCAAATGAGAGGAGGCAAGCCTTTAAGCCCACACCCATAAATGGAGTCAGACAGGTTAGAAATTAATGCAGGTGGAGGGAAAGCCTGTTCAGGAAACAAGCTGAAGGTCAAGGCACGTGGTAGGGAAAGAGCAAGTTTGGGATAATACTAAAGCGAAATGAAAAAGCATGAAAATTAAAATAGATAGCAAGATACACCTTTGATCAAGAACTGAGTGAATGTTTTAAAGTCAATTTAAGCACTCCTGTTTGAGGTGCAGGTGCGGCTTATGGCCATGCTGCAGTGTTGATGGAACAGGTGGTAGAGGCTGTAGAAACTGCCCATTAAATGAGGACCTGGATTGTGGAAGCTGTACCCTTAAAAAGAGTAAGCAGAGGACAAAGGACTATTCACCAGTATTGCCTCTTAGCTCACTGCAGCTAAACTTTTCTCTTCCGTACCTTGTTCCACACTGTGTAGAAGGGGGCATCCCAGTTGTAGATCTGGACTTTTCTTCCGCATTTCTGAGATGCTTCTCTGATAAGTGGTTATCTCTACAATATATATATGAAGCAGGGATATGCTTGCACTGCAGATTTCACTCCACAGAATGCAAAACAAAGGGTACATTTTTAAGGATACTTCTTAGGCAAAGTTAACCTTCTTAAATGTACCCAATAATGTGGTGTATCTTGACTATCTTTGAGTTCAGGTCTACATTAAATACCTGACTTTTAAATATAACAAGACTACACACTTTTTGTTAGAAATCCAACACACTGAACAGGATTTCCAGGTGTCAGTTTGTTACTCTGATAATAGTTATACAGTATATTCCACAGCTGACTATTTTGGTTTAAAAAGGCAAACATTGCCCTGTTTATTCCTACATAACTGTTCGTTTTTGATGACCAATAAAACCTCAGCCATTATTGGAAGCACCCAAGGTCAAATAAATGAATACAATGTCTAAAACTCTTTTATTTTTGGTATTTTAGAATTTATGTAATATAGTTTTTAAAAGAACACTTAGTAATGCCAGCAACATCACAGCAAAGGGAAAGTCAGAGTTTATGCTAAGCCTGAAAAGCATTAATGAAAATATGAATGATTGATGATGCTCATTGCTCTCTCAAAGCTAGAATGAAATAACTTTTGGTTCTCCTAATCATGATATTAAAACAGCTTCTGTTGAGTTTCTGAATAGCCAGATGCATTACAGGAAATCAATAACTTTTAAAGAAATTTATTTTCACTCAAGGTATTTGACCAGCACATGCAAGAAGAGACATGTTTCTGCCTTGTTAAAATAAATGAGACTGACGAAAAATAAAGATTTTTTTAACACGATAATGGAAAACCCAGCTGGTGATGTTCTTCATAGATGTGGAATTGGGAGTCACTGTGCTGTGAAAGACTAAGAACCTATGGATGTAACACTGAGAAGAATTTCAGAAAGTGATTGAGTAATGTTTTTTCCTAGTCTTAGGAAATTTTGGCACTTGTACAGTATATTGTTTTTACAGCGGGTTTCAAATGAAAACTCCCCTGAGTAGTGATTAGTAAATTAGGGTGAGTGTCCAATGCTTTGTGCCTCTTTTCAACTGCACTATCTGTTTGTTCCTTTCTCCTTGTAAGAAAGAGTTCTTATTGCAGTGGTGGTCAACTGGATGCCTGTGAATATAAGTTAGAAGCCAATCATTCTGTGGTTGATTTACCAAAACTGAAGAGTGCAAAATCTGGTGCAGCTTGTGGGCCGGGTCATCTTCACCCATGCATGCAGGGTACCTTTGCCTTGTGAGCACACCCATCAATGCCCGGGACCTGCGGTCAAGACACTGCAGTCATGTGAAAAATCTAAATTAAGGCAGTTCCTTGACTTAGAGATGAGCTTATACTGTGTGCAGTGAAAATACAGAGTTCCTCTGAAAATATGGTGTCTCATGTCATTACACACTGTAAATTTAGTGATTGTTGCATTTGGAGGGACTGAGCTTAGCCTGTGCCCACTCCACCAGTCTAGTGTACCTCTGTTACCTCACTCCCAGTAATAGAATGGGGTCTGCCAAGCGCATAGTGTTGTCCTCATGCATGCTCAGTGTTAACTCATTCACTTCCATACCCTGTGGCCAGTTCATTGAACTCCATAACATGGGTCTGCTCCCGATTGCTATGAGAGGCGGACCGCTCAGTAGGGAGACAAATAACAACTCTCTTGCTACCAGAGGACCTACCACCTTACAAAGTACCATGCCTATGACTGGTTGCTTTGTGTCTTGAATTTGTGCTTGGCTACAATTAGCAATGCCTTTATTCTTCCTTGACTTGCTGAGTGAAACCACTAATTAACTTAGTGTGTCTTCATACCTGTTTTGCTTGGTGTCTATTTAAAGGTTCTTGCAGTAACAGCCAATGAAATATAGATCTCTGTATGTAATAATGTGCTTTACTAAACAGAAAAGCAGCACATACTACTACAGGATACACAAATCATAGTGTGGAAAGTATAACAAAATATGTCTACAACATGCATAAGCTGACTATCTTCCTAGCAAATAAGCATGCACAATATGTATGCAATAAGTACACAAAATAGCTAGTCAACTTTGGCTTTCCATTGATGGAATCTTCTTCATGGTTCTTTCAGAGTCCAACTGCTTCCTCATCCGTCTTCAGAACAAGTGTGTCTTCCTTTTGCCTCCAGAACAAAGCTTGCCTCTTCTCTGAAGTCCCAAAAAACAACAACTCCGTATTCGTCTCTCACCACATGGTTTGTTCAAAAAGTCCTCATCCCTTCTCCCACTTCCTGTACATCATTTCCTGTAAGGAGCTTCCTGTGCTGCTCATAAACCAGTCAAATGGGTTAATTTGCATACCAATTGGGGAGGCTTAGCTACTAAAACAACACGTGGTCCTAAAATCTAACAATTTAAGAAATATCTAAGCTATAAAGAATACCAAATATCCATAGCAAAACAATACCCCGTATGTGCCCAACAGACCCTGGTTCTTCTAGATACACCAAAACCCACATGTACCCTTATGAATAATTCCAGACCAGGCTCAAAACAGGCAATGTAACTTTACTAATGAAAATACAGCATTACAGACCGATGTGAACAATTTCCAAACCCTAACACTAAAAACACTTGTATGGCTGCCCAGACATACCTCTGTGAGGTGATAGTCCATGCAGGTAAAAGTCCATGGCTGGTGATCCTCCAGAACCCCCAGTATCTGTAGCTGATTGCAAGGCACAGCAATTCCTTCTCCAAGTCAAGTCTAGGCAGCAAAATCAGTGGTCAAGAACCTTAGCCTCCCCCTTTTTATAGCACAGGTGGGTTGGCTGAGACCCAAAAGCCTGGGATCACAGAATACATGCTTAATACCTTTTCCCAACCTGGGCCAGCTGCTAACTTCACTAAAGCAGTTTTAGAAACTGCTTACAAGCTCTGCCTAGAAACCAATCAGGTTTTTTTGTCAAAACTCTTTGAACAAGCTGAAGTTAGAAGCTGACTGGCTATAATGAACATCTGCACAAGATTTTGCATTCTCCAATTTTAGTAATTCAACCCTGTATGTACTTGTTGCAAGTTATACTCGAAAATTATAGCAACAAGAGTGATTAGGCAGGGGATATCAGAAAACATTAAAATAAAGGTCTTGCTTTCCAAGATAGTGCATTATCTTTTAAGTACTGGCAGTCCAGCACAGTGGTTTCCATGTCAAGGTGAAATGAAAACACATTTCCTTCCAGCTATTCACAATGTTTTGCCCTATTTCACTTATGGGAGTTTCCTGTCACATGACCCTTCTTAGAGCCTCCCACAAGAGTGAAGACTGGGCACTTTCACCCCCTTCCTGCCAGGTCAATTTTTAACTTTCAGCGCTGTCACACTTTGAATGCCAATTGCTCATACAACACTGTACCCAAATGAAATGTTTATCATTTTTTGAGACTTTGGTGGTATTTAATCACCAGTATTTTTTTTATTTTTTGCTATATAAACAAAGAAATACCAAACATTTTGAAAAAGAAAAAAACACATTTTCCTTAGTTTCTGTTATAAAATTTTACTGACTGCCTTTCTCATTTTTTAAGGCCCCAAAATGCCAGAATAACGTGCAATTTTAAAGCATGTCATGTTTGGTATCTATTTACTCAGCATAACATTGTCTTTTATATTTTATCAGACAATTGGACAATATATTGTGTTTTTGTGCAATAAAATTCTAAAAAGTGTATATTTCCCAACAGATTTGCATTTGAAAATTAGCTGCGCAAATACTGTGTGGCATAAATATATAATATTTGGGGGTTCAAAGTAATTTTCTACCAAAAAAAAAAACATTTTTTTTCAATGTGAACAGAAAATGTCAGAAAAGGCTTGGTCTTCAAGAATGGGTGATGTGTGGCATAAGCTTCTAATGTTGGCACTGACATGACAGGATAGTAGAAGCAACCCCTCCATATGACCCCTTTTGAAAGCAGACAGTCCAAGGTATTTAGTAAGAGGCATAGTGCATTTTTATGAAGTTGTAATTTTTTGTATGCATTTTTTGGAAGATGAGGAAATGAAAAAAGTTTGGTTTTTTTACCATATGTTTTTACACACTGTTAACAGAGCAGTATAGTGTTATCATATGGCTGATGAGGCAGTGATCAGGGATACTGACTTGTGACATATATATACTGTATATATATATATATATATATATATATATAAAATATTTTTCAATTTTGTTTAACTTTTTCCCTTTTTTTACATACTATGACTAGAGCAATGCAGTGTTAGCATATTGACACTATACTAGTCTGGGGTAGTGATCAGGATTTTATTTACACTATGATTGCTATACTTTATGATAATAAATGTGTTTTATGGTTTTCTTGTTCAAACATTTTATTATTAATTTTCATAGCCAAGAGAACAAATACAAAAAGTAAAACAAAGGAGGAAAGGGGGGATAAATGGGAGGGCAGGTTGCCCTACCACAGAAAGGGATTACAGTGCGATAAACATTTAACAAGATACCCTTGGGAGCAACGGAAATTTTGTATAGCAAAGGAAGATGAAACATGGTCAAGCTCTGGGAGGAGAGCAATATTTCCTAGAACTGCATGAGGGTTCTGCGTAGAGCCAAGGGGAAAGAATTAAGGTAGGAGAAAGTGAGGAGGGTAGGAGAATAGGAAGAAACAGAGGAAGGTACAAAGAAGGAGGGGGGAGGTGTGTGACTTCTGGGGGAGAGAGGAGGTTCTCGGGACCAAACCGAGGTATTGTTTAAATGGAAATGGTAGTGTCTTCACAAAGAGGGACTAGATAGTGCTAAGGGAAAAGCAGCGTATCATCAAAGTTTGATGGAAGGAACTGGTCCACCCATGGGGTCCATATCGACAGAAACTTGGGGATCGAATCTAGGACGGTTGCTTCCACTTTGGCATGGATCATGGCTTAGGTACTTAAAGATGGGGACTTCCACGCTTTAGCCATGATCTGCTTGGCTGCTGTGGTAATTTGTAGGAGAAGTTTAAATTGGGTTTTAAAAATAGAGTGGGGGGGGTGAAGATTTAGGAGGGCTACAGTCGGATCTGGTGGTAGTGGTTTAGGAAATAGCAGGGATAGCATATGAAAAATGTCAGTCCAGAAGGTATGGGCAACCGGACAAGACCACCAAATATGAAAGTAAGTTCTGACCATTGCACAACCCCTAAAGCATTCTGGAGAGTAGCCGGGGGTATATTTAGGGATTCTTGCCGGGACTAAATACCATTGTGTCAAAACTTTGTAGTTAGTCTCAACAGCCACCACATTCTGTGTGGAGGACTTGGTAGCTGACCAGATATGGTCCCAGTCTGTAGGGCCCAATTTAAGTCCTAGATCTTTCTCCCATCTGGTGACATATGTAGGGGTTGCAGGAGACTCTGGTGTGGACAAAAGGTTATAGAGAGCTGAGATGAGGCCTCGCCTATACGGTTCCTTGTAGCAAGAGCGTTCAAAGAAGTACATTGGATGGGTAGAGTGGAATTGTAGTTGCTGTAGTTGAAGGTATCTGAAGATTTCCGACACTGGAATAGAGTGCGTTTATTGGAGATAGGAGAAAGATTTGAAGCTTCTACTGGTCAAAAAGTGGTGAGCCTGAAGTAGGTTAGCTGAGGACCAGTAATGGAAGTAGTGCGGGGAGAACCAGGCTGGTGGAAAGGCCTGGTTCCAGAGGTAGGAGAGTAGGGGGTTATGTGGCGACTGAAGAAAGTAGCAAGATTTTAGTCTATCCCAGAGAGAAAGGAAATGGGATATAATCGGGTTACTAAGCATCCGGCAATCTGAAGACCTGAGCCAGAGTAGATTGGCAGTTAAGAGAGGATCACAGTCTATGGATTCAAGAGCAACCCATTGAGGAATTTCGTGTGTCGCATGCTACTTTGGTAATTGTGCCAGTTCCGCTGCTTGATAATATTTGGTAAAGTCCGGGAGACCGAGACCACCCATAAGCTTAGATTTATGTATAGTTGAGCGGGGAATACGGGGATGGACGGAACCCCAGATGTGTTTTATGGTTTTATGCAATGGTCGCCCCTTTGTCTTTCTTTGCATGGCCATACTGAGAGGTATTATCGTGTGATTAAGAATTGGGAGGAATTGAAGGTGATACTTCCATCCAGTACCATGATGTAACATCTTCAAATTCTGAGGGATTCAATGGATATATTCTCATGCGTTTGTGACTCTTTTATAAGGGTCTACATGTTCTGGTAAGAGTCCTACCATTTTCTGGTGGTGGAGCACTAATTATATTGAAGACAAGTGGTGATCTACTATATGGCTCATAACACTGGGGCTATTAATTTCTACATTTGGACTCATTTTTGTTATTACTTATATGGTTGTGACAGATTCTAAGTTGTGACATTTGAGCGTGGCAATTTATTTGTAATATTTGTATACAATGGACCTGATTGTCTTGCCAGCAGCTATTTTCCCACTTTTCACTATTTGCACAGTTCTTTTTGTTTTTTAGTGCACAATGAATGGCTATGAATTAAAAATCCATTCATTATGTACAACTGTCATGTGACCATTGTGATTGGTCACAGTGATCACATGGTACAATGATCTGTCATCCGCTGTGTTCGGCGGACACAGCGGGTGACAGATCAAACTTCAGTGCAACCCGCCAGATGTCCATCCAAGATAACAGTGCTCCCACTTGCCCTTTTTCTACAATAGGCCAGGCAGTAGGTAGTTAAATAAAACATAGACATAAGGCCTGCATGAGGGCTTAGCCCTAACTTTAACTGTAGGGCCTCATGCACACTGCAGCTGCCAAACACCCATTTTACAGGCGTTTGACTTTGTTTTTTGCCCCTAAATGCCTCTATATGTTAGCCTATGTGGACACATAGGCGTTTAGGGACAGAAACCTGTACGCACCAAAATCACGTTCGCGAGCAGGGGTGGACTGACAACTCATGGGGCCCCCAGACAATAGGGGATCATGGGGCCCCTGTGTCCCTGCCCAAACTCAAAAAAGCCTATGAAAAAGGTACCAGGGGCATCTCATGGGGACCCTTACTGACCTCGGGCCCTCGGGCAGTGCCCGAGTTTCCAAATGGTCAGTCCGCCCCTGTTTACGAGAGATGTTTTTGGGCAGAAAAAACGCCTGACTGACACATTTAAATATGCCTAAATACTAGGCATGTTTAGTGCTTGAACGTTCATTCATTTCAATGGCAAGAATAAATTACTATTCTGGCCAATGAAATGAGCGAATGCTCAAACGCATGACAGCCCTGAACGCATCTAAACGCTTTTAAAAAGACATGCTTTAGGCACATTTTTAAAGCTGCTTTTCTCCTGTCAGCAGAAAGGTATTCAGAAGAGCATAGTGTGCATGAGGCTTTACATTTAACATAAACACCATAACTCATGCTCCTAACACTAAGCTAAACTAACTAACTAACTAACTAACCTAATTGAGATTTTACTTTAACACCTCCTGTCACACACCTAACTGACCTGGCACCATATACACCCAAAGATCACAGTCTTATGTAACAGAAATAAAAGGTGGGCAGATTCACTAAAAACACACACACAAGCATTCTTACTTGCACATGATGATGAATGATGGAAATCAGCAGAGCTTTACCACATTTACTAAGCTCTGGGAAAAATTAGTGCAACAGCACTTGCAAAGTGCACAGTTTATTTGCCTTTAGTACATCCACCCTTTTGTGTCTATACCCAACTGCTGTGTGTTTGTTTTCCCCATCTTTAACCACTTGACCTCCAGAGGATTTACTCCCCTTCCTGACCAAGCTATTTTTTGCTATATGGCACTGTGTTACTTTAACTGACAATTGCGCAGTCATGCAACATTGCACCCACATTAAATTTGTGGTTTTTTTCCCACAAATAGAGCTTTATTTTGGTGGTACTTGATCACCTGTGCGTTTTTTATTTTTTGCAATTTTGAGAAAAAAAACTATATTTTTGACTTTTTGCTATTAAACATGTCCAGTAAAAAAAATTTAAAAAATAAAATTTCGTCATGAATTTAGGACAAAATGTATTCTGCTACATGTCTTTGCTAGAAAAAAAATCAGAATACGTGTACACTAATTGGTTTACGTGAAAGTTATAGCGTTTACAAATGGTGGTATATACAGTATACTGTAATTTATTAATTTTTTACTAGTAATGGTGTTGATCAGTGACTTATAGTGGGACTGCGGGACTGCGGCGGGCATTCTGACACGGGGGGAACTGAATTGGTGTCACTTACATCCCTAGTGACACCAATACAGTGATCAGTGCTAATAAAAAGCACTGACACTGTACTAATGGCACTGGGCAAGAAGGGGTTAACATCTGAGGAGATCAAAGGGTTAACTGTGTGCTGTTTCACTTTTTGCTGTGTGCTGTGCTTTACAGTGTAAGAACATTGCTTTGTATGGCTCTGTTGTGTGCAGGAGCTGACAGGGGAGAGATCTGTGTTGTTTATACACAGGTCCCTCCCCCATCACCGAGTGCCAGTGAGAAATCACTGGCTGGGACCCCGGTGATTGACAGCCGAGCATGCTTGTTATACTCACTGTGGAACCTAAGGGGTAATCCTCTGCGTTGTGTAAAAATGATGTTTGATCCTGTCTTCTTTGATCCTCCCCATTTTCCACAGTTCCCAATCCATCTGCGAATAGAACAGAGCCTTGGGGGCAAGCTGCATATGCTCAGTTTGGTTGATATTGCTAGAAAGTTGTTTGTTTCTTGGGAGAATGCATGTGATCAGCACAGGGCCAATCAGCACTGTCCAGACAAAGGGTTTGGGGTCCTGCAGCCTCATAGGACAATCAGGGGAGAATGAAAACTCCTCCAATGAGCTTTAACCAGTGCTCTGCAGGACACTGATAGGAATCAGAAGACTGTTCTAACTGTTAATGAGAAAAGGTATTTAGCAGTTTATATTTACTAAAGTAATTGCATTTCCATGCTCTGTGTACTGTGGGAGACCAGATATAGTGAATGCAGAGTCCTGGGTTTCTTTTTGCAAAGCATGAACAAATAGGGTATGTGTCTTAAGTAAATGTAGGGAAAGCACCAATCCTTCGGGCCATGTCACTTGCATTTCTTGGAGAAGACCTATGATCTAAAATAAAGTCTAGTTTATTTCACCTGTTCTGCAGCCCTATGCCTGTAGTTAGTAATAGAAGAACTGCTGCCCTTGGTATGTTCCATTGCTGGACACAGGACTACATTCAGAGCATTGGTTACAAGGTCTATGAAAAAAGAGAGAACAGCATTCTGGCATTTCAGCCAATCAATTCCTTAGGCCCCTTTGGAGGAGATAATATGAGCAATACTCCAATGTTTGATCACGTGAGCAGGATCACAGGGAGTCCAGAGCAGGAATTTCTTCACAAAATCTATTTTAGAAAAATTATGATAGTAACTATAAAGCGCAGCAGGCAAAGTAAAACAGGTAGTTGTGAGTTAGTGTGTTGAAGTAAACCTATAATCCAAAATAAACACAAAATATAACATCTTTAGGATAGGCTAGGCCATCTTTTCATGCATTATGAAACAAATGTAATAACAAAAGACAAAATATGCTAAAAATATCACACAGTAGCAGTTAATTTATGAATGGCAGAAATAAATGTCACTGTTAATATAATAGAGGGATATTTATACAACTGGCAAAGTGCTAAATTATGTGTTGTGTCACTCTAATGTTCTGTACAAACCTAAAAATGTTCACATTCAGTCATATGGAAGATACATCAATTCAAGTTAAAACAAACACAATAGGAAATTGACTTTACAGTTGATGGACTGTTCTGAAGATTTACAGGAATCAGGGATGTCACTTGTCCTTTGTTTGCACTTAGCATCAGTGTCACGGTGCTTTATCTGTTTAGACAAACAATTTTAATAGTGTAGTTCCAAAAGGGCAGTTCAAAAACATACGGAAAGGACATCCTTTCAGCTGAAAGTAATACAATTATTACAGTAATTGAAATGTATCTATTTATGTATGTATGTATGTATCAGGGGCGGACTGACCATTTGGAAACTCGGGAACTGCCCGAGGGCCCAGGGTCAGTAGAGGGCCCCATGAGATGCCCCTGGTACCTTTTTCATAGGCTTTTTTGAGTTTGGGCAATGACACAGGGGCCCCATGATCTCCTATTGCCCGGGAGCCCCATGTGTTGTCAGTCCGCCCCTGGTATGTATGTATGTATCTATCTATCTATCTATCTATCTATCTATCTATCTATCTATCTATCTATCTATTTATCTATCCCGTACCGGAATGAGCAGAGAGCATACTTTAAAGAATGATGGGCATTGGGTTCTGCATCCAGCTAGTCATTATTCACTAGCCCCCAGCCTTACACAAGCCCCCAGCCTTACACAAGCCCTACCTTCCTGTTCTCCTTTGGGGTACACTGCCTGCTCCTTTTTGTCAGAATTAGATATGTAGAGGAGAGGACACACATCTTATGGAAGGATTGGAGTAGGTACTAAAGCAAAATATACTTTAACACACACAGACTTGTCTTCCAACCTTACACCATTGCTGGATCCTTCTGGTAAGAAAAAACAGCTATGGGAACCTGCATAACATAATTCTTTCCACAGCCTCATCCAAGTGAGCTATATACATTGTAAGAAAGCCACCAAGCATTATTGTAAGTTCTTACCTTTATGTGCACTGAAGATATTGATGCTGGCCATGTCTTATCTCAAACTGACTGTCATGCCTTTATTATTACCTCCTAATCAGTCTCGGTGTCTATACAAAGAAACAACCCAGGCATTATTTTAGTGTTATAAAGTTTCTACTGTATTATTGTGGACAACTGAATTTTTATCTCAGGTGCTATGCAGATAGTTTGTCACACAAAGATAAAATTAGATTTCTGGGGTTATCTTGTACACCAATAATGTACATAATGCCCCTGGCCCGGAAGTGACATTTTAATTGTTCTAGTGTAGCAGTGACTCCCGAAAAATCTGTTGAATGTTTAGCAGGTTCTCCTGCTTTCCTACTGATGAGCAGCCCTGTAGCAGCACCCAGACACTCACCAACCCCCCAGCAGTGACAGACAAACGTCAAGGTCTCCAATCTTCTTCTGCAAAATGTATTGGTTCAGTTGTGTTGGGCTGAGGGATCAGGGGTATAGGATATCTGAAAACAAGACAAATATATATCAGACCTTCTCAGGTAAGTAACACAAATGGCTGGGCTTTCATTTCCCTAGTAGCAGACTCAAAGTAATATCAAAGAAAATTACAGCAATAATGTTTAATTGGCAGCCACCCAGTTGCAAAGGGATCCTTTATGAACAGCTAATTGGTGGCCCTAGATTCTTCAGTAGCATTGGATCCCTTAAGTACCTCTATTGGTTGCTGTAGATTCTTCAGTAACTCCAATAGTTCCCAATAGGAACTGCTCTTCAGGCCCCTTGCAAGCAGTCAGAGGTATCATAAAGAGCTGATTAGTGACGTCTCCATGCCTTATCCTTCTGGCAGCAGCTTCTCTAAGCTTTCCTGGACATAATTGCACATAGCAAACTGCTTTGAAAATCCAATAAGAAACCATTTCATTGGTCACTTAGGCCATAACACAGCCACTTAGGTCCCTTAGGCTCAGGATCAGGCCCCCTTAAACTGACATCTCTGTAGATTTAAGGGTATATTTAGAAAACCAAAAGGAAGTAAATATGAGAAGTTCAATGTTAGGGTTTGCATGTACTTAAGAGGGTTAATCTACTAAAACTGGAAAGTTCAAAATCTGGTGCAGCTCTGTATAAGAACTAATCAGCTTCCATGTTTCCATTGTCCATTGTCACGTTTTTATTGTCATCTTTATCCCTGTTAGGTAGATTAATTTTCTCTATGTCTACAGATCATCAAAGTCACCGAGAATGAAAGTGAGGGTCAATTCAAAATTATAAGTTGCCACCACAATGCAGCAGAATAATGAGTTCATCTCTCTGCTCTCTCCGCCCCCGAAAACGTGTTCCTCGTCAGCATATATAAATGAAGCACACCTGATTGGCTCCTAGTGTGCCCCTTCCATCTCCCAGTCTGATTGCTGCCATAAAGAGGCTGAAATCAAGTTAAATGCAGGTACTTAAATCAATTACATTTAGAAAACTACATTTAATGATTTTAAATCAATACATAACTGCATTCATTGAAGTTGTATTATCTGCCAGAAGCTTTAATCTTTATTTCTAATCTAATGCATAAGCATTTGGCTAGCCCCTGATATTTTATCTGAGGATCAAAGTGTTGTGCCTATGTGAAAAGATGCTAATTGAAGCAGTCATTTGCTAATTTATGTTCTGCATACAGATTCTGTGGTAGTGACTTGGAAAATAAGTTTGGTTTCCCACTCTCATGGCTATTAAGCAGCATATTAGATAGGGAATGATTGTTTCCATCACAGCTTTGTTACACAGGTTTTTTGATTAGTCCTTTTAATATTCTTTTGTTTGCAATTTCTATATATATTTATACTCAAAAGAGCCCAAAATGCCTTGATCAGGTGCTATCTAAAAAAATATAGTAATTCCTTAATAAATCTAATGTTTTTCTTTTAATCCAGAGGAAACCGTGTGCATGACTGGTCACCCATAATGCAACAAGGGCAACATGTTTAATTGAAATTGATTAGATCTGGAGAATTTTTGTTGCCGGGATGAAAAGTCAATTCCTATAAAGATGAATGAATAATTAGATATTTGACAAATAAGCTGACATTTCAGAATCATAATCCTACTTATGAATCATTTTTTGATTAGATGTCTTTAAAACCTTTTTGTATTTCAGCCCTTCTGTCATTTTCTTATAATTGTGTTGAATTATACATTTGGTATTCACATCTCTTCATCAGGCTGCATCTAATATCCTGGCCACAGTCACCCCTTTAGATTGGATTCACTCTCAGGTCCCTATTTTGGTTCATTTATTTCTTAGTAATTTTCTTTTTTTCCAGATAAGGACACTTGAACAATAATTACGGGAAACATCTCAGTTGTTCACACCTACAATGTTATGGACAACTATGTATAAGGGAAAATTGCTTTGCAGCTTGTTTGAGTAATACAGTAATCACTTCAGTCAATTCCGTCATTTGTTTGTCATTCTTCTTTGGCCAAGGTCACATAAAAAATGTTGTAGGAATGCTGATATCAATATTTTTTATGATCAGAAAATTGGACATTTAAAAATGGTTAAAAATTCTACAGACATGACTATTAACATCATGCAGGGTCTGTAAAAAGTTTCCACACTTTTATCTCTCTCTCTCTCTTTCTCTGTATATATATATATATACAGTTGCAAGAAAAAGTATGTGAACCCCTTGGGATTACGTGGAGTTTTGCATGAATTGGGCATAAAATGTGCTCTGAACATCATCTAAGTCACAACAATAGAAGAACACAGTCTGCTGAACATAATACTACACAAACATTAGATGTTGCCATGGTTTAATTGCACATAACATGTAAACATTCACAGTGCAGGGAGGAAAAAGTATGTGAGGCCCTAGCTTAATGACTTCTCCCAGAGCTAATTGGAGCCAGGAGTGAGCCAACCTTGACTCCAATCAGTGTAATGATATTGGATGTGTTGCTGACAGCTGTCCTGCCCTTAAAAAACACACACCTGTTTTGGGTTTACTGATTTCAAGAAGCACTGTCTGATGTGAACCATGCCTTGCAGAAAAGAGCTCTCAGAAGACCTACGATCAAGAATTGTTGACTTGCATGAAGCTGGAAAGGGTTACAAAAGTATCTCCAAAAGCCTTGATGTTCATGTGTCCACGGTAAGACAGACTGTCTACAAATGGAGAAAGTTTAGCACTGTTGCTACTCTCCCTAGGCGTGGTCGTCCTGTAAAAATGACTACAAGAGCACAGTGCAGAATGCTGCATGAGGTAAAGAAGAATCCCAGAGTGTCAGCTAAAGACCTACAGAAATCTCTGGCACATTCTAACATTTTTGTTGACACATCTACAATAAGGAAAACATTAAACAAGAATGGAGTACATGGGATGACACCACGGAGGAAGCCATTGCTGTCCAAAAAGAATATTGCAGCACGTTTGAAGTTTGAAAAAGAGCACCTGGATGTTCCACAGCACTATTGGCAAAATATACTGTGGACAGATGAAACCAAGATTGAGTTGTTTGGGAAGAACACACAACACTGTGTGTGGAGAAAAAAAGGCACAGCACACCAACATCAAAACCTCATCCCCACTGTAAAACATGGCGGAGGGAGCATCATGGTTTGGGACTGCTTTGCTGCCTCAGGGCCTGGACGGATTGTTATCATTGATGGGAAAATGAATTCCAGAGTTTATCAAGACATTTTGCAGGAAAACGTACGACCATCTGTCCGCCAACTGAAGCTCCGCAGAGGATGGGTGATACAACAGGACAATGACCCAAAGCATACAGGTAATTCAACAAAACAATGGCTGCAACAGCACAGAATACACCTTCTGGAGTGGCCCAGTCAGAGTCCTGACCTCAACCCAATTGAAATGCTGTGGCATGACCTTAAGAGAGCGATTCACACCAGACATCCCAAGAATATTGCTACACTGAGACAATTTTGTGAAGAGGAGTGGTCCAAAATTACTCCAGATGGTTGTGCAGGTCTGATCTGCAACTACAGGAAATGTTTGGTTGAGGTTATTGCTGCCAAAGGAGGGTCAACCAGTTATTAAGTCCAAAGGTTCACATACTTTTTCCTCCCTGCACTGTGAATGTTTACATGTTATGTGCAATTAAACCATGGCAACATCTAATGTTTGTGTAGTATTATGTTCAGCAGACTGTGTTCTTCTATTGTTGTGACTTAGATGACGTTCAGAGCACATGTTATGCCCAATTCATGCAAAACTCCACGTAATCCCAGGGGGTTCACATACTTTTTCTTGCAACTGTATATATATATATATATATATATATATATGTATGTATATTTACAGTATCTCCCAGAAGTGAGTCCACTCCTAACATTTTTGTAAATATTTTATTATATCTTTTCATGTGACAACACTAAAGAAATGACTTTGCTACAATGTAAAGTAGTAAGTGTACAGCTTGTATAATAGTATAATTTGCTGTCCCCTCAAAATAACTCAGTACACAGCTATTAATGTCTAAACCGCTGGCAACAAAAATGAGTACATCCCTAAGTGAAAATGTCCAAATTGGACCCAAACTATCAATATTTTGTGTGGCCACCATAATTTTCCAGCACTGCCTTAACCCTCTTGGGCATGGACTTCACCAGATCTTCACAGGTTGCCACTGGAGTCCTCTTCCACTCCTTCATAACGACATCAAGGAGCTGGTGGATGTTAGAGACCTTGCGCTCCTCCACCTTCCATCTGAGGATGGCCCACAGATGCTCAATAGGGTTTAGGTCTGGAGACATGCTTGGCCGGTCTATCACCTTTACCCTCAGCTTCTTTAGCAAAGCAGTGGTCATCTTGGAGGTGTGATTGGGGTCGTTATCATGTTGGAATACTGCCCTGCGGCCCACTCTCCAAAGGGAGGGGATCATGCTCTGCTTCAGTATGTCACAGTACATGTTGGCATTCATGGTTCCCTCAATGAACTGTAGCTCCCCAGTGTTGGCAGCACTCATGCAGCCCCAGACCATGACACTCCCACCACCATGCTTGACCGTAGGCAAGACCTGTGAGAGGGCCACAGACTATACATACAATTTATGAGGAAAAAGATAGTCACATGGAGCCCCCTGGATGCCCAGACTACATGGGGAGCAGTGGCAAGATAGTTTGGGATTTAGTGTCATTCTTTTACAGTATGGGGTACCACTTATACTTGGACAATTTTTATTCAAGCGTGCCACTATTTAAACATTTGCACATTCTTGGAATTGGCGCATGTGGCACCGTGCGACCTAATTGCCGGGACTTCCCCTAACGGCTTGTAAATTAGAAATGGGGAAAAAACGTGCTTGAGAAATGAGGAATTGCCTGCAGTGAAGTGGAAGTACAAACGGGATGTTTTCGTCCTGTCTTTCATTCACACAGACAAGACCATCCAAATTGCCACGGCAGCTGGTTTTGTTGAGAAGCCCCTCTGTGTCCATGACTATAACCTTAACATGGAAGGGGTGGACTCCAATGACCAGATGATGAAGCCATATTTAGTTTCCCGAAAAGACAGACGCTGGTAAAAAAAAGTGTCTGTTTATTTATTTTAATTGACTCTATATAATGCTTTTGTGCTTTACAAAGCAACTGGATGAAGTGGATCCTTCCTAAAATTCCAGGAAGAGATCATTGCGGCCTTTATGTATCCAGAAGGTGCTGTGGCCCAAACCCCCAACCCAGATGCAGTTAGCGGTTGTATGAGAGGCATTTTGCCGATGCCATTTCTGGTACCCCAATCCAAAGGACACCCCAAAAAAGATGTTGTGTCTGTAGCAGACAAGCAATTAGGTGTGACACCAGCTTTTTTTTTGTCCCTCCTGTCCTGGCCAACCTGGTCTCTGCCTCAAGGACTGCTTCTGTCGCTACCACACACTAGTGGAGTATTAGTCTAGGGTACAGCACGGCACAGTTCAGGGCACATATTTACACAGGGTCTCGAAAAATGTTAGGTAGTCAGAAAGCTGGCTATCACATTTTGAGAGACCCTACAATCTGTTTTAAAAAGATAAAGTTAAAAAAAGTAACAAAAGCATAAAAAATACAAGTACCCCCCAAAATTAAAAAAACAAAAATAGTTATAGTTTTTGTTGTTGTTGTTACTGTTCAATTGTTACAATTTTACTGTTTTATTGTTAACCAATGCTGTTTCCTTTGCAGGAATGTCACTCAGCTGCAGCACTGACTTGTATATTCTGACAGTAACAGGGTCTTGCTCTCAGAATATACATACCGTATTTGCCGGCGTATAAGACGACTGGGCGTATAAGACGACCCCCCTACTTTTCCTGCTAAAATGTAGTGTTTGGGCTATACTCGCCGTATAAGACTACCCCTCTTCCAATGCACACCAGTGGGAGGAATAGTGCCCCATCATTGATGTCAGTGGGAGGAATAGTGCCCCATCATTGGTATTAGTGGCAGGAATAGTGCCCCATCATTGGCATTAGTGGCAGGAATAGTGCCCTATCATTAGTATCAGTGGAGGAATAGTGCTCCATCATTGGTGTCAGTGGGAGGAATAGTGCCCCATCATTGGTATCAGTGGCAGGAATAGTGCCCCATCATTGGTATCAGTGGGAGGAATAGTGCCCCATCATTGGTATCAGTGGCAGGAATAGTGCCCCATCATTGGTATCAGTGGGAGGAATAGTGCCCCATCATTGGTATCAGTGGCAGGAATAGTGCCCCATCATTGGTATCAGTGGGAGGAATAGTGCCCCATCATTGGTATCAGTGGGGGGAATCGGTGCCCCATCATTGGTATCAGTGGCAGGAATGGTGCCCCATCATTGGTATCAGTGGCAGGAATAGTGCCCCATCATTGGTGTCAGTGGGAGGAATAGTGCCCCATCATTGGTGTCAGTGGGAGGAATGGTGTCCCATCATTGGTGTCAGTGAGGGGTGGAATAGTGCCCCATCATTGGTGTCAGTGGGGGGTGGAATAGTGCCCCATCGTTGGTGTCAGTGGGGGGGGGGAATAGTGCCCCATCGTTGGTGTCAGTGGGGGGGAGGAATAGTGCCCCATCGTTGGTGTCAGTGGGAGGAATAGTGCCCCATCGTTGGTATCAGTGGGAGGAATAGTGCCCCATCATTGGTATCAGTGACACCAATGATGGGGCACTATTCCTCCCACTGAGACTTGCTGACCCTGTTCTCATATGGTGCTGCTGCAGCCAGCATATGTGGTTGCAGCAGCACCTCTACACAGAACACTTACCTGCTGCTCCGGCACTCAATTTTTGCGGGGCCGCTCGGCTCCGCCCCCTCGCCGGTGATTGGCCGCCTGTGTGCCTTTCCTGAGCTACAGTTCTGGCGGCCAATCACCGGTGAGGAGGCGGAGCCGAGCAGCCGCACGAACATCCAGTGGCCGAACTGAAGGAGACGCCGCGCTTCCTGGACCGGATCGTCGTGGGACTGGATCCAGGTAAGAGACATCAGCCCCTGCAAACCCCTGTACTTAATGCCGCAGCCCCCCTAACATGTGTATCGGCGTATAAGACGACCCCCGACTTTTGAGAAGATTTTCAAGGGTCAAAAAGTCGTCTTATACGCCGGCAAATACGGTAAGTAGGTGTGTTCAGTGCTGTTGGATGAGAATTTTCATCCACAGTTAAAAAAAGAGCATGTATGCTGAAGCATGGGGGCCTGGGGTGGCCAGTGGGTGGATGGCCGCTATGCTTCTGCATTTGTGCCCACCATTAGAAGTGGGTGGATGCAGGGCGGTATATTCCAATGGTGGGCATACCACACACTTTTTCTGGCAGATATTTCTTATCTTTTTTCATTCAGCCCACAAGCTGCATAAAAAAAAAAAAAAGAACATAACATAGCAGCTGCAGGCATCATCTTGGTATCGTTTTTTTCAGCTAGTGATGGGCTTTCACGTAGAAGCAATCCTAGTGGCTTATTAGCTGCAGGACTGCTTTTACAAGCAACGGGGAAAGATGCCCCCCCTCCCTCGTTGCCTTCCACGGCCTTCTCGGGCAGTCCCGTACCATCGGGGGAACCTGAGAATGCAGCCGGTGTTTCTGCCAGCTGACCATAGAGCTAATTGGAGACTGGAATGCTGCCAATCATCTATATAGTCTAAGAAATTGGAAGCTTCGAGCATTTTATCACTTCAGTTTGCAGGATATAAACAGCGCCATTTGTAAATTGGGAAAGCATCTGATCACACATCTTGGTGAGATTAGATAATGTAAGGGCAGAGGAGATATCTAGAGTCTGATAGACCCCATATTTCTCAAAAAAGAATATATAGTTGGTAGATGCTTTAACTTTCACACAAAGCAATCAATATACATTTATTGGGATTTTTTTTAACAAAAACATGTAGCAGAATACATTTTGGCCTAAATTTATGATGAAATTTTAGTTTTTTAAATATTTTTTATGACAAAATGAGAAAATGTAGTTTTTTTTTTTAATTTTCGGTCTTTTTTTGTTTATAGCGCCCCAAAAAAAGCGCACAGGTGATAAAATACCACCGAAAGAAGCTCAATTTGTGTGAAAAAAAGGACATAAATTTAATTTATGTACAGCACTGCATGACCACGCAATTGTCAGTTAAACTAGCAAAGCGCTGTATAGCAAAAAATGGCGTAAATTGCCGGTATCTGCATGGTATCTATACCATAGTTTGTAGACGCTATAACTTTCACACAAAGCAATCAATATACACTTATTGGGATTTATTTTACCAAAAACATGTAGCACAATACATTTTGGGCTAAATTAATGACTAACTGTGAGTTTACTATATTTTTTTTATAGCCGAAAGTAAAAAAATATTGTTTTTTTTCAACATTTTCAGTCTTTTTTTGTTTATAGCTCAAAAAATAAAAAGTTCACAGCTGATCAAATACCACCAAAAGAAAGCTCTAGTTGTGTAAAAAAAAGGGCATAATTTTTGTTTGGGTACAGCATTGCATGACCACGCATTTACCAGTTGAAATAGCGCAGCTTCGAATAGCAAAAAAGGTCATTAAAGGGGGTAAATCCTCCAATGATGGGGTACTTTTCCTCCCACTGACACCAATGATGGGGCACTTTTCTTCCCACTGACATCAATGAGGGGGCACTTTTCCTCCCACTGACATCAATGACGGGGCACTGTTGCTCCCACTGATACCAATTATGGGGCACTAGTCCTCCCACTGGCACCAATGATGAGGCACTATTCCTCCCACTGACACCAATGATGGGGCACTATTCCTCCCACTGACACTAATGATGGGAGTGTGGGAGGAATAGTGCCCCACCATTGTTGTCAGTGGGATGAATAGTGCCCCAACGTTGATGTCAGTAGGAGGAATAGTGCCCCAACGTTGGTGTCAGTGAGAGGAATAGTGCCCCATCATTGGTATCAGTGGGAGGAATAGTGCCCTATCAGTGGTGTTAGTGGGAGGAATAGTGCCCCACTGTTGTTGTCAGTTGGATGAATAGCGCCCGATCGTTGTTGTCAGTGGACGGAGCTCTAATAGGAAGAGGGGGAGCCTAAACATGAAGGGGTGGAGTTTACAGATGAAGGGGTGGATCTTATACAGGAAGGGGTGGAACACATTAAGATGTGGGGGTGCCTGATTTTAGTCTTGCCTAGGGCAGCACAAAACCAAAATACACCACTGCCCACAAGTGATGCCTGTCAATGCCCATCAGTGCCACCTACCAGTGACTCTTCATCAGTGCTGACTATCAGTGTCCATCAGTGCAGCGTATCAGTGCCCATCACTGCAGCCTTATTAGCGCACATCAGTGAAGGAGAAAAATAACTTATTTACAAAAATTTTAAACAGAAACTAAAAAAAGTTATTTTTTTTTATTTTCAGTCTTTTTTAGCTTGTTTAGCAAACAATAAAAACACCAGTGGTGATTAAATACCTCCAAAAGAAAGCTCTATCTGTCTCAAAACAATGATAAAAATTTTGTTGGAGTGCAGTGTTTCATGACCGCGCAATTGTCATTCAAAGCTGAAAATTGGCCTGGGAAGGAAGGGTATAAAAGTGCCGGTAGGCAAGTGATTAAAACAAGTAAATATGATATACTTTCCTATATACTTACTAATGCTAGCAGCCTAAGGAGTAAAAATAGTCAGTGTTGATTGAGAAAGTGAAGTTCTGCTTTAAGGAATGTTACATTCATCCTGCAAAAGGTAGAAAATAGAAACTGGCATTTCACACGTTACAAATATTTTGGGAATTATTGATTACTTTTGCATGAACACTATGACATTTGCAAAACAAATTTTTCAAACAAAGACCCCAAAGGGACTGATTTTTAATTGAGACCAGATACAGTTATCAGCCGGACTCACCAGTAAAATAAAAGAGGAAAAAAAGTTGTGAATTAGGCAGAGAACACTCTGAAGGATATGCCAGGCAGCATACTGCATTCTGTACTTTATGAATGAGGCGTAAAGTGCTTGAAAGGTGGAACATCCATTGTAAAGCATGTTAAATACACAGATAAAATACTTACATGAGAATGGCTTTACCTACCAAAGGATTTGTAATTTGGTACATCCAATTCTGAGATTTATGCAGCTCTGCCATACAGTACAGCCAGGAGGATGAGAATATTTACAAAGAAAGAAAACAGAGAAAGAATACGCTAAACGTGGAAAAACGTGTGTAAACGCAGTACCGTGTTTAGCTGCGTTTACCCGCATTTAGCACTTGGACATTTATTCGTTTGATTGGCCAGAGTATTTTCCATTCACGTGGATAAACGCCCAAGCACTAAACGCGGTAGCATTTAGCCGCACTTAGACGCGTTCACACATGCTTTTGCTGCATTTAGCATTTTTTGGCCAAAACATTCCTCTCCTGAACATGATTATTCTGCATTTAGAAGAGGAAGGTTTAACTGCCCCTAAACTCTGCTGCTCATAAACCCCGGTAAGAGCCTATGGTTCCATGTACACTGCAGCTGATAAACTCACGTTTAGGAGCTTTTCTGCGTTTTTTTCAGCAGCCCCTGAATTCTCCCTAATGTTTTCCTATGTGTCCATGTACACATCTTCGTTTACAGTCATTTACAGGCAGTTGAGTTTACAGTCATTTTTTTGAACGCACCATACTTGCGTTCAGGAGTAGATTTTATCAGCATTTTAAACGCCAAACCCTTGTGAATGCATATAAACGTGTGTAAACGCGGCTAACAACGTTTATAGTTGTTTGCATTTGAAAAATTTTTGTAACTCTTCCATTTTCAGATGCTGTCCAGAGCCTTTTTTCATCATGAAAAATGCATGTAAAGCGTTTTCCCGGTACTCAAATTTACCTGGTACACCATACTTTGAGTTTTTGCATAAAACAAAATATATTAGACACTGCTGCAATAATTTCTGCACAGAAATGAGCTGGAACACATCCAAACACCACAAAAAAAAGACAGCTAATCTCAACACATTGTGCT
Organism: Staurois parvus; assembly: GCF_062004578.1. Taxonomy (NCBI): domain Eukaryota; kingdom Metazoa; phylum Chordata; class Amphibia; order Anura; family Ranidae; genus Staurois; species Staurois parvus. The sequence goes on along the minus strand of NW_028318095.1, from coordinate 9,483,640 downwards.
TCTGCTCTATTTCTCTCAAAATGTCTGAAATGGTTAATTATTTTACTGTTTTTCAGTACATTCTGGGCATTTGGGAAGGTTTCCTGAGGTTATCTTTAAAAAACACTTCTAAACGCAAATGCGCATATATGCGGTATGCAAACGCGGCTAAACAGACGTTTTTTAACCTACATTTTCCAGCAGACAGTTTCCATCGTTCAAAAGTGTCCCATGTACATGGAGCCTTAGGCTGACTATACACTATACAATTTTCTGTACAATTTCTGCCCAATTTCCTTTACATTTACCTTCAACTGTGTAGTGCAAGGGCCTGCCTAATTGGATACAACTGAAAGTGTTGTTTGGGGTTGACCTCCTATTATATGGTTATTATAAGCAAAAATCTCCAGAAAATTGTTTAATGTATGGCCAGCCTTAGTGTACATGGACACATAGGCTTTGATTGAGTTGAGTTCAGGGGCTTTGGCATACAAACACCAAAAGTGGCAGTGTACATGAGGACTAATGCAGGCCATAGATGGGGAGAAAAACGGCAGATTTTCGGCCGATTAACGAACTATCGGTCGGTCTAAAAAACTTACCTGACCACCAATTATTATGAAAATCGGCCGATTAATGAGTAACCTATAACGGGAAATGATGTCATTTTGTGGCCTTTGTGATCCTTTTTCGGAAAACGATCGTTCGTTTTTGACCATCAATGAGGATAAAGTCGGGCGTTTTTCGAAAATTTTCCAACATCACCGATAATCTGAAAGTCCAAAATACACGAAAAACGGCCGACAAAATCGTCCACTAACGATAAGATAATCGGCCGGTTTTATTTTCGGACGAAAAATCGGCCGTTTTTCTCCCCATCTATGGCCTGCATTAGACTGGCTCTCAGGAGTGTTGCTGTATAGGGGATTGCAAGAGGCTGACATCAAGTAATATTCAGGCACCTAATTAGTTGCATTTAATAAAATACACGTAATAGTTTATTATTGAGAACAGACTGCAATAATTTACATCCCTGCATCTTTGCTTGGAGCTCAGCTTTACAACAGAATTCTGCTTTAGAATTCCCCTAAAATATTTCAAACAGTTAAGTTTTCTTAAAAAATAAGTCTATTTGGAATGCATGTAAAAGAAGTAATTAGAGAGATTGCTGGTTTACAAACACCCAGGAACCTCTGTGTATTTCCCAGAGAATAAACCTGTCTGATTCATTTACTGTTCACATTTACCAGCTGCAGGTAAGCTGTTGTATCATCATGCTGAAATGTCAGCCCTAAAATCGATGTTTTCTGGATAATAATTAGCATTTTAGGCATATGGTGAGATTATACTAAAGACAAACTGCTAATGTGACTTTATTAATTGTGTTAATTACCAGCCAAAGCTAATTGCAGCTTCTTTATTTTTTTGCACAGCTGCCACTTCATATAGCGTGATGGCCTGCTTCACTAGATTCCATTTAATACGATATACTATAACCTTGTTTTGCCTTCTACAATGTACATTGATGAGTTGCTGGCTGCTGCTAGTTTAATAGATGGCCTCTCGAGATTAATATAGAAGTTCTAAAAACAGCTGAACCTCCAATGCTGCCTCAAATATGAAATATAGAGAAAAGAATCAGTGGGGGTATTGCCCTCAGCAGACAATCAATTCTAAACCTGTGCATGGACATTACAATCTGAATGGACAATTTCTCTACAATCTTCCTTAAAATGTACCAGAACTATGAACAGACAAAAGAATATAGAGCCTAGTTAAACAATTCATTCATTTTCTATCCAATCAGGCAGACCCACATACTACATGATTGTTGAAAGAGATAAAACTGACCATTGCACATTTGTAAAGTTTATGGTCAGTAGCGGGGAACATTCCAGTCAGACAAGAAATTTGTGCAATAAAACTGACCAAGCTCTCAGTTAGCTGCAAAGGAGTAGGTAAAGGAGCAGAATGTGGTACAGGAAGCCAATGCCAGCTTTTCAAGGGAGATGACAATATCCATTGTTGTTGGAATATATTCATATATTTTTGTGCAATGACTACTGTACATCAGTATCAGTGTTCAGTACAGATATATTCTTCAGCCAGTAGATGGCAGTATTTATACGTTTGTAGCTGATCTCTGTGGTTAAACTCTATGTCTTTTTTCTATAAAAAAAGGTCCTGTTTCCTGCAACCAGAGAAGCAGCAGAAAAACACACATGTGAACTGTGTACTGTCTGTTCTGTAGGGCTATATACAGCATCTCTAACAGGTTATGGGCCCAGACATCCAGTCATAGCCTGCTACAGCAAAAGAAGTGTAAGTTACAGTGACAGAAAGAAGACTGCAACAGAATAGAGGAAAAATGGGCAGTAACACAGCTGCAACAAAGCTTTTAATTGCAAATCTGACAAACTAGAACTATCAGTCTTGGAACTTCAAGATGAAAATGCTAATAAGAGAAGATACGTAGACATGTATAAATTAAGTAACACCCTTTAGAGGAGTGGATATAGAAAGATCAGAAAGCTCAGAGCACAATCTCTCTTAGCATAGAAGACAATCAAAGCATATGTATTTGTAAATGTGAAACTGCTGAAGAAATGTGGGAAGGGATAAAAAAGGTGCATAAAAAGCTAATCTTAGCAATAAACTTATTTGCTTAGAAAGCTATTCCAAACCAAACTGAGGAAAGGCCAGGATATGCAGGATTACATAAGCACATACATAAGGAAATGGTTGAACGCCTGAGAGGTATAGGAGAAGAAATAAAAGACTTTTATGTTGCAGCACTATTACTTAGTGGTTAACCAGAAAGTTATGAAACACTTGTCACAGCACTTGATGCACGTTCAGATGATGACCTGACATTGGAATATGGTAAGGGCCAGCTTGTGGATGAATATAAACATAAAACAGAAAGCATTAATAGTGATGTTGCTTCTATCTCAGAGTCTGCTTTAAAGGTGAAAAATAGGAATAAAAACAGTAACATGCAACAAGAAACACATGAATGTTTTGTGTGCAAGAAGCAGGGCCATTTAAAGGCAGATTGCAGAATTTGGAAAGCTAGAATGTGAAAACAAACTAAACTAAAAAAGGCCATAAATGTGAAGGTAGAAACTGGATTTTATTCAGATAGTGAACATCTTTTTCAATCCAAATGTTACACCTCATGTTTGCAGACATGGTGTGTGGATTCAGGAGCTATGGGTCACATGACAAATGGCAGAAATGTCTTTATTCACCTTGAGTATACCAGAAATAAATTACCACAGCTAATGGGCAAATAATGAAATCAGAAGGAAAAGGAAATGGTTTTCTTTAACCACTTGCCTACAGGACACGTATACCCCCTTCCTGCCCAGGCCAATTTTCAGCTTTCAGCGCTGTCACACTTTGAATGACAATTGCGCGGTCATGCAACACTGTACCCATATGAAAGTTTTTATCTTTTTTATGTGACAGATAGAGCTTTATTTTGGTGGTATTTAATCACCTCTGGGTTATTATTTTTTTTTAAACAAACCAAAAACCACTGAAAATTTTGAAAAAAAAAGTTTTTTCTTAGTTTTTGTTATAAAATTTTGGAAATAAGTGAATTTTCTCCCTCACTGATGTGCGATAATGAGGCTGTAGTGATGGGCACTGATAGGCTGCACTGATGGACACTGATAGGTGACACTGATGGGCACTGATGAGGAGGCACTGGTAGGTGGCACTGATGGGCATTGACAGGCATCACTGATGGGCACTGAAAGGCAGCACTCATATATGGCACTGATAGGCGGCACTGATAGGCGACACTGACTGGCACTGCTAGGCAGCACTGACAGGCACTGATAGGTGGCACTGATGTACACTGATAGGCGTCACTGACTGGCACTGATAGGCGGCACTGATAGGTGGCACTGACTGGCACTGATGGGTGACACTGAAAGGCAGCTCAGATGGGCACTGATATGTGGCATTGGTGTGCACTGAAATGTGGCACTGATGTGGCACTGGCAGGTGGCATGGATGAGCACTGACAGCTGGCACTGATGGACACTGATAGGTGGCACTGATGGGGCTACACAGATCATCAGGGCACACTGATCATCAGTGCCCTGATGATCAGTGTAGATGTCCCCTTCGAGGAATGCTGATTACTGGCTCTCCTCTCGAGCTGTCAGCGTGACAACTCGTGAGGAGAGAAATGCCGATAACTGGCATTTCCCTGTTTACATGTGATCAGCTGTGATTGGACATAGCTGATCACATGACCGAGCCGGCATCATCGGCTCTTTCTGTTGATCGGTGATCCACTGTGTCCGAGTGACACAGCGCACCGCCGATCGCCGCGCTTTGCGCTCCCGGAGAATGAGAGAACCACCTTGCGCCAGTCATTGTACTATATGGCGGGCGGCAGGTGGTTAATGTCCTATTTCCCTGAGTGTCACCAGAAAGATACCTGTGAAAAATGTCCTCCAAAGCAAGGCAATGTAGTGCCCCTCCAAGAGGACAGATGTGCCATCACAAAAGGTGATATCTTACTTGCAAAGGCTAAAATTACAAATGAACTATATCAGCTGAACTGCAATTAAGTTTTTAATACTGCGAAGATGAAAAACTTGTGTTCAGTGACTCTCAAAAGGGATACAGAATTCTACACCAAGACACAAACAAGGTAACCCCGAGTAGAAGTGTAATTGTTGATGCAATTTCAGTGTGTTCAAAATTTCATGAAGTAACGCTAACACTTCACACTGAGGGAAATTCTACATCAGTGTCACATGAAGACAAGCAACAAACTGACACAGAAATATAAATTAATGCAGACAATCCAAACAGTGTAAAAGAAGAAACCAAGCCACAAGAGGCTTCGAACAGAAAATCCACCAGAAGCTATAAAGGCATCCCAGCCAATCAGCTGTCCTATGTTTCTCATGTAGCAATGAAATGAGAGCCAGATTTTCAGTATGAGATACAGACTTCCAACCCAGGAGAAACAAAAGTGGATCAGAGCATATGACAAAACCGCTTACAAAAAACAGATTTAAAGAACTCGATTCAAAATGGGACTAACATGAAGAGTAGTTGTTGAGTGGGGATGTTGGAATACATTGTTCATGTATTTTTGTACAACAGCTACTGTACATCAGTATCAGTGTTCAGTTCACATATATTCTTCAACCATAAGATGGTAGTGTTTATAAGTTTGTAGTTGATCTCTGTGGTTAAACTCTGTCTTTTCTCTACAATAAAGTTCCTGTTTCCTGTTAACAGAAAAGCAGCAAATAAACACATGTGGACTGTGCACTGTCTGTTCTGTAGGGCTATAAACAGAATCTTTAACAACTGTACACGGTTTTCTAAACTGTTCAATAACTAAATTCTGTTTAAACAGGATCATTTTGCTTCAGTACTTGTCTATAGGAGGTTGGTCCTGCCCAAGTTTAGATCTCGTTTGTATGCAGAGGAAAGGATAGCATGTAGGTGGTGCCCTCTAGTGTTTGGGCTGTTAAAGCAGTATTGTCATGCATCTGTGGTACTGAGTTCTTGTAGAATGCCAACTCTAGACTGAGCATGTCTTATATAGACAAGCAAGCTAGGAGACGGGCCAGGAAGTGATGGAGGGGAAGGAAATAATACCCACAGACTAGCAGGTGATGCCCATAGGTGAGCACAGCCAAACCACACATGTGAAAGGAATCTGGGTAGGAAAAGCACTGCAGCAAGGAGATAAGAATACACAAGCAAGAAACTGCAGGCTAACTTGTGAGAAGTATTAACCGATTGCCAACTGGGCTATAGTCGAAGGACGGCTGCAGCGTGGTTGTCCAGTCCTGGGAGGGCGTCCATTGATGTCCTCCCAGACCGCGCCACCTGCACGCCCCCAGTGGTGCACACCCAGCATTGCCGGTGATCGCTGTGTCCTACGGACACAGCTGATCACATATCAAGGTAAAATGCCAATCACAGCAGCATTTTAAAACGTGATCAGCTGTGTCCAATGATACAGCACATCACAAAGTAAATACAGTTGCTGGTTATCGGCAGCACTTTTCTCATGCTGTCACAGCGCCGATAACCAGCAAATGCGATAGAGGAGATCTGTAATGATTATTAGTGCCCTGATTATCAGTGCCACCCAGCAGTGCCTTGCAGTGCCACCCATCAGTGCTGCCCAGCAGTGCCACCCATAAGTGTTGCCAGTCAGTGCCTCCAGTCAGTGCTATCAGTCAGTGTCTCCAGTCAGTGCTGCCCATCAGTGCCGCCTATAAGTGCCCATCAGTACCGCCTATCAGTGCCCATCAGTGCCGCCTATCAGTATCCTTCATTGCTTTATATAAGTGCATCATCAGTGCCTCCTCATCAATGCCCATCAGTGCCACCTCATCAGTGCAGCTTATCAGTGCCCATCAGTGCTATCTATCAGTGCCACCTCATCAGTGCCCATCAGTGCTGCCTATCAGTGCACATCAGCGCAGCCTGATCAACGCACATCAGTGAAGGAGAAAAATTACCTGTTTGCGAAATTTTATAATAGAAACAAAGAAATCCTTTTTTTCAAATGTTTTGCATTTTGTTTTGTTTATAGTGCAAAAATAAAAACCCCAGTGGCGATTAAATACCACCAAAAGAAATCTCTATTTGTATGAAAAAAATTATAAACATTTCATATGAATACAGTGTTGAATGACCATGCAATTGTCATTCAAAGTGCAACAGCACTGAAAGCTGAAAATTGGCCTGGGCAGCAAGGGGGTGAAAATGTCCAGTGTGCAAGTGGTTAAACCCCAAACCAAAAATGTAGTATATTGCAGCTTACTAATTATTAGATATAGTGCCTGCATCAATTTTCTTTTCTTTGACTTTTTTCCCTCTGTTTCCACATTTGATTTGACACGTCTTGTATTAGAGTACCCCCTGTCTGGATAAATGAGGACAGGAGGCACAGCAGATAGTGGCATTGTCAGTCTGGGGGGAGTCTGGGGGGAGGGGAGTAATAAATATATTAGGAGATTTAAAGTGGTTGTAAAGACTCAAGGTTTTTTACCTTCGTGCATACTAAAACCTTCTGTGTTCAGCAGTGTCCCAGCTCACTCAATACTTACCTGAGCCCCATCGAGATCCAGCTAAGTGCCATTGGCCAGTCAGCCAATAAGGAAAGAGAGGGCGGGGCCAAGAAGGGGCTCCATGTGTGAATGGACACATGGAGCAGCGGATGCGCCCATAGCAAGCTGCTTGCTATGGGGGCACCCGACAGAAAGGAGAGCCTGTGGGGGACCCGAGAAGAGGAGGATCCAAGCTGCTCTGTGCAAAACACTGCCCACAGCAGGTAAGTTTAGACGTGTTTGTTATTTTACAAAAAAAAAATGAATCTTTAGAATCACTTTAAATACACTACCGAATTGAAGCCAACCTCCAGCTAACACTTTATAATCAGTTACAGCAGTTTTTAACCTTTTGGGATAAAGGTTTTACATTAATAAATATAAACTGACCATTTTAAGCATCCCTGTTAGAGGTAAATGATTTGTCTCATCCCTGTAAACTGATCTGCAGTCATGGCAAACAATATTGGCACCTGTGCATTTCTGTCAGATAATGCACCACTTTGCCCAGGAAATTGTATGACACAAAAAAAGCGGAGAAACAAAATCTGACACATTCCATGCAAAGCTCCAAAAATGGACTGCACAGAATTATTGGCACCTTCTCAAAATTGTAAGAAACAAGTTTGTAATGTAATTTGTAATTAAACTCACCTGTATCAAGTAACAGGTGCTGATAATATAGAAATCACATCAGCAACCAGTTAAAATGGTGAAAAATTTACTCAACCTTTCTATTGTGTGTCTCTGTGTGCCACATGGAGCATGGGGAAGAGAAAGAGTAGCAAATAATTGAGGATTTGAGAACAAAAAGTGTGGAAAAGCATGGACAATCTCAATGTTAAAAGTTCATCTCCAGAGCTCTTAATGTTACTCTGTCCACTGTAACACACACACATTGTCAAAAAGTTTACAGCCCATAGCACTGTAGCTAATCTCCCCAGACGTAGACAAAAGAGAAAAATTGAAAGATTACAACAAAGGATTGTTGGCTAAAGAATATCAATCAACTTCCAGACAAATTCAAGCTGACCTTCAGGTACAGGGTATATCTGTGTCAGCTCGCACTGTACGTCGCTATCTAAATGAAAAGGGGCACTATGGTAAGAGGCCCAGGAGGACTCCATTATTGCAAAACATAAAAAAGCCAGATTGAAGTTTGCCAAAAACTTACCTGAGGAAGCCAAAATCCTTTTGTGAGAATGTGTTGTGGACAGACGAAACATAAATACAGCTTTTTGGTAAAGCCCATCATTCTACTGTTTTCAGAAAAAGAAATGAGGCCTTTAAAGAAAAGAATACAGTTAAACATGGTGGAAGTTCTTTGATGTTTTGGGGTTGCTTTGCTGCTTCAGGCACTGGATGTCTTGACCGTGTGCATGGCATTATGAAATCTGAAGAATTCTGGGGTGCAATGTAGGGTCCAGTGTCAGAAGGTTGGGTCTCCATCAGAGGTCATGGGTTTTCCAGCAGGACAATGACCCAAAGCACACATCAAAAAACACCCAGAAATGGTTTCAGACAATGCGCTGGAGACTACTGAACTGGCCAGCAATGAGTCCAGATCTCAATCCCATAGAACACCTGTGGAGATATCTTAGAACAGCAGTTGGGAAAAAGAACCCTTCCAATCCAAGAGATCTGGAGCAGCTGGGAAAAGAAGAGCAGTCCAAAATTCTAGTAAAGAGGTGAAACTCATTGATGGTTACAGGAAGCAACTGATTTCAGTTATTGTTCCCAAGGTATGTGCTACCAAATATTAAATTGAGGGTGCCAATAATTTTGTCCAGTTCATTTTTGGCATTTTGCATGTAATGTGTTAGATTTGGCTTTTTGTTTCTCCACTTTTTTGTGTCATACCAATACAAACAAAAGAAATACACATGAGAATGCCGAAACATTTGTATTTGCAACCATTTTCTGAAGTGGTGCATTATCTCACAGAAATACAGGGGTGCCAATATTTTTGGCCATGACTGTACCTGAAAGAGAGCTTATTCTTCTGAAAAACAACAGACTTGCTGTCTGGATCACCAGATGAAAATAAAGGAAAGAAAGCCTTAAAAGGAAACTAATGTAGCCATCACATCCAAGAATTGGTAAGCTGCAATTTAATAAATGTTTGCTTTTGGGTTTAATATCACTTCAAGTCAGTTCCCAGACATAAAAGGGCCCCGCATGTACCACAGCTTTTAAGGGACAGTCAATCAGAACCCCTAACTATTCCCACTGGTTTCTAAGCATAAACACTTTGCGGGTTCCACTTCTCATGGCATAGGCCCAAATATTATACAGTTCAACATAGAGGCTTCATGATACTGCGGTTACAGACCACTCATGTCTGGGATCAACAAAAGAGGTGCCTAGACATAACCACCAATGCAGTGGCAGAATGTTCCAGTAACTGCCGCTAAACAAATCACCTCAGCTGACCACCACTTCTATTTCAGACTGGCTGCCACTCATTTGTTTCCCCCAGGCATTGGCTGAAATAAGTTGTACTACTGTTCTGTTATCATCCAATACACTGTAAGAAGTCACACCACACTTCCTTTTTTTCAGTACTTATTACTATGATGAAAAGCACCAACAGTTTTGCCGGGGTGGATAAATGAAGAGTAAACACTGGCAGAAATGCTGCCCAAAGCTCCCCTTAGTGCTGTGCACATAAATACATTCTTAGGCATGTGATGAAGAGTAGGCTTAGAGTTAGATCCGCAGTGCGAATAGGGCGGTCGTGCGCCTTGCGTGCGTCCCCTACCCGGAAATGCAGGATCACGTATGTATACGCGATCCTGCGCACAGAGGCAGCCCTGCAGCAGTAAATATACTGTGGGCGGGTTAGTATCCGTAAATATGTAACTTCGAATAAAAGTACTTTAGATATAGACTGTATTAAGTATTGCCCTAGTAGTATGAAGAGCCTATAGATTGCTATTCATAAATTGGGATTATAGTTTAGGATCACATAATTATGTATATTATATTGTAAACAAGTAGTCTGGTTATCCCCGAGAGCATGGCGCTAAGTCACTGCAAACTACAAGAAAATGGCGCCTGGGAATACTTATATGGGAACTAGAGCTCCGTGCCATCCAATTATTTTCCCCTGATGAAGCCACATGACCCTGTGACATAACACATAGGGGAGGGGCTTGCTGACATCATAATGCTCGGAAAACGAGATTGTATGGTAAATGTGAATAAATTAGGTGCCGCGCTCTATACATTGTTTTTCTTAAAAATAAATAAATAAAGAATTATTTAAACTCATATATGTTGTTCTCTCTCAATTATTATCATAAATACCCATTTATACACCTTGTGCCCATATTTAAACAAAACAACAAAAGAAAATTATTAAATAATAAATAAATAAATGAGGATATATGCACATGGACAGAAATAATAAAAAATTATAAAGTGAAAAATAAATAAAAATTAATTAAACAAATTTAAAAAAGTGAGAAAATTTTTTCTAAAAATCATATACAGAAAGCATATAAAAATAATAAAAAAAAGTCCAATTATAATTCTCAATGGTAAGTGATACCAAATACCCTGGAATAGCATCCAGTTCCTTATAGATTCAGCAGGAAATTGTATGCCGTATACTCTCCTTTATAATGTCCCTTGCTGTATAGCTGTAATGGTTAGCAGTAGTATGAGAAGTGTACTAATTCCCCAGCACTCTCCTTAGTTAGATTCTCCTCCCATGGATCATAGGAAAAGGAAAAAAAAGGTACATAGTGTCTTATCTGGGGTAAAAGGATTTAATGTGCTCAAGTAATACACTCACATTATATAAATATCAATTGCGCTTTGTATATACACAACCGCGGGTAGCGGTGTGACCAGCCTGGTTGGTGTGCCTGCGCACACTGTCAATACTCGCCGTATCTGACTTCGGATGCGTGATGACGTCACTGCCCCTCCCCTACGCGTTACGCTACAGGGACTCGTAGCTTCCTCTGGGGGATCCAGATGTGAATGCTATACTGGAAGTTTTTAAGATAATACTCTTTTAAAAAAATAAAGCACTATGTTTGGTGGTCTCTCTTTCCATATCTATGTGAGGAGGATTGCTGAGTGGAGGATGAGTAATGTAGGAGAACTTTACAGCTTTTAAAGGAAGATTTGCATCTATCCATGAAGGATTACCATCTGGAGCCATATATAAGGCACACAAGCACTATATGACCTTACTTAATGGTTCAGTCCAGGGGCGGACTGACCATTTGGAAACAGGGGCACTGCCCCAGGGCCCCGGGGTCAGTAGGGGGTCCCATGAGATGCCCCTGGTACCTTTTTCATAGGCTTTTTTGAGTTTGGGTAAGGACACAGGGGCCCCATGATCCCCTATTGCCCGGGGCCCCATGAGTTGTCAGTCCGCTCCTGGTTCAGTCATATATTCCAGTTGAGAGCACATCTTCTATTTGGAGTATTCTGTCTTTATAAATTGTATATTTTCATGTAAGAGTGGATAGGAGAAGTGAAGCGCGGCACTGCATGAAATTATTTCTGCTCTCCTGATATGGACTCCAGGCATGTTTGTATGTCTTCATATCTGCTACATGGAGGCAGGACAATTGGTAGATATCAAAGATAGCTAGGAAGGAAGATATTATGTTGTGCAGCTCACAGGACTCTGTATTTCTGGCAAGATCAGCTGGTATTTTCTGTACTTGCTGAAAATATTCTCAGCTTGAAAAAAAAGAAAACTAATGCAGCCACATCAAAGAACTATAAGCTGCAACATTTGAATTTAGATTAGGATTGATTATCCTTTAGGAGACGAGGACTTCCGGTTCTGACATCATATCCGCTGAGCAGAGCACATGCTGGCTCCAAGAAGTATTGGAGTGGCAGCTTCTACACAAAAATACATTTGGTTGGCTGGTTTCTTCTAGTGTCACATGGGCACAAAACATTGTGAGTGGTATTTTGTTTTTATGGGCAAATTTTAATAAAAGAGGTATGACGGTGTTTCTGGTCTGTGTCTTCTACATCTTTTGAGTACATGAGGTGAACAGCTGTTGGAAGAGAGCTGAGGATTCAATTCTGCTTTGAGCACATTTAGACCTGTGTATTTATTAATAGGAGATCTAAGAATTCTGGTGAGTGAGCACAGATATTATGGAGCACATGTGTGATTTTTCTGAAGATCTGGCCGTTTTTTGTTTTTATTAGAAGTGGTACTACTGTATTTCTTGATTTTGTGCATGGGACAGTATTGGAATTTTTTCTTTGCACATTGTTATATACTTGATTACTATTTTATGTTTACTATTGATTTAATCACTTTATCGTGTATAAATATTTTTTGTATTTTTTGTATGTGGGGTAATAGCACTTTAGTGATGTTCGCGTTGTAGTTAATGGGATATATTGCGTTACACCACACTGTGGTGAAAAAAAAGTACTGCATGCTTGCAGTGGAAAAATGTCCTTACAGGATGTCTTCAACCTACAAGTCAACCTCAATACACTGTTTAAGTGGGCAACTATGTGGCAAATGAAGTTTAATGTTGATAAATGTAAAGTTATGCACTTGGGGGGCTAAGAATATGCATGCATCATACATACTAGGGGGGGTACAACTGGGGGAATCAATGTTGGAGAAGGATCTGGGAGTTCTGGTAGATCACAAGCTTAATAATGGCATGCAATGCCAAGCTGCGGTTTCTAAAGCAAGCAAAATCCTCTCTTGTATTAAAAGAGATATAGACTCCAGAGAGAGATATCATTGTACCCCTGTACAAATAATTAGAAATACCTCATCTGGAATATGCAATTCAGTTTTGGGCACAAATTAACAAAAAGAACATTGGGGAACTGGAGAAAGAACAGAGAAGGGCAACCAAACTGATAAGAGGCATGGAGGAGCTCAGCTATGAGGAAAGATTAGAGGAACTGAATGTATTCTCTCTTGAGAAGAGGAGTTTAAGGGGGGATATGATCAACATGTATAAATACATCAGTGGTTCATATAGTGAACTCGGTGTAGAGTTATTCACCCTGAGGTCATCATAGAGGACAAGGGGGCACTCTTTACATCTGAAGGAAAAGAAATTTAATCTCCAAACACAGAAAGGAGAGCTGAGAAAATGTGGAATAGACTCCCTCAAGAGTTGGTGCTGGCCAGCTCCGTGGATTGTTTTAAAAAAGGCCTGGATTCTTTCCTAGATACACAGAATATAACTGGATACTAACATTTATAGGTAAAGTTGATCCAGGGAATATCCGATTGCCTCTCGGGGGATCAGGAAGGCTTTTTTTCCCTGCAGGAGCAAATTGGATCATGCTTTTCTGGGTTATTTTTCCTTCTTCTGAATCAACTGTGGGCATAGGATTTTAACTTTTTTTTTTAATGGTTGAACTGGATGGACTTTTGTCAGCCAGACTAACTGTGTAACTAAATGTAACTATGACACTGCAACACAGTGGTGTGAACTGACCTAATAGGTGTAACACCCTGCCCTAATACTGTTTCAGGATTTCAAATGCACACAAGATGGTAGTGTCCTGCAGCCCAGCTATACAAACTCTGTTGAAAAACTTTGTGGGATTCGTAGGCTGATTGCAGGCCCTCACTGTCTGACAGGTAGTAACAAACTACATTTCCCAGAGGAGATGGTGGATGGGTGGGGCAGATAAATACAAAAGCCCGAGAACTTGAGGACGGGAAGTGGATGGAGAGAGCTGGAGAGCAGGTGTATGGAGAAGACTGTGTTAAGGTCCAAGTTGTTCAGCCTACTAGTTATTACAGTTCCAGCATATACAGTCACAAGGGTCCCCAGGCTCCCATTACAGTCTGCTCATTCGCCAAGGTGCTCCTCCACTGCTGCAGTTTGCTACTATGGCTTGAGGAAGAACCAATTTCTACAGGTGTGTGTTTTGCTCATTTTTAGTCTCTGCCAAATTTTACACCCCACTTGTGTTTGCCAAAGGGGTACCACTCAAATTCAATATCACTTAAAAGGGCAGCTCCCTTCCTTTGTATTCACCCTCTATTAAGGAACTTTTACTTTTGCCTCTAGGAAGATTTTAATCCTTATTTGCACCAACTAGGGCCCCAGTGTGCAGAAGATCAGACACTACAGTTAAAGGGACATTGGTCTATTTAATTGAGATAAATTGTGGATGTGCAAAGTGCAGTAATCTATAGCAGCCACTAAAATATCTTTTTTTTCTGTCATTACATAGCTAACATACTGTATGTGACTTATTACTAAGAGTTCCTGTACTCTGCTGATCACAGCTGTACTTTTACTGAACAAGCCCTTTAGAGGTAACTATATTCAGTAATGCAGTTTTCCTGCTGAATGAATGAATGGTTCTTCCTATATTTGATTACTGCATGAACAGAGACTGTAGATTCCGCTATCAATGTCAGTGTCACCTTGCTCTGTTCCATGAATGGTGTGCAGGTCTATTGTTCATACAACAAAAAATGAAAGGAAGATAAACAGAGCGATTGTAATCTTTGCAAATGTGCTTGTTCTGTTCCTTTTCGCAGTCAGAAAAGACAGAAGCATTTGCCTTGGTAGTAATGCAAACAAAAACCGGAGGAAATTTTATTTTCTATACATCTTGGCACAAAATTAAATATTTGCATGTTTAAAATTATAAATTGTACAGTGAAAAGAACTGTATTTATCATGGCAACTGTAAGAAAAATTCAAAATCTTGTCTTTAACATATTGATATATTTTTGGGGGGGTAATCCACAGAAGAATCAGTAATTGTTTTGATTGCCATCTAAATATATTGGCTAGTGATGAATGTAAAGTATCAAACAGCATGCTGCAAAGAGGTGGGTCAGGATTACAGATTGTAAAGCTAATAAAACCACCATCCCCTGGCAGACAACCTTGATTATTGGTACATGAATATCATCATGGCATATCTAAAAGGATCAAGCTGTGGTGTGACTACAAATCAAGCCCCCCCCCCCCATTTGTTTTCTTGCCATGTATCTGAGAATAAAGTATAGGTCGCAGATTAATTTCTCCCACCAATACATCTGACCACCAGCAATAGACCTCCTGCTCAGCAGTGTACATCCCCAACAATATATCTTTCATCCACATCAGAAATGTAACCATCAGTATACCTCTTTCAGTTTTGCGTGCCGTCAAGTTATTGAACAGCAATTTCTGACTGTCATATTAGTCAATCAGAGAGCAGGATCTTCAGTACATTTCCCAAATCTAGGGATACTGGAGCTACCTGCCCTATTGAATACTGAAGGTTTTTCATATTTTATTTTTCTATACTTACCATTTTCAGATATCTTCATGTCAGCCACATATCTCAGAGGGTCCTCTTTCTTTCAGTTCTTCGATACTTAATGATGCAAGGAGCTTTGCTGAATTGATGATGTCCATGCCACTCAATCAGGGGCGGACTGACCATTTGAGCACTCGGGCACTGCCCGAGGGCCCGGGGTCAGTAGGAGGCCCCATAAAATGCCCCTGGTACCTTTTATAGGCTTTTTTGGGTGTGTTTTGAGTGTGGGCAAGAACACAGGGGCCCCATGATCCCCAATTGCCCGGGGGCCCCATGAGTTGCCAGTCCGCCCCTGCACTCATTACTGCATCACTATGCTGTAATTGCAGGGTACCTAAGGGAGATACCCTGCACTCACTTGATGTCCTCAGTCCTGATGTTGCTGGGTGTCACTAAACCCAGAAGACTCTGGACATGTATTGGTGAAAAAGCAATTACTGGGGGAGGAGAGGGGAAGTGAATATTGCAGAGCTTATTTTTGACACCTCCAGATGACTATTTTTTTTAATTTGCACAGTTAGGCTTTAAATCACAATTAAGGCTGCATATACAGTAATAAATATGCCTGTGTAATAATAATAATAATAATGATAATACCTCTTTGTTTTACCTACTAAGTGCTGCAGCAAGACTTGAAATAACCTATGTTGGCAGCACTACGAGAGTCAGACCACTGTTCTCATGCAGCAGGTGGACTGTCCTGGAATGGATCACCTAGTGTGTTATACTCAATCAACTGACAAAATCACCTGGGTTTAACATTTTGTTTCAGCAATAGGCCACAACAAGAAACTATGGAGAAGATATTTTGGGACTGGAGTCTCTAAGAAATATAGGAAGCCAACTTGTGATTCAACATGTCAATCCAAGGTATCAACACTGGTCAAATCTTCCAGTGAGCTGTAAGTTTTATATTGCTTAGAGTACAAAACCAATAAAATATATATATATATACTGGTCCATTGCAATCAACTACAGCCATATTATTATAATATTGTAAAAAGTTACATTGAAAGTATAACTAATAATAATATCTTAGATCAGAAAAGAATAGGACTATATCAGTTTATAAATATTTAGGTTAGTAATATCTTAAAATAGATAAACAGCAGCATAATGGTTAATTAATGCAAACATACCTCATAAAAAAAATCAAATAGCCCAAAAATGCTTTGTTACAATATAGCATAGCCTTCAGGAGAACTCCAGAGAAAGGAACTATGTAGATGAAAGCTAGCAGTATAGTTAACAATATAAAGCCAAGACCTTTTTTTTTCCTTAAAGCGGAGGTCCAGTCAAAATTAAATGAAACAAAAACTACAAAAACTACAAAATCTGTACCTGCTGACTTTTAAAAATGGAGACTCACCTGTCCCTCGATCCCTCAGTGTCCTCACACCGGCTGGGTTCACTGGCCTTCCTGTGTCCACGGAGTTGGCATCTTCAGTGTGGGCATCTGGCTGTGACAGCTTGTGGCCATTGTGCATGCGCATGTAGCACTGCACTCTGTGAATGGTCCTGTAGTCTTGTGGTACCTGTCGTTTGTTCCAGAAGACTATGGGGAGGGAGGAACGGAGGACAACTTCTGCTTCCAATCCCTTAGGGGAGTGGGTACCTATCAAATTTGCGTACCCCCTCCCCCCTGCTCCCCAAAGGTGACAATCCTTAACGGGGAATGGTGGATGAAGCCTTAAAGCAAAACTTCCCCTTTTGGGTGGAGCTTCACTTTAAGTTTTGCATCGTGTGGGTAAATGAAAAACATCTGTCAATTTTTTTTTTTTTTTATCGCTTTCTGGTTTCTGCTGAGGGAATTCACAAACTATTTGTTTGGGTGAATGCCTCATTCACACAGGACATTTTAAAAATGCTCCTTCTCTCAGCAGCAGTGTTTTGGCAGAAAAAAGGCCTGACACTCGTCAAAGTGTCTAACGATTTAAGGGCATTTAGGCACCTTTACAGGAGTCAAGTGCTTGGGTGTTAATTCACTTCATTGGCCAGAATAATAATTTATTCTAGCCATTGAAATGAATTAACGCTCAGGTGCTTAATGTGCCTAGCGTCAACACGCGTTCAGACGAGTCAAGTGTTTTTCTGCCAAAACGCTGCTGCTCCTGGACGCACTGGTCTTGGGGTTTTTTTTCCTAGTGGTAAACGCTACTGCTACTAAAAGCTTCTAAAAGTCTACATGTGCATGGACACATAGGATGGCATGAAGGGCACTTTGGAAGCAGTAAAAAAAAACGCCTTACAAGTGGCTGCAAAAACGCTCCGTGTGCATGAGGCCTAAAATTGATGGGAGATCCAAAAAAGTGTCACCACAGCAGAACTACTGTTTAGGAGAGCATGTTCTTACTTTGGAAAGATTTCCTCTTACTTCCAGTTGTGGCTGTAGGACAAGAGTTTTAATCTTTCCCTACTCCACCCAAGAAATAAAAATGTTTTGCTTTAGGTACAGCATACTTTAATCCTCCCTCTTATCCCTTGTATATGAAATTCAGCAATCTGGCCAAGAGCTTGTTCACACTCATGGCCAAGGGGTGGTAAAAATAGGTGGTTGAGTAATGGTTTTATCACTTCCTCCAAACACCCCTTGAAACCAGTACAGTTGCTAGAGGGGATTGTACACATACCACAGCTGTGATGCTTTGTGGCTGCAGCAAAAACTATAACCCCTCTTGTGTTTGGAAGTTTGAGCAGTACCTCTGCAGTACCTCTGCTGAATATGACCTATTCAAGAGAACGGTGGAGTGCTGCAACCTTCCTGCAACCACATGCAATGCACACAGTTGTGGTGTGGCATAAAACCTTCTGCTCGCCTGTCAGCCAGACAGCAAGGGATGCAGCAAATATAAATGAGCTCTAAGGGGCAAATTGAAAATTTCTTTCTTGCTTTTCAGCATTCACTTTACCATATTTAACCATAGCCTAAGAAGAGGTTCAAGAATCCACCACCAGAATGCTCAATGTGCATCAAGCCCACGTGTAAGAGCACGGGATGTGGTTTAAAAAATAAAATAGAAATGTCTTACTTATGTTGAACTTGTGGAGATTTTCTTTCCCAGAGAGATAGGTTTGTGATCAGTTCTGCCAGATGTTCTACCATTCAGAATTCCAAAAATTCCAGACTTGTGTGACTTTTTTTTCCTAATCTGAGCTCCCATTTTTGATTCATACCCAACAGAAATACTGCTTTCAGTCTCTCTATGATTGAAAATTATGGTGACTATCTTCTACACCAGTGGTCTCCAAACTGCGGCCCGTGAGCCGGATGTGGCCTTTTGCCTGCCTTTATCAGGGCCTTGAGGCACTATTCCTCCCACTGACACAAATGATGCTGCACCATTTCTTCCACTGACACCTATGATGGGGTGCTACCCCCCCAACTGATACCAACAATCAGACACTAGTCCTGCCACTAAAACCAATGATGGGGCATTGTTTGCTCTCACTGACATTGGGGCATTTCCTACTGTCCGAAGTCCCCCCCTAAAGCCTGAAGGACAGCAAACTGGCCCTTTGTTTGGAAAGTTTGTAGACGCCTGTTCTACAACTTTAAGTATACCAAACTCTTTATACTCTCCTGAAATCACCCAATTACCCCTAGTATGCCTGTGTCAGTCTCTTCACTAATGACCGCAGATGTATGGCTATCATCAGGAGGGATTGTCCATGCAGACATGACATTTTAATAAGGTAATCTACATTTGGGGGTTGGCAACAGTTTGATTGCACTCTATGGGGTTGATTGACTAAAGTGCACTTGGAAGTGCTCTGAAAGTTCAATGAAAGTGCAGTTGCTCTAGATCTGAGGGGAACATTCAAGGAAACTAAAAAAAACAGCATTTTTGCTTGCACATAATTGGATGAAAAAAAATCAGCTTTGCCTCATTTCAGAGCTTCCCCATGGATATAAAGCAACTGCACATGCAGTGCACAGTATATTTACCTTTAGTAAATCAACCCCAATGTGTTGATCCCACTGTGCCGCCAGCTCCAAGCCTGGCGTCTCCCTTTAAAGAATTGTAGGGCAGCTTTTCCTTTATTTAAATATTATCATTTTTTTTTTATGAATAAGAAAAAAAAGGCAGAAACGTGTTCAGTAAAGCAGATAACATTCTGGCAGGATGAGACGCCTTCCCTGCACTCAGGGTTTTTCCAGAATGTCTGTGCGGAGTTGGGAGGGAAAGGTCAACTGTGTGCACAGCCTGCAGCAAGCAGTATATGTGGTACTTCTAGCTCTGATCTTAATAAAATGAATTTTCTGTGCACACTGTGCTGTACATCCTATAGTAAAGAAACAGGGGTGTAGAGAGAGATCAGGATTACTGACAGCAGCATTCTGTACTGGGCACTTGTTCAGACGTGTTAGGGAGGGAATAGTACTGTGACTGCAAAAATATGTAGTTCTCCCTGTGCCATCCTCCACAAAGCATTTTTATTAAATTGTAGCTTACCAATCTGTAAACATGGTGAAGGTATTCACTTTTATTTTTAGTGTCTTTTTTACATGGTTCACCTGGTGATCCAATAGAACACTTTGGGGGAGATTTACTAAAACTGGAGCATTCAGAATCTGGTGCAGCTGTGCACGGTAACCAATCAGCTTCTAACTTCAGCTTGTTCAATTAAGCTTTGACAATGAAACCTGGAAGCTGATTGTTTTCTATGCAGAGCTACACCAGATTTTGCACGGCTCAGTTTTAGTAAATTTCCCTCTTTGTTTCCTAGAGTGACAGCTATCACTATGTACTGCAGAGGGCAGCAACTGGTCCATTGCAATCAACTACAGCCATATGACAGGTAGATCATGATGTCTCTCCACCCAGGAGGCAGATTAAAATGGCAATGTGAATGCAGAAATTTTCGTCTCTTTCTCGGCTATGGCATTTCATATAAGACAGCTGAGGGGAGACGTTAGAGGACTTTTCTCTTTCTGTCAGGAGCTGCTGAATCTGGGGACTGATGAGTGAATTTTTACAGAAGGAGGAGAAGATTTGTGCTTACTACTTACTCCTGCACTCTGCTTTACTTACTTCTGACCTCTGCACTCTACGTTGTTTACGAATGAACCCTGTACTTTGCAATACCTAATACTGACCCCTCCACTCTGTGGTATTTACTAATGACCCTGCACTCTGCTTTAGTACTGATCCCTGCACTCTACCAACTACTGACCCCTGCATTCTATGTTATTTACTAATGAACCCTGTACTTTGCGTTACCTAATACTGACCCCTCCACTCTGTGGTATTTACTTATGACCCTGCACTCTGCTTTAGTACTGATCCCTGCACTCTACCTACTACTGACCCCTGCATTCTATTTTATTTACTAATGAACCCTGTACTTTGCAATACCTAATACTGACCCCTCCACTCTGTGGTATTTACTAATGACCCTGCACTCTGCTTTAGTACTGATCCCTGCACTCTACCTACTACTGACCCCTGCATTCTATGTTATTTACTAATGAACCCTGTACTTTGCGTTACCTAATACTGACTCCTCCACTCTGTGGTATTTACTAATGACCCTGAATTCTGCTTTCCTACTGATCCCTGCTCTCTACATTACATACTACTGATCCCTGAACTCTTCAAACTCTCCTTACTTTGTCAATCAGGTGTTTCTAGGTTGTCTCTCTATACAAAAGTGCACTGCACCCTAGTGACCTTTGATCTCATCTGTGCTGTTCATGCAGATCTCCACCTCTTCAGGGTTGCCTACCTGTCACCTACATTAATTACTCTACTTTATTAAAAGAAATAAATATAAACATTGCCTATGTTACTTTTTTGATGGTTATTCCTGGATGCACTCACTGCATTAGAATAAATTAACTAAACGCTAAATAATTTTAACAGAGTATGTTATTTACTCTCTTGGTAATTTACTCATCAAAGCATTCAAATCACATGAATCATATTACATTATTATTTTTTCAAATAAAATAGTTAAACATTAGAAGCCCTTATTTTTCATGAATCAATATCTTTCTCATGAAACTTTATTTTATCTGTATCCAAAATGGCTACATGTTCTGTTTTTCACAATAGATACTGTACCTTAGCATCAACACATTTCATCTACTTGAATCTCATAAGGAGTACTGCTGGTGACAGCAGCCATCAACAACTGTTTTCCAGCGTGGCCATTTTACAGAAGTTGATCTAGCAATTGACTTCTGTTGAAAAGGGAAACCTACACATGAATTGAATTTCAGACAGTTCTTGCTGAACCGGCTGGATTTCGATCCATCTATGGCCAGCTTAAACTTCTCAAATATGACAACTCCAGAATACACTCCTACATAGGTTATGAAGGCCATGGTTTTACCAGGCTGTGGCATTGGCAATTCTGCCTTCTAACTATATCCGTTGTTCATTTCTTCTGCAGTGGGCTATCTGAGTTTGTAGAACCTTCTATGAGGAATTCTCTTATTTGACACAGCAAGCAAGAATGCTTAAAGGAGGAATTATGTAAAATAAAAATTTAGATACCAGATCAAAGAACCAGAGAAATTGTGATAAATCAATTATCCCTGGTTTCCGCTCTACAGTATTTTCCCTCTGGAGTTCTCCTTGAAGCGTACCCAAGACTGATAATTCATTTTGGTGGATCCAGGCAGGTTCAGTCACTCACCAGTTTTTTTAACCATTTGCAACCCCTTGCAGGGAAATATTTATTGGGCCACAGCCTCAATCAGGCCACATGCAGGTTGGAATTGAATGTTGACTTATGCAAGAACAAGACCACATACTTCAATCAGGTAAAATCACAGTCACTACAAGGGACAGAGCTGGGAACAATTTTTTTCCAGGATCCCTGAAACTTATTAAAAGCTGCTGGATGACTGAACCAATTAGCATCCGTTTAATTTTTAGTTTTTGGCAGAAGAGTGACTTTTTAAGATTAGGCAGAGGTAATCTTACTGTAATATAACACAGGTTTAGTACATTATAATAATTATAAAAAAAAATCAAGTAAACTGTCATAGGTAATGTCTACAGCGAATTAGTTTCTGAAATGCTTTTTTAAAGTCTTCATTGAAGATGGTATAAATCAGGGGGTTGATTAAGGAATTGAGGTATCCAAGCCACGTGAGGAAGTTAGACATGTCATCAGATATATAACATGCATCACACACATTTACGATAAACTCCTTAACAAAGAATGGAAGCCAGCAAATTACAAATGCCCCCAATATCAAACCTAAAGTGGTGGCAGCTTTGCGTTCTCTATTGCTGGATATCCTTTGTTTCCTCAAGGCTTTCTCGTGTTTCATTTCAGCTAAAGGATTTCTAATTGTAATGTGGATCTTATCAAAATCTGTTGAATGGTCTGAGAAAGACTTTTCTGGTATACATAAGGTAGAACTTTTCCCACATGCCTCCAGAAGAACTTGGCCATTCTGTTCTTTCTCGCAACGACTCACATTCCTTTTGTGATACAAAGATTTTGCCGCTTTGTAAATTTTATAATAAAGAATAAGTATCAACACCAGTGGGATATAAAAGGCTCCAAAGGTAGAGTAAATTGTAAAAACAATGTGATCATGTTTGATGATGCATTCATCTTCACGGTTGTGCCTTTGGTGCCGCCAGAGCAATGCTGGCATAGAGATGAAGATAGAAATGATCCATACTACAGCAATCATAAAGGCAGCATGCTGAGGTGTTCGTTTTCTGGCGTACTCCACAGCATCGGTGATAGCTCTGTAACGATCCAATGCAATTGCTGAGAGGTGAAGTATTGAACATGTGCAACAGGTAATGTCTACGCTCAACCAGATGTCGCAAACAGCTTGACCCATAACCCAGGTTTCCTTCACAATGTACATGATACTGAAAGGCATGACTAGGACGGCAACCAGAAAATCTGTTACAGCAAGGGAACATATCAGATAGTTGGCAGGGTGGTGAAGTTTCCTTGTCACAATTATTGCAGCAATTACCAGAGAGTTGATTGCAGTTGTCATTAACGTCAAGATAGACAGACTCAGTGATGTAAGAATTTGGGTTGTGATCCCTTTTGTTAGTTGTCCTGAAGTGCAGTTATATTCTGTTGTATTTATTATATCCATATTCTTTCTAAACCCCAAGTTTACCGAGAAAAATCAGTATCTAAAAAAAAAAAGGAAAGCAGATGGTTAGATGTATAATTATCAAATGAAATATGCTTGGGGATTTTAGAGGGCAACTCTCTTAAAACTGGTACTTCAGTTTTCTGTTCTTGTTGGCAAACTGAATCATATGAAACCATAAGAAAGCATGTACTCACTGACTGCTGAACTCTCAACAGCCACTGCCATTACAAGCTTTAGGATGGTATAATGTAGGAAACTCAAAACTTGGGAGTCCAACACTCAGGGAGTAAATGCTTCCTTATGGCTTCATGGGCAGGGAAGAGACAAACCACTGTAGGAATTTCTGCTACTGCAAACCCAGAAGCATATTAAAAATCTGCAAAATTGTGTTTATAAATATCTTTAATATCATATGACCCATCAGAAAAATGTTTCCTGTGGTGAGATGAAATAACTGAGACTACAACATGCAGTATTTGGTAAATCGACCCTCTCCATTCCTAAAGCATGTAAACATAGAAATACATTCAAAATTCATTAGCTGTGTAGCACTACCCCCTTGGGGATTGCTAAGGATTTGGGTCCCCCTATAGTCCTGCACAGCCAGGCAACCTGCATTCTCCATACAAGTTTGCATCCAGAGTCAGTCCTAGGGCTTTGTTTTTTAGGTTTATTAAGGGGATTTAGAATTGGGATAGGGTAAGAGGGGTGTTGGATGTCCAAGGGAAATGACAAACTTCCTGGAACTATTCACAAGCTTTCTCTGTAGCACAGTGTCTGTTGGAGAGCTAGCCAGCATCTCCTTGATGTACCACCCTAGACTCTAGATGTATTTCTCCTCTTCACTCAGCAATCTGGAGTTATCCCTGAGCAGAGGATCCAGTTCCTGTCCCTTTAAATGGGTGATCAGTCACAGTAGGGTTCTAATCTGGTTTTCCACCAGAGTGCTCCTTCCCATATCTGCCCAGGGTGTCTAGGTGTATTTACTCAGACTGTTTCCTGTACTGCTTATAGGTTAAACTATCATCTAGGCTGCTCCTTCGCTGCCATACAAGTGGTGCTCTCTCAGGGGGCTAGTGAGTTCCAAGCTTTCCTCCTTTCCTGGTCCAGGCCTGCATGTAAGCCCATCCTACTGGTCCTCCTGGCAGCCTCCTTCCTTCAGCCTCACATCTTCCACCCGAACTCTACCTCCAACTCTCCTGGAACTGAGCAGGCTTCAACACTTTTAAGGGTTCCCAGCCCCTTGCCAACCTCTTATTGTGGATTGGCTAGGACCCCTCAAGAGTGCAGCCAGCAACTCCTTGGATACACCCTCTGTCCCTAAGGCCTTCCTCCAAAAGCCCTAGAACAGAGGGAAATTCCAGAGGGGCTAGCCTGCAGAGTCTGCCCTGACCACAATTTGACCCCTCTCTGGCTATTACACCTGGGTTGCTGCTCAGCCCCTGTCTAACCATTGGAGTCTAGCTCCCCCTAGATAAACTAGGAGGGTGCTACAGCTGCTTCAAATGCATTCATTCTTTCCCAAAGCATGCAGTCTAAGCAAAGAAAAAGCAATGTTCCCTAAATGTGTCAAAAGCTCTAACATCTAAACCATCACCCCTCTATCTAACTACTCCGTCTCTGTTGATGTATGAATAGAGCAGTAACACAAGACACAAGGAAGAATAACCAAACTTATGGGGGCAGGCTTGGGCAGCATGCACAGTTAAAATGATTGTAAATGCATTAAACCACTTGCCTACTGAGCACTTATACCCCCTTCCTGCCGAGGCCAATTTTCAGCTTTCAGCACTGTCACACTTTGAATGACAATTGCACAGTCATGCAACACTGTACCCATATGATATTTTTATCATTTTTCTTTCTTTTGGTGGTATTTACTTGCCAATGGGTGTTTTATTTTTTGTGCTATAAACAAACAAAGAGCGAAAAATTTGAAAAAAAAAAGTTTTTCATTGTTTCTATTATGAAATTTTGCATACAGGTAATTTTTCTCCATCACTGATGTGCGTTGATGTGGCTGCACTGATAGACAGCACTGATGGGCACTGATAGGCGGCACTGATGAGGCGGTATGGATAGGCAGCACTGATGGGCACCGATAAGAGGCTCTGATAGGTGGCATTGATAGGTGGCACTGATGATGCTGCACTGATAGACTGCACTAATGGGCAGCACTGATGATGCTGCACTGATGGGCAGCACTGCTGGGTACTGATGGGTGGCACTGATGGGCAGCACTGATGGGCGGCACTGCTGGGTGGCACTGCTGGGTGGCACTACAGGGCACAGGTAGGTGGCACAGGTGGGTGGCACTGCAGGGCACAGGTGGGTGGCACTGCTGGGCACAGGTGGGTGGCACTGATCATTGGCTGTTTACCATATCACGTGATCAGCTACCGGTATGTCCGTAGGACACAGCAATCACCAGCGGCGCTGGGTGTGTGCTACTGGGGGCCCCCGGGGGGGGGCATGTTCTGGAATGACGTCCATGGACGTCATCCCAGGATTACACAACCGTGCTGTAGCCGGCTTTCAGCTATAGTCGGTTGGGAACCACTTAAAATAACAAACCTAAAGCTAATGATTTAGCACAGAGCAGCTCCGGTCCTCCTCTCCTGGAGTCCCTGCTAGTGCTCCTGGCTCCTCCCCCCTAACCGAGTGCCCCCATAGCAAGCTGCTTGCTATCGGGGCACTTGTGCAGGCTTGTTCCTGAGCTATGCTCTCTTTGTCAATAGGCACACAGAGAGTGGCTCATCCTCTCCTCTGATCCCTCCTCACTGTATACCAATTGCTCCTGCTGTTGTCTCTGAGCCCATAAGGAGGGAGATAGCAGAGAGAGACGTTGGTTTTGTGAACATCAATGGATCGAGATAGGGCTCAGGTGGGAAATTGGGCTGAGGGGGAGTTGCATGAAGAAGGGTTTTTTTAACCCTAAAGTGGTTGTAAAGACTCAAGGTAACATACATCAGTGGGGGACCTTAGAAGAGGAGGATCAGGGCTTCTCTGTGCAAAACCATTCCACAGAGCAGGTAAGTATGACATGTTTGTTATTAAAAAAAACTGCCTTTAATATTACTTTAATGCAGAGAATGCATTAACCATTTCTCGCCAGAGGTACGCATACTGTATATGCGGCCTCTAAGCTGGTGTGCTTTAACGCCAAGTGGCCGCATATATGTGTCTCTGTGTAAACACTTTACTGTGCTGAAAGCACACGCCTATTACAGTACTCGGTGGGTACCAGAAAGCTCCCAATATATACTTGCAGTTGGGAGCTTTCCGATCATGTGGCCACCAGGGGCGGACTGACCATTTGGAAACTCGGGCACTGCCTGAGGTCAGTAGGGGGCCCCATGAGATGCCCCTGGTACCTTTTTCATAGGCTTTTTTGAGTTTGGGCAAGGACATAGGGGCTCCATGATCCCCTATTGCCCTGGGGCCCCATGAGTTGTCAGTCCGCCCCTGGTGACCACTGTGACTGCCAATCACAGAGGTCACATGATTGGAATGTCCAACTCCTCCTCCTGGCATTTAGAAACTGTTAAAGGGCCAGGAAGTGGTGGTTGGAAGGGGTTAAGGTAAAAAAGAACCTTCTGCCTTTAGGGCCACTTTAAGATTTTGTATTCAGCCTGTGGTCTGGAAAAAAGTAGCAATGCTTTTTAAAATTAAATGTGGTTTGGCAGTATTTTTAGCATTGCCATCCCTTCCATTACATATACATGGCTCACTGTATTTGTCTTCAAGCAGACATAAATAATCTGTACATGCACTCTGAGCATAGAAAGCTTTAGTGTACTGCTGTGTAAAAAAAAGGTGTTTACATGGTGAAAAATACAGTCCATGTCTGCTTCAGTTTGTTCTCAACAGGCCAATGACGTGTAAAGCCAACTACAGAATGGTCTGACAATAGCTTAGGTCTGGAGCAACAGATGCCCTATATTTTCTATATATTGAGAATATAAATGAGCTGAAGGGATTACAGTGCCTTGAAAAAGTATTCATACCCCTTTAAATTTTCCACATTTTGTCATGTTACAACCAAAATTGTAAATGTATTTTATTGGGATTTTATGTAATAGACCAACACAAAGTGGCACATAATTGTGAAGTGGAAGGAAAATGATAAATGGTTTTTCAAATTTTTTTACAAATAAATATGTGAAACGTGTGGCGTGCATTTGTATTCAGCCCCCCTGAATCAATACTTTTTAGAACCACATTTCACTGCAATTACAGCTGCTAGTCTTTTTGGGGATGTCTCTACCAGATTATACATCTAGAGAGTGAAATTTTTGCCCATTCTTCTTTGCAAAATAGCTGAAGCTCTGTTAGATTGGATGGAGAGCGTCTGTGAACAGCAATTTTGCAAGTCTTGCCACAGATTCTCAGTTGGATTTTGGTCTGAACTTTGACTGGGCCATTCTAACACATGAATATGCTTTGATCTAAACCATTCCATTGTAGCTCTGGCTGGATGTTTAGTGTCATTGTCCTGCTGGAAGAGGAACCTCCGCCCAAGGTTCAAGTCCTTTGCAGACTCTAACAGATTTTCTTCTAAGATTGCCCTGTATGTGGCTCCATCTATCTTCCTATACCTTCCCTGTCCCTGCTGAAGAAAAGCATCCCCACAACATTATGCTGCCACCACCATGTTTCACAGTGGGGTAGTGTGTTCAGGGTGATGTGCATTTTGCTTTTAGGCTGAAAAGTTACATTTTGGTCTCATCTGACTAGAGCACCACATGTTTGCTGTGTCCCCCACATGGCTCCTTGCAAATTGCCAACAGGACTTCTTATGGCTTTCTTTCAACAATGGCTTTCTTCTTGCCACTCTTCCTTAAAGGCCAGATTTGTGATGTGTATGGCTAATAGTTGTCCTGCCAAAAGATTCTCCCACCTGAGCTTTGGATCTCTGCAGCTCCTCCAGAGTTACCATGGGCCTCTTGGCTGCTTCTCTGTTTAATGCTCTCCTTGCTTGGCCTGTCAATTTAGGTTGATGGCCATGTCTTGGTAGGTTTGCAGTTGCACCATACTCTTTCTATTTTTGGATGATGGATTGAACAGTGCTCCGTGAGATGTCCAAAGCTTGGGATATATTTTTATAACCTAACCCTGCTTTAAACTTCTCCACAGCTTTATCCCTGACCTGTCTGGTGTGCTCCTTGACCTTCATGATGCTGTTTGTTCACTAGTGTTCTCTAATAAACTTCTGAGGGCTTCACAGAACAGCTGTGATTAAACTACACACAGGTGGACTCTATTTACTAATTAGGTGACTTCTGAAGGCAGTTGGTTCCACTAGATTTTAGTTAGGGGTATCAGAGTAAAGGGGGCTGAATACAAAATGCACACCACACTTTTCAGATATTTATTTGTAAACAAATTTTGAAAAGCATTTATTATTTTCCTTCCACGTCACAATTATGTGCACTTTGTGTTGGTCTATCACATAAAATCCCAATAAAATACATTTATGTGTTTGGCCATAACATGACAAAATGTGGAAAATGTCATGAGGTATGAATACTTTTTAAGGCACTGTAGGTCAGAGCCATCCTCTTGTTTGATCCTCCACCGAAAAATTCCTATTTTATTTCTAATACATTAGAGGAAGCAGTGACCATTACCATACAATGTTATAATCTTCCAAGGAGCAAAAATAGAGGCACTGAATACAAATTAACACATCATTAAACTGAGCATGAATAAAAAATTAAGCAGAGTATAAAAATTCCCCAGTGTTAATTTAATCAGAAGACATTATTATAATAATGATTAGAAAATCAAACACAAATTCTGTATATACTTTAGCACATGTTTGAAATAAAAATCCCACCTTTGGCCTCAATTTCTGTAATTCCCCGCTTTGAAGTTCAAAAATGACTTTGCTTTAATATTGTGTTAATTTGGAATGATCTACAGTCACTACCTGTTATAAAGTACCTTATTGCTTTGTTTTAGAAGCTGTTAAATCATGAACTCCAGGTAACCAGCTAAATACAGAGATGATATATAAAGCTTATTTTTCTTGCTGTCCATCCAGTTCTGAAATGTACAGAGCTCTGCTATACAGAACAACCCTGACTAATAGGGTAGGGAACATGATCTTTATCTGCTGCACTTTAAATTACAGGTTTCTACTCCCACTCACCCTGTTACTGGACAGTGAAAGCAGAAGCAACACATTGATCAACTCATCTCTCTGTCACTCTGCTCTATCCTCCTATTAGCATTCTCCTTGCACATCTGATTGGCTTCTTGTGCTGCATTTTCCTCTGCTGTACAGTAGACTTTGTGAGGCTGATACCAAGTAAAATGCAGGTATTTGACACTACTTATAAAGGACACATGGGGAGTACTCACTTCAGGGTTCCAAAGTTACCATGAAAGGAATCTGAACAATTGATGCTCTGGCTCCAAGTGTCACAACCTGATTGAAGGGAAGGGACACACCTACTTCACACAGCACACAGGAACAGTGCTGAGGCTGTCAATCACAGGCTGTGTGCTGGAGGTCCCTCCCCTGTCACCTTTTTTCTCTTGGTGTTAGGAAAACTTGTCAGGAGTGATTCATGCTGGTAGCAGACAAATGAAGCAGCAGACAAAAATTGCTCTGGTTTGAGTACACACTGTGGCAGGATATGCTTTGTTCACTTTTCATCTCACGTTAATGATGTATTAATGATTACATATCTGCATTCATTTGTGTCTTTTAATTCTGCCAGGGGTTTAGCTTTAAGTATGCACACACTTATAGGCACTTATAAGTAAAATATAATAGGCTCTGGTCAAAAGTATTTCAATGTTTTTTTTTTAATGTTTACCAGCTTATTAACAGATATTATATATAGCTTGCTGACTTCCATCATCCAATCATGTGCAAGCAAAAGTGCTTTTTTTTTTTCAATTTTCCTTTCACGTGATTGGGTATTCCTTGCAAAGTTAATCTTTATCTCATTTACTAAGCTCTGGAGCAATTGTATTTGCAGAGTGCAACTGCGCCTTGCATGCACAGTCTATTTGCCTTTAGTAAATCAACCCCATAGTCAGCACTTTTGATGACTGCATCCTAAAGCTAATAAATACATATAATCACCTAAGTGGGATGTGAATGCCTTCATTAATAACAGCTAACCTGTATGAGATTGCTCTGGATGGGGTTTATAATTTTATTGTAAAAGAAAAACACCGGAATGAATTAATATTTTTTAAATAAAAAAAATTTAATAAACATTTTTTAATTTAATATATGATTTTTTTTTTAAATTTTATTCTTGCTGTTCTTATTTTTCTCCTGTAGGTGTCTCTTGTGTTGATATACACAATGGGAAGTATGGTGGTTATTACATCCTTTTGCCCATGTAAAACTGTAAAACATGGCTTTCATAGCTTTTTAGGTAAATTTCTTGTCTATGGTGGTGGTTTGCATAATTGATGTTTAGGCGGTTATGGCGTTAATTTAATGAGCGGCTCCATGCGGCCTCCGTGCCCCTGATGACATCATTTATGACAAACCGTGTTGGGAAGAGCCAGAAGCCGTGATGAGCAATTTTACATGCTATGTCAATGTAAGTGGTTTTAACCATTTTAATCTAGCTGGATTTACACTATTAGGAGTTTCTTCTTGTTTTCACATACCTTTATACTATGATGTTTGCTGGAGACGAAGAGATAATTTTATTAACAACCTGGGGAATCCTGTGCAGAGTTCTATTAAGGTTTCTACAATTGCAGTCTGACATCTGTCATGAGAGTCACATTTTGTTTGGTAAGCCTCTATGTATGTCGGTGGAGTACACATGATGTTGCACAGTTATGGAATAACAAGCATCTCCTATAGCTGCAGATGCTCGTATTAAACCTGCAGCTCTGGAAGATCACAGCTGCAGGGGTACCTGGGGCAGGGGCGGACTGACAACTCATGGGGCCCCCGGGCAATAGGGGATCATGGGGCCCCTGTGTCCTTGCCAAAACTCAAAAAAGCCTAGGAAAAAGGTACCAGGGGCATCTCATGGGGCACCCTACTGACCCTGGGCCCTCAGGCAGTGCCGAGTTTCCAAATAGTCAGTCCACCCCTAATCTGGGGGCAGAGGAATATTGATTTCAACCTAACACAACAGATACCAGCACACAGGACACCTTTTTTCATTGCAAGTACTGGTCTTGATGCTGTTTAAAAAAAAAAAATCACTAAATTTCAGCATTAAGAGCTGTAAGTCTTTCAAGCAGTATATGTGTAAAGTTAGGGTAGACCTAAATTGTACTCTAAATTTAGGCCTGATTGATATAGTAACCAATATAACATAACAAAGATTCCTAACATAAACTCTATTCAGTCACAAGCACCTGCAATGGCTGGACTGTAGCTACCATCAAAAGACAGGACTATAATCAAGCAGAGCCATGGCTATAATAAAATGTTTGAAAAAATAACAATACTCTTAGATCATGTCAAACATAATATAAACTGGGTGACGATCAATTATAAACTTGCATGTATTTTTCACAATACTCAAAAAAAGTTTGAGAAAACCGTGGACCTGTTACTCTATTATATTTCACTGGACAAAAAGAGGTTTGAGAGGAACAATTGTATTCTTATCCCTTCTTTTTTACCGTATACTGTATACTCCAGCAAGCTTTTGAGATACTCAAAATTATTGTTATGTAGGTTCTTATGTGATATCGCTTATAAGTACCTTGAAAACGGTTATGGCTGTATAAAAAGTGGTAAGTTTGGAGACTGATGAAGTGAGCTGAGGAGTAGAGAGATAGATTTGGGTGTCATCAGCATAGAAATGGTATTGGAAGCCATGGGAGGCTATTTGCTGAGCTAAGGAGGCAGTGTAGATTGAGAATAGGAGTGGTCCAGGAACAGAGCCTTGGGGGACCCTGAGGGAGAAAGAAGGAGAAGAGGAAGTAGAGTTGTAAGTGACAATGAAGGTGTGGTGGGATAAGTAGGATGAGGACCAGCAAATATTTGAGCAGTTTTCTTGAGCTTTTCAGGTGCTTTTTTTAACGCATCAAAAATGCACATGCAGAAACACATCCAGACTGTGGTTCTATGATGTGAACCAGCAGTTTTGCAGTAGTATGTTGTAAATATCATACAGATGTGTTATGTCACAGGCAGATTAAGGACATCCCCCTGGCGTGGTATTTAACCACTTCCCGTCTGGCCTATTGTACAATGAGGGCTGAGCGCGAACACTGTTATCCTCCCTGGACATCATAGGTATTTAGTCCATCAAGATTGATCAATTTTCAAATAGATGTACCATGGTTTGTGGACTCTATAACTTTCATACACACTAAATAATATACACTGACTTGGGTTATTTTTTTTTACCAAAGAAATGTAGTATACATTTTGGCCTACATTTATGAAAAAAGATTATTTATTTGCAACATTTTTTATTATTTATATAGAAAAAAAAAACCCAGTGGTGATTAAATATCACAAAAAGCTCTATCTTTCTCAAAAAATGATACAATTTTCATTTAGGTACAGTGTTGTGTGACTGAGTAATTGGCAAAGTGTGACAGATTGGTGTTAGTGAGAAGAATAATGCCCTATTGTGGATGCCAGTAGAAGGAATAGTGCCCCATAAATGGTGTTAGTGGAAGGAGTTATGCTCCATTATTGGTGTCAGTGGGAGGAATAATACTTCACTGTTGGTATCAGAGGGAGGAATAGTGTCCCAAGGCCTGGATAACATTAAGCAAAGGGCCACATCCGGCCAGCGGACCGCAGTTTGAAGACCACTGGCCTAGAAAATGGCCATTAGTGTTTTTTGACATTCAGCTCCCATTGACTTCAATGAGGTTCAGATTCAGCACCCAAATTTTAGTCATGTTCTGTGAACCTTCCTTGAACTGAATCCATGTATGTTCAGCTCATCTCTAATGTTGAAGAAATCCTGATTCGGAAAACTGCTCTATAGGCACCAGATCAAGCAGAAAATTATACACTTTGATTGTAGAGTAAAAAACATCTACAGCAGACCAAGTATGTTGATTAAGATTAGAAATAGTACAAATATGAAAAAATGTAGTAAAAATCTAATTAGAATTTTTCTTAGACAATAAAGAAAGATACATTTTTTTTTAACTGCATTTACTGTTTATATGTCTGGCAGAACAATACTGTTAAGTCAATTCTATCTTTTGAATACAGGTCCATATTAACCTATTGTCGAGATTCAGACAATCTGCATATTATCAGCAATTCCACAGCCAGAAAAAAAGCAATACACATTTATATTTAGAGATTTAAAAGTCCCATCACTGATATTATTTAGAATTGAGGTTGTCTGCAATGCACATAATCACAGGTCAATGTCGACTGCCCATGTTAAGCTTTACTATAAATTACTTTTTCTCATATCCCACTTTGTGTCACAAACACATCTCAGCTCCTTCATTATCTTTCAAGCACATTCAATATGTAACTTAGTTTTATGATCTCGATATGGTTTCACACAACGGTTTGTATGCTTATCATACCTCAGTGTGCATACATATATTGTAAATGTTGTAGCTAGGATCTGCTGACAGTTTGACAATGGTAATGCTTTTTAATATAAAGATAAACACAAACACTCCCATAAAACCCATGACCACTGGTGATTATATCTTTCTTCTGGCTTTGGCCACGTGATATGCCACATTATATCTTGACAGATCTGTTAAGGTACCGAAAGACTTTAGGAAATAGCAATAGCCATTGGCTTGTCTGAAGGTGCAAACCAACAGCAACAGACCTTAAAGGAGAATTCCAGTCAAATACTAACTTTACTGTACCTAAATCTGCCCCACCGCCATTCTTAACCCATTCTAACTACCATGTAAAGGAACGATTTCTATACTTACCTATTCTGAGGGTACATGGGTCCGGTCAGAAGGTATGACTTGCAAGTCATAATGAGCTGAGCTGTTTTGGGAATGTTTTCGGTGGTTCTTTAACATTTCCTTATACACTGCTCCACAATGCCTATAGAGGTCAGTGACTCCTTATTTTAAAGTGTTTTTATTGCTTGGTAATGTAAATACATTAATGTGTTTAGTCCGGGCACCGTTTCACTTTAAAGCGATTGCCTCTGAATGGAAAATGTTGTGTCCATATAATGCACTAGGATCGCAGCTCTAAAGTCTCCTATCTCACAATGATGAGGCTGTAGTATTGTAACTGTAGCGTTCACTCCCTAGAGGGCCCACTGATTTGGTCCCAAGGCTTTTTCCCTAGCAGATGCACTAGCAGCTAGCCACACAGTCTCAGTTACTCTTCTGGCTCAATAATCAGTCTAGGGTAGTATTTTTGATGCTGTACTGAAAAGCTGGAACTTGAATGGGTGAAGGGTAACTGTAGCAACGTTAAGCAGTAACTGGAGGACTCCTATCCTCCCCTTAACGATTCTGAGCACATTCCTGGCAGCAGCAAATAATGGGCTGACCTACATAGGGACACCTTGAACAATGTTCACTTTTAGCCACAAGCTGACTCTGATGCAAGAGGGATAGCAGTGGCACACAGTCACTGAGATCTCAAACAATTCCTATATTGACTAATATCCTTGGGTAAATGGATGGCTCCTTTTAATTTCTTCCAGGCACCTCTACTGTGAATCCTCCAGACAAGATCCCCAAAATAAGTCCCTCAGTCAGCTCCAGCAGAATTCAGCAGAATAGGCCCCCCAGGTAGTCAGATGGGACCTTGATGAGTAGTAGAAAAGCACAGCTAGACTGCCCAAAAGGGCAGTAGCCCTTCAGGCTGGGATTTCCTCCTTCTGGACAAGAACCCCTTTTGCTCAAGGTTTGAAGACTATTTATGCCCACTTCAAGCCACCATCTGGGCATCCTCCCCCAGGGATTGACTCGGACTACATAAATATTCATACTGTAGACTTGACTCTCCCAGCCCAATACTTTCCAGAACCATACAAAAAACAGATGGAAGCAGCCAAACCCACAGACTGTGAAATTTAGAGCAGACCAGAGTAAACTCAAGCAGCTTCAGTGACTGCAGGATAGCTAAGAACTAAATTTACCTAACCTAGCACTTAGCTAGGAGGGGACTGTATAACTTTCTAGCAAGCCACAAGGTTAAAGGCTGCAGCAGTGACTGATCTGTGTTAGACATTTGCAAACATAGTACAGAACTGCAGAAGCACCAGGATTTTCATGATCTGAGACAGTGAAGCTGATTTACTAAAGAGTTGAAAAGTTGCAATAGTTTAACATAAATTTGCTTTTGATGCGATTGGATAGTTTAGTTGAACGTTCACACAATTTTTTGTGAGAACATTCCCAGTCTTCCGAGTATTTCAGCTTTGAACCCCGTTCGCATCTTCAAATTTTTGGGATTCTGCCTGCAATCTCAAATCTCACTGCAGCAGTGGCAAAACGCTAAACATGTGTTTCGGCGCCATTCATTTTCAATGGTACCTAAAAACTGTGCAGTTCTGCCATGTCTGTTATGCGTTAAATCATGCCGCAATCACGGCCATCCACAGTGTGTGACGCGTCTAGCACAAAAGGAGCGCCTGCTCCTTTTTTGGGTGACAAACTTCGTAAGATGCGGCACAATGTATCACGCAACTATTGCGGCAGAACCACACCGTGTTCACAGTAGGTGCCACTGAAAATGAATGGCATCTAAACACACGTTTTGCATTTTTCCACTACTGCAGTGCCATTTGAGATTGCAGGCAGAAATGGAGCGATTCTACTTGAGATCCCAATACGCCAGATGTGAATGGGACCTTAGATTCCTAGCCCAGGAATTGGCTTCTATGAGTGTAATATACTGTGCTTGGGTTCACTAACAAGAACTCCAGTTCTCACAAATTAAAGCTGATCTCTGAGCATTACAAAAAAATATATACCTTTTACCCCCTACCCACTTGCTTCTATCGTATAACACTTTATAACCTAAACAAAAGCCGTCACATGAAAGACCAGATCTGATTCTTCATTTTTGGGTAGGTGGGAATTGCCTGTTGGCAGCCAAAGTTGTCCATCATCTATGTCCTCTCAAGGTCCTTAAAGTCTTAAAGGACCCAAGCTATGACCCCTGTACAAATCATTAGTAAGACCTCATGTGGAATATGCAGTTCAACTGTGGACACCAATTCACAAAAAGAACATTGGGGAACTGGAGAAAGTACAGAGAAGGGCAACCAAACTGATAAGTGGCATGGAGGAGTTCAGCTATGAGGAAAGATTAGAGGAACTGAATTTATTCTCTCTTGAGAAGGGGAGTTTAAGGGGGGATATGATCAACATGTATAAATACATCAGTGGTTCATATAGTGAACTCGGTGTAGAATTATTCACCCTGAGGTCATCACAGAGGACAAGGGGGCACTTTTTACGTCTGGAGGAAAAAAGATTTAATCTCCAAATACGGAAAGGTTTCTTCACAGTAAGAACTGTGAAAATGTGGAATAGACTGGTTCTGGCCAGCTCAGTGGATTGCTTTAAAAAAGGCCTGGATTCTTTCCTAGATACACATAATATAACTTTTTACTAAAATTTATGGGTAGAGTTAATCCAGGGAATATACGATTGCCTCTCGGGGATCAGGAAGAAATTTTTTTCCCCTGCAGCAAATTGGATCATCTACTAAAAACTCTACTTAAACAGCATTGGGTGCATCTTGCTTGTACATATTGGATTTACATGATATGATGATAGAACCCTGAGGTCCATACATGAGGCTTTCACCAGCTATTAATCAGTTCTCATAATAGCTCACTTGCTTTCTTCAAGCTCGTAATTTTAGTGTAATATGTAATGAAATCATGATTAGGAAATGATAACTGACCCTGCTGAAAAGCAAATTGTTTTTCTGACTATTGGCACATTATTTTATTTTAATAAATATGTTTGACCTTCACACTAGTACCCAGTGCCTAATGAACAAAAATGCTGAAAGATCAGCAAAAAAACTCTTTATTAGTAATCAGTTACTATCTGCACCCAACCAGAACTGCTTTTAGTTGAAGATAAAATGATCCTCTACTGCAGAATAACGTGGTGGTTAAAGGGCAACTCCAATTTCATGAAAAAAACAAACAAATAAAAAAAAAAATAATATGGTGTATGCAATTGCTACACAAATCATATTGTAATTGAATGTTATTAAAATCACCTTTCCTTTTCAATTTTTAGCACTGTAATTTTCTGTAAAATACAATGCAATATGGCAACCTAGAGGCATTCTGTACACAGATGGTGTGCAGATGCCCCCCTTGAAATATAATTTTCTGCTTGTTGGATTGTCTAATTAATTTTCCCAGAAGTCTGCACTAAGATGCAAGATTTTGAGCATCCCCTGCAACAAAAAAATCATTTTGGGTGAGATACTCCCAAAAGAAAATCAAATCTAAGGGATGCAGAAACTGACACTTTCCTCATTAGAGCCCTGCAGGTGCAGCAGCTGATTGATAATTTTAAAATCACTCCCAGGCACATTCACTCTGCACATGACAAACAAACAGCTATTTCTTCAATATAATAAATGGTAGGAATCTGCAGCAAAATTTGTTAAAATTCCTGCTTTTTGTGGTTTACTATGCACAGTATGCTGTTTACACACCTCAGACCAACATCTCATTTTGATGCTTATTAAATCCTTAAAATGACTATAGTTTGTGTTTGCATCTCTCCTGTTTGATTTACTAATTAAAAAAATAATTATTTCCTACACTTAAGTGGTAAAATCAGCAAAATCATTTGGGTTTCGACAGCTGGCCATATTTTCCTTTTCAGTGGAGTTTTAAAGTGTCCATAAAGCATGCTAACAATCAAAACTGGTATATGAATAAATCATTAAACAATTATATTAATCTGTCTTGTAGGGTGTTTTGCTATTTTAAGCCACATTCTGTCTAATGAGTAATAGCTCATTGTGTTGTGTCTTCTAACAAATGTTTAACGGGGGTTTTCCTGCTCTTTTTTTGTGATATGTAGTTCAGTAAGTCAAGAAATATGTGGCTGCTTTGCAGAAGTGCTATCAGAAAACAAGTATGTACATCCCCTTCACACCAGTCTTTTCAGGGTGTGCATGTTATTGCCACTAAAAGGAATCTAATGATATTTTTGTTCTATTAAATTGAGATAAAAAATATAATATAGCTTAATAATATCTTTTTTTTCAAAGAAAAAAATATGCATTTATTCTTTTTGTCCAAAGGAGCCTGGAAAGCATTGCACCAGCAATCAAGTAGATCTCTGGTGCCATGCAGGTCTCCTGCAGACCTGTCAGAATATCTGCTTGCTGTACGAGAACTACAGTCAAGTAGATACACTGACAGGAAGCTTCAATGAAATACCACAGTGCTCCACAGCGCCGTGATAGTTAATTGAAAACTATAAGATCATGGCCGCTAAGGCTGTCGGGCAGAACACTGAATGATTGACGCAGCCATGTGGGTGGGGCCCCGCACGGCCATGCTGTTTTCAAATCTGACAGATAGGTGTCCATTTATGAACCAGCGGTAATAGATCGCTGCTCAGTTCTCCGCCATTCTCGGAGAACACAGTTCTCCTGTGAATGCAGTTTATGAAGCAGTTCTCCGAACGAAGGGAGAACGGTCTCCAAACGCTGGAGAACGGTCTACAAACTCTGGAAAACGGCTGATTTTACTATAATCTTGCGAGATTACAGTAAAAGATCAGTTTACTAAACAGGGGTAAATTATCTCTGCTTAGTTTGCGGTCCCTCTGATTCTCCAGCTCTGGGCTGGAGAATCTGGAGGGAGAACACAGATCTCCAGCGAAGGGCTGACATGATCTCCTGAGTGTCATAAACTGTGAATGACCAGAGAATAGCTGAGATCTGTTGAATCGCAGCTGTTCTCTGTGTCATAAACGGACACCATAGTACGGGGAAACTTCTCCCTGTACTATCTGTCAGAGGGAGGGGAGGTTGGGGTGGCAGGTACAGCTGCGGCTATGGGAATATTTTACATGTTCCACTCTAAAAACTGGTGGAACATGTAACATGTTCCCAAAGGTGAACTTATGCTTTAAAGTAGTATTAAACTCCAAAACACAAAATATTTTTTTGCAGCTTACCAGTTCTTGGTGACTGCATTAGTTTTATTGTTTTATGCTTTGTTCACTTGTAAGATGACCACTAAGCCTGTTATATTAAAACTTCTTTTAATAAACCAATCAATCCAGCAAGAGTGGCAGTTAGAGGGTTGAATTGAACCATTTAACACTCAAAGGTGTGCTTACAATAGTCAGTTTTTGTTTATTTATGTAAAACTTCAAAAAAAATAGCTGTAACTGCTTAAAAAAGTGTTAGCTGGAGATCAGCTTTAATCTAACACTACCCTCTCCTCAAATTGACAATGCTGATGTCTTCCATCCAGAAGTATCACCAGGTAAAATAAAGAAAAAAAGAATAAAAAAGAAAACAAATCCAGCTGCCACATAAAAAGCCTATCTCCAGCTTTATGTCACTTTAAAATAGTTGGTTTGGTCAAAGCTGATCTAAATGAACTATTATCTTCGCTAACAGATTCATCTGCTGTGATAGCAGTATAAACTGTATGTAGCATGAGCTATATACAGTATACAGCACTGTGTTTTGGTAGTCCATTGACACACACAGTGCATCTTGGCCCCGCCCCACTCACTCTTCTCTGGATGTGATTGACAGCAGTAGGAGCCATTGGTTCCCACTGCTGCTTCTGAGCCAGTGAGGAGAGAGAGAGCAGCGCTGCTGCTCTTGTGCACAGCGCTCGATTGACAAAGGGCTCAGATTAGCATGGGGGCTTGATGGCAGCTTCATATTGAAGGTTTTTAAGTGTTAAAACAGGTGATGAGGATACAACATATTGCCTCCTCACCACCTGTCAGAGGGGCAGCAATAATTGCTGCATGTGAAAACAAGCCCACAAAAGTGATATTGTTTATAAAAAGCAGGTGGAGATCTGTCATTTAGTGGTGGTCTGTTTGTAAACAAAATGGCTGGGGATCGTGGATGATACCATCGAACAAAATATAATCATGACCATATTTGTGCAATGACATCTCTTAGCATGGTGACAGGAGTATTGAATAGACAGCATCATTATTATCTGGGTTGTTGTGGTGGTGGGACAGTATCATTGGACATCACTCATGGCGATTGACATTGATCTCCTGTACATCACTGGATGTTGTGATGGGCATTGGATTTACATCTTAGGTCATTGTTTATTTTTATATCTTCCTATGTGGCTGCAACTTTGAACACTAAAAAGAGTTAGGAAAATACGAGGTTAAGAACATAATCTAGGGGAGATTACCTTGACAAAAAAAAATAAATCATGATGCAGCCTATGGTGCTGTTTAAGGGCTCCTCTCCACTAGAAGCATCATCATGCATTTTGCTGCATTTTACAGCACGAGTAAAGTGTATAGATATGTGAAAAGCCACTGTTTTCTATACTTTTCTATGTTTTTTTCCAATATTGAGGATGTAAAGTCCTGCATGCTACATTTTGCAAGTAAAGTCAATTCTGTCATTGGAAAATGTAAAACACAACATATGACAACGCACAAGTAATCTGTGCATTCTGGTGGAAATGAGCCCTAAAATAAAACGGAGCCAACAATAGGGAAATAATACTGTGGACATTAGTTTGTATTAAAAATTCTACAGTATATTATTTTTAAAATTAGTAAATTATGTTTTGATATACTTTTGGTTCAGAGTTTAAAAATCAGTGCATGCATGAATGATCAGGCAATGAACTAAATGAGAAAAAGGACATGGCATTCACATAATGAACTCATCTGAACTGGGATTTCCTGGTGTAATTGTTTTGTTTATGTGTGAAATTTTCCATGTATGCATTCCTGCTGGTTTGATATCACTGTTTCCAAGGTTCAAGTGCAATAAATTGCAAGTTCCTTATTTGTAGATGATCATAATGATCATGAAACACAGCTTAGTATATTTAAAGCTGAAATATAATTAAATATGTTTTAATCTAGCTAAGTACCGGTATTTATAATTGTTTTTTTACAATTGTTTTCCCAGTTCATCCAGGCTCAGACTTCAAAGCAAAGTTGCTTTCCTTCTAGCAAATTCCTCGAAATTATGAGGATCTCAGATCTCTCTTGCACTATACCAGGGGTCTTCAAACATTCTAAACAAAGTGCCTGTTTACTGTCCTCACAATTTTAGGGGGGCTGGATTGTGGCCATTGGAGTAGAAAAGGTCCCAACATCAGTGGGAAAAACAATGCCCCAGCATTGGTGTCAGTGGGAGGAATTGTGCCCCATCATGAGGAGAAATTGTGCCCCTTCACTGGTGTCATTGGAGGGAATTATGCCCCACTGTTTGTACTAGTGGATAAAATAGTGCCCCAAGGGCCAGATAAAGGCAAGCAAAAGGCTGCATCCGGCCCTCGGGCCGCAGTTTGGAGAACACTGCACTATACTAAAGTGTTTCCCTGCGAGATTTGGGGTATTCGTCATCAGGGGCGGATTGACCACTCATGGGGCCCCCGGGCAATAGGGGATCATGGGGCCCCTGTGTCCTTGCCCAAACTCAAAAAGTCTATGAAAAAGGTACCAGGGGCATCTCATGGGGCCCCCTATCGACCCCAGGCCCTCGGGCAGTGCCCGAGTTTCCAAATGGTCAGTCCTCCCCGTTCGTCATTCTACAGGATTGTCAGCAAAACGAAAGTAATGTCATGACCACCATTGGAGAAGATGTAAATTTTTGTCCATGTAATATATGGTGATTTATACAGTGGGAGGAGGCTCTGAGATGATAAGTGCAGCTTGCAGATTACTTAACCCTTTTGTTGCCAGAGACATTTTTGCATACATGTTTAAAAAATCATTTTAGGACTGAATATTACACAAAACCCCCAAACATTTTATATTTTCTGAAAGCAGACATCCTAGAGAATACATTAGTGGTAGTTCCAATGTTTTATGTCACATGATATTAGCGCAAAGGTCTAAAAATGCAAAATTTCAGTAAAAACACACTAAAGTGAATTTTAGGGCAAAAAAGCAATAAATTATCAAACTTTTTGGTAAAATATAAAAGAAGAGGTTGCACAGAGTAAATAGATGCCCAACATAACAAACCTGAAATTTGTGTGTCCCCGTGAAATGGTGACAAACTTCAATACCCTATATTTTCTATAAGCGACGCACCAAATGAGCCTACAGGTCATTAGTTTAGTGTTAGGAGGTCTTGTGCTGTAATTATTGCTCTCACTCCAGCGTGTGCGGTGATATGTAACGTGTATCGCAATTGATGTTTTCACACGTAGGCGCCTCTGACGCATGCATTTACATTTGTAAGTGTGTATATGTGGGGGTGGGCAGGCCTGAAAATGTTTTTTTTTGGGAGGGAAGTTATGTGCTTGGGTGTAACTTTATTTTTTTGCAATAAAAAAAATATTTTTTGCGTAACTTTTTTTTTCATCACAAAGTCCCCTATGTGATGATTTCTAGGTGACAGGTTCTCTTTATTGAGACATGCAGGGTCTAAAAGACCTTGCATGTCTCCTCTGGGCACCACTGAATGAATGGCAATGCAGATGCAATACATTCATCCCTGGCTATTCTAGCTGAGTGACAGGGTGACCCGGAAGTGACGTCATACACAGCTTGTCCACTCTCCTCTCTCCCCTCCACCCACCGACACCTGCCATGTCAGCCTTTAGCCCACAGATGGGCAAGTGGAGCCTGGAATACAGCGTGGGGGGGCCCTGTTACCGAGGTGTGTGGAAGCAAATGGGGGCAGCCCAGCACCCCAACTGCCTCTACCTGACAGACAAGAGTCTGCCTCTCAGTTTTATACACACTTCTAGTGGCTGCAGCCACTGCATTGAGTGTAAAACTCCCCGATGCCAGGTCTGTACGATGTAGGGACCTGGCAGAGAAAGGGTTAAAGCAGAACTAAACCCTCCTATCCTTTCAGCCAAGGAAGCTGCCATCTTAGCCTCTCTTTGATCTGCGACTGCCATGGGTCTGCACATATGATCATTTATGACACCAGCCATCTGATTGTTTCACAGTTTGGATGAGAGCTCAAGTAAATCTGCCAATTAGCATTCCTGGCATGCCTGTTTTTTTTAACTGTTAAATTGATTGGTTTAGTTCCACATTAACTTTAACCTCCTTAGCGGTATTCCCGAGTGTAGCTCGGGGTAACATTTGAGTACCAAGAGCGATAACCCCGAGCTACACTTGGGCTTACCATGCGGCGTTGCTCAGGGAGTCCCTGCAGCACTTACCTTGTCCTTCGCTCCCACGATGTGTCCCCTGCAGCGTCCCCCGCCATCTCCTCCGGCCGATGTCGGCATCCGGCTTCCATGTTCTGGTCCCTGGGACGTCGGGACGTTCGGGCGCCGGAACCGGCGGCAAATTTGAAATTTTTAAAAAATGTCATTTTTAAAAAAATGATTATTACATAGTAAAACATTGCTGTTTCAATGCATTGTACATATATTTTGTCCCTACTGCTTTGTCCTGTCCCCTGCCTGCATTTTGACTGTTCTTTCTGCCTGGAAACTTAGAAAAGTCCATGGCGTCCAAAAAGCGTCCCTTTACATCAAAAGCGGTTTTAGACCAGCTAGAGAACAGCGATAGTAAATTAGAACCACTTGCAGAATTGAGTGATAATGATTCGTGGGGAAATTCTTCATCAGACACTGAAAACGATTTTGCGACTTTGCTCAGCGAAGTGCGAATTTGCTTCTGTAATTTCAAATTTCAGTGTTTTTGGTTTGATTATATTATTGAATTAAATTTATTATTATTATATTATTATTTTTTATGAATATTTATTAAATTATAATTTATGATTTCGGGTTTCAAATTTTATCATATCCGGAATGTTTAATAGACTCTTGTTCGGACAGATTTCAGTGAGTTATTCCTAAAAATTACAGCCTACAATAAAAAACTACATATTTCCTTGCAAAAAAATGGTACCGCTTTCAGCACAAAAAATCAGAAATAATCATACCACCGAGGAGGTTAATAAAGAAAATGGTGTTGCTTTTTTGTGGCCGGAGTGCACATCACAATTCTATTCTAACAAAGTTACACACATTTCAGCAGATAAAACAGGCTTTATACATTTCAGTTGTGTAAGAAACGTCTTGACTGAAATGTAGCTTTAAATAGAACTACAGTCAGAACAAAAATGCCAGTGAACATGGGCAGCATTTTGCCATGTGCACTTTTGGG
Organism: Staurois parvus; assembly: GCF_062004578.1. NCBI lineage: Eukaryota > Metazoa > Chordata > Amphibia > Anura > Ranidae > Staurois > Staurois parvus. Next base: position 9,438,958 of record NW_028318095.1, on the reverse strand, counting down.
ACAGTGCTTATTTGCAGATGATGTTTGGTGTGCTGCAGTGGCACATTGGTGTGGTGGGTTGGAGTGCTAAAGGTATGTGGCACTGGAGGATGCCTCCTTCACATCACATCCAAAGTGCTCATCTATTTATGTAATCATAATTTAAAGTAAATTAAATCATTACAAATACAACATATCAAAAAGGAAAAACTGGAGGAGAAAAAGCGACAAAGGGAATACACAAAAATTAAAATGGGAAAAAGTTGAAAGAAAAGCAGAGACATTACAAGCTAGAATAACATGTTATTTATTCAACCATTTCCACCAGTTTTCTGGATAAAAACAGAAGGTAGACTAGAACCTATGGCATCAAGGACATTATAGGGGAGATTTACAAAAAACGGTGCACACAGAATCTGGTGTAGCTCTGCATAGCAACCAATCAGCTTTTAACTTCAGCATGTTCAATTAAGCTTTGGCAATAAAACCTGGAAGCTGATTGGTTAGTATGCACAGCCGCACCAGATTTTGTGCGCATCAATTTTAGTATATCTCCCCTATGTGTTTTGCACAGGTCGAGGAATAGTATAATAGCAGGGTGCTATGTGCAAAAAAATGACAAAGTTTTCATTCTTGTGTTACTGGTCAGCCGCCATTGGATCTACCATGCTGAAAATAATAGTGTTTATGGCAATTGTTATAGCTTAGTGATTTCCACCTAAACTCTATAAAAGGATGCCACATTAATAAATAAAATTCCTATTTTTTAGAAAACTATTTGTAAACCAAAGGATGGTTTCCTAAAACAGGGTAGATACTGAGCATTCTCCATAGCTATTACACAAGTAAACATTGTCGTAACTCAATTTGAACAGCTATCCAAACAGTTCAAATTGTATTTTTTAACTGGATGTAGTTTTTAACTGGAAGTAAGTTTTTAAAACCTTTTCAATACCCACAGAAGAGATGCTGCCACAGAAAATATAAGGTCTGAATATTAGTCTGTTATGGTATCAAACATTTTCTGCTATCATTCCTGAAAACATTATTTCCCATTTTGTCAAATGCACATAACTAATTTAACCTTCCCCCTTAGGATGCCTTTGATTAGGATGGCCAGCTATGTGATAAATATGAAGTAGGCATGATTACTGAAGCTACATAGAATACACAATACTGGTATATAAGGCACCCACAGATTCTCTGGAAGGCAGAATTTTCATTAAATCAGGAAGTTTTTTTTTTTTTCATACCGTATGTCTTGCTGTATAAAGGGTTAAAGACCTTGAGCAACCCAAAGCTTCACAGCTGCATTGGGAGTAGGAAATATTCTTATCTCACTCAGGAAACATACTTAGCAATTGCCATACTCTGTTTGTGTCCCTAAGTACCAGGTCAGTTTTCATCTCTAAAGATAGTGATCTCTAAGTAATATGGAATGCTGGGGACTGCTCAGTTTTCCATCTACATACAATTTATGATCTAGGGGGCATCATACTGTGCATTGCGGCAATGCAGTGGGTTTACTGTAAGGTACTGGGGATTGTGTTAAGCAACCCATACATTTTAAATGGACTGCAAAGCTCCACAATACACTAAAACAGGACATACAGTGTATTTCATGGTTTACATCTGTGCACTGTAGTGTGTTACAACACAAGGGTGTTACAGTACTTTAAAGTGCTGTTATAAATAAGTAGCACTTTGATAAATGGCACTGAGCCTAATGTAATAATGTGTTTTGTGGTAATGTATGCTTTTTTACCATGTGTTACTGCATATGATATTGCATTTATGTAAACCTTACCTACTCAAAAAATCATTAAACAGCTCCAGGTGCAGTAGAGCATTCTTATAGTAGTCGTATGTAATTCAGTCCTTTCTTTTTAATTGCTACAACTGGTACTGAATCCGGCCAAGCAGAGATTTCCATCAGAAGAACTCAACACACACAGACACACACACTCACACACACTCACACACACATACATACACACATACATACACACACACACGCACACATCTTCCACCTTATTTTAAACTCTTTGAATGAACAGATATTACTAGTCTTCTTTCCTAAAGAGAAAATGAAAGTATTTCCTTGCAAGAACACCTATCGGGCAAGTTTGAGACTAAAGTCCCAAGAATACAGTATGCATGCAATGGCTGGCAGCATCTCCATCACTCCATTCACCATGGAGATATAATAAGAACCCCTGGGAAAAGTCCAGACATATCCCAATCAGAGCTTACATTGGGCCTATAAATCTCCCTACCTTAGCTTGGCACCACTGGGCCAATAACCAAGCATCAGCACTGGCACACAATAGAAAGGGTGTGAGTCACATCAAAAACCCAGAACAACCTGGTATTTTTCTTTTTTCAAGAGCATCAGTGGCAAAGCAAAGGAAATTACATTATATACAGGGAAGGGGGGCTGGCCATTAAAGTTACCTATTGCTTTGTCCTATATGGGCAAAGCACAGGTTCACTTTAAAGTGAGCCTGTATTCAGTCTATTAACACTAAAGCGTTTTATTTTCATTTTCTGAACAAGTAGTAAAATCACCTTTACTCAATTCAATTCAACATTTGCAACTGTAACTATAGGCATTGGTTCAAAGTTCACAACAGAGCCACTGGAACTTTTCCTTTTTTTCCTATTACTTTCTATATCTACAACATCTTGGCAGCCTACCAGCCTTCTAATGTAAACACAACAGATGTTTCTAAGTTGCTATAACTGACTGAAACCAGGTTTTACGGCCTTTGTTGGGATTGTTAAAGGATAAGTTCGCCTTTTGACAAAAATATTAAATGCACATTTTTTTGCAGGTAAAAAAGTGTGCATTTATTATTTTTTGTTGCAGGAGCCTGTATAGCATTGCACCAGCAGATCGCTGGTGCCATGCAGGTTTCCTGCAGACCTGTTAGCATACCTGCTTGCCCACACATTTCGTATGAGCAAGTCAATACACTCTGACAGGAAGAATCAATGAACTACCACAGCACTCACAGAGCTGTGGTAATTCATTAAGAACTAGAAGCCAAGAGCCGCTAAGGCTGTTGGAACTTGTAGTTTTCTCACTCATAGAGGTTAGTGACGCGGCCAGGCGGTGGAGCCAGGCTTTTTTCTTTAAATTTTGATAGCTAGTGGGGAGAAGATCCCCCGCTAGCTGTCAAAGTGGGGCAATGGGGACTGGTCCTTTCATAACATGTTACATGTTACACCATGAACATGGGTGAAACATGTAACGAAAGGTGAACTTAATACGTAAATTATTTAATGTTCATAGCCTAGCCACAGGCACGTTAAACTGACACTGAAAGGATATTTTCTTTAAAAACTACAATGTCAATTGAGTATTTTCTGGGGAAAATATAGGAAGACAAAATAGATAAAAAATAAACCAAATAAATAATGTTCACCCATACCTTCATCTTGTGTTACTTTTGCACAATTAGAGCATAGTTGAGAATTGTTCCTCAGGATCCTGTGAAAGGATTTCTTTTTGGTCTTCTTTGTTCTGCACATGTCAGCAGAATTGTAGTTTCTTCCACATTCTGCTAATCTTTTTATACCAATCTGTAAATAAAGAAGCAAGAATGTTAAAGAGTATATTTCTAGTGACAATAAAGGAGTTTCTGATGTATAATCAAATATTTCAGCACTCCTACATCACACCCCTCAACTCTTTTGATTGGATGGAGGATGGTTCTGCACCACCCTCTAGAGAACTATGCACAAATGCAGATAGTCATTCATGAGAGGCAGTGACTGTCCAAATTGCACAGGAACCAAATCTCTTGAAAACCTGTTAAAAAAACCTCTACTTTTAATCCCGTTTATTTTAATGTTGCTTTTTGTCTATTTTGTAATATCTTTTTCTGTAAAAGAAATTCTTGCCTCTTTGAAGGATGCTAACACATTTTAAACTTACCTTTCTGTCTGGCATGGCAGTTAATGTCACAGATATTTAAGACCATATTTATTACAGCAGATGCTGTCAATGGTGCATGTTTCTGTTGAAACACATGGGGGTTGATTTACTAAAACTGGAGAGTGCAAAATCTGGTGTAGCTCTGCATAGAAACCAATCAGCTTCCAGTTTTGCAAAGCATAATTGAACAAGCTGAAGTTAGAAGCTGATTGGCTACCATACACAGCTGCACCAGATTTTGCACTCTGCAGTTTTGGTGAATTAAACCCATGATGGCATCGGGCCAATACACAGACCTGGAGGTAGGAGTGTAAGTCACCATGTCGCTGACTTAGCTGATATGATCACGGAGGTGATGGTGTTAGTCAGCACACCGTACATTATGGTCTGAAAAGCCATCATTATATTCAGCTACTGAGGTCCGCACATTACATGCTCCCTTGCGATTCTCCCAGGGACAAGACATCAAAGTGATTGCCACTATGAGGAGAAGAGGAATGTTGCAATGCCTTGGATGGACTGACGGTTGATATAGATGCACCATATAGGGACGGGTGAGCCTACTGTATGATATGTTTATGTTCACTGCTAGATGTACTGGCCACCAGAATACCTTCCTATGGTTAGCATACTAACACAGGGTAGAGCAGCTGGACCACAGTGATGGCTCTACCCCTACTGCTGATATTCACCAGACTGAACTAAGCCAATGAACATTCACACATACTCAGTCTATGGTCCTCCATTCATTCATGTGAATATTCATGGCTGGATCTAGTACTACGGACACAGTACCCACATTTTCAGATAGCTGAAGCAGCAGCACTCACGTTGGGATAGGCTGTCTTCAAATAATACTTATTCAATCTCTATGGATGTTAGTCTCCTTCTATTAACCACTATTATGTTCATCTGACATGTGCGGATGAGTATGGGGATTGTATGGTGGCAGGCTGTACAGCCCTTCGTATTGACCAAACAACATTGTCTCTTTTAATTTTATATGGTGTAAAGGTATCTGTTCTCTTTTAAAGTGTTTGTATTTTATGAACATAATAAAGCCTGTTTTTTTTCCGCCATGTAACTTCCTATTGGGCTCTCTTTTTGCCCCTGTTGTCACAGACCTGGATGGGCCCACTTGAGATACTGGCAATGGAGACAACTTGCACACTTTTTACATTTCCTCTCCTGAACCCTTTTTTTGATCAGTCTCTTCCAGCTTTTGAACAGGAATGAATAGAATCTGGCCCATCTGCCCTCTCCTTCTGTTATAAACGTATCCAGGCAGATAAGAACCTTCTGCTTCCCTGTCTTCCTAAATAAGAGCAAGATTTACATATCCACCTGACCCTGGAGAAGAGCAACAAACTCTTGACACTTTTCTTCAAGTCATCTTTAAGAAACAAATATTAAGAACAGGGATACAAGCATGCAACCAGGTGGTACAGGATCCCTAAAACACACTACTTTATCTTTCCTAACTCTTCAGACCAATGTTGGTGTTGTTGCTGTATATCTGCTGGTCCTACCCAAAACTGGGTCATTTTTGGTATAATGTACATACTATTATTCTGAAATTCTCTGAACCATATGGTGAAAGCTTTCCACATCTGCATTTCAGCTCTATGGATACAACCCTTCCCTCTGCTAGTGAAACACTGACTAGATTGAGTGAATAACATTATACCACAGAGGCATTATTTCCCACAAGGGCACGGACCTGAAATTCCATTCTACTTGATATGAAAATGATTCTCACTCCGGTGCATAGATTGTTGTTCTGTGTTAGTTTGTGATAGTTGTGCTTAGAGAATTATTTCATAAGTTAAGTAACTAACTCTGAACTAAAGGACTGCAAGTTTTGTTTAGCTTTTAGAGATATGCGAGAGTATGATATTTTATAGACAAAGACATAGCAACAGTTCCTACCCTATCTTTTCTTTTTCTATCCTATCTTTTATTTGACAATAATGCCTGGTGGTATGGCAGGGTACAAGAGAAGGAGGAAGTCAATCTGACTAATGTGTGCCAAGCAAGGCTGATAGAAATGTATGGCAAAACAAAGACGGACATAATGGATGATTTACATGAGGCAGACCCTGTCGGAACCTGCATCAGAAGAAGTCTGTATGAAGTCTGAGGTACAAGTTGTTCGGGTACAGCCGAGCCATGTAAGGTTAAAAGGACTGAACTTAATGTGCCGATGAGTGCAACCTCTGTGAAATGTGTTGATTGAACCTTTAAGACAAATTTTTCAGATGTGATAAAATGGATCTATGTTCACAAGAAAACCTGTTTTTATGTAGATACATGTAACTTTTATTCAGTTTGTTAATAAAACATGGAAATATCTGTATATGGAAATATATGTCTTTCTTAGTGCTATATTTAAAGTCCCCCTTTTTAATACTATATGTTTATGGGAAGATTATATTAGAGGAACCATAATGATTTCTAAGAAGTGAATCCTAACTCCTCCCTTTTTCTGATGGCTGATTTTTTTTTTGATGGCTGATTAGCAGGAGATCTCTTAAACCAGGCCTGCTAAAAGCTGTTGTAAAATTGCCATGTCATAAAACCTCTACCAATCTCTCAACAGTCTGTATCCTGGTCATGATTTTAAAACAAGGGTGATGAAGGTGTTAACTCCTGTATTTATACACTCAGAGTCAGTGTTGTCAGTAGACTTGAGAAAAGAAGGGATACGTCCCCGAAACACGTGTCATCATGGCAACACACAATGTGAAGTGTGGGAGTGACCTATGATTCACCCTGTCATAGGGACATCAGTATATCTCTATTCAGAGCCCCAGGGAAATCAGCAGATACTGGGAGCCGGAGTGCTCTGTCTTGCAAACCTGCTGGTAATAATGCAGATGAAGCATTCTACTGGTGTATACCAGGCTGTGTCTCTGGCCAAGACTACAGCCATACATCTGTGACAGGCTGTGAAAGGTGCAAACACCCGCGTTGGGATCATGTGAGTGCATATTTACTTTAATTGTAATTATTATTTGTTAAATAACTTTTTTGGCACTACTGCTGTGCTTTCTTTGTGTTCTGTTTGTTTTCAAGCGTCCCCCTGTGTGGTTTAACAGGGACAGCTGCAGATGTACTAATGCCCATAAGGGCTATATGTGAATGCTTAAAGGATATCCAAAAAAGTGTGGAGAGTGAAGTTTTTCTTGTCCTGGTCATATTTGGCTGCCGCAAACTCATTTAGAAGCAAAAACATTTGAGTATGACTCTGCTTGACTTGAAATTGTCCTTTTCATAGAACCCAAAATTGTCCCACTAATACGATACCACATCCCATAAAGTTGCTATACATACTGTACATAAACAAAATTGTGGGGACTTTAAAGGTATGGAAATAATGTACAAATATTACTACAGCAAATTATTAATAAAATTCCTTATTTATCACATTACAAATCACATTAATGTCTCAAAAGATGTATACATCTAATTTAAATATATGTATCATATTTTGTCTTTTTCAAATTGTGATTTCATTATAATTAATATGTTGGGTTTCGAATTGTAAAACTGTATTATCTGAAAATATTGAAATAATTAGAAAAGTGACAATCAAGAAGTGTCTGCTGAACCAACAAACACTTAAAAAAAAAAAAATAAATCGAACACTTCAACAATTCTGCATCACACCTCTTAGCTCTTTTGATTGGGTGGAGGCAGACACTCTCTAAGGCTTGGTTCAAACCTATACAGTTGCGATTTTATTTGTTTTTCATACTCGTTTTGTGTTTCGTTTTGTGTTTTTGAAGCATTTTTTATGCAATTTCGTTTTTTTTTTTGGCCAATTGGAATAATGACAGCTTTGATGTCACAGGATGTAAAGATTGCCTTTTTACTTCCCGTTTCCTCACTGGTGTTTGTGTGGTGTTTGACTACCTTTATAGCTGAAATAACGTTATTTTAAATGCTGCTACTGTTACTGCAGTCTTGCTAGAAGAAGCAGAAAAAGAGGTGAGGAGTCAGTGAAGATATTGGATGCATCAGTAATTGCCAATAGGGAACAGAGAGGCCAGTTCTGGTTGATGTATGATGACCTCAGAGCACGAGGATACGTTTTTCAAGTACAATCGGATGTCTGTGAAAAGGTGAGTACTTTCTATGGCAGCTGCTCACGTGCAGGTCACATTGTCTTTTTGACCAATTTTTTTCTATTTCACACAGTTATGACAAGTTGCTGGGACTACTCAGCACCAGGCTGGAGTGACATAATATGTTCTTTGGGAATAGCATTCCACCAGTTGAAAGGCTAATAATAACATTAAAGGTAAGTGTGTTTCTTTTCTTATTAAAATAAAAAAGCTTTCTCTCACTGAAAAAACTATGCTAATCAATAGCACACAGGCACAGTTGTAAACCATAAAACACTATTTTTTTTATTTTTTTTTCATTGTAAGTATTTTTTCTAATTTTTTAGAAAAATATTTTCAAAAATACACTGTAAACTTTTTTCTTTTTCTTTTTCTCACGGCAAACATTTTCCAAAATTACAACAACAAAAAATTAGCAGGACATATTATAAATTTTTGTAAGTATATTCCTCCTGGGAGGAATCTTGTGGATTTGGGGGCATTCTTGCTGCAGGGGCATGTTGAGCAAACTGGTCTTCTGCCACACTCCGGGGAGGGTGTTCAAAAATTGGATATGAAGCCCTTGGTCCTTCAGATGAAGGGAAGGTTGACCCAGGTGGGCAAAATGTTGGGGGGTGGGATATGGTTTACCTGTCTACTTGGTGGCCAATAGGGGTATTGGGTGTTGGGATAGGTATAGTTGGGCCGCATTGGAGAAATGTAGTTTGGAATGTTAGGAGGGGTTGGGTAAAGGCCAAGTATTGGTGGCTGGTGGGATGCACTTCTGGCTTGGTGGGCAGAGGGTTGTATGACAGCACTCATTGCATCATGGTAACATGCATTTCTCCCTCTATCTCCTCAGGAACCTTTTTCAATGAATGGCACAAGACCATCAGCGAAATTTTGTGTTTTGCCTAAGATGTGTTCTGCTTAAACATATTCAAAAGTTCTTGCAGCATCTCAAACAGTTGTTCAGTGCATTTGGCTGTCAACTTCCCACCTTCCCTCCGAGATGCACTGTAAGTCGTTGGTGCTGCAGCCCCCCTCTCCTCCAACTCCTCCTCAACCACCCCCTCAGCATATGGTGAAGTAGGATATCCAATATTTTGAGCGTCCTGTGTATGGCAAGATGGACCTTCTTCTGGGTCATCTTCACTCAAGTCATTGGAGGGTTCCCAGCTGCTCTCTGTCCTGAAAATTTCAAAGAAATTATTATAAGAATATTAATAAGATTAATACGATGTTGATTAAAACTATAAACATATTATATTATACACATATTATACAGATATTTAATGATCATAGCTTACCTTCTAATCTCAAATATTGGTCTGAGGAAGTCAAGGCCTTTTGCATAACAATATGGAGTGAACCTTTGAGCAGCAGATCCACTCCTAATGCTTTTCTTATTTCTTACATGCCTATGGAAGCAACCTTTGACACTTCGCCAACGAGTTTGTAAAGCTTTCACTGCAAAGCATAAAGGCAATTTTTTGTTTTACTTTTAAGTACCTTGCAACTGGAATTCGCTATCAAGTATTCATTTTCAGTTTATGGTGGGAAAATCCACTGCAAGCTACATTGTCCGGGACACATGTTCAGTGATATTGGACGTTATAAAGGATGTGGTCTTCAAACAACCAACAGAGGAAGAATGGTGCCAAATAGCTTATGTGTTTTGGAAGCGATGTCATTTTCCCAATTGAGTGGGAGCATTAGATGGGAATCATACAGTTGCAAGAAAAAGTATGTGAACCCCTTGGAATTACAGGGAGTTTTGCATGAATTGGGCATAAAATGTGCTCTGAACGTCATCTAAGTCACAACAATAGAAGAACACAGTCTGCTGAACATAATACTACACAAACATTAGATGTTGCCATGGTTTAATTGCACATAACATGTAAACATTAACAGTGCAGGGAGGAAAAAGTATGTGAGGCCCTAGCTTAATGACTTCTCCCAGAGCTAATTGGAGCCAGGAGTGAGCCAACCTTGACTCCAATCAGTGTGATGATATTGGATGTATTGCTGACAGCCGTCCTGCCCTTAAAAAACACACTTGTTTTGGGTTTACTGGTTTCAAGAAGCACTGTCTGATGTGAACCATGCCTCGCAGAAAAGAGCTCTCAGAAGACCTACGATCAAGAATTGTTGACTTGCATGAAGCTGGAAAGGGTTACAAAAGTATCTCCAAAAGCCTTGATGTTCATGTTTCCACGGTAAGACAGACTGTCTACAAATGGAGAAAGTTTAGCACTGTTGCTACTCTCCCTAGGCGGCGGCGTCCTGTAAAAATGACTGCAAGAGCACAGCGCAGAATGCTGCATGAGGTAAAGAAGAATTCCAGAGTGTCAGCTAAAGACCTACCATTAGATGGGAAGCATACAGTTGCAAGAAAAAGTATGTGAACCCCTTGGGATTACGTGGAGTTTTGCATGAATTGGGCATAAAATGTGCTCGGAACGTCATCTAAGTCACAACAATAGAAGAACACAGTCTGCTGAACATAATACTACACAAACATTAGATGTTGCCATGGTTTAATTGCACATAGCATGTAAACATTCACAGTGCAGGGAGGAAAAAGTATGTGAACCTTTGGACTTAATAACTGGTTGGACCTCCTTTGGCAGCAATAACCTCAACCAAACGTTTCCTGTAGTTGCAGATCAGACCTGCACAACGATCTGGAGAAATTTTGGACCACTCCTCTTCACAAAACTGTTTCAATGTAGTAATATTGTTTGGATGTCTGGTGTGAATCGCTCTCTTAAGGTCATGCCACATCATTTCAATCGGGTTGAGATCAGCACTCTGACTGGGCCACTCCAGAAGGCGTATTCTGTACTGTTGCAGTCATTGTTTTGTTGAATTACTATGTTTTGGGTCATTGTCCTGTTGCATCACCCATCCTCTGCGGAGCTTCAGTTGGCGGACAGATGGTCGTACGTTTTCTTGCAAAATGTTTTGATAAACTCTGGAATTCATTTTCCCATCAATGACAACAATCCGTCCAGGCCCTGAGGCAGCAAAGCAGCCCCAAACCATGATGCTCCCTCCGCCATGTTTTACAGTGGGGATAAGGTTTGGATGTTGGTGTGCTGTGCCTTTTTTTCTCCACACATAGTGTTGTGTGTTCTTCCCAAACAACTCAATCTTGGTTTCATCTGTCCACAGTATATTTTGCCAGTAGTGCTGTGGAACATCCAGGTGCTCTTTTGCAAACTTCAAACGTGCTGCAATATTCTTTTTGGACAGCAATGGCTTCCTCCGTGGTGTCCTCCCACGTACTCCATTCTTGTTTAATGTTTTCCGTATTGTAGATGTGTCAACAAAAATGTTAGCAGGTGCCAGAGATTTCTGTAGGTCTTTAGCTGACACTCTGGGATTCTTCTTTACCTCATGCAGCATTCTGCACTGTGCTCTTGCAGTCATTTTTACAGGACGACCACGCCTAGGGAGAGTAGTAACAGTGCTAAACTTTCTCCATTTGTAGACAGTCAGTCTTACCATGGACACATGAACATCAAGGCTTTTGGAGATACTTTTGCAACCCTTTCTAGCTTCATGCAAGTCAACAATTCTTGATCGTAGGTCTTCTGAGAGCTCTTTTCTGCGAGGCATGGTTCACATCAGACAGTGCTTCTTGAAACCAGTAAACCCAAAACAGGTGTGTGTTTTTTAAGGGCAGGACAGCTGTCAGCAATACATCCAATATCATCACACTGATTGGAGTCAAGGTTGGCTCACTCAAGTCATTAAGCTAGGGCCTCACATACTTTTTCCTCCCTGCACTGTGAATGTTTACATGTTATGTGCAATTAAACCATGGCAACATCTAATGTTTGTGTAGTATTATGTTCAGCAGACTGTGTTCTTCTATTGTTGTGACTTAGATGACGTTCAGAGCACATTTTATGCCCAATTCATGCAAAACTCCACATAATCCCAAGGGGTTCACATACTTTTTCTTGCAACTGTATCTGTATAATTAAGCCAGTAGCTAGTGGCAGTAGTTATTACAATTACAAAAATATTTCTCATTTGTCTTTTTTTCAGTTGCAGATGCCAATTATTGCTTCTTTTATATTGATATAGGATCCTTTGGCAGCAGCTCAGACTCCAGTGTGTTTTCACACTCTACATTTGGACAGCTGTTGCAACAAAATGGACTGTGCCTACCAGAGAACAGGCCACTACCAGGAAAAATCCAACCTGTTCGGCCTTTTGTGTTTGTAGAAGATGAAGCATTTGCACTAAATGAGCATCTGCTGAGGCCCTTTTCTAGTCAGTCTTTGAATGTGCACAGAAGGGTGTTTAATTACTGACTCACTCAGGCCCAGAGAATGGTAGAGTGTGCCTTTGTGCATTCTTGCCAATAAATAGCATTTATTGCACACCCCCATTTTGTTGCAGCTTAATATTCAGCATGCTATAAAAGCTGTCAAAGCAGCATGTGCACTGCATAATTTTTTTTTTTTTCGAGAGAGATGGATTCCAGTTTGAGGACCCAGTTTGCCAACTGCAACAGAATTAACTGCAACTCGAGTCAGCAAGCATGGTGCCGCTGTCTGGGATGTATTCATTTCCACTTCTTCACTTCACCCACCTGCCAGTTGCCATGACAGCTTGATGCTGTTGCATAATATTGTGAAAATAATGTAGATCATTTTTTTTTTTGCAATTTGGAGTTGATATAATTTCAAAATATTATATTGGACATACAATCCTGTGTAATGGAGGTTTTATTGTTGAGGTTATGTGAATCTAGTTTAAAAAAAAAGTTGTGTTTCTGAAGCTAATACATTGTGTTAATATCTCTTTCTCCCTATCTATATATATTTATTTTACGGAATGGTGTTCCATCAGTGGTATCATTGGGAGGAATTATGCCCCATTATTGGTATCAGTGGGCGGAATAGTGCACCATCATTGGTGTCAGTGGGAGGAATAGTGGACCATCACTCGTGTCAGTTGGAGGAATAGTGGAACATCATTGGTGTCCATTGGAGGAATAGTAGACCATTATTGGTGCCAGTGGGAGGAATAGTGGACCATCATTGGTGTCAGTGGGAAGAATAGTGTCATATCCATTGCACAGGAAAGTGTCAAAAACAGAATGCTTTTTATATTTGTACTTGCATAGTAACGTACAGCCAATACCCACATTTATCTTTTTTTTTACTTTTGGATAATGATTCCCATTTTGGATATATTTCCATAGCTATCTCCATCCATCCCTTATCCCATTTAGAATGGCCCTTATGGGCTGAGTCTGCAATGTTGTATAGATAACTTCTTGGCCTCACCAGCCTGATGAGCTCTTCTGTCTTCACCATGTTGCTTCCCTGATCAATTTCTTGGATTTCTGGGCAGCATGGGAAGCCTGTTGTTAGTGTAAGTGTTTTTTGGCATGCAGATGAAAAACGCAAAATGCAGTGGAAACGCATAAAAAAATGAAGTACTCATTTTTGGTGCTTTTCCATTGAAATCTATTGAACGCAAAACACATTGTCCCTGAACCTTTCTAAAAAATGCAGCTGGTGAAAAAGGGAGATGTAAACGTGTCCCATAGAAAATCATGTTAAATGGACTGCAGTACGTTTCTGCAAAACGCAACGCAAAATGCTTATGTTTGCACCTAGCCTAAAGGGTCTTCTAGCCATCCTCTCCTGTTTGCTTGCAAGAGGAACTAAGGACAAAGGACTATGGGATTTGTAGAGAGCATAGAGTAGTGAACATGAACACAGCTAACATGCACTGCTCACTCCAAACAAACGGAAGTGGGGGGGGGGAGCTCATGGAGGATGTTATAAGTAGGCAGAAAAACACAGTAAAAAACAATTTAATTAAAAATAAATTACAAGGCCATTAAGTAGAGGGTATGTATGGATTATGTTTGGAGAATGAGGATATTGTTTACTGCCACTTTAATGTCTGACATACCATACATTCCTGTGTAATGTTTCATATAAATTAACAGAAAAACACACCAATTAATCTAGGGAAGAAATAAACTATATACTATTCTTAGAGGACTATGAATAGTAACAAAAAAAAAAAGTGGGTACGTGGTGAAAAAAATACATGTAAACCAGAATCCAACACTGGCACAAATGTGACGTAAATTACAGTCTAAGAAAAGTCAAATGTTCACAGGAAGTTGCAAATATAAAAAGCGATTAAAATAACACAAGCCTCCAATGAACATAGTTGTTTACCTACGGTTCATGTCTGGTCTGAGGAGGTGTAATTATTCAGTGTAATCTCTGGTGAAATTGAAATTTCACACCATTTTAAATAGATTTATCGTTTACAATAAATGTGATGTGTTTTTTTCCATTGAATATGAAGAGGGCTTAAAACAATAAGACAAGGTCATTTCACTTTTCAGCTTACCATATTATATAAGAAGGCAGTAGTCAAGATAAATATGTAAAAGCAAACCACCTTGCTCTTGGTGTAAAGTAAAAAGTAAATCAGTGGAATATTATATTCAAAATGTGAAATAAGGGATGTTGCACACAAAAAAGTGTCAGAATACCAAAACACAAATACAACTGCAATAAAAAAATAGATGTGATATCCCTTTAAATCATTCCAAAACAGCTTAGAACAAATATAGTGACAATTTTCAGTGATATAAGTGATGAAACAGAAAATGTGAAACTAATATAGTGCATATTATTAAGTGCAACTACAAGTAGATAACTATAAGTACCAGCAATCCATGATGCAGATGTAGTGCTTCATCACAACAAACTCCACCTGCTTACCAGAAAACTGACCCTAAAATTGAGGAGGTCAACAGTGCCTGGGTTCAGGACAAAGTTTGTCAATAGCCAGGGAATTTGTCAATAGGAACTGTCAGATCCTCTGCTCTCCAGCCTCAAGTACAATAGCCGTGGCCCAGAGTAATGAATGCCTCAGAACAACAACAGGTCCACACCAGTAATGGCTCCAATGAAGTTCCAATGATCACAAGGAAGAATTCAGAAACTATAGTGCATTATCACTGAAACGTGCTTTATTAAATAAACAATTTACTGACAAGCGATGACACTCAAATCTATTTCTCTACTAAATGACATATCAGCATGGATGTCACACCACTTTATTAAACTAAATCTCTCTAAAACTAAGCTGATAATATCCCCCCCCCCCGGGCTTTTGCCCTCCTCCCTGACTTTTCTATCAAGATCAAAAATACAACTATCAGTCCCTCCCCTCACGCCAAGGTACTAGGTGTAATCATAGAATTTGACCTATCCTTTTGGCCCCAAATCCAAAAGTTTGTAGAGTTCACCTCTGTAACATCTCTAAAATTCACCCCTTTTTAACTTATGAAACCAACAAGCTAATCATTCACTCCCTTGTTATCTCTCATATTGACTACTGCAACTACCTTCTCATAGGCCTACCTCTCCATAGGCTATCCCCTCTCCAGTCTATCATGAATGCTGCTGCCAGTCTTTTCTACCTTACTAACCGCTCAGTTTTTACCCCTATCCCCTCTAATCCCTCCATTGTCTTCTGATTCCCCAGTGAATTATATTAAAAATACTAACAACATACAAAGTCATCCACAACTCTGCCCCGAGCTACATCACCAATCTTGTCCCAAGCCCCCCGTGCTCATTCTCTTGTTTTCTCCTCCCATGCTCATCATCAGGACTTCCCCAGAGACTCTCCCATCTTCTGGATCTCTCTACCTTAATCTGTCTGGCTGTCTCCTACTCTGACTGCCTTTACACAATCCCTGAAAACTAAATCTCTTCTGGGAAGCCTATCACGCCTTCAACTAACTAAACTTTTATCACTTCCATCAACTCATCCCCCACAGTTATAACCTTTGTACTACTTGTCCCACCCTATTAGATTGTAAGCTTTTATGAACGGGGCCCTCTTACCAACTTGCATTTTACTTTCTCCCTGTGGATTGTAAAGCGCTATTGGCGCTATATAAATCCTCTATAACAATAATAATAATAATAATAGTAAAGGAATCACAAAATTACAGCATATAGTAAAAAGCATGTTTTTCAATCTAGTGTGTGAGCAATTATGTCTGTATCAAAGCATCACCCCAATAAATCAACCTCCATAAATTCAATGCTTCTGTTGTCAATTTGAAGATGCATTGCTTCACAATGCATGCAGCTACAGAGGTCAGTGAAGACTTCTTCTAAAGTTCAATTAGTGCTCATTAAGAATATGTAAATACTTGAATATCCATAGTCTGGCCAACTGGTTCACTTTATGGGATACCAAAATATAGTGGCGTATTGATTAGCTGTTTGGTTTAACTTCAGCTCTAAGAATGATTGTGAAAATAAAAAATGACCACTATCCCTAATGATTCTCTGAAATAATAATCTCTACATTTGTACTTAACAGAAATGCATCAAAATACCATTATCATAGTCTAAAGTTGATTAAGTCTCTATCAGAGATAAACCTGTATTAGTGTCTCGCCAGCCTTATCATTGACATCATGCCCTGCTATCACCATGTAACATCACGGGGATTATGGCGTAAATGACAAGGCAGACATGTAAAGGAATTATGTTATTTACATTGCAATTTATTTAATCAATCACTGCTGTATGTCATCCAAGATGCTTAGTTTAATCTCTATGGGGATTTCTACGTATGTAGATCAATGTTATTTAGCTGACATCTTTCCGTTTGCTTCTTTTTTCATTAAAGTGTTACTAAACCCACAACAGTAAAATCAGTCTGAATATGCAGTAAAGCATGCTTGTTATACTCACTGTGGAACCTAAGGGGTTAATCCTCTGCATTGTGTAAAAAGGCTATTTGACTCTGACTTCTCTGTTCCTCTTCTTGTTCAAATGTCCACACCTTATCTCCTGATAAGACAGACTGAACTGTAGTCATTCTGCACATGCACAGTTTAGTCTGTATTGCTAGAGAGGTTTTTTTTTTCTTGGAAGTGTGCATGTGATCAGAACAGGGCCAATCAGCACTGTCCAGCCAGAGGTCAGGAGTTTTCCATCCTCCTAGAGCAGAGCAAAAACTCCTCCTACAAGCTTTAACCAGTGCTCTGCTGAACACTGATAGAAGTGACAAGACTGCTCTAACTGCTAATGAGAAAAGCACTTTCCATGCTCTGTGTACTGTGTGGAGACCAGATATAGTGAATGCAGGGTCCTGAGTTTAGTAACACTTTAAATGCAAATATAGCATGTGTACACTATAAATCATGAGTGTTTTGTGATGCATCTTACTACATTTTATCACTTCTAATGAAATTCTTTAAGTTAAACCTGAACTCATGCAATTCAGATACTTTGTAAAATGTGATGGATTAGTAAGGGTTGAGTCCAATGAGTTGCATGCCGCCTTGTGGACTTATCTCTTTAAATTACAGTTTACAATTTTCTGTGTTCCAGGAGCATAACTATCACTATGTTTCTGCTTCTCTGATGCTAAACCCTCTGGTCTTAACTCCTGAGGCTGCAGAGTAGCATGCAGCAACTGTGGTCGCCTCCTGCTCAGTCACAAAGCACTTTATATTAACCTCCCTAGCGGTCTGATTATGTCAGTATTTCTGTGCTCAAAGTTAGATCCGATATCAGGTACGATTTCAATTCCCAAATCGCACCTGAAATTGTGCGCCCTGGATGCGACTTGGCATGTGATTTGCATTTCCTGCGACTTGCAAATCGCATGCCAAATTGCAGCAGATGTGACCGGGGGCTAACACCACAGTCACATCTAATCCGATTTGGAAATTGGGCAACTTACAGTGAAGTCACACAATTTCAAAATCAGATTGGATGTGAATGGAGCCTACAGTGGACAATAGGGTGCGACTTGGCCTACGATTTGAAAGTCACCTGGCATGCAAATCGCATGCCAAATTGCACCCAATGTGACTGGGGTCCACCCCGGTCACATCAAAGTGGATTTTGAAGTGATGCGACTTACACTAAGGTCACATCATGTGACTTACAGTGAAGTCGCATGATTTCAAAGTCGGGGGACATGCTGAGTTAAAGTGCGATTTGCAAGACATCTGACACAGATCCCTCTGCAAATAGCATGAAAAGTAGTGTATTCATTACTTTAGAAATTGTTGTGGCTCCGACCAAGTTTGAACCACACCAATATGAATGCTCTAATAGCGGTCACATTGAGTGCAACTTGGCATGTGATTTGCATGACATGCAACTTGCAAATCGTATGCCAAGTCGCACCCTATTGTCTGCTATTAGAACGGTCACTAGGGTGCGTTTCCGACACTGATTTCTAAAGTACTACATGTACTACTTTTGTGGCGATTTGCATAGATATCTGTGTCAGATGTCTTGCAAATCGCAAGGAAATCGGCATCTTCACTGTAAGTCACACGATTTCTACATCGGCTTTGATGTGACCTGGGTGTAAGGCCTTTTTATGTTTGATTTCCTGAGTGTTTTTCAGATTTATGGGAAATCCCACATACTAGTAAAAGTGAATTGACATTTTCAGTATTGCATGCGAGATGTGGTCATGTGACTGCCTTAACTTATGTGATAATCTGGAGTGAATTGCGCCCATAGTACCAATAAATATTGCCATGGGGTTCCCCTTCACATCCCTGTTCAATGTTCTTTTGTATGCTGCACAGGTACACTTCACTGTGGCTTTCTTTCTGACTCTGATTTATGGGACTTGTATACCAAGGGTTAACGCAGGTGGGGAGAGGATTCATCAGGTGCAAACACTTTCTCTGACCAAATGAATGACAGTGGTGGGTGTGGTCTATGTTATATAAAGAGTTGCGGTAGTGGGTGATATATATTTACTTGTAATAGGCCAGGTTATTTTCAGCAAGTTCTTGCCTGTGGTGGTTTGGGGAGGGAGAGATATTGTGATGAATTGGCTCAGACCACACTCACGCTGTGTTTTGATATGGGCAGTGAATGTTTTGCATTTTTTTTCTTTCTAAAGTGTGTTTGTGTGTTATTGTACAATGATTGTGTGTTTATTATCTTTGCATTGTAATCCTAACACATGTCAATTGCTCTGCTCTTCCAAATGTGCACTTGGGTATAGTTTGCTTGCTTATTTAAACTGAAATGTAGTTTTCGGACAAACCTGATGAGAAATGAATGTGTGGGGATTTGGGGAGGTGGGAGGTGTTTGTTATTTTGGCACTTATGTATTTTTATATTGATATTTTGATCTGCAGCCTGTTTTGTGGATAGATAATCCTACTAAGTGATTCATATTAACTATTTGTTTCCTGATGTAACCTGTGAAAACACAGTTCATTAGAAGTATAATCTTTTAGATTGTAAGCTCTTATGAGCAGGACCGTTCTATTTTAGCAACATCAGTCCTGCATTTTTTTGTTTTCCCACCAAGAAATTGACTACCTACTTGTTGCTGCTGTCCAAATAAATGGAGAATATGTATTTGATGAATAAACGTTTGGAGTATGTATATTTTTGGGGGGGTTATTTCATGTTCAAGTTCAATATACTAGCACCCCTAACACTTATTTTGCAAGCTATATAATATTCCCAAATCTAGCTTGTTAGAGCACACATATGCAAGTATGTCCAAACTAACAAACCAAAAGCCCCCTATTGCACCACAAGAAGATGTTATGTACCAATGCACAGTGGCTAAGTGGTTAGCACTTCCGCCTGTCAGTACTAGGGTCATTGGTTTGAATCCCAGCCACGGCGCCACCTGCCTGGAGTTTGCATGTTCTCCCTGTGTCTGTGTGGGTTTCCTCTGGGTACTCTGGTTTCCTACCACACTCCAAAGACATGCTGGTAGGTTAATTGGATCCTGTTGAAATTGTCCCTTGTATGAATGTAAGTTAGGGACCTTAGATTGTACACCCCTTGAGGGTTAGGGACTGATATGAATGTACAATATATATTTGAAGTGCTGTGTAAATTGACAGCACTAAATAAGTACCTATAATAAATAAATGAATAGGTCGTGTTCAATGTGCAGATAGCTATTCTTTTTTTTTCAATCCTCTTAACAGTAATGAATTAGGCCCCCAATTTATGTTGACTTTGGGCCTTTACCGGAAAACATATATTCGCCAATGCCAAATACACAATAGAGCTGCAAACATACTGTATATTCGCTAAATGCCAAATACACTGTAGAGCTGCAAACGTAGAATAGTTACATGATTAAAGAGAAGGAAGATATATAATTATATTGGGAACTTAGAACTAGACATTCCCAATTATTTGAGATATAAGTGTGAAAATGTTTGACATTTGAAAATAGAATGTATGACATTCATTAGGAAATGCATTAGTTGTCCGATCATTTTTGGAGAAACAGCAACCAAAAAAACCCATTAATATTGGTGTGCTTTTTATGTTATTCTCATATGCAAACAGATAAACACCAACGGGACAAAGCCTGCAGTTGTGTGCCACCTAGCGAACATATCCGACATTGCATCTAGAAATGTGCCTGATGCGATTCCGTATTTACTAACAGAAAAGAGTCTACAAAGTAGACTCTTTTCAATGAGCTTGCTAGATGCCTTTTTGAGACTGACAGGTCTTGATTGATTGAATTGAGTCTGCCTGAATATTCAGCGTCTGCTGGTAGACTCAATTCTTAGTAAATCAGGGCCTAAATGTTCACTGAATTTTCTCTGGTGGTCTTTGGTGATGACAGGGGCTGCACTTTAGGCCCCCCATATCAAGAACGTTGACCACCACTGCACCAACGCATGCATGATGCACTACCACACCCTCGGTTAACAAATGTGAAAAGGTCTTTAGGGTGCAGAATGCAAAGCAGTCATCCTTCTTTCTATCACTGCTTTGTAAGCTGTTTGCCTGAATGAGTATGCAGCCAGTGAAGTCAGGATTCCTGACTCGTGTACTTATTTAAGGCCACTGACTCACTATGTAGAGAAGCAATATTGGGAACATTGGCACCTTTAAAACAGATTAGCAATGGCTGCTCCCATTTTTCTGTTTTGACAGGTTCATGTGACCTCAGTTAGAGAGTGTGAAGATCAGGTTTACAGAAAAACAAACAAAAAATAGTTTAAAAAAATCCTTCGGTGAACACACCAGGAAAATACATAGCAAAGAGCTATCTTGGGATAAATGGAAGGCTTTCAAAAAATAATAAAGATATGAAAATAAAAAAAAATACTTTTTATTTTATGGGAAATACTTCATTTGAATGACATTAACAAAAGTATTTTAATGCATTTTATATTTTTTCCCCTGAGTTCTTTTGTTAACGTAACAAAAGATGTTATATAACAGTCCAAAAAAAAAATCTTGCATTCTGTTTCATCTGTGAGTTTTACAGCTGTGACAGGTAACTAGGGCAATGCAAAGCCAGAGAATTTCTGCTGAGAGAAATGTGACAATTATTTTGGTGTTCAATGCAATAAATAGGAAAGCAGAAGACGTTTCAGTCTACAAGAAATATATGAATTGAACACTGTTTACTGGGTGACCTGTCACCGTGTGTAGGAAGTAATAGGATCAAGTTTCAGATAAGGTTGTACTCTAGGCACAAACAGTACAGACTCTGATGCTAGTGGTTTAAAGGTTTTTTTTTTCAATTATTAGCCTTAAAGTAGTATTAATTCTAACAAAAATATATTATACATTGCAGCTTACCATTTATTAGATATGATGGCTGCATTTGCTTTTTTAGACATTTTTTTCCTTTTATTTTCACCTGGTGATCAGCCCAGTAAACCTATTATTTTTCAACGTCCATTAACAGAACAAGCTGTCCAGAAATAGTGGCAGATAGAGAGTTGAGACAAACCATTAACACTGACAACGGTGCCTACAATGGTCAGTTCTTATTCATTTATGTAAAACTCTCCCCAGATTGACAACACTGCTGTCTTATTCCCTAAGACAGGAAGTGTGCTACTGACTGGATCAACAGGTGAAAATAAAGGTAAAAATGTTTAAAAAAATAACTGATGTAGCCACCACATTTATGGATTGACAAGCTACAACATATAACCTTTTTGTTTTTGGGTTCAATGTGTTAAGATAAACAAGTAAAACAGAACTTGCAATTTGTAATTTGTAACTTGAATGACTAATTTAGAATGCTGTTCCTTAAATATATATACAAGTGTACCTCGGTTTACAAATTTTATTGGTTCCGCAGGACTATTCGTACTGCGCAAAAAGGCGTAAGCCAAAACGCGGTTTCCCACATTGAAAACCAATTAATCCATTGCAGAGGTCAGAAAAAAATAAAAAAAATAGTCTTTTATCTGTTCAAAATTCTTTATAAAGTGCACTTTAAAGGCATAAATACTGTACAGGGACATGATTAAAAATTAATTTGTAAATGCATTGAAAACCAATTAATCCTTTCGTATTGCAAAAAAAATTCATAAATGCATTGAAAACTAATTAATCCATTCTGGAGGTCAGAAAAAAGTAAAAAAGTTTTATCTGTTCAAAACTCTTTATAAATTGCACTTTAAAGGCATAGTACTGTATAGAGACATGATTAAAAAAAAAATTTGTAAATGCACTGAAAACCAATTAATCCGTTCATATTGCAAAAAAATTAATAAACCGAGCCATTATTTTTATTCATAAACTGAAAATTATGTTAACTGAGGTGTTTGTAAACCGAGGTATGCCTGTATACAGTATATATATTTTTTATTTATCACAGGTATTTTATATAGTGCTGTCAATTTATGCAGTGCTTTACATATATATGGTACATTAACATCAACCCCCATCCCTCAAGGGGTGTACAGTCTAAGGTCCCTTGCTCACATTCTCACACTAGGGACAATTTTAGACAGGATTGAATTAACTTACCAGCATGGCTTTGGAGTGTATATATATAGCAACATTTAGTGGCTAAATTGTTAACACTTCCACCAGGTAGTACTAGGGTTGTTGGTCATTGATGTTTCTGTACTGCTTCTTCTGCCTAGTGCTGGGCAGCAGGGCATGTGCAGGGCAGGGCATATGTTGGCAGGTGCCCCAGGTTCCGACGACATAACTGACACATTTTTTAATTCTTTTAGTGCAGTAATGACAGCTGGGGGTGGGAGAGTTGTTAAGAGGTGAGAGTTGTGAAAAGAGGTATGATAATTGTGAATAGGTAAGAGTTATGAAGGAAAATGTTGGTGGTAGAGGGTGTTGGGGTGTTGTGTTGAACTTAAAGCTGTGGGGGGGGAGGGAGGTGGATGGTTGTATGGAGAAACAGCTACTGGGAGGTTGGACGTGTTGTGCAGTGGTATAAAAGGTGGGGTGTTGAGAGTTGAAGAAAGCTGTGGATTGGGGTAAGCTAAAGCTGGGGGTGCAGGAATGAAATGTGGAAGCTGAAATGTGGAAGCTGTACAAAAACATGTAATTTTTATTGCTTTAATTATTTTTTTCATTATGAGTGTGAGTGGGGCCTCATGTCTATGATTTGCCCTAGACCAGGGGTAGGCAACCTGCGGCTCTCTAGCTGTTGTGAAACTACATTTCCCATGAGGCATTGCGACATTACAAAACTGACAGTCACAGCTGTGACTTGCAGAGGCATGATGGAACTTGTAGTCCTGCAACAGCTGGAGAGCCGCAGGTTGCCTACCCCTGCCCTAGACCTCACAAAGCTTACAACCACCTCTGCCTTTATTGAGTAGCTGGCTTTAAGTCTCCTACCACTCTGCATGTCACCAAGCTCGGTTCCCCCTCCACATTAATGTTGCATCAAAAAGATGGCTGCCGCATGGTGGCCATCTTTAAACCTGGGGGCCCCATTGTCTCCTATTTCCTGGGGCCCCATTAGTTGTCTATCTGCCCTTGTTGAAAGACAGTCAGCTGTGTAGGAGGCTTAAAATTAGTTGAGAAAACTCTTAACACTGCTACTAAGGTGAGGTTGTGGAAGACAGGTTCATGTGACAGGTCATACAGCATGGTAAGACTGAGCACAGAAACAAGACAAAAGGTAGTTTACTGCATCAGCAAGCTCTCTCAGGCAAAGATTTCACAGCACACTTTGGTTTCAAGATGTGCTGTTCAAGACACATCATGCTTCCCTTTGACATTGGAAGATGTCCAGCAGTGCCATCAGCACAGAACTTGTGGATACCATTGTGATCCAGGTACACTCATCTACTGTGCAAAGAAGTGTGGCGGGAAGTGATCTTCATGGATGAATTGTGGCCAAAAGACCATACATAGAAACAAGACTAAGCGACTCAACTATGTACAAAAACATAGAAACTGGGGTGCAGAAAAGGTGCTCTGGACTGATTTGTCAAAATTTTTAATAAGTAGCTTTAGGAGGAGGCAGTTTGCTCACTGAAGGACTGAGCAGGCAACAGTGAAGCATGGAGGAGGTTCTTTGCAAGTTTGAGGCTGCATTTCTGCAAACTGAGTTGGAGATTTGGTCAGGATCAATGTGTCCTCAGGGCTGAGAGATTCAGGCAGATACTTATACATCATGTCATCCCATCGGGGAGGCATGTGATTGGCCCCAAAGTTATTCTGCACCAGGACAACAGCCCCAATATACAGCCAATGTCAATAAAGTGACACTAAAGACTTTTTTTTCCCTAAAATAACAAACATGTCTATACTTACTGCTATGTGCAGTGATTTTGCATAGAGCAGCCGAATCCTCCTTTTTTCGGGTCCTCTCTAGCGCTCCTGGCTCCTCCTTCTTGAGCAGTGCCCCCAGGGAAAGCCTCTGGGGGCACCACAGCGTGCTCATCCCTGAGCTGCTGCCCTGTGCGTCCATTAGACACATGGAGCCGCGGCTCAGCCCAGCCCCATGCTCTCCCGCACTGGGTGTGATTGACAGCAACAGGAGCAAGTGGGTTCCCATTACTGTTTCTGTTACATGCATGAAGGTAAAAAACCTTGAGCCTTTAGAACCACTTTAAGAACTATCTTCAGTGTAAACAAGAAAAAGGATAACATAAAGAGACAGAAGGATTTGAGACAGCCTACATCCACAGAAGATCTGTGGTTAGTGCTCCAAGATGTTTGGAACAACCTACCTGCCGAGTTCCTTCAAAAACTGTGTGCATATGTACCTAGAAGAACTGATACTGTTTTGAAGACAAAAAGGTGGTCACACCAAATATTGATTTGATTTGAATTTCTTTTCTGATCATTTACTTTCTATTTTGTTAATTGCTAAAATAAACTATAAAGACTTCTATCTCTGGAAGCATTGTTAATCTACAGCATTTTTTCACACTATTGTTTTTTAACAATCTGGTGTCTGGATGTCCTCTTCATTTTCCTCTTCCTCCAGCATTCTCCTGTAAGTTTATGGTGGGATGGGACCTTGATACCCTGGGCTCACAAGAAGTGGTTTGAATAATACTGGACAATCTGGAATAGGAGTAACCTTTGTTCCCTGAACTAGTGAGTCTGCAGGAGAGAAGGTTAGGATAGCAGACAGAGGTGCTTTTTTTTTTTTACTTCTGTTGGGAACATTTTTTATTCTATGCTCAAGTGGAGCTTGCCGTTAAAAGTCCAACTCCAGGTGGATTTTGTATGCCAATTTCTATCCCACCCATTTCCAGTCCCCATCGCACCACTTACTTTTTTTTATTTTTTTATATATCGTATAACTTTTTCCAGTTGGTTTTCACATGTCCTCTCCCTTGTCTTCTATCACTCGAGTCACACAATAATCTTAATATTTAGCACTATATTTGAGCTTTTGAAATTGCACACCAATGTGTTAATTGGTTCCACCACTGGCCTTTTTCTAAGCCTGTGCAGCACATTCAGGCATAATGTTTAGTGATATAGAACCATTTTCCAGGAGACTGCAGTCCTACAAGAAATTTGAGCAATCTAGATACAGTTTTTCCTGGATAAAATTAGCTTTTCATTCTTTTTACCATAAATGTTAGTGTGATACAGGAATGAATTTTGTGCTAAGCTTTTATTGTACTTTTAATAATTTAGGTTGTATGATTCAAAAGCCTTTAAGCCATTGTCATTTTTGTCCCAGTGCAATTCACTTTTTTCAATACGGTGTGTCTTAACAACAAAAGATGATTGCGGGGGGCACATAGAAGAAATGTCACCATTTTCCACCAGATGCATTCTCATTTGCAGACTTCGCAAACAATGAAGTGTATTTTAATACCAGGTTATTTCTTTTACACGTTTCAGAGGGACAAGATGCATTTTCCCACAGAAAGATTTATTTCAAACCTTTACCAGATTATTCCTTATCTGCATATATTCATAGAGCTTACCAAGGGCCTGGAGAAGAAAATGAGAGCAGCAAAAATTGAGTTGTTTCCCACAGCAACCAGAACCGACGTCTCATTTTAGGTCAGGGGCGAACTGACAACTCATGGGGCCCCCGGGCAATAAGGGATCATGGGGCCCCTGTGTCCTTGCCCAAACTCAAAAAAGCCTATGTAAAAGGTACCAGGGGCATCTCATGGGGCCCCCTACTGACCCCGGACCCTTGGGCAGTGCCCGAGTTTCCAAATGATCAGTCCGCCCCTGTTTTAGGTTGAAGAGTTCAAGCTGTTAGCAGGTTATTTTGTATTAGAAACAGCTCTTCTTTTCCTTTACTACAGACCAAACCTTCATCTGCAGATGCTGGTAGACACAATTAACCAAGGCAGCTAATGAAATACTCTTTGCAGTCTTGTGTAATGAGCTTTTTTTGGTAGCTCACAGTTTGTGCTGACCTGCCCTGTATCCTGCAGCAGGTCAGTGTGTAATCCCCCGACCCCGGTGACACTGACAACACTGCAGCTTAACTGCCCCCCTCCCGCCATATAAGGAAATGACAGGTGGGCAGCGGTTCTCTTGTTCTGGGAGGACATCATATGACGTCCTCCCACTCCAACGATCGGTGGTGCAATGTGTCCCTGGGACAGAGTGGATCACCTATCAGCGGAAAGAGCCGAAGACGTCAGCTCGGTTATGTGATCAGCTGTGTCCAATCACAGCTGATCACATGTAAATAAGGAAATACCGGTTATCGGCATTCCTCTCCTCACCAGCTGTCACACTGACAGATCATGAGGAGAGGAGAGCCAGGTAATCGGCATTCCTCAGAGGGGACATCTACACTGATCATCAAGGCATTGATCAGTGCCCTGATGATCAGTGTAGCCCCATCAGTGCCACCTGTCAGTGTCCATTAATGTCACCTGTCAGTGTCCGTCAATGCCTCCTGTCAGTGCCAATCAATGCACATCAATGCCACATATCATTGCTAATCAATGCCACATATCAGTGCCAATCAATGCCACATATCAGTGCCTACCAGTGCACATAAATGCCACATATCAGTGCCCATCTGAGCTGCCTATCAGTGCTAGTCAGTGCCGCCTATGAGTGCTGCCAATCAGTGCCGCTTATCAGTGCCCATCAGTGCCACCTAACAGTGCCAGTCAGTGCTGCCTATCAGTGCCATATATGAGTGCTGCCTTTCAGTGCCCATCAGTGCTGCCTTTCAGTGCCCATCAGTGATGTCTGTCAATGCCCATCAGTGCCACCTACCAGTGCGTCCTCATCAGTGCCCATCAGTGCCGCCTTATCAGTGCCGATCACTGCAGCCCCATTAGCGCACATCACTGAAGGAGAAAAATTAGTTATTTACAAAATTTTATAACAGAAACTAAGAAAAAACTTTTTTTTTCAAAATTTTCTGTTTTTTTTTGTTAGTTTAGCAAAAAATAAAAACCCAGAGGTGATTAAATACCACCAAAAAAAGCTCTATCTGTCTAAAAAAAATGATAAAAATTTCATACAGGGACAGTGTTGCATGACTGCGCAATTGTCATTAAAAGTGTGACAGCACTGAAAGCTGAAAATTGGCCTGGGCAGGAAGGGGGTATAAGTGTCCGGTAGGCAAGGGGTTAATAGTAGTCTTCTATTCTATATTCCCTATATAAAATAGTGATATCTGTACACTGAGTGGAACCCAGTGTACAGATATCAGTGTTATATACTGTATAGGGAATAGCATGCTATGTACAGATATCAGAGTTATATATAAGGAATAGCACTCAGTGTACAGATATCAGTGATATATACAGTGGCTTGAAAAAGTCTTCCTCATGACTGAAATGTCCCCCATGTTGTCATGTTACAATGTATCCCCCCTGAAATGTCCCCCATGTTGTCATGTTACAATGTTTCCCCCCCTGAAATGTCCCCCATGTTGTCATGTTACAATGTATTTATTGGGATTGGATGTGATAGACCAACACAAAGTGGCACATCATTGTAAAGTGGAAGGAAAATGAGAAATGGTTCCAACATTTGTGACCAATAAATCTGTGAAAAGTGTGGCAGCATTTGTATTCGGCCCCCTGGAGTCAGTATTTTGTAGGACCCCTTTTGGCTGCAATTCCATCTGCAAGTCTTTTTGGGGACGTCTCTCCCAGCTTTGCACATCTACAGAGGGATATTTCTCCCCATTCTTCTTTGCAGAATCACTCAACCTCTGTTATTGGATGGAGAGCATCTGTGAACAGCAATTTTCAGGTCTGGCCACAGATTCTCCATTGGATTTCAGTCTAGACTGTGACTGGGCCATTCTAACATATGAATATGCTTTGTTTAGAAAGTTTGGAGACCCCAAATTTAGATCAAAGGGCCAGTTTACTGTCCTTCAGGTGTTTGGGGGCCGGACTGTGGTCTTTGGGATCAGAAATTGTCCTGGTATCAGTGGGAGTAAACCATGCATGTTTACTATTAGGGGGAGGAATAGCATCCCACCGTTGGTGTCAATGGGAGGAATAGCGCCCCATCATTGGTATCAGTGGGAAGAATAGTGCCACATCATTGGTGTCAGTGGGAGGAATAGTGCCCTATCATTGGTGTCAGTGGAAGGAATAGTGCCATATCATTGGTGTCAGTGGAAGGAATAGGAAAAATTCATTAAAACCTTTGTGGGAGAAAGGGTTAATCTTTTATGCCTGTCTAAAATCTACTTAAATAAATCTTAAAAATACTAAAATTTTATTCTCCTCCACAGATAGAGAACTTTGATCAAAAATCAATACTGCATGTTTACTCGCCTACTGTTTATTCTAATTCTAATATGTCATGTCAACCTGCCTGAAATTTGTTAGAATCACACTATTTACAGATAAGCGAACTTTGGATTTTTTGCAGACCATAACATTTTTATATACAGTTGCAAGAAAAAGTATGTGAACCCCTTGGGATTACGTGGAGTTTTGCATGAATTGGGCATAAAATGTGCTCTGAACGTCATCTAAGTCACAACAATAGAAGAACACAGTCTGCTGAACATAATACTACACAAACATTAGATGTTGCCATGGTTTAATTGCACATAACATGTAAACATTCACAGAGCAGGAAGGAAAACGTATGTGAGGCCCTAGCTTAATGACTTCTCCCAGAGCTAATTGGAGCCAGGAGTGAGCCAACCTTGACTCCAATCAGTGTGATGATATTGGATGTATTGCTGACAGCTGTCCTGCCCTTAAAAAACACACACCTGTTTTGGCTTTACTGGTTTCAAGAAGCACTGTCTGATGTGAACCATGCCTCGCAGAAAAGAGCTCTCAGAAGACCTACGATCAAGAATTGTTGACTTGCATGAAGCTGGAAAGGGTTACAAAAGTATCTCCTAAAGTCTTGATGTTCATGTTTCCACGGTAAGACAGACCGTCTACAAATGGAGAAAGTTTAGCACTGTTGCTACTCTCTCTAGGCGTGGTCGTCCTGTAAAAATGACTGCAAGAGCACAGCGCAGAATGCTGCATGAGGTAAAGTAGAATCCCAGAGTGTCAGCTAAAGACCTACAGAAATCTCTGGCACATGCTAACATTTTTGTTGACACATCTACAATAAGGAAAACATTAAACAATAATGGAGTACATGGGAGGACACCACGGAGGAAGCCATTGCTGTCCAAAAAGAATATTGCAGCACGTTTGAAGTTTGCAAAAGAGCACCTGGATGTTCCAGAGCACTACTGGCAAAATATGCTGTGGACAGATGAAACCAAGATTGAGTTGTTTGGGAAGAACACACAACACTATGTGTGGAGAAAAAAAGGCACAGCACACCAACATCAAAACCTCATCCCCACTGTAAAACATGGCGGAGGGAGCATCATGGTTTGGGGCTGCTTTGCTGCCTCAGGGCCTGGACGGATTGTTGTCATTGATGGGAAAATGAATTCCAGAGTTTATCAAGACATTTTGCAGGAAAACGTACGACCATCTGTCCGCCAACTGAAGCTTCTGCAGTTGCCCAGTCAGAGTCCTGACCTCAACCCGATTGAAATGCTGTGGCATGACCTTAAGAGAGCGATTCACACCAGACATCCCAAGAATATTGCTACACTGAAACAGTTTTGTGAAGAGGAGTGGTCCAAAATTATTCCAGATCGTTGTGCAGGTCTGATCTGCAACTACAGGAAATGTTTGGTTGAGGTTATTGCTGCCAGAGGAGGGTCAACCAGTTATTAAGTCCAAAGGTTCACATACTTTTTCCTCCCTGCACTGTGAATGTTTACATGTTATGTGCAATTAAACCATGGCAACATCTAATGTCTGATTGGATGGAGGGATATCCTCCCTCCATAACTGTTCTGATTGGTTGATTTGGTATTGGCTGTAATAATCTGATTGGATGAAGGGACATCCTCCCTCCATCCTCCCTCCATAACTGTTTTGTATTTAATTGCCTTTCACGCTATCAATAAACGAGCATACCAGAACCAACCTGTCTCTGTGGTCTTTCGTGGTGTGCTCCCAGAATTCTGACGGGGTCTCCCAGATCATTCTAGAGGCCACATTAACCCTTTCCCAACAACCTTCATTTTGAAATGTACCATTGTTACGCTCTCTTTAATGTAAGTTTTTTTTTCTTTATTTTGTGTAATAAACATTTAATTTGAACATACTATAGAGAAATTCTGTGACGAACGCATGTATTGCGGGCAGTGTAATATGTAGGTGGGGCTTT
This sequence comes from Staurois parvus, assembly GCF_062004578.1. NCBI lineage: Eukaryota > Metazoa > Chordata > Amphibia > Anura > Ranidae > Staurois > Staurois parvus. The sequence goes on along the minus strand of NW_028318095.1, from coordinate 9,407,987 downwards.
GTGTGGGTGCGGCTTGAGTGGGCAGGGACGCAGGGGGCCCCATGGTGTCCTATTGCCCGGGGGCTCCATGAGTTTTCAGTCCGCCCCTGATCTGATGCAACATCTGTGGCCTCAAGAAGTTGGGAAGAAAGTCTAACAAGGGGCCTAATAGGCTTACTGTACAAAACATAAAGCAGCAAGAGGGTGAGCATGGGGCCATGCTGAGCAGAGCTCAGCAAAGTTTTGAACCCCACAGTAACAGGTACCCAACTGCCATTTTTTTAACAGAAGGTCATCCTTGCCCTGCAGAAGCATGTGAAAGGTAATGCCTCTGTGTTGTTGGACTATGAGGTCAGGGAACACATGACCACAGTCACGTAATCCAGCAAGTCTGGGCATTTACAATATTTCTGACTATTGTCTTAGATATAATACACTTTTTATTTAAGTATAAAACCTGACTGGTCTCTCCCTCTGAAACTGTTGTGTAATAAATCTGCTTACACAATAGGCAGCAAATTTGTAGAATATTTGTAGTTCTTGTCTCTAAAATATGACATATATTTTTTATTTCACAATAAAACCTGCCTAATCTTTTCCTCTTAAATTGTGGCCAAGTAATGCTGCCTACATACTGTCTAGTGTGTCTGTACAATTTTTCTGGCTATTGTCTCTAAAATAATACACTCTAATTTTCATTTCATGATAAAACCTACCTAGTCTCTCCATCTTAAATTCTTGCTTAGTAAAGCAGATTTAATTGTAACCTAATTCTGCGTACATAGCATGCAATAAGTCTGTACAATATTTCTAGCTATTGTTTCTGAATTAATAAACAATAATTTGAATTCATGATAAAAAGCCTGCTGGGTCTTTCCATATTAAATTGTTGCCTAGTAAAGCAGATAACATGCTGTGCAATGAGTCTGTGAAATATTTCTGGCTAATGTCCCTAATATAATGCATCAGGATGAAAACTGCCTGGTCTCTCACTCCTAAATTAAGCTACTTACATAGTCTGCATCAACTAATATTTCTGTCTATTCTCTCTGAAATTGAAATTGTAATCTAGTAAAGCTGCTTACATACCATGCCACAGATCTGTATAATATATATCTAGCTATTGTGTCTAAAATAATACAGTCTATTTTTTATTACATGATGAAACCTGCCTTGTCTCTCTTTTAAACTGTGGTCTAATAAGGTCTGTACAGTATGTTTGGCTATTGTCTCTGAAATAGGGAATATAAACCCTACCTAGTCTCTGCTTCTTAAATTGTAGCTTAATAAAGCTGTTTAAATACTTTGCATTAAGTCTGTACAATGTTTTGTCTAATGTCTGTTATTTTTCTTTCATGATAAAAGCTGCCTGTTTTTTTTTTTTATTTAACTGTAGCCTTGTAAAGCTGCATACATATTGTGCAGCAAATCTGTACAATATTTCTGGCTATTGTCTCTGAAATAATACAATCTAATTTTTATTTCATGATAACACCTACTTGGTCTCTCTTAAACAGTGGCCTAATAAATCAGCTTACTGTGTACTGAGTCATTAGTATACGTCTACTTATTGTTTCTGAAACAATACACTCCAATTTTCATTTCAAGATAACACCTGCCCACTCTCTCCCTCTTAAATGTGGCTTTGTAAACTGCATACATTATCTCCAATTAATGCAAAGGGATGTTGGGGGGGAGTCATAATGTTCATTTGCACCTCTTCCAATCACAGTGTGGCCTGCATTCACTGAAGACAATTCAAGGCATTTTGTGAATTGCAGGGAGGCCAAGCAAACAACAAGCAGTGATCTCAGTACACCTAGTAGGACTGTAAGTTTTAGTGCCATAAATCATGTGCTTACAGCTTTGTACATGGTTAATTAAATTAAAACTTTTAATTGGAAAAAAACATAGGACAGACTGTATTTGGGGTAATTTACTTTTGAATATAAATATACTGTATAAAAATAGGTTTTGGCTGGAGTTTAGCTTTAACAGTTGTTGAGATATGATATCAGATACATAGGGAAAAGCATTGTTCTAGCATTCTCATAGATTAAAGCCAGCCCTACATGGATGAAAATTTGGCTGGTCCAGTAGGGATTGGCTAAATTTTGATCCATATATGGGCAGGCTGGTTGTACACAAGCCAATCTATTGATCGACTTGTGTACAACCTCCCTGTCGGGTTTTTGGCAAACAATCAGTGCTATAACCAGCAACACTGACCATATTGAAGGCTGGGAAGTTTTCCTGCTGCCAGAATACAATAGCTCATTGTTAAGGATTCCTCCATCCACAATGAATGTGTGGATGGGGGAATCAGCACATTTTTTTTGTTCAGCCTGCTGGTTGAACTAAAAAAAATTAACCATGTATGGTCAGCTGAAGGAGCATTAACGCACAATTATGTAAGCTGGTCTTTTTTACTTGTATATATAGAAAATTTTTTTTAAAAAGCCCATTATTTCTGTAAATTGAACTATGATGGTTTCAGCAAATATGTGAATATGTAATAAATTTAATCTTACAACATTCTGCAGAACACTCCCTGAGAACCCCTCCACACCATTGAAGTTAATTTAAAAAAAGAGGTCTGGCAGGGGCAGTGGGCTGCGCTTACATAATATAATGTGAGCGCTGTTTAGTGCAGTAGTAGTGCATCCTAGGCTGCCTAAATTACATCACCCCATGGCTTCATGGCAGCTTGGAAAATGGCTAAAAATTGCCAACAAACCAGCGGATGGCCGAAACCAGTCTTTTCATTACACAAAGCCACAGGTTTTTGTTGTGCACCATTACAATCTTCCAGCCACCATCAGCTTAACAATTAATGATGTCTTCAGTTGATAAGGAGCACAGTATCTTTGTTTGCCCTATCCCTGCCACTCTTACCAGCACTGGGCTCACATTAGGTGAACGAGGGAGAGAAACTGAGGGAAAAGAAGAAATACTGGAATACTAGTCAGTACCAATGTGCAAAGATGTATTTGCTTTGGAACAATACATCACCTCCAATGTTGGGTGTCCTTCGTCTGTGGCTGTTGCTGCATTATGTAAAACTTTTAGTTTAGTTTTTTTACATTTTGGATGAATTGAATGACACTGGCTGTCACTTATCCTAAAAGACTGAAGACATCTAGTGGTGAAAAGGATGTACCATGGGGGACAGCTTTAGAATAAAGATGAGTATTGCAACAATAGCTGATTTGTATTATTAGGTCCAATGGCCTTCATATTATATACTTATTTATTAATAAATAAAAATAAAATAAATAATATATGTACATTTAGCATGCATGTATGTGTAAATTCACCATATATTAAAAAAATAATTAGTGAAGAACAGAGAAATAATATCTCTTTACACCTCACTTTTGGCTCTTCATTTGGATGTGCAGTAGGCCCTGGCCCTTCATCGGCTTGCAGTAATCCAATAGACTCCATATTTTGAGTGATCCCTGGAGTCCTTTTAAAAAAGATTTACTATGCAAGAGCAGTAAAATATAGCACCCAAGAGAACAGCAATCATTACAATGACAGGTTAAATGTTTACCAATTTTAATCAAGACCATTTATTATTTTAATTACAATTTAGCTGGTAACACCTGCTACAAAGACTGTTGAATCCTGTCTTCACATCATGCGTTTTAACTCCTTTACATGCATAGTATGCTTTTATCTTAGTTCAGGTAACCCTGCAGAAATCATTAAAGAGAATCTATATTCTTGTCATTGTTTTTTTTTTTGGATATAAAGAAATCAGCTTATTGTATAAAATGTTATTAGTCTGTGTAATATTTTAAAAACTTTGCCTCTGTGTATAGTTTTATACGCATATGTATAGTGTATAGTTTTATATGCATACTGTATGTACATGAATGTATGCATAGCTATATTTGCTTTTGGGGACTGTTCTTTTGAAACCGAATACGTCTTCCTAATCAGTTGTTTCTTTATTTTTTTTTGTTTGATCCATAGATCTCTAAAGCAAACACACTATCTGACTGTAAAATTTTTATACCACTCTAAATCTTTCAATCTTTGTAATTATAAACCATTGCATTTGTTATTTTGGAATACGTATATAAAGGAAAAATAGTGGAAGAAAAAAGTTTTGTGCATATTAATTGTTCATGGTTGACAGAGGTATTTACGTCACTTGCATTCTTTGTTCTGAAAAGTGTCTTTCTGTTTCAAAAAGGTCTGTCCTCATGGCATATGCAGGCTCTTCTTTCTGCTATGGAAGGCTATGCAATGGTTGTCCTTTATTGAACCACTCCATGGCTGATATCTCATCCAACATTAAACAGAGACCAGCCACAGCCAGAGGTAGGAGAGGCAGCTACCTCTGATGCTGTGCTGAGAAGATAGGGTGTAGGGCACCACTGGGATGTCAGGAGGAGCACTGGCACTGTACCTGATAAGCAGTGTACAACTTTCTGCAATTCTAGGTTGTTGGTGTGAAAGCTGAATTGTACTCTTAAAGTAGTTGTAAACTTAGTGAGTGTTAACATTTTTCATTAGAATAACTAAACCTTATCGTTAATCTAGGTTTACATTTTTTAAACTTGTCTATATGCATTTTTTGCCTTTAAAAAAGCAGATCACATGATCGGTGTATGCTCCCACGTGATTCACAGACCTGCTTGTGGGCATGTACACAGTGGGGCATCTACATCATTGGGTGTCCACATTTCCAAGGCAATGCAACGCAAGTACACCCGACAGCTACACAGGAGGGGAGGAGTGACCAGAGGAGAGGAGCCGCTGAAGGGGAATCCACTGTAACTGGTGGGGAGGGAGGATGCAGCTTTGTACTGACTACAGAAGGTACAGGCACTCTGTGCTCTGTCACAGCATGCCTTTACAAACAGCAGGATGACACAAGATGAAAACTGACCAATCCATGCTAGCATGGTCAGTTTACTCTCATGAGGAAGGCACAGGCAGGATCAACCAGGTATTAGATAACACTGACAGAATAAAATAAAATAGTGACATTAAAGAGCACATTATTATACATTATAGGACAAGTAACAATGATTTTTTTAAGGTTTACAAACATTTTAATTCTTTTCAGAATAAAGGTTACAGTTGTAGCCTCCATTTATAAATTTATGTTATATGTAGACTGTGTCCCCTTCTCAACCCTTACTTTTTTATTAAATCTTCCATCACTTTCTTCCCTTAGCTATATTTTTTTATATTATCTTATATTGAAGTTTAATCAGGTATATACAATAGTTGGCGTCAGTACAGAACAAGATATCTGGTAGTTCAGATTATCAGACATATATAGCATTTGGGGTTTCAAGTGACAGCATATTTCTATTCATTATAATTATTATAACAGTTATCAGTATTCAGTTTTATCAGCCTATGACATTGTTGAAAAAAAGGTATCCTAGGTAATCGTTACTTTTATCTATGAAATTATTTGTAACAATTTCACACTAATCATTATGCTAAATACAATAGTAATTAAAAGAAAACAATGCACCCCGAGTATAAAGGAAAAAGCACAATAAACATAAAAAGAAAAAAGGCAAACAACCAATCTTAGAAGAAAAGGGATAGCAAACCTACTGGAAAGTTTTTATCAGTTGAGGTTGCATCTGGGGTGCATAAGGTAACTTCTCTACTTTTCGAGGAACCTGTGGCAAGATTGGTTCTTAATAGTATGCATTCCATAAGATATTGAGATAATTGACTGAGTTAGAAACTTTCAATTTTCTGCCTATGTTTAATTTTGTGTCTAATAGCAGGTGTACAGTTACAGTTCTATAAGGTAGAAGTTTTTCTATACCTATGTGTAAAATAGCTAAGGGTGAGATTGACTCAGAGGTAATTTCCAATATAATAGAGAAAATATGTCTCTATATAGACCTCAGAGATTTATAGTGCCACATAATATAACTTAGAGAGTCAATTGCAATATATTGCCTCCAGCACATAGGTGATAGGGATGCTGAGCATTTAGACAATTTATATGGTGTAATGTACCACCGGTGATGATCATTTGTTTTGAATGCTTGTATGAATGACCTAAAATGGTGTTTGTTTGGTTTTGTTGCTTTGCGTTAAAAAAAAATACTTTGTACCAGAAACATGCTTTTTGTGCCTTTATAAAAAGGGCAAAACACAGAATAAATTTCAAACATTTGTGGAGTTAGTTTTGGAGCTTGCCCAGTCCCTCCCCATTCCCACATTTCTATTACTTGCAAAACATTTGTTTGCATCATAATTGGGCGAAACAGCAAGGAGCCTGCAGTGGGTATGTTTTGAAACACTGCTTCTGCATTATATTCAGGATAGCACAAGTACACACAAGTATAACAAAAAAAAACAAAAAAAAAAGAATGAATTGGATTGGCACAGTAGGGCAGAGAAGGTAGGATATGCTTCCTGTCTGTATCTCCATCTTTACAGGTGTGTACCTTAAATTAACCACTTCAGTTCTCATACCTGCATACTCCCTATGGAGCATAGAAATTTGTGCATTTCTGCTATGGGCCTGTTTTTGCACCAATAACTTTGTCATTACTTAACAAACACATACACATTACATAACAAAGTAGTCCATACAGTATACATTTTTAGGGCAAACAAAGCTTATTTTTGGTGCTAAATATATATTGATGGTGAAGCGCTGAGTAAAACAAATAAATGTTATAAATAAATAAACAATATAAAGTGCTAATACGTGACACTACAAAGTGGTATTGTGCAAGGAAATGGTCACAACCAAGACCCATAAAAAGTGCAAAAAAAACACACTTATTCCCAAATACATACAAACTGAAAGTGACTAAGTGCAGTGACTCTCAATTAAACATCAAATGTTAATTGTGCCAATACAATAGGTCCCAATCTCTGGACCCACATACAGTGAAAACAATATTCCACAATCCCAAATGGGGATAAAGTGATAATTCACAATTAACTAAAATAAATCAATTAGTGACTTGTGCTAATTGCATACACAAAGTGAATAAATAACACAAAAAAGACAAAATATTCCAAAATACAGTCCAAAAAGTGCAAAACAGCATGTGCAAAAAATATTGTGCAAAAATCGCAATATTGTGTTTCAATTTTCACTCCAAAATGTATTCGTGCTTGTGCATCACTCAGGTGGATCAATATCCATAAATGGCCAGATTGCCTCCTCACCTCCTTACCGCAACCCCTAAAGGCCTCAATGCTTTATGTAGACAATAGCTCCACACCATGCAGCATCACATGAACATGGCTCCAATGGCTCCCCTCTATCTCTATTATGGTTCTCCCTTCAAATGGTGTTCAGTGCAATGTAACTCCTTTTCATCGGTATTGTATGCAGTTGAATACTGGATGCATGATGCAAACCAACAACATCTTGCCCAGGACGTAGAATGCTGCCCTTTGATCAGTACAGGCGCACAGAGTATTGAGAGTCACTGCATTTAGTCACTTTCAGTTAGTGTGTATTTGGGAATAAGTGTGGTTTTTTTGCACTTTTTATGGGTCCTGGTTGTGACCATTTCCTTGCACAATACTACTTTGTAGTGTCATGTATTAGCACTTCATATTGTTTATTTATTTATAACATTTATTTGTTTTACTCAGTGCTTCACCATCAATATATATTTATTACTTTGCACCTTTGGTATAGGTTTAGGTGATAGCTGCTTGTACCCCCCCTTCTTTTTGTTAAAGCGCAAGAGGACCTTATTTTTGGTGCTACTGTCTTGCAAAAAAAGTTATGTAATCCATAAACAAAAATAAAACATTTTTGCTACTTTAATGAGTTTATTTAAAAAAAAGTTTAAAAAGCTTACATTTTATTTCAAAATGTGTCCTGTTTAAAATTACACTAAAATTATGATTCTGCTATAATGCATTGGTGATTTTTTACAAATGAAATAAAGGGTTTTTACAGTTTTGTAATGCCACACTAAGAAGTTTAATGGACAAGACAAAAATTAAACAAAAAAAAAGTTTAATTATTAATGGTGATAAAAAATAGAAAGAAATATAATTGGTAAAATAATAATTAAGGGAAGGGGGGAGAAGGAGTTAAAGCGGAGTTCCACTCACTGTATTTGCAGAGTGCACAGTCTATTTGCCTTTAGTAAATCAACCCCTAAGTGTCATTCACTGATGGTTTATTGTTACTTTAAAGCGGAGTTCCACTCACTCTGTAAAAAATAAAGGTCAGCAGCTACAAAAACTGTAGCTGCTGGCTTTTAGAAAAACAGCCACTCACCTGTCTCACGATCGCGCGGTGCCCCCGCCGCAGCCCATTTCACCGGCTGTCCTGTATTCCAGGCTCCGGCATCTTCAGTGTGGGCACCCGGCTGTGACAGCTTGCAGTTTCACAGCCGGGTGCCCACTGCATATGTGCAAGTAGCACTGTGCTTCCTGAGTGGCCCCATTGTCTTCTGGGACCTGTCACGTGTCCCAGAAGACTACGGGGAGGGAGGGGGGGAGGACAACTTTCGCTTCTGATTGCCTATGCAATCACAGCGAAAGTGGGAGCGGGTACCTGTCAATTTTCGGGTACCCACTCCCCAAAGGTGCCAATCCTTAATGGGGAGCTGGGGACCAATCTTTAAAGGGGAACTTCCCCTTTTGGGTGGAATTCCGCTTTAATTACGGTTAAACTGAGGGATAATATGAGGTTAAATGGGAGCAAATTTTATTCTATTTTTTTTTTTATTCTTTGCTTTTGAGGTTGCTTTAACTGATGCCATATGCAGATCCAAGCAAATCCCTTTGATCTACAAATGAACGTAACAGAGTAGAGAAAACAGTTACAATTCTAACTTGTATCTCAGGTCTGAACAGTGTATATAAACACTGTGTTAGATGGTTAGTTTTTGGCAGTTTTGGCAGTTTCTTCAGCAACTCCCACTTATTACTTTGGCAGTCATATATTGCCAGCAGGGCAAGGGGAGAAGTGGCAGTAGGGCAGAAGGATGGGAGGTACTACACACATCCTGTGCACTTTAATAAAAAATTTTTTCATTAAATATGAAATCATTAGTGAATTTAAAAATGTAGAAATGGTTTATGGCTAGTTTTAGAGCTTTGACATTAACAGTTTGTTTTCTTTAATAAAGCATGTATAATGCTTAACCCTATGAGGACCAAGGTACGTATTTGTAACATGTTTTTAATTGCCTGTATCATCTGATTAAGAACTTAAAATACTTTTTTTTTTTTGGTTTGAGTCAAAATATTAGTTCTTATCAACAAATGGATCTAGCTTTTTGCCAATTATTTCATGAAATGGCTTAGTTACAGCAACTGAAGTGTAAGAACTTTAAAAACAAAAAATTGATTCTTTTGGCGTTCCGTAATCTTATGGTCCTCAAAGGGTTAATACTGTAGCTAACAGTAACCAACTAGATATCAGATTACATCATTTCATTTAGGAGATTATGTGGATCTCTGTACTTCACCTCATTGTTGACATTTTCACTATATATGATAATATAATGTATATATTAAGTATATTAGAAATATGCTCATATCCCTTTAATTCCTCACCAGGACAAGTCTGTAGAGTTCTTTCAACAATTAATCATGGAGCTCTGAGAACTTCACAACTACATAAAGCACCCAGCAGTTTATGCTTCAGGGTATACACTTCTCTAGACCTCTTGTCTCAAGAGACTGTGATAAAAATAGAGATAGAAACCAATTTGTTCCTCCTCCAGAAAATAAATATCTTCAAAAAAATGCAATATTTTACTAGATGTGTATTAACCACTTCAGGACCAACTACAGTATATTACCATCCTGGAGAAGTGAGTGGATCCAAGTCTGTCTATATGCACCTGCTTTGGCATTAGATAAAACATCACTGCTGTGGACCATTCACTAGTAGTGACAATAGCCGGACATTCCTGGGCAATATATGCATAAAAAATGCACCAACATCACATACAAATGCAACTAAGTTGCGCTAAATAATCACACTGAAAATTATCTCAAATCGCAGCCGCAGTACACTGAGCCCTAAAGCTTATGAGATTTTAGAGATTGCGCAACTGAAAGTTTATGAAGAACTATGTACTGATCCTAGCATACAGTTTCTAGGTTTATATTCTAATCTGTCTTGGAAATTTAAAAAATAATCCGATTGCTAGCGATACCACACGCAGTTCATCTTGCACTCATGGGTAGTACTTGTACCTGTATATTTCAGCAATAAGATATACAGGACTCGATAAGAATTCAATCATGAAAGCAGCCATCTTGCATTAGCTGGAACCTGAAAAAGTGTGAATCAGACTGGCAGGCAACACAGACAGCTCTTATTTAAAGTGTTACAAAACCCAGCACCCTGCTTTCACTATATCTGGTCTCCCACAGTACACACAACATGGAAATGCAATTATTTTAGTAAATAGAAACTACTAAATACCTTTTCTCATTAGCAGTTAGAACAGTCTTGTGACGTCTATCAGTATCCAGCAGAGCATTGGTTAAAGCTTACAGCAGAAGTTTTCATTCTCCTCTGACTGTCCTGTGAGCCTGCAGGACCCCTGATCCTCTGTCTGGACAGCGTTGATTGGCCCTGTGCTGATCACATGCACTCTCCCAAGCTGTGCAGCTTTCCCCTAAGGCTCTGTTCTATTAGGAGATGAGTCAAGGACAGTGAAAGAAGGGTAGTGTCAGAGAAGACAGGATCAAAGATTCTTTTTTTTACAATGCATAAGATGAATCCCTTAAGTTCCACAGTGAGTATGACAAGCATGCTTTACTGCATATACAGACTGATTTTACTGTTGTGGGTTTATTAACACATTAATATACTCCAATATCTATACATATATGCAGAATTTTATACCCAATCACTTTTTTTGCTGGTCTTAAAGCAGAGTTCCACCCAAAAGGGGAAGTTCCACTTTAAAGAATGGTACCCTGCTCCCCAGAATTGACACCTTTGGGGGGGGGAGTGATCAGATGCTGAAGTTGTCCTCCTACCCTCCCTCCCCGTAGTCTTGTAGGACACGTGACAGGTCCCAGAAGACAACGGGGCTACTCGCGCATGCGCAGTGTGTAGCTGCAAGCTGTCACAGCTGGGTGCCCACACTGAAGGTGCCAGAGTCTGGAATATAAGACGGCCAGTGAAACGGGCGGCTGCGGGGGACACACCACAGGATAGTGGGACAGGTGAGTGGCTGTTTTTCAAAAGTCATCAGCTACAGTTTTTGTAGCTGCTGACTTTTATTTTTTACAGAGTGAGTGGTACTCCGCTTTTAAATAACAATAAACCATCAGTAAATGACACTTATAGGTTGATTTACTAAAAGCAAATAGACTGTGCACTCTACAAATACAGTGCTAGAGCTTAGTAAATGGAGTGACACTTTACTTTGCAAAGAATACCCAATCACATGCAAGAAAAATTAAAAACAGCATTTCAGCTTGCACGTGATTGCGTGATGGAAGTCAGCAGAGCTTCCCCTCATTTAATAATTTCTGAGCAACTGCACTTGAAAGGTGCAGTCTATTTGCCTTTAGTATGTCAACCCTTCTGTATGCCAAATCACTGTGTACCTACAGTTATAATTTTACCGCCTCCTGCCCGCCATATAAGGTAATGACGGTCATTCAGGTAACGAAGAAAGACAGCTGACTAGTAAGTGTACGTGCCGTGCAGATGGTGCTGCTGCAGCCAGGTATGCTGGCTGTGGATAGGAGAGGGAGGGAGAGAACCCAGGCTGGAGCAGGGGTCAGCAAGGTAAGTATCATTGGTGCCAGTGGAAGGAATAGTGCCCCATCATTGGTGTCACTGATACCAATGATGGGGCACTATTCCTCCCACTGACACCAATGATGGGGTGCTATTTCCCCCCCCACTCTGACACCAACGATGTGGCACTACTCCTCCCCCCATTGACACCAACGATGGGCCACTATTCCTCCCCCCACTGACACCAACGATGGGGCACTATTCCTCCCCCCGCTGACACCAACAATGGAGCACTATTCCTCCCCTCCACTGACACCAACGATGGGACACTATTCCCCTCCCACTGACACCAATAATGAGGCACTATACCCCCCCACTGACATCAATGATGGGGCACTCTCCCCCCCCCACACTGACATCAATGATGGGGCACTATTCCCCCCACTGACACCAATGATGGGGAACTATTCTTCCCACACTGACACCAATGATGGGGCACTTTCCTCCCACTGACACCAATGACGGGGCACTATTCTTCCCACTGACACAAATGGCGGGGCAGTATTCCTCCCACTGATACCAATGATGGGGCACTATTCCTCCCACTGACACCAATGACAGGGCACTATTCTTCCCACTGATACTAATGATGGGGCACTATTCCTCCCACTGATACTAATGATGGGGCACTATTCCTCCCACTGACACCAATGACGGGGCACTATTCCTCCCACTGACACTAATGACGGGGCACTATTCCTTCCACTGATACCAATGATGTGGCACTATTCCTCCCACTGACACTAATGATGGGGCACTATTCCTCCCACTGATACTAACATTGGGACACTATTCCTCCCACTGGCACCAATGATGGGACAATATCGTTTGTGTCAGTGGGGAAATAGTGCCCCATCATTAGTGCCAGTGTGGGAGGAATAGTGCCCCATCATTTGTGTCAGTGGGAGGAATAGTGCCCAATTGTTGTTGTCATTGGGAGGAATAGTGCCCTATCATTGGTGTCAGTGTGGAAGTAATAGTACCCCATCTTTGGTGTCAGTGTGAGGAACAGTGCCCAATTGTTGTTGTCAGTGGGAGGAATAGTGCCCCATCATTGGTGTCAGTGAGCTGAATAGTGCCCCACCGTTGTTGTCAGTGGGAGGAATAGCGCCCCATCGTTGTCAGTGGGTGGAGCTCTAATAGGAAGAGGTGGAGCCTATATATGAAGGGGTGGGGTTTACAGATGAAGGGGTGGATCTTACACAGGAAGGGGTGGGACAAATGTAGATGCACGGGGGTGCCCAATTTTAGTCTTGCCTAGGGCAGCACAAAACCAAACTACACCACTGCCTGTAGGCAAGTGGTTAAATAAACCATTTACATCCCTTGTTGTTTCACAACTCTTTTTAATGCCCTGCAGCCTCTTTGCAACCAGTTCCTTTCTACATGTATGCATGTATAGCTTGTGGCTAGGGGTTGACAAGGTGAAGTATTTAAGTTTACATAAGATTTCAGTGAATGGATTTCCGTCTACTTTAAGACTTGGTGATATGAAACATTGTGAATGTGGGAGATAACACAAATTTCCTGGCAATGTTCTTGTCGTCTCTATGAAGCAGGATTGTCCATAGTGTATAGAATAGTTTTTAAATTATTAATTTCCTTTATAACATATGCAGACACCGGAATCCTAAGGGTGGTTTGAGCTCCATGGCACAGTACACAGGAATGCTTAGTGAAGCATTTGTGTCACTTTGCAGATAAAAGAGCGATGACTTATGTGATTATGTAATGTTGCACTGTAGCTTGGCATCATTTATAGCTTAAAATAAGAATCGTCTGTCATACACAATCAGATTCTTTCTTACTTTCTTCCAGCACAAGCTATAAAGTGAAAGAAATGATCTGAAAATCTCCTAAAATCTGTATTTCCCCACAACAAATGATGTGATTTCTATAGTCATTTCGATTTTGCACATTCCAAAACATAAGGGAAAAAAATGTTTCTTGCACGAGACCAATTTTTAAAAGTATATTACCACCCTTGCTCAAAAACGTTTTTATACAGTAGACAAACCATCACTATTTCCCAAATAAAGACAATTATATTGATTTATTTTACAGCAGTAGCTTACGAGTCACATGTACGTTTCAGGTCCCTTTGATGTTGTTCCCTGAAATCTGTCATCGCAGTACTTATTTATGTAAATAGCTGCTGATTCACAGTTTACACAAGCAGGAAATTAAATGGCAGAAGCCTGATTTCTGTCATTTCACTGAACCATTTAACACTGCAAATTAAAAGCAGTTTTCCATATTAAAATTGATTTATGTACATGTCACGTCACTGAAGATTGTTTAGATTGCTTACAACTCCTGATCAGGTATTTCTGAGCATGGCCGAGCAATTTGCGGGTAAAAATTATGCAACATCAGCTTGGGTTTCCTTGGCATGATGCAGCTCATGTTTGGTAACCAATGCATTACAAGTCATGCAAAGCGGTTCATACATGTAGTTACACAATTATAAAATATACAGTTTATACAATAAAATGAACAAGTCTATAAATAGTTGGTGGTATACTTTCAACTCACGCAGCACACTGAATAAATGCTTGGATCATATAAAGAGTATTGTGGATTTTGTAGAAATCAAGCTAATTATGTAGGGTTTTTTTAGCATTAATGGATAATCCTGCTTTTTTCTGTTGCTTCATTTATTTCTTTTATTCATTCATCTAATGCACAAAAACATACAATGCTATGCTAATGTTACTCAAAAAAAAAAGTACGTAGTGCTGCATGGTTCTTGTCAATATACTGATCAAAATGAATGATCGTCACAGCATTTTGATGTTAAAGATCCAAAATTTCACCAAAATCTGATGGCAACTATGAATGGCAGTTAACACCCAACATCAACTGATTGATTTCATCTGGGTGGTTGATGGAATATATGATTGACTGTTCAACTTGTACAATGGATATATAGAAGTGCATTTAAAAGTGGTAAAGTATATGTAAACCCAACAGTTCATATTCCTGATATGTGATTGCTGTACCATGTACCTGTATGAAAAAGTATCTTGTTCTTTTTGTATTGCTTCCTTTGTGTAAACTCCCTGGTGTACCTGCCAGTTCCTCTGCTTTCCTATTAACAACTGACCACACTAAGCAGGAGGGCACAGCATAGTTTTCTAGCTATGCTAGGAACTCAGCCTGCTCTCCTCCAGTGATCAGACTTCTGCTGACAGGCCCTCCACCCTGCATAGCCATTCACTAGGAATATCAGTGTGCTGCTATTTCTCTTCCCCCAGCTCTCTAAGAACTTTATGCAGCTCAGAACAGAGGGTATGTGATCACTTATATAAAAGGAGGGAAAAGGTATGTATAATGTTTTTTATATGTATACACAAATGTTTTGCCTTCACATATACTTTAATTATGCCAGAGTAATACCTTAAAAATGTACCCCTGATTGCTAGACTCACATGAGGACATGAGGAAGCAAAAACCTGTTTCTACCAAGATCATCACTTGCACATGGAGAAACAGTGCAAAACAAGCTTTGATAAATAGGTAATGGGGACAAATCTTCTGCAGGGAGACCCTAAGCAATAGGGGTGACTAAACCTTTATCCTCTACTTGCCTTTTTTTTAGGAATAGCTTGCACCCTTCCACTGTTCAGCTCCTCTTTAAAGTAAAGTTCTCTTTTGAACATGTTTTATGTTCCACCCGTATTTAGGTTCTCAAGTTCCTGGAGTGACTTGAGAATGACAGAAATGTGTTTTAAGTTGCTAGTGCAATTGTATGTGACCCCTGTAAGAGCCCAGAGGTTTGGGTTGGGTGCGTTGCCTCTAAACTGGAGGGGATGTGACTCACCCAGAACCTTTGCACATATGTGGTAGAACTTTCTACAATAAAGGTCTTTTGTGAAAAAAATAGCTAAAATGATTCAATATATAATAGGTAAGCAGATTCCCATAGAACCCTGGAGATTCCTGTTCCATAATACAGAAATATTGGTATCTCAGTACATACATGGGTCGATACTTTGGAAAAATATACAGCCATAAGAGAAAATGGTAATATTTAAGAAATCAGAAACATTTATTGAGTTATTGAGCATAAGAGAATGAATAAGAGGGACTAATGGGGTTCTTCTCCCCACACCACCTGTCACAGGAATAGCACAGCTGTGCGGGGTTCTGCCCACACAGCCTCAATAAACTTCTTGTAGTTTTAATGAACTGCAGGCCACTGATCAGCATGCATGCAGTTCATTCATTTTGCCTACAACTCTGAAAATGACAGCCTGTAGAGTGGTACATGTAGCTGGCCAGCTAAGACCAGTCCTAGGTTGCTAATATGGTTCACATATATGTGTATACCAAACCTGCCAATAACCTCAGTACAGTGTATATGTACATATGTTAAAGCCAAAAGCAGAATCATTGCTGTGATTTATGTCTTTGATTGTTATATGACATTTCTATATTCATTGTGTTAGCAGAAGCAGAAAAGGAAAATATGCCTTTAAGAGTTAGTTAAAGGTGAGCCAATCACAGACAGCCTCACACTGTACAGAGCCTTAACCAATCCCAGCCAGTTTCACATTTATGCCTGTGTAAAACTCCCTGCTAGGATTTTCTAGAGACACATGCTCATCATACAGAGGAGGAAACAGACAGTTCCAATCAGAAAAGCTTTATGGAAGCAGAGAAGGCCAAATAGGTATTTAATGCACTTGTGTGTTCCTCTGTTGTTTAGTAATGCAGGTAGATCTGTATGTAAAAACTGTTGTATGTGTTTACTTGTAGTTCCACCGAACTTACGAATCAAGTCACTGTAGAGTAATCATAATCGATACAATTTACGAATTTATAAATCCAAGTGAATTTATCAATCTATCGAAATATACAGAACAAATTTATTGAATCTATTGAACCTATCGAGATAAGCTATCGAATCAAACCACTGTAATATGAAAGAAATAAGCTACTGTATGATAAATGAAACAAGCCATTGTAAGCAGTTATATGAAGAAGATTGAAGATATTAAAGAAGTTAACTAAAGTATTCGGTGTGCTCTTTAAACCTACTGCATCCATAGAGCGGCATTGGAGGAATTACAGAGTAAAGTCAGTCTAATCAAACAAAGAAACAACAATTGCATAATTTTTCTAATGCCACAGCGCACTAGGCACCAAAGGGTGCTGCGCCTGCCACAGTACAGGCAACAAAACTGTAGGCGTTGTGTGCAGGAGCCTGACATTGCGCTCACGATCTGCTGATCGCAGGTGCAATACTTGGAAGATTTATTTTAAAAAAATAATACATGCACATTTTTTACTTTAAAAAAAATGTGCATTTATTATTTTTTATGTAAACGTGAACTTAGCTTCAAAGGTCAAATGTGTGTATTCTTTAGTAAATTAGTCTTATAGCTCAATACATTTGAGTACCTTAGTGCAGCATTCATTTTGCTAGAATGAGCACCTTTTGCAGCAAGTGTTGATGTTGCGAACCTAGTTCCTCCTATTGCCTCTACCAGGCAAGTACCCCTGAAGAACTGAAGCCCAGGTTAATATAGGATATGTCAATCATCATATGTTGTAGTTTGCATATCATGTATTCCCATTCCCATTTAATTGCACAGTCTTTGCAGAACTACTCCTCTGAAAAATTGGATCAAAATTAGTGTCATTCCCATCCATTACCCTTCAACTGCTCCTCCACTATCAGAACAGAATATTCAGCAGATGTTAAACTTTGCCTTATATTCCACATCATATAGGTCTAAACCTGAAGTGTCTATGTTTCACGGAAGCGACTGTCCACATCCATTCTTCAAGGACAAACTGATGGGACATCTGCCTGCTACATGCATTCGGTAATGAAATTATCTATTACATAATGTATTTAAATGATAAAACAGTTTAAACATCTCAAAAATGTATTCAATTTGTTACAGTGATTGTACACTAAATGAATTGGTCTGTTGAATGTTTTGGAGTGGAGGCTGAGAGATAAATGGAGCTCAGTAAATAGTCTGCTGTGCAGATTTTATAGCGGTCAGGAAAAATTGGAGAGAAGTAACAGGCAGCACAATGCCTACCATATTCATTTGAATTATTCACAGTGGTTATCACCTATTTAAATGTCTGAATAATTATTTCCATCTGATTAATAGAAATTATACCAACCTGAAACAAACCCCTTAATTTCCAATGGGGCTGTAGACAAAAGGCTCTGGGACTTTTCAGGTGAATAATCTCTCAGAAAGTTAATCAAAAATACTCCATGATTTCATGCAAACCAAAGTTGATTATTCCTGACTCAACCAAAACACTTATTGGTCAGGTTAAAACCATACACATCAAAAAGAACAACATCAAGGTGTCAAGAAAAAAACATATACACAGAACTCCAAAACGTTTTTGCCTTTGGCTTAAATAGCTTCCTCATACATATGATACCAACATCTACCTAAGAATAGGCCATGGGTTGGACCCCTCTAATATATATCTAATAAGTATGTGCCAAAAAAAGACAATAACGTGAATATCAGTTAATAGGGCTGTGCTGGAGTTCCAAATGTACAACACGTTTTGTAAGGAAGCTTCTTCAGGTAAAGAGCGTTCTGGCGACTAAATGACAAGAGAGCACTATCAATGGGACACAGCCACCAGGAAAAACGAAGTCTAAGCTATAATCCAAGCAACCAAAATCACATGACACAAAATGCCCAAAAACGGTTCCAGAACTGTTTTTGGGTATCGAGCATCCTTCAATTTTGTTTGCGCAATCACGACGTGTTTGTCATGCGGAGAACAGAACCACAATTGTGGCAAAAGTGTCCCGCGTTTTCAGGTGCCATTACAAAGAATGGCACCTGGACACTCGATCGCGCATTTTCACAGTGTCACAGTGCGTTTTTAAATCGATTCTGCCTGTGATTTGAAACGCCCTAGTGTGAATGGAGGCTAAGGCAACACAGACACCACAATGTAATATCCACAAATGTGTGAAACCAATTCTATATAAAATCAAGGAGTATTTATGATTCATTTTCTGAGCGATTATTTACCTGAAAAGTCCTGGAGACATTTGCCTACCACCCCATTTGAACCAGAGGTGTTTCATAAACTGGAAAAATATTGGCTCCTCCTAAGTCTCCCCTACTGGTCAATAAGGCAATTCATAGCATTAAAGGGCCAACAGGGAGGTTTAGGGATGGGAAGAGGCAGGGCTTTCAGAGAAAAGTGGGGATTTGTTTATTCTGACCTGCAGTTTTTAAGCACTTGCGGACCTCCCAACCAAAAAGTACTTCAGCCATGCGGCCTATACAGGCACAGCAACATACCTGTACGCTGCTTGCCTCTTCCAAGTACAGGGCGCGTACACATGCCCCCACCGACCGACTGACTTTGTCAGCAGGTCCCGGCAAATGATTCATGACTGGGACCTGCTGATCAGCTGTGTCTAATTGCATCCCAGAGCCCTGTGTTGACAATCGATCCAGGGCTCTGTACAGGGGGAACAATCTCTTTGTTTCTTCATCCTGCAAAGCAGGGAGATGGAACCAAGAGATGTTTAGTAAAAAGCAGCACATAATACAAAATACACATTAACACTTGTTAGGCACACACTTAACCCCTTGACAGGGGTGGACTGACCATTTGGAAACCCGGGCACTGCCCGAGGACCCGGGGTCAGTAGGGGGCCCCATGAGATGCCCCTGGTACCTTTTTCATAGGCTTTTTTGAGTTTGGACAAGGACACAGGGGCCCCATGATCCCCTATTGCCCGGGGGCCCCATGAGTTTTCAGTCCGCCCCTGCCCCTTGATTACCCTGAGCTATTAACCCCTTTTCAGCCAGTGTCATTAATACAGTGACAGTGTATAGTATTAGCACTTATCACTGTATTAGTGTCACTGGTAATGTCAGGGTCAGTTAGTTAGTTTCCACCCAGTGTCAATGAGTGTCAGATTGCCCGCCGTATTGTCACAGTCCCACTATAATTTGCAGATCGACGCCATTACTATTACAAAAAAATAAAAAAATAAAAATTCCAGTGTATATACCATAGTTTGTAGACGCTATATACATACCAATCAATATACACTTATTGGAATTTCTTTTTATACATGTAGCAGAATACATTTTGGGCTAGTGGTGATCAAATACCACCAAAAGAAAGCTCTTTTGTTTGTGTGAAGAAACGTATACAAATTTCATTTGGGTACAGCGTTGTATGACTGTGCAATTAGTAGTTAAAGTTGCTCAGTGCTAAATAGCAAAAAATGGTCTGGTCATGAAGGAGGTAAAACCTTCTGGAGCTCAAGATGTTAAGGAAAGTATTACGAGCATAAGTAATAACTCATACATCTTTACAGCAGGGTTTGGGTAAAGCCATAACACAGAATGCTCCACTCACCCGCTGCATCCAATGATTGCAGATGCTTCAGCAGACTTCAAGCTCATTGCAGACTGTTGTGATATGCAGTAAGCAATCTCATAATCAGGAAAATGCGAATTCTGTGAAGGTCAGTACAAGGGGATACTGTTCCCATTGTAGCTAGGAATAATAATCTGTGTTTTAGCAGGTTTAGATAACCATAGCTGATTGAAAAAGAGAAGTATGTGTCAGGAATCAGCGGCAGAGATGACTGGCTCTGTATGGCTACACTTAGAAACCGAGACCAGATTATGTATGCATTAAGAGAGATTTATTTACAGTGATAAAAAATCCATCAGTAAACATAAAAATAATGTGAACAAAAACCCCAGGCTAATACCCCTGGCTAATACCCCAGGCTAAAAACCCCTGGCTAATAAACCTAACAAACAGAAAACATCTAACTATATACGATATATAAAATATGGAGAACAGAGAAAACCATGGAAAACTGGAGGTGAAGGGAGCAGATGGGAAGGGAGAACGAAAACTGGGGTCAGGAACAATGAAGAGCAGGTACAAAGTAGCAAGATACAGGGTACAAGGTACAGGGCAGGGACAAGATCAAGATTACTGACAAGATCTGGCAGCAGCAATACACTGGAGCCAAAGGTAATGCAGAGGACCTATATACCCGCCCAGCAGCCAACATCAGATGGAGAATGATTACTGTAGACTGTGTACTGCTGTGAGACACCAACTGGTGGACACTGGAACTACAACCCTCTGCCCAGGGTACTACAGTGTCAGCAGCAGGCAAGCCAAGTCCTGACAGTATGTTAACATTAAAGAGAACTAAAACACATTAACTTTTGTGGGAAAAAAATAACATAAAATGTATAGCATATATATTTGCAATTGCTACACAAGCCATATTGCAATTGAATGTCATTTAAACTCACCTTTCCTTTTGGATTGGTGCATGGAACACCCAGAAATGTCATTTCCTGCTTGTGTCATTGGGTTACTGATTTTCCCAGACTTCTGCACTAAGATACTACTGCACAAAGTCAGATTTTAGGCATCCTCTGCAACAAAAATTTCACTGCAAGTGCACTGGGCGAATGATAATGACAAAATCACTCCCATTTAGAATCACTCTGCATGTATTAAACAGCTTTTTCTTCAGAGCAGAAACAGTTAGGACTCTGCAAAACGTTTGTCAAAATCCCCGCAATATACACTGATCCCTCAGAGGGAATTGTTTCTTTCTCAGCAAAAGTGGAGTTGCTCTTTAACAGTTTCCCATAACAGTTACAGTCAAGGCATGCCATGACTGCTTGCTGTCACAGTTGCTTCTGCTCTCAACCAAACTATTAAGCCATCAAATGGATGGTGTCATAACTGATTACAGGCGCAGCAGTATGGCAACTACAGATCAAACAGAGGCTAAAATGGCATCTTCCTTGACTGTAAATATTGAATTCTTCTTTATTAACTGTAATGTGAAGCATGTTAACATGTGATGGTAGGTAGAAGGGGATTAAGTATGGGGGGGGGGTGGATAAAATATTGACCAGTTTCCTTTTTACACTGGTTCCCTTAACCATTAAAGCATTGTAACAAATACTACCAGCACCAGGCTACTGCACCTTAATACAAGTCTAGCAATTTTGGCTATTATATTCATGAGCCTGAACAAACATAAGGGAAATAATTACTTAATAATACCTTTATTTGTAAATTGATAATGTCAGTGCATGCCTAAAAATACCATTTTTTTTACAAAAGGGTCAGATTTGAATTATTTCATTTTGTTGGAATTGTTATCAGCTACTGTCAGTAATACAGGCTATTCCCTGAGTACAGTGTATAATGTTAAAGATGAATAACTTCAAATGAATGTATTTGGAAAGGTCATACGTTCCTCTAGCTGGATGTAACTTCTCTGGTGATATGAAAATATTTAGACAAGAGCTAGATTAAAGATCAAATATAATGTTTATAAGCCCATCCTGAAAAAGTGAATTTTTATATAGCTAAAAAATGTGCATATATATATATATATATATATATATATATATATAGTGTGTGTGCGTTTGCATGTCTATATATAGTCACTGTAAAAGTTCTGATGGCTATGACTACATGCCCTTAGTTAAACAGCCATGCAATCAGGGAGATGTGCTTTAGGACAGACAATGCTACAAAAATTAGGTCAGTGACCAATTACTTAAAGTTGGTTACGCATATGCATGATGCACATCAAAGTAACACGGATTTGATTCGTTTCAGAGGTTTATAGTATGTTCTGGGTAATTCCACATGAAGTAACAGGAGCTGTAAATTGCTTGAGAGAAAGCTTTGGTGGACACAACATTATCAAAGTGGATGCACCATTTGTGATTTTCATCTTAAAAATACAGATTTAATGCTTTCACATGTTTACCAGTTTTATTATTGTTTCCTTTATTATCTGAACATGCAAACTTGCTTCCATGCATGTCTTAGCTTTCAAAAATATCCCTGAGTTTACCATTTTATTTAAATAAGCCTCTACTTTGTCCATATTAGGCAAAATAACAGGTCAAATTATGGGGGACAGAATAGACACCCTTTACAGCATTGCTTGATGGTGGATTTTACATCCCCCCACCTATAAAAAACAGAAACATGGTGACTGATTAGCCAATGATCTGATTGCTGTTAGGTGAGGGTGCAAGGGTAGCCCTGTATAAATTTTGATGTTGGCTTCAGAATTTGAAAACTTAATCAGAAGTTTCTGAGGTCCTGATTAAGGGCTGGGAATGCTGGAAAGTAAAGAAAAAGATGCTTATTCTGCCAGTGCTAAAGTGAACCTGTTACACTGCCTGCACTTTAAAGTTTATTTCCAGGCAGATGTGAAAGACACAGTTTAGTTCAGTGTCATATTCATTAATACATGCATATATGTATTTTTAAAGTGAAAACTGGGTAAGTTTGAAGGTAAGTTTGGCCTTCAGTTGTTCAAACAGTAAAAGAGCGGGGGTGGGGGGGGGGAGTTCTGTTGTACGTCTTTCAGGGCTGTAGATACTGCCTTGAGGCCTTCATTATGGGGGATAACAGTATAAAGACCAGAAATGTCCAGTGTGACAGGTATAGTATCTGAAGTAATTGACCCCAATCTTGTAATAGGTTTACTGCCATTGTAGAATCTTTGAAGAAAGAAGACATTTTTCACAAAAGGTTATAATAAAAGAGTCAACAAAATTAGTGTGGGGTTGTAAAAAAGAACCCCATCACAGAAGTATTGGGGAATTCAGGGTCCTCTGTCATTCTTCTTAATAACTTGGATGCACTTCAACATTGAAGCAAAAATGTATATAGCATCAAAGGAAGTAAATACCGTACATTGTAAAAAGGAAACACTAAGATCAAAAACTAACACCAGCGACACAGTGAGTTGTATTTTTTACTTAAAGCTCAACTCCAGATAAAAAAACAAAAACTTGAAAAATACAGTTTTCCAATGCTTCCTAAAATAAAAGAAACAGCTGTAATAGGATTGGTAACCAGATGCATGATCAGACAGGTGATAACTGTAATTTGCAGTTTACTAAAAAGGTGCAAAGTTAGAGACAATAATGTAAAATTGGATCAGAATGGCAAAGAGCATACACACGCTGAATAAAATTACAAAACAGATAATAAAAACTGCACAAACATGAACTCTTCAAAGTAGTGTTTCTATTGCTAAGTCAGCCTAATATGTGGCTGCACAGCATAGTCTATATAAGACTCTATAACAGGGGCGTCCAACTCAATTTCACTGGGGGCTACATCAGCATTATTGTTGCCCTCAAAGGGTCAATTGTATCTGTAAGACTATGTACTGTATCTAGTCTTTATCATATTAAATAATTATATGTACAGACTACAGGGTTTTTGGGTACGCTATGCACAGAGTGCAGGGTTCAGGAGTACATTATGTACAGAGTGCAGAGTTCAGGAGTGTGTTATGTACACACTGCAGGGTTCATAAGTAAACTATTATTATTATTATACAGTATTTATATAGCGCCAAAGGGTATGCTCAGCGCTGTACAGTAGCAAGGGGGACAGAACATGAGACAAGACAGTAACAAAACAGTACACAAGGGGTTCGGGGGCCCTGCTCTTTCGAGCTTACAATCTAGGAGGGAGAGGACGGTGATACAGAAGGAGATGGCTGTGGGGGATGGAGTGTTGGGAGGAGTGGAGGAGGTTGTTAGGTGAGGTCAGGTGTTAGGTGAGGTTGGGGTAGGCTTCCCTGAAGAGGAGAGTTTTCAGGGTGCGCCTGAAGGTGAGGAGGGTGGGTGACAGTCTGATGGATTGGGGTAGGGAGTTCCAGAGGATGGGGGAAGTCCTAGAGAAGTCCTGCAATCGGGAGCGTGGGAGGAGGAGAGTGCAGAGTTCAGGAGTGAGCTACGTACAAAGTGCAGACTTCAGGAGTGAGCTATGTTGAGTGTAGAGTTCAGGAGTGCACTACGTACAGAGTGTAGAGTTCAGGAATGCGCTAAGTAGAGAGTGCAGAGTTCAGGAGTGTGGTATATGTAAAGTGCAGATTTCAGTAGTATGCAGCATACAGAGTGCAGAGTTCAGGGGAACACTGTGTACAGAGTGCAGGGTTGAGGAGAGCAGCACATACAGAGTGCAAGATTTAGAGGTGTGGAATGGACAGAGTGCAGCACAGACTGTCCACATCTCACTTCCACCCCTCCTCCTTGGCTTTGACCTCTGCATCACTCTCCCCTGTCTCCCACCTCTGAAAACATCTCCCTCCACAGCCCTCACCCTCCCAAATATTCCTCACATATGACCTTTCCGGCCCCGCTCTAATACCTCCCAGCAGTGTAGACAGCTCCGTCTCATCTTGGAGGGATATCATTGGTGAGCATCTGACCCCACCGTGAATGCATGCAAGGATCTGTGAGAGCCACGAGCCACAGAGAGCAAAGCTGTTCTTGTAAAAACAGAAGGCTTCTATGTTTACAGAGGGCGTGAGTCGGAGGTGGTGGCTGAAAAAAGCCGTGGGTATGAGAGCTATGTGACATGGCTTGGCAGGCCAGATACAGCCTGCGGGCCTTGGGTTTGACATATGTGCTCTATAGCAACATAGAGTCTAGTAGAGAATCACTACTTCAGTAAATGGTTTAGAACATGAACAGCTACTTAAAGTTATCTCCATAGACAGCATCCCTCTAATTGATGTCCAGGTTTGTTTTGATAACACAGAAGAACAGTTGTAGCGATCCAAGGCCTCAGGATGAAGCACCGCCCCATTGGAACTGTAGGTCTTTTGGAGAAGCTGGTGCTAAAGGCCTGTAGCCTAACTTCCTTTTCCTCATCAGGTGTGGCCTCTCTGAGCTGCTGAGGAAGGGAAGCTGAGGAACGTTTCTTCTCTTGGAGTGTCCAGGAACCCAGCAAGTTGTTGGAAATAGAATGAAATGGGTCTGCACCTGCATCTGAGCATGGTGAGCAAATGGGTACTCTGCTACACTGCAACACTCACCTGCTCCCCAATACTGCTCCTTTCCTTTCCACTGCTCAGAAATCCACCTCCATCCTCCTTATTCTGCTAGATTTTTCTGGTGGATTGAGCCCAGCCTCATGCTACCCACGTCCTGTGAACTCAAGGCACCATTGACAGATCCCCATAAAGGTGCTGTGTTCACAGCACTAGAACTGTGCACTTTTGTGCAGGAGTAAGGACCGCCAATTGCTGGAGGAAAAAGAGCAGGAAAAGTATCTGTAATGTCACATGATCAACGATGACGCAAAACGCAAAGTTGAGCTTTAATCCTTAAATAATTGAAGCCATCCCACATAAAACTAGACAAAACTAAATCATACTTCCACTAAGAGAAGCTAACAAACTTCATGTGCTTGAAAAGGAAAAAATAAAAAAATGTAATAAACTCTAAAAATGAACTGGCCATCAGCTTAGATGTGGTTTCCTTTCTCATAGTTATGTTTGCAAAATTTTAGAATTCCCCAGAAAATAAAATTGGTCAGCAGTACATGTGCATTGTGGGAAGATTTATTAAAACCAGTGCACACCGAATCTGGTGCAGCTGTGGTCAGCTTCTACAGGAGGTTTTATTGTCAAAGCTTAATTGAGCAAGGTGACGTTAGAAGCTGACCAGTTACTATGCGCAACTGCACCAGACTCTAACTCTCCCCCTGTATATGTCTTTATTGCAAATGATAGTTCTAGCTGCAATTAGCCAAGTCACTTGTTTACTAGAAATCATGATTTGTGCACATTTACTTATCTAAGATACTATATTAGAGTAAATATCTTATATACTGTAAGTAGACTCATTTGTTGCTTCTCTCTATTGAGTTTTTCACATTTCTGCTTTGCATCCATATTCAGCCTTTTTCTTACCAGCATCCAGATGGTCTAGCAAATGGAAAAGCCTTGACATGAGGTCCATGCTCCCTATACTAACCCCAGGCTCTTGTCATAAATCTTCTTTAATCTGTTGAATCTTTCAGACCTTTTTTCATCACTTGTCATCTCCATGGCTTAACTGCTCTGTTTTTTCATTAGCATGTTAAATACTAATCAGTATCTTAAAGGGATCCTGTCAGAAAATGTATTTATGATATGTGATTGATATACATACCAGCAATCAATCCAATATAAAACCTTGATTCTCCACACAAATATTGTAATATAAAACAGGATATAGTAGGCACTCATTAGTCTTCCAAGAGAGTATAGAATTAATCATAAAGTTCTTTTTCTACACTGACGTTTTAGTGGGTCACAGACTGCCTTTTTCAAGGCCATGAGAAAACCACACTAAGAAGCACTGAAATTTGGTGTAATTAAACAGCTTTATGCAAACTATGATTTATATATCTGTTTATAAAAAAAATTTGCATAGCCATTCATCCAACGAATCTGTACATACAATCATTCTGTGCAAACTGGGTAAAGATATTATTAAGCTATTTTCTCTTCTGAATAAATGTTCTTTTATTATGGGCAGTAGTAATAAAAAATTATGGCCACCAGATGGAGCTGATGAGCATGGGAAATAGATATATCTTTACAATGTAACTATTCTGGAGAATGCTAGAGAGAATTAGCAACAAAACACAATGATAGGCTACACTTATTTGTTAATTCTCTTCTTAACCATTGGCTACATGTATTTTTTAATTCCCTGTTTCATTTTTTAAAACTATTACATTACATGCATTGTTGCAAAGAAATATGTATTTCTTATGTTTCTCAACTCCATCTAGTGGTAATAATGCAGTATGTCACTACAGTCCATAGTAAAAGAGCATTCGCTTAGAATAGAAAATGCATAAAGAATATTTGTTTTTGCTGAATTTGCACTCAACAAATGCACATGCAAATTACTGGAGGAATGGCTATGCAAATGGTCTTAAAAATAGACCTCTTAGTATCCTGAGCACAATAGCAAGGTCTACTACAACAAAGTTGACTGTTTCAGGATTCCCCGCCCTTTCTATGCTATCCCTTAAAATTGAGGAACTTGAAGAAATTGAGGAACTAGTTGTGGAATTAAGACATGGAGGACAAGAATTCTTTAATAGCAAGTAATGTTCTTTCACATATCCTTTAAGAATAAATTAAAGATTGATACTAAAAAATAATATAGACTGCAAGTTTTTGTCAAATTTTGTGTAGCTACAATTCTCTTTAGTCTGGGAACCTTTCAAAACCATTGGCTGTGGGGCGCCAAAAGCTTGTGAACAGACAAAATCATTACGGTACTATAGCTAAACAGTTAAATTCCCGCAAACCACTATGACAGAAGATGACACAAAGAAATAATTTTCCCCCAAGCATCCAATTATCACTTTTCACTTAGTCTCTTGGACCTCAGGCTGATAAGCAAGAAGAAGCCTTAGGAAGACTCTGAAGTCTAAAATAGGACAAACCAAGTAAAAGCTGCAAAATCAAGGTTTACAAATAGCTATCCTTAACATTAAGGGGTCACACTGTGGTGCTATTATGAAAAGCTTGTGTTTCAGCTCATTTACAGATCCTACAGGAATGTGCAATTTTCCACTTTGAAAAATGGAATTATTTTCTTATACTGTATACCTAAGCACTATAATATTCCATTTTCATTGCATCCGAAAAAAAGCAGTGTTCATGTAATGTCATTATTCTGGCATATGATATATTACAGGCCAAAACACAGATCTCGGAGAATCAGGATTAGCTGGCCTATGTGCTGAGCCTATGGTGCATTTTAAAACTGAAGCAAATTAAAAGGGCCTTTACCATTCTGTGTTTTATGAATTTTAGTGAGGGACTTTAACACTTTTTATTATGTATTGCTTGGCCTATAGGGCTCAAGGGTGCTTTAGATTCTGCTTGATGCTCAGTTTCTCACAGGTGGCCAGACCCTAGAGTGCTTGGAGGTGGAAACTCAAGGCAAGCAGTGTGCAATAAAGAACAATGCAACAAGTCACAAATCTTGTCTCAAAATATCACCCAATGCGTCCTCTCTGCTCCTCCCAAGACCTCCTGCTCTCTTGTCTCCTCCTCTCATGCTTTTCTCCAGGACTTCTTCAGAGCCTCTCCCATCCTCTGGATCTCTTTACCTGAATCTGTCCATCCATCTCCTACTTTGTCCACCTTTAGGCAATCCCTGAAAACTCATCTCTTCAGGGAAGCCTATGTCACCTTCACGTAACAACTGAAATGTAATTCTTCCATCAGCTCATCCTTCACACTTTTTACCTTTTGTACCATTTGCCCCACCCTATTAGATTGTAAGTTATTATAAGCACAGCACTCTCAACCCTCTTGTCTTGTATTGTAACTGGACTGTCTCCCTATATTTTGTAAAGAACTGTACAAACTATAAAACCAGTATAACAATAAATCATGAATACAGATGGGAATATACAGCTAAAAGTTAGTGTTTTTTTAGGGTTCTGGGTCCTGGCCTAGAGGATACTATTTGTAAAAGATCACTGACCCCACTGTGGAGGGAATGGTGCAAATGGCTGATATTCAGCTGAGCACTCTCAGTAGGTAATGGGTAGATATGTTAGAAACAGTATTAGTTTTCGGAGACAATGACTAAATGCTCCATCTTTTTTACCACATTTCCTGTGAATATGCCTTAATGTAAACCATTTTAAAACCGTCCTAAACATTTTTACTCTAGTAATACAGAACACTAATTGCTTTTGTAGTACCCTTTTAGAGGTTTTCTAACAATATCTGCTTCTGGGCCCTATAACAGTTGTATGGTCTACTGCGTGGCTTTATTGGAGATATTTAGAACAGGACAAAGGAACATCCCTGGAAATGGCTGCAGTCATAAACTCATGGATCAAACAAGATGCATGATTAAAACCAAGCCTTTAGATAATTTGACCCTAGACACGTGTAAACAATCAGGCCCCTTTGCACAGGCTCATTGTCAGTAAATAGACCACATGATCATTATAATGATAAACAGAATAAGGGCCGGTTCACACCATGACCGGAGCTGAAGCGCACAGGAACATGCTGTGTGTTCCTGTGTGATTCACATGTGGCTCTGGACAGTGCAATTTCAAGCCCATTCATTTTAAACAGGCTCAAATTGCACAGCAAAAGTAGTTAATGTATTACTTTTAAAACACACTGTAACCAAACTGCATGGTAAAAAAGTACCATGTGATGGAGTGTGGGCAGGAGTGGGCAAATAAAAATGCACGGGCAGGAGTGGGCAAATGAGTTTGGGGTGTCATTAACATTTTATTGACATCTCCTGCAGATCGCAAAAGCAATGTATTTCGCATGCGGGTTGAATCGTACAGGAATACATGGCGCGTTCCTGTGGGATTCAAGCGCGGGCAGCAGTTTGCTTTACTTGCTGAGCTACTATTGTACTTTACATCCCCGTAATCAACATCTTTGATGAAAGAGCAGCTGGCTGCATGTTGTCAGAGCCACAGAGAGCTTTGTCCCTTGATTTCATCAGTTCTTATGCTGGGTTTATCCACTACTGAACAGGAACAGTGAGAAAATGTATATCCCTTCTTATCTGTTTTCTGTAAGTGCCTTATGGTAAATATGGCCCCAACACCATAAGACATGGCAAATGTTTTTTGTAAAGTCTCTAATAACAAAATTCAATGAAGCTGAATTGTACTAGATTGCCTGTTAATGCGTATATAAACCTGAAACACTTTTTGGATAAATGGAACCCCTATCATATTTTACTACTATCCATTAGACAGATTTTCCCTCACTTTATGTTCTGGGGACAACTTTTTACCATTCATAAAGTTAGGGAAAATGTGCAACAATGTAATGCTGACACGGGGTTCTAGAATTCCCATGTTGAAAGCAGTACTCAATCCACCCCACATTCCAAGTTGTTTTTTCCCCCCTTACTTGTATTGCTGTGTTCTCTTCAAAACCTTATACTCACACCAAGGAATCCGGAATTTTCTCACTGCAATCCACTGTTTGGGTGACATACATGGTCCTGTGTCGCTATCTTGGCCGCTTCAACAAGCTGCAAGCAGCCAGCTACCAACAATGGGCCAGGTTTGCCCTTTGGCCCACTCCCTAATGGCTCTATGAGTCCAATTATGCAGCCTCCTGGGACCAGGTACACAGTACTCTGCCCTAGGCCTGAATAGCGGGGCCTAACAAATTAAAAAAAATTAAAACAGGAAAAAAAACCCTGCAAATCAGCCTGGGGAAGGGGGATGATTAAATAGAACCAACTCCCTTTTGGGAATTAAGATCTGATTTAACCTAAAAAAAGAATTTCCACTTTGTTGTTGTTAGAGAGATGTCCCTTAACTTCCTGTCCTGGGGACAAACTTTTTACTAGAGTTTTAATCCTTCCCCACAATATTCAAAAATAAATAAATGGTTTTGGGTGTAGACATACTGAGGACAGCCGAAAAGAGAAATCTTTTAAAAATGGTAATTCTGGAATTAGACTTAAGGTCTCATGCACACAGGAATTTTTTTTAACTTTCCTAGAAACCAGCAGCGTTTTTGCAGAAAAAACTCCTGACGCTTGTAAAAGTGTCTAATGCTTTTACAAGCATTTAGGCACATTTACAAGTGTCAAGTGCTTGGGTATTAATTCATTTTACTGGACAGAATAAATAATTTATTCTGGCAACTGAAATGAATTAACGCTTAAGCGCTAAATGCCCCTGGTGTTAACACGCATTTAAAGTGTTACTAAACCCTGGACCCTGCATTCACTCTTATTTGGTCTCCCACAGTACACAAATGGAAGTGCCATTATTTTAGTAAATATAAATTGCTAAATACCTTTCCTCATCAGCAGTATAGAGCAGTCTTGTGACTTCAGCTGAGCACTGGTTAAAGCTTGTAGGAGGAGTTTTCTTTCTGTTCTAAGAGGATGCAGAACCCCTGACCTCTGTCTGGACAGTGCTGATTGGCCCTGTGCTGACCACATGCACTCTCCCAAGAAAATAAAAACCTCTCTTGCAATACACACCAAACTGAGCACATGCAGAATGGCTAGGGGTTTACTCTTATCTTGTCTTATCAGGTGGACATCTGAACAAGAGGAGTGGCAGAGAAGTCAGGATCAAATGCCCTTTTTACACAATACAGCGGATTAACCCCTTAGGTTCCACAGTCAGTATAACAAGCATGCTTTAATGCATATACAGACTGATTTTACAGCTGTGGGTTTAGCAACACTTTAAGAATGTTTAGGCATGTTTATAAGCGTCAACCATTTTTCTTTTCTGCCCAAACTCCTCTGCTCATGAACACATTGGCAGTGGTTGTTTTCCTGCCTCTAAACTCTCCTGTCATTAAATGCTGCTAAAAGCCTATGTGTGCATGGACACGCAGGCTAACATTGAGGGGTGTTTAGAGGCAGGAAAAAATAATTGCCTGGCGCCCCTAAGAGCAGCTGCAAAATATGTCCAGTGTGCATGAGAGTTAAAAGTCAGGTTTGCCTGACAATACACAAGTCTGGAATAAGCTATAATGAGGCGTTCCAATGCATTCAGCAACTGATAGTATTTTGGTCAAACATAGTTCTCTATGACCTGTATATTTCTACAATTAGCTTAAACTACATCAAAAGGTTCCTGTTTTAATGGTCTACAGGAACTCATGGACTTTGCTGTGTGACTGTAAGTGTAAGTGTAGATGCACTTATTATTAAGTACTGTAGCATATATATATATATATATATTTTTTTTTTCCCTTTAAAGTACAAACAACTAGAGGTACATATAAATCTGGTCAAATGATCAGTGAATCACAAGACATACAGCATTTGTAGGTAGCTGTAAGGGTCACACAGAGGGTCTATACAATATTGAAGTAATAACCGGGGTAAAGGGGGTGGGAAGGGAATTTGGCTGGACAATTTCTGCTAATGTAGGTAAGCTTATATACAGTGAGGAACAGAAGTATTTGAACACCCTGCAGTTTTGCAAGTTCTCCCACTTAGAAATCATGGAGGGCTCTGAAATTCATATTGTAGGTGCATTCCCACTCTGAGAGACAGAATTGAAACAAATAATTCAGGAAATCACATTGTATGATTTTTAAAGAATGTATTTGTCTTGCACTGCTGAACATAAGTATTTGAACACCTGAGAAAATCAGTGTTAATATTTGGTACAGAAGCCTTTGTTTGCAATTACAGAGGTCAAACGTTTCCTGTAGTTCTTGACCAGGTTTGCACACACTGCAACAGGGATTTTGACCCACTCCTCCACACAGATCTCCTCTAGATCTGTCAGGTTTCGGGGCTGTTGCTGAGCAACACAGAGTTTCAGCTCCCTGCAAAGATGTTCTATTGGATTTAGGTCTGGAGACTGGCTAGGCCACTCCAGAACCTTGATACGCTTCTTACGGAGCCACTCCTTGGTTATCCTGTCTGTGTGCTTCGGGTCGTTGTCATGTTGGAAGACCCAGCCATGACCCATCTTCAATGCTCTGACTGAGGGAAGGAGGTTGTTGCTCAAAATCTCAAAATAAATGGCCCCATTCATCCTCTCCTTAATACAGTGCAGTCCTGGCCCCTTTGCAGAAAAGCACCCCCAAAGCATGATGTTACCACCCCCATGCTTCAAAGTAGGGATGGTGTTCTTGGGATGCAACTCATCCTTCTTTTTCCTCCAAACACGACGAGTGAAGTTTAGACCAAAAAGTTCTACTTTGGTCTCATCTGACCACATGACTTTCTCCCATGCCTCCTCTGGATCATCCAGATGGTCATTGGCAAACTTCAGACAGGCCTGGACATGTGATGACTTGAGCAGGGGAACCTTCCATGCAATGCATGATTTGAAACCATGACGGTGTGGTCTCAGCTCTCTTCATGTCATTGTGTGTGGTCCCAGCTCTCTTCATGTCATTGACCAGCTCCTCCCTTGTAGTTCTGGGCTGATTCCTCACCTTTCTTATCATCAGTGATACCCCACGAGGTGAGATCTTGCATGGAGCCCCAGTCCGAGGGAAACTGACAGTTGTCTTTAGCCTCTTCCATTTTCTAACAATTGCTCCAACAGTTGATCTATTTTCACCACGCTGCAATTGCCCCGTAGCCCTTTCCAGCCTTGTGGAGGTCCACCATTTTGTCTCTGGTGTCTTTTGACAGATCTTTGGTCTTGCCCATGGTAGTAGTTGGCATTTGACTGACTGTGGGGTGGAACGGTGTCTTTAAAGAGCTCAGACAGGTTAGATTAATGAGTGGAGTAGAGGTGGACTTTTTAAAGGCACAGTAACAGGTCTTTGAGAGCCAGAATTCTTGCTGTTTCTTAGGTGTTCAAATACTTATGTTCAGCAGTGCAAGACAAATAAATTCTTTAAAAATCATACAATGTGATTTCCTGAATTTTTTTTTTTTAATTCTGTCTCTCAGAGTGGGAATGCACCTACAATGTGAATTTCAGACCCCTCCATGATTCTAAGTGGGAGAACTTGCAAAATCACAGGGTGTTTAAATACTTCTGTTCCTCACTGTAAGGGTAGAGCACCATTAGTCACCGCTCTTCAGCCAGAGACTGTACGTGGAGTAGATAATTTCCAGTTCAGCAGTATTCTCCTTCAAGCATAATAGGTGGAAAAAAGACAAACAGCTTGGCATATGTAGAGGCCCCAGTAAGATCGGTAAGTCCTAAGAGCAACACTGAAGGATCCAGCTTTGAACAAGACCAAAACATGTGGTCAAACATTCCTTCTGCCATAGGGGAGAAGCTGCTATTCTACTAGGATAAATTGCAGCCAGCCGCTGAGGAGTATAGTACACTCTATTGATACATTTTAATTGTATAAGGCAATCTCTGACAGAAATCACAGTGGGGATGTATTGCTGAAGGCAATCCTCCCAATCATCCTTCGAAAGGTATGGGATGTCCACATGCCATTTGTATAGGGAGGCTCCATTCTGGGAGTAGTTAAGAAAGATAGTAAACAGTAAATAGTGGACAAAGGCTTAGGCAGGTCTTCTTCAATGAGCATACCCTCCAGAGGGTTGGTTTGTATGGTGAGAGAGGATTGCAATTGGGCTGCTATCACATGACACAATCGTAATAATTGGAAAAACATCTGGTTGGGCAAGATGTAGATACATTTAAGCTCATAAAATGACATAAGATCACCTTTTGGCATTATATGTTGCAGTGTTCTAATGCCATATTTAGCCCATATCTGGCACAGTAAACAGGTGGGGGAGTGTAGGATTGTCGCAGAGCAGAGTGTAAGGGGAGTAGACCTTGTTTATACTATATTGAACCCTGGTCTGCCTCCACACCCTCATGTGGGTGGTAATAGTCGAATTAGACGCAGTAGTACAGTAGGAGGTTCAATGCCAGATTGATTGGCAGACATATGGTTGATTGTGAAAGTCTGGGCTTTCCCC
The DNA here is from genome assembly GCF_062004578.1 of Staurois parvus. Lineage (NCBI taxonomy): Eukaryota > Metazoa > Chordata > Amphibia > Anura > Ranidae > Staurois > Staurois parvus. Next base: position 9,373,019 of record NW_028318095.1, on the reverse strand, counting down.
CCACCCACAGAAATGTGGAGACAATACCATCTGTGCGACTAAAGAAGGATCGTGGGATAGGTGCATGCCTTTGATGGAAAAAAGTAGAGAAGCTTAGGTAAAAAAAAAAAATTTTAAGGAGATTTACGCAGCTGATAGTGCTAATGGGAAGTGAGGCCCAGGCAGTACATTTAGTCTGGAGGTGCTGCAAAAGAAAAAGGAAGTTATCTGGTACTTACACAGCAAGGTCATGCTGAACCATCACACCCAAATATTTAAAATGTAGAATGTAAAAGGGGCAAAAGGAACAGCAGGAAGGGTACTCGAAGTAAGAGGAGAAAGTAACAATTTCTCCCCAGAATATAGGCCAAAGTGACTAACAATGTCCAGTGCCGCACGGAGAGATCGGTCACAATCCTGTAAGTACAAAAGGGTTTTGTCTGCGTACAATGAAATACAGTCTTCCCAGCCACCCATGGGTTACCCTCGCACAGACACAGAGGAATAGATCAAGCAGGCCAAGGGCTTGATTGCTAAAGCAAAAAGGCCCAGTGAAAGGGGGCAGCCCTGTCGGGTCCCTCTGTGCTGGGCAAAGCAAGGGGAAAGAGTAAGGGGGAATTGTATAGGCATCGAACTCAGGAGATGAAACTGGGGCCAAATCCGAAGTGCCAAAGAGCCACAGATGTTCCCATTCAACCGAATTGAAGGCTTTTTCCACATCAAGAGATAGCATGACTCCCAGACTTTCACTGGTAATGGCAACAGAAATGTGGGTAAGCAATCTCCGAATGTTAATATCTGTACCTTAACCTGGCATAAAACCTCTCTGCTCATTATGCACCAATGATGAAATAACTGAGCTCAGTCTCTCAGCAAGCACTTTAGCAAATATTTTCGCATCTGCGTTGAGCAGATTGAGAAGAGATTGGTCGATTGGAAGAACACTATGTCAGAACCTTTCCAGGCTTTAAAATCACTACTATCACTGTTTACAACATAGAGGGGGGTAGGCTCTCTGTCTCCTTGAGGGAAGCAAAAAGGCAATGGAGTTGGGGTGCCAGTTGATCAACATAGGATTTGTAAAACTCAGTTGGGTACCCATCCAGACCTGGTGTTTTACCAAATTGGAGAACTCCAAGCACTTGTTGGGCCTCCTCCAAAGAGAGAGGGGCCTCCAATTTTTCCCTCTGGGCAGTGGAGAGGGTTGGAAAATCTATCATATCCAGGTATTATGACAGCTCCTGCGGGGTATAGGTTGCCTTTGAAGAATATAGGCTTTCGTAATATTCTGTGAAGCAGCGATTGATCAAAGCTGGATAGTAAATCGGGACGCTATCTACAGCCTGGATAAGGGCAATAGTAGACATAGGAGCTTGTTCCCTGGCTAGCCAAGCCAGCAAAATGCCCAGTCTTGTCATCCTGTTCAAAAATGCGCTGCTTCTGATGGAGTAATGTTTTCCTAGTGGCACCCGTGCACAGAAGAAGGGCTTCCAGAATGGCTAGCTGCAAATTATGATGGTTGACAGAGTCAGGATTGGAGACGTATAGAGAATCTGATTTCTACATCTGTCGATCCACTATTTTTACCTCCACCCTTCTTTTGGACTGCAGACTCCCACTGAAGGTACAGTATTGGGCCCCAAGAGTAGCCTTACAGACCACCTGAGGGAGTAGCTGTGTCAGCGTTGGAAACCCAGTATTGCTTGAAGGCCTCCCTCATGGGGGATTCAACTTCCATATCAGTGATCCAATAGCAGGAGAGCCTCCATAGCCTGTCGGGGGGGCAGATAGGGACATAAACAATAATAATGGAACATGATCCGATGTACTCCTGGCCCAAATAGTAACCTCTTGTACCCAAGCTAAAAGTGGAGGCATGGCATAGAAAAGAACAATTCCAAACATTGTCCTATGCGAGGCCAAATAGAAAGTATAAGCTCTGGTCTCTGGGTTCTCCCACCTCCACACATCCGTGAACTGGAATAGCCCTGCTCATTCTGATAGGTTCGACTCCCTGCAGACTGTAATTTATAAACACTAGGATCAGGAGTAAGATTGAAGTCGCCCACAAAGAGAATATGGGTCATCGGATATGACACCAAGATTGGCGCCAGAGCAGTCAACGCTGCAGGAGGAGGTAGATAGAGATCAACCAAAACCAGTTCAAAACAATGAATCATCGCATTTATAATAACATATTTACCCTTGGGTTGCAGCCTGAGATGGAGTAAGTTAAATGGCAAGGGATTTATGAATAAGAATACTTAAGCCCCGTGCGTAGGATGAGTAGATAGCATTGTAATAATGACTGATCCAAGGTTTCTTTAAGCTCAGCACCTTACGTCCGATCAAGCGTGTCTCCTGCAAAATGCAAATGTGGGTGCTATATGTCCTGAGGAATTCAAAGACCAAGGAATGCTTCACTGGTGAATTAAGGCCTCGGACGTTTCAGGATACACATTTCAATTCAGGGGACAACATTAGATGAAAACTTAGGAGCTAATTTGTGACCCCTCAGGCTGGACCCCCAAAAAATTTTACAGACGTTCAGAGCGGACAGCATGACTGAAACAGGATAAGTACAGTGTGATTCAAGAAAATTACCATAAAGAACATATAATGTACCTCTCAATTGAACAAAAGAAGTAAAAACTCCCACAAAGCAAAACGAGATCCCCCAAAACTGGGAGAGCCATAGTTCCCTTAACAAAAATTTGCAACAAGCCATGGGGAGATCCATGAAGTAAGAAAAGAGCACAAATCTTCACACAGTAGAGATACCGCCCTACATCTTCTGGGATAGGTCACTCAGCTGAAGCTGAGGGCACAAACTTATGTTACAAACAAAAACAAAAAAACAAAAGGATAATGGAGATCCAGGGAAGGATGCTAACGAGTTGTCTGCCCATAGGAAGACAGGATAATACACCCCTTCTGGGGAAAGAGTCTAAGGAAGCCCGCTCAGTGCAGGCTCCTCTGGATAACATTCACTGCAGGCAAGGTGAGAGCCATGGAAGAGAAATGCTGTGCTGTAGGTACAGGCAGAAGCCTAGCAGGTCCCACCAGCTACCTGAGAAGATTGTAGGGTTCCAGAGCTCCAGTGGAAGGTTAGGTGTCCACCCCCATAGTTCCCTCTTGGTAGCATCCACAGCAGGAAGGGCAAAGTATTGCAGGAGAGGGGTGCAGACCAGCAGGAGGAGATGGCCGTATTATGCCACGGGAATCCTGGTACCGGGACAGAGATCAGATGCTGCCAGAGGCCCTGGAGGTTTGCAGCGTATCTGGGTACAGGTGGAAGGTCAGGAGTTCACCCCACAATGCCCCCTCAGCAGCATCCACAAACAACACGGGGCGATAGTGTCAGGGGATGAACACAGATTGGGAGGAGGAGCCAGAGAGCCCACAGGCCTCATCGGCGTGGCAGCCGTAGAAGCCTGCAGGAGTCTGGGGCCCGGTGAATAGAGTATATGCTCACCCATGCTTTCCTCCAGTCACCAGCCCCCGCAACCAGGCTGAAAGGTGAGTAATCATAGTTCTTTAAACTGATTATAGCAAATAACAACTTCAACTCCAGATAGTTCAGCAGACTGCTTTTTTGTTCCAGCCCTGCAGGTGTAGTAACATTTAGACTCACAAATACATAGTTTAGTAGTGCTTTGTATCACAATCACATAAATTATCATTTGAAATCATCACAGATTTAATACTTTATTTTATGGTATTTTCCACACAAATCTCCTTTTAGTAGGAGATCACAATATTTTAAATGAGCATTTTTCTACAAAGCAGCCATGTCTCACTATATAAATCAGTTCACTGGAGAGACATTATCTTATATTTCATACGACATTGTCTTCCACACATCCTATTTAACTGCAAAGAGCAATTCAAGCAGTCATATACACTTTGGCTTTCAATTACTTCACCTTTCATGAACCCAACCTGCTAGACAGACTACGTTTTATGAGAGGGACTCTTTTCAACTCCCATATTGGTCTCTGGGGCCTGCCATTCAAATATAGCTATGGTAAGCTCTAACAGAAAACAATAATGGAGAGAGAACCATTCCTCTTAACTCATCTCCCTTATTGTACTGGATATACATGAAAGCATAGATGTGTTCATAACAACCTTTGTCACTCTTAAAGTTCATCTACAATGGAATTCCTAGATTGTCGGAGCCTCACATACAGTATATGGGTGTTTGTATCATCATAGGGGTTTTAAACCCTACAAGGAGAACACCAACCTACTCTACTCTTGACAATATCTGTATACACAAGGACATGGCCTAAGGAATTCAATGAACTCTTGGCAGAGGTAGGACAAGTGATTACGGTTTACAAAGTGTGCAAAATAACAATACACACATTTGCTGAAAGGATCATGCAGCACAGAAATTTCATGTACCACATACCTTTTTATACTTTTCCAACATTTTGCAGGCCTTGTTTCCCAGGTCTATAGCAGTACTTCCAGAACTATAACTATAAAAATGGAATTTACTTGTCAACCTTCTTGACAAACCTCACAGTATATACAGTATATATACTGTGATCAGCCATACCTTCATGACTTCCCACCTAATATTGAGTAAGTCCCCCTTTTGCCACCATAACAGCCCTGACCCATCAAGGCATGGACTCCAATGAAGGTATGCAGTGGTATCTGGCACCAAGCAGCACCCTGTTCACGATCTGAGAAGTTCTTAAAGGGGATAGTGCACAAACCCAAGTGAGTGTATTTTTATTGATTTTAATAAAAGAAAAACTTATACAGAAAGCATTATGATTCCTATGGTGTTTTTTTTTTTTGGTGGATCTTTATTTGGTGGAATTTGGGGCTGCTACTTATTTAAAGGGAAGGTGTTTAATTGGCATAAAAGGTAGAAAGAGGAAAAAGAGGAGTCTGGGAAGAAGGAGACAGTGTGATTAAGAACCTTTGAAGAGGAAGGTTCATATAAGACCTGTAAAAGAGATTTTATGGATCAATTACAGAGGTAGACTCACTACAAGCACAAAAGGTGAAGCCCTTGGGTGAATTCGTGTTTATAGTACTGAGCACTTTTTGCGTCAACAGCACGAAAGATGGAATTTTTTATTAATTGCAATTTTGTACAAAATATCATGAGTAATTTACATGTGAGGAATTTGTTTTGATGTATTATTGATAAGTGCTATCACTCTTTTTATTTTGGTGGAAATGATAAGACTAGTCACAATTACCTTCCAGCATGCAGTATCATTTTTGGTTGTTTTGTGGTTAGCATTTATTTATATTGATGTACTGTATGTTTACAATAGCCTTGCATTTTATGAAGTAATATTTAAGGCTAGGTTCATATCTTTGCGGCTCTGCAAGCCGTGGTTTACAGAGGCAAATTAATAGGCTGCCGTGTCTCCTGAAATGCAGGGAAAAGGTCCCTGCATCATTGTAGAAATTGCAGCCCATACAGGAACCTCAAGTGCAGTGGGAGCGGTTTCCAGTGCATGCAGTGTTCCATTAGCATTAATAGCCCTCGCACACAACTCCTGAGTTTTTCTGTGTGGATGGGGGAACCACCCTCACAGATGTGAACCTAGCCTTAGTGAATGTGTCATGTCACATGTCATTGCTGGCTGGCTGGCTGCCATTTTATTTGCACAAAATTGTTTGCACCACATTATTTGAGCTGTAGCATGAGAGTATTTTGGTGATTTTCAGAGACAAAATGTTTACTTGCTGACAAATATTTCCCACCAACTTCATCTAAATAAAGGAGCTTGCAAGCAGACTGACAATGCTGCTGTGAATTCATTAATTAATCAATAATTAATTGCAAGGCAGAGGCTTAGTGTTGTCAGCTTGCAACTGGAAGTGATGTTACTTGCCAGATCTTTATGTTAAAACTTTGCAACAGATTCACAAAAAACAGCTAGTTTACGAAATCTACACACAGTGGCATGAGTCCAAACATTAAAAAATAGATTTGGGGTTTACATACACTTCAAGCGATATTAGACCTAAAAACAAAATGCAGTTTAGTAATCCTTAAAGTGGAACTTTAGTCAGAAAAGTCCTGATAGACCACTTCAGGCTGGCCTTTTTTTCAGGTATAGCTGTGTAAAACATTGAAAATAAGTGCCTATATTGTTTATAATCCAGTAATACACTGTCTCACCCTGCTGTGCTTAAGCTCACTCTCAATTTTTTGGCACTGTGCAGAATTTGTAGAGGCCGATCTGCTGACAGCCTAATGATTTACTGCTCCTCAGGGTCTCTGGACTTTAGGAAAATGGCAGCCTTCAGCAAAAAGTATTATTATTATTATTATACAGGATTTATATAGCGCCAACAGTTTGCTCAGCGCTTTACAATATAATGGGAGACAATACAGCAACAATACAGTTCAATACAAGAGGGAAAGGAGGGCCCTGCTCCTTGGAGCTTACAATCTAGGAGGTAACAGGAAGAAGGAGGCAATTTACATCGCACACTGGTTTTGGTAGCGTAATTACCAGGGGTGTCTCCACTTTGGATGGAAGAGTAACAGAGACACCCTCACGCAAAGTCTTTATGGAACATTTTACTCAGGATCTGTTTGTCAACAAGATCCTGTGTATAAATATTGGTAAATTCTTATGTCCATGTGCAACTTGCCTAAGGCAATTGTCTGGATATCAATGTGTAATTCTAGTTATGCACCCCTTAGGAAAACTAATATTTCACTGTGAGTGATATTTTATCATCCTATCTTGCTATGTTACAATTACACTGTCTGTATTCTCTATTAAAAGACAATTTTGCTATCTGAATTAATGAACATTTTATTTACAAACCTTGAAGAAAACATGAGAACACCCTGAAAAAAACATGCTGTACCTGTTTTTAAAGACCAAATGATCAGAAGGTTAACAGATATTTCCAAATGTTCCTGAATGCGATGTTAATTGCTGTATGGCAGGTTTTTTCCCATTCCAAGCACAGATTCGCCATGATCATTTCCAGGTTCTGAAAGAGAAAGCAAGCTAAATAATTTACAGGAATGAAAATTTAAATCATGCATAAAAAGACCCAAAGGGTACAGGAAATATTTTGGTGCTCTGAATTCAAGTATTAGTGAGATTGGATGATAAATAAAGCACAGTTATACCTTTGGTACAAGTTTTCACCAACTTGTCTTAGTGCAACCCATCCAGTCCAATACTTACCTTCATTCTGCATCCAGCAATCTTCACTGTGTGACCCTGCCTGGAGCCGTCCAACCTTGTTCAGAAAGCATCCCACTGCATTCTCTTTATCCTGTGCATGTACTCTGTGGCTATATTCTAACTACTCACTCTGACCTACAAAGCCATTCACAACACTGTCCCTAACTACCTCACCAACCTGATTCCCAGGTACCACCCTACCCATACCCTTCGCTCTTCACAGGACCTCCTTCTATCTTGCTCCCTGATCTCCTCCTCCCACGCACGACTTCAAGACTTCTCCAGGTCCTCCCCCATCCTCTGGAACTCACTACCCAATCCATCAGACTGTCACCTTCCCTCCTCACCTTCAAGCGCTCCCTGAAAACCCACCTCTTCAGGGAAGCCTACCCCACCCTCACCTAACAGCCGTTCTCCTTCATTCCTCCTACCACTCCATCCCCCACAGCCACTTCCTCCTGTACCACTACCCCCTCCCTCCTAGATTGTAAGCTCGAAAGAGTAGGGCCCTCTAACCCCTCGTGTGCTGTTTGTTGTTGCTGTACTGTTTCATGTATTGTCCCCCCCTCTATTGTACAGCGCTGAGCAAACCCTTTGGCGCTATATAAACTCGATGTAATAATAATAATAATATTCATTTTTATGAGGATAGGCATACTACGCAGGACTGTTGGAGGCAGCCATGAGAATGGTTTCTCAAAGGAAAGAATGGGACTTTGGTGTGCATGAGCAGAATTAAGGAGGCTTGGCAGTTATGACCAATGGAGAATACTGTATCAAGGATGAAGTTCAAAAATTCAAGAGAAAGTTGAAAATGTTTGGGAAGCAAAGGTGAATAAACGAGAAGACACACAGTTAGTGATTTTGACAGCTTATTTGACCCATTTGGCATAAGTGGATTGGAAATCTGGTAAGAGGCTTAGAAAGTCATCTGCAGGATAACACTCACCTTATATAATTGTTTCTGAACAGACCACCCAGGGGGCATTGGTGGTTTGTTCAGCTGCTTGGGAGACTCTGGGAGGCACTTGTGCGCTGGTGGACTCTTTAAATCTATCAAGGATGAAGTACTTCTCCAGGTGGGCTGTATTCAGGGGCGGGGGCATGCCTTAAATTTCAATCTTAAACATTTGTACAGTTGACTTTTAACCAGATGTTGGCAGAAACATGAATCAATAATTTAACTTAATATGGCATAATGGCTGTCAACGGATTTTTACATTTCTCAAAACTGCCCAGGTAGAGTTATATTTTTCAGATCCTTCCAAAGCCAATAATACCATTCTGATCAAATCCTGCCTTAATAATTAAAAGATAACGGTGACAATTCCTGCCACTCAGTGCAACTGGCCTCCTGTCCACCACTGTTAATCCTACATGCTGGCAGGGGGGCAGCTTAAGAAAGATAAGAAGATCTATGGCTTTGTAAGAAAATCTGCAAAACATAGAGCACTACCTGGTCAGTGTTAAAACAGTGTTAAAACCCTGTTTTGTCTGTCATTATTTTGCATTGATTTAGCTACGTTCTTCATGCTTGTGTCAACATTTCAGTAATCACTATGTATACTCACTAAGTATTCCTAACATTGATTTGACTAATTTCTTCATTCTTGTGTCAACATCTTAGCAATCATTGTGCGTACTCACTAACTAATCCTAGCATTGATTTTACTCATTTCTTTATGCTTCCCTTTTGCAGAAACTGCATGGTAAAGAAACCTTATAATGCACAGGAAAAGGGAATTACCCAGAATCATTTGGATACTGAAACATGGTGGATAAACATGGTGGATAATCTCTGCGAACAGTAAAATGCATTTCTAATGCATTTTGGATCCTCATGATCTATCCAGTGTTAACCCATGTTTTGCCTGTTTTTTGAGAAACAAAAATAGAATTTTTGACTTACCAGTAAAATCTGTTTCTTGGAGTAAAGTACAGAAAACAGATCTGTAGTCATTACCATTAGGTTATATGCAGCTACCTTCAAGTGATTGAATACTGTCAAAAAAGAGAAGTGTGCAGGAATATCCCCTATGTAACGCCTCCCACTCCCAGCTAGCCTAGCAATTGTAGTAAGCAATAAGTAAATGATAAGAACACAGGGAGGATCCCATGCCCCACACTATACTCTAAGAAACAGATTTTACTGGTAAGGTAACAGAAACAATTGAGTACTGACATGATACTTTTTTTATTTGCAATAACATACAATTTTGAGGACAAGCTTTTGGGGTATGTCCCCTTCTTCAAGGTCCAGGCAGTACTATTGCACAAAGTTTTAGCAGAATGTTAGAAGAGATGTTGAAAGGGGGAGAAAAAAAAAACAAAAAGAAACACACACAAACAAATGTACACAGCAATGGTTATAAGACTAGGATTAGACTAGAGATAAAACACAGCAAAAGCAAAGACTGGGGGGGGAACAACACTCACAGAGGGGGTCGTAAAACTGTTGGATAATGAGTGAGGAATCCCATGTCCAAATTAAGGCCGCTATCTCTTGTATCAAATAGAAATATCATTCTTAGTTCAAAAGTTTTCCTTTCCTGAATAGTGTTGAAATTTCCTTTAAGAAATAAAATATTGAGGTCTTCCATAGTGTGGTCTGGTTGTGTGAAATGTTGTCCCACAGGTGTGCAAAAGTCATCTTCTTTATGTTCCTTGATGGTATGCCTGTGCACATTCGTCCTTGTTTGCAACTTTTGTCCTGTTTCGCCAACATAAGATCCTTTGCTACATTTTCTGCACTGGATAAGGTACACAACATTACTAGAAGTGCAGCTGTATGATCCGGAAATACTGAAGATCCCTTTTGAGTGTCTGACACTTTTTGATGGATTGATTTGGTTGCACAGTTTGAAGCGTTTTTTTATTGCAGGGTTTGCTTCCATTATTTGTGATATCTTGATAAGAAGGAAGTTTCCTACTGGTTAATTTATTTCTGAGGTTGGGGGGTTGTCTGAAAGCTAGTATTGGGGGTTGCTAGAATATTTCTTTCAGAGTTCCATCCTCTGTTATGATGGGTTGTAAATCTTTGATTATTTTTCTTATCCCTTCTAGTGTTGGGTTGTATGTGGTTACTAGAGGTACACGGTTGTTTGTTTTTTTCTCTTTGTACTGAAGTAGGTTTTCCCTTCGTGTTCTCAAGGCTGTGTTTATGCCAGTGTTGATAGTTGTGTCCTTGTAACCTTTCTTATGGAAGGAGTCTGCTAGTGTCCTGAGATGTTAATCTCTGTCTCTTGGGTCAGAACATATTCGGTGGTATCTAATAGCCTGACTGTGTATGATGGCACGTTTCGTGTGTTGGGGGTGGAAGCTGGAACTGTGGAGGTAGTTGCATCTGTCAGTGGGTTTCCTGTATATTGAGGTGTGAAGCTTATCATCCCAGATGTATACTGGTGTGTAGGAAGTTGACGTGTGTTTGAGTGTTCCATTTTTAGTTTGATTGATGGATGAAAAGTGTTGATCAATGAGTAAAATTGTTTTAGGTTTTCTTCACCTTCTGTTCGTATGATGAAAATATCATCAATATAGCATAGTATCTGTATGGTTTTTGTTCCATGCTGTTCAGGAATTTTTCCTCCAGGTCAGCCATAAATAAATTGGCATATTGGGGTGCCATTTTACTTCCCATCGCAGTACCCATACATTGAAGATAGATGTCTTTATTGAAGGCAAAGTAGTTGTGTGTAAGTATGAATTCAATGAGCTGTGTAACATCCTCAGCAGTGTATTTGTGGCTTGGTGAGGATGATAAGGATCTGTGACATGCAGCTAATCCATCCTTGTGAGGGATATGACTATACAGGGATACTACATCCATAGTGACTAGAATTGTATTAGATGGTAATTGCTGTATGTTGTTGATCTTGTTCAGAAAGTCAGTTGTGTCTTGCAGGAAAATAGCAGTATTCTTGACTGACGGCTTTAAAAAATTTTCTACAAAGCCTGAGATTTGTTCGGTGAGTGTGTTCATGCCTGTTATGATGGGTCTGCCTGGATTTGCTGGCTTGTGGATTTTGGGCAGCATGTAGAAGTCCCCGATTTCTGGATGATCTGGAATCGCATTTATAAGTTCTGAATGTAGGTGGGCTGGAAGTGTTTTAATGAGACCTTTTAATTGCTTTGTAAAGTCCTGGGTCGGATCATAATCCAGTTTTTTATAGTATTATTATTATACAGTATTTATAAAGCGCCAATAGTTCGCTCAGCGCTGTACATTACAAAGGGGGACAGAACATGTGACAGAACAATACCAATACAATGCAGATGCAGAATAATAGATGGCATTTTCCATCTGCCTCTGGCCTTCTTGTATGTATTTGTTTGTATCCATCACAACAACTGCTCCCCTTTATCTGCTGGTTTGATGGTGATGGCCTGATTATTGCGCAAATCATGTATAGCCCTTCGCTCTAGTGGTGAAAGTTAAAAATCCTATTTTATTAGTACAGGATGCAGGCTCTGTAGTCATTATCATTAGGACATCCAAAAGCCCAACTGAGGTGTGGGGAACACAACACATGGGGTCAAGAAGCCTCAACATACTCAGAGAACAGCTTATAGCACTTTATGCCAAAAAAAAATTAAAAAACTTAATCAGAGGAGGCCTGAAGAACCACCTGTTAGAACTTAACAAAGGTGTGAACAGAAGTCCAAGTGGCTGCCTTGCAAATCAGAAAAACAAATGTCTGGTGCTGAAAAGATGATGAAGCACTAACATATCTTGTAGAGGGTGCCTTAACAGGGAAGGGAGGAACCCTATTCCCCAAACCATAAGTTCAAATGATAACTTAGTACCTAGCAATAGTGGAGCAAGAAGGAGGGAGACCCTTTCGGGAACCATGTCATAAAAGTGAGAATACAATTGCCTAAAAGAGGTAGTACCTGAAAGGTAAACTTTCACAGCATATACCACATCAAGACAATGGGGAGAAATTGCCTTTGGATGTTTTGGAGCAGGACATAAGGAAGGAAGGACAATGTCCTTGCTCAGGTGGAATGAAGAGGCCACCTTTAGGAAGAAGGAGGCTTTAGATCTCAAGACAACCTTGTGTAAACTAAGAAGGGCTCCTTACAAGATAAAGCTACTAATTAAGAGACCCTCCATACAGAGGTGATAACAACAAGAAAGACCACCTTGTAAGTGACATCAGACATAAGAATATCCCACATAGGTTCGAAATTAATTAGGGACAGTGATGACTGGTACTTTAACAGAAGATTATTAAGGTACCCTACAACATGAATTCCACAAGCATAGAAAAGAGCAAAGATCAGGGCAAGCACCTTGATGAAAACCCCGAGGTTCATGGATAGGCGAAACGGAACAGTTAAAAATTGCTAATGCTGATTTCCCACTGTAAAACATAGATAGTGTTGATAAGACGAAAGTATGGGAATTTGAATAATGGGTTTTTATTTAGCCAAGAAAATCCACTGCAAGGAGGGAGGCAGTGACTGACCTGACAGTTTGCATGCAGAACTTTTGCACCCTTAGAAACAAGTCAAGAATCTTCAGATCCAGAATAGACTAGACTCCTTCCTTTGGTTTGGTAATCAAAACACAGTTTGAGTAGAAGCATAAAAATAATTATTTTGCTGGTACAGGATAATAACCCCTTAACACAACCGTTGCTGGACAGAAGCAAGCAGACCTGCCCACCATAACAAGGAATGAGGCAAGTTAGAACTCCAGTCCCTTGAAATGACACTTTGGACCCAGGCATATGAGATATGAGATGACATATGAAACCAGAAGTTTGAAGAGGCAGGCAGATGTCCCCCACTCTGAGAAGTGGGGGAGCCCCATCACTGGTAAGAAGCCTTGGAACCAGCCTTGGCTGAGGGTCATGTCCTCTTATGAAAGTACATTCCTGCCTTAGATTTGGAACTGGAATTCTGTTCCAATTCTAAGCCTCAGTAGTAGAAATCCTACTGGTAGAGATGTTAGCCTTCTTTTTCTGAGGGAGAAGAGAATTCTTAGCCCCTGTAATCTCCTTTATGAGCTTATCAAAGGAGGAACCAAACAGACATTCTCCTTCAAAGATTATCCATTCAAAAAGCTTTTTGCATGGTAGCTCAGGTGACTAGCATTTAAGCAAAAGGATCCTGCGCATGTGGATGTAGAGAAGACATCCTGGAGATTAGACGAAGTGTAGCAGTAGCATAAAATCCTAGATAAAATGTCTAACTGACTGTGGATGGAACTAAGATCTTGGGCTATGCATTTAGCACAGTCAGACTTTTGGGAATATTGCACAGTAACTGCTCATTATTGTGCAGCAATGAGAACTGGCTGCACAAGTTTCCTAACACAGATTGCCATATAATCAATTACAGGTTACATGGCAGGGCCTGCCAAAGAAAAGAAAGCTTTAAAGAGGACTAAATTATAACTTCATTGTCTACCTGGTCCTTGAATCAGGATTATCCTTAATGGGCAATAAAGACAAGAAATAGCAGGATCTACCACAGAAAAACTGACACATGCCGCGTGTGATAGATCTTGGCGCCCTCTGGCCTTTATAAGGAGGACAGCTGCTCAGAGACTTTGCTAACTGGTCCTCACCTCCCGATTACCCGTGTTTCTTGTGTGATTATACTTCTGACTTCCCATTACCAACTCAGCTATCTACTGGATTAACCATACTTTCTTCTGACTCTGATCTCGGCTTGCTTCACTGATCTGCTCCTGCCTGCTTCCTGTGTATTACCTTTGCTAGCCCCTGACTATGCTCCTGATCTCTCCTCTGCTGACTATGGTGTCCTGACCTTGACACTTACTCCTGACCAGGGGCGGGCTGACCATTTGGAAACTCAGGCACAGCCCGAGGGCCCAGGGTCAGTAGAGGGCCCCATGAGATGCCCCTGGTATCTTTTTCATAGGCTTTTTTGAGTTTGGGCAAGGACACAGGGGCCCCATGATCCCCTATTGCCCGGGGGCCCCATGAGTTGTCAGTCCGCCCCTGCTCCTGACTTCATTGCCTGCCTTGCTCTGCCTACTGTGACCTGCTTGCTGTCATCTCCCTTCTGCTACCGCTTGTTCTGCCTGTATGATCTAGTATCCTCCTGAAGGATCAGCTGCCCCCCTAATCTGGCTTCCATCTGCAGAGGTCTCTTCACTACAGTACTACTCATCTTCAGTGTAGCTGGCAACCCCTGTTTCTTTGGGCTCCGTATTCCCTGTTACCATCCTTAAGGGTGTTGAGCATTTAGCCGCATGGAGATCCTTCTCATCATTTCGGCCTCCAGACCAAGTACATGACATAAATACTTATTCATTATGATCATCAGCCTCATCAAGTGACCATATTGTGGTATTTTCTTGAAAATAATCTAGTGACTTTCCAGTTTGCTGGCATTTACACAGAACAAATGTATCTGCAGTTTCACAGGGCGAGTAGCTCTGTACATTTATTATAAATACTGTACATCCCATAGTGTGTTTCATACGAAAATGCATTGTTGAAAGGGAGTATCAATGCTAGCCATTGAAACACTGTAACAAAGCGCACTTACCACATTCTCTTTTTATATCATTTATCACATATTGTCAAGGGGTACCCAATCCTCTCATGCCATTGTTACAGGCATCAATGACCATACTTATGATATATCTGCTCTGACTGTTGATGAAGTACGTGAGGTTGAGGGTCTATGATCTTATTGTAAAGGGAAGAGGGAATAGTTGAATGCTAGAGTGATCAATCCAATTTATTATATGAAGATTAAAGGGGGATAAAATTAGCTTGGAAATGATAGATGTCTGAGTGATCTAAACTTGATATAAAGCAACTCTGTGCTCTGTCATACTGCACTAAGTTGATTTTGTTTAGTAGTAGCGCAGTTGAATTTAAAATTTAGCTCTTTTTTATTCATACAACACAAGCACTACAAACACTTCCTATATAAAAACATCCGGGGGGGGTGATACAAAGAATGTACAGCCATTTGCTTTCCTGTTCTTTGATTCTACTGAGGCAGTTCCCATAGTGATGCTTTATGCTTTGCTTGAGGTACACTGTTAAAAGGAATCCAATGATGCTTCACCTAAATAGCTCTTGAAATATTATAACAAATCAAAGTAATGAGCAAGGGAAGTAGAGGCACATGCTACAACAGAGAAAAACATCCATTGACTTACATCAAAACACCACTGCCAGGAATAACAATTACTCCATAGACTCTATCTATCTATTTGTAGCTGAGCAGCCGATCCCCCACTTCCCGGGGAAGGCTGCAGGTTGTCTGTGTAACTTCCCGCTTGCCCCCCCCCCCCCTGTCAGCAGCGCAGAGTTTAACCACAAGAGAGGATTGTGTTTATGGACTCTCTTCCCCCTCTCTCCTTGTAACAGCAATCAACCAATCAGCAAAGAGGAGGATCATGGGACATGTAGTCTCCAAAGACAGGCTGCCCATTGCAAATATTGGAGAATGAACTACAGCTCCCACCAAGTTTGCAGCAGTAAGGGGGAGAGAACCAGATTTTTCTCCTAAGTTCAGTGGTACCTGGGCAAAGTGTGTGAGAGGATTGTGCTGGGAGATGCCATCTGAGGAAAAGAGAGCCTGCTCCAGCGAAAGCCCACTGCTATGTGAGGGACTACCAGGGAGTACAGAGCATGACCCGATGAAGCTCCTGCCAGGGTATGGACCTTCTGTGCTGCCTACCAGAGTCACCAAACAACCCAGAGTGGGTGGACACTTGATCGGAGGGTACAATGCTGCTGTGTTGCTGGATCTGGTGAGAGGGCCTTGTGGTCATTACTTATTACCACTGCTAGGGACTGAGCCATTAGGAACTACCTACCAGCTACCATATAGCTTTAATACTGCCTGCAGGCCTTATTGATTGCCTTAAAACATGCCAATGGTTACAGGCATGCCAGCATGGCTCTGTCCTCCTTAGACATGACTCAGATAATCCAAGATGGCCGCCGGGACCCACGTGGTGCCGGTGGCAACGTGACTTCACTGCACTGTAGCTCCTCACTGACGCATTTTGTGCAACCGCACGTATTCGTAGAGGGTATGCTTACCCCCCGGTGGCCATCTTGGATTATCTGAGTCACGTCTAAGGAGGACAGAGCCATGCTTGGTAACTGAGCAGAGCACGAGAATAGACCAGATCACATTCAAGAGGGATTCCAGAGGGTTTCCGTGATTCAAACCTTAAGAGGGGTTATCTCTTACATGCGCATATTGATTGCGCATCTGGTGAGTGCTCATTCTTATATCATTTTGGATATCACCACGGTTATATTCATCATAAGAGATCCTCATGATCCTCTCAACACTGGGATATTATGGACTGGGCACTCACGAATATTACTGAATAGTCATGACACAGTGCCATATATCATTTATGTGTGGACTTTACACTTTTCACTTTAATGTATTTTGCACCATAGTGTGTTATTCATAATAATCTATGCACACAGGGACACTTGTTTTTAGCATTTTATTCAATTTTATTTGATGTATTATTTATGATTCTACACCCTGCTTATTTATTGATTTTTGAGGTTGTTTGGTACCTTTGGTGTTCAGCGGCTCCAGCGAACTTTTAGCGCTCACTTATCCATTACTTGTGTTGAACTCATATCAATAACTCATATCAACATTAAATTTAGCAGTGTGTGTCTATTTACAGTAGTAGCAGTAATCCACAGTCAGGTTAAGGGTATTTTACCCTTTTATTCATGCCTGCTGTAATTTTTACTCAACCAGGTGTGTCAGAGGGGCTGAGGTTGTACTTGAATTCGAGGCACAGAACAGAAGTTACCAAGCCCTTTGGGTGTGACATTACATATCTATTTACCTACCTTGCTATCTCTGTATCTGTTAATCGATGGTTCATCCTTAACCACAACAATGTGGACTTTACTGGTACAGAGAGGGCCAACAGACATTTATTTTGTTAAAAAATTATACAAAAGTTTTTTACAATAAAAATAAAACCCAATCATAAAAGCCAGACAAGAGAATGGTTCACCTTTGTATCAATTTAATGTTATTCAGCTTGTAATATCCAAAAATCACTTTGTGTTAACAATCCCAAGAGGTTGCTGCGTTTTGCATAATTTGCTGCTTTAGGACCTTGTATACTTGGAGGCAAAGGAGAACAGTTTGAATATCACTTCTGGATCAAGGAAAGAAAGGGAATGAAACATAGAGAGTGATTTACTAAAGCTGGTTTACTCAGAATCTTGTGCACTTGTGAATGGTAGCCAATCAGCTTCTAACCTCAGCTTGTTCAATTACGTTTTAGCAATAAAACCTGGAAGCTGATTGGTTTCTATTGCAGAAGTGCACAAAATTCTGAGTGAACTAGCTTTAGTAAATAAATCCCACAGAGTGGGCATCAAAAACCAGAGTTGTAGGGTGATTATACATCCATACGATGATTTCTATGGTCCAAAAGGCTACAGCTGATATAGTAGCTCTTAACATAAGTGACCATTCCAATATGGGATGATTAGAGCTCAAAAAATATAGTATATCAATCCAAGGCAGATGTCCTCAGTTGTTCCCATCCATTGCAAGACATGCATTTTACATTGGAATGGTTTAGTTTTGTAACCAGGACCAGATCACTGTGATGAACCCATTCATCATTCAAAGGCACCTCCTACAAGCTGCCCAAACAATCTTAGTCCACTGTAACAGCTGTCCACCTTTTAAATGTATCCATTTTACTCACATGGGTTTACATACTGGGTTTACTGAATTACTATCATATTCCTTGTAGTATTTATACAGATTACACCTGACATTTCATGTACAGTAGTCACAAGCACAACATCCTACCTAATGAAAAATCTAATATAGGAAAACTAAATGTGCTTAGGTTTGGAACAAATATACCCATGTGTCCACCTCCCATGTGATCAGATTATGATGTTCTGCAACCATTAGTTTTGATTATTGGGTAGGTTCACACACAATACATACAACTTGTTGACACTTTGCACAAGAGGAAAGCAAACAAGGAATAAATTAGTTTTTATAGCACAGTACTTTATAACGCCTTTACCTATGTTTTTTTTAGGACCAAGGGATGTCAATTAAAGAACTTGAGCAATATTTATCAAGGTGTCTACAGAAAAACTTGTCAATAATTACATTTTACCTTTTGGTTTCTCATTGTGGTGTAGAGAACATGACGGAGAATTTGATCGATTGTAGTGAGCAACAAGGTTGGTCTGCTTTGGGAGCCAAAACTTGACTGCACACAAATTGTTTGGTCAATGACCCCAAAAGAACTTCAGTCTTGGGTTAGGCCTCATGTGCTAAGTTGTTCCAAACCATTGTAAGTCCTCAGGCATTATCCATTGGAATGGTTTAGTTTTCTAACCACGACCGGATCACTGTGATGAACCCATTCATCATTCAAAGGCACCTCCTACAAGCTGAGTGAGTTTAAGAGCTTTTGGCATTTTTTTTCAAAGCCCCTGAACTCAACTCAATAAAAGCCTATATGTCCATGCACACATAGGCTTTTACCAGAGTATAGGAGCAGCAGAGCTTAGACGTTAAGTGGTTTATTTACTAAAGCTGGAGAGTGCAAAATCAGACTCACTTCTGCATAGAAACCAATCAGCTTCCAGGTTTCATTGCCAAAGCTTCATTGAACAAGCTGAGGTTAGAAGCTGATTGGTTTCTATGCAGAAGGGAGTCTGATTTTGGACTCTCCAGCTTTAGTAAATAAACCCCTAAATGTCCCTCTCCTGAACACAGAAGAATCGCATTCAGGAGAGGAAGGCTTTGGCCAAAACACCAAATGCGGCAAAAACGCGTGTAAACGCGCCTAAGTGCTATCTGTGTGTAGCACTTGGGAATTTATTCATTTTAATGTCAAGTACTCTGGCCAATGAAATAATTAAATGTCCAACTACCAAACACGGCTACATACGTGTAATTGTGACTAAATATGGTACCACATTTACACGCTTTTTTACCACAGTGTTTTTCTACTGTTGGTAGCGTTAGCGTCTAAAGCAGTTCCAGTGTACATGTAGCCTAAGTGTCAGGTTTTTTTTTACTGAAGTTGCAAATGACATGCACCATAAACTGAGGGCCAAAATGAGTAAAGAAACCAACAGGGTAGAACAATTGTAAGGACAAAAATACAGGTGCCCTGTTGGCAGGACATCCAGAACACAGAATGCCCTTCACCACAGTGACTTGCAACCTGCAAACACTAAAGTACAATACAACTTTGCTCACCAACTGCTTTTCTTAAAGTTTTGTCACCTTTACGCTTTATTGCGTAGGGAGAGCCGAGA
The DNA here is from genome assembly GCF_062004578.1 of Staurois parvus. Lineage (NCBI taxonomy): Eukaryota > Metazoa > Chordata > Amphibia > Anura > Ranidae > Staurois > Staurois parvus. Next base: position 9,353,560 of record NW_028318095.1, on the reverse strand, counting down.
ACTGTTCATAACTGTTCATATGCCAGGGCAGAATAATAACTATGACTTGATTTGCTCTTTTTGTGGAAGCAGTACCTCCCTGCTTACGGAGTCATAGCTACAACTCTCCAATCAGCAGAGAACATGAGATATGCTGATTGGACAGCTCTGGTCCCACAGAGAAAGTAAAAATCCTTCTCTGCAGTATTCTTGCAAGGAAAAGGTTTTTCTACTCAGGATCTAGATGATTTCTAAAGAAAACCAACTGTAAGGCTATTTTCACATTGAGGAGTTTTTGAAGCAATTTTGCGATAAAAAAAGCACCGGAAAAGCTCAAGAAAAATGCTTCCCTATGTATGTGAATGCATATCTATGTATGTTTTCACACTGAGGCTTTGTGCTTGCGGTGCAGTGTAAAAACTCCTGCTTGCAGCATCTTTGTGGCATGTTTGGTGAGTTATAAAAAATGGCTCTTCCCATTGAAATCAATGGAAACTGCCTGAAAAACGCCTGAAAAGCTCCTAAAAAATGCCTCTGAGAAGCATTTTTGGTGAAGTTCTTAAGTCACGTGTCCTTTAAAAAATGCTCAGAAAGCATGTCAAAAGCGTGGTAGAAACATCTATGCATTTTTGCTGTATTTTTGTGGCGGATCAGTGTGAAAGTAGCCTAAGACTTTGCATATCTTTTATTTTTATGTACCTGAAATGTATTTTGCACATAAAACTGAATGGTGAACTTTAGAAGAGCACTCTGTACATGGCTGAACTGTAGGAAGGGCAGTGCACCACAAACATACTACATGTACATACTATATACAGACATTTAGAGTAAGCTTTTCTGATTTGTGTTGCTCACAGTCATGCATTATTCTTGAAGCATTGTGAGCACTATGCCAGTGATTCTCTTGTAATCCCTACATTTATGGGGTCTTTCTTCCATTTAGCAGTGAAAGGCTCAAAAGTGAAAAGCCACCAAAACACTGTGTAAACAAAAGTCTGTTCACATGCTAAATTTAATGTGTGCTAGAAACACAGGCATACAACCCAGCTGTATGAGAGACACTGCAGAAGCTGGAGAAGAAAAAATTGCCCTCAAGGAACTATAATGGTTATTGCCTATCTAAGAATTCTAGTCTTATCAGAGGAGCCAATGCTTGGCTATTAGTGTGCCCTGAGCTGGATAAGCTACTTTTCTCTAGAGGCTGAGATTAATTTCTGATTTTGCAATTATTTCTCTAGAAGTCACCATTGCATCTCTTGAACTCTGTCTAACCCTCATGTGCTTCCTAAACATGTGCCATACTCAGCACCACTGCATCAAATAAACCACCATCATACCTGCATATAAATGAGACTGTAAACATGTCAATCATTACAATGAATAAAACAAGAGTTTCCATAGTTATAAGGAAGTAAAATTTTAATATTTTGTCAGTTATACAAAAACAGACTATTGAAATTGAAATGTTATAATTATTACCATTAAAGTGGAGTTCCAGCCATTTTTGTGTTTATTAAAAGTCAGCAGTTACAAAAACTGTAGCTACTGACTTTTAATAAACACACACTTACCTGTCCCAGAGTCCAGCGATGTACTCACCCACACCGTCCCTTCTCACCTTCTGTCCTGCACGTCACCGGCATCTCTACTGTGGGCACCAGGCTGTGATAGCTTGCAGCTTCACAGCCAAGTGCCCACTGCACATGCACAAGTTGCGCTGCTCCACACCACACCTCCTGATTGCTCCGGCAGTCTCCTGGGACCTGTGAAAGTTCCCAGGAGACTGCGGGAGGAAGGAGGGGCCGAACTTTCGTCTCACTTCGCCGCGGCGAACTGAGCTGGAAGTGGGGCCCGCTCCCCCCTTACCCCAAAAAGATGCCAAATATGGCAGTGGAGGGGGGGAGGAGGCAAATAAGTGGAACTCCACTTTAGGTTACAAAATGGCTTGTATAGAAATATATATTATATGTTTTGCATTTTTTTAAAGTTATATCTAAATCTTTTTCAGTTTTTTTCTCTTTGAATAGTTTAGGGAATAGTTGAAGTCAACTTCTCTATAGGTCAAGGGTAGGCAGCCTCCAAGAAGTGGAGATCTACCTGAACAACATGGAAGAAGTCAAAGATCATTGGGGACGTAATGGCTTCTGACCATTCATAGGAATGAACGGGGCAGTGGCTTACATGTGCAATAGGCACAGGACCCATACAGGATTTTTTTCTTTAATGCTGTGTGGTACCTGTCAGGGCAGTACAGTGAAGAACTCAGGAGCGAGGATAAATAAATATTTTAGAAGGTGGACTACACTAAAATGGGTATGAGGAGTATATTTAGGAATCACTAAAAGTGAAAATGTTCTTTAAAACCCCTTTTTTTTCCAATCGTGTGCCTATTTATATTTACTTTTATTGTAGATACTGAAGTGCAAAAAGTCTATCCGAAGTGAGGTAAATTCCATGTTTTTGGTGTTGGTGACAACTGGTGCTTGAACAAATGTTCCCAGTGGAAGATTTCCTCTATATTCCTGTTTTGGCAACAACCTAAAATTTCGGATTTTCATTTATTTTCACTCCTAGTGAAAAATGGATGGGTGAATCTTCCCAATGGACACATATGGAGATTCAAATTTTACAAAGAATCTAACCCTTCACTCCTTTATCCAAAACAAAGAAACACCTCAACAGAATGTTTCAACATCTGATAATGGCCGATATTCGGCCCATGTGTGGGGCATAAAATGGCTGTATATCCATATTTGTAAATTAACCCTTATTATAAGATCTACTCCTCCTTCATTAGAATCAAGACATCCCAAACAGAGTACATTTTACACAAATTCATCCATACATTATGCCATAAAACTATAGTGCAAAATTGACCACCACCCCAATAAAATTAATCAAAAACTTTGACACAAACCCCCCTCCTCCACTAGCCACCAACATGACATCAAAAATAATATGATCCTTCCAAACCACAAACAAATGCAAATGGTTTAGAAGACACTTCCCATTGTTTTATTAAAGCAAAACACTTAGGAGTATTTTCTAGCTCATTAACTAAACATTCTAATACGAGCGCACAGCCACATTCATTTCTACAGGCTACTGACCTAATTTTTGTGGACATTATACTTCCTAATGGAAGCCAAGTTGTACAACATAGTTTTATAAGCCTATTTTTCCTAACTTACTTTCTGTTTACAATAGGGCTGGGCTGCAATCACTTGGTATATTTATCTGCTACTACATCAGGATGATCATTGTTATTAAAAAAAAAGGGTTAAACAGCAAGATAGAAGTGTCTAATGTTATTGTTGTAATGTTACATTGGTTTAATTTGATTGTTCTGTTTCAAAAGCCTTTTAACCTAACAAGATAAATAAAATAAAAAACTTCCTTTAAGCAGGTCAACTGCAAGTCAGAAGGAAGCCAACTGCATGTTATTTGTACCTGTCAATGAAATACTGATCTCAGAAATGTCTCAAACTGATATCAATATAATGACATTGACACAAGCCCATAGCCAAGACAGGTCTTTTAATGTGTAAGTTCAGTCAAAATTCCAAACCTACTCACATTCTAAGCCTAATCTATCTAGTATCTGCATCTGTAAAGAAGAAATCACTATACTTACCTGTTCTGCAGCTGTTCTGGTCCGGTCCCACATTGAGCTGTCAGCAGTGGCTTCAGTGTGTGGGAGTGTGTAGGAGAGGCAGCCAACAACAGAAGCCCCATAGTAAATATGTGGGTGACGTCACTTCCAAGGCATTCACAGCCGTTGTCGGTTCTCTCCTGCACACTGCATCTGCCGCTGGAGACTGTACTGAATCGGCTTCATAAAAGGTATGTATAGATATTTTTTCCTTACAGGGTTAGATAGATTAGTTTTAGAATGTGGCCAAGATTAGATTTAGCATTAGGTTTTGGCTGAACTTCCACTTTAAAGCAGTAGTAAACTGTCAAAAAAAACCCAACATTTCACTTGCAAAATAATGTCATAATGTGCTAATATGCATTGCATACTAGCACATCATGAAAGACTTACCTTAGAACTAAGCCTTCCAGTGGCATGCTGTCACCGCTGACTGGGCTTCTATCTTCACCTGGTCTTCCTTCCAGGTTCACTGGCTCTTGATTGGCCGAGCCACATGGACGCAGGAGTCTTAGCCGCGGTACAGAGCTCTGATGGAACAGCACGGGTATGCCGTTCCTTCAGAGCATATGCACCAGTGTCATCAGCTGCAGGGACACTGAATATCTCCTGAACGGTGCATGTTTAGAAGATATTCCTTGTACCCACAGGAAAGCTTTATTATAAACTTACCTGTAGGTTCAAGTGTCCATTGGGAGTTTACTTCCACTTTAAATTGTTACCTGAAGAGACTCAGTGGGAATGTTGCCTGTAACTATTACAAAGGTTTAATAGTTTATTTTAACTGTACCTTTGAGTACTAAACACAGCAGTTATACACACACCAGAAATTTTACAAGCTCACTGATGTATTGCTGCAGGTTGGGGTTTAGTGTTGTCAGGCCTCTGTAGACCAGTCCACTGTATGGATGCATCGGCCTGATAATAATCACATATACTCATCATGAAAGCAATGCTGCAAGTTGGCTTTACTTGGAGCAATCTGCATGCTAATTGCCTTGATTGATGCTTGTTCTTAGCAGAATTCTAGTCACTTAGATAACCTACTGACTTTCCGCCCACCCAACCACTGCTGACACTAGAAAGGAATGAATAATGGGGCATGTAGACCCCAATTATAGTCTCATGTGCTTTAGAGGCTGCAAAGATATAGGCACTCACCTACACATATTATGGACCAGCCCAATTGTTAACTAATTTTGTTCCAGGATTTTTGACATACTCTCCAACCTCCTAAGTATTACTATTACTGCGGACCCAACAACAGCACTTTTGAATAAACGCCCTCCTGACATCGCTATAACACAACTTTTATTACAAGTGACAACAGCAAAAAAGCTTGGAAATCAGGTAGATTATTTGAGGCCAAGTTACAAGACAAGATCTCTAAATATTCGAAGATATGGCAGCTCTGGATTGACAAATATCTTCCACCCTTCCCTTTTAGACCCATGACAACATCACAAATGACTAACACCAGCCTCATCAGTACTCAACAGCTATGGAGCATTTAGTCATTCACACTGCTGCGTAAAGTTGTGGTTTAGTTTCTTCGTCATGGGTCAGAGTTCAGGGATTACGTGAGCAGTTTCACAGACCAACTTTCAAGGTAATTGGAAAGGTTTTTTTTTTCAAGATCTGTAATCGACCTCTAGGAAGGTAGGAGGTAAATGGGTGCATAGTTTCTTAGGTATATTAGAATTCTGCTTTAACTATTCTCATACAATATTTCATAATGGCCTTTTTTATGTTTAGAATTTTTATTTGTTCTGACCCTAAAAAAAATAAGAACAAAAACACTAAACATTCCTGTTAAGGTTCTTTTCACACTGATGCAGTTTCCTGCAAATTTTACTCTCCAAAATGATGTCTTCATGCATGTGTGTCGGTGCTGTAGTATAGTTAAAGTGGTATTAAAGAAACAATTTTCTAAATCAGATAAAAATAATGTGCATTTGAGGGTTTTTTTTGTTAATTTCCTACTGATTTCATGTAAAGTGTCCCCTGACCACACCACCATCTTTCTGTTGTCTTTGTGCCCCCTGTGTTATCAAAACCTATGGAGTCCTGTGTGATTCTAGGCAACAACAGTCTCCTACTTTGTACTGCAAAGCTACGCCATTCAAAATACTGCACACACAGCCAGAGTGGCTCTGTTTCCCGTCCCTGGGTTGTGGGTGTGGTGCTCTGAAAGGCTGCACATAGTATTGTAATACAGAGCAGGGAAAGGGAAAGGAAAGGAAAGGAAAAAGTAAAGGAAAGGATAAAGGGAAAGGAAAGGAAAGGAAAGAAAAGGAAAGGAAAGGATAAAGGGAAAGGAAAGGAAAAAGTAAAGGAAAGGATAAAGGGAAAGGAAAGAAAAAAGTAAAGGAAAGGATAAAGGGAAAGTAAAGGAAAGGAAAATGTAAAGGAAAGGAAAAAGTAAAGGAAAGGATAAAGGGAAAGGAAATGATAAAGGGAAAGGAAAGGAAAAGAAAGGATAAAGGGAAAGGAAAGGAAAGGAAAAAAGGAAAGGAAAGGAAAAAGGGAAAGGAAAAAAGGGAAAGGAAAGGAAAAAGGGAAAGGAAAGGAAAAAGGGAAAGGAAAGGAAAGGAAAAAGTAAAGGAAAGGATAAAGGGAAAGGAAAGGAAAGGAAAGGAAAAAAGGAAAGGAAAAATGGAAAGGAAAGGTAAGGAAAGGGAAAAGTAAAGGAAAGGAAAAAGGGAAAGGAAAGAATAGAGGAACAAAATATATACTTACTCATGCTGAGAGCACTTCAATCTGCTCACATTATTCAGTTTCAATCTTGTGTTATATTTCTGGTTTTGGGTAACAATCTGCTCACATGATTGGCTCCCAGAGTCACCTTCAATGTACAGGAAGGACAGTTGAGACATGATACCCCATTGTAAGCCTATGGGTGATGTCATCACTCAGGCTCTGCAGCTGTTGTTGGCGATCAATCCGCTGCAGCACAATTGTACACCCTGGGTCATGTCTGACCTGTAGTTTTCAAAATCACTGACCATAAATGAAAACTGCAGTCAGGCTAAAAGTCTCCAATGAACTTATATGATGTCACTTTGCATGCACCTTTTCTTTTTTATGATTTTTAGCTTCAACATTGCCAGTAGAGAAAACTCAAAAACACTACCAAGAAGCTGAGAGTATCTGCCTCTAATAATTAATGAAAAGGGATATGGAGTTTACTGATGGATCAGTCCATTTAATTTGATTCCTATAACCCACAGTAGCACAAGTGTCTATAATAAACTGTATATCCCTTACAGGAAGTTTACCGAATATTATTTTTACCTAAGAAAAAACTACACATAATACATTGAACTCTGTGTGCAGGTTAGTATATATTTGCTTTATTTCTGTGGTTTGGAGTTCTCCTATGATATGTGTCAGATCTCTCTTCCCTAGAAGATTCTATGCCAGTCTTTTATAACTGCCGAACTGTAATTTGTGTCTCTGCCATACATTGTAAAAGGGCAATTTGCTTGTTTCTACCCACACTTTGTAAGCAGGAGGATTAATTCCTTCATTCTATGGATTTGTGGAATAATAGTGATTGTTATAAACTAGCTGTGAGCATGTGACTGCCTTCGGTTTAAGATGGCTTTTTACTGTACTAGAAACTATTAAAATGATGTTTAGGGAGATCTATTATTAGAACGCGAATCTGATTCATCCTGTGCACTGGAGTTTCAGAGACTAAAGCTCTGTCTGTACAAAAAAAAGCTGGATCCACATGGATGAGTTAGTATATTATTGCTAGGAATGCACTAGGTGGAGACTGAGAATAACTAGTACGGAAAATGCCATGGTTGATATAAAATATGATTTCATTATGAAAAAAAACCTCTATTGTTAAAACAACTGAAACACTTTAATTTCCTTACTATCGAAGAACAATGTCTATGCAAACCCAACACCCTCACAAACTACGTATTTTCAACTACCCTCTTTTTCAGCAGAATGTTTTTTTTACCCTAAAAACAGATCATTTAAAATTTTAATGTAATAATTTAAATGATTTATGAATTAATCATTTAATTGGGGTAACTTTATATGAATTTCTTTTTAGATCTATATATAGTAGAAATAATCTGTGATGGTGTAGCCTCTTTTCACATTTCCGTGTTTGAAAATATCATCTTTACATATGTCAGTTCCTATTAATGTCATACATTTCCCATACAAAACATTTCCACTTTGCAAATGGAGATGCATTAGCATGCTGACTCCAGATTATCACTTAAGATTTCTTTTCACTTCAAGTGTATGTCAAAGTAAAATATAAAAGAAAACACATATGCAGTACATCTCTACAATTTATTCATATTTTCTCATGTTGGATCCCTTTAAAGACCCTGAAAGAACAGAAAAAATACTTTCTGACTTGCTAGAAACTCCCAATTTCCTACTGTGGGCTGAAACACAATGCCTTGTCTGGACAGAAATTGTGCCAGCCCTGCTCAGTTTGTCTTTTCTTAACCACTTGCGGGATTTTTTGAACAGGTTTTAGCCAATGATTCATGGCTGAGACCTGCTGATCAGCTGTGTCCAATCACAGCCCAGAGCCCTTTGTTGACAAACATTCAGAGTTCTGTATAGAGGGAATGATCTGTTTGTTTCAGCGTCACGTAGTGTCAGATTGCTCACCACACAGACCTACTATAAGTTGCTGATCCCCATCATTATATGTATAATATTAAATATGTTTTATAACAGAAAGTAAAACATGTTTAGTTTTTTTTTTTTAGTTTTTTTTCATTTATATAATAAAAAAACTAAATGGTGATCAAATACCATCAAAAGAAAGCTCTATTTGTCTGAAGAAAAAAATAATCTTAATTTAATTTGGGAACAGCCTTGCATGACCATGCAATTACCAGTAGTGCTAAATAGGAAATAATGGCCTAGTCATGAAGGGGGTAAAATCTACCGGCCAGAGGTAGCAATTAAAACTTGAAAGGTGTTCTAATCCCTCTCCACTCTATCCAAAACTGAAAAAAAAAGTTTTTCCTCTAGGTATACTTTCAGTGTTTTAAGTAGATTTGATCAGACCACCCATTGTTCTCTACGGGGAGGTGAATGTAAACGCCTGTCCGTTTACATCCGACTGTCATCCAATCTACTAAATGGATGGGGAACGGAACCTAATCTGTCTGTTTTTAGTGGATTGAATTGGATTCAGGCGGGTGTAAATAAACACATGTAAGTTTACATTTGCCTCCCCATAGAGAAAAATGGGTGGTTTGATTGAGTGCGCCTGAAAAATGGACAGGCACATGGGGATGTTCCCCATCCATCTAGAAGATTGGATGACAGTCAGATGTAAACAGGCAGTCTTTTTACATCCGACTGCCCCACAGAGAACAGCGGGCTGGGACCTGTAATTTGCCTGCTCAGCAGGCATTAGTGGACAGAGCCCCACTGAGCAGGTGGATCCAGAGTCCGCCAGTGTGAAAGGGCCCTTAAGAAGAAGCTTTGAACTGCATATTTATAAGAGGAAGAAAATAAGTTCCAAACAAGTTCATTATTAGAGTTTTCATACACTTTAATTTAAAACATACATAAAAGGGTGAGTCAATAATTATCTGCACTACTTCTAGAATTTATTAGAACAATGGTAGAGAACATACAGCTACATCATTTTTCCATATAGTCCCCTTGCTTTTCATTGCACTTGTTCCAGCATTTCACAAACTGGTATATATCCTTGGAAAAAAAGTTTCTGATTTGTCTCTCAACCATGTATGCACCACTCCTTACCACTCCTTCCACATGTTGGTCAGTGACAAATTGATAACCTCTTCAGGAATCTTTATGCGGACACACTTTGCTGTGGTAAAACACTGTCCCTGTATTGGGATGAGAACCTTCAATGGATTTCTGCTGCTGGTACACCTTCAGAGCACACAAAACAGATGCTGTTTGCTGTTCTTCTTTGGTGCAAATGGAGCATCTCTTGATATGCATGTGTAGAATTTAGTACAGCCTACCTAAATATTATTATAGCAAAAGTGTAGATAATTAGGACCTCACTTATGTAATAAAACACACATTTTAGCAAACATCATTAAAAATACAAATTCATTTGCTTTAATGGCATTTTTCCTTGGCTCTATATCGCTAGAACTGACAAGCTTAGCAACATTACATCAGCAGTAATGCACAGTATCTCTCAAAAATGTATTAAATGTTAACAACTAAGACATTTCAACAATAGGGATATATTTATTATTGTTGGGTAAACTCGGGCACATATAATTTGCCAGATTCCACCGCTGTTCATGGTGTTCAGTATTCATTTCCCCCGTATTCATCAAGCTGCAGTCAGTTCCCAGATATATCAAACTGCAGCATAATGAAAGTGTAAAAATAGCAAATTGGATGCTGTGGAGTCCATTTAAGTATGTAAATTCTTGTATTCGTAATGTCTGTTTTACTAATGAAATGTCAAACGGGTTTAAAAAGGTTCCGTTAAAATCAAGAGCAGTAAAGCAATTTCCTCTTCAATACTGACCTCCATTAACCACAACATCAATAATTAATAATGATGACTAGATAATATTAGTCATTATGACTCTCTAACTCAGTCTGTCTGGCTATGTCCTACTCTGGCCACCTTTAGGCAATCCCTGAAAACTCAACTCTTCAGAGAAGCCTATCCCACGTCCACCTAAAAATTTAATTTTTAATTCTTTCATCTGCTCATTCCTCACAGTTACTGTTTTTTGTACCACTTGCCCCATCCTATTAGATTGTAAGCTCTTTTAAGCAGGGCCCTCCAAGCCATTTTGTATTGCATTGTAGCTGTACTGTCTCTCTTTATATTGTGAAGAGCTGTGTAAACTGTTGGCGCTACATAAATCCTGTATAATAATAATTATTCATGTATACAGGTGACAGTGTGTGCCTTATCAGATGAGTATATGAGGACAGAAGGAAGAATGAAGAGAAATATTTAGCTCAGATTGTATGTTTGTCTGTAGAGGTTGGTTTTGAGGGTGCACTTGAAGGTTTCAAGGGTTGGAGGGTGCCATTGAGTATGTGGAGGAAATTCCAAAGAAAGGGAGAGGTACATGAAAATCCTGGTTGATGAAATGAGTGGAGGAGAGGAGAGGAGATCATGTGCAAAGCAGATGTCGCATTTAAGATGGTACCTGGAAATTATCTGTAAACGTATGGAGAGGTCAGGTTGTAGAGAGCTTTGCAGGCTGAAGACTGAAGTATGAATTGAACTGACAGCGAATAGAGGGACTGATAGAAAGAGGCAGCTTTGTAGTAGTAAAAATAGAGAGGTGGATGAATGAAAGTGGTTGTAAACCTCAGACATGAAATATGAACAAAGCATGTCCCTCTTTATTGTGTACTTGTCTCAATCCTAAGCAGTTAGTGTTATTTCTGTTTGCTGCTTTGTTCCTCTGCTAACTTCAGTAGTCACTTCTGGCAAGGTTTCCTAACATCATATAAAAAAAGATGTGCCAGGAGAGGGATCTCCAGCACACAGCATGTGATTGACAGCCTCAGCTTTGTTCCTGTGTGAAGGGGGGGGGGCATCCCCTCCCTCCAATCAGCACTCAGAGCTCTCCTGACTGAGAACTGCAGTATGTATTTTCAGATTCCCCCCTCCCCCTTTTTTCTGACAGCTCAACCAAGCTTTTTAAATTCTGGACTTTGAATGGATGTGGAGAAGAGAATACTGCAGCTATACAGGTACAGCTATGTAGAATTTGTTTAATTGCTGTGTATCACTTGAGGCCAGTCGCTTCACTGGATATATGTAAGGGTTTACAACCACTTTAAGCAGCAAAATTAGCTCCTTCCCGCTGGTCGTATGCATATATGTGGCCTCTTGGTGGGTGGGCCCTTACACCGAAGGGTGCGTTATATACGTATGCCATATATGCGTACCCAAAGAAAAACAGAACTGTGCCGTGAGCGCACACTGTGTGTGCTCCTGGCACAGTTACCAATGGCTAATGGCAAACACCTAATCTTGTGACCTCTGTGACAGTAAATCACGGCGGGTCACATGATCAGAAACCCTGCCCTGCCCAACATCTGAACTATGTAACCTAATTGTATTACCTGTTTTTCCTGCTAGAAGATATTTATTATTCTATTTGTTTTTTACAGTATGACAACATTGTATGTTTTGCCAGGAAATTTCAGATTAGTGTTGTCACTTACTGTACAGGGTAACCTAATATGGACATTTAGTTTCAAATGGATTTTAAAAATGCAGAAAGAGCAGCATGGCACACACAGTGGTTGAGAATGTGAAGTAATATTATCAAACCGTTCCAGATACAAGAACAGTCTTTCTAACAGTAAGAAACAAGCAGCAACACTCACAACAGTATGCGGGACTCACAAAGAGAGAGCAATGGACAGTAGCTGGCAGCACCTGGTGCATGGAGCTGCTGGGAGGCAGATGCAGTAGCAGAAAAGTTCCCCAAGGAGCTCTGGCAACAATCCCTATGATGTCTGTCCTCCTCTGGAACATTTTCCTGTGCTAGGCACACTTTCTCGATTAAGAGGGTTCCTGTTCCTCACCTAGCCACACGCAGAATGCGCACCAACTGCAATGAGACAAGGCTTTTTGCAAGCTCTGTCCTCACTAAAGATGACCACAGGGGTCACCCAGGTGGCAGCATCCAATCAGACAGCAGCCCACCCAATGACATGTACTGAGGCCTAAGAGGAATCGATAATCCTCCTGTCCTCCACTCTCCCTGCAAGGCGGATGCAGCAACGCCACCTATGTAGGTAGGTGAACCTGCACATGTCTACAATCATGTGTTTGGAGTGATGACGGAAACCCTATCAAGAACAGAGAGAACAGGTATGCTCCATACTAATAACCCAGACTGTGATTCAAAGTAGGCACTATAGTTCTGCAACGCAGAATTGCTAACCACTAAGCCATCATGTGCATTATTTACAGCACTGTAACTGCTATGGCCATTTTTACATTAAACCCAAAACCAAAATATTGCAGCACATTAATCCTTAGATGTGGTGGCTGCATCAGTTTGCTAGTTTTCTTCCCTCTGTTTTCACTTGATGATATGGCCAATAACACACCTCCTGTATTTGAGTGCCCCAATCTGGATGAACATGCACAGGCGCAACTTTGGATGGAAGTATTGTCAGTTTTGGGGGAGGAGAGTGTTAGGTTACTAGCAAATTTGGATATACTAACAAATTGAAGCCAAACTCCAGCTAGTACTTTAACCACCTCCCGCCCGCCATATAGTGAAATGACGGGTGCAAGGTGGTTCTCTCGTTCTGGGAGGAAATCATATGATGTCTTCCCATTCTAACCGTGCATGCACAGCTCCGGGAACGCGCAGCGGAGCGATCGGTGGCATTATGAGTCCCTCGGAAACAGCGGATCACCGCTCAATGGAAAGAGCTGAAGATTTCAGCTCGGTCATCTGTGTCCAATCAGTGCCACCTAACAGTGCCAGTCAGTGCCACCTAACAGTGCCAATCAGTGCCACCTATCAGTGCCGCCTATCAGTGCCATATATGAGTGCTGCCTTTCAGTGCCCATCATTGCTGCTTGTCAATGCCCATCAGTGTCAAAATTACTTATTTACAACATTTTAAAACAAAAACTAAGAAAAAACTCTTTGTTTTCAAAATTTTCAGTTGTTTTTGGTTTGTTTAGCAAAAAAATAAAAAACCTTGGAGGTGATTAATTACCACCAAAAGAAAGCTCTATCTGTCTCAAAAAATTTATAAAAATTTCATCTGGATACAGTGCTGCATGACCGTGCAATTGTCATTCAAAGTGCGCCAGCACTGAAAGCTGAAAATTGGTCTGGGCAGGAAGGGGGTATAAGTGCCCAGTAGGCAAGTGGTTAAAAGCAGTTATATCAAACAGTTTTTTCATTTGGGATAAAGGTTTTACATAAATAAGTAAAACCTGCTCATTGTATTTACCCCTGCTACTGTTAAATGGTTTATCTCATCTCTGTAACTCATACATTCTGCTGGAAAGCTTGTTCTTTTGAAAAGCACCAGACTTACTGGCTGGATCCCAGATGGAAATAGAAGTAAGAAAGCCTAAAAAAAGAAAACAAATGCAGCCATCACATCCAAGATATGGTAAGCTGCAATATAATTAACGTTTGCGTTTGGGTTTAATACCGCTGTAAAAATGGACTAGAGTGGGCAGTCTGCTTGTTTGTAGATCCTATAGAAGAAAGTTGAGTCATAGGCTTGTACTAGAATTTTAGTATCACGTGGGACTGACAACTCATGGAGCCCCCGGGCAATAGGGGATCATGGGACCCCTGTGTCCTTGCCCAAACTCAAAAAAGCCTATGAAAAAGGTACCAGGGGCATCTCATGGGGCCCCCTACTGGCCCTCGGACAGTGCCGAGTTTCCAAATGGTCAGTCTGCCCCTGCACGTGGGACGATGGTGCAAATGCTGGATGTTTAACAAGAAGGATTAGAACAAAAGGCACGCCCACACAGAGGCTATGAATGGTACATAAAATGCTGGATGTTTTTAAGACCTCAATGACAGTAGCTGGTTAGTAAGTGTATATAACGACTTAAGGGACAAAGTGGAATCAAGTACAACCCCTGGGCAACCAGATGGAGTTTCTGGGTATATTAGGGTCAAGCAGCCATCAATTCTTTCATTACTTGTATAAGCTTAAATGAACTACAATTAATTGAATTACATATGAGGTAGCTTTTGATAGAGATGTTCATTGTTAAATATAATTGGGGCAATCCTGAAACTTAGAATACATGCATTATTTTCCACAACAATCATTATTTAAAGGAAAAGTTAATATTTTCTGCAAATAATGGCCATCATGGCAGCTAACGAATGTGTTATAGCTTTGTGAATAGACTCCAATTTCAAGTAAAAGTTTATAGTATATTCAGTATACTGGCAGGTTGTCCGCATAACAATGGTAAATTATACTATATTTTCTTTTCCACAGTCTGTATAAATGACATTTTAGTAACTCTAGAATCCAGTATGTTTTTATAAGGATCTCAAATTGAATTATATTAAAGATTCATATTAGCCAGTAGCATGACTGTGCCAATTAAAATTGCGTGTCTTGGTAATACCAAACTAGGTCTGACAATCCCACACCCCCAAATCCATGAAATATTTAGACATTTTCTTTAAAGTAGAACTATGGGCAAAACTTTTTTTTGTCATTTTGGATAGAGTAAGGGAGGGTTATAACCCCTGTCAGATTTATTTTCACCATCTGTGTCCTATTGGGGAGATTTCCTATCACTTCCTGTATCAGCCAAAAATTAAAGGAATTTCTTGGGGACCCCCAGGTCATTAGAACTAGGGTCTCAATTAGAAGAATTCCCCTTTATTACTTTTCTGGGAACAATTCAATATTTGGGCTTTTCTTTTACTTTACCTCTTCAATGACAATGGTAAACAGGATAAATAGAGAGAGTGATTCTCCTTAACAGGGACACAGACAGCAATAAAACCTGACTAGGGTTCTAAACCCTCTGCACTCTTTCCACAACTTAAAAAAAATGTTTTGCCTTTCGTTATACTTTATTTCAAGATCTCTGGCTTTTGCATTTTGGAAAATACAGAAAATACTTCTATTTACAATAAAAAGTGCAATTTTCCTTTTAATGTTGCTATTTCAAATACCATTTTTATTCTGAAAACAAGGTAAATCATTTTTACAACAGTGCATTTCTGAATTTGAAAAAAGCCTTGAAATAATTACAAACAATTTAAATAAATCACAGTGGATGCATAACAGTGTTTACAACAAACACCTCCTTGTTCAACTTATTGTTGTATGCCGCAAAACAAGCATTAGTTCATTTTCTATCACTACTGGGGAACATTTGCAAAAACCATTAGTGGTTCACAGAATTGTTTTTCCTAATAATCTGAAAATTAGTACTTATTGAGAGTGAAACGGCCAGGTTCAGAAAGGTTTGGCATACACCAAGCACACTGTTGAACAGCACTTACTTAATTTGCTAATGGAGTAAAATAAATTTATGTCACATAGAAAGCCAATGTTACATTTAATCTGAAACTCTTAATGAGGCAAAATATCAAACAGGGTATGACTCACAACTTCACAGGCAGTGTCTAGTGTGTACAAATTCTGGGCTGTAAATGACTGCACTTAATTTCTCAAAATCAACATGATGCAGTCTATACTTTCTAGTTTGTCTATCCTGATGTTACTTGAAAATGATTAGCAATGTGCAAAAAAGATCTATTCTGAGCTGTTTTTGAAAAGGAACTAAACTCTGGAAGCTTTGCCCCTAACAAGGAAGGCATATGGTAACTGACTAGTCACCACTATTGCCTGTGGTCTTTCCCCATTACTGATTTACCATGGCTTGTTCTGCACTGTGTCACTGAGTGTCCATCTTGGTAGAAACAGGGTTTTGCTTCCTCATGCCAGGACCTCCAGTGAGCAGCACAGCAGTGACATCACCAAATCTCATTCCAAATCTACTGAGAACAGCCGTCAGAGACAGCAGTGCCTTGAGGTTGTAGACACAGGAGTGCCTAGACACCTTTACATACCAGGAAGTGCAGCACTGCAATTTTTCAGAAGGAATTCCAGACAAAAGACATGGCTTAGGCACAACTAACATTTTTAGGTGTCTCCTAAAACATAGCAAATATTTAATATTTGAATTCTGGTACAAGAAAATGTATAGTTTATAAATGCAGGCATAAAATGTATTATTTATTGGGAATTGGTAACTGAAAGCCAAAGAGCTCATTTTAAAACCACTTGCCGACTGCAGATAGCCGAATGATGGCTTCACTGCGGCCGGCCAGTTCTGGGAGGGCATCATATAACGTCCTCCCAGAACGCGCTCTCCTGTGCGCCCCCGGGGGGCGCACACCCGGCGATCTGGGTGCCCTGATGATCGGTGCCCAGCAGTGCCACCCACAAGTGCCCAGCAGTGCCACCCACCTGTGCCCATCAGTGCCACCCACCAGTGCCCATCAGTGCCCACCAGTGCCACCCACCAGTGCCCACCAGTGCAGCCCAGCAGTGCCATCCATCAGTGCCACCCAGAAGTGCCACCAATCAGAGCCCAGCAGTGCTGCCTGTCAGTGCCCAGCAGTGCCACCAGTCAGTGCCCAGCAGTGTTGCCAGTCAGTGCCATCAGTCAGTGCCACCAATCAGTGCCCAGCAGAGCTGCCAGTTAGTGCCCAGCATTGCCGCAGTCAGTGCGCATCATCAGTGTCAGCTCATCAGTGCCCATCAGTGCTGCCCATCAGTGCTGCCTATCAGTGCTGCCCATCAGTGCCGCCTATCAGTGCCCATTGGTACTGCCTATCAGTGCCCATCAGTGCTGCCTATCAGTGCAGCCTCATCAACGCACATCAGTGAAGGGCACATACAGCAATGAAAACCAAAAGGTTTTCTAATCCAAAACTCCAAAACAAGTTTTGCCTCTAGTTATACTTTAAAGTTTCAGCTTTACTTTGGAATGTTACTTTCATATTATTGGGTGTTTAACCACTTGCCTACCAGGCACTTATACCCCCTTCCTGCCCAGGCCAATTTTCAGCTTTCAGTGCTGTCGCACTTTGAATAATAATTGCGTGGTCATGCAACACTGTACCCATATGAAATATTTATAATTTTTTTCACACAAATAGAGCTTTATTTTGGTGGGTGTTTTATTTTTTGCGCTATAAACAAAAAAAACCCAGCAAATCCAAGAACAAACTCGGACCCCACCCACACACCAAGTTGAAAAGGAATACTATAAACCCAAGTGCAAGAAACTCAAAATAGCTTTGCAAGATGATGCTTTACTAGAGGTTATTAAGTCAGCAGGGGACAAGAAAAAAAAAGAGTTTAGTTGTGGGTGTTTCCCAACTTGCAAAATATAGCATCAAAGTCACAAAGATATACAGTAGAAATTACCATATCAATAAGCTTAAATGCAGGACCAACCAGTCCTAAATAAACCTACAAATTCAGAAACAAGAGGGGGAAGAGGAGACCCTTAGTCATTCAGCTTCATCTAAGTCCTGCCGCCATAGGCAAAGAAAGCAATAAAGCTCAATCTATGACACCTGGGTAGGAGTTTCCCCTTAAAGTAAACATGTGCTATGTCAACAATAATAAAAAAAATTAGTGACAAACTCTGTAGGCTGAATTCTTGGAATGGAGAAATCCTGGAGGTAAATGTGTCCTTGGACTTCAGCTAGCTTATAGTGGGGCACAAAGGTATCACTGTGCAATGGCAACTAGCAGAGTGAATGGGATAGCAAAAGGTATTCCCCAACTGAAGTCTTTATGTAGGTAAAGAGGGGGGATAATGGTGTCTGTATGCAGTGGCTATACTGTATCAGGGAGAATGTTGGGCTTATACCCACTCACGAGACCCCTGGAAGATGACACAACCAAAATCTGCTATGGAGGGTCAGGCTATGGGGAAGATTAGAGTGGTTGCCTTCTGACAACCGATCAAGACACGTTGAGAGTCGCCCCATAGTGCTGGGTGATGTTAGAATGCTGAGCAGGTGTACTGTGCAAGACGGTGAAGTCGTGGCCTGGTCTTGAAAGGGAAAAAGACACGCTCCCATCTGTCAGCCTCCAAATCCCCACGCCTAGAGCTCCAGCCCCATTTGGTTTTCCTTTCCTCTGGTAAATGTAGTCTAGACAATGCTGAAAAATACAGTGTCTCCAGGTGATGGGACTACAGGTCTCAAGATCCTCTGCTTTTCAGACACACTTCCCACCCAACAGGAAATCATGTGTTTACTGAAGATGTGTCCCTGAATCGCAGAATGACCCAACCTGAACCTGGCTACATATATAACCCCAAGAGACACCTATCCCTAACAATCAGTCACATTATCAGTTAAATCAACACTGCTCAAAGAAAATTAAAGGAATACTTTTTAATCTGTGTATAGCATCAAGTCAATTAAACTCCTGGGATATTGATCCGGTCAGTTAAGTAGCAGAGGGGGTTGTTAATCAGTTCATGAAATTAACAACAGGTACACTAGATGGCCAACAATGAGAAGACCCCCAAAACAGGAATGGTTTTACAGTTGGAGGCCACTGACATTTTTTTCCCTACTTATATTTTCTGACTGTTTTTCACTAGTTTTGCATTTGGCTAGGGTACTGCCACCTTTCAGAAGGAATTAAAGGAAATTGACACATTTTGTAGGGCACTGCTTGACCACAATTCATATTGAACAATTCCCTTATAACTTAGAAGACCTTCACTTTTTAAGTTGAGGTCCACATTAAGAAGAAGTTGCATCCAAGTAAATATCCTTATTCCTTCACTTAACTTGTGGCACTCGATGCTAACAGTAATACCAGTGATGATATACCAATGCTCTGGAGTAATGATTTTCCAAATCATATACAAATTGTTTAAATATCTGACGAAGCCTGAGTATTCAACAAACAAGTTTTCATTATTGTACATACCCCCTAGAGTGTGGCACTTAATTTGGAGTATCATTGTGAGCTGGAGCCTTCTAGTTATAAAAGCAACCCTTTATGTTTTACAGAATTAAAGTTGTCTCTAGCTTCTTTTGTGGAAAATGTTTTCTATGTTAGTATACAGTATGCAACTGTCAATAACTATCACCACTTTCTTACAAATCTTAATTGTAAAGCTATGCATGAAATACATAGCAATGTTTACCCATTTGCCTCATTATGCCTGTACAGGTTTTCAATTATCCATTGTGTCCAGTAAGAATTTTTAAACATGGCTCTCTGGTCTGAAAGTCTGACCTCATTTACAGTAGTTTCCACTGACAACAAAACGTTCAAAGAGTTTATTTTACTTAGTGGCAGCAGACTAGGGAGATTTCACAGAAGTTTTGTGTGTGATCAACTTGAGGCTACCCATTAGTCTGGAAAAGCAGAATTTCAATATTTTCACAGGTTTTTCAAAATAAGATAATTTAAAGATTGTATGCAATAAGAGAATCAAACAGATGCTGGATATTTATTTGGCCCTGGTAGTAAAAATCCTAGAGAAAATTTCCAGTGGGTGGCATTGCAGTTTTTGGACACCATTCACCTAATTTTATTTATTAATGTTTTTTAATTTTTACATTTAATGTTTTTAGAGTTTATAGTGATTGTAAAGGCAGACCTTTTTTATAAATAAAAATGCAAAAATATGATATACGTTGTACATACTGTCTGCTCCTCCTTTCCTGTGGGTGTCCCCTCTGCAAGCCATGTGTTGAGGGGGCACTCATGTGGGTGCACTCCCAAGTTGAGCTACATGCGTCCATAGACACACACAGTGCAGCTTGGCCAATTCCCCTGCTCCCTCCTCACAGGATTTGACTACCAACAGCCTATGGCTCCCGCTGCTCTTGGGTCTTCTGTGAGACTAGAAAGAGGGAGGAAGGAAGGAGTTAGGTAAGTGTTTAGTCACAAGTAGGGAGTTTTTATGTTAATGCAGAGAATGCATTAAAGTGGTTGGAAACCCTTACATATACCCAATGAAGTGAATGGCCTCAGGTGATACACACAGATGAACCAAATCCTCCTAAATAAGTTGTAGCTGTCTGTCTGAAGCCATCTGCCACCTACATCCATTAAAAGTACAGACTTTACACAGGATTTCTCAGCTCTGAAAAGCAGGGGGCGGGGAGCTAATTGGAGGGAAGCAACACACAAAGTACACAGGAACAGAGCTGAGGCTGTGAATCATAGACTGTGCCCTCGCTGTCACCATTTTTCTCTTGGTGTCAGGAAAACTCATCAGAAGTGACTTATGCTGATATCAAAGGAATGAGGCAGTGGACAGAAATGACACTTAGATCTCTGGATTTAGACAAATACACACTATAGTAGGATATATTTTGTTCATATTTCATGTCTGAAGTCTACAACCACTTTAAGGTAAAAAAAACACTGTGATATTACAACCACTTTTACTGTAGAAAAAAACCTGAAGATGAGGAAAGGATAGATTTCTAACTACCTAGAATCCGACCCTAGTGGATATTCCAGGTAACCAGTGGCCAATGCTGTCAGGGCAGGGCTGTGGAACGGACAGGTAGGCCTAGTGGCAGGGTAACGCACTGGCTGACGACAACCACCACCAACAGACCGAAGTCCCTCAGGGCGCGGAGTCTAAGTCCCAGGCTGCCCTTCACCAGGGCCCCTGATGGTGGGGATGGACTTGACGCAGCCAGGTACCAGGTCGCGGCCCCCGAGACACCCCGGCTGCGGTAATGGCCGCCGCCAATGGCGTGTAGCTGGTGAGAATGACAATAGCGTAGTCAGGCAAACTGGGTCGACAACAACGGGACAAAACGGTACAGAACAGTAGACAGAGAATCACAGGTCACGGGCCGGGTTCAGCAACGGAAGGTCAGATCGAAGGAAAACACAGAGAATGGTCTTAATCACAAGCCGAGTCAGAATACCAGAAGAGTCACGAGCGTATACACAGAGCTGTAGGAAGACCAAGACACAAGACACAAGTGCAAAGAGCATGTGCGGGCCACAGGCTTATATGTCATCAGCCACACCCCTCTGGGGGATGGACCTCAGAGACCTGAAGGCATAAAAGGATTCCCACCATGCACAGCAGAATCCAAGATGGACGCCAGCACATGGAGTAACAAAACTTCAGGGAAAAGGTAGGACCTTGACAAATGCACAGCCTAGCAGTTTAGCAATTTAAACACAGAGGTTTCAGGGTATTTTATCCACTTTTATAGTTACATAGTAAGGTTGAAAAAAAGACACAAATCCATCTAGTTCAACCAATAGAAACAAACAAACAAAGAAAAAACAAATAGAAAACATCCATATACCCACAGTTTTTCCAGAGGAAGGCAAAACAACCCCAATGAGGCATGATCTAATTTGCTCCAGCAGCAGAAAAAAATTCCTTCCTGATTGCTTGGTGTCATCTGCAAACAGTGACATGATACTGAAAAAGTAAGGGTCCCAGCACTAAACCTGGGGGTACACCACTAATAACCTTAGATCATTCATAGTATGAATCGTTAATCACTGATCTCTCTAGGGTCTTCTAGCCAGTTTTCTACCCATGTTTTTTCCAAGCTTGTAGACTTTACCTTACACATTAGCCAAGCGTGTGGAACTGTGTTAAACACTTTTACAAAATCAAGTACAGGCAGTTCCCACATTACAAACATCCGACTTACATGCGATTTGTACTTAAGAACAGAGGCAGCGTTATGTCATGCTGGTCCCAGAAACCACTGGGTGCTCACTGCACGCTGCCACCTTCTGTCCGGCAGACCTTTCAGCAATCCCACATCACTGCATGGCCAGTAAACTCTGGAGTTACACTTAAAAAATGTACCCGTTCCACAGCCACTCCTTTGTCTAATTTAATGCTTGCTTCCTCTTAAAAATAAATAAGATTTGTTTAACAACTTTAGTCTTTCGGGAATCCATGCTGACTATTGCTTATAATATTGTTTTCTAGCAAAAACTCTTCTATGTGGTCTTTTACTAACTCTCTAGTATCTTCCCAACTATAAGTCTATATAGGTCTAAACTATATAGGTCTAAACTAACAGGTCTATAGTTTTGATCCCTTTTTAAATATAGGCACCACATTGGCCTTATGCCAATCCAGTGGTAGTATGCAAATCATTAACGGGTCTAAAAAATTTGAAACAATTGCTTTGAAAGAACAGAGCTCAACTCTGAGGAGACATGGGTATAAGTCATCTGGTTCCAGTGCATTATTTGCCTTTGTTTTGTCTAAATGCTTATGGACCATATTGATTTTGAGTCATTGTAGATCGTTATGGCTATGCCAACATCATCCCCCATTTTCCTTTGCATACACAAAGCTGAAGAAGGTATTTAATATATTTGTCTTTTCTTTGCCCCCAGTCGCCCACTCTAAATTATCTTGTGAAGGGCCTACATGCTCAGACCTCACCAGTTTGCTATTAATATATTTGAAGAATTTTTGGCGGGTTTGTCCTACTCTCTTTTGCAACCTGTCATTCACTTAGAATTTTCATTGATTTGATTTACTGTTATATTTTTTGTAATTTTTAAATGATGATAGTGTTCCTTCATTTTTATATTTTTTAAATGCTCCTCCTCTGTATACTCTGCATACTCTTCTCTCTAGTTCTATTAGCAAAAGTGCACTCAAGTGCAGCTATATAGAGCACACCTTTCACCTGTATCCCCACACCAAAAAGGAGGACCCTTCCAAAATATTGTCCCAAATATTTAATAATGCTTCTGCTCAACCCACCGGAAAAATGTACAGGGCTTTGCAGATAATATGACAGATCAAGCTTAACAAATTGCATTTCAAGAAAATCTTTGGAAAATCTGGATAACAGCTCTATTGGCCAAAAACAAAAATCTCAAAAAGCCCACTAAGCACTAGCCTACTACAAGCTATTCATAGCAGGGATGAAGTTGGGGTTTGCTGCTACAATGGCAAATGAGTAAAATCCTGCAGGATCAAGATTTACAATCTTGGTGAATTTATGTGTATATTTCTTAAAACCACATTGCTTTGCATCCAATTCAAAATGAAGTCAGCAACCAGGTGAGCATAAATGAAATCTTTCTTTGTTTCATCAAAAGGAGTAAGAGGGTTCCATACAAGAGCCGACACTGATGAGTTTCAGCCTAAAGAGGCCTTACTCATAGCTAGTCACATAAAACTGACAAAGCAGTAGTTTCATTGTCTGCCACCCTCACAGCTGGGATATCTCAGTTCCTCTTTTAACCCATTATGTACTTGAATGGAGAAGAAGGCAGGCTATCAACTACTAATCTCAAGCCAAAAAAGAAATATTTACAAAATATACAAAATTACAAGACAAAATCCCCCCAAAAAATTAATAAAATGAAACAAAAAAGAAAAAAAAATTGCAAAGTATAAAATAAATATATCTGAAGAGAACCATGTCAGATCCCAGAGAGATGTCAGTGGTTGGAGGCCGTTAGTGGGGCAAGGTGATAGCACGAGGAGAGCTTCAGCCTACTTTAATCAGTGTGATTGAGTAGCAGCACCGCAAGTTTTTCATGTTTGATTGCATGGCCTTTGAACAATGGCCAGCAGCTTTGGAAGGGTCAAAAAAGGGGGCTTAAAGTGCAACTATGGTCAAAATATAAAATAATATATTTATTTCCACATTGAATTTCAATTACTTTTAGCCTGCTTCTATAAATCTGAATGATCTTAAAGTTTGAAAACTAACTTTTTGAAGAGTATTACACACTTCCTTGCAATGCAGTGACTCAGATTTATTATGTCCTGTGAGTATGCACTGCATGTCACACATTTAAAGGAGCCTGCCTTTTGAGCTACAGAGGTACTGAGAGGAGGAGTGTCAGAAGGTGGAGTCAGTGCAGGCATCTCTGCTTGCAGGCAGCAAGAGTATATGGGTTATGTAGTCCCTAGAAACTAAAAGTAACCAGCATAAGGAAAGCTGCAAACTGTCCTGCTGCTGGCAATTTTTTTACTGGTGTAACATCCATGATCTCTTAATTCTTAATGAGAACTTGAGAACTATTGGCCAGTGGCAGGACAGTTTTGCATCACCGAGAGCAGTTACAGCCATAGCAAACTACTGGCCAATTTCTATCTTCTGTCAAAGCAGGTAAATCACCATTTGATGGAAAATAATGTGTTATAAAGCTACCTGAAAAAAGGCCTTTTCTTCAAACTTAAATAAATCAGATTAGGATGCAGCTGCTGTATGTAAACCAAGCTAATTGTAAATATAAATAAATAAATAATTCCACAGCTAAATATGCACTGACATTGCCCTTGAAAATCAGACTCATGACGCCACTGAATTTCCAACAAGATTCTCAGAACCCTTGGCAAAGCAAATCCAGGCAGATATGCCCATCACTAATTCATGGATAAAGTCTTCTAAGAGTGAAATAAATACTTATGAGGTGGACATATGATTTATAGATCATTCTTGCAAATTCTCTTTATATGTCACGCAGTATTTAAAAAAAAAAAGAAACTGAGCAAGGTTGGTTTATATAAGAAACATGCTGCTGTTACATGGCAATGTTCAGCTTCAGTGTGAACTCCTCACTGCAGAACTGATAATCAATGTGTCTGTGATATGTGTCATTTTCCCTTTCTGAAACAGTGGTCCCACAGGATCTGATCCCTGCTGATGTGGGAATTGAAACATATAACTTCATTTGACACATTAAAATGATACAACACACTCCTGAAAGCAAATGTGTTCAGCATTTCAAACGATTAATATATTCCCTTTATATAACATCCGTAATGTAAAGATGTTTTTAAATCAAGATTAAATGTAAATATGAAAACAATAATCTTGCAGATCACATTATTATTTCAAGTCAAAACGTGTTTTTTTTTTTTAGATTTGGACAGAGCAGGGAAGGGTTAGAAGACATGAGGCTTTCACTGCAATCTGTGTCAATGCTGAGAAGATTCACTGTCCATATTTGAGCTAGGGACCATCGTAATTAGGACAGAGTGAGAAAAAATACAAAAGTTTGAGTTGTCACCAGAACAGGAGGTAAGGGTTCATGTCCCATGTAGTCTTTTGTACTATACTTCTACAGTATATTTCTCTTTCCTATATCCTATCAAGAACATACAAAATAAAAGACAAGTTGAGAATGGGAACCTATAAAATCACCCACTATATCCAGTACACCAAAAATACTTGAAAATACTATTATGATATTTTGTGTACGTTTTCTTTATTCAAGCCACATGTTGTAAATAGGGGTTCAGAGGTGAGTCACGGAGAGGGTCTCAGTGGTGAGTTGTGGACTGGGGTACACAGGTGAGTTTCAGATAGGGTGCAGAGGTGAGTTTTGGACAGGCTGCAGAGGTGAGCTGTGGGCATGGGTGCAGAGGTGAGTTGCAGAAGGGGGTGCAGAGGTGAGTTGCAGAAGGGGGTGCAGAGGTGAGTTGTGGATGGGGGTGCAGAGGTGAACTGTGGATGGGGGTGCAGAAGTTAGTTGTGGACAGGAGGTGCAAAAGTGAGTTGTGGGCGAGGGTGCAGAGGTGAGTTGAAACAGGGGTGCAGAGATGAGTTGTAGATAGGGGTGCAGAAGTGAGCAGTGGACAGTTGTGCAGAGGTGAGTTTTGGGAGTGCAGAGGTGAATTGTGCATGGGTGCAGAGGTGAGCTGTGGTCAGGGGTGCAGAGGTGACCTTTAGATGGAGGTGCAGAGATGAGTTGTGCATAGGGGTACAGAGGTGAGCTGTGGACAGGGGTGCAGAGGTGAATAGTGGATGGGGGAGCAGAGATGAGCTGTGGACAGGGGTGCAGAGGAGAGCTGTGGACAGGGGGATACAGATGTGAACTATGGACAGGGATGTAGAGGTGGGTTGTGGACAGGGGTACAGAGGTGAGCTGCAGACAGTTGTGGATGGGGGTGCAGAGGTGAGTTGTAGACAGGGGGTGCAGTGGTGAGCTATGGATGGTGGGGTGCAGAGTTGAGCTGTGGACAGTTGTGGACTGGTGTAGAGATGAGCTGTGAACAGGGGTGCAGAGGTGAGTTGTGATTGGAGGTGCAGAGGAAAGCTGCAGTTGTGCATAGTGTTGAAGGGGTGAGCCATGCACAAGGGTGCAGAAGTGAGTGGTGATCAGGGGTGCAGAGGTGAGCTGTGGACAAAGGAGCACAGGTCAGCTTTGGACAGAAGTTCAGAGGTAACCTTTGGAAAAGGGTGCAGAGTGAGCTTTGAAAGAGGGTGCAGAGGTGAGTTGTAAACAGTGGGGTGCAGAGATAAACTGTGGATGGGAGACACAGAGGTGAGCTTTATACACAGGGAAGAGGTGAGTTGTGGACAGTGGGGTCAAGAAGTGAGGTGTGAACAGGAGGTGCAGAGGTGAGATGTATATTGGATGTACAGAGGTGATCTTGGGACAAGGCTTCCAGAGGTGAGTGGTGGACAGGTGGTACAGAGGTGAATGATGGGTGTTGTCCTTTAGGGGGGAGGGAATTGTTCAATATCTTTCACTGCAGAATTTTTTACTTGGTGGGGAGGGACAGCAAAGCATAGAGAGTTCAGTGGTTAAGGGTATGCAATGCAGCAATTAGGATTTTGTAATGGGGGAATTTGGAAGGAGAGCTCTGCACTTGGGGGTGGATGGGATTGGGATAATTCAGGTGGAGGTCATTTTCGGCAGAATTTGGGGGGAGGTAATTTTTGGTTTTAAACTGGAACTGTAAGATATGCACTCCTGCACCCCGCTCTGTATATAGCACACACCTGAAACCTTCATTCTGTGCGTAATATACTCTTGAAACCTGCTCTCTGTGTATTACACATTCCTGGTTTTATTTAACAATGCCCCTTTAAGACCCTGCCACTGTTTTTGCCACACCCACCCTATGACCCCTATGACGTAGCACTCACAATGCACCACACCACATCACTACTCCTTCCTGCAGGGGGAAAGTGGGGAGAGTTGATGAGTTCCCAGTACCCTACCACAGTCTTGTATTTTAACACATATAATAGAACACATATCCTTTTGATAAATCAAGTGAAAACATAATATATCATACATATAAAAGAGGCCACTGTATGTTACATTGCATCACATATACATTTGATAGTAAATAACCTCTGGCTACAAACCAAGTATAAAAGAACCTCTGTATAAAGTACATACAGTATCAGGTGGTTCTCCACAACTGCAAACAATTATATGTTTTTGAAGAAAACTGAAAGAGCAATACAAAGTAACAATTGTGTAAGACTGGTTCTGTCATCCAAGGGAGCTTAAAGTGTTACTAAACCCACAACAGTAAAATCAGTCTGTATATGCAGTAAAGCATGCTTGTTATACTCACTGTGGAACCTAAGGGGTTGATCCTCTGCATTGTGTGAAAAGGCTGTTTGATCCTGACTTCTCTGCTCCTCCTCTTGTTCAAATGTCCACGTCTTATCTCCTGATAAAACAGACTGAACACATAGCCATTCTGCACATGCTCAGTTTAGTGTGTATTGCTAGAGAGGGTTTTTTTTTCTTAGCAGAGTGCATGTGATCAACATCAGGGGTCTTGCATCTTCCTAGAGCAGAAAGAAAACTCCTCCTATAAGCTTTAACCAGTGCTCTGCTGAACACTGATAGACGTCACAAGACTGTTCTAACTGCTGATGAGAAAAGGTACTTAGCAGTTTATATTTACAAAAATAATTGCACTTCCATGCTCTGTGTACTGTGGGAGACCAGATATAGTGAATGCAGGGTCCTGGGTTTAGTAACACTTTAATAATATAAGTCAAAGTGTAAAACCTCCCCATTCAAGCTAGCTGGTCATATTCTGTCTGCATATACGTGATAACAACAGAAGGATGAGTGACTGCAGATCTTCCAGTTTCATTAATGATATATACAAATTCTTTAACGCTCATACTACAAAGAAAAAACAATATTTTGGGGAATTTTGTAGAAATAAATATACCCCAGGGATCAGAACCAACAGTTGGATGTTGCTTTGCTATATTGAAACAGGTACATACTAAGTACAACATTCCAATACCGTATATTCAGTATCCATATACATTAATGGGCCTTTTATATATTGTTCTCTTCTGATGTACTCTGTCCTTTTTCCTTTCCATAGCTATCAACTGTCATTTTTTTTTGTAAATAGAGTTGAAAATATATTATGGTACTCCATACTTGGGGCATATAAATATACATTAACTTATACTGCCTGCTGAAATCTGAAATACTTAATAGCAGCATATATGTAATGATGTAAATCAAAGTTTGACTTTTCTCTTAACAATTTCCCTGTGTTTAGTTAAGCTCAGCTGTTGCAGCCACAGGCTGTTTTGTCCCCAAAATTCTGGATCACTGATTCAAGCTTCTATCTCCTGGAGTGTATTTGTGTTTTCAGTTTGTTCGTAAGGAAAACACAATACTACTGTCTACGGCTATTCCAAAATGCAAGGACAGGCAATATTTTTGAAGCCAGGGGAAAAGCTACAGGGGCAAGTGTTAGAAACTTAGAATGATTCTAGTTTTTCTTAATTAGAAAGTTGTTGTCTGCATTTGTATTCATAATTTAAATGTATTTTTGTCATCATTATAATATCATCATCATCCTAGTTACCATATCTGGAAAAAGGGAAAGATGGTCATCAGGCTTAACTTACAATTATAAATTCTCATACCACAAATCCAAAAGGCAATCAAAAAGTTCAGAAAAAAAGCTGCTAATACAACCTCATAGTGAGGAATGAAAACCTCTTATGACCCCATCAAAAGTTGTCAGATTTATCTCTAAGTAATTAAAGCAGAAATTAACATGTTATCGTCAAATACAATTTCTATTTTACATTTCAATATCGGCAACTCCTTTGGCAAAGCACACAGAATTGGGTCATTTGAAGCCTTGAGCTCTTAGTAGAACCTCCAATATCTAATTGGTCAGGATGACCATCATAGCTGACAAAACATCTAAAGGATATGCCCCAAGAAAGAGAGTTGAGTAAACACACCCTGGTGCCAGGCCTTGAGCACTGCTCATAGTCTAGTTATTTAATTGCACTTCCATGCTCTGTGTACTGTGGGAGACCAGATATAGTGAATGCAGGGTCCTGGGTTTAGTAACACTTTAATAATATAAGTCAAAGTGTAAAATCTCCCCATTCAAGCTAGCTGGTCATATTCTGTCTGCATATATGTGATAACAACAGAAGGATGAGTGACTGCAGATCTTCCAGTTTCATTAATGATATATACAAATTCTTTAACGCTCATACTACAAAGAAAAAACAATATTTTGGGGAATTTTGTAGAAATAAATATACCCCAGGGATCTGAACCAACAGTTGGATGTTGCTTTGCTATATTGAAACAGGTACATACTAAGTACAACATTCCAATACCGTATATTCAGTATCCATATACATTAATGGGCCTTTTATATATTGTTCTCTTCTGATGTACTCTGTCCTTTTTCCTTTCCATAGCTATCGACTGTCATTTTTTTTTGTAAATAGAGTTGAAAATATATTATGGTATTCCATACTTGGGGCATATAAATAAATATGCATTATCTTATACTTCCTGCTGAAATCTGAAATACTTAATAGCAGCATATATTTAATGATGTAATTCAAAGTTTGACTGGTGCCAGGCCTTGAGCACTGCTCATAGTCTAGTTGAATCATCAACATTATCTGGGAGGGCTGAACTCAAAGAAAAGAATGCAAAACCAACCTAACATTTGCATGGTGAGTGATGGTGGCCTGATACCCACACATGGGCTCAAGAGTTTCAGCAAGAGTTTTACAAATCTGGATATGTGTTAATTTGCTGTCATGAATAGACAACTGCTTCACTTTATGCTCTAACTCTTATAATTAACTAAGTCAGGTGGGGAAACTTTGGTCATTATCTTCAAAGAACATAACTACCAAGACTGTCATCTAAAACCTGAAATTGTTCTATCATGAATTATCTATTATATATTATGATCATCATGTTACTCTATGACTACAGGATGACTCTGATCTCATCAAACCACTAAGGATTCCACATTTAGTGTCCATTTTTACAAACCCGATTATGTTATAAGACAGAGATAATAAGAACAAGATAAACTTTGTGTCCATTACAATTCTGTCCAGGAGTGAGCATTATGACTAATTTGTAATCATAGTAAGCTCTGTATATCTGGGCAACTAATACATATTTCATTAAATGTAGGCCGTTTATTAAAATTCGGTGCAGAAACATGGCACAAGATGGAGATGAGCATGTTATTTCCAGCACATTAGCTCCTCTCTAGATAGATAATAGTACATTATACTTTTATAAACTTCATGAACTCACAGTTAAAGAGTTCAGGGTGAGCGTGCTGCCTCCAATGGAAATGCATTACCTCCATCTGGCATAAGGGATCTGCACTGCAAATGTAATGAGGGTTCATAATGGTAAAGTGTAATTGTAATGGACCCCAGACACCCATGACTGGGTA
Source organism: Staurois parvus (assembly GCF_062004578.1). Lineage (NCBI taxonomy): Eukaryota > Metazoa > Chordata > Amphibia > Anura > Ranidae > Staurois > Staurois parvus. The sequence continues at coordinate 9,322,955 of NW_028318095.1, read as the reverse complement.
TCTCTGTCAAGAAACTACTTCTCAGGCTCTGGAACATGAGACCAGTGAATCTGGCTATTATTACCCCAAGATCCAGATGACACCAGATTTGAAGTAAACCAGAGGCATGGGCGGACTGACAACTCATGGGGCCCCTGGGCAATAGGGGATCTTGGGGCCCATGTATCCTTGCCCAAACTCAAAAAAGCCTATGAAAAAGGTACCAGGGGCATCTCATGGGGCCCCCTACTGACCCTGGGCCCTCGGCAGTGCCCGAGTTTCCAAATGGTCAGTACGCCCCTGACCAGAGGTAGACTACTTTGTTTGAACACAGATACAAGATACTGTATATACACTCAGGGAACAATCCCCCCTCCCTGCATAATGACACAGGGCAGGGCAATCTACATTTAGTAACAAGAGACACACAGGTATTCAAATTTCACACCAGCAGACAGTCCCATCAGGAGGGAGGGCTGCTGGAGACACCCCCACCCGCCACTAAGCTAATACACATAAACATATACATCCCATAATAGTTTGCTCCCAAGCCAGACAAACAATAAAACAATGGGATGCAGCCACATAACATCAAAAACCATCACCCCACCTATCTCCTAAACATGTCTTCACAGTCTAAGACAAAGCCCACACAATATTAGGACAGATCACCCTGTACCCCTAACAGGCACAGGGTGATTTACACATAAGAGGGATATGGGGAGCTTAGACAGGGGTCTCCCCACCTGTCCAAAGTGAGCTGGGTTTCATGGGCCCCCCCACCCAAAGAAACTCCCGTGATTATTTAGCAAAAGAGATGTAAAAAATATGAGTCACTAAAATTCTCTGTCTCTTTAAGTTTGAAAACTGCATCTAAAATGGCAATATGGAATTAGGGGTATGAGTTAGGTCAAAACCACACTGATTAAACAAGAAACTCTAGCAAATCTAAAAGCCTTCCTCTCAAACTCCCTCTTGGCCCTATTCCTGCCTAAAAGTCACCTTGGGCCTAGCAGGAATGACCTAAGAGCTAAGAGATCTTTGTGGGTCAACAAGCACTGTGGTGTATGCAGCTATATAAGTACCTTCTCTTTATGCTTTAGTGAAGTAAGAGGAAAGGAGAGTGTAGGTGGTCCAAATACCTTCAGAAACTCCAACACAGGGTTAGATACAGGCTGAAAACTCTAAGCATAAACATCATAGACTGACTGTATGGTTGGGCAGATCTATCATTTAAGGTATGCATCCCAAAATGTACAGTATGTTCTTCTGATCACTCTTTTCATCTTATTTAATCAAGTAAAGAAGGCACCATTTAAGTTTTCCTGGTTACAGCCAAACTAAATAGAACATTTTCTGAACAGTATAGCATCTTTGGCAGTCTACACACTGCAAGCAATAAAATGGAGTCCATGCCCTTAAAATTTCAGCATCAGACGCAGACATTATTCAGTGAGGAACTGAAATGTGCCCCCTTTTTTTATATTCATAATCATCACCAGCAACTGTCTATGGCTAACTTCTTCTTATTGTTATTATTATACAATAATTTCCCTTTTAATGCTATAAGATGAGGCAATATTAAGCTTATACTATGATGACTTTGATAAGAGTTTGTAGCTACACTATGATAATTGCAAGAGATTGTCATATGCTACACTGAATCCTATACGGTGTCAGTATTACCATCACAGTATATGGAATACAAATGAATATGTAATATTTTTCCATGCAGATGGCTTGGCATTGCAGTATGAATCATTACAGTTTGTGAGCTTATAGTTCAGCAGCAGCTGATGAACAAGGCTAAGAACTATAATTCACGGTCAATGCAACAATTATCAAATAATGTCCCCTTGAGAGACTTAAATTACCAGTGAAAAGTTCACAAACAGTTATGATAATTTGTATTATACAAGCTGTGGCAGTGGGAGGCCTAATCACTGTGAAAATGTAGGAGAAAGTGACACAGGGTTTGCACATATGCAGAGTGCAAGGCTCTAGAACAGCCTTTCTCTACTTTTTCAATGTAGTCTCAGGGAACCTCTGCTAAAATTGACTTTATCATCTTATTCATGATACATTAGTGTGATAGTCAGAGGTAAGAATTTTCCTTACATTTGTGGTCATTTGGAAGAATTGCCCACTTACAGATTGCTAAAAAGCAATGGTGTCAGTGGGAACTTATCTGAGAGGCAAAAATTGCTCATTGCTCAAAGAACCCCTGGCACCCTCTGGAGGAACCCTACGGTTCCACAGAACCCTGGTTGAGAAATTCTTTTCTAGAATGTCAGTTCTGAGCAGAGAAAGATGTTTTTTTATTGTAACTCCCAAATCAAGGGCTGTTGCTCTGAGACTCTGAAGTGCTTTGGAAGGGAATGTCTCCAACCCAGTGTCCAGGTCTTGCCAGTGACCAGCAGGCTGAGTGGGTAGGTGTTCACAGCCCTTATAATCTAGGACATGACAATAGCTCAGGGCTCCACCCAAGAGATAGGAGGTCTCTGTGTAGGAGCCAGGAGGTCCCCAGTCCTTCCCCAGTAGTCAGCGAGGTTGCACGGGGCAGGAGCAGATGATGGCAGAGCAGCGAAGAGAGCCAAGGTACAGAGTGTGTACAGGAGCGCTGAGGTGCTGTGTTTGATAGTTTAGAGGACCAAGGCAACGGGCCTGAGCAGCATCTGTCTGTGGTGAGTGACAGTGTGTTACAGACACTTATACTAATATCATAATGTTACTGCTAAGATTTGTGAGTTTCCTCCTTCTCTGTAAAAAGGTGGTGGTGGCAGTGTGAAGGGTTAATAGCATAATTAACCTGACCCAGTAACAATCACTCTCAGGCTGCTAGCACATAGATTGTGGTCCCGCGAGCTGGAAAATCTTTGTGCAGGGCACAGCTGAGAGTGGCATTGACAGCATGGTGTGAGATCGGCTGGTCCTTCGGTCACAAGTTGGTGAGAAAGGCTGGGGTCTGACGCCATGCACCATCACACCATAGTCTGTACTGTACCCCCTAAACATAATGAGAATATATCCCTTGTAGTGCAGAGGGACCCCACAGCAAGGGTGGATTTTTCTTTCTCTGGCCAGGCTGTGTATTGTACATCCACTCCTGTCATAACTGTATCTGTTATTTAGAAACATTGAGAAGGCACTCAATACACAGCTCAGAAAGCAATTAGTTTTTCAACCAAGAATTCTGTTGACTAGAACAAGAGAGACCATAATGTATTCCCTTCCTGCCCAACTTAAAGCGTTACTAAACCCAGGACTCTGCATTCACTATATCTGGTCTTCGACAGTACACAGAACATGGAAATGCAATTATTTTAGTAAATATAAACTGCTAAATACCTTTTCTCATCAGCAGTATACAACAGTCTTGTGACTTCTATCAGTGTGCAGCCGAACACATGTTAAAGCTTGTAGGAGGAGTTTGCATTCTGCTCTAGGAGGATTCAGGACCCCTGACCTCTGTCTGGACAGTGCTGATTGGCCCTGTGCTGATCACATGCACTCTCCTAAGAAAAAAAAAAAACCTCTCGAGCAATACACACCAAACTGAGCATGTACAGAGTGACTCCACAGGATATGTCTTATCAGGATATAAGAGTGGGACAGTAGAAGAAGAGGAGGATCAGAGAAATCAGGAGCACACTGCCTTTTTACACAATGCAGAGGATTAACCCCTTAGGTACCACAGTAAGTATAACAAGCATGCTTTACTACATATACAGACTGATTTTACCATTGTTGGTTTAGTAACACTTTAATGTTTAGTCCATGTTTAGTGTGAAGGGAGTATTTTCTTTTTTTTTTTTACATTTTCTTTTTTTTATCTATTGACAGTGATAGTAGTGGAGGGTGTTAAAAGTAAGCACACTGCTAGTAATGGATGGTCCTGGAAACATGGGCACTGTAGCAGCATAACATGGCATTGTGGCAGTAATCTTCTATGCCATGACATCACTGTAAAAGCTAACTTTACTTTTCTGATCGTGTTTTATGTCACACCCATAGTTAGGATATAATATGAAACACGGTTAGAGTCCATGGTAGGGATGAGTTGTGTGTTCAAGTTAAAACGTAAGCATGTTTGCCCCAACACAGAGCATTTATTGCATTCAACAAGGATGAATGTGACAGCTTCCTGCTGTCAATGGTCAATGCCAGCAGGAAATTCCCGGTCACCTAAGTGAATGGGCCAAGTAACGTCAGTAGTTACTAAGGACATTGCAGGTGCAAGAAATTGCAATGTCCTTAGCAAGCAATGACATCCTCAGCCATGTAAGACAAGGGTCAGGGATGGAAGGGGTGACATGGCCCTGGGACATTTTTGGAGATTTTTTTTTTTTATTAAAGGACCTGTTAAACGTATGGGTATTAATATTTCCTGTTATTTTGTTTCTGTTTCCTGTTTTTTTCATTAATGTGGGGACAAGGTGCTTTGCCAGGGGGGGGTCACCCCAGGCAAGGTACCTTGTCCCTCTGTTAATGGTTTGTAGCTTGGTATGGTTCGAAGCAGGAAGGGGATGGGGTGTACTCCCTTTCCCTTTCCTGGCCTGCCAGGCTGCAAGCTCAGATTAAAGTAATATTAAAGGCAATAAAAAAAAAAGAACAAACATGTCATACTTACCTGCTCTGTGCAAAGGTTTTGCACAGAGCATTCCCGATCCTATTCTTCTTGGGTCCCCCATCTACACTCCTAGCCCTACTCTCCTGCCAAGTGTCCTCAGAGCAAGCAGCTTGCTAGTTTTCTTCTCGTCTTTTCATCAAAGAAGGGATGTCCAGTTCTTGGTAATGTCACAGTTGCGCCATATTTTCTCCACTTGATGATGACTGTCTTCACTGTGTTCCATGGTATATCTAATGCCTTGGAAATTCTTTTGTACCCTTCTCCCGACTTTACTAAAGTCAGGAGAAGGGTACAGGTATCCTGACTGATACCTTTCAACAATGAGATCCCTCTGGTGCTTTGGAAGCTCTCTGCGGACCATGGCTTTTGCTGTAGGATACGACTAAGAAAATGTCAGGAAAGACCTACTAGAACAGCTGAACTTTATTTGGGGCACTTTAAATAACGGCAGATGTGTACTGACTCCTATTTAACATGATTGTGAATGTGATTGCTTAATTCTGAACACAGCTACATCCCCAGTTATAAGAGGGTGTGCACATTTATGCAACCATATTATTTTAGTTTTTTATTTTTACTTCCCTCCACCTAAAAGATTGGTTTGTTGTTCAACTAAGTTGTACAGTTTATAGGTTACATTAAAGGTGGAAAAAGTTCTGAAATTATTTATCTTTGTCTCATTTTTTACATCACAGAAAACTGACATTTTAACAGGGGTGTGTAGACTTTTTATATCCACTGTATGTTATGACAATGAGGAGGGGGTGTTCTGTAGTCCTAACATACTTCCTCTTCTAGGATGACAACACTGCTCCTCTAGGTACAGTATAGTGATTGACTGTTGTCACCCCATGACAGGACGTGTGACAGACGGATTGCCAGGTGAAAATAAAGGAAAAAAGCCTGAAAAAAGAAAATTACCACAGCAAAAGACTGGTAAGCTGCAATATATTGCATTATTGTTCTTGGGTTTAGAGATACTTCAACTTAATCGCATTCAGGAAAAAAACAATTATGACATTTCTATCAACTCCTGTACACTAGCTAAAATTCAGACAGTAGGTCTGGTACTGGCTACTTCAATGATAGAAGGAAGATATACATGCGTTAGACCTGGGGTTGATTTACTAAAGGCAAACAGGCGGTTTGCCTTGCAAGGGAATTCCCACTTTTTAAGGGAGTTTTCCCCAGAGCTTAGTGAATGAGGTGATGCCTTCTTCCTGACTTCCATCATGCAATAATGTGTAAGCACAAATACATTTTTATTTTCTTTCAAAATTTTCCTTGCATGTAATTGGGTATTTTTTGCAAAGTGAATTTTCTTTTGCAAGTGAACAGCCTATTTGCCTTTAGTAAATCAACCCAAACGTCTAGGAATGTTCATGCACTGGAATAGTAGAGCAAATGTCAGGCATGTTTCTGGAGATCAATAATGTCCATAAGGAGAAAAAAAGCAAGTGTACTAATGCGCTGGTCCACAAGGATCTTGGCTGGTTGGGACATGTAGTGCAGCAAGCAGTAAGTGTGGAAGCTCTCCAAAAATTCTGCTCGGTGGCAAAATATAATCTATACGAAAACAAAAAACAGCAGAGAGTGCACATCCGCGCTAGTGTAACTCTGTTTAATTAAATTGATTAAAAGATAAAAACCATCACACTCACATTGTATAATACTGTTCAAGTACATAAATGAAATATCCTCTTCAGCTTCTCCCTGGTGGTAGTGGTAGCAGTTGACAAATGATGTGAATCCTCTTTGGATTACGGCTCTCCATGTGAACGGCTGTAACGGAGGGGAGCGTGCCGCCGCTACTGCGGATGCACCCAGACCAGCCAGCACCATCTTCCCAATGGAACATTACTCAGGAAGGAAGGGGGAGATAGTGAACATGCCCTGCAAGGTTGCTATGATGACGCGTTTCAGAGGCGTTGTCTCCTTTATCAAGTCTTGTTTCTGGAGATGAAGCTGTACAAAGTTTGGAGTTTAAAGTAAATGCTCATATAGACTTGCGTTTGGGGGCATTAAAACACATGGCTGAGACGTGTTTTCCATGTCTTTCAACTTATCCTTCAAGCTGAAAAGTCAGTGAATGGGGTGTTTACATGGGGTGTTTACACAGTCATGGGGTGTTTACATGGGGTGTTTACGCAGTCATGGGGTGTTTACATGGGGTGTTTACACAGTCATGGGGTGTTTACACAGTCACAATACTGTGCTTCACACACGTGGAAATAATTATCGCTACTGTAGCATTCGGCAAGCAATAATCAAGCAAATAAGGAAGTTTCCTATATGCTCCACAACCTTGTGCAATGCATATCGCCTCCTCATCTCTGCACAAACACCTCTGAAAAGCGACCTAACATGGAATGCTTTTCAGCAACGCTGAACAAGTCCTTTATTGGAGACTTTAGGTATTCAGCATGCAAGCTTTGGAAACACATGAGGTTTCTTTTTGGTAAAGTGGAGTTCCACCCAAAAGGAAAAACTCCTCTTGTCTGTCACCTCCCCCCCCCCCCCCCTCTGCTGCCACAATTGGCACCTTTTGGAGACAAACAGGTACCTGGTTTCTGACTTGAAAGTTCGGGCCCCCCTCCTTCCCCCACAGCCTTCTGGGACACTTTACAGGTCCCAGAGGACTGCGGGTCATTCACAAAGCACAGTGCACTTTGTGCATGCACAGTAGGAAACTGGCTGTGAAGCCACAGGGCTTCACTGCCAGTTTCCCTTAGTCAAGATGGCGGTACCAGATCCAGATAGCTGATTGAAGAATTAGCTCAGGTGAGTACACCGCTGGATGTCTGGACAAGTAAGTGCCCTAATATTAAAAGTCAGCAGCTACAGTATTTGTAGCTGCTGACTTTTATTTATTTTTGGGGGGGGGGGCGCAGAACCCCCCTTTTCCTCTGATATAACACTCTATGACTATTAGAGATAATCCTGGACCCCATTTAATAATGGTAGATTTAGAAAATGTAGTCTCACAGTGTTAGAGCAGTTACATCTTCCCCTTAATAACATTGCTATGACATAGAAATTACGGATAACAGGACATGGCTTAAATAACATTTTCTTAGCTCTTAGCGCTGGAAGCATATTTTAAACTCAACAGCAGTATTTTCAGTTACACTTAAGGGGAAAAAAAGATAGTTTGTGAGTTCATGTGGAAAACTGTATCTGACAAATGAAAACTTTTCCACTAATAGTCTAGTTTACTCAGCACTGTTCTGGATTTGTTCGAAGCTTAAAGAAATAATGCTCTCAGCAGGTAGCAATCTATTAAACTCTGGGATGGAATGAAAGTATAGAATCAAATTCCAAATCTATTTTCATTCATTAGAAACTTTAAAGATCCTGTTTTGTTTAATTATATTATACTGAAATGACTTTAGAGAACATTATTACAAATTTTGATTTTTGCCTATTTGGTAGAAATTGTGGTATGCACAATTCACACATCTTTTCTTAAAATGACTGCTAAATGGAAAATCTGTCTTTATTATCATCACTTGAGCAATCTCAGTGTAACAGGAAAATAAACAGCCCTTACATCCCATATAGGAGAGGAAAAAGTATTTGACTAAAAACATAACTCTTATTGCAGGAGATAGCTGTAATTTGACTTCGGGCTTTGCACAGATTTTAGAAAAAGCAGTGGGTCATCTAAATGTTCAATCATACACTTGGTCTTTGCAGCAATTATAAGTATCATGCAGGTATTTTTTTTTTTTTAAGATGGAAGTGAAGTTTAACCACTTAAGGTCTGCCCTATAGCAGTTTTGCTGCTACAGGGCGGCCCTCCTGTGAAAAGTCAAGTATATATACTCATGATTTTGCAGTCTCTCCATAGGGGGCGTGCACGCGCCTCCACTAGATCGCTTCTGCTGTGAATACTCATAGCAAAAGCCAATCTGCATGTGCCGGTGAACAGTTCTCCACCAGACACCCGCCAATCATCGGGCAGGACACAGAACAGAGCCCTGTACACAAGGCAGAGCTCTGTTTTGACAGGTGAAGGAGTGAAGGATCGTGTGTCTCTGCAAAGCTGGGAACATGATACTTTACATCCCTTAGTAAAAGCACCACCTAGTGTACACAAATCACATAGCTAGGCACATAGTTAACCCTTTGATCCCCCTAAATGTTTAACCCCTTCCTAGCCAGTGTCAATAGTACAGTGTCAGTGCATATATTTAGCACTGATCACTGTATTAGTGTCACCGGTTCCCACAAAGTGTCAGTTAGTGTACAACAGTCTGCTGCAATATCGCAGTCCCGCTATAAGTCGCTGAATGCTGACTAAATGAAAGCTCTATTTGTGGGGAAAAAAATTTCATAAAATTAATTAATGTACAGCATTGCATGGCAGTGCAATTATCAGTTAAATTATTGCAGCGCCCATATCGCAAAAAATGGTCTGCTCAGGAAGGGGAGTAAATCTTCCGGAGGTCAAGTGATTAATATCTGTGAGACACTATTGTTAAAGTGAAATTCAAGACAAACTTTTTTAAAATTTTAAATAGAGTAAGAGAGGGTTATAACCCCTGTCAGATTTTTTTTTTTTTTTACTATCTGTATTCCCATTGGGGAGATTTCCATTCACGTCCTGTACTATAGCCAAAACAGAAAGTGAGAAGAAATCCCTCCAAAGTGATATAAATCCCAGGTTGTCACCAGGGTCATCAGAACTAGTGTCCCCATTGGAAATTGTCCCTCTATTACTAGAAAGACTAGGCAAAAAAACCTTTGGTTGTTGCTGGAGAGGATTTTTGATTTCTCATACATCTCTACCTATCAGTAAAACCCTACACTATATCACCATATTTTTGCTGCACATACATAAACCCAAATACGAAAATTACACGGGGAATCTCACTGGGTTCATATGTATTGATATTTATTATTATTTCTGTTTCCAGTGTGATTAAAATAATTTAGGATGAAAGTAATACTAAACTTTGGTTAACAAGAATATATTAAAGTATGTATTCTTAACTCCAAAAAGTGCCTTGATTTGCTCTCAGCCTCTTACAAATTCCAAGTTTGATTTTTTTTTCTGCTGTTACCTGACTCCCTGTTAGCGGGTGGCTACATTCATATTCCATGGTATGACTATATGTAGGAATGTAACCACCCTCTCTTGCTCCCTCCTGAGATGAACTATGGGATATGTAGTGTGCATGGAGCAGTGCACTTGGCCACAATTAACATGCACTGCTCATATCAAACAAATGGAAGAGGGGTGGGAGAAAGAAGGAGAGGTTCTGGAGCTCACAGAGGAAGTTACAAGGAGACACAGAAACACAATAGGAAATGATTCAATGGAAAATAAATGACAGGGCCATTAGGTAGTGGATGTGTATATATTATTTTGGTGAATAAGGATGTTGTTTAGTGTCATATTAATTTTGAAGCTGCACTCTGTGCAATACTTAAAAAGAAGTCTTGGGATATCTACCTGGAAGAAATCCTTCTTGCTCAGTACTTAGGCATTTATCTAGGTATTGATGTAGTGCACCAGTCCACCTTAGTTATTTTTTAATTAATCTGAGAACCCCTGCTTATAATGCAGAAGAGATATTCCCATATACACCCGCTACATTCTACCCCCAATACACAGAGCAGGAAATAACAGCAAACATTTCAGTGAACATGTGTGGTGTTCTGTAAATTCCTGTTTCTGTGGTTTATGCAAAACTTAGATAAAGGTAAACTAAGTTTCTAACTTTAGCACAACATTCGCTGTATATTTGTAGCTCATTGATTGACTTTACTTGTTGCTTGATATTGCTTTTTAACATATTTTTCTTTTTTGTTCTGTTTTCATTTATTCCTGTAAAATTTTCTTTTAAAAAAAGAGTATTCAGCATTAACACAACACCACCGATTTAATTAAGCACAGTTGATATAAAATAGTGATGGGTTTTGCTCCTATGCTGTGCACGTTTTAAAGTATAATGAGAAAATTCCTCAACTTCATATTAGATGTATGAATTTGATGCACAGGGTCAGGTTTTGCTATAAAAAGAATATACAATACCTCTTTCAGGCTATTGTTCATCATCTGTGATGAAGTGCTGATGAATAAGATTTCCTAAAATTAAAAAGAGAAATAATTATCAGCATATGAAAATAAGTTATTGCTGATACGTTTTATGTATTACTTTCTGTCTTACAGTTTTAGATTAAATTGGTAAATCGTTAGGCAGATATATGAAATGTCTTCCTAACAACAACGTTTCCTGAACCTGCCACATAGGTATGTCATAGTGGGGAAGACTATTACTTCTGCCATGGCATTATTGTAAAAAGAGGTGGAGACTGGTGTAAAGGGGCAGGGCTTCCTTTTGTTGCGGCAGAGCCACAGTTACAAGATAAAGCCCAAAATTTCATAAAAGGAAAAGAATAAGGATGTTTTTATTGTCATTCCAAGAACATGTTATACATTAAAGGAAGGAAATAAGGTCCTGGAGACCAATAATACAATCAAGACAAATAAAAAGGTATTGGAACACAAACATAAAGATAAAAGTATGACACTAAATAATAATTAATATCCATTTAACACCAACTTATTCAATGTACGCAACAACTACACATGAAACGCAACATAATTCTCAATAACATTACAACAGCATCAAAAATCATAAAACAATGTATTATCAATCTCAAATTGCAGAGATGTATAGAAAAAAATAGTACTAATTAGGCCACTTTCACATGGGCCAGATTCGTTTTGCTCAACAGATGATCTGTCTGCTGATTATGCAGAGTGGACATGGAAACAGTCCGCTCTGCTCTATGGGCAGTCGGATGTAAATGGGTCAGCTGTTCATATACACCCAACTTCTCTCCGATCTGATCTGGACAGACGGAGGGGAACAGATTCCCTTCCATGTTTTGTGTTTTTCCGAAATCAGTTCTTAGGTAGCCGGGTGTAAATGGACACAATTTGGTTACATGTGACTGCCCATAGAGGAGAATGGAGGGTGCAGTCAAGTCCGCCTGAAAAATGGACAGGTAGACCCAACTGGAGTCCATATGCAGAATGAGAAGAGTCCATCGTAATATTGAGGGCTGTCTTCCTACAACTGCTATTTTAAATATTAAAAATGGTGGGAAGATTGCTGCCAATAATCTTCAGGGCAGTCCTGCTGCAGAGTCTGTTTATCCACAGCAGAGCAATTACCATACCAAACAGTAATGCAAGAAGTAAGGATGTTCTCCACTACCCATCTAAACAAATGAGGCGAGGACTGTAGTACCAAGGCCAGCACACTTCAATCTCCTAAAAAAGAAAAGGTATTGATTCACTATGCTGACTGTATTAGTGCTCCAGGTGAGGTTATCAGAGATGTGCGCCCCCAAATATTTAAAGAAAGGGACCATCTTAACAGCTCCCCACCCATGTAGAGAAGGAGGGGTAGTGCTATTCTTTCTAAAGTCCACAACTATCTCCTTTGTCTTCTTTACATTATTGGAGAGACTTTTATCTGTAAACCAGACTTCCAGACTCTCAACCGCCTGCCTGTACATGGATCGTCAAAATGAATGAAGATTCCCACTACTGCTATATCACCTGAGAAGTTCTCCGTATGTGTGCTCAGTTTAATTGTGCAATTTTAGGCCAGTAATGGGTAAAGTAAGAGGCTCAAGATGCATCCCAGGAGGGGATTTGGTATTGAAAAAGATGGAAGAGGATATGTGAACTACAGTTCTACTTTGCTCGCCCTTGGTAATGGAGCAGTGGAGAAGTGTATGTATGAAGTGTTGTACAGCCCAAAGTGGGCTGATGGTATAATAATCAGATAGTAGGAACCAACACTTTCATTCATTTGCCCCCCACTGTCATGTTATAGATATTGCCACTGATTTGGTGACACCATGTGCAATACAGAGGTGGTAGCAACTAAATTCTTATGCAGTACCCTCCTAGATAGGTGCTAGGTTTAGACACATAAGACATAGTTTGTGTTTTGATAGGTACATTTAGTTGCCACACTGTAGACAGTGTGGATGTAATTGTTAGGTAAAAGCATAACTTGCACACTGTAATCAGTGTTGCTGTTTTCCTCTGGTTAGGCTTGAGGCATTTCTGGATAATAGGTGCGGAGCTATGCAGATGGCAGCATGAATATTGATACAACCCCAGCTTATCCCAGAGAGACTAACTCTGATGGCATGCTGGGTAACTGTATATATTCAGTGAGTACACTGGGCTCTGAATCTTTCCTGTTTAGGATTGTTTCAGCCTGGGAGAGGGCACATTGGCCTCCCAGGCATCTATTGCCATGCGGCCTCAGGTGGGCAACCTGAGGGCCTGAATGCTTAGACCCACATTCTGCTAAAGAACTGGTAACACAGAGGAAGGAAACCATTTACTCTTGGGCTTCATGAGTACAGACATTTCTAAAGTATCTTAGAAAGTGAGTGCTACTTAACCCCCTCTGGTGCTAGAGAGATCTAGGCTAAAGGGGACACTGGCTGGTGTTCCAAAGAGCTTTGTCCACTTAATCTCCTACCTAAAATTTTGCTCGTTACTACTACTACAACTACAACTGCTGCCTTAAAGCTAAAGTCTACTGTTTGCTTCAAGCATGGACTTCATCATAGCTTATCTGAAAGAATATCTAAAGGCCTCAACTGTACATAGTTTCCATTTTTGAAGTATGCCACCTAATTCCCCATCATTATCCAAGTTCCCCAAAAATAAAAACAATAGTTGATCCTCTGGATCAACTGTGAGTGTAGGATTATAACTTTTTTTGTTTTATGGTTGAACTGGACGGACTTTTGTCTCTTTTCAGCCAGACTAACTATGTAACACCCTAAACTGATGACTGAAAAAACATGTGAGTGAGCCTATGTGCCTGGCTGTGGGGCAAAGCTTTTGAGAAAGACCTAGACAGTATTCCTGTGGCTCCTACAAGAGTAGTGCTACAATTACAAGGGTATATATAACACAGATCTGCTCTAGTGTTTGCTTGTGCAAGTGTAGTACAGAGATTACATTAAAAGCTAGAAGGGTCAGTAATCCCTCATGCAATGTCAAGCAACCAATAATTAAAGTGCAGCTCTCCTCAAAACCCATTTTAGTTTTGTGGTTTTTTGCTGCAAAGTTATTTTTTTTTCTTCCGGAATCACTACTCTGCCATTACCAACAGAATGTCAAAACATAGTGTCACCACAGTGGGATGCATGGTAACATGAACTAAAAAAAATAAGTAGGGACAAGAGTCTCCAGATAAATGGAGACCCCAGACACAAGAGAGGTAGACCATAATAATGGTCTTGTGTGGAGGTGAAATTGAGTCTGAAGTGTTTTAAGTGAAATTCTAGAGAAGCAAATATTGTCTAAATACAAGAAGATAGTGTGTTCCTACCAGGGGCGGATTGACAACTCATGGGGCCCCCGGGCAATAGGGGATCATGGGGCCCCTTTGTCCTTGCCCAAACTCAAAAATGCCTATGAAAAAGGTACCAGGGGCATCTCATGGGGCCCCCTACTGACCCCGGGCCCTCTAGCACTGCCCGAGTTTCCAAATGGTCAGTCCGCCCCTGGTTCCTACTTACATTTTGGAGTGCTTTGTATTTCTTTCAGATTTGTGCAGGAGCTTCCCGTAATAAAGACCAGTCACTGCTGCTCTCTCTCCTTCTGCAGGGTGACTGGTCTTGTGTCTGCCCCATCCTTTATTTTCCTGCAGAAATAGTAGCGGATAGGCCTTCTGGGTCCCTCTCATGGCTCTCTGCACAGGCTACGTACAGCACAGATGTCATTGCTACTTTTGGAAGGTAATATATGGGGTTTGCAAAGACTTTTGATGTACACAAAGTGGATTTATAAGACCTTTAAAACCGAAGTTTAGTTTTAAAATGCAGATAGGTTTTACTGTTTTACCTACCTATGGATTTGCAATTCTTTACAGCCATACTTGTGATTTACACACATTTTCCTCACTGCACAGCTGGACAAGTGACACATTAAATTGGTATCAAACCCAAAGGCAAACATTTATTATATTGTAGCTTACCATTTCTTAGATGTGATAGCTGCATTAGTGGTCTTCTTTAGGCTTTCTTTCTTCTCTTTTCACCTAGTGATCCAGCCAGCAACTCTGCTGTTTTTCAATAGAACAAGCTCTCCAGCAAATTATATCAGTTACAGAGATGAGACAACTCATTTAACACTAAGAGCGGTGCATACAATGATCAGCTTTTTTATTTGTAATTCTATGTAAAACCTTTATCCCAAGAGAACACTGTTGTCTGTTTTAGATGTACTAGCAGATTTAGATACGTTCACAAATTGAATCCACACTCCAGCTCACACTGCAGTTACACAAGGAGTTACAACAACAGATTTTGTTCTTCTTTTGGGAAAAAGGTTTTCCATGAATATATAAAAGCTTATCATTGTAAGCACCCCTGTCAGTGGAAAATTGTTTTCTTCAACACTCTAAATGCTACAATTTCAGGGGAACCTGTTCTGCTGAAAAACAACAGACTTACTGGCTGGATCACCAGATGCATAAAAGCCTAAAAAAAGGAAACTAATGCAGAAAAGGAAACTAATCTAAGAATTAGTAATGTAAAAAATGTTTGCTTTTGCGTTTAATACTGTTTTAATAAATACACTTTTATGTAGACTGTTTTAAAACAGTTCTTTAGAACAGACTCAGGAAAAGAGAGGAATAAAAGAAATTTACCAAAAATCAATAGGAGCTCATGACTGTTTGTCATCTGCTATTAAATAATGCCAATTTCCGTGATTTTGGAGACACAAATAACTGAGTAACATCTTGATCATTCTCCAAAACAGAAACTTTTTTAAGTAAGCTGAAAATTAGAGATGAGCGAATCGAAGTATCCGAAGTGGAATTCGAGTCGAATATCGGAAAAATTTCGATTCATGCCGAATCCGAAAAATAGCCTAATTCGGACGCGCGAATCGAAATTTTTCCGAAAATGGCGGCTGACATGTGCGGCGACGGAGCGGGGATGTCTGGGAAGGCGCGCAGACAAGGCGCGCTGACCCATAATGCATGCCTCAACTACATGTGATCGCATCAGCCTATCAGCAGCCAGCCAGCCAGCACTGTGTAATGGTCGAGCTATAAATAGCGGCCATTTTGGAATTCTTCATTTGCCTGCAGTTATTGAACAGAGGCAGACCGCTCTGTACTAGGGACAGGGACAGAGTTAGGGCCACAGAAACGATAATTGGGGACAGAGAAAAGTTACTTGGGACAGAGAACCATTACTCAGGGACACAGACTTGTTAATGAGGGCCACAGAATCGTTTTTTAGGGACAAAGAAACGCTAGTTAGGGCCACAGAATTCATAATCAGGGACAGACAGAATTGTTACTCAGTGCCAGAGAATTGTTACTTAGGGCCACAGAAACGTTATTAGGGCCACAGAATTGTTACTCAGGGACAGACAGAATTGTTACTGAGTGCCAGAGAATTGTTACTCAGGGACAGACAGAATTGTTACTGAGTGCCAGAGAATTGTTACTCAGGGCCACAGAAACTTTACTTAGGGCCACAGAATTTTTACTCAGGGACAGACAGAATTGTTACTGAGTGCCAGAGAATTGTTACTCAGGGACAGACAGAATTGTTACTGAGTGCCAGAGAATTGTTACTTAGGGCCACAGAAACTTTACTTAGGGCCACAGAATTGTTACTCGCACAGACACAGAATTGTTACTCGCACAGACACAGAATTGTTACTGAAGGCCACAGAACTGTTACTTAGGGCCACAGAATTGTTACTCGCACAGACACAGAATTGTTACTCGCACAGACACAGAACTGTTACTGAGGGCCACAGAACTGTTACTTAGGGACAAAGAAACGCTAGTTAGGGCCACAGAATTCATACTCAGGGACAGACAGAATTGTTACGGAGTGCCAGAGAATTGTTACTCAGGGACAGACAGAATTGTTACGGAGTGCCAGAGAATTGTTACTCAGGGACAGACAGAATTGTTACTGAGTGCCAGAGAATTGTTACTTAGGGCCACAGAAACTTTAATTAGGGCCACAGAATTTTTACTCAGGGACAGACAGAATTGTTACTGAGTGCCAGAGAATTGTTACTCAGGGACAGACAGAATTGTTACCGAGTGCCAGAGAATTGTTACTCAGGGACAGACAGAATTGTTAATGAGTGCCAGAGAATTGTTACTTAGGGCCACAGAAACTTTAATTAGGGCCACAGAATTTTTACTCAGGGACAGACAGAATTGTTACTGAGTGCCAGAGAATTGTTACTCAGGGACAGACAGAATTGTTACGGAGTGCCAGAGAATTGTTACTCAGGGACAGACAGAATTGTTACTGAGTGCCAGAGAATTGTTACTTAGGGCCACAGAAACTTTAATTAGGGCCACAGAATTTTTACTCAGGGACAGACAGAATTGTTACTGAGTGCCAGAGAATTGTTACTCAGGGACAGACAGAATTGTTACTGAGTGCCAGAGAATTGTTACTTAGGGCCACAGAAACTTTAATTAGGGCCACAGAATTTTTACTCAGGGACAGACAGAATTGTTACTGAGTGCCAGAGAATTGTTACTCAGGGACAGACAGAATTGTTACCGAGTGCCAGAGAATTGTTACTCAGGGACAGACAGAATTGTTACTGAGTGCCAGAGAATTGTTACTTAGGGCCACAGAAACTTTAATTAGGGCCACAGAATTTTTACTCAGGGACAGACAGAATTGTTACTGAGTGCCAGAGAATTGTTACTCAGGGACAGACAGAATTGTTACGGAGTGCCAGAGAATTGTTACTTAGGGCCACAGAAACTTTACTTAGGGCCACAGAATTTTTACTCAGGGACAGACAGAATTGTTACTGAGTGCCAGAGAATTGTTACTCAGGGACAGACAGAATTGTTACCGAGTGCCAGAGAATTGTTACTCAGGGACAGACAGAATTGTTACTGAGTGCCAGAGAATTGTTACTTAGGGCCACAGAAACTTTAATTAGGGCCACAGAATTTTTACTCAGGGACAGACAGAATTGTTACTGAGTGCCAGAGAATTGTTACTCAGGGACAGACAGAATTGTTACCGAGTGCCAGAGAATTGTTACTCAGGGACAGACAGAATTGTTACTGAGTGCCAGAGAATTGTTACTTAGGGCCACAGAAACTTTAATTAGGGCCACAGAATTTTTACTCAGGGACAGACAGAATTGTTACTGAGTGCCAGAGAATTGTTACTCAGGGACAGACAGAATTGTTACGGAGTGCCAGAGAATTGTTACTCAGGGCCACAGAAACTTTACTTAGGGCCACAGAATTTTTACTCAGGGACAGACAGAATTGTTACTGAGTGCCAGAGAATTGTTACTCAGGGACAGACAGAATTGTTACGGAGTGCCAGAGAATTGTTACTCAGGGACAGACAGAATTGTTACTGAGTGCCAGAGAATTGTTACTTAGGGCCACAGAAACTTTAATTAGGGCCACAGAATTTTTACTCAGGGACAGACAGAATTGTTACTGAGTGCCAGAGAATTGTTACTCAGGGACAGACAGAATTGTTACCGAGTGCCAGAGAATTGTTACTCAGGGACAGACAGAATTGTTACTGAGTGCCAGAGAATTGTTACTTAGGGCCACAGAAACTTTAATTAGGGCCACAGAATTTTTACTCAGGGACAGACAGAATTGTTACTGAGTGCCAGAGAATTGTTACTCAGGGACAGACAGAATTGTTACGGAGTGCCAGAGAATTGTTACTCAGGGCCACAGAAACTTTACTTAGGGCCACAGAATTTTTACTCAGGGACAGACAGAATTGTTACTGAGTGCCAGAGAATTGTTACTCAGGGACAGACAGAATTGTTACGGAGTGCCAGAGAATTGTTACTCAGGGACAGACAGAATTGTTACTGAGTGCCAGAGAATTGTTACTTAGGGCCACAGAAACTTTAATTAGGGCCACAGAATTTTTACTCAGGGACAGACAGAATTGTTACTGAGTGCCAGAGAATTGTTACTCAGGGACAGACAGAATTGTTACGGAGTGCCAGAGAATTGTTACTCAGGGCCACAGAAACTTTACTTAGGGCCACAGAATTTTTACTCAGGGACAGACAGAATTGTTACTGAGTGCCAGAGAATTGTTACTCAGGGACAGACAGAATTGTTACGGAGTGCCAGAGAATTGTTACTCAGGGACAGACAGAATTGTTACTGAGTGCCAGAGAATTGTTACTTAGGGCCACAGAAACTTTAATTAGGGCCACAGAATTTTTACTCAGGGACAGACAGAATTGTTACTGAGTGCCAGAGAATTGTTACTCAGGGACAGACAGAATTGTTACGGAGTGCCAGAGAATTGTTACTCAGGGACAGACAGAATTGTTACTGAGTGCCAGAGAATTGTTACTTAGGGCCACAGAAACTTTAATTAGGGCCACAGAATTTTTACTCAGGGACAGACAGAATTGTTACTGAGTGCCAGAGAATTGTTACTCAGGGACAGACAGAATTGTTACGGAGTGCCAGAGAATTGTTACTCAGGGCCACAGAAACTTTACTTAGGGCCACAGAATTTTTACTCAGGGACAGACAGAATTGTTACTGAGTGCCAGAGAATTGTTACTCAGGGACAGACAGAATTGTTACGGAGTGCCAGAGAATTGTTACTCAGGGACAGACAGAATTGTTACTGAGTGCCAGAGAATTGTTACTCAGGGACAGACAGAATTGTTACTGAGTGCCAGAGAATTGTTACTTAGGGCCACAGAAACTTTACTTAGGGCCACAGAATTGTTTCTCGCACAGACACAGAATTGTTACTCGCACAGACACAGAATTGTTACTGAGGGCCACAGAACTGTTACTTGGGGCCACAGAAACGTTAATCAGGGACACAGAATTGTTACTGAGGGCCACAGAACTGTTACTTAGGGCCACAGAATTGTTACTCGCACAGACACAGAATTGTTACTCAGGGACACAGAATTGTTACTCAGGGACACATAATCGTTTAATTAAAGAGTATGTCAGACAACATGCAGAGGAGTGGCAGAGGAGGCAATGTTTTAGGAGCGAGCAGACGTGGCAGCAGAGGAAGGGGTCGAGGCAGCACTATTCGCAGCCAGAGGCCAGTGCTCCCGGTGTCATCCAGCGGTCGTGTCTCCACCGACAACCCTGCCGTCGTCGATTGGTTGGCTCGGTCGTCTTCCTCTTCCCAGGTCACCTCTGACACCTACAGCCAACGGTCGGTGGGTACGTCAGACACAACCGTTAGTTGGCATGGCCCGGGACCAAGCCCACTGAAATCACGTGTCCTCTACCTGCCCCTGTCCTTTGGTGTTCCCTCACCAAGCGAAGTATCGCATGCTGTGGGCTCAGCCCCACTGTACAGTGAGGAAGAGCTAACAGAGGGTGGTCAGGAACGGGGGGAGACATCCGCCTTTTCAGCAGCCAGGCGAAGAAGTAGTGGCGAGGAGAGTGGCTCGGTAGCCGGTCTAGAGACAGGTCTGTCTCCTGACCCAGACGCAGCCGAGGGGGCTAGTAGTGAGGCGGAGACCCTACTTGATGATGAGGAGGTTGATCGCACTTGGCAGCCTCGTCGTCATCAGGCAATTTCTTCCGCATCATCAGGAGAAGAGGGTGGCAGCTTGGCAGCGAGCAAAACAGTCGGTGGGTTGCCCAGGAGACAGCAGCAGGGTCGCAGCAGTGTCAGTGGAGCCAAACGTCCACGGAGTAGAGCACCAGCTCCACTGCAGCCTACCACCACGGCCAGTAGTGGTGCCGGTGTGCACGGAGGAAGCAGCAGTCAGCCAGTGAGGAGTATCGGGGGCAAAGTTTCCTACTCGGCGGTGTGGCAATTTTTCGTCAAGCCGCCCGAGGAAGTAAACGTAGCCGTATGTCGACTATGTGGCCAGAAAGTCAAGCGTGGCCAGGGGGCCCATGTTGGGACTACAGCGTTGCGGCAGCATATGCAGCGTCGCCATTTGGTGGCCTGGGAAAACCGTGATAAAGATACGGCGGTTCTGCCCGCCCCAGCCCCCGCTCCATCACCCGCTCCGTTACTTGCTCCGTCACCCGACGTCAATCGCCCTCCATCAGCCAGTCAAGGCTGCAACACCTCTGCTGAGGGGAGTTGTCGCTCGTTGGCATCTTCCGCTCGTTCAGATGCTCCTTCTCCTGCTACTCCTCTTCACGGATTCCGTCAGCAGTCTTTCTTGGAATCCGTTTCCAAGAGACAACAGTTTGCGAGCACGCACCCGACGGTGCAAAAGCTGAACGTCCTCCTGTCCAAGTTGCTGGTGCTGCAGTCCCTCCCTTTCCAAGTGGTGGACTCAGCACCTTTCAGAGAAATGATGGCTTGTGCCGCGCCGCGGTGGAGAGTGCCAAGCCGTCATTTCTTCGCCAAAAAGGCAGTGCCAGCCCTGCATTCACATGTAGAAGACATGGTGGGCCAGTCTTTGAGCATGTCGGTCTCTGCCAAAGTGCACGGCAGCGCCGACGTGTGGAGCTGTAACTACGGTCAGGGACAGTACATGTCATTTACGGCCCACTGGGTGAACGTGGTGCCGTCACAGCCGCACCAGCAACTTGGACAGGTCACGCCGCTTTTGCCTCCACGTTTGCACGTCCTTGGTCCGGCAAAGATGTCCGCCTCTACCACCTCTTCTTCCGCCGTGTCCTCAGCCGCCACCCCCGTGCCAAGTCCCATTACCCGACCGGCATATCACATGTGCAGGGCGCAACGGTGTCACGCTGTTCTGCACCTGGTATGCCTTGGCGAACGTAGTCACACAGGGGAGGAACTTCTGAGTGTAATGAACAGAGAAATCGACAGATGGCTGTCTCCGCGCAAACTGAAAATCGGAACCATGTTGACCGACAACGGAAAGAACATGGTGTCTGCTCTGCGTCAAGGAAGGTTGTGCCATGCGCCATGCATGGCTCACGTGTTCAATCTGGTTGTCAAGCGGTTCTTAAAATCCACCATCCCACTGCAAGACATCCTTAAAATGTCACGTAAACTTTGCATGCATTTCAGCCATTCCTACACCACAAAGCACACCCTCCTTGAGCTGCAGCGGCAGAACGGAATTCCACAGCATCGCCTGATCTGCGACGTTGCAACAAGGTGGAATTCAACCCTACACATGTTAGACCGCCTTTACGAACAGCGAAAGTCCATCACCGATTTCCTGATGTTACAAGCGGATAAAGGTACTCCCCTGTGTAACTTAGATGTCAGCCATTGGCAGCTCATGCGTGACACCTGCCGCTTGCTCAGGCCCTTTGAGGAGGCCACGCTATTTGTGAGTCGGCAGGACTATGGGATGAACGACGTCATTCCTCTGTTGCACGTCCTTGAACAAATGCTGTTAACAATGGCTGGTCAGGGTGCGGTAGACGTGGCGCACAGATCTCAACGCCACATGACCCCTGTGGGGGCAGGACAGGAAGAAGAGGAGGAGGTAGAGGAGGACATTTGTGCTCAGGAATTATTGAGTGAAATGGGTGGTTTTTCCACTCAGCGGACAGGAGTGGAGGAGCAGGAGCATCTGGTAGAGGAGGAGGAGGAGGAGACAGAGGACCCAGACGCACCGTGGCAGTATGCTGTGGAGATGGAGGCAGGGAGTCCCTCGCATTCCTTGGCACAAATGGCCCATAGCATGCTCGGTTGCTTGCGTAGCGACAGCCGAATAATAACCATCAGACAGAGGGATGACTTTTGGCTGTCCACCTTGTTGGACCCTCGCTACCGTTCAAAAATGGTGGCCTTTTTCACACCTGCTGAGAGGGAGGCCAAAATAACGTACTATAAAAACCACCTATGTAGTCAGTTGGTCTCTGCCTTTGTGCGCCAACGTCCATCCTCAGACACTGTGGGCCCTGTGCGCTCGCGTTCCGCTGCCATGGCAGCAGGGGAGGGGTGGGGTGGTAGGAGCAGTGGCAGCTCCACCAGCAGCAGCTGCCTCAGTCTGCAGTCGATGATGAGTAGCTTTCTTCACCAGCGCAGTGAGGAAACTACTAACCAGCCGCAGCAGCAGCAGCAGCATCAGGTGGACCTGGAGCAGGACCTCAAACAACAGGCTTGGGCCTACTTGGACAGCACCCTGCCAACCGAGGTAGACAATCCCCTTGACTACTGGGCAACGAAACTTGACCTTTGGCCCCAACTAGCTGAATTTGCCCTTGAAAGGCTGTCATGCCCAGCCAGTAGCGTGGCATCGGAGCGCGTGTTTAGTGCGGCAGGAGGTATTGTAACTCCGCGGAGGACACGACTGTCCACCCAAAGTGTGGAGAGACTGACGTTTGTGAAAATGAATCAGGCGTGGATTAGTCTGGATTTCAAACCACCAGTTCCTGACACAACTGACTAAATCCGCCATGAATCATGCCTCAAACATGTGCCACTTTGAGGTCTCCTCACACACTGCTGGTGTGTAGAATTTTTTGACATAGGGTGCTGGCAGATTAAGGGCCTCCCATAGCTGCTGCCAGGCCCCTAATCTGCCATAGGCCCCTATATACCGCCTCCTCATGCTGCTGCCAGGTCCAGAGTCTGTCATGGGTCCCTGTACGGCCTCCCATTGCTGCTGTCTCCATCGCCACACTCTGCCATGTGCCACTTTCAGGTCTCCTCACACTGCTGGTGTGTTGAATTTTTTGACATAGGGTGCTGGCAGATTATGGGCCTCCTATAGCTGCTGCCAGGCCCCTAATCTGCCATAGGCCCCTATATACCGCTTCCTCATGCTGCTGCCAGGTCCAGAGTCTCTCATGCCATGTGCCACTTTCAGGTCTCCTCACACTGCTGGTGTGTAGAATTTTTTGACATAGGGTGCTGGCAGATTAAGGGCCTCCCATAGCTGCTGCCAGGCCCCTAATCTGCCATAGGCCCCTATATACCGCCTCCTCATGCTGCTGCCAGGTCCAGAGTCTGTCATGGGTCCCTGTACGGCCTCCCATTGCTGCTGTCTCCATCGCCACACTCTGCCATGTGCCACTTTCAGGTCTCCTCACACACTGCTGGTGTGTAGAATTTTTTGACATAGGGTGCTGGCAGATTAAGGGCCTCCCATAGCTGCTGCCAGGCCCCTAATCTGCCATGGGCCCCTATATACCGCCTCCTCATGCTGCTGCCAGGTCCAGAGTCTGTCATGGGTCCCTGTACGGCCTCCCATTGCTGCTGTCTCCATCGCCACACTCTGCCATGTGCCACTTTCAGGTCTCCTCACACACTGCTGGTGTGTAGAATTTTTTGACATAGGGTGCTGGCAGATTAAGGGCCTCCCATAGCTGCTGCCAGGCCCCTAATCTGCCATGGGCCCCTATATACCACCTCCTCATGCTGCTGCCAGGTCCAGAGTCTGTCATGGGTCCCTGTACGGCCTCCCATTGCTGCTGTCTCCATCGCCACACTCTGCCATGTGCCACTTTCAGGTCTCCTCACACACTGCTGGTGTGTAGAATTTTTTGACATAGGGTGCTGGCAGATTATGGGCCTCCCATTGCTGCTGCCAGGCCCCTAATCTGCCATAGGCCCCTATATACCGCTTCCTCATGCTGCTGCCAGGTCCAGAG
The DNA here is from genome assembly GCF_062004578.1 of Staurois parvus. Lineage (NCBI taxonomy): Eukaryota > Metazoa > Chordata > Amphibia > Anura > Ranidae > Staurois > Staurois parvus. The sequence goes on along the minus strand of NW_028318095.1, from coordinate 9,298,766 downwards.
TATCTCATGCCATGTGCCACTTTCAGGTCTCCTCACACTGCTGGTGTGTAGAATTTTTTGACATAGGGTGCTGGCAGATTAAGGGCCTCCCATAGCTGCTGCCAGGCCCCTAATCTGCCATGGGCCCCTATATACCGCCTCCTCATGCTGCTGCCAGGTCCAGAGTCTGTCATGGGTCCCTGTACGGCCTCCCATTGCTGCTGTCTCCATCGCCACACTCTGCCATGTGCCACTTTCAGGTCTCCTCACACACTGCTGGTGTGTAGAATTTTTTGACATAGGGTGCTGGCAGATTATGGGCCTCCCATTGCTGCTGCCAGGCCCCTAATCTGCCATAGGCCCCTATATACCGCTTCCTCATGCTGCTGCCAGGTCCAGAGTCTCTCATGCCATGTGCCACTTTCAGGTCTCCTCACACTGCTGGTGTGTAGAATTTTTTGACATAGGGTGCTGGCAGATTAAGGGCCTCCCATAGCTGCTGCCAGGCCCCTAATCTGCCATAGGCCCCTATATACCGCCTCCTCATGCTGCTGCCAGGTCCAGAGTCTGTCATGGGTCCCTGTACGGCCTCCCATTGCTGCTGTCTCCATCGCCACACTCTGCCATGTGCCACTTTCAGGTCTCCTCACACACTGCTGGTGTGTAGAATTTTTTGACATAGGGTGCTGGCAGATTAAGGGCCTCCCATAGCTGCTGCCAGGCCCCTAATCTGCCATGGGCCCCTATATACCGCCTCCTCATGCTGCTGCCAGGTCCAGAGTCTGTCATGGGTCCCTGTACGGCCTCCCATTGCTGCTGTCTCCATCGCCACACTCTGCCATGTGCCACTTTCAGGTCTCCTCACACACTGCTGGTGTGTAGAATTTTTTGACATAGGGTGCTGGCAGATTAAGGGCCTCCCATAGCTGCTGCCAGGCCCCTAATCTGCCATGGGCCCCTATATACCGCCTCCTCATGCTGCTGCCAGGTCCAGAGTCTGTCATGGGTCCCTGTACGGCCTCCCATTGCTGCTGTCTCCATCGCCACACTCTGCCATGTGCCACTTTCAGGTCTCCTCACACACTGCTGGTGTGTAGAATTTTTTGACATAGGGTGCTGGCAGATTATGGGCCTCCCATTGCTGCTGCCAGGCCCCTAATCTGCCATAGGCCCCTATATACCGCTTCCTCATGCTGCTGCCAGGTCCAGAGTATCTCATGCCATGTGCCACTTTCAGGTCTCCTCACACTGCTGGTGTGTAGAATTTTTTGACATAGGGTGCTGGCAGATTAAGGGCCTCCCATAGCTGCTGCCAGGCCCCTAATCTGCCATGGGCCCCTATATACCGCCTCCTCATGCTGCTGCCAGGTCCAGAGTCTGTCATGGGTCCCTGTACGGCCTCCCATTGCTGCTGTCTCCATCGCCACACTCTGCCATGTGCCACTTTCAGGTCTCCTCACACACTGCTGGTGTGTAGAATTTTTTGACATAGGGTGCTGGCAGATTATGGGCCTCCCATTGCTGCTGCCAGGCCCCTAATCTGCCATAGGCCCCTATATACCGCTTCCTCATGCTGCTGCCAGGTCCAGAGTCTCTCATGCCATGTGCCACTTTCAGGTCTCCTCACACTGCTGGTGTGTAGAATTTTTTGACATAGGGTGCTGGCAGATTAAGGGCCTCCCATAGCTGCTGCCAGGCCCCTAATCTGCCATAGGCCCCTATATACCGCCTCCTCATGCTGCTGCCAGGTCCAGAGTCTGTCATGGGTCCCTGTACGGCCTCCCATTGCTGCTGTCTCCATCGCCACACTCTGCCATGTGCCACTTTCAGGTCTCCTCACACACTGCTGGTGTGTAGAATTTTTTGACATAGGGTGCTGGCAGATTAAGGGCCTCCCATAGCTGCTGCCAGGCCCCTAATCTGCCATGGGCCCCTATATACCGCCTCCTCATGCTGCTGCCAGGTCCAGAGTCTGTCATGGGTCCCTGTACGGCCTCCCATTGCTGCTGTCTCCATCGCCACACTCTGCCATGTGCCACTTTCAGGTCTCCTCACACACTGCTGGTGTGTAGAATTTTTTGACATAGGGTGCTGGCAGATTAAGGGCCTCCCATAGCTGCTGCCAGGCCCCTAATCTGCCATGGGCCCCTATATACCGCCTCCTCATGCTGCTGCCAGGTCCAGAGTCTGTCATGGGTCCCTGTACGGCCTCCCATTGCTGCTGTCTCCATCGCCACACTCTGCCATGTGCCACTTTCAGGTCTCCTCACACACTGCTGGTGTGTAGAATTTTTTGACATAGGGTGCTGGCAGATTATGGGCCTCCCATTGCTGCTGCCAGGCCCCTAATCTGCCATAGGCCCCTATATACCGCTTCCTCATGCTGCTGCCAGGTCCAGAGTCTCTCATGCCATGTGCCACTTTCAGGTCTCCTCACACTGCTGGTGTGTAGAATTTTTTGACATAGGGTGCTGGCAGATTAAGGGCCTCCCATAGCTGCTGCCAGGCCCCTAATCTGCCATAGGCCCCTATATACCGCCTCCTCATGCTGCTGCCAGGTCCAGAGTCTGTCATGGGTCCCTGTACGGCCTCCCATTGCTGCTGTCTCCATCGCCACACTCTGCCATGTGCCACTTTCAGGTCTCCTCACACACTGCTGGTGTGTAGAATTTTTTGACATAGGGTGCTGGCAGATTAAGGGCCTCCCATAGCTGCTGCCAGGCCCCTAATCTGCCATGGGCCCCTATATACCGCCTCCTCATGCTGCTGCCAGGTCCAGAGTCTGTCATGGGTCCCTGTACGGCCTCCCATTGCTGCTGTCTCCATCGCCACACTCTGCCATGTGCCACTTTCAGGTCTCCTCACACACTGCTGGTGTGTAGAATTTTTTGACATAGGGTGCTGGCAGATTATGGGCCTCCCATTGCTGCTGCCAGGCCCCTAATCTGCCATAGGCCCCTATATACCGCTTCCTCATGCTGCTGCCAGGTCCAGAGTATCTCATGCCATGTGCCACTTTCAGGTCTCCTCACACTGCTGGTGTGTAGAATTTTTTGACATAGGGTGCTGGCAGATTAAGGGCCTCCCATAGCTGCTGCCAGGCCCCTAATCTGCCATGGGCCCCTATATACCGCCTCCTCATGCTGCTGCCAGGTCCAGAGTCTGTCATGGGTCCCTGTACGGCCTCCCATTGCTGCTGTCTCCATTGCCACACTCTGCCATGTGCCACTTTCAGGTCTCCTCACACACTGCTGGTGTGTAGAATTTTTTGACATAGGGTGCTGGCAGATTATGGGCCTCCCATTGCTGCTGCCAGGCCCCTAATCTGCCATAGGCCCCTATATACCGCCTCCTCATGCTGCTGCCAGGTCCAGAGTCTGTCATGGGTCCCTGTACGGCCTCCCATTGCTGCTGTCTCCATCGCCACACTCTGCCATGTGCCACTTTCAGGTCTCCTCACACACTGCTGGTGTGTAGAATTTTTTGACATAGGGTGCTGGCAGATTAAGGGCCTCCCATAGCTGCTGCCAGGCCCCTAATCTGCCATGGGCCCCTATATACCGCCTCCTCATGCTGCTGCCAGGTCCAGAGTCTGTCATGGGTCCCTGTACGGCCTCCCATTGCTGCTGTCTCCATCGCCACACTCTGCCATGTGCCACTTTCAGGTCTCCTCACACACTGCTGGTGTGTAGAATTTTTTGACATAGGGTGCTGGCAGATTATGGGCCTCCCATTGCTGCTGCCAGGCCCCTAATCTGCCATAGGCCCCTATATACCGCTTCCTCATGCTGCTGCCAGGTCCAGAGTCTCTCATGCCATGTGCCACTTTCAGGTCTCCTCACACTGCTGGTGTGTAGAATTTTTTGACATAGGGTGCTGGCAGATTAAGGGCCTCCCATAGCTGCTGCCAGGCCCCTAATCTGCCATAGGCCCCTATATACCGCCTCCTCATGCTGCTGCAAGGTCCAGAGTCTGTCATGGGTCCCTGTACGGCCTCCCATTGCTGCTGTCTCCATCGCCACACTCTGCCATGTGCCACTTTCAGGTCTCCTCACACACTGCTGGTGTGTTGAATTTTTTGACATAGGGTGCTGGCAGATTATGGGCCTCCTATAGCTGCTGCCAGGCCCCTAATCTGCCATAGGCCCCTATATACCGCTTCCTCATGCTGCTGCCAGGTCCAGAGTCTCTCATGCCATGTGCCACTTTCAGGTCTCCTCACACTGCTGGTGTGTAGAATTTTTTGACATAGGGTGCTGGCAGATTAAGGGCCTCCCATAGCTGCTGCCAGGCCCCTAATCTGCCATAGGCCCCTATATACCGCCTCCTCATGCTGCTGCCAGGTCCAGAGTCTGTCATGGGTCCCTGTACGGCCTCCCATTGCTGCTGTCTCCATCGCCACACTCTGCCATGTGCCACTTTCAGGTCTCCTCACACACTGCTGGTGTGTAGAATTTTTTGACATAGGGTGCTGGCAGATTAAGGGCCTCCCATAGCTGCTGCCAGGCCCCTAATCTGCCATAGGCCCCTATATACCGCTTCCTCATGCTGCTGCCAGGTCCAGAGTATCTCATGCCATGTGCCACTTTCAGGTCTCCTCACACTGCTGGTGTGTAGAATTTTTTGACATAGGGTGCTGGCAGATTAAGGGCCTCCCATAGCTGCTGCCAGGCCCCTAATCTGCCATGGGCCCCTATATACCGCCTCCTCATGCTGCTGCCAGGTCCAGAGTCTGTCATGGGTCCCTGTACGGCCTCCCATTGCTGCTGTCTCCATCGCCACACTCTGCCATGTGCCACTTTCAGGTCTCCTCACACACTGCTGGTGTGTAGAATTTTTTGACATAGGGTGCTGGCAGATTATGGGCCTCCCATTGCTGCTGCCAGGCCCCTAATCTGCCATAGGCCCCTATATACCGCTTCCTCATGCTGCTGCCAGGTCCAGAGTCTCTCATGCCATGTGCCACTTTCAGGTCTCCTCACACTGCTGGTGTGTAGAATTTTTTGACATAGGGTGCTGGCAGATTAAGGGCCTCCCATAGCTGCTGCCAGGCCCCTAATCTGCCATAGGCCCCTATATACCGCCTCCTCATGCTGCTGCCAGGTCCAGAGTCTGTCATGGGTCCCTGTACGGCCTCCCATTGCTGCTGTCTCCATCGCCACACTCTGCCATGTGCCACTTTCAGGTCTCCTCACACACTGCTGGTGTGTAGAATTTTTTGACATAGGGTGCTGGCAGATTAAGGGCCTCCCATAGCTGCTGCCAGGCCCCTAATCTGCCATGGGCCCCTATATACCGCCTCCTCATGCTGCTGCCAGGTCCAGAGTCTGTCATGGGTCCCTGTACGGCCTCCCATTGCTTCTGTCTCCATCGCCACACTCTGCCATGTGCCACTTTCAGGTCTCCTCACACACTGCTGGTGTGTAGAATTTTTTGACATAGGGTGCTGGCAGATTATGGGCCTCCCATTGCTGCTGCCAGGCCCCTAATCTGCCATAGGCCCCTATATACCGCTTCCTCATGCTGCTGCCAGGTCCAGAGTCTCTCATGCCATGTGCCACTTTCAGGTCTCCTCACACTGCTGGTGTGTAGAATTTTTTGACATAGGGTGCTGGCAGATTAAGGGCCTCCCATAGCTGCTGCCAGGCCCCTAATCTGCCATAGGCCCCTATATACCGCCTCCTCATGCTGCTGCCAGGTCCAGAGTCTGTCATGGGTCCCTGTACGGCCTCCCATTGCTGCTGTCTCCATCGCCACACTCTGCCATGTGCCACTTTCAGGTCTCCTCACACACTGCTGGTGTGTTGAATTTTTTGACATAGGGTGCTGGCAGATTATGGGCCTCCTATAGCTGCTGCCAGGCCCCTAATCTGCCATAGGCCCCTATATACCGCTTCCTCATGCTGCTGCCAGGTCCAGAGTCTCTCATGCCATGTGCCACTTTCAGGTCTCCTCACACTGCTGGTGTGTAGAATTTTTTGACATAGGGTGCTGGCAGATTAAGGGCCTCCCATAGCTGCTGCCAGGCCCCTAATCTGCCATAGGCCCCTATATACCGCCTCCTCATGCTGCTGCCAGGTCCAGAGTCTGTCATGGGTCCCTGTACGGCCTCCCATTGCTGCTGTCTCCATCGCCACACTCTGCCATGTGCCACTTTCAGGTCTCCTCACACACTGCTGGTGTGTAGAATTTTTTGACATAGGGTGCTGGCAGATTAAGGGCCTCCCATAGCTGCTGCCAGGCCCCTAATCTGCCATAGGCCCCTATATACCGCTTCCTCATGCTGCTGCCAGGTCCAGAGTATCTCATGCCATGTGCCACTTTCAGGTCTCCTCACACTGCTGGTGTGTAGAATTTTTTGACATAGGGTGCTGGCAGATTAAGGGCCTCCCATAGCTGCTGCCAGGCCCCTAATCTGCCATGGGCCCCTATATACCGCCTCCTCATGCTGCTGCCAGGTCCAGAGTCTGTCATGGGTCCCTGTACGGCCTCCCATTGCTGCTATCTCCATCGCCACACTCTGCCATGTGCCACTTTCAGGTCTCCTCACACACTGCTGGTGTGTAGAATTTTTTGACATAGGGTGCTGGCAGATTATGGGCCTCCCATTGCTGCTGCCAGGCCCCTAATCTGCCATAGGCCCCTATATACCGCTTCCTCATGCTGCTGCCAGGTCCAGAGTCTCTCATGCCATGTGCCACTTTCAGGTCTCCTCACACTGCTGGTGTGTAGAATTTTTTGACATAGGGTGCTGGCAGATTAAGGGCCTCCCATAGCTGCTGCCAGGCCCCTAATCTGCCATAGGCCCCTATATACCGCCTCCTCATGCTGCTGCCAGGTCCAGAGTCTGTCATGGGTCCCTGTACGGCCTCCCATTGCTGTTGTCTCCATCGCCACACTCTGCCATGTGCCACTTTCAGGTCTCCTCACACACTGCTGGTGTGTAGAATTTTTTGACATAGGGTGCTGGCAGATTAAGGGCCTCCCATAGCTGCTGCCAGGCCCCTAATCTGCCATGGGCCCCTATATACCGCCTCCTCATGCTGCTGCCAGGTCCAGAGTCTGTCATGGGTCCCTGTACGGCCTCCCATTGCTGCTGTCTCCATCGCCACACTCTGCCATGTGCCACTTTCAGGTCTCCTCACACACTGCTGGTGTGTAGAATTTTTTGACATAGGGTGCTGGCAGATTATGGGCCTCCCATTGCTGCTGCCAGGCCCCTAATCTGCCATAGGCCCCTATATACCGCTTCCTCATGCTGCTGCCAGGTCCAGAGTATCTCATGCCATGTGCCACTTTCAGGTCTCCTCACACTGCTGGTGTGTAGAATTTTTTGACATAGGGTGCTGGCAGATTAAGGGCCTCCCATAGCTGCTGCCAGGCCCCTAATCTGCCATGGGCCCCTATATACCGCCTCCTCATGCTGCTGCCAGGTCCAGAGTCTGTCATGGGTCCCTGTACGGCCTCCCATTGCTGCTGTCTCCATCGCCACACTCTGCCATGTGCCACTTTCAGGTCTCCTCACACACTGCTGGTGTGTAGAATTTTTTGACATAGGGTGCTGGCAGATTATGGGCCTCCCATTGCTGCTGCCAGGCCCCTAATCTGCCATAGGCCCCTATATACCGCTTCCTCATGCTGCTGCCAGGTCCAGAGTCTCTCATGCCATGTGCCACTTTCAGGTCTCCTCACACTGCTGGTGTGTAGAATTTTTTGACATAGGGTGCTGGCAGATTAAGGGCCTCCCATAGCTGCTGCCAGGCCCCTAATCTGCCATAGGCCCCTATATACCGCCTCCTCATGCTGCTGCCAGGTCCAGAGTCTGTCATGGGTCCCTGTATGGCCTCCCATTGCTGCTGTCTCCATCGCCACACTCTGCCATGTGCCACTTTCAGGTCTCCTCACACACTGCTGGTGTGTAGAATTTTTTGACATAGGGTGCTGGCAGATTAAGGGCCTCCCATAGCTGCTGCCAGGCCCCTAATCTGCCATGGGCCCCTATATACCGCCTCCTCATGCTGCTGCCAGGTCCAGAGTCTGTCATGGGTCCCTGTACGGCCTCCCATTGCTGCTGTCTCCATCGCCACACTCTGCCATGTGCCACTTTCAGGTCTCCTCACACACTGCTGGTGTGTAGAATTTTTTGACATAGGGTGCTGGCAGATTATGGGCCTCCCATTGCTGCTGCCAGGCCCCTAATCTGCCATAGGCCCCTATATACCGCTTCCTCATGCTGCTGCCAGGTCCAGAGTCTCTCATGCCATGTGCCACTTTCAGGTCTCCTCACACTGCTGGTGTGTAGAATTTTTTGACATAGGGTGCTGGCAGATTAAGGGCCTCCCATAGCTGCTGCCAGGCCCCTAATCTGCCATAGGCCCCTATATACCACCTCCTCATGCTGCTGCCAGGTCCAGAGTCTGTCATGGGTCCCTGTACGGCCTCCCATTGCTGCTGTCTCCATCGCCACACTCTGCCATGTGCCACTTTCAGGTCTCCTCACACTGCTGGTGTGTTGAATTTTTTGACATAGGGTGCTGGCAGATTATGGGCCTCCTATAGCTGCTGCCAGGCCCCTAATCTGCCATAGGCCCCTATATACCGCTTCCTCATGCTGCTGCCAGGTCCAGAGTCTCTCATGTCATGTGCCACTTTCAGGTCTCCTCACACTGCTGGTGTGTAGAATTTTTTTGACATAGGGTGCTGGCAGATTATGGGCCTCCTATAGCTGCTGCCAGGCCCCTAATCTGCCATAGGCCCCTATATACCGCCTCCTCATGCTGCTGCCAGGTCCAGAGTCTGTCATGGGTCCCTGTACGGCCTCCCATTGCTGCTGTCTCCATCGCCACACTCTGCCATGTGCCACTTTCAGGTCTCCTCACACACTGCTGGTGTGTAGAATTTTTTGACATAGGGTGCTGGCAGATTACGGGCCTCCCATAGCTGCTGCCAGGCCCCTAATCTGCCATGGGCCCCTATACCGACTCCTCATGCTGTGACGTTGCAACAAGGTGGAATTCAACCCTACATATGTTAGACCGCCTTTACGAACAGCAAAAGGCCATCACAGATTTCCTGATGTTAAAAGCGGATAAAGGTATTCCCTGTGTAACTTAGATGTCAGCCATTGGCAGCTCATGCGTGACACCTGCGCTTGCTCAGGCCCTTTGAGGAGGCCACGCTATTCGTGAGTCGGCAGGACTATGGGATGAACGACGTCATTCCTCTGTTGCACGTCCTGGAACAAATGCTGTTAACAATGGCTGGTCAGGGTGCGGTAGACGTGGCGCACAGATCTCAACGCCACATGACCCCTGTGGGGGCAGGACAGGAAGAAGAGGAGGAGGTAGAGGAGGACATTGGTGCTCAGGAATTATTGAGTGAAATGGGTGGTTTTTCCACTCAGCGGACAGGAGTGGAGGAGCAGGAGCATCTGGTAGAGGAGGAGGAGGAGACAGAGGACCCAGACGCACCGTGGCAGTATGCTGTGGAGATGGAGGCAGGGAGTCCCTCGCATTCCTTGGCACAAATGGCCCATAGCATGCTCGGTTGCTTGCATAGCGACAGCCGAATAATAACCATCAGACAGAGGGATGACTTTTGGCTGTCCACCTTGTTGGACCCTCGCTACCGTTCCAAAATGGTGGCCTTTTTCACACCTGCTGAGAGGGAGGCCAAAATAACGTACTATAAAAACCACCTATGTAGTCAGCTGGTCTCTGCCTGTCTGCGCCAACGTCCATCCTCAGACACTGTGGGCCCTGTGCGCTCGCGTTCCGCTGCCATGGCAGCAGGGGAGGGGTGGGGTGGTAGGAGCAGTGGCAGCTCCACCAGCAGCGGCTGCCTCAGTCTGCAGTCGATGATGAGTAGCTTTCTTCACCAGCGCAGTGAGGAAACTACTAACCAGCCGCAGCAGCAGCAGCAGCAGCAGCATCAGGTGGACCTGGAGCAGGACCTCAAACAACAGGCTTAGGCCTACTTGGACAGCACCCTGCCAACCGAGGTAGACAATCCCCTTGACTACTGGGCAACGAAACTTGACCTTTGGCCCCAACTAGCTGAATTTGCCCTTGAAAGGCTGTCATGCCCGGCCAGTAGCGTGGCATCGGAGCGCGTGTTTAGTGCGGCAGGAGGTATTGCAACTCCGCGGAGGACACGACTGTCCACCCAAAGTGTGGAGAGACTGACGTTTGTGAAAATGAATCAGGCGTGGATTAGTCTGGATTTCAAACCACCAGTTCCTGACACAACTGACTAAATCCGCCATGAATCATGCCCCAAACATGTGCCACTTTCAGGTCTCCTCACACTGCTGGTGTGTTCCATTTTTTGTCATAGGGTGCTGGCAGATTACGGGCCTCCCATAGCTGCTGCCAGGCCCCTAATCTGCCATGGGCCCCTATACCGCCTCCTCATGCTGCTGCCAAGTCCAGAGTCTCTCATGGGTCCCTGTACGGCCTCCCATTGCTGCTGTCTCCATCGCCACACTCTGCCATGTGCCACTTTCAGGTCTCCTCACACTGCTGGTGTATTCCATTTTTTGTCATAGGGTGCTGGCAGATTACGGGCCTCCCATAGCTGCTGCCAGGCCCCTAATCTGCCATGGGCCCCTATACCGCCTCCTCATGCTGCTGCCAGGTCCAGAGTGTGTCATGGGTCCCTGTACGGCCTCCCATTGCTGCTGTCTCCATCGCCACACTCTGCCATGTGCCACTTTCAGGTCTCCTCACACTGCTGGTGGGTTCCATTTTTTGTCATAGGGTGCTGGCAGATTACAGGCCTCCCATAGCTGCTGCCAGGCCCCTAATCTGCCATGGGCCCCCGTACCGACTCCTCATGCTGCTGCCAGGCCCGTAATCTGTCATGGGCCCCTGTTGTCGCTTGTTGGCATATTCCGCTCGTTCAGATGCTCCTTCTCCTGCTACTCCTCTTCACGGATTCCGTCAGCAGTCTTTCTTGGAATCCGTTTCCAAGAGACAACAGTTTGCGAGCACGCACCAGACGGTGCAGAAACTGAACGTCCTCCTGTCCAAGTTGCTGCTGCCAGGCTTGTAATCTGTCATGCGCCCCTGTACCGCCTCCTCATGCTGCTGCCAGGTCCAGAGTGTGTCATGGGCCCCCGTACCGACTCCAAATGCTGCTGCCAGGCCCGTAATCTGTCATGGGCCCCTGTACCGCCTCCCCATGCTGCTGCCAGGTCCAGATTGTGTCATGGGTCCCTGTACGGCCTCCCATTGCTGCTGCCAGGCCTGTAATCTGCCATGGGCCCCCCTACCGACTCCTCATGCTGCTGCCAGGCCCGTAATCTGCCATGGGCCCCTGTACCGCCTCCTCATGCTGCTGCCAGGTCCAGAGTGTGTCATGGGTCCCTGTACGGCCTCCCATTGCTGCTGTCTCTATCGCCACACTCTGCCATGTGCCACTTTCAGGTCTCCTCACACTGCTGGTGGTTTCCATTTTTGTCATAGGGTGCTGCATGGCCTCCCATTGCTGCTGCCTCCACCGCCACACTGTGGCTCCACACTCTGGTTTTGGCCCCGTGACTGGCCAAATGAGTGAAGTGTGCGGTGATTCTAAGATCGACGGCACTCATCTGCATGTCATACTGCCTGACAGTATTATTTCTCTTCCCCAGCAGACTCCAAGGGCATTTAAATTAAAGGTACAGTGTTCAGCACTAATATTAAGTCTCTCTGAAGCCTAGAAACACTCTTTTTTAAGTTAAATTCACAGCGAATATATTCGACTCGAATCGAATTTTTTCTACGAATTCGCCGAATCAGTCGAATCGAATTTTTGAATACTTCGCTCATCTCTACTGAAAATGATAGTTTTCTAAAGCTGTAAATAAAATGAACGATGTATCACCCCTGGGAATAATAAAGCTGCCAGTTCAAGTCTGTCTAGGTTGGGCTAAATTTAGCTTTGTATGAAAAGCATTCCTTCCTGATCAATACAAGCATTACAGCATAAGACACAGACCATTATGACAAAATTATATAATCTAAGTAATCAATCACCAGTTACGATTTTATTTATACATCAAATATTTCATTTTACACATCTATCCACTAACTTGCCAGTTAGTCTATTGCAAATTAAATTGTTTTTACTGTGGGCCTTTATAAGGCTTTCATTATTTAGAGAAATGTATCAAGCACTTAAAAATAGATGATAGTAAAACACCGCTCCAGGTCGGTCTTCTCTCCCACCTCCAGTAGCACGCTACTAGGTGCTGACCCTGTTCATTGCAGTCCTCATAGTATAGAAAAAGTCTGGTTGGCCGCACATCTATAAAATCACTTTTATTGAAACATCTTTGTCAAAAACACTCCACAATGTAGTCACAGGGGAAACTGCACACCACCTAACGTGTTTCACTCTAAAAATCAATGCTTAATTATTGTTAGGAATAAACACTGATTTTAGCCTACGTGTTAGCTGGTGTGCTGTTTCCCATTTGTGACTACATTGTGGAATGCTTTTAACAAAGATGTTTCAAAAAGGTGATTTTATAGCTGTGCGGCCAAGCTGATTTTTTCTGCACTACTTAAAAATAGATGTTGATCCCACCAGAAATAAATTCAGCCCCTAACTTCCAGTAGTGGGCTGACAATGCTGGCATAGCAGAAGAGAGGAAACAGCAGGCAGCTGGTATGCGAACAGTGTGAGTGTTGAGGAGATATGGAGAAAAAAGAGAGATAAGTTGATATTGTCCAGCGGGGAAGAACTCATCCAGGGCTGACAGCCCTGCTTGGGGTTTTAGTGCAGTAGTAGCAGTGTTGTCAGCTCACTATAGAAAATCAAAAGATTACTGTACTTCTGGCAGGGCGTGCACTTTTTATAAGTTCATACTGAGTGTTTAAAAGGAAATCACATTGGAATATGTATATGTATTGCAGAGATTTTCTGAGTATGTTCTTTTTGATTTGTAATAACAGAAATAATAATTGTTGTTGCTTGGTAGGTTGGTTGGTGTTATTATTTACCATGGTTATCCTTTACCATGCTAGTAAATGATGCCACCAGTCAGTACTTGGACATGCACATAGAAGGAGCTTAGAGGTGGAGGAGTTACATAGGAATCAAAATTGCTGAACCAAGAAGATCAATTGTAGTTGCATGTATGTATTATTTCCTTGGCTTACTAGTGAAAAGCATCGCCAATTAGTGCTTGGACTAGACTGAGAGATTAATCTATTAATGGAGTTCTTTTTTAAAGCTGTCCCCAAAGAAACCACTGGGCTTCAAGACATTGGGTTTTTATATGCCACAGCAGCCAAATGTTTAGAAAAAAAACCCCAAATAATTTACTTCAATATTATATAATCTAAAAACTAATATAGAGTCTGCAGAGGGGTTTTGGGGGGATGGCCTGGGGTCAGAGAATAATTTTAAAGATGGGGTGATTTGAGATATGAAGAGCAGTGCTAAGGGGCGCTGATCTTAGGTCTGAAGAGAAATTTGAATGGTGCTGATCTGGGGTCTGCAAATGAGTTTAAGGGGAATGATCTGAGATCTGAGAGTTTAAGGGGGGGGGGGTGATCTGGGGTGAAAGACAATCTAAAAGGTTGTTGATCTGAGGTCTGAAGAGAAGTTTAAAGGAGGTCTTAAGGGGACGTAAAATGAAGCTGATCTGGGGTCTAAAGGCAACTTTAAAGTGGTTGTAAAGGTTCAAGGTTTTTTACCTTCCTACATTCTATGAATGAAAGTAAAAAACATTCTGTGTGCAGCAGTACCCCCAGCCCCCTCAATACTTACCTGAGTCCCATCAAGATCTAGTGATTAGCTGAGACAGCAAGCAGGAGCCATTGGCTCCCATTGTTGTCAATCACAGCCAATCAGCCAATGAGGAGAGAGAGAAGGAGTGGGGGCCAAGCCAAGGCTCCATGTGTGAATGAGCAGCAGGTACCCGAACAGCAAGCTGCTTGCTATAGGGGCACCTGACAGAAAGGAGGAGCCAGGAGAGCCTGTGGGGGACCTGAGAAGAGGAGGATCCAGGTTCATTTGTGCAAAACCACTACACAGTTAAGTATAGACATGTTTGTTATTTTACAAAAAAAAAAGAGAACCTTTAATATCGCTTTATGGGGGGGGCTGATCTGGGATCTAAAGGGTATTTTGAGGGTGCAGATCTGAAGTCTGTAGGGATTTTAAGGGGGCTGATCTGGGGTCTGGAGGGAAGTTTTAGGGGGCTGATCTGGGGTTTTAAAGGGAGGTCAAGAAGGGCTGAATCAGGGGTTTAAAAAAGGAGTTTAGGAGGGTGTATCTGTGGTCTGAATGTTAAGGGGGGCTTTTTTTTTCTGTCACCAACTCTGAGGCATTTTCTACTCACTGGAAATTAACATCAGGCATTTTTCCCATGGATTCCAGACATTCTTCTTCCACTGACTGTTGGCACTGGGAATTTTTCTTTCTCTCTTATCAATGTTGCTGGGCATTCTTCTCCTACTGACAAATGACCCAGGGCCTTTTTTTCCACCAGCCACCAATTCCAGGAATTTTTTCCTCTTTCATTGACCAACAATGTAAGGGACACTAGTTACATAATCTTAACTGCTGCATTTTGTATTGTGACATGGGGGATGATTAGCTCTAATGGTAGATGCTTTCACGTTAGTCAGAAATTCTTTTTCAGGGCTTGGTAGCCCACTTTTATTAAAAGGCAAGAAACAAAATCACAAAAATCCAAAATAAGCTTTCCCACATAGGGGTTCTTCTCCAATAGTAAAGACAAATGACAATTTACCAAGCCTCCTGGCTACTCCTTATCAGCACTGCTGGTTAGCAGTACCTCTGCTAATATGGGTCTTCCAGTCCACTGGCTAGTCCCAGCACACAGCGTTGGACTCCTTGAATGCCCACAGCCTCGGAGTCCGTTAACGCCCACAGCCTCGGAGTCAGTTAACGCCCACAGTATCGGAGTCCTTTAACTCACACAGCATCTGTCTCACACAGAGACACTCAATGGCAGCCACTGCTCCAACTGCACTCCAATTCCCCCCTGCAATTCTCAGCAAACCATCATTATATGGGTTGTGAGCACCTGGGCCCACACCCTGCTGGTTGACTTCAAACTCTGGACACTGGATTGGAGATTTCTTCCCTCCCAAGGCACTTTGAAATCTCCAAACTACGGAGTCCCATCCACAAATATCAAAATCCGTAGAAACCTGCAACAGCAGTTTTCTCTACTCAAAATCTATACTCCGCAGTTCTGCACTTCGCACATGTGCAGACCCTGTGTCCATTACCAGACCACTTCTACTTGTTTTTATCCTGTGACAGGGCTCTGCACTGTTACATACCCCCCCCCCTTGTTTTGACCCAGTAGGGGGCAGAACACATGAACCCATCACTTTGGTTGGGACACCTCTGTGCCAGCTGTTAGCCACATAGGCCCAATTCTTTTTCCCGGGTATGTTTACAGGCCCGCACTACCATGAATCTCAAAGGGGTTCTGCTATTTCTTACATTAAACCCTCTCTTCTTGGGGTTCCTGGGCCTATTCTCATTTTCTGGGAGCGCACTATCATTCTTGTTGGGTCTCCCCAACTCCCTGTCCTGAAGCTGTAGGGAACCCACTATGTTTAATGCACAGCCACTTTCCCTCTCATTTGAACCACTTTCGACAATCCTCCGGATTCATCAATCCTTTTGCAGTTACCCACAGCAACCAAAACCTTATTCCCAGGCACACTCCATAACGCATTCAACTTATCATGGTTACTTTCGAAAAGCAAACCATCTTTTACCATACCATTCAGCAACAAATCACCTTTTCCACAATTAATACCGTCAGTGTCTGTTAGAACCAGATACAAGGAGGGACCACACACAGGCAAGCAACTAGCCCTAACGAGACCTTCGCACAGCTCCAATTCGCCTGTTGTCCAGCTCTCTGGGGGCAATGGTCCTACCAACTGACACTGATCAAAGCACACAGCATTTCTTAACATCATAATTTCCACTGGTTTACTCATCACAATGTCCCAGTCACAAATACCATTGTTAGCTGTACCAATCATTAACAGATCATATATTTCACCATCACAATCTCTGATTGGATCAGTGCTGTCATTCAGAAGGTCTCCAGGTACATCAACTTGTACCTCTTTGTGGGTGGTAGACAGAACCTCTGTCACTGCAGCGTCTATTCCGGACCCTTCCTTCTTTTGAGGTCTAGCAGGTGTGGCAGTATTCACACTATTTATTAACCATTGCCCAGCTGCACCTCGGACTGCACTAGCAGAATTATTCTGTGCCACCGCATCAGATTGAGAGACCTCTGAAATCTCCACCAGTTCTCCTGAGTGCTTTCCACACAAGCCAGTTACTGGAAATATTTTATTAGATAAAATCTTGCAACCAGCATCAAAACAGAGAGAATATAGATCTCCATTGAAAAATTATGGAAGAAGTAACCAAAAAGGTGGGAGTCCTTCTAGGCAAATGTATAATGTCCCAGTATTTAACAGATTCCAACCTTTTGAAGGATGGAATGGGGAATACTATAGTCCTAGGTTTAATAGAAATATGGGAAATGGAAATTTGGGAAATTTTCAAGGTGGATACAGAGGTCATCCACCCTGGGGTCTACCTCCTCAGAGACCACTCAACTTCCCACCCCCACCCCCACCCCCTCAGAGACCATTCAATTGTCCACCCTATTGGGGGAAAGGAGGACCAAGATATCCTCCAAACAATTACAAAGACAATTGGGAGGGACATGTTCCCCAAAATTGGGAAGAGGGAGAGAGGAATTTGGGAAATATGGAAAAGGTGAAAGAGAGCGAAAACAAAAGGAAAAGGAAAGAAACTTAGGAGAAGGGATTTACAATTTAAGTTCCCATCCGCTGACTGACAATGAAATTAAGGTATTGGATATTGGCTTGAAGTTCGCTCCGAAGGCAAATTTAAATAAGTTCGAAACATATATTGATGTAAATAGATATATTAGAAAACTGAACATTAAGAAATATTTTGCGTCGCTACCAGGCCCATCTTTATCCGCTAATCACACTAGTAGGTCAACGTTTGTGCATAGTGATTTGAGGAATAAATCCACCTTCAATCCTAGTAATTCGAGAAATCAGAATTTGGAGGTTTTTAAACAAATGGTGATTGAGGATCTATATGGACTGAGTTTTCGAAAATTTAGAGAGGAATAATTATTCCATCAGGGCCTTATGTCATTAAAAAAGGAAATAATATAGTGATTAGACCAGCGGATAAGGGTGGAGGGGTTGTAATTTTGGATCGAAGCAGTTATGAGGAGGAGATGAGGGAAATTCTAAGTGATACAGAAACGTATAAGAGAAAAGCAAAAAACCCTATTAATTTATTTAAAAAGCAGCTCCATAAAATAATAAATAAAGCCAAAGAAGATAAGATTTTAAATGAAAAAGAAGCGAGATATCTTATCCCCACATATTGTAAAACACCTTTTATGTACATATTGCCTAAAATACATAAGAGCCTTGAAAAACCCCCAGGAAGACCTATTATAAATGGCATAGATTCC
Organism: Staurois parvus; assembly: GCF_062004578.1. NCBI lineage: Eukaryota > Metazoa > Chordata > Amphibia > Anura > Ranidae > Staurois > Staurois parvus. The sequence continues at coordinate 9,281,266 of NW_028318095.1, read as the reverse complement.
ATTCATTCAAGGATAGGGCAATATGTCGATTTCTTCTTGCAGCCAATAGTTAAAAACATGCCCTCATATCTGAAAGATAGCCAGGATGTGATTAACCTTTTGGAAGGAATGGAGGTATCAGAGGAGACCATCTTTATCACTATTGACGTAAATTCATTATATACTAGTATAAAGCATAATGATGGAATTACAGCTATCAAATGGGGTTTACAGAAATATACGAATCTACACAGAAAACAAAGAAAATTGATCTTGCAGCTTTTAGAATTTAGTATGGGAAGAAATTACTTTTGGTATCAAGGAGATTTTTATGAACAGATAAGGGGCGTTGCAATGGGCGCGAAGTTCGCGCCCAGCCTGGCGAATATTTTTTTGGCTAGGTGGGAATGGAAGGAAATTTATGGAAGGCATTGGGAGGGATTAAAGATTTGGAAAAGGTTCATTGATGACATCTTGGTGGTTTGGGAGGGAACAGTGGAAAATTTGGAAAGGTTTTTAGATTTTATTGGAAGAAATGAATTTGGATTGGGATTTACACAGAATATTTGTGAACAATCGGCCAATTTTTTAGATCTTAATATTTTCAAATATAATAATAGAATATATTTTAAAACCTTTTTTAAAGAGACAGATAGGAATGGATTTATCCCTTCAAATAGCTGTCACCACCCTCAATGGATTGAGGGAATCCCCAAAGGTCAGTTCTCGAGGATCATGAGGAATTGTTCGAGATTGGAGGATTATATCACACAATCGAATATTATTAAAGAACGCTTTATACAGAAAGGATATGATCCTATAAAATTAGAGAAGATTAGGTTTCTAATGAGTAAAAATTATTTGGGTGAGGGGAAGATTAAAAAAGAAAATAAAGCAAAAGAAGAAAATAAAAAAGTGGAATATGCTTTTATCTCTCGTTTTAATTGCCAGTATAGAGAGGTAGAAAAGATTTTTAACAGATATTGGCCAATTTTAAAAAAAGATGTCACATTGGGTTCCCTCCTTCCGAGTAGACCACCTTTTATCTACAGGAAAAATAATAATTTAAGGAATAGTTTAGTGAAAGGGGTCATCTCACCTCCTAATCAGAAAAAAATGAGGTTGTTTAATTTGACAGGGTTTTTCCCATGTAGAAAGTGCAAGATTTGCAAAACCACGAATATTAAAGATAGAAAGATTGTTGACTTTATGTCATATAGCACGGGGGAAAGATATGAAGTAGAAAAATTTATTACTTGTGGTACTAAATATGTTACCTACCTGTTAGAATGTCCTTGCAAATTGCAATATATAGGCAGGACAAAAAGGGCCCTATCTGAAAGATTGAAAGAACATGTAGGAAATATCGCTAAAGGGAAAAGTAATCATAACGTGGCTAGACATTTCAAAGAATTTCATAACTCTGACCCTAGTGGATTGAAGTTCTGTGGGATTGACAAGGTAGAATCTCATTGGAGAGGGGGGAATAGAATCCAGATGCTCTCTCGGAATGAAACATTTTGGATCTACCAATTACGCACTTTAAAACCTAGAGGTTTGAATATAGAACTGGATCTTAATTGTTTTATTTCTGATTTTTAATACTCATATATAAGGGGGTAGCTGGCTATAATTGGAGCTGCAGGGGGTAGTGTTATATTTCTTGGATAATTTTGGATTTCCCATGGGGTATGTAATAATTTTAAACTGCTTTGTGTCCATATTTTATATGGTAAGAGGGAATAAGATATATGTATTTACAATTTTAAACTTTATAATTTTAGTCTATGTAGTGGTTTCATCTCAGTAAGGTGACCATAATATTTTTAGTATAGGATTTTAATTTGGTCCTGTTTACGAGTGACAATATTAGGAATTAATAAGGGTAATTAACATTTATATTGAGATATATATATATTTATGTTTATTAATAATGTCATCAGGAATGGAAGTTATGAGTGGTTAGTAGGATGTGATAATTTGTTGCTGTAAAATCTTTGAACAATAGGGGGAGCAGGAGGGTTGGTGGATATGTTCCCTATATTTTCAGTATTTGTAGTATCTTTTTTAGTTAACGAAAGTTTAGTTGTTTATAGAGGTATTCTATTGAAGAAATGGGTAAAAAATATTTTTTTATATATAGAGTCGTTTTTTTAGATGTATGTAATGTAATTACAGTCCGCCTTTCCGTATATTAAAGCCGTATTTAAAAGGCATAGGAAGGGGGGTTGTTGCCAATAGTTAAGATGGAGGCTCGCTCTCTTTGCCAGTACAGAGGGTAGGATAAGAGGAGCCGCACATCAGACGTCCGGAACCCTTGTGAAAAAGTCGGAAGTGACGAAACGCGTCAGTGACGTAAGGACGTAACATTACAATTTCAAACCGGAAGTAGCGGCACGGCCATCTTGGATACTGGAGTTCAGCTATATGGACTGTGGGAGAGGATGGACGCTGGCGTTCTCTATGTAAGCTTTGAATAAATTTGTACAACTTCTTTTATATACTCCACTGAGTCATGTATTATCTGCCCCTTTGAGGAACGGGGAAGGTGAATTGGAAGCAGTAGGAAGCTCCCGGAGAGGGGGAGTCTTTGGATTGCCTGGAAGGAGTTTTTGCTTGGTCTTCATTGGAAGAGGGTAATGGTATTTTATACCACAAGAGAAATGGCATTATTTCATTTTTGATGCATGTGATCTTTTATGAGAGGGTAATGGTATTTAGTACATTTGGATGGTGACACTGGTTGTGGAGTATTGCACTTTATCACAATTTTGGAGTGTTGCTTGTCACTGGTGGGAGTTTAGGAGGAATCACTTTAGTGTCACGAGTGTTTTTTTCTGTTGTAATGATAATGTACTATATTGAGTTTATATTTTTTTGAGGTATCCTGATTTGAGGATTCGGGATTGAAAATCAGCAAAGTGGATTAGTCCCCAACGTTTGAAAAAGCACTTTATATTGAAAAGCACTGTATATGGACTTTTATGTGGACATTTGCTGACATATGTTTTGCACTGTTGGGGGTGGTAGAGGGTGCATCGAGAAGTTATTATTTATATTTTGTTTACACTTTCAGGGGTGAGAGTGATACTTTTAGAGGTAGAGGGTGCATCGAAAAGATTTTATTTACATTTTGTTTACACTTTCAGGGGTGAGAGTGATACTTTTCGTAGGGATATTTAGAGTGTGTATTATACTTTCCACACAACCCAGTTACTGGAAATATTTTATTAGATAAAATCTTGCAACCAGCATCAAAATTTTCTTACAAAAAGGTATAAAATACATATATACAAAATAAATAAATACAAAAAACCATACATCTGGTCATAAACAAAGAAAAACCCTATCTGGTTACAACATCCTCCTAAAACAAAAAATATCAAAACACACCATACTACTAACAAACACACAGTAAAGGCCAAGAAACACAGATCTTCAGATGCACATAGCCTTTCTTCAAAAAGCTCTTGTCACAACCCAGTTACTGGAAGCACCCTCACAGGGAACCGTGAGATCACTTGCCACAATATTAATAAGCATTGCATCAACCATTTCCATTCTTGATCAATGTAACCCAGTGCAGGCTACACTACTTGGCTACACCTATTGGTACTCTACAGTACCACCTTGTCCAACTGTGGTGGAGACAGCCAAGTGTACAGCGAATGGCTATGACTTGAAGCATTTCCAATAATACTTTAGTTACTTCAAGACATCTTAAGTCTATACTCAAGATCTTTGCACGGAGGTTTCCCCTATAAGAGACATGGAGGGGCTCATTCACTGCATCTTGAGGGCTTGAAACACTTAAGGAGACCTTCATATCACTAGAGGTAACCATCATAAAAGCCTACTCACCACCTGGAGCGCTTTCAGATGTATGTCTCACACTTATCCTCTCGGCCTCAGCAAGTCATAACCAATTATACTAACATTTTTACACTTGACACACCTCTGTTGTTGGGCTGTGGATAACACCTCTGCCATGCATACACCCTTAATTGGTCCTTCTGACTGGAGGGGAACAACCTTTGCAGGGGCTAATGCACCCTCAACCACTGGTTGCCCTGTGATCCCCCTTCTGGCATAGCAGTTGGTATATCTACGCCCTTGTCACATACTATAGCCTTGTCTCTGCTATACACATCACATTGTAAGAGCACCCTTTGACTCATACTACTTTGCGATACCACCTTTTCAAGCACAGCAGGCTGTAATACCTCACTTTTACTGGCCCACTCTGGTGGCGCTACTGATACACACAGCTTTCTACTTTCAGGTTGACTTAACCCCTTACCAACCAAGTTGCACATAAGGTGAGTGGGCTGCTCCAACACACTCTCACAGCATGGTGCAGACCCCCTCTGTTCCACCAGAACAGTATCAGTGCTGTCCTGCACAATTTCTGGCTCCAACACATGGATACCCCTGGAAACTTCCATGGACAACCCTGTGGCTGTGCCTCTGGTTGCCAAGGAAGATATTCCCCCGTCATCATTAGTAAACACATCACCATACTGACATTCCTCATCAGTTGTGAGCTGTCTCAACCTTTTAGTCACCATTTGGGCAGCTCCATAGTGGACCTGGGAAACCCTCTGCTCCGTCACTGCGGGCTCCTGGGAGGTTTCCCTGGGCAACTCTGCAGCACCTGTCACTAGGGAACTTGGCACACAGACTGTTTTGGTCACCTCTAGATTAACATTCACAGCACTCTGCTGGATTACACCAGGCACATACAGAGTCCCCAAGTCTTTTTGAGTCCTTAATCTTGCTGCAGGTTGTTCCTCAACCTGTGTCTCCCCAATACTCAGGGTAGCACACTGCAGCAAGTCCACGTCCATACACTCAGCAGATTTCCCTGCTGGACACACTCCTGCTTCACTTGGATCAGTCTCATAAACTGCAACAGACTTACCAGCTCCTGTAGCAGGTGACTTTGGCTTCAGTTGAGTGCCGTGTCTCTCAGCTGCATCCTCACAGACTACTGCCCCTATGTGGTTACAAGGCAACATTGCAGCCTTTCTAGACTCTCCAGTCATATTCTCGAACCTAGGGCAAATAAAGATGCCCCACTTGACCACACTCCAAACACGGTACTGAACTCTGAACTTTAACTTCTTGGGGACTCCTCAATGACTTGCTCTCTCCCATTGCTGTGGGATACTGCTCTCAACACCACTGGTCATAATCTTGGGCAAGCAGACTCCTTGGATTCCAGACATCCTGACTGGCTCGGATGTTGCTGCCACTCCTCCTTGGCACACACTGGTACACACCTGGATTCATGTTTCCATGCACGACACCTTTTACTTCCCCTTTAACTGGGGATGACACAATCAATTTGCACCAGTCCACAGTTAATTCGCACACAGCTGAATTTTCTGGCCTGGCTGGGTCATGTGGCAAAATACTTTCTAGCCACAGCATCCTCTCTCTTGCTTCAGCAAGGATTGCATCCTTTCTTTATTTTGACTGCCCCATTGTTGCAGTCATGCACACAGTGACTTGTTACACAGTTCACACAGTTTGACTCTCCTTTTTAAGGTTCATCACCTGCATGCAATGCCTATTGCCTGGCTGCACTTCACAGGGACAAACAGTTCCTGACATTCAAACTCACTATAGAGCAAGGACCCGGATTCCACCGTCTTCTTCCCGCATCCTCCACCACTTGTGACATGGGGGATGGTTAGCTCTAGTGGTAGATACTTTCCAAGTGAGTCTACGCTATTCAGAAATTCTTTTTCAAGGCTTGGTAGCCTACTTTTATTAAAAGACAAGAAACAAAATCACAAAATAACAAAACAAAATAAGCTTTCCCACATAGCTTCTCCAACGGTAAAGACAAATTAAAAGTTACCAAGCCTCCTGGCTACTCCTTATCAGCACTGCTGGTTAGCAATACCTCTGTTAAAATGGGTCTTCCAGACCACTGGCTAGTCCCAGCACACAGCGTTGGACTCTTTGAACACACACAGCCTTGAGCCCTTTAACGCACACAGCCTTGGACTTCTTTAATGCATTCAGCCTTGGAGTCCTTTAACGCCCACAGCATCGGAGTCCTTTAACGCCCACAGCATCGGAGTCCTTTACCGCACACAGCATCTGTCTCACACAGAGACACTCATTTGCAGCCACTGCTGCAAATGCACTCTACTCCCCCCTGCAACTCTCAGCAAACCATCATTATATGGGCTGTGAGCACCTGGGCCCACACCCTGCTGGTTGACTTCAAACTCTGGACACTGGATTGGAGATGTCTTCCCTCCCAAGGCACTTTGAAATCTCCAAACTATGGAGCCCCATCCAGAAATATAAAAAGCCGTAGAAACCTGCAACAGCAGTTTTCTTCACTCAAAATCTCCACTCTGCAGTTCTGCACTTCACACATGTGCAGACCCTGTGTCCATTACCAGACCACTTTTACCTGTTTTTATCTTGTGACAGGGCTCTGCACTGTTACAGTATGCAATGCTGTATGTTACATACCCCTGACCAACAAACTTTGTTTTTCTTTAAGGTAGGTTTAGACAGAATACATCTGTAGGTGTAGGTTTCTGTAAGATTTTCACTTGTGGCACAGAATATTTAGTGGGTACAAAGATTGAGGCAAATGTGTACAGAGTATACTTTGGGTACACTCAGACCCTTTTGACCCTTTTGAACTATATCCCTTTAAACCTCACGCAATATTCATCATTATGTAGCCACCCCTACTTTTCATCTTGGCATGCTGTGTATTACCCTCCCCAAGGCTGTCCCTCCTTATGAAAGTCTAAAACTGGGTGGTACTGTATATACATTATATTGTATGGTATGCAGAGGCACATAGTTTTCACTAAGCCACTATGGGCTTTATCTATTTAAAAAAATCTCTCTTAATTTAAAGTAGATCTAAACCAGAAAAGAACAAAGCAATGTGAAAAATATTTTTTTTAACAAGCCTTTTCTTTCATCCTTATTAGCACCCCCTTTGCATTGAACTGCCTTCAGCTGCACATCATTCCTTGTGACCAGTTTTCAGATGGTGACAATGGTGGACCATGCCTGTGCACCAACACAGATGCTTGTAGTTTCCATTAAGTGCATAGTGTAACGATCTGGGAGCACTATTAGGAGACAGCTGCCATCCCATAATAGGAAATGCCTGAACAAGGACTTTGTCAGGATCACAAAGTATCCATATATAAAGTATACGACCCTACTATTTGAACATTACAAAGAATATAACACAGCATATATCAACTGTTATCTATAAAACAATTTATGTCTATATCGACATTATGGCCTGCGGGGGTCAGGGTCTTCATTTCATATATCCACTTAGTTTCCATCTGGGAAAGGAGTCTGCATTTATTTGAACCACACCAGTGGTGTTGGACCATATCGATACCTATAAATTTTAAAGTTGATGGGTCGATGTTGTGGAAATATCTGAAATGCTTTGACGAGTGCTCTCTGAATCCCCTCTTGATATTGTAGCAATGTTCTCGAAACCTGTCACGTAATCTCCTAGTTGTACGGACAATATATTGTTTCCGGCACGGACATTCAAGGAGGTATATCTAGTATTACAGGTTATAAAATGTGAAATATTAAAAATCTTTCCAGTCATGGAAGATGTAAAAGTCTACTTTCTTTTTGGACATCCTACTCTGTAGACAAATAAGATATCTTTTACACGGGTAGAAACCCTTCATGACCGTTTTGTGTGGATCTCCAGCCAGATGAGGTCCACAAGAATATGGCGTTCGTGCTACTAGCACATGCACAGTATTTGCAGATCTCCAGCAAGATGGCGCCCGCGGATTCGTAAGCACCCTGCATCTATAAAAGGAATACATGACGTCCGGTAGCTATGGCAACACCCCTTTTGAGAACGTATTCTGATACGAAACGCGTTAAGGAGGTCCGGCAGCCATCTTTCTTATACAGCTGGTCAGTGTATTAAGCAGTTCTTAAGCTGCATGTCATTTTTCATCTGAAGATTCTACAATTACCACTTGTGTGTTTATGCTTACTTTTATGAATTTGGATAATTTCCCAATAAATCTTGGAATACTACACTATGGGTATCTATATCTTTTGCTCTGCAATGAGCACTTAAACCCCCTTGGACCCCAGGTGTTTTTTCCAGTCCAGAGGAGGGAACCTATTTGTGACCAGACCCCAATACAGCTCACCCCCAAAGGGACCTCTGATTGACATCGTAAACGCCCAGACCGACAGAGGAGGTGATTTCTGCACCATGCTGTATCCCATTAGAGAGGAGACCTCTGGCTGATTCTACAATTACCACTTGTGTGTTTATGCTTACTTTTATGAATTTGGATAATTTCCCAATAAATCTTGGAATACTACACTATGGGTATCTATATCTTTTGCTCCGCAATGAGCACTTAAACCCCCTTGGACCCCAGGTGTTTTTTCCAGTCCAGAGGAGGGAACCTATTTGTGACCAGACCCCAATACAGCTCACCCCCAAAGGGACCTCTGATTGACATCGTAAACGCCCAGACCGACAGAGGAGGTGATTTCTGCACTATGCTGTATCCCATTAGAGAGGAGACCTCTGGCTGATTTATATGATTAATGCGCATTAAGATTGCACTTCTGGTGAGTTTGCAATCTTACTATTTATCGCACTTCACCGGATTATCATTTTCTCACACTGGGGCCATAAAGATTCTCACCTGGATTTAATCACTTTTGAACTGTTCATAATTGTTGAGATTTAGTTCCCAACTGAGTCTTATCAATATATCCTGCACTAATGGGATGTTTTCTCTCTATGAATATCATATACAGTGGTAAGAAAAAGTATGTGAACCCATTGGGATTATGTGGAGTTTTGCATGAATTGGGCATAAAATGTGCTCTGAACGTCATCTAAGTCACAACAATAGAAGAACACAGTCTGCTGAACATAATACTACACAAACATTAGATGTTGCCATGGTTTAATTGCACATAACATGTACAGTTGTGACCAAAATTATTCAACCCCCACTGAAATTGAGTGTTTTGGCCAGTTTGACATTGCTTTTGATCATTCAGTCATCTTGCTTACATTTACATTAAAGAGGCACTTGTAGGTCAGACAAATATAACATAACAGTTATAATGAAATAACCACAAATGTCTTTTCTGTGCTCACAGCATTATCAGTTTTATTCAACCCCCAAGTGACATTCAATCTTAGTACTTAGTACAGCATCCTTTTACAGTTATAACAGCTTTTAAACGTGAAGCATAGCTTGACACAAGTGTCTTGCAGCGATCTACGGGTATCTTCGCCCATTCTTCATGGGCAAAGGCCTCCAGTTCAGTCACATTCTTAGGCTTGCGCACTGCAACTGCTTTCTTTAAGTCCCACCAGAGGTTCTCAATCGGATTTAAGTCTGGTGACTGCGATGGCCACTCCAAAATGTTCCAGCCTTTCCTCTGCAACCATGCTCTAGTGGACTTGGAGGTATGCTTGGGATCATTGTCCTGTTGAAAGGTCCAACGTCTCCCAAGCCTCAGGTGTGTGACGGACTGCATCACGTTTCCATCCAATATCTCCTGGTACTGAAGAGAATTCATGGTACCTTGCACACGCTGAAGCTTCCCTGTACCTGCAGAAGCAAAACAGCCCCAAAGCATGATTGACCCTCCACCATGCTTCACAGTAGGCAAGGTGTTCTTTTCATCATAGGCCTTGTTCTTCCTCCTCCAAACATAGCGTTGATCCATGGGCCCAAACAGTTCTAATTTTGTTTCATCAGTCCACAGAACACTATCCCACAACTTTTGTGGTTTGTCCACATGGCTTTTGGCATACTGCAGTCGACTCTTCTTATTCTTTGGAGACAGCAAGGGGGTACGCCTGGGAGTTCTGGCACGGAGGCCTTCATTACGCAGTGTGCGTCTTATTGTCTGGGCTGAAACTTCTGTACCCACATCTGACAAATCTTTTCTCAGTTCCTCAGCAGTCACACGGGGACTTCTCTCCACTCTACGCTTCAGGTAGCGCACAGCAGTCGAAGTCAGCATCTTCTTTCTGCCACGACCAGGTAGCGTTTCAACAGTGCCCTTTGCCTTGAATTTGCGAATGATGCTTCCTAAGGTGTCTCTTGGTATGTTTAACATCTTTGCAATCTTCTTATAGCCATTGCCCTTCCTGTGAAGAGAAATCACCTCTTCTCTTGTCTTCCTGGACCATTCTCTTGCCTTCACCATGTTTGTAACCACACCAGTAAATGTCTAGAAGGAGCTGAGTATCACAGTCATTTTAAAGCTGCCTAATTGGTGCTTATTATGCTTGATTGCTGCTCGGTGACATCCACAGGTGTTTTCAATACCTGATGGAAAGCACCTGTATGAACCTCTGTTCTTCAGAGTGGTAGTCTTTAAGGGGTTGAATAATTGTGGCAATGAAGAAACCACATAAGAACCATTTACTACTGTATTACATAAACAATTGATGTCATTTTAGTTGCATTTGGGTAGTTACAACGTCCTTGTAGGATTTGATTCTGAATACAATTCCAAATGTACACTATAGTCCCTAAACCCCTTTACAGCATTGGGGGTTGAATAATTTTGGTCACAACTGTAAACATTCACAGTGTAGGGAGGAAAAAGTATGTGAACCTTTGGACTTAATAACTGGTTGACCCTCCTTTGGCAGCAATAACCTCAACCAAACGTTTCCTGTAGTTGCAGATCAGACCTGCACAACGATCTGGAGTAATTTTGGACCACTCCTCTTCACAAAACTGTTTCAGTGTAGCAATATTCTTGGGATGTCTGGTGTGAATCGCTCTCTTAAGGTCCTGCCACAGCATTTCAATCGGGTTGAGGTCAGGACTCTGACTGGGCCACTCCAGAAGGCGTATTCTGTGCTGTTGCAGCCATTGTTTTGTTGAATTACTTGTATGCTTTGGGTCATTGTCCTGTTGCATCACCCATCCTCTGTGGAGCTTCAGTTGGCGGACAGATGGTCGTACGTTTTCCTGCAAAATGTCTTGATAAACTCTGGAATTCATTTTCCCATCAATGACAACAATCCGTCCAGGCCCTGAGGCAGCAAAGCAGCCCCAAACCATGATGCTCCCTCCGCCATGTTTTACAGTGGGGATGAGGTTTTGATGTTGGTGTGCTGTGCCTTTTTTTCTCCACGCATAGTGTTGTGTGTTCTTCCCAAACAACTCAATCTTGGTTTCATCTGTCCACAGTATATTTTGCCAGTAGTGCTGTGGAACAGCCAGGTGCTCTTTTGCAAACTTCAAACGTGCTGCAATATTCTTTTTGGACAGCAATGGCTTCCTCCGTGGTTTCCTCCCATGTACTCCATTCTTGTTTAATGTTCTCCTTATTGTAGATGTGTCAACAAAAATGTTAGCATGTGCCAGAGATTTCTGTAGGTCTTTAGCTGACACTCTGGGATTCTTCTTTATCTCATGCAGCATTCTGCGCTGTGCTCTTGCAGTCATTTTTACAGGATGACCATGCCTAGGGAGAGTAGCAACAGTGCTAAACTTTCTCCATTTGTAGACAGTCTGTCTTACCGTGGACACATGAACATCAAGGCTTTTGGAGATATTTTTGTAACCCATTCCAGCTTCATGCAAGTCAACAATTCTTGATCGTAGGTCTTCTGAGAGCTCTTTTCTGCGAGGCATGGTTCACATCAGACAGTGCTTCTTGAGACCAGTAAACCCAAAACAGGTGTGTGTTTTTTAAGGGCAGGACAGCTGTCAGCAACACATCCAGTATCATCACACTGATTGGAGTCAAGGTTGGCTCACTCCTGGCTCCAATTAGCTCTGGGAGAAGTCATTAAGCTAGGGCCTCACATACTTTTTCCTCCCTGCACTGTGAATGTTTACATGTTATGTGCAATTAAACCATGGCAACATCTAATGTTTGTGTAGTATTATGTTCAGCAGACTGTGTTCTTCTATTGTTGTGACTTAGATGACGTTCAGAGCACATTTTATGCCCAATTCATGCAAAACTCCACGTAATCCCAAAGGGTTCACATACTTTTTCTTGCAACTGTATATTGACATATTTAATGTGGACTGCTACCTACTCAGTTATTGGCAATTTTATTTGCGTCATAGTATATTTTTATCACCTCATTGATACTATTTAGTATATGTATATACCTCATTAATTTTAGCGCTGCAGTACTTTTATTTTATTGTCTATTGAGAAGGTTTGTGGTTCCTTTTTGGTGCAATAGCTGCTATTCTGTAAGCGCTCGCTAAGTTTATACGTTTTATTAATATTTGGGAACTGGAGAAAGTACAGAGAAGGCCAACCAAACTGATAAGAGGCATAGAAGAGCTCAGCTATGAGGAAAGATTAGAGAAACTGAATTTATTCTCTCTTGAGAAGAGGAGATTAAGGGGGATATGATCAACATGTATAAATACATCAGTGGTTCACAGGGGCGGACTGACAAATCATAGGGTCCCTGGGCAATAGGGGATCATGGGGCCCCTGTGTCCTTGCCCACACTCCAACCACATCCAAAAAAGCCTATGAAATGTACCAGAGGCATCTCATGGGGCCCCCTACTGACCCAGTGCCCGAGTTCCCTAATGGTCAGTCCGCCCCTGGTGGTTCATTTAGTGAAGAGGTATTCACCCTGAGGTCATCACAGAGGACAAGGGGGCACTCTTTACGTCTGGAGGAAAAGAAATTTAATCTCCAAACACGGAAAGGTTTCTTCATGGTAACAGCTGTGAAAATGTGGAATAGACTCCCTCAAGAGTTGGTTCTGGCCAGCTCAGTGAATTGCTTTAAAAAAGGCCTGGATTCTTTCTTGGATACACAGAATATAACTGGTTACTATTTATAGGTAAAGTTGATCCAGGGAATATCCGATTGCCTCTCAGGGGATCAGGAAGGAATTTTTTCCCCTGCAGGAGCGAATTGGATCATGCTTTGCTGGGTTTTTTGCCTTCCTCTGGATCAACTGTGGGTGTAGGATTATAACTTTTTTTTCTATGGTTGAACTAGATGGACTTTTGTCTTTTTTAAGCTAGATTAACTATGTAACTATGGCCATACCACTGCTTTGAAAAAAAGAAAAAAAAGAAGAGCACTGAACATTAAAAAACAAGCAAATTAAATAGGTGAAAAAAGCTAAGAGCAGAGTGACCTGCCATATGACTGGCCTCTCCTCCAATCATGGAGTTCTTTCTGCTGCATTAAGCAAGAGGTTGTGATAGCAATATCTGCTCTCTGTTGTGAAGGAGCCCCCCACATATTTTTTTAAAATAAATTCTATTTTGTTAAGTTTTGAAAAATAATATAGAAAAATAAATACAAATCTACAAACAAAGTGCATCTACAAAAGACAGAGAAAGTAACATAAAAATTGTACTCCTCCCATACCCTTGTCAGGATCATTGACAGGGTAAAAGATGATACATTACTGCCCCCAGACATCAGACAAAATAGAGAGATATATTAACTAGGCAACGCATAATTGTACAGAGAAAGTGCCACCACAGAGCAAGCATCAAGCCCCAACAATAGCAGAGGACAAGTCCCATAGGAAGCCTCTGTAGCGAGACCCAGTGGGATTCAATGTAATTCAGAAAAAAGGAGACACATACAGAAGGAAGTTCCTATGTATTTTAATGAAAACTGCATTTTTAAAAAGACTAAAGGAAATTTCTAAATTACAATATCATTTAACGCTTATGAGATTTTACTTTATGAGTTTAGATCTATTGTAAGAAAAAATATGGGAGAGTTTGTAAAAATGTAAATGTCATAAAAAGTTACTTTTGATAATAACTCAAAATATGTACTCATTGATAAAATACAATAATTTCCCTTTAAGATGCTTCCGTGTAACTGTAAGTTTTTAAAACCAGAGACTTAAACAAAAGTTTAAAACTCAAGAGCTATAATAAAAAAACAGAGATCACAACTAATCCATATGAGATCTCTAGTGACAGAGGTACTTTCACAACTTTTTATATAGATTTTTAAATGACATATACATTCAGCTTATGCAAAACCCTTTGCCAAATGCTATTGCTACTGGCGGGAATGATTATGTTGCCAGACACATGGTTGTGATTGGCTTTAATTATACTTTGTATTCTTCTTTACTGTCAATGAGGTGACTGCCTCTGTACTAGTTTTCCACCTGGGAGTCTGAGAATGGCAGGTCCAACATCATCCCAGATAGGCATTTGGCTGTTGACAGATTTCCTTTAAATCTCTGGGAACATTCTGAAAATGCAAATTTGTTGAATACATGAAGAAATCTATTGCCTGGAGACAAGATTGGTACCTAATATCAAGTTCTTAGATTTCACATCACACTGACTGATCAAACTCAAACAGCGAGGCACTTCAAATTTGCATATGAAAAACTTAAAATAGATATAATATGTGATATATGTAAGGTGCATGGCGCTCAAAATAAAATGAATCATGACATGTCTTAAGTAAAATGTAAAGTCTCTGTTGCATGCTGAAGAAAGCAAATGCTAGTCTTCCAAAATGTCTTTCCTGGATTTTACAGACAAATTACTAATCTAAAAATGGTCCAGCTCAGCCAGCGATTGTAAGGTCAGTATAGTGCAGATTACATGCTTTATGCGATTTATCTAAAGACAACTGTAAGGAAGAAATCAGTGGAAGAGATGCTGTAACATAAAATTCCTTCAGAACCTTCTGAGGACTAGATTCACATTCATTGGGTTGTTTAAGTAAGTCATATACAATTGTTGCCAAATGGAAGGATAAAGCTAGCAAGGCTATTCACAGCCACTCAGCAGAAGGTTGGTATTCATGGAAATAGAGATCAGTTTATGCCAGTGCCACTCATCTCACGGGGAAATTATACTGATTAAGGTGAGTTTTCTAACTTGCCTGATCGTGCTGACAGCTGCTGGCCAGATATTGTCCATGGATGTGAGATCATCATCGGCTGCACCCGAAAATGACCAGACTAGAAACTGCATGTATAAATACCCTAAGTATTATTGTTATTGGTTTATAATGACTTGTTGAGTTATGCAGTATATCATCATCTTTTGCAGTGCTATACAAAATAAGTGTGTAATAACGGCAAACACAGATCTATAAAAACACAGGAAGGAAACTCCCTTTTCGCAGTAAAGTAGAAGGCGTAGGGGAGATTTGCTATTACTATGTTGTAGATACTGTACATTTTGTTTATTTGACTACTTGTTCAACTAAGTGTAGCTATCCATTACTTACTGTTCAGTATCAACACAGACAAATTCAGTATTGCTACCAAGAATCAAGGTGTATATGGGCTGTGGAGAAAGTGGCTACATCTTCAGATGAAAAAACGTTTAGGTTCAACATTTATGCTGAATTCTGGAGGGTGCTGGAGGTGGGTATGGGCTTTAGAATGTGAATAAAGATGCCTTTCAACTTTATTTAAACAGATCCTTTAGGACTTTAGTTCTAAAGGAAGTCTGGGTTATGAAACCAAGACTCAGCATTAGATTGTGTTACCACAACAGTTCTACATATCTTTAACAGTCAAAGCCTTAATACACTTCTACCATGGCTTTAGGTAATATGATTAGAACATGTTTACTAAACTGGATAGATAGTAGCTTTTTACACCTTGACTGACAGACGTTCGAGACTTGCCAATCTACAGGTCTTAAAGTATATCTATGGCCAAAACATTTTTTTTAGCTTTTGGTTTTTGATAGAATAGTGAAGGATTAAAACTCCTACCATAGGTTTTTTTTTATCTTTGTATCATTTTAAAATCTTCCTTTCACTTCCTTAAAATGTAAAAGTGCTTGCGAGCTACTATGGTGAGTAATCATAGTGCATAAATAATTAATTAAGTAAAATTAAAACAAACATGGTTCACTGACACTAAACACTTACTCATATAATTGTGTATATAAATGAATTTTAAAAATATATTATTATGTGCCGCGCTCCACTAAATAAATTAATTGTGTATATAAAGTGCAATACGTGCTCTATATATCCTTATACCATATGATCCAAAAACAAAAAATATATATATGATGGAATAAACAATTATATAAACATATCATGTGAGGGAGGGGCTCTGATGTCACGACTCATTCAGGAGTAAACGGTGAGTGCAGGAAGTGTGCAGAGCACAAACAGAGGATCAATCAATTTTAAAAGCGGTTTTAATATTATTAAAATGTGAGTGGAATGTCATTGGATGCAATAATAAAGTGTTAAAAAGGATAAGGCACTATGTTTTTTTTCTTTTATTGCACCATTAATATGGAGAATTAAAGAGTGGAGGGAAAGGAAGTATAAGACCCCTGGAGGACAGAGGGAGAAATCCATCCATCCTGATTTAATACAAGCGTAAAAAAACCCCATTTGAATCCAGTAAAAAAGACTACTAAAATACCACATGATTTTATCAAGTCATGGGAATTTTAGTAGTGAAAAGCATGCATCATGTTTCAGCTGTCAGCGGGGCTCTCACTGACAGCCGAATGTAAAAGAAAGAATTGCCAGCAATTAAAAAATAATTTAAAAAACAGCGTGGGGTCCCCCCTCCCATACATAGCAAGCCCTTCGGGTCTGGTATAGATTTTGAGGGAAAGCCCCGTACCCCATGCCAAAAAAAATGGCGTGCCCCCCCCCCCCCCCAAAATCCATGCCAGACTCTTATCCAAGCATGCAGCCCGGCAGGTCAGGAAGGGGGGGCAGCGCCACCCCCGAACCATACCAGGCCACATGCCCTCAATATAGGGGGGTGCTTGGGGACAAGGACCTCTTCCCCACAACCCTGGCCGGTGGTTGTGGAGGTCTGCGGGCGGGGTGCTTATCAGAATATGGAAGCTCAGATTCAAGGGGGCCCCCAGATCCTGGCTCCCCCCCACGTGAATGAGTATGGGGTACATGGTACCACTACTCATTCACAAAAAAAAAGCTGTAGTGTGAAAAAAGACAGGAGTCATTCTTTGACAAGTCCTTTAATAAAAGAATGTCCCCGAAGTAAATCCAACGTCATGCACAATGTCCGCCGCCGCTCTGCTACCGCCGCTGGCTCCCGGCCATCTGCTCAGAAGCTTTTTTAATGCACATGGTATTCACTCCTCTCCCCCCCCCCCCTTATTTTGGAGAAGTCTGTACTGCGTTTTACAGTGCATCATTTGCATTCCTCAAAACAGTGAGGTATTTTTGTCTGTATATGGTGATGTATGGGGCTTATCCATGAGAGGCTGACATTTAAACCCATGGATGAGCGTACCTGTATTACATATCTGTAGCAAGATAGATTATACTATCTAATTAGTTTTGTCCATGGGGTAACTCCATTTCCTTAACAGATTATATATTCAAGCTGTAACAGATTATATATTCAAGCTGACAGGTTTATGATCAAATTAAAGTGCCTCTTTGTATGCCATCACTTCATCTAAAATGGTATGGTATTTGATTTGGTCTGGTGTTATTAACCATTTGGATGTAAGGTAAATTGCAATGGTATCCAGTCATATTGTTGTGCGCAGTACATTCCACTCCAATAGGCATTAATTACAGCTGAGCATACATTTTCTATATATTTAAATAAAGGTTATATATTTTACATTCATCAATTGGCCAGATGGTGCGTAGGGAAATGCACCCTCGTCCAGTATAGATTAGTTTATGGAATGCTCTGGCGTATTTCATAGACAGTTTATCAGATCTTACCTGCACTAAAGACTGTCCTCTCAAACCTCACGGCACCTGAAGACTGAAATTAAAAAAAGGACCCAAAATTTTAGGTTTGGAATAGAAGAGACCATCTCAGACAGCAGCAACATACCAGTTTCTTATTTTTTGCCTGGAGCGGGAATACATTCATGAGAAACTGGCTGGCACTCTTTCTTAGCCACATAGTCCTCCTTCCTGTGCCACCGGGTATATTTCTGTCAATTCAGCATCTTAACATTATTGAAATAAGGCTATACTTTGCTGAAACAAGAGATTTTATTAGCTGAACACACTGAAGTGGAGCTTGTTAACTGCAATAAAAGTCAAACCAAATTTAAAATGTAAGCCATCAGTTTGTCCTCTATCTCAAATGCTTTACTTGCTTGTTACAGCAATGTTTTATAAATGCTGCCTTATGCATATATACTTATACTGTATGCATTGTAAACAAAATCATATCCCCACAAAACAAACAGTTCTACATTTTTGTTTTTTTTGTTTTTTTTATTACTGTATATTGTTATGTCTGTTTTTCTTAAAACATTATTATTTTTATTATTACTATTTTAGATTATTCAAATTTATAAAAATAAAATAAAGTCATTAAGGGTTCCTGTGTGGTTTTTCTTCAAACTGGACAACTCTAACCCTTTTGCTGCATTTTTCATTTTTTGCACACATGTTTAGAAAATTATTTTAGGCCTAAATATTACACAAAACCCCCAAACAATATATATGTTTTGAAAGCAGACACCCTAGAAAATAAAATAGTGGTAGTTCCACTTTTTTATGTCACACAAAATTCCAGTAAAAAACACACTAAAATTAATTTTAGGGAAAACAAATGTAATAAATTACCCAAATATGAAAGATGAGGTTACTGTGAGCAAATAGATACCCAACATGCTAAACCTTAAATCTGTGTGTGCCAATGAAATGGCGACAAACTTAAATACCCTAAATTTTTATATGCAGCACTTCAAAAGCCCCTATAGGTCATCAGTTTAGTGTTATGGAGGAGTTCTTGTGCTACAACTATTGCTCTCACTCTGGCGTGCATGGCGATATGTAACACATGTATTGCAATCAACGTTTTTACACGTAGGCACTCCAACATGTCCGTTTAGGTTCATATGTATGTATATGTGGGGATGGGGGCCTCAAACTTTTTTTGGGGGGGGGATTGTTATGTGCTTGATTTTGGGGTAAACATTTTTTTACTTAACTTTTCTTTTCATCACATAGGGGACACAAAGGTGACAGGTTCACTTTATTGAGATATACAGGGTCTAACAGACCCTGCATGTCTCCTCTGGGCTCCACTGGATGTATTGCAATTAGAGATGAGCGAATCGAACCAGGCGAAGTAGAATTCGTTTCGAATTTCAGGAAAAATTCGATTCGTGCCGAATCTGAATATTAGCCAACTTCGGGTGCACGAATCGGATTTTTCCCGATCAGCCGGCAAAAGTGTCCCTGCAGAGAGCTCCGCTATTTCTGACAGTTCTCTGACAGTTCCTTCACATGTACAGCGGTTGAAACATTGTATCTATTTGTTTCCATTTAGGATACAGATGTTTTTATGCGGAAACAGATACAATGTTTCAACCGCTGTAAATGTGAAGGAACTGTCAGAAATAGCGGAGCTCTCTGCAGATACACTTTTTGCTGTACTGGAATACTTCTTCTTTTCATTCTTCTTTTCATTCTTCTCATTCTTCTTTTCATTCTTCTTTTCATTCTTCTTCTCATTCTTCTTTTCATTCTTCTTCTTCTTCTTTTCATTCTTCTTTTCATTCTTCTCATTCTTCTTTTCATTCTTCTGCTTCTTCTTTTCATTCTTCTTCTTCTTCTTTTCATTCTTCTTTTCATTCTTCTTCTTCTTTTCATTCTTCTTCTTCTTCTTTTCATTCTTCTCATTCTTCTTTTCATTCTTCTTCTTCTTATTTTCATTCTTCTTCTTCTTCTTCTTTTCATTCTTCTTCTTCTTCTTTTCATTCTTCTTTTCATTCTTCTTCTTCTTTTCATTCTTCTCATTCTTCTTTTCATTCTTCTTCTTCTTCTTTTCATTCTTCTTCTTCTTTTCATTCTTCTTTTCATTCTTCTTCTTCTTCTTTTCTTTCTTCTTCTTCTTCTTTGCATTCTTCTTTTCATTCTTCTTCTTCTTCTTCTTTTCATTCTTCTTCTTTTCATTCTTCTTCTTCTTCTTCGTCGTGCCCCGTGACTGCCCAAATGAGTGAAGTGTGTGGTGATTCTAAGATCGACGGCACTCATCTGCATGTCATACTGACTGACAGTATTATTTCTCTTCCCCAGCAGACTCCAAGGGCATTTAAATTAAAGGTACAGTGTTCTGCACTAATATAAAGGCTCTCTGAAGCCTAGAAACCCTTTTAATTAGTTAAATTCGCAGCGAATAAATTCGCATCGAATCGAATTTCTCCCGCAAATTCGGCGAATCAGCCGAATCGAATTTTTGAATAATTCGCTCATCTCTAATTGCAATGCAATCTCTCCCCAGCTAGAACAGTGACAGCCGTGATACAGAAGTGATGTTATACACATCGCCTTCTGGGTCACAGAAAGAAGGGGAGAATATCAGACATTGGTCCCCTCTCCTCTGCCCCCTCCACCGCCAGCAGCCGCCATGGTGCTCCCTGGGTCTGCAGATGGGTAAGCGGGGCCTAGATACATGGCAGGAGCATGGGGGGCACTGGTACCATGGGCTGTGGAAGCAATCAGGTAGCAGCACAGCTGCCCAACTACTTCCACCTGACAAACAGGAGTATGCCTGTTAGTTTTATACACAATCCCGGTCGCTGCAGCCACCAGATTGTGTATAAAACTCACTGTTGTCAGGGGGACCTGGCGTCGAAAGGATTAAATGCACATATTCAAATCAACATTTAGAATATACTATAGTACAGTAGATAAGGTGTGTAGATTTCCCCAAATTCCCCCAGTTGTCTAGATGCTTCACTCATCAATAGATACAGTCACTAGATTAAAAGACATGTTAGTCTGCCATAAATACACTCAGCTCCTAACTGTGGGCTAAAAGCATTTTTGTGGACTAATAGGTGTCATCCCTGCCCAGTTTCATTTACTAAACTGCTCAACCACTCCCACTGTCTTCTTCTCCAAAGCATAGGTACTAATTGACTTGTAGCCCTAAATTAAGAACCAGGAGGTCTAAATAGACTTTTTGAGAAAACACAGAGCACAGGACAGCTCTGCATTACTGACAAGATCAACAGTTTTTTTTCCCTTTTAAAACATATTTAAAAAATATTTTCGATGGCATATCGAACCACTTGACATTCAGAAGGTTTTTTCCCCTTCATGACCAGAGCTTTTTTTTACTATTCAGCATTGCGCTTGTCATGCAACACTATACGCAAATTAAATGTATATCATTTTTATCACCCAAATAGAGCTTTCTTTTGGTGGTATCTGATCACCACTGGGTTTTTTAATTTTTTGCTATATAAAAAAAATAATTTTGAAAAAAAATAGATATTTTCTACTTTCTGTTATAAAAAATACCCACCTTACCAACCTTTCAGTGTCCACTATCCCTCTCTGCCAATCCTTTAATTGGCTGTAACTCACCCAACAAATTAAATTCAAAATTTATTATTTTGCCACAAGTATTGGGACACCCCTCCAAATCGTTGGATTTAGGTGTTCCAATCACCTCCATGGCCACAGGTGTATATAATCAAGCACCTAGGCATGCAGACTGCTTCTACAAACATTTGTGAAAGAATGGGTTGCTCTCAGGAGCTTAGTGAATTCAAGCGTGGTACCGTGATAGGTTGCCACCTGTGCAGTAAGTCCATCTGTGAAATTTCCTTGCTACTAAATATTCCACAGTCAACTGTTAGTGCTATTGTAACAAAGTGGAGGCAACTGGGAACAACAGCAATTTAGTGGTAGGGCACGTAAAATGACAGACGGCGTCAGCGCATGCTGCAGAGCACAGTGCGCAGAAGTTGCCAACTGTCTGCAGAGTCAATAGCTAAAGACCTCCAAACTTTGTGCTCCCAACTTTGGGAATGGCCCCTTCCTGTTCCAACATAACTGTGCACCAGTGCACAAAGGAAGGTCCATAAAGACATGGATGAATGAGTTTGGGGTGGAGGGACTTGATTGGCCTGCATAAAGTCCTGACTTCAACCAGAAGAGCTGTTATAGCTGCAAAGGGTGGAGCAACTCAATATTGAACCCTATAGACTAAGACTGGGATGCCATTAAAGTTCATGTGTAAATAAAGACTGGCGTCCAGGGGTGGACTGACCATTTGGAAACTCGGGCACTGCCTGAGGGCCCGGGGTCAGTAGGGGGCCCCATGAGATGCCCCTGGTACCTTTTTCATAGGTTTTTTTGAGTTTGGGCAAGGACACAGGGGCCCCATGTTCCCCTATTGCCCAGGGGCTCCATGAGTTGTTTTACCAATATAGTTTACTATCAATAACTTACAAAGTCATCCACAACTTTGCCCCCCGCTATATCACTAACCTAGTCTCAAATTACCATTCAAATTGATCTCTACGTTCCTTTCAAGACCTCCTGCTCTCTAGTTCCCTTGTCACTTCCTCCCATGCTCACCTTCAGGATTTCTCCCAAGTGTCTCCCAATCTATGGAATTCCCTACAGTAATCTCCTACTTTGTCCACTTTTAGAGGATCCCTGAAAACCCATCTCTTGAGAGAAGCCTATCCCATCCCCATCTAAAAACTGTATTTCCACTTCCTCCATCAGCTCATCCCCCACAGTCATTACCTTTTGCATCACTAGACCCCCTCCCCTTTAGATTGTAAACTCTAACAAGCAGGACCCTTTGATTCTTCCTGTATTGAATTGTATTGCAACTGCACTGTCTGCCCTCATGTTGTAAAGAGCTGTGCAAACTGTTGGTGCTATATAAATCCTGTATTATAATAATATTAATAATAAAAATAATATTAATAATAATATTCAATAAAATCAAATGTCTTCATACATTTAGGCCAAAATGTATTCTGCTACATGTCTTTGGTAAAAAACTATGGTATATACAGTATATTTGAAAATTGATCAATCCTGTTCTACTGATGGCCTGTCTCATTTTTTGAGGCCCTCTTTTTGGAAAGTAGACAGTCTGTGGTATTTAGTAAAGGGACACGGCAAGTTTTTTGAAGTTGTAGTTTTTTTGTGACAATCTTTTGTAAAATTAAATCATTTTTTTTCACTATGATAACACTGATTACTCTAATGAGTAAATAAAAAAATGTTAAAAATTAAAACAAAATTATAAATAAAAAATTATATATATTTTTTTTACATACTGTCACCAGTGCAATACAACATTATCATATGACTGATGTGGTGGTGATCAGGGATACTGACTGTATGTAAAAAAATTTTTTTTTTTATCGTTTTTTATTTAACATTTTGCTGTAATGTTTAACATTTTTTTCTTTACTTTATTTTATTTTACTCATCAGAGTAGTCAGTGTTATCATAGTGACATAGTGGGGTTTATTTACTAAAGCTGGAGAGTCCAAAATCAGACTCCCTTCTGCATAGAAACCAATTAGCTTCTAACCTCAGCTTGTTCAATGAAGCTTTGGCAATGAAACCTGGAAGCTGATTGGTTTCTATGCAGAAGTGAGTCTGATTTTGCACTCTCCAGCTTTAGTAAATAAACCCCAGTGTATCAAATGTCAAGCGAAGGAGAATTTATTTATTTTTTCATACTATTTTTTTTCAGTGGTTAAAATTTTTTTTTTTTTACTATTTTGGCCAGTTTTCTTTTGATAGTAAAAAAACCCAGAATATATCCATTAAGATTTACTACTAAATGAAGGTCCGGGTAGATTTAGACACACATCTACTGTATATCTATCCTAAGGAACAGCCCTGACATGTAAACTGAAATTGCATTACTGGGAGTAAAAGTTTAACCCTTTATTAACTCCTTGTTACACCTAATGCTGCCTAATTAACTCCTTCCTCACTGTGCTCTTTTAGACATTTAAAACTTTTTAAATTTTTTTATTTTTTACAATTCAAACAAAATTATTTTTTCTGTTGTGATCATATCATTGCTCTTTTTTTTGTAGCATAGATGTAAAAAATATGCAAAGTTATTATTATTAATATACAGAATGTATATAGTACTAACAGTTTGTGCAATGCTTTACAAAATATGGACACAGTATATTTACAATACAATTCCATAAAAAAAGGTCAGGAGGGTCCTGCTCATGAGAGTTCTAATATATAGAATTTTGTCCTATTCAGCCCAAAACAAACAAAAAAAACTGGATAGAAATACATACACTGAATAATAATGTGTCAACCAGATTTCAATCATCAGCCAAGTGTAGCCACAAACAACTAAAAAAGCATGATGTAAAATGTGCTGTTCTCTCAGCGGACATCTATCAGACATCAAATACTGCAAGGAAATAATCTTTCCAAAGCATGCCAAAATGAAATGAAATGTGACACATCAACATCTTCTTCCTAAAACACACTGGGGAATTTATCAAAACTGGAGTAGCCAGAATCTGCAGCAACTTTGCATGGCAACCAATCAGCTTTTATCTTCAGCTTGTTCAGTTAAGCTTTGAAAATGAAAGATAGAAGCTGACTGGTGGACATGTACAGCTATTCCATTCTGTCTTCTACTGTTTTGATGCATTCCCCTCACTGTATATACATTGTAAATATTAAAAATAACTTAAAGTAGCATTAAACCCTCAGTGTTTTTTTAGCTTAACACATTGAGCACAATAAAATAAACATTAATAAATAAACTATGTGTTAAAAAAAATCTTACTCCAGAACTTGCAGTTTACAATGTTCAGCTCCATGCACACTGGGTGTTTTGATAACGCTGGTAACATTAGCTGTGTAAAGTCACGTTAAAAATGTGAATTTTTCAGCTTTTTTAGCATTTTTGCATTAGCGTTTAACGGCGTTTTGCCGCGTTTAGCGAGGTTTTTTCACGTTTGCATTTTTAGCGTTTTTTTTTTTACAAAAACATTATTGTTTTTTCGGTAAAAAAGCATCCCAAAATGCTGGTTTGCGGCTTTTTACTGTGTTTATAACTAAAAAAACTTATATGTGTGCATGGACACATAGGATAACATGCTGAGGAGTTTACTGGCTATAGAAAAAAATTGTCAAAAGCCAAAAAAAGCAGCTGTAAAAATATCCAGTGTGCATGAGGACTCAAAGCTTCTGCTCTCTCATTGCTGCTGCTCTGAACTTTCAGCCTTCACAGAAAAGCGTTAACAGTGGAAAGTGCAGTCTTAGTCTGTTAGCCTGGAGGAGGGGAGGAAAGGAGTGCCTTGCTATCCTAAGTTATGGGCTATGAGTTTCTGTTGATGATTTAACAACTTAATGGTAAGTAAGAGACAGCCTTGATGGTTGCTCCTCCTATAACCTACTATAAGTGAGGGATGATCTTCCTGATGCACTTTGAGGTCACTGGATCTGGTAAGTCTGAAATTCAATTTGGGTTAAGCGCCTCTAAGGCTTGTCTTCATTCACTCCTAGATGCACATATATTTGACAGCCAACAGTCAATTGAGTTGTTCAAGGGATTAGCAGATCGATTATTGCTTTTGAACTTGTGACATGTATATAAACATACGTGCAAACTGACCTCTTTTTGGCAGTTTGAGGTCAGTGTTTGGTAAGGCTTTAGGGCTTTTCTCCATACACTGGTGGAAGTTTCTTTTCAGGAATAGATTTGCGTTTGGGAAACTTGAGTGTCCTAAAATCTGTTATTTAAGCACAGATGTAGAAGAATTTAAAAGCAAGTAGAAACCATAGAATTCAGAAGTATTTAATATTTTTTTTCTTTCGGGATCTTTATCGCTGCTATCATAGTTTGAAAATATACCAGTGGTTGCCTATTACTGCGGTTTGACTGCAATGGCGGCACAAATTGAATGCATGCTTTTTGAATAAAGGAAAAATAAATATAATGATTTAGAGAATTGCTTTTGCCAGAACATACAGCACACTGTTCATGCATTGTTAAATACCTCTCTAGACATCTGAGCACAGCTAGCTGTTCTTCTCATTGTATGTCTTCAGTGAGAGAGAATCTGCACCACTCCACAAGTTCTTTATAAATTACTTATATTCTGCGAGTTTCACAGTGTCTGGTTTTCAGGCTGTTCTTGTGCTGGCCCCATGCCCATTCATTTATTGTGCTATCGGAACAAACCAAAGCATCTCAACATAGTAACATCTTGAGGATGGGTTCATGTATTTAACCATTAGAAGCAGTTAGAAACAATAGGTCATTGTAACTGTTTCATTTATCCTTAGAGAAGAAGGAACATTTCCTCAATTTGAGAACATATTGATAGCTGCCTTAACATGGCTTACAGTACATTTCAAAAAAATGCATTATAATTGTGTATAAGATAAGTTTGAACATACTGGTCTGCAGTCTTTTTATATGTGATTTGCTGAACATGCATGCTTATTGTGGGAAAATTTTATTTTTCTTATAGGATAGTATGGGGGCATAACACATATCCTGAATCGCTCATTCAACGAGGAACAATTTTTAATTTTTAATTTCAAGTGTTTCAGGTACTAATCTACAGTATAAACCAATTATAACACACATAAATGGTTAAAACACAAACTCTGGGCTAATTTTTTGAGGTTTGATCCAAATATGTCTCCTGTGGCACCATACTGTATTTCTTGCAAACGATGTCTTCAGTATTTCAGGTTAAATAATACCCAATGTCACTCAATCTGGAAAGACTGAGATTCCATGTCAGGAAACAAATGCTGCCAATGCTCATTCCCGTGCAGCTAATGCTCATTCCCATGCAGCTAATACTCATTCCCGTGCAGCTAATGCTCATTATATACCAGGACACAGACAAGCTCAGGCTAATATCGAGCATGCACTGACACGTAGGTGCATCCCTGTGTGCCAGCGCGCATCAACAAGCATGTCCACATGCATACACACCAAACTGCCTATTTAAAGGAAACCCTGGTGTGTGCTAATCACTGGATGTTCTTCAGCTCCCTATGATCTGTGTTCCTGCTCATGCTGACTGATTTCCTTTTGCTGACCCGGCTTGTTCCTGATCTTGTTCTGTGGATTTTGGATACTGACCTTGGCTTCCCTCTGACTACTCTTTGCCTGCTTCCCTGGTGCTGACCTTGGCCTGCTACTGGACCTTGCTCTGCCTGCTCCCTTGGTACTGACCTCAGCCTGCTACCTGACCGTGCTTCTGCCTTATTGTATTTGACCATAGCTCCTCCTGACTACGTTTCTGACCCTAGCAGTCACCTGCTACCAAGGTACCGCACCTGTGCTTTTTTGAGCCTTGTACCATTGTCACCACATTCAGGGGTGCACGGACCATAGCCACAAGAGAAGCTCTCTCATCAACCTGGCCTCCAACCAAGGTATGTGATACTCCATCATCTAAGACAGGGGTCACCAAACTTTCTGAACAAAGGGCTAAATGTCCGTCCTTCAGACTTTAGGGAGCCAAATTTTGGCCAGTGGTAGTAGAAAATTCCTCAGGGTCAATGAGAGTAAACGTCTCAAGCTGGTTGGTGGCTGGTAGTAAATAATGAGATAGCATCAGTGGTCAGATGGAGGAAGAATAATGATCTGTCATGGACATCAGTGGGAGAAATAGTGCCCTATCATTGGCCTCAGTGAGAAAAGCAGTGCACCATTGTTGGTGTCAGTGGGTGGAATAGTGTTTCATCATTGGTGTCAGTTGAAGGAATAGTGCCCCATTGTAGATGTCAGTGGAAGAAATAGTGCCTCATTGTTGAAGTCAGTGGGAGGACATATACCCCACTGTTGTTGTCAGTGGAAGCAATGGTGCCTCATTGTTGGTGTCAGTAGGAGGAATAGTGCCTCATATCAGTGGGAGGAATAGTTCCCCAAGGGCCACAAAGAGGCAAACAAAGGGCCACAAAGAGGCAAACAAAGGGCCACATTCGGCCCACAGGCTACAGTTTGGAGACCACTGATCTAGAACAAGACCAAGGAAGAAGAAGAAGAGTTCCCAGTGTAAAGCACTACGAGAAAACATAAAGTTAAAATGTAAAAAAAAACGAAATGCTGCTAGGGGGCATCAAGGGAATAGGGACGCCTCTGAAAGGGGAAGGGGCTTTAAGATACAGTTTAAAAGCAAGTTGTGTAAATTTTATATAACAAACATGTTATACTTACCTGCTTTGTGCAATAGGTCTATATTGAAGAGGAATCCTCCTCTTCTTGGGTGCCCACTGATGCTCCAGGCTCCTTCTCTTTTCGGTGTGCCACCAAAGCAAGCTGCTTCATATTGTGGCACACTTGAGGGCTCAGCTATAGAAATAGACACCCCTCACCCCTTGTTACAGAATTTGTTTGACAGCAACTGAAGCTTATGGCTCCCCCTGCTATCAATATGTCCTGTGAGGGGGAGAGAAAGGAGAGAACAGCTGCTCCCAGGCACAGTTACGGATCGAGATCTGGCTCAGGTAGGTATAAGGAGGGTCTGGGGAGGATCCTACAGTACAGAAGAGTTTTATATTAATGCAGAGAATGCATTAAGGTAATCCTTAAAGCGATATTAAAGGTTTTTTTTTTTTTTTTTAAATAACAAACATGTCATACTTATCTGCTCTCTGCAGTGGTTTTGCACAGAGCAGCCCGATCCCCCTCTTCTCGGGTCCCTCACCAGTGCTTCTGGCTGTGCAATGCCCCATAGCAAGACATTTGCTATGGGAGCACTGGTGCGTGCTTGTCCCCATGCTCTCTGTGTCCATAAGACACAGCAGAGAGGGACTTGGCCCTGCCCCCTGCTCCCTGCTCCCTCCTCACAGGCTCTGACTGACAACAGCAGGAGCCAATGGCTCCCGCTGCTGTGTCTCAGCCAATAAGGAGAGGGAGACCTGGGAAAGCTGAGTCTCCTTTGCACATCGCTGGACGGAAATTGAGCTCAGCTAGGAAATCGGGGGGGGGGGGGCTGAGGGGGCCACTGCACACAGAAGGATTTTTTTACCTTAATATAATGCATGAAAGTGAAAAACCTTAAGCCTTTACAACCACTATAAGCCTTTAGAACTACTTTAGGAGGTTCCAATCAATATAACTTTAGTCATCTGTGTATATCACATTGTTTATTTCCACATGCTAATAAAAAAAAGACTCCTTTCCCATCCAAAGTTATTCTCTACTCTTTACCAGACTTGAGTGAAGAAGCTGTGCCTGACACAATTTTAACCTACCTTTATGAATCAAAGACCCCATTCAATGTCTCTGTGGATTCCTTTTATAACAGTACCGTAAGCATGACCCAGCTGCGTTTTCACCAAGACCTGAATTGTTTGCAAAGTCAGAATTATTCTCTCCTGTGGTTGCCTACTAGTTGGGTATAGAAACCCACTCAGGTGAGTACATTTCTTTTATGACCTATTTCTTGCTTTCAACAGCATGTTACCATATCAGGTGTTAATTCCATTTTTTTAAGAGAAACTTATTGGCAGAAAGTGCTTGAAATGCAAAAGCAGAGATCTTGACACTGCAGTTCAGTAGCTATGTAAAAACTTTCAGGTTATTCAACCCAACTGCATCTAACCAATCAACCTTAATCTATGATTTAATAACAAAATGCTAAGACAGCAGAACTACTTTTGGGGAACTGCAATAAGTAAATTAGTCAACTCTAAGTGGGGATTCAAGGACAATTTTTAGATTTAGATCATCTTTAACTATTTATCATAATGGGTGGAGATTAGAAATTACATCTCAGTGAAGCAAATGGAACACTGACTACTGGCGTCATAAATGCTCAAATTAGGTCAGCGCAAATTTTGCAAAGCTGGATGCCCCTGATTATAATATTCAGAACACATATGTTACTTGCAACCTAAAAACCTAAAAAATGTGAAGCATCAATCTTAACAAATTTTCTTTAAAAGGAAATTTCAGTTTAAGTCACCTTGCTTTCCAGCAGCATAGTTCCATACTACATATGGGTAACATATTATTTGTTTGGCAAATTAAGCTGCAAGGACTTATAAAACAGATTTCACACTAAGGAGGGAATTGTTACTACCTTGCTTCCCTGTTACAAGATGTCTATTTTTCCTTAGGTAAGAGTCTAAAGATATAAAGTTCACTGATCCATCCAGATAGGCTAGTTTCTGGCTCCTGGGGTCAACAAGTGAAAATTAAGCAACCTCCCAGAGTTTTAGATCCTACCTAAAACTTCCTACTGGGGACCATGATTCTCTGTAATGTTATGCAGCTTACTGTCTATTGGGTGGAGAACTCTTCTGTTTTTCTGCCTCCTGTGCAGTTCAAAGAGCAATTCTAGGCAATATGCAAAATCAGTAAATAAACTCAACTCTACACTGGACATACTGCACTGAGCTTAAAGTGTATCTAAACCCAAAATCAAAATTCAAAATGATACAGCTTTCCAGTCCTTTTTCAGGCTTTTTTTTAATTTCACTTGGTGATCCTGTCATTCATATATAGTACATCTTGTCCTTGAGTGGCAACGCTCACTCACTGTATTTATCAGTGGATTAGTGGCAATGTTACCCTAGGCTGTTCTCCTGGTTTTTTATTACAAACACTTCCTCCTCTTCTTGTTCCCATTACATTTGAGGGAAAGTGTTTTATAGTTCACAGAAGACAGCTGGGAAAGTTGACTGATATTTTAGTTCAGTACACAGGAATCAACACAAAAAGGAAACTAATGTAGTCACCACACCAAAAGACTGGTAAGCTGCAATATATTACAGTTGTGTTCTTGGATTTAGATATCCTTTGGAGGGAATGCCCAGCAGTATTTTATATATTTTATTTGTTCATTTTTACTGTGGTCAGGGAATCATAAAATTGGCAATAACAAAAATTCTAAATTAAATTTACCCTCTTAAAGTGGAACTACACTGCATCTGAGTACCACAAACCATAGAAGCTATTTAATTTATTTTTAAAATGCAAAGCAAACTTACCCATCTATTTATGTCCCCGTGATTGACTTCTCTGAGAAATCCTTTGCAACCCCCCCCCAACCTAGCATCTCTGGCCATAGCCATCTTGAGCAAGGGCAGATGAATCATGTAGCATTTACTTCCTGGAATCTATCTGCCTTTAGCTCAGGCATGAATACAGGAGAGTGTACTTAGCCGAGAAAACCCCTCCTTCAATCCAGAAGGCCAAAAACCAGAAAATAACTGAAGAAATGTTAAAAAAGTATAAAACAAGTGAATATGATATATTTTCCTATCTATTTAAACATGCTAGCTAGAGTTAAAAATAGTCAATATTGACTGAGAGAGTGAAGGTCCGCTTTAAGTTATTCAGAGCAATCATCCTTTTCTCTGCTGCTATGTATGATCAGTTTTATTTGACCGTTTAATCAGAAAAAGTGCACCTGAATGCAAACAATAGGCCAGTTTTACTACATTGTAGCAGACATGTTGAGTTGCCTCATATTTATGGGCATCAGCCAAGCGTTACACCCAGTCATCAAATTTGGACATTTATGTATTCTTCTAGAACTTCAGTGACTTTACATAGCTGAGCCTTCCCATGCTCTACTACCCAACTCTCCACCAAGAGACACATGTAGTACAATACTGCATACCCAAATAGATAATATACAGCTTCAAGTTCTAATTGTTTAGCTAAACCATGAAACTTGATTGTAATGCGTTGATAGTCAGCATTTTATCTAACTCCCATGAATAGTTTAAGCATCAGATTTTGTTGAAATTGCGAGTTGAATCCATTTTGCAGTGCGAATTCAGGAGCAGCTCCAGCTCAAGTTAGTACTGGAATCTCCTAGAGTCCACAGATGCAGTTTCCATTCAAGTTTATGGAGCTTCAGATCAAACTGCAGTAGATTCCCACTGCATATATGTGAACAGCTTCCATAGAAATTCATGTTATTTAATTTTTCATGCAATTCCATGTGCTCTGGAATGCTTCAGAAATCACATCAGTGTGAACCAAGACTTAAACATAAAGGTAGGCGAAGGCATAGGTGTCCTGGAGCAAAAGAAACCACCATATAAGGACCATGTTGCATGTACACAGCTTTAGGCAAAGATGACCAAACTTATTCCTTTAATTACACTTATAAGTTCCAAATGACCAAAATATTAAATACAAAAACCCTTCACCTAAGCCCAAATAAAAATACATTGTTGTCTTTCACATCATAACCATCCACAGACAGTACAGTATTTTGGAAAAGAGGAAGAGATTAGTCTAGTTGGCAGTGAGGGTTTCCAACAAACTGGAATAAATCCCAATATGATTGTGAGCTCTTCTGTCCGCATGTGGATTTGCCATCACCCTGTAGAATTTTAGAATTGACTAAGTAATCAGAGTAACCCCTTCACGCATAAGGGTAAAACAAATCATAAGGCCTAAGTAAGATTTTAGAACTTTGACATGTGTTAGTAAAACCGTACGTATCATTACAACTACTTTGTACATCCAGGTGAATTATATCTTGTTTTTTTTCAGGACAAATTGAGCTTTCATTTGGTGGTAAACGGTAATAGACATCTGCTTTTTGTTTATTATGACAGGAAAACTAGCCAAAAATAGATAAAAAAAATACTTTTTAAAATTTAGCTGTGTGTTTCTTGTTACTACCATAACCTAACACCAAAGAACAACCCAAAATAAATTTTCCAGCTCTTGACGATTGCAGCGATACCATATATGTGTATGTTATTTGTACCTGTATTACAGCCCAGAAACAATAGTGCGCATTTCTTTTTAGTTTTTTTTATCTAAAACACACTGACATAGACACTAACTGACACTGATAAAAAAAAAACCCTGACCTTTAACCCTGACCTTTGACCTTGAACTTTGACCCTGATTTTGACCCAAACACTAACCTTGGCACTGAACTAGGTCAAATCTTGATCTAGGTATTTTTTCTTTATTTTTTCTTTAGTTTTTTAATATTTTTTTTTTCAGCAAACAGTTGTATCTCTCTCCTCCATTCCGAAAGAAAAAAAACAAACAAGGGGGGTGGGCTTCACAGTGATTGATCACTGTGATAGTCAGTCAGAGGCTATCACAACAATCATGTGACCTGGAACTGGGAGTCCCGGGTCCTGATCATTAGAACGGGACCTGGGGCTCTCAGTGACACCCCAGTCTTTGTGCTGGGAGTGCACTGTGTGCCACGCTCACAGAACAAAGACAGGTATGCAAATATACGGCCCCAAGGAAAAAAGCCCAGATCTGTGAGGCCGCATATTTGTGTGACATCGGCATCAAAGGGTTAAAATCAGGATCATCCTTTGACTTTATTGTGCAGTTACTAGGCAACCTAAAAGATGACCAATGTTTAGTCTGTACAGACTACTGCATTTTGCAGCTTGCACATCCTTACTGAAAAACCTCAGTGATTTAAAGGGCAAGCCCTCTGGTCTAACCATTCTAGCTGAAGTTGGTTGCTCTATATGGTCTTGTCTGAACAGAAGAAGTAGGGAGAAGGGAGAAGGGGGGAGGAGTCCCTACTGACTCATTTTGCTCTGTGTGTAAATTTCAGGTTCAACTATTGAACTTTGTAAACAACAAGTTTTTTTTCCAGCAAACTAATACATGGCAAGCATGATAAGAAGTGCAGAGCTCAACCTACTTTTTAGATATAAAAACACAAAATATTCATGTGCAATATTTCATATTTGCCTAATTTTAAATATGTTTGAATTTTTTTATAAATGGTAAAGATGTTAATATACACAGGAATGCTATACACTCCATTTATATCCGCCAAGCATAATTTGCATTAAACTGCAAATGGATAGACATACAAAAAAATCAAATGCTTTTGACAATATGTGTTGAAGTGCGCAGGAACAAAGGCAAAACACGCTGCATTTTGGATGCACTGACCCTCAGTCTGCCTGGAAAATAGCTTTCTGAGTAAGCAAGATAAGAAATTATGACTTTACTTTCATTTCATTTTCAGCATGTTTGTTTCAGTCAGTGATTCAGAAAGAATCAAAACCAAGACAGCCAGGTCATTAGCATTTTCATAAGGAGGTCAACAATGGCTGCCTTTATCTTCCTCCCAGAACAGGTTTCCTGTGTATGTGCAGCTAAATTTTTGTAAGAATGGGATAGATGGGAAAGGATTAGAACCCCTGTCTGTGTTTTTACTGCTATCCGTGGCTTCATTAGGTAGCTTCATCCCTCACTCACTTTCACAATAACAAAAGGTTTCACCAGTCAACAATAAAGGAAAAAACGAAACAGATACACATACAAGAATAAAAATCCAGCAGGGGTTCTAGCCATCCCTTCAGCTTCTAAAGAAAAAGTATTTTTTATTCTCTTTGAGTTGCTGTTGGTGATCTTCCTTCATTTTCTGTCTTCTAAAACTGTTGTCACTGTGACAAAATATAAGGGAAAATCTCTGTGAAAGCCTGGATAGAAGTAAAAGC
This sequence comes from Staurois parvus, assembly GCF_062004578.1. Lineage (NCBI taxonomy): Eukaryota > Metazoa > Chordata > Amphibia > Anura > Ranidae > Staurois > Staurois parvus. The sequence goes on along the minus strand of NW_028318095.1, from coordinate 9,247,105 downwards.
CCAACAGATGTTCTAATCCATCCTAACGCTATCCAAAACTCAAAAACGTAGTTTGGACTTGACATGCACTTCAAAATCCTCATCTCATAGCAGAAAGCTGTCCAGAGTTTGGATTCATCACTGCTGCTCTATGCCTGGACAATGGAATTAATTGTTCAATATGGTAACATTAGCACTGCATGATGTTATATAATGAATTATGACATTGACCAAGTTAATGATAACACAGTGCACTTATTTTTTCACCCCCTTCCCCTGAGCTAAAAGGTCTGTGCCTCCCCCTCGACAGATGCAAACTTCCCAAGATTTGATACCACCAGCCTCCAGTGACTGTCTACACCCAATGCTGAAAGTCTTTTATGGGTGGGTTCAGGTAGGTCAGGGGGAGGGAGCAAAAACAAAAACCTGCATTTTGTCTAAAAGTACACATTTTTGTAAAGAATATATTGTTCCATGTATTACCTGGGTGTCCCATTTCTTAGATGTATTGTATTGCAAGCACTTTCTCAAATTACTGTTCCGTTGCATTCGACTGAGTTGTTAATTTGTTCTATGTAATATACTGTAACTTTCTGCAGGATTCATGGATACAGTATAGGTTGCTAATGAGAGAATTGTCAAAAGATAAAAAAAAAACTGCTGAGAATGTTCAACACATTTCACATTTATATTTCTGCTTTGTGTTCTGCTGCTATAAAATCCTTATGTTCTACTTCTAAGTCTATATTGAATTTTTCCTAAATCATTGTAAAGTATGCAATTATCAACCCATCATATAGCAGAATTACAGGAAAACACTGTCAATAAACATAAGAAATTAAGTGGAAATTAAAAAGGCCACCACTTAGATGGTTACATGAACTAGCAAAGCAGTAATTGAACTGTGATGTCAATACGATAATTATGTATACACTTTCCTTTTTAATTCCAAAGTAGGGTCTTTTGAAATTCTTGGACCCTTGTGTAAAAATTGAGTCATGCCTCATTCCATTTTACAGCCTAAAGATCAATTTTAACAACAGTGTGATTGCAATAAAAATAAATTAATAAATAAATAAATAAATAAATAAATATGAGTGTACTTTTAAACAATGTGCGCTTATACCTTTGCCTTTCCCCACGCTAAACTAGCCCACCCTTCCCCTCCCCAGATATATACTTACCTCACTATCATGTCACTGGTCTTCACTACTTTGTAGCACTACCCCCTTAGGGGCTGCTGGTGAATCGGGTCCCCCTATAGTCCTACACAACCAGGTAATCCGCATTATCCACACAAGCTTGCATCCAGAGTCAGAAAAATCAGTCCTTGAGCTTTTGTTTTGTTGTTTATTGAGGGGATTTAGAACTGGGAAAGGGTAAGGATGAGTAAGATGCCCAAGGGAATCGATAACTGAGGACAAACGTCCTGGAACTATTCACAAGCTTCTCCCCTGTAACACAGTCTCTGTTGTAGAGCTAGCCAGCATCTCCTTGATGTACCAACCAGACCCAGGATGAAACTCTCCTCTTCACCCAGGAATCTGGAGACTTTCCTGTTGAGCAGGGGATCCGGTTCTTGTTCCTTTAAATGAGTGAACAGTCAGTAGTAGGGGGCTAATCTGGTTTCCCACCAGAATGCTCCTTACCCTATCCATCCAAGGGGTGCAGGTGTACTCACTCAGATCCTCTTCTCCACCATTTGTGAGTTGGCTGCTGCTATCAAGCCTATCAGCTGAGCTGCTCTTTCCCTTCCATACAGGTGGTCCTCTCTCAGGGGGCCAGTGGGCTCCACGTTTTCCTCCTCTCCAGCCCCAGGCTCGCAGGCAGGCCCTATCCCACTAGGCCTTCTGGTAGCCTTCATCTTCCTCTCTCCTTCCACCTGACTCTCCTGCTACTGAGTAAGCTTTTAAGGGAGTCCCAGGCCCTTGCCAAGCCTTCTGTTGGGGTATGTCTGAGGTCCCTCAAGAGTGCAGCCAGCCACTCCTTAGATCCACCCACTGCCTCCAAGGCCCTTCCCCAAAAGCCTTAAAGCAGGGGGAAATTCCAGAGAGGCTTGCCTGCAGAGTCTCTCAACCCTGACCACAATGTGACCCCTCTGGCTACTATATCTGAGCAGCTACTCAGCTCCTGACTAACCATTAGGTTAGCCCCCCCTAGCTAAACTAAAAGGGTGCTACATTGTCATACCCTGCTGGCAAACCCCCAGTGCACTAGTCTGTTTAGAAGCTTCCCATAGGGTTCAATATGATGATCTCCTGAAGCATGAGACCGATTGAAGAGACTCCTATAAAGTGCTTTAGGAAGCTACTGCAAAGTCATGGATGGGATTCTAGAAATCTGCCAGTATAATGTAAATAATCACTGGAGACTGTACGCACAATAGCAAGGCATGTACAGGGAGCAGGAGTATAGTTTAGCACAGTGGGGGGGGGGGTAATTTTATCCTTTAAAGAATACCCCTGCAGTTTTGATAAAAGGTTTGTTAGGCAGGCCATAGATGAAGCAAATTTCTTTCCTGCAACCATGGGTTGCAAGAAAGAAATTTGCTCAATTCCTCCATCAACATAGACAGTGTTGACAGGGGAATCCCTCCTGTAGAGCCATTATGTTCTCCCGACTGGGGGGCAGGGGAAGCCATTCAATACAACAGACTAAAAAGGGGTTAACCAAGGTCCTAAACAGCTGATATAGGAAGGTTTAAATTCAAAATCACCCTGTATTAATATTGGCTACCATATGATCGCTGACTCACCCATAGAAAACATGAATAAAAATAGGTGGGTGTGCTCACCGAAAATCATGCTCAATACATATGTGCATAGAGAAAGGGTTCCCCAAAAAAGGTAGTTTCATGTGGGACCATGCAGCTTTGTCACAGGGCTTTATTTGAAAAAACAAGACAAATGTGTGTTGCACAAATATACACAGAGAAGCTGAGCACACCCCCACCGTAACTTCACCAAACTAAAAAGACAACGTTGTCTCGTCACCTTAGCAGCTGCTCATACATCTTCCAACATACACTCTTTGGGGAGGGGGCGAGAAGGCTAAAGATGCAACTTGTGAACAAGTGGGGCAATAAACCATGTCTTGAATGTAAGAGTTAAATAATTGTCATTCAATAGTGTCCCATGTCCCATAGGAGTCAGATTGGAAACTGGTTGTCCTATAGCCGTATATTATGAGTAATTGTAGGACGCATGAGAGTCCAATTACATTTTGCAAATAAAGCTTGCCGGTCAGTAGCATTCCGGGTAGAAATGTCCCATTAGTTGGCAAATTAGGCCGTATAATGTACCATCATCCGCTCCATTAACACAGAGTTACCAAGTAGCCCTTTGATAAAGCTGCATTTTGTTCCACATGAAACTAACTTTTTTAGGGAATCCTTTAAGTATGCACATGGGCAGGGGAAGCCACCCCAGCAGGGAGAACACAGTGATTACTGCTAGTGTCTCTAACAGCAATAGCAATAGCAATAATCACATGTAAAATCTAGCAGGTTGGTTGTACCCAGGTTGATCGATTGATTCAAACTGCCTATACATGGTTTTGACTCTTAGCCACTTCCTGCTGAATTTGAACTGTCTATGGCCAGCTTTAATCTTTCCTTACAAACAACATATGCAATAAAGATGCACCAATGTAAAATCTTGGTTATGATCAATGGAACGAATATGATTAGTTTTGCACTAGAACCCTACCTATGTACACATAGGACCACCAAAACAATGTATAAACTCTTACCCCCATATTAACCTTACTACATATGGATTGTTTTAATATATTTATCCATCTAATTGAACTTTATTTAACCAATAATTTAAACTAGTGAACAATACAAATAGCATTTCTGTGCTCACCCATTTGTCTGTTCTTGTTATTACAGATAATACATATGAATGAGCTTTTTTGATATAAACAGATCTCCATTTGTTTATACATTTTAACTATGGAGATGAAGTCTTGAAAACACATTGCTGTGGGAGGTTGATTCCAATGCAAATCATATGCATGATTTTCAGGAACAGACACAGAAGATACAAATGAATCACATTAGGAGGTGAAAAACCAAACAAAGCTACTGACTCCTAATTTTATTCTTACCAAGAAAACAGGAGATCAAAAAAGATACAAAAAAACCAAAAAAAAAACAAACAATGAATTTACATAAAAAACAACTTAAAAAATATAAGGAAGATTACTGCACACATCTGGGACATCATTTCTTACAACCAGATCACTCTATGAAAGAATGTTTTGGTCCTTAAAGGGAACTTTATTAACACTCAAGAAAGGAAATCCTTTGAACTACACGTAATAATTCTGACACAAAAGATAACATACTGAATGTACTATTGTATGTCACAGTCAAATAGTTTTATGACTATTCTCACCTCTGTGCCTTCCCAGAATCCAATTCCAAAGCCCAGTTCTCTAATCCTTATCTAACTTTCTTACTTTCTTACTGTGTGTGTTTTAGAGAAAGTCTTTGCAGATTTTTGTTTCTAACAGTTTTGCTAAACTGCTGTATATCAGTACTGCTTGAGCCAAGAAAAAGGGGGTAAGTGATCCAAATTTTGCTACGGCCTTTTCCTTTCCACACGCCTTTTCTATGGTGGTATAATCAGAACCTTATTAGACTGGCGGATTTTCAAAGGGGGGGGGGGCATTTACCTCTTTTTACCTCCTATGGACCCAGTTTAATGTCTCGATCCATGAATCGTTACATACAAACCCATCATTTTTTTCTTTCGTGCCCCCATATAGACTAAAATGGGAACTTGATTGTAACACAATGTTTTCGGATGATGATTGGGACACTATGATGGATAACATTCATAGGGGCTCTCAATCTCTGTTCAAGAGACTGCCCTTAAGGTTCTTACCCGTTGGTACTATACCCCATCCAGACTTCATGTTATGTTCCCGGGTGGAAAATGTAACTTAGTGCAAATAAAAAAACATTACGGACATTACTCAACTGTGTTTGTATGTGTTTAACAAACCTGGAAAAACTGCCTTAGACATACAGGGTTCATTTCAGAATGGCTGAGCTGTATCAAAAGCTCTGAGGGTAATAATAATATATTTATAAGACAGCTAAATAAATATGCCTAACTACTGATATAAAGCAAAGGTTGAACGTGACTAGTGAGGATCCTGATGACTTCTAGACTGCAAACCTTCTAGACTGCAGACTGTGCATCGACAACCTCCCTAGTGGGTCCCCAGCCCTACCTTCCTCGGCCCCATAGCAATCATGTGGGCTTCTATGGCTATAGTTATGCAACTATGTCACACCACATCATTTGGTGAACTGTGCTGTATATTCTATACTCACAGCAAACCAATTTGTACACTGTACTGGATATTATATACAGCATAACTCTGTAGAATGTGTTGTACATGGTATAATACATTCTGCTCTATACTGTGCTGTACTTTCTCAATTGTATAATGCTCCTCTATGTACACTGTGCTGTACATTCTATAATGTATAATAATCCACATGTACACTGTGCTTTGCATCCTAAACTACATAATGTTTACCTTTGCATACTGTCCTGTATGTTCCATAATACATCCTGCTACCCTCTGTACACTGTGCTATATTGTATATTATTATTATTATTATACAGGATTTATTTAGCGCCAACAGTTTGCTCAGCGCTTTACAATATAAAGGGAGACAATACAGCAGCAATACAGTTCAATACAAGAGGGATAGGAGGGCCCTGCTCCTTGGGGTTTACTATCTAGGAGGTATATTCTCTATTGCATACCACTCTTCTCTAGACACAATGTGAATTTACATTCTGTAATTCATACAGCAACCCTGTAAACCATGCAGTACAGTATATACCTTGCCACTGTTGTGCCTCATTCACCTCACCAGACCTAGATTGTATTCATCCTCACCATGCCTCCTCTATCTGAACAATCATACATTTGCTAGCATTAATAAACACTAATGATATGGGGTGACTCAGTCTCTTGTCTGAAAATCAGGAAAGCATACCATAAATAATTTCCTTACATGCTTTGTTACATAATGATACAAGCTTTCTAAAAAAAACAGTGCTAATGTAACTTTAAATGGCCCTTGCAGAGCACTGTATACATTTTGCTGAAAAAAATCTTTTCCTACTGATGGCTCTGGAGAGAGATAAGCTAACTAGCTGCATAAAATGACCACTGCTCTCTGTGTGGAAACAGCAGCCTCTGTGCAGAGGCCCGACATTACCTCTAGAAGTCAGAGCTAGCGTTCTCTAATCAACGGGGGGGGGGGGGGTAATTTCTTTGTTGAGTGAAGAGTTCTAATTCTAAGGCAGGCAATAGATTATGCGATTTTCATTCCTTCCACTACGGATGAAAGGAAAGAAAATTGATCGATTCCCTGATCAACACAGTCAGTGTTGATAGGGGAATCCCTCCCACAATGCTATTGTGCTCTGCCAGCAGGGAATCTCCCTTGCCAACAGAACACAATGATTGGTTCAAGAAAAGCCCAACAGGCTGCTTGTACACAAGTTGATCAATAGATCAACTTATGTACAACCATGGTGTGCACACATGGAAAAAATGCTGTAAATTAAGAATGCTTTCAGAAATGTTAATAGTTTATTTTTGTAAATTAACAAAATGCAAAGTAAATGAGCAGAAGAGAAATTGAAACTTCCTACTGTAGCCAAACATTTCACATCTTGACTCACAATTCCAGAGTACCTGCTGCCATTTATCTGCCATTTTTCTGCACCCCAGTTCCTCCCCATGTTTTCGTGCATAGTGGAGCTGCTTAGCTTTATTTCCATGTCGGAGGTATGGCTTTTTGGCCACAATTCTTCCATGAAGACCGCTTCTGAAAACAGATGAGTGTACTTGAGTCCCACTGGTTTCTGCCAGTTCTGTGCTGATGACACTACTGGACATCTTCCAATGTTGAAAGGAAATAAACATGATGTGTCTTTTATTTTCTGCATTACGTTTTCTTAGCCGACCAATGCGACTACGGTCCTTAATAATGTCCATTTTGTTGTGCTTCTTCAATAGAGTTTGAACAGCACATCTTGAAACCCCAGTCTGCTTTGAAATATATGCTTGGGAGACACCTTGCTGATGCAGTATAAATACCTTGTGTCTTGTTGCTGTGCTCAGTCTTGCCATGACGTATGACCTGTGATATGAAACTGTCTTCCACAACCTCACTTTAGTAGCAGAATTTGGCTGTTCCTCACTCAGTTTTAAGCCTCCTTCACAGTTGTTTTGGTTTCAGTTAATGACTGTGTTCAACCTACATATGAAACTGATGATCATTAGCACCTACTTGGTATAATTGGATAATCATACACCTGACTCTAATTTTACAAATCCCTTTGTGCAACTGTAAAAACTGTGCAAATGTAAGAATTGATACTGGTTTGAAGCCAAAGGGTGGTCATACCATATATTGATTTGATTTAGATTTTTCTTCTGTTTGCTCACTTTGTATGTTGTAAATTGATCAAAATCAACAATGAAAATAGATATTTCTGAAAGGATTCTTACTTTACAGCATTTCTTCACACCTGTCTAAAACATTTGCACAGTATTATATATCTCTCTGATGTAAAGAAAACTTTATTTGAACTGTCTTCCTTGTTCATAAGTATTTGAAACTGTTTTCAGAAATTAATTTATATACAAATACTACTAAATCTGTTTTACTGATTTTTTTTTAAATGTGTTATCCCATATGTTATAATAGTAAACACTCTTCTGGAGCTTCTGTAATGTAGAAGTGTGCAGTCTCCAGGGCTTGGACATGGTTTTTTCAAGTTTCAAAACAATGAATTATGTAGGTAGCAATATCATTTATAATATGTTATGGATAAAATGAATGTATAAGTAATTTTGAAAGTATGTTCAAACCTTTTTATTATAAACAACTGTTTTGCCCTACCTCCTAACTTTAGAATTTAGAAATAGGAAAAATGCTGATGATGATGCTTTGCGGTGGGCACTGTACAAAAAAGTGAGTGTGGCTACATTATGCTAAGTATTGGGCATGACTTAGGCCTTGTTCATACACTGTGAATGGTTGGTTTGTTTATGTTTCTCTATGGTTTTGGTTGAGAGGTCGTGAACACAGAAACTGTGGGTTTGGGGCCACTCACCTGCACCCACATGCCTGTCACATTATGAAGAGTGGTTATGCCCATGCAGCTACTGTGTCCTCATAGACTTGAAAGGGCTGCCTGCACACAGCACTTGCCAGCTAGGGACACAAACAAATCACCCATTCACAATATATGTGCTACAGTCAAGGCTCAGACTTGGAGACCAGTAGATATAGCAGCAGAGATGTTCACACTGACCAAAAGGATAAATACATGAGTAGGTTAGCCTGGGGGATGACGCAGACTCACTCAAGGAGTGGGAGCTAAGCAATAACCGGTCTTACACTACAAAGTGCTCATGCGTGAATGTCAGACCACATGGAGAAATTCAAAACAAAATGGTTTGCATACAACTTCAGAATGTAACATCACTTCACTAATACACCTATTTGCTGGTCAACCCTTTGTTGCTGGAGGCAATACATTTCTTCTGGAGTTTGTGTGTTAAAGCACTTAACACATTAATTCTAGCAGATGAATTATACATGTAGCAAGTCTCAATACATGGAACTAATATTTGCACAGCATATGAAAAAAATAGCTGAGAAACTTCATCTGGGTGCATTTGCACACAGAAAGCCCATATTTAATTAAATAATGATAGAGTGATTTTTCATATAAACCCTTTGATTGCTAAAAATTTCTTTTGGGTCCATTTGCAATGAGAAAGCCCAATTATAATGAAAAAAATGATTGCAGGATATTTCGTATACGGCCTTTAACTGCTAAGAACACATTGGGTACGTCATGTCTGTACCAGCTCCTAGGTAGCCAATGACAATGACATGTATAATACTTTGTGGCAATCGAAGAGTTAATATGGTACAGCATATGTGAACTTTTTTTTTTAAGTTTGTGAATATATCATTTCACTTCAGTTTTGTAGTATCTATCTGATTACAACCATGTCTGCATATTTAATGGCACTCCTTCTTTTCTGAGAGGAATACATTTCTACTGAAGCATCTTCTATGTGTTAAAGCACTTAACACCTTCCCTCTAGCAGATGAATAATACATCTAGCAAGTCTCAATACATGGAACTAATATTTACACTTCATATGAAAAGGACTGAGCAAAGAGAAAGCCAATATTTAAAAATATATGTTACCCCAATATTTCAGGTTCCCGATATGTGTATGTTGTACTATGTACTTGTGTTAAAAAGTATCCTGTTCTCTTTGCATTGCTTCCCTTGTGTAAAAGATCTGGTGATCCTGCCAGTTTCCCTGGTTTCTTATTTCAAAGTAACCACTCTAGACATGGAAGCACATCTATCCCTCCATCCCAGCATGGGTAATTTTCTGGCTGTGCTAGGACAACAGCCTGCCTGTCCCCAATAATCAGACTTGTGCTAAAAAGCCCCCCACAAACACACACACAGGTCTTCATTGGGAAGATCAGTGTCCTTCTGTTATTCCTCCTCCCCAGGCCTCTTATGCAGCTGAGAGTAAAGATTGTGTGATCACTATTATATATATATATATATATATATATATATATATATATATATATATATATATAGTTATGGGCAAAAATATTGGCACCCTTCCATTTTTGTCAGATAATGCACCACTTCAACCAGAAAATTGTTGCAATTACAAATGTTTCGGCATTCTCATGTTTATTTATTTTGTTTGTATTGGTATGACACAAAAAAGTGGAGAAACAAAGTGATAGCACACCCCTTGGAAAAAAATAAATTCAATCAATCGCTTCCTGTAATCATCAATGAGTTTCTTACACCTCCCTACTAGAATTTTGGACTACTCTTTCAACAACTGCTCCAGGTCTCTCAGAATCAAAAGGTTCCTTTTCCAAACTGCTGTTGTGAGATCTCACCACAGATGTTCTGTGGGTTTGAGATCTGTGCTCATTGCTGGCCAGTTCAGTACTCTCCAGTGCTTTGTCTGAAACCATTTCTGGGTGCTTTTTGACATGTGCTTTGGGTCATTGTCTTGCTGTAAGACCCATGACCTCTTACAGAGACTCAAATTTCTGACACTGAGCCCTACATTGCACCCTAGTATTCTTTGGTAGTCTTCAGATTTCATAATGCTATGCACACTATCAAGACATCCAGTGCCTGAAGCAGCAAAACAACCTCAAAACATTAGTGAACTTCCACCATGTTTGACTGTAGGGACTTTAGTTTTTTCTTTAAAGGCCTCATTTCATTTTCTGAAAACAGTAGAATAATGGGCTTTACCAAAAAGCTGCCATTTTGTCTGTCCACAGCACATTGCGCCAAAAGGATTTTTGCTTCCTCATGCAAATTTTGGAAAACTCCAATCTGACATTTTTATGTTTCTGTGCCAGCAGTGGAGTCCTCATGGGTCTCCTACCATAGAGTCCCTATTCGTTCAGATGGCAATGTATAGTGTAAGCTGATACAGGTGTACCCTGTGCCTTAAGGTCAGCTTGAATTTGTCTGGAAGTTGAACAAGGCTCTTTATCTACCATTTGAGCAATCCTTCATTGCAATCTTTGATCACTTTTTCTCTTTCGTCCATGTCCAGGGAGCTTAGTTGCAGTGCCATGTGCTGTAAACTTCTTGACAATGTTGCGCACAGTGGACACAGAAACATTAGGATCTCTGAAGATGGACTTGTAACATTGAGATGGTCCATGCCTTTCCATACATTTTGTTCTCAAATCCTCAGACAATTCTTTTCATTTTAACTGGTTGCTGGTGTGATTTCTATATTGTCAGCACCTGTTAATTGATACAGGTATGCTTAATTACAAATTACAGGAGCATCACAAACTTTGAATGCAATTACAATTTTGAGAAGGTGCCAATAATTTTGTCCAGTCCATTTTTGGGGTTTTGAAATGTATCAGATTTGTCTTTTTGTTTCTCCACTTTTTTGTGTCATACCAATACAAACAAAAGAAATAAACATTTGTGATTGCAACAATTTTCTGGGCGAAGTGGTGCATTATCTGACAGAAATGCAGGGGTGCCAATATTTTTGGTCATGACTATATATATATATATATATAGATATATATAGATATATATAGATATAGATAGATACACATTTTTTGCCTTTCAGTTCTATTTTAAATTAATTGGATTTTGCAAGGTACCATAAGGGTTCACATATATTTCAATTTAATAATGATACATGGAGTTTCCATGTCAATCCTTTTACTGCTAAAAATATATTGTGTATGTCATGTCTGAACATCATGTAAATCAAAAGGTTAAAACTAACTGCAATAGCATCTGTGAACTTATTTTAGCTATAGATGATAGCCTATCAGCTAATCGAAAAAGTGATTTTGACAGCTTACTTGGTGCCTGATCAAATCTAGAAGCCTAAATGGTGGGCGTTCCCTCCCCAGCTGCTGCCACACCTCTTGCTGTAGTCTCAGCTGTTTCCTGATGACAATCTCAACACAGGCCTTTAGGTTCTTGATAATGAGCAGAGAGATCAGCAAACATCTGTCTCAAGTCTAATGATCTTCCTGTAGCTATGAATGAATTTGGAATGTCTAGTTCATAGTGTTTCTGGGCTTGGGGTAAGTGGGTTGCCTGGGGAGGAGATCAGGAACTGTGTGTAGTCAGTCTTCATCTGTCACCTGCTTAGTCCTATCCCCATAAAATGGTGTGCTACACATGGTGCATTATGTTCATGGTTTCTCAATTGCAGGTTGTGTTAAAAAGGGGTCAGGATTTGTGGGTGTTGCTAGACCTGTGTATACTGTTTGGGGGGCTATTATGGAACATGCATTAAAGTTTATCTATAGCAAAAAATATAATCATATATTTATTTCTAAATTCTATTTCAATTATTTCTAGCCTTCTCCTAGTTATCTAAACTACTTTGAAGTTTGTAAATTTACGTTTTGAAGATCCCACGCATTTACTTCCTTTAATTTGATGAGATGTATTCACTATGCCCTGTGAGTAGGCACTGCTGCGTCACACAATTTACAGAGCCTGCCTTGTGAACTACTGTGGTGCTGAGAGAAGGATTTTCATAAGGAGGAGGAGTCATTACATGAATCACTGCTTGCAGGCAGCAAGGTTCCATGGGATATGTAGTCCTTAGAAATTGAAAGTAAATAGCAGAGGGGAAGTTGTGTGTTACACACTCCTGACCTCTGCACTTTGTACATTAATCATTCCTGAGCTCTGCACACTCTGAATTACACACTCTTAGCCCATAGCAGAGTTGGTATGGTTTTATGCACAAACTACATTATGTTCACAGAACTCAGTTGTTGCAGGGAGTGTTAAAAATGAGGGCATTTTTTATTGGTTTGGGTACAAATGAGGGCATGATCAAACTAACAGAAGTGGAAATTCCAGTTACAGCCAAGGTTAAACTTAAAAGATTTACATGTTTTTGTATAGTTGTCCTTTAAGGTGTATGTCAAAGCACCAGAATAAAGACACAACTCAAAAGAGAAAACCTTGGTACATGGATTAATACAAAATGCCAGTTCAAGTGATAAAGTTACATGTGTTATATTTTAGAAATTATATAACCATTCTTTCCCCAGAAGAAGGAAATTATCTTCCAAAACATCTTTTGATCTACCTGAGGACTACACCCCAACTGACCAAGCTACACTACATTGTTGGCCGTTTCTGTTATGTATGTTATCATTTAGGTGCAATTATGACATGATTTTATTGGGCTTTATGAACTTTTTGTAATAAAAATTGACATTTGTCTTTTAGACCTTTTGTATCTATAATTCCACTCATAAAGTCCCAGGGGGGATATTTCTTTGCATTTGTATTGGTACATTAATTAAAAACCTAAAAATAAATTGTGTTAGTATCATAAAATTGTCTTCTAAAATCAGGTCTCATGCAATGGATCTCCTGCTTTTTATTTTAAAAGCAGCCAATTAGAATGGATCACTGCAGGTGACTGAAGGGTTTTTTTCCACTACACACTCTGAGGCCAAGCAGGCCCTGAAAGTGGCAGAATTGCTGCCATATAGTTGCTGTGTCACCCCCCTGCAGCCCACAGGAACCAATACCCAGATCAGAACTGGGATTTAGTTTCTGATATCAGGAATGCCAGCTGCATAGTAATAATGTAAAAAGTAAAGACACATACTGCGGTAAAGATTGCTACAGATGAAAAAGAAAAATTTCTTTGATTTGCACTTAAACGTAATGTTAAAGTAGAGATCGTATTAATTTTTAAGTCTAATTATATTAACTAAAGTAGCCTCTTCCAATGTGGAAAATAGGTAAAAATAGCTTCTTAAACTATATGTTTTCCGATTAAATCCTGCGCACATTAGGCATGTGGACCATTATTCATTTGTTTGTGATTTGCATATTTTCCTGACAATGAGGAGACCTCTATGACACTTGAAACCCTCTAAATGAAGCCTTATTACCACATTGAATTCATGCAATATTTAAGTTATCTACAGTATTTTTCAATATAAATGCTAATTTTTAGCATTTTAAACCAAAGTTGACTAAAAAGAGAACTTTAAAGATGGCTATTATTGCAGCATTGGGTCTAATGGAATAAGTGTGCATGTTTTAAAGTATATTGCTATATGTCTAGTGCAAATAATGGCTATTTGTGAAGTTGTGATGTTGATTGAGACATCTGAACTTTCCTGCTGACTTTGTTAAGACTACAAAGACTACAAATATTTGTGAAAGAATGGGTCGCTCTCAGGAGCTCAGTGAATTCAAGCGTGGTACTGTGATATGTTGCCACCTGTGCAATAAGTCCATCCATGAAATTTCCTTGTTACTAAATATTCCACGGTCAACTGTTAGTGGTATTATAACAAATTGGAAGCAACTGGGAACAACAGCAACTCAGCCACGAAGTGGTAGGCCACGTAAAATGACAGAGCGGGACAGTGCATGCTGGAGCACACAGTGCACAGAAGTCGCAGAGTTAATAGCTAAAGACTTCCAAACGTCATGTAGCTTTCAGATTAGCACAACAACAGTGCATAGACAGCTTCATGGAATGGGTTTCCATGTCCGAGCAGCTGGACTCTAGAGCACACTTCTCTAGAGCACGAATCAGGCTTCTTTGTCTGGCAATCTGATGGACTTGTCTGGGTTTTGTGGTTGCCAGGAGAACGGTACTTGTCTGACTGCATTGTGTCAAGTGTAAAGTTTCATGGAGGGGTAATTATGGTGTGGGGTTGTTTTTCAGGGTTTGTGGGAAGGGAACTCTTAAGGCATCAGCATACCAAGACATTTTGGACAATTTCATGCTCCTAACTTTGCGGGAACAGTTTTGGGATGTCCCCTTCCTGTTCCAACATGACTGCACACCAGTGCAGAAAGCAAGGTCCATAAAGACATGGATGAGTGAGTTTGAGGTGGAAGAACTTGACTGCCTGACTTCAACCCAATAGAATACCTTTGGGATGAATTAGAGCGGAGATTGGGAGCCATCCCACACAAATGCGCTTCTGGATGCATGGTCAAACATTCCCATAGACACACTCCTAAACCTTGTGGACAACCTTCCCAGAAGAGTTGAAGTTGTTATAGCTGCAAAGGGTGGGCCAACTCAATATTGAACCCTACAGACTAAGACTGAGATGCCATTAAAGTTCTTGTGTGAGTAAAGGCAGGTGTCCCAATACTTTTGCCAATATAGTGTGTATATATATATATAGCCCATAGCAGAGTTGGTATGGTTTTATGCATATATATATATAGTGGGAACTCGCTTCAAATGGTAGAGCTTGGTTAAACACACACAGCAACTTGCTTTCTTTTTTAAGGCCTTTTTAGCCCACTTTTATTTAAAGAAAATGTCAGACAAAGCTTCCCACGCAGGGGTATCCACCATCAATATAAACAAAATTCAGCCTCCTGGCTCTTTCAGATATACACAATCTTCCACTGGCCTTCCCCTTCAGGCTTACGTCTGTCTCCTGCAGACTCTTTCAAAAACATGGCTGTCGCACACAACTGGCCACTAGCACATAGCTAGTCTCTAGCAGCCCCCTTGCTGCTTTTGGCTTCCACCTCTCCTAGGTGGAGCCCTCCTGACTCCTATCTGCCGGGGTGGAGCCCAGAACCCTGGTCCTGACTCTATGAAAAGGCCTGCACACACCTGTGCAATCGGTCTCCTGGCCATTCCCAAAACCTGGTCCCAGGATTGGAGATTTCATCCCTCCCAGGTCTCTTTGAAATCTCCAGGCTCCAGATTCCAAAGCAGACCATAAAAACAAAGGAGGAAAGTGAAAAGCCACTTTCCTCCGTATCAAACACTTACCCTGGAGCCCCTCAACCTGCCTTGTTGAGAATCCTGGGTGACAGATTGCCACACTGTCACATAATATATATATACACACACACAGTATATTTACAAGGGATCTTCATATATGTATATAATAGATTAAAAAAAAAGTGTGGAAACTTGTTGAAGAAACACTAACTCATATTGATGTTGCTAGTGGTACTAAGCAATCAGAGATAATACTTTACACTGTAATAATAACACTGGCTAGGAAGGGGTTAACATCAAGGAGCAATGAAGGGGTTAACTGTGTGCCTAACAAGTGTAATGTGTGCCGCTTTTACTCACAGATCCGGCTGTTTTATCTGCCTGCTTTTCAGGGAGAAGAAAAAGCCCGATTGCTGTTCTCTGTGCTGTAATTGGCCACAGCCAATCAGCAGGTTTCAGCCAAAATCATTGTCTGAAACCTATTGACAAGCTCATGCTGTGTCCAATCATGGCATAGGTCAGCAGGGGGCATGTGCACAGGTGCCCACGTCCTAGAGGAAAGGCTGCAACTTACGGTACTTAGCCTAGCCTGTCTGTGCTGCCTGTCCACAGTAGATGTACTGTGATTGGAAGGCAAATGGTTAATTACCGACCTTTCTGACATCATCACATTGGCGACCCTTTTTAAATCAGATTCCCCAAATACTTGCCTAACAACAGAACTTGGGTCCTTCCAGAAGCTTCCCTGCTACGTCTTTTTCCTAGCCATGACTTAGGAACTTTGTAAGTGAGCTACACTGGGTGCTAAGGCTAGAGACAGCCCTGCCATGTCCAGAACCTATTCTATGCATGAAGGTAAAAAACCTTCTGTGTGCAGCCCCCTCTGCCCTTCCCATACTTATCTGGGCCCCATTGAGATCCAGTGATGTGCACGAGAGCCTCAGCCCTCTTCTGACTGTCCATCCTCATTGGCTGCTGTCAATCACAGCCAGTGAGGCAACTAGGAGAAAGAGGGGGTAGGGCCAAGACTGAGCTTTGTGTGTGAATGGACATGCAGAGCAAAGGCTCAGAAGCGAGCCTGCTTGGGTGCCCCCATAGCAAGCTGTTTGCACTAGGGGGAACTAGGCAGAAGGGAGGGGCCAGGAGTACCAGCTGGGGGACCAGAGAAGAAGAGGGTCAGGGTTGCTTTGTGTAAAACCACTGCACAGAACAGGTAAGTATGACATGTTTGTTATTATTTTTATTTTAAAATTGCCTTTAATATCACTCTAAAAACTCCCTGCAACATACTGTATCTGTCTAAGAAAATGCTACCCCTGGTTCCATGGTGGTCATTGATGTGACTAGATGCCTTGGAAGCATAAGCTTTGTTGACTGCAAAGCTATAGGTCTGACTCTAGTGTGCTGGACCTCTGCAGAGAGATAACTGCTTCCATAGAGAGTGCAAGGGTTCTTCTCTACAGCGTTCTGGTAGTACTCAGGATTCTACAGAAAACAAACTGTACAAATTACTTTGATGCACCAGGAATTTATTTAGGTTATTTAAACTGAAAGTTCAATTGAGTTTAGAAATGGACTTCTTGCAGTCTTCTTTATGTACGCATGTGCAGCTGAGTTTACATTTCTGCAATGTGCCTGTGCCAGGATGACTGAACTCTTGAGCATGCGTGGGAGATATGTCACCCTGCACTGGCCAATTAAGACGGCCAAAGACTTGCACCTTGAAGAAGCCAGGGACAAAGTGTTGGCACGGGACCTCGCAGGTGTCAGATCTTTGATACAAAGGTAAGTATTCAGAGGTAAGTATTGCAGACTTTATTTCAGCTTTAATACAGGGCATACAGTCCTTATAAAAATACACAGCATGAAAAAACGTATACACATCATTTAAAAGTTTGGTCACAGCTCTGACAATTCTGTATTTTTTATTATTATTATTTATATTTATTCTAGGAAGTATTACGCTCAAAATAAAAGATAGATAAAATTCATTCTAAGAAAAATTGGGAGCACTAAGGTTAAACCATATCCAAGACACTGATCTTATTTTCATTCAATCCATATAAACTGAAGAAATAGGCTTTTTCTCCACATAGAAAGTAATCCATGTGAAATAAGGTTTAGCAGTGTTCACGTCTTATCCATTTGTGGCTACAATTGGCAATAGAGCTGATGAAATGAACCGTACCCAATTCAGATTTATGCATGACTTACTGTATATACTCTTCCTACAATGGTGGATGTGAAGCAGAAGCTCTGCTATGTGCAGCACTGTACGTCAGTGTACATAGAACAGAATAATAAACCTGAGAAAGCTGGACCAGGACCAGTGCAGTCAGTCCACAACACTGGCCATTATTAGATTTATTAATTACTGGTTTTTGCGTAGCATATATAACATATGGGAGTTGATTTACTTCATGTAAATAGGCTGTTCACTTTGCAAAGGAAATTTCACTTTACTAGAAAATGTACCCTAGAGCTTAGTGAATATGGTGAAATTTCACTTTCTATCACGTACAAGGAATTTTTTTTTAAAAAAACAGCATTTTGGCTTGCACACAATTAGATTATGGAAGTAGGCAGAGATTCACCTCATTCATCATGCTCTAGGGCAGGCCTTGAAATTTCCACTCACCTGCTCACATTGGTGAGTGGAAATAAGGTGGGGGCGAGTGTGTCCCCAGGGCCGTCTTGCTGAGCAGGCTCAGAACTCAGGGCCAGATCTGTCACTCGCAGTGGGAGCCGTCAGACTGCTCAAACGTTGAGCAAAGTGAAAGCAAAGGAAGGAATGTGCTGTGCTCTCTGCCTCCTCCTAGAGTGCAGTACCCAGCTCTGTGAGTGAAGGTAACAAAGTACTTTTTATAGGGCTGTGTACGTGTGTGTGTGTGTGTGTGTGTATGTACATGTATTTGTGTGTGTGTTTGTGTGTCTGTGTATGCATGTACCTGTGTCTGTGTGTATGTACATGTGTCTGTGTGTGTGTATGTACATGTGTGTATCTGCACATGTGTCTGAGTGTATGTACATGTATGTGTGTGTGTGTGTGTGTGTGTATATATATGTGTCTGTGTGTGTACATGTGAAGGTAACAAAGTACTTTTTATAGGGCTGTGTACGTGTGTGTGTGTGTGTACGTGTGTGTGTGTGTATGTACATGTGTGTGTGTTTGTGTGTATGTACGTACATGTGTCTGTGTGTACATGTGTCTGTGTGTACATGTGTCTGTGTATGTATGTACATGTGTCTGTGTGTATGTACATGTGTATGTACATGTCTGCGTGTGTGTACATGTGCCTGTACATGTTTCTGTGTGTGTGTATGTACATGTCTGTGTGTGTGTACATGTGTCTCTGTTTGTGTGTGTGTATGTACATGTGTCTATATGTAAACCTACATGTATGGGTGGTTTGGTCAGGTTCAGAATTATGTGGTTATTATAGATGGTAGAGTATGGGGCATTTGAGGTACTGCTGGGTTGGATAGTAGGTAGGATACGCTTGGTAGAGTTATGGTTTTGTGAGTGAAAGATTATGGGGGGGTTATGGTTGTATGCGGTGCATGGTCTAAGTATGATGGAGTGTTTAGGGGGACATTGGAGGCCCTGATGTAATGTGGGGGGACTCCGGGGACCCTGATGTAATGTGGGGGGACTCTGGGGACCCTGATGTAATGTGGGTAAAATTTACCAGTGTCATTTCATGAAATAATTTACGATGGCGTGTTTAGGGGCGGAATTAGGGGTGTAGCAGGGTAGGGTGGAACAACTGGTGGTGAGTAACTCTTAAGGCCTGGCTAGTAGCTCAGGACTTGAAATTTTGAGCCCTGCAAATCTTGCCCACCAGGCCATTTCATGTGGCTCTTGCAGCTCTCCAGCAGCTGCAGCACCCCCTACCCCATCACCTCTGCCTCCCCTGGTCTCAGCATTCAGTAGACTCTGGCAGCTGACTCCAGCCTTCCTCTGGTCCTCCTGCAGACCCTGCACTTCCTGCTTCCCAGCTCTGCTTCCAGCTTTTGTCAAGCAGCAGCACAAAGTAAGGTGGGGCACTGTGAAGTAAGGGAGGGTGAGAGACTTTTGACTCCTTATGGTGGGGGGCTATTGACATCTGATGGAAGGGGGGAAGGTGCTCTGGACATCTAGTCTTACAGATACAACCAACACTTTGAGGGCAACCATAAAACTGATGCAGCCCGCAATGAAATTGAGTTTGACACCCCTGATCTAGGGCATATCTGCATATTCCCTTGCAAAGTTAACAGTCTATTAGCCTTTAGTAAATCGGCCCAATGGTGTTCATAGAATGCTTTCACCACAGTGCCGAAATATCATTGGTGTTGACTGTTATATACCAATTGTGCTTTAAAGAGACCCAGTTATGACTAAATGTAAGAATCTTAAAGTGATTGTAAACCTCAGACATGAAGTATGCACAAAGCATATCCCTCTATAGTGTAAAGTTGTTTCTGTGCTATCTGCATGAGTCGCTTCTGACAAGTTTTCCTGACACCAAGAGAAAAATAGTGACAGGGGAGGGACCTCCAGCTGATTGACAGCCTCAGCTCTGTTCCTGTGAGCTGTGTGAAGGGGGGTGGGGGGTGCCCATACCCTCCAATCAGCTCTCAGAGCTCTCCTCCCTGAGCACCGCAGTGTATAATTAAGGCTCTCCGCCCCCTGTTTTCTGAAACTCAGACAAGCTTAATAAACTCTATACTTTTACAAGATTCAAGGAATAGAGGACTGCAGATATACAGGTACATCCTATGTAAGAGCATTTGTTTCTTTTCTGTCTATCACCTGAGGCCAGTCACTTCACTGGGAGGATGTAAGGGTTTAAAATCATTTTAATATTTAAAACAAATCTGCTTATGCAGAGCAATATAATATATTAACTGAATAATCTGTATCCCCTGCTTTTACTTATATTCCTAGTGCTCCAGTGTTGACCCAATTACTGCCAGGGCATCATGACATAAATTGTACTGGCTATGTGATTCTTTGTACAATGTGAGACTATGTGGAAGCTCTGGCATACAAACTGGTTACTGTGCCCTGAATGGGTCACGTAACAGCTGAATTAAATGCTAAAAGAAAAAAAATTGTTTATATACACTCAACGACCACTTTATTAGGTATACCTATTCAATTGTTTGGCAACACAAATTGCTAATCAACCAATCACATGGCAGCAATTCAATGCATTTAGGCATCTAAACGTGGTGAAGACGACTTGCTGAAGTTCAAACCAAGTATCAGAATGGGGAAGAAAGGGGTCTGAGTATTTCAAAAACTGCTGATCTACTAGGATTTTTACACACAACCATCTCTTGGATTTACAGAGAATGGCCCGAAAAAAAGAGGAAATATCCAGTGAGTGACAGTTATGTGGACGAAAATACCTTGTTGATGTCAGAGGTCAGAGGAGCCTGGGCAGACTGGTTCAAGATGATTGAAAGGCAACAGTAAGTCATGTCAATATGGACCGAAATCTCTGAGTAATGTTTCTAACAACTTGTTGAATCTATGCCATGAAGAGTTAAGGCAGTTCTGAAGGCAAAAGGGGTCCAATCTGGTACTAGCAAAGTGTACCTAATAAAGTGGAATGTGATTGTATATTCCTGATATTTACACAGCTTTGTCACAAAGTACAGACCTGTCTGGCAAGGGAAGGGACCTTACTGTCCAGTTTCACTTAGAATAGATTCACACCAGATGTGGTGGGAATGTGTTGGGTGACTGACTATTCCAGTGCAGTCCCACTGCATGGACAAGGCAAAATGCGTTGCGATGTTGTGCAGGCATGGTATGCTAATAAAAAGTAATGCATGCAGGACTGTTTATCAGCTCAGTGCAAGGCATTCCACTGCCTTGCTGCCACCAATTGAACTTTATGAGATGTCTGTGTGACATCTCAATAAAATTTGTTTAGAAATTATAATCAGTGCTATCCGCCAAACTCCAAAATCCAGCCCTTCATCACTGTGCTGATCTCAGTAAGATCACACCACACACTAGTAGCTGATGTGAACCAGCCCTTAAAAATCTCCTTCCCATCCCTACCCAGTGACTGGACAGTGAAAGGAGAAGCAGCACACTGATTAGCTCTGTCACTTGGCTCTCTCCTCTTATTGGTATGCTGCTTGCACTACATCGCACCAAATTGGCTCCTTGCGCTGCTTCTTCCTTCCTGTCCCTGAGCTGGGTAAAGGAGAGGTTGTCCCCCACAGGGGATATTTGCTTTCTCTTTTTGTCCTGGAAACCACTGGGCCTGAAGGTGAGAAAAAAATTCTAAAGGTTTAGAGGCCACTGTAATAAGGGACAAGGGAAAGTCTTTCAGTGGGAAATGTGTGTTAACAACTGTGTAGGAGGCAATATACTTAATTTTGGAAATATTTCCAATCACTTTTTGATGTGTCCTTAGGAGAATAAAGGGAAATGTTTTGAATGGCACACAGATGACAAAAAAAATCTGGTTAGATATAGTTTAGGCTGAAGAAACACAGTAAAATGTGGACAGAACAGTGGCTAAGTAGTTAGCAGTGCTGCCTAACAGCACTAGGGTTGTTGGTTTAAAACCTAACCATGGCACTACCTGCCTGAAGTTTGTGTGTTCTCTCTATGCCTGTGTGGGTTTCCTGCCACCCTCCAAAGACATGCTGTTAGGTTAATTGGCCCTAGTATGTGTATGTATGAATGTGAGTTAAGGACCTTGAATTGTAAGCTCCTTGAGGGCAGGGACTAATGTGAATGTACAATATTTTTATATGTAAAGTGCTGCATAAAATTGATGGTGCTATATAAGTGACTGTAATATACAAATAAAATGTGAATTACTGTAGGGAAGGGGAGAGATGCTATACATGGGAATCAACTGTCCATATTTTAAAGGATCTTTAAACTGATTTTGTATTGTGTGTGATATCTGTGTCAGCAGGCAAGTGTTTGTGTCACTAGGGATTTGGTGAAATGGAAAGTTTCATTGCTATTCATATCTATGGATAAATTTGTGCAGAGATAAGTGGAGATAACCATCACAGACTGTAATAGTGAGATTGCCCTACATGCCCTGAATAGTGAATGTATCGTAATTGAAGCAGAAGCTGTTCAAGAGTGGTATTGTTCTTTCTAAATGATCAGATCCCTATGGGAATGGGCAGCTAAAGTGTTATAAAAATCATTAAATTAGAACTGAAGACAGATACAATAGACACACATTTAATTTATTTATACCGTATAGTCATTAAAAATCCTTAAGAGGCCAGTCATATTTTTCTGTTCTGGTGTGTTGTGTTATGGCAACCTATTCAAGTGAATGGACTACCAACGCACCAGAAAAGACATATATATATATTGGAAGGTTAGGGTGACCCTCCGGTGGTAGAAGGCCAAACCCTGGTAGATAATAGAGTGCCATGTCCCTATATAGAATATTGGAAGGAAAAATATGGAAATGGACTTTTTAGGCACAGAAACTCAGTACACGATAGAATAAAATCAATGTTCCCTTATTGACATCACATTATCTCTAAAATGTATGTTGTATGATATCATTGCACAATTAGCCCACAGCTAATATCCCATAAACCACCAACCACATACAATGATTGCAAATAATGGTAGTAGTATAGATAGTACCAACAAAGTAATCCTTCAAAAAGGTACTGGATATTCAAGCTGCGAAGGCTGCAAATTCACGGCAAGGAAATTTCACGGATGGACTTATTGCACCTATTACGGTACCACGCTTGAACTCACTGAGCTCCTGAGAGCAACCCATTCTTTCACAAATGTTTGTAAAAGCAGTCTGCATGCCTAGGTGCTTGATTTTATACACCTGTGGCCATGGAGGTGATTGGAACACCTGAATCCAATGGTTTAGAGGGATGTCTCAATACTTTTGGCAATATAGTGTATGTGACATAACGACTCTCAACACTGCTGTTGCCCACCCAGAGCTTTCTCGGTTCTGTCAATGTGTAGCAATTAATTGTGGAGAAATATTCTATGAAATTTCAGCACCATGATGGAAACTGTTGAAGGCATGTTTAAACCACACCTGTCCTAACATCAAAGCTCACAGATCTGCAGTACAGTATACTGTACATTCAGGGTTTCTACTCCCTACTCACCACCACAGTGCTTTTACTTCTCTCTACTGCTGCAAATGCCACCAACTCTCTCTTTACAATCCTGTTATATCCAGGTACTGGGTACAAGCACATGCTACCCTGCCCACAATGCAGAATTAAGTGCCTAAGTGTCCAATCACCAGGTCCAAATTATGTCAGGAGGTAGCCTGAGTAATGGTGCATCTACCAGCGGCAAAAGTGCCTACTGCACAGTTGAAGAGTAGGCATGGGATCTTGATTTAAATACAGGTATACTTTAAAGCAGGCCAGTAAGCAAGCAGTTAAAAAAAGGAGCTGAAATACATGTATATGGAAATTGTTTTATTAATAAAAAGATTTGTAATTCTCTTCAGCATGCTTAAAAACCTCTAATTTCTGTCAGTCAGCATAGCCAGACACCTGACCTCACTTTTCTTCATTGCGGTAAAAGCATTACAAATTGGTCAAGATCCTGTTCCAGCCTTTGCCTGGAAAGTTAAAGAATAACAGCCCACCTATGATGTCATACCTCTGCTCTTTCTTCCTATTAACAATCTCTATGTGTGCAGGCAATTGCAAAAGGCTAATATAAACACAGTTTAATGTCTTAAATAAGAATACATTTAACAGTTTTTCAATGAATACTTACTGTAAATTGGGTAAGTGTGGGTCCACTGTGATTCTGCTTTAGGCTCTGTGCACTCTAGCGTTTTTTAAACTCCTAAAACCTATTATGAGCATTTTTTTCTGCTCGTAGAAGCTAATAGTGTTATTCTATGTGTCCATGCACACTAATTTATGCTGGAAACATTTTTCAAGCTTCAGCATTTAGGAGCAGAAAAAAAATGTTTGTAAAGTTTTCGGGAGTGTTTCCCCAGCAGAAAAATATGCTGAATGCTCCTAAGCGCTTCCAAATGCTACTTAAATGCTCCTAGAAGCTTTTTTTTTTGCGTTTTTTATCCTCATGTAGGGAAGGTGTTCTTGGGGACATAGTTAGCATTTTTCTTCCTCCAAACACAGCGAGTCCAGTCAATGTCAACTAGCTCAATTTTGGTCTCATTGGAACACTGCACTTTTTCTTAATCATTCTCTGAAGCATTTAGATGTTCATTGAAAGTTGCTAATAAAATGGTAATGCTCCTAAACACTTCTAAACACTACTAAAATGCTACTACAAACCGGCACAAAAATGCTATTGCCAGAATTTTTCATCCAGCATTTTTTGTAGTGTGTTCTGAGCTTACAAAAAATGCTATTATGCATGGAGCCTGAAAGTGAATCTATAAAAGTTCTGGCTCAATGTTTGTTTTAGCTGTCTTTTCCTAAGTAAGATTTTGAACAGTTTTAAAATCTGTTTTTTATAAAACAATATAATACTTGTTTTACAAATAAATATGTGATATTTGAAAAAGGATTCAAAGCACTACTGATCTGATGAAGAGGCAGCAAATCTGAAATTGTATATATAAAAAATCATACAGCAGCAAAATGCACTAAAAAGGAACCTGTGACCTTCAAAATAGCATATATGATAGAGGAGTGCAGAGCTATAAATTCAACCATATAATGCAAATAGTAAAATACATAAAGTGCCAAGTGCATGAGAATCCAAAAATGATATCAGATAAAATAAATAAATAAAATTATAAATATCAATAAACAATACATAAATGTCCAATATAAGTGTGAATTGTCTTTAAGTGTGGAATAAATCCTGTGCTTATAAGGAGGAATTCTGTATGTAAAAATGCACACTCACCAGATGCGCATTTAAAATCTGCAGTGCATAATCTATGATGAAATCTGCCAGAGGTCCCCTGTAAGTTGGAATGGATGTATAGCCTGGTAAGAATATCTCTCCTCTGGATACTGGGGCTGCTTATAGCTTGATGTCACCTAGGATTCTGTGGATTTAATTGCTCAATGCAGAGCTTTCTATATGCTCTTTCCCTGTCCTGTTCACATCCTGTAGATTGTTTGTATGACGTTCCTTACTCCTTGCTCTGGAGCTCTCCTTTGCTTCAAGTTACATAGTTAGTCTGGATTTACTTCAGTTGTTTTACTGTATTTCCTTTAAAACAATGATCCACAAGTGTGTTTTTCCAATACCAGCAAGAATACTAAGGGCTCATTCACACTTGACTTTATATCTAACTCTTGCCAAATGACTCTATAGCATTTGACAGGCGTTTGGGAAGCGTTTTCAACGCTCCTGAAATGCTCCCCAAATGCCCTATGTACGGTTTTGAGGCATTTGATAGGCATTTGCCAAGCGTTAAAACTGCACCACAAATGCCTATAATGAAGTTAAATGGTATTAATGCTCCGCAAAGGCATTGCAACCGCACCGCAAACACCTGCCAGGCGTTTGAAGAGCGGCACCATAGACTTGGATGGTTGGCTTCAACTCCTCCTGACTCGACATGAGGCGCCAGTTTTGCCGTGACGCAATGCTAATGCTTCAGTGTGAACAGCACTGTGTGCTGCCATGTGCAGAATTTTCATAGGCATTTGAGAAGCATTAAAAACGCTTCCCAAACGCCAGTCTGATGCCTGTTGACAAAGCTAGTGTGAACGTAGCCTAAGTCCAACAGTTTTAATCCAGTAAAAATGCTCAGACTCAGGAAGCTCTAAAATTCATCCAACTGGGTGACTCCAATCCTCCTCTCTTCAGCTGTAGCCACTCAGAATACGAAATGATGATGTGCAATATTTTATATTTACCCAATTGAACAACAATTTAAGCCTATATTTTAACATGTTTATTTAATCGTGATCCTAATTAATAAAAAATATGGGCAATTACACTGTACATTACATTTAAGTGTACTAAAGGTTATTACGTTTACATGTTTGGTATTTGCCAGGAACTGTGCTCTTATTTCTACACAGAAGGCAATTCTGGAATAGATCAAACAATTTGTAAATTATACGTTAAACAGAGTTTCAGTTTGGAAGGGGGAATATGTAAGAAAAGACATTTTACAAAAGCACAGAGAACTTCTTTACATAAAACGGAGACATCAAGTCTAATGTTTAATAAGGCCAAATTCTGTCTGTGTAGATCACATCTGGGCACAATATCTACAGTATACATCAACTACATTTCAGCATATTAAAGGGTGGGTTAGCAGTCACTTCCAAATGTTGTATGCTTGAATATTTTCCCTTTCTGTCACTTAAATAATGAGTGGGTGTTTCTGTACAATGTGCAAAACATTTTTAATTAGTTGGACCCACACTAATTTTTAAAAGCAAGGAAAAACATCAACAATAATTATGCTTTAACTTAAATAAAGGAATGCGCTAAAACCACAAACTATTCCTAATTTAGTGTAGAAACATTAGTGCAAAAGATATATATATCTATTCTCAATTAATATCAAAAAATATCAAAATTATGTGCAAAACTATTTTTTAGTGCATAAGTAATTTAAATAATTAAATTTGTGAATATAAAAAAAAAATGTCCAACTCTGAATTTCTTCAAAATGTCCAAACAAATCCTTTTCAAATTCAGGTGCTCTCAAAGAAATTGTGCCAAAATACACCACCAAAAGTAAAGTTGGGTAACTCACCAGAGCTCCATGCTGATCAATCTCTAGATCAGCCAAAAACGCTTTTTGCTCTGGGAGCAGATGCAATGAATCAACTTCTCAGGTGTGATGATCAATAGCTACACAATCATCCATAAGGTAGGTATCCACCACTCAATATAATGGTTCCAGGAGCATTATATCACTCTCTCTTTTTATATCTCTCCACCGAGGTCATGTTTGGGAATGAAAGACCGCCCCTTGAAGACGTCATTCATGACGAAACTAGTAGGGCTTGTTGGATGCTGACGTTTGTGGAGAAAATTAAGTCACGAGCGCTGTAGTGAGTGTACGGGGAACAGGAGACTGTTATACCATTTGCTGTTTTATGCTGTTATACTGGTGTCGGTGAAGACACCCTTTTTGTGAGTGTAAATCTTTATTAAATTGTTGGATACTTTTATAAAAAAACTGGCTGCACCATAATTTTCTCTTTCATTCCCAAACATGACCTCGGTGGAGAGATATAAAAAGAGAGAGTGATATAATGCTCCTGGAACCATTATATTGAGTGGTGGATACCTACCTTATGGATGATTGTGTAGCTATTGATCATCACACCTGAGAAGTTGATTCATTGCATCTGCTCCCAGAGCAAAAAGCGTTTTTGGCTGATCTAGAGATTGATCAGCATGGAGCTCTGGTGAGTTACCCAACTTTACTTTTGGTGGTGTATTTTGGCACAATTTCTTTGAGAGCACCTGAATTTGAAAAGGATTTGTTTGGACATTTTGAAGAAATTCAGAGTTGGACATTTTTTTTTTATATTCACAAATTTAATTATTTAAATTACTTATGAACTAAAAAATAGTTTTGCACATAATTTTGATATTTT
The DNA here is from genome assembly GCF_062004578.1 of Staurois parvus. Classification (NCBI taxonomy): domain Eukaryota; kingdom Metazoa; phylum Chordata; class Amphibia; order Anura; family Ranidae; genus Staurois; species Staurois parvus. Next base: position 9,219,238 of record NW_028318095.1, on the reverse strand, counting down.
TTTATATTAATTGAGAATAGATATATATATCTTTTGCACTAATGTTTCTACACTAAATTAGGAATAGTTTGTGGTTTTAGCGCATTCCTTTATTTAAGTTATAGCACTAAGAAATTTATTTGGTTTCTTTGAGGTGGAATTGCTGCTTTAAAGTATTAAGGGTGTGGCGCTTTTATTACACTTGGAATAATTATGCTTTGCTTTCTATAGAAACAATAAAAGCTTGAATACCATAGAGAGATGTAGGTTATGCAATTGTGAGTGAGGCCCTACCAGAGTTCGTGAATAGTGAGTAGAATTCACACAGGAAGAGAGTAGCCCAGTTATCAAGGCTAAATTTAAACACAAGTAAACCCAAGATAATGCAAGCACCAATGAGCCCATCTAGAGAAACTGAAGGGGATTTTGTATCAGCAAAGAAACTGGTGTTCCAATTATGTTCAGTAAAGATTTTTATTTTTAGGAAGAACTAACATCATTCAATGTATACATTTTGTTCAGTGGGTGAAATTATTTTTATTCTTAGGATATCATATTTTGGAAATAGAAATATAGAAAAGTGATGGCAGAAAAAGGCAGTGATCCATCGAGTCTGCCCAATTATTTTTTTCCATTTTTAATTTATACTTTTTTTTTAAACTGGATTGAGTATAGATCTATGTTTGTTCCATGCATATTTAAAGCCACTTACTGTTGACTGACTCACTACCTCTACTGGACGTTTATTCAAAAGCATCAACTACCCTTTTAGTAAAATAATACTTTCTAAGCTTAGTTTTGAACATTCCTCCTGTTAGTATGAGGTCATGTCCCTCAGTTCTTGATTTCATATTGAAAATACTACTCTCTTATTCACCCCCTTGATGTACTTAAAGGTTTCACTCATGCCTCCCCTTTCTCTTCTTTCCTCCAGACTGTACATATTAAGTTCCTGAAGTCTCTTTTGATATGTTTATCTCTCAGACCTTTCAACTTGCTTGATATTTTGCATTTAGAACTGTTTTTTTCACACTGAGATCTTTCAGGGTTTAAAGTTTTTTATCTGGGGTTCCTTTGTATGTTCTCATCACCTCCCAGTCTCTACTGATAAGGCCCAACCTGTCATACCAAAAAAATTACTGCTAAGTATGTATTGCCCCAAGGACCCTCACCTTTTGGTTTCAGCACCAATAGCCGATTCTGTTAATTTGAGCAACTAAATGCCTGTATTGGTTTGGGTCATTTATTAGTTGTTATAGGTTTTTAAACTAATGTTTAATTATTTTTTCTTATGTAAATAAGAAAAAAATGGGCAGCAACATATCCTCATTATACCAACATGAACGGCTAACAGATGTTGGATTTTGTGCTATACACAGTGTAAGATGCTCATTAACTTTGTATGTTTAAGGAGACTTAACATAATCATGTAGAGACATTCATATATTTCAGCTAACTGTACTTTGAGCAACTGGGAAGTTTACAATCAATACCAAACTGTGTATTGCTGGCACATATTAGATTTTGATGCATTTGATATTACAGACCGGGCCAGACAACAATGCAATTGTTAATACCATTCCTTTATTCATGGATTAACAAGGAATTATTCACTGTTAGACCAGGATTTATATTGGTGTTGGTAACCAGGGATTTGTAACACCCACATTATTCTTGGTAGGTTACATCCTGGGAGGAGGGGAAACATCTGCCATATGGTATCATGGAGTGGAGCAATGAGATAATTTACATATTTTGATATACTTTATATCTTTGATAATTTGCTTGATGAAATTGTTGATATATATATATATATATATATATATATATATATATATAGAGAGAGAGAGAGAGAGAAACACAACACCTTGTATATTCCTTCAATATTCAATATCCATCTTGTACAACAGTTTCAGAGCATCACAGATCCTTCCTCAGGTACATGTGAAATAAAGTTACATCGCAGAAAAGCATTCATGTATAGTATTTTATTTATTTTTCAGGTACTTATATAGTGCTGTCAATTTACACAGTACTTTACATATATATATATATATATATATATATATATATATTGCACATTTACATCAGTCCCTAACCCTCAAGGGGTGTACAATCTAAGGTCCCTAACTTACATGCACATACTAGGGCCAATTTAGCCAGGATCCAATTAACCTACCAGCATGTCTTTAGAGTGTGGGAGGAGACCGGAGTACCCAGAGGAAACCCATGCAGACACTGGGAGAACATGCAAACTTCAGGCAGGTGGTGCTGTTTTTGGGACTTGAACCAATGATCCTAGGACTGTCAGGTGGAAGTGCTAAACATTTAGCCACTGTGCTGCCCTATAAGTATGTAGTACACAATCAGGACTGGATATATGTTACAGCTGGAATACTCTTCAATCAATCATGGCTAATTTTATTACCCACTTGATTATGAGATACATAGTAACAGTGTCAAAAGCCTATTCCCAAAACCTACAATAAAATGGCAAAAACATTTATAAACTTCATAAAAATAAATGTAACTCAAAATCTTTATTTAACCCTTTAGGTATTTGTCTAAGTGAAAAATCAATTTAACTTCTCTCTGTTTTAATACCAGTTCTCTAATGCCACCCCTCTTGGAATGAGGTACACTATCGGTCACCATAAATCTTAGCTGTGCAGGTGTATGCCAGTATTGTTTAAAGTTTTGGACAACCAACAATTCAGACTTGGGTGACTGTATCAATGATTTGTACTGTAAACTTCTATCCTTTGTGTGGTTTCACCAACATAGCTTAAGCCTCGAGGGCATAGGGATATAGATTAAGCATGTAAATTACAAATTAACTTTGACAAAGTTGTTTTTGTTTTCTTATTGTAGGTTTTGGGAATGGACTTTTGACACTGTTACTACATATCTCCTAAATGGATGATAAGATTAGCTTGCTTAATTGAAGAGTATTCCAATTGTAACGTATTTCCAGTCCTGATTATGTGCTACATGTATGAATGGCTTTCTGTGATGTTACTTTATATCATATGTATCTGAAGAAGGAACTGTGATGATCCAAAACTCTTGAACAGGGTCACTGAAGATTGGACAAATATATGAGGCAGCTTGGATTGCCTTTTGCTCTATATAATCAGAGTGTGGGTTTCAGGGGCGGACTGACAACTCATAGGGCCCCCCGGGCAATAGGGGATCATGGGGCCCCTATGTCCTTGCCCAAACTCAAAAAAGCCTATGAAAAAGGTACCAGGGGCATCTCATGGGGCCCCTTCTGACCCCGGGCCCACAGGAAGTGCCCGAGTTTCCAAATGGTCAGTCCGCCCCTGGTGGGTTTACATCTGCATACTTCTCACATCAGCAATCTAATTTCCATTCTGTAATTTACAGTTTGAAATCTACAGGTTAATCTGGACATCATTCATAGTATTTGTTTAAATGATTGGTATGTGATTTACAGCTTGCAGCTGACATACCAACACAGTTGGACATTAATCATATATAGAGATTCATGGACAGCTGCTGTGATGCAGTGGGTCTGTACTGATACATTCATCTTACTCTGAATTAGGTGAATGAAGGTGTAAACTAAGTCTTAATAGTCTTGAGTATATGGATGAAGGTTGGACATATTGTTCCTGAATAATTATAAGAGGGTTTTATTTCTCATATAAATAAAACTTTGCTTTGAATCGTAAATTACCTTTTTCTCTAATGGTAATTTTTGGTGAGTAGCAAAGTCTGAAAAAAAAGTATTGTAAAGTTTCCCATCTGTTACATTAGCATATAGAGATGTTTGAATAAAATTTAAATAGACAATTTGTCTAGTGACTCCAGAAGTTCACACAAGCATTGGACTTCATCTTATACATCATTTTCTGGCATATTTTATTTTTCTGTGCACTAAAACAGAGGTGCTAGTAGGGTTCAAAATGATTCAGGGCATCCTTGGGCACACTTAGGATCAATTGTTACAGACTTCCACAGTAAAGAGAGCTTGTGTCTTTTTTGTTCCCTCTATTTCTGTCATTTTCCCTCTCTTTACTCTCCACCCATATTTGTCTATCTGCTGCTTGCCATTTAGTATCCAACAAGGTGCTTTTATTAAACTTTCTACCTAACAGTAGACGTTCAACAACTCAAAAGGATGTCTATGTGTCTGCTACCAAAAATAACACCCCCCACTCCTTTGCAACTTTTGTATGTTCCCTGATCCAGGTTCTAACTGTCATTCACCTTGGGAAGTGGTGGCTGCAGACCTGGAAACTATATGCAAAAACAAACATATCATTTCTAGAACAAAACTAAAGTAAAAGTATCCTTAGTGCAAGTTAAACATTTTGCATGCATGCATACTTGCACATTTGTGTTAGCTTTTGCATTATTCATATTTCAGATTATTTTGCTTTAAAATAGTACACATGAAGCTCCCATGCCAGTATTATCAGAGATGCTCCCTGCTGGTTTAAAAGTCTACTGAGCAAGAGCTACATGAAATTCAATAAACAGCATAAAGTCTATTTTAAATAGTTATACACCATTGTAACATAAAGGATGTATCAGTTATATTCCTGCAAACAAATCCATAGTGTGTAATGAATTTGGTGTTATAAATCAATATTTTAACCCACAGTTTATACATTTCTGGACAGACTCATGATCCACAGGGATCCAGTAATCAATTGTCAAACAGTGGGCTTGCTTTTAATTTACAGCATAAATTTGATTATACAGCATTGATTTTTTTTTATTGGGATGTTACTGATACATCTTTCATATTATAGCAATATGTCCACTTGGATAATGTTTGGCAATTTTAAAAGAACTTTATGTTTATAATGTGTTTATTGGCATTTATATAGACTATCCCCAAGCAAAGCAGTGCATGTTATAGTACAGCAAGCTACAGGTATATACAGTTGCAAGAAAAAGTATGTGAACCCCTTGGGATTACGTGGAGTTTTGCATGAATTGGGCATAAAATGTGCTCTGAACGTCATCTAATTCACAACAATAGAAGAACACAGTCTGCTGAACATAATACTACACAAACATTAGATGTTGCCATGGTTTAATTGCACATAACATGTAAACATTCACAGTGCAGGGAGGAAAAAGTATGTGAACCTTTGGACTTAATAACTGGTTGACCTTCCTTTGGCAGCAATAACCTCAACCAAACGTTTCCAGTAGTTGCAGATCAGACCTGCACAACGATCTGGAGTCATTTTGGACCACTCCTCTTCACAAAACTGTTTCAGTGTAGCAATATTCTTGGGATGTCTGGTGTGAATCGCTCTCTTAAGGTCATGCCACAGCATTTCAATCGGGTTGAGGTCAGGACTCTGACTGGGCCACTCCAGAAGGCGTATTCTGTGCTGTTGCAGCCATTGTTTTGTTGAATTACTTTTATGCTTTGGGTCATTGTCCTGTTGCATCACCCATCCTCTGCGGAGCTTCAGTTGGCGGACAGATGGCCGTACGTTTTCCTGCAAAATGTCTTGATAAACTCTGGAATTCATTTTCCCATCAATGACAACAATCCGTCCAGGCCCTGAGGCAGCAAAGCAGCCCCAAACCATGATGCTCCCTCCGCCATGTTTTACAGTGGGGATGAGGTTTTGATGTTGGTGTGCTGTGCCTTTTTTTCTCCACACATAGTGTTGTGTGTTCTTCCCAAACAACTCAATCTTGGTTTCATCTGTCCACAGGATATTTTGCCAGTAGTGCTGTGGAACATCCAGGTGCGCTTTTGCAAACTTCAAACGTGCTGCAATATTCTTTTTGGACAGCAATGGCTTCCTCCGTGGTGTCCTCCCATGTACTCCATTCTTGTTTAATGTTTTCCATCTTGTAGATGTGTCAACAAAAATGTTAGCATGTGCCAGAGATTTCTGTAGGTCTTTAGCTGACACTCTGGGATTCTTCTTTACCTCATGCAGCATTCTGCGCTGTGCTCTTGCAGTCATTTTTACAGGATGACCACGCCTAGGGAGAGTAGCAACAGTGCTAAACTTTCTCCATTTGTAGACAGTCTGTCTTACCGTGGACACATGAACATCAAGGCTTTTGGAGATACTTTTATAACCCTTTCCAGCTTCATGCAAGTCAACAATTCTTGATCGTAGGTCTTCTGAGAGCTCTTTTCTGCGAGGCATGGTTCACATCAGACAGTGCTTCTTGAAACCAGTAAACCCAAAACAGGTGTGTGTTTTTTAAGGGCAGGACAGCTGTCAGTAACACATCCAATATCATCACACTGATTGGAGTCAAGGTTGGCTCACTCCTGGCTCCAATTAGCTCTGGGAGAAGTCATTAAGCTAGGGCCTCACATACTTTTTCCTCCCTGCACTGTGAATGTTTACATGTTATGTGCAATTAAACCATGGCAACATCTAATGTTTGTGTAGATTTATGTTCAGCAGACTGTGTTCTTCTATTGTTGTGACTTAGATGACGTTCAGAGCACATTTTATGCCCAATTCATGCAAAACTCCTCGTAATCCCAAGGGGTTCACATACTTTTTCTTGCAACTGTACATTGCAGATCTTAGCCTTTGTTAGTCCTCATTCCTGTCTACTTCTTAACAATATCAATAGCCGAAGCATGTATTTCCACACAAGCCTGATTTAAAATTCTAGCTGCTGTGCAGAGGTTGATGGGAATAATATACTGTATAATGGTAAATCGCAGGTAACTACATACACCATAGTTTAACATAACAGTCTTTAAATGGAGGTATACTGCATGTATATACTGTATAAATGTACATGTACATTTCCCTAGAACCAGCTTAGTTTCAAATAGACTAGGGACATAAAATATTTGTACTTCATCTTCTATTAAATCCGTTCATACAGTTTTTATGGTGACTCTCCTTTAAGAAAATCTTGGATCTAAAACCTTCTTCTTTTATATCCATAATGTAACTCTCTAGGAAGATACAAACTTAACAAGTAGCATCCATCAAATCAATAATCTGTGTCAGTAAAAGCTAAGAGGAAATAGCAGGTGGTAGCAAGGCAAGTTCTTTTTGCATCATTTGGAGGATAAATGTACTGGCTGTTTCAGAGCGCACAATTGAATCACGATGACAAATATAGCTGGCCGTGTGTTGGTGTTTGCAGAATTCACAAATCATCTCCAGGGTCAATAAATCTAATCACCCACTAAGACAACAGGGAATACATAGCTGTTACGTAATGTTTAGTCCCGGGAAGCAAAATTGTCGGCCACAGAGATTTTAAAGAAATATCAGTCTATACATAATGGTGCAATCCAGGCAAGCAATAAATGTCATCATAAAGTGGCCACACCCAGAAGTTCTTTATTTAATGGTGCAGTGCAATAAAAAAAACATTGACCATGCCCTTTATGATTCTGAGAACTGCTGTCTGTAGACCTCTTGGCTGCTCAGACAAGAGGATGTAGTCTGTTGGTGCTCAAACTGGGACTACAGGCTCATTATCCTGTTTAGAATCCCCCCCCTCCCCCACACACACACACATGCCCCATCACCACTCCAGGAAATCAGGGCTTCTAGCTAAAAGTTGGAGGGGTGAATTACAGGTATGAATAATTTAGAGTACTGAAGTTACCTTATGTAAGACAGGGGAAGGTGTTCCTTTGAACCATTTGGAAAACCTGTGGGGCAGAACCTAATGTCCCATACATGCCTGATCCATCTTAAGGTGTACTCAAAACCAAAAACCAAAATGTACGTTCTAATATATTTCAGCTTACTTGTCCATAGGTGTGAAGGTGGAATTCATGTTCTTTTTCTGTTTTTCTTTTATTTACACATAGTGATCCTGCCACTTAAGTGTAATTAAACCCACATAAATAAAAACTATCAATAAATGCTGTATTACATGCTGTTCATACTCACTCAGTCACTATGGGATTCATTTTCTGTTTTCTGCAAAAAACCTGGCTGATCCTGCTGTTCTTTGTCTCCCCCTCCTATCCATGTCCCCACTGCAGTTGGGAATTCTATAGAGCAGCGTTGGCAGCTAGTGCACATGCTCAGTTTTCAGTGTATTTTCTACCCTGAGCATTTCCACCCTATTACATCTATACAGCCCATGTGACTATAGAGTCATACATGTGGGTGTATACACAGAGGTAACTGACAGCCCACTCCCTCCTTCCTCCCGCCTGCTAATCAGCTAAACACAGTGGGGGGGGGGGATATTACATCTTGATTGATGGAGGCTTCACCTCCCTGTTATTCTAAGACACTGGCTGGAGGGATGTGACACAACACAGATTGTATGAAAATTTAAAACTGTTTATTGGTATTAATTATATATTGCTTTTAATTATTATTTATTTACTGTTTATTGGTATTAATTATTTATTTTTACTCTGTGTCACAAAGGCTGTTTTTTTTTTTTTTTTTTTTTTTGGGGGGGGGGGGGTTATTTCAGCATGTGAACAGCAGCAGAGGACTAGAAGCTCCCCCTGCCACTGTTTCCCTGCAGACAGGCTGGGAAAGAGCTGGGTCATGTTCAACTGTATATCGATTAGGAAAGACATACTTTTTTTCAATTAAAATAATTACAGAGCCATCACCCACCTACAGAAAGAAGGGATCATGTAAATTAAACAGTGTGTGATTAGTGGCACTTTAACAGTTCCTGTTCTAGGGCAACAACACTCACATACTGTAGTGTATAACATTGTTATCCTATGTTTATTTATTTATGTATTTATTTATTATAGGTACTTATATACCACTATCAATTTACGCAGCACATTACATATATATTGTACATTCACATCTGTCCCTAACCCTCAAGGGGTGTACAATCTAAGGTTCCTAACTCACATTCATACATACACATACTAGGGCCAATTTAGACAGGAGCCAATTAACCTACCAGCATGCATTTGGAGTGTTGGAGGAAACCAGAGTACCCGGAGGAAACCCACACAGGCACAGGGAGAACATGCAAACTCCAGGCAGGTAGTGCCGTGGTTGGGATTAGAGTCAACAACACTAGTACTGCCTGGCAGAAGTGCTAACCATTTAGCCACTGTGCTGCCCACATCTTTCACTATCCTTCTCTATAGCATAGCAGGTAGTCCTATCACACATACACTTGTTTTAAATAACACTGCAGAGAGCACAGGACACCGGGAAGAAATAGATTTCTGGCAGGATCAGTAGTTTTTTTACACCCATTGAGCAGATCTAGCAAAATGTTTTAAGGGTATATTTATCAGACCAAAAGGAAGAATATAAGTGAAGTTCATTGTTTGGGTTAACAAACATTGTAAAGTATCTAAGACAACCTTCCCCAATATGTTTAATACATGCGAACCCTTGAAATTATGTTCCAGTCTGAAGGAACTCCTGCTAAATTAATATATCAATGAGGCACAATAAAATAATGTGAAAGTTGTAGTTATAATATTTAAAAATAAAGTATGTAGTCTACCCAGTGTATTAGATCATGACAGATTTAACACTGTCTTGCTGGTCAGCATAAATCATGAAAAGACAAAACATATATAAACCTAGCTCAGATTTTAACTCCACGGATATGTACTGTAGCACAAAAAGGGAAAAAAAACAATAATCACTGTGAAATAATACTACCTGAAATAACAAAAATGAAACAAAAATATTTACAATACAATTAGTAATACAACATGCTGTAAAAATCAGGCCATTCTGATTGAGAAAGTTTAGGCACTTTCTGGTAACATTCCCCAATTCTTTCTGCCTTCAGTGTTTATCTTTTTTTTTAATGCAATAAATATGAAATATTGCTGATGATTATTTTGTATGAACATATTCAGCCAACAGATTGAGCTTTTTACTCATTTTCATGTTTTCAAGGCTTTTTTTATTTCTTGTGTTGAAAAAGTCTGTTGTTTTACTTACTTAGTTAAAGCCATCATAGTGAAGGACCAATGTGTTGTAGACGACAGGTAGGGTAAAGCTTTGACACTGCCAGAAAGCTTTGACACAGTCAGAACTTCAACTTAAAGTGTATCTATGGACAAAATGCTAAATCATATATTCATTTGCACATTGCATTTCCTTTATTTGTAGCATACTTCTATTAATCTGAACAATCTTGAAGTTTGCAAGCTTACTTTGTGAAGATCTCCACACATTTACATCCTTGAATTCCGTGGCACATATTCACTATGGTGTCCATTTATGAACCAGCGGTAATAGATCGCTGCTCAGTTCTCCTTCATTCTCGGAGAACACAGTTCTCCTGTGAATGCAGTTTATGAAGCAGTTCTCCAAACGATTGGAGAACGATCTCCAAACGCTGGAGAACGGTCTACAAACTCTGGAAAATGGCTGATTTTACTATAATCTCACGAGATTACAGTAAAAGATCAGTTTACTAAGCAGAGGTAAATTATCTCTGCTTAGTTTGCTGTCCCTCCGATTCTCCAGCTCTGGGCTGGAGAATCTGGAGGGAGAACACAGATCTCCAGCGAAGGGCTGACATGATCTCCTGAGTGTTATAAACTGTGAATGACCAGAGAATAGCTGAGATCCGTTGAATCGCAGCTATTCTCTGTGTCATAAACGGACACCTTAGTCCTGTGGGTAGGCAGTGCTGTATCACAGAATTCAAAGAACCAGCCTTCTGAACTACAGAGGAGCTGCAAACCTGCAGGGAATCCAAGAGGTTGTGGAAAGAGATGGCCAGATGACAGGAGGCATTCACAACATGATAGGAGATTTGTCAAATAATCCTATAATGAACTGTCAAAAATAATTATTGTTTGTATTGTCATTACAATGCTGATGGCAAATGAAAATGTATGCTGTAACCATAGATAGGGGCCCCGTACAGCCTACCTGACTGCCCCCCCCCCCCACACCGCCAGAGAAAATATCAAAATTATATTTATGGTAAAAATACACTAAAAACATTATTAACCCCTTCACGCCTAAGGGTAAAACAAATCTAAATGCCTAAGCACAATTCTGCAACGTTGACATGTTAGTAAAACCGTACATATCGTCACAACTACTTTGTACATCCAGGTGGATTATACCTTGTTTTTTTCAGGACAAATTGGGCTTTCATTTGGTGGTAAATGGTCATGGATAGCTCCTAATATTTTTTTATTATTAAAGGAAAACTGGGCCAAAATAGTAAAAAAAATCATTTTTTTAAATTTAACTGTGTGTTTCTTGTTACGACCATAACCTACCACCAAAGAACAACCCAAAATACATTCTCCAGTTCTTGACGATCGCAGCGATACCATATATGTGTATGTTATTTGTTGTTTGTACCCGTAGTACAGCCCAGAAACAACAGTGCGCATTTTGTTTTTGTCTTTTTTTTTATTTTATTTTTTTTTACATAAAACACACTGTCACTGACATTGACATTAACACTAACTGACACTGATACCAATTTTTTTTTTAAATCCTGACCTTTGACCCTGACCTTTGCCCTTGACCCTGACCTTTGACCCTGACCTTGACCCAAACACTAACCCTGGTACTGAACTAGATCAAACCTTGATCTAGGTAGTTTTCTTTATTTTTTAATATTTATCTTTTTTTTTTTTTTTACAAACTTTTTTTTTCTCTCTCTATGTCAGGAGTTCGAGAGATACAATGTATCTCTCTTCTCCATTCATAGAGAGAGAGAAAACAAGGGGGCCGGGCTGCACATTGATTGATCACTGTGATAGCCAATCAGAGGCTATCACAGCGATCACGTGACCCGGAATCGGGAGTCCCGGGTCCCGATCGTTAGAACGGGACCCGGGGCTCTCAGTGACACCGCGGTCTTGGTGCTGGGAGCGCGCCGAGCGGCGCGCTCCCAGCACAAAGACAGGTACGCAAATATGCGGCCCCACGGAAAAAAGCCCAGGTCCGTGAGGCCGCATATTTGTGTTACGTCGGCGTCAAGGGGTTAATGGACACGATCCCAACCAAATTCCTGTTAAATCTAGATGATAAAACTGTACTGAGTTAATAAATAAAGCTCTGTGTGTAATTGAGGTCTTGGGGCTCATTCACATGGGTGCTGTGGCCTGTAGAGTGTGAATCAGTGGTTTATTTTTGTGGCTGGAGCTGCTTGGAGCTGTTTGCAGGCAACCTATGTTACACTATGGAAATGCTCCAAGTCCTAATTTGACAGGCATATGAGTGCAGGTGAACAGCCCTGAACTCGGACAGTGAGCATTCAGGACCACTTCCCCACGCCTTCGTACCTGTCAGATGAAAACCTGTGTTCATATAGCTGCTGTGTCCTCATAGCGTAACAGGTGGGTCTGGCCACATGAACAACTCACTCATTCATGCTGTACAAGCCAGAGGACCTGTGTGAATGTGGCATTTTTGACAATTTATTTTCCTCAGCTCATTAATTTCAATGGGCTGCCTAACGTGTGGGAACATGTAAAAATACTACAGGCATATTATTTTAAAAGTGTGTTGCACCTAACAGCACAGTAGTGTGGTGCCATGCGTTTTATTGGCTGTGAATGCATCTGTCTTTACTAGATGTGTGGAGGTGCAATTAAGTATTTTTGGTACCTACACACATCTGCAAGGGGCATTGCTTTTCTTTCTGTGTAGGAAAATGCATGCTCTTGCATGCACTTCTGCACCACAAATGGTCTAAACAAGTCCTAAGGGTCAGTTCATACTACAGAAAATACAGTCTACATGTGTTTCTGATGTGTTTTTGCATGTGCGTTGTTTACGCGTTTTTAGCGCATTCTGGTGTGTTTTTTATGCATTTTTATGTGGTCCAGTGCATTTTTTATGCATTCCAGTTAATTTTTTCCCCTCTTTTTCTTTAATTTAATTAGGGACATGTGCTTTCCAGTGCAGTTTTGGTGTGTTCCGGTGTGTTTTTGATGCGTTTTACCGTTTTACGGTACAGTTCTGTGCAGAAAAAATGCAGCCTGTTCTACTTTTTTTTCTGCAACAGGAACGCACTGGAATTGCAAGGACTGGTGTGAACTATGACATTGACAACCATATAACCTACTTTCTGTGCATTTTGGATGCAGAAAAAAAAGCAACTGAAACGCATGTACTGTGAACTGGCCCTGAGGGCTGGTTCACACTATAGAAACGCAGTCCAGATGCGTTCCAGATGTGTTTTTGCATGTGCATTTTTGGTGCTTTCCAGTGTTTTTTTTTTACGTGTTCCAGCGCGTTTTTTATGCATTTCAGTTCATTTTTCCCCCTCTCTTTTTCTTCATTTTAAATAGGGACATGTGTATTCCAGTGCATTTTTGGTGCGTTCCAGTGTGTTTCGGTGTGGTTTACTGCATTCCAGTACAGTTCTGGTTGCAGAAAAAAAGTAGAACAGGCTGCATTTTTTCTGCACAGAACGCACTGGAACTGCAAGAACTGATGTGAACTATGACATTGACAACCATATAACCTACTTTCTGCGCGGTTTGGATGAAGAAAAAAGGCAACTGAAACACATGTAGTGTGAACTGGCCCTAATAGTTATTATAGGTAAGGGAATGGGACTGACCAGGAATTGTGAATGTGATCAGACCAGGGGCGGACTGACAACTCATGGGGCCCCCGGGCAATAGGGGATCATGGGGCCCCTGTGTCCTTGCCCAAACTCAAAAAAGCCTATGAAAAAGGTACCAGGGGCATCTCATGGGGCCCCCTACTGACAAAGAGCCAGCAAACACAAATGCTCCTGCGCTTGGGGATGGACTCAATGCAGGCTACAATGCAGGCTACAACCACATTAAGAATGTCCTGGAACATGCACACCTTGCTGCCCTCAAATAGATCGGGGGAATCCAAATATACTGAATGAGGAAAGAACAAACAGAGGGCGCACAGGCCTAGTGCACAACCATAAGAAATGTTTAATAAGAAATAAAGTAGGTTTTGTACTCACAAACGACAATATAGTCAAGGCACATCATAAAAGAACAGCTGGGTCAACACCGCGCTGAGTAACAGTCCGCGATAGGGAGTGTAGACATCCAATAGGATGATGCATTTCGAGGACTTGCCTCTTCTTCAGAGCCCCCTACTGACCCCAGGCCTCAGGCAGTGCCTGAGTTTCCAAATGGTCAGTCCGCCCCTGGATCAGCCCAGTGGTGAGATACAATTAAGAATCTTATAATAGTGCTAGATCTGAGCTGTAGGTGATAGGAAATGGGATACATTAACTAGATCAGTAAATAAATATTGAATAAAAAGTTGAGCAGTGATATATGGATTTGCAGAGGGAACAGGTGATGACAGTGGGGGGGGGGGGGGGTCAAGTGGTATAATAAAAGAGAGGTTTATAGCAGTGAACAGAAAGGGATCAGCAGTCTGGGGAGAGGGGAGAAACAAAATTGCAATCAAATGTAAACAGAAGGAAACTTGAAAGTGTCAAACCTGTGGAGCAGAGCAGGAGTACAGCTAATATTCCCAACACTACGCTACTGTGTGATAGAATGACAGGAGGCTAACAATGGAATTTAGCAGCTGTAGATGGACTTGTCAGCTGCCCGGGCCCCCATCTGTAGCTGATGGGGCTGGGCCCCCTACAGGAGGCCGGGGTACCCCCTTATCAGCAGTCCTGACCATAGACATCCTTTAAGCAAGACCAAGCTTTTGGGCTGTGGTGACTTGGAAAAAAAGAAAACTCTCCTGCAGTGTATGCACCATTGGCCAAAGACAGAAGATGCAGGACCAGAAGATGAGGTGGAGAGGATGGTACATGTGCACATGTTATCAACACCTGCATTGCCCAACCATGGTGCAGGTCTGGAGGAAGTGAGACGAAGCATAATACTCAGATAAAAGGGAGTTTTTAGAGAAGTGCACAAAAAATGTGTTTCATTTTATTTTGGTTTAATTTGTTAAGTAAACCATTTTGTTTCATCATAATAGTTATGTTAGAAGGATTTGTTTTCAGAACAATTTGTTATTTCGGAAGAGAATATGTTTGCTGTTCTGAATCATTTCGTATTTCGGAAGCTCTGTTATTATTTTGTTATTTCAGAAGAATGGCTATATTCGTTTTCATGAAATTAATAATATGTATTCATTCGTTATGTTATTAAAGCAGAGCTCCAGTCAAACCAAAAAAAAAATAAACGTTAGCACTAGCAGCTATAAAAACTGTAGCTGCTGACATTTAAAAAACAGCTACTTACCTGTCCCACATTCCAGGAGCGTACTCACTGCAGCCGGTTTCACCAGCCGTCCTTGCTCCCTGGCACCGGCATCTTAAGTGTGGGCCCCCAGCTGTGACAGCTTGCGGCTTCACAGCCAGGTGCTCACTGTGCATGTGCAAGTAGCACTGCACCTTCTGAATGGTCCCATAGTCTTCTGGGACCTGTCATATGTCCAAGAAGACTAAAGGGAGAGAGGGAAGGAGGGCAACTTCAGCTTCCGATCACCTAGGCAATCGCAGCGAAAGTGGGATCGGGTACCTGTCAAAATTGGGTACCTGCTCCCCTAAGCTGCCAATTCCTTATGTGGAGCGGGAGACCAATACTTAAAGGTGAATTTCCCCTTTTGGATGGAGCTTCACATTAAATGGAATACATTTCCCCGTTCCCAACTGATTTTGTTGGACTTCACACATACAAGTTAAATTAATGGTTTCTCAAGTTCAACCCCAATACAAAAAGAATCTACTTTTAGTGAGTATAGAGTGAATATTCTACGTATGAATGGATCTGAATCAATTGGGATCATTTGTTATGTTGTTACATTATTTCTGATGCTTCAAACATTAACAAAAAGCCCAAACTATCGCATCATGTGATCCAAATGAAATGAATGAATACAAATTAATTTGTTGTTTTCATTATAGTTTATTTCTGATTAGTTGGAATTCTTTACTATTGTGATTCAGAGATTCGGATACATCCAAATCTCTGTATCACAGAAATTTTGTCCGAATTTCGATTCGTAATGAAATGATTTGCACTTGTCTAGAGATTTTTTTTCATAAATTAAGCTGCAAATATCTCTGGGTCAACTAATCATTACCATGAGGTTTTAAAAGAAGACAAGTTCTACATTTTCCTTAACATGTTTATATTGCCTTTGTTTATGGTTGGTTTATGTATAATAGTGCCTAGAAACCTCAAAAGGTGGAGATGGGATGCATAAAGCTAGCTAACAGAAGGGCAACATAGAGCGCACAATCAGAAAAGAAGATATTTTCCTCTGTATTAGTTCCCCTTTCTAAAAGTAGATTTAAATTTAAGCATACCATTTCCCCAATGCTTAAATGATCCATATAGTTTGAAATAGCTTAGCTATGGAAATAGACCATCTTCTTGGCTGGGTACACTATTTAGGAAAAAAAAAGTCTTCACTTGAATACAAAGAAACTTGTGCCTTCAGTAACACAATTATCTGCATTTCTATTAAAATAGGCATCACAATAACAATGGATATAATTTCTAAATCCCAAACTACAGCACAACTAGGCTATAAAAAAATGAGTCGTATCCAGGGACAGCAAAAAAAAAAAGACTAAAATAGCTGCCTTATGTTCAGACTGTCCTCTGATTTAAAAAATTCAAAGTGTTTTGTAAGAAACTTTTCTTTTTTGAGTTTTGGGTAGAATGAGGAAAGCTTAGAACCCCTGCCAACCTTTTACCAGACAGGGAGTAAGGGAAAATTTACAACAGGGCAACAGACAACAATGAAAAGCTGATTTTATAATCCCCCTATTTTACTAATCTCTGTGTTGCTGTTAGATGAATATCCCCTCACTTCTTGTCCTGGGACAACCTTTCTTTCAGACAGGAAATGAAGGAAGATCTCCAATGGAGTCTCCAACTGCCGTAGAACTTGACAATAGTTTTAACCTTTCTACACTTTAAACCTACAAAGGAAAATATCCAAGGGCAAGTAAAGATTAGTGTTTTCATAGGTCATTACGATTTATGAACCCATCAGCAATGCATGCTAAGCTTATGAAAAACTGTGGCATGGTTATGGACATACTGTATACATTCTTTGTATACTGTATGTAGCCACAGGTACTGTGGAGTGGTTCATTCTTGAAATTCACAAGTTAGAGCTCTCTGCTCTCACCCTCTTCCCGAGCTATTGTCCTATGTTTGCATTAGATAATAAAAGGCTGTAAGGTCACCAAGTCATTGCTGGAGTGGGAAAGCATGGGGAGTTGAGCTGATGAAAAAAGTACTTCTGCTGTAAATTTTGAGGATTAATTACTCCACAGTCTCTGCAGCTACAGGGATCAGTGAAAGCTTGTTTTAAATCTGATAGTTAAGAATGTGTAATTATTTGAATGTCCACAGCCTGGTCTCAGTTCTACCTTAAAGTGGAAACAGAAAAAGATATTAAAAATACTCACTTTGATTCCAGCTTCCAACATTTCTAGGAGGCATAGGTGACATCATGGCGCCTCACCACCGCCTCCTGGGTACTCAAAACTCTGGAAAAATTTTACTCATGCAATAAGCTGGGGTGCATTCTCACTGGGTTGCCCAGCTATTTTATGAGGCAGTGATAAAACAGAACTCTACTGATACCCATACCTCCTGTAGATTTGGAAGATGAGACCAAGGTGACTAATTTTGATCCTTTTTGCTGAAATCTAAAGTTTTATGTGCAGATAATTATGCTTGGATGGAGGAGGGGCTGGCAGGAAAGTGGACCTTCCATTTTTCATGGAAAATCCACATTAAGAGGGGGGGCCATGCAGTCAAGATAAAAGGGAAAATCTCCTTAAGCTGAGCACTGTCTGGGTATCTTCTGTATAGGGAAAAGATCCCAATGAGAATGCTTAAAGCCCAATTCTGGTCAACTAAAAAAAAAATCTCTTGCAGTGGAGCTGTGACTGCAATTCAAGGGTTAATTACTCATTTATGTCTGATGGGAACATTAAAACGAGATTTACTTATCTATCCTGCACTCTTCCTTGCAGCTAGACCGATCCACACAGCTCCTGCAACCGCATGCTGCACCCATCTAGGGTCCTGATGTCATTAAGGCCAGAGCAGGGCCCATAGCCTTGCACTGGAGGTGAGGACACTGAGGGACAGCCCACTGGTGGAGCTTAGAGTAGCACTGCCTTCTGGGGGAGTGGGGGATCACGTAAGTCTCTTCTCCTCCAGACAAAACAAGCTATTAACCACTGCAGTGTGGGCACAGACCTACTGCAAGGAATACATCTTTAGCTGCCTTTAGTTGGGCTTTAAATTGTAAATCCAGCCCAAACTTTCTTTTCTTGTTTTGAATTGGGTGAGGAAGAGTTAGAAACTGTTTTTATTGTTAGGGTATGTCTTTACTGTGATGATGATTTCCCCTCACCTCCTGTCCTGTAATAGGAATCAGTATCTGCAGGCTCAATGTACTTTTGGTTTAGGCCTCATTCACATAGCTAGTAAAAAAAATAAAATTATAATTTACTACCTTTTTATTTAGGGATCTGAACACAGCTACATTGTTTTCAATGGAAACATTCACACATGTGCATAAATATATACCTGTGTTCAGAACTGTAACACAAAATCCAAAAATCTGCATCTGAGAACATGTGTACTTATGTATGCCATTGGAAAAAAAGAACAGGACAATTTACACATTTGAAGAAGAGTCTATTTACTGACCAATACCCAGGAACATTTCTTCCTTATCTTAATGATCATTAAAATTTTTACGACTGTGTTACAACCATGTGAATAAGTCCTTAGGGCGCATTTACACATGTTTACCACTTCTACATGATTTTTTTGTGTTTTCGATGCTTCAATAATGCTTTTTTGAAGTTTTAATGAAGCTTGGCAAATGCACTGTGCTTGTGTTAAATTTTTATTTGTTTTAAAGGGGCCCAGTAAAACCCCAGCTAAGTAGTACCCCCAGTCATCAGATTCCCAGCTGATAAGTACCCATTTTCAGCAGATCTCCAGATCATTGGTACCCTCATTCAGCAGATCCCTAGCTTATTGGTACCCTTATTCAGCAGATCCCCTGGTCAGTAGTACCCCCAACTTTGCTGATCCCTCACTCAGTAGTACCCCCAGCTTTGCTGATCCTCAGCTAACTAATGACCCCCAGTTCTGCTGTTCCTCTCTCAGTAGTAACCCCCAGCTCTAATGATCCCTCACTCAGTAGTGCCCCCAACTTTGCTGATCCTCAGCTCAGTAGTAACCCCCAGCTCTGCTGATCCTGTCTCATTAGTAACCCCCTGCTCTTTTGATCCTCTCTCATTAGTAACCCCCTGCTCTGCTGATTCCCCACACAGTACTAACCCCCAGGTCTGTTCATCCTCTCCAGTCCTGCCAACCTCTCACTATATTGCTCCCAAGCTGTGCACTATGTGTAATATTGCTGTTTCTTCCCCAGCTCTGCTGATCTTCTGCTACTCAGTCCTCTCTCTACGGTATCCGCTCACCTTCCGCTATAGCATTCCCATGTTGCACACCACATGTGCCATCTGCTAATTGCTCCTCTCCAGTCCAGATCCTGCTCACCTTTCTGCTTCTCCTTGCTGCACACCAGATGTGACATCTGCACCAGACACTCCCAGAGTATATACACATGAACCGGAAGTGAGAGCCAATGACGTTTTTCCAGGTCGCTAGTTGGTTTCTCAATGCATCCTGGGATATCTCATGCCTGCAATACCTACAAAACAAATTGAAGCTAAAGCTGAACAAAAGACTCCCAAAGCCTGCAGGTGCTGTAAGCGAGCTTCATCATAGACTTCTATGGAGGCTTTGAAGATACTTTGAAGCACTAAGAAAGCGACGTGGGGTATACTTTTTGAAGTAGAGCAAAGCAAAATCAGCGTGTAAACAGGACTGTAAGCTTACCATTTTATTTAGTGACAGGTGCTTTGATTGACATTCAGAGCGCTTTAGAAAAGCATGCTCAAAACCACATTTTGAAGCAAATGTAACTAAGCTTTTAATGTGAGTTTGTGATAAAGACAGGTTGTATGTTCTTTTATATGTTTCTAATAATTAAGAATTAACAAAACCCTTGCAAGTCTATTGAAAACAAATCTAGTAAAAAGGTTGTGCCTTCAGCATCTGCGTCACTGTTACATTTTCTGGTTCTAAGAGAACCTTTTACTACTCATTTTCTAAAACAAAGACTCAGTTTAAAATACAATAATTAGCTTTTGAAATAGACTGTGTTGATTGGAAGCATTGTATGGAAACAAGTCTTCATTATAACAAAAAGGCAATCATTCTTTCAAGACTTTCCGGTAACACATTTGCCTGCATTGTTATTGTAATATGCATCAAAATAACAAAAGGATATTGTTCCTAGATTTCAAAATACATGATATCTAGAATAAAACAAATGTGTTGTATTAAAGCGTATCTATGATAGAAATATAAAATCATATATTCGATGCCTCATTGTATTTCAGTTATTTCTAAACTATGGCCTATTAATCTGAACAATCTTAAATCTTAAAGTTTGTAAATTTACTTTGTGAAATCCCCACACATTTATTTCCTTGGCTTCTGTGACCTATTCGCTATGCCCTGCGAGTAGGCACTGCTGTGGCACACATTACGCAGAGCCTGCCTTCTGAACTACAGAGCTGCTGAGGGGAGGAGTTTCAAGAGGTGGAGTCAGAATAGGAATCACTGCTTGCAGGTAGCAAGGTACCATGGGATATGTAGTCATTAGAAATTGAAAGTGAACAGCAAAGGAGAAGCTGCAAAGTATGCAGGGAATCCAGGAAGTTGTGGGAAAAGATGACAGGCAGGCAGAACTCAACATGAAGGAGGATTTTCCAAATAAGCTTATATTAGATCGTCAAAAATAACTGGTTTGTATTGGTATTACAATGCAGATGTTAAAAAATTAAGATGTACAGTTGCAAGAAAAAGTATGTGAACCCCTTGGGATTACGTGGACTGCACTGTGAATGTTTACATGTTATGTGCAATTAAACCATGGCAACATCTAATGTTTGTGTAGTATTATGTTCAGCAGACTGTGTTCTTCTATTGTTGTGACTTAGATGACGTTCAGAGCACATTTTATGCCCAATTCATGCAAAACTCCATGTAATCCCAAGGGGTTCACATAGTTTTTCTTGCAACTGTATGCTGTGATTATGGAACTTTTTTGGCCTTAAATCATTTAAATAAGGGGAGTAAGTTCAATTCTAGATAAGTAGTGGGATCAGCAGTAACCTGAACCCCCAAGTATTTAAACAAGGTGACTACCTAAATAGAGTGGGCACACTCCAGCAATGGGTGAGTAATTGTATCTAAGCTCGGGTTCACACTGATGCGGTGCAGAATCTGCTGTGGCTTTAGTTTGAATTCTGTACCGTGTCACAATTGCAGCCCGTTTGTGCGAACCACTGTGGGTGTGTATGTTAAACGCCCTAAAGTCGGTTTGCAAAACGCGGTGCGATGTGCAGAATCGGATCGCATGGGTTTGAATACCCATGCAATCCGATTCTAGTGCGGACCAAAAAATGGGTCATGCGCCTTTTTGGTGCAGATGCGGTGCAATTTGAGGCATACAAAATATATGGCTCAAATCACACCGCACAGAATTCGTATGTGATTTGCACAGGAATGAGGTGCGGTTCCTGTGCAAATCACATGCGATATGCCACACCGCAAAGGTGTGAAAGCAGGCTGAAAGGTAGGAGAACATGTTTATTCCAATTAATGGAGAAGCCAGATAGAGCACCAAACTGTTCAAAGAGGGACATAACATTCCAAAGGGAAGAAGCCACGTCACCCAAATAAAGCAGCGCATAGTTGGCTTACAGTAAGATCCTAGAGCATAGGACTCCTAAAGTAGAACTATAGGCAGTTTTTTTTTTTTTGGATAATGGAGTAACGCAGGGTTATAGGCCTTGTCAGTTTATTTCTTGTCATCTGTGTCTCATTGGGAAGATTTACCTTTACTTGTTGTCCCATAGCCAAAACAGGAAGTGTGATCAAATCCCTGCAAATTAAGAGAATTCCTTTGGGACCCCAAAGTCACCAGAACTAGTGTACCCATTAGAAATTTCCCCCTCTATTACTTTTCTGAGGACAACCCAAAACTGGGGTTTTCTTTTACTTTCACTTTCAATGATAATGGTAAACAGGACAAATAGAGAGGGTGAATTTCTCTACAGGGGGCACAGACAACAATAAAAACCTAATAGGTGTTGTAATCAATCTTCACATTGTCCTAAACTATAAAAATGTTTTGCCTTTAGTTATATGTGAATCTGCCCCCAGAGGAGCCACTGAGTTTTTGGGACCACTAAGCTCTGAACAGCCAAGCAACACACATTTTCCACACTTGCATACACAGTCAATAAACAGTCAATAAACAGAGCTTGGTTTTCTGTTGTTTTATTAGGGGTTAACAACTTGGATGGGGTCTAAGGGTATATGGGATGCCCAATGGAACTGAAACAACTTGGAGGACAACTTCTTAGGCACAAAAAGGCAAATAAATCCAGCAAAAGAAGAAGCAACAGAAAGAACAGATCATAGGGCCAGTTCACACCACACGCAG
Source organism: Staurois parvus (assembly GCF_062004578.1). Taxonomy (NCBI): domain Eukaryota; kingdom Metazoa; phylum Chordata; class Amphibia; order Anura; family Ranidae; genus Staurois; species Staurois parvus. The sequence continues at coordinate 9,196,796 of NW_028318095.1, read as the reverse complement.
TCCAGTGCATTTTTTCTGCATCAAAAACACATTGATAGTAGGTTACATGGTTTCCATTTGCATAGTTAACGCCAGTGCAGTCAGTTCCAGTGCATTCCAGTTTCAAAAAAAAGTAGAACATGCTGTATTTTTTCTGCACTGAACTGTACTGGAACACAGTAAAATGCATCACAAACGCACCAGAATGCACCTACACACACCAAAAATGCACTGGAATGCACATGTCCTTATTTAAGTTGAAGAAAAAAGAGGGTGGGAAAATGAACTGAAACACAAAAAAGCTCATCAAAGGGGCATAAAAAAATGCACTGGAACACGCCAAAAACACACATACAGAAACACACAAGGAATGCATTTGAACTGCATTTCTTTGGTGTGAACTGCCCCATAGGCGATCTACTCCTTCAGGAGTGGCTCTATCTTATGAAGAATTAACACACAGTCCATTGCAAGGAGCATTTGGTCCCCTTAAATTAACCTCTTCAGACCCCAGAATAAAATCTCCTCATTCACCTGGCTGTCTTGAGAGTATCCCAGGGCAAGGGATTCCGAGACATACAAAAAATGTAGTCCCAGGGAGAACTAGTTGGGTATTGCACCTGACCACCCTCCCCCTTCTTTGGTCCAGGTCATGTAGAAATACTCACACTGTTCTGTTCCTGTAGCTTTAAAGTTTGAGGACTTTAGGCTTTCAGTGCTTACACTGAGCTGGCTGACAGGCTGTCTTTCTAAGGTAGACTGTGGGACAATGGAGATCCTTCTTTCCAGCTTCAAGCCTGTAGGCAGTCCCTCCTACTCGAGGGCCCTCTTCCAGGCTCCACAGCAGCAGCACTCTCCTGCTGACCAAGCTCTCTCATATTTAAAGGCTGACCTAGCCACCATGCCAGGCCTCCTGCCTGGGGATTGGCCAGATTCCCCTAAGTGCAGATCAATCCCTCCTCACTCCCACCCACTGGCTTCTAGAAACTTATCCATGTCTAGAGAGCAGGAGGAGGTATCAGAGAACTGACGTGTAGAGCCCTCCAGCCTTAGTCCTAAACCTCGCTGACTCACTCCCAGGCTGACTCATACCCAGGCTTCTAACTGTACAAAAAACAATGTAATTTAAGTAATGTAATGATTGGAAAGCCTTTTGGCCTATTTGACCAGCATATGGCAATCCTATTATCAAAGTCAACTGAGTAAAATGTATTAACTAACTCCTTTTTTTACTTATTTCAAATGGCACATGTTTTTTCATATCTTGATAATGGTAGTTTTTTTTTAGAATGTGTTTGGAAAAATCGGGGAATGTATTTAGTTTGTTTTAGATATGCTTACATGATGAGCATAAGTATGAAGCTCTCAGTAATCTATGGTAGCCATATATGTGTATGTTAGTTTTTATGCTGCTAGTATTAGTAAATTAATGGGAAGGCATATTATATTTACTTGTTTTAAACTTTTTAAGCTTTTTTCCCCCTATTTCTTCAGTCACTACCTGGTTTCTGGCCTAGGTCATAAATCCCAAGATCCCATAGGCATTTTGTTTTTCTTTCATCTGGAGGAGGGGTGGAGGGGTTTTCGCAGCTAAGCATGCCCCCCTGCCTGCATGCCTGAGATAAGGGCAGATATTTTCCAGGAAGTAACTGCTACATGAATCATCAGCCCTTTCTCTAGATGGCTGTGACAAGGAATACTTAAGGGGGGGTTGGGGGTATTTTTCAAAGTTATTTCGCAACAAAATAAAGCATGAAGAAACGAATGGATGGATGGATTGCATAGTTTACTTTGAATATCAAAAATGAATTAAATAGTGTTTTTAGATTGTATCTTTCTATATTGTTGTCCAGCTTTTGAGCAGTGATCAGCCTGTAGTCACAGGTCACAGTCTCTGTTTTTCTTTTAGGAAATTGCATGTGTGTATATAATTAATTAAATGTATGTATACACTACTGAACAACATTCAATGCCACCAAAAAAAAAAAAAAATTGTTTTGGATAGAGCAGGAAAAAATTATAGCCCCTGGCAGGTTTTTATTACCATTTTTCTTATTGGGTAGATATCCCCTCAGCTTTGGTCAGGATACATGGATAGAAAGTGATCTGAAATAACTTGCACTGGTGATACAGCCATATAACTAACAATTTGTAAAAAATGGAAGGGTTACAACTTCTGACGTTTTTATTGCTGTCCATGCATTCTTGCCCTTGTGGCAATCAACCACTCTTACCCCTCCCCCCATTTCTTGCATGGTCGTTAAAAAGTCAGACTTTATAAAAGAAATAAAATCTAATGGGAACGTGGGATGTTATTCTAAAGTAACATATGAAGTGTCCTATTATTTCCAGTCAACACTGTTATTTGTATATGAATATAATTTGTATGCACAATTATTAACAGTCAACATTGCTTACTCTATTCTTTATAATGGAAGATCTCAGGGGTTGATTTACTAATGGCAAATAGACTGCACACTTTGCAAGTGCCATTCCACCCATCTTCCCCAGAGCTTAGTAAATGTGGTAGAGCTCTGCTGATTTCCATCATCCAGTCATCCAGTCATCTGCAAGCAAAATATATGTTTTTAATTTTCCTTGCACTGGATTGGGTATCCTTTACAAAGTGAAGCTTTGCCACATTTGCAAAAGAAAAATTAATGCAATTGCACTTGCAGAGTGCAACAGTCTATTTGCCTTTTGTAAATCATCCCCATAAAGTTTATCTTTTCCACTCCTTTACTCTATTTGAAAGCATGGCTTACACAAAGCAGTATAGTAGAAACTTAGTGGCAACATAGGAACTGTACATCTTTTTCCAGGATTGGCCTACTCAACTGAAGAGAAGTAGTCTAATACAAGTACAGTTTTTTTCTACGTGTGCTTGCTATTAGAGACATAATATTTGAAAGCCCCATCCAATACCAAGATGGCCATATCCATACACGGATACCGTTTAGAAAAAGGCATGATAACTAAGCACTGGGGAAAATATCTGCTGCAGGGAGGCTACAGGCAATAATTAGACCTTTGCCATCTGCTTGCTTTTAAATTCAGATGCACTTTAAGTGCTGTTGGGATTAAAAACCATGGCTCGTTCCCAAAGCCTGCAAGTTCATCTGTTCTTTTTATACAAAAAAAATATATATACTATTTATTTATTTAGTATATATATTAGATTTGTCAGAAAACCTTTACTTTTATTTCATTTTCTATGGGACACTATACTACAAAATACTCAGACAAATACGGGCCATTGATTGCAAACAAGATTTGTTAATTTGCACCCACAAAAAAGTATTTTTCCTAACAAATTAATTCAAGACCATGTTGCAAAAATAAATACACCCCAATGAAAGTCTAAGGAGCAAAGCTAAAATTTACACAACAAAATTCTAATTAACATGAATTCAACTATAAATGAGTCTAATTATTCATTAAACAGGTTTCCAGCAGACAGTTGATTTTAAAAGGGCAATACTTATTAAAGAAAACCGCTTCTCATTTTATGCTGTCAGCAATGGCACCACATGGAAGAGAAATGTCATAAGACCTGAGATAGAAAATATTTTCTTTACACAAGAAAGGTTAAAGCTACAAGAAGATCAGCAAAGATTTACTTATCAGTCAGAATACTGTAGCAAAAGTGACACAAGATTTTACTAAAGATGGAACTAAAACCATCTCACAGAGACATCCAGGCTGTCCATGGAAGTTAACACTTCGAAAGGAGTGTCTTCTGATGAGAAGAGTTGAAGAAAATCCCCATGCAAGTTCACTGCAGTTAGCTAAAGAAGTAGAATGCTAAACTGGGGTGATTGTTTCCCATGACACAATACAGTGTACACTGCAGAGGAATGGCATGCATGGGTGTCATCCACGAAGGAAGCTTCTCCTAAAGCCCATGCACAAAAAAGCCTGCCCCTTATTTGTGAGGGCCCATGCTGAAAAAGAAGATTATTGGGACTTTGTACTCTGGAGTGATTAGACCAAGAAAAATGTTTTTGGAACTAATGGCTTTAAAGCTGTATGGTGTTGCGAAGGTGAGGAGTACAAAGAAAAATGCATGGTGCCTACAGTGAAACATGGTGGTGGCAGTGTCCTTCTGTGAGGCTGCTGGTATTGGGGAGCAGGATTTCATTGATGGTTTCACAGATGTACTGCTCTATATTGAATTAGAAGATGCTACCATCACTCCATGCCCTTAGTCGTTGTGCACTTTTCCAACATGACAATTTTTCAAAACCTGCATCCAAGACCACTGTTGCATTTCCGAAGAAGAACAGTGATTCAGTGGCCAAGTATGTCTCCTGATCTGAACCCAAATCAAACACCTATGGGGAATTCTGAAGAGACAAGTTGAGCATCACTCTCCATTCAGCATCCAGGCTCTAAGAGAGGTTGTTCTAGAAGAATGGAAAAAGATCTATGTTGCAATATGTCACCAACTTGTTCATTCCATGCCTAGAAAACTTGCTGCTGTCCTTACAAATCATGAAAGTCATACAAAATACTAGAAGTATTAGTTTTTGTTGTGGGGTGTATTTATTTTTGCATCAACTAATTTGAGTAAAACTGAAGATCTTGTAATTGAAGTTATAATATTAACCTTACTTTCATGTTATGAGCTGAACAAATGTTCTATAAAACTCAGTTTTGTCAACATTTTAGAAATTGTTCTTGTGTTCATTGACATATTGATTAAAAGCTTACTTTTCAAAAGGAGTGTTCTCATTTATGCTGAGCACTGTAGATATATTTACATGCTCTTAAATATCACAGTAGACTAAGCTCAGAGTGGGGGCAGCCATTCTGAAATTTTACATGCGGTCTTCAAGCAAACAGCAAAGTAAAGAGCTCCCAATTGTGTGCTGCTTTCTTCTGTGTGGGGTTGAAAACATCTACATCCATTAACATTCTGTGACTTTTGCTTCACACATAGCAGATTCAATTTAGGCAAGGCAAGAAAATCTTCAACTTAAGAATTCTTATTGCAGGTAACAATGTCTGCTCCAGGATGATTAGAGCAAATAAGTATTAGCAGCAGAGTCTCCATGTCATTCTCAGCAATTATTGTACAGCCAGACTGACTTATCTTTAATTCTTTTAACTAGAGATGCTCGCCTGTCTGTATGATATCTGCTTATGTCATACATCAGTGAAGGCAGCTTCTAAAAGCAAAATAAATGTGTTGTTCAATGTAATATAGAATGTTGAAGCAGGAGTAACTGATGACTGATATCAGATAATTACATTTAATAGAGCTTTATTGCCTTTTTCCTTGATGATACTGCGTATCTTTGCTTGAGTGATTTCCCCCATGAGGAAAGGATAATAGACTGCTTCCCAAACTTTTATCCAGTGAAATTGGATTATTGCTCTGTTGGTTGCTTTGTTAAAGGAAAGTGGGAGAAAATGTCTTGCTCAATAGGATACATAGCCATCATTTGAAAATCTGCAGCTGCCATATACAATTGATCTTTATCGACCACCAAACTGAAAGGATGTGTTCACTTACATAAGAAAGTTTAGAATTGGAACCTCTAATGTACAAACACAAACCTTAAAGTGTTACTAAACCCACAACAGTAAAATCAGTCTGTATATGCAGTAAAGCATGCTTGTTATACTCACTGTGGAACCTAAGGGGTTAATCCTCTGCGTTGTGTAAAAAGGCTGTTTGATCCTTTCTTCTCTGCCACTCCTCTTGTTGAAATGACCACCTGATACAGACTGAACCCGTAGTCACATGCACATGCTCAATTTGGTGTGTATTGCTAGAGAGGTTGTTTTTATTATCTTGGAAGGGTGCATGTGATCAGCACAGGGCCAATCAGCACTGTCCAGACAGAGGTTCAGAGGTTTCACATCCTCCTAGAGCAGAAATAAAACTCCTCCTACAAGCTTTAACCAGTGCTCTATTGAAGTCACAAGACTACTCTAACTGCTGATGAGAAAAGGTATTTAGCAGTTTATATTTACTAAAATAATTGCATTTCCACGTTGTGTGTATTTTGGGAGACCAGATATAGTGAATTTAGGGTCCTGGGTTTAGTATCACTTTAAGCTCTGTACACATTATGAGAATATCGGACAAATGATCGTCCGTTTTTTTTGCATGCTAGTCTCAAATCGAAAGTGAAGAGGTTACTAAAGTTCTGAAAATTCTTGTATGACAGAATAAAAATTCAGAAGTGATGCAAGGTATTTGTAATGTATTTCTGGACAAAATCTGTATTGATTAAACGGAAATCGTACAATCAGGTATTGTACAAGAAATATTTTTGTGCTTGTCCTTTCAAATAATTTTGGACGAAAACTGTGAACTAATGATCAGATTATCATACGATCACTTTGAGTGGTATTTTTTTGTACAATTTTCTGATCATGTGTACTAATAAAGTGTAACTTCACCTTTTGACTGCCTAGCATCAGTATCACATTATCAAATGTCAAAGAAGCACAGTGCATGATAAGGCAGCGGCTGAAAGAAACAATTTGCCCACTCTGAGTTTATCCACCCAAAACTGACCACCTAGACATGTAGGGTTAACAGTCAACCTACTCTGTTAGCAATTTGGTTATAGGCAGTGATGCCACTGACAAAAACGTTGGGGCACTATTCCTCTCACTGACACCAACATTGGGGCACTATTCCTCCCACAGACAACAACGGTGGGGCTCTATTCCTCTCACTGATACCAATGATGGGTCACTATTCCTCCCACTGACACCAATGATGTGGTAATATTACTTCCACACTGATACCAATGATGGGGCACTATTCCTCCCACTGACACCAACGATGGTGCCCCATCATTAGTGTCAGTGTAGGAGGAATAGTGCCCCATCATTTGTGTCAGTGTGGGAGTAATAGTGCCCCATCATTTATGTCAGTGGGGGGAATAGTGCCCCATAATTAGTGTCAGTGTGGGAAGAATAGTGCCTCATCATTAGTGTCAGTGGGAGGAATAGTGCCCCATCATTGGTGTCAGTGGGAGGAATAGTTCCCCCGTTATTGGTAGTAGTAGGAGGAATAGTGCCCCAACATTGGTATCAATAGGAGGAAAAGAGCCCCCTGATTGGTGTTAGTGGGAGGAAAAGTGCCCCATCATTGGTGTCAGTGGAAGGAAAAGCGCCTCATCATTGGTGTCAGTGGGAGGAAAAGTGCCCCATCATTGGTGTCAGTGGGAGGAATAGTGCCCCATCATTGATGTCAGTGGGAGGAAAAAATGCCCCATCATTGGTGTCAGTGGGAGGAAAAGTGCCCCATCATTGGTGTCAGTGGGGGAATAGTGTCCCATCATTGGTTTCAGTGGGGGGAAAAGTGCCCCATCATTGGTGTCAGTGGAAGGAATAGTGCCCCATCATTGGTGTCAGTGGGAGGAAAAGTGACCTCTCATTGGTGTCAGTGAGACCCTCTCCACTCCTCCTCCAGCAGCGCCTTGTGGACCGAAGTGGGATGCGAAGTGGGACACGGAGTCGCAGAGACAGGTAAGACACAGCAGCCCCTGTCCCTTTCCCATGGAATTGGGAAAGAGGGGGGCGGCAGCCGCCACCCTGAAAAGTGCCATCCTAGGCAAATGCAGACATCCAACACACCCAAGAGTGTCATAGTGTGAGATTGTGAAGATTTGATTGATGTCTCTAACACTGCAATGACAATGTATCTTTAAAGGGTTAGATGATCATCAGTAAGAGGAAATGTGGGACTTTGTGAGTGGTGGGGAGCCCTGGGGCAGGCTTTGGGGCTTTATGAGGGTCTGGGGGTTTCATAGAAGGCTGTGGGGCTTTGTTCATGGATGGGAGCCTTGCAGCAGGCTTGGGGGCACTATGAGTGGCTGAGGATTCTGCAGAAGGCTGTGGGGCTTTCAGGGTGGAGAAAAGTCCTGAGACAGGCTTGGTGGCCCTACAGGAGTCTTATGGTTCAGCCTATCATAGCACTGTGGAGGGCTGGGAGGGTTTACAGGGAAGCACCGTGGTGGGACAGGGCTTCTGTGGCTGGCAAGGTGCTTTGTGAGAAGGAGGGGGTGGAGGATCACTTTGCAGGTCTTGGTGCACTTTACTGTAGGGGGCTTTAGAGGAAGTGGGCAAAGTAGAACTTGCATGGGTATGTTCAATTACAATTTACTGTTCAGACCTGCTGTCAGCCCTACTGGAGTTCAAAGTGAAACTCCCCTTCATCCACACTCCATTGATGTGACAGATCACAAGGATGGATGAGATCTACTGATTTACAACGCCACTCCATACAGTAATGACTGATGGAGCAGTGCCTGAAATTGGAACACTTAGAATGCAAAAGTAGCGCTACCCCTTTAGGAGCCGCTGAGTATTTTGGGTCCCCTGTTCACTGAGCCTGATTTGGAGAACAGCCTTGCTGACACCACAGTATAACCTTGACCATAAGATCCCTCTGACTGTGAAGCACAGAATAATTACACAGTTCAAAGTGAACAAATGCTCTGATTGTACTGAAGTTAGAGTAAAGTAATGCAAGTACAAAAGAACAATAGTAGGTGTGTACAAAAGATAATCACTTTGGAAAACTTAGCTAAAATGGATATACACAGTACCACTTTTAAATAGTCCCAATTGCCCTAAAGGGCCAGAGTTTAAACATTAATTCCAGCCCTGAGATAGAGTATAAAGAGAAGTTAGGCAAACTGACTTATGGGCTCTCAATGACTAGAAACAGGGTTTAACTCTCAAAGTGAATTTGTATGCAATCATCTCCCCTTTAGTATCACTCCCAAGTATAGAAACAGACTTTTCTGTGCGCTTGCTGGGGCCCCAGTGGCAGGGCTGGGCTCTTGCTACTTAACAAGAAAGTCTTTTCTTTACTGAGAAGCTGCTCAGTTGTCGGTTCATTACCAGCTACTCGTTGTCTCCACAGTGACTAACCTGGATACCATTACCTGCCTCATTAGTCTAGCCTACAACCAGTTCATTTTGCTATTTTAGCAGCTTAGTTAATTTCCTCCTTGCCCTTGCGTGCTCTATGATCTCCAGTCTGTTCTTGCCTGTGTTCCTGTGTGCAACTCGGTATGGCTGGCTTTTGATTCCTGTTCCTGATTTTTGGCTCCTGACTATGCTGACTTCTAGTTTCCTGACTCTGGCTCATCTGATTACCCTCGCAGGCATCCAATCCCTGGCTTCTGTTTTGACTACGTTCCTGATCTATGTTATATTTGTTTTTATATTAAAGGTGTGATTTTAACTGCACTTTCTGTCTCCGCTTGGTTCATGGTTCCTGACAGCTAGTTGATGCACATCAGAGTTGAGGTCCTTTTGAATGGTAACAGGATAACCTGAAATTCGTACAGCAACAAGAAAAGTTTCCCCTGGACTGATGGTGAGAAAATAGGGAAAGACCCTTTAACACAGAAGATAAGAATTGTTAAAGATGAGAAAGGGGCAGGATTAGACTTCAGCAAAATCGAATCCATGTAGGTTCTGAATTAGCCTGATGAAGCAAGTTCATTTACAGATGGAAGAGGTTTGAGATAGGATACTGACAGTATTCCTGCCTGCAGGATAACGTGTGCTGTAGCAAAAGTTCTGCATTCAGAACAATGGGAAGACACTAAAGAAGTAGCCTGCAGTAGTGAATGGGCTAGGAAGTCTGTGTCTCAAAGTGGCAAACTGTGATGCAAACTGTATTGAACTGAAGCAGAGTATATAACAAAAAGTGCAGCACTTAGTTAATTAAAAGTACAAACCAAATACATTATACATTCAGTGTAAGAAATATAATAAACATATGAAATTTGTAATCATACAATGATCAATGATGGTCTCTCAGTTGGGAGGTTCCTTTGTTTTCTCGGCCCCTCTGTGAAAGAAGCAATGGCGATACCACAATCCGCCTGCCTGCAGGATCGACTCTCCTGTCTCTACCAGCGATCTGCAGTCCCTCTTTTCGGCTCTCCGGGGTGACCCAATCTGTCCTGGGTCCTCTGATTCCTGCACTGCCTTCTCACACATGTCCTCAGCCTCTCACAGTCTCTTTCCTCTCCACTCTGGGCTCCCAGGCTTTCCTTTTTATATGCTCCCGCCCCTTTGCTCACTCTCTTGGGAACTGTAGTTCTCTGTCAACTAAACTGTACAAAGAAATCCTGCTTGCAGAAAACAAGTCCCAGCATTCTTAGCATTGCTGTATACAAGTTTGTTTCCCTACTTAAATTGCAGAGCACTGCCATCTTGTGGCCATTTAACAATCTGCAATAAGTAATGATGCAGTGTGTTACACAATCATTGGGTATCTGTTGATGCTCTGCAGAGTATCCTGGATCCTAGGGTTCACAAAAGAGAGATTTCTGCAGCCCACTACTCTTCACTTCAGGGTCCTCGACCAGTTTCTAGGTCCCATAACTACTGCTATGGTGACAAATCCCTCAGTCTCTGTCAGGAATGTTTAGTATAGTGGACCTACACACAGGCTTCTGATAGAATCTGACAAACAATTAGTACAAAGCAGACTGCCTCTCATTTATCAAATGCTTGCTGACAGTTTTGTGTGTGACCCCTGCATCTGCAATAAACAGCAACCAGCTGTCATAGTTTTACAAAGTACCAGGTCCTTTAATTTATATATCCTCATGTGATTTATTCCTTGTTATTATACATCTGCCCTTGCTCTCAGTTACAGCATCATTGATTTTGAACAGGTATTTATCTTGTGTTGATTAGATGATTATCTAGCAGGAAGGGTTCAGGATTTTGATGAAGTGTTCTTCAGTCCATTTATTAGGCTCCTACAGCAAGGTGCATGAAGGACAACAATGTGTTTGGTGGAAATGTTTGCAGAACACTATTACTGAAACAAGTAACAATTCCATTGACTTAATTGCCATCATTTGTTGAAAGACTTTACTGTAACGGAAAATCTTGCAAGGGATAAGTCCACTCAAGACTGATTTGTTTGTCAATATCTTAGAGGAAAATTACCTAGCATTTTATCAAGAAAAAACACTACAAGAACCATCCGATTAGTTCTTTAATGTGATGTGTGGCTTCACTGACCAATATGGAGGTTGGAGAGAGAGAAGGAATCAACTTCACATGTACAGTAAAAGTCAGGAATAACATTTTATGAGGGGGGTTTACTAAGACTACAGTAGCAAGAATCTGGATCAGCTGTGAATGGAAAACAACCATTTTCTAGCCTTCATTTTAAAAGCTTAACTGAACAAGCTGAAGTTAGAAGCTGATGGTTTACTATTAGAGATGAGTTAGGGTATCCTGTGAAATAATTTTTTTCTAAACTTCTAGACCATGCTTTTTTTTTTCTTTCAAGTCACTGCAAGCATAAACAAAGTGGTACGGTGCTGGTGATGTCAGTGCCCTTATATGAACACATGTTCATATTTAGCTAAAAACTTTGGCATGTGTCCATACAAGGGCACCAAAGTTGGTTGGTTGAACTCGTCCAGGTCCAGAATTGAAGGGGCAACCGAGTTATGCTGAGTTCCAGAATACTGATTGTGAGCCAAGCTTCCTTTGATGATCAAGTCCCTTGTACTGAGGACACATTCCCACCATTAGGCACAAGATCCTCATACAAAAACAAGAGGGTTGGTTGGTTGGTTGGAATTTGTTCAGGGGAAGGAAAATCTTGGACACAGCCCTGGCTAAGCTCAAGCCCAGATACAGCAAGGGATGAAAGAGTTCAATTGCAGAAATTCAGGAGGATCCTTAGTCTTCAAATATCAACAGTCTACACAGTCCTTTGGATGTTGGCTGACAGAGGCTAAATCAAGTGTATCCTCAGAAAAAGGCCATCCAGATATCCCATTATGGAGATGCCCTGAGAGTGAAGCAGAACAAAAACAGGACAAGAACCTTGGCGAAGACTCTAGGTGCAGTGGACAAGCCAAAGGCAAGTTCAACAAACTGGTAATGTTGTGTGCCAACAACAAAACACAGCACTGCAAATAGACATCCTAGATTTCCAAAGAGGCCATAAAGGCAACATTTTTGTAAGCAGAGGTAAGTGTTGAAAACTTTTACATCCAGTATGGGGCAGATGCTTTTTCTTTGGGGATGGTAAAATGATTGAAATAAAAACCTTGAAACATCACCTTTTCTGGAATGGTTATGACTCCTTGGGAGAGGAGCTGTGCTTGACCAACAGGAAGGCCCACAAAACTTTGCAGGGATTTTGTAGTACCTGGATACATGCATCTGGACCCAAAAATGTAAAATGTCCTATAAAGAAGCGAAGGCTAGCAGAAATCCCCACATTCTGACAAGTGGGTGTGCCCCTCATTGTGTGCAGGATTTGATCATAGACTTGGTGGACTTGGAGGTAAAACGTATGGTGAAACTGAGTTCCAAGCTTTTTGTTGCACCTGGAGGCCTGAGAGAAACAAAAGCAACTCTTTTTAGCTTCTGAAGTAGAAGGTTTCCTAGATGGAAATTTTTCCTTCTTCTGGGACAAATGGGTGCTTTTCCTCCCTGTGACCATAATGAAGTTGTCCATGGACTGGCCAAAGAGCATATTCAAGAAGTGCTTTTTTGCACTGATGCTCGGCAGACCAATATTTGAGCCAAAGATTCTTTTGCATATGTAACATCCATACAATAGAGTAGGACCAAATGCATCAGCTCCAAAGAGATCTGACATAACTGATCCAGGACAAACACTTGGACCAGAAAGCTAAGGTCTGGCAAACTGACATGGCTGCAATGGCAGGATGAATGGCCGGAGCTATGTGGGACAATAAGGCCTAAAACAGGGCTTCTAGCCTTTTATTCACTGGGCTTTTATACCTGGGGATGTCCTCAACAGGTATAGAGTCTTGTTTTTTTTTTATTTAAATATTTATTGATTTTTCAGATTAACAAGTTATAGAAGTATATCAAAAGTAGTAGTAGCAGTAGTATATATATCAGAAGTATATTTAAAAACATAAACACAGTATCAAAAATATTAATCTTTTCATCTTATCCCCCCCCAAGCCCCCCCCCCCCGCTACCTATGCACCACCCTTCCCCCCCCTCCAACCCCTCCCCCCTCAACTCTGCAATTTCCAATTCCTTTCTGGAGATTCCAATCTCAACATAGGAAGAAGCAAGTAAAAATCCTATTGCTCTATGTTAGTCCCCCATCAACTCTAGATTTAACTTTGACTTTTTAAATTCAACCCATTTGTTCCATCTTATATGGTGACTCTCCCTATTATCTTCATTCATATGGTACAGTTCCTCCAATCTACATATTTGATCTACCCTGTCCACCCAATCTTTTGCTTTCGGCACCTCCTGTCTCCTCCAGAACTTGGGTATCAATCCCTTTGCTGCATTCAAATAATACAATAAACCTGATTTTTTATATTTTTTGACTGAAAGCTTGGTACTATGAAAAAGGCAAGTCTCTGGGTCTTTTAATACATCAACTTCTGAAATTGTCTGAATCAAACTTACTATTTTCCCCCAATACTCCTGGATTTTAGGACACTCCCACCATATATGATACATTGTGCCTCTACCTCCACATCCACGCCAACATAAGGGTGAATTGTCTCCACTCATTCTATGTGCCACACTCGGTGTGATATACCATCTTGCCAAACACTTATAATTCATCTCTACCTCCTGCATATTTACATTTCCATGAATTATTCTATAGATTTTCCTCTGTTTTTACACATCCAATATTATTCCTATACCCCTTTCCCAAGAAAATAATGTCACTCATCCATTTTCGTGAAGACTTCTCCTTTTTTTTCTAGTTCCTTAAGGCTGGCCATAGACGGGCCGTTTATCGGCTGAATTGTCGGCCGATAAACGAAAAATCGGTCATTGCTGCCATGGATGCTGCCACCAATGCTTACGAAAAATGTCCATTTTTTGTGGATTTTCCAGCATGACCAATAAAAAGTAACGAGAAGATCCACGAAAAACGGCTGACGGCATTGCCCCACTAACAGTGTGAATATCGGCCAATTTTTCAGTCGGACGAAAATTTGGCTGATAAACGACCCTTCTATGGCCTGCATAAGTGATTCTATTTCCTCCCCCACCATTATATCCCTTAATTGTGCATCTTCCTTCTTTATCCACTTCCCTGTGATACCTTCTTTACCTGGAGGGAAAAACTCTGTGGACCCTAAGGGCATTAACAATGAATTAAATTCCTATCCCATCTGTTTGTGTAAAGCATCCCACACTCTTAAAACATTAATGTGAACAAACTTGTGCTATCTACTAATCCTCAGTATTGTGGAGGTAACCATACGATTCTACTTACGTTGGTGCTGCTTAGTGTGTTTTCTATTTTAACCCAGCTTTTTCCCTTAGCATTATGTGTCCAGTCAAAAATTCTCGCCATTATTACAGAGCTATAATATCTTTTCAAGTCTGCTACTCCCAGTCCACCTTTCTCTTTATTTCTACTTAAAATTTCATAGCTTTTTTATTCCTCCAAATAAATCTTGTTAACGTTTTTTTTAATTTTTCTAAAATATACTTCTGGTAGTTTAATTGGTTTCATTTGAAATTTATATAGAATTTTTGGAACAATCACCATTTTTTATCAAATTTATACGACCTATCCACGACGGGGTACCCCCTCCTAATTTCCTGAGTTCATCCTTAACCTCATTTAACAAAGGGATGTTATTCAATTTATACAAGTTCTTAGAGAATACAGTTAAGTTTATTCCTAAATATTTTAGTTCTTTTTCTCGCCAAACGAAGGGAAATTCCTCCTGTAATCTATTTTTCTCACTATTTCGAAGATTTATATTTAAAATCTCTGTTTTTGTTGGATTGATTTTTAAATTTGATATCTCCCTATACTCTTTCAGTGCTCTCATTAAATTTGGCAATGTTATCCTTGGACCAGAAAGCTAAGATCTGACAAACTGACATGGCTGCAATGGCAGGCTGAATGGCCGGAGCTATGTGGGACAATAAGGCCTAAAACAGAGCTTCTAGCCTTTTATCCACTGGGCTTTTATACCTGGGGATGTCCTCAACAGGTATAAAGTCTTGGTTTTTTTTTTAATTTAAATATTTAGAGAGAGAGAGAGGAGGGGGGAGAGAGAAATAGGAGGGGGGGGAGGAGAGAGGAGGGGGGAGAGAGAGGAGGGGGGAGGGAGAGAGGAGAGGGGGGGAAAGAGAGAGGGAGGAGATCGATCATCTATTGCACTTATCTAGGGTCCGTGGCCCTGATACCCGACATGCAGCGATGGAGTCTCCTCTCTTGCTCCCCCTCTTCATGGTTAGCTCTAGGCTCCGCCCTCCGGTTGTGATGGTTGCATGCACTGATCAGAATAGTCGGCCGGCTGGCTGCAGAGAGGCCAGGTGAGTGGTGCGGGTTCATAAGCCGAGCTCACCTTCCCCTGTTCTAGAATTGCTGATCCCACCCTCCTGCCTCCCGCCTGAGCCCTGCCGAGCTCTCCTGACCTGCTAAACCCTAGTCCCTTGCCTCGCGGCAGATACGCCCCTGCCCGGCGGGCCGGATAAATGTCCTCGGCGGGCCGCATGTGGCCCGTGGGCCGTAGTTTGAGGACCCCTGGTACAGAGTCTTGTTAAGACATGAAATAGCTGGGTCCACAACTGGAACAGACCACTGCTTCAGGAATCCCTCCTCTCTACAGTATTATGGATCAAAACACTTAAGAGGAGAAAACACCTTATCTGGATTAGCCCAATTATTAGGACCAGTTAAAATAGAAAATGCACTGGAAAAGTCTTAACTGTTTGAGGGCTCTTTAGAGAACCTTGGCTAGTCACTTTATATGTAACTGACACAGACATCTCCAAATTTAGGCATAAGCATCAATAGGGACTAACATGACCCTGTTAAGTTTTAGAATAATTTCTGCAGACTGCAACTTCTTGTGTTTTCAGATAACGATAGGGTGCAATCCTACTCCAGCCTTGATTGACTGTGCAAAAGCAACTGCGACCCTTAAGGGAATTCAGAGTTAGACCCTGGAGGAGAAGCACACTTATGGCCCTGGCTTTCTGAAGCAGCTATCCTGGCTGCAGTTTTGCCCATAAACTCATACATAGAAGCTTAGAATTCTTCCCAAGAAGAATTGAGGAAAAGGTTGACTCCTGAAGAGGAGAAGAAAGATTCTGCAACACAGGCAAGGGACAGTGAATCAGGCTGTGTCAGTGTCAGGTCATTTTGAAAGCACTCTGAAAGCCCCCCTGGATCTGTAAGTGGATAATATGCTGGTAAGGCTGACAGGACCATTATCCTAGTGCTTGTGATTTGCCATACTAAGCATACAAGTGAGGGAATCCTATAAGTAATGCTGTCTGTGACTCATCAATGAAGGCATCAAGGTAGACCAGTGTAGCGCTACCCTTGTGAGGGCCAAAGTGTTGTGGGTATTCCTAAGCTTCCCTCTGCACAGCCAACCGGTATTTTTCTCACACAGACTTGCATCCAAAGACAGTGACCAGTCCATGAACTTGTTTTTGTTGTTTTATTAGGGGAATTCAACTTGGATGGGAAAATATGGATTATGGGATGCCCAAGATGACTTGAAACAATGGAAGGGGGACACTTCCGTCCTATGTACAAAGCTGATCCTAGACTGTTTTTTCCTGAAAGCCATCAGTCGTTGTGGATTAGTAGCAGCTGCCCCTTATTGGCAAGGAACTAGTAGCCCCTCAAAAACCACTTTGCATCTCGTAGCGGCATGCAGGGATATCTTCTCTCCCCCTCTCTCTTACAGAGCCGCTCCCAGCTCGACAGCCTGCAAGCACTACCAACCCTCCTGGCCTCTTGGAAGATTTCATAGGACAGGGATTAAGGATTGAGCTCAGTACAGTCCTTATCAAGCTTCCTACATGTGGCAGTCTTTCCCCTTGTAGATCACAGAGTGTGCTGCTGTACTCACACTGTCCTCTTTGCTCCCTGCTGCTCCAGGCCTTGATCCCATTCACGCCTCACTGCTGAATGTATCCACCTTAACCAGCCCAAGATCAACCTGGATGCCCCCTCCCCCCCCTCCAGACCTAGGGCACCCCTCCTAGACACCAACAGTCTCCTCAGCACTCCATCTTCCACCCGACTCCTCTGTCAGCCCAATTCTCCCATACTAATAGGCCAATCCACCACTCTACCAGGGCCTCCAATCATGGGATTGGCCAGACCCCCCATGAATATGCAGATTAGGCCACCACCTTTTCCTGCTTACCGACTTCTGAAAGGTTCTATGGTCCTCCAGGACAGGACAGTCAGGAGGAGGTGATAGAGCCACAGCCTGTTGAGTCATCCAGCTGACCTGCAATAACCCAGCTTCAATCACAGACTCACATAAATACCATACCATTAGTCATACACAATGATTTTGCCTATAATACACTACACTATTCTAGTAGCACACTAGAGGGTGCTACACCAGGTACCATACCAAAGGATCAGAGGTGTGGGTGTGCTGGGAGGTGGTAGAAGAGGCTGTGCCAGATCATGCATGCTCTGCAAGTAGTGTGCATATACACAGTGTGATCCTCTAGAAAGAGGCTGTAGAGGCACCCAGCCTGGCATAAACCATTCTTTTTGACACTGTGACCATTCCTGAAACTGGCTTGTGACCAAAAGTGTTACAACCAGCACCAGACCCTAAATAAAGTCTAACACAGCATTTGCAGCCAGCCTAAGTTAACCCCCAGGGTCAGTACACCTTGGTTCCTGTAAGTACAAAGCCTTGAATCACCACAGCGGGGGGGGGGGGGGGGGTGTGTTAGAGGAGCAAGCAAGATAAAAGGGAAATAGCCCATCCAAACAGTCTTTGTTCCTCCGGGTAGCATACCCCTTAGATGTTTTTAGTACAGGGGATAATGTCATTATCCTGTCAGTAAGATCCTGGACAATGGTGAGTACTTCAAGTCTCAGGGGAGGGCACTGCAGTACTGGACTAGGAGCATTTTTTGCAGTGAGATTCAGGTTACTCTATATTTCCAAGATCTAGATGGAAGGATGATGATGTCACCCTTGCCCAGGTGCCACAAGCAGATGCTAGAGGAAAGGTAAATATATTATCTAACATTTTTTCCCCATTTTTTTACATTTTAGGTGCAAAGTCCACTTTAAAGAAAAGTCAAGTGGCTTTTCTGCCTGGCTGGGCTCTGTGGGGGCTCATTTACATTTATAGTCAGCGGCGTTTGACTAACGGTCAGAAGTATAAACAAGAATTTTTGACAATAAGCGTTTTTAATAAATTGCTTTTAATACATGCATATTTAAATATACAATAGCTTCCTTTCAATACTCCTATGTGTCTTTTATTTCATCATTTTACTTTACCTCTGTAGGATGCTTTGTGTTTTTGTGTTAGTCCAAAATAGGTTTTGCAAACAAAGTTAGAGCTTCTGTACACATTAGCAGCATGGAAAGACAGCTGAAAGGTTAATAGCGTAATAATGACATTTATGCACCTGGCAAATGTAGTGAAATTAAACATCTTCAGGTATCAGCAGGAGCATATTGGGTGAAAAACTGGTTTTCATGTGCATTATACATGGGAGAACAAATTACAGGTTGAGCTGCAGATTTCACCTGTGCAATTAATCTCCTGCCAGCAAAAAGCTGGAAGTGACTTTCTTTCCAAGATATAGTTACCATGAGCATATGCTGCAATTTATCAAGCACTATTTTTAGAAGGGAGAGTTAAATAAATGGGGCAGAAACATCAAAACATTTCACGATATGAAGAAGAAAGGCTATTGTTGCCAAGCCTGGTTTACAAAACAAACATACAGTACAAGAAAAGAATAAATTATGAAAATGTTTTCAAGTGTTGCAAACTTTTGATAAAATGTATAATTTTATATAAATCTCACAGCATAATAGTCATTGGTAAAAATGACCATACCTCCCAACTGTCCCTGATTTTGAACAGAGTCCCTCTGTCCCGCTTTCCTCCTCATTTGTATATAAAATGCACTATTTCAAAAAGTGTTTCACAATGCTAAATTTTCCAACAAATTTCTAAATTGCTGCATTTGTAATTTTCATAAACCAGTATAAAGGAATATTAGTGGTAAAAAAAGCACTTGTAGGTGTAACTAATTTTTTTTATCTAATTGTCCTTAAAGGGGACGTGGCAGGGGGTAGGTGTCACTCATTTACATCTCAAAAAGTTGGGAGGTATGTAATGACTGCTGTAAAGTCCCACTTCATAAAACAGCCCAACATTACCCTTGCAGTGGGGCTTGTGCACACTGCAAGGCATATGCGCTTGTTAGGTCTTGGTGTACCGGAATAAGCTGTACTACAGGCTTCCACCAACAGTGCGCCCAGTCCCCTGAAGTTGTTTCCCATTGATTTTTTTTTTTTATTATTTTATTTAAAAAGTCATAAAAATATTTACACATAAAATAAATTTGTCATAGAATAATAATAGATAAAAAAATTCACATTATTCCCAATACCAAATATACTCCCATCCACAATATCCAGATACTTTCCCTCTAAATCTTTCCCTCCATATATACAACAATACACTGTGCTATCCCTCCACCACTGTCCCTCCACTCTTGCATCACTCTAAAATGAAAAAAGAACACATTAATAACACACACAAAAAAAACAAAACCCATCCATCACGTATACTTCCCACCACCCTCCAAACAGCAATATAATAACCCCACCAAAACCATAATATAACAAACTCACCCTTACAGATTAATATTTTTTCTGAAGTTGTTTCTCATTGATGCTCTGTGACGACTTCAGTTACAATGCAGGACCAACAGTCCTGTATTGTATGCGAGGACGGTGGGGGCCAACCCCCATTCTGAAACGTCGAGGAGAGTTTTGGCTGTCAGAGAACAAGTATTGGGATAAGTATAAAAGCTTATTCCTCTACCCCTAGGCTAAACAAGCATTTAAACCTTGAAGTGTGGGGGAGCCCCAATTGCAAGGGATTTTCTTTTATATCTCAGAGTTCAGCTTTAACCTGTTGATGCCAGCAGTGTGCATATATGCGGCCTCCTGGAATGTGGGCCTTAATGCCAAGCGGTCGCATATATATAGTCCTGGTAAAACTACTTGCTCCCTTCATGCTCCCAACATGGTAGCCAGTGTTAATCAGTAAACTCCCAACACATACCTGCGATCGGGAACTTTCCGATCATGTGACCGCTGTGACAGGCAATCGAAGACCCGAAGACCTGCTTCCGCCTCCCATCTTTTAGAACCCTTGAAGGCCTGGGAGTCGACCGGTTCTAAGGGGTTAAAGAGGACCTTCATTTCCTGTTTTTTTCCTTTATTTTGCTG
This sequence comes from Staurois parvus, assembly GCF_062004578.1. NCBI lineage: Eukaryota > Metazoa > Chordata > Amphibia > Anura > Ranidae > Staurois > Staurois parvus. The sequence goes on along the minus strand of NW_028318095.1, from coordinate 9,176,569 downwards.
CACCACCAAACACCAGGCTCTGTGCTGCCATCTTCTATGATGTCATTGGGACTCATTGTTGAGGGGGAAAGGTTGCAATGAGTAAAAGAGCAATTTTAGAGTGTAGGTCCCTTTAAAACCCAATCCCACTTTCCGTTAAAGTCAGCTAAATACATTGCAGATACATGAAAACAAATGGTGTGCAAAGCCTTCCAGTCAGTTTCCTTTAGAGAGCAAGCACAGACTGACTTGCCAGCGGGGTACAGAAATGTCTTTGCTCTCTCTGTTGAAGCAGTAATCTCTCTGTAGAGGTCCAACATGCCTCCTACTGAGTCAAATCTATAGCTCTACAGTCACAAAAGCTCGTGTTCCCTGTAGACTGGAGAGCTCTAAGTACCATGTAGGTATGGAATGATGTGAAGGAGTTGGTTCGGAAAGAACTCTTGAGGAGAGGTTGGAGTTTGTGTTCCGTATACAAGAGTTGTTGCGCTTTTGTAGGTGGTATGCATTTGGTGAAGCGCTGGGCAGTTGAGAAGTTCAGCGAGGAAGACATGGTCACTCATATGTGAGAGTTGTGGTAAGGATTCCCAGAAACATAACAGACATAATAGGAGTACGATAAACTGGTACAAACAATAAAGAACAGAGAAGCAATGAAAATATAAAAAAAATCTTGTTGAGAATACAAGAAGTATGGGTAGCCTGGATGCCTACTGTCAAGCGGGAGTAGTGTAGGAACCATGACAACAACAGGTTGCCATAATAATGTGACTTTATCATTTTGGAGGTCACGAGATTTAGACCAAGGCCATTCAGCAACATTTTAAAGGTAGATTTCACATGGGGATACAGATCAGGTGTGAGGTCACAGTCAGGTCCAGTCCCCTTCCATGTGGTGAGGTTGGTATGGAGTATATTGGTGGTCATCTACAGGTAGGAGGTCAATGCCTTCCTCCAGATTCCTAATCGTAAAAGAGTTGCCCTGTCTTTTTATGAGGAGTTTGGTTTCTGTTAAGTAATGTCACTTTGGATACAGTAGATCCACATACAGTTTAACACCCGCATGGGATGCGGGGAGCGCTGATGAGTTCCTCGCAGCTGCCATAAGCTTCTCTTTGATATAGTAAAAGTGAACCCGGACCAGTACATCTCTAGGGACCGATGCAGGTAAAAATTATGGTTTTGTGATTCTATGAACTCTGTCAATTGCTGCTTCGATAGCACTAAGTGACAGAATAAAATGTTTTATCAGTTTCTGCAGGTTGGGCAGCAAGGCGTCAGGAGTGACCACCTCTGGGATGTTGTGGAATTTAATATTATTTCTTCTAGAGCGGTCTTCTAGGTCTGCTACTGTATCTTGATCTTTAGCTGTTGGATTTCAATCTCATGATCTGCATGTGCATCAACCAAGTTGTTGTGGGCTTAAAACATGTCGGTCATTTTGTTTTCAATATGGTGCAGGCATTTGGCAAGGATAGTGTTAGAAATCTGAGCTATCACGTTAACAATATCACTATGTAGGGTCTGTCTTAGTGAAAGAAGCATGTTTTTCATGGCTAGTTCAGATACAGGTTGGTCAGAGGCAGGAAATTCTTCTATGGCTGATTGTAGTTGTAATGTGGGGGTATAGGAGATATCTGAGGAATGCAGCGCTGTGCTTGTGGGATCTTCAATTCCAGGCCGTGATTTAGCAGGGCTGAGGGAGGTGGGTGATAGGGGGGATGAGGACTCACCCGGATCACCATCGTAGAGAGATACCAGGTGCCTGGGGTCTGGCATGTATGCGGCCTGTTCCTCTGAAGGAGCAGAGTGTCCGCTCTGTAGGCCAGCACCATGTTGGATTCTGGAGTCCCGGGTCAGATAAAAGTATGTCAGTCTCTGTGGCTGAGCAGGTGATATATGTCGCCAGGGCATCACACTGGAGCCGTTGCTGTGGCTGAAGTGGTGGAGGAACTCAGCTGTGGAGGGAATTACAGGGAACCGGCCACGCATGCGCCCCAAGACCAACTGTTTTTTGGTGTACAGAGAGAGCATCCACTTGCTCCCTTAGCAACCATTGACTGCATGAAACTGTCATTTTTCCCCACAACGAATGCCCTAAACATTCAGCATTTGGATGAACGTCCAAATGACCAGTGTTCATTTCCAACTAATGTTCAGACAGAACACTAAGTTTATCCCTGTTTATGCGAAGGGACTTTCAGACATTGTTTAAATATTATCCTGATTACCTCCCTTGCACAGTACAATGTTACTATGGTAACATTGTATTGCTCAGGTCACAGTATTACAAAAAAAAAAGAAAAAAGGATAATAAAAAAGAAAAACATATTTAAAAAAAATGAAAAAATATGTATATATATATATATATATATAAATATATATATATATATATATATATATTTTTTTTTTACATACTTGCACCAGTCAGTGTCCCTGATCACCACCACACTAGTTATATGAGGACTCTGTACAGCACTGGTGACAGCACGTACAAAAAAAAAAAAACATTGTGAAAAACAATTTTTATTTAATTTCTTCATTTTACAAAAAAAATTACAACTTCAAAAAACTTGCCATGCCTCTTACTAAATACCTTGGACTGTCTATATTCCAAAAAGAGGTTGGGGGGGGGGGGTTGTATTGTCCTGGCATTTTTCTAAGAAATGAGATTGGCCATCAGCACATCAGGGTTGACTGATTTGCAGATACACTGTATATCCCATAGTTTGTGGACTCCATAATGCTCTACAAACTAAATACCATACGCTGAATTGCAGAATACATTTTGCCCTAAATTGTTTTTAAAAATTACTTATTTGCAAAATTTTATAACAGAAAGGAAGAAAAATGTGTTTTTTAATGTTCTGGCTTTTTTTCATTTATTTAGCAAATAATAAAAAAAACCCAGTGGTGATTAAATACCAACAAAAGAAATCTGTATTTGTGTGCAAAACATGATACTAATTTACTTTGGGTACGGTGTTGCATGACCAGGCAATTGTCATTCAAAATGTGACAGCATTGAAAGCTGAAAATTGTCCCCATATTGAAGTGGCTAAAGTTTTTCTTTGTTTTCAAAACATACCGGATTCAAAGTTTTGATATTTTTTATTTATTGACTATACTGTGTGTGCACTAATAGGCTGCATGCATATGGGTGCATTTGCCCGTGCGTAAAGACATTGCGTATTTCTGATTTCCAGGAGCTGCGTACAGCTGCCCATAGAGATGAATGGGTGAAGGCTAATATACGCAGTTCATGTGTGTAAAGATATTGCCATAGTGATTTTACTGCAGTTCAAACTTAAAATATTGCTTTGATAATTTTTTAATGCTTTGGTGCCATTTAATTCTACAAATCTTCTGCATCTGTAGAATATATGACTTGGGGATCTTTACTGGATTTCCTAAATCTGTAATTTATCGATGCACGTGAAATGAAAAACTTATTTGTGAGAGTTGAGTCACAGCAGTGAAAAGTTAAAAAATGTACAGAAATCTTACTGAGAACTAGAGTGAATGTTTGTTAAAGTGGTTGTAAGCTCTCACATATAACCAGTGAAGTGACTGGCCTCATGTGATACACAGAGATGAAACAAATCCTCCTACATAAGTTGTACCTGTTTATATAGAGCTACCTGTCCCCTACATCCATTCAAAGTGCAGAATTTACACAGGATCTTCCAGTTCTGAAAGGCAGGGGGTGGAGAGCTGATGTTACATCAGTGGGGGGGGGGAAACCCTGAGAACTGATTAGAAGAAAGAGACACACCCCCCTCCACACAGCTCACAGGAACAGAGCTGTGTGGAGGTCCCTCCCCTGTCACCATTTTTCTCTTGGGGTCAGGAAAACATGTCAGAATTGACTCGTGCTTATAGCAGAGGAACAAAGTTGCAGAGATAAATGAAACTTAGTGCTTTGGATTGAGACAAGTAGACACTATAGAGCAGTGGTTCTCAACCTTTCTAATGCCGCGACCCCTTAATACAGTTCCTCATGTTGTGGTGACCCCCAACCATAAAATTATTTTCGTTGCTACTTCATAACTGTAATTTTGCAGTGGGAGGACTAGCGCCCCATCACTGATGTCAGTGGGAGGAATAGTGTCCCATCACTGATGTCAGTGGGATGAATAGTGTCCCATCGTTGGTATCAGTGGGAGGAATAGTGTCCCATCATTGGTGTCAGTGGGAGGAATAGTGTCCCATCATTGGTGTCAGTGGGAGGAATAGTGCCCCATCATTGGTGTCAGTGGAAGGAATAGTGTCCCATCATTGGTATCAGTGGGAGGAATAGTGTCCCATCATTGGTATCAGTGGGAGGAATAGTGTCCCATCATTGGTGTCAGTGGGAGGAATAGTGTCCCATCATTGGTGTCAGTGGGAGGAATAGTGCCCCATCATTGGTGTCAGTGGGAAGAATAGTGTTCCATCATTGGTGTCAGTGGGAGGAATAGTGCCCAATCATTGGCGTCAGTGGGAGAAATAGTGCCCAATCATTGGCGTCAGTGGGAGGAATAATGTCCCATCATTGGCGTCAGTGGGAGGAATAGTGTCCCATCATTGGCATCAGTGGGAGGAATAGTGTCCCATCATTGGCGTCAGTGGGAGGAATAGTGTCCCATCATTGGTGTCAGTGGGAGGAATGGTGCCCCATCATTGGTATCAGTGGGAGAAATGGTGCCCCATCATTGGTATCAGTGGGAGGAATAGTGCCCCATCATTGGTGTCAGTGGGAGGAATAGTGCCCCATCATTGGTGTCAGTGGGAGGAATAGTGCCCCATCATTGGTGTCAGTGGGAGGAATAGTGCCCCATCATTGGTGTCAGTGGGAGGAATAGTGCCCCATCATTGGTGTCAGTGGGAGGAATAGTGCCCCATCATTGGTGTCAGTGGGAGGAATAGTGCCCCATCATTGGTGTCAGTGGGAGGAATAGTGCCCCATCATTGGTATCAGTGGGAGGAATAGTGCTCCATCATTGGTGTCAGTGGGAGGAATAGTGCCCCATCATTGGTGTCAGTGGGAGGAATAGTGCCCCGTCATTAGTATCAGTGGGAGGAATAGTGCCCCATCATTGGTGTCAGTGGGAGGAATAGTGCCCCATCATTGGTGTCAGTGGGAGGAATAGTGCTCCATCATTGGTGTCAGTGGGAGGAATAGTGCTCCATCATTGGTGTCAGTGGGAGGAATAGTGCCCCATCATTAGTGTCAGTGGGAGGAATAGTGCCCCATCATTGGTGTCAGTGGGAAGAATAGTGCCCCATCATTGGCGTCAGTGGGAGGAATAGTGCCCCATCATTGGTGTCAGTGGGAGGAATAGTGCCCCATTGTGGGTGTCAGTGGGAGGAATAGTGCCCCATCATTGGTGTCAGTGGGAGGAATAGTGCCCCATCATTGGTGTCAGTGGGAGGAATAGTGCCCCATCATTGGTGTCAGTGGGAGGAATAGTGCCCCATCATTGGTGTCAGTGGGAGGAATAGTGTTCCATCATTGGTGTCAGTGGGAGGAATAGTGCCCAATCATTGGCGTCAGTGGGAGGAATAGTGCCCAATCATTGGCGTCAGTGGGAGGAATAGTGTCCCATCATTGGTGTCAGTGGGAGGAATAGTGCCCCATCATTGGCGTCAGTGGGAGGAATAGTGTCCCATCATTGGCATCAGTGGGAGGAATAGTGTCCCATCATTGGTGTCAGTGGGAGGAATAGTGTCCCATCATTGGTGTCAGTGGGAGGAATAGTGTCCCATCATTGGTATCAGCGGGAGAAATGGTGCCCCATCATTGGTATCAGTGGGAGGAATAGCGCCCCATCATTGGTGTCAGTGGGAGGAATAGCGCCCCATCATTGGTGTCAGTGGGAGGAATAGCGCCCCATCATTGGTGTCAGTGGGAGGAATAGTGCCCCATCATTGGTGTCAGTGGGAGGAATAGTGCCCCATCATTGGTGTCAGTGGGAGGAATAGTGCCCCATCATTGGTGTCAGTGGGAGGAATAGTGCCCCATCATTGGTGTCAGTGGGAGGAATAGTGCTCCATCATTGGTGTCAGTGGGAGGAATAGTGCCCCATCATTAGTGTCAGTGGGAGGAATAGTGCCCCATCATTGGTGTCAGTGGGAAGAATAGTGCCCCATCATTGGCATCAGTGGGAGGAATAGTGCCCCATCATTGGTGTCAGTGGGAGGAATAGTGCTCCATCATTGGTGTCAGTGGGAGGAATAGTGCCCCATCATTAGTGTCAGTGGGAGGAATAGTGCCCCATCATTGGTGTCAGTGGGAAGAATAGTGCCCCATCATTGGCATCAGTGGGAGGAATAGTGCCCCATCATTGGTGTCAGTGGGAGGAATAGTGCCCCATTGTGGGTGTCAGTGGGAGGAATAGTGCCCCATTGTGGGTGTCAGTGGGAGGAATAGTGCCCCATCGTTGGTGTCAGTGGGGGGAGGAATAGTGCCCCATCGTTGGTGTCAGTGGGGGGAGGAATAGTGCCCCATCGTTGGTGTCAGTGGGGGGAGGAATAGTGCCCCATCGTTGGTGTCAGTGGGGGGAGGAATAGTGCCCCATCATTGGTGTCAGTGGGAGGAATAGTGTCCCATCATTGGTATCAGTGGGAGGAATAGTGCCCCATCATTGGTATCAGTGGGAGAAATGGTGCCCCATCATTGGTATCAGTGGGAGGAATAGTGCCCCATCATTGGTGTCAGTGGGAGGAATAGTGCCCCATCATTGGTGTCAGTGGGAGGAATAGTGCCCCATCATTGGTGTCAGTGGGAGGAATAGTGCCCCATCATTGGTGTCAGTGGGAGGAATAGTGCCCCATCATTGGTGTCAGTGGGAGGAATAGTGCCCCATCATTGGTGTCAGTGGGAGGAATAGTGCCCCATCATTGGTGTCAGTGGGAGGAATAGTGCCCCATCATTGGTGTCAGTGGGAGGAATAGTGCCCCATCATTGGTGTCAGTGGGAGGAATAGTGCCCCGTCATTAGTATCAGTGGGAGGAATAGTGCCCCATCATTGGTGTCAGTGGGAGGAATAGTGCCCCATCATTAGTGTCAGTGGGAGGAATAGTGCCCCATCATTGGTGTCAGTGGGAAGAATAGTGCCCCATCATTGGCGTCAGTGGGAGGAATAGTGCCCCATCATTGGTGTCAGTGGGAGGAATAATGCCCCATTGTGGGTGTCAGTGGGAGGAATAGTGCCCCATTGTGGGTGTCAGTGGGAGGAATAGTGCCCCATCGTTGGTGTCAGTGGGGGGAGGAATAGTGCCCCATCGTTGGTGTCAGTGGGGGGAGGAATAGTGCCCCATCGTTGGTGTCAATGGGGGGAGGAATAGTGCCCCATCGTTGGTATTAGTGACACAAATGATGGGGCACTATCCCTCCCACTGACACCAATGATACTTACCTTGCTGACTCCTGCTCCAGCCTGGGCTCGCTCTCTCCCTCTCCCATCTACAGCAGCAAAATTTGCACTTACCTGTCAGCTGTCTTCCTTCTCTGGCCTCTCTCTTCACTCGTTCCTGCAGCTCCCTCGATCTTCTTCGATCTCCGCGCGCTGCCGCTCGGCTCCTCCTCTCCAAGCTCCACCTTCTCGCCGGTGATTGGCCGCCTGTATGAGCTACAGTTCCGGTGGCCAATCAGCGGCGAGGAGGCGGTGACAGGGGCAGCATATCATCCCGCCCACACATCGCCGGAGACAGGAGCGGCGTCTCGGTTCCTAAGACCATCGGAAATATGTGTTTTCCGATGGTCTTAGGCGACCCCTGGGAAATGGTCGTTCGACCCCCAAAGGGGTCGCGACCCCCAGGTTGAGAACCGCTGCTATAGAGGGATATGCTTTATATTTCATCCCTGAAGTTTACAGCCACTTTAACTGTCAAGTCAAAATAACAAGTGAACTTCAATATGAAACAGAAGAAAATCATATGGACACTTTGGGATAAATAAAAAAAGGCCACTAATGCAGCTGCCTTTCCTGGAAATGTTACTGTTAATCCATTGATCTGCCCAACTGCAAACACAGGAGATTCACTGATAGATAAACATATCAAACTGTATTTCCTTCCAGCAGCATAACAGCTGGGGTAAATGAAGAACACATTTCAGATTCCTAGGCACACTATAATCTTTTTGTTTAAAAGCAATGTTTCAGATTTGGACAGACAGCAATGGGTGGAATCACTCCCCTCACATATCATTCCTCCATCAGGGAGTCAAATGGGTCCAACAAGTCCACAATACAGGTGTTACTGCCTTGCAATCTATGCATTCTTTCTAAATTGTGAAGAATCCATCAGGGTTCATGACACCATCATTTGGCTTTGCAGTGACTGTGTCAATTGAATGACTTTGGTAATAAGTGTGGATGTCTAATTAATGGAGACTCCAATCCAGGTTACGATTCAACTTCACAGCAAATATGCAAAAGTGAAATTTCAGCGATGGATGTGTAAGGCCTCCATATTGGATTGCTCTTCAGAATGAGGATATTATATCACCTCCACCCCAGTGTTTGTAACCCCCTAAACCCGGCACCACCCCACACCAATGCCTGTGGTTGCGAGCTGCCCAACTTCAGTTGAATAAGTCATATTTTGCGGTCAGTACTGCCTCCCAAACCTGACAGCAGAAATAATTTTTGCTGCACATCACATGTGTAACCTTCATTCTCTTCCTTTCCAGCTTAAGTGGGTACATTTGGGGAAGGGGGGGCAGTTAAAAATGTGATTCAACCACATGGTTTTATCAACCAACAGTTCCAATATTGTAACTGGGATAATGTGTGCTAGCAGGGTGGAAGGTTTTGTGCAGTGCACAGTATGCTGCAATGGAGCAACAACTCCAGGATAGATACCGCTGTGACAGATGTGAGTGGGTTGTCCTTCTGGAAACTTGCGTTAGAGATCTGGAGGAGCAAGTTGCAACACTGGGGTGAACCAACAACCTTGAAAGGGGTCATTTGCTCTCTGTGCAGGTAGCTAATGGGATTGATGTGGAGGGCGGAGGGGCTAATCAGGATTATCAGGTAGGAAGATGGGTTGCACCCAAACAGATTTGCCAACTTGGGTGAAAATGTGAGGGTGGCAAGCTCAGGGGTGGCAGCCCTGGATGTCACTGCTATCCCTAACAGCCGGGAGGGCAGACCATCAAGGGGGGGGTAAGGAGGGTAGTGCAGGAAGGCCTAGACAGCTGGTGGTAATAGGGGACTCTATAATCAGAAGATGGATAGAATAATTTGTTGCCAGGATCGCCTCAACTAAAGTTTGCTGTCTCCCTGGTGCCAGGGTTTGGCATGTGGTGGACTGGGTAGATAAATTACTGGGAGGGGCTGGACATGACCCAGCTGTCTTGGTTCATGTTGGAACTAATGACAGAATACATGGAAGGTGGAGGCTCCATAAGAATTAATTTAAAGAACTAGGCTGCAAGTTGAAGGGAAGGACCTCCAAGGTGATATTTCCTGAAATAATACGTGTGCCATGCGCAACTCAGGAAAGACAGGGGGAGATTAGAGAACTCAATGCATGGCTGAAAACCTGATGTAAGAGGGAAGGATTTGGGTTTCTAGAGCACTGAGCTGACTTTTCATTGGGGTGCAACCTATATGCTAGAGATGGTCTGTATCTAAATGGAAGGGGGTCTACTGTGCTGGGGAGAGGTTTATAGGAAGGCTGGAGGAGTATAACTAGGATCGAGGGGGGGGGGAGAATTAGATTATAATGCGGTATACAAATCAGACAGGGTTCAGTACTGATTGGTGGGTGGAATGGAGAAAGATGGGGGGAGGGCTATGGCAGATGATAAGAAGGTTCTCATGTTACAAACAACCAGTGGAATTGGTACATTTTGCATGAAAACAAAAAATATGCAAAACACGTGTGAACAAGGTGTGAAAGAATGAAAGTGTTTGTTCACCAATGCCAGAAGTTTGCCAAGCAAAATAGGTGAGTTGGAAGCTCTGGTGCATGAAGAGAACTATGATTTAATTGGTATTGCTGAATCTTGGCTTCATTCTTCACATAACTGGGCCATTAATATTCCTGGCTATGTTCTCTTTCGGAGAGACGGGGTAAATAGGAAAGGTGTAGAAGAGGATGAAAGAAAGAGCGCACAAACCTTGCGCATTACCTCAATAAATAGTGACTAATTTTATTTAATTTAGGAAATATACTCACAAAGGTGACAGTAAAACAGGCATAAGTAAACCATATCCACACAGGGTTACAGGTAAATCCAAAGGGGGGGATAAAAACTAGCGCGTTTCGAAGGGTGCTCCCTTCTTCATCAGAGCTGGGTTGAGCAGATAGAAACTTCAGTATGGCAGAGTTCCCATAGCAAGGAGACATTCAACCACTGAGTGTCAGAATTACAGCAGTTCAGCCTGTTTAAATAGCAAAAGGTGGTGTTGTCTGTCTCTATATGAGAAGTGATCTTAGAGCGAGTGAGAAAGAGGACTTAGTTGATGGAGAGTGTAATGAGGCTGAAGCATTATGGGTGGAACTGCACATGGGGGTGCATACTACAAAGGTAATCATTGGAATTTATTATAGGCCTCCTAGTGTTAATGAGGAGGTGAAAACTCAGCTCCTTGCACAGATCGAAAGGGCTGCAAGGGCAGGGATAGTGATACTAATGGGGGACTTTAACTACCCAAAAATTGACTGGAGTAATGGTACTGCAGGAACAGATAAAGATCAAACATTTTTAAACCTACTACAGGACAATTTTACGGTACAGTTCATAGAGGCCCCAACTAGGAATGATGCTCTGTTGGACCTGGTAATCTCAAACCATGCAAAGCTTATTACAAATGTCCATATAAAAGAACATCTAGGTAGCAGTGACCATAACATGATTTCATTTATTCTTAGCTGTAAACAGCAAGCACATACGGGAAAATAAAAACACTCAATTTTAAGAGAGCTAATTTTCCAGGGCAGAGAGCTGCTCTCCAAGACTTAGACTGGGAGGGAATATTGACATCAATGAACACAACAGAGAAATGGGTGTTCTTCAAAAAGACTGTATGTGAACACACTGCAAAATATATTCCCATGGGCAACAAGTTTAAAAGGCTAAACATCAAACCTATTTGGCTTTCGGCCAAAGTTAAAAAAAAACTATAGATAATAAGAACAGAGCTTTTATTAAATATAAAAATGAAGGAACGCTATCATCGATTCAAACATTACAAAGAATATAACATTATATGCAAAAAGGAAATAAAGGCTGCAAAATTTGAAAAAGAACGACAGATTGCAAAAGATAGCAGAACCAACCCTAAAACTTTCTTCAAATATAATAATAGTAAAAAGGTCTGGTCTGAGCATGTAGGACCTTTTTAAATATAATCTATAGTGGGTGACTGGGGACAAAGAGAAGGCAAATTTATTAAATAACTTCTTCAGGATTGTGTATACAAAAGAGCATGGGGGAGCTCTAGTCCATAATTGACATGGTATTGATCCACATTGGCTTAAATTTAGACAGAATAAAAGTTAATAAAGCACCTGGACTAGATGGCGTACACCCACGGGTCATTAAAGAATTGAGCTCTGTTATATCAAAGCCATTGTTTCTCATTTTAGGGACTCTTTAATGATTGGCATAGTACCACTGGATTGGCGTAAGGCCAATGTGGTGCCAATATTTAAAAAGGGGTCAAAATTTTTACCAAATAATTATAGACCTGTTAGTTTAAATTCTATAATTGGGAAGATACTGGAGAGTTTAATACAATACCACATAGATTAGTTCTTGCTGGAAAAAATATTTTAAGCAACAGACAGCATGAATTCATGAAATACAGAAATTGTCTGATTTCATTTTATGAGGAGATGAGCAAAACCTTGGCCAGAGGGGTGGCGGTGGACGTGGTATACTTGGACCGAGAGGTGGCTGTGGACATGGTATACTTGGACAGAGGGGTGGCGGTGGATGTGGTATACTTGGATTTTGCAAAAGTGTTTGACACAGTTCCCCACACATGGCTAATGTGTAAGGTAGAGTATAAAATTTGTATGTAAATGGATAGAAAATTGGCTAAAAGATTGTATTCAAAGAGCAGTGGTTAATTATTCATACTCTGAATGGTCTAGGGTCATCAGTGGTGTACCCCAGGGTTCAGTGTTGGGACCCTTATTTTTTAATATATTTATAAACTATATAGGATCTGGGATTAAAAATACCATTTCAGTCTTTGCAGATGACACCAAGCTGTGCAGTGGAATAACGTCCTTACAGGATGTCTCCAATTTACAAGCCGACCTCAATGCACTGTTTAATTGGGCAACTATGTGGCAAATGAAGTTTAATGTTGATAAATGTAAATTTATGCACTTGGGGGCTAAGAATATGCATGCATCATACATACTAGGGGGGGTACAACTGGAGGTATCAATGGTGGAGAAGGATCTGGGAGTTCTGGTAGATCACAAGCTTAATAATAGCATGCAATGCCAAGCTGCGGTTTCTAAAGCGAGCAAAATCCTCTCTTGTATTAAAAGAGGTATAGACTCCAGAGAGAGAGATATCATATTACCCCGGTACAAATCATTAGTAAGACCTCATCTGGAATATGCAGTTCAGTTTTAGGCACCAATTCACAAAAAGAACATTGAAGAACTGGAGAAAGTTTAGAAAAGGGCAACCAAACTGATACGAGGCATGGAGGAGCTCAGCTATGAGGAAAGATTAGAGGAACTGAATTTATTCTCTCTTGAGAAGAGGGGATTAAGGGGGGGATATGATTAATATCAGTGGTTCATATAGTGAACTCAGTGTAGAGTTATCCACCCTGAGGTCATCACAGAGGACAAAAGGCACTCTTTACGTTTGGAGGAAAATAAATTTAATCTCCAAACACAGAAAGGTTTCTTCACAGTGAAAGCTGTGAGAATGTAGAATAGACTCTCTCAAGAGTTGGTTCTGGTCAGTTCTGTGGATTGCTTCACAAAAGGCCTGGATTATTTCCTAGATACACAGAATATAACTGGATACTAACATTTATAGGTAAAGTTGATCCAGGGAATATCCGATTGCCTCTTGGGGGGATCAGGAAGGAATTTTTTCCCCTTTAATGGTTGAACTGAATGGACTTTTGTCTTTTTTCAGCTAGACTAACTATGTAACTTTGTAACCCCCAACAGCAAGTGTTAACAAGGCCTAAAAGAGAACAGTGATAACATTAAAGCGGTATTAAACCCAAAAATAAAAATTAGGGATGCACTGATACCGATATTGGTATTAGTGCCGATACTCGTACTTGTGAAAATACTCCCGATACCTTCACCAATACTTTGCAGTGCAATTTGCATTAATAGATGCAAATTGCATTGCAAAGATTAACATGCGATTTGAACAGAAATGTGATTCCTGTCCAAATCACATGCAGTTTCCACACTACTACTGTGTTCAAACAGGAGATGTGCGGGAAACCTCCCTGCAGGTATCCTATGCTAAGTCTCAGTGGTAAGAAGGGAGAAAAAGTGATGGATATTTCAAATTCCTGCCCCTTTCTTTCCTCTCCTTGCTGGGATGACAGTTCGGGCTAGAGGGCTGTTGACTGGTCACCACATCACATGGACAGGGCTGACCAATCAGATGCCATCTAGCCTGAACTGTCATCCCTGCAAGCAGAGGAGAGAAAGCCATGGGGACTTGAAATCCCCCGACCTGTGAAGCAGCCTTCTGCAATCTCCTTTCAAAGACGACAGTTTGGGCTAGACAGCATCTGACTGGTCAGCACTGTCCATGTGATGGTGCTGCTGACCAATCAAAAGTCCTCTAGCCTGAACTGTCATTGCTGCAAGGAGAGGAAAATAAGCCCTCTCCTCTCTTAACACTGAGACTTAACATGGGATGCCTACAGGGAAGTTTACTGCACCGCTCCTGTGTGAACTCAAGCTATGACAAGCCCGAGTTTACACAGAAGCAGTCGGGAAACAGCATGCGATTTGGACAGGAATTACACGGCACCACCTGCCTGGAGTTTGCATGTTCTCCCTGTGCCTGCATGGGTTTCCTCTGAGTACTCTGGTTTCCTCCCACTGTCCAAAGACATGCTGGTAGGGGAACTGGCTCCTGTCTAAAATTGGCCCTAGTATGTGTATGTATGAATGTAAGTTAGGTACCTTAGATTGTACACCCCTTGAGGGTTAGGGACTGATGTGAATGTAGAATATATATGTAAAGTGCTGCATAAATTGATGGGGCTATATAAGTACCTGAAAGAAAGAAAAAAAGAAAAGAGCTAAGGAGACACCTTCGGGCAGCAGCATTGTCAGTCTGGGAAGAGGTAGTTTTAGATGCCCTAGAAGAATTAGATGGACTTGACTACCAAACTAAGGGGCTCATTTAAACATGTCGGGGCGGTTGGTAAAATCTGGCAGTTGAGCCGTGTTTTACTGTCCTCCCAACTGCCTCATTTAAGCTGCAAAGGCAGCTGGTCGGGGGTTGTACGCATGCCATGGCTGTAATGCTCTGCTTTCCAGCCACAGCAAAAATAATAACCCCTGTCACTATCAGCGGGCAGTACTCCTCCAAACACAACTCATTCAAGTGAATGGGGCTGTTCTGCAACTGCATGTATTGCACACTGTTGCAGCATGGTGGTGCAGCATTTGCAGGGTTAAAACAGGTGGTGAGGAGGTGACAAATTGCCTTTTAACGGCCTGTCAAACACCTCTGAAGAGCAATCCACAGCGGAATGCTTTTCAGAGGGGCAGCAGGGTCTGCTAAACATCTAAACTTAGCCATAAAGGCATTATGAGCCTTCCTACCTGCACCATGTGTCTTTCACCTGCATGAGCATTGCATTGGTCATGGTATCATTTGTTGCCCTGTACACACAGTCTATAGTAGACTACATTTTCACATTCATGTGTCAGTGTCCTGTTCATGCTACTGCAAAGATTAATGTGTGGCCCCTCCGTCTGTACAATGAGAATTGATATTTCCTGTAAAGAAACTACATATGTTACAATCCCTGGGTTTTCTCAGTCCATGTGGGTGAGAGCTCAACAGTAATTAGGTCTGACACAGACACAAACAGGCAGAGCAATTATTAGAGAGTTCAGGATACGGTGCTTCATATCATTTGCACTCCGACATTCGTGATTCAACATGGAGGAGACAGCGAGCCATACATTAGCTGAATAGGGACAGGCTGGCTGCAGCAGTACATAGACATAGGGGAATTAATCAACCATGAAATTACAAACTGCAGGAGCAACGATAAAGTGTTTCTAAACCCACAACAGTAAAATCAGTCTGTATATGCAGTAAAACATGCTTGCTATGCTCATTGTGGAACCTAAGGGGTTAACCCTCTGCATTGTATAAAAAGGCTGTTTGATCCTTTCTTCTCTGCCCCTAATCTTGTTGAAATGATCACCTGATATAGACTGAACCCATGATCACATGCACATGCTCAGTTTGGTGTGTATTGCTAGAGAGTTTAAAAATTATGTAAAAAAATGTTTGCGCCGCTACCAGAAAAGATGGGACAATTGGAACAGCAGCACACATCTGGCTATACCACCAGCAAAAAACAATGAACAGAAAATTGATGTTGCTCTAATCACAATAATGCCACAGACATTCCAAAACAAATAATGACACGAGAAGACAATAGATAATACACCATAACATAATTAGTAAATGGAAGGAATATGGGAGTGAAGGGAAAGGTGAAATAATAAAGGTCCAAAATGAGGACCAAAAGGTGTAACAGACAATAAACCGTGACTGTGGGCAAAATGCACGGAAATGATCAGGGAAAAATAAAATATTAACTAAATCGCAGTAATAGTGGGACATACGAGTCCGTCATAACATAAATGAAATAACATGAATACAACTGATGAGAAAGTGGAGCAAAATGTGAAAAATACAAAATGAAGTGCTTAAATATTAAAAGTGGACAAATCACTTATCACAGAAGAATGACAATAACAACGCACAGTGATGCCAAAATTTTTTGTCACATTTTGCTCCACTTTCTCATCAGTTGTATTCACGTTATTTCATTTTTGTTATGACGGACTCGTATGTCCCAATATTACTGTGATTTAGTTAATATTTTATTTTACCTGATCATTTCTGTGTGTTTTGCCTGCAGTCATGGTTCATTGTCTGTTACACCTTTTGTTCCTCATTTTGGACCTTTATTATTTCACCTTTCCCTTCACTTCAATTTTCTGTTTGTTATTTTTTGCTAGAGAGTTTTTTTTTTTCTTGGGAGGGTGCATGTGATCAGCACAGGGCCAATCAGCACTGTCCAGACCAGGGGCGGACTGACCATTTGGAAACTCTGGCACTGCCCGAGGGCCCAGGGTCAGTAGGGGGCCCCATGAGATGCCCCTGGTACCTTTTTCATAGGCTTTTTTGAGTTTGGGCAAGGACACAGGGGCCCCATGATCCCCTATTGCCCGGGGGCCCCATGAGTTTTCAGTCCGCCCCTGGTCCAGAGAGAGGTCATGGGTTTTGCATCTTCCTAGAGCAGAAAGAATACTCCTACTACAAGCTTTAGCTAGTGCTTGGCTGAATACTGAAGTCAAAAGACTGCTCTGATGTCTGATGAGAAAAGGTATTTAGCAGTTTATATTTACGATAAACGAGTTAAATAATTGCATTTCCATGTTCTGTGTACTGTGGGAGACCAGATATAGTGGATGCAGGGTCCTGGGTTTTGTAAAGCAAACAAATGAAAGACATTTAACTACATTAATCCCTAAATAAAATAACACAAACTTTTGAAATTGTACAGTAGTTTTAAACCAAACTTCAGCTAACAATTTGTAAGCAGTTACAGCAATATTATTTTTCCTTTTGTGTTAAAGGTTTACATAAAAAAAAATAAAAGCTGATTATTGTAAGTACTCCTCTCAGTGTTAGATGGTTTGTCTTAATCCTCTAACTGTTCTTTTCCTTGACAGCTTGGTTTGTTAAAGAAAGTTGAAAAAACAACAGACTTCCTGTCCAGATCAACAGGTGAAAATAAAAAAAAGCCTAAAAAAAGAGAACTAACTCAGCTACCACAACTAAGAATTAATAGGCTGCAATATAATGAGATTAAAGTACACTGAAATATTTCTCGGATACCATAAGCAGTTTATTGGTTGATTTTGCCTGTTATCTGAAACTGATCCAAAAATGAGTTTTCATTTAAAATGTTAGTTGAAAGCACAGGTTAGGATTCAGTTCCATTTTTAATACAATCATGTAATGTGATTATCTCACATGCTGGTTTGGGATTCTCCTGACACACAAGTGCTTTTCACTACTAATTGTATAAAAAAATTGATGGCACCACATGCTAGAAAAGAACAGATGTACAGCTACCGTTCTTAGAACTTTCTGTAGATGAATGCGATCATGAAATTAGCATACACACTGCTGTTCAAACAGTAAGAAATGAAGAACTTCTATAAGATTCTATTTTAAGCAGCATCATACAGTTTACAACCAGCTTTTAATACAATCTGAACTATGAGTATTGTGGTGTCTGGTCTGGTGCCTCTCTTAGAAGGGTATCCCCCACCTTCTGTTCATGTTACAGGGGACTAGAGAGGCGTGAAGTATGGGCCATTTATATTAATAGGGACAGGAACAACAATAAAAACACTTTTTTAGAGTACATGGGTTGGCATCCCTAAGGGCCATTTCACACCTGAATCACTCAGGAATGCAGTCAAGTGCAATTCCTATGGGACTCAGTTTGGTACAATTTTCTGCCAATTCATTTAAATGGGGATGAAATTGCATTGGATTGCACCGAGAGTACCCATATGGAAGAAAAATATATTTGAAATATATTCTTCCCAAATATATTGCCATATATTTGAAATGCTACAATTTTGACCATATTCAATATATTTAAAAAAAAAAAAATTATATATATATATATATACAGTATATATATATAATTATTATTATTATACAGTATTTATAAAGCGACAACAGTTCGCTCAGCGCTGTACATTACAATGGGAGACAGAACAATAACAATACAATGCGATACACGAGGGGTTCGAGGGCCCTGCTCCTTGGAGCTTACAAACTAGGAGGGAGGGGATAGTGGTACAGGAGGAAATAGCTGGGGGGGATGGAGTGGTAGGAAGAGTGGAGGAGGTCGGGAATTAGCAGGGGGTGGGGTAGGCTTCCCTGAAGAGGTGGGTTTTCAGGGTGCGCCTAAAGGAGAGGAGAGTAGGTGATAGTCTGATGGATTGGGGTAGGGAGTTCCAGAGTATGGGTGACACCCTGGAGAAGTCCTGGAGGCGGGCATGGGAGGAGGAGACTAGGGAACTAGAGAGAAAGAGACCTTGTGAGGAGCGGAGAGTGTGTGTAGGGTGGTACTTGGATATTAGGTCAGTGATGTAGTACGGGGCAGTATGATGGACAACTTTGTACGTCAGTGTTAGGATTTTGAATTTGATCCGTTGGGCAATCGGAAGCCAGTGGAGGGATTGGCAGAGGGGGGTGGCGGAAACAGAGCGGTTTGTAAGGTGGATGAGTCTGGCTGCCGTATTCAGGATCGACTGAAGCGGGGATAGCCTGTGGCGAGGCAGGCCAGTGAGGAGGGAGTTGCAGTAATTGAGTCGTGATATGATGAGGGAGTGGATGAGTTGTTTAGTGGTTTCTGGGGTTAGGAATGGGCGTATTTTGGCGATGTTGTGGAGGTGGAGTCTGCATGAGTTTGTTAGTGATTGGACTTGGGGCTGGAAGGATAGATTGGAGTCAAGAATGACACCAAGTACTCTGGTCTGCAGGGCGGGCCTGATAGTGGCATTGTTGGGCGTGATGGAGAAGTCAGTGGGGGGTGGTGCGCGGGCTGGGGGAAGACTAGGAGCTCGGTTTTGGAGAGGTTCAGTTTAAGGAAGTGGAGCGACATCCAATCTGATATGTCATTCAGTAGGCTTGTGATTCGGGCGGAGACTGAGGGGGTGAGGCGAGGGGTCGAGAGATAGATTTGCATGTCGTCGGCATAGAGGTGGCAGTTGAAGCTGTAAGGGTGTATGAGTTGGCCAAGGGAGGAGGTGTAGATAGAGAAGGGGCCCGAGGACAGAGCCTTGAGGGACCCCAACAGAGAGGAGGAGCGAGGGGGAAGTGGTAGCGTTATAGGTAACGCTGAAGGAGCGTTGTGATAGGTAGGATGAGAGCCAGGAGAGAGCGGAATCTCTGAGGTCGAGGGAGTGTAGTTTTTTGAGGAGGAGGGGGTGGTCAACTGTGTCAAAAGCCGTGGAGAGGTCGAGGAGTATGAGCACTGAATAGTGGCCATTAGCTTTGGCGGTTAGGAGAGTTTGAGTAAGGCGGTTTCGGTGGAGTGTAGGGAATGGAAGCCAGACTGTAGGGGGCTTTTTTTAGATATGAAAAAAATCAGAAGAATATATTTTAAAAAATATGTTTTTAAAAATATATTCTTCAGATTTTTTTTAACATATAAAAAAGTCATTTTAACATATATTTTTACATATATGTGTAAATGCATTCCAAAAATGTAGATTTGTATTTTTAAAGACATACAGTGTATTTGCAATGCATTTTTAAAAATATTTTTCAGATATTTTGTAATAAAAACGCAGTTCAACATGCAGTGTGTATATATATATATATATATATATATATATATATATATATATATATATAAATATATTGAATATAGCCAAAATTGTAGTATTTCAAATATATGGCAATATATTTGGGAAGAGTGTTTTTAAAATATATTTCTTCCATGTGGGTAGTGCATGCACTGCTTTTCAAAGACACACTGCAGGTGCTGTGGTACCATGTGATCTAGTGCAGGCAACTGCACTGCATTGTGGTCTGCATTTGGGGTGTCATTAGAAATGGACACCTGCAGAGGATCACACACCCAGTACATTTTGTACATGGTGTGGGAAATGTGCATATAACTTGGGTTTCCCACACCACATTCCAAAGTGAACAAGCCCTTAAACTGGAATTCCTGCATGACACTAATGCGATTGTGACAGTTGCACTTTGTCACAAGAGCAAATTAACATTCTATGTAAAGAACTGAATTTCGCACCCACCTTTTAACTACACTTATAGACATTCATAACTTTGCCCATTGACTTCCTATTAAGGAACATTTCTTGAAGACTAAGGCTCCTCTACGTCCATCTTATGATTTTTCTTCCAATTGTTCTTATTCACCTATAGATTTTGACTTTCAAGAATTTTGTTTGATTCACGATATGAGCACTTTACACATGTCTGGTTATTCTGGAATCCGTATGCATGATAAGATTACCATTTTGTCATCTCTTCTACTTCTAAATTAGATTTTTCCCTATAAACACCAGGGGTAAACAACTGGACATCTTCCAAAAATTAGTTGAACAAGACCTTGTGAATCTAGTGAAATCAATGAACATTTCTACCAAACATTGCCATAACCTTACCATATCTGAAAGCAAAACTCTAAAATCTCTACAAGAAGATCCGACAATTGTGATAAAAAGATCAGACAAGGGAGGAGCTGTTGTAATAGTCAATTCCTTTGACTACCCTAACGAGGCCCTGCGACAACTCTGCTGAAGAAACCTAAGCATGTCTCTCCTCTGATCCCACTTTCAATAAGGAACAACTACATTTCATTGTTAGTGAGGCTGTATCCATATGGATCTTGACAGATTCAGAGGCCAGGACGTTTGTTACTCTCTCATCCAGAAGTATCTACTTTCCATTACCTTCCCAAGACACACAAAACTGAAGTTCCACGTTTAGGCAGCAAATGCATTGGTTCTCTAGATGAACCACATGAAAACCTGATGGATTTGTAATGCAGGCCTTGGATAATAGAATTCCCTTTCACTTACGTGACAATATACAGACTGTGCAAGCATTTGAAAGCTTACATTGCAATGAAAGTATGAAATGGCTGACTTGTGACTTCAGATCCCTAGATTCTAGCATACCTTCCAACTGGGGTCTCCGCTCAACCAAACACCATATGCATCTTTATACCGAATACTCCCCTGGATTAAAATGGTTCATTTTGGAAGGGGCGTCCTTCATTTTATACCATAACTACTTTCTTTTTAATGAGAAATGGTATGTACAAAAACAGGGGGCCTCTATGGGTGCCAGGTTCTCCTTCACCTATGCCAATGGGTTGGTGGGAGGAATATTATATTTACAGTGCTAGTAATTAATTTAGGGATTCCATCATCACATATTTTTGCTGCATAGATAATTTGATCTTCATTGTAAACTGACTTATCCACCATTGAGTTTTTTAATCATTTAAACAGCAATCCTTTAAATCTAAGGTTTGCATTTGAAGAACATCATACTGAAATAAATTATCATGGCCTTACTATGTCTGGCTCCGTTCAGACTGGGATGGTTATAGTGCGAGCATATAGAAAATCTACTTCAAAGAACATACTTTTACATGCCTCTAGTTGTTACCCCACACATACCATTAAGGCCATTCCATGGGGTCAGCTCATCAGGATCAGAAGCAGCTGTTTTAATCTCACCGATGTTGACAGGGAGGCTGCCATACTAGAAACAAGATTTTGTGAATATACTTACAAAAGATCTAACATCAAAAAAGTTTGCCTACATGCTAGGAGGCTGTCTAAAACTGATCTTCTTACAAAACAATCTCCTAAGCAAATTAGATCTGCTGATCCACCTGTATTCTCCACGTGCTATACTTTACAATTTCAGGACATTAAACATATCATATCTAGACATCTCCCTATCCTACATAGTAATGACAGTTATAAGATATTGGGTCGTGGCCTCAGATTTGTAGATAGGAGGCCACATACGACAGGAAATGATACTGCCCAGTGTATTTGTCTCTAATCTCCCATTATGCACTTGGCTAAACACCACTGGTATGTAGAGATGTGGAGCTGTTAGATGTTCCTGTTGCAATCATCTGGGTGATCCCCACACTATCAATTCATGTTCCAACGATATTTCCAACAACATCACACAACTTGTTAACTGTCACACACAATTTGTCATATATTTAGTAACATGTCCCAAATGCAGCATACAATACGTGGGCACAACTACCAGACAGTTGAGTGACAGAACGAGGGACCATTTCTCAGATATCAGAATTAATAAGAATACTAGTCTGCCTAGTATTTTTTTTCACAACCTAGTATTTCCAAAATCGTCGAATGGGTAGATCAACCTGTCCGTGGTAGTAACCAATTCTCACTCCTGTGTAGGAGAACTTCAAGTGGGACATTATCTATTCTTATGAATAGTTGCCTCTTCTTGTAGTTCTTCTTTTCTCAGTGGTATGTTAGAACATTTGATTTTATCATTTACCTTTTCCTGATTATACCATCTTGTCATACATATAGTGATTAATATTACACAGGATGATTGAGTAACTTACTCATCACCATGCAATGACATATATATATATATATATATATATATTTATTTTTTTTCCCCCACAATACATGATGTTCCTGTTGCAATCATCTGGGTGATCCCCACACTATCAATTCATGTTCCAACGATATTTCCAACAACATCACACAACTTGTTAACTGTCACACACAATTTGTCATATATTTAGTAACATGTCCCAAATGCAGCATACAATACGTGGGCACAACTACCAGACAGTTGAGTGACAGAACGAGGGACCATTTCTCAGATATCAGAATTAATAAGAATACTAGTCTGCCTAGTATTTTTTTTCACAACCTAGTATTTCCAAAATCGTCGAATGGGTAGATCAACCTGTCCGTGGTAGTAACCAATTCTCACTCCTGTGTAGGAGAACTTCAAGTGGGACATTATCTATTCTTATGAATAGTTGCCTCTTCTTGTAGTTCTTCTTTTCTCAGTGGTATGTTAGAACATTTGATTTTATCATTTACCTTTTCCTGATTATACCATCTTGTCATACATATAGTGATTAATATTACACAGGATGATTGAGTAACTTACTCATCACCATGCAATGACATATATATATATATATATATATATATATATATATATATATTTATTTTTTTTCCCCCACAATACATATCAGACCCATGATATACAGTATCTCCATTGATGTTGTCTAGTAGTGTTTTTTTTTTAACTTTGTACTTTTGAGCATTTACATACATTTTTTAGTATATATTGTTTTCAATTTATTGTCAATAAATGTTTAATAGGGTTTATTAGATGTATACTGTATATATTTTTTTCCCTTCTTCTATATGAACATTTAAACTGGTAATTTTAGATTGTCACAGTCTCAAGATCATCCATTGACTTTGTTTATTACAAAGCAAAGGCTTTTCAATTTTGACATCCATGACTGATTCATCTTCATATCTCTTTGTCGTTTCTATTTGTCCTACAGTACCTACCCTTTCAATCATGTGACAGCCAATGATGCTTTTAACCCCCACCCCCTTGCTCAGAACTCCCATCTTCATTATTAAGCTCTGAGGGGGGTACAAGGGTTTTGGAGGGCATGGTACAGGGGAGTCTAAAGTATAGAGGGGTCTAGAGAACATAGCGCAAGGGGGTTTGTAGGGCATGGGAAGTGGGGGTCTGGAGGGCATGGTACAGGGGGGTCTGAAAAGCATGGTACAGGGGGTCTGGAGGGCATAGTACAGGCGAAGTCTGAAGGGCAGAGTGTGAGGGGGGGTCTGGAGGTCACAGTACAGAAGGATCTGGAGGGCACAGTACAGGGGGTCTGGAGAGCACAGTGCAGGGAGTTTGGAGGCCATGGTTGGGGGGGATGGAGGAGATGGTACAAGGGGGTCTGCAGGGCATAGTACAGGGGGTCTGAAGAGCATGGTACAGGCAAAGTCTGGAAGGCATAGCACAGGGGGGACTGGAGGATACAGCACAAGGGGGTCTGGAAGGCATGGTACAGGGGAGTCTGGAGGGCACAGTACAGAGGGGTCTGGAGGGCACTGTGTGGGGGCATCTGAAGGGCATGGTAAAAGAGCTCTGAAGGGCATTGTACAGGGGGGTCTGGGGGGCACAGCACAGATAGGTCTGGAGGGCACAGCATAGGGGGGTCTGGAGGGCACAGGGCAGGGAGGTCTGGAGGGTAAGATGCAGGGGGGTTAGGAGAGCTGCTGTGGCACAGCTACCTGTTCTGGTGCTCTGATCCCCGCCATTCCTCTTCTCTGGTCACATGATGTCACCCACTTGAAAGAGCCCGAACTAGCTGACAGCAGCTGTAGGGCAGGGAATGCCTCTGCCTAGAATTAGTTTTGAATGTTTCTTGGCTTGAGAGCTCAAGTGGCAAGATGCCTGAGCTCTTTCCTTCTCTGCGCTGCTCTGCCAATCAGTTGTGGGGGGGGTTTCGGTTGTCCGCAGTCAACAGGTGAATCACGACTGATGGGTTGCTGACCTCCACCCTAAGGCAAGAGGGTCCCTCCTTATATCAGTGTCCTCACACCCCTCTTACTTCACTGAACCCCTTTACCTTAGTGTATTCACTCTGCAGACTCTGGTGTAAAGAGTAAATCTGATAGGTCACCAGAGGTCCCCCTCACATCAGAGTTCCCAGCATTCCCCCTTAAATCAGAGTCAACAGAGTTCACCCTCAAAGTGCAAGGGAAAACTTTGTGGTCTCTGAGGTAAAGATCAACTCTGCAACTCTAATGTAAGGGGACCCTGGAGAACAGAGAACCAATTACATCACAGTTCCCCTTTACACCAGAGTCCGCAGCATTCCCCTTTACATCAGGGTCCACAGAGTTCCCCTTAACATAAGGGTCTGCAGAGTTCCCCTTAACATAAGGGTCTGCAGAGTTCCCCTTTACATAAGTGTCCCCAGAGTTCCCCTTTACATCAGGGTCTGCAGGAATTCTCCTTTACATTAGGGTCCCCAGAGTTTCCTTTTCATCAATGTCTGCAGAGTTCTCCCTTGCACTGTTGATGTACTGTAAAGGGGAACTCTGATGTAAAGGGAGCTCTGGGAATGCTGGGAACTCTGATGTAAGGGGAGACTCTAATGTAGGGGGTAACTCTGTAGACTCTTATGTAAGGGGGAACTCTGTAAAGGGCGTCAAGATCAGTGGGAAAGTCCCAGGGCTTGGGTCAAGGGGGCCCTTTGTGGTTTCTGGCACCCAGGCCCTGAAGGTTCTAGTTACACCTCTGACTTACAAACAGATGTTATCACTGCAGTGAGCTCCAGGTCACTTAGCAACTCCTTCATGAACTTTCAGGGAAGAACATACTGAGCAGGTTACATGAACACATGATCACCTTGGTAGGGACTACATGTCCCATAATCCTTATTGCTATTCCCCATCCTCTTAAGCACAGCTGCAATCACACACTGGAAGAAGAGCAGGGAAGGGGCTTGCTTGCTGCGTTCAGCTTCAGGGCTGCCTATGTTTGTACATAGGCAGTGCACCTATGGCTGTAGTCCCAAGAGACAGTGTGCACACAAGGAGAGCTCCATACTAATATGCAATGGTATGGAGCCACCCTAACAGTGGAAGGAGAAAGGAAGACTTTACAACATTAAAAAGCAGCATATAATGTACTGACATTAGCAGTGAAAATAATAGCATTTAAGAACTGACATTAGCAGTATAAATAACACAGAATCATTTAATATCACTTTAATTCAGTGCAGTTTGAATGATCTTTTATTTAAGTTCATACCACAAAATGCAAATAAAATGTAAATGCCTTAACCAATGATCATTTCACACACAAGAGTGCGCTTTCTCTAGGTAAATGGAACAGCCCACACATATTGAATAAAGTAACTGACCCATTCATTCATCAACATAAGTCAAGCACCAGCATCAACACAGCTACTACAGCCTTTTATGATACACAGTATTAACACTGCATTCCTATTGAAATCTCTGCAAGAAAAAACACTGCTGAAATGCTACAAAATAGGACATGCTGCTTTATACAAAAATGCAGCATAACATGATACGTAAAATACAGCTTTTAACGCATGCTTGCACAAATGCTCCATCAGATTTCATTCAAAATGCAAACAATCCTCGGGATCCTTCCTCTCCAATCACTTTACAAACGATTGTCGGAAGCAGAACACAAGGGGTCAAGAACACTAACCTTATAAGTGCTGACAGTGAGGTTGTGGAAAGTACATGAAAGCTTCCAGAACACATGCATTTCTGTAGGTTCAGTGTTTTCTGTTTCCTATGTAGATTTGAAATGTGTTTGATACTGAAGGATACAGGTTTTTCTCCTAGCAGCCTGTCAAATTTCCCAAAGAAGTAAGACTCATCACGAATGTGTTTAAATTTATTTTTAAAGCATTTAGAATGTATTATCATAGACATCTATTGAGCAAGCAGAGGTCTGTGATACCATAGGGTTCCTTGATCAAGGAGCAATTTCTACCTCTCAGATAAGTTCCTATTGACACCAAG
Source organism: Staurois parvus (assembly GCF_062004578.1). Classification (NCBI taxonomy): domain Eukaryota; kingdom Metazoa; phylum Chordata; class Amphibia; order Anura; family Ranidae; genus Staurois; species Staurois parvus. Next base: position 9,150,208 of record NW_028318095.1, on the reverse strand, counting down.
GATCTTTTTGGGTATCTATAAGAGGGGGGTTCTTCCCACCAACCGCCAATGTAAGAGGCATTCTTATCACTGACCACCAATGTAAGGAGCATTCTTATCAGTGACCTTCAATGTAAGAGGCATTCTTATCACTGACCACCAATGTAAGGGGCATGCTTATCAGTGACCACCAATGTAAGAGGCATTCTTATCACTGACCACCAATGTAAGGGGCATTCTTATCAGTGACCACCAATGTAAGAGGCATTCTTATCACTGACCAACAATGTAAGGGGCATTCTTATCACTGACCTCCGATGTAAGGAGCATTCTTATCACTGACCTCCGATGTAAGGAGCATTCTTATCACTGACCACCAATGTAAGGAGCATTCTCATCACTGACTTCCAGTGTAAGGAGCTTTCTCATCACTGACCTCCAATGTAAGGAACATTCTTATCACTGACCTCCGATGTAAGGAGCATTCTTATCACTGACCAACAATGTAAGGAGCATTCTTATCACTGACCAACAATGTAAGGAGCATTCTTATCACTCACTTCCAATGTAAGGGGCATTCTTATCACTGACCTCCAATGTAAGGAGCATTCTTATTACTGACCACCAATGTAAGGAGCATTCTTATCACTGACTTCCAATGTAAGGGGCATTCTTATCACTGACCTCCAATGTAAGGAGCATTCTTATCACTGACCACCAATGTAAGGAGCATTCTTATCACTGACCTCCAATGTAAGGAGCATTCTTATTACTGACCTCCAATGTAAGGAGCATTCTTATCACTGACCTCAAATGTAAGGAGCATTCTTATCACTGACCACCAATGTAAGGAGCATTCTTATCACTGACCTCCAATGTAAGGAGCATTCTTATCACTGACTTCCAATGTAAGGAACATTCCTATCACTGACCTCAAATGTAAGGAGCATTCTTATCACTGACCACCAATGTAAGGAGCATTCTTATCACTTACCTCCAATGTAAGAAACATTCTTTCCACTGACCACCAATCTAAGAAACATTCTTATCACTGACCACCAATCCAAGGAGCATTCTTGTCATTGGCCACCATTGTAAGGACCATTCTTATCAATGACCACCAATGTGAGGAGCATTCTTATCACTGACCACCAATGTAAGCAGCATCCTTGTAACTGGCCACCAATGTAAGGAAAATTCTTATCACTGACCACCAATGTAAGGAACATTCTTATCACTGACCACCAATGTAAACAGCATCCTTGTCACTGGCCACTAATGTAAGCAACATCCTTGTCACTGGCCACTAATGTAAGGAGCATTCTCAACACTGACCACCAATGTAAGGAGCATTATTATCACTGACCACCAATGTAAGGAGAATTATTATCACTGACCTCCAATGTAATTAACATTCTTATCACTGACCTCCAATGTAAGAAACATTCTTCCCACTGACCATCAATGTAAGGAGCATTTTTATTACTGACCACCAATCTATGGCACATTCTTATCACTGACCTCCAATGTAAGGAGCATTCTTATCACTGACCACCAATGTAAGGAGCATTCTTATCACTGATCAACATTGTATGGAGCTTTCTTATCACTGACCACCAATCTACGGCGCATTCTTATCACTGACCTCCAATGTAAGGAACATTCTTATCACTGACCTCCAATGTAAACAGTATCTTTGTCACTGGCCACTAATGTAAACAGCATCCTTGTCACTGGCCACTAATGTAAGGAGCATTCTCAACACTTGCCACCAATGTAAGGAGCATTATTATCACTGACCACCAATGTAAGGAGCATTCTTATCAGTGACCTTCAATGTAAGGAACATTCTTATCACTGATCAACATTGTATGGAGCTTTCTAATCACTGACCACCAATGTAGGGAGCATTCTTATCACTGACCACCAATGTAAGGAGAATTGAAATCAGTGACCTCCAATGTAAAGAGCATTCTTATCACTGACCTCCAATGTAAAGAGCATTCTTATCACTGACCTCCAATCCAAGGAGCATTCTTGTCATTGGCCACCAATCTAAGAAACATTCTTCCCACTGACCACCAATCCAAGGAGCATTCTTGTCATTGGCCACCAATGTAAGGAACATTCTTATCACTGACCAACAATTTAGGGAGCATTCTTATCACTGACCACCAATGTAAGGAGCATTCTTATCACTGACCACTAATGTAAGGAGCATTCTTATCGCTGACCTCCAATGTAAGGAACATTCTTATCACTGACCACCAATGTAAGGAGCATTCTTATCAGTGACCTCCAAAGTAAGGAGCATTCTTTTCACTGACCTTCAATGCAAGGGGCATTCTCATCACTGGCCACCAATGTAAGGAGCATTCTTATCAGTGACCTCCAATGTAAGGAGCATTCGTATCACTGACCACCAATGTAAGGAGCATTCTTATCACTGACCTCCAATGTAAGGAACATTCTTATCACTGACCTCCAATGTAAGAAACATTCTTCCCACTGACCATCAATGTAAGGAGCATTTTTATCACTGACCACCAATCTATTGCACATTCTTATCACTGGCCTCCAATGTAAGGAACAGTCTTATCACTGACCTCTTTGTCACTGGCCACTAATGTAAACAGCATCCTTGTCACTGGCCACTAATGTAAGGAGCATTCTCAACACTGACCACCAATGTAAGGAGCATTATTATCACTGACCACCAATGTAAGGAGCATTCTCATCAGTGACCTTCAATGTAAGGAACATTCTTATCACTGATCAACATTGTATGGAGCTTTCTAATCACTGACCACCAATGTAGGGAGCATTCTTATCACTGACCACCAATGTAAGGAGAATTGAAATCAGTGACCTTCAATGTAAAGAGCATTCTTATCACTGACCTCCAATGTAAAGAGCATTCTTATCACTGACCTCCAATCCAAGGAGCATTCTTGTCATTGGCCACCAATGTAAGGAACATTCTTATCACTGACCAACAATTTAGGGAGCATTCATATCACTGACCACCAATGTAAGGAGCATTCTTATCACTGACCACTAATGTAAGGAGCATTCTTATCGCTGACCTCCAATGTAAGGAACATTCTTATCACTGACCTCCAATGTAAGGAGCATTCTTATCACTGACCACCAATGTAAGGAGCATTCTTATCAGTGACCTCCAAAGTAAGGAGCATTCTTTTCACTGACCTTCAATGCAAGGGGCATTCTCATCACTGGCCACCAATGTAAGGAGCATTCTTATCAGTGACCACCAATGTAAGGAACATTCTTATCACTGACCACCAATGTAGGGAGCATTCTTATCACTGACCTCCAATGTAAGGAGAATTGTTATCAGTGACCTCCAATGTAAAGAGCATTCTTATCACTGACGTCCAATCCAAGGAGCATTCTTGTCATTGGCCACCAATTAAGAAACATTCTTCCCACTGACCACCAATCCAAGGAGCATTCTTGTCATTGGCCACCAATGTAAGGAACATTCTTATCACTGACCAACAATGTAAGGAGCATTGTTATCACTGACCACCAATGTAAGCACCATCATTGTCACTGGCCACCAATGTAAGGAGCATTCTTATCACTGACCACCAATGTAAGGAGCATTCTTATCACTGACCTCCAGTGTAAGGAGCATTCTTATTACTGACCACCAATGTAAGGAGCATTCTTATCAGTGACCTCCAATGTAAGGAGCATTCGTATCACTGACCACCAATGTAAGGAACTTTATTATCACTGACCTCCAATGTAAGGAGCATTCTTATCACTGACCTCCAATGTAAGGAGCATTCTTATCACTGACCTCCAATGTAAGGAACATTCTTATCACTGACCTCCAATGTAAGAAACATTCTTCCCACTGACCACCAATGTAAGGAGCATTTTTATCACTGACTACCAATCTGTTGCACATTCTTATCACTGACCTCCAATGTAAGGAACAGTCTTATCACTGACCTCCAATGTAAGGAGCATTCTTATCAGTGACCTCCAATGTAAGGAGCATTCTTATCACTGGCCATAAATGTAAGCAGCATCCTTGTCACTGGCCACTAATGTAAGAAGCATTCTCAACACTGACCACCAATGTAAGGAGCATTATTATCATTGACCACCAATGTAAGGAGCATTCTTATCACTGACCACCAATGTAAGAAACATTCTTCCCACTGACCACCAATGTAACAAGCATTTTTATCACTGATCAACATTGTATGGAGCTTTCTTATCACTGACCACCAATGTAAGGAACATTCTTATCACTGATCAACATTGTATGGAGCTTTCTTATAGTGACATTCTTTCACCTGACCATTACACTAATGTCTAGAGAATGTATATAGTTTCCTGTTAGAGGGGGTTTCCCGAGTCTGGAAAGTTATTTCAAGGATCCCTCCTTGTTAAGTATGTGCAGGAAGGCTGAATTAGATTCTCACACTTCATGGTTGTTGGAGATGTTACAAAGATTGTACTATGTGTGGCAGATTCAGATTCAATTGCCTGGTAACTAAGCAGACATTTGTAGATCTAGAGCAATTCTAATGTACTCCATCGCATAAAAATTGCATCTCAGTTTTCATGTGTGCTAGTATGGGGAGATTTTAGAAGGATTACAATGCAGCAAGATGAATCAGAGAATCAGAAACACGGGGACACCTGTAGTGTGTGTGCTTATACACAGTATATAAATATACAATATTTATCCTATAAGAATCTTGGTGGCATCACCATAAAAGTCTCAACTGTACTCCAAATCACATCACGCATGCTTGTTAAAAAGTAGGTACCATGGTTTTTTCACTACTTACTGACAACAGTTTCTCAAGCCCAACTTCAACTATTACTACCCAACAGAAGTGACAGCACACATTTCCTTAGGTTCATTTGGGGATAGTAACTTCACATACTAGTCATAGCCAGAGAAAGTCCAAAAATACAGTAACTTGAAATCCTAGTAGAATGATGCCCATAACAGTACAAACCTGGAAAACCTGCTAAAACCTCAAACACAGAACATGGATTCCCTCTTTCCTCAAGACAGCAAATGCAAGTACAAGCACACAAGAACCTCACAGTGCACTGGACAAGCAGCGGTTAATACAACTGCTTTGCAGCACTGGGGACATTGGTTTGAAAACCCAGTCAGGTCACTAACCGCATGGAGTTTGCATGTTCTCCCTGTGCTTATATGGATTTCTCTCTCCTTCCAGGTACATGCTGGTTAGTTAATTAGCCCTAGTATGTGATATACAGATCTTAGATTGCAAGCTCCTTGAAGGCAGGGACTGATGTGAATGAAAAGTTTGTATGTAAATTGAGTAAGTATGTAAACTGAAAGAGCTATATAAACACTACAAAGAATTGTGTTAATCAAAAATGTATGTTTTCACTTGCAGCAGGCATTCCATGTTTTCAAGCTGAAACTGTTGAATGCTGCAGACTGATCTATGGAATTAGAATCCCCCTATCAACACATCCACTTTGCTTTTTTCATCTCAAGTTTTTAATAAAGACACTTATATATGAAATGTAATATAAAGAAAAATGACACACAAGTGGAAAGTGGGACTTATTGCAATGAGAATGGTTTCCTACATTCTGGATAATTGGTCCCAGAAGCTCCAGTTAGGTCCAGCCTAAAGGAAGTATTCCCAAGGCATGGGATGCGGTTGCTATTGGAAGCATCTCCAGTTCCCATAGCTCACCCCATGTGTATTCAGCCAACTTCTGAAAACTATTCTTAAAAAAATGGCATGTTCTACTGTATAGGAATATATAGATTTAAAAAATGTGACCAACCTAGTAGACTTACCTGTCCATAATTCCCACCTGGACTGCTCACTTGTATTGTAATGGAACTTTCTGCTCATTTCTTCCCAAAATGCAGAAGAGTTTGAAGCTGATCCCTTGTTAATCCATATGTGTGCTGACAGGGAAGGACGTGTCCATTATGACAACCCTTGGAGTACTATGTAAGGCAAATTCTTGTAGAAGAGATAAGGCAGAGGCAGCACACAGACTCGCAGGCAGCCTGACAGCTGAGAGTTCTGTACACCACTCTACTGAGCCAGCCACATTCCAGGGACTGGGAGCGCTACACCAGAGGGACACTGCCACCTACTGGACACTTTGTATTCAAACACCAGTCTGACCTGCTGACTGTTCTCTGCATGATTCCCTGTTCTCTATCTACAATACTAGAAATTCATCTGCAGTTTTTTTTGGTTTTTGCTTTTTTTTTTTTTGTCTAGAAGCATTACCCATAAGACTTTAAAAATGTGTAAGGCTATAGAATAACTACAGTAAGTTCTTGGCTTTCTTGCTTTTTCAGACATGCTACAGTTCTTATCACCTTCTGTAAAGCAATCCATGTTGGATCACTTTTCAGAGAGTGGTGTAGCAGCAGCAGTACTGCCACCTACTAAAGCCTGTTTTTTTTTCTTTGCTTTGATTTTCAAATGGCCTAATGGCAATTTTACATTGTGAGACCACACCACAAATGCAAGCTGAATATTTGGCTTGCTGTTGCGGTGCCGCCCCAGTAAATGCAAAAGGGAAGTTTGGTAAGCAGTGCCACTTGTCAAACGCTGCACCCTGAGTTAAAGCATCACCGCTCTGTCTGCAAAGCATCATCGCTCCAGCATGGATACAGCCCTATTCAGCTGTCATTTGCCCCTTGGCTAGGGCTGTCCCAGCTTCAATTCCCACTAGTGCAGCACCCAGACAAACTGAGCAGACCCTCTCAGCAGCAGCAGCAGTGGCTGGGATCCTGTGAAGTAGGGTGGGCTTTTAGCATTGCAGCCCTCTCTGGCTGGGAACTTCTCCTGGACAAAAACCATGGACTCTGGTCTCCAGACTATTTATACACTCTCCATCCACCATCTGGACAAACCTCTCTAGGGATTTGCTGAGGCTGCACAAATATTAAGGCTGCCCACCTAGCTCTGACATCCACTATGTTCTGGAAAGCTCCAGAAAACAGGGGGAAGCAGCTAGACTAGCAGCCTGTAGAGCACGCAGCAAACTACAACAATTTCACACACACAGCTCTGGTTACAGAAGAACAAACTATATTTTCCTACCCTAAAAATCTAGCAACCTGACAAGAACGAGTTGTGTACAGTTCAGGTCAGCAGCCCGAGGGGTGGGGGGGGGCAATAAATCCTTGGCTCAGCCACCTGAAAGAGGCCTTACTCATCAAGAGCAAAAGCAGACCTTCACTCCTAAAATGGACTTTCCTGGTGACAACATGGCAGCATACACGTGGTAGAGCCTGGATAGGAAAATTAGGATAAGTATTTGATATAAATTTTTTCTTTTTCTGGTGCCAACATGGTAACATGGTAGCATACCACATGTATGCTGCCATGGCTTGGTGCCAGGAAAGGAAAATACTGTTAGTAATTGATACGATTTTCTGTTTTCCCTCCCTGCAATGCCACTCCCTTCCACAATATAAAAAAAAAGTGTTTTTCTTTTACATTTTTTTTACTCTAGCCTGCTCCATCTGCTTGCTTGTCTAGGTGAAAATGATGTATCCTGTTCTGTCAGCCGCAATGAAGAACAAAAAAAAGGCGCACCAACCTTGTGCATTACCTTAGTAAAAATCCCATCGAGAGGGAAGACTCTCAGGGTGGATCTGACGCATTTCGAAGGGGGATCCCTTCTTCCTCAGAGCTGACAAAACTGAGAATGCCCTCCTCTATATATAGCTTAAATCTATATGTGAGCTTTCCCATATGGGCTGGACATTGTTTCGAATTTGGGATTTTATATGCCTTATATATTGCCACTTTTATAAGTATATATCTTAATTCAATAAAAATCACTCTTTTGTACTCAGGTAATGCACAAGGTTGATGCACTTTTTTTTTGTTCTTCATTGCAGTTTATGTCCGGCTTCCCCAGCCTTGTGTGAGAGCTGAACAACCTTTGATCCGTTGATGGACAAACTATCACAGTAATCGATCCATCCGCCCACTTCTGATCTGGGTCCCTGACTGCAGGAGGTGTTGTTTTTGGTTTTCACTGCTCTGTCAGCCTCCTGGGATGTCCCCATTACATATCTCAGGGCACTTCAGGTGCACAGACTCAAAGTGGCTGGAGGGTGGACCAGGCAGCAGGTCACTGGGGACTGGCTTGTAGGCAGGTGCAGTCTAGTATCTCCACTGTAAGTGGCGCTTGACTGGATTGGTGCTGCAGCTGTAAAGTCAAAAGAAAATTGGATTCTCTTTGGTTTTCTTGGTTTTCTGAGGCAAGGTTACGCTGCATCCAGGTGACCTTGGTGGCCATCTTGGGTCAGCAGAGCCTTTTTAAGTGCCTACCCCCAGGCTTTGGTGTGCTTTTTGTGTATGGATAGCAAAAAAGGGTAGAGCACTTGTCTGTCAAGGAAAGTGATTAGTGGCAGGGAAAGGTCCTGGACGAGTAGAGACAGGTTAGGGAAACTAGCAAAAACTGTATTGCCCCACCTAGAAACAAAGTGCATATACAAGAGAATTTAAAAGTGAGCATAAAAGTCCATATAATGAGTTAAAAAAGTGCTGCATTCCCAGTCCATACCCAAAAAATCCAATGTGAATGAAACATACCAAAAGATCCCGATAGTAATCAAAATCTTCACCACCTGTGTGCATACACAATCGCACCCTGCTTAACAAATTCTCAGACCTTAAAGAACGGAGGTCTGGCTACGCATAGAGGGACAAAACCGAAATGGATGGATCAAACCAACATCGGTATTCCAATGGGATAAACTAGCACCGGATTGTGTTAATACCTAACATGAAGGAGAAGGTCTCTCATAGTGTAGTTTTAAAACAATCACATTTTATTAAAATATAGAGCCTACTCACAAGTGTAAGACAAATACTAGCACTACAATCTCTACTGGTCCAACACCACGAAGGGTGTGATGTCACCTCTTTAACTCCACCCGATGCTTTTCATCTAATAGGACATCATCACTTTGGCAATGGGGGGGGGGGGGGGGATAGGGACATGCCATCTTGCATCAAAATCCTCCCAGATGGGCTTGGACTGGCTAGGCTACATTCTGCTCTCGGAGGAAGATGCTGTTGGAGCATCAGAACCAGGGTCCTTGCCCAAACTCAAAAAAGCCTATGAAAAAGGTACCAGGGGCATCTCATGGGGCCCCCTACTGACCCCAGGACCTCAGGCAGTGCCCGAGTTTCCAAATGGTCAGTCCGCCCCTGATCAGAACCCATTCTACTGTGCATGTTTACACAGAACTGTGAGTGCTGCCAGTTGGGTCCTTCTCCATTGGGCTGTTTCCTAAATACAAGTTTTGTTATCTGCAACTGGACTCAATGTGTTTACTGCCGCCGCACCACACTGCACCTACCCACAGGCTGCAAGAACCCAGAAGAGACAGCCAGGGAAGATGGCAGCATGGGACCTAGTGTGTGGCAGCAGAGGAGCACATTTCACAGAACAATGCTGGATTCACTGGGTAGGTGAATTAGTTCTCTGAAGAAAACCTGACACCACTGGTAACAGAGGGGATGAAAAAAAGCAGGGGGAGATTTCCTCCACAATGATGTTGAACAAGAAATTACATAAGTATATTTGTAAGATATTACATGTAATAATCAGGGAAACATTGGCAATATTCTAAAGGCCAAATTCAGGATAAAAGTAGTTCCCTGCCACCCCCCACTATGTGATTTCTGGGTTAAGAAAAAAAAAATCTAAATCCCCTCTTTGGCTTACCTTAAGACACAGTTAAGTGATCATCCAGTGCTGGGTCCTTCTTCTCTTAGTTTACTTCCTGAAGGGGTCATTCTGGATGTCCACATCACTGTCTGTGTGACATGCACAATTCCAACTGGCCAGCCAGAGGAGGGGTCATCTTAGAATCCATGAAGGGAAATGACTAATGGTAGTGAAGGGGACTGAAAAGTGAAGGTTAACAAGCAGTGTTGAATTAGCAGCCCCCATAGGTAGAAATGGTGTCAGCAACGGACCTCTCTGGGGGGATACAGGTGAGTATTGGCTTGACCAGGTAAGGAAAACTTCACACCAGGCAAAATGTGTTAGAGGGAGACTAGGAGGAAAGTATGGGAAAAAAATAGTTTTTTGGGTAGAGTTGGGATTTAAGCAACTTCCAGCCAAGTAAAAGCATACTTACACTGTCCCAGCTTCCCAAAGAACACCAAGGGGTCTAATTATGAATGTTCTCACACATTTTTCTAATTGGATTTAACTAGTTTATAAATGTGATAATCCTGGAAGGAAGCTGTGAAAACATTTATAAATAGACTTCCATGTGTCTCACCAAAGCATTGAGTTGGTGTGTGCTGGGGAAAATGTAGATATACTACAGTTTGTTTGCAGTACAAAAAATGCATTATGACACATGTCTGAACATTGCAACTCACTGCTGCACATAGAATTACATAGAAATGTAAAAAGAAAATAAATGTGTTTAACCACTTAAATTCTGGGCACTTTCACCCCCTCCCTGACCAGGCCAATTTTCAGGTTTCAGTGCTGTCACACTTTGAATTACAATTGTGCAGTCATGCAACACTGAACCAAACTACATTTTTTATAATTTTTTTGAGACAGATAGAGCTTTCTTTGGGTGGTATTTAATCACTTCTGGGGTTTTTATCTTTTGCCTAAAAAAAAAAAAAATGTATAAATGTTATACAGTTTAGCAAAGTATTTTTTCTTCTCCACTGATGTTTTCTGATGAGGCTGCACTGATAAGTTGAACTGATGGGCACTGATGAAGAAGCATTGATGAGGCTGCACTGATGAGGCTACACTGATGGACACTGATAGGTGGCACTGATATGCTGCACTGATGGGCGCTAATAGGCTGCACTGATGGGCGCTGATAGGCTGCACTGAAGGGGCTGCACTGATGACACTAATATGTTGCACTGATATGCTGCACTGATGGGGCTGCACTGATCATCAGGGAACTGATGATCAGTGCCCTGATTATCAGTGTAAATGTCCCTGTCACAGGAAAGCTGGTTATTGGCTTTCCTCAGCGCTGTCACAGCGCTGAGGAAAGGAAATGCCGATAACCAACATTTGTTTACATATGATCAACTGTGACTGGACACAGCTGATCACATGGTAAAGAGCCAATGTCATTGGCTCTTTACCCTGATCGGTGATGCGTTGTACCCCAGGGGCACAGATCACTACCGATCGCCACGCTGCACTGCAAAAATGAGAGAGGTCCAGCCTAGCCGCCATTCTACAATAGACCAGACATGAACCAATTAAACAACTGATTGCAGTACACAGCAGCACACTCAACTCTAGTGTACACGCGTTATGTGCAAAATACATGTGGTGTGAATGAGCCTTCAATATTTATATAGAGCAGCCTTTTTATCACAGAAGAATCCTTGAGAGAATTTTCAGGTCTTGGGGAACCCCTGCTAAAATTAATTGGAGGTTAATGGGAAAAATGCCTCTTACAGTTGATGTCAGTGCATAGAATGCCCCCTTAGAGTGTTGATCAGAATGCCACCCTTACAGACAGTTGTAATTGATGACATGCAACTGGCTCTGCCAAGTATCATTGGCTCTGGAACTATGCAACCACAATCAAATGCGAGATCAATAAGCCACAGCTCAAAGAACCGTTAGCAAACTCTAGTGGAATCCTGGTTGAGAAGGACTGCTATAGAGCATGTAAGTGCTCCTTCTTCTCCCTGCAATTCAGCTACAAAAGGATACCGAGTGGAATTCAATGAAGCCGCTACACCATTTTTTTGGTATTAGTCCCTCTCGGTAATCTGTTGTGCCAAATTCACGAGGAATCTGCAATACTTTTGGTTCAACACCAACTCATGCGCTAACTTGAGATAGTTCTAAAATGCTCCACTTTCATATTATGGCTCAGTGAATGTGCCAAATTCAAAATAAAATACTGAGAGTTTATATTTTACCAAAGGGGAGCTAAATAAGGACTCTCTTTTGATGTCCAGAAAGAGCAACTGGTGCCAACAGATTTTGTAAAAGTGTCTTGCTTACTGTCTAAAAGCAAAACAGCGTGCACCAAATTCAAGTACAGGTTCTATACAGGTTCATGAGTTTGGCACACGCTGCACCACTTTTAGAATGCATAGGAGAAACTTTTGCAAAATCTGAATGATGTCATACATTCCAGAAGTCTTCAGGAGGGAAGGAGGGGTTTTCTCAGCTAAGCACACCCTCCTGCCTGCATACCTGAACTAAAGGCAGATGGATTCCAGGAAGTACATGCTACATGATTAATCTGCCCTTACTCAAGATGGCCATAGCCAGAAATGATAAGAAGTGTTTTTCAAAGTGATTTCCCAGCAAAAAAAGTATGACACATGGATGGATGGGTGAGTTTGCCTTGAATATGAATTAAATAAATAGTGATTTTGGTTTGTGGTGCTCAGTTCTGCTTTAACAATAAAAAAGCGGCTCTGGCTGCTATAATCATACTCCCTCTGGTACTGCGCCCTGCAGACTCATTAGCTTACCAGGGCAAAAAACACAAAAAGTGCCACCACCTAAGCGTAGTATATATAAAAAATTACAAGGAAGAATGTAAATAAAAAATTTCACTCACATTTGTTAAAGGGATAAAAGCATGTATGAACACACATCCACTGGAGGACTGCAGAGCCTGGCAGGGTCACAGCTGGGTTGGCAAAGCAAGGTCCGAGGCCACCTGGATATGTGTGTGGATCCTGTGTGGATCCTGTGTGGATCCTGCTGGTAATGGCACTGAGGCAGTCTAGCTGGGATATGCTGGAATGCTCACATGGACGGCCAGTGTGGAGTAAGTTTTCAGCAGAGCTGAGGCGGACTGGAAATGCAGAGGACTCTTAGTGAATTATGTGGGGGCGTTGTTACGCATTTCAAGGCAACAAGAACTGCCCCTTTATCAAACCATGTAATGGGCTTGGGCAGAGCGCTGGGCAGGCTATTTTTTAAATATTTTGGCAGATAGTGGAAGACCAGAGGTCTGCTGATCTATGCAATCTAAGGATAATAGGTTAGACTTAATTAATGACATGCTGTTTAACAAGAAAACCAAGAAGAAAAATAAAAATAATAAAACTAAACAAAAACAATAAGTGGTACACAAAGGGAGAAAGAAAAGATAATACATTATCTAGAGCAATATGGAGGAAGTTAGACTGATATGCAAATCAATATAGGAGAAATACAAAAATACAAATTATATGAATACCGTATATATATGTATATAGTAATAATCAAGGCATTTGAATGGCAGTAAGCAAATTGATATTTTGTATCCAAATAAGTTAATGTGTATTGTACATGTACCGATACAATAAAGTAATCATCATTTTACCAGTCCCGCTTATCTTCTGAATTAAAAGATACCCTGGTCATTCAATCCATTCCCAGTGATCCCAGTGCCTACCCCCCTAGGCTTCCATCGGTCATTATGTGGTGCCAATCACAGCAGCATTTAGGATTCATCCATTGAAAAGTGATGTCACCGGACCAGTCAAAGACACCTGGATGAAAGGTAAGTATACAGTTTTTTAAGGGTCCAGGGATGCGGTATGAGGAGCAAAGGGTCCTGAGGCTAGAGTTAACCTTAAGGAACATCACAGTACAACATTCGTTTTTGAGAAAACTGCTCCAGGCTTTGTTAGCAACATTATCTTGCACGCCATAAATAAACACAGAACAAGTATTAATCTTGCAGCTCCCATTTTCACCTGATTAGTTGCAGGTGTTTCAAATTATCTAGCAGATTCAATTTAAAATCCAACATAGCCGTGAAATGCATTATTTAAAACTGAAACTGAATCTGCCTAAATTTTGCCTTCCCTGTTTCCTCCCCCTCCATCAATGTATTAATGAAATTTTGAAATAATAACTTTTCATTACATACTTTATTTTAGACCCAATCATGTCATCACTGGGTCTCTGTGCTACCCTATGCCATTTAGACCAGCGTTTCTCAACCGGGTGCCACCTGAGGTCCTTAGGGGTGTCATGGCATCGTGCTTGAAAAAGCTGTCAGATCCACCAAACTCCCACTCTGCCCAATATCACAACAGCAAGAGCTCAGTGGGCATAGTGCAGTGTAAAGCAGTGGCAGGGGGAGACAGCTTTCTGAATCCTGAGCTCTCCACCTCCCCGTACAGGATAGTACCCGGCAGGGGCGGACTGACCATTTGGAAACTCGGGCACTGCCCGAGGGCCCGGGGTCAGTAGGGGCCCCATGATATGCCCCTGGTACCTTTTTCATAGGCTTTTTTGAGTTTGGGCAAGGACACAGGGGCCCCATGATCCCCTATTGCATGGGGGCCCCATGAGTTGTCAGTCCGCCCTTGGTACCCGGTCAGCACCGCCCACAGCTGTGTGGATTGTAATAGGAGAATGGTCTGCCCTGAGGCTCTGGTGAGTGGAAAGCAGGGCACATCGGGGATCAAAAGGGAAGGTGGAGGTTAGCTAGCAGCGCTTAGCAGGGAGAGTGGAGTACATAGGAGTGCAAACAGGATTTTGTGGTGTGGAGGTGAGCAGAGAGGAGGGTGTGGAGGTGAGCAGAGAGGGGGGTGTGGAAGTGAGTAGAGAGGGGTTTGGGGTGTGGAGGTGAGAAGAGAGGGGGGTGTGGAGGTGAGCAGAGAGGGGGGTGTGGAAGTGAGTAGAGAGGGGTTTGGGGTGTAGAGGTGAGCAGAGAGGGGGGTGTGGAGGTGAGCAGAGAGAGGTTTGGGGTGTGGAGGTGAGCATAGAGGAGGTTTTGGGGTGTGGAGGTGAGCATAGAGGGAGTTTTGGGGTGTGGAGGTGAGCAGAGAAGGGGTTTTGGGGTGTAGAGGTGAGTGGGGAGTTGGGGTACAGAGGTGAGCGAAGATTGGGGGTGTGAAAGTGAACAGAGGGGGGTTTAGGGTACAGAGGTGAGCAGAGATGGGGCTCTGGGATATGGATTTAAACAGAGAGGGGGTTTCAGGATACTAGGGTGAGAACAGAGGGGGGGGGGGCTGCAGTGCAGAAATGAGCAGAAGGATTCTGGGGTGCAGAAATTAGCTGGGGGATTGGGGTCCAAAGGTGGACAGAGTGGGATTGGGTGCAGAGGTTAGCAGAGAGGGAAATGTGCACTACTTTTAAAAAACACTCCACACCAAACCACATGGTACTGCATTACCATGCAATCTGGTGCCTTCAAATACACTGCATTTGCGATCTGTGTTTGGGATGCCGTTAAAAATGCATCGACACCTACGTGCAAATCACAATGGCAATGCAATCACCTGGATTGCGGAAAACGCACACAGAGCACACCTTTCCCATACTGTGTTCTTGTGTGAACTGGCACTAGTTCCCAAACCTGGGAGGTTACTTAGGGATAACATTGGGAATTACCGTAATCACACACGTGTGTGCCTGATAAAGAGAAGCGCATAGGGAACGGACGCGATTTTGCGCACATTCCCCAACGTGCATTAGTGTGAACTAAGCCTTAACTAGGGTGCCTTGAGAATTAAAATAATTTTCAAGATCAGCCTCACTGGTTAAGAAACACTGATTTAGACAATCATGGATAGTGGGATGGGGGCTGGCAGGGTGCTGCACATAACTTCCTGAAAACATAACCACAGTAAAATTAGTCTGTATACTCCCTGTGGAACCTAAGGGGTTAATCCTCTGCATTGTGTTAAAAGGATGCTTGATACTGACTCCTCTGATCCTCCCCTTCTTCCAGTGTCCCCCTCTTATCTCCTGATACGACATATTGTGTGGAGTCACTCTGCACACGCACAGTTTGGTGTGTATTGTTAGAGAGATTTTTTTCTTGGGAGAGTGCATGTGATCAGTACAGGGCCAATCAAACAGCACTGTTCAGGCAGAGGTCAGGGGTCCTGCATCCTCCTACAGCAGAATGAAAACTTCTCCTACAAGCTTTAACCAGTGCTCTGCTGGACACTGATAGAATTCACAAGACAGCTCTAACTGCTGAAGAGAAAAGATATTTAGCAGTTTATATTTACTAAAATTGCACTTCTATGTCCTGTGTACTGTGGCAGACCGGATGTAGTAAATGCAAGGTCCTGAGTTTAAGGCTAGGTTTACATATCTATACAGGTTGCAGTTGCATTTTTTGGTACATTTTATATGCGCTTTTGATGTGATTTTTGCTAATAGAAAAGTATGACAGTTCTGTACAGGTAGTGTGACTTTGATGCAACTTTGACGTGACTATGGTGCGATTTTACACTCTTTGACACTCAAGTAACATCAAAGTCACATCAAAGTAGTGCAGAAACCTTTATGTGTCCAAATGTTGGGGTTAAAGGTTAGGGTTAAATATTAGGGTTAGGGTTAAGGGTAGCCCCTAACCCTTTTTCTGATTCTTTATTAAACCTGAACTTGGGTAGGTGCAGGGTAACTGTGGGATACTTCTTTAGGGAAAAGGAACTACTTGAGGATGTTTCTCACTTCCTCAGAACTACATTGCAGCAGCAATTGATGGACTGAACTATACAGAAATGTCCACCGTTGAGAACAGGCTGACACTGGATCCAGAGGGAGAGCAGCAGCACACAGTTACAGGGATCTCACACACCAGTCTGCACTCACGTATGATCTTGGATATTTGGATGCCTCCTTCCAATATCAGTCAGATATGTCTACTGTGAACTCTCCAGACCATATCTCCAAATTAAATTCCTTGATCAGCTCCAGTAAAGTTCAGCAGAATAGGCCCTCAGGAACCCAGCTGGGACCTCAATGAGCAGAGAAAAAGCATAACGGGGCTGACTTTCAGGCTGAGATTTTTGCCTCCTGGACAAGTGCCCATCTGCTCTAGCCAGGGGCGGACTGACAACTCATGGGGCCCCCGGGCAATAGGGGACCATGTCAAACTCAAAAAAGCCTATGAAAAGGGTACCAGGGGCATCTCATGGGGCCCCCTACTGACCCCGGGCCCTCGGGCACTCCCCCAGCCACCTACTGGGCACCCTTCCCCAGGGATTGGCTGGGGTTCAGGCTGAATATTTGACTCTCCTAGCCTACTACATTCCAGAACCCTACAAAATGCAGGGGGAAGCAGTCAAATCTGCAACCAGTGAGACATAGAACATCCCAAAATAATCTCAAGCTGTTCAACTGATTACATAGAGCCAAAGAACTAAATTGACCTAAGCTAGCCAGCACCTAGCTAGGGATTGTCAAAGGCATCGTAGTGGCCATGGGTTATCCTGGGTTATCCTCCCATGCTACCCCTGAGCTCAAAATCATATAACAAATCACTTACTGTAACCATATGTACCTGGGGAGCAAAGATCCAATCTTACATCTGAATAAAGGTGTATGCAGGGTCCTTGATATGTTATTGAAAATTTTTTTCTATGATTTTCTTGATCTGCAGTTGTTAACTAATTTATTGTTTTGTACAAAAACCCTTTATTTTATTCAAATCTCTGAATGTGACATCGGAGTTCTAACACATCTGGCTCAACAAGTATACAGATTGGTTCAGGATTTTTTTTTTCAGCAGTCATGAATATATGGAGTCTTCAGTTCCAATTTCTTCCCTTGAGCATGGTAGCTGAATTCTGTTCCAATTTCACAGTATAGCCTGAGATGGCCAATATAACACACAATGAATAAAAATGAAATGGGATGAGAGACCTACATTGCCACCATCCCGTAACCTCGCTCTGAACGATATAGAACTCTGTGCGTCACGCCAACTGGAAAGATAAAGAAATAAGGTCATCAAGTGGAGGCAGATTGAAATGGACATGTTTGCCTAGCACTGCTTGTATTGCTGTTGTTGGGATGTACAGATATGTTGTGCAGGTACTTTCTTCTCAGATGAGGTCTATCACAAAGAAACAATTTTTTTTTGTATTTCAATGTAAAAATAGTCGACTTGTTGTTTTGTATGAAAGGCTGGCAAACCAAAAAGAGTCTGTATTATGATCAAAGAAATACATTGCTTTACAAAAGATACTTCTTTGAACTCCAGAAAAAATGTATAATATAAAAAGGCACACAGACAATACTGACAGTGCAACATATTTATTTACAGCTCTGTACATATATATTGTACATTCACATCAGTCCCTAACCCTCAAGGGGTGTACAATCTAAGGTCCCTAACTCACATTCATTCATACACAGGCCAATTTAGACAGGAGCCAATTCACCTACCAGCATGTCTTTGGAATGTGGGAGGAAACCAGAGTACTCAGAGGAAACCCACACAGGCACAGGGAGAACATGCAACCTCTAGGCAGGAATTTGAACCAACGACCCTAGTACTGCCAGGCAGAAGTGCTAACCATTCAGCCACTGTGCTGCCCAACATATGGTAATATCCATTCCAAAGTTACCTGTATACTTATGTGTTTCATATTGTTATAATTATTGCCTCTTTTAGGCTTCATTTACACTTGGGGAAAAAGGGTGGTAAAAATAGGAGGTTGAGTTGCGTTTTTACAGTCCTCAACATTAAAGTAGAACTATAGGCAAGACTTTTTTTTTCATTTTGGATAGAGTGATTGAGAGTTATAACCCCTGTCAGTTTTCATTTTTTGTTCCCATCTGTGGCCCATTTGGGAGATCTACCTTCACATCCTGTCCCATAAGCAAAAGGAAATCCCTGCAAATGAATCCCTGCAAGTGGTTCTAAAGCCTTCAAGTTTATTTAATGCATTAAGGTACAAAAAAAACCTTCTGTGCCTGGGATCCCCCAGCCCCAACCCCACTTATACTTACCTGAGCCCCATCGCGATACAGTATTCTGCATGGGAGCAGTGGTCCTCCTGGCTCTGACTCTCTTCACAGATCCATAGCAGTGGAGCCATTGGCAATCACTGTTGTCAATAAAACTCTGTGACAAGGGAGCGAGCCCGCACAAGTGCCCCTATAGGAAGCAGCTTCCTATGGAGGCACTGGCTAAAGAGGAGGAGCCAGGAACACCGGTGAGGGACCCAAGAACAGGAGGATTGGGGCTGCTCTGTAAAACCATTGTACAGAGCAGGTAAGTACGACATGCTTGCTTTTTTAATAAAAAAAAGCTGAAGCTTTACAAACATTTTAAGGGAATTCCTCGGGCCCCCCTGATCATTAGATCTAGTGTTCCCATAGGCTGTTCACCAGCTGCGCCCCACAATGCACTTCGCTCTGACAGAGCATTGTGATTGGCCAAAACAATGCACCTCACCACAGGTCAGGTGCAATGCTTTGGCCAATCACAGTGCATGATGATGTCGCAAGGGGGTGGGGTCACCAAGTTGGCATCACTGGGTGGCCCTGCCCTGCCATTCCCCACCGCTCCTCACAATTGCACCTCACCACAGGTCAGGTTCAATGCTTTGGCCAATCACCATGCATGATGACGTCACAAGGGGTGGGGTCACCCGGCCCTTTTATATTTTATAAGAAACGTCAGGCCAGCGCAGCTGTCAGCCGGTGTGAGCTGGTGTCGAGAGCGGGGAGTTTTTAGTATCTGTATTTGGTATTTTTGTAGCTGTGCAGTATCTTACAGCATACTCGGTTGTAGTAGGATACCACTTTGTGAATTGTCCCGGTTCAAAGTTCGTGCTCGAATGTTCGTTAGGTTTGAATGTTCGACCGTGAACCAAACGGGGGGTGTTCGGCCCATCACTACTCTCCACTCTGTCTGAAACAATAAAATAAGTTTTGCCTTTAGTTATACTGTAAGCTGACATTGTGGCCAGAGGGGATGGTACACATGTGGAGGCCAAAATTATAACCATGTCCGTGCGGTGGGCAGTACCATCGGCAAGCATGACCCATTTAAGTCAATGAGGCTGTTACAACCACCCTGTAAGTGTCTCTAATCCATGTGAATGTGGCGCTACGCTAGCCAGATATCAACTGTCCTTTGAAAACAAATAAACCACAGATCGCTTATCAGAAAGCAAGTGTGAACTAGCCCTTAAAAAGTTTTTAAAGCTGTTTTCTCCTTTGCATATACAGTAGATCTATATGATCCTCATTTAAACCTCCTGATAATAAAAGATGAAAATTTTGAAGAAAGTGGTGTTCTCTAAACCTGATGCCCTCAAAATGAAAGGGTATGTAAACCTTAACAATGAACTTTTCCTATTTGGTCCCTTTTGGTCTTTTAAATATACAGCGCTGCGTGCTCCCGGGAAGACATGAGTGGGAAGACATCATATGACGTCTTCCCAGAACAAGAGAACCACCTTGCGCCCGTCATTGCCTAATATGGCGAGTGCGAGGCAGTTAATCTGTTCAAAAATGTATCTGTTGATCTTAAAAAATCCTGTGAGCTTATAACTTCCTGTGCTGATTGTTTTCGATTACATTGTTCTCAACTACAGTAGTTCTGAGGACTACAAAACAAATGCCCCTGACAAAGAATACTAAAGGGGAAGGGTTCTGTAGTTTTTATTAATGTTCTGATCAAGGGCAGACTGACCATTTGGGAACTCGGGCAGTGCCCGAGGGCCCGTGGTCAGTAGGGGGCCTCATAAAATGCCCCTGGTACATTTTATAGGCTTTTTTGGGTGTGCTTTGAATGTGGGCAAGGACACAGGGGCCCCATGATCCCGTATCGCCCGGGTGCCCCATGAGTTTTCAGTTCTGGTTCTGATACAGAAGGGTTACTTTGTGTTGTCCTCCTAGGACTGGTAAAGTTTTACTGACAGAATAACAAGGTGAAAACAAGAAAAATAAGCTTGAATAAAAATGAATGCACCTACCACAAGGGCTGGTAACCTGCTGTAAATTACATTTTGTTTTTTGGTTTAGATATGCTTCAAAGCTGAATTCCAAATACACAAGAATCGGAACTATGTTCAATAATAAATCCTTTAACCATTTCAAGTCCAGACACTTTCACCCCCTTCAAGTTCAGGTAAATTTTCAGCTTTCAGTGCTATTACACTTTGAATGACAATTGCGCGGTCATGCAACACTGTACCCATATGAATTTTTTAGCATTTTTTTGAGACAGATAAAACTTTATTTTGGTGGTATTTATTCACTACTGGGATTTTTTATTTTTTTGCTATATAAATGAAAAAGTCCAAAAATGTTGAAAAAAAAGTGCACTTAATTAATCTTTCTTCATAAATCTTGGCCACAACGTATTCATCTATCTTTTTAGTAAGAAAAAAAAAACAAAATTAGCTTATAACCAAAAATTATAATTTTTCAAAATTTTATTTTACATTTTTATTTCATTTTTTTATATTATGTATTTATTTTTTCAGATACTGTCTCCCTAGCAGTACAGTGTCACCATAGTGACACTGTAATACTTGTGGTGGGTGATGAAGATTGTTTTTTCTTTTTTTACACTGATTGCTTTTACACCCATAAAGGCTGTAAAAGCAATCATTTCTCCTCTCTGGCTGCATTACTGAAGCCATTGAGAAATATTGTGAGAGCTGGGATTGGTCACAGCTTGTCACATGGTATAAGGCTGTTGTGAAAAGCCTTGTACCATGTGACCTGTGTGATCATTCACAGATTTCACATGTAGTAAGCAATGATGTCAAGAAGTGACATCTTGTTTACTACTATTCATGTGATCACTGATTGGTCAATCAGTGATCACATGAATTGGGACCTCACACAGAGGTCCCGTACAGCGATCTGTCCAGAGGACACAGCAGGCACCGATCGCGGTGCCATGCGCATCCAGGGAGGGCGCACAGGCAATGGATGCGGTGGGACATTTAGAAACGTCTGCCTGCATTGGCAGCGCTCCCTTCCGGCTGTTTATCTACATGCGCCGGACGGGAAGTGCTTAATATATTTTATGGGTTATTTCATCTTTTCAGAAAAAAATTAAATGTAAACTGACACCGTACACCCTCCCCACCCCCTGGTCTTCACTGTATTGGACTTCCGGTACAAATCAAAATCGCTCTGACCAATCCGGGAAGCCCTACAAAAAGAGGGAGAGAAGAGCAAAGATTTCAAATCCCAAACATCTGCACCAGCTGTATGGGCACTGACAGCTTATTACCCACAAAGGTAAGTACAGCGGGGACTAGGGGTGGGGATGCTGTAGGATGTTGGTGGTGAACCAATCGTTGTCATCTAAAATCATGCAACAGGGAGACTCACCTGCAGTGAATGTTTGGTAAATGCCAGATATACTGCTTTACAACTAAATCCCTTGGTTTCCACACCAAGCAATCATATTTATACTTGCCCTGTAAAAATTCAGGTAGGTTAAGTGTTTTATGGTACATACTAGAAGTTTTAAGCTATTTTTTAATGACCCACAGGCCCCTTTATAAAATAAATAAGTACATAAATAAATAAATAAATGTGTACATACCTTAGCTTAGAATACATACCTTAGCCATAGCTCTGGCTGCAATACTTACCTTCAGTCCAGAGTTGTCCACCACAGTACCTCTTCCTTGCCGCAAGATGTCATCAGTCCATTGCTCAGCATCACTCCATCCAGAAGACTGTGAGCGCAGGTTGTCATGGCCCTGCCCTTGAGAATAGTGCCTTGCACTTGCAGTGTACCAATGCAGAAATCATCAGGTGAGGGCTATTCCCTGCACTATTCAGGACCATACATCAGTAGAAGAAAACAGTGCAGGAGGAGGCCCCAGCACATCATGTGACTGGCCAAAAGACATCAGAAAGCACAAAAAAAGGTATACATTACCAGTAAAGGACTTAAAAGGGTTATTATTATTACAGGTACTTATATAGCCCCATCAATTTATTCAGCACTTGACATATGCATTCACATCAGTCCCTAACCTTCAAGGAGCATACACTCTAAGGTCCCTAACGCACATTCATACATATACTAGGAACCAATTAACCTACCAGTGTGCCTTTGGAGTGTGGGAGGAAGCTGGAGTACCCAGAGGAAACCCACACAGGTACAGGGAGAACATTTAAACTCCAGGAAGGTAGTGCTGGGGTTAGGATTAGAACCAACAACCCTAGTGCTGCCAGGCAGAAGTGCTAACCACTTAGCCACTGTGCTACCCTACTTGGGAGGAAATGTACAGACTGAGCCTGGGGTTGAGTGTTAAGTTTCCATATAAAACTGACCATAGGGTGTGTCTTCCTGCAATGATACAGCAGGAATATTAGACTCTGAGCTGCTCTGAGTGCTGGGACTGATGTAAACATTCTATGCAATCTCTATAACAATGTAATATTTGTTACTACCATACACGAAGAATGAAATATATTAGTACATATTATAGAATCGGCATTAAAACAGGATTTCTCTTGGCTGAAGTGTAATTTTCTTTCATTTTACATATGCAGTGACACATTACCCTTGATATGTTTGAAGGATTTTATCTTAGTGATTGATATTTCAGGGACTCAGACATGCAGTTTTGTACAGAAAATGTTAAAATGGTAATTAGAAGGATATGCTGAAGGAAGAGATATGGCAGGAAAAGCCTATAAAGCCGGCTTTCCTACAACTACAGTCAGTGTTGATGGGGGAATCCCTGCGGGGGGGTGGGGGGCGTAGGGAGCCATACTCGACGGGAGAACAAAGTGATTACTGCTAGAAGCTAAAATAACTGCTAGCAATAATCACGTGTAAAATCTGACAAGCTGGTTGTTTCAAAGTTGAAAAATCGATCAACTTAGGTGCATTTAGCCTGTCCATAATTGGTTCAAATCTCAGCTGGTCCCTGCTGGCTGGCTATGGCTGACCTAATGCTAGAACATAATTTCTTTTACTGCTGTTTGGTCCTGTAGCACCCTCCTGGTATAGGATGCTGGGTAAATTTAGGATTACGTTTTGGATTGTTCTGTAATCAGAGTAGCAGTGATCATTCACCTTGGTCTGATCATGGTTTCACAGGTTATGATTTTGTTTCCCCCTGTCCCTGGGAGAAGCTTCCAGAGCTTAGGGCAGGGAATTCTGAATATTTACCATACCATTGCCTATCCCTGGGGAGGTATGTCCAGAAGGTGGTCAGGGAGCTGGTAAATAGCCTAAAGCTCTGGGCAGACTGTCTTTTTCCCAACAGGGATGGATCTGTGAGCTTCAGGGGGCTGCTTGCCCCTGAAGCACCTCTGGACTGAAAGCTGGATTTCTCTGCCAAGGGATTGAGTCTTAATAGCTCTAGGACTTGTGAGTAGAGAACTTGAGTAACTCCCTGGAATAGCATAACCAGAGAGACTATACTCATAGTTGCCAGCCATAGGAAATAGACTGTTCTGTAAACTACTTTATGGTTTCCAGCTGTAAGACCTAGACTGTGCTACCTTTACCAAGAGAACAATGAACTCTTCCAACTGTGATTAAGTGTTTTGGAGTATTCAATGTCCCTTTTCCCCCCTCCTGTTAAATTCTACAAGCAATAAATCTTAAAATGTCTGCCTGGAGTTTGCAGGTTCTCCCTGTGCCTGTGTGGGTTTCTTCTGGGTACTCCTGTTTAAATTAGCCCTAATATGTGAATGAATGAATGAATATGAGTTAGGGACCTTAGATTGTAAGCTCCTTGAGGGCAGAGACTGACGTGAATATACAATAGATATGTTAAAGAGCTGAGTAAATTGAGGGGGCTATATACGGTAAGTACCTGTAATAAATAAAAAACAAATAAATAAATACAAATGCATCCCCTAGACCAGTGGTGGGCAACCTTTTTTTTCAACTGAGCCAAATCTCGCCAAAACCACGATTGAAATTTATTTTGAGAGCCACATTTTTAAAACTGAAAATACATCCCCCATATAGTAATTCATCCCCCATAGTAATTCATCCCCCATATAGTAATTCATCCCCCATAGTAATTCATCCCCCATATAGTAATTCATCCCCCATAGTAATTCATCCCCCATATAGTAATTCATCCCCCATAGTAATTCATCCCCCATATAGTAATTCATCCCCCATAGTAATTCATCCCCCATAGTAATTCATCCCCCATATAGTAATTCATCCCCCATAGTAATTCATCCCCCATATAGTAATTCATCCCCCATATAGTAATTAATCCCCCATATAGTAATTCATCCCCCATATAGTAATTCATCCCCCATAGTAATTCATCCCCCATATAGTAATTCATCCCCCATAGTAATTCATCCCCCATATAGTAATTCATCCCCCATAGTAATTCATCCCCCATATAGTAATTCATCCCCCATAGTAATTAATCCCCCATATAGTAATTCATCCCCCATATAGTAATTCATCCCCCATAGTAATTCATCCCCCATATAGTAATTCATCCCCCATAGTAATTAATCTCCCATATAGTAATTCATCCCCCATAGTAATTCATCCCCCATATAGTAATTCATCCCCCCTATAGTAATTCATCCCCCATAGTAATTCATCCCCCATATGGTAATTCATCCCCCCTATAGTAATTCATCCCCCCTATAGTAATTCATTCCCCATATTGTGTCAATTCACTTACCTTTGCTCCGCGCGTTCCTCTCGCCGTGTTCCCGCGCCGTTCCGGTCTTCAGGGCGGACTGTGAGAGGAGAGGAGTTTGTCACACTGCCCCGCCTACATCCTGACAGCCAATGTTTGCCACGCTCCGCGGGCCGGATTAAAAGGTCCGCCAGGCCGTAGTTTGCCCATTGCTGGGCTAGCTGCAGAGTCCTGACTTTTGGGGCGGCCGCCCGAGAGGAGGGAGGGGAGCGGGCGCCCGGCACACAGAAGAGCCGCATTGAAGTGTGTAAAGAGCCGCATGTGGCTCGCGAGCCGCGGCTTGCCGACCACTGCCCTAGACTGTTTAATGGAGCTGGAGTGAATGGACTGTTGCTTGTCTGACTGGTAGCCTTTGCACTGTTTGGAAGGGAACTGGTTAAGTACAACAGCTCCTTCAAGGGTAGCACTACAGTTCTATTTGAAATTGACCCATCAAACTAGTAAATAGAAGGCAATACACATTTTGACTATGATAGGTTATAACTGAAGAATATAAATCTGGTTTTGGTTTGGGTCTACCATGGATTTGAGGAGAAACCTTCATGGTCTCAGTCCATGGAGAACTAATGTGGGAATTTGCCTGACTTCTGAGCTTGCATCAGCTGACATACAAAGGGCAATAAGAAGGCTTTTGGATAGGTCAGCCCCCTCACTATAAAAGAGTGGGATTCCAGCATCCATCATCACAATCTGCTTCAGCTGTGATAGGGAAAACATAGCACATTCTGTTGATAGACTTACATAGGCAGAGATTAGAATAAAACTTGTAGGCATAGGCAGGTCTCCTTAATAAGATATAATGTAAATCTTTATTGGACATCCCATAGGTAGAAAAATGCTCTGTGCCATGGGGAATTTGGAAGTGGGGTAGGAAAGGGTTTGTACAATTCAATACTGCAGTCTCTTTACAACCTGTTCATATGCAGTGACAACCAGCAGCATTTGTTTTTTACAAGACATTAGGCATATTTCCTGATTATTATTGGCTGCAATAGTTTTTTTCAGAGGCCTTTTTGTTGAAGCCGTACAACCCCAAAGTCAAATTGCCTGCCAAGGCAATTTAAAAATAAAACATTTGCTTTATTTTTTTTAAAAAACACATAGGTACCTGGGTCCCAGCTTCCAATGTTTCTGGAAGGTGTATGTGATGACACCCTGCATGTGTGCCCCTCTGCTGATTGCTGCGTTAGTGAGGTTCTCAAAATGACATTTGAATATACCACTGCAATGGGCTGGAGTACACTTTCATGGAATTTTGAGCATCCAGCTATCCAAGGAGGCAGAAGAAAGATTGAGGTAAGTATTTTTTTTCTCTTTTTTTAAGTGAAGAATTAGGAGTAAAGAAACCTTCCATGCCTCTTGGTAAGAAAAATATAACTAGGCCATCAAAGGAATTCAGGGATTTAACAGCCAAATTATCTTTTTCTGAACAAATGGCACACAGCAGTACACACGCGTCTCAAGAACTTATTTATACCACTGCTATCAAAGGATCAATAGCTTATTCCCATGAGATTTACTTGCCAAGAGTGTCTGCTGAAATCAACAGATTCCCCCTGTAGTGAATTAACTCTTTCCAGGGGAGTCCGTACCAGGGGCGGACTGACCATTTGGAAACTCGGGCACTGCCCGAGGCCCTGGGGTCAGTAGGGGGCCCCATGAGATGCCCCTGGTACCTTTTTCATAGGCTTTTTTGAGTTTAGGCAAGGACACAGGGGCCCCATGATCCCCTATTGCCCGGGGGCCCCATAAGTTGTCAGTCCGCCCCTGGTCCGTACTGTCCTGACCTGGGGAAATTCCCCACCAGAAATTGAGCTTAATCCACTGCCTAAAATAGAATTCCAGGTTAAATCTAACTACTGTATTCTTAATTTTTTTTAATGCTTTATTAAAACATAAACTTGGAATGTAGGACAACTTGAATGGGATGTAGGGTAACTGTGGGATACTCCAGCAACTTAAAGTAGCAACAAGAGATACTTTCCTCTTTCTCAAAGCTTCATAGCACAGGCCTTACACTGGACTGAGCCACCCAGGGACACCATAAGAAATGTCCATAGTTTAGCACAAGCTGACACTGATGCAATGAGGATAGTAGCAGCACACAGTCACTGGATTTTGGATACCTCCTTCCAGTCAGCCAGACATGTCCTGTGGACTCTTCAAACCAGATCCCCAAATAAATCCCTTAATCAGCTTCAGCAAAGTTCAGTAGAATAGGTCCTCCAGCTAACACAGCTGGGACTTGATGAACAGATGAAAAAGCAGAGCTAGACTGCCCAGAAGGGCAGCAGCCCATCAGGCTGGAAACTTATCCTGAACAAGAACAGGGATGCCTTAGATCCCAGGCTATTTATGCACTCCTCAGTCACCTATTGGGCATCCTCCCCTAGGGATTGGCTGAAACTATATAAATATTCAAGCTGTGCCTTATTCTAGGCTGTTAAATTCCAGAATCCTTTAGAAGGCAGGGGGAAGCAGCAAACCTATAGCCAGTGAAACCTAGAACAGCCCAAAGTAATCACAAATGACTCCACTGATTACAGGGGAGCCAAAAAGACTATATTTACCTAACCTATTTAGCAGCCTACCTGGAGGGTGCTACAACTCATAGGACACAGAGGCCCAGTAGACTACAGTCTTCAGCTTATTAACTTCCACAAGAATACAAAGGAGATATTTACAAAATTAAGTAGGCTTTATGGTAGCACTATCCCTAGCAGACAACCAATCATCAAATAGCTTGCCATAGATATGGGTTGAGACTTCAAACTTTCTTCTGATCTCTGGTAAAGGCTAATGATCTGAGGGTTATAACTCATTGCAAAGAATTCCTCTCTATGTGGAAAGAATCTGTAGGACCTCTTTAAAGATCAATTCCCAATTCTTGTACAAAGGTGCTATTAAAAAGCTGAAATATTCCTGTCCACTGGCATAGAAAACAAACTACTGCTCCTGGGGCCACTACCACTGGAAGAAAAACTATGTTGGACGCTTTTGACCACAGCTTATAGTTCATCAGTAATGGCCTACATTTAAGAGAAACATCATGAACCTTTACGTGTCATATACAGCACAGTAAATGAACATGTTAGATCTCATATACAATGTTACCCCTGCAGAGGCTGCTTGATAATGCTTGTCCCCAGTGGTTTCCCTGACCTTGCAAGCCTCCCAACACCTCTGACACTCTGGGTTAAGACATTATTCAGCAGTATGAAATAATAATGTAAAAGACATGATTCTTTAGTAACACTTCTATATTAGACTCATTCAAAAGAGTAGACCACAGAATTAAGGTTTAGGAGGTACATCCCCAGTTAAAAGCAAACACTGATAAAATGGAAATAACCAAATAGCAATGGTTAACAGATTATACAGTCCCAAATGGTATGTTGTAACTATGTACAGTAACTGAAACACCAGCAGCAGGAGGGGGAAGAAAAGGCTTATTGACTTTCCAGCTCCCCCAAGGCCATCAGCACCACCAAGCAAATAATTATGTACGTGTGTGTGTGTGTATATATATATATATATATATATATATATATATATTGTGGGAACTCGCTTCAAATGGTAGAGCTCTTCTTGTTAATGCACACAGCAACTCGCTTCTTTAAGGGCTTTTTGCCCACTTTTATTTAAAGAAAATTCAAATAAAATGCTTCCCACGCAGGGGTATCCACCGTCAAGAAATAGCAACAAAGATTCAGCCTCCTGGCTTGTACACAGTTCACTGTCTGTCTCCTGCAGACTCTTCCCAAATTATGGCCACTAGCACACAGCTAGTCTGGCTTTCACCTGACTCCAAGGCAGAGACCTCCTGTCTGCCGGGGTGGAGCCCTCCTGACTCCGTTTGCCGGGGTGGAGCCCAGAACTATGGTTAGGACCCTATAAAAAGGCCTGTACACACATGTGCACTCAGTGTGCTGGGGGTTCTCAAAACACGGACCCCGGATTGGAGATTTCATCCCTCCCAGATCTCTTTGAAATCTCCAGGCTCCAGATCCCAAAACAAACTTAATGAATAAATGAGGAAACCGAAAAGTCAGTTTCCTCTGCAATACATAAACTCTCTGGAGCCCCTCAACCTGCCTGGTTGAGAATCCAGGGTTTTCAACTGGAGTTTGACCGTGGCAGGACACCGCACTGCCACATATCCCCCCCTTTGTTTTGACCCCGTAGGGGGCGGAACACACAAACCTAAAACCCTTGCTTTAGACCGTCTGTGCGGGCTATCACCTGTAAAGGTCCAATCCTGGCTGACTTCGTTTTCATCAAAGGGAGACACTACTCCCTGCCCCAAGAGGTGACTTCCCCTGTCTTGGGCTCTACTACTTCCCCATGCCTTTTTACGAGTGTGCTTCCAAAAGCGCGGTCTTTCTAATTTCCTTAAGACTATGCTAGTCCTTTTACCACTAGGGGGTTTACAAATCTCAGTACCCTTTGTAACCTGACACCTAAACTTTAAGTGCCTGGTACCTGTAATATTACAATGTGCTCCCTCAAATTCCTCTAGACCATCCCTTTTTGCTTTATTTAATTTTGATGGGGTTATATTTTTAGACCCTTGAGTAATAGAGGTGGGCTCTTTTATTTGGGAATCAAACACTTTTAACATCCCCTTGTTAAGCTTTGGGCCCGTTCCCTTAGACCTTTCATTCTTAAAACTTGGGAGTTTCCTGGACCTTTGGAAATCTTTCCCAAAATTACCTTCCCGATCCTGTAGGGGGCCTATTTCCAGACTCTTAACCTCTCTTGTGTCTGTTAAGCACTCATTACCTTTTCCAGGATGACCAGCTACCATGTCAACTTGACCACCAGGTCTACCATTCTTTTTGTCATCACACATAGTAATCAGACAATCCAAATTCATCAACACATTTCCCTTTTTATCATTAGCCAAAATACTCTTGTCAGAACTCAGTTCACTAGTAGTTGGCAGGGTAGTTTCTGGAGAGGAATTACATACAGCAGAGTGGGTGTCTCCCATGGAAACATCACTACCCATTGACTTCGCTGTCACAAAAGACTCTGCCAGCAACTGTCCTGATGCCAAACCATCCTTATATAATTCTGCATTTGGGTAGACGACCCCAACCACATCACATATACATGTGTCTTCTGGCACTTCTGGCCAAACCTCTGTCCTGTCCAACAGTACTCTGGTGTGCCTCTCATACCGATTACTGCTATGAAGCAACCCAGCCATGCACTGAAAGACAATTTTCACCATTACCAACAAGGATGGTATCACAGAATTCCTATATTGACCATCTTTGTTTTGTATAGCCTGTAATACCCAGCTCCAATTAGCGGTACTCCGCTGTACCAGCTCCTCCGAACATGGAAGAGACAGCAAGGTATACACCGGCTGTACACTCCAGAAGGCTAACATTTCCTTCAGCAGGTCTGTTATAAAAAGACAGCCTGATTCCACACATAAGACCTTCCTGGAGACATGGAGACACTCATTTACTGATGCCTCAGAGGTGATGCTTCTTAAAGAGGCTTCCTCTCGGCTGGAGGTACCCAATACAATAACCTGGGGCTCTCCCAGAGCGTAACCAGGTGTGGGATTCACCCAAATACTCTGAGGCTCAGTGTCAATGAGCTCTTCCACAGCTTCTCTATGGATATCAGTTTGGTACAACACACCATTAACTCCTTTATGGGCTGTGGGCAAAACTTCTGCTGAGTGTTTAGCCTCAATGATGCCTTTTACCAGCGGTGGGTTAATTTTGGCAGCGAAAGGTGCGCCCTGGACTAATAGCTGCTCCACAGTCCCTCTATTCAGCACAGCAGAAACCATGTCCACCCCATTGTTACCCACAGAGGCATCTTTTATTAATGCCAACAAGCTTGTTGCCCATCTGTCCCAGTCCATCGTCCCTGTGATCCCATCAGAGGTACTACGCAGTACCACTCCAACCGCTGAAGGAGACACAGAGGGACAGAGTGGCTCTGTATCAGACCCATTACCTATATCTTCATTATCCATATCACAATGGGAGACTCCTTTTCTAGGCACAACAGGTTGCAATTTCCTACTCTCACCACCGTGACCTGGTGGCATGTCATTCACTACAAAAACTTTTGCATTAGTGGATTGCATTAACCCATCATCATCATGAATACATTCATACCTTTTAGATTCACCATTGCCACACTGAAATAACAAATTTTCACTCAATTCAGATACACTCTGGTCCACCAGAGCAACATCATAGTTATCATGAGTTACCTTAACCACCGTTGCTAGGGGAGATAACACATCCTGCTTAGTGGTCACCCCTACTACATTTAATTCAGCATTCTGTTTATATGACATTGGTGCAACCCCAATATCAGTACTCTTCACATCGACATTTTTAACCGTTGCCTCCCCACTAAAAGCATTATACAGAGGCAAGTCTTTCTTACAATCACCAGCAGTGGGTTTCCCAACTGGGAGTATCCCAAATTTATAGCAGAGAGTCTCAAAGTCAGTCTCAATCAGTGCATTAGTATCTCTCACATTTATCTCAAAAGTACCAGTCTTACCCACCACTGTAACAGGCTTCACCTTCTTCACTTGAGTGCGTGGGATCTGGATCCTTTCTGTCATCTCCTCTGCTTGGCTTTGGCCAGCCAGTTCATCCATTAGGCTATAGGATGATACTGTGGCAGGCACTTCTGACTCCTTGTCACCCCTTGCAGGCACAACAGGTACTTCACTGTTGCTAGAGGTGGCTGCCAACATTTTTAAACATGAATCTGGGCTTGCAGATGAAGACTTTTGCCCAGTAGCACCCTCATCAGTGGTGTTCCATAATCTGGGGCAGGTAAAGATACCATGCCCAAACTGACCACATTCCAGGCAGGGTATGGTTCCACAGATAACCTTCTTGGGATACGGAACAACATCTCCCTTGTAGCCCCTTCTCCTGGTTGGCAGGCTTTCTCCTGTTGCTATGGGAGATGGCACTCTCCCAGCTGAACTTTGTGGGTTCCTCCAGATGCGCTGAACTCTCATCTCTGCGTTGCCACAATCCTCTGCAGACGACACTTCTCTCACAGGGTCCGCAGGTCTGAAGTCACATGTGTTGCTATGGGCAACCACATTCTTCTGAAACTTTTGGGCAGCCTGCTGCTCTTTCCTGGAACTCCAAGCAGGCTTCCCAATTGCATACCCAGACCTTTGTCTGGTTGTGTCACCTTGCACTGGAAGCTGGGATAAAGGGCACTTGGAGACAGTGTGCCCCCATTCACTGCACCGCAAACAGCGCTCTTGCGGCAGTATCTTGGCCGAACTTCCAACACTGCATCCTCTTTCAGGCTTAGTACTCTGCACACAGAAAACTGGTTTCCTTTCAGCAGCATTGCCAGGGACAACAGCATGCACTTCCCACTGTGGCAAACTTTGTGCAGCCATGTATGGGGCTTGTTCTGGTGGTAACAACCCCTCCAGCCACAGGGCTCTGTCTCTCATTTCAGAAAAGCTTGCTTCTTTTTTGAGTTTTGACCACCCCATCTTTGCAGTCACTCCACAACACTTTTGCACAGTCCTGGTACACAATGGAGCACTGTCTCTTTAAGGCAAGTTCCTTTTCTCTTGCAGGATCTCCTCACCTGTACACACAGATAGTGCAGAGTCATGCACCAAACACAGTTCAACACATGAACTTACTTCCTTGCTGGGATCTCTAGTTCTGCCCGCATTCTCCACCATATGTGGGAACTCGCTTCAAATGGTAGAGCTCTTCTTGTTAATGCAGACAGCAACTCGCTTCTTTAAGGGCTTTTTGCCCACTTTTATTTAAAGAAAGTTCAAATAAAATGCTTCCCACGCAGGGGTATCCACCGTCAAGAAATACCAACAAAGATTCAGCCTCCTGGCTTGTACACAGTTCACTGTCTGTCTCCTGCAGACTCTTCCCAAATAATGGCCACTAGCACACAGCTAGTCTGGCTTTCACCTGACTCCAAGGCAGAGACCTCCTGTCTGCCGGGGTGGAGCCCTCCTGACTCCGTTTGCCGGGGTGGAGCCCAGAACTATGGTTAGGACCCTATAAAAAGGCCTGTACACACCTGTGCACTCAGTGTGCTGGGGGTTCTCAAAACACGGACCCTGGATTGGAGATTTCATCCCTCCCAGATCTCTTTGAAATCTCCAGGCTCCAGATCCCAAAACAAACTTAATGAATAAATGAGGAAACCGAAAAGTCAGTTTCCTCTGCAATACATAAACTCTCTGGAGCCCCTCAACCTGCCTGGTTGAGAATCCAGGGTTTTCAACTGGAGTTTGACCGTGGCAGGACACCGCACTGCCACAATATATATATATATATATATATACAGGGCCAGTGCTAGACTATTTTGCGCCCTAGGCAAGATCAGCTACCCCTCCCCCCCAAATAAATAAAAACAAGTTTTCAAAAACAGTAGAAAAAATTAAATCACCAAATCATGAAACTGCTACATTTCTTTTAATTTGCAAAAACAAGTACCATAAGATACTCAAAGCAAAGATCTCCTGATACTGAGGTGTAAAGATGTCTGCATGCAGTGTCTCTAGAGTGTTATCAAAAAGAGATTGGGCATTCGCCCGCTCACCAATCCCATGAATAGCATGGCCTCCTAGTAACAGGGTTCTTGCATAGGCCCTTGGCTGTTTGCAGAGAACTGCAGTTACCTCCTGACAGCCTCTCAGCACGGCAAGCAGAGATGTCTGACTGAAGAGTGGATTGTGATAGTCCCAATGCAGAGAAGCTGATGCACTCCTGGTGTGCCAATCAGCATACCAGGACTGGTATGCAGAGTCCTGCAGTAGTAGCCAGCAATCTGTCTCTGGCGGGGAACAGCAGTCCCCCGGGTGTTCAGTTCTGAATCTTGCACCAAGAGAGTTAGCAAGATCCTTGCTGTAGAATATGTTTGCTCTCCCAGCAACGTTGCGGATCCCTAGCTCTCTGGTAGTTGTAGTTCAATCAGCACCAGGGATGGACTGACAACTCATGGGGCCCCCGGGCAATAGGGGATCATGGGGCCCCTGTGTCCTTGCCCAAACTCAAAAAAGCCTATGAAAAAGGTACCAGGGGCATCTCATGGGGCCCCCTACTGACCCCGGGCCCTCGGGCAGTGCCCGAGTTTCCAAATGGTCAGTCCGCCCCTGATCAGCACTCATATTATTATTATTATACAGTATTTATAAAGCGCCAATAGTTCGCTCAGCACTGTACATTACAAAGAGGGACAGAACATGTGACAGAACAAAACCAATACAATGCAAAACATGAGGGAATTGAGGGCCCTGCTCTTTCGAGCTTGAAATCTAGGAGTAAATACAGTATGCATTGACTATAGGACTACAGGTCCCAGGATCATCTGCTGTTAGATGAACAGGATCCACTCTGCTAACAGGAAGAGATTCCAGTACTGAGATCTAGGGGGGAAAAGGAATAACCATACTCTCATTGGAAAATGCCCCTGCATAGCATAAAGATATAGTCATCACCTGGCTACACACATACACAAGAAGGATTGAAAATATACACATAAGATGGAAAATTAAAATCAGGTAATATAATGGCATGGTATTTTTTTCTTTTTTGCAGCAGCAGCAGAAAGTCTTTCAGATCTGTTTGTCCTTTTTATGCATGTGTCACTTTTGCATTGGCTCCATCAATGTTCCATCAAACAGGCACATTTTGGTGCCTTTTAAAAACAACTGAAAACCAGGCAAGTATTTCATTACTAGTGTTATTATTATTACTGCAATCAGTAACTATACAAATATGCATGATAGAATGCAAGATAAAATGCATATGAGGAATCATTCCTATTGCTCATCATTATTATCCAAATGTAAAATGCAGCCTTGAAAATCATATGCAATATTACAATTTGGGAAAGCTGAATTTCTCTTTCTCTGAAGATCAATGATATGAACATTATTTGACTCTGTACCTTAGACTTGGATAATGCTGGTTTAGGTCATACAAGCATTTGAAATCTCAAACATACAGAAACTGCTTTTTGTTCTCAGAATTTTTTTAAACATTTTGTTTGAGGCTGAACATTGAAAACATCACTGAACAAAATGAGTTATATGAATGAGCAACTATATTTTTTTATATTTGCCAAGCATTTTTTGACTGTAGGTGTAATAAACAAACCTATAAAAATTAATTTGAAAAACATTTTGTAATGCATCATCAGTGGACTTAAAAAGCATACAGTATGTATCACCAATACTTTCTTTTAAAAGTTTGATACAGTAGAGAACCATTAGAATACCTGCCAGTTTTTTTGTTTTCCTTGAGACCCCTATCTTGAAGACACAACAGGAAAAAAGGAAGCAATTTTTTAAAAAAATGAATGGGAAAGGTTAAACCCCCACACCAGATTTTTTACCTGTATGCTATCAAGCAAATTTTGTATCATATCAGGGACACACCAGGTTTTAAGAGACAATTTCTCCAAAGTGCCAGGAAATTCCTTTTTAGTTGTCGATGAATTAAAGAAGAACTTTACCCGTAACAACTTGATGAAAAAAAATAATGTTTTTTAGCAAGGAACATACATTCCACATTAATATCTATGCTACCAAAATTAGTGTGTTTTGTAAAACAAAATAAATATATTAGTATCACACTCCACTGATAAGTATATGGAATACATATATAATCTGCAATCTCCAAAAAATCGTTCCAAAATCAATGCAATATTTCAGGAATTATGTATCCATATTTCATCCATGATTTCACACTCTTTACAGTGATGTAGACAAAACAACTTGTGCTTGGTTCACCTCTGCTGTATATATGTGACAACCATACGTGCACCTTCACCAGTTGTGCT
This sequence comes from Staurois parvus, assembly GCF_062004578.1. Lineage (NCBI taxonomy): Eukaryota > Metazoa > Chordata > Amphibia > Anura > Ranidae > Staurois > Staurois parvus. The sequence goes on along the minus strand of NW_028318095.1, from coordinate 9,113,969 downwards.
CTCACCTGGTAAATATGACCAAACCGGTAAGTGAGGTCATATATAGCTTGTGTCCCTTATTTGGACTGTATCTGGATTGGGTTATTATCCTGCAGAGTTTGGGATCCCCTCACTTTCTTAAAGATCTTCCTCCATTGGTCCATGTACCATAAAGAATAATCAGAACATAGTGCCTTATCCTCTTTCTAAAACACTTATTTATCGCATAGTACTCACATGTACATGCTGAAAAAAATCGCTTTAATATTGCTCCAAAGTGCTTGTTAGAAATCCAATAAAGTGTACTTACTGTTATCTGCCTGTCTCCTTGAGCGTCATGACATCAGAGCCCCTTCCCTTCCTGACGTCACGATGTTCAAGGAGAGGGGGGGAGGGGAGGATCCACACTTGCTGATGTCACGCCGCCGTGGCTGAAGCTTGGAGCGGCTGCCATCTTGGTACTCTGATTTTATGCTTATGTTTTTAGTCTGTTTCACGTGGGTTGTTTTATTTATGCTGAATTAAAATACTGCACTATGCACTTTTTCTGGGCTCCTGTGGTGAGCTATTGTCCCTAGGAAAAGGTCTGTGGCAGAGCAGTTCGAGGTAGATCCTCTGGCTGTTTTTGGCTCCTTGATGTGATGTGCATATTTGTTATTTACCAGTAGCTTTCTGGTGAGTTTACATCTGGCAGAGGTGGTGGATCTTCTCACTGGATCAAAATCACAGTCTACTTCTCACCGTGATTGCTGTGTATTGTAGCCCCACGGACACTATTATCCATTTATATTTTATATGTTTCATAGACTTTATTCGTATTTATTTCACTTTGTATGGTATACTTAATTGTTTCACTTGACATCACTTAATTTATTTAGTGCTGCACTTTTATACCATATACTTTACAGGTGTTGTTACTGTTACCTTTTATGCTAGCAGCATTTCATTGACTTGTTTCCAGCGCTCACCTATATACATTATATTTACATATACTATTTTAAGGCACTATAGTAGCTCACAAGACCCCATTCAATAGTGTGTTTTGTAAATTTACCCCAGCATTGCTCCTGTTTCTTCTTGCTGGAGTCTACAATTTTCCTGGAATACCACGGTTGCTAACAGTAACATTTGCTTGTGCTCTCAATCAAACTGTCAAATCATAAAATGGATGGTGTCACATGTGCAACTTCATGGCAGTTGCAGATCAAACAGAAGCAGCTTTCTTGGCTTTTTACAAAAAATAAAAAATGCACATTTTTTTGCAACTAAAAAAATGTGTGTTTATTATTTTTGGTTGCAGGAGCCTGGAAACCATTGCACCATGCTGGTGCCATGCAGGTCTCCTGCAGATCTGTCAGTATATCTTCTTACTAATTTGAGAATAAAACAAATGTTATGCCAGGGTATATGTCCCCATTTAGGGGATCTCAACATGCAGTCATTTTCAATAGGTCACCAACTCACCATTTAATTTACAGTGGGGTGCCTCTGAAGCTATGACCATAACTAGAAAAAACATATGGTGGACCAAGAGAGGACACCCCATGAGAGGCTTTAAAGGAGGACCAGCCGCAGTGTAACCAAACAAATATAGCTTTATTGAGATGAAAAATTATTGTAAAATTGGTCAACATGACCTACAATCCTCCAATTACCATTAAAATAAAATACTATGTTTGGTTTTGGCCTTAGTACCACTTTACCCAGTCTTCCATTTATATAAACTCTGCCTAACTTTACCTCTTTTTCTTAAAGGGGAATACAAAAATAATGAAAAGATCACACTGGAAAGATTTGTAGTTCTCTTTGTCCCCCTGAGGAGAAGGAGTGCATGTAGCAATGTGTCCTGTTCCAATCATTGCTGTGGATGCTGAGATAGTGTGGTCAACAGCAGGCCATCTCCCCGCCACTGTTTAATCATGCAGCTCAGAAGGAGACAATTTGTTGTGAAAGGGGGGGGTGACCCACAACTAAAACAGAGGTGAAGGGGCACTGAGTGACAGCAAACACAGAGAAGAGAGAGCGCTGACACACAGCATGTACACAGGAGAGGAGGCACATAGTGCACACAGAAAAGAGGGGGGAGTTAAATTACAGTGCACAAAGAGGAGCCAATGAGTGACACCATGAACAGGGGCGCTCAATGCACACAGAGTAGAGGGGGCAATAACACAGTACACACAGAGGAGAGGGGGTGTGACGATCGCGGCGTCAGACCCCAGCCCTTCTCACCAAACTCGTGACCGAAGGACTAGCCAATCTAAAATTGCGATGTCACGTGAATAGCAATGCCACGCCCAGCTACACCCTGCACAAAGATTTTACAGCTGACTGGACCACAATCGATGTACCTGCAGCCTGAGCGCGATTGTTACTGGGTCAGGTTAATTAAACAATTAACCCTTCACACTGCCACCACCTCCTTTTTATACAGAGAAAGAGGAAACACGGCAATATCAACACTATGATGATTGAAATAATCGTCTGTATACCACTGTCACCGCAGGCAGGTTATACAGAGGATTAAACACACACAGTAGCGCTCTTAAGTGGCAGGAATTCGTAATTTGCATTAAAAAGCTTTAGAAACAGTTCAACGCTTTCAGAAAGTAAGATTTATTACTAAAAGGTCAAAAGGGTGCAATAACAATATTTACAGAAAAAGATGTAGCCAATATATATATAAATATACAGAGAACAACAGCACAGCAAAGAGATAACAGAAAGGAATTTAGAGGGTTAAAGTACTTGCCAGTCAGCCTTGGTTTAAGCAGCTTCAAATTTCATAAGCCAAAAGGATTTATCTCCCACTGTCAGTTTCGATGTTAAAACAGGGGACTCTTTTTACCCCTTAACTCAGCTTAGCTTTTCTAGTATCTCCACCGGGTGCCTCCCTGGAGCAGTAAACCAATTGTCTCCTTTTGGGGAGGGAGGTGTAGGTGGAGCCCTAAGTTATGACCAGAAACTCTCATAGCGGCTATTATGATTCATAACTTATTCTCGGGGCATTTGACAGCCTGGGCACTAGTATATTAATACTCAGCAGTATCTGCGGAATGGTTAGAGATGAAACATGTCATATACACTTGAATGGTTCAGGAGATATACTTTCCTGCCCTCCTATATATGCCAGCTAGGGAATGTAATATACCAAACGATTGGTATTAACTTGATCAATCTGAACATATGCCTGGTTTTTATGTAAGTCTCTCATATTCCAAGATATGTAATCATAGGGGAAAATGGATGTTGAATGTGGTGTCTTGTTTTATGCCTTCTCTGGAATGTCTTTGAACTCCCGTGAAGGACTTGGTTTACGCTTTTACGATATCCCAGATAGCACAGCTACCAGACAGCTAGGCCCCAGCTCCGTTGGGGGTTCTATAGCTTTGGAGCTCTCCTGCTGTGCTTTGGCTGCCTGTGACCTCTGTCATCTCCCAGACCACATGTCACAGCGAGGGAGGGGGGGGGTGATTGGAGGAGGCAGCTTGCTTTGGGAGTGAGAAATGGTACAACATGGAAAATTCTTAACAAAAGAGAGGTCCGCGTCCGTCTCTGTGAGCACAATTGCTACACCTCCCTCCTCAGGTGGTTGCATGGGAGGGGACTGCAATTTCCCTCCTGACACAACTGGCTCCTGCCGCAGGTTTGCCTGACCAGGACACAGAGCCACTGTGCCCAGAGATTCACCTTGGGGTGATATGGTGCCATTGCACTGCGGGAGAACCAGGTTCCTTCGGAGAAGGGTGCTGTTCTCCCCAGCAACACTGTTGTGCCAACCAAGTGAGTTGTCAAGGATGAGCACCAGTTGGCTGTGACCACCCGGACATCGTGGCAACTGCCGTGGTGCCCACCTGTTCAGAAAACACTTCTGTTCAGGGGTGTCATCTGCTAACATATGGAGATGTAGCTTCTTGTCGAGGTAGAGAATGAGATTTCCCTCTCCCATCTCCTTCCTCCGGCCCAGGACTACATCTGACCCAAAGGTAGTGGCGCCTGTGGGTACCAAAACCGGACAGGCGAATTCTGGAACTTGCCGCCCAGATTTGTCCACAGGTTCCTTCGTCCAAGATGAACAGTCCTCTTTACCTGCTAGCATCCAGGACACCAGTTCCATCAGTTTCCTGTCTGCTAGGTCAGTCACAGGTCCAGCTGGGCCATGATAATTGCACCCAGGTGTCTTACCATAGCCAGATGCACCCAAAACCTGCTTTTTGGCCTGGGGAGTAGGCCAGGCCATAGCTGCCTCAGTCTTCCCATTCCCAAACCTCTGGGGGTCTCTTCCTACCGGTGGTTCCCAGTGCTGAACCACTGACATGCCCCTCTGACAGTTACCATTCTTGACTGTCAGACTAGGAATGGGCAGTTTGTTCCTGACTCATGACAGGGGCCCAAGTTGCTCTTCCCAGACCGGGCCAAACACTGCAGGGCCCCTAGAGTGGGCAACTGCACATAGTTCCACTCCACATGGTAGGTCATTCCTGACCCCTGGGGAGGTGGTTGGTGCGTTCTCAACCCTCACTGGCTTTCCCGTGAATTCAGGCAAGCCACATGGGGTGGTGAAGGCTGATTCTTCCTGTGCCTCCTGGGTTAGAGATGGTAGCCCATACCCTCTGCTCAGGTCCATGATGGCTAGATAGCGGGCACCTGCCGGATGCTTCATTACCTCATGGCTCCTGGGTGTGGGGTGGGCCACAACCATAGGGCTGGCGCTCAGTTTTTCAAGGTTCTCACAAAGTCTGGTCATCTGATCCTGTTTGGGGACTGAGACTACCGGGGATGCCCAGACTCTGCGGAACCCCTGGACTCCTGACTGCGCTATTCCCTCTGTCCCTTTGGCCCACTCCGTCTGCACCTCCTGTGAGATGAGGTGGGCTGAAGGCATGAGGGAAGGATATACCCTGCCGTCCAACTCATGAACAGCATGTTGAGCTCTCCCCAGGTTTCCCTGAACCCAGGCACCATCTATCATAGGCCTTGCCAGCAGCTTCTGTACCTGAATGGAAAGGAAAGGTGATTGGAGCCGAAGGCCGCAGCCCCCTCTCTGAGAGCTGAAGATCAACTCCAATGAGGCCCCTCGCACTTCCAATCCAGGTGTGCTGTCACTACCCCTGATATGTGTTTGTCTGCCTGGTGGTGGGGGAAGGAATCTAAGCCAGCAATAGTTGAAGGTGGTTTCCTCCCTAGCTTCAGATCCTCTCCAGACACCTCCACAGGCCAGATCAGATGACATGCTTTCTGTCCCCAAGCCCCCTGCTGGTAGACCATTCATTCCATCATCCCTATCAAGCCATTGTTTACCTTTCTCAGCAGGGAAGCTCACAGATAGCTGGCTGCTGAAGTCCATGTGTGGACTTTTCAGTGCTGCCTTGCACGTGGGACTACAAGTCCCAGCCGACTGTCCAGTACCATGCAAGAACAACAGCTGGGCACTTATCAAGGTAGAATCCTCTGTGCCTGGGCAAGGAACAGGCCTATCCAGACCATCCCTTGGCTCAGCCCCCAGAGATTGTACCTCTGCCCCCTTCACAGCACTGTGGGTGACCCCCAACAATGAAAATGCATAATTTTTATCATCATGACCATCATAATCATCATTAGCATTACCAACATTATCATCAACATTACTGACATTATCAATATCAGCATTATCGTCATCATTATCATCATCATTATCAACAGTTACGTTTATAATATCAATGACACATGAGTTCGTTACCTCCCCCTGCAAGGGGATTTCTTCTCGTTCTCCAGCTAATGGAGAATCTTGCAACCCCACTCCATTCCCAGCCCCCTCCCTCTGTCCATCCACAGGTTGCCCAGACATTACTCCAACATCTGCACCCAGAACCTTGGCATCTCCAGAGAGTTCCAAGGGGGCCTTCCGGGTATTCTCGGCAGGGGCATAATAGGACACAAGAGTACCCAAATCGGCACCCAACAAAACAGGTGTGGGAATTTCATCTGAGACCCCCACCTCCCTCATCCCCCTTCCCGCACCCCAATCTATGAATACCTTTGCACAGGGTATGCGTGAACGGGTCCCCCCAACTCCCGTGAGGGTAAGGAACTTTCCTGGGATGAGGATCCTTTGCTCAATCACCTCTGGCCGGAACAAGGTGACTTCTGCCCCGGTGTCACAGAAACCAGTTACAAACCGGTTCCCCACAGTGTCTGGCTGCAAGTTGGCGGGGGTTACCCACATCTTCCTGCGGACAAACAGCATGGAAGAAGAGTTGCTGGCCAGCTGGCCAGGTGATGTCATCTGCTTCTGCTCAGGACACTGTGTCCTGAGATGTCCGGTTTTCACACAGGCAATAACACAGTACACAAAGAGGAGAGGGGGAAATAACACAGGACACACAGAGAGTAGGGGGGCAATAACACTGTGCATGCAGAGGATAGGGAGCAATAACACAGTACACACAGAGAGTAGGGGGCAATAACACAGTACACACAGAGGAGAGGGGGCAATAACACAGTACACATAGAGAGTAGGGGGCAATAACACAATATACACAGAAAGTAGGGGGCAATAACACAGTACACACAGAGAGTAGGGGGCAATAGCACAGTACACGCAGAGGATAGACGGTAATAACACAGTACACACAGAGGAGAGGGGGCAATAACACAATACACAGAGAAAGTAGGGAGCAATAACACAGTACACACAGAGGAGAGGGGGCAATAACAAATACATGCAGAGGAGAAGGGGCAATAACACAGTACACACAGAGGAGAGGGGGCAATAACACAGTACATGCAGAGGAGAGGGGGCAATAACACAGTACACACAGAGGAGAGGGGGCAATAACACAGTACATGCAGAGGAGAGGGGGCAATAACACAGTACATGCAGAGGAGAGGGGGCAATAACACAGTACACGCAGAGGAGAAGGGGCAATAACACAGTACACACAGAGTAGAGGGGGCAATAACACAGTACATGCAGAGGAGAGGGGGCAATAACACAGTACATGCAGAGGAGAAGGGGCAATAACACAGTACACACAGAGGAGAGGGGGCAATAACACAGTACATGCAGAGGAGAGGGGGCAATAACACAGTACATGCAGAGGAGAAGGGGCAATAACACGGTACACACAGAGGAGAGGGGTGGTGACATACAGTTTTCACAGATTAAAGGAGGAGGTGACACAAGGCACACACATAGCTGAGAATCCAGAGAAATAGTTACAGATGCAGCCAAAATGGAGAAGATCTTGTACAGGATGACTGCATGGATAATCTGATATGAAATAGAGGTGCCTTTTGTCCTGCTTATACAAGGTTTCCTTTTCCACACTGCTTAACCGCATGCCGCCCAGCCACTGTACATATACGGCGGCAGGGCGGCACTCACAGGCAAAACCACGTTTTAAAACGTATGTTTTGTAAACAAATGGGCGCGCGAGAGGCGCGCTGCCGCCCTATTTGTCCTGTGGTTCACCGCCGCAGATGTCAGTTGCCGGGTCACAGCCGCTCATTAGCGGCTATGTCCCGGCGATCGGCGGTAAACGGTGACAGAGAGCACAGCTGCAGTAGCTGTGCTGTCTGTCACCTCTCTGTCAGCTCGAGGATGAGCTGATCGAGAAAGAATAGTTTCACTTTCTCGATCAGCCTTGTCCCGTCCAGTACACACCCCCGCCCCCTAGTAAAACACTCTCCTCACTCCTATAACCCTTCCCTGCTAAATAAAGTTAACCCCTTCCTCCCCATTGCCATTAGTACAGTGTCAATTTTTTTTTTTTGCACTGATCACTGTATTAGTGTTTTTGGGGATGTCAGTGACCCCAAGTCAGTACCCCCCAATGTCAGAATGTCCGCCGCAGTCCCGCAGTCCCGCCATAAGTCGCTGGTCACTGCCATAAGTCCCTGATCGCCGCCATAATTCGCTGATCGCCGCCATTATTAGTATAAAAAAAAAACTAAAAATCCCAGTATCTTTCCCGCCATTTGTAAACGCTATAACTTTCATGTAAACCAATTAATTTACACTTATTGGGTTTTTTTTTTAGCAAAGACATGTCGCAGAATGCATTTTGGCAGAAATTTATGACTAAATTTGATTTTTGCATTTTTTTTTTTACTGGACAGGTTTTATAGCAAAAAGTCCAAAATATTGTTTTTTTTTCCTCAAAATTGTCAGCCTTTTTTTTTATAGCTCAAAAAATAAAAATTGTCCGTTAAACTAGCGCAGCGCTGTATAGCAGAAAAATGGCGTAAATTGCAGTATTTATACCATAGTTTGTAGACGCTATAACTTCCACACAAAGCAATCAATATACACTTATTGGGATTTGTTTTACCAAAAACATGTAGCAGAATACATTTTGGCCTACATTTTTTAACCAACTTTGAGTTTACTATATATTTTTAATAGCTGAAAATAAAAAATATTGTTTTTCTTCAAACTTTTTGGCGTTTTTTTGTTTATAGCGTGAAAAATAAAAAGCACACAGGTGATCAAATTACACCAAAAGAAAGCTCTATTTGTGTGAAAAAAAGGACGTAAATTTCGTTTGGGTGCAGCATTGCATGACCGCGCAATTATCAGTAGAATTAGTGCAGCGCCAAGTAGCAAAAAGAGGCCTGGTCATTAAGGGGGGTAAATTCTCAGGAGCTCAAGTGGTTAAACAGATGTTAGCTGCCTCTGCTGGCTAAATAGCTTAGGGAGCCCTGTTGCCATTATACACAGACAAACTTAATTATTCAGAAACAACTGTACTTTGACTTCTACCAGTAAGCACATCCCTTACTTCTGCTGGAAGATACTGATAATGAGTAAAAAAGAGACAGCCAGCATGAATCACAACATATAGTACACAGGGAAAAGGGAATGTTGGCTATGGTGTGCTGTAACTCTTCATAGGAACATGCATAAATTGGGCTTCAGCCTGGGGTGGAGCTGATAGTCAGCACGAACAGAAAAAATGTGCTTCTATTTCCTAACCACAGCACAGATCTGAACAGGACAAAGTGCTACATTTACTTGAACCCCTAAAAGATTCAACAAGTATTTTTAAGTTCTGGTCATACTTCTTCTTTAAAAAGTAAAAATTATATTACGCTCCAAAATACAAAGTTTTTCATGCTTACAATCCCCTTACAAATCTAGTCCTTGCAGGCCAATGAAGCCAAAAATAGACAAGAAAGTGGTATATGACATAAATGTTAATAATTTGTGACAACACAGAATGGCTATGGAAATACAAATAGTAACAATTCTCCCATGTGCAGCTTGATAGATTCTGGCATGTAGACCTAATTCTGTCATGTTCAGCAGCCAAGACTGTGGAAAAAATTACCAACAAGCAGTTTCCCTAATCAAGGCATACATGTGTTAATTATAGTGATAACTCACAGAATTCATTCACTTTTTTTTAAAATCGTAAGATGTTCATTCACAGAATGATGTGTGAAATGTGAAGCATGACTAAGAATCATCACCAAAATTATAGATATACTACATATACATCTGCCAAGAAAGGTTCGCAGCAGCAGTCATGCCTTCCCTCTATTTAATTTCTTCTGTGATGCATAATGACATATGCAGCCTGTGTGCAGAGTTGGGAATGCCAGGAGATTCCCACAACACTGTCTGATTTATGGAACCACACCAATTACAACAGATACTCAGCATTTCATGTTAATTTGTCAGACATGTTTTACTTTTAAGCACTGTCATACAGAAGGCAATAAAAAGTTAGCCAGAAAATGTTGATTCTGGTTTAATTTTTTGTTAAGGGCTCAACCTTCTTGTTTTTGGAGTTAAGTCATGCCTCTGGAGCTAAGCCTCATCTGCACTTTGCTCCCCAGTTCAATGAGAATAATTTTTTTACTTAATAAGGTCTTTTCAATGGACAGGAGAAAGCTTGGGATTTGGTTCAAGAGGTACACACAAATGGGTTTTCTGTCTGATGAACGTAAAAGCAAGTACTGGTTAACAGTGGGGTGCCACTTGCTGGGCCGTTTGGTCACATTAATGGTAGAGCATAATGGACACACAAATACAGTATCTCACAGAAGTAAGTACACCCCTCACATTTTTGTAAATATTTTATCTTTTCATGTGACAACACTGAAGAAATGACACTTTGCTACAATGTAAAGTATTGAGTGTACAGCTTGTATAACAGTGTAAATTTATTGTCCCCTCAAAATAACTCAACACACAGCCATTACTGTCTAAACCACTGGCAACAAAAGTGAGTACACCCTTAAGTGAAAATGTCCAAATTGGGCCCAATTAGCCATTTTCCCTCCACAGTGTCATGTGACTCGTTAGTGTTACAAGGTCTCAGGTGTGAATGGGGAGCAGGTGTGTTAAATTTGGTATTATCGCTCTCACTCTCTCATACTGGTCATTGGAACTTCAACATGGCACCTCATGACAAAGAACTCTCTGAGGATCTGAAAAAAAAGAATTGTTGCTCTACATAATGATGGCCTAGGCTATAAGAAGATTGCCAAGACCCTGAAACTGAGCTGCAGCATGGCGGCCAACACCATACAGTGGTTTAGCAGGACAGGTTCCACTCAGAACAGGCCTTGCCATGGTCGACCAAAGAAGCCAAGTGCATGTGCTCAGCATCATATCCAGAGGTTGTCACATGAAAAGATATAATAAAATATTAAGAAAAATTTGAGGGGTGTACTCACTTCTGTGAGATACTGTAACTGTGTGTGTAGCAGTCATTTTGTTTACGTAAAAAGTCTCCCATGCTATTTTATCATAAGAAGGCATAGCCACTGTGGCCTTCCCCCCCCATCCACTTCCTTCAGTTTATACAATACACAAACTTTTAGCCGATGCCAGAATCTTATCAGATCCTTGAGGGGACAGAAGCAAATCCTCTCCCACCTATTAGCCTGAATCTACACTTCAGTCTACAAACCCCAATAAATACATCAGACTCCACAAGCCTGAGTAGCCAGAGTTTTAACAGATACCCAGTCATAAATAGCTCAGCTAGGGGAATGACCAATACACATTCCTGATAGACTGGTTATCTAAAACATCAGTATATTTAATAACTCATGAAAGAATAACAGCACAGCCAGAATATAGACATATTTAGTAAGTTAATCACTTGCCCTCCTGAGGATTTAGCCCCCTTCCTGACCAGACCATTTTTTGCATTACGGCGCTGTGTTTCTTTAACTGAATATTGCACGGTCATGCAACGCTGCACCCAAATAAAATTTACCTTTTTTTCCCTACGAATTGAGCTTTCTTTAGGTGGTATTTGATCACCTGTGCTTTTTTTACTTTTTATAAAAAAAAAGGCTGACAGTTGTGAAAACAATATTTTTAACTTTGCCATTAAACATGTCCAGTAAAGAAAAAATTGAAATCAAATTTCGTCATAAATTTAGGCCAAAATGTATTACAAAATGTATGTCTTTGCTAAAAAAAAAATCCCAATACATGTAAATTAAATAGTTTACGTGAAAGTTTTAGCGTTTACAAATGGCGGCATAGATACTGGAATGGCAGCGATCAGCGACTTATAGCAGGACTGTGGGACTGTGGCAGGCATTCTGACACTGGGGGGAACTGACTTGATGTCACTGACATCCCCAGTGACACCAATACAGTGACAATTCAGTGCTAAAAAAAAAAAAAAAGCACTGACACTGTACTAATGACACTGGACAGGAATGGGTTAACATGAGGGGTGACCAAAGGGCTAACTGTGTGCTGTTTTACTTGTGTCTGTGTTTCACTGTAATCACACTGTGCACAGCCATCCAAAGCAGTGTGCACGAACTGACGGAAGGAGAACTGTAATGTTTTCATACAGTTCTCCTCCCCGTCAGAGATGCTCGGCAATCACCGGGTGTCGGCGAGTAATCACCGGCTGGGACCCAGTGATTGACAGCCGAATGGCGGCACAGGTAGGGAGCACGTGCGCCCCCCACCCAGAAGTGCAAAATCATGTATATATATATATATATATATATATTTTGAGGGCAATAGATTTTGTGTAGATTATCTTAAAATTAGAGATATGGCCAAATTGCTCTAATTCACTCAAGAGATTGGGAATGGAGATAAGGGGGTCCGTTAGGTAAAGGAGTATGTCATCCACATACGCTGAGAGTTTGTAAACTCAATTCTCAACCTCTATGCCTTTTATATGTGGGCTGTGGCATAATTTGTTTAGGAAGGGCTCCAGGGTCAGGACAAACAGCAAAGGGGACAGGGGGCATCCCTGTCATGTACCGTTGCGAAGCTCGAAGGCGTTCGACATGTGGTGATTGACTCTCACCCGAGCCACTGGGCTATGGTATAGGGCTCAAACATAAGCATACATGCGTGGCGGAAGACCCACTGCACGCAATACAGAATCCATGTAATCCCAAGCCACTCTGTCTAACGCCTTCTCCACATCCAGGGAGAGAACCCTGATTGTGAGTGGGAGGTCAACCAGTTATGCAAGTTCAGAGCTTTTGTGGTATTATCGCGACCCTCCATGCCTGGGATAAAGCCCACTTGGTCCGTGGAAATTAGGGCTGGTAGCAAGGGAAGCAGCCTATTGGCCAAAATCTTCACAAAGATTTTTACATCCACGTTCAGGAGGGAAATTGGGCGATAGTTAGTAGCCTGGGTATCATCTTTGCCTCCCGGAGATTCGGCGGGGAGCTAGAGGGCAACGATAAGGAGCAGAAAGCCTCCAGAAATCGCAGTATGAGATCATCGGTAAAGGTTTTGAAATATTGCAGAGTAAAGCCATCAGGGCCTGGGCCTGGTTTCATGTCCTTCAGTGCTTGGTCAAATTCCTCTGTTGGGAGAAAGTCTTTCATGAGCAAATCAAATTTGGTCGCCAGAGGTGTCGAAGCACTGGAGGAAGACAGGTTATAGAGCTCTTTGTAGAACCTCTCGAATTGCGCCACTATTGACTCATTCGATGCATAAAGCCCCCTTTAGCACCCTGTATCTGGTGGATCGTCTGTGAAGAAAGGTTTGCTTGCACTGCCCTAGCTAAAAGGCGGCCACACTTGTTGCCGTGTTCATAAAATAACCTACTTCTAATAAGAAGTTGACGTTTACACTTCTTCTCTAGTTCTGCAGTCAGTTCCTGGTGGATGGCTACCTCTCTGGTTCCTTTGTGCGTGCGTTCGAGAGAGCTAATTCGGGATAATAAAGAAGAAATTAACACTTGATATTCCTTTTTCCATTTGGCCGCCAGAGCGAGAAGTTCACCCCTAATTACACACTTGTGTGCCTCCCATAGCATGAGCGGATAGGTGCCTGGAGTGTTGTTGTGGTCAAAGATGCCAGATTTTGGATCTGGAATGTGTTTCCGGAAATCCTAAGGTAAGCGTGATTGGATTGAGGTCAGATAACACCAGGCAACCGTGGCCTGATGCATGAAGGAAAGGTCTACTTGTGAGAGGAAAAAATAATCGATTCTGGAGTGCTTCCGGCGCAGGGGGGAAAAATAAGTATAATCTTTTTCTTGTGGGTGTAGTAAACGCCATAAATCATGGATGCGCAAACCAGTAAGTTGGTGTTTGATTTGTCTGAGAGCTCTAAAGGGTAACACCAAAGAACCCGAGGACGTGTCTATGAGGGGATTAAGGGGAACATTAAAGTCTCCCCCGAGGATAAGCAACCCAGACACAAATGCGTCTAGAAGCTCTCCTCTCTGACATGCCGAAAAAAGGTAACCTGTTTGGAATTTGGGGTGTAGATATTCACAATGGTAACCGGTCGTGCTCCGAGTCTGCCCCTAAGGAACAAGTAGCATCCCTCCGGGTCCTTCAATTTATCTTGCAATTGAAATGGATCTCGTTTAGATAGGAGAATAGACACACCCTTTGTTTTGAATGCCGCACTGGAGGAATGGTATTCCTGAGGGTAGAAACCATCCTGAAACCTAGGGATGGCTCCCATCTTGAAATGTGTCTCATGAAGCAGGACAATGTGGGCTTTGAGCTGTTGGGACTTCCTCAAGACTTGAGACCTTTTTTCTGGTATATTCAATCCTTTTGCATTAAGGGATAGTAATTTTATACACGATTGGGAGTAGCAGTGTGCATGTGAAGACATCCTACATGACTACTCGGAGGGTCTTAGGCGGTGCAATGAAACTGAGCTCTCCCAGGGGGCCCTAGGTCTATGCAGGGGATGGGAGAGTGGGAAAGAAAGGAAAAAAAAAAGGGGGAGCAGTTGGGGAGGAGAGAAAGAGGAGATATAGGAAAAACACAGGAACGTCCGGAGATGGAACTTGAATACTAGACCACCTAGGAAAAGTAGAAAGGAGTCCGGGGGGTTCAGGAGACTCCGCAGAGTAAGCTGTGTGGGTGCGTGCGCAAAAACGACCAAAAGGAAGAAGCAAAACACGAAACTTCAAGGGCAGGGAAGGAGAGGGGGGAGAATGGTTTGGAGGGTGAGGAGGAGACATGGGGACGTGTGGGAGGGAGCAGGGAGCCAGTAGGGTATAGGCGTAAGGTACATCCCGTAGGGCAGAAGGGGGAGCCACTAAGACACAGGTCCTCCCGGCAGGGCCCTGACCAGACATCGCCACTTACATGAGAGAGATGATCATAGGAGCACATAAACATCAGAGCTTAGAAAGGGAGGTTATCCCAGCTAGGCCCCAAAAAGTCACTTAAATAAACTGTGCAGGGCAGAGATTTTACCAGCTTTACAACCTTACATAACAAAATCTAGGCAATGAAGAACATTGTATTACAGCGGAAGAAGGAGACCAGCCCGATAGCAGTCCTGTGGGGGAGCCATAACATACATAGAGGTCGTCGTATAATCACAAGTATCCCATTTCAACTCAAAGACATATAAAGAGAAGGGAAGGAAAAGATGGGCTTAAAGTATTCTTTGCACTATACGGAAAGGAAAGGACTAGGATCTCTGTAATCACCACCAACAAGCTATTCTTGATGTCTGCCGCTATGTCCTGCAAGTCCGCCCGGCTCAGGACTTGTGAGAATGTGGAGGAAGTGGCGGTAGGTGGGAGGCTCGTGGCTAGGCTCCTGGTTGCAGAGCTGGTGGTGCGCGAGGCTGCGGCCCTTGTGGCTGTAGGTGTGGCCTGAAGATTGGAATGGAATCCCCTGGGGGAGCAGGACCACGATACAGACCCACTGCGGTGTGATTTCCCCATGGTAGCAGCGCGGCTCCTCCGGGATGGCTGAAGGTGTCTCCCTTGCGGCGGGAGCTCTAAGGTTAAGTGGCCATTGCGGTCGAGGTCAGACCACGCCCCCCAGGTATTCAGAGATATTGATACCTATAAGAAAACTGTATCTGGGACCTTGTCATAAACATGGTAACATCCCAGCAACCACCCCTTAGACCGGATGATTGATCAAATGCTCTGTCAACACCTCCCTTGATGTAAAGAAAAGTGGAATGCAACTACATTTTGGGAGCTCTCGTTTAACATCAAACCAAGCAACAACTGTCAAGTCATATAAGAGCCAATCTACTGTCTTGCTTGCTTTATTGATTGGACTCTTCTAAAAACAGGACTTGCAAGTATTCTTCATTGTTACCCCTTTATCTTTCTGTTGCTTGTTGCCTCTTTGTTACTTTGTAATATCTTTGTTTTTTTTTTCTGTCAAAATTTTATTTGCACCATTTTGACCTTTTCATTATTAAACCCTATTTTGAAAAGTGTTGAAACTGTCTCTGATGCGCTAATGTAAACTAAAAGAATCTCTGTATCGTGAAGAGCGCTACTGTCTATGATAAATCTCTGAATATACCTGTCTGTGTTGACAGTGTGTGTACAGATGTTTATTTTAAAATCATAATTGTTATTGCTAATCTTGTAAAAGTCGGTGGTGGCAGTTTAAAGAGTTAACTGCTTAGTTAACTTAACCCAGTAACAATCTCTCTCGGTCTGTTGGCACCTAGATTGTGGTCCTGCAAGCTGTTGACCAGTCTTTTGTCACAAGTTGGTGAAGAGGGCTGTGATTGGACACCCAAGCTTTGTCACAGCCACCACATTTACTCTTTAACCCGTTCATGCCTGGACGTGGAAGTGGTTCTAATTATCACATTACTTTAGAAAATGGGGTTCCAGTGGGTATCCAGGGCCTCTGGCCTCTGCTATGGCTCACCCCTTTACAGACACCCTGCCTGGTCAGGCCAGTGTTGTCCAGCTGTGCTTCCACATACTCGCTACAGTCTTTACAACAAGTAGTCCTACAGCAGCCCACACTTACACAAGTCCGTCACCAGGAGATATTTCTAATAGTGGTTATGATTAGGAAGGAGTCCAGAAGCAGAAAACATTTTCACTGTTTTATTTGAACAGTTCACAAATACATGTGTAGGCAGGGGTGGTCTGTTTTCTCCACTGTAGGTGACGCTCAATCCGAGTGGTACCACAGCCTGGAGAGGAAGTCCAAGGGAAACACTGTTTCTCTATGGTGTCCTTGATCAATGGAGCAGTGTTCTGGTTGGCTACACTGTGGCCATGTGAAGCTCGGTGGCCATCTCTGGCCAACAGAGTCAATTTAAGCCCCTGCCCCTGGACTTTGGCACGCTTCTTGCCTGTGGCTAGTGACTAGTGGTAGGGAAAGGTTCCTGATAAGGAGGAACAGGCTAGGGATTTGCTATCCTGGAAAGGAGCTTTCCCTCTTGGGACTGGACCACCCAAGCTGCATTTCATCCTCTGAAACAGACGCTGTTGGCACCTCTCCTTCGTCACTTATGACTACATTGAACTGTGAGTTATTTCCCTAGCAGTGCTCTCCCACCAGGGTGTTTTTAATGTTGGCATTCTGTTTAATACAAGTTCCAAGCCTTACTGCAACTGGACTTTGTGTATTTACTTCCCACACATGCTTCACATTCGTGCTCAAACATCCACCATTCCCCTCACATTTGGCCATTCTGGGGACAATGCAGATAGATTGGAAGATCCCATGGGACCCTGAACCCATTAGAGTCAGCCACAGGTCACTTGAAAAACTCTCAGGGAAAAAGGACCCCTTTGCAAATGGGCCAAACTGTTACATAGCTTGGTGGGTAGGACCCTGTAGGGGATCTCAACCCTGGTAAAGAAAAACTAAGGGCAAAACGTTATTTTAATTTTGGATAGAGAAGGGGATGGAAATATCTCCTGCTCTGTTTTTGCCATCTCTGTCCAGCTGGGGAGATTTTCTTTCACTTCCTGTCCCATAGCCAAAACAGAGAGTGAGGGGAAACCCACCAACCTGAGGGAATCCCTGGTTTTCACCAGAGTCAGTGGAACTAATGTCTCTATTGGAAGATTTCCTATTTATTCCTGTTCTGGGGTCAACCCAAAATCTGGAATTTTCTTTTAATGTCACTTTCAATAACAAAGGTAAACAGGAAAAATAGAGCGATTCCCTGTAAGGGGACACAGACAGTAATAAAAACCTGACAGATGTTCCAATCCCTCTCCAATCTATTTAAAACAAAATTAAAAAAAAAGGTTTTGCCTTTAGGTATACTTTAAGTGTACAGGGGACATCCCACATGGATGGAATGGAATAAGAGGGCACAACTGCTGGGTCCTCTCCTCTCTCTGTGAGGCAGGATCACCTGTTCTGAAACTCCAGCAGCAACTCCCTCAAGTCTTTCCAGTCTGCAGACAGCTAGTAGACTGGCAGGCGGCACTCTGAACTATGTGTTTATGATAATAGGTCAGGTGCAAGCTGCATGCATGAGAACCACTTTGGCCATAGAATACATTCTGCCCCTCGCAGGCAATAGGCAAGTTGTCCAAATGCATGGAAGCAGAGCCCAGTGTCCAGCACAACACTGATTTGGAAAGTAAGGGAAGAACACCATCCTAGCTGCATGTATGTCAGGTTCTCTTGTGCTATTTAAATCCACAGCTGTGGGTGAGGTTCTGATCCCTTACTCCACTTCTAACTTCTAACCTGGTATCCTGTTCATGATGCCAAGTGTTTTATTGTGAGATGCCACATGCTGCCTTGCATGGTTTCCACATGTACTCTTTAATCCTTGGCCAGGAGACATTCCCAACACAGGTTGGCAGAAGAAAAGAGTAGAGAAGCAGAAAAAATGTACATTTTTTATTTGAACATATGTATTTCTTCAGTCATCCTTGTCCTAGGTGACAGCACAATATTTCAGTTGTGACACAACATTTGATGTTAGAAGAAAAAGAGTCAATGAGTAGCCTGTACCTTTATAAGGGTTGCCCAAAATTCTGCATTTTTAAAGGGGGTGCACGCTATTCCAAAAATCCTCCGTCACCTTTCCTCCCCTGCTTCCTCCTAAAAGGGATGTTCTCAGAGATGGAGCCTTACAGTCTACATTTTTGCTGTAACCTGGTCCTCAGACACTTCCCATGATGAACCCTTGGTGACTCCCCATCAAATCTATTTATTCTCTAACCTTCTACCCAAGATGCCCTACTGCTGACAGATGCAGGGCTGACATTTACTCTAGGCAAACCTTCCAATCACTGGTATCTTACATATGGATACCTCTAGTGGCTGCTATGACACATGCAGTGCCTATTTTTTTTTTTTTTAATTTAAATATTTATTAAATTTTTCATGTTAATACAAAGACCCAAAAAGGGAAAAAAATTCTCATACATATAAACATTTATAACATTTCTATCTTTCCCTTACTAAAAACTCTTTTCTTTCCCATCCCACTAGCCCCCCTTCCCGCCCCTCATCTCCCCTCCTCCCCCTCTGCAGACTCTAGCCCATTCTACTCTCTTGAGGCTTATTAATTTTTTTGCTCACATCCTAGTTCATATTTTCCTATATTTCTCTTTCAATCCTGCTCTTTCCCATTTTCCCCATCTTAATCCAAATGATTCCCCAAGTGCCATCTAGTGTGGAGCTGATGCTACACTGGTTTTGGGCAGGGTGGGGAAGTACAGTACAAGCTGTATTAACACTAAAAACAAAGAGAAAGATTTTTTTATGCTGTCAGAACAAAAAAAAAAGAACACTGCAGAGGCAACTAGATGATAACACATCTAAACATACACATACTGTATATAATAATAACATAAAAATAATACAAACATAAAATAATGGTTTCCAGAGTTTATTTAAATTTATAAAGATGTAAGCATTAATTGTATTATGCTTACAGAAAAAACCTAACGGGTTCTAACACCTTGATAATGTACGTTAGCCAATAAAGGGTATCACCTAAACTTCAAACTTTCTGTAAACTTTAAAATTAAAAGCTTTGTGTAAAGGGCACCACAAGTCAATTGTTTCTCCTGCATTAAAAAGCACTTACTATGTATCATTCAAGCATTTTATGCATTTAATGCACTAATGCAGCCATCTTATCTATGCATTGGTAAGCTGCAATACTGTATAATAAATGTGTGCTTTTGGGCTAGATATTGCTTTAAAGTTCATGTCAAGCATAAAAAATTATTTTTAGTTTCGGATATAGTAGGAAAGGATTACAACTCTAGGCTGCTTCTTACTCCTTTCCATGGCTCCATTAGAGAGATTTACCTTCACTTTCTGTCATGCTAACAATGATCTTACCAGACAGTAAGAAGAAAATCTGAAACAGGGACACCTAAATACAAATCTGACAGGAGTTTTAGTGCTACTGAAGAAAAACATTTTTTTGTTTGTGATGATGTTGGAGAGTTCCCCTTACTTCTTGTCTGGTAAAAGTTGTCAACAGGTCAGGAAGTGAGGGCAATCTTTCTCTGATAGCAGTAAAACTCCAACAGTGCTTTTAACCCTTTCCCACTTCATTCAAAACTAGAAAAAAAAGGTTTTGGGTTGACATACAGTACATTTTAATCAGAGGTGTGGAAAGGTAAACTGAGCATGTAAATAATCAAAAAACACATGGCAATAGTTATCTGATATCCAAATGTATTATTGTATGCAAAGCTGAAATTCAAATGTTAGATACAAAAATCACAATTTTATTCTGTTAAATATTAAAAAAAAAGTTATTTAAAACCCCAACCCAAAAACTATACAGCTTGCTAAAATAAGTTGAAATATGTAAAACTGTTTGTGATTTTAATTAATAATGTACTGATGTCTCCCCTCTTTTATTCCTAACATGATTTGGATACCAGATATCTCTTTACCAACTTGAGCTTAAATATTCATAACCCAATACATATTTTATTTATTTTAATTTAGACATATCTTTTGTTTCTGATATTTTTTTCAACTCCTGCTACTTAGACATGTAATAAACAAGGTTTATGTAAATTACTTTTTGGAATGTATTTAAAGCTGAACACTAGGTAAACAACAAAAATATAAAGCTGAAATATTCACAGTTCCGATTAGCCCTAGACAGCAAAGCTAGATTGTGATCTCACTTTCTTCTATTGCAGATAAGCATCACTGCTTGGTCATGTTTCTGCTCCCAGAATATACAGTTGTGTTCAAAATAATAGCAGTGTGTTGAAAAAAGTGAATAAAGCTCAAAATCCTTCTAATAGCTTTTATTTCCATACACACAAATGCATTGGGAACACTACACATTCTATTCCAAATCAAAACATGAAGAAAAATATATCGAATTTGTGTTGTTCCTCTAAAAAAATGGAAGAAAAGTGAATATTAGACTGTTCAAAAAAATAGCAGTGTTTGTATTCTTCTTTACAAACTCAAACATTCACTATATAAACTGATAAATGTTTGAAGATTTTGCTTTCCTTTGAATCACTTATTTAATAGTTAGTTGTATAACCACTGTTTCTGAGAACTGCTGTACATCTGTGTTGCATGGAGTCAACTAACTTCTGGCACCTGTGAACAGGTATTCCAGCCCAGGATGATTGGACCACATTCCACAGTTCTTTTCTATTTCTTGGTTTTGCCACAGAAACTGCATTTTTGATGTCACCGTACAAGTTTTCTATTGGATTAAGATCCGGGGATTGGGCTGGCCACTCCATAACGTCAATCTTGTTGGTCTGGAACCAAGATGTTGCACGTTTACTGGTGTGTTTGGGGTCATTGTCTTGTTGGAACACCCATTTCAAGGGCATTTGCTCTTCAGCATAAGGCAGCATGACCTCTTCAAGTATTCTGATGTATTCAAACTGATCCATGATCCCTGGTATGCGATAAATAGGCCCAACACCATAGTATGAGAAACATCCCCATATCATGATGCTTGCGCAACCATGCTTTACTGTCTTCACAGTGTACTGTGGCTTGAATTCAGTGTTTGGGGGTCGTCTGACAAACTGTCTCCGGCCACTAGACCCAAAAAGAACAATCTTACTTTCATCAGTCCACAAAATGTTGCACCATTTCTCTTTAGGCCAGTCAATGTGCTCTTTGGCAAATTGTAACCTCTTCAGCACATGTCTTTTTTTCAACAGTGGGACTTTGCGGGGGCTTCTTGCAGATAGCTTGGCTTCACATAGGCGTCTTCTAATTGTAACAGTACTCACAGGTAACTTTAGACCTTCTTTGATCTTCCTGGAGCTGATTGTTGGCTGAGTCCTTGCCATTTTGGCTACTCTTCTATCCATTCGAATGGTAGTTTTTCGCTGTCTTCCAGGTCTTTCAGGTTTTGGTTGCCATTTTAAAGCATTTGCCATCATTTTAGCTGAGCAGCCTATCATTGTCTGCACTTCTTTATATGTTTTCCCCTCTCCAATCAACTTTTTAATCAAGGTACGCTGTTCTTCTGAACAATGTTTGGAATGACCCATTTTCCTCAGAATTTCAGAAAGAAATGCATTGTAACCAGCATGTACAACATTTGCTGCCTTCATGTCATGCATGTCATGACTGTTGGGTCTGTTGGATTTCTATTACTCTACTACACCTGCTAGTAAATTATTTGCCATGTAAAAATATAATTTCTACCACAAACAGTGATTGATCAGGTTAGTGATGTTTGACTGCTATTATTTTGAACACAACTGTAAGTGAACAATGAGGAAACAGCACCAGTATGATATGGTCATTCCTCTTTTCCCTCAAGCTCCTTGTCAGGACATGTGCATATAGCAGAGTCTGATTGGCTTTCTCTGGTTGATCAGAATACTGACCCTGCCTCTTGCAGTCTTCCTGGCTTTGGCCCATTGCAATTGCAGCAAGTAAACTTTCCAGTAATATTAATGAGTTGTAGTGTGACTTCAGGAGGCTAACAACCCACAAGCTCACATTGAACTCAGAATGAGCAAGTGAGCACATGTGTTTTCTGTTCTCTTGATACAGATACTGCAGGCTGCATTTTTGTTATACCTCATACCAGGGGCGGACTGACAATTCATGGGGCCCCCGGGCAATAGGGGATCATGGGGCCCCTGTGTCCTTGCCCAAACTCAAAAAAGCCTATGAAAAAGGTACCAGGGGCATCTCATGGGGCCCCCTACTGACCCCGGGCCCTCGGGCAGTGCCCAAGTTTCCAAATGGTCAGTCCGCTCCTGCCTCATACTCAGATCACCGATAATCCTGTAACACAATCTTTACATCCCATGTGGATCAACTGTGAATACACAAAGAAGAGTTTACTGGCTAGATGCATACATTGTTGTGGACCACTGCATAGAGGTAAAGCATCTGTGGTGGGAGGGGGTTGGATACTTTAAGTTTGGGGGCATGAAAAATGTACATTAAAAAGGCACTTATGCTTAAAAATAAGTGTAAAGATTTTGTTTTACTCAGTATTTAACTGCATTAAATTTTGTGCTATATGTGCCAACAAAAAAACATTAACCACTTGTCCGCCACCCTATAGCAGAAATACTGCTACATGGTGGAAGGGCTGTGCAAAATCATGTATGTATATATATATATATATATATATATATATATATGTAATTAGCATTTTCGGGTAGGGGGCACGCGCGTTGGTGGCTAGGGATGCCAATCACCAGGTCCCAGCAGGTGACCGTTGGGGAAATCGAGGGGAAGAGACCTGTGTGTAAACAACACAGGTCTCTCTCCTTTCAGCATGGACATGCTTCTTTGTATCTCTCTACACAGCATGTCTCCAATGTAAAACACACACACAGCACACAGTTAACCGTTTGATCGCCCCGGATGTTAACCCCTTCATGCCAAGTGTCATTAGTAGCACTATTATTATTATTAGCACTGATCACTGTATTATTGTAACTGGGCATGGCAGTGGCAGTTAGTTCCCACCCAGTGCCTGCCGCAGTCCCGCTATAAGTCACTGATCGCTGCCATTACTAGTATTAAAAAAAATTAAAAATTCCAGTATATATACCTTCATTTGTAGACGCTATAACTTTCATGTAAAACAATTAATATACACTTATTGGGATTTTTTTTTTAGCAAAGACATGTAGCAGAATACATTTTGGCTTAAATTTATTTTTTTTACTGGATATGTTTTTGAGTAAAAAGTCAAAATATTGTTGTTTTTTTTAAATTATCAGTCTTTTTTTGTTTATAGTGCAAAAAAATAAAAACTGCAGAGGTGATCAAATACCACAAAAGAAAGTTCTATTTGTGGGGAAAAAAATTACATAATTTTAATTTATGTAGAGTTGCATGACCGCACAATTGTCAGTTAAAGTAATTGCAAACAATGGCCTGGTCAGGAAGGGGGGTAAATCCCCTGGAGGGCAAGTGGTTTATTGCATTTTGAATTCTTGCTAATATAACTACATAAAAGTTGTCTTTCTTTTAGCTTCTTATATTTCATAGGACACAGACTGAAAGACAGAGGGCAAGCACTGCAAGGTTCAACTGCAATGCACAGTACTGTCAATCAAACGCAGGAAGCATGTTTGCAGGTGTAGACAGTAGATGATAACTATTTGTCTGGTATACTTCTAAAGGGATACTTTAGTATATAAGTTCTCCCAGGCAGGGTCCTTCTAATGCTCTTGTCTTGAATTGTATTATAATTGTAGTCTCCCTTTATATTGAAAAGCACTGTGCAAACGGTTGCTCTTCTTTAATATTTTGAATAATGTATAACTGTGTACATGAGTATGACCTATGTCATAGTACACTGTATTCTATGGCTGTGACTCCTGGACTGCTATCTAAGTCTAAATTATACAACACCGTGAGTGAACCTACATAAATTATTATTATTATACAGGATTTATATAGCGCCAACGGTTTGCTCAGCGCTTTACATTATAGTGGGAGACAATACAGTAAAAATACAGTTCAATACAAGAGGGAATTGAGGGCCCTGCTCCTTGGAGCTTACAATCTTAAATAATACATCACACAATATGTTTCAGTAGTACTGGGCTGCATCATGACGAAGCCAAGCAAGCAGAAGTCATCATGGGAAACAAAAGAACATAAAAACTCAAATCAAGAGTATGATGCCATATTTTGTATCTGGTTATGGTTTAATTATTTATCTGCATCCAATTCAAGTACAGTACAACAAGGAAGAAACCCATGGGCTACACATATATAACAAGCAATGCGTAGGAGAAATGTAGCTGGGATGTGGCCCTTGGGTGCTATGACTTTAGCTTGAATCATCTACCTCAGGCTCTGTTTAGCAGTCTGAACCTGGTCTGAACCATTATTGTAAATGTACTGTACATGTGGAATGACAGAATTAAAAATCAGTTTACATGTTACAAGGAGAATACTTATGTAGCTAATGTTGGTCAAACACAGTGTCATTGTGACAAGTGATGCAAAAGATATACAGTAAGTGAAAAGTACGCAGTGGATGGGTGAGAAATCTTGTGATTTTCATGATATACAGTATCGATTCTAGAAGTATTCATATCTACTGAAAATTCAATGAAGTTCAAGTATAAAATTGTTCTCAAGAAAACAAGAACAAGTGTCTGCTTTCCAAGACTGCCTGCTTGAACATGCTATTATCAGTTGCATATGATTATAGATAATTGTGAGCCAACAACAAATCTGTTAAAAAAGTTAAAGTATTTTGTATTTATAATTATAATAAAAGGAACTTTATGTTACATTTCATACAAGGTCGATCCAATACCAGCACTTCTAATCATCATTTGGCTAAGTTTAGATTAGGAGGTACAGAAAATAAAATTTGTTGTATGAAAGAAGATATCCATATCCCAATCTTCTCATTTGATGTTCATGCTCTTTGCTCCTTCTTGCAGACCCTTGGTAAGCATGCATGTTAATGTTTAGAGCACTTAGATCTCGTTATCTGCTTTCCACTTGACTACTTTCTGCTGCATGTTTCTGAATGTTCTCAGCTTTGTGACTGTCAGCCATGCATTTTGGGGTCTATATATAAAAAATGAACTTTGTGAATATCTCAACATTCGAACAAAAGTTGCAAATAGTACACATAATTTCAGTAATATGTGTGAAATGTCAGTTTCCAGTGCCCTTTGCCACTGTGAAAAAAGGTGTTTTAGCCTGAGGAATGGCTCATTGCCAAAACAGTTTAGTAATTTTTTTATTTAAAATAAATTCTTTATATGCTGCTCCTCCCTTTACGGATTTTGATCTACATATTGAGTCTGGAGGGCAGCACTCTGGTTTCTGGCATTTAATTATATTATCATATTAGTATATACTGAATATATTTAAACACAATCTCTCTCTCTCTCTCTCTCTCTCTCTCTCTCTCTCTCTCTCTTTATATATACTGTATATATATATATATATATTGATATATATATTTATATATGTATTATTCACACACACATACATTATATACAAATACAGTATATACAAACAGATTTTCATTTGTTCTTATTTAAGATGAGAATGATTTACAAAAAAAAAAAGATGACTCACATAAAGCAGCGTTGACATGTCACCTTTGATTCAATCCACATTAATGCCAATACAATGTGACAAGTAACAATTATAATTTTACAATTGCATTTGTTCTAAAATAGCCAGTCTTTTAACCTTTGTAGTAGAATGATTAATAGCATTTCAAAAAACTTTACTCAAGTTCGTTTTAAAATAAGTAGAATGTTGAATCTATCATTACAATGCAATTGTTTTCGGGGAAAAAACAGAAAAGAATATTTTGTTTCCTCTTGCTGTTTCCATTATATTGAAAAAAAGGATTCTCCACCATACATAGGTATCTGTGTTAGTGTGGAATAGTACTGTCAATGTGCTCCTTCTCTGAGCCTGATGTGGTGTTGTGCAAGGAATGGAATACAAATTCTGGTACATCTGTTAGCTGCATATAGAAATATTTTTAATTATTTCCTTGGACTACTCAACTGCAATAAACTATGCACTCCAAGATCTAAAGTCCTCTGACATCATTAAAACAGATGCAGGGTCCATAGGACATGAAAATGCTGAGGGGCAGTCCACTGACAGAGCAGAGGGGAGCGCCATTTGTCAGGGGGATGGAAAATCAGGTAGATAAAAGTGCTCTTACTATCCCCTAGACCAGTGGTGGGCAACCTTTGTTTTCAACTGAACCAAATCTCGCCAAAACCACGATTGAAATTTATTTTGAGAGCCACATTTTTAAAACTGAAAATACATAGGATGGTACACTGTTTTTAGTTTCAATAAGTTTTTATAGTAATTCATCCCCCATAGTAATTCATCCCCCATATAGTAATTCATCCCCCATAGTAATTCCTCCCCCATATAGTAATTCATCCCCCATAGTAATTCATCCCCCATATAGTAATTCATCCCCCCTATAGTAATTCATCCCCCATATAGTAATTCATCCCCCCTATAGTAATTCATCCCCCATATAGTAATTCATCCCCCTATAGTAATTCCTCCCCCATATAGTAATTCCTCCCCCATATAGTAATTCATCCCCCATATAGTAATTCATCCCCCCTATAGTAATTCATCCCCCATATAGTAATTCATCCCCCATATAGTAATTCATCCCCCATAGTAATTCATCCCCCATATAGTAATTCATCCCCCATATAGTAATTCATCCCCCATAGTAATTCATCCCCCATATAGTAATTCATCCCCCATATAGTAATTCATCCCCCATAGTAATTCATCCCCCATATAGTAATTCATCCCCCATAGTAATTCATCCCCCATAGTAATTCATCCCCCATATAGTAATTCATCCCCCATATAGTAATTCATCCCCCATATTAATTCATCCCCCATATAGTAATTCCTCCCCCATATAGTAATTCATCCCCCATAGTAATTCATCCCCCATATAGTAATTCATCCCCCATATAGTAATTCATCCCCCTATAGTAATTCCTCCCCCATATAGTAATTCATCCCCCATATAGTAATTCATCCCCCATATAGTAATTCATCCCCCATATAGTAATTCATCCCCCATAGTAATTCATCCCCCATATAGTAATTAATCCCCCATAGTAATTTCTCCCCCATATAGTAATTCCTCCCCCATATAGTAATTCATCCCCCATAGTAATTCATCCCCCATATAGTAATTCATCCCCCATATAGTAATTCATCCCCCATATAGTAATTCATCCCCCATAGTAATTCATCCCCCATATAGTAATTCATCCCCCATAGTAATTCATCCCCCATATAGTAATTCATCCCCCATATTAATTCATCCCCCATATAGTAATTCATCCCCATATAGTAATTCATCCCCATATAGTAATTCATCCCCCATATTAATTCATCCCTCATATAGTAGTAGTAAGTAAGTAGCAAGTAGTAAGCCAAGTCCCTCCTGTGTCAATTCACTTACCTTTGCTAAGCGCGTTCCTCTCGCCGTGTTCCCCGCGCCGTTCCGGTCTTCAGGGTGGACTGTGAGAGGAGCCTAGCTCCCCTCACGTTCGTCACGCTGCCCCGCCTACACACATCCTGACAGCCAATCACTAGCTATCAGGATGTGAGTGACAGCGAGACTGGCCAATCATTGCTGGGCTAGCTGCAGAGTCCTCGGCCGCCCGAGAGGAGGGAGGGGAGCGGGCGCCCGGCACACAGAAGAGCCGCATTAAAATGTGTAAAGAGCCATATGTGGCTCACGAGCCGCGGCTTGCCGACCACTGCCCTAGACTAAATGAATAGGTAACCCTTTGCAGTGGGCAAACCCGCTGCAAGGGAAGACGTTTTAGTTTTCCAGGGTTAAAGTATCCCTTTAGGAGTTGTGAGGTGGAAAAGTGTAAGACATGCTTTTTTCCACTTTACGGAAGTCCGTAGACTCCCAGTACTGAGAACAAATGTATTGATATGGAGGTGTAGCACATTCATGAATGGACTGGAAGGTGTCTGAAGGAGCTTCATGCTAACTTCCAAAACTGAGAGAACTGTCACATGCAAATTCATACACTTCCTAGAGATTTTGTGAGCTAGATTGACCCTTCCCACACATTACAGCTCTTTATTATCTCCAATGACAAAAAGTGAGGTATGGAAGAGGAAGGGAACACTTATGACATCTGTTGGAAGGGTCAAAGTATGTATTGTATCAATTTAAATGTTCTGGCTGCTGTTTCATCTTTTATAGAATGACAATGACAAGCTAAGACTTACTAAACATATAGGGGTTGATTTACTAAAACTGGAGAGTGCAAAATCGGGTGCTGCTCTGCATTGAAACCAATCGGCTTCCATATTTTTTTGTCAAATCTTAATCAAACAAGCTGAAGATAGAAGCTGATTGGCTACCATGCACAGCTGCACCAGAATTTGCACTCTCCAGTTTTAGAAAATCAACCCCACTACCTTTCTGAAGACAGCCACGTATCCACATTGAGGCATAACTAAACCCTCCTTTTCTTTTAAAGCTGCCATCTTAGCCTCTGTTTGATCTGCAGTGCCATGCACATGTGATCAGTGATGACACCAGCCATCTGGTGGTTTTACAGCTCGTTTGAGAGCAAAAGCAATGGGGACAGTTATCATTCACAGCATGCCTTGAATGCATTTATTTTGGGAAACAGTTAAATTGATGAGTTTAGTTTAGGGCCTGTAGGAGCGAGGAAAACCATCTACACTTCTGAACTCTAAGAAACTTCGGGAAAAAATGATTTAGCCTCTTAATGCTTACTGCAAAAAGCCTATTAGAAGGTTCAGGAACCCAATTGTCTATACAGTATAGACACGGCATTTCAGCTGCAGAGAGAAGGGAGGGAGCTCTTACTCCAGGGCCTTACATGTTATGCAGCACGTAGCACAGCTGCAAGTATCCTCTCCACATTCATACAAATACTGCAGAGCTGAAAAACAATAACAAGAGAAATGTGAATAAATAAAGTTTATACTCCGTGGCAGACAATAACTCTAACATCCAACATCTGAGAAATTGGTTTGATTCTTTGAAAGCGGCTTATCACTAGCGTACAGGACTGTCAGCGTGTTTGCACTCATTCATCATCAATATGAAAGTAGTTCAGTTTATGCAACGCTTGACATTCCTCGCTATAACAGCATGGCCGCAGCATGTGGTATATTTTATGTTTGATTTATACTCCTGTATTAAAATGATTATCCTTTTACAGTTCCTGGAATTGGGCAATTAGCTTGATTTCAAATGACAAATGGCTGAAGAACAAAAAATAAATCTTTCATTTGAACCTATGGATTTACCATCACACTGCTGAATTTAATGTTGCTTTTTTTCCCGATTAGAAAATAATCTCACTTTCTTCTAAAAGAAAGGATGAAGATAAACTACTCCGGGCTCAGATGCTAAATGTTCTGCAGGGCCTCCCATCATTTAATTGCTGTGGTAATAGCTGCCATGTACTGAATACGATATACTAGGATTGTGAGCAGGAAAGTCTTTTCTAGCTGAAAAGCGCATCGGTATGAAGCTTCCATGGAGCAGCATGGATGAAAGATGCAAGTGCCATGGAAGCAGTTGGGCTATCTCTGCTCTGCTTGTCTTGACTTTATTTTAGAGAATAAAATTCCCCTCGATAATCTCCGTTTCTTATGTTTCTTGTGTTTATCTGCCTAGATGTAGAGGAACTCAAAGCAAACAGCTATATACACAGATAGTTATATTTATATATATATATATATATATAACTATGTATAAAAAATATATAACTTAGAGTGGTATTAAACACAAAACCAAAATTGTAATACATTGTAGCTTATATCATTGGATGTGGTGGCTGCTTTGGTTTTCCTTTTTTTTTTTTAGGGTTTTTTTCCTCTGTTTTCACCTGGTAATCTGGCCAGTAACACACCTCCCATATTAGAATGTCTCCACTCTGGATGAATGAGCACAGGAATCAGAGCAGACAGCAGCACTGTCAGTCTGAGGGGGAGGATAGTGTTACAGTGGGGATCGAAAGTTTGGGCACCCCAGCTAAAAATTTGTATTAATGTGCATAAAGAAGCCAAGGAAAGATGGAAAAATCTCCAAAAGGCATCAAATTACAGATTAGACATTCTTATAATATGTCAACAAAAGTTAGATTTTATTTCCATCATTTACACTTTCAAAATAACAGAAAACAAAAAAATGGCATCTGCAAAAGTTTGGGCACCCTGCAGAGTTAATATCTTGTACTGCCCCCTTTGGCAAGTATCACAGCTTGTAAAAGCTTTTTGTAGCCAGCCAAGAGTCTTTCAATTCTTGTTTGAGGTATCTTTGCCCATTGTTCCTTACAAACATCTTCCAGTTCTTTGAGATTTCTGGGCTGTCTGTCACGCACTGCTCTTTTAAGGTCTATCCATAGATTTTCAATGATGTTGAGGTCAGGAGATTGTGAAGGCCATGGCAAAACCTTTAGTTTACTCCTCTTGATGTAATCCCCTGTGGATTTCGAGGTGTGTTTAGGATCATTATCCATTTGTAGAAGCCATCCTCTCTTTAACTTCAGCTTTTTCACAGATGGCATCAAGTTACCATCCAAAATCTGATATTTTTCTTGGTCTTCCAGATCTTGCTTTAACTTCCACTGTTCCTGATGACTGCCATTTCTTAATTACATTCTGAACAGAGGATATTGACATCTGAAAACGCTTTGCGATCTTCTTGTAGCCTTCTCCAGCTTTGTGAGCGTCAACTATTTTCAGTTTTCTAGACAACTGCTTAGAAGAACCCATGGTGCTGATTGTTGGGGCAAGGTCAGATGAGTCTGGGCATTTAAAACCTTTGAGATTGACATCATCTGGTCTTCCCAGACGATGATTGAGAACAATCCATGACACTGGCAGGTCTCAGCTTTGCAAAGGGGGCAGTGCATGCTATAAATTCTGCAGGGTGTCCAAACTTTTGCAGACGCCATTTTTTTGTTTTCTGTTATTTTGAAAGTGTAAATGATGGAAATAAAATCTAACTTTTGTTGACATATTATAAGAATGTGTAATCTGTAATTTGATGCCTTTTGGAGATTTTTCCATCTTTCCTTGGCTTCTTTATGCACATTAATACAAATTTTTAGCTGGGGTGCCCAAACTTTCGATCCCCACTGTACATTACTAGTTGACTTAAATTCACTAAGAAACTGAAGCAAAACTCCAGCTCACACTTTATGATCAGTTACAGCCCAGGTGTAAAACTGGTGGCCCTCCAGCTGTTGCCAAACTACAAGTCCCATGAGGCATTGCAAGATTGACAGTTACAAGCATGACTCCCAAAGATAGAGGCATGATGGGACTTGTAGTTTCGCAGCAGCTGGAGGGCCACCACCTCCTTTTTGTACAGAGAAAGAGGAAACTCAGCAATACACTAGGATGATTGATTAATCGTCGGTATTCCGCTATCTCTACAGACAGGTTATACAGAGGGTTAAGCACTCATAGTAGAGCTCTCCAGCGGCAGGGATTCGTAAGTCACATTAAAGGGCTATAGAAACAGTTCAACGCTTTCAGAAAGTAAGATTTATTACTAAAAGGTCAAAGGGTGCAGTAGAAATATTTACAGAAAAAAGATGTAACCAAAATATATATATAAATAAATATACAGAGCACAACAGCACAGCAAACAGATAACAGAAGTTTAATGGGTTAAAGTACTTGCCAATCAGCCTTGGGTTAAGCAGTTTCAAGTCTTATTAGCTCCAGGATGATTTGCTTTCTTGTCTCTACTGCTAGTTTTGTTGGGAAATGGCAGGAGATTCTGCTTTCTCTCTGTCTGCTAGATGTTAAAACGCAGATGGTCCTCACTTCTCTGACTACACACAAAGCATAACAGCTTCTTTTTCTACTCAAAATCAACGGGGTGTCTCTTACAACAGAACCCAGTTGCCTCTTTTGGCAAAGAATTGTTAGGCAGGGGGCTCAGCATCATACACTGATTAAATTCCTGAGGGAGGGGGAAATGGGGGGATAACATGAAGACTTCTTAACACAGTGAGAGCCGTGCCTGGCTCTTGTGTCCACAACTGCTACACCTCCCCCCCTCAAGTGATAGCATAGGAGTTTAAAAGAAATACCAAAATGCAGAAGTTTGGAGCAAAATGGTGAACCGCACCTCTCCCTGTGTGCTTGATTGTGACAACCACCACACCAGAAGGCTTTAGACTTTAGAGTGTATTTATTTTGCTAGAAAAGTCCACAAAATATTGTATTGACTATGTGAACAGTATTTAAGCATTTCTCTTGGCCACACCAGACAGCTTTTAATCACAGAAGCAACATTAGGTTGTATTTATTTCACTGAAAAAGTCCCCAACATTTCGTAATGACTACTTGACAATATTTAACACCTGTACTAAGCTGAATTTTGTATAGAAAAGACACTAATCAGCTTTTATTAAAATAATCATCATCAGAGTGTAAATATTCAGTCACTACATGCACAGTACGCAAGCACTTTCAATAGGTCCCATTTTAAACAGGACCCATACCAGCCAGCTTTTAATCATAAAATCAACACTGGAGTATCTTTTTTCATTGAAAAATGCAGCATAACATTGTAGTGACTATATGTTCAGTTTTTAATCAGGCAATCACATTTTGAATTGGACCACCAGCCAGCTTTTGATTAAAATTCATATTAGAATTTATTTATGTAGAAAAGCCACCAAAATACCTGCACAATTTTTAAGCACATATACTAGGGTGCATTTTGAACAGTACCCACAACAGCCAGGTTTATCAAAATGATCAACATGAAAGTGTATTTAGACATGAATAGATATGTCACCGCTCCAAACCTGTATAAAAATTACCCCCTCTGGTGCTCACCAAAGGGAGCGCAATAACATTTTATTAAATAAATAGAAAATCAGGAAGTCACACGCTAACAACGTAAGATCACATCCAGATTTATTAAACCCAGACATGGCATACTGTAGCCCAACCAGGACTGCCATCTCCAAAGTATAAATTTATGTTGAAGATTTTCAATAAAACTTTGGGGTTTTAGGAGTTTTTTGTTACTAATGGAATGTTTAAATGTACAACTAAATTTGTCCTGGGATATGTAATTACAAATGTACATTGGCTTGAACAATATATTGTAGTTTTTTTGTAACTTGATGTTTATAAGGTATGTATCCTTTTAGGACTTGAGTTTTATTGATTATATACTGTATATATTACAACCCCTATCTCTGTGTGATCCAGCCTGTACTGGGTAAAACATTTGAGAGGGGTAGCCCTAGGTAGGACTGTGATGTGATATGTCCAGGTTTAATAAAGTTGGATGTGATTTGACGTCATTGGAGTGAAACTTCCTGTTTTCCTATTAGAGTGTATTTTTTTACTAAAAAAAGGTTACCAAAATACTGTAATGACTACATGCACAATAAATAAGCACTAGTACCAGGCCACCTTTTAAAAAAGACACATGCTGGGGAAGTGGCGATGGCCCAGCAACATGGCTGCCTGAGCCAGGAGCAACTTGCGATCACGGAGAAATCAAAAATAACAGAGCCCTCACTGCTGAACAGCTGTCTTCTCCACCACCCATGGGCATATGAAGGTCTGCACCATGCCCCAGAAGAAAAGAGAAACACTGCAACTCTCAGGTTTCTTTCCTTCTACATCCCAGAGACCACAGCAAAATGGAGGCGGTTTACATCCT
This sequence comes from Staurois parvus, assembly GCF_062004578.1. Lineage (NCBI taxonomy): Eukaryota > Metazoa > Chordata > Amphibia > Anura > Ranidae > Staurois > Staurois parvus. The sequence goes on along the minus strand of NW_028318095.1, from coordinate 9,080,158 downwards.
CCTCGGCCCACTGGGGGACCTCTAGCAGTGGCAAATGCGCCTTCTTCCTCTACTGGAGAGACAACAGCCACAGGCACAGCGGGGTCTGGTTCCTCTACACCCACATTCTGCAGTCCTGTGAAGACCAAACCATGGAAGGAAGCACCACCACCATGCGAGGAGGATATGACAGGAAAGGTACTCTCAGACACAGAACCGCTAATGCCAGACCCTACTAACGATCCAATAGTAGCCTTTCCTACCTCAGGTCAGCCGGTCTCAGATACTATGCTGAAGGACATGCTCCTCTCCTTTAGGAGCTCCCTTCAAGCAGATATATTATCCTAAATACACCAACATAAGTTAGAGATCCAGGAATTAGGGGAGCAAGTGGACCATGTAGAATGCTCACTCTGTGATTTCACTGAGAATTACAATATGCCTGTCGATTCCCACACAGCACAAGCTGAAGATATATTCTGGATCAAAGCAAAACTAGTAGACCTAGAAGATAGGCCCTGCAAAAAAATAAGAGGGATTCCTGAAACAGTCCAAGCCTCACAATTACCTCAGTTTGTGAGAGACCTATTCTTAGCAGTTATACCAAATCTTACCTCTACTGACCTCACGATCGATAGAATTCATTGAGTACTTAAACCCTCATTTACACCAGCTGAAATCCCCAGGGATCTGATCCTGAGGGTCCATTTCTTTCAGGTGAAAGAACAACGGCTAGGAACATTCTGCCATCTGGCTCAGCTCCCTGAAAAAGCATCATCTCTTATCATACTGCCCAACCTGTCTAAATATACTTTGCAACAGCGTAAAAACCTAATAACAGTTACAAAGGCACTCAGGAACCACAGGGTACCCTACAAATAGAAATACCCTATGAAATTGGAAATAACCCACCAAGGCTCCACATCCCAAATCACCTCTTTAGATGAAGGGCTTGCCTTTACTACACAAGTGGGATAATCCCTGAAACTCCTCCTAATGCTTCACGGGCACAAATCCCCTCAAAAATAGCACCTGAATGGCAGAAAGCCTGTTGCAGAGGTAACACCTAATACTCAACAAGAGGGCTCAAAAAACATGCAAGTACTTAAACTACTCTGGTAACTCCCGGCGACCAAAGGCGTGACTTGCACCTCACTCCTAAACACCAGAATGAGCTGCAGCACATGCTGCCAAAACCCCTCTAACCATATACGAGGGTGTACCTTTTTAATGTTCTACTTTTTTTTATCTTTCACCAACCTGTTATCTTCCTGGTTGGAACTATGTTGGTTTTGGGACACTAAAATGCACTATAGTTGTTGGATCTGGCAAATCCTCCAAAGGTCTCTAACATCCATGAAACTGTTGGCAACCTCACTTCACACCTTTCCTTACTCCAGGCATCATCCCATCATGGATCTATGCTCCATGTTCCAAATCACCCCACCTTTTTTACTGATTCCAGTTCAAAACTCCTGAATATCAACTTTAAGTAACAAAAATCCCAACCACAGCACCACCTGCATGGAGTTTGCATGTTCTCCCTGTGCCTGTGTGGGTTTCCTCCGGGTACTTCAGTTTCCTCCCACACTCCAAAAAAATGCTGGTAGGTTAATTGGATCCTGTCTAAATTGGCCCTGGTATGTGTATGCATGAATGTAAGTTAGGAACTTTAGATTGTACGCCCTTTGAGGGTTAGGGACTGATGTGAATGTACAATATATATGTAAAGCGCTGAGTAAATTGATGGCACTATAAAAGTACCTGTAATAAATAAATACTGTAAGTAATAAATAAAATGGGACTTAATCTACTGTCACTAAGGGGTTTATTTACTAAACCTGGTTGACTCAGAATCTTGGGCACCTGTGCATGGTAGCCAATCAGCTTCTAACCTCAGCATGTTCAGTTAAGCTTCAGCAATAAAACCTGGAAGCTGATTGGTTTTTATGCAGAAGTGGACAAGATTCTGAGTCAACCAGGTTTAGTAAATAAACCCCTAACTATCAAGGGTATTAACCACCCTGCCAAGAGAAGCTCCATGTGTAAGGAAGCTTGTAAACATGCAGAAGACTTACTTTTCATTCAAGAAACCCACTTCAACCTTCAATCTACCCATTTTTGCTACCACAAATTTTACCAACATATTTTCTTAGCCTCAGCTTCTAAAAAAAAAAAAAATGGAGTATTACTAGCTATAAGACACATGCTCTCCTTTGAACTTAAAGAATCGATTTTAGACCCTGAAGGATGTTTTATTTTCTTACTATGTCATATCAGTTCCAAACCATACACTTTAGTGAATGTTTATGTTCCAAATTCATGCCAAATTTGGTTCATAAACAAAAAATTGTTCAAGAAACTTCAGACATTAAGATTTGAACATCTTATTGTTGGTGGTGGCTTCAACGTAGTGAATGACTCTACCTTAGACTCTTCATCTAAAGGAAAAGGCCTTCATCCAGAACTAGGTCCCTTCCTGCATATGACAGAAGCTTATAATTAGAGATGAGCGAATTATTCAAAAATTCGATTCGGCTGATTCGCCGAATTTGCGGGAGAAATTTGATTCGATGCGAATTTATTCGCCGCGAATTTAACTTATTAAAAGGGTTTCTAGGCTTCAGAGAGCCTTTATATTAGTGCAGAACACTGTACCTTTAATTTAAATGCCCTTGGAGTCTGCTGGGGAAGAGAAATAATACTGTCAGTCAGTATGACATGCAGATGAGTGCCGTCGATCTTAGAATCACCGCACACTTCACTCATTTGGGCAGTCACGGGGCACGACGAAGAAGAAGAAGAAGAAGAAGAAGAAGAATGAAAAGAAGAAGAAGAAGAATGAAAAGAAGAAGAATGAAAAGAAGAATGAAAAGAAGAAGAATGAAAAGAAGAAGAAGAAGAATGAAAAGAAGAAGAAGAATGAAAAGAAGAATGAGAAGAAGAATGAAAAGAAGAATGAAAAGAAGAATGAGAAGAATGAAAAGAAGAATGAAAAGAAGAAGAAGAAGAATGAAAAGAAGAATGAGAAGAAGAATGAAAAGAAGAATGAGAAGAATGAAAAGAAGAATGAAAAGAAGAAGAAGAAGAATGAAAAGAAGAAGAAGAAGAATGAAAAGAAGAATGAAAAGAAGAAGAATGAAAAGAAGAATGAAAAGAAGAAGAAGAAGAATGAAAAGAAGAAGAAGAATAATGAAAAGAAGAAGAAGAAGAATGAAAAGAAGAATGAAAAGAAGAAGAAGAAGAATGAAAAGAAGAAGAAGAAGAATGAAAAGAAGAATGAAAAGAAGAAGAATGAAAAGAAGAAGAATGAAAAGAAGAAGAAGAAGAATGAAAAGAAGAATGAAAAGAAGAAGAAGAAGAATGAAAAGAAGAAGAAGAAGAATGAAAAGAAGAATGAAAAGAAGAAGAAGAAGAATGAAAAGAAGAAGAAGAATGAAAAGAAGAAGAAGAAGAATGAAAAGAAGAATGAGAAGAAGAATGAAAAGAAGAATGAAAAGAAGAAGAAGAAGAATGAAAAGAAGAAGAAGAAGAAGAATGAAAAGAAGAAGAAGAAGAATGGAAAGAAGAAGAATGAAAAGAAGAATGAAAAGAAGAAGAAGAATGAAAAGAAGAAGAAGAAGAATGAAAAGAAGAATGAAAAGAAGAAGAAGAAGAATGAAAAGAAGAAGAAGAATGAAAAGAAGAAGAAGAAGAATGAAAAGAAGAATGAGAAGAAGAATGAAAAGAAGAATGAAAAGAAGAAGAAGAAGAATGAAAAGAAGAAGAAGAAGAAGAATGAAAAGAAGAAGAAGAAGAATGGAAAGAAGAAGAATGAAAAGAAGAATGAAAAGAAGAAGAAGAATGAAAAGAAGAAGAAGAAGAATGAAAAGAAGAATGAAAAGAAGAAGAAGAAGAATGAAAAGAAGAAGAAGAAGAATGAAAAGAAGAATGTAAAGAAGAAGAAGAAGAAGAATGAAAAGAAGAAGAAGAAGAATGAAAAGAAGAAGAAGAATGAAAAGAAGAAGAAGAAGAATGAAAAGAAGAATGAGAAGAAGAATGAAAAGAAGAATGAAAAGAAGAATGAGAAGAATGAAAAGAAGAATGAAAAGAAGAAGAAGAAGAATGAAAAGAAGAAGAAGAAGAAGAATGAAAAGAAGAATGAAAAGAAGAAGAAGAAGAATGAAAAGAAGAATGAAAAGAAGAAGAATGAAAAGAAGAAGAAGAAGAAGAATGAAAAGAAGAATGAAAAGAAGAAGAAGAAGAATGAAAAGAAGAAGAAGAATGAAAAGAAGAATGAAAAGAAGAAGAAGAAGAAGAATGAAAAGAAGAAGAATGAAAAGAAGAAGAAGAAGAATGAAAAGAAGAAGAAGAAGAATGAAAAGAAGAAGAAGAATGAAAAGAAGAATGAAAAGAAGAAGAAGAAGAAGCAGAAGAATGAAAAGAAGAAGAAGAATGAAAAGAAGAAGAATTCCAGTACAGCAAAAAGTGTATCTGCAGAGAGCTCCGCTATTTCTGACAGTTCTCTGACAGTTTCTTCACATTTACAGCGGTTGAAACATTGTATCTATTTATTTCCGAATAAAAACATCTGTATCCTAAATGGAAACAAATAGATACAATGTTTCAACCGCTGTAAATGAACTGTCAGAACTGTCAGAAATAGCGGAGCTCTCTGCAGTGACACTTTTGCCGGCTGATCGGGGAAAATTCGATTCGTGCACCCGAAGTTTGCTAAAATTCGGATTCGATGCGAATCGAATTTTTCCTGATATTCGAAACGAATTCCACTTCGCCAAGTTCGATTCACTCATCTCTACTTATGATGTATGGAGATGCCAACCAGGTAATAAGAAGGACTGCACGTTCTCTCTCAGGCAACCTATCTTATTAACGTATCGATTTTTTTCTTGTTGACAAGTGGTTATTACAACAGAGCTCCTCCTCCTTAATCCAAGACATAATATAGTCAGATCATGCAGCTATATCAGTTGTCATAGAGAAGAAGGATGCCTGTCCTAAAATATTTGTCTGGCGATGCAATAATGAAAAATCCTGACAACATGAAAAAACTTCCTCGACAACTTGGACATTTTTTCAGAAACAACATGACTCCTGGTGTAAGCATATTTCCTCTGTGAACAAAAGCAAAACAGGGCATTAACATAGTAAACCAAGAATTTATTAGAAAGCATAAAAATGCATACTCACAAACCAAAGGGGATAAAAACATACAAGAAGAGACCCTAATGACAGTCCAAAGTGACGGTAAACCCTTGGTGAGGTAGGCTAATGCATTTTGATGAACTCCCTTCTTCAGAGATAAAAAAGTAAGCCTACTATTCAAGCATATATAGGGCACAAAATGGCTAATGAGGTCGAGAACACACCCCCTCATATGACAGCTCAATCAGGGCTGAGCCAATCTGGGCTGAGCCAATATATTCCACAAAAACTTTGTGTTCTTTCTGTTTTCTGAGCTACCCCCTGTCTCCTCCAATACACATTGATTAAAAGCTGCAGGGAATATAAACATTTACATGGACTGGCACATAAAAAATATGCTTAGTCCTGATCAGAGTTCAGGAGATGCATTGTTGGTATCTGGTTGACATAGACATGGATGGTCCCATCAGTGAACATGAAGAAAGGAGGTAGCGGCACTCCAATGTACAAACATCAGACATAAATAAAGATAAAAAAGACAGCAATACATGGCTCAGGGAACATCAGTGGATGCATTTCACACTTCTTCAGTGCTTATTCATGGATGGTTCCATTAGTTTGCCATTTTCTAAAACCCTGAACAACTTGGGTTTGGATAAAACTCATGTTCCACCTGAGCCTGAAGCTCATCCCTACTGGTGTTTTCAAGTCCCTTCATATTACCTATACTGTGTATATTATGAGATTTATAAACAAATGGAGAGCTTTAAAGGGGCTCAGCCCAACAGGTTTTAGGGCTCCCTCCCATATGTATTTATCAACAAAAGAACCTTGACACCAGGTTTACCATCACAAGGGTTTTCACCATCACATGGATACATAGAATTTTTTAATCTCCCAATTATTTGGTCTGCTTAGGCCCTCAGTCTATTTTAGCACAGACTGAAAACTTTCCATCACATGTCATCCTGGTCAGAGTGCCTATTTGTATACCCAGACAGGCCAATCAATATACATGCTCCTTGCATGTCTGTACACACACATGCTGCTCTTGCAGCAGTTTGTCCCCTGGGGAGGGAGCACTGAGTGGCTGAACTAACTCTCTTTTTTGGGGCAACACTCACCTGACAATCAGTCTCACACCTGTTCAGAGACCCTTTTCATGCTGAACCATGCTCTATCCTTGCTAAGATTTCCATCTTTACACAATAACAGAGCATTTGTCTGTTACAATATGTAGGGATTTGTGGTTCTACATTATGCCAGTCAGTTGTTGAAAGTGTTTGCAAACCCTTACAAATATCTACTGAAATGACAGCTGCAGGTGATGCACAGAGATGAAGAAAATCCTCCAACATAAGTTGAATCTGTTTATTTATTGCCCTCTCTCCCCTATAGCCATTCAGAGTACAGAATTTACACAGCATTTCTTAGCATTCAGAGGGGTGCTATCTGATATCAAACACTGTACAACATAGAGCTGGGAGCTGAATGTAATCTGAGAGTAAAGTTACAGGAATTGACAGACCCTCTTCTACACAGTCTCATAGGGAAACGTGCACAGCTGAGGCTGTCAATCACCTGCTGTGTGATGTAGGGGAGCATCTTCTGGCAATGTCTGTTGTCATAATAGACTGTCAGAAATTACTCATGTAGATAGCAGAGTAATGGGACAGGAGACAGAAATCACATTGGACACTTTGGATAGAGGCAGGTACACACTTTAGAAGGATATGCTTTTGTTCATTTTTCATTTCAGAAGTTTACAACCACTTTAAGCCGTCTTCATTGCCCTGCAGCCATATAGACTGTAATTAAATCCCATTAACCTGGAAATTGATAAGACAGTGAATTAATTTCAGCCTATTGGGCTTCAGGGTGGGAATTTGAAGAAGAGCTCTCTAGCTATCTTGTTTCCATGGAAACTTAATCAATGACTTCCAAGATGGCATGACACAGCTTCTTCCTTAGAAAATGAGTATTTTTTACTTAAAAGATTAGAGAGGGCCAGAGAGAGGGTGATTTATTTATTTTATGCTCACCTGATCGTATCCATGAGGCCCTCTTGTAACTTATGTGTAGCATCCTGCCAAAAGTTAGGCTAAATTTAGTTTTTAGCTTCACTGTAGTCAGTGGAGTTGTGATCTATTTCTAGGCCTTGTTAAAGTTTCCTAAGAGTGGTGGTTGATTTCTCCTGTCTGCCTCTGGAAGAAGCTTTCAGAACATTGAATGGAAGGATCAACCACTAAGTGATGAATATTTATCAGACCTCAGCCAATGAGAAGGGCGCACCCAGAAGATGGTTGGGGAGGTGATAAATGGCTTGGGAGGTCTGGAAAATGGGGTTTATTCCTTGGCTAGGAGCAGGGGCGGACTGACCATTTGGAAACTCGGGCGCTGCCCAAGGGCCCGGGGTCAGTAGGGGGCCCTTGAGATGCCCCTGGTACCTTTTTCATAGGCTTTTTTGAGTTTGGGCAAGGACACAGGGGCCCCATAATCCCCTATTGCCCGGGGGCCCCATGAGTTGTCAGTCCGCCCCTGGCTAGGAGTGTTTCCCTTCTCTTGGGGCTTCTGCCCCGGGGAGGCAGTTAAGCGTGAGACAGTGTTTCAGTTTGGGCCTCGGCTGGTGTTGGGCTGAGGCCAGAAAATGACTGCTAAAGTGACTTGCTGGAGGGTATTGCCTTGGGAGTCCTGGTCTGGAGAAGGATCTTTCTGTGTCGCACACACATGTGGAAGCTGGGTGGCACACAGCTCCTGGGACTTTGTGAGTAAGACCTTACAATTTTTGCTAAAACCTATGTCCTCCGACTTAATTCTAATATTGTTTTGGAGTATCCTGCACCTTTATTGCTCTACTGTTGAAGTTTTCCGTAAATAAATTCCACAAAAAGACATTCCTTAGAGTGAGCCTAGGTGTCCATGTGCTTGAGAATAAGCGCTACATATGCATTGTGCTAACGCGCTTTAAACTGCAACATTTGGTAACCTATGGCACTTTGCACAATGCATTGCAGTATCTTTAATTTAGAATGGCAATTCCAAAAGACAAGAAAAGTAGGTGTCAAGGGATATGGTGGCAGCGCAGCACAATGCACATACAGTGGTTTGCTGTGCTCTGCATTAATAAATACTGTAGGTCTGATTTTTAGCCTTTGCCATGTGTTAACAAACAATTCATAATAAAAGGGCTGCCTTAAAGAATATGTAAACCCAACATTTCATATTCCTTTTCATTTCTATTTTAAACTGAATGGGTTGTGAATTGCTTTGGGGACGAGCAAACTGATTTGCTATTAAGATATATGAGAGTGCATACAGGAATGTTAATTGATTATGTGTGTGTATTATCCATGTAACAAGTGCAAAATATCAAGTCAATGGAAAAGGAATATGTTTTGGGTTTTTTTTGCACCTTTTGGAATCAAATGCTTTTGATGTTCCTCGTTTTGCTTTAAGAATGTTATAACCATTAAAAAAAGAAGCCTGTTTCACATTCAAGGAGTAGCATTTGAAAGTTATTGCATTCATATCAACTTAATTGAGTTCTGGTAAAACTTGTGAATTTTACAATCTCTGTACTGATGGTGAACATTACGTTTAATACACTAAAGCCTATGACTATTAAAAAGTTGCACTTGATTTCAAGGACATACAATTTAATTAGAACACTTTACTATTTAATGTGTGAGTGATTCCCTGGGAAGAAAGACTTATGTTCCAATAATAATGCTGAAACTAATCAGATATTTTTGTGCAGGCAGTGTAGGTACTGAATTTTGTCAGTTAAAGCGGTATTAAATTCAAGAACAAAAATGTATTATATTGCAGGTTACCAATTCTTAGATGTCATCGATTTCCTTTTTTTAGGCCTTTTTCCTTAATTTCACCTGGTGATCTGGACAGTATTATTTTCAACTTCCTTTAACAAACCGACCTAGCAAAAGTGGCAATTAGAGTATGGATACAAACCAGTTAACACTGATGGAGTGCTTATAATGGTCAGCTTTTTATTAATTAGGAGGAGTTCCACTTTAATTTGTTAGAGAAGTCCATTAACCATTTAGTAACCGTGTTATAGCTGAATGAAGTTACCCAGTTCTTAGAGGGCGTCATATGATGTCCTCCTAGAATGCGCCCTCCCGCGCACCCCGAGGGGCGCGGACCTGGTGATCTCCACGATCGCTGTATCCTACGGACACAGCGGATCACGTGATGAGGTAAAAGGCCAATCACAGCTGCCTTTTACCATGTGATCAGCTTTTTCCAATGACACAGCAGATCACGGAGTAAATACAGTTGTCAGTTATTGGCAGCACTTTCCTCACTTTGTCACAGCGTAAGGATAGTACTGCCGCTAACAGGCAGCTGACACAGAGCAGATCGGCACTGATCATCAGGGCCCTGATGGTCAGTGCCCTGCAGTGCAGCCCAGCAGTGCCACCCATCAGTGCCCAACAATGCCACCCACCAGTGCCCAGCTGTACCTCCCACTAATGCCCATCAGTGCCTCCCACCAATGCCTAGCAATGCCACCCATTAGTGCCCATCAGTGCCACCCATCAGTGCCCCCCAGCAATGCCACCCATCAGTGCTGCCCAGCAGTTGTGCCCGTCAGTGCCCAGCATTGCTGCCCATCAGTGCCACCCATCAGTGCTACCAATCAGTGCTGCCAGTCAGGGCTGTCAGTCAGTGCCATCAGTTAGTGCCACTCGTCAGTGTTGCCCATCAGCTCCTGGCTCCTCCCTTCTGTTGGGTGCCCCCATAGCAAGCAACTTGCTATGGGGGCACCCAAGTAGGTGTGTTTCCAAGCCGCTGCTCTGTGTGTCCATTCACATACGGAACCGCGGCCTAGCCCCACCCCCTCTCTCCTCATTGGCTGACTGGCTGTGATTGGCTCCCACTTGCTGTCTCAGACAATAAGGAGGCAATGACCTGGGACAGCCAAGGCTGTTGTGCACATTGCTGGATTGCGATGGGGCTCAGGTAAGTCTTGAGGGGGCAGGGGGTACTGATGCACACAGAATATTTTTTACCTTCATGCATAGAATGTATGAAGGTAAAAAACCTTGAGTCTTTACAACCAATTTAAATAAAGATTTAAATAAAGGCTAAAAAAGGAAATTTAAGGCAGCCACTGAATGTAAGGATTGGTAGGCTGCAACATATTACATTTTATTTTGGGGTTTAATACCATTTTCAGAATAAACTAAAATTTTTTTTTTTAACATGTTAATATTTAACATGTTAATAACAAACATGTTATACTTACCTGCTCTGTGCAATGGTCTTGTGCAATGCTCTGTGCCACAAGCTCTTTTCAATAAAGACAAGCAATATTAAATAAAGCTGGTTAGATGGACACATATTAATCTTCCAAAAACAATTCTACAAGTTTAAAATTTGACAATTACATTTAGTTTGCTTGCAAAAGCCAAGTTATGAACAGTCCACCTTTAAACTGTCCTCTTTAAACGATGACAGCTGTAATAAACCATGTAGGTATGTGAGCATGTCTCGTCCTTTCAGCATGGAGCTAGTAGCAATTATACAATGCATATCTGAAACCTCACCTTGGCCAGGCTTAACTCTTGCAATCTCCTACTACTGAACCTGTAATTGATCTTCAGGAGGTTTTCTCATTGGTTCCTGATAGTAAAGGGCATGTATGAAGAAATATTTACATATAAATTGGTTTGAGTGGAGTGCTGAAAATCAGGATTCACAGATAACGGCAATGTAATAACGCCTGTGAAATCGATAGATAAATTTCATGGGAGGCAATAGTTAGCGTGGCTTAGTAATGATCATTGGATGTCTTGTTCCTGAATGTATATTTATATTTATAGGGGCAGATATCATTATTAAGCTGAATGACCTGTTAGTAATGGGTACAGCTATTCATAGCACTGTGCATTATGTTGCTAAGCTTCATGTTGTTACTATCCTGTGTCTATAGGGAGCTAGAGCTTATAACCATTTATATCAGAAGCTGAGAAAAGTGAGTTTACAATCTTATGTTCCCACCAGAGACAAATCTAGCATTCAGGGCCCAGTTTTTGTTTGAAAATCACAAAAACAGTTTTTAGAAAACTTTGAACTGAATAGCTATTTACTGCTGTCAGCCTTTTTTCATTGGTTTGTTTTCTCTCCCCTCTAATTGAATTCAAATAATGTGATACTATTAAAGTAAATGAAAAACAGTGCAGCACATAAGAAAACTAACAAAGTGAATCAAATCAGTGAGTAAAACAAAATAAATGTGTCACAGGTGTAACAAACAAAATAGTAGACAATAAAGTCCTTCCAATGTAAATATATAGAACTGCGATGTCAATCACAACCAGTAGTGTTCAATCCCACAAAGTGTTCTGTATCCAGTGCAAAGTCCTCCACCACTATGCACTCACCAGAGAGCTACTTGTAAAAAGGTCGTGAGAACCACAATCGGGCTCAGGGTAGGATTTCTGCTGCTGTTCCTAATTTTTAGAGAAATGAAGTACACGTGCAGACCGGACAATAATCACACTGGCAACTGTGCAGTATAACAACGTCCTCCTCTCTGTTTATTGCAGGGCGGTGCTTAACCTTTTATATATAGAAAACAATAGGGTATACGTCACTATTATGTAAATACAGTCACATTCTAAAAGGCACATTTTGCTTGGCTGAAATATGGGATAAGTGCAGAAACTTGAAGCTTGCTTCTCGCCCGTTATCTTTTCACTCCCCCTCACATACTCAAGGCCTAAGTAAAATCCTCACAGAGCGACGGGAGGGGTTGAGAACATCGCTCTGAACAAACAAGTTAAGGAGGACTGCAAAGCCCAGCAGACAAAAATATATACGCACAACACATATATTTAGAAATATGAAAAAGTATAAAAGTAAATATATATATATATATATATATATAAAATGTATATTTTAAACAGGAAACAGAATTTTACCAAATCCATCACACTTGGTCAGTAGCATGTATATCATGAGGTCTGTGTCATCCACTTTCCAGCAACTTTACTAGTCAGGTTAGGTCCTAAGGGAAAAATGCTCACCACACAGAGACCAGGGGTTGATATATAGGGTAGTAATTTTAATAATCATAAAAGTATCCCATATAAAACAATCCACGCGAAACAATCAATGTATCACATACCACGATGGGTCGTGGATGCAGTGGCGTGACGTCAGCATGTAGGTTTCCCCCCGTAGATTGCCAGCTGCTTCTGTATCTATAGCGCTGGTCGTTTACTTTTTGAATTTGAATGTGATATTATTGCTTGATAGCCCAATATAACATGCCTAAAGGGCTATCATGCCTTGCTACAGACAGATCATTTGTTAAAGGACCAATACAGCAAAGAATGGTGTGCTCCAAAAACTGTGTGTTTATTAACTGTGATCTTAGTAGTCAGTATGTGATTTGTTTACACTGCTTTTGGTGTCTAAAATGTTCACCTTTTAGCCCTTTAGCGATCCTGTTGCTGGCATGACTTTCCTTCTGTTATCTTGCTGAAGGAAGATTCTGCAATGTTTTGGCTAATGAAGACACATATAGGAAGCAGGGAAGTATAGTATTTAGTGATCCTGTTGCTTGCAAGCAGCTATCAGCCACATAATCTCAATTCTTCCATAGGCATTTTACTATGATGTAATATCTTCTACCTTCTTTCTCCTTTTTTATACTGTTGCTTCAGATGTTCAGCAAGCACACCTGGCAGTGTTATAGCTCGTCCCAAACTTGCGGATATCATTTTTGCTGCACAACTGAGTCTGACATATCTAGATTATTCTAAGGATACGTCACGATCAGAGGGCAAGACCACCTGGGACTGAAACTCAAGATCTAGTGGGCCAGTGTGAACAAATAAACAGATGCACCCGGGTACCGATCCTCGCATGCAGGGGTGTGGACAAGGGGGTACCACCATTCCTCTTGTATGGGGCCCAGGCCAGCAGGAGGGCCCAGGTAGCTGGATGAGTCAGATGTGGGCAGGGAGATGATCGGCAAGGCAGGGGGGCAATTACAGGAACTAATCCCCTGTATGGCTCTCTCTGTAGCAGCTGAAAGCTGGCTTCTTCTCCTCTCCTCTCCTTCCAGCTGGCTTTCAGCTGCTGCAAAGAGAGCCATACAGGGGGTCAGTTCCACTAATTGTCCCCCCACACCCATTACCCTCCCTGTACACCATATTTTCCCCTTGCTGCCCAGGCCCCCCTGTGTGCCCCCACCCACGCAAGGCTGCCGGCTTCCCTCCTCTCCTTCCCATTGACAGCTGCAGGCACACAGTAGGATCCTTCAGCATGGAGAATGTGGGAAGGGTCTGGTAATTATGCCCCATTTACCAACCCCTTTCCTTCCTGAATGAATACAATGAGTGATCGGTACTGATCACTCATTGTGTTCATTCATAACTAAAGCATAGTAACCTGTATTTTGTTGTGGGGAGGGGGCCCTGTCAAGTTGGTTGTATGGGGCCCCGTGGTTTCTAACAGCAGCCCTGCTGGCATGTGCAAGAGCAGTGTGACCGCACGCAAACTGAGATGTGTCAGAGTTGCAGGATCTAAGGAGCCACCTGATCTTCACCAGAGCCACTGGAGGTGTAGATGTTGCGCTGCGTGGCAGCCCCCAGATTTCAGTTCTCTAACACACCCGTGCGGACACAGTGCAACCGAATAGCACGCTGGAAGGACACCGGATACACACAGGATACAAGGAACCAAAGTAACCAACTACAGCAAGCTGGAAAGGGACTGCAGGACAAACAAACAACAAGAAACAATACTGAGAAGGACACACACACAGCAACAGGGAAGGAAGAAATCAATAGACAGAGAGCACAGGTTCAGGGTCGATAGGCAAGAATAGGCAGGAACCCAAGCAACTCGGACAAGAGGTAAAACCTGGTACTGGATCGATGTGCACAGAAGCGTGACAGAATATATTATATTCCATATAAGATTGACTTGAATAAATCTAATTGTATTCCCAGAAGACCTAATACATGGATTATGGTGCCATTTAGTGAACATAGTACAGATCACTTTAGTTTTTTATTTTTACTTCCCTCCACCTAAAAGATTTCCGTTTGTCGTTCAACTGAGTTGCACAGTTTATAGGTTACATTAACCACTTCATGTCCGGACACTTTCACCCCCTTCCTGTCCAGGCCAATTTTCAGCTTTCAGAGCTATCACACTTTGAATGACAATTGTGCGGTCATGCAGCACTGTACCCACATGAATTTTTTAGCATTTTTTTGAGACAGATAAAACTTTATTTTGGTGGTATTTATTCACCACTGGGATTTTTTTTTTTTGCTATATAAATGAAAAAGTCCAAAAATTTAGAAAAAAAGTGTGTTTCTTATAACATTTTGCAAATAAATAATATTTTTTTTCATAAATATTGACCAATATTTATTGAGTTATCTTTTTTAAAAAAAAAAAAATAACCCAAATTAGTTTATAACCAAAAATTATCATTTTCAATTTTTTTTTACATTTATATATTATTATTTATGTTTTTTTTTTACATATTGTCACCCTAGCAGTACAGTGTCACCATAGTGACACTGTACTACTTGTGGGGGGTGATGACAATTTTTTTTTTTTTTTTCTACTGATTGCTTTTACACCCATAAAGGCTGCAAGAGCAATCATTTCTGCTCTCTGACTGCATACTTGTACCCATTCAGAAATACTCTGTGAGCTGTGATTGGTCACAGCTTGTGACATGGCACATGGCTGTTGTGAATAGCTTTGTACCATGTGACCTCTGTGATCATTAACAGATTTCACTAGTAGTAAGCAATGATGTCAGGAAGTGACATCTTGCTTACTACTATTCATGTGATCACTGACTGGCCAATCAGTGATCACATGAATCGGGACCTCACACAGAGGTCCCGTACAGCGATCGGGAGTGCGCACAGACTGTGAATGCGGGCGCCGTTTATAAACAGCAACCCGCTTCTGCACTGCTCCCTTCTGGACGTTTATGTACATGGGCTGAACAGAAAGTGGTTAAGGTAGAAAAAGTTCTGAAATTATTTTTCTTTGTTTCATTTTTTTACATCACAGAAACCTGATATTTTAATAGGGGTGTGTAGACTTTTTATATCAACTGTATTTTAATAATAACTTTGCAAAACTTGCCTGCTGAGTATAACTGTCTATTCCATTATATAATACATTTTTTGACCCTATAGTCCATCCACGGCATCACAACATCCTAGGGGTTAAAGCAGAGTTCCACACACCCTGTCAAAAAATAAAAGTCAGCAGCTACAAAAACTGTAGCTGCTGACTTTTAAAAAACAGCCACTCCCAAGGTGTGTGTCCCGCAGCCCATTTCACCGGCCGTCCTGTATTCCAGGAGGCCAGCATCTTCAGCGTGGGCACCCGACTATGATAGCTTGTGGCTTCACAGCCGGGTACCCACTGCGCATGCGCGAGTAGCGTTGCGCTTTATGAATGGTCCTGTAGTCTTCTGGGACCTGTCACATGTCCCAAAAGACTACAGGGAGGGAGGAAGGGTGGGAGGACACCCTCCGACCAGAAGTGGGAGTGGGTACCTGTCAAATTCGGGTACCCGCTCCCCCCTGCCCCCCAAAGGTGCCAATCCTTAACGGGGAGCGAGGGGCAGTCCTTAAAGCGGAACTTCCTCCTTTGGGTGGAGCTCTGCTTTAACACAAAGCATAGACTCGACCCCTTCATTCTGCTGCAGAAGAATTCAAAGGGATGGAGTGATAATGCGGACTTGGTTCTCTGCTAGTTTAGTCAAATTGTTGGTACTTAGTACAGTGGTTGTGATACCTATGAAAGGAAATAAATGTTCCAATTCCTCCTAGTTCCTAGGTGTATATCTTTAGCCATATTAATTATTATTTTCATTACAAGATATTGAGCTACCCATGCTTATGTCATACTATTAATCATACTGACATACTTGATTTGTAATAACTTAGATGTTAAATATTTCTTTCTTTTTCTTTTTCCATAATCCATACATTCACACAATTTTATTGTGCTTAAAATATTTACATAGAGTAACAAACTCAGAAATAATTAATTAAGTCAGTGTATTTATATCTTTTAATTTTATTTTATGCTGAAAGGCTGGAGGCACTGCTGTATATTGATTAATTAAATATTCAATATCACTGACTTGATTAATTGTGTAAACTTCATGACATAATATATTTCTTCCGAGGATCTTCTGATTTGTCTGATTATGTTACAGGTCCCCCACTGACAGCACCAGTAGGTCGTTCTTATTACTGCACAGTGCTGTTTTGTGAATCAGTGCTCTAAAGCCAGGATGCTTTATGCACCCCCTAGTGGATGGCCCCATGACTGCCTAGGTTTAGAGGAAGCTGGCTGAATGCCACTGTCTGTCATTCTGCAACAGAAGTGCCATCTAGTGGGCAAAATAATTACTGAGGATTAGCTGGATTAGCTCTGGATTAAAAGTGGGTATTGCAGCAAAAAATCTCATTTTATTTTCTCTTCTAATTCATACTTAGCTGGAGTTCTGCTTTAAAAGTGATCAAGATCTTCAAATAAAATCTGGCTAATGTTATTTGGGTTTTAAATTCAGGAATGACCAATCACAGCAGGTCACATACGAATTGTAAACAATCGATGGCTTCCTTTCATGCCATCCATTGTGTACAATTGTGTTGCTATTGTGATTCATCACAGTGATCACATGGTACAGACTGGGCCAATCACAGCCCATATGTGTCATATGATTAGCCTTGGCCAAACACAGCTAATCACAACAAAACAAACTGAATGAATCAATTTCATTCAGTAAAATGCTTGGTTATAGCAATGAAATTCTAAGCTATAAGCAATCATATTGTGTAAAGAGAAAAAAAAATACTGATCACTTTCCCAAAGAAGTACAATGTTACTATGGTAACCTTATATACTCTGGTAACAGTGTAGTTAAAAAAAGAAAAAAAGTAATAAAAATAAAGTTTAAAAAATATTTTTTTTTTGCATACTGTCACCAATCAGTGTCTCTGATCACCGCTACACCAGTTATATGATGATGCAGTACTGCACTGGTGACAATACGTAAAAAAAAAAAAACTATTGTGAAAAGTTTTTTTATTAGTTTCCTAATTTTCCAAAAAATCATGACAAAAAATTGCAACTTCAATAAACTCGCAATGCCTCTTACTACATACCTCAGACTGTCTACTATCCAATAAGCGGTAATTTGGGGGGTATCTATACTGTCCTGGCATTTTTGTTCTTCAAGAAATGAGATTGTCTTTCAGTACAGCAAAACTGATACATTTTAAGATACAGTATATGCCATAGTTTGTGGACTCTATAACTTTCCTACAGACTAAATAATATACACTGATTTGGGCTATTTTCACAAAATAAATGTAGCAGAATACATTTTGGCCTAAACCTATGAAGAACAATTATTAATTTGGAACATTTTTTAACAGAAACAATGAAAAATGTTTTTTTTTTTCAAAATTTTCGGTCTTTTTTAATACATTTTTTATAAATTTTTTAAAATCCAATAGTGATCAAATACCATCAAAAGAAAGTTCAATTTGTGAGAACAAAGCGATAAAAATTTAGTTTGGGTACAGTGTTGCATGACTGCGCAACAGTCATTTGAATTGCGACAGCGCTGAAAGCTAAAAAAATGGCCTGGGCAGGAAGGGGGTAAAAGATATTAAAGTGGTTGAAATCTGTGAATAATTGGTGAACCAATAATATGTAAACAGGACTCTGTATATCTGAAATTCGGATATTGTCCTTGCTGGTTATGCACATTAATAAATAAGCAAGGTTTGAAAGCTGTCTCTGTTTCTTTCTTTTATTCTACAACCATTCCTAGGAGATGTGATTTTGTTTTTTATTATCTATATCTTGTATCTACTGTATATACTAGACTGCTTATTTTGCTGTATTTGTTCATCTCACTTATACAGACTACAGTGAACATAAAAGACAACATAGATGTTATGATGGCCATTATCATGCACTAGACTAAAATAAATTCTAAACTGCCAACGTAGTCATCTACTTGGTGGATGGATAATGAGCAGCAAACAGCAGGTATGTATAAAAATATGGTCTGCTGGGTCATGAAAGAACACATGATTAGATGGGGAATCGCATTGTAGCCACATCGCCTATGGAGTTTGGATGAAGTTTGACATCCCACATACAAATTCTTTGTATAGTCTGACAACAAACACCGAAGGAAGGTAATCAAAGAAGATAATTAGAAAGTCTGTGGACTTACGATGTGGTGGCACCCACCAGTTATTGTCTGCACAGCAAACAGAAAAGCTCTGATAAAATAAATCTTGGAAAGAACAGAATGGAATTTCTTAATCCCCATAGTCTGAAAACAAAAGTGTTTCATAAATATTGCACAGGAAAAAAAAAAAATACACTGAGAAAAATAAAAGCTTTAAACTAACTTTGAAAGTCTGCACATATGTCTTTCTCCTCCAGTTTTGACAGTCAGTCCCCTACAGAAGAATTCTACAATAGCCTCAGGCTTACTGGGGAATGTAATGAAACTCTTCAGGCAAAAATTTATTTTGGTCTGAAATATTCTTCTCGATCTCTAATCCAGCACTGCTTCCTCCTCCACTATCTGACAAGGCAAACACCATGGCCTTATATATTACTCACTAGTAACCTTACTTACCTTTTTACTGCTTGTGCTTCTAGATTGTAAGCATGATTTATGGTCTTCCACAAGAACTTGTTGCTTATTTAATGCAAAGGTCCAGTGACTGTAGAGTGATCCTCAATATAATTTTGATTTGGTATCAAGGTTATGATTACAGCCTATGGTTTTTCCATCCTGGTACTTTACAATTGATTGCTAACGTTGCAAAAAAAGGTTTAACTATGTATCAGTATAATTTTCAAAAATTTGGAACAGTTCCCGTGTATATCAACACAAAAAAATATTAATAAAATTAAATCCATCCGGTGTATTTGGTGTCTTATTCAAGCCTTCAATAATTGGAGGGACCTTTAATATCTCCACTTACAGGCTTTGTCTTACAAAAGTATATGTAGCACATGCCTGTGTTGCTTACAGAGATTTTCCAACTGTTTCTTTGACTTTTTCAAGTGATTATTCAATTTGAGAGCTTAACCATTAGAGTGAAAGTGAGACAAAACTCAAGATGGAACCTCAACACATTCTTGGTCAGACGCCATCAGTATGTGACCATTTGTTTCCACTGATAGTTAGCTAATATGTTTGTTAGTTAGCTGGGCACTGAGAATAGAAGATCCTTTAAACGTTTACTCCATCACAAGCTCATCTGATCTGATTACTTGTCTTTTTCAACCAGTTGCCCTCTGCAAGATTTACCCCCCTTCCTGACCAGGCCATTTTTTTTCCCGATACGGCACTGAGTTACTTTAATTGACAATTGCGTGGTCAAGCAAGGCTGTACCCAAATAAAACGTATGCCATTTTTTCCCCACAAATAGAGCTTTCTTTTTAAGGTATTTGATTACCACTGTGTTTTTTATTTTTTTGTGCTATGAACAAAAAAGGCAGACAATTTAAAAAACAAACAAACAATATTTTTTAAATTTCTGTTATAAAACATGTCCAATAAAAACAAAAATAAAAATCTAATTTCTTCATAAATTTAGGCCAATATGTATTCTGCTACATATTTTTGGTAAAAAAAAACCCTCAATAAGTGTGTATTGATTGGTTTGTGCAAACGTTATATTGTCTAGAAATGGCTGAATATATACTGGAATTTTTATTTATTTTTAAAACAAACAAACAATATTTTTTAAATTTCTGCTAAAAAACATGTCTAATAAAAAAAAACAAAAATCTAATTTTTTTGTAAATTTAGGCCAATATGTATTCTGATATTTTTGGTAACAAATCCCAATAAGTGTGTATTGATTGGTTTGCGCAAAAGTTAAAGCAGCTACATAAGACAATATATGTACTGGAATTTTTATTTATTTTTTAAACTAGTAATAGCAGTAAACAGGATAAGTAGAGGGTGGATCTAATCCATCTCCACTCTATCCAAACTAAAAAAAAAAAAGTTTTGCAATTAGGTATACTTTAAAAGATAAAATAAAAAAGCAGCTTCTGCTGCAATACTCTTCTGGGTTGAATGACAGCCAGCATCATTCAGCCCACTTTTTCTTAGCCTGGGCTGTCTTGGACCCGCCCATTGCCTGTAACTGGACAGTGAAGAAGCAGCACAATGGCGGGTTCATCTCTCTGTCACTCTGTGTTTTTCTCCTACCAACATGTTCCTGGTCAGCACATGAACTAATTGTCTACTTGTGCTCCCTCTTCCTCTCCCACTCTGGGCCCTGCTGTACAGGCTCCTAGCGGTTGACACCAAGTTATAGTCAGGTACATTACACACTAATTTATTAATAAATATGGAATGACATTAATGTGTGTCTTGTGTATTTGTTTGGAGTTTGGCTTTAAACTGAGGCTATAGAGAAACTTTTTATAGAAAGTCTATAGAGAAACTGGAGAAAATAATAATACAGCCATGAAAATACATTCATGACTTGTAAGCGAATCGCATATTTAGAACCTGGAAAAGAATTGTTTTATTTACAGTTTTTAAGTTTTATTTGTGCAATATATAGTCATACCATGTCTTCTTTTGGAAAATAATTAGTGACCATATTAGTATTCTGCGTCTGTTAAAAAAAAGAAAAGAAAAAAAAAGCTTTTTATCTTTAAAACTCAGATTACTGGTGTCATGTGAGTCAAAGCACTTGCCTAGAAAGGTTAAAATGTAGCTTATCAATAAAACAAATGACCACAGTGAAATGAAGGTTACTGAAGAACAGAGTAGAACAATTTATTCCATTTGTTACCAAGACATTACTGTGCAGAGAACGTGTTACTTTGTGAAGTAAATGAATGCCTCTAGACAAATAATTTTTATTTGTGCTGTATGTTGTATAATAGCAGATGCAGAAAATGCTGGTAGTAAAACCTGAGACAAAGAAGTTTACTGCAAATTTAAAGTTGAACTTCCCTCTCTCAATCAACATTGAATTTTGAATCCTTATGCTGCTAACATTAGTAAATAGGAAAGTATATCAAATTTATTTGTTTAAAACAGTGTTTTACATATCCTTACTTCCTAGTTTCCAGGCAAATGATGTTATACATCCCAGGAGTATTCAGGAGGGCAGGAGGGATTTTCTCAGCTGAGCACACCCTCCTGTCTGAATGCTTGATCTAAGAGCAGATGGATTCCAAGAAGTAAATTCTATATCATCGGCCCTTACTCAAGATGGCCAGAAATGCTAGGGGGTTGTTCTTTAAAGTGATTTTTCAGCATAATAAAGCATGGAGACATGGGTGGGTGAGTTTGCTTTGAATATTAAAAATGAATTAAATAGTGCTTTTGATTTGTTGTGTAGTATACAGTGGTTCTGTTCTGTGTAGTTCCTCTTTAAGGTGAAAGAAACAGGCATTATTACTTATGGTGAAGAAGATGTATTTAAATGGCATGTTAAGTATTTAAAGTGAACTCTAGGTATATATTTAATAGATTTGGGCAAATCTGAACTCTACCCTTCAGCAGAACTAACTTGACCAAATTGGATCATACCGAGTGCCTGCTTAATTCTATTAAGGACTACTTTGCTTGAGTGCGAGAACACTTTTGCCAGAGCACCTGTCTTAGGTAACGGGAAGCAGGGAGTCGGCGGTTGAGAGTGGGTATTGAATTTTAACTTGACCAAATGGCTAAGCAGAGCAGACTTTTCTTTCATAAAAGTAGGCAATTACGGACTTGCTTTTTTTTTTTTTTTAATCAGCACTGAAGTGGTTGTGTAGCTAACATCTAAATTGACAGTTCAAATATGAAAATATTAACAGTCCTACTGGCCAATTTGTAATTTTGTTCAGCCAAGTTTCTTACCCTCCCATTCCTGTCTCACAACACTGCCAGAGTCTGACTTCACTTTTCTGTGCTACTGTTAAAGCAATACAACATGGTCAAGGACCTCCCCAGTCTGTAACTGGATAATGAAGGAGCAGGAACACACTGTTGATGTTAGCCTTTTGCACTCCTCCTCTTTGAGCTTTTTCTCTCTGTACTGAGCAGTGTAGCAAAGACTGATTGTTTTACAGAGCTGCCCTTTTAACTAGACATCTGCACATTAGATATTTTTGTTTAATTTCAGATGTATTCATTCTTTGAATAATTTTGTTTTGTCATATGCATTATGTTGACCTGATTTGTTTTTAGAATTTGTTTTGTATCTTTGGCATGTGTTTCATATATTCATTGGTTGGGTGGATTAAAAAAAATTTGCAGTTTTTATGGAAGATTGCTATATATTCAATATATTATTAAATCAGATGGATTCAATATTTTTGGACTCTAGTCTAGCTCACCAAAAGAAATTCCATGAGCTGATTGGACAATATCAACTGGCATCATGTGAATCCAAATAACCAACTGAATAAAATTTGGATCCATTTGTTTGCTGAATCCTAATTATCAAACAAATTCAAAAATGTAATTAATTTCCCATGGGCCCGAACTACTATTGCATCATGTGACATCATCCAAAATAAACAAATAAAAAAAATGCATTTCTTAACCACTTGCCCTCCAGAGGATTTACCTCCCTTCCTGACCAGGCCATTTTTTGCAATACGGCGCTGTGTTACTTTAACTGACAATTGCACAGTCGTGCAACGCTGTACCCAAATGAAATTTATGTTCTTTTTTCCCACCAATAGAGATTTCTTTTGGTGATATTTGATTACCTATGTGTTTTTTATTTTTTGTGCTATAAACAAAAAAGGCTGACAATTTAAAAAAAACAAAACAAAAAAACAATATTTTTTACTTTTTGCTATAAAACATATCCAGGAAAAAAAATGTAAAAATACTAATTTCTTCATAAATGTAGGCCAAAATGTATTCTGCTACATGTCTTTGCTAAAAAAAAAAATCTGAATATGTGTAAATTAATTGGTTTTTGTGAAAGTTATAACATCTACAAATGGTGGTATATATACTGTAGTTTTTTTTTTTATTTTCAAAGGGTTAACTGTGTGCTGTTTTACTGTGTTGACTGTGTGTGCTTTACTGTGTATTGCTCTGCTATATACGTGATTTTGCGCAGCCCTGCTGCCCTGTAGCAGTAGTTTGGCTACAGGGCAGTCGGAAGCGGTTACTTTTGTTTTAACTTTTTTTTATTTGTTGCCATTTGTTTCTGTGTCCATTCAGAGATTCAAATACATCTGAATCTGAATCTCCAAAAATAAAATTATTGTACAAAAAACTAATCAAAACGAAACAAATTGCACATTTCTTCTTTTTACTTCTAGGCTGAATAATGCTTTGCAGGCAACTCCAACATAACTAGGCTAATGGGTTTATTGTACCTGTCTAAATTTCTAACATTGAAAAATTTAGTAAAGTCATGTTTGTTCTATTTTGACCACTAATTATGGACTAGTTTAAAGCTCAAAGCACGTTTTATAACATGTTCTTATCCAGAGGTGCAAATACCCATTTAAAATTCTCTTTATTCTCTGAGTTTGGGTATTGTATAGGCCTCTTTCTGTAAATCCTGAAAACTCTCAGCATTAATATGTGCAGTATACTGTTTCATGTCTTATGCTAATATCTATGTGTATGTGTTTGTTTTCTGAGCACTAATAACATTTTATCATGTTATAAACTCAGTCAATAGAGAAAGATGGGAAATTTAGTGTGATATTACGGTATGTTCATGCCTGCATTAGCAAACCCAGACTGATGCTTGTTAAATGTTCACATTCTTAATTAATAAACACATAAACAGTGTCTTTCATTTACTACTTCAGTAGCTCTCTAAGCTCCACTGAAAATTCCTGATGTATATTGAAGGGAGCCTTTTTTCCATGTCCCCATTGCGTTGGAACAGTTGTCTAAGACCAACACCAGTTTCGTTGTTCAGTCTCTGCCCGTTTTATCTGGTTTACCATTCTCGAAGCACAGCAGAGATGTCATCTCTTGGAATGACACAACAGTGGGATTGGAGGCATACCACCTGAACTGGTATCGACATCATTCGGATGCAGTGGGGAGACAGAAGTGTGGACTAATATGCATAAACATCAGGAGCTCTCAGTTGAGCTTAAAGAGCTCCTGATGTAGTAAAAGAAGGACATTGTTACGATCCACCTGGTGGAACCTCTGGCAGGAATACTCAGAGCGTGGAGTCTAAGCCCTGGACTGCGTTTTCACCAGGGCCTCTGACGGTGGGGATGGACTTGAAGCAGACCAGGACCAGGTCACGACCTCCGAGCACTCCTACCTGTGGCAGAGGGGTCCACCGGGGAGGACTACAGGGGAGAGCCTGATGTGAAGAGACCGGCAGGATGGATGGATGGATGGATGGATCACTCGTGGTCAGACAGGCCAGATCGTTACCGTGGGAGCAGCGAGGTACAGAATCGGCAGGCAGAGGATAGACGGGGCACACGCAGGGTCAATACCAAGGTAGTCAATCCGAAGGGAGATCCAAGAGAGAGGTCAGACAAGCCAGGGGTCAGGACGGGAGAAGGCAGCGTAGTCAGGGCAATCCGGGTCAGCAAACAGCAGAATAGCACAGGTACAGAGCACAGGAACGCAGGGGAACACAGGGAGACCTAACGGCAATTGGTGACAGCACAGGGCATCTTTAAATATGGCGCCCTGTGCTGTCATTGGTGCTCGGCGTGTACCCGCGGCGCCTAGTGCGCATGCGCGAGTTTCCCCCTGCTGCGGTCGGCCGGGACCTAGTGCCTGTGTCCCTGCGCGAGCCGGCAAAACTGCGCATGTGCCGGGACGGATGCCGCGGCGGACCCTGACAGACATTGTTTATGTGTTGATTAAAAATTAAAAAAAGCAAAGATTTCTGTGCCTGGAGTTGGAGTTTCAAATTTTTATGCAAGATCAGAAAACTTTAGCATGTCAAAACAATTTTATTTGCCAACAAGTAATTTGAGCATTTAAGAGAAAAATGATTCATTAAAAAAACTCAGACATTACTTGGCTTTATAAAATTTGCCACCCTTACACCCTTCTTCTACCTCTTCAGAGGACCCGATTGATTCTAGAGCCGCAGAAGACTTTTTAGCCTCTGTAAATCTGCCTAAGCTTTCCAGATCTCAGCTAGATGCCTTAAATGCTCCCATCACTTTGGACGACATTCGAGCCACTATCAAACATCTACCCTCGGCTAAGGCTCCAGGACCTGACGGTCTTAGCCCCGAATTCTATAAATAACTTTGGAATTCATCCCAGAAACTCTGCATCGTGTCTACAAGGCAATGTAGGAAGATTACCCTTATCTCCCAACTGACTTCAAGGCACATATTAAGCTCATAGCTAAGAAAGGGAAAGACCCACTGTTACCAGGTTTTTGCCAACCTATCTTTCTAATTAATGTTAATGACAAAATACTTTCAAAATTTGTGGTGACCAGGCTGGCCCTTCTGGTCCCTTCCTTATTGCATCACGCCAATCTGGTTTCGTACCAAGTCGCTCAGCGGCGCTCAATATCTGCAAAGTACTGTTGGCCCTGGAATATGCTAAAACCCACCCTATGCTTGATCTGACAATTATATCCTTAGATGCGGAAAAAGCCTTTGGCAACATTAGTTTTGCCTGGTTCTTCATGGTCACGCAGAAGTTTGGTATTTCGGACCCTATTTTGGACTCTAAAGGACAAATGTACTCTTTGCCCACAGCTAGACTGGTCACACCTGACTTTATGTCCACTGACATCCCCTTAACTAAGGGCACCAGACAAGGTTGCCCGCTCTTCCCCCTTCTCTTTAACATTGCCATAGAACCTTTGTCCAGACTACTTAATTCATCATCAGGGGTTAGTGGTGTCAATATTGGTGAACACACTCTGCGCTCGGCTCTTTTTGCAGATGATATCTTATTGTTTTCTTAGAGCCACCCAACGACTTTATACTACTCCAGAATCTGTTTGCGACCTTCTGTAAATGTTCCGGCCTACGAATCAATTTCAACAAAATAAATATAAACTTGCGCCACGCCCTGGAGGAGGGTGAAACGCGTTGATGTATTTCCGGTTCTTGTGGGTGCATGGTGACGTCACTTCTGGTGAGTGGAACACATGCTGCTTTGCGGCGTTCCAGAGTGATTTCCTGCTATTTGGAAAGGGATTTCGATTTATCTTTGTCAGTCCACTTCTACAAAAGAATTAAGCCTTATAATATGAGCCTTTGTGTCTATTATGAAAGCCTGTATACTATTTTAAACGTGAGTGCATAGAAGGCAACCTTTTTTATAAAATTAAAGCTTTTTTACAGTATTGCACTGTTTGTGTTTTTTTGTTTTCTTTTCCATTGTCATCCAATCCTGGGAGTCATTTCTGGAGGATATTGAGTACAGAGTTATCTAGGAGGACATGCCTAGTCACTTTAAGCTTGTTTGACTCTTTTGCCATACCAGCAAAGAGTCCACTCCATCTGGTGAGTGGGGATAGAGCATTAATCACGGATGGTGTGAGCATCGAAGAATTTGGTGTGAGCATTGAAGAATTTTTGGAGCACGTTTCTTTTTTTGGCATTGAGCACAATTTATGTAATTTTTTTGGGACTTTTATTTTTAGTAGTTTAATTTTTATATATAATTTATTTGTGCTGTGGCGTGTATAAAGGTTTCCTAATCAATTTTGATAAGAGTGAAGTGTTCCCTCTAAACCGCACTACCTTTTCTCACTGGCTCCCATCTTCCCCTTTTAGTATAGCTAAACACTCAGTTACTTATATGGGCATTCATATAGGCAGAGAACCATTGTCTCTTTACTACCTTAATTACCCTCCTCTACTTAACATGATTGTACAGGAATTGGAAGCTTGGACGACTCATCTCCTTTCACTCTTTGGGGGATGTCATATCTACAAAATGGTCTCATTTGCTAGATTGCTCTATCCCCTACAAACACACCCTATCCTCTTAAAGCATTAGGATTTTCAAAAGATCCATAAGGCTCTACAAGCCTTCTTGTGGCAACACAAGAAAGCATGCATTTCATTACAAAAATTGAGTCTCCCAAAGAATGAGGGAGGAGAAGGCCTGCCAAATATTAGATTTTACAATTTGTCCTGCCTCCGTCATCAGAGTCTTGATTGGATTACTATGAAGTCCCGTTACTCCAATTACTTGCTAGAGGAAGCCCTGGAGTCTCCGCTACATCTTTCAGCCATTTTGAATTCTAATCTTAAAGCCTTACCTGGACCTTTACGATCAAATCTTCTGATCAGACTTACTGTATTGGCCTGGAGGGAAACACGTAGGCTCCTTGGATTACCACTACGGATATCCTACTATTTGCCTATTCTTGGAAACCCTATGTTCCCTCCAGCTTGTGAGCATACAGTATTTACCCAATGGTCTCATAAAGGACTTACTAATGTTATCTCTGTCTTTGATGATACCAAGCGATCCTTTCAACCTTTCTCAGTCTTGGCTTCTCAATACTCGTTACCAGGATCCTACATCTTTTACCATCATCAGCTGGTGACATTTCTCCAACGCTTCTTTATAGAGAGTCTACTGCGTCAGGACCACTACTCCATTTCAGTTATCTACTCTCATCTAATTTCTCACCCATCTGCAAAATGCCATCTTACTCCATTTAAACCATGGACCCCCATACTGTTTACAGACGACACTCCGGATAAAATGCTGTCGAGATACAAAAAAATTGCTTTGCTTGTCATCTGTGAATCATGACGCGAAACTCAATTTAAAATCATCTACCAGGCCTATTATTCTTTCTCAGTGAACTTGGCTGTAGCTGCCCACCCAGTGTGTCCTTGGTGTGACTACATTAGACCTACCTTGTTTCATCGTTTGTGGGAATGTGTCAGTTTCCTCTTTCTGGGATTGAGTTCTACGGTACATCAATCAATTATACAACATTGCAATTTGCAAAGATCCCATGCTCTGTCTTTTCAGCTACCAGGACCCTACAAATTCAGCACATCCTACCGCTCTTCCCCAGTGGATACACATTTGTCTTTTAGTAGCTCGCAGAGCCCTCATGCAAGCTTGGATCCATCCAAACCCCCACCAAAATGGTGACACAGATGCTAACTAATCTATTCAACTTGAAGAAACGTGACACCATCACTCAAAACCTCAAGTTCATAAGTCGCTTTATCTCAAGATGGAGGCACTTCATGGAGCATTCCTTTACACCTGCTGAATTGGCCGCTCATATGGAACCCTTCCGTTATACAGATTGGTATTTCAAGGCTCAACTATCCAATACTTTGGGTACACTCCACGTATCCAACCCACCTTTCAGCCCCACCCCTCAGTTACCCTCCTCCCTGTCCAACAGTGGAGTTCATGCTCCTCTCTAAGGTATCTAGCCCTTATAGTAATTCTCTTCAAATGTCTTATGGTTTAGAGATATAAGTCTGTTCAAGCTTCCACTACCAAGCTTCTGTTCCTAGGGATTTGCTAAATTTTGAGGTTCGGCTCTTTTTACTGCCATATTGTAGCTTTTATGTTTATTTCTGACACTGTTTATTTCCCATTATAACTGTTGCACTGGCTTTTGTTCTCACAGTCTGTCTAAATGTAGACTGAATGATTTAGATATCTAGATTGTATTCTTGTACTTATTTTACAAACTTCCAATAAAAATTGGTTTAAAAAAAAAGACAAAAGAAAAAGCCCTCGCTGGATCCCATCAACCTTAACAACCTATTCCCCATCTCCTTGCTCCCCTTTTCTTCCAAACTCCTTGAGTGCCTAATCTACAACCGACTGCTCACGATCCTAATGAAAATAACCTTCTTGATACTCTTCAGTCTGCATTTCACTCTCAACACTCCACAGAAACTGATTTCCTAAAACTCACAGACGATCTAGTAAAAGCCAAAATCAATGGACACTATTCTGTACACCTACTCCTCGACCTTTCTGCTGCCTTTGATACAGTGGACCACCCCCTCCTCCTCAAAAAACTCCACTCCATTGGTCTTTGTAACTGCAATCTTCACTGGTTCTCTTATTACCTATCTCACTGCATTGTCAGCTTCAATTACAATCTCACTTCCTCCTCTCCTCTTCTTTTCTCTGTCAGGGTCCGCCAAGGTTCTGTTCTTGGACCTCTCCTATTCTCAGTCTACACCTCCCTCTGGATCAGTGGATAGCCTCCCATGGCTTCCAATACCATTTCTACATTGACAACACCTAAACCTATCTCTTTACCCCACAGCACACTCCATCATTCTCCACATGCATCACTAATCTACTAACAGACATATGAGCCTGGATGTCACACCACTTTCTCAAACTCAATCTATCCAAAACCAACCTCATAGTATTTCCTGCCTCACATGCCCCTTCCCCTGATAAATCTGTCAAGATTGAAAGTACAACTATCAACCCGTCTCCACATGCCAAGGTGCTAGGTGTTATCCTGGACTCTGTACTATCCTTTTGGCCCCTCATCCAATCACAGTCCAAAGCTTGCCACCTCAGCCTATGCAACATCTCCCCTTCTCTAACCAATGACACAGCAAAGCTTCTAATTCTCTCCCTGGTCATCTTTCACCTTGACTACTGCAACTTCCTGCTCATTGAACCACCTTTACATTGGCTATCTCCTCTTCAGTCCATCATGAATGCTGCTGCCAGACTCATCCACTTTATCAACCATTTAGATTCTGCTACTCTTCTCTGCCAGTCCATCCACTGGCTTCTGCTCTCCTAATGGATCAATTTAAAATACTAACAACTTACAAAGCCATCCACAACTCAGCCCCCCTGCTACATCACTAACCTAGTCTCAAAATACCAACCAAACAGTTCTCTTTGTTCCTTCCAAGACCTCCTGCTCTCTAGCTCCCTTGTCACTTCCTCCCATGCTAGCCTCCAGGACATCTCCCAAGTCTCTACTATCCTATGGAATTCCCTACCCCAATCTGTCAGAATGTCCCCTACTCTGTCTACATTTAGATGTTCCCTAAAAACTCATCTGTTCCGAGAAGCCTTTCCTGCTCCCACATAATATCTGTACTTTATTTTCTCCATC
Source organism: Staurois parvus (assembly GCF_062004578.1). Lineage (NCBI taxonomy): Eukaryota > Metazoa > Chordata > Amphibia > Anura > Ranidae > Staurois > Staurois parvus. The sequence goes on along the minus strand of NW_028318095.1, from coordinate 9,049,939 downwards.
AGCTTATCCCCTACAGTTATTACCTTTTATATAAAGTGTCCCTCCCTTTTAGACTGTAAGCTCTAACGAGCAGGGCCCTCTGTCTCCTACTGTATTAAATTGTATTGTAATTGTTCTGACTGCCCTCATTTTGTAAATCGCTGTGCAAACTGTTGGTGCTATATAAATTCTGTATAATAATAATTTGCTCACAAAATTTCATTTGATGGCCTTTAATAAAATGTTGCATGTCTTGGGTCTGGTACACAGGACACTGACGGACTGAAGGATTGGCAAATAGCCTTTTTGTTTACTCATAAGTCTTTGGTTTCTAGCTATGCCCAAAAGAAAATTAAAAATTGCTCTCCAGATGATACCGGGACCCAATCTCTCTCCACAGTATTTTTCAGTTTCTTTGGATCTCTATTGGAATTGCTGTAGATCTAGGGGAACTTATTAGCATATCTGGTGGGACTATGCACTGATCTTTCTGGTAAACCATGATATCTATTATTAGTCAGTCAATACATCACCCACTCACCCACTATTACCTAACTGTCATACTACCGGGTCCTGTCAAATCCTAAAAGACGAGTCTTTTACGCTTTTTTTTTCTGCTGCTAGGCAACTTATCTTTAGGTTCTGGAAATCCACACCCACAAGCACTTTATCATGTTGGGTCAATATAGCAAATGATATGATGTTGCTGGAGGAGATGCAGGCGCAAGAGGCAGACTCTTGGGCTAAATTTACCACTTTATGGTATATTTGAATACATTAATCTGCTTCTGACAAGCTGAAAAACAGGCTTGCCTTATGGCTGTATGGCTCTAGTCCTCGCCTGGATCTCCCCTCTCGGTATAACTCCCCATTAGGTGGCTGATACATGCTCTTTGGACGTTGCCTGGATTGTCCCCTGTAGTTTGGGACACTTTGGCTATGTTTTATGTTTTTTTTACTATCCCCCCCTTTTTTTTTTTAGTATAAGCAATTTTTTATAACTTCTTCTACTATTTGTCTACTGGAGTTTCGTTATCATTACTCCCTTTTCGGGCTATATCGCAGTTACTTTAGGGAAGCTTGTGTCCCCACCCTTCCTTTTTTTCTTTTTCTCTCTCTGAACCTAAATTTCTCCTTGAAGTAGGTATATACCCCTCTCCAATGTTATTTTTATCCCATGTGAGCCTTTGGCTTTGTCTCAGTTGCTTATATTATACATTAATCCCCTTGGGGCAGCTCTGAGAATTCCTCTACACCCCAGAATGATCTTACATATTATTTATTTTATTGGTTTGCCATTATTACTATATATGGTTATTCATTCTTGTGAGGTAGAGTCACTGTCACTTATTTTGTTTGTCTTACTCTTGCAAACACATTATTAAATACATATTCAACCTAAACAAACTCAGAGCACAACCTTGGGCTCATTAAATCAGGATTTTACTTTTAAAATTAAAAGCTTGAATCTCTGAGTGCAATCAATTTACATTTCTATTCATATACAGTATCTCAGAAAGTAGTTAATATTCATTTTAGAATTTAGCTCCAAACTTTTGGAGAGACTGACCCTCTTTTAAATCTAAGTCCTCTCTTTTCTGCTCAGTTACTCATCTTTTGGCCTGAGATGTGAACATCATGCAGTACAGTATATACAATGTAATATTTAAAGCAACTCTCTCAAGAATGTGTAGTTGTATAGGTTGTACTTGGTCTCATACATCCTTTTGATTCTGTGACTTTGATTAGCATATTTAGTAGTTTAATTTTACAAAGGGACTAGAAAGGCTTTCTTATTTTTCTTGGAAATGTGAATGCTTAGTTATGTACTGTACAGGTACGATGACAAAAAATACTTTAGGTGTTACTAAACCCACAACAGTAAATCGGTCTGCATATGCAGCAAAGCATGCTTGTTATACTCGCTGCAGAACCTAAGGGGTTATTCCTCCACATTGTGTTAAAAGGCTGTTTGATCCTGTCTTCTATGATCCTCTCCTTCTTCTACTGTCCCCAATGTATCTGTTGATAGTACAGTGCTCTAGGAGTCACTCTGCACATGCACAGTGTAGTGTGTATTGCTAGAGAGTTTTTTTCTTCTTTGGCAGGGTGCATGTGATCAGCACAGGGCCAATCAGCACTGTCCAGAGAGAGGGTCAGGGGTCATGTAGCCTCATAGGACAGTCAGAGGAGAATGAAAACTCCTCATACAAGCTTTAACCAGTGCTCAGCTGGAAACTGATAGAAGTCACAAGACTGCTATATACTGCTGATGAGAAAAGGTATTCAGCAGTTTATATTTACTAAAATAATTGCATTTCCATGTTCTGTGTACTGTGGAAGACCAGATATAGTGAAAGCAGGGTCCTGAGTTTAGTAACACTTTAATTGTAAAAACACCCAGGATGAGGCTTAGGTATATTATATGCATGTTCTTTATTGGGAGTAATCGAAGACAGGCTTTATGTAAGATTTATGTAAGATTCACGTAAGATCTCCAGTCCTTTGTATGAAAACATCTGTAACGCTTGACTTGTGGTTGCTAATGATCACAAATATATGCAAAAATACTATGCTCTTTGTTGCATTTCTATTTCTTCTTTGAGTTCAATAAAAACATTGAAACATAAAGCAACTTTCTATCTTCAATTTGCAAATAAATGAGTTATCTGTAAAGACCCCTGGCCCCTGCTGCTGACTCCTACAATATTATAGGGCAGTTGTGACATAGGGGGCCTGTGTAAGGAACCACAGAGCACAGTGTGGGACCAATAATGTTGTGTGTTGTATGTCTGCTTGAAAAAACAGCAAGTGAGGGTAAATCTATTATTCCTTTGATAAAGAAATATCAAAATATCTGTCATGTTTTATTGCAGTCTATGCCCTCTGTAAAAAAATAAATACATAAATATATATATATATATATATATATATATACTGTATATACACATATACAGTACAGTATATATTCCTTTTAAACTGATGCACTCTCATGTGCTATAGCATTTGAAAAATTAATTAACCATTTTATAAATATAAATATATATATATATATATATATATATATATATATACACACACACAGAGATATAGATAGCAGCATCAAGAATCAAGATCACAGCTGTCAGCTGTCAGCTCAAGGTTAGCGTACTCTAATGTTCTTTTGTTACCATCTTCCCATCATAATCCTGCCAGGCAACACGGATGACACTAATATTAAACAACTATGATCTTGATGCTACTTTAATAAATCTACACATGGACCCCCACAGAAAAATATTCAAGAGGGCTTAGATATGTTGCTGCTTTTGGATGACCCCATGCAGTCCTCCACAGACATCACACAGGCCTCGGGCTCATTGTGGCACTAGTTTTTAACTATTGTAATTTCAACAAATATACATAAAATACTATACAACATCCACATCGCCTGGGGATGTAGACTATGGGGTTAATTTACTAAAGGCAAATAGACTGTACACTTAGCAAGTGCCGTTGCATTCTGCAGGGGCATTTGCTTCAGAGATTGGCAAATAAGGTGAAGCAAAGAATACTCAATCATATGCAAGGAAAAATAAAAAAAAAACAGCATTTTTGCTTGCACATGATTTTATAATGGAAGTCAGTAGAATTTCTCATTTGATAAGCTCTGGAGCAAATGTCCTTGCAGAGTGTGACTGCACTTAAAAAATGCACAGTCTATTTGTCTTTAGTAAATCAACCCTTATGTCTACAAAACCCCAAGAGAAGGGAATAAATCCCATGGAAAAGATACACATATTTAAGGCCAAAATTAGTACAATTATTTGCCAAACGTTTGTTTAACTTGAAAGCTAGCACTTTCATTAAAAGAAACCTGTACTAGAGAAACATGGCTGCCATTAATTCCCATTCCTTCACGAAAATGCTTTTTGTCTGGCTTATTCATGAATATAGTGCTTTCATATACTCCGAATGGGACCAAGTAAGCAGATAATTATTCTTTTTATACAGGTTTCCTTTAAGCTTTTTATACACATATCTTGGATACACATGTGCAATGCTGACAACATTTTTGATACAAATTATCTGACTTCAAATTCAAAATTGAATTTGAATTTGAAAATGGTTTTGAAATGGAAACATATCTCAATAAATACAATGAGATATAAAACTGGAATAACATTATAGAAATATCTTATAGAAATAAGAAACAAGAAGGAATAGAATAGAATAGAAAAGAATAGAATAAGACAGAATATAATTGAATATATAGGAATAGAATAGAAAATATTAGAATAGAATAGAATAGAACAGAATATAATAGTAAAGAATAGAACAGAACAGAATAGCATAAGTGAAGTCCTTTATACAGTACGTACCTTGATTCTAGTGTTCTGACATCCCCAATCATTCACACTAATGCCAACATCTTTGCTCAAGCTTTTTTTGAGGATTGGCAGCTTTGGCCATCTAGATTGGCAAGTTTGGGATGATACACCTTCCCCACATGTGCTAACAAGTTAATTCATCCTGACATCGAGGAGTATCATGTAAATAATGAAAACACAGCTGTAACTGCTGTCCAGAGTGCCGTAAAGAGGCTTTGGGGGACTGATCGTATGGAAGGAGAAGCCTGCAGGAGCAAGAAATAAGGTAAGTAAAAATTGGTTTAACCTGGTGCCCTAGGCAGAAACAAGATTAACCCTTGCAGTGCATGGAAAAAGCACGCAAAACTACAAGCTGACACCCGTAAAGGCTGGTTGGATGGAGCCCCACACGGCCTTATTTTTTCTAAATTGTGACAACTAGCGAGGGGGAGAAAGATCCCCCACTAGTAGCTGTCACAATGGAGATTTGGGGGGGTAGTACGGGGGCCGGTCCGATCGTAACATGTTACATGGTACACCCTGAATATGGGTGTAACATACTGTATTATGAAAGGTGAACTTATCCTTTAGGAGCTTCTCAAAAGATTTTCAAAACTTGTTGATTTCATGTTAGATATTTGCTGAAGCCCATGCTGCTTAGGCTGACATTTATACAGTAAGTAAGAGATAAAATAATGCCAATTTGCATGGGGTCTACATCTCGCTATCATTCAACCCCCAATAGCATATACCAGCAGATGTTTCATGTACATTTTTTCCTATTTATTATGTTCAAGACAAAAAAATACCATTTAAAAATAATTTTACTAGGCAAATATGAAATGTTACCGGTGAATATTTAACATGTTAATTTATTGAAGGCAATGGCATTGGCATAAATTCTCATAGAAGTCCGGATAAAAGAAAAACAGGCATTGGCAGTGAAATAGGAAAAACACACAAATTATCAAATGCAGTCAACTAATAAAGCTTCCACATATGTCACAGAATATCATACCGCACATACATCCTTTGGCATGTCCAGGCTCATACATAGGCAGATGGATAGAAGGAGGGGCTCATTTATTAGGCCATCCACGGCTGCCATACCTTGTCAAATTTCAATGGGCAATTCCTATTAATGTAGGTCAATTTATACATGGGAAGAACTTAATTTCTCCCAGGAATCAATGGAGAGGGGGAGGATGCATTCTATTTGAGTATAATTTCTTTCTTGGCATAGCATAGTAAGTAAGAAACTAGTAATTTGGTATACCGAGGCCTTTGCTCGTCAATCTGTCCAGCTATCTCCTAATGTATCCACCTTTAAACGGTCCCTGAAAACCTTTCTCTTTAAAGAAGCCTATCCTGCTTCTAACTAGTAAACTGCCTTTTATTTGTTCCATCAGCTCATCCCCCACGGCTATTCATTTTTGTATCACACAACCCTTCCTCCTAGATTGTAAGCTCTAACAAGCAGGGCCCTCTGTTTCCTCTTGTACCAAATTGTATTGTACCTGTAATGTCTACCTTCATTTTGTAAAGCATAGTGCAAACTGTTGGTGCTATATAAATCCCGTATAATAATAACAATAACAATATCAGTGTTCCAGGCTTCCCAGAGGGCCTCCATTTTGGGGGATTCCACACAAAGTAAAGCTGAATAGAAGGAAGAAAGTGGTTTGGATAGTTCTTGAGCCAATGGTACCTCTGAATATTTAGATATACTATTCTAGAAAGCTAATAGAGCCCTGGGCTTCTACTTTTGCTGTTTGAAGGCAGTCAGGACACCAATAAGGTTGACACCTTTATTAAAACAAACATTTGGGATGTATTAGCTCTTTCTTAGAAATGTTTTTGGAAACAAACTCAATTTTTACCAGGCAGGGAACAGTCCTAGGCACATGAGATATTTTGATTGAGTTTCAAGCTGTAAATTCAAGATCTAACAGAAAGAAGATAGCTTAAAGCGTGTGTAAACCACAGCAATACACTTTTCTTAATTGCTCTCATTTTTTTCTTAGTTTAGAAATCCTTTGAGCTGGTAACTTCCTATGTTCTCTGCCTGTGCTGCGTGTTTTCAGTTAGCATTGTTTCCAGTTCTCTCTGCTGAATATAGAAGCCCTCAAACAGGTTATGGAGATAAGAGGAGTGGGAGGTGTTCTGTACTTAAAGGTGTCTTAAAGGATAAGTTCACATTTAAAAAAAAAAAATAATAATGCACATATTTTTGCAGGTAAAAACATGTTTCTGTTAAATTGGGAATCTGTAAAGCATTGCACCCACGATCAGGGCTCTTGTGGACTCGTACCTCGTACAAGCAGTGGATTACACACTGACAGGAAGCCCAAATGGACTACCACAGCACTCAACAGCACTATGGTGGTTCACTGGACAGCTGCAAAGACTGTTAGTAGTTTCCCATTCACAGGACACTGTGAATGAGTGACGCAGCCGGGTGGATGCAGCCACGTAAAACTGCATCTTTTTTGAGTTGTGGAAGCAGACATGGGGAGAACATCCCTGGTCTGATGTCACAGAGAGGACCTGGGGGGGAGGGGGGTTCACGGGGACAACTGCAGAAGCACCATGTTACACCCTGAATATGAGTGTAACATGAATTTGGGCCCACCTGGTACTGGGCATTGGTGAGCGTGTACACCGAAAATATGTGCATTTATTATTTTTTAAAGGTAAACCTATATTTAAATTGGGTACACATCTGTAAGCAGGTGCTTCCAGTAGTAAAAATAAAGTTTACTTGATTTTTGTACTGTGGTTATTGCAGTGTATAATGTGAAGTTTCTGTTGCTTATCATTATAATGTGAACCGTGAAATGTGAAAGTTCTATTTATTTCTGTGCTTTATAATGCGTGTAGTTATGCAGACTGTTTCAGGCTGCCTAGGATGAGAAGGGGTTAACTCTATCTAGACTCTTTTCCTGGGGTTTCTGGGTCCTGCCCCTTGCTGTAAACCACATAAATACAGGGGAAGAATCAGAGCTCTCTCTCTTCCACATGGGATTCACAGAGGAAGATCTGCTGCAATATGTAGTCCTACTGGGGCACGTGACTCTCTTCTGGGCCACCCTGATGGGGTTCTCCTTGGACTAGGAACCCTCCAGTATTGGACTCTTGCTGAATAGACTTTGTTCCCTGGAAAGGTATGAGCCTGGGCAGTCTGCATTAGTTAGGACTAGACTTTGTTTCATGTGTGCTGTGCTATTGAACTGTGTTGCTAAATCTTCAGTAAATTGTTAACTGTTTCAAGTCTGGTAAGCAGTTACTACAGAGGGAACAGGGCCCATCACGCACACACGTGTTGAAAAGGAGGACATGTAGTTGCAACACAAGGGTATGATATGGCAGCCAGACATCAGGAGTATGGTACCAGCAAGGGTGACGGATTCTCTGCACAGCGAAGGAAGCAGTTCACCGTTCCCCTCTGGCTAACTGGAACCACATCCGCGTGGCGGAGACCTCGTGGATCTATCCACAGGAACACAAGGAGATAACCAAGTTAAGTCGTGTATGCAGAAGGTTTGAACAGGCACATAGCGGAGCCTGTATTCTATCACTGAGAGTGAGGTGAAAGGAAAGATGGACTGGTGGGATGGAACACAAGCTTGGCAGTATTCCCTTCAAAATGTTCTATTCTAAGCAAAGGTGCATGTATGATGGGACAGTATGGCATGTGCAGAAAAGCTTTTGGGTATGATACCAGTATATGGATCACTCCTATGTTCGGGTGCTGCCTTAATGTTACATTTCACATGAATTAGGGCCCACCTGGTCCTGGGCATTGGTGGGCATGTACACCGAAGGTAAAAGAGAGAGTAAAGGCCTTGTGTGCATCTGGAAAGTTGGTCCCATCCACACATTGTTAGTTTTTTGTTCAACAACTGTGTTGGATGCAGAAATCTCCCCTGCTGTGCTGTTGTATTATAACAGTATGGACTCCTCCTTTGTCAGAATACACTGATCAATGGCTGCAGAGGTTGATCGAATGCTGGTTTACCAACAGGACTGTTTGACAGAAGTTCATCTTCTGTTGAATAGGAAGGTCCAGGCACACATCAAAAATTGGCAGGTTTCTGCTGAACCAGACTAATTTCAATCTGTGTGTTCCCGGCTTTAGGGGAACAATGCTGCTTGTTCATAAATACAAAATTTTTTGTCCCTACTATAGGGGATGCAGACATGATCTTTTCACTACAAGGACAACATTGTATATTTTACAAGTTGTCATGTGCTGAATCAAAATTAAATGATGCTTTACTTTGGTTTTTTTTTGGGGGGGAGGTTTGTGAAGGGCCTCATTTGGTTTGGAGACCCCTGCTTTAGAGCCAAGATACATGGAAGCCAATAAATTTACCACAATGGTTTTTGACTACAGGAATATATCAGAGCATCCCAAGTAAAGCTACACAAAACATGGGAAAAACATACACATTAACAAATTACCAACATCTGTGTTTGATACCTATTACATCACCCAGCACTGATATTACATGTCTTTTTGTGGTGTATTAGATGAATACCATATTGTAATCTTGCTGTCATGCAATCTACGCTGTGACAGTCTGCAATGTATATATCTTTTCAGTTTCTTTCTTCTGGCGATCATATGTGGCATTGTAGAAACATTAAAAGAAGAAAATAAGGTGGTTAAAAAAAAATGCCACAGAGTTTTCTCTGATGTTTGCTGCCAAGGCATGGACTCCTTGATTGCTACATGATTAACACTGAGTGGTCAGCCTGAAGTGCTAGAGCGGATTTTATTTGGTATTTCAGGATCCAATTTATTTGGCTAAATTGGGTTTGGAGAGCTGCTCTAAACACAGTTGTTATGACAACCAGGAATATGTGGAAATCAACATGTAGTATAGCCAAGCACACTTAGCTTGTTACAGTTCCCGCTCTTTTGAATGATGTGATTATACATAGAAGGTACGTACAACTGAAAATGAAAATAACTAGCAGATGTGTGTGTGCTCATTGAGTGCTGAAATGGTAGAAGAAAAACAAAGGTGTTTTTGTGAGTAAAATATAAATGTAAAAAAAAAAATCACTTATACGCTGACTTCTTTACACCTGCAGTATTTTATCTTCTGTTTCAATTATTTTTTACTATTTTTTCTTTACAAAAAGAAGGAACAAGACATGACAAGTACATGGATGTTTGGATTGTATCATCCACAAAGATTTTATGACTCATACAGAAAAGGAAAGGCACATATGGATAGCCAGATACATATTTCTATCCCCCCAGGGGGTGAACCCGGAGGTGGGCAGAGAGCTGCAGCAATTATTTGAGCTCTATGAGTATATAATAAAGATTATTCTGCAGTACATGTCTGATCAGCAACTTACATATAGCCACTGTGTGGTTGCATTAGACAAAGTAGAGCTAGTGGTCGAACCAACCACCCGGAGTCTTGAAAGACCACAGGCCCTCAGGTCAGGCCAAGACAATATAATCTTTGGATCCTCCCCCCGGCGGGGCTCACGGAGGCCAAGAAATCATCAGCATCAAACATAGAAATAAACAAAATAAAATAACACCATAATACAATGTCATAGTTGGCAATTAACAATAGGTGCTCAGGTATAGGGCCAGGGAGCATTAGTGCTCAAGGTAGTGACCCCCCTGACTCAAAAGGGAGGGGTAGGAGGGAGAGGAGACTGAGGGTAAAGGCGAAGGACCAGCATGGGGGGGGGAAAGAGAGGAGAGCGGGAGAGAATGAAAAGAGAGGCGAGAGAAGAGAAGAACCTGTCCATATGAGAGTCCAGCCCACACCATCCCACACCAACCCAGGAATTAGTCCCAACCTTCCAGGACTTGTAGGTAAGTGAGCCCCATATGGGTTGTTTGTCCCTCAGTACACTCATCAATTTTTTGCAAAGCGTAATCCAAGTGAGCTTACACTTCACCAATGCAATATCAATGATTGGACTTTTTCAAGCTGTGGCAATGGCGATTTTCACTGGCAAGAGCATAATGTAAATCAAGGTTTGAGTGTGTCTGGGGACATTGTGAATAAGTCAGGAAGAGATGAAACGCGTCAAGGGACGTGACGTTGGACGCTAAACGGGAACCAGAAGTGGTGGAGCGGCCATCTTTGTTGAAGGTATTCGGCACTTTGGCATTCCAGGAAGCTGCTCATGGCTGGGACATGGGAAACCTTTGCCTATTGATGAATTTCTTAATTGAATGTAGGAAGAACTGGAAAGCTGATTGAAGCCTGGAATCCAATTCTGAGAGCCATACCTATACTGGAGTGAGAGTCCAGGGGATTACTCTAAAGGCTTTTTTATACCTACCTTAGGGTAATTGTACACAATTCAGCCACATAGAAGTGTTCATAGAGTGTTCACTAATGTAGCATATTTTTCGCTCCATAAGACGCACTTTTTCCCCCCAAAAAAGGGGGGAAAATGTCAGTGCGTCTTATGGAGCGAATATGGAGCAGCCGGTCCGGTATTTCCACCACCGCTGTGTCAGAATACCGGGCCGGCCGCTCAGCTCTGCAGCGGGACCTTACCTGTTCCTCTATCCAGCGGCGCACTGTCTTCCCGGCTTCTGTAGTGTGGGCGCTGGGCTTGACAGCCGGGTGTCAAGTGCGCATGCACAAGAAGCGGTGCTCTTTGTGAATGGTAAGGCCGGACCAATCACAAAGCGCAGCGCTTCTCGCTCATGCGCACTGGGCACCCGGCTGTCAGATCAAAGAACAACTCCGCGGAAGTAAGAGCGGATACCTGTCAAATTCAGGTACCCGCTCCCCCCCTCCCCAAAGGTCAGCAGTCATCTCCTGTACTGTCCACAGTCTCTGGTCATCTCCTGTACTGTGTCCGCAGTCTCTGGTCATCTCCTGTACTGTGTCCGCAGTCTCTGGTCATCTCCTGTACTGTGTCCGCAGTCTCTGGTCATCTCCTGTACTGTGTCCGCAGTCTCTGGTCATCTCCTGTACTGTGTCCGCAGTCTCTGGTCATCTCCTGTACTGTGTCCGCAGTCTCTGGTCATCTCCTGTACTGTGTCCGCAGTCTCTGGTCATCTCCTGTACTGTGTCCGCAGTCTCTGGTCATCTCCTGTACTGTGTCCGCAGTCTCCGGTCATCTCCTGTACTGTGTCCGCAGTCTCTGGACATCTCCTGTACCATGTCCGCAGTCTCTGGTCATTTCCTGTACTATGTCCGCAGTCTCTGGACATCTCCTGTACTATGTCTGCAGTCTCTGGTCATCTCCTGTACTGTGTCTGCAGTCTCTGGTCATCTCCTGTACTGTGTCCGCAGTCTCTGGTCATCTCCTGTACTGTGTCCGCAGTCTCTGGTCATCCCCTGTACTGTGTCCGCAGTCTCTGGTCATCTCCTGTACTGTGTCCGCAGTCTCTGGACATCTCCTGTACTGTGTCCGCAGTCTCTGGTCATCTCCTGTACTGTGTCCGCAGTCTCTGGTCATCTCCTGTACTATGTCCGCAGTCTCTGGTCATCTACTGTACTATGTCCGCAGTCTAGTCTCTGGTCATCTCCTGTACTATGTCCGCAGACTCTGGTCATCTCCTGTACTATGTCTGCAGTCCATTAGTTCAGAATATTTTTTTTTCCTGTTTTCAGCCTCTAAAACCTAGGTGCGTCCTATGGTCAGGTGCGTCTTATGGAGCGAAAAATACGGTATATATAAGAGTGTACACAGAGTATTCACCAATGTGTATATAGGAGTGTACACACAGAGTGTTCACATATGTGTATATAGGAGTGTACACAGAGTGTTTAATGTTTTCACGTGTTGTTCACAATTTGAGCTTTATTTACACGTTTAAAAACATTTTTTAATATTTTTGGTGGATTATATTTAATTGAGGATAATGCACTATTTAGTTTTCTTTTTCTCTAGAGGTATACGCTTCTTTGAAAACACACGGGGAAGATGAAACAGAATATGGAGGAATTATTGTTTGGACTTTAATATAATTTTTCACTGACACTAAAAGGTTTATTTAGAGACATTGTCAACCAGTTCATTTAACAAAGCGATACAAGCATCCTTATTTATGTTGACCATGGTGACCGAGAACATGAGGGTATGTATCCTCATCCAGTAACGAAGGACTTTGGGGCAGGTTCACCATAAATGTAAGACCATGGCTGTCTGGCCACATCCCCTAAAGCATAAGGCAGACGCTCCTGGGAACAGTATTTTATATTCTATATTTTCAGGTATGTTCCACCACCATATGTACTTAGGACATGAACTGCTATGGGAAGGAGCCATCAGACATAAAACTAAATCTTGGAATGCAAAGTAAGCCATCAAATGACTCATCTCCACACCACCTACAGTATATACCACACACATTGATTGGTCTTATACTGCATGTACACTCACCGGCCACTTTTTTAGGTACACCTTGCTAGTGCCAAGAAAATATCCCCAACACCATTACATCCCCATCACCAGCTTGAACCATTGATACAAGGCAGGATGGATCCATGCTTTCATGTTGTTTATGCCAAATTCTGACCCTACCATCTGAATGTTGCAGTAACCAGTCTTCCCCTTCTCCTCTGACCACTGACATCAACAAACCATTTTCGTCCCCCACAAATGCCACTCACTGGATATTTTCTATTTTTTCGGATCATTCTGTGTAAACCCTAGATATAGTTGTGTGTGAAAATTCCAGCAGATCAGCAGTTTTTGAAATACTCAGGCCAGCTTGTCTGTCATCAAAAACCATGCCACGTTCAAAGTCACTTAAATCCCCTTTCTTCCCCATTCTGATGCTCGATTTGAACTTTAGCAAGTAGTCTTCACCACGTCTACATGCCTAAGTGCATTGAGTTGCTGCCATGTGATTGACTGATTACAAATTTGTGTTACCAAGCAATTGAACAGGTGTAACTAATAAAGTGGCTGGTGAGTGCATAAGGCTTTTACAGAGCAAGGTAGAATTGTGTCAGGTTTTTTTTATGTAAGGTGCACTGAGTGAGGCAACACTTTGCAGTTTATGCATTTAGAAAAAAATGTCTCAGCTTTTAATTTTTTTTTGCTTGGTCTCCAGGATTACTGTGTGACCTGGACTGTAGCTGATAACTGCTGCAGAACATTTTCCTTTGCTGCTGCTGAATTATCCTTCTGAGGTGTGGACAGGGTTATTGTTTGGTTATTAATAATGCAGATGTGTAGCATCCATCCACTTTGCAATGCTCATCTATGGAGTGTCTCCAGTGCAGGAGGCAGCCATCTTGGCTGGGTCTGGATCGATACTGTTTATGGGTCCCACCATTGCTAGCAGAAGACAACAGACACCACCATATCAGGAACTTTAAACATCACAAGACTCAAGTTGAAATCTCTAGTTAAAGGAACTTCTTCTCTTCTAAGGCCATTGTTATTCAATTTAGGGTATTTATATCAATTTATGCTGGAGTATACATTTACATAATTCTCTTCATTCACCATAGTGTTGCTGGTGGTCTACAGCAACCATTTTCAACCAGGGTGCCCAGGCATTCTGGGGTACCTTGAGCTTTCTTCAGTGGTGCCTTAGCAAAATGCCTAAAAATTTCCCAAAGATCGTGTACAAGCCAGAGGTGGATCAAGCCTGCCTTTTAGTTACACAAAGCCACGGGTTTTCATTGTGCACCATTACGACCTTCTAGCTCCTGGCATCCCAAAAATCAATGACACCATCACTTGATAAGGAGGATGTTGGTCATCTGCACAGCATCCTTGTTTGACCCTCCCCTGCCCCTCTCCCTCAGCACTGGGGTCACTTTAGCTGAGTGATGGAGAAAATCTTAGGGAGAAGAGGAGCATTGGAATACTAGTCAGTACCAGTGTACAAAAGTGTATATATTTGGAAGAATAAATCACCTCTAACGTTGGGTGTCTTACGCGTGTGGATTTTGATGCATTATGTAACACTATTAGAATAGTTTTTCATATTTTAGAATGGGGTGCCTCAAAACTGCCATCATTTTAAAGGGTGCCTTGACTGAAAAAAGGTTGAGAAACACTGACCTAGAGGGAGCTGATATGTCAACAAGGCTTCCCCCTCTTACTTTTGGTGTGGCAGTTTAATAGTTGAAGCTTACTACTCATGACTGTATAATTTGTAAAACATTGCTAAATAATTATTCCTATTTTACCAGTGCTCTATTTTTTAGCGTTAACTGGAGTTGTATATCCTAAACCCTTTATACTTGTGGTCTACTGTTTTGAACAAGAATATTATAGAGGTGTTACTCAAGAATTGTGTCTATTTTATTAACCTCCCTAGCAGTATGATTATGTTCATATTTCTGTGCTGAAAGCAGTACATTTTTTTGCATGGAAATATGTTATTTTTTTATTGTAGGCCTGTCATTTTTAGGAATAACTCACTGAAATCTGTCCGAACAAGAGTCTAGTAAACATACCGGGTAGGATAAAACTTGAAATACAAAATCATAAATTATAATATAATAAATAATCATAAAAATAATAATATAATAATAATAATAATACATTTAATTCAATAATATAATCAATCCAAAAACACTGAAATTTGAAATAAAGCGCCAAGTTCGCACATCACTGAGCTCAGTCGCAAAATCGTTTTCAGTGTCTGCTGACCAGTTTCCCCACGAATCATTATCACTCAACTCTGCAAGTGGTTCTGATTTACTATCGCTGTTCTCTAGCCGGTCTAAAACTGTTTTTGACCTAAAGGGACGCTTTTTGGACGCCATGGACTTTTCTAAGTTTCCAAGCAGAAAGAAGGAACCCTGAAGACGGATGCCGGCATCGGCCGGAGGAGATGGCCGAGGACGCTGCAGGGGACACATTGCGGGAGCGCAGGACAAGGTGAGTGCTGCAGGGAATCCCTGAGTAACGCTGCAGGGTAATCCCGAGTGTAGCTCGGGGTTACTGCTTTTGGTACTGAAACTTTACCCCGAGCTACACTTGGGAATACCGCCAGGGAGGTTAGTATTCTATACTGTTGAAATATGTCTGAACCTAGGGTGTCAGAATTGTCGGAAGGCTTGCAAGGTCAGGGCAACCCCTGGGGACAAGCATTATCAAGCTGCCCCTGTGGGGGGTAGCGCTACAGATGCTAAAGGGGGCAATACACAGGATTAAGAACTAAGGGTATGCAGAGTTGTGTTATGAACTACAGTCAAATATGAATCCCATAAGAAATAAAATAAATGTGATTTGCCTGCCACATACTATTTCCATTTCTCCAAGGGTATGCAAACTTTTGAGCATAACTGTATGTGGGGAAAAGATTGGGCTGCTGCTGCTGGTGGGATGGATCCCTATCATAGGTGACCACAACCGGGATAGAACTCAGAGGAGCAAAGAGATGGAGATCCTTCTCCTTGGGAGGGTATGAAGTGTAATTTGGATACCTGATGAGTTTAGACTGTACTACAGAGTCTGTAAATAAGGAAAAGAGGGTCTGTCGGAGCAGGATTGAAAAAGAGACATCCCGGCAACACCTAACCCTGGCACCAACTTTGCCGGTCAGCGGTATTTTTTTCCCCCATCATTCAGTGGCCAGTGGGATAAAACAGAGACTGTTATAAGAAGTTAGGACTGTCTTTATATACTTTTGCTAGGTAAATGTAGCTCAGTTCTGGTAATTACTGTTAGTCAGAATACTGCAGGTGTTAAACCATATCTCTCAGTAATGTTATTGTTTTATTGGTTGTTTAAGTGCACTAGTTCTAGTTTTCTCTCCTTTTAGACTATGCTTGGCATAATACATTCTTTGAAATACCTCCAGGTGTGTCAGTAAGTGCTGGGTGAGTGAGGTGTGTCATCTTCAGGTGTGCAGAAAAATCACAAAACTATTCAGCAGTTTCTCTGTGGGTAGCCCTATAACTGCATGCATCCATACACAGTATCTCCCTCTGTCCTGGCATTTGAGACATTAAAGCTGACCTCTGAGCACACAACTTTCACTTCAATACATTCCTCACCAGCTACACATTTACACCAATTTTTTGAGCACCAAATGCCTTTGCAAATACAGATATTACCTTATAAAATAGCAGTGACATCAACACTGTGTTGTACATAGCCTGTGCCTAGAGCAAAGCTGTGGGAGGGGTCCAGCAGGCACCTCTCACTACAGTCTGATTACAGAAAACTACAGGAGGGGGTGGAGACAAGACCAGTGCCCTTGCCCAAGGGGAGAGAATGGCAGTGCTCTTCACTGCTCTGGTTTCACACTGGATAATTGCACAGATCTGGAAGAAATATACAAAGCATTGCAAGATTCAAGTAAAAATGCACACATCTCTTGAAAGTAAATTTTATTTGACTATCCTGGAAAGGCGACAGCTACAGGAATGGTGACGTACTTGTGTCACCCTGCCTGTCTGCAGGCTTGGGCTCTCGTTTGCCCACGTCCGCCTCCTCCCCTGTGATTTGACACAGCGAGATTTCATTAACAGATCTCAGCCAATGATTCATGGCTGGGACCTGCTGATCAGCTGGGTCAAATCACAGCCCAGAGCTCTGTGTTGTTGAACAACACAGAGCTTTATACAGAGGGAGTGATTGCTTTGTTTCTTTTCCCTTCTGAGTAGGGAATAGAATTAAATTGGTCTGTAGTACAAAGCAGCACACAGTAAATACATTAACACTTGCTAGGCACACAATTAACCTCCTGATTGCCCTAGTTGTTAACCTCTTCCCAGCCAGTGTCATTAGTACAGTGACAGGGTATATTTTAAGCACTGATCACTGTATTAGTGTCACTGGAGAAGTCAGTGTCATTTAGTCAGTACCCACAAGGTGTCAGATTGCCCGCCCCACTATCACAGTCCCACTGAAAGTTGCTGATTGCTGCCTTACTAGTATAAAAATACATAAATAAAATTCCAGTATATATCCCAATGTTTGTAGACACTATAACTTTCGCACAAACCAATTAATATACACTTATTGGGATTTTTTGTTTACCAAAGACATGTAGCAGAATACATTTTAGCCTAAATTTATGAAGAAATTAGATTTTTAAAATTTGCATTGAATATGTTTTATAGCAGAAAGTAATGTTATGGTTTGTTTTCATTTATATAATAAGAAAAAAAACCCAGTGATGTTCAAATACCACCAAAAGAAAGCTCTGTTTGTGTGAAAAGAATTATATAAATTTCACTTGGGTACAGCGTTGCAGGAAAATGCAATTGACAGTTAAAATAGCAACGTTCTAAATAGTAAAAATTGACTTGGTCATGGAGGCCGTAAAATCTTCTGGAACTTAAGTGGATATGGGGATCAGTAGGATCGTGCCACTATTATCATGGCAAAATGGTAAAAGCTGCTCTTTAGCTTAGAACCAAAGACAGATAATGGCAAAAAAAGACCAAGTGGTCCATCGAATCTGTTTTTTTTTATAAATCAAGATGATGACTGTCAAAACCCCTGATCAATTCATCCAGCTTCATCTTTCATACTGTGCGTTAACTAAAATCAGTATAGACATACTATATACTCCCAAACAGAAGAAGTACTTCTCAGGATTGGTATACCTGGACTGTTCAATTCTGGGGGCATTTCCTATTCTTTAGAGCAGGGGCATATCTGGGAGCAGAGTAGCTAGGACCAAGTATCCCCACTGAGAGGGTTCTCCAGTGTGGCAAGTGGCTACATGCAGAGTGGCTATGGTGTGCCTCTACTTGAATGCTCTCTACATACCAGCACCTGGCACTGAAAAAAGTCAGAACTGTGATCTTGACAGTAGAGCTATAGTCCTGGCCACGACTGGGAGAGAGGGCTCAGCACAGGATCATGTGTTTAACTAATGAGGCATTATTATATTTCTTCCAGCCAGTCACTGACCACCAATGTTATTTTAATCACTTACACCATTGCTAGGGCTTACTGCCAATGACACCAATGCTGATGCTTATTTTACTCCCGCGCTACAATTCTTACATCACAAAGTAATACCCACCTTATGGGCCATGCCTCCAGGTGTTCAGTGGGTGTATTATTTTTTTTGATACCATCAAGGCGTCGTAATATTTTCAAATGTTAGTAACTTCATCATCATGTACATCATTATGTCAGACTCAAAAGTACTGCCCGCTGCTTTCTCATTTACTTGCACCTCACAATGCTCATCAATTTTATGAATTATTTAACTCATTAGTCACCACCAGCAGTTCACTGTGAATGGCTGAAGATAAGCTGCTCCAGACAAGTGATGGACGCCGAAGATTATTGTTCAGTAGCTCTTCAAGACAACGGAGACCAGAGTCTCTGGCAGCTGCCACCCAAGCACTATTTTGCATTATGCTCTTCCTAGATTTGATCACTCACCCAGATGTCATAGTATTAATGAAATGTTCTGATTCTGCCTTTAGAATATTGGGTTTCACTTTGCATTAACATTATAAAAAATAGTCTGACATTGGCACTCCTGGGGTTCTGCTGCCTGTAAAATGCTTACTAATTTTCAAATGGAAGAGAAAATGTATGATGCAAAATGAACAAGATAAAAAAGCAATGAAAAAAAATTTTGATAATGAAATGGATCCGTGTATTGCAAATAATTCTGAAACTCTGGACAACAAAAGCTGATTGAAATGGTTGTACAGGTAGGTTATAATCTTGATTATTGTTGATTAAAAATATACAATAATCATTAAAGTGATACTAAAGGTTTCTTCTGTAAAATAACAAACATGTTATACTTACCTCCTCTGTGCAGTGGTTTTACACAGAGCAGCCCAGATCCTCCTCTTCTTGGGCCCCCTGCCAGCGTTCCTGGCTCCTCCTTTCTGTCGGGTGCCCCCATAGAAAGCAGCTTCGGGCACCTCACCGGAAGCAGAAGTTCCATATGTGCTTCTCATTGGTCAGCATGGTCATATGGATTGATAATCTGAGCGCTTGCCATTTCATGAATTAAGGTGTATACAAACTCTGGTGATGTATATTGTGGTGTATGGACTGCTACACTGACAGCACAGGTGCTCTATGTGCATTGGGGTCCAGAGGGCTGTCCATAATATTTGGTTTTAGTTCATCTGTTCATTCTTTGTGAAACAGCGAATGCACCTTTTAATGACTTTTCATTTATTACATGCATGAAACAAAGTGCGTCAAAAATCAATCTTGTATCCTGTACTTTTAGTAGGCAAGGGAGTTGTTTTAGTAAAGGGAATTAGGCTTTGCAAGAAAAGTCTCCCTTAGCTTAGAAAATGCGATGAAAATTCACTGTGCAAAGAATACCCAATTACATGCAAGGAAAATATAAAACAGTATTTTTGCTTGCATATGATTGGATGATAGAAGTCAGCAGAGCTTCACCTCTTTCACTAAACTAAATTCAAATTCCCTTGCCAAATGAACAGCCAATTTGTCTTTAGTAAATCAACCCCATAGTGTGTGATCTTCCCTTTGAGTTCCACTGAGCTGGCCATGTATAGACTGATCAGGAGCGTGTGTTACATCATATACATGTCATATATTATATTTTAGTATGTATCATTTAATTGTTGAAGAGTTGGCAACATTGCTGAAAAAAATTGTCAGGTCACTATCTTGTAATAGGGAAATACAGCATTACACTTCACTTGTCATGGCAACTGTTTGGTAAGACATTATGTGGGATATGGAAGGGTCGTCGTACAGAAAAAGGGACACTTAGCCACAATATTGTTTTGGTATATCCCAGGGGTGGACTGACAACTCATGGGGCCCCCGGGCAATAGGGGATCATGGGGCCCCTGTGTCCTTGCCCAAACTCAAAAAAGCCTATGAAAAAGGGACCAGGGGCATCTCATGGGGCCCCCTACTGACCCCGGGCCCTCGGGCAGTGCCCGAGTTTCCAAATGGTCAGTCCGCCCCTGGTATATCCTTTTTCTTGTTTAGACAATCGGTTAACTATTGTGGGGTAGATATTTTAATGTTTTTTAATAGTTACTACACTGCAACATCCAGGGCTATTGGAAAAGACCCAGAAAGCTGCACCCTGAAGTGGAACTGGAGGTGTTGCCTGTAAGAGACAGAATTCTTGCCTCATTTTCTAGAATGGGGCAATGCTAATTGTTGTGGCAGTAACTCCATGTTTTCTCTTGCTTTGTTTGTCCATGTTTGATAAAATCAGTAGCACAGCATTGCTTTTAATGATCATCTTTCATACCTCCTTCATGTTCAGTCTTTCTTTTGTAAATATTTTGTACTATAGTGCCAACATGTTTTATGGTCAATGCTGTACACTCATGTTGTACAGATGAAGAAAATGTGACCCATTGCATCATAAATGGATGCATCCTATTCAATTTTTTTTATATATTTTATGATGGGCATCTTGGTGGCTATGTGGTTGGCACCATGACCTTGTTGCGCTGAGTTTCTAGGTCTACTTCACAAAAGGACTGTATATACATAAATCCTGTCATCTGTATGAGAAAGCAGAGGCAAGGGGAGGAGTGAAAAGGTGAGAGGAGAACGGAAGATGAGACATGGGAAGGAATTAGATGAGAGAAAAAAAATAAGAACAGTGAAGAGAAAAGGAAAGCAGACAAAGATTTTTCATAGGTACATGTTAGATACCTCTCTGTGGAAATCATAAAAATAACATCCTTATGAAAAGATTGAGTTAATATTCAGTACGTCTTATTCTGCTTCACGTTGTCCAAATTTTACATTCACTAGTTTTGGACAAAGCTTTGAAGTAAATAATTACATTTGACTTTGAATTCACATTCCCCTGTTATAATAGGAGTCATTCTATACTGACTTTGCAATAATGTAACATGAAGTGTTTTGGAAAATTAGACCCTCACGGCGAAAGACAGTATAATTGTTTTATGCTGAAAATGACTTGATTTAGATTAAAAAGTATAATAGGCTAATAAATAGAACTGTTCAAAATGAATCATTGTGATTTAACAGTCTATTACATTTTCATTATATCTTTCTATTGCTTTGAGAAGGAAAGGTTTATATAATATACAGTATGTTGTAGAGAACGGTCTGAACTAATACAGGATAGCTCAGGTCAAAACCCTGTGTGGTCCATCCAAAAGCTAAAATAGTTATTTGCTCGTCTGTCTTAGGGCTCATGTACACTGCAGCTCCTAAACTGACGTTCAGGAGCTATAAGCGTTTTTTTCAGCAGCCCCTGAACTCTCCTTTATGTTTTCCTATGTATCCATGTACACATAGTCGTTTACAGGCAGTTGAGTTTACAGTCTTTTTTTTGAACGCACCAAACTTGCGTTCAGGAGTAGATTTAAGGGCTCATGTACACGGGACGTTTGGAAAACACTTCTGAATGAAGAAACTGACTGCTGGAAAACAGGTTAAAAAATGTCTGTTTAGCCACATTTGCATACCGCGTTTATGTGCATTTGCGTTTAGAAGAGGTTTTTACAGATAACATTAGGAGACCTTCCAAAATGTCTAGAATGCACTGAAGAACAGTAAAAAATTAACTATTTCATACATATTGAGAGAAATAGAGAGAGCAGAAGCAGAGAGAGCAGTATGTATTGAGATGACCTGTCGTTTCTGGTTGTATTCACTATGGATCCCATCATGAACATAATGCGGCCCGTTCTACCATTTTTTCCTTCACCTAGAACTGACTGCGCTGGTGTACTGGGTCCTTTTGAATACATGGAAAATGCTTTGCATGCATTTCTGATGATGAAAAAAGGCTCTGGACAGCATCTGGATATGGAACTTAACGCTTATAAACGCGGTTAGCCGCATTTACACACATTTGCAAGCATTTGGCATTTGAAACGCTGATAAAATCTACTTCTAAAAGCAAGTTTGGTGCATTAAAAAAAACGACTGTAAACTCAACTGCCCGTAAATGAATGTAAACGGCATAGTGTACATGGACACGTAGGAAAACATTAGGGAGAGTTCAGGGGTTGCTGAAAAAAGCAGAAAAGCTCCTGAACATGAGTTTATCAGCTGCAGTGTACATGAGCCCTTACTGGCGTCTCAAACGCCAAATGCTTGTAAATGCATATAAATGCTTGTAAATGCAGTTAACTGCGTTTATAAGTATTTTCATTTAGAAGTGTTTTTTAACCGTTCCATGTCCAGATGCTGTCCAGAGCCTTTTTTTATCATCAGAAATGCATGCAAAGCGTTTTCCATGTATTCAAATGGACTTAGTACACCAGTGCAATCAGTTCCAGATTTTGCGTCAAGGAAAAAATGTTTGAACACGCTGCATTATGCTCATGATGGGATCCATAGTGAATACAACCAGAAAATATAGGTAATCTCAACACATACTGCTCTCTCTGCTTCTGCTCTCTCTATTCCACTCAAAATGTCTGAAATAGCTAATTTTTTACTATATTTCAGCGCATTCTGGGCATTTGAAAAGGTCTCCTGAGGTTATATTTTAAAAACGCTTCTAAACCAAACGCGCATAAACACGCATAAACACGGTATGCAAACGCATTTATATATATAAATGCAGTATATTGGTTTACATATAAACATTTAATACAAGGTAAACCTATGGCACTGGATTCACAGAGCATTTATACAGAATTACATAGTTACATAGTTAGTCTAGCTGAAAAAAGACAAAAAGTCCATCCATTTCAACCATTAAAAAAAAAAAAAAAAAAGTTAGAATCCTATACCCACAGTTGATCCAGTTGAAGGCAAAAAAACCCCAGCAAAGCATGATCCAATTTGCTCCTTTATGCTGTCACCTTATTCACCTTTATTCTGTCTAAATATTTTTGGATCATATCAATTGTGAGCCAATGTAGATCATCTGGAGCTGTGTCAATACCACGCCCATTATGGACAAGAGCTCCCCCATGCTCCTTTGTATACAGAGCTGAAGAAGGTATTTAATAAATTTGCCTTCTCTTTGTCCCCAGTCACCCACTCTAGATTATTTTGTAAAGGACCTACATGCTCGGACCGAATCTTTTTACTATTAATATATTTGAAGAATTTTTTTGGGTTGGTCTTGCTATCTTTTGCAATCTGTTGTTCATTTTCAATTTTTGCAGCCTTTATTTCCTTATTGCATATTCTTTATAATGTTTAAATGATGATAGCGTTCCTTCATTTTTATATTTAATAAAAGCTCTTTTCCTATTATCTATAGCTTTTTTAACTTTGGCCGTAAGCCACATAGGTTTGATTTATGTGTTTTCCAGAGCAAGAGGTTTCCTTTCAGGCTCTGTCTAATTGAAACTTCAGATTAATCTTAAGGGAAAGGGAAAGAGGAAAAGGAGTCAATGCTTAAAATTAATCTCTAAATGCTTTTATTGTTTTCTGCAGGATAAACCCTGTATTGCACCTCAAAGCTTATGGCCTATTCTGGTGCTCTGGTACTGTAAAGGTACTATACAATTTTTCTTCAGCTTGACTTCAGCTATAAAATTTCTAATGTTTACTGGGTAAATTCTGCATTACACCTCAAATTTTTCAAATTTCCAGTGCTCCAACACTGTAGAGGTGCCATACAATTTCTTATGGATACTGCAGGGTAAATTCTGATTAATGCTTCAAAGTTTCTGGCCTATTCCAGTGCTCCAGCACTTAAAAATATTTGTGGCTATTGTTTCTAAGATAATGCACTGTAATTTCTATTTGAAATAAAACCTACCTCATCTCTCCCTCTTGTATTACTACCTAACCAAGCTGCCTACATACTGCCCAGCCACTGTACAAAGTTCTCGGCTATTGTCTCCCAGATATTGCAATTGAATTTCTGTAATAAGATAAAAACTGTCTCACCTCTCCCACTAGTATTGCTGTTTAACCAAGCTGCCAACAAACTGTCCAGCCACCATACAATATTCATGGCTATCATCTCTCAAATAATACACTCAAATGTCTATTTAGAGCTAAAACCTGCCATTTCTCTCCCGCTTGTATTACAGCCTAATCACGCTGCTTACATACTATCCAGCCACTATACAATATTGTTGGATTTTTTCTGTTAGATGAAACACAATAATTTCTATTTTAAGATAAAACTTGCCTCATCTCTCTATCTTAAGTTTTGGCCAACCAAATTGCTTACATACTATCCTGCCACTATAAAATATTTGTGACAATGGTCTCTAAGATCATAAAATCGCATTTCCCATTCAAGATAAAACCTGCATCATCTCCTTTTCTTCCTATACTGGTTAACCAAGCTGCATACATATGGTTCAGTCAATATACAATATTTGTAGCTATTGTCTCTTAGATAAAAAAATCTAATATTAAAAATTGCATGGCAAAAAGCTGCCTTTGTGGCTTAAGCTGCTTACTGCTTAATATTTTGGCTATCATCATAATCAGATATTGTACTCTAATGTTTATTGCAAGGAAAAACCTACATTGTCTCTCTCTATTTGCTGCCTATTCAGATGCTCACACTTCTGATGTTGGCCCATTTCTGCCACACACACCTGAAGCCTATATTTTGAGAATAATTGGGGATGTATGGATAGAAAGGGGGGGGTGTTGGGAATGTGGGGTTGGAGCTTTGAAGTGCTTTTGTTTTGACATTTCATTAAACTTTTAGGACAGTGTAGTGTGGTTCTGCAACAAAAATTAATCTCATAAACTATAACATTTCCCTGAAATATTTATATGTAAGGCATTAGATCTATTTTTAGGAGGAAACGTTTTTACAGCTTTTTATCTGTTGTGGCTGCTACTTTTACCAGTCAATTCAGCCCTAATATACAAATTGAGGTGTCACAATCAAAACTACCTGTAAAAAAATATTTCTTTTTCAAATTGAAATGATTCTGATTAGGTTGCTGCTGCTGTATTTAGGCAATGATTAATGTAAAAAACTTGTCTCCCAAGCATGTAATTTAAAGGATTGGTGTGTTTTCCACGTTAACCTTGAGGAAATATTAAAACAAGATTTAAATGATATTTTTAAAAAAGTTTTTTCCTTTGTTAAATGTTCTCCATGGCAGTGCCCATATCACATACCTGGTGGCGACTAGAATGTTGTGGAGGTCCCTCTTGTACCTCCTGCCCAACACTCCTGAAGGTGGAGACAGAGTGTGTGAGCATACGGAGTGGCACAAGAGCAGGAGTAGGTCACTCTTTAGATGGGTGACGCTGGGGGTCACAGCCCTCAAGAAAGGATGCCAAAGTAGCTTGGTACCAGAGCAGGAGATGATAGCAGAGCTGTTATGCAAGCAGCAACCAGAGACAGCTGGGCAATTAGGAACCAAGACAGCAGACAGGCCAAGATCGTTAAAATCTGGGCAGCGTGGTACAGAATCAACAGGCAAAGACAACTCCAAAGACAACAGGCTGAGGTCAGAGTGATCAGATGAACAAGCTTAAGGCAGGAGCAAAGGCAAACTCCAGGGGAAAGCCGGGTCATGCACAGGTAAGCAGGTTCAGTGGATCAGTTCTAAAGAATACAGGTACAAGATGAACACCATTCAGCAACTGCTCATGGTGACAGACCAGTTTAATGAGGCCATTGTGCACCATAGGATGCATGCTAATTGGTGTGCACGTGTGCGCACAAACGTGAACACAAGGAACTGGAATAGTATATCTAACACTGCCTCTTTGCTTAGAAGTATGAGCATGTATGCAATTTGCACATGCACAAATATGATCATAGTCTCGCATTGCTTTTCTGGTGCTGGGAATCCGGTTTATCTTACAGTCCAGCTTTCCATCCCCTTTTTGACAATACACCTTGAAAAGGTATGCAGCTTTTAATAACCAGTCATGCAGGACTTATTCACAAAATCGTAAATATTGCTAAGGTGTGTTATTGTTTTTCACAAGGTAGGACCATTTATTCCACTGAAAGTCTTCATATCTCATAAATCATTATTTTATATTATTTTTCACTGTACCTCCGATGACTTCTTTTTCTGTTCCTCACCAAGGCTCTCAAGAATTACGAAGCTAAAGCTAGTGTTATTTAGGATTACAAAAACTCCTGCATAAATCTTGTGCATGATTTTTACAATCATAAACGCATTAAAGCAATGTGTATCATAAACAACTGTTTTTTTTCCAAATAAAATACTTCCCCCCCTTTTTTTCTTTTTTGCATATTTGCTACTGATATTCTGTAGCCTCACTGTAGCCACTAAATGTCTGCATAGCATTTCTCTGGGCACGGCTCTTGTTGGTGATAACATTGGACCATGCCTGTATAATATGTGTTGGCCACCTGGCAGGTTTTTACAGGGTTATATTTCAGGAGTACAACTGAGAGAAAGTAGAAGAGCAGTATTTTATTACAAGTTCCAGATTTAAAGATATTGAAAATGACATTTGAAATTACATTAAGATGTCAAAGCTTATATGAGATTTTAAGGATTTACATATACTTTAATGATTTGTTAAAATACTACAGGTGATACCATATTGGTGGCATTTGCAATGATAACTTTAGCTTAACACTTTATGGCTAAATAAACAGATGAAATACATGTATGAAAGCTGTTTTACCCACCAAAGAATTTATATCACAGCCATGGGCGGACTGACAACTCATGGGGCCCCTGTGTCCTTGCCCAAACTCAAAAAAGCCTATGAAAAAGGTACCAGGGGCATCTCATGGGGCCCCTACTGACCCTGGGCCCTCGGGCAGTGCCTGAGTTTCCAAATGGTCAGTCCGCCCCTGATCACAGCCATAAGATTTAAACACCCAAGTCAGGAAGCACAACCAGGATGGTTTTTTCTTTTGCAGTGTAGCACTACCCCTTTGAGAACCACTGGTTTTCCAACGTCCATTCAGAGTCATTAACCAGTTCATGGGCTTGTTTTTGTTGTTTTTTTTAGGGGAAACAACTTGGATAGGATCTAGGGGTATATGGGATGCCCAACTTGACTAAAAACAATAAATCTGAGGACAAACTCTCTAAATTCTGTACAAAAAGGATGGATCTGGATTTACTATTCTCTTTGGAGTGGCAACAGTCTCTTGACGGATCAGTAACACAGTCTCTGTAAGAAGTACTTGGTCCCCTTTTTATATGAACCTCTTCAAACCTCCAGCTAGAAACTGCCCATCCACCTGGCTGTCATTGAAGAGTATCCCAGAGCAAGAGATTCTACAACAGACTTGCAGCACTGTCCCAGGGATAACTGGTTGAGTATGCCACCTAGCAGCCCATCTCTTGTAGGCCCTGGGGGTGTAGAGGTACTCACACTGTCCTTGTGTCCTGTAGCTTTGGATAAACTGCTTTCAGGCCTTTCACTGAGCTAGTTTCTTTCCAGACTAGCAGGCTGTTCTTTTTCAGTGGACAGCAGGACAGTGGAGCTCAGTCTGTCAACTTCCTTCTCCCTTTCTTCCAACCTCCAGGTGGAGCCAGAACCCTCCTTCCCTGGGGTTCCCTCCCAGGCTACACAGCAGTACACCTCAGCACTCCATCGTCCACTCGACTCCCCCGCTGGCCAGGTTTTCTCATAATTATGGGCTTATCATGTCACCTTGCTAAGCCTCCTGCCTGGGTATTGGCCATATTTCTATAAATATGCAGATCAGCACTTTCTGGCCTCTACCCACTAGCTCTAGCAAATAGAAACTTCTCCAAGCTTCCAGAACCAAGGGGGGAACAAGAGGCCTGACCTGTAGAGCCCTCCTGCTTGACCTAAAGTAAACCCACTGACTTACACCCAGGCTTCTAATAAGTCTCTAACTACACTACAAACTATGTACACCAGAGGGCGCTACATCAGTTTTACAGTACATAATGATCTCCCTCCTGCCCCCAGCATGTGATTGGACATTGAAATGGCACTAACATACTGATGAGGGTCATCCCTCTGCTTCCTCCTGTCACCATGTTTTTCATCAGCACATGTGCATTCAACTCATGACTGGTTCTTAATACTAGCCCAGCCTCTCAGCCTGACTACTGCTGCACAGGAAATTACCAGTGGTGTA
The DNA here is from genome assembly GCF_062004578.1 of Staurois parvus. Lineage (NCBI taxonomy): Eukaryota > Metazoa > Chordata > Amphibia > Anura > Ranidae > Staurois > Staurois parvus. The sequence goes on along the minus strand of NW_028318095.1, from coordinate 9,021,733 downwards.
GGAACTCAAAACCTGCCTGATGTATGCCATCCCTTCAGAGCACTGTGCCAAGGTCACGGCTCCCATGTTCATGCTCAAAAGTGACATCATTGTGGCTCGGCCATTCAAATGGCTTGAGCCCGTGAACCTAGGGGAAGACTGGGTGAAGATGGAAGCCCTGTTAGCGTAGACAGTATGCTGCTGGAGGGCTTTGTTTTAGGGAAAATCTTTTATAATGTGCTAGTATGTGATGCATATGAGCACATTATGATATTATCTTGCAAGGACTGGATTATTTTTCTCTTTGTCACGACTGAATTACCGCTTTAATGTGGTATTTTTGTATGTCTGCATGGATTTTGTTTTTAATCTTGTTTACAAATTAGACAGTATTTCTGCACAGATGATGAACTAACAGACTGTAAATATCAGGATGCATACTGTAAAGCTTCTGTGAATTGACCTCTTTTTTATTTATCAGGAGTTGGGACACTTTAATAAGCAGAATAACAATCCAATATGTCATTTCAGTAAGCAATCTAAATCAATAGATATATGCATTCCAGAAGGTTAGATTGCTGCAGAATGCAGCACAAAGTACATGGATGGACAGCCTTGATTTCTAAGCAATGAAGACAGATTTTATCTGTTTATCTGTTGCCTGCCTGCTTGAGTCTTAGAAATAGGTTACTGTTAAAATATCTTTATAAAATGTTAAAATATATTTAATAATATAGTATAGTAGTGTATAGTATAGTATATATTTACATTAATTTAATAGAAATTGGTCTGGCTATGTATGCTTCTGAAATTTTGTTTATTAGTATATTTTTTTCTCCTGCTTTGGTTGCTGAACATTGATGAAACATATCCTTAGTATTTCTTTTTCTGGATAAGGCTAACTAGGGGCAGTATAACTGAAGCGATTGCCTCTGCCTGGATGACACTAAGGACGAAGTACCAAATACTCTGTCCTCACTGAGCTGGTTGCTAGAATGCTGGCCAATCTGCCTGCTTCCTAGCAACCAATAATGATGTGCAGCCTAACTGCCAGCATCCTAGCTACCAAATGCACACAGCCACACAGTATCCTTGGTTGCTAGGACACTGGTGGCCAAGCCACAAAGTCCTTGATTACTGTGCCACTCAGAGTGTGTGGCAGCACAAATGACTTCATGGGGTTGCCACAATAATTTCAAGACTAGTTGGAGATTGTACTCATTTCTGGGGGTAAGGGGGACCAAAATCGGCTGCCTTAGCAGCTATTAACCTAGTCATGCTCCTGAGACAACCTATAGACTGGTCGGCACACATGCAGGCATTATATGACCAACATCAGGCTAAAACAACAACAGACAGTGGCACAGAACTACAAGTTTGGCTCATCCAAACTTCCAGTTAAAGTGTGTCTATCAGACTGGAAATATGGAAATATGGAAGATTCCATTACAGACTTTTTTGAAGATTCAAATTGCATGGTTGTTATTCTTATTTTTATTTCACTCTTTTATGCAAAAACAAGCAAAGAGAACTCCTGCTGTTGGGTAGAAGTAGTAAATGTGAAGTAGTCATATGCAATATTTCATATTTACAAAAGGTAAAAAGAATAAAATATAGGTGTATTAATCTATATGTTTTAAAGGAACAGTATCAAAGACTCAGTCTAATTTCCACAGTACATTTTAGGACTTCCTTCTCACTTTTATTCACCATGGAAGCCAGAACAGAAGAATGTCAATCAACAGTAACATAAGACAAACACCACTAGGGATGAGCCAACTGTATGGTGTGAACCTGGGTAAAGACCAAACTGGATTTTCAGGCATTCAGACAAATGCCCAAACATTTGACTATCCATCCACCTGTTTGGCAGTAGCTGAGTATCCTATATAGAATCATTATATCTATCTTCTTTATAAGACAGCTTCCCGATGTCACTGGTTGCTAAGGAGGCACCCTGCACATCTGTGGGAAGTGCTGACATCATTGGAAATCCCTGCCACTTAAACAAAGGGTTAGAGATAGCAGTTACATCACTGCTCAAATATGGCCACTGGCCCTATCTAGTCAATGATGACACTACTATCCTCTCACCTTCCCATATATTTCTGATGACAGCTCAGGGGGTGGCCATATGGACAAAGTACCCCCCGAGTCAGTTGTGTGAGCTGGGTCATGGTTTTTTTTTGGCAAGTCAGAGGGTGGTGGGATTTGTGATGGATTTATGATGAGCAACTCTTTTGGGATTTTTCTGTTTTATTAATGGATTTGTCAGACATTTGGATGGGTTTTTTTTAGGTTTCATCTTTTTCTTTGTGAATGGGTAGGGGAACTATGTACCCCATAGTCATTCACATGGGGTGGGAGCAGTATTTTGGGATGCCCTTATTGTTAAAGAAGGTCTCCAATTTCCAAAAACCCACCACCACCTGCAGACCCCCACAACCACCATCTGGGGTTATAGTGTGGAAGAGGACTTTGTTTTCATCAATAGACACTCCTCTATATTGAGGGTATGTGGCCTGGTATGGGCAGGCCGCATGTTTAGATTAAGGGTCTGGTATAGACTTTTAGGGGAACCTCACACTTTTTGTGTGAAGATCCCCCTTAAAATCCACACCTGACTCAAATGGTCTGGTATGTATGTTTTTTTCATTGTTGCTGTTGGATGTGCTACAGCAAAAGTGACCTTCACAAAAAAAACAAATATGATACACATTAAAGTGCTGGCAAATTTTCACTCATTTCATTCCCCCCAAAAAAAGCACAGAAACCTCTCTAAAGTACCTTTGCAACGTTAAACCCCTTTTACTTTTGTAAATCTGTTGCTGCAGCACTTTCTGTATATTATATGTACATTTTCCACCTTCACAGGCAGGATAAGTGCATCCCCCCACTTAAGAATTGGAATGTTAATGTTTCACTTTAAATATTAAAAAAAACTTTCTGGCGAATGGAACTTTTTATTATTATTATTATTTATATTTTTATTTATTATTTATTTATTTTAGTGTTAGTACATTTTCCCTAGGACAGTGTTCATTAACCTCTCCCCATGATATTTTTTGATACCCCATTGCCTATTAGCCAAGAAAATGGGCATTTTTATTTTGACAGATTTGGCGCCAATTGATTTCATTATGGTTTGGATTTGACATCCGAACGTCTTTGAAATTTGCTGAATAAACAAACCCAAGGCTCAACCCTATACCCCACCTGTCTCTAATCAGAGTCCACCCCTGGGCTGCCTGCCCTGAGCTATCAAGCACCCCTTCTCTGCCTGAAATGGTTCTACTAGTGTCACTTATTACATTAACACCAGGCTGTCATACTGGGCATATTAAACAATGGAAATATAAATAAACACTATCACTTGATTCATTCATCAGGACCTAAGAGGAATACCCAGTACTCCGGGTGCCCAAGCAGTCCTTTGCCATATACCAGGAATATCATGTGCTATATTTTAATAATTTTATATAAATATAGTTCCCTCTGGTTCCTCCCTTTTGGAGGATGTAAGGGTGTGTGTGTAAAGATAAGGTGTAGTTAAGAGGAGATGTGACAAAAAGACTGTCTATGCTCTGATTAAGAGGATTTGTCCCTTGAAATGCATTAGCTGGTGAGTCTTGGTGTTGATGTTACTCATTCTTATCTTCCACTTGGGTCTGGTCTACATTGCTGTTTTAGCCTTTGGATATTGTGAGTGCTCATTACTTTTTCCTTTTTTCAATAACGTTTTATCTAGTAATACACTAGACCTTTGCGCCCTTTTGTTTTTTTCTGTATGTCTGTAAAAGAACAGTTTTCCTTTAAGGACCCATTGAAAGATTTAGGAGTTGGAAGGAGGTGGAGCCAAGCTTGGTTTGCACACAATAAATTTGCATATAATTTTAGCTGTTTTTATCTCCACAGTTACTAATAATCTTGACATATGTTGTACATTGTTCCCTGAAGGTAATGCCTCATTATGTAACATTTCATCATAAGCTTAGCTTAAATTGTCAATAGTTTAGAGGTCATTGGAAAAATAACTGAAAAATGCTACTTTCTAAATAGCACAACTTTTACATACAGTTTGCCAAGTACCCATGTCATTCTTGTTTTATAGCTACTTACAGTATTTTTGACAGGACAACAAAAAAGTATTGCTAGAGGCAGCTAATGTGTAAATGCATCAATGGCATCATCAATATTTTACAAGGCATATTCAAGGTATTCTGCAATTCACTGCGGAATTAATCAGTTCCAAGCACTTGGTTATTCTTGACATGACATTTCCCATCTGCATATTGCAAGTGTATTTAAAACACTTTTTCCTTACAGTCTTCCATTTTAGCCACTCTGTACATTAGCATCCTACATCAAGTCCAATAATTTAGCGTTGTTATAATTTAGAGGTGGTTTTTTCCATAGCACGTTCTCTAAAGTAGCATATGCATAAATTGCTAGAAATGCAAATTACTTCTGCCTGGAGGGTAGAAGTGGCTGTGGCTCCTCCTTAGCCTTAACCTATTCTGAACTCTGACTTGTAATATAATATGCATGGAAATGAAGAAGTATGTCTCCTTCTAATCACAATAATATGGTTTAAAATGAGTCATCAGCCCATAAATATCCGTCATTAATATGGCCACATGTGACAGGTCTGTGCTAATGAATAAAAATGAAGGTTGGTTGGTTTGTCATTTTAAAATGTTCACTGTTAATTTTTAGCATTTTTTAATTTATTTAAAACTGTGGAATTAATACGCTGGTGCCATTAAAATACAGGTTATTATTTTAAAAAAAGGAGGTACTCAACTCACGGAATCAAAGGTCCTTGGGGGGAGTGCATAAGAACGCATTAGGGACTGCAGGTCCTCTTGTGGAGGCACCAATCCATCAGGGTACCCAACAGTCAAGGTGTGTAGTTAATTCTAGTCTGTAGATTGGCTATTGTTAAGGCTGCATTTTGTTCTCTGTTGTTCCTGGATATCTCAAGGGTTCCTTTCCTGTCTTGTAGATTCATATTAATTCAGCTTTTGCTGGTTGAGTTTGTCATCTTGTGTGAGCATAGAGTGTTCACAGGTTGACCTTTCCTATATCCTTCTCAGAGGCATAACAAGAACCTTCAGGGCCCCAGTGCAAGAAACCACAAAGGGTCCCCCTGAAGGAAGGAAGGCCCTTCCTTCAGAGTTCAGAAGATTTATCACTGATCCCAGGGCCCTTTACTGCCACTGCAGGGCCCTTTATTATGGTTCCTCATCTTGGGGCCCCCACAGTGGTGGAACGCCAGGACCTGTTTGCAAGTAAGACCTTTGTGACCCTGGTAATTCTGCCACTGTATATCCATTTGGCGACTGCCCTATAGCAGTTTTCTTCTGCAAAGGGGGCACACGTGCACCCCTGGCGCTCTACTTCTGCTGTTATTTGTCACAGCAGAAGCCGATCAGTGCATGCCAGCCAATGGGTGACTGCCGGTACACATTGAACAGCAATGAGAGACAAGGCAGAGCTGTGTCCTGTCAGCGGTGATGTGCTGGATTTTGTTTCCCTGCAGAGCAGGGAATATAATCCAGGACACCCCCTAGTAAAAACACCTCACAGTACACCAAGCACTGTTAGGCACACATTTACAGTAACCCTTTGATTGCCCTAGATGTTAACCCCTTCCCAGCCAGTGTTATTAGTACAGTGAGAGTGTATATTTTTTAGCACTGATCACTGTATTAGTGTTATTGGTTCCCCTTGGTAATCATCCGGTTTAAGTGGTTATGATTGATAGTAGGTATTACAGTCTCAACTAGAGGTGAGCAAAATTTGGAGATTTTTGTTAATTATTATTAAATATGGCAAAAATGAGGAGATTATGGCAAAATTTTGCTTTTTTGGCAAAATGCATTGGAGTCAATAGGAAAAGTTAATATAAGGTTTTGGTGGTATTTAGGAGTGCTTTCAATTGGCTATAAGTCAGAACTTCACTTAAACAAGGAAGTATCCTCCTTCTTGCCCATCTTCTATCACAAGTGGAATTTTTTTTCTGGCAGGTACCCTCTCCAACTTCTGCTTGGCTTCTTTGGCTAGCCATATAGTGGAACTATGTTAAAAAAAATTCTGCAGGTACTTTTCATGACAGAAGAGACAGTCAGTGTTTTTTTTTCTTTAGGTGTGCACTGACCCAAGCATGCTTAATTCTCTGCTGGTATGAAACAACCCTTATGGCATGAGCTGGAGATAGGTCATCCTGGTTCTTTCAGTCAAGATAGTCAAAGACTCTAATCCCAGAAGAAAACTGAAGCATACCTGCACATTCTATCAAAAGCTACTGGGACCCACAACATTTCTAAGCAGTTTATATTTACTTTTAAAAATGCCATTTTTGTTTTTCTGAGTTCAACTGTGACATAATTGTATTACCTGTTTATCCTACCAGTAGACCTGGAATTTTTACTTTATCTGTATCAGGCCAAATTATAGGGTTTGAACAAACCATTTAGGTGGGAGGGGGTACTTACAATGATCAGCTTTAATCATCAACTGAATCATTTTCTAATTTTGTGTAATAGGACAACTTGAATTAAAAGTCCTCTGTGCAGATCTCTTGTGGACTTATTGAATTAAGTCCTGTATCTGCCTAAGGGGTCAGATCATTGAACAAGGCATATTTGAATTACAGCAACCCATAGATTATACATTCCCACTGGCTAAATGAAAAAAAAAATCAATTCCCCCATCCACACATTGGAGGTGGATGGGGGAATCCTCCCAATGTGCCTATGTATTCTGACAGCAGGGAGACTAAGCAATCAGAATACACTGATCAGTGCTGCCTGCTATAGTCGATGGCATTAATTGATCGTGAGAAACCCTACAGTGTGGTTGTAGATCAGCAGATCGACTTCTGTACACCCTCTCTGCCCATACCATCAGATTTCGATCCATGAATCCACACCTGAGCAGAGCAGTGTTTATTCCTGGTTATTTTGAAGCATTTTTTTAGACCTTGCTCCTTGGCTTATTAACCACTTCAATAAAGGACACTTTTACCCCCTTCCTGCCCAGGCCAATTTTCTGCTTTCAGTGCTGTCAAACTTTGTTTTACAATTGCGCGGTCATGCAACACTGTACCCACATGAAATTTTTATCATTTTGTCACACAAATAGAGCTTTCGTTTGGTGGTAATTAGTCACCACTTGTTTTTTTTTATTTTTTGCACTAAAAATGAAAAAAGACCATACATTTTGAAAACAAAAAAGTTTTTCTTTGTTTCTATTATAAAATTTTGCAAATAAGTAATTTTTCTTCATAAATTTAGGCAAAAAATTTTACTGCTACATTTCTTTGGTAAAATCACCCAAATCAGTGTATATTATTTAGTCTCTGTGAAAATTATAGAGTCTACAAGCTATGGCACCAATCATTGAAAATTGATCACAACTGATCACACCTGATCAGGGTGTGAAATGAAATGAAAGGGCCTATTTCATTTCTTGAGGCCCTAACATGTTAGGAAAGTACAAATAGCCCTTAAATTACCCCTTTTTGAAAAGCAGACAGTTCAAGATATTTAGTAAAATACATGGTAGGTTTTTAAAAGTTGTAATTTTTTCCCACAATCCTTTGGAAAACGAAGACATTTTTTTCATACATAATTGTGAAAATAACAAGTTATTTCTCACACCTGGCATAGACATACTTGCAATTGCACCCCAAAACACATTCTGCTACTCCACATATGTGAGAAATTTCCACAACCTGGCCACATTCAGAGACCCAACACCCAAGTAGCACCTTCAAGCATTCCAGGGGCATAAATTACACATCTAAATGCCTGACTACCTATCACAGTTTTGAAGGCCCTGGAGCACTAGCACAATGGAAACACCCTCAGAATGTCCTCATTTTGGATAGCAAACATCACAAGGTATATTCTATTAGGCATAATGAGTCTTTTGAACATGTCATTTTTTTTCCAAACGTTTTTATAAAATGGGGAAAGAAAAATGAAAACATTTTTTTTTCACACAAAGTTGTCAATTTATAAGATATTTCTAACACACAGCATGTACATACCAAGAATTATACCCCAAAATACATTCTGCTACTCCTGAGTATGGCAATACCACATGTGAGACTTTTCCACAGCCTGGCCACATAAAGAGACCCAACATCCAAGTAGCACCTTCACGCATTCTAGGAACATAAACGGGGCATAAATTACACATCTAATTTTCTGATTACCTATCACAGTTTTGAAGACCCCAGGCACCAGGACAATGGAAACGCCCACAAAATGACCACATTTTGGAAAGAAAACACTCCAACGTATATTCTACAAGTTTATGGAAAATGTGGAAAGAAAATGAAAAAGTATTTTGTACGCAAATTTGTCAACTTATAGGATATTTCTTCTATACTCAAAAATGCCTTTTGCTACTCCTTCTGAACATGACAATACCACATGTGAGACTTTTTCACAGCCTAGCTGAAGAAAGGATAAACAAAAGATTACCTGTGGTTTTAGTAGAGCAGTTGTCCGCAAAGGAGAGCATTGGTCCAGGTAGCAGGCAACAGCCACAGGAATCGCCGAGGCAGTAGGCAGGAATATGGTGGATAAACAAGCCAGGGTCAGAACAGGCAGCAGGCTGACATCCAGGCAGCAGGCAGAAACATGGTCCATAAAATGTCTTGGGTCAGTACAGACAAGAGGAGATATGGTCAGCACAGCCAAATTATTGGTCCAGGCAACCAACAGGAACATGGTCCATAAAAAGTCCTGGGTCAATACAGGCAGCATGCAGAGATATGATCAGCACAGCCAAAGTATTGGTCCAGGCAGCAGGCAGGAATATCAGGCTTAGGGCCTTGGTCAGGTAGGACAGGGGCATAGGGGTAGAGGCTTTGAACCACCCAATCTCTTTAAAGCCTCTGGACAAACAGACCCTGTTCCAGGATTTACAAAACCCAGAGAAATCCAAAAACTGTTTTTTTCTCTGCTCTGAAGCCCCTCACATATATTAGATCCCTGTGTTATCTTGAGTCCCAAATATGGGGAACTAGTATTTTGCTAATGTGTGATAACATCAGAAACAGTGTCCGATGCATAGGCCTGATTGGGAGGGACATTGGGGACAATAAAACTGGTGTCTCTCCTAACTCCCCCTCTGTTGCATACCCTACATTTTGTTTGGCGTCTTCTTCCTGTTTCAGATGGTGGAATGTTCTCAGGGAAATGGCATTCAAAATGTTTGCTAACACATTCGGAGTGAATGCTTTGTGGTGGAGATCCTTGCTGATAGATTAGGGCAGGGTCGACATCTTTTATAAATTTTAGGAAGGTGGTAGGTCTTTCCATTGACTTGTGATAGGTGATGTATGCATTAAAAATGACTATGTGGAAATAGTATCTTGCAACTTTTTTATACCAGAAGAGGGACTTCCTTGTTGATAAATAGGGCTACAGCATCTGATTGTTTAAATCCACCCCCCCCCCCGCATGAATCGATTATAATTGTAGATACACTCTGGCTTCGGATGGGACCTCGTCTTCCATGAATTTCCTCTATGGTATTATTGTGGATGATGGACAGGGAGTAAACAGCTCTCCTATCCCTCCACTTCAGGGCCAACACTTCCTCGTTCCTCAGACTTGCAGATTCCCCCCTTTGTAGCCTTGTGTTTACTAAATTTTGTGGGAAGCCCTTCCTGTTTGTTCAAGTGGTACAGCAGGCCATCGTTTTTTCAAGGTACAGGTGGCGAAAAAGGGGCAGGCTTGTGTACTAATTGTTTAGGTAGATGTGATACCCCTTTTGGAAAAGTGGAAAGGCCAGGTCCCAGACAATTTTTCCACTTGTGCCAATGTAGGTTGGGCAGGGGGGCTGGAGATGGGAGTCTTTGCCTTCATACACGCGGAAGGCATGCACATATCCAGTGGCACTTTCACAGAGCTTGTTGAGCTTCAGTCCATATCTGGCCCTTTTACTGGGAATGTATTGCTTGATTCCAAAGTGGACAAGAGATTCGTCCACACAGATATTTTGGTCAGGGACATAAAGTGCAGAAAATATTTTAGAAAAATAAAATAATTAGCGGGTTAATTTTATAGAGTTTGTCATAGCCAGGCTGATCTCAGGGAGGGCACTGGGAATTATCACTGAAATGCAGGAAGCACATTATCATGTCATAGCATGACCTGGACATTACAGCTGAAAAGATGGGAATGTGATAGATGTGGTGGGTGGACCAATATGAATGTAATTCGCTTTTTTTGTAAGCCCCATGTTGATCGCAAGGCCCCAAAACAATTTAAACTCCTGTACTGTTAGCTGCCTCCATTCAAATGGATGAGCATAGCATGAATTGGGGTTGTCTGAGATATATTGTTGGGCAAACAAGTTAGTCTGATGCACAATAAATTGAAGGAAATTATCAGGGAAAAATGAATTTAAAAAATCAATTGGGGAAAAATGTTCTGTGTTGGGCTGCATGCCTTGTTCTGCGGTAAAAGGGGGGATTGTTTTTGGGACACTTATGAAGCTGACTTGCTAAGATTGTGATTGATTGCCATTTCACTGTTCTGTAATGAAATTGTATGTACTTATGAACCTCTCACCAATGAGCCTCTTTTCTGGCTTTCTCTCTTTCTCTTCTTTTACTTTATGTTTACCTATGCGACTTCTTTGTTGTAATATGTTTGAAAAATTAATAAAAAGTTAATTACAAAACAAAGGGGGGGGGGGGATTGTAGCTGATCCTGAGCTGGAAGGCAGCCATAAAAGAGCGTCTGGGAGGTATGTTTGGACCCTGACTCTTGGGATCTGGTGTGATATTCCAGTGCTGGTACTGGGCCTTTCATCCTGGGGTCTAGCTTTATTGGCGTCTGCCAATTGACCATTTGGGTGTAATGGTACATTAGTACTGCTCGTGGTTGCCTGCTCTTCAGAGCGTCTTACTCTTTTAGGAGGGACTGCTTCCTCTTCCGATTCAGTCACCGATCCACTGCTTTCTTCTGGCTCGTATTCCAAATAGGAATCAGACAGTGAGAGCTCCCTGCTGCCGTCTTACTGAGGATTTTGAAAGTCTCCTCACTCGTGAATTTTTTTTTGACATCTTGGCTGTATGACAGGCAACTGTGATGGGTGCACTGCCGATGGGTGGTAGTGATGTCGGCTCTGGTATGGGTACACTGATTAGACTGCGCTGATGACAGGTACACTGATAGGCTGCACTGGTGTATGAGCTGACAGGTACACTGATAGGCTTCCCTGATGGATGTGCTGACAGGTTCACTGATGGGCTGCTGGACAGGTACACTGATGGGCTGTACTGACAGGTATGCGAATAGGCTGCACGATAGATACACTGATGGGCTGTGCTGACAGGTACACTAAAGGGCTTAGCTGATAGGCTGCACGATAGATACACTGATGGGCTGTGCTGACAGGTACACTGATGGGCTGTGCTGACAGGCTGCATGACAGGTACACTGATGGACTGTGCTGGCAGGTATGTGATGGCCTGTGCTGACAGGTATGTGATGGGCTGTACGACAGGTACACTGATGGGTTGTGCTGACAGGTATATGACAGGCTGTGGTGGCAGGTACATAATGGGCTGTGCTGACAGGTAAGCTGACAGGCTAGTGACAGGCACGCTGACGGACTGGCAACAGGTCCGCTGACGGGCAAGTGACAGGTACGGTAATGGACTGGCATCAAATTTGCTGATGGGCTGGCAACAGGTACGCTGATGGGCTGGCAACAGGTACACTGATGGGCTGGTGACAGGTGCACTGATGGGCTGGTAACAGGTACACTGATGGGCTGGTAACAGGTACACTGATGGGCTGGTAACAGGTACACTGATGGGCTGGTGACAGGTGCACTGATGGGCTGGCAACAGGTACGCTGATGGGCTGGTAACAGGTACACTGATGGGCTGGCAACAGGTACGCTGATGGGCTGGCAACAGGTACGCTGATGGGCTGGTAACAGGTACACTGATGGGCTGGCAACAGGTACACTGATGGGCTGGCAACAGGTACGCTGATGGGCTGGTAACAGGTACACTGATGGGCTGGTGACAGGTGCACTGATGGGCAGCTGTGACAGGCACACTGATTGGGCAGCTGTGGCAGGTACACTGATGGGCAGCCGTGACAGGCAATCAGGGCAGTGTGGTGCACAGTACTGAATGTGTTAACTCACTGTTTCCCTTCTCTTTCTCACACAGGAGCCATGTGTGAGCAAGAGAAGTGTTAATAGCAAGCTACTGCACTTTGTTTACACTTGTGATGGACAGTGATAGGACACAGCCAATCACGTGGTAAACAGCCAATTTCATTGGCTGTTTACCTGCATCAGTGAAGCGGGGACAGCATGAGGAAAGTGTAACCGATAACTGGCAACTGCATTTACCGGTGATCTGCTGTGTCATTAGACACAGCTGATCACGTGGTAAAAGGCCGCTGTGATTGGCCTTTTACCACATCACGTGATCAGCTATGTCCGTAGGACACAACGGTCATGGAGATCACTGGGTGCGCGCCCCCCGGTGGTGCGAGGGAGGACATCATATGACCCCCTCCCAGAACTGGACAACCGCGCTGTAGACATCATTCAGCTATAGCGTGGTTGGCAAGTAGTTAATTAAGCTTGGGCAATAAATCCTGGAAGCTGATTGTTTTATATGCAGTTTTGCATTATTGCTTCTAAGCAGATTGTTAGAAATTCTGCATATAGCCCTATAGACTGCACAGTCCACATGTGCTTTTCTGTAAGAAGGAAACAGCAACTTTTATTCAGAGAAAAGACATAGGGGTTGATTTACTAAAACTGGAGAATGCAAAATTAGGGGCAGCTGTACATAGGAGCCAACCAGCTTCTAACTTCAGCATGTTCAATTAAGCTTTGACAAAAAAACCTCAAAGCTGTTTCCCTGCAGAGCTGCAGCAGATATTGCACTCACCAGTTTTAGTGAATCAACCCCATAGAGCATACCATAGATGCAGCTCCAAACGTATAAACACTGTCATCTACTGGATGAAGAATATATCTCCACTGAATACAGATGTAGTTGTTGCACAGGTCTGATCATTTGCCAGATTACTTATTCTGTAAAATCTGACAAATCTAAAGTATGGTTTTACAGGTATGACAGCACTCATATAAGGAGAAGGCGAAATGTAAGATTTCTATCTGCTCCTGCTTTCTCTAGCTTCATTCATGTTTTACAGACACTTAGATTCGTTATCTGTTAACAGCTCATTTTAGAAGAAAAGCCAGTAATCTTCTGCCTCTATTCCTATAATCACCATTAATGTTGTTATTGTTATCCTACAGTCCACAGTGACAGATCTCTTCCTACGATGCCGAACTAGAAGGATGATTCCTCTGATAAATCACATTTTCATTTAGTTTTATTGGCAGTAAATGAGTCTTAGTGATATATCAGAGGGGCAAAGGTTTTAGTCACGGCACTGTTCATTACTAAACTATGTAATTCAGATAGACCTTAATTGGCCTTCAATGTAGTCTGTCACAGTGTATAGGTTAAGCATGCTCCTATTAAACGAAGAGTTTGCCAGGCAAGTTTAAGATAATATTAACCTATTTTTCAGGAAAAGGAAACGGTTACAAGGTATTGAGCCTACCCTGGGGATTAATACCCTCTGGCATATATTTATGACTGGCTAAGAGGGTACTTTGGTTAATTAGATGGAACTATTATTATTATTATACCGTATTTATATAGCGCCAACAGTTTGCTCAGTGCTGTACATTACAACGGGAGACAGTACACGAGACAGTACAGTAACAATACAGTGCAATACACGAGGGGTTTGAGGGCCCTGCTCCTTGGAGCTTACAATCTAGGAGGGAGGGGATGGTGGTACAGGAGGAAATAGCTGTGGGGGATGGAGTGGTAGAAAGAGTGGAGGAGATCAGCAGTTAGGTGAGGGCGGGGTAGGCTTCCTTGAAGAGATGGGTTTTCAGGGTGCACCTAAAGGTGAGGAGGGTAGGTGACAGTCTGATGGATTGAGGTGGTGAGTTCCAGAGGATGGGAGAAGCCCTGGAGAAGTCCTGGAGATGGGCATAGGAGGAGGAGACCAGGGAACTAGAGAGTAGGAGGTCTTGTGAGGAGCGGAGAGTACGGTTTGGGTGGTATATGGATATCAGGTCGGTGATGTAGTTTGAGGCAGTGTTATGAACGGCTTTGTACGTCAATGTTAGTGATTTGAATTTTATGCGTTGGGCAATCGGAAGCCAGTGGAGGGATTGGCAGAGGGGGGTGGCGTATACAGAGCGGTTAGTAAGGTGGATGAGTCTGGCCGCAAAATTCGGGATAGACTGAAGCGGGGATAGCCCGTGATGAGGTAAGCCGGTGAGGAGGGAGTTACAGTAGTCAAGTTGTGATATAATAAGGGAGTGAATGAGTTTCTTAGTAGTTTCTGGGGTTAGGAACGGATGTATTTTGGAGATGTTGCGGAGGTGAAGTCTACATGAATTTGTCAGCGATTGGACCTGGGGCTGGAAAGACAGATTGGAGTCTAGAATGACACCTAGTACTCTGGCTTGCGGGGTGGGACTGATGGTGGCATTGTTGGTCGTGATGGAAAAGTCGGGGGGGGGGGCATGGGCTGGGGGGAAAACTAGAAGCTCAGTTTTGGAAAGGTTTAATTTGAGGAAGTGGAGTGACATCCAATCTGATATGTTGTTTAGTAGGATAGTGATTCGAGCAGAGACTGAAGGGGTGAGGCGAGAGGTAGAGAGATAGATTTGCGTGTCATCAGCGTAGAGATGGTAGTTGAAGCTGTGGGAGTGTATCAGTTGGCCAAGGGAGGAGGTGTAGATGGAGAAGAGAAGGGGCCCGAGGACAGAGCCTTGAGGGACCCCAACAGAGAGGGGGAGAGAGGGGGAGGTGGCAGCGTTATAGGTAACACTGAAGGAGCGCTGTGATAGATAGGAAGAGAGCCAGGAGAGAGCGGAGTCTCTGAGGGCAAGAGAATATAGTTTTTTGAGGAGGAGGGGGTGGTCGACCGTGTCGAAAGCCGCAGAGAGGTCGAGGAGTAGGAGCAGTGAGTAGTGGCCATTAGCTTTGGCGGTTAGCAGGTCGTTGGTGAGTTTGAGTAGGGTGGTTTCGGTGGAGTGTAGGGGACGAAAGCGAGACTGTAGGGGATCAAGGAGGTTGTTGTTGGTGAGGTGGGAACTCAGGCGATTATAGACTAAGCGCTCAAGGAGTTTGGATGTAAATGACAGCAGGGAGATGGGTCTAAGGTTGTTCGGATCGGTGGGATCCAGTGAGGGTTTTTTAAGTATGGGAGTGATGTGCGCGTGCTTCAGAGAGGAGGGAAATGCGCCAGTAGAGAGAGAGAGATTAAAGATGTGAGAGAGGGAGCGTAGGATGGAGGAGGAGTTGTGTGGGGACAGGGTCAAGGGGGCAGGTGGTAAGGCGAGCTTCAGAGAAGACCTTAGTGACCTCTTCAGTGGTAGCAAGGTTGAAGGAGTGGAGTGTTGAGGGGGTTTTAGTGTGAGGAATTTTAGGTGGGGTGGAGGTCTGGACAGTGGCGAGGTCGAAGGAGAGGAGTGTTGAGGGGGTTTTCGTGTGAGGGATACTAGGTGGGGTGGAAGTCTGAGCAGTGGCGATGTCCCTATGAATTGCGTTGATCTTGCTTTGGAAGTGGTTAGCAATTTCATGGGCGGTGAGTGAGGTACTGGGTGGAGGTGGGGGCGGAGAGAGTAGAGAGTTAAAAGTAAAGAAGAGCCGGTGAGGACTGGAGGAGAGGGTATTAATGAGGGTAACAAAGTAGGCTTGCTTGGCAGAGGGAGGACGTGTAGGTGAGGAAGGCAGATTTATATTGGGCAAACGCTTGTTGGGATCTGGTTTTGCGCCATAGTTGCTCCAGCGCACGACTGCGTTGTTTGAGATTTTTGGTATGGTCATTCTGCCAGGGTTGAAGCGGTCGGGATCTAATGCTTCATGTGGTTAGGGGTGCTAAGGAGTCAAGAGCAGCTGACAGCGAGTTGTTATAAACAGTAGTGGCCAGGTCAGGGCAGGACAGGGGAAGGATACTGTTGTAAAGTTGGTCAGCTGCAGAGTGGAAGGGTACAGGGTTCAAGTTGCGGAGGTTTCGGCTGGTGATAGTTTGACGTTTGGAGGTGTAGGTGTTTAAGGATGAGGAGACAGAGAAGGTGATGAGGTTGTGGTCAGAGAGAGGAAAGGGGGTGTTAGTGAGGTTGTGGGGGGTGCAGAGATGAGAGAAAACAAGGTCCAGGGTGTTTCTGTCGGAGTGGGTGGTGGACTGTATACACTGTGCGAGTGCAAAAGAAGAGGTTAAGTGGAGGAGTTGGGATGTAGCCGGGTTATTGATGTTGATAGGGATGTTGAAGTCTCCAAGGATGATGGTGGGTAGCTCGGAGGAGAGAAAGGAGGGTAACCAGGCAGAGAACTATAAAAGTTTAAACAAATACTAACTATAGCAACAGCTATATAACCTCATATAGTGAGGTGTATACACAACATGAGGTGCACCATGTAACTAGTCAACACATATATTGTGCTGCTGCAATTCAATACATAAAGTATGCATGCATGTTAAGACATTCATTTCATTTGTTGTTCAACCAATTACTATATATAGTAAAAAAACACTCAATGGCTATTAATACCACTGAAGAATGATTTACCTGTTTTTAAATATTCTTATAAAAAATGTGTGTGTTGTGTATTATTTGTAGTAATTGTTAATAAAACTAGCACGAAAAACTGGAAAATGCATGGTGATAAAGAATTATATACTGGCTGGTTTTTAAACACTTTCATTAGGCTGCTTTTTAAAGAAGACCCACACCAGCCAGCTTTTAATCAAGGTATTTAAATTAAATTGTAATTGCTTTAATTGTAATTCACTGAAAAAAGCCTCAAAATATTATAGTGAGTACCTGCATAGTATTTAACCTCTTTCCGTAAACTGAATTTTCAATAGTGAAAATTGAATAAAGAATGGTGCAGTGCTATAAATATGACCATAATATCCTATTATGTGTTTGTTTATGTTAGGGGTAGGGATATTATATTTTTAGTGCTACATAACTCTTTATTCAGTTTTCACTGTTTATTTTTTCACTGGTTGTGAGCAGCATAGCATTAGGGCTCTGAGCACGACAGGTTTTTGATATGCATTTTCAATGGGACACACACTAAGGAGCTCACATGTGTCAAACACAAGGCCCATGGGCTGAATCCAGCACACCAGGCTATTTCATGTGGCACTTGCACTTCTCTTGCAACTGCAGCACCCCCCTCCTCCTTTCGACTCCCACCTTGTCTCAGCAGTTGGCAGCCGAAAGGAGGACAGAACTCCTCCACCAAATCCTGCACTTTTCCATGCAGCCACAGAGAGGCTTGTCTCTGCCCCCTCCCCATCAGTTGGCAGCAGAAAGAACAGAACTCTTCCTACAGATCCTGTGCCTCTCTGTGCAGCCGCAGCACCCCCTCATCTCCACCTGCCCTGGTCTCAGCATTAAGCTGACTTCAGCCCTCCTCCAGTCCTCCTCCAGATCCTGCACTTTCTGCTTCCCAGCTCTGCCACCTGCTTCACCCCAGCAGTAGCATAAGGGTTACCTTTCTGCTGCACCCATTACCCTCCCTGTTCACCATATGTTTCCCACTGCTGCCCAGGCCCCCTGTGTGCCCCCACCCCCACAGTGCTGCCAGCTTTCCACCTTTCCTTCACACCGGCAGCTGCAAGCACACAACATGATCCTTCAGGTCCTTCAGGATTGGTACTGATCACTCACTGTGTTCATTCATAGCTGAAGCATAGTAAATTGTGTTTTCTTTTGGGGGGGGGGGCTGTCAGGTTGCTAATCATAATGCTGATACGGCCAACTATGAAATACAGTTTGACACCCCTGAACTAGATGTAATAAAAACAAATAAGTATATAAACAAGCAAACAAATAAATACATAAACATTAGCATGTAATAAGTATTAAAAGTGTATTTATTTCCCTTAAAAAAGTCCCCAAAATATGTAGTGAGCATGTGGACAGTATTTAAACACTAGGCTGCCTGTTCAACAGGACAAACACTAGCCAGCTTTTAATAAAAAAAAAAACAACAACATTAGAGTGCATTTATTTTACTAAAATAATCAACCCAAATATTTTAGTGAGTGTGGGCACAGTCTTTAACCACTTGCTAACCACGGCTTTGCTGAAAGACAGCTAAAGCATGGTTGTCCAGTTCTGGGAGGGTGTCCATGGATGTCCAGAACCACGCCCCTTGCATGCCCCCCGGAGTGCGCATCGGCACACCCTGTGACCACTCTGTTCTTTGGACACAGCTGACCACAAATTGGGGTAAAGGTTTAATCACAGTGGCCCTTACCATGTGATCAGCTGTGTCCAGTCACAGCTGATCACATGTAAACAGACTTGCCGGTTATCGGCAGTCCTTTCCGCACTTGATGTGTCTTTGAGAGTAAAGAAGAACCAATAACTGGCAAGGCTGTTAGTACATTGTTTACACTGATAATCAGTGACATGATTATCAGTGCAGCCCTATCAGTGTCAATCAGTACTCATCAGTGCAGCTTATCAGTGCCCATCACTCCAGCTTATCAGTGCCCATCAGTGCAGCCTCATCAGTGCCCATCAGCACAGCCTCATCAGCATTAAGAAAAACTGTTTTCCAAAATTGTTGGCCTTTGTTTAGCAAAAAATAAAAAACCCAGTGAAAGCAAGCTGTATCTGTTTCAAATACATGATAAGAATATCATACGGGTACAGTGTTGCATGACAGTGCAATTGTCATTTAAAGTGCAACAGCACTGAAAGCTGAAGAATTGGCCTGGAACAGGAAGGGGGTGAAAGTGCCCAGTATTGGTTAAACACTTTCACTAGGCTGCTTTTTTAACACAGCAGCCAGCTTTTATTTAAAAAAAAGTCAGCATTAGAGTTTATTTACTTTATTGAAAAAAGGCCCCCAAAATATTGTAGTGAGTAGGAGTACAGTATTTAAGCACTTCTACAAAACCCCAACCCCTTTTTTTAATCCTAGCTGAAAGTAGAATAAATATGAAAATGTGAAGTCAAAAAGCATCTCCCTAAAATAGCAAGGGGGTTGCAGCAGCTAAATAACAATTGGAGCTGTAGCTGACACACACAAAAAGATATCTCCCCCCCCACAAATCTTTACCTAATCTGCTACAGGACTGACCAACATGCATTGTGCCTGTAACTTGTTGTTATAGACACATAGGGGTTGAATTACTAAAACCGGAGAGTATAAAATCTGGTGTAACTCCGCATAGAAACTAATCGGCTTCTAGGTTTTTCTGTCAAAGCGTAATTAAACAATTTGAAGTTAGAAGCTGACTGGCTACCATGCACAGTTGCACTCTCCAGTTTTAGTAAATCAACTCCAAAGATTTCAGTCTTGTAACTGTAAATACATTCATTTTTAGCAATCACCAGCAGCACCTAGCTCTCCCTGGAAACATTCTGTGATCTCTCTCTAAACTGCTATAGGCCTGTCCAACACACCGTGAGTGTGTCTGTGACTCTGTGTAAATATGTAAATATAGCAGTATTCAGCAATCCGTATCGGTTGCTCTAGACGTTAGTTCATCATTTTCTCAATCTGCATATTACTTGGTCTCTGGTCATACTCATAGTCAACCTAAACTGGAAATGTATGCCCACTCACAGGTTCACTTTATCTCCACAACACCCATAGTTTTGTGAAACAGCCACTGTGCTAAGTCCTGCCCCTGGAAGATGCAAAACTCAAAATTATGCCACAATATTAAAAACAGAAAGTAAGTAAAGATTGCTGCTGGTTGCACCTATGTCTCTAAGATACAAGTTTCATCAAATGTTACTAGGGCACAATGTAACACCTAATTCTAAACAAAAGTTTTCTTTTTGTTGTAGATAAAGTGGGATACAGTTAGAACCTCTCACCATTTTTTTGTGCCCCAAGTTCCAATCTCAGGACCTCTGTGATGTCTGGTTTTTTTCGCTGTGCCACCTGAGATGGTGAATAGCTCCTTGCCTGATTGCTTGGATAACCTTGATTTGTATCTTGTTTCTAGTGAACCTTGAACTCTTTGCTCCTCTCGTTAACTTCCTATTTAAACCATGCTTCTGTAGATTTTTGTGCTCTCTCCAACCAGTATGTGGCTTCTTTGTGTACCTACTACTGTCCTTATCTTCGCTACCATTTATTATTGACCCTTGGCTTTTTGACTAAACTTCTACCTGATCCCATCCAGCTACTACTCGTCACTGACATTTTGGCTTGTTCATCAACTATGCCTCTGCTTGTTCCCTATCTGCTTCATCCACTTGCTCTCTTCCTGTTGTGGCAAGAGCCTGAAATTAGCATGCAACAAAACTCTTCTCAAAAATCATAAGCTCTGGACCAACTAGTACTTAGACCCCCATCCTTTGGGTGAGCCCTTGTCATCCAGTAGGGGATCTGCTTCATTCAGTCATCCTGCTTACTACTGCTTTAACCTCTCTACTGCTACAGCCACTGTCCTCTGAGCCTGATGCCAAACCGCAATACAATATTTCCCACAAAGACGATGCAGCAAACAAATTAAGTCCTCAAACTTTCAAAAACATAGGGTCTTTGAATCGTTGTCTACTGTTGCTTGTAGACGATGAGTATAAAAAGTGCTCCAGCATCATTGGACAGAATAGTGCCCCATTGTTAGTGTCAGCGAGATTAGGAAAACCCCACCTAGCATTAATGTTCACTGATCACTTACCTTTGTATACGCCACGTCTTGTGCTGCTCTTCTATTGATGAGAAGACATTAGGGACTGGTATGCAGGTTTTGTCCAACAGGAAATCAATCTGCCTGACAGAGCTGACTGAGGTACATTGGCACCCAAGGCTCCAGTGTACAATGGAAAGGCTATGCATGTGAGGCATACATGTGGGCCATAGTTTGAGGACTTCTGTTTTAACCATCGCCAATTAAAAAAAAAATCCACAACATTGGTATAACTAATAATTTTAGTTTTATTTCTATTGGCTGGATGGTTCAATAATTATTGCAGCATCTAGGATTTAGTATTGTTTTTCTCTGTTAAAATGGAAATGTTATAACACTCTTGAAAATAAACCTTCAGGATTTATACTTTTCTGTATTACCTCATCCAAACTTTAACAGATTGTGGACCAGCAGCAGTGGATAAGCATTGAATCCTATATTCCTCTTTAGATGAGTTAATTTATTATGGGGCTAAAAAAGTACAGTTCATCAAAAAATGTAGCAGAATATGCAATAGACCAGATGGCTCCATGTGCATTTGGGATGTGTTTGTCCTGTATAATATATTCCCATCTCAGTGCTCTCTGGTTCTTTCAGAATGAGATCTCAGTAAGGAAATCAGAATTATAAGCAGTAGAATGCATTGGGATAAGTGCAATGACAAATTAGATATATCGCTGTATATATTCAGCCATCTGCTCAACCTCATCCAGTTTTCATAGCAATGACCTTTTGAGTTAATCTACATATCCTTTACAACGACATACTCATTTATTGTAATCTTTCTGATTGGTTAAATTAAAGCCACATTAAAATTAGGTTTTATATCTATATTAAATTAAAATTAAATATAATAATATATTTATGATATAAATATTATTTTATTACTATATTTATTATTTATTAAATATAATATTTATTAATGCGTTTCAAATGAAAATCTGTGTTGCATCATAGCTTCTAATCTGATTCAAATTTTCACAGTTCACTGTCCATTTGCATTATATATAAGATGGTGAGGGAAAAGGGGAGATTTCACACTTTTCCTCTCGATCAGTGGTGTATTTAGGTTTCGTGCTGCCCTAGGCAACTCAAAAATTGCCCTCCATGGAGAGACCCTGACACACAAACACCCCCCTCCTCCACGATAAGAGCCTGACATTGACCAACAACACCCCAGCCCCCTCCACCCGAGAGGGCCTTCCACTACAGCAGCCCCATACACACTGGCAACCTCTCCTCACCCTAGCGAGAGAGAAAACACTCACCTTCACAGCTCCTGACATCCCCAGGAACAAGAGTGAGGCTCTGCGTACACCATCAAGCAGCCTGCAGCTTCTCTCAGATACCACCTGGTCCCCATGCTGTGTGTGTCCTTTCTTCCATCCCTTCTTTCGGGGGGTGGCACTACCCACCTGAAAAATGCCTCTGCCCCCCTTAAAAATGCTGCTGCCCTGAAAAGGCCTTTGACAGATTGGCATGGGACTACATGAAAGCAGTTCTAGTTGGCCTCGGGATACCTCCTTGTCTTCTGAACTTTATCATGTCGCTATACACGGCGCCGACTGCTAAAGTCAATGGCCTTCTCTCAGAAGCTTTTTCCATAATTAATGGGACCAGACAGGGCTGCCCATTATCCCCCCTCCTATTTATTCTTACCTTGGAACCATTCTTGAATTGCATTAAACAGAATGACAATATTAAAGGGATTTCTATAAAGGACAAAACGCACAAAGTAGCATCCTTCGCTGATGACATCCTACTCTTCTTGACGCATGCACACATTACACTACCTAACCTATTACACGATTTCAAGCTGTTTCAGTATCTGGCCAATTTTAAAATAAACTTCAATAAGTCCCAAGCACTCAATGTTTCCCTATCCCAGGATGCGATTAGTCAAGCGAAATATAACTTCCCCTTCATGTGGCAGTCAGAAGCCATTACCTATTTAGGAATTCAATTGCTTACCCATCTTGCAGCACTTTACGACAAAAACTTTCTATCCATTCTGCGTAACATTACCAAAGATCTGCAAACATGGGATAAGCCATCTTTCTCTTGGTTTGGCAGAGCAGCTATCATAAAGATGAATGTACTTCTAAGACTTTTATACCTCCTACAAACCATTCCAATCAAATTGCCGAACTTCTTCTTCAAGTCCTACAAAACATTATGTACCTCGTTTCTATGGAGTAATAAACGCTCCAGAATTGGTTTTGACCAACTAATCATGCCCAAAACGTGTGGAGGTATAGGGCTACATGACATTTCCCGATATTACAAAGCTTGTCAAATGGCACGAATAGTGGATTGGTCTACGAACCATGCTCGCAAAGCCTGGGTGGAATTGGAGGCTGCTTTTTCGGAGACCCCACTTGCCACCTCCCCTTGGCTGCCAAACTCGCACATTCCATCTGAATTCAAGAAACATATCCTCATAAGCCCTACTTTGTCCTGTTTCCATCAGATCAGCAAGCATGCATCGTTCTCATCCACCCCTGGCCCACTCACTCCTGTCAGATTGAACCCAGACTTCATATACTCTAGATGGTATAGGGTCCCGTCCCTGCTTCACCGCTTCGACTCCAACATTTCTGATTTGTGTTGGAGATGCCACCATGCTATGGGTACACTCCTGCACATTTGGTGGGAATGCCCACTGATACAACCCTTCTGGAGGAAAGTTCAATCTACAATCACACAAATCAGTACGTATGCCCTAGTGATGTATCCCAGTACACTGGCGCTCAACACATGTTCCCACTGTACGAGAATGGTTTGCTAGGATCGACAAAACTGATGAAATGGAGGAACTGATTTCTATAGCTAAGGAACATCCCGAGAGATTTAGGAAAACATGGGCATGCTGGAGTCATTTCAAATCCACTTCAACCTATCACCTAATAGTAAATGATCAATCTATATCCCTGGACTAAAGTTCCTAATACAATGCTGTAGTGGGGCGTACCCGGATCGCCGGAGACTCTTTTATCATACGTAAGGATGGGATGTAGTGCTATTTCATGACATGCTTTACAGGGTTTCTGACCCTTGTGTTGGCCCACTGTCGGTTTATGCATGCAACATACTCTAAACTTTATTATTACCTTTTTGGCTAAGCTAATACTAAGGGATGTGATCCATTTTAGCTTTTTATTACCTATATGCCTACTGTCGCCTAACCCCTTACCCCTAGCCTCCCCCCCCCCCCCTTTTTTTTCTCTTCTTCTCTCCCCCCCCCCCCCCCACCGTCTCTTCCTACATCTCTTTTCGCTACTGCTCTTCTTTCCGACCTCTCTTTTCTCACACCTGTCATACCATCTTATAACTCACTCTTCAACAACCAGATAGAGCATTCACTTTTACATAGATATGACTGGGTTCAACTATATCATACATTCAAGCTATAATCACGTAAACCATGACTTTCATAACATCCAATGCCTTCCATATTTTAAACTTCATATCGCCTCTGCATTATAATGTGCAGATTTCCCAGACGTGACAACATACTATTACATAGATATATCCACATATCTCTGCGTATCCACTGGCTTGCAGTGTGTATTTGATGTAATGCACTACCCCACATTGTCATGGCTTCCAGTTTACAATTAGTCCCGTCTGCGAAACAGGAAGCTACATATCATGTCTATGTTCTGACTGAGTTATTTAACTGTATATGCTCTGTATGCTCTCGTGATATTCTTATACTAATAAAGTGTTTTTGGGAAAAAAAATGCTGCTGCCCCCCTGAAAAAATGCCGCCCTAGGCAAATGCCTTGTTTGCCTTGTGGTAAATACACCCCTGCTCTTGATGGTAGCGAATTAGTGTGGGGTCCCCTTTAAAGCACTAAACATAGAGCAGGCATGGACAAAGACAATTACCTCTGAATATCAAAGACAAAATGAACAGTAGTAGGAATTCTACTTTGTTTGAAAAAGGGAAACTTGTTGTTTCATTTGGCACTGCTGTATCATGGCTTGAAACTGTATGTCCTGCGGTCAGCTTGTATGATAAACTGTAATGGGAGAACTAGGCCGCAACCTGGGGCAACTATGTGTAATGTTCACAACTATGTGTAGGTAGATAGCTGAGGTGGAAAGTGTCAGTATTTACTTGGTTAGTGGGTGCATGAGTCTCTCTCCCCTGATCAGAGCAGTCTGGCAGATCGTAGCGGTCTGTCTTTCCCTGAAGACAGCATCAGTCCATGGACTCTCTGGCTCAGACTCGTCTTCCTATCTGGTCTCTTGCTGTCAGATTTGCCTGGTGGGCAATGTGACAGACCAGGTGGTCAGTAGGCTCCTTCTGCTCCTTCTCTCTCTCCAACCCTGGCCTAGTTCAGCACTTCAGCCGTCAGCCCACCTCCTTCTCTTTCAGTCTCTCCCTGCATTCTCCTGGCCAATTTTCCAGGCTTTGATATTTTTCTGCCCCCGCCCTTTCCTGGGAAATGTAGTCCCTGACTACCCTGCTCACCAGCTGAGTCCTGCTATTCAGCACACAAGTTCCAGAGGTCTGTTCTGTCCATGTGATTGACCCTGAATGACAGGCCACTGCCATCTAATGTCCATTTTAATGTATTGCAAGTAATACCATTTGAATGGATTACATGGATACATGCAAACACTGTGTTGTATGGGCCTTGAGGGTACTCTAGATGCTCCTCGCATATTGCAGGGGCGTGTACTCACCTGTGCACTAAACCTCACTGACATGCATCAAGAGATGACTAGAGACTGCAGACATGCTTCCAAAGATAAAAAGAGACCATTGAAATTTTTCTGTAAGACACTGATAAGTCAGGGTGATTGCTCTTTTACCCTGTTTATGCTACAGCCATTTCTTAATTTTTTGTGCACATGTTTAAAAAGTCATTTTAGGCCTGAAGATTACTTAAAACCGTCCTTTCAATTTCCTCAATCTATTAACCAGAAAGCAAGACCTGATTTTCATATTATACACAATTAAATAAGAAAAGTCAGTAGAGACTTAACATTTAAATTTAAACCATCACAATAACTTGCATTTTAGCTCATTTTAGAGCTAGATGCTGTCACATTACAACAAAAGGTTTTATTGGCTTATCAAATATTGATCAATTAAGGTAGGTATATTGTCCTTCACTGTTCTCATATTAAATGTTAATATAACTTTGGTATGTCCTACAAAATATAATTCCGACACTTCTACAGGTATTACCATTTATATTGCCAGTTTTTATGCAATAAGCCTTGTTTGAGTCTTCCATTCAAAATTCTCAAAGATTTATCTGTATCTGCAGTGTTATTATAGTGTGTAATTGTATGTGGCAGGAAGCTTGTGTTGTCAGTTTCTATCTAAACTTGCCACAATGCAATTACAGATCAACAGTCCTTACTGTAAATAAAACCCTCATAAGAGTTCACATATACAACATAAGGATATACTGTAATAAGGGCCGTGCCTCCTCCATAGCATGTCTTTTCAGCTGACCAGATCTAAACTAAACCAGTAAAAAAAAACATAGATACCATTGTGCAACAGGAACTTCCTTTACTAGTAGTATTATACAAAGGAAGTAAAATAATGGTAGTTTCCCTTATTTCAATAGCTGTTAAAAATGATTATTACATTTCCATTACATTTTTCTTCTTTGAAGCACAAATCCAGCTAACTCTTTTTATTTTGTTTTGGATTCAGTGGGTTGGTGTACAACCATCACAGCAAGAAAGAGAGGCAAAAATCTTTCTAATGGGGTCATGGAAAAAAATCAAAACCTGATAGAATTTTTACTCTTACCCAATCCACCTAAAATAAAAAACATAGATGTAGTTAGTCTTTAAAAATATCTTTTTTTATATTGCATACAAATAAAATAAAAATAAACAGTATTGGCCTCATTCACTGAAGCAGATCGCATGAGGAATTTAGGACACATTTTCCCGAAATATCGCATGCAATCCTGAAATTGTCAATTCACTCTGCCGTTTTGTGGTATTTACCGCAAAACTCTCAAAGTGCTTGGTAAATACCACAGGGGTTAAAGTTAATTCATAGAGGAAATAAATAATGAAATGCATGTGGCAATTAGGTAGTAGTCCAGGCATGCGGTATTTAAGGATTAATAATAATATAATATTATAATAGCCAATTTTGAGTAGTTATTGCCTTTTTTGATCAGTTCTCTCAACAATATTGCATAGAAAGCTAAATATGGTTGACATACTTAAAGTATAACTAAAGGAAAAACTTTTTTTTTTAGATTTGGATAGAGTGGAGGTGGATTAGAACACCTGTCAGGTCTTTATTCCTTAAATGTGCAGGGATTTCCTCTCATTTCCTTTTTTGGCTATGGGACAGGAAGTGAAGAGAAATCTACCCAATGGGACACAGATTGCCCCTATTACATATAGTAAAATCTACCTATTTCCTCAGAGACTTTTTTGTGTATGTACAAGCATATACACCATTTGCTGCAAAAAACTCCCCAATCACATCAAACAATACAAAGTACCTGCGTATCACAATGGTCTAATCCCTTGTTAGAGCTGTATGCTGTATGTATCTCACAGAAGTGTGTCCACCCCTCACATTTTTGTAAATATTTTATTCTATCTTTTCATGTGACAACACTGAAGAAATGACACTTTGCTACAATGTAAAGTAGTGAGGGTACAGCTTGTATAACAGTGTAAATTTACTGTCCCTTCAAAATAACTCAACACACAGCCATTAATGTCTAAACCACTGGCAACAAAAGTGAGTACCCCCCTAAGTGAAAATGTCCAAATTGGGCCCAAAGTGTCAATATTTTGTGTGGCCACCATTATTTAACCCTCTTGGGCATGGAGTTCATCTGGTTTATTTTGTTCAGGCCTATTGTCCACGTTTCAAGCATTGCTGAAAT
The DNA here is from genome assembly GCF_062004578.1 of Staurois parvus. Lineage (NCBI taxonomy): Eukaryota > Metazoa > Chordata > Amphibia > Anura > Ranidae > Staurois > Staurois parvus. Next base: position 8,994,093 of record NW_028318095.1, on the reverse strand, counting down.
AGAAGGAAGAAATGTATTTAAAAGTTTAGATTTGGAGGTCTCTATTGGGGATTACACTCTGTTCTATTTGTACCCATAATTTATTTGAAGGGATGAACCACGCTGGAAGTTGGTCTAAAAGAGCTGCATAATAGTAGGCGGAGAGTACTGTTAAGCCCATATCTCCGTTAGATTTATGCTTAGTGAGAGACAGAAATGGGATTGTGTTTTTTTGCCTTTCCATATATATTTTACTCTCGTTTCCAACTTCCTGAATTAGGTATGATTGGAATCGTTCTGAAATAGTACAATATTTTAGGAAATATCAACATTTTGAAAGCTGCTATTCTACCTATCTATGAGATTTGAAATTTTTCAAGTCGTTGCAGTTCCACTAGGATCGACTGGTACAATTTCACATAGTTATCTTTAAATGTACTAGAGGAAGGGGCAGATATACATATACCCAGATAATCTAATTTCTTATAGGTCCTGCTATAGAAGAATCTATCTTTAAAGTATTTCAAGGGGCCTCTTGCCACAGTTACTGGTAGAGCGCAGGATTTTGTTATGTTGAGTTTATAGTAAGTAACTGCACTAAATGCCTGCAAAGTGGCTGAGATTTCTGTTAATGAATTGAAGGGATCTGTAACGGTAAGAATAATGTCATCTGAAAACAATCCTATTTTTGAGAATTATTCGCTATTTGGATGCCGGAGATCAGTGGATTGATTCTAATTGTGGTTGCTAAGGGTTCCATCACACTCTCCTTCTTCAATTAGTGACCTCAGACACCAGTGCTTCAAAAAGTAGCTGCTCTTCTGCATGAATGGACCCACTACCATGTGCTCCAGGTAGACTCTCACCTTAAATAGATCCAGAGATAGGTCTCATCACACATTCCTCAACATGGGGATCTCAAATGCAGCTGGCATGAACACTTTGAATAGGCACTGGGACTTTAAGACTCCAAGTTTGTTTATATACAAGTTAGATAGTCAAAATCATATAGTTCCCAGCATAGTGTAGTATAATCCGAAAAGTATTTTATTGAATAAAAACTCTATGTGCTATATGCACTCTAAGCCAGGAACGCGTCCTGTTGCCGACTTCTAATCTCGATCAGTGTCACCATAAACGCCGCCCTTACGTGTTTTGCTGCACCCACGTGGCTTCATCAGAAGGTGTGCTAAGTGATATGTCTGAGCATTTAAATAGCAGTTAAATAGCCAACCGTGTTTACACGGTGTCATAGTAACAAGATGAAATATGGAAGGCGGGAGTAGACACCGATGTTAACATACACAACAGATCAAAACCTGTCCTACTATGCATTATAATGACCTAAATCACGCTAAAGATCACAAACTACAAAAAATGTGCTTGATTATAAAACAATAAATCTAATATAAAATCAATAAAAAATCAATAACAAATAAAGTACAAATAAAAATTGAATAAATCATGTACTATTAAGAACACTAAAAATGTAAATTCCATAATGCTACTGAAATATAAGACTTGGATCATATACTAAACTAATAATTGCTAAAAAAAAACAACCCATGGGGAACTAGCATATGAAGCTCATGAATCCACATTGATTCACGCTGACTTGACACTCTAATTTTATGGCAACCTCTTCAGCGTTCGGTATATCTTTCAATATCCCAGAAGAGCTATGTAGGATCTCTATTGTGACAGAGAGCAAAATGTTTTGGATAAATTATGTTTTTTAGATCCAATTTTGATGTTATTTAAATGTGCCTTTATTCTAACTTATAATGGCCTTTTAATACTACCTACATATTGTTTTTTGCATGGACACTTGAGCACATCCTCAGTGTTGCTAATAAAGTCCTTAATGGTATATTCCATTTCTGTTGCCGTTACTGTATATCTTGACTTTTTTCCACTACTTCTCTCAGTTTACAAACTTTGCAGTTTCTACAAGGATAAAAATCTTTTCCTTCAAGAACATATATTTCTTTTATCTAGGGGGGTTTAACATATTTCTTATGATTTTCTCTCAAATTGTAGAAGCTTTTTTGTAATCAAAATTAGGATTTGCAGGCAAAATTTCTTTTAACTGTCTATCAGCTTTAAGGAATTTTTTTTAACGATTTCCTCCTCCTTTTTATAATGAACACAATAATTTTATATCAATAGGATGTGATTTTCCTTTTCTTCTGGGATTTTCTTATCCTTTAATAAATGATTCCTTTGTAGATGTTCTACCTCCTCAATTTTCTTCTGGTTAAAATAATTTGTTATAACCTTTATCCATAAATCTTTGCCCAATTATATATATACTTGTTCTTTATATTTCTCAATTTTTGAACAATTTTCTCTCAGCCTCACTAATTGACCTTCAGGGATGTTAGCCACAGAGCATACTGACAGCTTCCCATCAGTATATATCCATTCCTGTCAACTCATTTGAAGAACATTTTTGTCTCCAACCTGTCATTTTCAGCATAAATTTCTAGATCCAAGAAATTAATCTTCATTTCATGTATTTGCCAAGAAAATCTTATATTTTTCTCATTATTATTTAATAGAGATAGAAAATCATTCAGTCTAATAATAACTCACCGTATAGTAACATTTTATTTATAATTACAATTATATTTACATATGATATACAACTGTTAGCATTCAATAGGGTAATACTCTCCATTGTATAACATCACTTCTGGTCTGCGATCCCTCAGGCTTTGTCCTATGACCTTTACGTTATTCCACACACCATATGACTTCATCGGACTCCCCCTAATGAAGTCACATAGTGTGTCATGTAACACATAGGGCTGAGCCTTAGGGATCATGGAACGGAAGTGACGTCATACTAGAAAAAGTATTACCCCATTGAATGCTAAGAGTTGTGTTTTATTTGTAAGCATAATTTTAATTATAAATAAAGTGTTATTATACGGTGAGTTATTATTAGTCTGAATGATTTTCTATCTTTATTAAATAATAATGAGAAAAATATAAGATTTTCTTGGCAAATACAGTTGTGGCCAAAATTATTCAACCCCCAATGCTGTAAAGGGGTTTAGGGACTATAGTGTACATTTGGAATTGTATTCAGAATCAAATCCTACAAGGACGTTGTAACTACCCAAATGCAACTAAAATGACATCAATTGTTTATGTAATACAGTAGTAAATGGTTCTTATGTGGTTTCTTCATTGCCACAATTATTCAACCCCTTAAAGACTACCACTCTGAAGAACAGAGGTTCATACAGGTGCTTTCCATCAGGTATTGAAAACACCTGTGGATGTCACCGAGCAGCAATCAAGCATAATAAGCACCAATTAGGCAGCTTTAAAATGACTGTGATACTCAGCTCCTTCTAGACATTTACTGGTGTGGTTACAAACATGGTGAAGGCAAGAGAATGGTCCAGGAAGACAAGAGAAGAGGTGATTTCTCTTCACAGGAAGGGCAATGGCTATAAGAAGATTGCAAAGATGTTAAACATACCAAGAGACACCTTAGGAAGCATCATTCGCAAATTCAAGGCAAAGGGCACTGTTGAAACGCTACCTGGTCGTGGCAGAAAGAAGATGCTGACTTCGACTGCTGTGCGCTACCTGAAGCGTAGAGTGGAGAGAAGTCCCCGTGTGACTGCTGAGGAACTGAGAAAAGATTTGTCAGATGTGGGTACAGAAGTTTCAGCCCAGACAATAAGACGCACACTGCGTAATGAAGGCCTCCGTGCCAGAACTCCCAGGCGTACCCCCTTGCTGTCTCCAAAGAATAAGAAGAGTCGACTGCAGTATGCCAAAAGCCATGTGGACAAACCACAAAAGTTGTGGGATAGTGTTCTGTGGACTGATGAAACAAAATTAGAACTGTTTGGGCCCATGGATCAACGCTATGTTTGGAGGAGGAAGAACAAGGCCTATGATGAAAAGAACACCTTGCCTACTGTGAAGCATGGTGGAGGGTCAATCATGCTTTGGGGCTGTTTTGCTTCTGCAGGTACAGGGAAGCTTCAGCGTGTGCAAGGTACCATGAATTCTCTTCAGTACCAGGAGATATTGGATGGAAACGTGATGCAGTCCGTCACACACCTGAGGCTTGGGAGACGTTGGACCTTTCAACAGGACAATGATCCCAAGCATACCTCCAAGTCCACTAGAGCATGGTTGCAGAGGAAAGGCTGGAACATTTTGGAGTGGCCATCGCAGTCACCAGACTTAAATCCGATTGAGAACCTCTGGTGGGACTTAAAGAAAGCAGTTGCAGTGCGCAAGCCTAAGAATGTGACTGAACTGGAGGCCTTTGCCCATGAAGAATGGGCGAAGATACCCGTAGATCGCTGCAAGACACTTGTGTCAAGCTATGCTTCACGTTTAAAAGCTGTTATAACTGTAAAAGGATGCTGTACTAAGTACTAAGATTGAATGTCACTTGGGGGTTGAATAAAACTGATAATGCTGTGAGCACAGAAAAGACATTTGTGGTTATTTCATTATAACTGTTATGTTATATTTGTCTGACCTACAAGTGCCTCTTTAATGTAAATGTAAGCAAGATGACTGAATGATCAAAAGCAATGTCAAACTGGCCAAAACACTCAATTTCAGTGGGGGTTGAATAATTTTGGCCACAACTGTACATGAAATGAAGATTAATTTCTTGGATCTAGAAATTTATGCTGAAAATGACAGGTTGGAGACAAAAATGTTCTTCAAAGGAGTTGACAGGAATGGATGTATACACTATCAGGGGCATCCTCTTTATTCCAACATGGCACGGGAATAACTAACATTGTGTGGGTAAGCCTCTCTTAAGTTGGATATGATTACACATGTGCTGTATCATATCATTAAGGTGAGAGCCTTGTGAGCACAGAGGTACACGGAAAGTGGTTATAGAAGCACTGGAAAATTTCTTCAAAAAGGATTTCACATCACTTTTATTTGATGAACTGTCACTCAATTTTTATTATATAAACTGGCACGATTGACTATGCTGCAAATATTTTGAATATTAGTTCATTATTTTTTTGCATTATAATATTGTTTGCTGGAATATTATCTTTCTTAAGGTTTATGATAATAAAACGTGTTTTATGTAGAGACTGGTAGCATGAAACTGTTTCAGTTTATAATTTGAAGAACATTCAACCAGAAGAGGAAATAATATAAGTGTAATGCCCTCCAGGTTTAGTTATTTGAGATGTTTGTTTTTTTTCTTTTTTGGTAGAAGCTGAGTAGCAGCCTGGGATGAATCAACCTGTGAGTGAGGTAGGAGTTCACCTCAGGACAGGTAAGGGAGGTTCTGAAGGTCAGAGCTTCTGGAACCCCCCACCTCTCAAGAAACCTGAGAGCTTTTTGGAGGAGAGACAGAGGAGGGGAGGAGGATCATAGCTGCATACTTAAGGGACCTTGGCCAATCCCCTGGCAGGAGGCAGGGCATGGTGACCAAGGCAACCCTTAAGTATCCCAGAGCCTGGGAGCAATGAGTGTCGGGTGGAAGATGGAGTGAGGAGCTGGAGTGAGGAGCCTGGGAGGGGGCCCCAGGAAGGTGAGCCCACCAGCATGCAGGATTCTGGAAGGGGGGATCTACTCTGTCTCATCGTCTCCTTGGCAGGATGGCCTATGAAGCAGGGCATAAGCCAGCCCAGCATAAGGCCTGAAGGCAACCACCAACCTACCAGGCTAACAGGGAAATACAGAATGAGTACTCCTACACTCCTTGGGCAAGATAAGGGGAGAGGTTGGTTAGGTGCAATACCCAACTAGTCTTCATCCAGGACTGTGCTAAATTTACAGCTATTGGGACTCCTTGTCCAGGGAAACCCTAAAGGCAGCTGGGTGAAGAGGAGGAATTATCTAGGGTCTGAGAGGGTACACCAGAGAGCCTTTTGTGTTCTCAAAGGAGAGACTGTTGCTATCCACATTTTTTGTACATATATGCTAAGGAGTTTGTCCTTGGTTTCTGCACTTCCTCAGGCATCCCATATACCCCTATACCCCATCCAAGTTCTAAACCCCTCAATAAAATCACAAAACCAAACTGGTTAATGCTGTCTGGTTGTGCAGAGCTTTAGTGGGACCCATAACTCAGTGACTCCTAAGGGGGTAGTACTACATAAGGAAGACCTCTGCTAAGCGTATGGTGATTTCAATTTAAAAGTAAATCATGCATCATGACCACTAGATGCTGATGATCATAGTAATGTATTCAAATGTAATGTATTCTAATACCAACATTTCATATTCCTGCTGTACCATGTACTTATGCTAAAATGCATCTTTTTCTCTTTGCATTGCTTCATTATTATTATTATACAGTATTTATATAGCACCAAAAGGTTTGCTCAGCGCTGTACATTATAGTGGGGGACAGTACATGAGACAGTACAGTAACAAAACAATACACAAGGGGTTCGAGGGCCCTGCTCTTTCGAGCTTACAATCTAGGAGGGAGGGGATAGTGGCACAGGAGGAAGTGGCTGTGGGGGATGGAGTGGTAGGAGGAGTGGAGGAGATCGGCAGTTAGGTGAGGGTGGGGTAGGGTTCCCTGAAGAGATGGGTTTTCAGGGTGCGCCTAAAGGTGAGGAGGGTAGGTGACAGTCTGATGGATTGGGGTAGTGAGTTCCAGAGGATGGGGGAAGTCCTGGAGAAGTCCTGCAGTCGGGCGTGGGAGGTGGAGACCAGGGAGCTAGAAGTAGAAGGTCTTGTGAGGAGCGAAGATTACGGGTTGGGTGGTATTTGGGTATCAGGTCGGTGAGGTAGCTTGGGGCAGCGTTATGAATGGCTTTGTATGTCAGTGTTAGTAGTTTGAATTTGATACTTTGGGCAATCGGGAGCCAGTGGAGGGAATGAGGGGGGTGGCAGAAGAGGAGCGGTTGGTAAGGTGGATGAGTCTGGCCGCTGTGTTCAGGATTGACTGAAGCGGGGATAGTCTGTGAGGTAGGCCGGTGAGGAGGGAGTTGCAGTAGTCCAGGCGTGAGATAATGAGGGAGTGAACGAGTTGTTTAGTAGTGTCTGGGGTTAGGAACGTATGTATTTTGGAGATGTTACGGAAGTGGAGCCTGCATGAGCTTGCTAGCGATTGGACATGGGGTTGGAAGGACAGGTTTGAATCTAGAGTGACACCTAGGATTTTGGCTTGCAGGGTGGGACTGATGGTGGCGTTGTTGGTCGTGATGGAGAGGGTGGGGGGGGGCGCGGGCTGGGGGGAAAATTAGGAGCTCGGTTTTTTAAAGGTTCAGTTTGAGGAAGTGGAACAACATCCAGTCTGATATGTCGTTCAGCAGGTGGGTGATACGGGCAGAGACTGAAGGGGTGAGTTGAGGGGTGGAGAGGTAAATTTGCGTGTCATTGGCGTAGAGGTGATAGTTGAAGCGGTTGATAGTTGATAGTGGGAGTGTATCAGTTTGCCAAGGGAGGAGGTGTAGATGGAGAAGAGAAGGGGCCCGAGGACAGAGCCTTGGGGGACCCCAACAGAGAGGGGGAGAGAGGGGGAGGTGGTAGCGTTATAGGTAATGCTGAAGGAGCGTTGGGAGACATAGGAGGAGAGCTATGAGAGAGCGGAGTCTCTGAGCTGAGGGAGTGTAGTTTATCGAGGAGGAGGGGGTGGTCAACTGTGTCGAAGGCCGCGGAGAGGTCAAGGAGTAAGAGGACTGAGTAGTGGCCATTAGCTTTGGCGGTTAGCAGGTCATTAGTGATTTTGAGTAGGGCGGTTTCGGTGGAGTGTAGGGGACGGAAGCCAGACTGTAGTGGATCGAGGAGGTTGTTGTCAGTGAGGTGGGAGTTTAAGCGATTGTAGATTAAGCGCTCAAGGAGCTTGGAAGTGAATGGCAGCAGGGAGATGGGTCTAAGGTTGTTCAGGTCAGTGGGGTCCAAGGAGGTTTTTTTGAGTATGGGGGTGATGTGCGCATGCTTTAGGGGGGAGGGGAATGTGCCAGTAGAGAGAGAGAGATTGAAGATGTGGGTGAGGGAGCGTAGGATGGAGGGGGAGGGTGCCCGGAGGAGTTGTGTGGGGACAGGATCAAGGGGGTAAGTGGTGAGGCGGGCTTCTGAGAAGACCTTGGTGACCTCCTCAGTGGTGGCAAGGCTGAAGGAGCAGAGTGTTGGGGGGGTTATGGTGTGCGGGATGTTAAGGGTAGTGGGGGGCAGGGCAGTTGCAAGGTCAAAGGAGGGGAGAGTTGGAGGGGTTGTAGTGGGAGGGGGGCTAGGTGGGGAGGTAGGAGGAGCATTGGCAATGTTCTTACGGATTGCGTCGATGTTGTTTTGGAAGTGAATGGCAATTTTGTGGGTGGTGAGTGAGGTACTGGGTGGGGGTGGGGGGGGGGGAGAGTAGGGAGTTGAAAGTGGAGAAGAGCCAACGAGAATTGGAGGAGAGGGTGTTGATGAGGGTTACGGAGTAGGTTTGTTTGGCGGCATGGAGGGAGGAGGTGTAGGTGAGGAAGGCAGATTTGTAGAGGGAGAATGCTTGAGGGGATTTGGTTTTGCTTCATTTGTGTGAAATACCTGGTGATCCTGCCTACTTTCCTGTTTCAGACTGACCACACCCATCATGGACACTCATCCATCCCAGTGTGGTCAGCTTGTCCTCCAATAGTCAGGCGTGTGCCAATATGCCTCACTGCACAGCTGTTCACTGGGACAATCAGAGTACTGCTGTTTATGTGCCTGCTACTGACACGCCCCTACCCCCACAGTTTCCACCCCCACCTCTCCAAGCTCTTTATGCAGCTGAAAATAAAGGTAATGTGATCACTTATAAAAAACAGGTATTTATAATGTTTATACGGTATACAAAAACTTTCAGTTGTATTTTAAACTGCATTGGTTGTTTTACGAGGGTTCAGATATACAGTTGTGTTCAAAATAATAGCAGTGTGTTGAAAAAAGTGAAAAAAGCTCAAAACCCTTCTAATAGCTTTTATTTCCATACACACAAATGCATTGGGAACACTACACATCCTATTCCAAATCAAAACATGAAGAAAAATATATCAAATTTGTGTTGTTCCTCTAAAAAAAATTGAAGAAAAGTGAATATTAGACTTTTCAAAAAAATAGCAGTGTTTGTATTCTTCTTTACAAACTCAAACATTCACTATATAAACTGAAAAATGATTGAAGATTTTGATTTCCTTTGAATCACTTAATTAATATTTAGTTGTATAAGCACTGTTTCTGAGAACTGCTGTACATCTGTGTTGCATGGAGTCACCCAACTTCTGGCACCTGTGAACAGGTATTCCAGCCCAGGATGATTGGACTACATTCCACAGTTCTCTATTTCTTGGTTTTGCCTCAGAAACTGCATTTTTTATGTCACCCCACAACTTTTCTATTGGATTAAGATCCGGGGATTGGGCTGGCCACTCCATAACGTCAATCATGTTGGTCTGGAACCAAGATGTTGCACGTTTACTGGTGTGTTTGGGGTCGTTGTCTTGTTGGAACACCCATTTCAAGGGCATTTCCTCTTCAGCATAAGGCAGCATGACCTCTTCAAGTATTCTGATGTATTCAAACTGATCCATGATCCCTGGTATGTGATAAATAGTCCCAACACCGTAGTATGAGAAACATCCCCATATCATGATGCTTGCGCAACCATGCTTCACTGTCTTCACAGTGTACTGTGGCTTGAATTCAGTGTTTGGGGGTCGTCTGACAAACTGTCTCCAGCCACTAGACCCAAAAAGAACAATCTTACTTTCATCAGTCCACAAAATGTTGCGCCATTTCTCTTTAGGCCAGTCAATGTGCTCTTTGGCAAATTGTAACCTCTTCAGCACATGTCTTTTTTTCAACAGTGGGACTTTGCGAGGGCTTCTTGCAGATAGCTTGGCTTCACATAGGCGTCTTCTAATTGTAACAGTACTCACAGATAACTTTAGACCTTCTTTGATCTTCCTGGAGCTGATTGTTGGCTGAGTCCTTGCCATTTTGGCTATTCTTCTATCCATTTGAATGGTAGTTTTTCGCTTTCTTCCACGTCTTTCAGGTTTTGGTTGCCATTTTAAAGCATTTGCGATCATTTTAGCTGAGCAGCCTATCATTTTCTGCACTTCTTTATATGTTTTCCCCTCTCCAATCAACTTTTTAATCAAGGTACGCTGTTCTTCTGAACAATGTTTGGAATGACCCATTTTCCTCAGAATTTCAGAAAGAAATGCATTGTAACCAGCATGTACAACATTTGCTGCCTTCATGTCATGCATGTCATGACTGTTGGGTCTGTTGGATTTCTATTACTCTACTACACCTGCTAGTAAATTATTTGCCATGTAAAAATATATTTTCTACCACAAACAGTGATTGATCAGGTTAGTGATGTTTGACTGCTATTATTTTGAACACAACTGTAAGTGAACAATGAGGAAACAGCACCAGTATGATATGGTCATTCCTCTTTTCCCTCAAGCTCCTTGTCAGGACATGTGCATATAGCAGAGTCTGATTGGCTTTCTCTGGTTGATCAGAATACTGACCCTGCCTCTTGCAGTCTTCCTGGCTTTGGCCCATTGCAATTGCAGCAAGTAAACTTTCCAGTAATATTAATGAGTTGTAGTGTGACTTCAGGAGGCTAACAACCCACAAGCTCACATTGAACTCAGAATGAGCAAGTGAGCACATGTGTTTTCTGTTCTCTTGATACAGATACTGCAGGCTGCATTTTTCCTCAGAATTTCAGAGAGAAATGCACTGTAACCAGCATGTACAACATTTGCTGCCTTCCTTCCTTAAATAAGGGCAATAATTGCCACCTGTTTTTCAAAGAATGAATGACCTCACTAATAGAACTCCACACTGCTATTATTTTGAACATGCCCCTTTCAATTAGTGATTCAATTACACAGAATCAGCAGCATGCATGTCATGACTATTGGGTCTGTTGGATTTCTATTACTCTACTACACCTGCTAGTAAATTATTTGCTATGTAGAAATATCATTTCTACCAAAAACAGTGATTGATCAGGTTAGTGATTTCTGACTGCTATTATTTTGAACACAACTGTACTTTAAGGGTAATGAATCCACCACTGCTCAGAGTGAACTGCTATATAGAATTTATTCAATATTACTTATACAAAACTCTGTTGTTTGGCAAGTTTTCTGTACTGAAACCTTTTATCACCTAATATAAGCAACAGAGTTCTGTCTCTGCAATATTGTGTCTTTTCTCTATAGCGGTTAGCTGATTCATTAGTTCATTATGATGAACACTGAAATCTTCAGAAACGTAGCAGAGGGCATCCTGATATTATTTCCTGTTCTGGTTTACCTTGACTCCAAGCATATAGTGTTAGGCTTTTTTCTGTATTGGTTGAATGTTCTTTACTTCTTCTGGTCAAATGTTCTTAAAGCGGAACTTTACCCATAACAGTTTGATAACAATTAATGTTCTTTAACTACCTGCTGACGGCTGCACTGCGGCTGGCCAGTTCTGGGTGGACGTCATATGACGTCCTCCCAGAACGTGCTCTCCTGCGCGCCCCAGGGGGCGCGCACCCGGCGATCTCCGTGATCGCTGTGTCCTACGGACACAGCTGATCACGTGATGTGGTAAAAGGCCAATCACAGCGGCCTTTTACCACGTGATCAGCGGTGTCCAATGACACGCTGATCAGAGGAAAATGCAAGAGTCGGCTCTCGGCTGCACGTTCCTCACGCTGTCAGATCGTGAGGAAAGTACTGCCGAGAACTGGCAGTTGTCAGAGCGGGGATCGGCACCGATCATCAGGGCACTGATGATCAGTGCCCTGATGATCGGTGCCCAGCAGTGCCACCCGCAAGCTCCGCCCACCTGTGCCCAGCAGTGCGCCCACTAGCTCCGCCCACCTGTGCCCAGCAGATCACCCACCTGTGCCCAGCAGTGCACCCACCTGTGCCCAGCAGTGCACCCACCTGTGCCACTCTGCAGTGTCACACACCTGTGCCCAGAAGTGCCAACCACCTGTGCCCAGCAGTGCCACCCACCTGTGCCCACCCACCTGTGCCCACCCACCAGTGCCACCCACCAGTGCCACCCACCAGTGCTGCCAGTCAGTGCCACCAGTCAGTGCCCAGGGGTTGTGCCAGTCAGTGCCGCCAGTCAGTGCCCAGCAGTGATGCCAGTCAGTGCCGTCTATCAGTACCCATCATCAGTGTCACCTATCAGTGCCGCCTATCAGTGCTTCATATTAGTGCCGCCTATCCGTGACACCTCATTAGTGCTGTCTATCAGTGCTGCCTATCCGTGCCACCTCATTAGTACTGCCTATCAGTGCCCTTTAGTGCTGCCTATCAGTGCCCATCAGTGCCGCCTATCAGTGCCCATCAGTGCTGCCTCATCAACGCACATCAGTGAAGGAGAAAAATTACCTGTTTGAAAATTTTTTTAAAAGAAACAAAGAAACTTTTTTTTTTTTCAAATTTTTTGCACTTTTTGTATTTATAGCGCAAAAAGTAAAGCGCCCAGTGGCGATTAAATACCACCAAAAGAAAGCTCTATTTGTGAGAAAAAAATGATCAAAATTTCATATGGGTACAATGTTGCATGACCACGCAATTGTCAATCAAAGTGCGGCAGCGCTGAAAGCTGAAAATTGGCCTGGTAAATAAGGGGGTATAAGTGCCTGGTAGGCAAGTGGTTAACAAAGGAACACACATTCCACATTCGTAATTATGCTACTGAAATTGGTAGAAGCTGTAAATTGTCTCCAGCATTGCTCCAACTTCCTCTTGCTGGAGACCGACATTTTGTGGAAGCTCAGAGCATTCACTTGGCACTGACTCCCTGGCAGCAGAGTTTGTCCTGTCAGCTCCCCTGCTTTTCTTTTCTCCCTCCCTAATCCCTCTGCACAGTCTGTGTCATTCATGTTGCTTTCTTCCTCCTTCAGCAGCAGTAAATATTTAGACTGTCCGCTGATCAGCCTCTAATGGCTCTGATTATAGGCACAGTGCCAAGAATAGAGACCAACTGAGCATGTGCAGAGCGGAGTGAGAGAGTGCATTACTTGACTTTAAACAATATATGCTCTTATTTTAAATGTTTTACATAGTTATACCTGCAAAAGGGGACAGCCTGAAGTGATCTATTAGGGCTTATTTTTCTGACTAAAGTTCCACTTCAAGGCTGTTTTCCCTTAAGACCACATTCAATGCTTATTGCAAACCTTATGGCAGTTATTTGTGACTTTTGGGCATATGTGAAAACATTTGCACAGTGACTTTTTTATGACTAGACCCCTAAATGTTAGTGTTTTAAAAACACTTTTTTTCCGTGTATTTTTTAAAAATGAGCTCCAGGCACACAGCTGAATAACAAGTAATAAATACATAAAGTACATGAAATTCATTTTACTTGCTAAAGGCTTTGTCTGTTTGTCCATCCTGTCCTAAATGTGACTAGGTCTGCCACATGGGGGAGGGGGTCTGAATTTTCTCTGCTGCAGTTTCAGTTTCATTTACAGGTCCCGTTTCTATTCAGGCTGTTGATACTTTCCCGAAGCAAACTAATGGTAACTGGTGTGTTGGCACACTTGCAATGCATTTAGTTTATTTAAACTTAAGGCATTTCTAAAGCAATTTTCTTAATACTGTAAAAGCCATCTCCATGAACCAGAATATATAGCTGTATTTGCAGCTCTGAGCTCTCAGTTAACATTGAAGTTACCAAGGATACTGAGAGAGTCTGATAAATCAGATTGGATTTAATGGTCACGAGAGCTGGAATCTGCATGGAACCAAAGACAAGGAGAACTTTATTTAAGTATTTTTCGCTTTTAACCACTTGACCTCCAGAAGATTTACCCCCTTTTACGGCCAGGCTATTTTTTGCTATCCAGCACTGCATTACTTTAACTGGCAACTGCGCAGTCATGCAATACTGTTCATTTTTTCCCACAAATAGAGCTTTCTTTTGGTGGTATTTGATCACCTCTGGGTTTTTTCAATTTTTGAGCAATAAACAAAAAAAGACCAACCTTTTTAAATAACAAATATTTTTTGCTTTCTGCTTTAAAACATATCCAATTAAGAAAATGTAAAAAAAATCAAATTTCTTCATAAATTTAGGCCAGTATGTATTCTGCTAAAAATGTTTGGTATAAAAATCCCAATAAGTGCATATTGATTGGTTTGCGCAAAAGTTATAGCGTCTACAAACTATGGGATATACGCCATATTGCCAAAAATATTGGATTGCCTGTCTTTACACACACATAAACTTGAATGGCATCCCAGTCTTAGTCCGTAGCATTCAATATTGAGTTGGTCCATCCTTCAACTCACCCTTCAGCTTCAACTCTTCTGGGAAGGCTGTCTAGAAGGTTTAGGAGTGTGTCTATGGGAATGTTTGACCATTCTTCCAGAAGCGCATTTGTGAGGTCAGGCCCTGATGTCGGACAAGAAGGCCTGGCTTGCAGTCTCCTCTCTAATTCATCCCAAGGGTGATCTATCAGGTTGAGGTCAGGACACTGTGCAGGCCAGTCACGTTCCTCCACCCAAAACTCCCTCATCTATGTCTTTATGGACCTTGCTTTGTGCACTGGTGCGCAGTCATGTTGGAACAGGAAGGGGCCATCCACAAACTGTTCCCACAAACTTGGGAGCATGAAATTGTTCAAAATGTCTTCGTGTTGCTGATGCCTTAAGAGTTCCCTTTACTGGAACTAAGGAGCCAAACCCGACCACTGAAAAACAACCCCACACCATAATCCCCCCTCCACCAAACTTTACACTTGGCACAATGCAGTCAGGTAAGCACTGTTCTGCTGGCAACCACCAAACCCAGACACATCTATCGGATTGCCAGACACAGAAGCGTGATTTGGCACTCCAGAGAACATGTCTCCACTGCTCTAGAATTCAGTGGTGATGTGCTTTACACCAATGCATCCGACTTGGTCATGTAAGGCTTGGATGCAGCTGCTCAGCCATGGAAACCCATTTCATGAAGCTCTCTATGTACTGTTGTTGTGCTAATTTACCTGACCAACTTCTCTGTGGTTGAATTTCTGTTCCCAGTTGCTTCCACTTTGTTATAATGCCACTAACAGTTGACCGTGGAATATTTAGTAGCAAGCAAATTTCATGTATGGAATTATTGCACAGGTGGCAATCTATCATGGTACCAAGCTTGAATTCACTTAGCTCCTGAGAGCGACCCATTCTTTCACAAATGTTTGTAGAAGCAGTCTGCATTCCTAGGTGCTTGATTTTATATACCTGTGGCCAGGTGATTGGAACACCTGAATCCAATGATTTGGAGGGGTGTCCCAATACTATATATATATATATATACTTGTAATGGCGGCGATCAGTGACTTATAGTGGGACTGCAATATTGCGGCAGACAATCTGACACTAACACTTTGTGAGAACCAGTGACACTTATACAATGATCACTGCTAAAAATATATACTGTCATTGTACTAATGACACTGACTGGGAAGGGGTTAAGCATCTAGGGTGCTCAAAGGGTTAACTGTGTGCCTAACCAGTGATTGTGTTTACTTTTAGGTGTTTTCACTAAGGGATCTTATTACCAACTTATCAGGGAAACAAAATCAAGCACATCCCCGCTGACATGACGAAGCTCCATCTTGTGTCTCTCCTTGCTGATCAACGGGTGTCGGCGGTTACCCATTTGCCCGCATCAGCTTCTGCTGTGATTTGTCAGGCGCGTGCACCCCCTACTCAGCAGTGCAGAATCAAGTATATATATATATATATATATGTAATTCTGTACAGAGCTACCACCCTGTAGCAGTAAAACTGCTATAGGGCGGTTGGCAAGTGGTTATTAATCTCTTTTATTTAATTGTTGCTAATTATCTGTTTTGTATTATGGTTTCAGTAAATATTTCCTAAACAATTTTCCTTTCCTTCCATTAAAACAATATTTAAAAAATTGCTAATAAGAATATCCGAATGCTCTAACTAAATAACCTTTGCCTCTGTGAATGGCTACCAAATTTTAAACCTCTGTAGCATTCCTGTCCAGGTCATGGCAACAAGTGTATCACATATTTCTTGAAGAATTTCAATTGCAGATGTGTGTGTGTATAGAAGTGGTTAAATGCGTATTTATGTTGCCACAATTACAATCGCTCTCAGTCTGTGCTTAGATTGTTGTCGCAGAGCAGGGAAATCTCTGCAAGCTTTGGGAGCTGGGAGTGCAATCAAGGTGACCTTGGAACATCTTATTTAGGAAGCTGTATTTGAGAATTAGTAAGTACTTTTACCACTTTGCCAGTTCACTAAATGAATTAGGTCTACTGGTAAGGCAAACGGTGACTTCCAAGTGAACTCTCACTTGGTGACCTGCTCAGATTTGCCTATCTCAAAAAAACACTGCAGCTCTAATGTGACAAAAATGTAAAGATAAAATAATGTTTCAATTATTATGCAAGTCTCAATTACACATCGGCGCGTGACTGCTTAGTTAATCCTCATCTTCACAGTCTTCCTATTGCTAATCCAGATTTAATTGTCGCTTTTTAACTAAGAATAACAATTGTGTGCATGCTTCTGTTTCCATCTCTTTATGAGACAGATAATTGTTTATTAAAATTATAGAATAGAAGTTTTAAGCATGAATCATCAGCCAACAGTAAAGTCCAACCTGAAAAAAAATGAATTGAGCATTATTTTCTGTATAAAACGGGACAGACAATGTCCTCAATAATCCCTTCTCTGTCTCTATACATCCACCTACTCAGTATAGTGCCCTTGTACCACTAAATATCAGTTACTTATTTAAAGTTTCCAAATATGTTTATTTACTCGATATGTATATAGATTGTCCCTATTCCTGTATGAGTTAAAGCTCCACATAGTTCCTTTTCTTATGTGTACCTGGCACATATAGTTTCTATGCCTCCATCTACTTGGTTAATATGTATAGTATCCTTGTATTTCTATCTACAAGGTACATAAGCATTTATATATGTGTATCTGGCATTTACTTATATATGTGTATCCGGCCTCCTCTGTGGTTACTCCTCAGTATATCTTATGGTACCCATAGATGTGAGCTCTTAGTCAATCCAGACAAAATATTCTGTTATCCTTGGATTAGGATAAACTCGTGTTTGTGGATACACACAGAGCTTGTCAGACAATGTCAATAGTAGATAATGTACAGCGCTGAGCGAACTGTTGGCACTATATAAATACTGTATAATAATAATAATAATAATCAATCAGACCTGTTGTGATTGCTATTGCTCCATCCTGGTAAGCGGGCATTGGAATTTGCTCTTTCTGCCACTACTTTCTCTAATAACATAATAAGCACTTCAGGCCAACACAATTGGCCTCTGCAAAAACTTTTTCTATTGGTGAATATCTTTTCCTATGAGTGTTCACCATCTAAGTCAATGAACAGCTTGAGAGCATTTTTGGTGTGCTAAGGGTTAATTGAGTGAAACAGTATCATGCTTACTGCCTCTTTGAGGCCCTTTTTAGTTATTCTGTAGATACAGCAATGCATACAAAACTCATATACTGTAAATTGTGTAAAACACACTGCAGATAAACAGTACTGCATGAAAAACTCATGTAGCATGTATTGTTTTTTTTTTCTGAAAAAAAACAGGTTCGTTGGTTTTCATAACATATATGAAAAAACATAGCATTAGCACCAGCTTCCTTCATACCCTTAGGAATCCAAGTATGGTCCAAGGTCAGCACATCAGTTGGCTTTGCTGTCTTGCATTAGTGGGGCCCTCAAATTCAGTTCCCATCTTAGACTCAACTGTCAAGGAATCTGTTTGTTCTCAATGAATTTCTATGTTTCCAGGATTTCCTCCATAATGGTTTTATATGATTGTTGTGGGAACATTAGGCTTTAAAGAGACACTGTCATGAGTAGAAGTGGCACAACATGATGCATGTATGGTTCTGGAGGTGCACATACCTGCATCAGCCCTCTGTCACGACCAAATGCCAGGCCATTTTGAAAGGCAAAACTGTGACACTTCCAGGTAGTATCAGAATTTTCCATTAAGCCATTATATCCCTATTGGCCCATTAACCACATGCTGCCCAGCCACTGCATAAATACGTTGGCAGGGTGGCACGGGCAGGCAAAACCACGTTTTAAAACGTGTGTTTTGTAAACAGGTAGGGGGCGCACACGAGGCGCCCCACCGCTCTACCTGTCCCGCCGATCACAGCCGCAGATGTCAGTCGCCGGGTCACAGCCGGTCCTTACCGGCTATCTCCCGGCGATCGGCGGCAATCAGTGACAGAGAGCACAGCTGCAGTAGATGACAGCTCGAGGACAAGCTGATCGGGACAGAAGAGTTTCACTCTCCCGATCAGCCTGTCCCCATCCAGCAAAGTTAAAATTAACCCCTCCCTCCCCAGTGTCATTAGTACAGTGTCAGTGTTTTTTTTTTTGCACTGATCACTGTATTGGTGTCACTGGGGATGTCAGTGACCCCAAGTCAGTACCCCCAAATGTCAGAATGTCCACTGCAGTCCCGCAATAAGTCGCTGATTGCCGCCATAAGTCACTGATCGCCACCATAAGTCGCTGATTGCCGCCATTATTAGTATAAAAAAAACTAAAAATCCCAGTATCTTTCATGCCATTTGTAAACGCTATAACTTTCACATAAACCAATTAATTTACACATATTGGGTTTTTTTTTTTTTAGCAAAGACATGTCGCCGAATGCATTTTGGCAGAAATTTATGACTAAATTTGATTTTTGCATTTTTTTTTTTACTGGACATGTTTTATAGCAAAAAGTCCAAAATATTGTTTTTTTTTCTCAAAATTGTCAGCCTTTTTTTTTATAGCGCAAAAAAAAAAACCGCAAAGGTGAACAAATACCACCGAAAGAAAGCTCAATTTGTGGGAAAAAAAAAGATGTAAATTTCATTTATGTACCGTATTGCATGACCGTGCAATTGTCCGTTAAACTAGCTCAGCGCTGTATAGCAAAAAAAGGCATAAATTGCAGTATCTATACCATAGTTTGTAGACGCTATAACTTTCACACAAAGCAATCAATATACACTTATTGGGATTTTTTTTTACCAAAAGCATGTAGCAGAATACATTTTGGCCTAAATTTATAACTAACTTTGAGTTTACTATATATATTTTTATAGCTGAAAGTTTTTCTTTAAAATTTTTGGCCTTTTTTTGTTTATAGCGTGAAAAATAAAAAGCGCACAGGTGATCAAATATCACCGAAAGAAAGCTCTATTTGTGTGAAAAAAAGGACATAAACTTTGTTTTAGTTCAGCATTGCATGACCACGCAATTATCAGTTGAATTAGTGCAGCGCCGAGTAGCAAAAAGAGGCCTGGTCATTAAGGGGGGTAAATCCTCTGGAGGTCAAGTGGTTAATATGCCGGGAAGACCCACTACCAATAGGAAAAGGCTGGAGGTAGGAATGAGTTTGCTCATCAGAAAACCTGAGATCCATACTTGGCAGACTCTGTAGCACTATAAAGTATCTTGGTTCTGCATAAAACCTGTAATGGAACTGAAGTTTAAAAATGAACACACACTGTTTAATTTAAATGATCCCTTTTATTTCTATTTGTGGATGATGGCACTGTAATTATTTTAATTTAAAAAACATCTTAGTACCTTTTTCCTAATCGATATACAGCTGTCACATGACCCAGCTCTTTCCCAGCCTGTCTGCGGGGAAACATAAGCAGGGGGAGCTTCTAGCCCTCTGCTAATGGTCACATGGTCAAAAAACAAAAAAAACAAAACCAGCCTTTGGAATACAAAGTAAAAATAAACACACAAATATATTTGAAATCACATCCGCCAGTCACAGGCTGTGTCACACCCCTCCAACCTGTCTTAGAATAGGAGGGAGGTGATTCCTCCATTAATCTACATGTAATATCCCGTCCCTAGTGTGTACAGCTTGTTAGTCTCCTAGATTGTAAGCTCGAAAGAGCAGGGCCCTCGATCCCCTCATGTTTTGCATTGTATTGGTATTGTTCTGTCACATGTTCTGTCCCCCTTTGTAATGTACAGCGCTGAGCGAACTATTGGCGCTTTATAAATACTGTATAATAATAATAGTGGGCATGGAGGAGGAGATAGGGAGTGGGCTGTCATTTACTAGTGTATACGCCCACATTCGTGACTCTATAGTCACATGGGCTGCTCAAATGTGATAGGAAGGAAATGCTCATCATAGAAACTCACTGAAAACTGAGCATGTGCAAAGCTGCCAACACTGCTCTGCAAAATCCCCAGCTGAATTAGGCACACAAACAGAAGGAAGAGATAGAGAGCAGCAGTATCAACCAGATATTTTTGCAGAATACGGAAAACAAATGTCATAGTGACTGAGTGAGTATGAACAGCATGTAATACAGCATTAACTGAGAGTTTTATATGATGTGGGTTTAGTGACACTTTATTGATAATATGGTGCACTTTTCTGGTGCTTATACATAGGGTAAGCTACAGCAGCACAGCAATTTACTGTTACAGTGGGGAAACTGCTACCTGTTGCAATTGTCTTCACAGTCACAACAAAACTTAAAGTGTTACTAAACCCACAACAGTAAAATCAGCCTGCATTTGTAGTATTTATTTATTATTTACACATATTTACAAGTATTTCAGGTACTTTACACATATATTTTTTACATTCACATCTGTCCCTAACCCTCAAGGGGCGTACAATCTAAGGTCCCTAACTTATATTCATACATACACATACTAGGGCCAATGTAGACAGGATCTAATTAACCTACCAGCATGTCTTTGGAGTTTGGGAGGAAATTAGAGTACGCGGAGGAGACCCACACAGGCACAGGGAGAACATGCAAACTCCAGGCAGGTGGTGCCGCGGCTGGGATTCGAACCAACGATCCTAGTACTGCCAGGTGGAAGTGCTACCCATTTAGCCACTGTGCTGCCCTAAGCATGCGTGTTATACTCTCTGTGGAGCCTAAGGGATTAATCCTCAACATTGTGTAAAAAAACTGTTTGATCCTGTCTTCTCTGATCCTCCCCTTCTTCCACAGTTCCCATTCCATCTGCTTATAGTACAGAGTCCTAGGAGGTGCTCTGTACGTGCTCAGTTTGGTGTGTATTGCTAGAGATCAGCACAGGGCCATAAGTACTGTCCAGACAGAGGGTCAGAGTTCATGCAGCCTCATAGGACATTCAGAGGAAAATGAAAACTCCTCCTACAAGCTTTACCCAGTGCTTGGCCGGACACTGATATAAGTCACAAGACTGCTTTAACTGCTGATGAGAAAGGTATTTAGCAGTTTATATTTACTAAAATAATTGCACTTCCATTTTCTGTGTACTGTGGGAGACCAGATATAGTGAATGCAGGCTCCTGGGTTTAGTAACACTCAGGGGCGGACTGACAACTCATGGGGCCGCCGGGCAATAGGGGATCATGGGGCCCCTGTGTCCTTGCCCATACTCAAAGCAAACCCAAAAAAGCCTATAAAAGGTACCAGGGGCATTTCATGGGGCCCCTGTGTCCTTGCCCACACTCAAAGCAAACCCAAAAAAGCCTATAAAAGGTACCAAGGGCAGTTCATGGGGCCCCCTACTGACCCCGGGCCCTCGGGCAGTGCCCGAGTGCTCGAATGGTCAGTCCACCCCTGATAACACTTTAATGCTGCTTCTCTTTTCAACAAGTACTTTATAACATTACTGCCCTGCAAACTGATTTTTGCCTTTTCAATAATGCTCAACATTAAACACAATGATATTATTTGTTGATCATAAGAATTATTTAGTTGCTGTTTTCTTAACTTCATAAATAATGTCATATAACTATAATTTAGAGCGGAAGATGATGAGATGTGGCTATAAATCTAGGAAATGATTATGACTTTGAATAAATGTAATCTTTTCAGCTACTAATTACTTCAATCACTATATAGGTCACATATAACCCTGGGCTAGAACCACAACTGAAGTGACAACAGGAATGCCACAGCTACAAACATTGTAATTAATTTGCTAATTTGATCGTGCTGGGGAACAAAATGAAATTAATAATTTATTTTTTAAATAAAGTAGCACATTTTGTCCCTTTTGGACTCGGCTTGTAAAGGAGGTAGAATTACGAAGAAGTAATGGATAAATCTTTTGGATGACTGGGCACATATGTTGAGCACAATCCCTATGCTGGTACAGAGCAAAAATAAAACCCCTAAGGGCCCTGGTATATGGGTTGATTCCTTACCTCCCTGCCCCAATTATTCTTCCACAAAACGTGCCCATACCTAGTTATACTTAATTAGCAATGCACACAGTGACAAAGCTCCTAATCTATAAATACTGTATGTAAAAGAATAACTACCATCTACTTACAGTAGACTTTCATCATCAGTCATTAAAAATTGTATTTAGCCATGATAAAAGAACAATAAATCAAGGTAACTGTTCTGTCTAATTAGACATAAGGCATGTGTAAATAAATATGTAATTAGCAAATATTAACAAAAACAGGTTCTAAACCTGCAAAATCTGTGTTATTGCATTCTACTCACTTCCTGCTCTATCATCAAAAAGATTGGGAAAAATCTCCTTTATGGAGACACAGCAATAAAAAATTTGGCAACAGTTCAAACTCTCTATCCCTCTCTGCTCTATCGAAATTATTAAAGTTATTATTTTAATTTGTATCTAGTGTTGATAAAAGCAATAAATCAAGTTCACTGTTAGTCATAAGTCACAATGTGTATAAGCAAATATGTACTGAATTAACATTCACATAAACCGGTTCTAAACCTTACTCGCTTTACTAAATAAATGTGTTTATTGTTCAGTACTCACTTCCTGTTCTCTCTGAAAAACATGGAATAGAAGGGGAATAAGGAGACATCTCCCAAATAGGGACATGACAATAAAAAGTTGGCAAAGGTTCAAACATTCCCTGCTTTATACAAATATGAGATTTTACTGGAGTTGAGGTTTAATCTGATCTGATACCCAACATACATAAGTGTGTGGTTCTTTTGTATCTAAATATCTATTCATCTATCTATCTATCTATTGGAGTGCCCCTTGACTCACCATCTTCAGATGGACTCATGGGTTTCTTTAACTCCTTTTCCCACAATCTCCTGGGCTCCTGGATATGCCAAAGGAATATAAGTTCCCCCCTTCTACAGTTCACACCTGATGTGGAAAGGTGGTCTGCTGCCAGGTGTACAGTCTTCCACTGTTAGTCCCAGCAAGTGGAATAGGAGCTGAATAGGAGCCCAATAGCATGCAACATCTACAGGAAGACCAAGCTACTACTGGTGGACTGCTCCAACTGTCACCAGATTACTTCGCTTCAAGAGATCCCACCCCCAGGATTTTGCCTGTGCACACAGACCTACCTTGGACTTCACTGTGAGAGTTGCTGTTGCAGAGGTTAAGAGCAATCAGCTATTAATGCACTGCAGTGTTTATTAACAAGTGGTTGTTCTCTAGTATTTGTGCCTACAGTGACTGAAATAGACTGTGCTGTACTACCATCTACCATCTAGTATCCTTATTGAGTTGCATTGATATTGCTCTTATAAGCTCCTGTTTGTACAGCTCTATCTGTTTTACATTGGTATGTACTGTACACTCCTTTGCCATTTTGAACTGGTTTTCATTGTGAATCCTAATCTATACCTGTTTGGTAAAGTTTAAGTTAAAGCTACCCTCTGTTTGATTATTTGGCCAATGACCCTACTTATGTAAAAATGTTCTTATTTTATATTTTTCTTTATTTACTATGCTCTGCTTAAGTGGCTAAAATATCCTGTTGGAAAGTCGAACCACCTCTCTCACACACAATGCAGTGATCAGCTCTCCAGCAGTTTGACACCCTCATGTGCACTGCTTTCTAAAGGTAAAAATGTTTTTTTCTTTAATGCATTCCCTGAATTAGAAAACTAGAAAAAGGTCTACCACTTTCTGTGCACCCTCCCCCTCCCTAAATACACTATATTGCCAAAAGTATTGGGACGCCTGCCTTTACATTCACATGAACTTTAATGGAATCCCAGTCTTAGCTCGTAGGGTTCAATATTGAGCTGGTTGACTCTTCACAGCTATACCAGCTTCAACTCTTCTGGGAAGGCTGTCCACAAGGTTTGGGAGTGTGTCTCTGGGAATGTTTGACCATTCTTTCAGAAGTGAGGTCAGGCACTGATGTTGAATGAGAAGGCCTGGCTTGCAGTCTCTGCTCTAATTCATCCCAAAGGTTTCTATTGGGTTCAGGTCAGGACTCTGTGCAGGCCAGTCAAGTTCCTCCATCCCAAACTCACTCATCCATGTCTTTATGGACCTTGCTTTGTTCACTGGTGCGCAGTCATGTTGGAACAGGAAGGGGCCATCACCAAACTGTTCCCACAAAGTTGGGAGTATGAAATTGTCCAAAATGTCTTGGTATGCTGATGCCTTAAGAGTTCCCTTCACTGTAAGACTTGGATGCAGCTGCTCGGCCATGGAAAGCCATTCCATGAAGCTCTCTACGAACTGTTATGCTAATCTGAAGGCCACACAAAGTTTGGAGGTCTTTAGCTATTGACTCTGCAGACATTTGGCAACTTCTGCGCACTGTGAGCTTAATGTGGTGACCCCTCTCTGTCATTTTTACATGATCTACCACTTCGTGGCTGAATTGCTGCTGTTTCCAGTTGCTTCCACTTTGTTATAATACCACTATCAGTTGACCGTGGAATATTTAGTAGCAAGGAAGTTTCACGGATGGACTTATTGCACAGGTGGCAACCTATCACGGTACCACGCTTGAATTCACTGAGCTCCTGAGAGCGACCCATTCTTTCACAAATGTTTGTAGAAGCAGTCTGCATGCCTAGGTGCTTGATTTTATACAACTGTAGATGGGGGTTATTGGAACACCTGAATCCAATGATTTGGAGGGGTGTCCCAATACTTTTGGCAATATAGTGCACTTACCTGAGTCCTGTATCTAGCAGTGTGCCTGGCTCCATCTGTTTTTTCCCTTCCCCCAGCTCTCAGAAGCTTGGCCAAGAGCAGCAGGAGCCATTGGCTCCTACTGCTGCCAGTCAAATTCTGTGAGAAGGGAGCAGGGGTGAGCTGAGCAGCACTGTTTGTGTCTGTACTAGCACAGCCCAGCTTGGGAGCAAGCTCGCAGGTGTGCCTCCATAGAAAGTCGCTCCCTATGGTGGTACACTGAGAAGAGGAGCAGCCTAGCACCAGCGAGAGACCCCAGGGCCATTCTGCAATACCATTGTACACAGCAGATAAATATAACATGTTTGGTATTTTACAAAAAAAAAAATAAACTTTACAACTGATTTAACCAACAGGGAACATGAGATTCAATAGTCAGTTTGGAAAATGTCTGGCGAGCTTCTCTGACTATGAGGCCCCATAAACACTGGCTTAAAAAAACACTGCTGCTAGAGGAGTTTAGTGTTTTGCCTGTAGAAGCAGCTCAATGTTATCCTATGTGTCCATGCACATTAGATCATTTAGAGGAATATTTTAAGCTCAGCGTTTAGAGGCAGAAAATAAAACCTTCTGTTTTGCATTTGACAGTGATTTTCCAGCAGAAAAAAAGCTAAATGCTCCTAAATGCTGTTTAATGCTAGTAAAAAATTTCTAAACATTTGCATTTTTTTCTGCCAAGAGCACTGGCAATTTTTTCAGTTAGTGTGCATAGACCCTAAAAGAGATTACCTGATGTCTGAAGTTGGAATAAGTTACATAGTTAACCTGGGTAAAAAAAAAAAAGTCCATCCAGTTCAACCATAAAAAAAGTCATAATCCTATGCCCAGAGTTGATCCAGAGGAAGGCAAAAAAACCAGCAAAGCATGATCCAATTTGCTCTTGCTGGGAAAAAAAATCCTTCCTGATCCCCCGACAGGCAATCGGATATTCCTTGGATCAACTTTACCTATAAATATTAGTATCCAGTTATACAGTATTCTGTGTATCTAAGAAAGAATCCAGGCCTTTTTTGAAGTAATCCACTGAGCTGGCCAGAACCAACTCTTGAGGGAGTCTATTCCACATTTTCACAGCTCTCACTGTGAAGAAACCTTTCCGTGTTTGGAGATTACATTTCTTTTCCTCCAGACGTAAAGAGTGCCCCCTTGTCCTGTGTGTTGACCTCAGGGTGAATAGCTCTACACCGGGTTCACTGTATGAACCACTGATGTATTTATACATGTTGATCATATCCCCCCTTAATCTCCTCTTCTCAAGAGAGAATAAATTCAGTTCCTTTAATCCTCATAGCTGATCTCCTCCATGCCTCATATCAGTTTGGTTGCCCTTCTTTGTACTTTCTCCAGTTCCCCAATGTTCTTTTTGTGAATTGTTGCCCAAAACTGAACTGGATATTTTTTGATGAGGTGTTACTAATGATTTGCACAGGGGTAATATGATATCTCTGTCTCTGGAGTGTATACCTCTTTTAATACAAGAGAAGATTTTGCTCGCTTTAGAAACCACAGCTTGGAATTGCATGCTATTATTGAACTTGTGATCTACCAAAACTCCCAGATCCTTCTCCAACATTGATTCCCCCAGTTGTACCCCCCCCCCCCCCTCTAGTATGTATGATGCATGCATATCTTAACCCCAAGTGCATAACCTTACATTTATCAACATTAAACCTCATTTGCCACATAGTTGCCCAATTAAACAGTGCATTGAGGTTGGCTTGTAAGTTGAAGTCAGAAGTAAATTTTTTTAAAGAGTTTGAGTATGCGGCATAGGGTTGAGAAGACAATAGAGGAACACATCCCAAAATCACCAAAAAGTTCCTGTCTTTCAAAGAAGCTGTATTTTTTTTCCAGAATTGCAAGACACTTATTAACAATATGCCCATTGTTGACTAATAGAGTGTTAGGTGGAAATGTTGTTTTAATCTATCATTAGGCTACTTAGAATATATACAGAGAAATCACACATTAGTAATGTCTAACTTAATGTTATGTCTCTGCAGCCTTACTCTGACAAATAAAATGTAAAAAGTTGCCTCTCCATCATTATTCTGAGCTTTACAACAAGCAACCAGCGACAACAGTTATCAGTTACAGTCATGCTGACATTTAAAAGTGATATTTTAAGACGTTTACACAGTTTTAAAGGTCTTCAGTGAGGGAACAATGTAGGATTTATGCTGCCAGATGTGATTTTGTGAAAGAAGACCTTTCATAACAAACAATAAAATCTGACACCCAGATGAGAGGGGAATATAGAAGCTTGCTAGATTTGCATATAATAAACAGATGGTAAAACTCAAAACATAATGATATCAAACCTAAACTCCTCAAGGTGAGCACTAGGTCCATCAGGTCTAAATCTTATCCTTCCTCTTGTTTGTGTGTTCTATGGACAGGCTGTCAGTACATTGTTGGATGAAAGTGGAACTGGAGGTTCTTTTCAGGTGATGATATTCTTGAAAAGGAACAAATTTCCAATCAATGATGGGAGAAATATAATTGAAAAAGAAATTAGCATGAGCTGTGACCTGGAAGAGAAGAAGATTCCCAGCCATGAATATTCTGTTCTTTAGCAACATGTGTTGAAATTGAAGGCTTGGCTGGTCAAATTTCAAAATCAATGGTGGATTACAAAACGCACTAAATTTCTGATTTTCTAAACAAAATTTGTTCAAAATTCGACCCATTATGCTGTATAAAACTGGAGAGTGCAAAATCTAGTGCAGCTGTGCATGGTAGCCAATCAGTTTCTAGCTTCAGCTTGTTCAATTAAGCTTTTACAATAAAACCTGGAAGCTGATTGGTTTCTATGCAGAGCTGCACCAGATTTTGCATGATCTAGTTTTAGTAAATCTCCCCCACGGTTCTTTTGAGTCTACACAGACTACACAGGGGTCCAGTTTCTTTAAAGTATACAGTATCTAATGTTTGTAGCTTTTTTTGAATGGAATAGGGATTGTTTTGTCAATTTTTTTCAATCTGTGTCCCTATTGGGGTGATTTACTTGCTGTCCAGTAGGCACAACAGAAACTGAGAGAAAATCATTCCAAAGTGGGGAAAATCCCCTCTAAGGCTAGATTCACATTGTGCAGGTGGTTGCCAGCTGCAGGATTGCATCAGTTCCCATAGCTGCAACCACTTGCACAGAAAAGTGCGCTGCTGCTCAGGAGATGCATTAATCCCAATGGTACTCCCATGTACTGAAAACCACAGCAGGGTTTCCCTGCACTGGGAACCATACTGCACTACTGCACATACACCGCATTTTATGATAAAGTGCAGGGACCCTTTCCCTGCATTTTTCGGGGATACAGCAGCCCATTCAAATGAAAGTTATAGAGTCCACAAACTACGGTATATATCTGAAAATTGATCAGTCCTAATGTACTGACTGCCTATCTTATTTCTTGAGGCCCAAAAATGTCAGGACAGTACAGATAACAACCAAATGACTGCTTTTTGGAAAGTAGACAGTCCAAGGTGTTAAAGTGTTACTAAACCCACAACAGTAAACTCAGTCTGTATATGCAGTAAAGCATGCTTGTTATACTCGCTGTGGAACTTAAGGGGTTAATCCTCTGCATTGTGTAAAAAGGATGTTTGATTCTGTCTTCTTTGATCCTCCCCTTCTTCCATATTCCCCATTTCATCTCCTGATAGAATACAGCCTCGGGTACACTCTGCACATGCTCAGTTTGGTGTGTACTGCTAGAGAGCTTTTTCTTTTTCTTGGGAAAGTGCATGTGATCAGCACAGGGCCAGTCAGTGCTGTCCAGACAGAGGGTCAGGGGTTATGCAATCTCATAGGGCAATCAGGAGAGAATGAAAACTCCTCCTACAAGCTTTAACCAGTGCTCAGCTGGACACTGATAGAAGTCACAAGACTACTATATATTGCTGATGAGAAAAGGTATTTAGCAGTTTATTTTTAGTAAAATAATTGCATTTCCATGTTCTGTGTACTGTGGGAAATCAAATATAGTGAATGCAGGGTCCTGGGTTTAGTGACACTTTAAGTAAGAGGCATGGCGAGTTTTACTAAGTTGAAGTCGAAGTAAGAAAAAAACATTTCACACATTGTTTAAAATTGTCATGTGGTCTGCTGTGATTGGTTACAGCAATCACATGGTACTGGCAGCTTCCCGGTACACTGACCAGTCATTGGCTTTGTCAGCCAAATCAGTGGACACAGCCAGTGACAGATTGCACTCGCAGTGCGTCCTTGCGGCTGCATGGCCTAATATGAGGCTTGTTTCAGGTGGACGTAATTTGACGTCCACCCGAAAAGACAAGAGTCCCGCGTGGCTATTAATTTGCTATAGGCCGGGCAGGAAGTGGTTAAAGCTGCGTTCCCAGCACCAGTAGCTAAACTGCCATGTAAAGCTTCCAATGCATACTTGCAATCGGAAGCTTTCTGAATACCCACCTATGCCTCCCAGCATTGTAATCCTCTTAAAAGGCCCAGTGCTGGTGGCAGGAATGGATTAGGCAAGACAACTCTTACCTGACAGAGATTCTAACCCTTCCTAATTCTATTTAATAAGTTTTGTCTCACTCAAAGGTCACTTTGTTAGGTACACCTGCTCAATTGCTTGGTAACACAAATTTCTAAATAGCCAATCATGTGGCAGCAACGCAATGCGTTTAGGCATCTAGACGTGCTGAAGATGACTTGCTGAAGTTCAAACCAAGCATCAGAATTGTGAAGAACGGGGATTTAAGTAACTTTGAATGTGTCTTGGTTATTGGTGCCAGACGGGCTGGTCTGAGTATTTCAAAAACTACTGGTCTACTGGGATATTCATGCACAACTATCTCTAGGTTTTACAGAGAATGGTCTGAAAACGAGACAATATCCAATGAGTGGCAGTTGTGCAGATGAAAAATGCCTTGTTGATGTCAGAGGTCAGAGGAGAATGGGCAGACTGGTTCGAGATAACAGGCAACAGTAACTCATGTCAATATGGACCAAAATCTCTGAGGAATGTTTCCAACACCTTGTTGAACCTATGCCACAAACAATTAAGGCAGTTCTGAAGGCAAAATGGGGTCCAACTCGTTACATAAATGAGGGAGCTTTTTATTCTCCTGCTTCTTAGACCAGTTCCACCTGTTACATAACTTTCCTGTTATCCCTGTACACAAATTGCTAGGATTTGTAGTGTGTTCAGACTGAAGCCATGAAATACAATATTATGCACCATAATTCTACATTATAGACAATATGCAGCAATATACAGATTATTGGTACTCTGCCCACTTCATCTTGCAGTCATATCAATTCTTTAAATATAAAGTGACTTTCATTTATTCTAAAACGACACATACAGTGTATGATACCTACATTTCCTTAGTTTCATGGACTGCTGAACCTTAGAAATGTAGATTTAATCAGTCCATTCTGCATGTCACTTTAGCGGCTAGCTGAAATGTGAGTAGCCATCACAAAGGCTTACGTTTCAATGAACATCTAATAAGTTGCTTGCATTCTGTGACCCTGAACCAATTTCACATTTGTGCTCAAGAATGGAAGGGAATATTTAACCACAGTGCCATGTGAGCTCTGATGGCTGCTGTATATGTCTATAAGATGCGTATTTTATCATTTACTCCCCATCTCAGGTTATGTTTTGTCTTTTATGGTCATGGCTATCTATTGGCTGGTGGGGAGATTGTAGTCAGAAGGTTGTGGAGAAAACTCAGCAATGAGCTAATGCAGGTGACTCATTTTCTGGATGACATTAGGCAGCAGTGGTCACATCACTGATACATGCAGCTATTCTAGAGGTTTTACAAAACTCCTCTATAAGCAGCATATATGATAACAGCTTTTTATTAACATTTTAGAGAATAATACATAGAAAGCAGTTTAGGCAAACATAAAATGTAGATAGTTGTGGACTATGCCGCACAGAGAAGCTGTGGCACAATCCTCCCTGCAAACAAGGTCATGTATGTTGCTTTCCTAGGGTTGGAGTGGGGTTCCCTGCAGAGCTTTTTATTGATCAGTGCCCTCAATTTGTGCCCAACCTGATGCCTGCTTTCTCTAGGAAAATACAGATGATGAATAATGTTGGTAAGGATGAACTAAATGTACCTGGGTTTGGTTGGAGGTAAGTTTACTGAACATGAGTAAATTTTGAGTGCTGAACCTAAACCCCATTGCAGTCACTAAGAGCAAAATGTGAAAAAAAACAGTAGTGGCCATTTTCTAGGCTAATAGGCAAAGAATTATTAAACAAATGGCATGGGGGCTGGGCACTGCTCAAGGAAACATGAACCAAAGCAAAAAAAAAGTTGAAAATTCCATTTGGCAGGGAGCAGTGATTATAAAGAACATGTATATTGAAAGTATATGGTGAGGTAAAGCGTGCACATTATCTGAAATATGAAAAGGTCTACCAGGGTATCATCCCAAGATTCAAAAGCAAAACGAATATGTAAGTATGTGTGACTTTAAATTTACCTTTGAGAGCCACCCAACGCACAAATAAGTACAATTTATTTTAAAAAAATCAGTTTTCCAATATATTAAAAATATTTAATCCAAAATACATTAAAACACAACCACTACTGTATTTGCTGTATATCCTTGTTAATTAGTCTACGCATTTCACAGCTTCTACCACTTCCTCAGGACCAACAAGGCACATACATGGTTTAAAAGGTTGTGGAGGTTATACAATCACAAAAAAATCAAATTCTGAAATAAAGAAAAAGGAAAACATAACTATCAAATTTAAATCTTATATTTAACTAATACATACAATACAAAAATAAATAGCACTTCCTTCCTCTACCAAAAACCCAATAGATTGCTTAACATTCCTTCCCCTGAAGTACAAACATAATAATAAAATAAGCAAACTTATAATAAGTGACTGCCCAAAAGGAAATCCAAAAAACTATATCCAAAAAACGAAAAAATATATCAAAATATATATAAAGTCCCATACACCTAAAGTCCAAAATAAAGTTCACGTATCCAAAATCTTTACAAGTGATCTCTCAATTTGACTTTATCCCCGGATCAGATTGGTGATATATTCCAGAAAATCTTCAAGTGCCTCAAAAAAAAAAAAAGAACTCAACATAGTGTGTTATCCTCAAAATTATATATTTTGTGCCACACGTGTAACATGCAAAATCCAAAACTAAAAGTGTCACAGCAATCGTGAGATCTCAAGGGTATAAATTGAGTTAATAACTTCACTGCACAATAAACGAAGTGCATAATTACCCCATCAAAGATATAATCAGCATAGAATCCATATTATAGATGAAAATGTCTCCACACATGGATCAAATATCTTCTCCTGCCTTTGCCCACAGACCTCATAAACAGACCAGGGATCAGTATATGTATTTAAAATTTTGCATGTTACACGTGTGGCACAAAATATATAATTTTGAGGATAACACACTATGTTGAGTTCTTTTTTTTTTTGAGGCACTTGAAGATTTTCTGGAATATATCACCAATCTGATCCGGGGATAAAGTCAAATTGAGAGATCACTTGTAAAGATTTTGGATACGTGAACTTTATTTTGGACTTTAGGTGTATGGGACTTTATATATATTTTGATATATTTTTTCGTTTTTTGGATATAGTTTTTTGGATTTCCTTTTGGGCAGTCACTTATTATAAGTTTGCTTATTTTATTATTATGTTTGTACTTCAGGGGAAGGAATGTTAAGCAATCTATTGGGTTTTTGGTAGAGGAAGGAAGTGCTATTTATTTTTGTATTGATTTATCTACACCAGGGGGTGGTAGTGGAGGAGCACTGTATTATTATTTGGGTGGATATTATTAAGGAAGGATGGAAATGTTTAATTATTTAGACTCGAGGACTATTAATATAGAGGAAGTTTTTTCTGCCACTAAAGTAGCAAAAGATGAGAATTTAGAATTCTTAGTGAAAAGAGTCCAATATGCTATGGAGAAGAAAATACAGATATGGTGGGATATTCTCACCTTTGAAAAATATTTAACGGAGGGGAATACTCCCAGGAGATTGAGGTGGGACCTAGGCCCCAATGATGGTTTAGAAGATCCTGACTCTATGATAGAGTGGAAAAATTTCTTCCATAGTTGTGAAAGACAATTGATGAATTTATTGTTGGAGAGAAAAAGGAGGAAGTTGGGGTTAATAGAATCCAAATTAAAAGATTTTAAGAATAAAATGGAGAATTTTACGGACAATAAAGAATATACTGACCTTTGTAAGGTAGTACATGAACATTTAAATAAAAAGGATTTAGAAATAAAAAAGAAAAAACAGAAAAAATTTGTTAGGGATATGGAGGATTACCGCAATAACTCCATGTATAAATGGCAGGGTATAGTGGAATCTAATCCCCGATCTAATGCATCATCCCCTGCTGTATCGGAGAAAGGGGCGGGTAGAAAGAGGGGGGTGCCCCCTCCCCCGGTTAATGACACTAAGGGTAAAGTCCCTATCCCTAAAAAAGTAAAGGGACCAGATCGTGGATCTGGTAATAATAAGAGTTCCCACCCTAAATCATTTAATCCACCCTATCAGGGTTATAATATTCCCACCCAGAATAGATTTCAACCACTTTCAGGGTGGAATAATGGATATTATAATAGTCCTAGGAACTTCAGAGGGAGAGGTGGCCCTCATCAAAATAATTTTTTTCAGAGGAATCCAAGAGGCAGGCCTCCGGGCCCCCCTCAGAGGGAACCTCTCTATCCTCACCAATGGGGAAATCAGGGCTATTGAAATCCCCCGTACAGAAGGGAGGGAGACTACGGTCCCTATCAGAACAAAGAGGAAGAAGTACAATCACATTACCAGAGAGTGGAGGAGTATGCCCCCCAGGAGGAGAATTCAAGCAAAAGGAAAAGAAAAGAAACGTAGGGGAAGGCATTTACAATTTAAGTTCTTCAGATCTCACATCAGATGAGATCAAACTATTGGATAAGGGTCTGAAATTTGCCCCTAAGGGAAACCTTAATAAGTTTGGAACATTTATTGACATTAATAAATTTATTAGAAAGGTAAATATAAAAAAATATTTCTCTTCTCTTCCCGGTCCCACCACTGCAGCTAATGATTTGAGTAGGTTAGGCTTTGTTCATAGTAATCTTAAAAATAGATCTACCTTTAATCCTATTAATCCGAGGAACCAATTCATTGAAGTTTTTAAACGCATGACCATTGATGATTTATACGAATTTGAATATCAAAAGGTAAAAGAAGAAAAATCTTTATATCAGGATTTGAATAGTCTGAAGAATAGGAAAGATATTGTCATCAGACCAGCGGACAAAGGGGGAGGAGTGGTCGTAATGGATAGAATACAGTATGAGGAAGAGCTATCAAATA
Organism: Staurois parvus; assembly: GCF_062004578.1. NCBI lineage: Eukaryota > Metazoa > Chordata > Amphibia > Anura > Ranidae > Staurois > Staurois parvus. The sequence goes on along the minus strand of NW_028318095.1, from coordinate 8,959,838 downwards.
TCTTAAAGGACCCTATTACTTATTGTAAGATTCTAACAAATCCAACATTGAAGTGTAAAAAAGAGTTAAAGAAAATAATCAATACCGCGAGAGAAGATCATATTTTGGATGAGAAAGAAGCAAGATTTTTAGTTCCATCATCTTGTAGGATCCCTTTTATTTATATCCTCCCGAAGATTCACAAAAGCCTTACGAACCCCCCAGGAAGACCTATCATTAATGGAATTGGTTCGGTACATTCCAGAATAGGTCAATATGTGGATTTTTTCCTACAACCTATTGTGAAACAGATGCCTTCATATACTAAAGATAGTCAGGATATAATAGATATACTAGAGGGAATGGAGGTGAATGAGGACACTCTGTTGGTTACCATTGATGTTAATTCCCTCTATACCAGTATCAAACATTCAGATGGCTTGGAAGCCATAAAATGGGGCTTACAGAGATTTTCTGAACTCCATAGGAAACAAAGAAAACTGGTGATACAACTACTAGATTTTAGTATGAGGAATAATTATTTCTGGTATAGAGGAGAATTTTTCATTCAGCGGAAAGGTGTAGCGATGGGGGCAAAATTTGCCCCCAGTTTGGCCAATATTTTTTTGGCCAAATGGGAGGATTCTGAAATTTTTGGAAAGAATTGGATGGGCCTAAGAGTCTGGAGGCGCTACATTGACGATATTTTGGTTGTGTGGGATGGGACTGAGTCGGACTTCAATATTTTCCTAAACCACATTACTATGAACAAATATGGTTTGGGCTTCACTTATAATAAGAGTACGGACTGGGTCAATTTTCTGGATTTGCATATTTTCAAATTTGAAAATAAATTGTGTTTTAAGACCTTTTTCAAAGACACCGATAGAAATGGGTATATCCCAACCAGCAGCTGTCATCATCCCCTGTGGATCCAAGGGATTCCGAAGGGTCAGTTTACCCGTGTTATGAGGAATTGTTCCAGATTGGATGATTATATTGTGCAATCTGAGTTGATAAAAAAACGTTTTGAGTCGAAAGGATATGATCCTATACAATTAGAAAAAACAAGATATAAAGTGAGTTTAAACTACTTAGGGGATGGGAAAGAGAAGAGAAACAGAAAGAAAAGATACCTTGATGGCAAGGGGAGTGATGCAAAATTTGCTTTCATTACTATATTTAATTGCCAGTACAAAGGAGTGGAGAATATTATCAAAAAACATTGGCCCTTGTTGCAGAAAGATGTTATTCTAGGAAAGAATCTACCAAATAAACCCCACTTTATATATAGAAAAAGTGATAATCTGAGGAACTTGTTGGTGAAGGGAGTAATTTCCCCCCCGAGGAAATCAAGAATGTTTGGACTCCAAGGCTTCTTTCCGTGTAAAAAATGTAGGATATGCAAAATTACAGGCATGAAAGAGAGAAAAATTACTACGTTTACATCCTCAGTTACGGGGGAGATATTTGTCATCAAGAGTTTCATTACTTGTAATATGAAATATGTAACCTATCTACTTGAATGCCCTTGTAAAATCCAATATGTCGGTAGAACAAAAAGAGAGCTCAAAGTCAGACTTAAAGAACATGTAGGTAATATAATAAAAGGGAAGAAAGAACATAGTGTATCTAAACACTTTCGGGATTTTCATAATTCCGATCCGAGTCTGATCAAATTTTGTGGTATTGACATCTTGGATATCCATTGGAGGGGGTGCAATAAAGTACAGGAGATATCCCAGAATGAGACCTTTTGGATTTATAGGTTGAATACCTTGAAACCCAGAGGTCTCAATGTTGAGCTAGATCTAAATTGCTTCATTTCTGATCAATAAGTGGGAGAATCAGGAAAACCAAAAAAAAAAAAAAAAAAAAGGGGGGATTTATGGTTTCTTCACTATGAGGGATGGGATTATATGTAGGATTATTCAGATTCTGTATACTGGTTTAGTGAATAGTCATTTACTTTGATGTTAAGGTTTTAAAAATTTTTTTTAATAATTGACCCTTATTTAGTTTGATCTTCATTATTATTATTAATTTTTTTTTTTTTTTTTTTTTTTTTTTTTTATATTTTTTTTATATTTTATATATTTTTTATTTTTTATTTGTTATTTGTATCTTTATTTTATTTAATTATACAATATGTTTGATAGGTATATATTACTGAAAAAAGTTTAAGTTTTGGAGGATAGATGAAAAGGAAGAGGATTAATATAATATAATTTTTATAATTCATTGTTTTTAAGTTGTCCGTTTTAAGTATGTCCATGGTATGTAATTGGTAATACTGCTTTAAATGGCCGTTTGAGACTTGCTGTCCACCTTTTGATGGTTATATAGTTATATGCTCTCTATGTTGGACCAAGGTATATGAGGGTGCTAATGGGTTTGCCCTTTCTGTCAGCCGGAATGTGCCTGGGGAGCATGGAGGTATATCCTATAGTTTCCAGGAAGTAAGATGGCCGCGTCTGGAGTTTGTCTTGCCAGTTAGCGGATATTTAAGGCAAGTGAGGGCACACGTCCGTATCCCTGTTGAAAAAGTCCGGATGTGACGAAACGCGTCCGGGGCACGTGACGTTGTGACGTACTGACGTTTTTCCGGAAGTGCCGGGGCGGCCATCTTGGATTCGGGAACACGCGGTGGTTCCAACCCTTGAGACTCCCATGGTTGCCTGGCTCTCTCTGTCATATGAATAAGGGGCTGTAAAACAGTCACCGCTAAGGAGTGGGCTCTTTTTTGGGACGTTCCCAGTGTATGGAAGCTGTGCTCATCTAACTTGAATGTAAGTTGCTACAATAAATTGTTGAAATTGTAAATACATATACTGATCCCTGGTCTGTTTATGAGGTCTGTGGGTAAAGGCAGGAGAAGATATTTGATCCATGTGTGGAGACATTTTCATCTATAATATGGATTCTATGCTGATTATATCTTTGATGGGGGTAATTATGCACTTCGTTTATTGTGTGCAGTGAAGTTATTAACTCAATTTATACCCTTGAGATCTCACGATTGCTGTGACACTTTTAGTTTTGGATTTTGCATGTTACACGTGTGGCACAAAATATATAATTTTGAGGATAACACACTATGTTGAGTTCTTTTTTTTTTTTGAGGCACTTGAAGATTTTCTGGAATATATCACCAATCTGATCCGGGGATAAAGTCAAATTGAGAGATCACTTGTAAAGATTTTGGATACGTGAACTTTATTTTGGACTTTAGGTGTATGGGACTTTATATATATTTTGATATATTTTTTCGTTTTTTGGATATAGTTTTTTGGATTTCCTTTTGGGCAGTCACTTATTATAAGTTTGCTTATTTTATTATTAACTAATACATACAACATCAGAAATACCCCATATATGTGAGAAGTAAACCATATAATTAATGATGATCTCTTACCCCCAATAAGTAAACTATAAAGAATATATTGATATTCCTGATATGTGTCTGCTGTACCATGTACTTGTATAAAAAAGTATCCTGTTCTCTTTGTATTGTTTTCTTTGTGTGAAATCCCTGATGTCGCTGCCAGTCCCTCTGCTTTCCTAGTAAAAACTGACCACACTAGGCATGAGAGCACAGTATGATCAGTTCTTTAACTGTGCTGAGAACTCTCTGCTCTCTTCCAATGGTCAAACTTCTGCTGACATGTCCCTTCTGCACAGCAATTCACAGGGAAGACCAGTGTACTTCTGTTTCTACTCCATGAGCTCCTTATGCAGGTGAGAATAGAGGGTATGTGATGAAAAAGGGAAAAAAGTATTCAGATTTTTTTTGTATATGTATACATAAATGTTTTGCCTTTTCTTTCTATTTTAAATAGAATAGGTTGTTTTACAAGGTGAAGGATTACATATAGTTTAACAAAGCTTTAAGGACAATATTAAAAATGCTAAATTATTTTAAATAACTTGCAAAAAAAAAACAAAAACAGAGTGGGGTTCACCCTAATATTACAATCCAGACTCACAAAAAAACAAAACAGTGTGTGGTTCCCCCCAATTTCCATACCAGATCATGATCTAAGCACTTAGATTAGCAGGCCAGGAAAGGGGGGTGCGGTATATGTGCGTTCCCAGTCTTGAACCATACATGTTCACAACATGGGGGGTACCACTGGCAAAGCACCTTGTCCCAATGTTGATAATGACAAGGGCCTCTTCCCCAGAGCCCTGGTCCAGCAGCTGTGGTGGTCTGTGGGTGGGGTGTTTATCCCAATGTGCAGGCTCCACCTTTACAATAAGTGTGCCCCCAGATACTGCTCCCTAATGTTAATGAGTAAGGAATACATAGTATCCCTAATTATTCTCAAACAAAAGGGTAAATAAAGATATTTTTTGAGAAGTCTTTAACAGAATAAAAACCTCACAATGTACATCTGTCATCAATCATGTTGCCCAGCAATGCAGATCCTTGTTAATCATGATGAACATGTTGCCCAGCAATGCAGATCCTTGGCAGTCATGATGAATAATGTCCAGTGACTGGCTGAAAGGAAAAAAATCGCATGATGGACAGATATAGATATCATTGACCAAATGTGACTATGACCGTATTTGGCCACTGTCACTCTCCAAACATTGCCAGCAGTCATATGTGGACAACAATGTCAGAGCTCTCCCTGTTCTTTAATTACATGTCTGGGGATTCCTGGTAAGCAAATGAATGGGGGAGGGTGATGTCACTGGTTTCTAAAGATACAACAGATGGCAGAACTGGCCATTTCTTTAGTAACCTTTGGCAGGAAGCTGTCAAAGATAATAGCAGTAAAAATACCAGTAGTGGTTAATACCAGTAAAAAGTCTGGCATTTGGACAAACACCCATACAGGCAAAGTTTTGTCTGAACTCATGTTCAAACTGAAATTTCAGCTCATCCCTAACCGTGACTAGTCCTTATCACTTAATATAAATGGTCTATGTCAGAGTTTCCATTGGATTTTGAAACAATGTTGAAGATGTTTGTTGAACACAGGGAGGGGACTGGGAACAATATTTCCCATTTGCCTACAGAGAGATACCCCAGAAGTCCACAGGCTTTTCACCATTTGAGCTCCTATACAGTAGGTGACTGAGATTGCTGGCCCCAAAATCTCTGTGATGAATTATGTACTGAGGTTCCTGGACAACATAGGCACTGATTGGGATGATTCAGGAGGACATGACATAGATTCATGAAAAGTTACAGCTAACATGTCTCTTGTGGTTCCACAGACCAACAGGCAAGCTGTTATTTTTCCCTCCTGTCAGGTCACAGCCAATCAGGAAGGTTTCCTCCTCTTAACTTATTTATTTACACTGAGTGCAGCTCTCACCTTGCTGCTTACACAATGCTTTTGCAAGCTAGCTGCAGTGCAGTGAAGCCCATCTTCATCATCATGAGGTCTGGTGAATACTGGCTGGCCCTTGGACTCTAGGGAATCCCAGTTCACCTTCTTTCACAGGGGATCATCCTCCAGTGTGATTTAAACTCCTCAGATTCAACTCTCTGGTCTGATCTGTCCCATGATCTTCTGTTCTACCATGATGTTAGACTGCATTTCTTGGGTTCATTGGCATAGCCACTACCGTGACATACAGGCAGGATGGGAATGGCCATATTCAACCACAAAGACTCTGAATGATGTCACTTATATGGTAGGTTTGGATGAAAGAGGTAGAAGACATAGCTTTCTATGTTACCATGATAAAGACAAACCAAGAAAGAACAGCATATACAATGACTGTTTGTAGCAAGCCTGAGCAGGAAGAGACAGACCTACAATCAGACCTGTCAGCTGACAAAATTTAGGTGAACACTTTAACGTGATTGAAAACATTCAGGATTTGTTACCTTCATGCATTCTATGCATGAAGGTAAAAAAATCTTCTATGTGAAGCACCCCCCCCCCCATACTTACCTTAGCCCCCTCTTGATCCAGCAATGTGCACAAGAGCAGTGGCTCTCTGGGTACACCTCTTCCTCATTGGCTGAGACAGCAGCAGGAGCCATTGGCTTCAATTACTGTCAATCACAGCCAATGAGCCAATGAGAAGAAAGAGGGGGAGGGGCTGCTGAGCCACTCTAGAGTATGAATGGACACACAGAGCATTGGCTCAGGAGCATGCCTACTTAGGTGCCCCCATAGGTGGTTCCTTAGCAAGCTGCTTGCTCTGGGGGCACTCTGCCAGAGGGAAAGGCCCAAAACGTCGGCAGCAGACCCGGGAAGAGGAGGATTGGGGCTGCTCTGTGCAAAACCACTGCACAGAGCAGGTGAGGATGACATGTTTGTTATTCAAAAAAACTGCCTTGAATATCACTTTAAGATCAATTCAAAACTCTCTCCCCCCCCCCCCCCTGCAGGAAACTCTGCTGGAGGTATTAGCAGCACACCATAACTTTTTCACTGGGAAGCTTGCTACCAGGTCCTGTGCTGAGCAGGCGGCCTGATGCATTATGAATACAGGAGGTCATCTGTGTGCTGCTGACAGGCTCACCAGATAAAAAAAAAAAGAAAAAAGCCTGAAAAAAATGAATGCAGTCACCACAGCTAAGAACTGGTAAGCTGCAATGTATCACATTTTACTTCTTGAGTTTAGATCAGCCTTTTTCAACTGGGGTGCCTGGAGGTCTCTTTAGGGGTGCCTTGGCAAAATGCCTAAAAATTGCCTAAAAATTGTACAAGCCAGAGGTGGATCAAGCCTATCTTTTAGTTACACAAAGCCACTGGTTTTCATTGTGCACCATTACGACCAGGGGCAGAGTGACAACTCATGGGGCCCCCGGGCAATAGGGGATCATGGGGCCCCTGTGTCCTTGCTCAAACTCAAAAAAACCTATGAAAAAGGTACCAGGGGCATCTCATGGGGCCCCCTACTGACCCCGGGCCCTCAGGCAGTGCCCGAGTTTCCAAATGGTCAGTCCGCCCCTGATTATAACTTTCTAGCCACCGGCATCCCAACCACCAATAACATCATCAGTTGATCAGGAGCATGTTGGTTGTCTGCACAGTTTGACCCTCCTCCGCCACTCTCCATCATCGCTGGGGTCACATTAGTTCAGTGATCGAGAAAAACTTAGGGAGAAGAAAAACATTGGAATACTAGTCAGTACCAGTGTGCAAAGGTGTTTTTGATTTGGAGAAATAAATCCCCTATAATGTTGGGTGTCCTACATGTGTGGATGTTGACGCATTATGTAAAACTATAAGAATAGTTTTTTACAATTTAGAATAGGATGCCTCAAGACTCTCCATAATTTTAGAGCGTGTCTTGAGATTGTCCATAATTTTAAAGGGTGCCTTGACTTAAAAAAGGTTGAGAAACACTGATTTAGATACTTAGATAAACTTGAAGAATGGAAATTTGGGTTCTTATAAATACTCACATATTCTCCTTAAATTATATCTTAGTTTAATAACCATAAAAACTCTCACATTCAGGTTGGTCTGAATGCTATAGTTAGATTTAAAAAAATGTCTTACTCCCTTGTATCATTCAAGGTATACTTTCACCTCAGGGCCTAGAGTAGCAGGAACCATATGAGGGGGAAAGAAGCAAGGTGATACCTTTGTCTAGTGAGATACCAGGAGATCACCACCTTTTCATATTACCCTGCAGAGGAACTGTCATAGATCAATGAAATGTATTTTTTTTCTATTCTTGTGAATTGTCTATTTGTATTTTTTTTAAATGCAGATTGTTCTGCATCACAATAACAGGAAGTTTTTTTTTAGTTAGGATTATATCTGGGTTATCTTGCATTTTATTATCCTAGCCTGCTTCCATTATTTGTAATACCTCTTGAGAACACTTCATTTCTGTAGGGGACACATCTTTTGTTGATGTCTTTGTAAGGTAAGAAGTATTTGTAAGGAGATCTTACATATTTCTAAATGTCTCTCAAGGATCAAAGGAGCTCAGAATTAATCATATACAGTGGGGATCGAAAGTTTGGGCACCCCAGCTAAAAATTTGTATTAATGTGCATAAAGAAGCCAAGGAAAGATGGAAAAATCTCCAAAAGGCATCAAATTACAGATTAGACATTCTTATAATATGTCAACAAAAGTTAGATTTTATTTCCATCATTTACACTTTCAAAATAACAGAAAACAAAAAAATGGCGTCTGCAAACGTTTGGGCACCCTGCAGAATTTATAGCATGCACTGCCCCCTTTGCCAAGCTGAGACCTGCCAGTGTCATGGATTGTTCTCAAACATCATCTGGGCAGACCAGGTGATGTCAATCTCAAAGGTTTTAAATGCCCAGACTCATCTGACCTTGCCCCAACAATCAGCACCATGGGTTCTTCTAAGCAGTTGTCTAGAAAACTAAAACTGAAAATAGTTGACGCTCACAAAGCTGGAGAAGGCTATAAGAAGATAGCAAAGCGTTTTCAGATGTCAATATCCTCTGTTCGGAATGTAATTAAGAAATGGCAGTCATCAGGAACAGTGGAAGTTAAAGCAAGATCTGGAAGACCAAAAAAAATATCAGACAGAACAGCTCGCAGGATTGTGAGAAAAACAATTCAAAACCCACGTTTGACTGCACAATCCCTCCAGAAAGATCTGGCAGACACTGGAGTTGTGGTACACTATTGCACTATAAAGAGATACTTGTACAAATATGGTCTTCATGGAAGAGTCATCAGAAGAAAACCTCTCCTATGTCCTCACCACAAAAATCATCGTTTGAACTTTGCAAATGAACATATAGACAAGCCTGATGCATTTTGGAAACAAGTTCTGTGGACCGATGAGGTTAAAATTGAACTTTTTTGGCCGAAATGAGCAAAGGTACGTTTGGAGAAGAAGGGGCACAGAATTTAATGAAAAGAACCTCTGTCCAACTGTTAAACATGGGGTTGGATCAATCATGCTTTGGGGTTGTGATGCAGCCAGTGGCACAGGGAACATCTCACGAGTAGAAGGAAAAATGGATTCAATAAAATTTCAGTAAATTTTGGATGGTAACTTGATGCCATCTGTGAAAAAGCTGAAGTTAAAGAGAGGATAGCTTCTACAAATGGATAATGATCCTAAACACACCTCGAAATCCACAGGGGATTACATCAAGAGGCGTAAACTGAAGGTTTTGCCATGGCCTTCACAATCTCCTGACCTCAACATAATTGAAAATCTATGGATAGACCTTAAAAGAGCAGTGCGTGACAGACAGCCCAGAAATCTCAAAGAACTGGAAGACTTTTGTAAGGAAGAATGGGCAAAGATACCTCAAACAAGAATTGAAAGACTCTTGGCTGGCTACAAAAAGCGTTTACAAGCTGTGATACTTGCCAAAGGGGGCAGTACAAGATATTAACTCTGCAGGGTGCCCAAACTTTTGCAGACGCCATTTTTTTGTTTTTTGTTATTTTGAAAGTGTAAATGATGGAAATAAAATTTAACTTTTGTTGACATATTATAAGAATGTCTAATCTGTAATTTGACGCCTTTTGGAGATTTTTCCATCTTTCCTTGGCTTCTTTATGCACATAAATACAAATTTTTAGCTGGGGTGCCCAAACTTTCGATCCCCACTGTAACTATATAGTTATCATTACCTTGTACTAGTACATGTTCTCCTACCATTTACTATGTTGCTGAATTGCAATGACATGTTGCCTCAGGATGTGACCATCCCTCCTTTCAGAAGATTTATACATGTTGTTTATGCATTCATTATATGTTTTTAATAATGCTTCCAATGCATCTGCTGAGCTATAGATCCTGGATAATGGTAAAAGCTGCATCTTGTTTAAACTAAAACGTTGAATAATTTTCTTTAACATTTGTTTGCAAAGACTTTATTGCAGAGTCCTACATTCCTATTTTAGAGACCACTTTCACTATATTCCCATTTTTGGAGATCAATTTAAACCCTCTCAATTAGCATTAACTTGCTTTAATCCACATGCTGCTAGCCTTAGCAAATTATATTTTCTTGTTTTTTCTTCATTTGTGTCTTGGTTTCTGGCCTAGGCCAAATGATGTCATACATCCCAGGAGTCTTCATGGACATTTTTTGTTTCATCTGGAGGAGGGCTTTCTCAGCTAAGCACACCCTGCCTGAGCTAAGGGCAGGTGGACAGCAGGAAGTAAATGCTATATGATTCATCTTCCCTTACTCGAGATGGCCTTGGCTAAACAATGCTATGGGGGTGTTCTACAAAGTGATTTCTCAATAAAATAAAGCATGGAGACATGGATGGATAGGTGAGTTTGCCTTGAATACTAAAACATATTTACAAAGCATTTTCAGTTTGTGGTGTTCAGATACATTTATTTTCACTTCAACTATTTTTACATGGATTTTATTAATTAAAAAAAAATAAAATTATAAGTTTGTAGATAAGCAAAAAGTCTTTCTTAGATGATGCCTTGTTTTTGTGTACACTAAGTTAGTCATATGCAACTAGATTTGTTCTGCAATCTTGAAGCCATTTCTCTACCCATTCACAAGCGTCTTTAGTTCTAATAAATGTTGGGAATATACCCATGCATTTTTAGCACACATACTAGACCACTATGTCAAGGCAAATGTTGGTTGTTTTAAAACAAGACTGGAGATGTGAAAGTTTGTAAAGCCACCTTGTTCTAATCGTGTAATCCAATAACCATGGTGCCATGCCTGGGACATGTGTTAATTGTTTGTGTCTCATGGCTAAAGAAAGTCATAGATCTTTATGACTAAGCCCAATTAGGGCAAAACACATCAGAGTCTGGCCATAGGCGGGGACAATCAGCAAATGTGTCTGGAAAAAATGTTTTCGTGGACTGCTATCATCAGCGTGCCTTCTTTCTAGAAAGACTATTGAAATACAGCAGAGCGGAGACAGGCTCTTACAGCCAGCACCTGTTTCACCCTAGACCAGAGAGGATGAGTGGAGTTTGGAGTGGTTGGTTCTCTTACTTCTGTGGAAACCATTAACTTGCATTGTGTTGTGCATTATTGCGTGTTGGCAGTGAATTGAAATGAATGAGCTGCCAACACACCCTAAAGTGCCAAAAATTGGACATGACCTATTTTTTCTAACACGGCTCACTGCAACATACTACTAGATGTTGTACATGCTGCAATGCTTTGCATTAGTACATTGGAGTGCCATTCAAAATTAATAGCACTGCAAAGCAGTAATGCAGGATTCTAATTGACCCTGAAGGTGTCAGCTAATGGTGTAAAATATATTCTTATCATACTACTCTATTCATTTTCTTACATAGCATGGATAGAATTTCACTATTATATTTTTCCAACAATAGGTAGTTTTGAACTGTACACATTATTATTACAGAGATTTGAAAACAAACTGTAATATTTTTGTTATTCTGTTTTTTCTTCAGGTTACAATGAAAATCAGACCTATGTTAGTAAGGAGAAATTTGAATAGCTATTACTGATGACATGGGGTGTATTATTCAGTCCAGCATACAAAGCAAAGTTTTGCTATGCACTGCTCACGTTTTCCACTTTTTGATCACTACCAGGGGAGATTATTTAGGTTACATTTCAGTCAAATATTTTTAAAACGATTTGGGGATGGTTAAAACTGTTGACAGGTATATTTTTATGGTTGTTGGGGTTGTGTCCCCTAATATTCTATTGAGTCCTTGAGACCAGAAGTCAGATAAAAACTCTCCAGTGAGTACACAGCAATAAAACAGACAAAGTGACAAAATATCAACAAATAACAATGCCAGGATATGAGTCTTTTATCTGGTTTTATGCATTTTATTACAGTTGTTTTTTACTAAACTATGAAATGGTTGTATATTTATGTAGATTTTAGGTGAAACTAATGCTGCATTGTGAACCTACTGAGAGACTACAAGAAAGCCATATCAAACATCTGAAGTGATGTGAAGTGAAGTGATGAGTGATTACAAGCATTAAATTATTTCTGAGAATGAATCCACTGATTTGGGGAATAGCAGTCAACAGATGGATTTATGGTCTGATGGACTATTATAGCTCCCAAGGTAATACTGGGGGAGATTTACTAAAACTGGAGCACTCAGAATCTGGTGCAGCTGTGCATAGTAGCCAATCAGCTTCTAACTTCAGCTTGTTCAATTAACCTTTGACAATAAAAACTGGAAGATGATTTTGCACCATACAGTTGTAGTAAATTTCCCCCATTGTTTTTATCTGTTTATCACTGGTATGATGGAAAGTATGGCATTTATTGCTGTGTCTTTATGAGCATTATCATTTCATTTGGGTTTTGGCACAATAGCTGAAACAATATGGTGTGGGTAATTATTGGTAATTTGTGATACCAGTTTTTGCACATAACTTATTTTTTCCCTTTTGGGGTTAAATTCGAATGGTTGCTTTGTTTTGGTTTAAGGTAGAGCATGAAATTGCAGTACATACACTCACTTGCCACTTTATTAGGTACAACTTTCTACACTCTAAAAAATAATGTTTTGGCTCAACAAAAAAAATTAACGCAACAGTTTGCATCAAGCTTTTTAAGTTATGACAATGTCTGATGAAATTAAGTTGAAGCAACAAACTACATTGCATTGAGGTAATTAGCTTTTCTGATATAAATGAATGCATTTTTATTTACCGCCAACTTAATTACTGGCATTATAAACACATGTTTTTAAGTTGAGTACTTAAACATATTAAGTTAATTCAAATAGTTTTTCCAGTTTTTATAAGAAACCTTCAAGTCACGTGTACTTAATTACTACAATTATGAGCAAGTTTTTTAAAGTTAAAAAGCATTTAAAAATCAAGTTGATCCAAATTGATTTTCTGTATTAGTTTTTAGCTTTGATTTTTTTATACTAGCTTTCAAAAATGAATTAATCAGTTTAGGCTTACACTAGAATGTGCTGCAGAAACCCCGCAATCTGTGTGCATTTCGCGCACCGCATTCAAATCGCACTACCCTTGCAGTCTGCAGTGGATTTCAGTGTTGCAAACACAGTGCATTTGCCGGCACCAGATTGCATGGTACAAAACAAAACATGCAATCTGGTTGCACTGTGGTTCAAAAATTGGTGCATGCATGTCTTTGGTGCGATGTGATGTGATTTGAGCTCATTCAAAATGAATGGGCTCAAATTGCATTACACTGAACCACATGTGAATTCAACAGGAATGTGTTGCAGTTCCTTTGTGATTCACATGCACTTCATTGTGTGAACCAAGGCCCAACAATCCAATTGTTAAACAATTGACATTTTTTGCACACCAAAATCAAATCCTTAAAGTTGTACTGATGAATGAGTAAGCACTTTGCATTAAGATTTTTTTAATATTGTCTGTCTGGTGCAGAAACTGTTTCTCTACAAGACCTTTGCTATATTGTGCAACAAATTGTGGCAATATAGTGAAGCTATTGGAGGATATTGAAAGTTGATATTTTGTGAGCTTTCTTACAATTTGCTATATTCTTTCCGCATTACCCTGCGACAACCATTTTGTGAACTGAAATAAAAGTGAAAAATGTCATCTGAGTATGACTGTGCTATGGAACACATACGTTCTTCAGAGAATACTGTACTTGAGACCCATTACTTTAGCACTGGCTTTCAGTCCATCAAGTTCAAGGAACAGTTTTTGAAACAACTGAGACTTGATTTGTGTTAAGTGAATGGGGGTGGAGACTTGCAATGCAGCTCTCAATGTAGAGCAAAATTAAGTTACCAAGTCAAATTTATTAAGGTACCTTAACTTAAATTTCATTGTACAACAATGAATGCAGAAATGTAACTGTACATGACACACAATATTAAGTTGATGTAATTTCCAACATTATCATTTCAACACAACTCATGAAAGTAGGTTTTTAAATGAAAAAGTTTATTTAAACCAATAAATTAGGATTTTTATCTTGGAAATACACATTTAATTAAGTGGTGGTAACAGGTCGCTTGAGTTATTTTTTAGAGTGTAGTACCAGGTTGGACACCCCTTTGCCTTCAGAACTGCCTTTATTCTTCATGGCATAGATTCAACAAGGTATTGAAACATTCCTCAGAGATTGTAGTCCATATGGACATGATAACATGCCTTTCTATCATCTCGAACCAGTCATCCCATGCTCCTCTGACATCAACAAGCCATTATTGTCCATACAACTGCCATTCACTGGAAATTTTGTAAACCCTAGAGATGGCTGTGCGTGAAAATCCTAGTAGATCAGCAGTTTTATGAATACTCAGACCAGCTCGTCTGGCACCAACAACCATGCCACGTTCAAAGTCCCTTAAATTCCCTTTCTTCCCCATTCTAATGCTTGGTTTAAACTTCAGCAAGTCATCTTCACCACATCTAGATGCCTATATGCATTTAGTTGTTCCCATGTGATTGGCTGATTAGCAATTTATGTTACCAAGCAATTGAACAGGTGTTCCTAATAAAGTGGCGAGTGTACATTTTATATTTGATCAGAGGGGCATGGCCAATTGACTCCGAACTGAGCTAATGCCTGTCTTTCATTCACCTTACATTGAAATTGAATACAATGTGCCACTGTACCTGCATGCCATATTACATAACGGAGTGAGATGTGCTCTGTCTGCCAGCACCTGAATACAGAGTGTAAACCTGGGAGATCGATTCGACAGGCTTAGAGTGGCATCTGTTATGGTACATACATTTTATAGAAAGAAAATATTAGTACTATCATTATATGTACAGTAATTAACTGCATACAGTTATTGGAACACAACACTGTTCACATTGGTAGTCCTGATTGGCTAAGAGTAGGAGGAAATGGAAGGCTAGAGTGGAAAATATTTTTATATAAACTTTACCCAGAAGCTGTAAACTCCTGATCAAGTAAGATAGTGCCGAATTCAAGTACAGCTTTTCTGGATTATGTATTTTTAACATCCACAACTGTAAAGTGGATGAACCCATAGCTCCTCCTTAATGTCTGTAAGAGCTATGCACAATATACAGTAAATGTTGATAATTGTTACTTTTCCCTATTTTTTGATTATCAGCTTGAGCTGGAAAACACACAAGTAATATATTATTTATTATTATTATTATACAGTATTTATAAAGCGCCAATAGTTCGCTCAGCGCTGTACATTACAAAGGGGGACAGAACATGTGACAGAACAATACCAATACAATGCAAAACATGAGGGGATCGAGAGCCCTGCTCTTTCAAGCTTACAATCTACAATATATATATATTTTATCACTATCAAAATGTTACCACTGTTGCAAAGTAGACCACAGTAGTGTAACGGGAAATGTGCCTGCAACAAAATATAATCTAGATGGACATTTTCAGACATATAACGATGAGTTGGTAGTCCTGAAATCTGCTTCCGTCATCCTCCAGTACACGGGGTCCTATTAACAAGTAAAAATTGTGTTCTTTGTCATTTTTTCATTTTATTTCATCCCTTTTGGCTATTCCTTTCTTTTTACATGTAATTGGTCTTGCTCATTGCATTACTATCACTGTAATACTCACTTTTCTAATAAAATTTGACCAGTTTAAGAAGAGAGGGATATAACTTTTTATAGTAGTAAACAAATCACTACTATCTCATAAAAGCTTTACCATGGTAATGTCATTTCAAATATTGTTTTCAATATTTCTAAATCGGGTTTAATGAAAAAATATCTGGGGATACTGCCATGAAGACACAGTGGCTGTGTCCCAATTTAAATGAATGTAATTACGTGCATGGGAATGCATGGAACACTTGTGCATCCCCATATAGGCAAACATGGCACTCTCACCTGTGCACAATACTATACAATAAATGAAGTCCTTGAGTTTAGGTCCCCTTAAATGAGGCTTGAGGAAATAAGCAGCACTGAGATGCAAAGCATAATAAAAACATTGACCATGTCCAGTGCTGGTTATTTTTGTTGTCTTTGACAAATGTAGCACTTGCCCCATAGGGGCCGCCAGATAATGTTTGTTCCTGGTTGTTGCCCTGACCTTGCAAGCTTCTAAACCCTTCTGACACTTAAACACAGAATTAATGCTCCCCAAATTTTGATAAACAATATTAGCACAGAGTATTGTAAAACCAAAAGACACAATCATTTAGCAGCCACTGTTATATTGTTTATTGGTAAGCACAAGCTCCAATTAACAGTTGAATAGCTCATACAATTTTCAAAGGAACATAAAATTGGGGAACTCTAAGTATAATACCAATTGGTTAAATAATTGTAGGATAGCAATGTCAACCCAAACAGGTTATATGCAATTAAAGGCAATCGAGCCCAGCCCAATTTTCAGGTTTCAACGCTAGCACACTTTGAAAGACAATTCTGCGGTCATGCAACACTGTACCCATATGCAATTTTTATAATTTTTTTCACACACATAGAGCTTTCTTTTGGTGGTATTTAATAATTGCCACTGGGTGTTTTATTTTTTGCACTATAAACAAAAAAAGAGCAAAAAAATTAGAAAATAAAAGTTTGTTTCTATTATAAAATTTTGCAAATAGGTAATTTTTCTCCTTCACTGATGTGCATTGATGAGGCTGCACTGATAGGCAGCACTGATGGGCACTGATACGCAGCACTGGTGGGTACTGATGAGGTGCATAGATAGACAGCACTGATAGGCTGCACTGATGAGGTGGCACTGGTGGGCATTGATGAGGAGGCACAGATGATGCTCCACTGATTGCAGCACTGATGGGCACTGATAGGTGGTACTGATGAGCAGAGCTGACTGCCGGCACTGCTGGGCATCACTGCTGGGAGGCACTGATGGGTGTGGCACTTATGGGCGGCACTGCTGGACACTGATAATCAGTGCCCTGATGATCAGTGCAGATGTCCTCTGTGTCAACGTGAGGAAAGTGCTGCTGATAACTGGCAACTGTATTTACATTGAGATCTGTTGTGTCATTGGACACAGTTGATCACGTGCTAAAATGCTGATGTGATTGGCCTTTTACCTCATCATGTGATCAGCTGTGTCCGTAGGACACAGCGATCATGGAGAGCACTGGGTGTTTGCCACTGGGGGTGCGCGGGAGGGCGTGTTCTGGGAGGACATCATATGATGTCCTCCCAGAACTGGACAACTGCACTGTAGCCATCATTTGCCTATAGCATGGTTAGCAAGTGGTTATTGACATTGCTATGTGCCCGGGGCACAATCATATGAGAACAGAAAAAAGTCATCCTCAAACTGTTGCCATGTGGCTGAAGGAATTTATCCAAAATGTCTTATGCTGTATCATTAACAGTACCTTTCACTGGAAAGACCAACACAAAGTGGCACATAATTGTAAAGTGGAAGGAAAATTCTAAATGGTTTTCAAATTTTTTTACAATTAAATATCTGAAAAGGGTGGCTTACATTTGTATTCAGCCAGCTTTACTCTGATACCCCTAACTTAAATATAGTAGAATCAATTGCCTTTAGAAGTCACCTAATTAGTAAATAGAGTCCACCTGTGTGTAATTTAATCTCAGTATAAATACAGCTGTTCTGTGAAGCGCTCAGAGGTTTCTTAGTGAACATTAGTGAACAAACAACATCATGAAGGCCAAACAACAAACCAGACAAGTCAGGGATAAAAGTCGTGGAAAAGTTTAAGCAGGGTTAGGTTATAAAAAAAATATCTGAAGCTTTGAACATCTTACGGAGCACTGTTCAATCCATCATCCAAAGATGGAAAGAGTATGGCACAAACCTACCAAGACATGGCCGTCCTTCTAAACTGACAGACCAGGCAAGGAGAGATCAGAGAAGCAGCCAAGTGGCCCATGGTAACTCTGGAGGAGTTTCAGAGATCCACAGCTCAGGTGGGAGAATCTGTCCACAGGACAACTATTAGTTGTGCACTCCACAAATCTAGTTTTTATGGAAGAGTGGCAAGAAGAAGGCTATTGTTGAAAGAAAGCCATAAGAAGTCCCGTTTGCAGTTTGCAAGAAGCCATGTGGGGGACACAGCAAACATGTGGAAGAAGGTGCTCTGGTCAAATGAGACCAAAATTTAACTTTTTGGCCTAAAAGCAAAACGCTGTGTGGCAGAAAACTAACACTGCACATCACTCTGAACACCATCCCCACAGCAAAACATGACGGTGGCAGCATATTTTTTGGGGATGCTTATCTTCAGCACGGAAAGAGAAGCTGGTCAGAGTTGATGGGAAGATGGATAGAGTCAAATACAGGGCAATATTAAAAGAAAACCTGTTAGAGTCTGCAAAAGACTTGAGACTGAGGTGGAGGTTCACCTTCCAGCAGGACAATGACCCTAAACATACAGCCAGAGCTACAATGGAATGGTTTAGATCAAAGCATATTTGTGTGCAGGGGCGGACTGACAACTCATGGGGCCCCCGGGCAATAGGGGATCATGGGGCCCCTGTGTCCTTAACCAAACTCAAAAAAGCCTATGAAAAAGGTACCAGGGGCATCTCATGGGGCCCCCTACTGACCTTGGGCCCTCGGGCAGTGCCCGAGTTTCCAAATGGTCAGTCCGCCCCTGTTTGTGTGTTAGACTGGCCCAGTGAAAGTTCACAGACGCTCTCCATCCAATCTGACAGAGCTTGAGCTATTTTGCAAAGAGGAATGGACAACAATGCTACTCTCTAGATGTGCAAAGCTGGTAGAGACATCCCCAAAACGTCTTGCAGCTGTAATTGCAGTGAAAGGTGGCTCTACAAAGTATTGATTCAAGGGGGCTGAATACAAATGCACGCCACACGTTTCACATATTTATTTGTAAAAAAATCTGAAAACCATTTATCATTTTCCTTCCACTTCACACTTATATGCCACTTTTGGTGTATTGTATAAAATCCCAATAAAATACATTTACATTTTTAGTTGTAACATGACAAAATGTGGAAAATTCCAAGGGGATGAATACTTTTTCAAGGCACTGTAATTATTGTAGCACCCAGACCTGCAAAACTGCACAATATCAGTTTTTTTCTTTAATCTGTACAGTATACAGTTGCAGCACAATATTTACCCAGGATTAACTTCTTGTCCCATTTATGTAAACCGTATTTTGATGAAAGTAGGAAACTTGTTAAATCAACCATTTTCTTTTTTTTCCCTGAATTTTTGTTTAGCTTAAATCCCCCCCCCCCCTCGCAATCTCTCTTCCTCGCTATTATTTTCTTTATACATCTGTCATAACTAATTTATTTTGGTACACTTCTCTTGTTCTGTGAAATTCTCATCTATGTATGATGCACACTGTAGCTTCTCTTGTTTTACGTGCAGAATATAACTCTTAAAGAGAAACTGCACAAAGATAAATATACAGACTGTCATTGCTGATGTCCTTCTGAATGGGCTGCCAATGCACCAAAACTGATTTTTTAATGCACTTTTTTAGAATTGCTCCACAGCACACAGGTGTTTCACATGCAATGTGCTAAAATGCAGGCTCGTTGTGGTGCTTTGGACATATGTATTGGGGTACCATTCAAAATGCAAAGATCTGAATGTATGTTTTTATGCTCTATGTATTGACACGGCACAGTACCCCTTCTGTTGTTCTTTATGATGGATATGATTTTCAGGTTTTATTTTTATTATATATATATGGCCACTGTTCACAAGCACTTCTTTTGATCTGAACTTTGGGTGTCATTCTCAGGATCTGTTCTTAAAGTGACACTAAACAATGTCCCTATGTGTTTTCCTGTCTCCTTGTAACGTCTTCTGTGAGCTCCTGAAATTTTCCTTTCCCCCTGCACACTTCTGTTTGTTTGGAACAAGCAGTGCATGTTTGTTGCAGTCAGGAGCCCTTCTCTATGTACACTACAAATCCTAGAGTCTACTATCTATAGTCCATCTTTGGAGGGAGCAATAGAGAGTAGCTACATTCCTAAATACAGTGGGACCATGGAGAACAAAGGTAGCCAAGCTCCAGCAGGAAGTCAGATCACAGCAGTTAAAAATGGAATTTAGACTTGATTTTCATGATATACTGAATTAGAGTTTCTCAGCCAGGTTTGTAAGAGGTCATTAGGGGTTATGTTAATGATCACAACTTACAGAAAATTGTGTAGTGCTACTCCCAAAGGAGCCGCTGGATGATTTGAGTTCTCTTTTCTTGGTCTTGACTCTGTGGACAACCTCAACCCCTCTGATACACCAGGTTAAGCTGATAGAGACTGCCATATTGCTCAGAGCACAAAGATAAATACTTGGCAAACAACTATTTCAGTCTCTGAGAGTAGATAACGGTCTGGCTAGGAACACAGAAGTGTGTCATATTGTAATAAATTAAAGTAAATAATAATATGTACATATAGAAACAAAAAGAACAATTGTCCAGAAAAAGGAGTTACTGTGTGGTAGTCATTTAAAGTATGTTCTTTACAATTAGAGTAATCAATACCTGGTAATCTGCAAATCATCAGTAAACAATGTGTTCTAGTAGCCCTCCTGCCACCTGTATCCTATACTGCTAGAGTGCACTCCATGGATGACTAAGCTAAGACCCATATCCGCTGTAGTGGTACCCATTTCTATAGGCAGTGAATGAAGTCCTTCTAACCCAGTTTAGCTAGAGTCCTCTGCCTTAGATCTTCACCCGGCTAGTGCCGGGGCCCAATCTTTACAGAGGTCCACACAAATACAGTCCCAGTAAAGCCTGTATGCAGGGGTATACACTGCTTTTCATGTGTCCATTCCTTAAGTGTTCAGTCTTTGATAGCAGCAGAGGTAATGGACCCAGAAATACAGCCACAATGGTCCCACTGTTCAGACATCCTCTGGATTGGCCTGGTGTGACTCTGGTCCTTAGTCCACAAATCTACAGCATTCTGGTATCTGTGCAGCAAGAGACTGTGTCCCACCAGTAACTCAGTCCTGAGTCTATGCACACTTTGATCTGCTCCCTCCATCTCTCTCTGGTCCACAGTAAATAGACCCAATTCTCCACTCAAGCTGCTGGCTTGTGTGAGGCCAGTGCACACATCCAGACAGGGATATGTGCTCACTTAGTTTCCCTCCTGGCAAAGAGAAAGCTAGTTCATCTGCAGCCTGGGAAATACAACTTCTTTGACCTCCCTTAGCTGTTTCGCTGTTTAACAAAAATGGTGAAAAGTCTGAGAGATAAAACATGTCAAGAGTGACTTCAGGAACTTATCATGTACAGTCTGGAGGAAAGAAGGGAAAGGGGAAGCATGGTTGAAACCTTTAAATACATCAAGGGGTTGAATAAGGTTCAGAAGGGTAGTATTTTCAACACGAAACCAAAATCAAGAACATGGGGAAATTACTTTAAACTAAATAGAGGAAAGTTCAAAACTAATCTCAGAAAGTACTATTTTACTGAAAGAGTAGTTGATGCGTCCAGAGGTAGTGGGCCAGTCAACAGTAAATAGTTTCAAACATGCTTGGGAAAAGCATAGATCTATACACAAAAAAAACATTAAAAAAGAAAAAAAGATCCCCCACCCCCAAAAAAAAGCTAAACAAAACACACACAAAAAGCAAACAAACACACTCCCACCCAAAAAAAAACACACAAAAAAAAAAAAAGGGCAGACTCGATGGACCATTCGGAAAGGCAGACATTGTGATTAAATTCAGCATGTCAGTTCAATGACAAGGTAAAGTGCCACTGCAAACAGTGACATACAGTATCTAGCTCCCTATAGCCAAGAATCTGGCTACAATTGTTTTTTTTAAACTTTGCATGTTACAGGCTACTGGGATTTGCAGTGGTGGTTGATGATCAAGATATCCTTTTAGCAATCAGAGAATTCCAATCTTTCTGTATGGCGGTGTACAGTAGGTCAGTGTACATTTTGTTCAGTCCATTCTCAGTTTTAATGTGAAATAGGGGAGGTTGAAAATGGTATGACATCAGGTCTCTCCTAAATTATCTTTCTCAAATTCCTCTGGGTATAGTAGAAAATTCATTTGCTAAACTAAAACAATCTATAAGAAAAAAATAAATTAAAAAAATGTTTCCATTACTGACTTAAATTAGAGTTGATATCCTTTGCCGAAAAGATGGTGAAAAAAAAGCCAGAATGTGAGTATTGGTTAATATGATGATGTTACTTCAGATGTCTGGAGGGATATGCAGACACATTTTATTTCATATAAAGAGTATTCTTACAATCAGTTAAAAATTTCAGAGCCTACCAATCAATTCTGGGTTCAGCAGACAGGAGGCAGTCCATTTCAGAGATCCAGGCAATGGTCTCCCCCACACTGGATCCATGGAGGGCCATGCAGCTATACCATTTCTTAACCACCATCAGAGTGAGTTGAATGAATTGAAGTAGGATATCTCCATTTGAGAAGCTTGGCTTACATACTTCACCAATGCATCACATGCTACCTACGGCCTATACTTTGATTAATAAACTGCAAGAAAACTTCACTCCTCCCTTTCTTCAGAAATGGGAGAGAGATCTAGACAAGACCCTGACCCCCTCTACTTTGCTCCCTGGTCCTTCCTTACAAGCAGGTATCAAGAATCAGGATACAAACTATTGACACGCTGGAATAGGACTCCTACGCTTCTCCATAAGATCTATCCCAATGTATCCCTACTAGACTGGTGTTTCCAACAGGAATCTGGCACATTGCTACATATCTTATGGTCGTGCCCTCGCATACAACCCTTCTAGGAGGATGTCAGACAGCTGATTCACAAACTTACCAATATATCCCTGGAGGTACACCCTGATGCATTTCTACTAAACATCACTCCGCTCTTGAGTTGCAGGTACAAGAAATCCCTCCTTATCCACCTGCTGAATGATGCAAAGGTTTGCATTCCACAAAAATGGAAAAACACAAATTCAACATTGTTTGGTCAATGGATAGCCGTGATAAACCAACTTAATGGTATGAAACGTTTAACAGTGGCTATGAAAGAGGAAAAATTCTGTAAAATGTGGTCCTACTGGCACAACTTCCAATATTTGCGGGACTATGCCTCATATCTGTCACCTCAGGTCATACAGGGTCCGTCTTGTAAAGATCAGATTAACTGCACCTTGGCTTTTTCGATGGGCATCAGTCTCTGTACTCCTCCCTCATTCTTTTTCTTTCTCTTCTGCCCATTTCTGGGCATGCTCTCTATCTCCCACATATGGCAATAATCTGGTAAAAAATGCTCTTTGGATTTAAGCCTGACTTGATCCCCATTTACATTCTAGTGATATGTTTATGAATATTGCATTTAAGAGGCTTTGTCTGCACTAATATTTTCTATGTGATCAGATTTCTAATATCCTAAGAGATTGCTAAAATGACTCTGTTTGCGATGTGAGTTTAATTGTTTTTGGTAATTTCATTGTTATAAGATATACTGTATAAATGTAATTGTTTCACCTGTTTTACAGACTACTTCCTGTTGAAATGTACCATATACTTTGTAAAGAGTGAGAAAAAAACTATAAATGAAAAAAGAAAAAAAATCTCATAGCCTACACCCAGTATGTTTTACCTCTGTATAATATTTATTCTTCAGGTGAATATGAAATGATATAAAAGGCATACATTTTCTCCTTAACCACTTCAAGTCCTGACACTTTCACCCCCTTCCAGTCCAAGCCAATTTTCAGATTTCAGTGCTATCACACTTTGAATGACAATTATTTTTGAGACAGATAAAACTTTATTTTGGTGGTATTTATTCACCACTGCGATTTCAATTTTTTTGCTAAATAAATGAAAAAGTCCAAACATTTTGAAAAAAAGTGTTTTTCTTATAAAATTTTGCAAATAAATAATCTTTCTTCTTAAATCTTGGCCAAAATGTATTCATTTATCTTTTTAGTAAAAAAAAAAAGATAACCCAAATTAGTTTAACCATTAGCCGCCCGGCCAATGGCCGTTTGGCGGCTTGAAAAGCGCTGCAGCTTTCCGGGTGCACGCCATTTGGCGTGCTCCCGCACATGCGCGGTTTGCGCAGTTGCAGAGCGACGCAGCAGTGCGATCTGTCACCGCTTGTGCACCTCGGACACGGCCGATGACAGATCCGAGTACCGGCTCCCGTTGCCGGTACCATGTGACCTGCTGTGACCAATCACAGCAGGTCACATGACAGTTGTATACAATGGATGGCTTCATTCATGATGCCATCCATTGTATACTAGTGCCTAGCTCTGAATGGTCACAGCTAATCACATGCACATGTCATGTGATTAGCTGTGACCAAATCACAGCTAAGCACAAAAAAAAAAAAAAAAAAAGCTGAATGAATCGATTTCATTCAGGTAAATGCTTGCTTATAGCAAAGCAATTCTTTGCTATAAGCAAATTGTGTAAAAAAAAAATACTGATCACTTCCCCAAAGTAGTACAGTGTTACTATGGTAACATTGTACTATTTTGGTCATAGTAAAATATGAAAAAAAATCTTAAAAAAAATAAAAAAAGTAATAAAAAATTAAATATAATAAAAAAATAAAAAAAAATAAAAAAAAATATATATATATTTTTTTTTTTCATACTGTCACCAGTCAGTGTCGCTGTTCACCGCCATGCCAGTTATATGATGACGCTGTACTGCACTGGTGACAGTATGTAAAAAAAATAAATAGTGAAAATAATTTTTTTAATTTTTTCATTTTCCGAAAAATTATGACAAAAAAATACAACTTCAAAAAACTCGCCATGCCTCTTATGAAGTACGTCGGACTGTCTACTCTGCAAAAAGGGGTCATTTGGGGGATATCTGTACTGTTCTGACATTCTTGGACCTCAAGATATTAGATTGGCTGTCAGTACTTCAGGATTGATCAATATTCAGATCTATACCATAGTTTGTGAACTCTATAACTTTCCTACAAACTAAAAAATACATCCTAATTTGGGTTATTTTCACCAAAGACATGTAGCAGAATACATCTTGGCCTAAATTTATGAAGAACAATTATTTATTTGTAAACTTTTATAACAGAAACAAAGAAAAATGTGGTTTTTTTTCAAACTTTTTGGTCTTTTTTTGTTAATTTAGCAAAAAATAAAAACCCCAGCGGTGATTAAATACCACCAAAAGAAAGCTCTAGTTGTGTGAAGAAAATCATCAAATTTTAGTTTGGGTACAATGTTGTATGACCGCGCAATTGTCATTCAAAATGTGAGAGCGCTGAAACCTGAAAACTGGCCTGGGCAGGAAGGTGTAAAATTGCACGGTATTGAAACGGTTAAAACCAAAAATTATAATTTTTCAACATTTTTATTTTTTTTTTATATTATTGTTTATGTTGTTTTTTAACATACTGCCACCCTAGCAGTACAGTGTCACCATAGTGACACTGTACTACTTGTGAGGGAGATGAAGATTTTGTTTTCTTCTTTTACACTGATTGCTTTTATACCTATAAAGGCTGTGAAAGCAATCATCTCTCCTTCTCTCTGGCTGTATTCTTGCAGCCATTGAGAAATACTGTGAGAGCTGTGATTGGTCACAGCTTATCACATGGTACAAGGCTTTTGTGAATAGCCTTGTACCATGTGACCTCTGTGATCATTTACAGATTTCACACGTAGTAAGCAATGATGTCAGACGTGACATCTTGTTTACTACTATTCATGTGATCACTGATTGGCAAATCAGTGATCACATGAATCAGGACCTCACACAGAGGTCCCATACAGCGATCTGTGTTTGATCTGTGTCCGATTGCGGTGCCGTGCACTCCCAGGAAGCGTGCACAGGCAATGAATGCGGGGTGACGTTTAAAAACGTCAACCCACTTCAGCAGCGCTCCCCTCCAGCTGTTTATCTACATGGGCCGGACAGGAAGTAGTTAAAGTATATTTTCCCTTTTGCAGTTAAACTTGAAAAAACTCTGTATGTTTGTTATGAATTCCCATTCACGCAGCATTCCCTTGTTTTTTTTAATATGTCTTACCTTTTAGATGTTTCTCAAGAGAAGGCCTCTTGGTTGATTTCAAGGATTTCTGAACAATGTCAGAGTAAGGCAGGCCATACATGACTTCTTTTTTTCATTCAACCAGCAAGGTGAATGAAAAAAATGAGTCAATTTTCCCATCCACAAAACTAATGTAGATGGGAGAATCCTTCCCAGTTAGCTATGGTACTCTGCTGGTGGGAAGCCTTACCTGCCAACAGAATACAGTGATCAGTGGTGTTGGATATAGCCGGCGGCAATGACTGTTTGGAAAAACACAGGCTGATTGTGCACAATTTCTATCCATTTATGGCAGGCTTAAGCCTGTCCTAAGAGCAAGCTGAGTCTCCTCTTATTAACATACAGTGCAAGAAGCCCAGCTTCTGAATCTTTTACCATTTGTTAAGACAGTCAGTGTTCCAATCCAGTTTACAACTGATAATTAAGATCTGGATTCACAGTTCAGACAAGGTAAATTATGGCAAACACAGCTGCCCAGCCTCCTCCTAAATAAAGAGAACCAGTAGGATTTTACAGTGCTGAGGTTTCAGAACAGAGCAGCTAAAAAGGGTAAGCTGCAATTTAATTTTTTTTTTATTTATGTTATACTATGTGAATGAAAACATGTAACAAATACAAAGTAGATGTTATCCCAATTTGGTTGCAAAAGTGGGAATACACTTTAAATTGAATCTCAAGTATCCATTCAGGGCACACAAACAGGATATTGGTCCACTTTGATTTCAAAATCCTGATTAATCCAAATTTGTACACATGGTAAGCTGGAAGCTGTATGTATAATATAATCAATCTAAATGAAGCACACAGTTATCCCAGATGCTATTTGTAATCCAAGGTTATAGAGGTATCCTCGAGGGAAATCCAATTCCTGTAAATTAAGGTTTAAATTCACAAAAGGCTACGTGGTCCAATGTAAACAAATAATATATTATAAATCATGTCTGTGCTTCCTTTATTTGTATTACATGCAGGGTCTTAAATAATATGTAAACCCAACATTTCATATTCCTGATATGTGCCTGCCATACCATGTACTTGTTTGAAAATGTATTTCAATCTGTTCTCTTTGTATTGCTTCCTTTGTGTAAAATCACTGGTGTTCCTGCCAGTCCTCTTGATTTCCTGTTAAAAACTGACCAAACTGGTCATAAAAGCACAGCATAGTCAATTTTCTGGCTGTGCTGGGAGCTACTCCAATTAGACTCATGCTCACACACTTGCCCCTGACCAACCATTCACTGGGAAGATTAGTCTGCTGCTATTTCTCCTCCCTGAGCTCTCTTATGCAGCTGAGAACAGAGGGAATGTGAACAGTTATAAAAAGGGGGGAAAGGTATTTATCATTTTTTTTATATGTGTAGCACTCCCTTAGGGGAGTCGCTGACTTTTTGGGTTCTCCCATAGTCCTGCATCTGTATATCAATATTGTGATGCAAGTAGTCACAGCAAATCGTATTTGATTCCACACAGTACTCTGTTGTCCAGCGTGCACTCCACCACCACTATGCACTCACCAGAAAGCTACTTGTTAGGTAGCACATGAAACAAGAGATCTGTGTAGTTCGCTCTGCGACCCCTGTTGATCTAGTTATTTTCTAAGAAAATGCTCACCACATGGAGCCCGAAGATGATGTATTTAAAGCATAAAAACATTCCACATGGAACACTAGAAAATGTTACATCTGCTACATACCAATATGGCCGCCATTTCAAAGCATGAACCCGGCGGTGTGATGTCAGCATGTAGGCCCGTGTTTCATGTGCATGCACATCCTCAGGGGTACGCCCATTGTCAACATCAGAAGCTAGAATCGTTTAAATAGCCTGCAAGGCACACCTGTAATTACCGGGTGCCATTTTGTTGTGGTCCATACCCAAAATCCTTGTTTAAAAGAAATGTAAGGTGAAAAAATTTACTCAGGTATTATCACATTATTATGGGGCATTCAACATCTACAATTGCCGGGCGCCAGCACACTTTGGATAGCCTATTTGACACACCAATGATTAACGAGTGCCATTTTGTTGTGGTTCAAGTTGAAAGCCATTATTTAGAAGGAACAAAATTATACTGAAAGATTACCACATTATACTATTATGAATCACTGCATGTCTGTTGTTACCAAGCGCCATTGTGTAGTAGTTCATGTCAAAAAACATAACTTTGAAAAGAACATATAATAGATAGAAAAAATATTCAAAAATGTCCACATTATATCTTCTGTAATGCAATAAATATTCTAGTGTTCCTTCATATAATATAATTAATGGCAACCAGAAGCCCTTATAACAGCAATTCACATCCAACTAGATATAAACGCATCATAAGTGTATAGGATATGTTGCTAGGATATCTTAATTGCCCATATCATTCATATAGTGGTGAGGAACCGATATACAATATGGTTGCCCTCAGAATTTAAAGGCATTCAAGCCCGCAATACAAATAAAAAAGCAAAACTGATGGACGTCCTATCATCAGTGGGATTGACTCTTTGCTTTCCAGAACTGGTGAATATATTGATATCTTCTTAAACCTTTGGTAATTGAGACTCCAGCTTTCTTAAAGGACACTAAGCAAGTCTTTAGAGATGTTGTCATCCCCCCTCTACTTTTTTGTTAACAGCAGATGTTATATAGTAACATTGGACATAAGGATGGAAGGGAAGCTGTAGAATATTATCTAGTTGAAGCTGGGAATAGTAATGAGATGCAAAAATCCTTCATATTAAATTGTCCCACAAATATTTTTGGTTTAATAAAAAGTTTTACCATTATAGTGATGACATGTATACAGTAATGATTACTGTATACATGTCATATCACTATAATGGAGTACAGGGGAGCTGGGATATACATTACTGTATACATGTCATATCACTATATAGGAGTACAGGGGAGCTGGGATATACATACTGTATACATGTCATATCACTATAATGGAGTACAGGGGAGCAGGGATATACATTACTGTATACACGTCATATCACTATAATGGAGTACAGGGGAGCTGGGATATACATACTGTATACATGTCATATCACTATAATGGAGTACAGGGGAGCTGGGATATACATTACTGTCTACATGTCATATCACTATAATGGAGTACAGGGGAGCTGGGATATACATTACTGTGTACAGTTTTATATTTTGGACTCTTTATTCTAAAGAAAAATGTAATTTCATAAGCTTTAAGGGGGCATGGTTGGGAGCGGGCCGGGTGGTGGTGTTAGGGACAGACCTGGGCAAGATTGGGTGGGGCAACTGGTGGAGAGTAAGTTTTGTTACCGGCTAGTAGGTCTGGACTCTAAATTTTAACCCCTGTTGGGCTATCCAAAGTGTGCTAGCGTCTGGCAACTGTAGATGTTGAATGCCCCATAATGATGTGATAATACCTGAGTACATTTTTCCACCTAATGTTTCTTTTAAACAAGAATTTTGGGTATGGACCACAACAAAATGGCACCCGGTAATTATAGGTGCACCTTGCAGGCTATTTAAACGGTGCTAGCTCCTGACGTTGGCAATGGATGTACCCCTGAGGACATGCGTGCAACGAAACACAGTGGGTGGAGCCTACGTGCTAATGTCACGACACCGGGTCTTTGCTTCGGAACGGTGGCCATCATGGTATGTGGCACTCTTGGTATGTTCCGCGTGGAATTTAAATTTTAATAAATACTACGCTATATACATCATCTTTGGGCTCTGTGTGGTGAGCATTTTCTTTAGGATGTAACTGGACCAACAGGGGTCGCAGAGCAGAATACACAGATCTCTTGTTTCATGTGCTACCTAACAAGTAGCTTTCTGGTGAGTGCATAGTGGTGGTGGATTACCCACTGGACTCCAGAGCACTGTGTGGAATCAAACACGATTAACTGTAACTACTTGCATCACAATACTGATATACAGATTTATCCTGGAATGGACTTTTTGTTTGACATCACTGTGGTTTAATAATATATTGGTTACACTGATACATATTTTTTGATACATTAATCTTTCACTTATATGTTTTATGCGCTGCACTTTTTATGTGTGTTTATTTATTGAGATTTTTGTCACTATCTCTGGTGCTAGCTGCTTTCACTTGTACAGTGCTCGCCATTTGCATTTTGAGAATCTTCCACACAACACTGACCACTTCCTGATCAGGCTCTCTCACACTTAAGATCTGTCCTGACCCCAGGCCAATCCTCCTGCTTGGGGATTGGTCAGAATCCTCTAAACATGTAGATCAGCCCCTCCTCACTCCCATCCACTGCCTTCTAGAAACTTCTCAAGCTTCTAGAGCAGGGGGAGGTATTAGGGAACTGACCTGCAGAGCCCTCAGCCCTGACCTAAAGTAGCCTTTCTGATTCATCCCAGGATGACTTATCCCAGGCTGCTACTCAGCCGCCATCTAAACCTGTCTAGCTCCCCCTAGCTAAACCTGAGGAGCGCAAAATGGCATCATTACAGCCATAAGAGACTCCCTGCAATTCCAATTTATTTTGGCAACAGCGGACTCACAAGGTCGCTACCACATATTTATCTGCAAAATCAATGATACTACATATACATTGGTGAACGTCTATGGTCCTAACACCAATCAACTCCAATTCTTCAACAAACTTAACTCCACCATAAATCAACACAGAAAAGGCAGACTACTTTAACACTATCAGGAACCCTCTTCTCAACAAATCATCCAAAACAAGATCTTCAAAACAATCCTTCAACCAATTTCTTCATTCCAACGATCTCTATGACATCTGGAGATGCCAACACAGTACAGAAAAGGACTATACTTACTATTCTCCATCCCACTCATCCTATTCTAGAATAGACTTCTTCATCACTGATAAATGGACTCTACAACACGTCACCTCCTCCAAGATTGGTACCATTACTTGGTCAGACCATGCTCCGATCACAATCTCTCTTGACAGCAAACAACATTCGTCGATACCCCGTTTATGGCAATTGAACACAATCTTGCTGAAAAACCAAGACTACAAGCAACAAATAACTGATGCACACAAGACATTTTTTGAATTTAACGATACCCCTGATATATCCATAACCACTTTGTGGTCAACCTATAAAGCATACAGGACAGGTATTCTGATACAACTAAACGCTCACGTCAACAAAAACAGAACCCAACAAATCTCCTAACCTCAATCAAAACAATTGAGGAAAGAAACAAAAAATCCCAAGACCCAACAATCTCTGCGTCCCTAACAGCAGATAGAAATAAATTAAGATCCCTTCTACTCCACAAATATGATCTAAATCTCCAAAAAATGAAAGCGAAATTCTACTCACTAGGTAACAAAGCCAGTTCTTTGCTAGCCAAATCGGTAAAACAAAAACGGCTGAAATCCAAAATAGCCTCAATTAAACACCCATCTACGAATACCCTAAATACAAACCCGCAAGACATAGCGAACGCCTTTGCAGTATACTACCAAAATCTATACAACCTTAAAAATTACCCTGACACCATTCAACCAACAATCACATCCATACAACAATTTCTTCAAACGACCAATCTCCCTCAACTATCCTCAGACCAACTTGACACCATTTCTTCCCCAATATCACCCAAAGAAATAGAAACGACCATTAAAACACTCCCAATTAACAAATCACCAGGAAACGACGGATACACTAACGAATACTATAAACACCTTTCCACAGACTTATCACCACACCTGAGCAAACTCTTCAATCATGCCGCCACCACAGGTTCATTCCCCAAAGTCATGTTGCAATCTATCATAACGACTATACCATAACCTGGCAAAGACCCCCAACTTGTCCAGAACTACAGGCCAATTCCGTTACTCAATACCGACAAAACTATACGCGAAAATCAAATCCCAAATTCTCCCCTACCTCCCCACCCTAATTCACCCAGATCAAGTAGGTTTCATCCCAGGTCTCCAAGCACCCGATGCTACCAGAAAAATTATCTCCCTCCTACACAACTTAGATAGTACTAAGACCCCCTCCTTACTGCTATCTCTAGACGCAGAGAAAGCATTTGACCGGATACATTGGCAATTCATGCAACACACACTTCAAAAATTTGGCATCACAGGTTGGATGATGAAAGCCATCTTGTCATTATATTCACATCCATCCGCTAGAGTACTGAGAGATGGCACATTATCTGACCCCTTTGACATCTCAAACGGTACAAGACAAGACTGCCCACTCTCCCCGATAATGTTTACACTCCTTATTGAACCCCTAGCTTCCAAACTCAGAGAGGACCTATCATTTACAGGAATCACGCATCTTAACATGGAACACAAAATCAGCCTATTTGCGGACGATATAATATTAATGGTGACCAACCCAAAAAAATCCCTCCAAACAATTCGCACACACCTATATACCTACTCAACAGTCTCATATTACAAACCTAATGAACCCAAATCTTCCATACTTAACCTTCACATCTCAGCCCAACTCCAAACCCAACTAGCCAAACAATTCCAATTTTTATGGGAAACAAACAGCATTCCTTACTTAGGAATCAGACTCACACCAGGGACAGACCATCTATACACAGCAAATCACAAAATATTGCTTGAAACTATCCCCCGAGAACTAAACACTTTACGCACCTCAGAACTCATCAAACTAGGCCGAGTAGCAACTCTAAAAATGTATACTTTACCCAAATCTTATACATATTCCGCACACTCCCCATACCAATCCCTAATTTATTCTTCTCTAACCTACAATCAACCCTCACAAAATTCCTATGGAACTCGAAAAAAAAACCGAGATGTTCCACCAATCTTTTAATACGACCTACAACTAAATGAGGAGCAGGACTCCCACACCTCAAGTCTTATTACACAGCTACTCTCTTAGGCCAACTATATTTCTAGTGGAATCCATCAAAGGAAAAAATTTGGGCCATAATGGAAACCCTCCCTTTTCAACCACTTAAACCCCAAAATATACTTTTGACCCCACCGGCCAACCGAATAAAACCCCAACTAAAACATCCCTGCATTCTAGCCTCCCTACAAGCTTGGCGGGACCTCCTATCCACTAAGTTTAAAGACGTTAAACATATACCTGCTCTAATCAATATACTACACCTTCTCATTCCCTCATTAGACCTATCCCAATGGACAAAACAAGGAATAACCAACATAACAGACCTCTATATCAATCAATCTATATGCCCCTTCTAAATTCTCCAATCCAAATATAAAATTCCTACTACTGAAAATTTTACATACCTAAGAATCGCTCATTGTCTACAAACAACTAGCCTACCCCACAACACTATGATACCAATTACAGCCAACCTCTTCTTCACCAAACCTCAATACCCAGGTAAGGGTATATCCACCTTCTATACATACCTCATAAACTTACAATTCACTCTACAAACAACCTCCCTAACCAATTGGGAAAAAATCCTATCAGACCAAATTACTTTAAATTTTGATAGCTTCGAACCCCTCATTAGCACTCATTACACTTCGGAATCGAGAAACTCCCTCCCCATTCCCGAACAATTATTACCCACATACTCTTTGCCACCAAAATTAATATTACTAGATTATGGAACACAAATAATACCGCCTCAATCACTTCATTAATTATAGACATTAACACTCAATACCAAATGGAAAAATTATCCGCAATTAACACTTCTTTCTATCACAAATTCAATAACCAATGGACCCTATGGCTAAATCACCCAAAATGTTCTGTACAACCCTGATGACATTTCATAAGATGAAATTACCTCCCATACCAAGACTGGTATCTCCTCAATTACCCAGTTATATCCCTCCTCCCCCAATCCTATCCTCCCCCACCTCTCCACCAAAACCCCCCCAACACCCCAAACTCCTCACCAAGGTTCATCATATGCACACGAATACCTCTGATGATATTGCTAAACAAGACCAACAACTCATTTGTCACAACAAAAATGCTCAACTATATTTTGTCTTTTGCAATATTGTATGAATGAACCATATCTCTTGTCCCTGTTTTTCCCTGTTTATCTCTGAAAAACGTAATAAAAATATTGAAACATAAACTTGAGGAGCACTACATACTGTATGTATACACAAATGATTTGTCTTTCCTTTATATTTTAAACTGAATGGGTTGTTTTACAAGGTGAGGACTTACATAAACTTTAAGCCTCTTTATTTCACTTAGTGCTTCATGGCTCTTTGTTACTCAACATGCTTCATGCTTCTCTATTACATGCAATGCCTCATGCTTTTCATTTCAATATTTTTATTATTGTGATCATTAACAAAATAACAAAGAACGTGACATAACAAGATAGTTAGGGGAAGGGACAGGGAAAAGACTGTGTGGGGTGCAGGGGACACCTGGTCATCTCCCAGGTTCCTTACATGTAAGTAGGTATAATACTATAAGAGCAGGGTGATGGTATATTATCTATGGATCCCAGGTCTTGAGGAATTTGGCACGAGTATTAAAAATTACACTGGTCAGTTGTTAATTTATAAAAAATACATCCAACCTAGTTTCGACCTCAGAGAAAAAAGCACATTTCTTCTTCCAGGATCTGGCTATTGCCAGTTTTGATGCTGTGAGGATGTAACTCCCACATCCATCCATGTCCCCATGCTTTATTTTGCTGAGAAATCACTTACAAAAACAACCCCTAGCATTTCTGGCCATGGACATTATGAGTAAGTGCAGATGATCCATGTAGCATTTACTTCCTAGAATTCATCTGCCCCTAGGTCAGGAATGTGTGCTTAGCTGGGATAAGCTCTTCCCTTACTGAAGACTCTTGGGATAAATTACATTATTTGCCTAGGCATGGAAACTAAGAAGGAATGTAAAAAACAGTTTAAAGAAGTAAATATAATATGCCTTCCTAGCTATTTACTAATGCTAGCAGCACAAGGATTCAAAATAGTCAATGCTGATTGAGAGAGTGAAATTCCACTGTTGTTTAGTAAGGCCAAGTGGTTTAAAATGTAATATAGCGAAACAAGGATTACTAGGGAGGTGGGTGCAATACCTCCTTCTTTTATTGTGGTATATTTTTGCTCCCATTAACAAACAGTGTCAAATGTTTCTCTGTTTCATGTTTGCTTTATGCCTCTGTATTACACAGTAACCCATGCTTCACTGTTATACACAGTGCCTCATTCCTCTCTATTATACATAGTGCTGCATACCTCTCTTTAAAAAACAGTTTCCAAACCTGTACAGGCAGAATGTTTTTATTTAACATATTAGTATAAAAATGAACTTACTACTAAGCGTAAACTGGTTGGTACAAAAATTAAACTATTCTAAAATTAGGATTTAAGAAAGGTTCTTGAAAGAAGAGATTGCAGTGTTAAAGAGGGTCTGAACTGAAAAAACAAAGATTTGCTGTGTTATAGGTATGATCTAGAAATGTTAAAGGAGAAATACAGCCAGTTCTTTTGGCTGTACTTCTCCCGTGGGTCACAGGAGTGCAGTTTGTTCTGCACTCCTGTGACCTGTTTTCAGCCTCAGCCCACAGTCGGCTGAATTCACTCAGCCTGTCCAAGCTGGGGAAAGATTATGACTTTAAAGTGAGGATCCAACCCAGTGTCTAGAGCGGCAACTGGCTCAGCCTCTCAGTGGTCTGCTGAGAGCTTCAGCCAGCCACTCTCTCCCCCTCCACAGCGCCCCCCAGGCAGAGCAGACAGATGTGACTGACAGTCCTCATTCTCTACGCACAGAATCGGTGAGAACTCAGCATTCAGCAGTCATGTGATCGCTGAGTTCTCACACTTAGAGCGGGGGGGAAGATGCAGCACCGGAATGATGCTGCATCGACCTAGGTAAGTATGATTTGAAGATAAAAAAATTCCCATACTTCTCTTTTAATTGTACCTAAGCAGTACCCTGAAAAATCTACCTATTGCCTTGAATTCCTCCAGAAAATAATACTGCACTTCCTGGTATGAAAGGGTGCCTAGGGCACTCCTGTGCCTTCATCATAATAGCTGTGTATCTGCAGTATGAGATCTTCTGCTAGCCTCAGGAGTGAGTGGTGGTAGTGATGGTCCCTACTGCATGTTTTCCTTGCTGGAGGCTCTGACATGAGGAAGCAAAACCCTTAGTCTACAAAGATGGCCACCTTCACACAAAGACACAGTTCAGAACAAGGCATGGTAAGTCAGTCAAGCACAGGCAATATTGGTGTCTAGTCTTTTGCCCTCTGCTGCCTTTTCTGAGCAGTTTCTTGAGTTTAGTTCATACACTCACACATTGCACATTGATTATGTAAACAACTGTGTAATATAAGGATCTACGGAAACAATGATTTAAAATAATGCCCAATCAAGGAGACCTTTAAACTGCCAAGTTGACATATTTACTGGTAAGTTCAAAGGATATTGCAGAATTAGTATGAAACATATCAGGTCAGCTTTAAAATCTCTTTAGGTCTAGCAAAAAAAAAAAAAACTGTTCCAACTAATGCAAGATAGTTTCACACCTCATTAATGTTAGGAATGTGCTGGGTCCTCCAATTTTTTATTCCATATGGTGTAGTCATTTATTTGCTTTGCTTATTTTTGATGGATTTTGATATTTTGCTTAAGGGTCTCTTTAAAATATGAAATTCAGAAAATATGTAAAATACATTAATTCTACTTAAGTAGCCTATTTTCTTTACTGCAAATCACTTCTATATAAGTCTAAACTGTGCCCATTTTTTATTTAGCTGTATGATCATGTCTGAACACACAATTATGCAGCTGGCATAGTTTTTCCTGCAAATGATTTCTAAGAAACAATAAGAGTGCACTGACCTGGTTATACAGTGAGGAACAGAAGTATTTGAACACCCTGCAATTTTGCATGTTCTCCCACTTAGAAATCATGGAGGGGTCTGAAATTCACATTGTAGGTGCATTCCCACTCTGAGAGACAGAATTTAAAAAAAAATCAGGAGATCACATTGTATGATTTTTAACCGTTTCAATACCGTGCAATTTTACACCTTCCTGCCCAGGCCAGTTTTCAGGTTTCAGCGCTCTCACACTTTGAATGACAATTGCGCGGTCATACAACATTGTACCCAAACTAAAATTTGATCATTTTCTTCACACAACTAGAGCTTTCTTTTGGTGTTATTTAATTTTTTTTAATTTTTTTATTATATTTAATTTTTTATTACATTTTTAAAAAAAAATTTTAAGATTTTTTTTCATATTTTACTATGACCAAAATAGTACAATGTTACCATAGTAACACTGTACTACTTTGGGGAAGTGATCAGTATTTTTTTTTTTTTTTTACACAATTTGCTTATAGTAAAGAATTACTTTGCTATAAGCAAGCATTTACCTGAATGAAATCGATTCATTCAGCTTTTTTTTTTTTTTGTGCTTAGCTGTGATTTGGTCACAGCTAATCACATGACATGTGCATGTGATTAGCTGTGACCATTCAGAGCTAGGCACTAGTATACAATGGATGGCATCATGAATGAAGCCATCCATTGTATACAACTGTCATGTGACCTGCTGTGATTGGTCACAGCAGGTCACATGGTACCGGCAACGGGAGCCGGTACTCGGATCTGTCATCGGCCGTGTCCGAGGTGCACGGGCGGTGACAGATCGCACTGCTGCGTCGTTCTGCAACCGCGCAAACCGCACATGTGCGGGAGCACGCCAAATGGCGTGCACCCGGAAAGCTCCAGCGCTTTTCAAGCCGCCAAACGGCCATTGGCCGGGTGGCTAATGGTTAAACAATTTATTTGTGTTGCACTGCTGAACATAAGTATTTGAACACCTGAGAAAATCAGTGTTAATATTTGGTACAGAAGCCTTTGTTTGCAATTACAGAGGTCAAGCATTTCCTGTAGTTCTTGACCAGGTTTGCACCAGGTCATGCTTGTGTAGGCTGTTTGTTTTTTCTTTGTAAACAGACTATGCTGGGCTCTATCCTGATCCCAGATATGCTGGTCTGGGTCCATTTGTCCAAAGGAGACCACTTAGGTCATTGAATTTGTTTTAGGAGGGGCTCCTCCTTAACTAAGGACTTTAGAACAAAGACCAATGTTGTTCTCATTATTCATTTATTGCTGCTGTGCCTTATGACCTAGCCAGCCAGTAAGGGTTAGGACTGTACTGTTGCATATGGTTGTAATTTTTATTTGTTTCTCACTGTTCTGCAGATCCCAGGATGGCTGTCTTCCCTGCATGGGAAAACAAGCATACATGCTGCTTGTAACAAAATCGACCCAGACTGTGCTTGAGTACTTCCGTTTGAATACCGCTTCCCCATCCGAACACCAACAACAAACACCACAGACAATCATACAAGACTAGACAACACCAGTCTTGAAGTAAACCAGGAGGTAGACTAGTTTATTTGAACACAGATGCAAGATATATACACTCAGGGGACAAAGCCCCCCTCCCTGCATAATGACACAGGGCGGGGCAATCTACATTTAGTAACAAGAGACACACAGGTATTCAAACTTCACACCAGCAGACAGTCCCATCAGGAGGGAGGGCTGCTGGAGACACTCCCCCACTAAGCTAATACACATAAACAAATAATCTCATAATAGTTTGCTCCCAAACCAGACACACAATAGAACAATGGGACGCAAGCACATGACATTAAACAACCAACAACCCCCACATAATATTAGGACAGATCACCATGTACCCCTAACAGGCACAGGGTGATTCACACATAAGAGGGATATGGGGAGCTGAGACAGGGGTCTCCCCACCTCTCCAAAGTGAGCTGGGTTCCATGGGCCCGCCACGCAAAGTGACTCACATTGTTGACGAAGGGCCTCCTTCTAGGTGAGGTACTTTATCTTTGTACTGCTGTTGGTTCATCCATATAGTTATTGTGCTATGCTTGTCATTCCTGCTGCTAGTTTAGTTAGCATCAGTCTGAATGTATATACAGTATGTTTGCCTTATTTAAATTTTTATGTATACAAAGCTTATATTTTTGTACTGAGTATTTATTTGTATTATGTGTACATACTTTATTCCCCTTCCCAGTTATTGTGCCCTTGTCCCCTCCCATTTTTTGTATAGGATGCCCTGCTCCTGGAATCAGGAGCCTTTTGTGTTCTTCTTGCCCCCCAGCCAATGAGGAAATGGCTGATTTTCAGTGGGAGGCTGAATGTAGCACCCTCCTAGTTTAGCTGGGGGGGAGGGGCTAGATCCTAATGGTTAGACAGGAGCTGTTAGCAGCTTAGGTGTAATAGCAAGAGGGGTCTAATTGTGGTCAGGAGTTGAGAGGCTCTGCAGGTCTTTCCCTCTAGAATTTCCTCCTGCTTTGAGGCTTTTCAAGGAAGACCTTGGGGGCAGTGGGTGGATCGGAGGAGTGGATGGCTGCACTCTTGGGACCTGAGCCAATCCCCAACAGAAGGCTTGGTAAGGGACTGGGACTCCCTTAAAAGTGTTGGAGCCTGCTCAGTAGCAGGAATGTGGTGGGAGAGAGTTGGAGGAAGATGTGAGACTGAGGAAGGAGGCTGTTATAGAGTTATTATGCAAATACTGTGACCCTACTTGCATATGGTAATATTACATTGCCTTATACTTCCTGTTTCCTGTTCTATGCTGACCTGGATGCAGTTCTGTTGTTCAACATGATTCCTCACACCAGCAGCTTGTGTTGTCTGCATTCCTGTACATGAAACATGGTGTCAGAAATGACTTGAATCAGGACTGAGCCTCTTGTTTGGAGCACAGCAGCTTTGGGAAACACAGGTTTGTGAACTACAGCCTGAGACTGAGGATTTTCTGATATTTGATAGCTCAAAGGCTTACTGACAATATGGCTGCCATGAATTGCATACCTCCCCCCGAGGGGATGAGAATGAGTGGGGATTGGAGCAGCAATTGGGAATCTTTCAGAGCTGAATTTGAAGATTATTCTCTGGCTACAGGCTTGAATGAGAAATGTGCAGTAGTGCAGGCAGCAACTCTGAGAAGAGTCATGGGCAGTGAATGCAGGCATGTGTATAAATACAATCTCACAGCAGATCAGCAAGACAATGTTACAGCCATTTTAAATGCACTGGAAGCTTATTTTAAACCTGCTAAAAATGTCATTTATGAAAGGTATGTGTTTGGATGCTTCAAACAAGAAGAGGGAGAATCTTTTGATAACTTTGTTACACGCTTGAGAGAAAAGGCAGCAACTTGTGAATATGGTACACTCAGAGACGGATTGATAAGGGACAAAATTGTTCTTGGTATAGCTAGCGAGAGCACACGCATGCGCCTGAGTTAACTCTAAACACAGCCATTGAGTGCCGTATAGCAGAGCTCACTGACAGACGTCTGAAAGTTATGGAACAGGACAGACAGCAGACCGACAGCATAAACAATGCAATGCAGCATCACAACATAAACAAATCGCTGCAACGCCGCCTGATTAGCACAAATACTGCCAACCCTACAGCTTGCAAATACTGTGGGACTGTGCATCAAAGTATTAAAGAGCAGCGTCCAGCTTATGGGAAGTCTTGTAAGTCTTGTGGAAGAACGAACCATTTTGCTAACGTTTGTTTGTCAAGTAAACGACGGCTATCAATAGGCAAATTACACAACGTGGAGATCACATCCGCATATGAGGAAGAGACACACACCACTGAAGTTATATACAGCAGTGAATTGATCGGCGCTGTGCAAACTAGAGGAAAGAAATGGTTTGTCACTTTACATTTAAATAATAAGCCCCAATCCTGTCAGCTCGATTCAGGAGCAACATGTGATGTAATGTGCTTACAAGACAAAATGGTGTTAGCACCAGAAGCACGTCTACTGCCAAGTGACACCAGATTAAAGTTATACTCAGGTGCGATTATGAAATCTCTAGTGCTCTTCAAGACAGAATGTGCCATACGTGGACTAACACACAAGCAGAAGTTTGAAATTGTGGAAGCCTGCCAAAAGCCACTGTTGTCTGGCTCAACCTGTGAGCGTCTAGGCCTGATACGTTTCTCCGTCCCTGCAGAGCTTAATGTGATGGACAATCTATCCAAGGGGCCCTTGACAAAACAACTGCTGTTAAAAGAATTTAGTGATGTGTTTACTGGGCCAGGAGAATCTGTCCCAGGGGAAGTTCATTTCGACCTTGATGTGAGTGTCCCTTCAGTCCAATGTGCACCACGCAATGTGCTGGTGGCATTAAAACAGGCAGTTAATGTACAGCTTGACCAGTATGAGGCCAATGGAAACTTGGCACCAGTGACTGACCCAACTGACTGGATGACATCCTTGTGGTTGGCTGTGGGGACACAGATGAGGAAGCAGAGCAAGATCATGATGGCAAATTGCTGGAACTGATGAATCGTTGTAGGCAGATAAAATTGAGACTTGGCATGAAAAAGCTGCAATTCAAGGTCAAAGAGGTCCACTTTCATGAACACATTCTAACCTGTGAGGGCTTGAAGGCTGACCCAGAAAAAATCAGAGCCATACTGGATATGCCGCAGCCAGCAAATGTGAAATCCCTGCAACGCTTCATTGGATTCGTTACCTACTTAGCAAAATTCCTACCACACCTATCAGAGGTCTGCGAGCCATTGATAAGGTTTCTGGACAAAGATGCTGTTTGGCATTGGCTTCCTAAGCATGATAATGCAGTGCAGGACATCAAACACTTGGTCATGGACACACCTGTCCTGAAGTACTATGACGTTACAAAACCTGTAACTATAAAAAGTGATGCAAGCAAAACTGGACTTGAGTGTTGCCTATTGCAAGCTGCCCAGCCTATCGCTTTTGCTTCAAGGGCACTTACCGAGCAAAACTACACACAAATAGAAAAGGAATATCTGAGTATAGTGTTTACCTGCCAGTGCTTTCACGACTACCTCTATGGGCGCAACGAGATCACAGCAGAAACTGACCATAAACCTCTGATTTCTATTTTCAAGAAACCACTTTTGTGTGCACCCAAACGTGTACAGAGCATGTTGCTCACGTTACAAAACTATTGCCTAAATGTTGTCTATAAACCTGGTCCTGAAATGTACATTAGTGACACTCTTAGCAGAGCTACAGCAGCAGGTGGCACATCTGAGTATGCACAACACACAGTTTGCAATGTTCAACGGGACCTGGATGTCCTGTCACAGATTAATCATTCAGACTATTTAAACGTCACGGACCAACGATTGCTTCAGATAAAATAGTGCACTGAAACCGATGAGAGTTTGCAGGCTCTTAAATATGTTGTTCTAAATGGTTGGCCTGATTCCAAGTTGGAAGTGCAATTACTTGTGAAAGAATATTGGACTTTTAGAGATGAAATCGGCATTCAAGATGGTATACTGTACAAGGGATTAAGGGTCATCATTCCTAAATCTTTAAGATCGGAGATGCTGACTCGTATTCATACCAGTCACATTGGCGGGGAAGCATGCTATAGGCAAGCACGTGATACCCTATACTGGCCCAACATGCAGAACGAGATTAGAGACTTTGTTAGCTTTGTTGCTCGGCATGCAATGAATATGCGCAGGCACAACAGAAAGAACCTATGATGTCGCATGTGCTGCCCACCCGGCCTTGTCAAATTGTAAGCATGGACTTACTGAATTATGCTGGGCAGGATTTTCTACTAATTGTTGATCACTATTCCGACTTTTGGGAGATTGAGCTACTTCCTGACCTGTCTGCTGATACTACCATCAAGCGTTATAAAGCACAGTTTGCACGTTATGTCCAGCCGCATAGAGTAATCTAGGATAATGGACCTCAATTTGCATGTGAGCAATTCAGACGGTTCTCCACAGATTGGGGATTTGAGCATGCTACCTCACCCCCGAGGCACCCGCAAGCCAATGGCAAAGCGGAATTGGCTGTCAAGATAGTGAAGAATCTTTGTAAGAAGGCCAAGTTTGATGGTACTGATCCGTGAAAGGCCATTCTACATTGGAGAAACACCCCATTTGAAGGCATGGACAGTAGTCCTGCACAGCGCTTGATTTCTAGGAGACTGAAGACTTCATTGCCTGTGGCCAACAAATTACTTGATCCTTTTGTGGTTACAGGTGTCCTGGTGAAATTACAGCAGAGGAAACAGATTGCCAAACTGTCATACGATGTCATACTTACCTGAAATAAGCATTGGAGAGCCAATCCGTATGAAGCCGCTTCCAGGTGACAGGACTGGTCGCTGGAGACTGTGTTCCTGTGTTCAGAAGGTTGCTCCTCGATCATATCTTGTGGATGTAGAAGGCAATCTTTATCGCTGCAATCAAGTGGACCTGCGAAGGGCAGAACGATTCACTGCACAAGCCTATGAGCATCCTGCACGTGATCCTCCTGAGGTGCTCAATGCCCCGAGTCCTACTGGACCATATACTCAAAGCAGAGAGAACTCTGCTGTCATATCGGGATACAATGAGGATGACATAATGCAGCATATCCCATAAAGTTCTCCTCTGCCAAACACACCAGCCAGGAAAGAGGGTAGCTCCTTATCAACACCTTCTGGAGCTGAACGGATTTTCCCAGGCAAAATCCCTGTGGTCTTGCGTAGTGGTCGAGTTTCAAGACCACCAGATAGACTCAATCTGTAGTGTATCTATCAGTAACACAGTATGCCATGTTCAAGACTGTTCAGGATCTGTTTTAGTTTAATTGTTTACAAGGTTTGAATTGAATGTAAAAAAGCGAGATGTTTTAGCGTTATTATGCAAATACTGTGACTCTACTTGCATATGGTAATATTGCATTGCCTTATACTTCCTGTTTCCTGTTCTATGCCTGACCTGGATGCAGTTCCGTTGTTCAACATGATTCCTCACACCAGCAGCTTGTGTTGTCTTCATTCCTGTACATGAATCAAAGGCTTCCAGGAGGCCTGGTGGGATGGGGCCTGCCTGCGAGCCTGGAGATGGAAAGGAGGAAAGCTTGGAGCTCACTGGCCCCTGAGC
Organism: Staurois parvus; assembly: GCF_062004578.1. Classification (NCBI taxonomy): domain Eukaryota; kingdom Metazoa; phylum Chordata; class Amphibia; order Anura; family Ranidae; genus Staurois; species Staurois parvus. The sequence goes on along the minus strand of NW_028318095.1, from coordinate 8,916,088 downwards.
AAGGACCACCTGTATGGCACAGAAGGAGCAGCCCAGTTAATAGGCCTGGTAGCAGCAGCTAACCCGCAAGTGGTACAGAAGAGGATCTGAGTGAGTATACCTGCACCCCTTGGGCAGATAGGGGAAGGAGCTCTCTGGTGGGAAACCAGATTAACACCCTAATAGAGACTGTTCACCTATTTAAAAGGACAGGAGCTAGATTCCCTGCTCAGGAAAAGGCCTCCAGATTGCTAGGGGAAGAAGAAAATGTCATCTAGGGTCTGGGGTGGTACATCGTGGAGACGCTGGCTAGCTCTCCCATAGAGACTGTGCCACAAAGAAGCTTGTGAATAGTTTCAGGAAGTTGTCCTTATCCCAGTTCTAAATCCCCTCAATAAACAACAAAACAAAAGCTCAAGGACTGATTTCTGACATGAACACAACCTGTGTGGAGAATGCAGTTTTCCTGGCTGTGCAGGAGTATAGGGGGACCCAAATCTCTTAGCAACCCCCAAGGGGGTAGTGCTACATAAGCTAAAATGAAGACTAGTTGAATGGATATCATAGAAGACCACATTTATTAAAGCAAGCCTGTGTTTTTTTCCATAGTGGGAAAAACAACAGATTTGTTTCAATCTTCCACCCCAACAGAACATTTTAACCTTTGTATTGGTCCCTGCTGCTGTTCAGCTGCTTGAAGAAAAAAAAATAAGTTAAGTGACATCCAAAATTTAATTGGTTGGCTGGTTTGGACAACCTAGATAGATACCATTTATAAAGGAAGCCTACAGTTACAGTAAATTTAGCGATTTGTTTTGTTTGCCTGTCTTGTCAGAAATAAAGACAATATTGCTTTGGCATTTCTGAAGTGCTATGTGAAACGTGAACAACTGGGATGGAAAATGCCAACAAAAATCCAAAATAAGGCAATTCCTGTAGTCCTATAAGGTCATGACATCATTGGTTTGGCTGAAACGGCTTCCGAAAAGACAGGTGCCTTTGCTTTACCTGTCCTATAGACATTGCTGGAAGGTCCTCAGAGGCTCTATGATTTGGTTCTGACATTAAATAGGGAACTGGATTTCTGAACAGTTTGAAGCTCTTGGTTCTTCAATTGGAGTGCGGTTATTGTAGTTGGAATTGATATGATGTCACAAGCCCTGACTCTTGCAAAAAAGCCTCACATCATTATAGCAGTTTTACACTATGTTGTAAATACATTGTAAAAAGGTAGCATTTTTTTTCTTTCTAAAATGACACTTTTGCCCTAGTAAAACCTACAGCAAGAATGACAAAAAAAATTTAGGGTACCCCTCCAAAATGCCAGAGCCCTTATCCTTGATGAACTGTACTTTGGTCCAAATCCGAAGTTCATCCCTAGATAGGATAGACAAACAGAAAAACATGATGAATAGATAGGCACTGTGCTCAAATAGGGTAAGTAGCATAAAGTGTAGGTATGCACCCTATACTCCCCATATAATAGCTAAATTATGAGTTTTGTGAATGAATACCAATAAATAAATATCACACAATACATATACCAAACATAAATGAATTAAACATATAAAGTGACTGAATATTCCCAATTTTATAAAACGTCCTTCTGCTTCCACCCAGTGCTGCATGAATTCAAATTGTGACAGTCCTTCATTAACTTCAAAATTTGGTGACATAGAAATCCATGTATCCATGTATTGCAAAAAAGCAAACTAATAAATCACTCACCAGACCTATATGACCCCCGTTACAATGGTCATATATTGCATTGTGTGTTATAAATCTCTGGAAGTTCATCCCCATATAATCACCAACACCCGCACTTCCAGGTTGGATAGCTAGAGGGACTGATATATAATTTCCAATAAATTCCTCAAACGATATTTGAAGGGATTCGAATAGATAATCCTGGCTTTTTATGCCATAATGCTCAAAAAAACCACAACAGTAATGATGATTTAATTGTAGTATTTAATAAGCTAAGAGTAAGAATAGTAACAAACTCAATGCACTCACATGATAAGGTGCCTAGGAGGCCGGCACCAGCATGTATTGTCTGTATATTTTAGATCAAAAATAGCCAAAGTGCGTTCCAAGCCTCTTTCCCGGCCAGACGTGACGTCCCTGGAGCCCAGATATCACGGTATCACGCTTTCTTCTACAGCATAAGGGGAAGCAGTTGTGGATGGGGTTTTTGCCTCATTTATACCAACCCCCATCCACAAGTGTAAATGAGGCCTAAGTGCTGTATTCCTGCTGCTGTTATAAATGAAATAAATTGTCTGCAGGCAGGAGTGCTCTATTTCCTTCTGTACACATTAGCAGTTAGAATAGACAGATGGCATTGCCATGAGCTCTACATAATATGAGAGACTGCAAACAGTTAATATAAATCTGAAATAAATGTGTGTTTAATTAAGTTTATCAGCTATTTCAAGAAATCTATTTCCCGTAAGGCTGTATCACACACCACAGATTTCAAATTACAACCTTACCTGAGTTTTCAGAGCAAGACAGAACTATGATCATCACTTATTCTAAGTTTGATTATCAAGCTGAAAAATGATATCATAAAGCTTTTGCAGGATGGATTACAGAGTTTCATTATTTTTCATGTTGATTATTTATAGAAGATCTTATATTTTGTTGATGGTTTTCAAAGACTAGTGCAATAGTCTTAGTGCAGAATAAAATGAAATAAAATAACAAGAAGTGGGTGATCTTATGGTTCCTTGACCAGAATAATACTGGATTGAAAGCTGTCATTGTTCTTATTGGTTTTCTTCACTGTCAGGAAATCTGCTTGGCATTGTAGGAGGACATGCATTAAGTCGTGATGCCTCAGCCAACAGTAGATATGCGGGTAAATTTGGCAAAAGAAGTTTGGGAGAAAACTCTCTTTCCCAGCTTGCTAGGGTAAATATGGCACCAAACTCCAGATCTAAGTATTTATTTATATATTACAGGTACTTTAAAAGCACTGCCAATTTATTCTATCAAACGCTGGTGTAGAGCAAAACATGTCAGCTTGTCATCCTGCCCCTCTGCTGCTATTTTCTTGATGCTTTTACCCTGTTTGGCAATTTTCTAAATAAAGGTGATTTCTGTGGTAGTGCGGCTGTCGGGACTTCCTTTTTTCCAATTTCAATTACAATAAATACATGTCCTCTTTGGATTGGTGGATTCCCACCTTCATTTCATACCTGCTGATGTGGGATGGGAGTCAGGTTGATTCCAGAATCTTCTGAGAGTTTGAGATGAGGTGTCAGCTGTATGAAGGATACCTCTTCCATGTACAATGGAGCAAAGTCTTCAGATTGTCATTGTAGTGGATGAGGCATTTGAACTTTCAAAGAACTTAATGAGGCCCTACAGTGGACAGAAATGTTTTAACTACCGATTGAGCCAAATCGTGGAGTTTGCATTTGGACTCTGTACTGATGAGTGGCGTGTACTTCTTTACTCTTCACAACTGGTTGTGGAAAATGCAATAAAAGTGGTTCTGGTCTGCTGTGTGCTACACAATTTTCTTACTGATAAGGAGAGAGGCTCCTTTGAACCTGCACCCCCAAACCCTGCTCAGGATATTTTGTTTATGGATTCACACTTCACTTCTATGAAAGCAATTTTCTGATTTCTTCATTTCCCCAGAGGGTAAAGTGCCTTGACAAGATGAATATTTGTCATTAAATTCTTCCTGATAACAGTTGCCTTTGAATTTTTCCAACTGTCTTTGAGTTTACAAAACTAAAGAATATCTTTGTTTCCTTGGAACAAAGTTTTTTTTTTAATAATCTTTTGTGACAGCTGTGTCATTTTCACTCATGTGAGGTAAGATGTCCTTGGATGCCATACTGTGCTATTCACACAGGGTAATTTCATTGCTGGCCAGGATGACCAGAAACTTTGAGGGCAATAAATCTACACTATTAGAACAGCTATACAAAATCTCCTTACTGCACAGCCAACAAAGTGAATCTGTGACTAGTGACAATAATTCTGAAGTCTTCTTCCTTATATCTTACATCAGTTCCTCTTGATTGTAAATGTTACAAGGGATACATAGTCAGTGTCAACAGCACAATATGCAATCCTTAATAATACTGTACAGTGATGGATATGTGTTATCTTCACATGCACAGAGATGTTCCAGTTTAATATGGAACATAGGGTTAATATGCCTCAACAGCCCCCTCCCTAATAGGACCCTCTTCTGCCTCCTAGGCCCCATAGCAGCCTCATGGGTTGCTATGGCTATGATATTATTATAATAGTGGTGCAGTAAATCTTCAAAGTTTTGATCTTACTTTATAGCTTTATAGAGTAGGCAATATGTCAGGTGCAGCTGTGTACAGAAGGGGGAATAACCATACCCAGTGGCACCTTTACTATAAAATAATGATAGGAAATGTCATGTGAATGATATGTAAGGGGGACCGAAACTTTGTTTAGGAGGTCAGAGCAGGGGAGTTTGTTGAGGGAATCGAACTGCGTCAACTGGAGGCTGTCCTCCACAAATTGCCTCTTCATAATGTATGCAAAAAATCACACACAGATGATTGCAGATGATGTGTAGTTACCTCAATCGTTAACCTTTACTTTTTTTCCTAATATCTAAGCTCTTTGTTATCGTGTGATGTGATTATGCAATCAATCTGGTTGATATTCCATTCTCAGCAATCAGTCAGAAATGAAAATCAGTATGCTAGTAATCCGTAAAAGAAGACCACAGCTTTTCCAGTTCTTGTCTGCAGGCTTTAAAATGCGTAAAAAAATCAATGTGGAACAATGGTCTTACGCAGGTTACTCAAATACCAGGCAATAGGAATTAATCATTGCCAATGGCTAGAATAATCTTTGTGCATGTTTAATACCCCCATGGTTTTAAACTTTGTATCTGTAATAGTTCTCTCTCCCTCTCTCTCATATATATATATATATATATATATATATATACACATACACTCTGTATAGCCTTATCATGTGATCACTTTGATGTTAGAGAACTGCTGACGCAATCAACCAAGTCCAGCTATTAAAGTAATATTGCACTTGTAAAAAATACATGAGTAACTTTAAGTATAAAATGGTTACTATACATTGTTAAAATTATTAATGCGTTTTAGAAATGTTTCATTTTTTAGCTTACAATAAAAAATACCTGCAAGCAGCTCAAAGGTCTTCACCATTAATATTACTTTATACACTATATTGCCAAAAGTATTGGGACCCCCTCCAAATCATTGGATTCAGGTGTTTCAATCACCTCCATGGCCACAGGTGTATAACATCAAGCACCTAGGCATGCAGACTGCTTCTACAAACATTTGTGAAAGAATGGGTCGCTCTCAGGAGCTCAGTGAATTCAAGTGTGGTACTGTGATAGGTTTCCACCTGTGCAATAAGTCCATCCGTGACATTTCCTTGTTACTAAATATTCCACAGTCAACTGTTAGAGGTATTTTAACAAAGCGGAAGCAACTGGGAACAACAGCAACTCAGCCATGAAGTAGTAAGGCACATAAAATGACAGAGCGGGGTCAGCATATCCTGAAGCACACAGTGCACAGAGGTCGCCAACTGTCTGCAGAGTCAATAGCTAAAGACCTCCAAACTTCATGTGGCCTTCAGATGAGCACAACAACCGTACGTAGAGAGCTTCATGAAATGGGTTTTTATGACCGAGCAGCTGCATCCAAGCCTTACATCACCAAATGCTATGCAAGGCATTGGATGCAGCGGTTTAAAGCACATTGCCAATGGACTCTACAGCAGTGGAGTAGTGTTCTCAGGCAAAACTAATCATGCTTCTCTGTTGGGAGATCCGATGAATGTGTCTGGTTTTGGCATTTGCCAGAAGAAAGGTACTTGACTAACTGCATTGTGCCAAGTGTACAATTTGGTGGAGGGGGAATATGGTGTGGGGTTGTTTTTCAGGGATTGGGCTTTCAGGTGTTCCAGTAAAAGGAACTCTTAAGGCATCAGCATAGCAAGACATTTTGGACAATTTCATGCTACCAAATTTGTGGGCAGGGCTGCTCTTAAAAAGCCTTCTGAGAGCCATAGGAGGAACTGCCGCTACAATTTTCACCGGCCCTAAACGCTTGTGTGAATGTAGCCATGTAGGATGCATTTCACCATCCTTTTTATTATCATCATGATAATTACACAATACAGGTACTATGGCTCAAAAGCACCTGTACTGTGTGATGATGATGATTATAACATTTGGCTGCTGACTGTACAATTCATCATGGGCAACAGCAGGGCATGGCATGGGGGAAAGGTGTGTGCGCACTTTGATCTCACTGTACCTATTGTGAGAATTTTCTGCGGATGATCCTGACTCCTGCAGATTGACCACTGCCTCTGCTCTGCCACTGTCTGCAGCACTGATGATAATGATGGTAGCTGCCAGCCTGAGCCTGCCACTGTTTTGCTGCTATTTCCCTAAGATTGAGCTGCCCCCTCCTCAGCACTTACTTGCTGAAGGAGAAAAGTCTTTAATTTTGCCATTGATAAATGCAGCTCCAGCATGTGGTGCAAATCAGCCTGTGCACCAGATAAGAAAAAAAGTCCCTCTATTCTACATCTATCAGCACTTACTACAGGAGACGGTCAGAGACTGCAGACATACTACAGGAGACAGTCAGAGACTGCAGACACACTTCAGGAGATGGTCAGAGACTGCAGACATAGTACAGGAGATGGTCAGAGACTGCAGACACACTACAGAAGATGGTGAGAGACTGCAGACATAGTACAGGAGATGGTCAGAGACTGCAGACATAGTACAGGAGATGGTCAGAGACTGTAGACATACTACAAGAGATGGTCAGAGACTGCAGACATAGTACAAGAAATGGTCAGAGACTGAAGACATACTACAGGAGATGGTCAAAGACTACAGACATACTACAGGAGATTGTCAGAGACTGCAGACATAGTACAGGAGACGGTCAGAGACTGCAGACGTAGTACAGGAAACCATCAGAGACTACAGACATAGTACAGGAGACGGTCAGAGACTGCAGACACACTACAGGAGACGGCCAGAGACTGCAAACAGACTATAGGAGATGGTCAGAGACTGCAGACATACTACAGACCACTTCATATGGTCCCTGTAGACACCCCCCGTCCTGATCACATTCCCCCCCCTTCATCCATGGCACTACTCACCCGGCTTGGCTCTCCCCTCGTCCCTTCGGCACATGCCCTCCTCTCCGCTTCTCTCCCGGCCGGCTTTTCTCTCCTCTCATAACTCACTGTGGATGGCAGACATATCTGATGACACGTCTGCTGCAGCCGCTGCAGTGATCTTGTGACCTTATTTTGGCGCCTGGGTACATATGTACCCCCCTGCCCCCCCCAGCTACACCTCTGAGGAGATGATCAGTCACTGCAGATATTATTATTATTATTTATTATTATTATAATGCAGGATTTATATAGCATCAACAGTTTGACGCTTTACAATATAAAGGGAAACAATACAGATCAAAACAAGAGGGTTAGGAGGGCCCTGCTCCTTGGAGCTTACAATCCAAGAGTGCAGGAGACTGTCAGAGACTGCAGATATAGCACAGGAGACTGTCAGAGACTGCATTTGTGCAATGATGCCTGAACCCAGTTTAAAAGTGTATAATATTGCAGGGCTGCTTCACACTACTTAAACCAGCTGTGCTAGATCAAATCAGAAATCCTCATTACAAAGTACAAGTGACAGAAGGCAGCAGCACTTCTAATCTTCCAGTGTTATAAAACAGTCAGCTGGTCAAGTGCAGTGCAGGACAGTAAACAGTTAATGAATCTGTGAAGCTGCCAGCCAGAACCAGCAGTAAATCCTCCAAAGCCAACATCAAAGAATGTGTCCAAAGATGTGTCAATGATCACTTGTAATGCTGGCTGATCTTATCAGTGTGTTCAGGTGCAGGCAGGGGCGGACTGACATCTCATTGGGCCCCCGGGCAATAGGGGATCATGGGGCCCCTGTGTCCTTGCCCAAACTCAAAAAAGCCTATGAAAAAGGTACCAGGGGTATCTCATGGGGCCCCTACTGACCCCGGGCCCTCGGGCAGTGCCTGAGTTTCCAAATGGTCAGTCCGCCCCGGATCATGCCATACCATTAGGGAGGTGTATGATTCACCCCAAATGTATTCTGCAGCAGGACAATGACTCCAAACATACAGCTAATGTCATTAAGAACTATCCTCAGCATAAAGAAGAACTGGTCACTGGTGGCCTGCATTTTGTTTTGAAGCAGACTCAGGGGAGGGGCCAGGGGTGGGGTCAAGGGCAGGGTCGAAGGGGGCCCTGTCAAGTAGGCTATACAGTGCCCCATGATTTCTAACAGCGGCCCTGCCCACAAAGTTGGTAGCATGAAATTGTCCAAAATGTCTTGCTAAGCTGACGCCTTAAGAGTTCCCTTCACTGGAACTAAGGAGCCAAGCCCAACCCCTGGAAAACAGCCCCACACCATAATCAACCCTCCACCAAATTTTACACTTGGCACAATGCAGTCAAGTACCTTTCTTCTGGCAACCGCCAAAACCAGACATGTTCATCTGATTGCCAGACAAAGAAGCGTGATTTGTCACTCCAGAGAACACGTCTCCACTGCTCTAGAGTCCACTGGCGATGTGCTTTAAACAGTTGCATCAAATGCTTTGCATTGCACTTGGTGATGTTAGGCTTGGATGCAGCTGCTCGGCCATGGAAACCCATTCCTTGAAGCTCTCTACTCACTGTTGTGCTAATCTGAAGGCCACACAAAGTTTGAAGGTCTTTAGCTATTGAGTGTAAAAACAGTTGGCGACTCCTGCTCACTATGCGCTACAGCATGCGCTCACCCCGCTCTGTAATTTTATCTGCCTTGCTACTTCATGGCTGAGTTGCTGTTGTTCCCAGTTGCTTCCACTTTGTTACAATACCACTAACAGTTGACCGTGGAATATTTAGTAACAAGGAAATTTCACAGATGGACTTATTGCACAGATGACAACCTATCATGGTACCATGCTTGAATTCACTGAGCTCCCGAGAGCGACCTATTCTTTCACAAATGTTTGTAGAAACAGTCTGCATGCCAAGGTGCTTGATTTTATACACCTGTGGCCATGGAGGTGATTGAAACACCTGAATACAATGATTTGGAGGGCTGTCCCAATACGTTTGGCAATATAGTGTATAAAATAATATTAATGGTGAAGACACTTTGAGCTGCTTGCAGGTATTTTTTATTATAAGCTAAAAAATAAAAAATGTCTAAAATGCATTAATCGTTTTAACAATGTATATTGAACATTTTAAATTTTAAGGTACGCATGTATTTTTACAAGTGTAATATTACTTTAATAGCTGGAGTTGGTCGATTGCTGCAGCAGTTATCTAACATCATAGTGATCACATGATAAGGCTATACAGTACACACACACACACATATATATATATATATATATATATATATATATACAGTATATCTTTGAGAGATTGAGAGAGAACTATTACAGATACAAAGTTTACAAAGTTTAAAACCATGGGGGCATTAAACATGCACAAAGATTATTCTAGCCATTGGCAATGATTAATTCCTATTAATCTGATGACACCAATGATGGGCACAATTCCTCTCACTGACACCAAATATGGGGCATTGTTTACTCCAACTGATGCAGGAACATTTTCTACTTTCGATAGCCACAGTCTGGCCCCCCTAAAGTCGAAATGACAGTAAAATGGCCCTTTGTTTGGAAAGTTTGGAGACCTCCGGTTTAAGGTATGAAAGCTTAAATTGCACCCAGTCTGATTCTAGTGCAGTCAGTGTTTAAGATGGTCAATAGCTCCCCAACTAAAGTACGACACACTTTCAATATTTGGCCAAAGTCTGCACTGAAAAGGAAGTTTGTACTTCCCTTAACATAGAAGGAGGATCACAGAATATGCTGGGATTAAAATGTACAAAACCAAAACATGCATTCAAGAAAAAATTGCAAATCCAGTGAAAGGTTTCAAAGATCTGTCTGCTTATGCTTCCAGCAACAGAAAGAACTATGTCCCTGGTGAGGATTTAGCTAATCAGAGCATCAGTACCTTTTGGAAGAAGAAGATCACAGCTTTGTGTCCTGCAGCTCCCCAGAAAAAGTAAAAAAAAACCCTGCACAATGCTTATCATAATAATTACATTGCAAAACGCAGTTTAATATTTGTTCTGCTATCTAAAGCTCTGCATGCATTAGCATTTAGAGAAAATTAAATCTAAACATTTTAATGTAATTGTGCCTGATCTGATAGCATCAGAAGCTCCGGTCGTCTCTATTACATTATTCATGCACCTTCCACAACAAACATACATTTTACAAATATTCCAAATTAGTAACCTCAATAGATAGAGAATGGGATGGAGATGGAAAATGAAAAATATCTCTATTGTCACATGAACTATAGCCAAAGTTCCACTTTTGCATTTTCATTTAGAAAAACAGAAACAAAAGAAATACTTTTGTTGTTACTGGACTTTTGGTAAGACATTGCATCAGGTTTTATATCTAATGATTTCGGTTAACACAAAGCAAGCAACCTCACTACTGTACTTTTAGCTTACACTGCCACCTCTTGGAATATACTGGCAAATATACAGTATAGAAGATTTGGTTTCTAGCTACATTTACACTTTTGCCTTTTTATTTGTAATTTTTAACTGTGTCTGATCTTTATCAATTACATTTTTAAGTTCAGCTACTTACTATTCATCAATTATTACACTCAGTTTTTAAAATGGACTTTACTTAAAATGTCACTTTATTGACAGCACCATACCCCAAATAGAAATAACTTACAAATAGTGCCAATAGTCCTGATTACAGTTACTTTTTCTGTCTATATGGTTGAGCCTTGACTTTGGCTTATGTAACAGGAGATGAGAGCAGCAATGTTGTATTCTTTTGTCGGAAATTACTACACTGTTCAAAAAAAATAAAGGAACACTTTAAAGTATAGCATCAAGTCAATTAAACTCCTGGGATATTGGTCTGGTCAGTTAAGTAGCAGAGTTAATCAGTTTCAGCTTCTTGTTAAATTAAATTAACAATAGGTGCACTAGATGGGAACAATGAGTCGACCCCCAAAACAGGAATGGTTTTACAGGTGGAGGCAACTGACATTTTATTCCCTACTCATCTTTTCTGACTATTGTTCACTAGTTTTGCATTTGGCTAGGGTCGGTGTCACTACTGGTAGCATGAGGCATTACCTGGACCCTACAGAGGTTGCACAGGCAGTCCAGTTCCTCTAGGGTGGCACATCAATACATGCCATTGCCAGAAGGTTTGTGGTGTCTCCCAGCACAGTCTCAAGAGCATGGAGGAGATTCCAGGAGAAAGGCAGTTACTGTAGGAGAGCTGGACAGGGGCACAGAAGGTCCTTAACCCATCAGCAGAACCAGTATCTGCTCCTTTGTGCAAAGAGGTACAGGATGAGCACTGCTAGAGCCCTACAAAATGACCTCCAGAAAACCACTCGCGTGAATGTCTCTGACCAAACAATCAGAAACAGACTTCATGAGGGTGGCCTGAGGGCACGACGTCCTCTAGTGGGCCCTGTGCTCACTGCCTGGCACCACAGAGCTCGATTGGCATTTGCCATTGAACACCAAAATTGGCAGGTTCGTCATTGGCATTCTGTGCTTTTCACAGATGAGAGCAGGTTCACCCTGAGCACATGCGACAGACCTGAAATGGTCTGGAGAAGCCGTGGAGAACATTATGCTGCCTGTAAGATCGTTCAACATGACCGTTTTGGTGTTGGGTCAGTGATGGTCTGGGGAGGCATATCCATGGAGGGATGCACAGACCTCTAGAGTCTAGACAATGGCACCCTGACTGCCATTAGGTATCTTGAAATCCTTGGGCCCATTGTCAAACCCTACGCTGGTGCAGTGGGTCCTGGGTTCCTCCAGGTGCATGACAATGCCAGCCTCATGTGGCAAGAGTATGCAGGCAATTCCTGAAGGATGAAGGAATTGATACCATTGAATGGCCCCCATGCTCACCTGACTTAAATCCAATAGAACACCTCTGGGGTATCATGTTTCGTTCCATCTGATACCGCCAGGTTGCACCTCAGACTGTCCAGAAGCTCAGTGATGCCCTGGTCTAGACCTGGGAGGAAATACCCCAGGACACCCTTTGTCATCTCATTAGAAGCATGACCTGATGTTGTGAGGCATGCATACAAGCACGTGGGAGCCATACAAACTACTAAGTACCATTCTGAGTTTCTGCAATGAAATTTCAGCAAAATGGATTAGCCTGCTGCATCATTTTTTCACTTTGATTTTCAGGGTGTCTTTGAATTCAGTCCTCTGTAGGTTGATAATTTTCATTTCCATCAAATGATGGGGCATGCCTACTTTCCTAACATATTTCCCAGTCCATATCAGTATAGATATCCAGGATGATATTTTTCCCCATTGAGATCTGATGTGTTTTCAAAATGTTGACAGTCACACAGATGCTGGCAAGCTGCACATAAGGTCGCAGTGATTGGCAGCTTTGAAAAAAAGCTAAAGCCGCATTTGGTGTGAACCAGCCCTAAATAGCATTAGAATGGAAAAAATGATGCACACTCAATTAAGATCACTAAAGCCTCATGCACACTGCAGCTGTAAAACGCCCCTTTTACAGGCATTTGACAAATTTTCTGCCTCTAAATGCCCTCCTATGTTAAATGTGTCAAAAAGGAAATCCAAAAGTGTCCACAGATTCTTAGGAGATGCTAGACCATTAATTAGTGTCCACAATTACAATCTCAAAAGCATAGTGTTCATATTAGGATCCCAAAATGTTCACCAAATCAACAACTGTGTTGTATAAGTGCAGACAGAACAAATGGTGTAAATGTCACACTCCAATCCACCTCCACAAGTGCTCCACCACTCTCAATGTGAGTCTCACTCACCAAATGGTTCACATATATAGTACAATGATCGGCATACATCACTTTGAATAAACATCTTTCTCTGATGGTCTTCATAAGCACTTCCACTGAACTTCTCTACATCCGTTGGATACTCAAATTTTAGGCAGAAAGAAACTAATAGTGTATTACCATAAAACCACTTACAATTTATTAACCTTCATAAAACCTACTCACAAGCATATTAAAATCGTATGCACATCAAGTATAAAAATCATTGCATAGCAGCACAATCTTACTGACCACCATGCCACCCTTTAGCATGCTGGTTCCCCGGCATCTCATCCAACTCCTCATTGCATCTAAGTCGTAGTGTCACTTCCAGGCATCGTGCAACTGCAACTGACGCGTTGCATCACACTGACTTCCTCAAAGGCCCAAGCTGCATGGCCACAGATCCTTATATAGACCTTCCCCTGAAAAAGATAACCCTGTAGACACCATCCACAACTCTTAGTACACAGCAGTGAACTTTTCCCTACATAAAGAGTCCCTCTATGTTAGCCTTTGTCCATGCACACAGGTGTTTAGAGGCAGGGGCACTTGGGGCTTGGAGGCAGAAATTTGAACGCACCAAAATTGCGTTCGAGGAGCATTTGGGCAGAAAAAACGCCCAATGCACCTAAACACATGTACATGAGTCTAAACAGGCCTAAACACTAGGTGCGTTTAGCACTTGAATGTTCATTTGTTTCAATGGCCAGAATAAATGAATAATCTGGTCAATGAAATGAATGAACGCCCAAATGCTAAATGTGCCTAAACGTGTTTGAAAAAGGTAGCTTTAGGCACATTTTTAATGCTGTTTTTCTCCTGTCAAGAGAAAAGCATTAGGAAGAACCTAGTGTGCATGACGCCTAATCCATCTTGTCCAATATATACAACAGTGCAATACAAACCTTTATTATGTTCGGGAAAATATAATTTTGTATGTGAAAATCATTATTGCCTTATTCATAATCTTGTGAAGAATGCCAAACAGTGCAGAAATCCCACTAAACATCGTTTATGGCCCATTCCTCCTTCCTGGAAATCTGAAATTTGTACCTATCTGCCAATGTAAGCAGTACTGGTCTACATAAACAATTTTTAGTGGGATTTTCTGCACTATTTATTCTATTTATTACTATTATTCCTATTCCTACATGTCCTTATGCTGCCTACAATGGGGAAGTGATCTGCCAGGAATACCAGATATTTTGAGCGAATCCACCTTACCCTGTGTCTTAGGGGCAAGTCTGGTAAGGTGTTTTGAGCATGGGGGAAGGATCACAATGATGGCATGGAGCAAGGGAAAGTTGGTTTTGCACAAATTAGATTACAAATTAATGTGAGCATAAATACATATAATTACTTTGTGGTGTGAGCATATTACACTATTGTATTGTTTTGTGTAAAAAATTTGTTTGAGGAGGCTGGCAAGATTTAGAGGTTCATCTTTAGAGCACCACGCTGTTATTTATTTATTATAGGTACTTATATAGTGCTGTCAATTTACGCAGCGCTTTACATATATTATTGTTCATTCACATCAGTCCCTAACCCTCAAGGGGTGTACAATCTAAGGTGCCTAACTCACATTCATACATATATATACTAGGGCCAATTTAGACAGGAGCCAATTAACCTAATAGCATGTCTTTGGAGTGTGGGAGGGAACTGGAGTACCCGGAGGAAACCCACGCGAACACAGGGAGAACATGCAAACTCCATGCAGGAGGCGCCATGGTTGGAAATCAAACCCATGACCCAATTACTGCAAGGCAGAAGTGCTAACCACTAAGTCACTGTGTCGCCCCATTGTGGATTAATGTGTGATTGGAAGTTTGTGTTTTCAGTAAGGATACACACAATAATGAATGGAGAATGTACAAAGGCATGCAGTGTTAAATAACATGTTATCACATATACAGTACTGTGAGCATATTTTGAGAGAATATATTCTATGTGAATTGTGGGTATTACACTATATGGGTTTTTTCTTTTTTGGGTATGTGTGTGAGGATGTATTAAGAAAACAACTGGAGAAAACACAGAGACAGTTTGCAGAATAAAAAAGATATATGAAAGGGGGTCTACAACAAAGGCCAAGGTGCCTCAATCCCAAAAAACACTTACAAAGAAGTCAGAAGACTTCTGGGACTTTTTAGGAGGCCATGCAAAAGATATATGTATAAAATAGGAAAGTCAATCACTTTCTTGAAAACATGAAAGTAAAAATTATTTAAAAATGGAAAATACACTCAAAACAGAGCATGGCGTATTACAATTTCTGGTAGTATATTAAATTACCTCCAAAAGAGGAGAAAAAAACCCCCAAACACTTACAACTGGTAAAGGTGAGTCCAGGGTCTATACTAGAGACAAACTACTGTTCCAGATATTGAGGTGTCTATCCTGGGAGACTGTGGAGACAGAGGAACCGGCCGATCAACAAACCAAGGGGGTATTGTATAGAAAGACAAGGCAGAGAAGTAAACACTGTGCGCTTATTCATCCCTATATGGCAAAATTATTGAACTGTACCCTGAACCCCTAAGGAAATTATTATTATATCTGAAAAAATGTTGGGAACCAACAAACATCACAAATGAATTGCATTACTCAAGGGATTGTTTATCTCTTTACATGGGAATGTGAATTCTACTATGTAGCCAAAACCATACAGGATTTCTGGCGTTGCATACATGATTATGTATACGCCATAGAAATGGGTGATCTCTATTCTTTGTTAGGTAGGCATGCAGCAACTGATCATAAATACTGTCCTTTTTTTATTTTATTTTCTTGCATTGGAAAAAATCCCACAGGATACCAGAGGGGGAGACTGGGACAAAAGGTTCTTCAGAGGGAAATAAGGTGGATCTTCACCCTTAGGGCTATCTATCCCCCAGGATTGAATGAGGCCACCCTCTTTCAGACTCTGGGAATGGAGAGTAAATAACTCCTCATCCAAGAATCTGAGTATGCAAGTTAATGTATCATTATGTGGTTGTGTTTGAACTGCTTGATTAATGATAGTGATTATATCACCCCAATATCTAACTAATTTGGGGCATTTCCAGAGCATGTGTAGGAGGTCACAGGGGAACCTCTATATCAAAAGCAGTTCTCTCTGTGATGCCATTGATATAACTTATGTGGTGTTCGGTGTGCTCTGTGTATAATAAAAAGCTGGGATAACCTTTGGGATGGTGAAAGAGACACAAGAGGAACATGTTCCAGAATAGCCTGCCAAATGTCTCCATCCAGGGAATCAATATTTTTAGCTCACCCTATCCTACCATAGAGCTGAATGTTTCCAAAGGAATTGTGCAGCAATGATTTGTATACAGACAAAATAAGTCCCCTCTTGTTAGTAGGCACCAGCTGATCTATGAGTGGAGTGAACACCTCTTTCAGACCCTTCTTGTAATACTACTGTGAGAATTCTGTATTATTATTTCATGAAAATTTCTAGCAAAATTTGGTTAGTCCAAAGTTGCTACCACTCATGCACAATAATGCCACCATACTTTAGTAGGTCCACTGACTGGATGGTGTGAACCGGGCTTGTGTGGAATAGCCACCATTATGGAGGAGACCTGCAGAAGTTAGGTGAGGGGAATGAAATGGGAGGGCTGTCTAGAGACTCAGGTGACATTTACAATGTTTATATGCCACCAGCACCACTTTGGGCTGTCATTATGACAGAACCATAACATCATCTTCCTGAAGTCCAATGTCAGTACAGTATATTATCTTTACTTTATTTACTTTGGAGATAAATGTGGATATTAAATACTATACCACCATTTAAAGTACATGTGAACTCTTACCTTGTAAAAGTACCAATTCACTTTAAAATAAAAATGAAAGGCACAATTCATGTGCAAAAGAAAAAATATAAATACCCCATTTTTTAAGTAATAGCATAATCTCTGTTCTCAGCTGAATAACTGGTTTAAAGAAGTGGTGTTGGGGAAACAGCAGAGCAATGATCTTCCCTGTGAATGGCTGGGCAAGGAGGCTTGTCACATAAGTCTAGGACACTGGAGGATGGATAGGATGTGCCAGAAAGATGACCATGTTGAGATGAATTTGCTCCCATGCCTGTGGTCAGTGTGAAAAGCAACAGGGGGACTGGCAGGATCACCAGGTATTTTACAGAAAAGCAACCAATACAAAGAGACCAGGCTATGTTTTAAACAAGCATATGGTACAGCAGACACACATCAGGAATATAAAATGTTGGGGTAACATATTCTTTAATTCTGACCACCAACTATTTAACCAACTATATACTGTAAATATTATGAACATACTGTCAGGGCTCCCGGGTATGACCAGAGGTGTGTGACTGACACAGGGAAACGCAGACTTCAGATATGTTATAAACAATGTAATTTATTAACACTAACCATACAAACATAAACGCAGTGCAATACTAAAACATAACACAGTGCAAACAAACCAACCAACCACCCACAGATAACAGTACATACAATGCAAGCGTCGTCAGGCAGGCCGGGTCAATATCAGTCGGGCAGGTAGGTACAGGGGGAGCAAGCGGAGAATGGTCGGGGTCACAGGCCAGGTTCAGCAGGTAGCGGGCAGCGTGGTACAGAGGGTCAGGCAGAGGAGAATGGTCAGACAAGCCAGGGATCAGAGCAGGGTCAGCAGAGAATCAGACAGGAACAGAGAGCAGGAACAGGATACAGGGCCCAGAAATAGCACAACACCAAGGCAGAGTCTGCAGGTCTGAATGTCCCTTACATACACCAGTATAATTAGTTCCAGGTGTTTGACTGGCAGCAAGGTTGAGTCTCTGATTGCTGGGAGCACCCGCTGGCCAGCCCTGGTACTGCAGCTCATAAGGCAGCTGAGTCCCACTATTGCTGGCCAGTCCATTCCTGACAGTACCCCCCCCCTCAAGGAGCGGCCTCAGGACGCTCCAAACAGTCCTAGCTGGGCAAAATGTTCCACCGCCCGGGTCTGGTAACTGGCGGGATATCAAAGACTGGCACACCGGGCAGGACTCCGGGCAGTGGCACACCGGGCAGAGGCACATCGGGCAGGACTCCGGGCAGAGGCACATCGGGCTGGACTCCGGGCAGAGGCACATCGGGCTGGACTCCGGGCAGAGGCACATCGGGCAGGACTCCGGGCAGAGGCACATCGGGCTGGACTCCGGGCAGAGGCACTCCGGGCAGCAGCACACCGGGCAGAGGCACATCGGGCTGGACTCCGGGCAGAGGCACATCGGGCTGGACTCCGGGCAGAGGCACATCGGGCTGGACTCCGGGCAGAGGCACATCGGGCTGGACTCCGGGCAGAGGCACATCGGGCTGGACTCCGGGCAGAGGCACATCGGGCTGGACTCCGGTCAGAGGCACATCGGGCTGGACTCCGGGCAGAGGCACATCGGGCAGAGGCACACCGGGCAGAGGCACACCGGGCTGGACTCCGGGCAGAGGCACATCGGGCAGGACTCCGGGCAGAGGCACATCGGGCTGGACTCCGGGCAGAGGCACATCGGGCTGGACTCCGGGCAGAGGCACATTGGGCTGGACTCCGGGCAGAGGCACATCGGGCAGAGGCACACCGGGCAGAGGCACATCGGTCAGAGGCACACCGGGCAGAGGCACATCGGGCTGGACTCCGGGCAGAGGCACATCGGGCCGGACTCCGGGCAGAGGCACATCGGATTACCAGGCGAAGCAGCAGGCAGCGGGCCACCAGGCGGAGCAGCAGGCACCGGGCCCCCAGGTGGAGCAGCAGGCACCGGGCCCCCAGGTGGAGCAGCAGGCACCGGGCCCCCAGACGGGGCGACAGGCGTCGAGCCCCCAGGCGGGGCGACAGGCATCGGGCCCCCAGGCGGAGTGGCGGGTGCCGGGCCCCCAGGAGGGGCGACAGGCATCGGGCCCCCAGGCGGGGCGACAGGCACCGGGCCCCCAGACGGGGCGACAGGCGTCGGGCCCCCAGGCGGGGCGACAGTCATCGGGCCCCCAGGCGGAGTGGTGGGTGCCGGGCCCCCAGGAGGGGCGACAGGCATCGGGCCCCCAGGCGGGGCGACAGGCATCGGGCCCCCAGGTGGGGCGACAGGCATCGGGCCCCCAGGTGGGGCGACAGGCATCGGGCCCCCAGGCGGGGAAACAGGCATTGGGCCCCCAGGCGGGGCGACAGGCATCGGGCCCCCAGGCAGAGCGACGGGCACCGGACCCCCAGGCGGAGCGACAGGTCTCGGGCCCTCAGGCGGAGCGGCGGGCGCCGGGCCCCCAGGCGGAGCGACAGGTCTCGGGCCCCCAGGCGGAGCGACAGGTCTCGGGCCCTCAGGCGGAGCGGCGGGCGCCGGACCCCCAGGCGGAGCGACAGGTCTCGGGCCCTCAGGCGGAGCGGCGGGCGCCGGACCCCCAGGTGGAGCGACAGGTCTCGGGCCCTCAGGCGGAGCGACAGGTCTCAGGCCCCCAGGCGGGGCGGCGGGCGCCGGACCCCCAGGCGGAGCAACAGGTCTCGGGCCCCCAGGCAAAGCGGCGGGCACCGAGTCACCAGGCACGACAGTGGGCTCCGAGTCAACTGGCATGACCGCTGGCACTGGGTCAGACATTGAATCGTCTGGCTGGACAGCGGGCATCGGGTCACCAGGCATCAGGTCATTTGGCTCGACAGCGGGCACCGCATCATCTGGCAAGGCAGTGGGCTCCGAGTCAACTGGTATGACCGCGGGCACTGGGTCAGACATTGGATCGTCTGACTGGACAGCGGGCATCGGGTCACCAGGCATCAAGTCATTTGGCTCGACAGCGAGCACAGTGTCATCTGGCAAGGCAGTGGGCTCCGAGTCAACTGGCATGACCGCGGGCACTGGGGCAGACATTGAATCGTCTGGCTGGACAGCGGGCATCGGGTCACCAGGCATCAGGTCATTTGGCTCGACAGCGGGCACCGCGTCATCTGGCAAGGCAGTGGGCTCCGAGTCAACAGGCACGACAGTGGGCTCTGAGTCAATTGGCACGACAGCGGGCACCGGGTTATCAGGTACCGGATTGTCTGGCTCGACAGCGGGCATCGGGTCACCAGGTATGACAGCGGGCACTGGGTCACCAGGCATCAGGTCATTTGGCTTGCCAACGGGCACCGCGTCATCTGGCAAGGCAGTGGGCACCGGGTCACCAGGCATTGGATCGTCTGGCTCGACAGCGGGCATCGGGTCACCAGGTATGACAGCGGGCACTGGGTCACCAGGCATCAGGTCATTTGGCTCGCCAGCGGGCACCGCGTCATCTGGCAAGGCAGTGGGCACCGAGTCACCAGGTACGACAGCGGGCTCTGAGTCAATTGGCACGACAGCGGGCATCGGGTCATCAGGTACCGGATTGTCTGGCTCGACCGTGGGTATCGGGTCACTAGGTATGACAGCGGGCACCGGGTCATCAGGTACCGGATTGTCTGGCTCGACAGCGGGCACTGGATCAGGTACCGGATCGTCTGGATCAACAGTGGGTATCGAGTCAACTGGCCTAATAGGATCATCAGGCTGGATCAGTTCATCAGGCTGAGTGGAGGCACCAGGCTGAGTAGAGGCACCAGGCTGAGTAGAGGCATCAGGCTGAGTAGAGGCATCCGGCTGAGTAGAGGCATCCGGCTGAGTAGAGGCACCCGGCTGAGTAGAGGCACCAGGCTGAGTAGAGGCACCAGGCTGAGTAGAGGCACCAGGCTGAGTAGAGGCATCAGGCTGGGTACAGGCACCAGGCTGAATAGAGGCATCAGGCTGAATGGCGGGTGCCGAGGCACCAGGCTGAACCACGGAAGGCAGGTTCTCAGACGGCAGGCTCACCGGTTTGGATACTGGCAGGATGGTATTGGTTGGAAAGAATTTTCACTTTTTTCTGGTTTTAACTACTGGAGCACTGCAAGTAAACGCAGGTCTGCAAACGAATGGAGCAGCTGGAGACAGAGAAGAACTGGAGGATGGAACAGGAGAGGGAGCAGTTGCTACAGAGGGCTTTTTTACAGGGTTAAAGGCAGGATAGGTGCAGCGAGTGGGAACAGGGGACTGACATGCGGTAGATAGCAGGGCAGGAGGAGCTGTTGGGAATGCAGGAATAGAGTTTTGAGGAAATAGATTAGAAGCAGGACTGGGTTTTTGTAAGCTGACTGAGGCTGGGTGCAACAAATCTGTCCATGTCTGCAGTATGGGTTGAACAAAGCTGAGCTTACACAAAGCCTGTCTGGTCAATGACTGCACTGCGTTTATACAATCTCTTAGTACCTGTGGTGAACATGTGGAATAACGCTCCAGAAAGTAACCCACATCATCCTCTAATAACCACACCAGGGACTCTACCTGGTCTGCACTAAATGGTGGCAAAAAATCATCCCTGCATTCGGGGGTACCAGATGAAGCCAACTCAGCACAAACCTCAATCAAAGGCTGCACCTCAGAGAACTCTGTGCCCTGATCTACTAGAACATGAGCGAGCCATATACATTCTAGCAGTTCATCCCGGGTATACTCCTTCAGAGTTTGATAAGCATACTCCCTGTCATCAAACACTAGCAGATATAAATACACAACCTCATCCAGATCCATCCTTCCCGTCAACAAACCAAGATGGCTTCCCTGTGCAGCCACTTCTGGTCAGGATTGGCCTTGGTGTAATGTCAGAGCTCCCGGGTATGACCAGAGGTGTGTGACTGACGCAGGGAAACGCAGACTTCAGATATGTTATAAACAATGTAATTTATTAACACTAACCATACAAACATAAACGCAGTGCAATACTAAAACATAACACAGTGCAAACAAACCAACCAACCACCCACAGATAACAGTACATACAATGCAAGCGTCGTCAGGCAGGCCGGGTCAATATCAGTCGGGCAGGTAGGTACAGGGGGAGCAAGCGGAGAATGGTCGGGGTCACAGGCCAGGTTCAGCAGGTAGCGGGCAGCGTGGTACAGAGGGTCAGGCAGAGGAGAATGGTCAGACAAGCCAGGGATCAGAGCAGGGTCAGCAGAGAATCAGACAGGAACAGAGAGCAGGAACAGGATACAGGGCCCAGAAAAAGCACAACACCAAGGCAGAGTCTGCAGGTCTGAATGTCCCTTAAATACACCAGTATAATTAGTTCCAGGTGTTTGACTGGCTGCAAGGTTGAGTCTCTGATTGCTGGGAGCACCCGCTGGCCAGCCCTGGTACTGCAGCTCATAAGGCAGCTGAGTCCCACTATTGCTGGCCAGTCCATTCCTGACACATACAATTTGTATATCGGTTTTAAACTAAGGTGGAAACTAAAGCTCCATTTTACTTCCTATATTTACCTTTTACATAATTAAAGTATATAGGATAAGTGGGGAGTTTGTATGTTTGCCTTTTTAAAGATGTTTTAATTATTTTACTCGGCAGAGTTTTACACAATTCAGTTTAAATATTTCTGTCAGTTAATTCAATTTCTTTGTAAACTGTACTCACATTCATATTTTGCCAATAAGCATTACTACAATATATAAGGTTTATTCTTTTATGAAGTTTAAAAATGTATGACATGCATATGACACACCAGGTGCACGTACTAAGTAATATAAATCAGTTATCCTCATAAACATTCAGTATTCATTTCATAAATTTATTGATAACCTATATAAAGTTTGCTGCCTCTGTCAAAGCAACTTTAATCGTAATAAATCCAGCTGTTAGTGTCTAAGGACATGGTAATAATCTGGCCATAATCTCCTCAGTTTGCTAAAGTGTTACCTGAAGAAATGTTTTCCAAACATGAAGATCTGCACAATGGAATTTGGATTAAGCGAGCGATTTAGGCTGCACTTTTCAGGTACATGTTTTTTTTCATCATAAAAGTAGAAAGGTTGCTATGATAACTGTTCCAGAATCATTTTTTGTAGCACTAAATTTACAATATCAAGATTAGCTAGCTATATAGTTAAATGCTAATCACTTTTAGAGATTAACGTGTCCAATTTGCTCATCATGAACAATAAGGATTCAGTGCAAAAGCTCAGAAGTGACCAGTAAGTATTAGTACTGAATAAAGTATTAGGCAAATAAACAAAAAATTGTATTTAGGGCATTTATTTATTCTTTTTTTCCAGAATTATTTGAGAAAAAGAAAATTTACAGGAAATATGTAGTTATAGCAGAAGTAGGACATTCCTGACAAAATGACATTGTTTCATTAATATGGGTGTTAAAATTTATACCAAACTAGAAGAAAGAAATGTCATAATTTGATTAATCCCAATGCAAGTTTGGGGACAACACAATAAAAGGGAAGTAAACTCTGTACCTCTTATAGATTGTCAAACAATATGTGAAGAATATATTATCAACATTTAGAATGAAATAAAATGGATTCAATTTCTGTTTATATAAGATTCTTTGTATACTTTAAATGCTTTGTGCACTGAGGTGCTTATTTTCCTTAAATGTGAAGAACAATACATACCACGATCTAACTACAAAAGCAAATGTTAGCTAAAAACCAAAACTGATAGCTATTTCGGTTAATTAATCAAAATATAGTTGTCAGGAGGAAATAACTTGATCAGGTTAATGATAGCTGCAACTAAAATATTTTTTCACCTTCCACTATTAGAATGTAGAAACAAGACAGTTTTGATAGACTAGAAATATTTTTAGTACTCACAACTAAAGACATTTACATATCTCTAAAACAAAAAAAAAAGGTTATTAAAAGCATTTAAGCATAATATTTTGAATTTTTCACTCTGTCATGTTGGAGTACTTACAGAGTTCAGCTTCTTACCACAGTATTTGTAGGCCAGGATTGAAATATTTTATTAGTTTTTTTAATAGTAATGATATATAATATAATACAAAAAAAATATACTTAGATTGAAAATTATTTAATGTG
Organism: Staurois parvus; assembly: GCF_062004578.1. NCBI lineage: Eukaryota > Metazoa > Chordata > Amphibia > Anura > Ranidae > Staurois > Staurois parvus. Next base: position 8,892,260 of record NW_028318095.1, on the reverse strand, counting down.
ATTATCACATTATCATGTGATAAAGACAAAAGAAATTCAGTATATTTATATAAATAGATTAGGAAATACCTTATGGTTAATTTTCTATTAATTGGGGTTTATTATTCTTGACTAAATAAACTGACACATGGGGGGGGGGGGGATTTACTAAAACTCATGCACTCAGAATCTGGTGTAGCTGTGCATTGTACCCAATCAGCTTCTAACTTCAGCGTGTTCAATTAAGCTTTGACAATAAAACCTAGAAGCGGATTGGTTACTTTGCACAGCTACAACAGACTGTGTGCATCAGTTTTAGTAAATCCTGACCAATAAAAAGCACTCAAGGCAAAAAGTTTTTTTTTTTTTCATTTTAGAAACAAAAACAGATTAACAATATTAGAGCAGATCGTCTCCTATAATTTGTGGACAGTCTCACAGTTAGTGGCGACTTATATGGATCGCACAAATGTGTACACTGGTTTTGGTCCTGTAAAAAGGGTGTTCTTGCTACAGTGCTGATAATTCCAATCTAGTATGTAGAACTTAACTGTAGATACTGGAAAAGTAAATTACATTTTTAGAATTGTACAAGTAAGTCAGTGATAAAAAAGCAGCACAATCAGATCAGCAAATAAACCAGAAAAGGTCATTTATTGGTCAAGAGACACATAGCGAATAATTATCACCTGTACTCCTTGAAAATACTCATCTTCATCTCTATTCATACATTACCTTAGGTCACTGGCTGCATTGATGAATATTAGTGCATCAAGCGACACAAACATCAGCTGTTCTTCGGAATTGCAGGTTTGAGTTTCAGTAACAAACAAAACATCTTCCTAGCAAAGTGATTTCATCAGCATATTCAAACCCCACATATAAAGTACGAGAAAGGTCAGCACTGAGACACTGTATTACCTGGTCAGATGTAACCTGTGGCTATCCTGCTGTTGTTAATCCTAAATTAAAAACACAGAACCAGCTGGCCATTAGCGTTCATAGATTATCTAATAGTAGAGATGATTCCAGGGAAAATGTGGCAATCTAATTTAGTTTAGGACTTTAGAGATCATTTTATGGAATTGTGGAAAAATACAGTTACCATTAACAGGTATTGCTATTGCTGGAATTCAAACTGAATGTATAGAGAATTGTACATATTTTTGTTTTTTTTTTGTTATTATTAGGCCTTTAAAAGTAAGGTAATTCTGAAAATGTGCATATTAATATTATGCAGTTTTCTATGCAGCCAACAGGTGTAGATTTACTCTTCTTTTTACATCATTAGCATGATTATCTTTCAGCTCTGTTGAAACAAGCAAGATGTTCACAGAACTAATATGAGTTATGAAAGCAGTGACTCATTAATCTGGGTAGGAGCCTAGGACCTACAACCTTCATGTCCCTGCTGTAAACTGGGGGATAGTGAAGTTGGGTAAAGCTGTGCATCTGTGTATGGGGTGTGCAGGGAGAGGTAGCACCTCTGGTGTAAGGGCAGGTTGTGTCCTTTCAGGGCAGCTCATCCACCTTTGGTCCCTACCTGTCACTCAGCTCAAGTCTAATGGTCATCTTCCTGCTGACTGAAGGAACAAATGGATTCGGCATCTACCTGAGTGACTGAGCAGCCCTCTTTAGGACCACAATACTCACCTCCATAGTAAGAGGAAGGGGCTAGAAAAGGTGCCCTAAACATTTTTGCTTCACAGAACCCTGGCCAGCTTACTGCGGCTGGAGGGGATCCCATTTCATGCGATCGAATAACAAAACGTCAAAGAAAACCTAAGGTGACACCACTCAGTATTGGCACATGGAACGTATGCACGCTTCAAAACAACCCCTCAGCAGATCGACCAGAAAGAAGAACAACCCTGGTCGCCAGAGAGCTCGCAAGATTTAACATTGATGTCGCGGCCCTGTGTCAAACTCATCTAGCCAATGAAGGTCAACTTATAGAAACAGGAGGTGGTTTTACATTCTTCTGGTGTGGATGCAGCAGTAATGAACGTTGTGCATCTGGAGTTGGCTTTGCTGTTAAGAATCATCTTGTCTGCAAACTTGCCAGTCTTCCCAAGGGCATGAACGACAGACTCATGACACTGAATTTCCCACTACTGAGAGGAAAACAAGCAACACTGATCAGCACCTACGCACCCACATTGACGAATCAGGATGAAATAAAAAGACAAGTATTATGAAGCTCTTGATGCCCTACTCTCATCCGTGAAGCACACCAACAGGCTGATTCTACTTGCCGATTTCAACGCAAGAGTAGAAACCAATCATTCTGCCTGGGATGGCGTCATTGGAAAAAATGCAATCGGCAAATGTAACAGCAATGGCTTATTACTACTAAAGACATGTGCAGCTCACAGTCTGATCATCACCAATACCATCTTTCACTTGCCCACTCGCAAAAAGATGTCCTGGATGCATCCACGCTCCAAGCACTGTCATCTTATTGATTATAACAAATTGATAAGGAAAATGGTGTAGCGCTGTGTATACTGTGATATACTTAAAATAAATGGTGAAAATCAATAAAAGGTGTGAATAAAAGTAACTTGGTTCAATTATTGGTGTGACACTGTATATGATCAATAAAAAAAGTGCATAAAAACAACTTAATTCAAATATATATGAAGTATGGAGTGTACCATGATTCAAACAAATAGAGAAAAAATGTGAATGCATAAATGTGACATGGAGACACTTATATTGAAATCAACAGTGACCAAATCGTACACCATGACAATAGCAATATTAAATTATATATCGCAAAGTCCCAAGGATAAATGAAAAGTGCTGGATTTCAAATCTTCAACCATATATAATTTGCCTGCTCAAAGCTTGTGCCAATTTATCCGTCACCATCTGGCGTGTGCACTCACCTCAAATATTTGACCCTCAAGGAGTCATAGAGCATAATGTATCTCCGGATGATTACAGGCAGGATGGGTCTCTCCCTCTGGCTGGACACAGGATTAGCTTCCACCATAATCAATCACTAAATGGTAAAACACCTTTAAGGGAATCTTCAATGGCTCATATGAAAGAAGTCAAAGAGAGAACTTCCATAGTGTAGTATTTTTAAATTTATTAAGGAAATCCACAATGACAAAAGGCTACTCACACTTTAAAACAGGGTCACAGACCCTTCAGGCATGTACAGTGTAATCCCACAGTTACTGTAAGGTATACATTCAAGGAGTCCAAAGATGGCGACTACCATTCGTGCGTAATGACGTCACCACGCTCTAGTCCAACACGTTGTGTTATGCTACCACGTGACTTCTTCAGGGCTTCGGTGATACATTAGGCTCTATGACCAGATTGACCACCTGGAACAGGGTTTATTACCTGAGACACAGTGCGGTTTCCGCAAAGAGCGTGGCACTGTGGATATGATCTTTGTGGCCCGACAGTTCCAAGAGAAGTGTCAAGAGCAGAACCATGAATTGTACACCACCTTCATGGATCTCACCAAGGCTTTTGACATTGTCAGTCGCGAAGGTCTGTGGCGCATCATGTCTAAGTTTGGATGTCCTGACAGATTCATCCTAATGGTACATCATTTCCACGACGGCGTGATGGCTCGTGTTTTGGATGACGGAGAAGTTTCAAAGGCCTTTCCCGTTACAAACGGTCAAGCAAGGTGCGTGTTGGCACCAACCCTGTTCAGCATAATGTTTTCAGCCATGCTGTCAGACTCCTTCCAGAACAATTCCCTGGGAGTTAGCCTGAGATATAGGACCGATGGGAAACTGTTCAACCTGAGAAGACTCCAGGCTGTCACCAAGGTAAAGGAGACTGTGTTATAAGACCTCATTTTTGCTGTTGACTGTGCCCTTAATGCTGGGTCAAAGCAGGAAATGCAAGCCAGTGTGGACAAATTTGCAGCAGCATGTGACAACTTCGGCCTCCTCATCAACACAAATAAGACCAAAGTGATGCATCAGTCAGCTCCAAAAACCCAACACCAAGAGCCTACCATCACAGTGAAGGGACAAAAGCTGCAAGCAGTGGACCAATTTACATACCTTGGCAGCACCCTATTCCGCACAGTGACAATTGACATCAAGGTTACCTGCAGATTAGCCAATGCAAGTTCTGCATTTGGCGGACTACTGACCACTGTGCAGGACTGCCATGGAATAAGCCTTGCCACAAAGCTCAAAGTCTACTGAGCAGTAGTGCTAACTACCCTCATGTATGCCAGTGAGACCTGGACTTTATACAGGAGGCATCCTAGGCAATTGAACCACTTTCACATGACCTGCCTCCGCAGACTTCTGAGGATCTGTTGGCAGGACAAGGTGCTAGACACAGAAGCCCTCTCCAGAGCAGGCCTGCCATCAGTTTACACCCTGCTGATGAAAGCCCAGACACGCTGGGCAGGCCATGTTGCAAGGATGCCAGACCACTGCATCCCTAAACAGCTCCTCTATGGTGAGCTGTCTCAAGGAAATCGATCGCACGGGGGACAAAGGAAGCGATATAAAAACACATTGAAAGCCTCCTTCAAGTCCCTGGATATTGACATCACCTCCTGGGAAACCCTGGCACAAGATCGATTGACAAGGCGCACATTGATCCACCAAGGCTGCCAAACAGCTGAGGAGAGAATAAAAACCATAGCACAAGAGAAGCGAGCACTCCGCAAAAGCCAGAGCTGCAAATGCTGCAACAGTGGTGCCCACATATACAGTATCTGCCCGACATGTGGCAGAAAATGTATTGCCTGTATAGACCTTACCAGCCACCTATGGACACACCGTGGACAGCCCATTACCTGCTAGATGTCAAGGTCCTCTTCGAACACGAAGGACGAACATCATCAATTCTGAAAATGTGCATATTAATATTGTGCAGTTTTCTATGCAGCCAACAAGTGGAACTTTACTCTTCTTTGTACATCATTAGCATGATTAACTTTCATCTCTGTTGAAACAAGCAAGATGTTCACAGAACTAGTATGAGTTATGAAAGCAGTGACTCATTAATCTGGGTAGGAGCCTAGGACCTACAACCTTTATGTCCCTGCTGTAAACTGGGGGATAGTGAAGTTGGGTAAAACTGTGCATCTGCCTGTCACTTTACAAGAGAGCATGCAATTGAGGGACATTTGTGTCTTATAGGGCAGGCCATGTTGATATCTAGAATGCAAATATTGCAGCTTACCCGTGTCTACTGCATACCTTATTAATGTCACCCGAAGAGATGAGATGGCTAAAGCTGCCACCTTGCATAGAGCGCAGTCCTCCCTTAAACCGCCTCTGCTTATCAGCCAGCTTAGTCCCAGATTTCTAGCAGCAGATGGAGTTGGAAAGAAAGCTGCTCTCTGTCCTATTAGATTACATAGCCCATAGTGCTCTGTCAGCCCTTTGTCAATGTTTATTTAAAAAGCATGAACTGTACATAAATAGTGAAAAACACATATAGGCACATATAAACCAACAGTTTAAAATGTAAACCATTAGGGCCCCTCTATCCTACAACACACATTCTAAAACAAGTGAGGGTTGTTTTTTAATTTTTTTTAAATAATTTTTATAGGCTGACAATAGGACAAAAAAAATAAAAAAAAACTTTGTATTTTTTAATTTAAAAAAAAACCAAAAGTATTATTATTATTTCATTAAACACTGTGCTGTCTTCAGTAAGAGTTGGTGGCAGTTTTATAAACAAAACCATGTGATCATCATGTCAGAGCTAAGACTGGGAGCCAGTCAGTAGTAGCATGGTCTCACAGCTAGGAGAATGCAGATCTTAACCACCTCCCGCCCGCCATATAGTAATATGACAGACGCAAGATGGTTCTCTCATTCTGGGAAGACGTCATATGACGTCCTCCCATTCTCACCGCACATGCGCGGCTCCCGGAGCGCGCAGTGTGGCGATCGGCAGTGCGCTGTGTCCCTCGGACACAGCAGATCACCGATCCATGGAAAGAGCCAAAGATGTCGGCTTGGTCATGTGATCAGTTGTGTCCAATCACAGCTGATCACATGTAAACAGGGAAATGCTGGTTATCTGCATTTCTCTCCTCACGAGCTGTCACGCTGACAGAGGAGAGGAGAGACGGTAATCGGCATTCCTCGGAGGGGACATGTACACAGATCATCAGAGCACTGATGATCAGTGTGCCCTGATGATCTGTGTAGCAGCAGCGTCACCTGTCAGTGTCCATCAGTGCCGGCTCTCAGTGCTCATCCATGCCACCTGCCAGTGCCCATCAGTGCCATATTTCAGTGCCCATCTGAGCTGCCTTTCAGTGTCACCCATCAGTGCCAGTCAGTGCCACCTATCAATGCCAGTCAGTGCCACCTAGCAATGCTAATTCTATATCACCTTTTCTCAATAATCCCAATACACCCAAATTATGTCTAAAATACCCAAAGCACACAATATTTAAATAAATAAAATAAATAAATCAAAATAAATAAAATACAATTTTCAAGATAAAATATTATTTTAAATAAATGTCCCACAACTTAAAATGTCCTAACGGGAATTCCAAAAGTCTCTGTGTAAATATTCCAAAATGAATGCAGGTGATCCAGTGTAGACTTTCCAAATCATCATAAACCATACGCTGATAGTGAACACTTCAAAACACATCACAGTGATGGATCCAGTGATCTCCAAGCTAGTGAAAGATGGATAATTACCCTTATACAAGCAATGACAGGCTTTCTATAAACACATAGTGGCACTCTCCAGATATTCTACTCCTCTTCCTTCCACTCTTCCATATTCTCTTGGAGTAAAGGAGAGCTATTCAGCGGTATATAATAAAATATATAAACTTTTATTACAATATCTTACATTAAAATTTCAGACAATCAGCTCCCAATCCTCAGAGTCATCAGATGTAGTCCCTAGTGTGGAAAACCAGCATGTTCCCACTTTCAAAATGGCCGTGATCGCACTTTCGGTTGCGTGAGTGCATCAGACGTCACGTGCCCCGACGTGTTTCATCATTTCCTGGACTTTTTAGACATAATTTGGGTGTATTGGGATTACTGAGAAAAGGTGATATAGAATTAACATACTTTCAAGGGTGAAAGGTTTACTTTTCTTTTTGGGATATTTGAGTGATTATTTGAGTAGGAAATGCACGGATTTACAGATATTGATCACCTATCAATGCTGCCAATCAGTACCACCTATCAGTGCCAGTCAGTGCCACCTATCAGTGCCAGTCAGTGCCGCCTATAAGTTTGCATCAGTGCCGCCTTTCAGTGCCCGTCAGTGCTGCCTATCAGTGAAGTCTAACAGTGCCAGTCAGTGCCGCCTATCAGTGCCAGTCAGTGCTGCCTATCAGTGCCATATATGAGTGCTGCCTTTCAGTGCTCATCAGTGATGCCTGTCAATGCCCATCAGTGCCACCTACCAGTGCCTCCTCATCAGTGCCCATCAGTGCCACCTATCAGTGTCCATCAGTGCAGCCTATCAGTGCCCATCACTGCAGCCTCATTAGCGCACATCAGTGAAGGAGAAAAATCACTTCTTTACAAAATTTTATAACAAAAATTAAGAAAAAACTTTTTTTAAACAAATTTTCAGTGGTTTTTGGTTTGTTTAAGAAAAAATAAAAAACCCAGAGGTGACTAAATACCACCAAAATAAAGCTCTATTTGTCATAAAAAAATGATAAAAATTTCATATGGGTACAGTGTTGCATGACCGCACAATTGTCATTCAAAGTGTGACAGCGCTGAAAGCTGGAAATTGGCCTGGGCAGGAAGGGGGTATAAGTGCCTGGTAGGCTAGTGGTTAATGCACCCAGCTGCCTTTAGCCCATATCAATTTTTCTCACTGGGTGGTTAGCAATGACCATCGCACTGGATGTTGTCCACTATGAGCTCTCTATTACCAGTTAGCCTGTTTAAGCAGTTATTGCTTTTGTTCATCACTGGGCAGACTCTTGCAAAGAAACTCTGATTGCAACTGCCATCTGGCATACAGCACCTTAATATAAATACAGACTCAGAGTGCAGTTATACATAAATGAAACATTTTTTAATATTTTTTCTGGATTTGTTTTTTTCTGTGTATTATTTTTTATGATTGTATAATACAAACATATTGAATGCAGAAACAAGTAAACCATGTTGAGTAGAACCGTGGGAACTTTGATTATAACCCAAAGCTGTACCAGAGACCTACATTTTCTATTGCTATAGATATTTTCTATGTAAGCAGATGAGAACATGGGCAGGTGTTTCTGTAAAACAAATCTAACTATATTTGGTCTTTTCCTAACATGTCCATTCTCTTCAATACCTGGCTTTGGGCTATTGTCACCTTTAATGCAATTACACTAGTTTGCATTGAAAAGCCAATGAAGCAGACATCAGCCGCAAGACCTATAAGTCATCTATATGTTGTGTAAAACCTGCCGCATTGTGCTGCTGCATGGGAAAATATCTTCCTTTCAGACCTCTAATTGGCTCTATGCTTATAGATATCTTTATTAAACATGCAAGACTGCATTGACCTCATACTGCTTACCTCCTGAATGATTATTTACAGCCTGCTTAATCTACATGATAACTACATTTACATGTTTACTAGTTAAAATATCAATAATAAAGATAAATAGTTAGGAACATATATAGAAAGCAATAAAGATATATTAAAAAAATCAATTTATTTTGCTTTATTTTGATAGAGCAAATAAATAAATAAATAAATACATTTCTATTTCTTTTCAGCTATGGAATTAATATCTGACACTGCATCAGATAGCATACTAATCCAATTATTAGTGATGGCCGATTCTGAGCAGGTTAAGTTTGCCAAGTGTTTGGTGAATCTTGTTAACTTGTTATCTTGTTAAACGTTTATTGAACCTAAACTTAGGCATATCACATTAAAGTCTATGGGGGTAAAGGGGGTGAATCTTGATTACCACTGCTGACAAAACTGCATAAGGAGTCAGGTACTGCCGTAGGGAACAGGTACCAATAAAAAACAAAAATCCACAGAGAGGGTTTTTTCATGTGACTTGAAAAGACTCAAATCCTTTAAATGATATGTTTGGAGAAAGTCTTAAAGCAGTACATGACGTTAGGGAACTGTACAGGTTTTGCGGTTTCAACGTTAGTATACACTGGTAGTGCATATTTGGCTGTGGAATTGATTTTACATTTAGCTTTTCTTACATGCAGCAGCAGCACCCCCAATCTGATTCACTTCACTGCAAAAAAGGCCTTTTTTCAGGTAGCTTTAGTAACAACACATGGGGTTTGATTTACTAAAGGAAAATAGACTGTGCACTATGCAAGTGCAGTTGCTCCAGATTGCACGCGATTGGGTATTATTTGTAAAGTGAAGCTTTACCTCATTTACTAAGCTCTGGAGCAACTGTACTGGTAGAGTGCAAAGTGCACAGTCTACTTGGCAAATCAACCCCATGGCTTTTCACCAAATAGTAATAGACCTGTTTTGACAGCAGATAGAAATTGTCGGGTAGTTTTCTGTTTCTGTCCCTGTTCCCACTAATGTAAAATTTGCTAACTGCAGGAAATTGTTAATGTTGGAGAATTGGCCATAGTGTACTACAGACAAAGGAATTCATTTACCAAAAGCAAATAGACTGTTCACTTTGCAAGGAACTTTTCCCCAGAACTTAGTGAATGAGATGAGGCTTTGCTGAAATTTCACCATATTCACTGAACCTAAGTATAATTTTCAACAGCAAAGTGCAAATTACCTTGCAATGTGAATAGCCTATTTGTAGTTAGTAAATCAGCCACAAAGAGTACAGGCAGGTGTTTTGCTACAAGATATAAGGTACCGCAGAGAATAAAGCAGTGTTAAATAAAGCAGGACAATTTTAATGAGCAAGCCTGGGCCCAAATTTACTAAGACAAAGAGCATAGGTTGGGGTTTTACTACAGGATTGAAGATACTGTAGAGGATGCAGCAGTGTAATATTGGCCAGCAGCAGCACAATTGTAATCAGGGATAATAGGACTAATGGTGTATTAATCTTGCTATTTCTATGTGGATGGGGGGGTGTAGTAAATGCAAAAAAATGTCCCCTGCAAAATAATAGCATAATGTGCTAGTATGTAGAGTGATTTAGGTACAATTTAGCTGCCTGTTGTGAAATAAAAGGCAGCTCCAAGAACAAATAGTGATTAACAGGTGAATGCTTTGCCTTGAGCACCCTAAACCTAAAAAAAAGACATATCAACATAATAAAATAAAAAAAATCCACAAATGAAATGAAAACCTCAAGACACCACCCCGAAACAAGGGACAAAGCCTTGCAGCAATAAAAAAAAATAGTTTAACTTAAAATAAAGGCCCAATCAACAAAAGTAGAGACCCATATACCAAAACGAAATTAAAACTGCCAAATACCATCTCCGAAACAAAGACTATTTTCAAAGGAGAATCCCTGCAGCTAAAAGAGATTGCTATGGACAGGATAGCAGCTAAAAGTGACCGTTGTTTTCAATTCAATCCTCAAGCCCCAGTAATAAGCAAAGGGGTTGATTGTTTAAAAATTGAGTAATCAGAATTAAAGTACAGTTTCCTAACTGACCCTAAAGTCTCCTGAGACAGTTGGTCTCTATGCTTTCCCTACAATAGCTTTCAATTTTCAGGGGACTTTTTGTTTTGCAAATGTTTTTGGGCGCTTTCAAATTTTCTGAGGGAGCTTGCGCATAGTTGCATAGTCAGTCAGGTTGAAAAAAGACACTAGTAATGTTCAACAGAAAAGAATAAATCAATAGAAAACCTCCTTATAAGCAATCCTAAACTAACAGTTGATCCAGAGTAAAAAAAAAAAATAATAAATTTGAAGCATGATGCAATTTTGTCCAGCAGGGGAAAAAAATCCCTCAGAAGGCAATCGGATATTCAGTGGATTAACAATCTCTGGTGCTATTACCTTTAAATATGTTTTATTAAAGTGGTTGCAAAGGCTCCAGGTATTTTACCTTCTTGCATTCTGTGTGCAGCAGCCCCCCCCCCCCCTAATATTTATCTGAACCCCATCACGATCCAGCAATGTGCATAAGAGCCTTGGCTCTCTGGGGACTCTTCCTCCTTATTGGCTGAGACAGCAGTGGGAACCATTGGCAGCATGCAGCTGCCCTGTGGCCATGTTGTTAAAAAAGGGTCAGGGAGTTTTCCTTGTGGGAAATGCAGGCACGCAGCACCCACAATGGTGAGAACCTAGCCTTTCTGACAACTAAGGCAGCCAAAGATGAGTGCATCGCACACAAAAAAATGGGATCATAGTTGTACTCCCCTTCTCCAATTTAAATAACAAATGTTCACTTTTGAATGGAACATAACTTTGAAAGAGCACACAGTGTAACTGATTTAACAAAAAAACTGTTAAAAAAACTATATTGCTGGTTGCAAGCAGACAGCTAATTCTATTTTGTCACAGGTTATAGTCTTTTCTTTCTTTAGTACATCAGCCTTATTGATGTAGGTGATGTAGTGTTTTGAATATAGGGATCGAGTATATGCAGAGAGGACAAGCTGTTAACTAGGTCCAGCATCTCAGGTTTCTGTTTAGTTACACCAATTGGCCGGGCATTGTTATATTGGGTGGGAAGAACAGTTGATGCATTTATGTAGCAATCTCCTGGGCAGAAATCATTAACATGGATAAAGGGATTTCCTAAGAGTATAAATACCTGCACACGCCAAGCACTTACCAAGCTGCCCCTTAATGCATACATGCAAGCTCAGGAAAACTTTCATTTTAACAATTCATTCTAGGCTCACAGAAGACTCTGAGGAAACTTTTAAAATTCATCTTTCTTTTATCCATCCTGTCTGGGGGAATGAGTTTCCAGGCTTTTGTAACAGCTGATACCTTTGTACCTTTAAATTCCGAATCTTCAGCTACTTTTCCCCTTAGGATGCATCACAGCACTGCTGAATACCTGCCTGTCACCAATCACACAACTAATGTGGTCTCCACAGGTACTTTTGTATTATGAGTGATGTATTTCTCTTTTTTACGGCTACATAATTATACAGAAACAATAGCTTAGATATTTTAATTTAGTCCTTAACCATTAGCCAGCTATTTGACTAATTTAGTGGGTCTGTGCAAAGTTGGTGTAAAGTTCAGTAAACCATAATAACCAACTTTTAAATTTAACCAAATTTCTCCTTTTACGTTACTGAATTTTCCCCTTGGCTGCTTGCCTTTTTTGAATTACCTACATGAGTAGTGTGGTATGAAACCGCTGATGTTGACATGAATATGAAAGAAGTTACTAAAAAAGAAATTATAATAAGATACAAGGAGTACTTTGAACTTTACTATCATAAGGATAGGAAATGTAAAGTAAAAAATGAAAAGTGTAGAATTTACAAAAATATAAGTAATATGTAAAAATAAAAATGTATTGTTGGAAGGCAAGAATCGTTGATTTCATGTGTACCATTGATGTACTATTCAAAACTGATATTTATGTGTAAATTAATTATTTAACATAAATATTATTATTAATAATAATAATAATAATATAATTAGTTACCATATGCAAATTACTATTATTACTATTGATATTGTTGTTAGTGTATTACTTATTTATTATTATGAACTCACCTTTAATCCTTGAGATTTTGTGGTCCAACCTAACTGCTTATGTATACAGATTTTTTGTTTTAGAAATAAAAAATATATAATGCCTTTCCTCCAAGCTGAATTGCTACCTGTGCAAAATCATAATACCATGCAAATAATACAAAAAGCAGAAATAACCCCAAAATGGAGTGAAACCCTATGTGCACCTGCATCAGATGTTTTGTTTTGCTGAAAGATTTTTCCAGTGATTGTAGGGTTCCCTTTAAGCCTCATGCTAGGACAGATCATACAATAGGTGGTCCATATATTGTTCACAAGTGATAGTAATGGGAAATAAGTGCTTATTTCACTAGCAATTTACCAGTGTGTGATTCTTTTTTTTTTAGTATCTTCTTTTAATTGTTTTTCTGAGATAAACAAGCATCACCTCCTGCCACTTGTACAAGTATTTTATTGTTGAGATTGCAGATTTATGTGTCATTGTATTGTGGCCTTTAGTCATTGTAGTGTACAATTTCTATAATGTGGTTGCCCTCCAAACAAAGACTTTAGATCTTTAGTTCATTCTTAGTGTTAAACACCTGAGCAATAATGACTAAAAATTATTTCAAAGGGAACATGCAGCATGTTTTCAGGTAAATTCAGCTTGCAGTTCAAATAGGTATGAGATGCTTCTGCCGTTTTTTATGTGTGAACTGACCTTCTAACCCACCTTTGGCCTCCTTTGTACCTGCTTCTGACCTCCTTCTGTATCAACCTGTCTCAAGATGCACTTTCATCCCTATTGACTTCTATGGCAAAAAAATTGTTCTGACATGAACAAATGTCCATTTACATAATCCTTTAATAATCCTGATGCACCAAGTGTCTGCCATTGGAGGTTGACACAAGGTGAGCTTAGTTTTAGATACAAATACCCTATACACCCCACAATTTGGAAAACACAGCTATAAATTCTGTACATACTGTTATAAAGTGCAGAAAAAGCCAGGGTTGGATAAATCATAGTGTGGTCTAATAACTTCACTTCACTCTAACTCCTAGAAGCCTGAGGAGTTAGAGCAGCACAGTGGCCAAATGGTTAGCACTTCCACCTGGCAGTACTAGGGTCGTTGGTTCGAATCCCAACCATGGCACCACCTGCCTGGAGTTTGCATATTCTCCCTGTGCCTGTGTGGGTTTCCTCCGGGTACTCCGGTTTCCTCCCACACTCCAAAGACATGCTGGTAGATTAATTGGATCCTGTCTAAATTGGTGCTTGTATATGAATGTGAGTTAGGGACCTTAGATTGTATACCCCTTGAGGGTTAGGGACTGATGTGAATGTACAATATACATACATGTAAAGTGCTGCATAAATTGACGGTGCTATATAAGTACCTGAAATAAAGAAATAAATACTTGCAGATGCCTTCTCATTCCTATGTGATATTATGTAGCAGCCTCATTTTATGTCATGTAGATATAATCAACAGATACATAGCCTCTAAATGCTTGTATTTAATAGTCAACCCTTCATATTTGTTTCCTACAGAAATATAACTCTGCATGTTATGGAGATAAGGAGAAGGAACGATTCAGTAGTTTAGCACAAAAAAAAAAAAAATTGGACATGGCCGACAGCATTTTTTTGTGACTTTGGTCCACAAAACATTGTACATTGTTGGCCTACAACAGAAAAATTAGGACCTGAGTGTAGTTCTGGTATTCAGGATACATCCCAGTAGACACTCCCTGTGATTTCACTAGAACCCTTTACTGTCCTTAATTGGAAAGATATAGGTTCCTATGGGTACATTTCAGGTAGGTTACATGATGGCTCATAGAATTGCAATTTCAATAAAGCAACATTGTCCTTTTTCCTTTTTTATATTGATTTTGATGGGATTGGCACATATGTTGGCTGCTTATCACTATGGACACTTATGGTTGTTACTATAAATGTTCAGCAAAATTGATAAAAGTGACTGTTATTAATTATTAATTATAAGAAAGTGATATATGCCTATATTTTTGTTCCTTTTTGATTGTTGCAATCCTATGTTGTCTCCGGTAACCTTTACTAAGCCTTATACCACATTTAGAACTGGAAATTCTGCCCCCAAGTGTATATTATATGTAGAATAATTGATAACAATGGAAAGAAGGAAGTAAAGCTTATTCTACGAATGAATCTTGAATATTTTCTTACCAGTCCCGTCTGTTTTGTCTTTGGTCCAAATTCCTAAATTCTCTCATATATACTTCTCTGTGCCTAATGTGGAACATATACCAGCAGGGCTGCATTATCCAAACCCATCATGTCATTATGGAAACCAACAATCTACCTATGGGGTGATGACAGGTAAGTGGCTTGCTTTTAATTTTGTAAATGTTGTCATTTTTATTGATTTCATACTTTTTAATGACATACTGTACTTTGTTTAAATATCTAGTTCAAAAAGACAAATGTTAAACAAAAACATGACAATATCTAGCTCTGACTGTCGTAACTGAGAAACCCTGAGGTCTAACAATTGCTACCCGGCCAACATGCTTGACCTCAAGCCTTTAACACATGCTTTCTTACAGCTCCTGAGTGTGTACAACAGCATGAAATCAAATAGCCCTGTATGTAAAAGAAAGGTAAACAACTACAGAATTGTAAGATTTTCTACTGATATAGACGCTCAGGAACTGAGAAGCAGGGTTTTTTCTTAACAGCATGTCAATAACTTTTTGACAATAAATGTCATTGTAATGGCAGATAAGAATTGGTAGTGCATAGGAACCCTGACAGAACACTTTTTATTTTTATCTTTGAAAATATAAAAAAGAATTATAAAAAACACCTAGTGGGATTATTTAGTTACACATACAGTTGTGTTCAAAATAATAGCAATGTGTTGAAAAAGGTGAATAAAGCTCAAAATCCTTCTAATAGCTTTTATTTCTATACGCACAAATGCATTGGGAACACTACACATTCTATTCCAAATCAAAATATGAAGAAAAATATATCAAATTTGTGTTGTTCCTCTAAAAAAAATTGAAGAAAAGTGAATATTAGACTGTTCAAAAAAATAGCAGTGTTTGTATTCTTCTTTACAAACTCAAACATTCACTAAATAAACTGAAAAATGTTTGAACATTTTGCTTTCCTTTGAATCACTTAATTAATATTTAGTTGTATAAGCACTGTTTCTGAGAACTGCTGTACATCTGTGTTGCATGGAGTCAACCAACTTCTGGCCCCTGTGATCAGGTATTCCAGCCCAGGATGATTGGACTACATTCCACAGTTCTTCTCTATTTCTTGGTTTTGCCTCAGAAACTGCATTTTAAATGTCACCCCACAAGTTTTCTATTGGATTAAGATCCGGGGATTGGGCTGGCCACTCCATAACGTCAATCTTGTTGATCTGGAACCAAGATGTTGCACGTTTACTGGTGTGTTTGGGGTCGTTGTCTTGTTGGAACACCCATTTCAAGGGCATTTCATCTTCAGCATAAGGCAGCATGACCTCTTCAAGTATTCTGATGTATTCAAACTGATCCATGATCCCTGGTATGCGATAAATAGGCCCAACACCGTAGTATGAGAAACATCCCCATATCATGATGCTTGCGCAACCATGCTTCACTGTCTTCACAGTGTACTGTGGCTTGAATTCAGTGTTTGGGGGTCGTCTGACAAACTGTCTCTGGCCACTAGACCCAAAAAGAACAATCTTACTTTTATCAGTCCACAAAATGTTGCGCCATTTCTCTTTAGGCCAGTCAATGTGCTCTTTGGCAAATTGTAACCTCTTCAGCACGTCTTTATTTCAACAGTGGGACTTTGCGGGGGCTTCTTGCAGATAGCTTGGCTTCACATAGGAGTCTTCTAATTGTAACAGTACTCACAGGTAACTTTACACCTTCTTTGATCTTCCTGGAGTTGATTGTTGGCTGAGTCCTTGCCATTTTGGCTTTTCTTCTATCCATTCGAATGGTAGTTTTTCGGTTTCTTCCACGTCTTTCAGGTTTTGGTTGCCATTTTAAAGCATTTGTGATCATTTTAGCTGAGCAGCCTATCATTTTCTGTACTTCTTTGTATGTTTTCCCCTCTCCAATCAACTTTTTAATCAAGGTACGCTGTTCTTCTGAACAATGTCTGGAACGACCCATTTTCATCAGAATTTCGGAGAGAAATGCACTGTAACTAGCATGTAGAACATTTGCTGCCTTCCTTTCTTAAATAAGGGCAATAATTGCCACCTGTTTTTCAAAGAATGAATGACCTCACTAATAGAACTCCACACTGCTATTATTTTGAACATGCCCCTTTCAATTAGTGATTCAATTACACAGAATCAGCAGCATGCATGTCATGACTGTTGGGTCTGTTGGATTTCTATTACCCTACTACACCTGCTAGTAAATTATTTGCCATGTAGAAATATCATTTCTACCAAAAACAGTGATTGATCAGGTTAGTGATGTCTGACTGCTATTATTTTGAACACAACTGTACACTATATTGCCAAAAGTATTGGGATGCCTGTCTTTACACGCACATGAACTTTATTGGCATCCCAGTCTTAGTCCGTAGGGTTCAATATTGAGTTGGCTCACCCTTTGCATCTATAACAGCTTCAAATCTTTTGGGAAGGCTGTCCACAAAGTTTAAGAGTGTGCCTATCGGAATGTTTGACCATTCATCCAGAAGAACATTTATGATGTCAGGCAAAGATGAGAAGGCCTGGCTCGCAATCTCCACACTAATTCATCCCAAAGCTGTTCTGTCGGGTTGAGGTCAGGACTCTATGCAGGCCAGTCAAGTTCTTCCACCCCAATCTTGCTCATCCATGTCTTTATAGACCTTGCTTTGTGCACTGGCACTCAGTCATGTTGGAGCAGGAAGGGGCCATCACCAAACTGATCCCACAAAGTTGGAAGTATGAAATTGTCCAAAATGTCTTGGTATGCAGATGTGTTAAGGGGCCAAGCCCAACCTCTGAAAAACAACCCCACACCATAATTTCCCCTCCACCAAGCTTTACACTTGGCACAATGCAGTCAGGTAAGTACCATTCTCCTGGCAACCTCCAAATCCAGACACGTCCATCGGATTGCCAGACAGAGAAGCATTATTGGTCACTCCAGAGAACACCTCTCCACTAATCTAGAGTCCGGTGGCGGCGTGCTTTACACTACTGCATCCAACCCTTTGCATTGCACTTGGTGATGTAAGGCTTGGATGCAGCTGCTTGGCCATGGAAACTCATTCCATGAAGCTCTCTATGCACTTTTGTTGTGCTAATCTGAAGGCCACATGAACTTTGGAGGTCTTTAGCTATTGACTCTGCAGACATTTGTCAATTTCTGCACACTGTGCGCTGACCCCGCTCTGTCATTTTACATGGCCTACCACATCATGGCTGAGTTGCTGTTGTTCCCAGTTGCCTCCACTTTGTTATAATACTACTACCAGTTGACTGTGGAATATTTAGTGGGAAGGAAATTTCACGAATTGACTTATTGCACAGGTGGCAACCTATCACAGTACCACACTCGAATTCACTGAGCTCCTGATAGTGACCCATTCTTTCACATATGTTTGTAGAAGCAGTCTACATGCCTAGGTGTCAATCACCTCCTGTGGCCATGGAGGTGATTAGAACACCTGAATCCAATGATTTGGAGGGGTGTCTCAATACTTTTGGCAATATAGTGTATATAAAAAACACATTTGTTATGGTAAAACATCATTAAAATGGTATGTATACATAGAACATAGTTTTAAAAAAATTTTAATTTTGTCATGCAGAATTATGGAGGGTTTTGCCATGAATGAGCAGAACACACACTATTAACTGCTCTCTATTTGACTTGATGTCCATAGATTGCAATATCTCTCTGTAGCATTCCCAACTAGCGGATTAGCAGGATATAAATGCTCTTATTGGAAGGTGTTGAGAGTTGTATGAACACTAAAATAACCGGCACTAATTAGTAAAACACATCTCTTGCCATATTATGTCTCTTGGTATATTTACAGTATATTTTTCATAGTCCAATTTTAGCCAAAACTTTAAATTGACACATAAACTGATTTTAAATGCAGCTTATGTGAAATCCCTGTACGTCCTATTCATTTAGGCTCTTAGACAGGCTACCCAAATGAGCCTTGCTACTTAATAACAATTCACCAAAGAACCCTGATATCTAGTCCAGTTTTTATAAACATCTATAGTCATAAGCCCTGATGATAGGGGACAATGATCCTCTGTAATGTGTTGGGTATCAATATGAAATTTGCTGTGACCAATGAAGACTAAAGCTGGCATAGATGGTTTGAATCTCAATCTGTTCAGCAAGGATCAGCCAAGATTCGAACCATGTACAGAAAGGCTAAATGTACCCAAACTGATCAATCCATCAACATGGGTACAACCAGCCTATCAGATTTTACATGTGATTATTGTTAGCGACTATTATGGCCGCCAGCAGTAATTACTGTGTTCTCCCATTAGGGACAGCTCCCCCTGCCAAAAAGAAAATCGTTCAATCTATGGCCAGCTTTACTGGACTTGCAACTACCCTCTGGCACTTTCGTCTTTCTAGAGTACTTATTCATTTTCTAATCTGTTAGATACCCAACCCCTGGATAGGAAGTGAGCGATAATTTCCTGCATGGGGACACAGACAGAAGTAAAATCCTGGCAGGTTTTAAA
This sequence comes from Staurois parvus, assembly GCF_062004578.1. NCBI lineage: Eukaryota > Metazoa > Chordata > Amphibia > Anura > Ranidae > Staurois > Staurois parvus. The sequence continues at coordinate 8,873,009 of NW_028318095.1, read as the reverse complement.
ATGTTTCAATGATACTAGAAAATGTGGTATAGATACCTGTATTCACCCTGGGGAGTTTTTCCCTCACTTCCTTTGCTGTATAACACCTAACAAATAGACAGGTAGAAGGTTCAAATGTAAAAAAAAAAGTCATAACATGTTAGCTTTGTCAGCAGGGCTGTGTTTTTAGCTATATGTATCGATAAAATGTATGACTTTTTTACATTGGAACTTCCCTTGATGCAGACTATTACTAATATCCTATTGGAAGAAGGCAGTAGCTAGAGTCGGGCTCCGAAGTCAGGAATTTGATTGGGATATAGGAGTTTCTCTTGCATTTTATGATATTAGAGTCAAACAGGATTGCAGCTGGATATGCTGGAAAATTTGTGGCCAACTCAGCTGAATTGTAACATTGGTGTTGTGCTTGTATAACTATTTTAGGTTTTGTAATGTGGATGTATAAAATGCTTTTTATCTGTTAGCACATTGGGGAGTCTTTTTTTTTTTCAAATTCATTCTGGAAGGAGTAGGGAATGGTTAAAACCTCTGTCAGATTTTTGTTCTATCTGCATTCTATTACAGAGGTTTGCCTTTTTTTCTTGTCCTGTAAATACAACAGGAAATGAGAGGAAATCTCTCCTTAGCAAGGGTAATCCTCTTTACAACCAGTGTCCCCATTGGAATATATATCCCCTCACTTCCAGTCCAGAAACAATGGACAACAGGGAAAAAAAAAGATGGAGACAATCTCCTAATGGGGATCCAGACAGCAAACAAAAAAAAAACTGTCAAAAGTTCTAACCCCTCACTGCTCTATTAAAACAATGCACTTTTTGAAGGAAATTAATAAATTACAGTTATTGGCTTAAACGACTGTCAAACTGAAGGGAGATGGGTAATATGTAGCCATCATACTTGATACTTTCTGGTTAGTTGACATAGGTTAATGCTCTTTGCCCGTTCTTCTGATTTCATGCGCTCCTAGTGAATAAGCCCACTGTGCAGACATCTATATTTGAACACCATGACAGAGATTATACTGGACTGATTCTTTGCAGGGATTAAACCCACAGCTCCAGAGATGCTATCTGCAAGTATTTCTCAAACAAGAATTCTACAAACATGCAGCATGCCTCTATCCAATGTGGTAAATGGAGTAAGTACCTTACAAGGTAAGTTGTTTTAGAAATGTAAATCTAAATTGTATCTCTAGACAAAACCTTTTTTTAAAGTTTTGTATAAGGTGTGGAAGTGTTAGACTGTCTGCTATGTTTTTATTGAAATCTGTGTCCCCAGTGGGGGGATTAACCATTATCACCGAGTAAAAAATAAAAGGCAATCTTAAATGCTGGAGTTGTCCCCAAAACAAGAGGTGAGAGGGAATCTTCCAGTGGATTCCTCTAACTTCCTGTTGCATCTATAGGACAGAAAACAAAAGGAAAATTTCCCCTATGATAAAAGCAAAAAAAAAAATGGAAGGGATTTAAACCCTTCCTTACTCTATAAAAAAATGTTTTGGCTACAGAAATATATATAGATATAGATATATATATATATATATATATATATATATATATATATATATATATATATATATATATATACATGCACACTAGGAGCAGAGCAGATGCCAGAACCAGAAAAAGCGGCATGTAAAAAGCTCATAGTAGCTCGTATTGCACAAGACTTTAGAAAGGTTTAACAGAGTCCCAAAACATTCCCCCCTGCTCGTTTATGCGCTTTTGGTATTTTTTTCTGCCTGAATACTCCTCTCATAAACGCACTTGTGATGTTTTTGGGGTTTTTTCTACCTCTAAGCTCACCTTCACCTCATCTTGAAATATGCCTCTAAATGCCCTAATGTGAATGGACACATAGGATAACACTGAAAGGCTTAGGCAGGAGTAGAAATGCAAAACTCCTCTAGAAGCAATGTTTTTTAGCCCAGTCTGCATGGATCCTATTTCATAGTTTTATGAGGATGATAAACCTAAAATGCACATTATATGCATAGGTTTAGACTTGCTTTAGCGCAGGCCATACTAAGTCAGTCCACACTCTATGCCAAATCTTCATTTCAAGTAACCACAAAATAAAAGATAGATAGAGCTGGATCTTATGGTTTGTGCTGGCTTTGAATAACAATATGCAACATTTTTAATGGACATAGTGGGGTTGATTTACTAAAGACAAATAGGCTGTACACTGCAAGTGCATCGCAAGTGAACCTGCAAATGCATTTCAAGTTCAGTTGCTTTAGATCCAAAGGGAAGCTCTGAAATGAGGTGAAGCTCTGCTGATTTCTTTCATCCAATCATGTGCAAGCAAAAAACTTCCAGGTTGTCCATGGAAGTTAACACCTCGACAGGAACGTCTGCTTTTTTTTCTTTACATTTTCCTAGCATGTTCCCCTCAGATCTAGAGCAACTGCACTTTCAATGCATTTGCAGTGGACTTGGAGTGCACTTGCAGTGCACAGCCTATTTACTGTACCTTTAGTAAATCAAGCACAAGTGTGAAGTCTTCCCCTTTTCTTCAAAACTGCAGATTACTTATGCAAAATTGCTACAAATAATACTTACAAGTATGTTACTAAGAGACCTACAGTGCTCAACATAAATGAGTACACACCAACAGATTTGTCAGAAAACCTTTACTTTTCTTTCACAATCAATATTTTCTATGGGACACTATGCTGCAAAATGTTCCCACAAATGCGGGCCATTGATTGCAAACAAATGTACAAACAAGATTTGTACATTTGCACAAACACAAAAGTATTTTTCCTAACACATTCATTCAAACCATGTTGCAAAAATGAATACACCCCAATCGAACACCTATAGAGAATTTTGAAGAGACAAGTTGAGCATCACTCTCCATCCAGCATCCAGGCTCTAACAGAGGTCATTTTTGAAGAATGGAAAAAGGCAGATGCTGCAATATGTCGCCAACTTGTTCATTCCATACCTAGAAGATTTTTGTCCTTACAAATCCTAGAGGTCATACAAATTACTAGATGTAATAGTTTTTGTTGTGGAGTGTGTTCATTTTTTAATCAAATAATTTGAGTATACCTTAAGATTTTGTAATCTAAGTTATATTATTAACCATACTTTCATGTAATGAGCTAAATATACGTTCTATAAAACTCAGTTTTGTCAAAATTTAGGAAATTGTTCTTGTGTTCATTGAGATATTCATTAAAATCTTACTTTTCAAAAGGGGTGTACTTATTTATGCTGAGCACTGTATATCTATACAATATTGGCAATAATTAATATTTTATTTTAAGAGAACCTTTATTTTGCCCATACTATGGAATCAATTTAAAGGAGAGTCCATGAGATGTTAGTATTAATAATTTTCAGTTTCTCCTACTGCCCCAATCTGCTGCCAGACCTCCTGAAACATATTCAGTACTTATTCCTATGAAAGAACATGTGAAATCCCCCTTCCCCATGCCCCTACAGCACTCAGCGTTTCAGTGGTCAATAGCCAGGGACAAACCCAGAGGCCTGTTATGTGGTGGTAAGGGAAGCATGCATAGTCCTGTGCAGGTTAAGATTTGCCCAACAAGTCAAATTTTATACAAGAATCCTGGGTGACTTATAAGCAATCTGAAACAGTAGTCTAAGCAGAAAAGGCTAATGCAACAATCTAAATTTCTTCCAGGAAAGTGAATCTACTTTGATGAGTATGAGCAAAGTATAAAATCACATTAAAGGACAACTTTACTTTTGCTGTAATTTTTTTGGTTCTAATTATTATTCCATGAGTGCTGCCCACATAATCTTGTACATACATTTAACCCCAGTCGAGTGATCTTTGGTGTGGGGTCCCACATGGAGTCACACAGCCTTTTCTTTGAAAAACGTAATTTCAACCTGGCCATGCAAACTGCAACCCCATTAATTTCAATGGGAAAGTTTTACTCATGGAGGCCTCAAGCGGACACTCGTTCAGAGTACAGCTTTCCCATAGGAATGGCATATGTAGTGTGAAGCTCCAATTTTTGAAGGAAACATTGTGTGGTATGGAGCAGGTCTGCACAGTAAAGAATGCTGGACTGGAGATGAAGTTAAGTAGGTGAGCAGTGTTCGGGATGGTAGGAGATCTAACTAAATGAAAAAATGGGGGGGGGGTGGCTTGGCCTGGTTGGAGCCCAGGCTGAAGCTGTCATACACCTCCTTACAGGGTTTTGCTGTGATGCGTGACTTTTAGGACTTCCTTTCCTTACTAAATGGAAAAATAGACAACACAAATACAGTTGCTATGAGAATAAGTACAGCTTACTGTTCTAATATCTTTTTAGGGACTCTCGCCTTTTGTAGCAGAGATGGAGCTCTCACTACTTCTGCATTCTCTGTAAAAGTTAAATTAATTAAACCATAAAAAATGTTTGTTATATAAAATACAGTAAACCTGTAAAACCTGTCCTTCTACATTCCACAGGAGTCCATACAGGCAGTTTACCTCCATGTCTCATGAGTGCCAGCTCTTGCACATTGGGCCATGGTTTTGCTCCAGTACATCAGACTCTCCTTGGAGAGGAGGTCACCACCTCAGATTTCAAGCAGGAGTTCAGAAGAAAAAGTAAACCTATCGAGGAGCCTATTGATATGGATTCCCCAGAGATCCGAGAGCTGGAAAAATTTGCTAATGAATTTAAAGTGAGAAGAATTAAGCTGGGTATGGATCTTCAGATTTATTATTGTACTTGTTTGTGTCTAATATTCCATTCAATAGGAAAGTACATTACATGCTACTTTAACCCTTTTGTGACCAGAAGATATTGATGCCCAGACAAATTTAGTAGCATCATCAGTTGGTAATATAATAATGAAATTTAATCTGCTTATATTTTAACACTTGCCCTCCAGAAGATTTACCTTCCTTCATGACCAGCCTATTTTTTGCTATAAGGAGCTGCACTATTTTAACTGACAATCACGCAGTCATGTAACACTGTACACAAATTAAGTATAGGGTGGACAGCAATGTTAAAATGATATTAAAGGCATATTTTTGTGTTTAAAAATAACAAACATGTCATACTTGCCTGCCCTGTGCAGTGGTTTTGCATAGAGAAGTCCCGATCCTCCTCTTCTCGGGTTTCCCACTGGTGCTCCTGGCCCCTCCCTCCTGCCCCCATGGCGAGCTTGCTCCCGAGCAGGTGCTCTGTATGTCCATTCACACAAGAAGTGTGGCTTGCCCCCTCCCCCCCACTCCTCATTGGCTTACTGGCTGTGAATGACAGTAGAGGGAGCCAATGGCTACCACTGCTGTCTCAGCCAATGAGGAAGGAGAGACCTAGGAGAACCAAGGCTCTCGTGCACATTGTTGAATTGAGATGAGGTTCAGATTCAATAAAGCTCATGGTATAAAATACAGTTGCTGGTTAAATAATTTGCTTTCACATTGCAATATATTCTTGTGACTATTTCCATAATTTGCTGTTAAGGGAAGATATAGTATAATATGCTGTTGCAATGAAATGAGATATACAGTATGTATGTGGCTCAATTTAGATAAGATAGATACTGTACGTTATTTTAAATCCTTTTAGGTCTTTATATCTCATAAAAGTTTTAAATTTACTTGCCACTACCATAACTATTTGTAATCATAGGAATGTTAGTATTCAGCTCTTATTGGCCCTTTTTTGTTAAACTAACAATAATTATAGCTTAAATAAGGGGACCCAAATATCAATTCTGCACAGGAGCATTTTGCTGACTTTGTCCACCGCTGGTATTGCAATTAGATCTTCTCTCATCATTGGTGGCAAAGGTCACCAGGTCAAATTGAGAGGACATATCTTACCAACAGAGAAACAGGCAGCAATAGACATCAGATAAGGGTTATTATCTTTCCTCACCAAAAACAGTTGATACAGGTAAACGTTACATCTGGGCTTGCAAACATTCTGGGATGGGTTTTGTGATATCATCTCCATAGAGAGATGGGAACAATTCTTTAAGGACCTCAACGAATCTTAGTGACAGAACACAATGAAACAAAGTTGAAATGAGGTGGTTCAGTGAATGGTGATATTTATTTTACAGCACGGTTAGCAGCTGTCCCTGAATATGTATGGTCATGTTGACCAAGCATAACTCTTTCTTACCCTTATTTATCAGCTATGTATTCACATTACAGTCTGTAAGAAATGAAGTGGAATAAACCTTTCCTTACATAACATTTTCAGTTTTATTATCTTATGTCTGAAACACTGAGAACTTAGTTTTTAAAAAAAGAAAACTAGCTTCTTTTTTATTTAAAGGTTAGCAAAACTTTATCCAGCTATATAACACTTGGTCTAATTAGTATTAAATGAACATGTGCCCCACATCCAATCCCTGTCTACGTTATGCCGCCTCAACCTCTGCAACATCTCCAGAATATGCCCCTTTTCAACAAATGACACCAGAAAGCTTCTAATTCTCTCCCTGGTTATCTCTTGCCTTGACTACGGCAACTCCCTCCTCATTGGATTACCTTTGCGTAGGCTATTCCCCTTCAGTCCATCATGAATGCTGCAGCCAGACTCATCCACCATACCAACCGTTCAGTGTCTAGTACCCCTCTCTGTCAATCCCTCCACTGGCTTCTACTCACCCAGCGAATAAAATTCAAAGTACTAACAACAACTTACAAAGCCATCCACAACTCTGCACCCAGCTACATCACAAACTTGGTATCAAAATATCAACCAAATCAGTCTCTTCAGTCCTCCCAACACCTTCTGCTCTCTAGTTCCCGTGTCACCTCCTCCCATGCGCACGTCCAGGACTTCTCCCGAACTTCTCCTATCCTATGGAACTCCTTACCCCAATCTGTTCCACTATCTCCTAATCTATCCACCTTTAGATGATCCCTGAAAACGCTTCTCTTTAAAGAAGCCTAGCTTGCTTCTAACTAATACACTGCAATTTTACTTTCACCCTCAGTTCATCCTCCACAGCTATTACCTCTTGTGTCACTTGACCCTCCCTCTTAGAAGTTCTAACGAGCAGGGCCCTCTGATTCCTCTTGTACCAAATTGTATTGTAACTGTAGAGTCTGCCTTAATTTTGTAAAGCGCTGAGCAAACTGTTGGCGCTATATAAATCCTGTATAATAGTAATAATAATGTGCCCAGGCTATGCACTTTAAACTATTTACATATTTTAGTGTAGCACAACCCCTTAAAAGTCATCAGAAGATTCGGGTCCCTATAGTATTGCACAGCTAGGCTACACGCATCTTCACACAGGCTTGAATCCAGAGTCAGACATTAGTCCTTGAGCTTTGGTTTTGTTGTTTTATTTAGGGAATTTGAACTGGGATAGGGTTAGGGGTGTACAGGATGCCTAAGGGAACATGAACTGAGGACAACTTCCTGGAACTATTTACAAGCCTTTACTGAAGCACAGTCTTTTTTTGGAGAGCTAGACAGCATCGCCTTAATGTACCACCCCGGACCCTAGATGAACTCCTCTTCTCTGCCCAGCAATCTGGAGGTATCCCTGAACAGGGGATCTGGTGCCTGTTACTTTAAAAGTGGACAGTCCCAAATAGGCAGCGAATCTGGTTTCTCACTAGAGTGCTCCTTCCCCTATCTGCCCAGGGGGTGCAGGGGTACTCATATTCTCTCCTGTACCGCTGGTAGGTTAGTGGCTGCAACCAGGCCTTTCAGCTGGGATGCTCCTTCCCTGCCATACAGGTGGTCCTCGCTCTGGGGGCCAGTGAAGTTCTTAGCTTTCTTCCTTTCCAGCTCAAGGCCTGCAGCTAGGCCCCCTTGTCACAGCCTTCTGCCTTCAGCCTCACATCTTTCTCACTGTCTTCCACTTGAACCCTGCTGCAACTGAGCAGGCGTCAACACTTTTAAGGGTGTCCCAGCCCCTTGCCAAGCCTTCTGTTGGAGATTGGCTAGGATCCCTCAAGAGTGCATGCCAGCCACTCCTCCGATCCACCAACTGCCTCTAGGCCTTCTTCCAAAGCCCTAGAGAAGGGGGAAATGCCAGAAGGACTGGCCTGCAGAGCCTTCCAGCACCTGACCACAAGTTGACCTTCTGGATATTACACCCAGGCTGCTACTCAGCTCTCCTCTCTAGCAATCAGGACTTTAGCTCCCCTGACTAACTAGGAGGGATCTACAATAGCAAACAGAAAAAAAGCCAGAAGTGGCTTTTTTGACTGTCTATCAGTTTTTAATGTAAAGTTATTTCTTCACAAAGATCACAACAAAGACTTTATACATGGTTAATAATGATGAGCTAAAGTTTAGGCTGAACCAAGTCTGGCTCCAACCCACTGGGAAACTGTAACAGGATGGCAGGATGCTGATCCAATCAAGAGCCAACCAAGATTATGTTCTCATTGCTAAAAAAATTTGTTAACTGTGAAAATGAATTTCTGCTTAATGTCTATAGATAAAGTAATGAATGAGGGCAAGTTTTTAACTGCTTGTTCAGAATATGTAAATACTTTAGTGTGCATGATCTGGGCACAGGTTCCCTTTAAGTATCATTATGTAAATTTATCAAATAAGCTTTGCTGACACATACGTATGTTTATTAATCTCAAGCAGGTTATACTCAGACAAATGTTGGAGAAGCTCTTGCTGCTGTACATGGTTCAGAATTCAGCCAAACAACCATTTGCCGCTTTGAAAACTTACAGCTGAGTTTTAAGAATGCCTGCAAATTAAAATCTATCTTGTCAAAATGGCTGGAAGAAGCAGAGCAAGTTGGAGGTACGAATATACTTGCATTTTCCTATGGATAGTGATAATACATAAAGGAAGGCCACGCTGCTGTTGTGTATCCCTCCCCTGTATGGTGCTTGTTTTTCTTATTCAAATAGGTGGTGTTAAGGGTAATTGTAAATTGTTGCGCAATAACAAACTCCATGTGAATATGGATGATAGTTTACTGATTTGATAGTATCCTGACCAGATAGTGGGCTTTTATTAGCATATGTAACCACAGGAGGGCTGCTACTGCACGAGTGATCACTGGAGAAACTGTATGACATTTTTATGGATTTTTTTTAAAGCTTTCTACCAGCTTTACATTCACAACATGGCTTGTAAATGAATACAGCACAACAAAAAGCCCCTTAAACAGATGGCCAGAGTCCAGAAACTAGAAAAGTGAATGGAGCAACGATGGACGTTAGCAGCAGTAAGAGGCTCATAAACAGATTAGGCACAGACAAGTACAGTGCAAATGTGGTTCAAACAATACATAGGAAAAATCCAAGGCATGGACAGTCAGAAAGAAGTCAATGGCACACATACTTCTATCCAGGGTATGAGCAAACTCACAGAACTGTTGACTAGGCGCACACTTTAATCTCTATTTTGCTTTAAAGTTCACTAATAAGGTCACATGAGCACAGCAGAGAACTGGGCTGCAGTGCTGAGTGATGACAAAGGCTTTCATGGATGGTCATTACAATAGTAATCTGGTGGTAAATGCTTCAGAATTACAATTGCCCAGAGCACTATAGAGGAAATCCATTGAAGCCAAGGTCATTTGAGCATCAAAACTAGCAAACAATTAAAATGAGTGGGAAATTGTTGTTGGTCATTTAATACCATGCAATCATGTTTTTTAATCAACACCTGATGCAAAGGTTCCAAAATTCACTTCTCTGATTATCCAACATTAAAACACTATATATCTAACTAGCGTTGCTGTATCCAGAAAACGCTAAAAGAAAATCCATAACTGAAACAAGATGATGAGGGAAAAAAAAAAAAATGCTCCAGGTCAGTTCCCTCTTCCACTACCATACACACACTAAATCCCAGGTGCTGGCCCTCTCCGCAGCAGACGCCAATATACAAAACAAATATCCAATGGCCGCACATCCAGTAAAATCACCTTTATTTCTTCTTATAGCATATACTACAAATATAACAGGGATACAGGACTCTAGCTAACGAGTTTCACGCTCCACTAGGGCTTAGTCATAGCTCAAAGGTACACTGTCATATACAGATATACAGTGGGGAAAATAATTATTTGATCCCCTGTATATTTTGTAAGTTTGAAACTTACAAAGAAATGAAGGGCCTATAATATTTATCATAGGTGTATTTTAAATGACAGAGACAGAATATCAACCAAAAATCCAGAAAACAAAACATGATACCAATGTTATAAATTGAGCTGCAGTTCAGTGAATAAAATAAGTATTTGATCCCCAAGCAAAACATTAGTACTCAGTACTTGGTGGAGAAACCCTTGTTGGCAAACACAGAGGTAAGACGTTTTTTGTAGTTGGTTATCAGGTTTGCACACATCTCAGGAGGGACTTTGGTCCACTCTTCTTTACATATCTTCTCTAAATTCTTCAGGTTTCTTGGCTGTTGCTTGGTAACTTGAAGTTTCAGCTCCCTCCATAAATTTTCTATAGGATTAAGGTGTGGAGACTGGCTAGGCCACTCCATGACCGCAATGTGCTTCTTCTTGAGCCACTACTTTGTTGCCTTGGCAGTATGTTTTGGATCATTGTCATGTTGGAAGACCCATTCAACCCAAGGTTCTCATCCAAGATGTTACAATACATGACCAATGGGGAATTTTTTCATGTTCGATGGGGACCACTATCTCCAGAGGTGTGGAGCGTCCAAGGGGGCTAGGTTTTTCCGTTCCCCGGCTAACCTTTGTATGGGTTGGTACGAATGGTTCTGCACTTTGTACAGGTATATGCATATCTATATGGATATACCTGTACATACAGTATATAGAGAGAAAAACAGAAAATGGTGTATACATGTATACTGTATATCATGTTTTCCCCACATGTAAAATGCAGATTTAACCCTACCCCATAGTACAAAGTCATAAAACTTAGCTCCAAACATTTAACACTAAGGATAACATGTTGAGTTGTCTCTAAACAGCATTGTACAATGAAAAAATTGGAGGAAATGAGCGCAAAAGAAAACGAAGAACAACTATAAGGTAACAATGGCTGCCTTGATTGACTCTTGAAGGCATTTTATTAAATCAGTACAGATATGTTCACTGTAAATTGAAATGTTCTCATTTGTGGTCTGCAATGTATTATATCTGGCAACAAATTATTTACCACTAATATCGCTTTTTGTAATATTTCAAGAAGATTTACCAGCTCTTTAGTTTTCACTTTCTCTAACACCTGTTAGACAAAATGCACACAAGAAATTCAATGCGATAGGTACTGTCAAAAACCTTAAATAAACCCCAATAGTCTGTGTGCAGAATTAACAACAATAACTAAATATTACAATTATGCGCACAAAAGAATAATAAATAAATCCTTCATTTACTATTCAACAGTTCTGTGCAAACCTCTAACCCCTGTCTATTTAATCATCTCTATCACCTAGTAATTAAAAACATTCATATAAACATTTTGTGCTTCTTATTTCATGCTGAAATCAGCAAATGAAAGTTTTTTTTTTTAATGGAAAAAGTTCTTTTCACATGGGATTTCAATTACATGGGACTGAACGCTGTGTATTAATATACTGTTACCAATTGCACAACATTTTTATATACTGTAGTTTTGTCTTAAATTAATTTGAATACTATATGATAGAGATGATTAAATAGATAGGGGGTAGAAATTTGCACATAACTGTTGAAAAGTAAAAGAAGGATTGATTGTTTGATGTTTTTTTTTATGCACATAATTGTAATATTTATTTATTGCTAATTTTGCTTGTTTGTTTTAGGCTATTGGGGCTTACTTCAAATTTTTATTGCAGCACCCATCACACTGATTCATATGCACTGGTGACCCCAATATTAAGGGGGTTCACGCAGTTTGGTGCCTAGTAGCTTTGCAATTTGTGAGAAAACGCTCCATTTATGCTGGCAAGCATTAATATTATATTAAAAACTCACATAAGGCTCTAATGTTAACATAAATATTTGTTTACTGTATGAAAAGCTTTATTTACTGTAAATATTTATTATATTATATTTGTAATATGATACTGAAAATATTTAATTACTGTATGTAGAGAGGAACTACACTGTATCTGAGCACCACAAACCAAAAGCACTATTTAATTCACTTTTAATATACAAAGTAAATTCCCCCATCTATCCATGTCTCCATGCTTTATTTTGCTGAAAAACACCCCCTAGCAATGCTGGCAGTGGACGTCTTGAGTAAAGGCAGTCAATTCATGTGGCATTTACTTCCTGGAATGTATCTGCCCTTAATTCAGTCATACAGGTAGTAGGGTGTGCTTAGCTGAGAAAACTCCTCCTCCCTTCCTAAAGACTCCTGGGGTGTATGACATCATTAGCCTAGGCATGGAAACCAAGACGTAACTAAAGATATGTAAAAAAATTGTTTGTAACAAGTAATTCCAATATACTTTCCAATCTATTTACTAATGTTAGCAGCATAAGGATTCAAAATAGTCAATGCTGATTGAGAGAGTGAAGTTTCACTTTAAGATGGGAGCATGATTTAGTAAGCATTTATATTCATATACGATGTGACAATTAAATTACAATCAGAATTGTGTAAAATAAAAAAAAAAAAAATCAGGAAATGGAATAAGGTGTTGACAAAAATAGCAATTACTGTATATTCAATAAAAAGCAATCAGATAGCTGACTGAGAGGGGAGGTGGGTACAGTTTGTAGAGCAGATTACTTAATGACACAAATGCTAGACAAATGTCAATCTGGTTTGAATTTCAACAAATTACTGGTTAGCTCATTTTGCTCTTATTTTTGATTCAATAATATTGTTAATTACCCTTTATACATCATAGATAACAAGAAATGTAAAGCTCCTGCATTTGCCATAATGTGAACTCGCTGTATTTCCCTTTTAGGGCTTTTTTGTGGGTCTGTGTTTTATGTGTTCATCAGTCCATGCTGGTGGAAGTCTCTACATACTTTCATACTTCAACCCCTGTGTTTTGCATTTGGGCTAGGCCCCTTATTCTTGCATCAAAGTAAAATAGGTCAGCTCAACCTTTGCTTTAGGATCCTCTAATTTGAATGTAGGAGTCCACGCTGTCTTGTATACCATGACCTGACCTGTACTGGTTTTGGTCTTTAATCCTGTTTATCTGTCTGTACCAATTTTGTCTTTTGTGCTGGTCTATTTACATGTGCATCCTGTGGATATGACTCTCTGTTTGGCCCTCTGTTTTTATTCTGTTGGCACAGGGAGATGTCCTGATTCACAAGCCTACAGTGCCTTGAAAAAGTATTCATACCCCTCGCAATTTTCCACATTTTGTCATTGTTACAACCAAAAATGTAAATGAAACATGACAAAATTGTGAAAATTTCAAGGGGTGTGAATATTTTTTCAAGGCACTGTACCTAAACCTTCCACAGCTTTAGGCAAAAACTCCTGGTCCCTGCACCCCAGTTAGAGCCATTCCCCATTAGCTTACAAAACGGTTTTGTCTATCCTGTACCCATACCTATTCTCTTGCTGTGCCCTGGATTTCCATTATAGGCCTATCATCAGGTCTCTTCATCTCAGGAGTATCCAGAGCCCATAGATAAGTCCAGTAGGCCATTGCTAGCAGTGACACTCTGCACTTAAGATCATCAACAATTATCACCCTATGAATGGCTCTAAGGCTCCTGCTTTTCTTGCAATGGCTCAGTTTTCCTAGGTGCAACGATGGTCTGTCTCAGGCACAAGTTGAAGGTATGCTGCTCATTTGGAGGGCTATTTAGTGTAGTTTTTTACATTTTCTGTTTGCATATCTCTTGCATACAGTGGTTATCCACATACAAAAACTGGGAAAGCCGGTGGTGGGACACATCAGCCAATTCAATGACGTGAGATTTTCTTGTGCTGTTTAAACCATGAAATCAAGTATCTGATTGGGAAATACTGCAACATTTCCTTTCTTACATTTTTTTTTACGGGAAGCCTGTGATTATTTACTTTCTGTGGTTTTCTAAAAAGCTCATGCATTGATTTTACCATGAACAGCATAGCTGCGAAAGAGGCCCTGGAATCACATTTTGGCGAACAAAGCAAACCTTCATCCCAAGAGATCATGAGGATGGCTGAAAGTCTCAATCTTGAGAAGGAAGTTGTCCGAGTCTGGTTCTGCAATAGAAGACAGAGAGAAAAGAGAGTGAAAACCAGCCTACACCAGAATAGCTTCAGCACCTTCACTAAAGATCATCATGAATGCAGATGAAGAAGACACCTGTAGAAAAATGCACCTTATAATTATTTAATGTCTACAACCGTGCCACTGTTCAGTTATGATGACTTGACTCGGGAATTCAGATCCCTTTGTAGTGTATTTACTATTCAGTGACTATCGCTAAAGACTGCTGATGATAGATGTAGAGTATGTATGAGCATGGGTGAAGGTGAGATTGTTTCTGAAATGGTGCCTTGTAGGGGCAGAATGAGAGAAGCTTCTCAGCTCACCCCAGGGTTCTCTTAGCTGTGGCAACATCATCCCTGCAGATCTCTACACATCCCGTTTAAAGAAGCATGTCATGGTAGTAAATAGGAACTTCCCTGCATGAGGATTGGTAATTATTATGGTAAACGTAAAAGAACACTGATCATTCTCTATTTAGGTGTATTCACTTGAAGCCATTTTCATGCCATATGGACACTGCCGACACAGTCTAAGGAATGCTACAATCATGAGAGGTCTTATTAGAATATTCTATGAAGTGAAAAAATAAATGTAAATTACAAACTAGCTAGTCCAGTCCAGAAAAATTGAAGTTAAAGTACTGTATAACTAAAGGCAAAACATATTTTGGTTCTAGAGTGGAGATGGATTAGAACACTTGTCAGGTTTTAATTGCTTTCTCTACCCCCCGTTAGGAAGATTCACCCTCACTATTTGTTTTGTTTACCTTTATTACTGAAAGTGAAAGTAAAAACAAATATTTTTGGTGGTTCCCAAAACAGTGATAGAGGGGAAATCTTCCAATGGGGGTTTTCCTCTCACTTCCTGTTTTGGCTATGCCAATGGGACACAAAAGATAAAAATAAAATTGACAAGTGTTATAACCCTTCTTTACTCTATCCAAAATGAAAAAAAGTGTTGCCTTTAGTTCTACTTTAAAGTGCAGGAAAACAGTAAAATACACAATGGAAATTAAAGTGATATTAAAGGCAACACACATGTTGTATTTACCTGCTCTGTGTAGTGGTTTTGCACAGAGTAGCCCCGATCCTTCTCTTCTTGGGTCCCTGAGTGCCCCCAGAGCAAGCAGCTTGCAATGGGAGCACCTAAGCAGGCTCGCTTCCAAGCTGCTGCTTTGCCATGTGTCCACTGAAACACAGAGCAGCGGCTCAAACCTGCCCTCTCTATCTCCTCATTGGCTCCCTGGCTGTGAGTGACAGCAGCGGGAGCCAATGGCTTCCACTGCTGTCTCAGCCAATGATCAGGGAGAGTCCCCAGAGGGCTGAGGTTCTTGTACACATTACTGGATCGCGATGGGGCCCAAGTAAGTTTTGAGGGGGCTGAGGATGCTGCAACACACAGGTGCATAGAATATATGAAGGTAAAAACCTTGAGCCGTTACAACCACTTTAATTTTTGCGAATTATCTTATCTGATAAAGCATCTGTAATGCTGTTTTCCCAGTCTTGTGACCCAGGCACACCTACCAACCAACTAGGGCAACTGTCATAAGGAGGCAATAAGAAACACTTCTTCCCCAATTGGAAACATTTCCCTCCTACAAATCTTTCATACATATTTAATTTCCTAGTATTTCATTTTCCTCTTTTTACCTAGTACAAATACAGCACTGTCCCTCTGGTCAGTGCCTGATACCAGCTCAGCAGACAGCCCAGTCAATTCCTGGCCTTTCATAAAGACTACACTGTAGATAAAGCCAACTCTAGACCATTCCCCCATATGTAGGGTTTTTTTTTTTCTTCAGGATACAGTAAATACTTTTTTTTTCAGCTGTCTTCTGGATGGCTTCCAGTGGTGGACAATTCTTGTTACTGCACACAATGTTGCTCATAGTGACATGAGCGCCATTTTGTGCAGCAGTATTGTGAGGGGAGGTTGTCTATGACAGTCTGGGTGCACAGGAACTAGGTTGATTGCTGTTGGGCATCAATCAACCCCAAAGAGCAACGTTTTGAGGAGGACAGAGCTTAAACCCTGCAGGGCACATCTCCAGTACTTTATATTTTCACACCTGGTGGGCAAATATAATTTTTATCCAAAACCTGGAGCTGGATTTTAAGCAACATGGCCCTGTGATTTGCACATAAGACTACATCACATTGATAAGACCACTCCTGTGCTCTCCCTCCTGTAAGCTTGGTCACAGTGTGGCTGACAACACTCTGCAATGCAATACCGACCCAAATGGCTCCATGTGCTGCCCTCTCTCACCTACCTGGTCTACATGCTGCTGTGAAGGGGATCACAAGTTACTTTATTGTATGGTAGAGTCCAGTTCTAATCATAGCTCTTTCAAAGTTCATTTCAGTGCTTTGTGAAACAAAGAGTACCTTCACCAATGTAAAGAATTCCACATGCAGTTCCACCTTGTATATTCATCCATTGATCCACCTCGATTTTCAGCCATGCTGCTTCCAGTCTTGATCAGGCCAAGCAGCATAAAACATTTAAAAGCTTGTAGGACACTTTAATAAAAATCAGTTAAAGCCATATTCACAAGTGTGGTATGCAATGAACATATAAACACCATCACCTGTAGGGTACTGTACTTTGTCATGATCCAGTTAACATAGCTTGTATTTCTGTCCCTCCAGAATCCCTAACAGCAACACCACTGAAGCTCTGAGCAAGAAGGCATACCCCTTGAAATGTGTCACTGCAGAGGACACATCTGGGTTTTTGGTGGTACAGTGTGCTGCTACCATTTTTGGAGAAACAGAGGCCTGTTAAGTAGACTCATTCTGAATGTCCTCAGGACTAAGAGGGAAACTATATTTTTTTTTTGTTAAAGATCTTAGCTGTACATGTTTAGGTGCTCATGATCTAATGTAAATCACATTATCTAAGTGATATTTTGAGATAACATAGATATACAGTATGTACACACTAGTTCCCTGGCCGTCTTGCTGACCCGTTGGGTTCAGTACTTTTTGAGTCCTTCAGATTAGGAGTTCTGAATATACTGTGACTTTCCCGATTCTCCCAGGTTTTTGTCTCCAAATATTGAATAAAAACCAGGCAACTATCACATTTTAATCAGAAATTGGTCAGCAATGGCTGCCTTTATATTTCTCTCACCACAGGCTCCTTTAGCCTTGGTTCACACCTATGCATTTTTAGTGTGTTTTGCAGAAACACACTACAGTCCATCTAACATGGTTTCCAAAGGATCTAGTTCACATCTGTGCATTTTGAGGTGCATACTTTGGAAAAGGTCAGGGATTTTTTTTTTCCGCAGTAGATTGCGTTTTGTGTGTAATAGACTTCAGTGGACCCGCACAAAAAATACAAGTAATGCTTTTTTGATGCGTTCTGCATTTTTCAGCTATTAGGAAACTATGACAGTTCTGTTCATGTAGTGCGGCTTTGATGCGACTTTACTTTGTGGCACTCAAGGAGCATCAAAGTCACATCATGAAAGTAGTGCAGGAACCTTTATGTGTCCAAAGTCACGTAAGGGTTAAGGTCAAAGGTTAGTGTTAGGGTCAGAGTTAGCGGTAATTGTTAGGGTTAGAATGTCAATTACCCCTAACATTTATCTGCACCCTAGCACTTAAAGGAGAAGTACTGGGTCCAGAGTGGGGAAAGATCCCGACTTCAAAGTCAGGATACACCCCAGAGTCTGGAGCGGCACCTAGCTCGGCCTATCAGTGATCTCTTCCAGCTAGTTAGCGTGGGTGGGGGGAGACAGAGCAGAGAGGGGTGACTGACAGTCCCGTTCTCTGCTGAGAATGGATGTGAGAACTCAGCGATCATGTAAATGAGCCGGTGGGGGACAGGATCATACTTACCTAGGTGGATGCAGCATCAGTCTGATGCTGCATCCACCTAGGTAAATATGATTGGGCAAACACAAAATCCCACATTTTCCTTTTAACCCTAATATTTAACCCCATAATCTAACCCTAACAT
Organism: Staurois parvus; assembly: GCF_062004578.1. Taxonomy (NCBI): domain Eukaryota; kingdom Metazoa; phylum Chordata; class Amphibia; order Anura; family Ranidae; genus Staurois; species Staurois parvus. The sequence continues at coordinate 8,854,960 of NW_028318095.1, read as the reverse complement.
GTAACCCTAACCCTTAACGCTAACATGTAACCCTAACCCTTAACGCTAACATTTAACCCTAACCATTAGCGCTAACCTTAACTTTTAACCCTATCCCTTAACCCTAACATGCGACTATGGACACATAAAGGTTCATGCAGTACTTTGATGAGACTTTGATGCTACTTGAGTGCCAGAAAGTGTAAAGTTACATCAAAGTTGCATTACATGAACAGAATTGTCATACTTTCCAGTTAGCCAAAAAATTAGACTTTGGACACATAAAGGTTCCTGCACTACTTTGAAGCTACCCGAGTGTCAGAGAGTGTAAAATCACATCAAAGTCCCACTACATGTCATAGTTTCCTATTAGTCCCCCAGGACTCATAGCGCACCAGAAAAAAAGCATCAACCACAACCTGCATAGATGTGAATCCTAGCATTGAAGTAGAACTGAAATTATATTACAAAACTCCTCCCTCACCTTCTCATTGTTGTACACATTGAAGAAAGCCTGATGTCAGATCCGCATAGCAGTATGCTTCTCTCTTAGTCTTTGCCAGATTCAAGTAGCACCTTTAGCAATGATGGAACAGGTGCACTGCACATGTAGCCATCAGTTATATAGACTATGTGGGAAAGAGAACTTTGAATCTACCTATGTATTGATCTTCTGGATTTCCTATTTCAGTCAGTTGAGATGAGGGGAGAATGCATGAGCTGAGGGGAGAATGCATAATCTTCCAGCTCCCTTGGTGCTCACCTTTCGGCAGATCAAGAGGGTGGTTGGTTTTGGTCAGACAGAAGCATATTTTAATTGCACTTAAAAATGGAGCACGGTACAATAAAATTGTGTTGGGAAGCTTATATTAGATGTCTTGACAAAGATGGGTAAGGGATAATCCCGGGGTAATATGACTTCAAGAAATTGTAATGTGCGACTGTACATTCCCAAGGCCAGTCCTTAGTGAGGGCAGCCATGTTTACTCATTACTCAAAATACTACAGGGAGGGAGGGGAGAGGACAAACTCCGCTTCCAATCGCCTTAGGTGAATGCACCAGAAGTGGGAGTGGGTACCTGTCAAATTTGCTTCCCAAAAATGCCAATCTTTAAACAGTGGGGGACAAAGCCTTAAAGTAGAACTTTCCCTTTTAGGTGGAGCTCCGCTTTAAATAAATACAGACATATAAATACATTGTATGAAACCGCTTTCACAAATACACAACACAGGAGCTTATCATGTGACAATGAAGAAGATGCCATGTTACGTTAAACATAGCTAGAGTGTAAAAAAAACATTGTTGTAGACCTTAGGGGTATTCTGATAAATGTCAGATCTGCTTACTGTATTTATTCTTTAGCTTATACTATTGTTTTCGGCACTGCACTGTTTTTGATTTATTTATTACGTATTATTAAATGTTGGTGTTCTCAGCACTGTATTTTTTGTTCTATATATACATAGCAAACTGCAGTTATACAATATCACCACAAAGTGTCAGCATTGTTTCAGCAATTTGCACTATTGCTACTTGTAGGAAAAACAGCTTAGAAGTGTGCTAGAACCAAAGCACGAAGGAAATGCCACATATGCTACCTGGATCATTTAGAATCAGAATCCAAGCTTAATTTTCAGGCTTGGTCTGCGGAAAAATGTAGGCAATCATTTTGCTAAATGAAAAACAAGGTATTATTCTGTAATTTCTGAAGTTTAGAATAAAATGAAGCAACAATTCAGATTTGATTTAGTTGCTATGAGACGCATATTTTTCTTTTAGCACACATTTATTGAGTGCAGAATTAATAGCAATCTGAATCCATCTTGTACTGTTTAAACTTCAAAAACAACTCTACCTTAATTATGCTACCAATATTAGTATGTACTGTAAATTGCCTCCAGAATTTCTCGTTTCTTTTTGCCGGAAGCTGCCATTTTGCTGAAGCCCAGAGCAGCAGTAAATCAGCAGCAAAAATAGAGAGCAACTGAGCATGTGCAGACCAGGGTGAGACTGGGTTTTCAATAGTATAGGCACTTCTATTGTTTTCCATAGCTTTACCTGCAAAGGGGGCCAGCTTGAAGTGATCTATCAGGACTTAATTTTCTGACCAATGTTCCACTTAAACATAGATTTTCCCTAACTACCCTGTTGTCCCATAGATACTCCCATCTACTTACCCAAGATCAGGTGGTGACTTCCTGTAACAGATTTTGGGACACAGTTATGCAAAACTAGACTTGTCATTTAAGTCAAGTAAATTCTGATTTGGTTGCTTGAATGGTTGCTTTTGCATTCTATAAATGGTTACTACTAGTAAAATATACTGTTACTGAATAAGTATTGCAAAAATTAAAAATAAATAAAAAATAATGAAAACATATGTTTGAGACACATATGCGTGTACAGAGGCATCCCTAGGGTTGGTGTCACCCGGTGCGGGAACACTTGGTGAAACCCCCTCCGACGATCCCCGCAGAATGGATCAGATCTGCAGATTAAGCATAATGGATCGCACTCTGATCCATTATGCTCAATCTGCAGATCCGATACATCCTGCGGGGATCACCAGCTTTCTTTACAACTTACCTTTTCGTGGAGCGGGTCCGGTGTCACCCCGTATAGGTTGCATGCCGACGATCCCCGCAGGATGTGGGGATCGCCGGCATGCAACCTATACGGGGGTGACACCGGACCCGCTCCAAGAAAAAGTAAGTTTGCTCATCTCCTGTCCCAGAGATACCATGGCAGGCAGTCACTGGAATGGTGCAAACAGAATTAAAAGACAAAATGTTCTAGCCATTCCCCTATTAATTTATTTGTCCTTGTTGGAGGCAGGTTTTTTTTTTCTCTCTACTCCCTGTCCCTGGAACAGGAAGGGAGTAGAAAAAGTGGATCTTAAAAGTGACAGCAGTAGAAATCTTACAGACTTTTCATCTTTATACTCACATTTTGTCTTGAGTTGACCGTTAACTTTCTTTTACTGAGACCATAAAAATGTACAGTCAAGAGCCCCCAAATGTTTATTGAAGCCTATGTAAAAACATTTATGCAGGCCAAAATGCAGAGGGGAAAAAAAAACAAAACACTTAAGTATACAATGAGTAAAACTATATTGCCAAAAGTATTGGGACGTCTGCCTTTACATGCACATGAACTTTAATGGCGTCTTAGTCCGTAGGGTTCAGTACTCAGTTGCCCCACTCTTTGCAGCTATAACAGCTTCAACTCTGCTGGGAAGGCCGTCCACAAAGTTTAGGAGTGTGTCTATGGGAACGTTTGACCATTCTTACAGAAGCACATTTGTGAGGTCAGACGAGAAGGCCTGGCTCAGTCTCCGCTCTAATTCATCCCAAAGGTGTTCTATCAGGGTGAGGTTAGGCTCTGTGCAGGCTAATCAAATTCCTCCACCCCAAACTCGCTCATCTATGTTTTTATGGACCTTGCTTTGTGCACTGGTGCGCTGTCATGTTGGAACAAGGAGCCATCCCTAAACTGTTCCCACAAAAGTGGAAACATGAAATTGCCCAAAATGTCTTGGTATGCGAACACCTTAGGAGTTCCCTTCACTGGGACTAAGGAGCCAATCCCAACTCCTGAAAAACAACCCCACACCATAATCCCCCCACAAAACTTTAGACTTGACACAATGCAGTCAGGCAAGTACCTTTCTTCTGGCAACTGCCAAACAAAGACATGTCAATTGGATTGCCAGACAGAGAAGCGTGTTTATCACTCCAGAGAACACATCTCCACTGCTCTAGTCCAGGGGTGGCGTGCTTTACACCACTGCATCTGACCCTTTGCAGTGCAATTGGTGATGTAAGGCTTAGATGCAGCTGCCTAGCCAAAACAACCCATTCCATGAAGCTCTCTATGCACTGTTGTGCTAATCCGAAGGCTACATGAAGTTTGGAGGTCTTTTGATATTAACTCTGCAGACATTTGGCAAATTCTGTGCACTGTGTGCTTCTGCATGGGCTGACCCCGCTCTGTCATTTGATGTGTCCTACTACTTCGTTGCCGAGTTGCTGTTTCCAGTCGCTTCCACTTTGTTATAATACCACTAACAGTTGACCGTGGAATACTTAGCAGAAAGGAAATTTCACGGATGGACTTATTGCACAGGTGGCAACCTATCACAGTACCATACTTGAATTCACTGAGCTTCTGAGAGCGACCCATTCTTTCATGCATGCCAAGGTGCTTGATTTTATACATCTGTGGCCATGGAGGTGATTGGAACACCTGAATCCAATGATTTGGAGGGGTGTCCCAATACTTTTGGCAATATAGTGTATATGTGGATTGGATGCAGTTTGAAAAACATTGCTTCCTATGGTGCCTGTTCACATATGTCCGGTGCACTGGCGGTGCAGCTTCAGTGCGGATTAAAAAAAATAGTCACGTACAATTTCTGAGCAGTGTGGTCCAGGTCAGGTGCAGATTACAGGTTATTGACTTCTATGGGAACCGTTTCTAAAAAACACTTATGTGTGAACAAGATAATCCTGAGAGCTAATCCTGTCCTGAACCTGATATGAATAACTACTGTATCAATTAGCTGTGAAACCTGAACTTCAATCTGAATGTGTGAATCTGCTCTGATAGGACACTCCAGCTCTCAAGTTTACTATCTTCTTTCTGCAGTGAAGTCTTTAGGTGTGCAATTCCTATTGGCTCCTTGCAAGATCACATAATTCTAGTCATTTGCAATTGATCATGCTACTTGTGTAGCCTATTAAATAGGTAAGTTATACCGTGAAATGCAGCGCTATAAATACGATAAAACAAAGGCACTAGTGCATAAATGAATAAAGTGACAATAGTGGCAGATACAAAGTGAGGCGTATAAAATTAAGTGCTAACGTGAACAATATTCCATAAGTGTTTCGCAATGGTGAACAGTCCAACATGAAATATAATACTTCAAGAAAAAATGGAAAAAAAACCCAGCAAAAACTGTGCAAATATTCTTCGTGATGAGTAAGTGAAAGTGACTCCGTGCTAGGAAATGCTGTATGAATGCACTCACCAGAAGCGCATAATATATCCAGCTCTTCACAGGTAGGGAAAACTTCCATCCGTATGATCACAGTATGATTCCTTCCTACAAATGAAGCGGACTACTCAAAGACCTGTAGTAAGAGCCGATCCAGTCAGAAAATATCCAAAAAATGTCTCAAGAGGAAGAGAGATACTAGGCGTTTAGTAGGTGGCTGTTTCTGAAATATTAAATAGGTAAGCACGTATTCTGTTTAGTAATTCACTGGAGCGACTAAGGATAGTGTGTGAAATTATGCTGGGCCATCCCCTATATAGCTCCTCCCACTGCTAGCCAGTTTTGTAGCAAACAATCTGGAGATCATGAGGACAGAGGGGATGGATCTGAATCCCATAATGCACTCTAACAAACATATTTTCGGTAACACAAAAATAATTGGTCATACAGGACAGGGCAAAGGATTTTTAGACTTTACCATGGGACACCCAACAGCAGAGGGGTGGGAAACACAGCAAACCTTGCCAGCAGGCCCACGTAATAACAGGTCAATGAGGTATTGATAAACTGTAGTACCTTAAGTGTGCCTTAACAGAGAAAGGCAGAAATCCTGCTTTCAGCCTATAGGTCTAAAATGATAAACTTGTCTAATCCACCTCGCAATGGTGAAAAAAGAAACCGGGCGTGCCCTACACAAACCCTCTGGAAAAATAAAGATGATATTGGGTAGCCAAAAGGCAGACTCTCGCAGCGTATACCACATCAAGACAGCGGAGAGACATTTCCTTAGCATGTTTCAGAACAGAAGGTAAGGCAGGAAGAACAATGTCCTGGTTGAGGTGGAAGGACAAGATCACCTTGGGGAGGAAAGTTTTTGGTGCTCAGGACTACCTTGTCCTTGTGTAAGTAGAAAAGGCCTTTACAGGTGAAGGCCACCAACTCGAAAACCCTCCAAGCTCCCTCTCCCCTTCCTGAGGTGATAGAAACAAGAAAAATCACCTTGCGGGTAAGGTCAGATAAAGGAAAATCAGATCCCCAATAGGTTCAAAGGGAGCTGAAAGAGCCAGGTTAAGGTCTCATGGAGACTCATGTGTGCAACAACCTGCACAAAGGCCTCAACTAAAGAAATCAGAGGCCAATGGTCACTGAAAAAGAGCGATCAATGTTGAGATTTGCCCCTAGAGAATACTAAAAACCAGATGCTGATCCAGAATAAACTGGAGGAAGGACAGGATGCATCACACACAGTATTTCTGAGGAAGAAATTTCCTTGCCTTGCACAAACCAAATTAGGGCTTCTAAGTGCAATGGCTTATTTTCTAGCTTACAAGAGGGTAGAGATGCCCAATCTCACAGGCCCCTGTCCATTAGGTCCTAGGCTTGAACAGACATACCATCAAAGTCAGCAACAAAGAATGGGATGGTGAGCCGGCCCTGGGAACAGAAGGTCCAGAAAACCTAAGAAGGCCCATAGAGAGTATGACAAGGAGTTTAAATATGCCTACGTACCATGTTCTTTTGAGCCAGTTGGGTGTAAAAAGGAATGCCATCCATCTCAATCCTGTAGCAGAGGGGAGAAAGGCGTAGATCAAATTGAAACTGATTGCATACAGTTCTGTCTAAAAGGATAAAATCTACTTCCTTTTGCGCAGCACACTTTCTGGTGTCTCCTTGACAGCTGATGTAGACCACAGCTAACATACATTGTATAACTGAATTCTCGTTGGGTGCCCTCACAATTGTGGGGACTGGAGTTGAAGTGACAACCAGTTCTAGGATGTTGATGGGAAGATGGACTTCCTCAAAATGAGGAAGTGCTCTGTTCTGAGAAAGCTTTCAGGAGAATTCCCAAGCCCAATAGGCTGGCATCTGTCATGATAACCTGCCAAATCTTTGGAAGAAAGGGCATCCACTATACCAAGGAGAACCTGTCATTGAGGGTCAAGCATATGGAATTGTCCAAAAAAAAAAACAAGTCTGTTTGTACCACACTGTAAAAGTATGCTGTGTTACAAGGGTGTCGAATGAACTAGAGCATAAAGGTAAAGCCTTGAAAAAGACAATCAGCAGTTCCACAACCATCATGCACACACACAGCCAGAGTGTCTCCTCTGGGCCCTGATAACCCAAGCATGAGAGTGGAGATGCAGAGATTTTTTTGGGGTAGGAAGATCCTGGTCAAGCCCAGGTACTCTAATGAGTAAGACAGTTCCAGCAATGGCTTCTGCAGGCTGAGGATCCAACTGAAGCAAAGCCTGCACTGTCCTCTGGGCATTGGGTAACAGGGTTATGAGGACCAATCCTTCAGCAGATATTTCTAGGTTCCCCCCACCCCATGAATCCCATGAGTCCAGATCAACTTAAGACTGGGGAAAGAACCAAGGTGAAAATGCAAAGTGCGTAATGGTAGGGAATGAAGGCGCAATGTGTTAAGTAGTAAGCATCCTGAAAGACTACTGAAGCCAGAACGTCTCCAGGGAGGAACTGACAGTTCTGTGAAGAACTACGGAACGGACAGGAACAAGTTGAAAGTTTTTAAAATTCAAAAATGGGTTGGACTCCTCCATTTAGTTTGGAAAAGCACACACTTTCCCTGCAATTTCCTTACTTATTCAAAGAGGGACCAAGCAAGCCTTCAACAGAATAATCATTCAAGGGATTTCTTACATGGTAGTTCAACTGATTAGCATGTAAGCCAAAGGATCCTGTGTATGTGGATGTAAAGACTAGTTCTGGAGATCTTGTGAAGTATTTTAATCATGTTGTCCATATAGTAGCATAAGACCACTGGCAAGTGGTCTAATTGCCTGTGGACTGAAGCATCCATGGCAGTTAAGATCTCATGTAATGTGCTTTTTTCCAGATTGCATTGGTCTGACAAACTGGTATGGAAGCAATGACAGGATGCATGGCAGAGCCTGCTAAGGATAAGAGGACCTCTAACCTTGTTGACCAGGACCTTAAACATAGAATTATCCTCTACAGCAGTGTTTCTCAACCCTTTTCCTATCAGGGCACCCTTGAAAAATAATTTTCAGCCTCGAGGCACCCCAGTTTAAGGCTTGGTTCACATTAGTGCATATCAAAATTGTACATGACACAAAAAGATGCTGTTCATGAGCAGATACACAGGTGTGTCCCTAATTCTTAATGGTACCCCCACACATTGGCAAATGCAGTGTATTTTCAATGCAGCGCAATTTTATAAAAAATTATGGGGGACTTCTTGTCCTGTGTTTCTGAGGGTAGGGAAGCCCACTGAAATGAATGGATTTGACTACATGCAGCAACACAGATGTGAACCTCTATTTTGGGGAGCGCAACTCCATATCCCATTCTCTCCTCACCTCTGAACTGCTAACACCCCACCCACCTCTGTGCCACAAAAAACACCCCCCCTTTCTGCTCACCTCTGTACCCCTAACCGCCCACTCTTCTCTGTACCCCAAAACATCCTCTATCCACCTCTATACCCAAACTCCCCACTCTTTGCTCACCTCTGTACCACAATCTTCCCACTCTGCTCACCTCTATACCCCAACCCCCCTCTTTGCTCAACTCTGTACAACCTCCTCTCTCTAGTCACCTGTATCCCAAACCCCTCTCTCTGCTCACCTCTGTACCCCAAACCCCCTCTCTGCTCACCTCTGTACCCCCAAACCCTCTTTGCTAACCTGTACCCTAAACCTCCTCACTGCTCACCTCTGTACCCCATTCTCTCTGCAAGCAAACCCCCACCTTCCCCTCTGATCCTCTCCGTTCCCCGCTTACCTCTCATCAGAACCCTGGGGCAGGACCATTCTTCCACTATAAACCACAAGGCTGGCTAAGTAAGGTTTGTGGAAAGGCTAGTGAACTTCAAGTGCATATGACTGGCTGTGGAGTGTATCTTTTGTATCGGTGGTTGGTTGAAGACTTAGCACATACTTCTACTGCTTCTTGCCCCCTTACCTGGTCCTTCGAGCTCCTCCTGTGCTGATGTGTGACACAGTTTGGCAGAGAGTGCTGTCTCAGCTACCGAAAGAAGTGTGCCTTCCACCACCATATAGAACAGACTGCTAGCCGTGTACACCTTCCAGAAAAGCGCATGGGACCACCCTTAGCAGCAGATTATGTCATCAGTTGGCAGGACACGAGCGGGTTGCTACGGCACCCCGGTTGAGAAACGCTGATCTACAGGGGCAGTGAGGGTCTTGTTAAGAAATAAGACGGCAGGGTCTGCAACAGGAAGAATCTACTTTTGCAGGAAATTTTCTTCAAAAGGCTACTGATCTGAAAATCAAAGTAAAAATCTTCTCAGTCTCCATATAGGACAGGTTCATTGAGTGAATGGACTGGGAAGGTCTTAGCAGGCTTAGGTAAATTTGTTTGGACCCCAAACTGGAAACCTTGCAGTAAGCAGACTCAGGTTGCTTGAACACTATACAGCAACACTAAGAGTAGCAATGATATGAAGTTCGGATGAAATTTCATCTGAAGGTACCTCATCCTAATCCAGAGTCTTGAGACTAAAGGGGTGGGGGGGGGGGGGGGGGTGTCGTCTTAAATCTAGCACTTTCTAAAAAGGTAGTAAAGTCTGCCTCAAGGGCAAAGTAAAAAAACTACGTGAGGGAAATCTGAAGAGGCCCCATCCGAAACCCCTGGTATCAATGGGCTTTCAAGGGCCTGAAATCAGACTGGGGGAAAACGTGTGAACAGAGGGTACTAGGGCCCTGTGGAGATAAACTACTGCCCCCCTTGATGCTCTGGACTGAGTCTGAGCTAGCAAGGCCATCTGACGCCTTTCCTTGCCCTTGTGAGCTGCGATGGGCAGTGTAAAGTGTCCCCAGATGCAAGATGTGTGCTCAGGACCTTTACTGCTGTAGAGAGGGAAGGGAAGGCCTCTTGTGCCAAGCACTATAGGCTGCTTGTCACCCAAGTAGATCGCTATATCGCAGTGATGTGGAAAAGGATCATGAATAGAGAGGTGTTGCCAAACTGGAGGCTTGCCTAGTATCTGATGATCACCTGAAAGTATCTGCATATAACCCATGAATAAAGACTTATGCTGGCCATAGACGGTTCGAAAATCGGCCGATTTGTTCGTCCGAAAGATAGTGGGTTAATTAGTCGGCCAGTTTTTGTGTTTTTTTCCACTTTTGGATTATCGGTCATGTTAGAAAATTGGTGGAAAAAAAACTGATTTTCACGTTAATGATGGTAAAATCGTACGATCGTTTTTACAAAAAAAATATGCTCATGAGCCGTGACCTAGAAGGACCAGAAGTTTTGCCCGTTATATGGGGTGAACTTTACGACTTGGTCGGCCGATTTTCGTAATAAGTGGTGGTTACGTCGGTTTAACAAACAAGCAATGTTTCGTTTATCAGACGAAAAAACGTCCGGTTTTTGAGCAGTCTATGGCCTGCATTAATATTAACTCTCCAAAACTATTATAATGTTCTTATTGTCACAGGGAATTATCAAAGCAACAAACTCAATGCAAGCATTAAAAAGATGGTTATGATAAGGCTTTAATTTACAAAGGCACAAAATTAGAGGTTGACAGCACAAGGAAATGGAATAAAACAATGGTTCTCAGTTCCCCAAATCTTGTCAACAAACTATTAGTAAAACAAATGGCAAAGTAGTAAATGCAGAAATGCAATTAGGAGTCTTTCAGTTTCCGAACTGGAACAGTGTTGGGGTCATGTCACACTAGGAGCTTTGTAGCAGATATCTGTGTGGATACTAACAATTCAACGAGCTGCTGAAGTTGGCTACAAATGTTCTCCATGTAGCTACAAATCCCTAGTGTCCCATGACAACTAACAACTGCATTAAATAGACGCATACTTCAGCCAGTGATTCTGTAGGTAGTACCAGTCAGCCTGCTGTCAGAAAACAACAACACAGCAGGATTCCACCTTGAACATGTGAATGAGGACTCAGGTCCATTTTTTTCGCTCAATCAGCAGGTTGAAAAAAAAAAACAAAAAAAAACTAATCCATCCATGGTCAGCTTAGCCCAGAACAGAAACAGCAATAGTCCTGTTAGAGTATGTTCAGAGATAGCAGCAGCAGCCATCGACTCATTGGCCTACACCCAGGATTAAAATATCACTTCCAAATGGACTTTGTATTTAAAAGAAAAACAAAACACCTTAAAGTGTATTTGCAGGTTGCAGTAAAATTTGGGAAACCCCTACTAAAAGGTTTATATATTTGTTTGTTATGTCTTTCCATTCACCCAACATAAATCCTCATACTCCTGCTTCATATGGAGCAGGATTATGCATAGGTGCTATACTGCTTTAGATAAATGACAATGGGATGATAAATGGAGTTTTTTTTTTTTTTTGGTGCATTAACATACAATGAACCAATCAAGCCCTGATCATCTTTAACGCTTTGTTAGGAGAGCCAGTGTTCAAAGAACTCAACAGCCCAGTCATAAAAATTACATAGAAAGTGAGAATCAAGTAGAAAAGAGGATGTAAAAGAGGGAGGAAGATCTTTTTGTAAATTAAGCGCTATGAAAAAGTATAAACATAAAAAGCAAGGTAACAAATATAAAGTAGGTCTTTTCCCAGTTCGACTGCACATGTGGAAATACAATTTACATTCTCAGTGACAAGTCTGGTATGAATACACTGAACCAATGCTTTCCTTTGCCTTTTTCTTCGGTTTTGATAGATTTTCACACTTGCACCTGGAAATTTTTCTTTTATGAACAACCTACAAACAGCTTTCCCACCAATAGTTTTCCTAGTGGTGCAGAACTCTTGTGACTGAACCACCACTTTCTCTTCTCTCACATGTCAAAAACTTATCCCAAATGTTACTGTAACTCCAAATTAGGTCACCAAATGTGCAAACTCCTGACCGCTGATAAACAATGCATTGTCATATTAGGATCTCTGAAGAAGAAAAAAAAACAAAAAACGAAGATGCATGGCTTGTGACAACACATGTGCAAACGGAGGAGAATCTTTCACCGTGTAGACCAGAATCTTCAGTACATTTATTTTTGGCAGAGTCGCAGTTATAAAATGAACACTTTCATATTTAAATAACCTATTGTTTGTTGACAAGTTTATGAAAATAAAACAACCCAATAAATACAGTGACTGAACAATGCTCTCACCTTCAGCAGCATTCAAAGTACACTACAGAATCCTTGAAGTGAAATAAGCCATGGGGTATGGCAAAAAGCTAAAGAATCAATGTAAACTGCACTGGCATGCTTTCTTACCATGCAAATGACTGAAAATTCATTACTTAGAACAATGTTTATGTTATTTCTACAAACCAATGGAGTTTAGTAGGCTTATAATGTTTAACCCAATTTATAGACCTGTCATAAGTGGGAAATTTTTAAATAATTGTACACTGCTGATGATCCAACATATATCTGTTTTTGGGGGAAAAAGGAAAATCTGTACATTAAGGTATCATTATCCTATATACAGTTATTACTATTATACAGCTAACTGTGGTGTCCGTTAGGTTAAAAAAAAAAGTCAGTCCCTCAAGTCCTCTAAAAATAAGTCACTCTTCTCCAGAACAGATATTGTGTAGTTCCAGGTAGCCAAAATACAAGTCCACACAGAGCAAAGGTCTTGGTATTACCAGCTTGTTAATCTACTCCTAAAGCCTTGAGTTGGCGCTCAATCTCTTCATCAGATATGGTTGATGTTTTGGATGAGGCTGCGGAGGGAAGGCCTTTGGCGGCTGATGGAGCGTTTGCCATCTGCAAAAAAAATTTACATATGAACATTAGATATTTCAAGAATTATGAACCACAGATCATGCCTAGTTTGAAGACCAAGCCTTTTCTGGCCATTTTAGGTTTACATGTACCATTTTTTTTTTTTTATTGCTGGAAAATTTCTTACCCCGAACCCCAAAACATTATATAGGCTTAATACTGAACTTCAGGCAAACAGCTAAATACACAATGAAATACATACATGAGAGCAGTTTTATCTAACAAAGGATTTGCATTCTGTCCTTTCAGTCCAGAGATTTACACAGCTCTGTTGCATAGCATCTCCTGGATTGACTTTTCTCTGCAGCACTTTCACTTACAAGTTTCATCCCTATCATCAGCCTATGACACTGAAGGAGGAGCAACATGCGGATAAGCCCTTTCTGCTTCCTCCTATCACTTGCACTTCTTCCTCCCCTTCTCTGAACTCTGCAGTCCAGAACTTACCATAGACTGTGAGAGGCTACCAGTAGGTTCAATTAAAGCCCAACTTCATAAACAATTCAGTGGGGAGTGTAGCCCCACTGCAAGGGTCAACTGTTTGTTTATATCAAGAGGGCATTGAATTACCAGATCATCTGCATGTCTAGATAGGTCACCGCAGCGTCTTCTCTCCTCCATTCCAGCGTTCTAAGGTCCTAATGTTAACAAGACCAACACAGGGTGCATAAATCTGCACTGGATACGGCTGGCAAATGGAGGAGTGCCGTCTGCCCCGGGAGAAAAGAATCAGGTAAGAAGGGGGGGGGGGGGGCACTTTAAACTTTTTTTTTTCCATTTATTTCAATTTTGGGGGGGAGATTTTGCACTGTCCCTTTAAAAAAATTATAATTACTTTTATTCCTATCACAAGGATTGCATGCATCCCTTGTGATAGAAATAATTACTGACAGGTCCTCTTTATAAAGAGATATGGGATCAATAAGGCCCCACATAACTCCTCTACAATGTAAAGCATTAGATCAAAAAAAAAAAAAAGCCTTGTTTACAAGACACTGGAAGTGACATCTCTCCAGTCCTCCAAGGGCATAGAAATGAGTGGAGGCCATCTTTCCTTCACTAATCTCTATGCCCAGCGTCAGGATTGTTCGCTGGTTTCTCAGGTGAGGCTCAGAACTACCCAGCGGCGGGCGGCAGTGCCGAAGGGGTGGGGGTTTTTTCGGCACCTGTATCGCTGCTTTTTTTCATATCAGCCAACAATCGATAAGAGCCAAAACTTTTTTGCCACTGCAATTTCAGTGCACCCCTAATACATAGTCTAACTTGAATCTTGGTGTGCTTTGTGTATTTCTTCCAGATCTGTAAAACTCCTTGGACACTAGGGAACAGCAAATATGCAACCCCTGTCATGCCAAAACCAGCCTGCATGCCCTTCAGCATTAAGGACAGTTGAGAGCGATCAAAACTTGGTGGAAAAAGTAAATGTCAAGGGGACAAGTTCAGAAATGCCACATACTTTTCCTGAGATTTCGATTCCAATTTCATCTAGAACCTGATTCACAATGTCCTGGCTTTCTTCTTCATCATCTGAGGCATCAAAAATATCATCCAATGTGTCATTTACTGTAAAAAATAAACAGAGGTCAGATGAAATGTGTCAAAATCTTACCAAAGGCCAATACCTCTCATAACATCCAAAATCCATAAGCAGCAGAGTGGTTAGCACTTCTACCTACCAATACTAGGGTCGTCGTTTTGAATCCCACCATAGCAGTACTTGCATGGGTTTCCTCTGGGTACTCCAAAGACATGCTGGTAGGTTCATTGGATCCTGTTTAAATTGGACCTGGTATGTGTGAGTTAGGGACCTTAGACTGTAAGCTCCTTCAGGGCAGGGACTGATATATATATATATAATCTATGTGCTGATTAAATTGTTGGCGCTTTATAAACATATACCAATGTCTTAGCCACTATGGCCTATTAGGGTAAACGACCCTTCCATGAAAATTGGGTCAATACATTCATATGCAGCAAAAAAAAGTCTTCAGTTAAACAATCGCTGTACTGTGAACAGTTTGATATAAATTACATCCTGCACCTAATAACTTGTTTGAATAATGGCACACCACCCCCTTGACCAACAAAGATGTGTAGTCTGAGCACTTCACTATCTCAGCTGGCCAAAATATGCATGATGAAGCACCAAGGTTTCAGAGCTACCAAGGGGCTTTACAAGGTATGCAAGCATGCTTGTACCACTAGGTATCTACTTTCAATAGCAGTTGTTGATTTAGGGAAGCATTTGCATGTGACAACTGCTTGGCAGACATGCTAATAATCAACCCAAGGATGGCAGTAAGCCATCTGAAAAACGTTTGCCAAAAGGTTACTAGGTGTTTGAAGCCAGCAGTAGTACTCATTTAAAAGGGAATGTAAAGGCTCAAGGTTTTTTTACCGACCTGCATTCTATGCATGGACAGTAAAAAAGCCTTCTGTGTGCAGCAGCACCCCCAAATACATACTTGAGCCCCATCGTGATCCAGCAATGTGCACGAGAGCCTCAGCTCTCCAGGGACTCTCTCCTCCTCATTGGCTTAGCCATTGGCTTCCGCTGCTGTCAACCACAGCCAGTGAGTCAATTAAGAGAGAAAAGGGGCAGGGCAGGCCACAACTCTGTGTGTGAATGGACACAAGAGCATCAGCTTGGCGGAAGGAAGCCCGCTTGGGTGCCCCATAGTAAGCGGATTGTTCTGGGGGCACTTGGCAGGAGGGAGGGGCTAGAAGTGCAGGTGGGAACCAGAGAAGAGAAGGATCAGGGCTGCTATGTGCAAAACCACTCCACAGAGCAGGTAAGCATGACTTTTTTTGTTTTTAATTGCCTTTAATAGTACATTGAAATAAAAACATTTTAAAATAAAAAAAAAAATCAATGCTATGCCATTCCTTACGACAGTCTGATTTTGTTTGATATCCTGAGGATGGATTTATTTCCCTTAGAGGTTGATCAGATTGCCAGTCTTCCAGCCTGCTATGTGCCCCAGCAGTCCTTTGTCCAGTTACTTACACTTAATTTTTGAACAAGCAAATGCATTAATCAGCAATACACTGCAGTGTGTTGTAAAAACTGCAGCTCAAAGTTACCCTGCCGAATTAAACAAATTTTCATCCTAAAATCTGTGCTGAAGATAGAAAGCTACTGCATACCTTCATAGAGGTGCATATACAGAATTCATAGAACAGTACAACCACCATAATTGTGATAGGAATTGTGCTGAACAGCACCTTTATAAATATGGCTCACAGAAATTCAGCTGGACCTAAATATATCTGTACTGATGTACGAAGTCTCCAGTGTGAAGCCTAACAAAAAAGTGCAATAAAACAAGATATAAAATGTCTTACTCATTTCTTCTGTCATTTCCATTTTCATATTTTCTTTCTGGAAATTTTGCATCGTTTGAAGGGTTTTCTGTGGATCCATCTTCTTGTTTACTGCTTGCATGGTCTAAAAACAAAAATACTACATTGTTTGAAAAGTTTTAAACCACTGATAATTTAAAGTTCCCTCCCACCCCCAACTGATTGCTGGACTTGAGGAAAAAAAAAAAAGTTCTCTTTTGTTTACATTTGTCAGGGTATCTACCTCACTGTCTACATGACATGGACACTTCCTAATGGCTATCCAGCAGCAATGTTTTCTCAGATTCCAGAAGTGAAATGACATGAGCAAAAAAGAAAGTATTGGACTGGCCAGCAAGGGACCATCTGCAGCATTGGGATAGCAGTCCCCCACGCACATGAACAGCCCCAGTAGAGACTTGGACAGATTTAGGGGAGTATAACTTCCTTCGAGAGGGTAAAAACAGCAAAAAAACTTGCAGGATGGGTTAGAGAGTGGTTGGAGGGAGAGGAGTTCATACTTTGGCTGGAATAGGCTTTAAACTTAGCAGTGAAACAAAACAAAATATAAAAACAAATATAACCAACTTTTAATAATAAACAAAAAAACAAAAAAACAGGCAAACCAATATATTCACAGTTGAAAAATATATCTGTGCACTTCTATACCACTAAGGCTGGCCATACAATATACAATTTTCTTGTACAATTTTCCTTTAGGCTTGCCAAAACCATATAATATGAGGTCAAATCTAAACACTAAAATTTGTATGCAATCAGGCAGGCCCTTGCACTACACTACACATTGAAGGTAAAACTAAAAGGAAGTTGAACAAGAAAACTGTATAATGTATGGTCAGCTTAATGTTTGTAAAGCTGTTCAGCCAGTCGTGTGGTTCATCTGCCTTTACAGCACTGCAGAGTCAGGGTGATGCAGTGCTATTCTGTGCCCTTGGCCTTAACTGAACTATAAATAAGCAGCAGCACACCACAAGGTTTTCAAACACAACTCCCCAGTTCTCAATCCCTCCCTGAAGTTAGATGAAATAGTGTAATAAAGTAGATCCTGAATAGCACATACTGTAATCTCCCAAACCAAGTCTGAGCGAGGGGAATAGAACTAGAGCAGCATGCCTATCCATGTATGGCACACAATCAAAGTCATTTCTGCTCTACCAAAAAGCAGACTATGCTATCCCTACCCTCCAGCTCAAAGAATTTAGGCCAAAACCACATGCCTGTCAGAACACAAAGGCACAGCAAGAGAGATTGCTGCACTAACATCGCTTAGTCAGTACAACAATCTCTCTTTTTTTTTTATCCAGCCCACTGAACTGAATGGGAAAAAAAAAAAAAAAAGTGTACCCATCTTGTGAATGACATCACTGGGTGTTAGGACACTGGCAGCTAGAAGGTTGTAATGGTACACAATGAAAACCTGTGGCTTTGTGTAACTAAATGGCAGGCTTGATCCACTCACTGGCTTGTATATAATTTTTGTCCATTTTGCCAAGGAACTCCTGAAGAGACCTGAAGGCAACTTGGTTGAAAAAGGTTCTAACATAACATCAGGCCAGGCATACAGGATTATTTTTTCACGCTGCAGAAGAACCCATGCTGAACACTGCACATCAGTTCCTAATTTGTGCTCAAATTTCAAGGTACAGATTTGCATGAATGTGAGGGGTGGTAACAGCTGAAAAGAAAATGCATTGCATTCTGTATTTAGAGGGACTATATGAGGATTGGCTGATTCATGTACCCAATTGTTATGTTCACTTCATTCTGCATGTCAGTTTTTGTTTGGAGCATGTTTTTTTTGTGTATTCTTAATTTCAGCACTGTTATATGATGAAACTATGTTTGCCTCAGATGTATATCCCGTTAGGGGATACGGGCATTTACTGAGTTTTTTACATGATCTGAATGTAACCTGTATATGTTATCATTGTGCCTCTTCTCTCAATAAAATTGTTTTTGGAAAAAAAAAAAAAAAAACTGAAAAACTGCATTATGTGTAATAATTAGTGCAAGTTCCAGACATTACTGGAGACTACAGTATAGTTTCTTGCCAGGAGGTTTTCTTTAAGTTCAGTTAATCACTTTTCAAGTAACTATTGTATGTAGCAGCTGTGTGGTCTCACCTTAGCTGTGGTAGACATTGCACCGGCCATCTTCATCTGGGAGCTCATGACTTTGGTCTGCGTCGACATGGATGTGACTTTGGAACTCACAGCATAGGTTCGTGTTTTCTGCTTACGGAGCTGTACTAATTGCTTTGCCAGTATCCGGCAGGCATCTTTGTTTCCTGCCTTCGCCATTTTTTTTATTTCCATTTCCTGACAAGATTGAGAAAATGAAAACTCTTAAGTAGAAAGGCAAACACAGGATTGCATATATCATACACAATGAAATGAAACACATGGTCAAAACAGATATCCTCTTACTAAAAGTGTAAATGAACGGAAGGATAATAAACACAAAAACGTTTAATGTGCCCCCAAATCACATCTACAGCTTTAACCACTTGCCTACCAGGCACTTTCACCCCCTTCCTGCCCAGGCCAATCTTCAGCACTGTCGCACTTTGAATGACAATTGTGCGGTCATGCAACACTGCACCAATGTGAAATTGTTATTTTTTTTAAACAGATAGAGCTTTCTTTTGGTGGTATTTAAATCACAACTGTGATGGGCACTGATAGGCTGCAATGGTAGATGGCACTGATGGGCATTGACAGGCATCACTGGTGGGCATTCACAGACATCGAGGGGCACTGAAAAGCAGTACTCATATGGCACTGATAGGAGGCACTGACGGGCACTGTTAGGAGGCACTGATTGACAGCACTCATAGGTGGCACTGAAAGGCAGCACAGATGGGCACGGATATGTGGCATTGATGTGTCCTGGTAAGCACCGACAGGTGGTATTGATGTGCCCTGATGGGCACCGACTGGTGGCATTGATGGCAATGACAGGTGGCACTGATGTGGCTACACTGATCATCAGTGCCTTGATGATCAGTGTAGATGTCCCCTCTGAGGAATGCCCGATTACTGGCTCTCCTCTCCTCACGAACTGTCAGCGTGACAGCTGGTGAGGAGAGGAATGCCGTTAACCGGCATTTCCTTATTTACATGAGATCAGCTGTGATTGGACACAGCTGATTACATAACAGAGCTGAAGTCATCGGCTTTTTCCGCTGATCAGTGATCCACTGTGTCCCAGGGACACAGTGCACCACCGATCGGCGCGCACGCGCGGTTAGAGTGGGAGGACATCATATGATGTCCTCCCAGAACGGGAAAACCACTTTGCGCCCATCATTTCCTTACATGGCAAGTGGGAGGCGGTTAAGGAAAGTAATCTCAATATCAATTTACCAAAGTGTCTTTCATTTCAGAAATATTTTCCCAGCATCCTCACCAAACTCAGACTAGTACATGATTAATTCCAATTAGATGCTAAGTTTCTACAGGAACTGCACTTCACACTAAGCAGTCTGCTCTTTGTCCAGTATTTAATGCCATCTGATATCACTGCTAAAGTACATCTGTCTGTTAACAGCTTGCCAAGCTGGCTTTAATAATAACATGCAGGTATGAAGAGGTGCCTTCACATACCCTTAGATGTACACTTTGAGTACCTTAAATCCTGTGACGCTCTTACAGGTGAATCACAATATTCATTGACACTTCCTAGCTTGCCCTTCTCTATTGAGCAGTAATAAGACACATTGCAGTGAGGAGACAATGAGCAGTTAAGAGAGGCAGAAGGAAGCAGCCCAAACCAGGAAGTGTTATGTAGTACCAGAAGAGATAATTGTAAAGCTCTTCAAACTAAATTAAAGAAATAAAAAAAAAAAAAAAAAAAAGTGTAATATAGTCCATGTTTCATTGGTTAAAGGCATTAAAAAAAAAAAAAAAGTAAAATGCACCCACGTTGATTAAAGAAAACGTGCAGGTATTAATTTCAGAATTCAGGCCTTCAAGGCATTGCAAGCACAATCAGTGGATCAGGGTTGCAATGCAGTTGCTCTTGCAGATTCTTCTCCTAGGCCCAGATCCGTGATATGACTGCAACTGTACTCCACTGATATCTAGGAGTCCCAAGGTGGTAGCTTGTGTAGTCTTACCATTTACAGATGCCTACGAATTGATGAAGGGCTGTATGCAAATCAGGTAAGTGGGAGGATTTAGGGAGAAGGGTTTGGAAAGTTACACCTTAATCTAGGAGTAACATGAAACATGGTCACAAAAGTGGAGCAAGCCTTGGACAGAAGGTGGATAGAAGCCAGTGGGGGAGATTTACTAAACAATAGCACTCAGAATCTGGTGCAGCTGTACATAGTAATTTATCAGCTTATTCAATTAAAGAAGAACTCTGGCATAGGCAAAAAAAAAAAAAATACACAAATACTCATTAGTACACCCCCCACATAAAACACTAAACAGTTATTAACATTTTGAAAATCCTTACCATTCAGGAGAAAAAGTATATTTGAACTTTCATGACCTCATATCTACAATTCAAAAGATAACAGCATCTGCTCTGCCAAGGAGGAGGTGCAACAGCAGGAATTACATCATATCCTCTCCTGTCTTTCTGCAGTAGCAGGAAACTACAGTTCCCATCAATCACAGGGAAATGCCAATTCCCATCAAGCACTAGGCCTGTACATGTTGCATGTGTCTGAGAGTCTTGGACTGCCCACCACTGCATCGGGGCTGAATTACACCACTGCTTCCTGGAGAAAGAACTACCGAAAGGATGTGCCAAGACCACTGGTTGGGTGAATAGGAGGCATAGCAGCCTCCAGTCTTGCAAACAGGAAACCAAAGAGAATTAATGGTTTGATTTGAAAATGAATAGGCTATTTAAGAGCAACTACTGAGTGAACCAGAAGATGGATGACCTATTCAGTGAAGGTAGGAAATCAGCAACAAGGACATGTAGAGAAATGTTTGCCCGGAGTTCTGCTTTAAGCTTTGACAATAAAACCTGGAAGCTGATTGATTTCTATGCAGAGCTGCACCACCAGATTTTGCATGTTCCAATTTTAGTAAATAACCTATAATGTCAATTATACATTTGTTTTTGTTTTTTTTTAAAGCAATGCCTTCCAAAAAAGCAGAAAGCTCATTGAGACATCAGTCTGCTCTTCTGCAGTATGCTATTGAATGACAGCTACTTTTCTGTGGCCTCGATGCTCAAGATAGGACACAAATAAGATCCATGAACAATCTCTAACACCTTAATCTGGTAGTTGGCTAGATTTAGACTCTACGCAGTTAACATACTGTATTAGAGATAAATTGAAGGGAATGCAGCATAAAAAACAAAAAAGTCATTTTCCCCCACAGAAGAGATTTGCACTATATCATGATGAGCATAAACAAAGACACTAAAAGGTTTAGGAGTGTTTAGTTCACTTACCAGCTGTTTTTCCTGTTTCTCCAAAGCTGCTCGATCTCGGGTTATAGCCCTCTGAGTGCCTCTTAACTCCTTATTCTGCTCCTTTATTATGTCTGCAAGGAGAACAAACAAGTTTACACATAAAAAACTGTCCACATAAATGTGTGAGAACATTTCTTATAACCTATGTGTGTGCTTCTTCCTCTCCTTCCGTAGTGTTAATAATGTGTGAGGTCAGCTATGTGATTGCTGATGAGAACAGCAATAACCAGCTGATGGTAAAGGAAGACTTGTACATATGAATATTTCATAGCAGACAATTTAGGAGACCTTGTATTTCACATCTAGAGGAATGGGGTCTGCTGAAAAAAACAGAAGTGTGTTATACAATGGCGGGGTCTAGTAAAAGCAATCAACAGCTGTTACCGCCTCAGAGAAGTACCGATATACAGTAATTACAGCTATTATTATTCAGTGCAGCTTCTTAATATGGATTTGTTTCTCTATTTTTCAAAATTATTACCCATTCCTATAGGAGCGAGTTCTAGACAGATCTGTAGATTGTTTAAACAAAAAGTCTGGCTGTGTTTTTAAATATATACAAGTAATAACACCCAAGATTGTTGATCCAGGGAGCATGCAATGACCCTACAGTGTCAGGGAGAAAGGGCAGCACAGAGGATTGGTTAGCATTTATGTCTCAGAGCACTGAGGGCCGTCGGTTCAAATTTTGATCAGGATACTATCTGCATCGAGTTTGCATGTTCTCCTTCTGCCGGCATGGGTTTCCATCAGGTACTCTGGCTTCCTCCCACACTCCAAAACCATGCTGGCAGGTTATTTGGCTGCTGTCCAAACTGGCCCTAGTATGTATGTACAAATTGGCTAAGCACACGTTATCACATTGATGCCAGTCCTAAACGGAGCAACTGGGAAGGGTCAAAGTGTCATCAAATCCACAAAAATGTAAGTCTATTACTTAAAAATCTATTCTAAAGATATATGTAGAAGCTTTCCAGCATTTAACTTTTCCCTACTAGTACCTACCTAGTTGACCCTGCCAGTTCCAAGAACTTTCTTGTTATTGGCAATAGTATAGCTGTGACCATCTGGCTGCACCATTGCCACTCTGATCACACAAGCAAGCTACCCTGTAAGTCCATGCGATCTCTCTTTACCTCTGCAAGACGCCCCACATGACTTTTTTTGTCAATTCAAGAGGCGGCTCCAGAGGGTTGAATGACAGACGCCTGGTCTTTCTGTGTCTGTTGCTATCCTTTGTCAGCTCACCGCTCAGTTGCCTTCACCCCAGGCTCTCTCTTCCTCTCCCCGCAGTTCTGCACCTATGATGCCTGGCTTATTACAGTGGCGGCTGCTCTCCCTTCTACTTGCATGGCGGTTGGCAGACAACAGGCCTGGCTCTGGCAGCAACCCCCCACTGCAATCCTGTTGGCCAAGAGGAGATGCACAGGCATCATAGCAGCGGTGGATGATGGGAGAAAACTGATCGGTGGACTGAAGAAAAACAGACAGCTTGGGAGCTTGCCAGGCTCCTATAGTCACATGTACACACTTCTCCCCTGCTCTCTGTCCAACCCTTTTACGTTTTATCCGTCGGCGCAATGGATACACACACTTTTTTTTTTTTTGCTTTATAAAGATTTTTTTCTCCCTGAATCACCTGCAGGTGTAGACCAGCATTGGCATATGATAGTTCCTTAGCATGTCATTTAAAACAAAAGGCAATGATCTAAGGCAATGCATGGTAACAAAATACTGGGAGTTGTGTTAGGAAAAAAGGATCAGGTGTAGTTTTGGGTCGCTCAGGGTTGTGTTGGCAGTCATATAAAAAAAGCTGAATTAAGGCAAAATGTGTTAACAAATGATGTAATGCACATTAATGTGTGTTAAAGTAGTTGTAAAGTCTTATTTTTTTTTTTTTGTAACATAATAAATATGTTATACTTACCTGCTCTGTGCTATGGTATTGGACGGAGTGGTCCAAACCTCCTCTTCTGGAATCTATTGGATAAACTCAGGGGACATGTGCTATCCCCTCTGTAAACCCATCTACGTAATTAAAAGCAGGCATGTCACAACAAAAGAGCCCTTCCCCAGACCATTTACGAAGACCCTATTCCATCAGCGGAGGGCTGCCCAGTTCCAGTCTCTAACTAGGATTCTCAAACTGTTAATAAAAAATATACACACCACACCAGCTTAAAGCTGCAGTCACGCGACTTTGCAGTCCCAAGCCATCTGTCTCTCCTGTTTACATCCAGCAGGGTCCTTCTTAGGGTTTTCAGGTCACTGCCTTCCTACTGACTGTCCAGTGGTGGGGTCCTCTCAGGGGATGATGTGCAGTGCCCTTTGACCTCCAAATATGGTGTGTATTATGGCATCAATTTTGGTCCCATCTAACCAGACTAGATTCTCCCAGTAATTCACAGGTTTGTCTAAATGTTGTACAGCAAACTATAAAGGAGCTTCAACATGCTTTTTCTTCAGCAATGGAGTTTTGCGTGGTGAGTGGATACAAGTCATGTCGGTTGAGTGCATTACTTAGTTTTCTTTTAAACAATTGTATCTGCTAATTCCAGGTATTTCTGAAGCTCCCCACAAGTTGTCTTTAGCTCTTGGACAACTCTTGATATTTCTTTTCACTCCTGTCAGAAATCTTGCGAGGAGTAACTGGTTGTAGCCGGTTAATGGTGAAATGATGTTCTTTCCACTTCCTGATTATGGCCCCAAAAGTGCTCAATGGCATTCAGAAGTTTAGAAATCCTTCTGTAACCAATGCCATCAGTATGTTTGGCAAAAATAAGGTTGCAAAGGTCTTGAGAGAGCTCTTCGCTTTTACCCATCACGAGATGTGACACCTTGGTAATGAGACACTTTTTTTAGGCTATCGGTTGAGACTGAACCAGCCGATAATAAATTTGCACTGACAAGGGCAGGATTGTTTTCAAATTACTGATAGATTTCAGCTGGTGTCTTGGCTTCCCATGTTTTTTTGCACCACCCTTTCATGTGTTCAATACTTTTTCCCTGTGCCATTTTATTACATATAACAAAATTTCTAAACTTATTTGTTTAGGTTTCTTTGCATGTATGGATTGTATGGGTTGTTACCGACATGTAGTGAAAATTTCATGTCAATAGCACCATTAGAGATATATTTACCCAGAAAAATGGTGATGAGTGAAATGTTAAAATACTTATTTTACCTGCTGTATACAGTATAAACACTACTCCAAAAAACTTCAAGGAACACTTTTTAACCGGTTCCCTACCGCAGGAGGATGGCTACAGCACGGTTGTCTGGTTTTGGGCCGATGTCCATGGATGTCATTACAGAACACGCCCCCTGCGCTCCCCCAGTGGCCTGCACCAGTGATCACTGTGTCCTACGGATACAGCGATCACATGATACGGTAAATGGCCAATTACCACGTTATCAGCTGTGTCCAATGACACAGCAGATCACTGGGTATATACAGTTGCTGGTTATCGGCTGCACTTTCCTCACGCTGTCACAGTGTGAGGAAAGTACTGCCGATAACCGGCAATTATCAGAGAAGTGATTGGCACTGATCATCAGTGCCTTGATGATCAGTGTCAAGCAGTGCCACTCATCAGTGCTAGCTCATCAGTGCTGCCTATCAGTGCAGCCTCATCAACGCACATCAGTGAAGGAGAAAAATTACCTGTTTGCAAAATTTTATAATAGAAAACAAAGAACTTTTTTTCTTCAAATTCTTTGCTCTTTTGTTTATAAAGCAAAAAAATAAAACATGCAGGGGAGATAAAATACCACCAAAAGAAAGCTCTATTTGTGTGAAAAAAATTATAAAAAGTTCATATGGGTACAGTGTTGCATGACCGCGCAATTGTCAAAGTGCAACAGTGCAGAAAGCTAAACATTGGCCTGGGCAGGAAGGGGGTATAAGTGCCCAGTAGGCAAGTGGTTAATCAGAGTGTAGCACAAGTCAATTAAACTCCTGGGATATTGATCTGGTCAGTTAAGTAGCAGAGCGGGTTGTTAATCAGTTTCAGCTGCTTTGGTGTTAAATTAACAAGTGCACTAGATGGGAACAATGAGATGACCCCCAAAACAGGAATGGTTTTACAGGTGGAGGCCACTAACATTTTTCCCCTGTTCATCTTTTCTGACTGTTTTTCACTAGTTTTGCATTTGGCTAGGGTCAATGTCACTACAGGTAGCATGAGGCGATACCTGGACCCTACAGAAGTTGCACAAGCAGTCCAACTCCTCCAGGATGGCACATCAATACGTGCCATTGCCAGAAGGTTTCCTGTGTCTCCCAGCACAGTCTCAAGAGCAAGGAAGAGATTCGAGGAGACAGGCAGTTACTCTAGAAGAGCTGGACAGGGCCGTAGAAGGTCCTTAACCCATCAGCAAAATCGGTATCTGCTCCTTTGTGCAAGGAGGAACAGGATGAGCACTGCCAGAGCCCTACAAAATGACCTACAGAAAGCCACTGGCCTGAGGGCCCGACATCCTCTAGTGGGCCCTGTGCTCACTGCCCCGCACCATAGAGCTCGATTGGCATTTGCCACTGAAAACCAGAATTGGCAGGTCCACCACTGGCACCCTGTGCTTTTCACAGATGAGAGCAGGTTCACCCTGAGCACATGTGACAGACCTGATCTGCCTTTACATGCACATGAACTTTAATGGCATCAGTGTCTTAGTCCATAGGGTTCAATATTGAGTTGGCAAGCCCTTTGCAGCTAAAACAGCTTCAACTCTTCTGGGAAGGCTGTCCACAAGGATTAGGAGTGTGTCTATGGGAATGTTTGACCATTCTTCCAGAAGTGCATTTGTGAGGTCAGGCACTGATGTTGGAGGAGAAGGCCTGACTCGCAGTCTCCGCTCTAATTCAGCCCAAAGGTGTTCTATCGGGTTGAGGTCAGGACTCTGCAGGCCAGTCAAGTTCCTCCACCCCAAACTCACTAATCCATGTCTTTATGGACCTTGTTTGTACACTGGTGTGCAGTCAAGATGGAACAGGAAGGGACCATCCCCAAACTATTCCCACAAAGCTGGGAGCATGAAATTGTCCAAAATGTCTTGGCATGCTGACGCCTTAAGAGTTCCCTTCACTGCAACTAAGGGGCCAAGCATAATCCCTGAAAAACCACCCCACACCATAATCCCCCCTCCACTAAACTTTACACTTGGCACAATGCAGTCAGGCAAGTACCATTCTCCTAGCAACTGCCAAACCCAGGCACGTCCATCAGATTTCCAGACAGAGAAGTGTCCAGTGGCGGCATGCTTTACACCACTTCATTCGACGCTTTGCATTGCACTTGGTAATGTAAGGCTTGGATGCAGCTGCTCAGCCATGGAAATCCATTCCATGAAGCTCTCTATGCACTGTTGTTGTGCTAATCTGAAGGCCACACAAAGTTTGGAGGTCTTTAGCTATTGACTCTGCAGACAGTTGACGACTTCTGCACACTGTGCGCTTCAGCATGTGCTGACCCCGCTCTGTCATTTTACTTGGCCTACCCCTTTGTGGCTGAGTTTTTGTTGTTCCCAGTTGCTTCCATTTTGTTAGAATACCACTAACAGTTGACCGTGGAATACTTAGTAGCAAGGCAATTTCACGGATGGACTTATTGCACAGGTGGCTCTTTAATTCACTGAGCTCCTGAGAGCGACCCATTATTTCACAAATGTTCATAGCAGTCTGCATGCCTAGGTGATCAATTTTATATATCTGAATCCAATCATTTGGAGGGGTGTCCCAATACTTTTGGCAATATAGTGCATATATATATATATGTATTTAAAAAAAAAAAAAAAAAAACAACATTTTTACCTTAATTTAAACAAGGAAGAGATCTAAGAGCTGTGGACTGTCTGATAAAATCAGTTATCATTTGGTTTTCAGTCTACCACAGTTCCTTGGATAAGATTCCAATGCTTACACCCCAGGAATATGGAAGTTAAAATATATTTTATGAGCCATTGTCTCATATTTTAAAATCACAATTCTGTTTTCATATATTCATTTTCACTCATATTGAAAAAGCAGCAACCAACGTATTTGTCTTACACAGTCACAAAGAACTTTTGGACTCACAGAAAACAAAGTACAAATACTTCCCCTTCCATTCTCCACAATGCTAAATTATCTGACAAGCTCAGAGTTCCCTAGCACTTGCCAGTCTAATAAAATTCAGTATGGCACCACAGGGACCAGGTCTAGCCACAATATCGCAGAGATGGAATACAGCTTGTGCTACTAATTAGCTTTGTCACCCTGTCATGACAAATATGTCACAAAGTACAGAGTGACTTATTCTTCCCTAGTCGCCAAGATGTAATTGTAACAACTTATTGTGTTGCTATGTGCCTGGTGCTGTAGAAGACACTCATATGACATGTACAGCAGTGTTTGCTTTTCATATATATATCTATAGGCTGCAGTAAGAAGACAAAGCAGACACAGATTTGATGCAATGCAACACAAACGCTGTAAAATCCAGACATTCCACAAGAGGGAGCAGCCAGGGGAACGTCACTATTACTATTCCACAGAACTAACACTGTAATCCAGGTAATGTGATCAGGACAGTTTGCAGCATATAGACCATGCTATCACTCACAATGGGTCCCTGAACTCACATTTATTCCTGTCTGCCATGTACTACAACACTTTCATGATCCCCAACAAGATATTTCTAAATTCATTTTCTCTCATCTGTACACAAGTATATTCCAATGACAAATTACAGAGGACTTTACGCAAATCTAAACTAGTTCACAGAAAATGAGTTTTCTTATACTGTTTAAAGAATAGAAACGTAAAATGTATTATTTAGTCAGTCAGGTTGAATTCAAACCAATGCATTTTTCCCTCTGATGCGTTTTCCTTTGGAATCAATGGAAGCACATCAAGATTCATGTTGGTGCACATTAAACACATCACACATTTTGAACATGTGCTGCAACACATTGTTTTGGATGCGAAAGGCTTCATAAAGCACATCAACATAACCTGATGCATGCCATGGTGCCCTAATGTGCATTATGAAGAGTCAACTTGTGTAATGACATGCTTCAAGATGGGGTTTTGATACTTTTCCATTGATTTCAATAAAAGGGCAATAAATTGCATGTCAACGTACATTTTCAATGTGCGTTGTAATGCACTGTTCAGGATATCAATGCACATCAACTGTGGCTCACACATATCATGGTGCATTTATGTACTTTATTAAACGTTGGCGTGAGCCATGATACGTTTTTTAAAGAATATGCAAACTCAACATTTCATATTCCTGATATGTGCCTACTGTACCATGTACTTGTATGAAAAAGTATCATATTCTCTTTGTATTGCTTCCTTTGTGTAAAATCCCTGGTGTTCCTGCCAGTCCATCTGCTTTTCCATTAAAAACTGACCACACTAGGCATGAGAGCACAGTGTGGTCACTTCTCTAGCTGTGCTGGGAACTCAGTATGCTCTCCTCCAATGATGTGCTGGGAACTCAGTATGCTCTCCTCCAATGATGAGACTTTTCATAACATGTGCCCCCTGCACAGCCATTCAATGGGGAGATCAGTGTCCTGCAGTTTCTCTTCCCACAGTTCTCTAAACTTCTTGTGCAGCTGAAAACAGAGGGTATGTGACCACTTGTACAAAATGGAAACAAATATATTTATTATGTTTTTATACGTATACACAAATTATTTGACTTTCATTGCTATTTCAAACTGAATAGGTTGTTTCAAGGTGAGAGTTTACATATACTTTAAGGCATGTCCCGAGATGTGTTTTGACGCATTTGTACTGATTTCAATGGAAGCACATCAAAAGACGTAAAAGAGAGTCTTCAATGTATGTTGCAATGAATTGTACTTGATGTCAATGTGTGTCATAACGCACATCTATATTAGTTCTTGCATGTCATGGTGCATTTACATGTATCAACGTCATGACACTAGTCTTTAAGGCATGAGCTAAGCTGCGTTTCCATTGATTTCATTGAAGGACGCATCTACCCAAAATGTAAGATGGAAATCTAGCCTTAATAAAATGGTACAAAAGAGTAACAATAAAACTGCAAGCATTTCAAGAGTTAATGTTTTGGCAGGAGAAAGCAGCAACAACAAAGCAATACGATTTCTGTAAGTAATAGCTCTTTGCGGTTACAATAAAGGGCTCAATGTTTTTTCTCAGTGTATTTGTGTAAAGTTTCATTTTTGTTCAAAGCCATATATATATATATATATATATATATATATATATATATATATAAAATACATTTCAATAAACTCAGAGGAAAGTAAATAGTTTTTCCACAAGGAGTTCAGCATTACAATGACTATTCTGTTTACAAGTGGAGAGATTAGCACTTCTGTAACAATGAACACGATCATAGTGGAACCAAAAAAAAAAAAAAAACGCTCTATGACTCAGTCCATGAATCAGCTTCTCTAACCCAACCCCTTGTGATCACCTGATACGCCATGACATCGGTTTCGAGTCATACGCCGTGTCACGTGGGTAAATAATCATTGGGATCTTCCATGGGAAGTTTCTAAACATAGAAACGAACGCAAAGTAATAACAAGCATTAATATTTGCATAGCAAAAAGAAAAAAAAAGTTGATACCCAACCAAGCCATTAATCACTGTAGGCAAAGTATAGTCAGGTTTAATATTTAATTCACTTCACACAGAAGTAAAAAATCATCTCCTCCAGGAGGAAAGCCTCTGATGACACTGTTACTATCCTATCAGGGAATGCATGCACAGCAGGGCAGATCTAGCAGTCAGTCATGTCTTCAGCATATATTCCTAAACTTCTAAAAGACATTTATGGGGCAAAAACACAAAGTCAGAATATCTGTGTCACAGATCAGAGTCCTCACAGCAAGTAATGAAGAGCTGCTAGAAGACAGGACCTGGTATGATTTGCAGATTTGTGTACAAAGCATCCAACAATAGGAGAGGTATGTTTAGGAAATAAGACATGTAGACACTGCAGCAATAAGAGGAGAGGAGGACTGAGCAGACAGAGACACAGACACTCAGACAGAACAAGTGACATACACAATGACATCTATAGATAAGAGGAGAAGAACACAGTCCTGGCAAAAAAAGGATACTATAACAATGGCAGTATAGAAAAAAAAGGTATGAAGGATCAGAAAATATGTATAGAATTATGGTGCATGAGCAAATTGATAAATGACTGGAGTTTTGTTTTTTTAAAGTAGTGAAATGTAAGATTGGGGGACGTAACATTGAGCAATAATGTGTACATCAGGGAAGGCATAAGGAGGGACATCCAGAAGAAAAAAAGGACACCTGATAGAGGGAACAGGGGGAAGAGAACAGGACACAGAGAGAGAGAAAGCAGGACAGACAGAGAGAGCAGGAAAGACAGACAGAAAGAGAAGGGGGAGGAATAGCAGGTGTGTGTGTGTTGGGGGATAGATGGACAGAGATTGAAAGAGGAGGGATAGCAGGACAGAGAGAGACATCAGGACATAGAAAAGGAGAACACACACAACAGAAGAAGGGAAAAGACATAGAGAGAGATACACAACAAGAGATAGAAAGAATGTGAGAGACATAGAAAAGGAGAATGGGGGACAGAGAGAAGGACACAGATACTGAAAGAGACAACAGGACAGAGAGAAAATGGAAAAGAGAACAGGACAGAGAAAGAAAGAAGAGAGGAAAGAACAAGGCACAATAGAAAGAAGAGGACAGAGAGAAGAGGGGGAAGGAGATGAGGACGGGGAATAAGTGACATCTAAGTCTGCCATCCAGGTGAAGCTGTGACAGCCGGGTCCAGGTATGGACAAGCAGACAAGTCAGGAGGGGAGGTGGACTCTGCAGGGAAAATAGTGGGCTACATAGTTAACCTGGGCCATTAACCATTGTTGTAAACAAGAGGGTAGAGCTTTTCTACAAACAGTGAAACTGGAAAGGGGGGGGGGGGGGGGGCATTCAGAGAAGAGGAAGAATGGCAGATGTGAATATGGTATGGACACCAGGAAAAGAATAAGGAGAGATGATCCAAAGAAGAAAGAGAGAGGAGGGGGGGGGGGGGGCTAGCATCCAGGTGCAGCTATGACAGCGGGCTCCAGGGGGTGTGGAGGTAGGAGGGGTACACAGGTAATCTGGGGCTGTACTGCTGTTGAACTACAAGTCCCAGGTAGACCATTATCCCTCTGTAGTAAAGTCCCAGGAGGGTGTATCTCAAACACCAATGTGATAAAAGGGCAGTGACAACGAGGGCTGTCATGACGAGATGAGGGATCATCTGAAGATCGTGGTGGGGGGGGGGGCAGTGAAAGGCCCAGACAGACAGAGGCTGTGGAGGGAGGGATGATGGGGGGATCTGAAGTAGCAAAAATCTGCTCTACACACTGATCGACCTAGGCAGAGGTTTCCATGGAACTACAAGTCCCAGCACGTCCTATACATCCCAACATCTGAGAAGCAGTGAGGCCTAGTCTGTGACCTACACCCGAGGGCCAGCAAAGCATACATCAGTCCGGTGTGCCCAGACCAATGGCCTCAGGAAGGAAGGAGGGCCACCTGCCGCCACCCAGGAGCTGTCCCAGACAGTGTACACTCCAAACAATGTCCGGCGGTATGTAATGTCCGCACACTCACCGTCCACCGTCTTCTTCTTGAACAGGGAGGCCATGGCTGCGGCCGCTCGTTCTATTTCCTCATTCACTCTGCAACCAGGAACCGGTTGCACTACTTCGCCCCACCACGTGACCAGCCCTCCGTCCCGCAACAGCCCCTCCCATCCCGTGACGTTCCTGTCGCCCTGGAGATTCCGCCCACTTCTCCTCCATAGTCACATGACTGGCTCTGCCGTCACCTGTCCTATTACGTTCAGTTCTGTCATGTGCCCTGATAGTAGTGAGACGACCTGCGTCCTCCTAACGTGCAATACACAGAGAGCCAATCACTGCCCTTCCTGAGAGACTTGACTCAGCTATTGTCAGGGGAATACATGAGTGTCCAGTGCGCAGGTCATAGGGCAGTATATGCGTGTGAGAGACTTTCCTCATGGACAGTTCACACGTAAACGTGTAGTATGAAGCATGCCTGTGCATTGTATTCCATGGGCCTGCATTGGTATTTGCCTACTTGTTGCATCATCATGGACATCTTCCCGCCCCTCTTGAAACCGCCTATTAGACGTGCAAAATGAAAATGTTCGCTTTGTTTACGTTCGTTTCGATTCGTTATTTGACTAATTTTGTTTAATTTGATTTGTTTAATTCGTTTTTCAGAATTTGTTTTGTTTATTCGAATTCGAACGGATTCAAAAATAATTCTAACGTTACAATCCATAATCCACAATCCATATGTGTTTTTGATGGTATGTGGGCTACATGAAGAGCTCCGTGGCCATACTGGAAATTTCTATTTCAGCAAAATTTTCACAGTGCCCTTGTTGATCACTACTCATGTCACCATAGCACAGCTCACAGTTTTTTGTAAAGTATTTTTCTAATCTCTTTTCTATTATTTTCTATTTTATTCTAATGTATTCTGTTCAAATTCATTTTATTCAAAATTCTAATTTTGGAAGGCAGTTATATTCTTTCTATTTTATTGTTTTTCTACACTATTCTATTCTTTGATTCTCTGTTCTAATCTTTTCTATTCTTTTTCAATTTTATTCTTTGATTTTCTATTCTATCCTGTTCTAAGCTATTCTATTCTATTCTTAGGCTTCTTTCACACTGAGGAGTTTTTGAAGCATTGTTGCATTAAAAAAAAGCACTTGAAAAGCTCAAAAACACTTCCCCATGTTTGTCTATTTATGTTTTCACACTGGGGCATTGCGCTTCTGTTGCAGTGTAAAAACTCGTGCTTGCAGCGTTTTTGGAGCATGTTTGTTCAGTTAAAAAAAAACACCTCAAAAACACCTCTTCCCATTGAAATCAATAAAAAGCACCTGAAAAATGCCTCTGAGAAGCATTTTTGGTGCAGTTCTTAAGTCACATGTCATTTAAAAACCGCTCAGAAAGCACGGTAAAAACGCATATGTGGTTTTGCCATGTGAAAGTAGCCTAATTGATTCGATTCGATTCCCTTTATTTTTTTTCTGTTTTGCTCTGTTTTACTCTATTGTTTTCTATTCTATTCTTTGATTTTCTATTCTATTCTTTGATTTTCTATTCTAATATTTTCTATTCTATTCTTTGATTTTCTATTCTAATCTTTTCTGTTCTATTCTTTGATTTTCTATTCTAATCTTTTCTATCTATTCTAATGGTTTCTAGTCTTTTCTATTCCTTTATTTTCTATTATAATTTGTTCTGTTTTACACTATTATTTTCTACTGTATTCTGTTCTATTCTTTTATTTTCTATTCTTTTTCTTTATTTTCTGTTCTATTTTATTCTACATTTGTTTTCAAATTTGAATTGGTTTTTTAATTTGTTTTCGAATGTGCTTTTGAACCGATTCGAATTTCAGCTGAATTTTGTTTCATTATTTCAGATTCATTTTAATTTGGATACATCCGAATCTCGGAATAACGGAAAATGTATTCGGAACAAAACGAACTGCACATGTCTACCGCTTATGCCATTCAAAACCACCTAGAGGAACTGCACTGTATCTAAGCACCACAAACCAAAAATGCTATTTAATTCATGTTTAATACTCAACGCAAACTCCTCCATCCATCTAGTCTACAAGCTTTATTTTACTGAGAAATCATTTTGAAAAACACCCCCTTGCATTTCTGGCAGTAGCCATCTTGAGTAAGGGCAGATGATTCATGTAGCATTTACTTCCTGGAATTCATGATCTGCCCTTAGTTCAGGCATAAGCTGAGCTGAGAACCCTCCCTCCTCTCCTGAAGACTCCTGGGATGTATGATATCATTTGTCTATGCAAGGAAACCAAAAAGTAACTGAAGAAATGTGTATAAAAAAAAGTTTCAAACATGTAAATATAATATACTTTCCTATCCAATTACTTATGCTAGCATTAAGAATGGATAGGATTAAAACTAGTCCATGTTGATTGAGAGAGTGAAGTTCCGCTTTAACCACTTGCCCTCCAGAGGATTTACCCCCCTTCCTGACCAGGCTATTTTTTGCGTTACGTCGCTGGGTTACTTTAACTGACAATTGTGCGGTCATGCAACGCTGCACCCAAATGAAATTTACGGGGATTTTGTTTATTTTTACTAGTAATGTAGGAGATCAGCGACTTATAGCAGGACTGTGGCAGGCATTCTGACACTTGGGGGAACTGACTTGGTGTCACTGACATCCCCAGTGACACCAATACAGTGATCAGTGCTAATAAAAAGCACAGACACTGTACTAATGGCACTGGGCAGGAAGGGGTTAACATCTGGAGCGATCAAAGGGTAACTGTGTGCTGTTTTACATTGTTTGGCTGTGTTTGTGATTCACTGTAAGCACACTGCTTTGCACAGCCATGCAAAGCAGTGTGCAGGAGCTGACAAGGGAGAGAACTGTTTTGTTTACAAACAGTTCTCCCCCCGCCAGAGATGCTCAGCAATCACCAGGCATCGGCGAGTAATTACCAGCCAGGACTCGGTGATTGCCAGATACGGCCGCGAATGGCGGCATGGATAGGGCACGTCGTGGCTCGCACACGCCATCTACCCAGATATGCAAAAGCATGTATATACGTGATTTTGCACATCCGTGCCGCCCTGTAGCAGTACTTGTGCTATAGGGCAGACAGAAAGTTGTTAGTTTCTTACCATAAAGCCGAGCGTAACAGAGCTAAAGTTTCACTCGCACTTTTGCCAATTTTCACACAAAATTTGATGTTAATCCACTGCTCCAGATTCTTGTCACTTATTTTCCGCCAACAGCACAGGGCACATACGTGTAATTTCTTCTACTACTCAGTAAAGACTGAGTCAACTGGTCTGCGACCCAGGCAAGTGCAAGTTAGAACTCTGACAGACGCGGTGCCCAACCCCTGCCCTACTCACCAACATGAGACAAAGGAACAGCCAATCTCACACTGTGCTGTCACTTGTGTAACAATGCCACCTTCAGCTGCGCCGTGCAGATACATTTTTCAGCTCGCAGGACCACAATCTAGGTGCCAGCAGCCTGAGAGTGATTGTCACTGGGTTAGGTTAATTACACGATTAACCCTTCAAACTCCAAACTGCCACCAGACTATCAACCCTTCGCAATGTTAGCAAGAACAAATGTGAACAATAAACATCTGTAACACACACTGTCACCACAGACAGGTATATTCAGAGGATTATATACAGCAGCGCTCTTCAAGAGACAGGGATTCTTTAGTTTGCAATAAAAACCTTAGAGATAATTTTAAGACTTTTCAAATTAGGGTTTATTAATTAAAAAGGTCAAATGGTGCAATTAAAATATATACAGAAAGGGATGTTACACAGACATAAAGAGAACAATAAAGCAACAGAGAAATAAAAGCAAGGAGTTAAGAAGGAAGAATACTTGCAAATTCTTTTGGTTTTAACAGAGTCCAATTGTCCGAGCAAAAATGTTGCCGTTGCTCTCTTGGGTGTTCCTTGGTTGATGGTAAAACGAGAGCTTCCTTACCAACTCCTGACAGTCCCTTTTCTGTGTTCACAAGGGGGTGCAGACAGAAACCAACTGACCAATAATCGGGTTTAAGGCATGGGTGTTGGGAGGCCACTACGTTTATGGCCAGTTCCTAAATACAGTTTTATACTAATATTAATAACTTCGAATACGTACAGTTGGTATTCTAAGGAATGACAGACTATAATTCAGAATTATATTTTGTATCTAGGGATACCATCACAGTGTACCTTTGTCACCCAGGAGGGAGGAGACTGCTTTCTCTCCTTTCGTATGTGCTAACACAGTCATGTATGACCTTGATTTATTTGGTATGATATTCCCCATTCAAATATATACTAATATTAACCCCTTCACACCTAAGGGTAAAACAAATCTTAAAGCCGAAGTAAAATGTTACAACTTTGACATGTGTTAGTAAAACTGTACATATCATCACAACTACTTCCAGGTGAATTATACCTTGTTTTTTTTCAGGACAAATTGGGCTTTCATTTGGTGGTAAATGGTAATGGGTGTCTCCTAATTTGTTTCATTATCAAAGGAAAACTGGCCCAAAATAGTAAAAAAATCATTTTTTTTATTTAGCTGTGTGTTTCTTGTTACTACCATAACCTACCACCAAAGAACAACCCAAAATACATTTTCCAGCTTTTGACGATTTCAGTGATACCATATATGTGTATGTTATTTGTTGTTTGTACCCGTAGTACAGCCCAGAAACAATAGTGCACTTTTTTTTTACCTAAATCACACAGACACTGATACCAATTAAAAAAAAAACAAAAACTGACCTTTGACCCTGACTTTGACCCAAACACTAAGTCTGGCACTGAACTAGATCAACCCTTGATCTAGGTATTTTCTCTTTACATTTTTATTTTTTTTTAATATTTATGTATTTATCTTTTTTTTTTCACAGAGTTGTTTTTTTTCTCTATGGAAGGAGAGAGAGAAAGAGATACAATGTATCCCTCTCCTCCATTCAGAGAGAAAAAAAAACAAGGGGGGTGGGCTTCACAGTGACTGATCACTTTGATAGCCAATCAGAAGCTATGACAGCAATCGTGTGACCTGAAATCAAGAGTCCCGACTCCTGATCATTAGAACAGAACCTAGGGCTCTCAGTGACACCCTGGTCTTTGTGCTGGGAGCGCGCTGTACTGAGTTATTATTGTTTTACGATAGGGCAGAGGAAATAGTTTTTCATGGTTTGTGGAAACAGACATCCTGTCCAGACTAATTAGCTGTTTACAGCTCTGACCAGGTCTGGACGCTGGGTCTATTGTGTTTTAGTTAATATTAGAGGCTCTTTTGAAGTTTGTTAAAATTTACAGCTACAAATGAAACAGTTTTCAGGAGAAGGGAGGGGAGGAAGTTGATGGCTCATGAAAAACAAAATGGCGTCAGAACACGCTCAATGGGTGTGTGACTCACCCTCATAATGCTATGCCATGGGCATTCTGGGAATTAATTTGTCACGTCTCATATAGTGTGAATTTCAGCCTTAGCGCCATCATTTCTCAAACTGCCAAGGTCATTCAGCAGAACCCTGTAGCCTCCTCAGTCATTGTCAGTGGGATAAGTGAGTGTTGTGCCTTCACACTTATTGTGTAACAATATAATGCAATGCATAGTTATGGTTAATATTAATATATTTCCATCTTGTGGACATTTTGGTTATTGCACCTTCCTTTTCTGTCTTTCATCCTGATCCCTCCCACCTGTGATGCACTTCCTTTTTTCTTCTTGTACATTGTCTTCTTTGGGATCAATATGGCCACTTGCCTTTAGGCCTCATGTAATCTGCTTGTATCAAGGAACACATTACCATGTTTTGGCCTGCAAATACCGTCCTTTCATTCATTTGCTACATCTTGTTGTCTGCTGTACCTTCTGAATTGCAATAAAGATCCATGGATGGAAAAAAATGGTGTTTGGTGAGTTCAGCTATTTGATAAAGTCTGTCCACAGTGATTGTATCTGCTTATACAGGCCAGGCTTAGAGGTCTTGGCAAGGGATAAATCACTAATACAACAGTTGGAGTCAGAATAAGTGTACACAGGTCATAGCACAGTATACATATGTGAGATGGGGAAACAGCTCTCATTGTGAATTAAATGTTTTGAAATGTTTTACTGACATTCTGCGATTTAGCCACAAGATGTCACTGTTTTTCTAACACAGCCTCAGACTACATAGATATTTCTATATTCAGGAAGGGGTGGGAGCTCAATGAACAGGAAGAGAGACTGCAGCCATGTTTTGATGATGGTGAAGAAAAAGAGCCATGTGAGCAGAGAATCCGTTGGCATGCAGGTGTGAGAACTGCAGCTAGTGAAGCTGATGGTGTTAAAGACGCTGATGCTGTTCAGAGAAAGGAAGATTGCTGCCAGGAAGGCTGATGAGATGGCATGCTTGTTGGAGAGACATTTGTACTGTTCTGAGTCACCAGCGGATGCAAGGCAGACCCGGGTCGGTAAGATCGTGGACGCACCTAATTTCAGTGTTGGCGCCTCCAGAAACTGAGACAGGCCTATAGTTAGTTAGTTAGGGTCTCTGTGTCAGGCCACAAGTGTTGTTACTGATCATTGGAAGGACTCCACAACTTAAAGTGACATTTCACATTGGAGAGCTGATAAAATCTCACAAACTCAAGCCAGACTGGCGTTTTGCTCAGAAGGAATACTCAGGCAGGTGCTACAGGACCAGTTATGGGAGGGGGAATACTGTAGATTTGTGTAAGATTGTAAGCTGTTGTGCTGCACCGCAGGCTAGCCCATACCATACACCATACACTGATTCCTGCTCTTTTAGGGTAATAACAGGTAAGGTGTGGCAGCTTAGTTGTGCCCGCCAGTAGGTAAATTACTACACCTTCTGCCTTCATCCATCAGAAGGCGCCGTGCTGTGCAGTACAAGGGTCTCAGCCTTTGGGCTGGGTGTATGTAAATTTATTGTATGTTCCCAGCATTTGTGGTTGTGTTTATTTGCCACATCTAAGTAAAATTCTGTTGTGGCAAAAGCTGGTGTTGGGATTGCCTTCTTTGTTCATGACTTCACTGTATCCTGGGGAGCCCACCCCGGTACACGGCTTACAACTATCTGAAGAACTTACCTCAGTCAGCATCAAGGAAAAAAAATGCGCGTACACAGGTTATAACATGTATACAAGCCTGAGAGTTTTTCCTCAGCCATTGTCAGGGAGATGAGTGTGCACTCATTTATTTACCTGACACTGAGGTAAGTCTCGTAGGGAAATGTGTATATTGTGCTAAGCTCTGAGTACACTAATCTACTTTCCTGACACTGACTGAGGTAAGTCTCTTAGGGAGAGAGACTCGTATATTGTGCTAAGTCTTGAGTACACTGGGGGTACAGGCAATGACAGCCCTGACAATGACTGAGGAGGGTGCAGGGTTCTGCTGACTGACAGATCCAGGATTCTATGCTAATAGGCTTTTGGTCTGTTCATCACCCCCCCTTTACACACACAGGCTAGACCTGGGAAGGAAGATCCCATACCGGGGCACACCTCGGTTATTTATATCCACCCCCAGGATGCACCACTGGGCATGACCATCCCAATGTTTGGTCAAGGGGACATAAATATTCATAACTCAGCATTCCTGAAGCTCTCTTGTGTCTTGCCAAAGGTACCAGTAACACCTAATGGCAGCAGCCAGAACAGTAACAACACTAAGTTTAGGGGAAAGCTAAATGAGTTACTATAATCTAGCCTGGCCAGATTACCATCCAGCAGAACTAGATTTGGCTGAGTCATCTCTGCTTATGTAAGGGGAGCTACACATGCATATAGGTGTTTGTAGGGCTTTTTTTCAGGGGGAACATGGGGGAATGCAGTTCTGGCAGCTCCAGCACTGAATGTATGGAAAGGCAAGGGGTGCTGGAGGATCTAATGATGCTAGTTACTGGGGACCTATTGTTGCTGGGGAGTCTTATGTTTCTGGGGATGGGGTCAATTATTGCTGGAAGGGATCTACAGTTGAGGGGGTGATCTTTTGTTTCTGGCTGCTAGAAGTTCTATTGATGCTGGCTGCTGGAAGATCTATTGTTGCTGGGGTGGTATTTTGATGCCAGGGGTCTATTGCTGCCAGGGGGATCTATTGTTGCTGGGAGTGTCTATTGTTTCTTGGCTGTCTATTGTTGCTGGGATAGAATGTTGTTGCAGGGAGATCCATTGTTGCTGGGATAGTCTATTGTTTCTTGGAGGTCTATTGTTGCTGGGATGGTCTATTGCTGCTGGGGGGGTCTATTGTTGCTTGGAGGGTCTATTGTTAATGGCTGAAGAGGATCTATTTTACTGCTTTTTTTGTTATCATTAACAAATTTCATACAAATCACTTAGCACCAAAAATTTTGAATTCTCTAATAGGGATGCTATTGATACATGGGTAGGGGGTGGGACCATGGGACAGGGCTCAGAGGTGAGTAGGGTGTGGAGTCAAGGAGTGACTCAGAAGGGGGGGGTTGGTGTACCTGCACCTATTCTCTGAGAAAAAAAAACCCCTGGGTGTT
Source organism: Staurois parvus (assembly GCF_062004578.1). NCBI lineage: Eukaryota > Metazoa > Chordata > Amphibia > Anura > Ranidae > Staurois > Staurois parvus. The sequence continues at coordinate 8,814,317 of NW_028318095.1, read as the reverse complement.
TGACTCTGAACATAGACTGTCTGCATCCATATCTATGCGCATTTACACAAGTATACCTGCATACAATAGATTTCTTCCAGTGGGTGTACACACCTGTGGCTCCCAGGTGGGGAAATACACCCGAATTTTACTTGGCATGGTCCTAGATGCTCGAATACATGAGGACCTCCTATTCCACAGATACAAACCCACCTGGATTGAATGGCCATGGCCTCCGGAGTTTGTTCACATCCGGGTCATGCCTGCACATTTCAGCCCTTTAGACTTCTATGGGGCCATCTTTCTTTATCTTTGTCCTTGGAAATAGCCCTATAGAAGTCTATGGGGATATAATACGCAGGTGTAATAAGGACAGCTAGACAGATCCATGTAAGTGTGCATCTGGGGAGGGGAAAGGTGGGTACTTTAGGCCAGATCAAAGGTTCAAATAGGAAAAGTGTACACTTTGGGGTTGATTTACTAAAGGCAAATAGACTTTGCACTTTGCAAAGTACAGTTGTTCCACAGCTTAGTAAATGAGGTAAGGCTTCACTTTGCAAAGAATACCTAATCACCTGCAAGGAAATTAATGAAAACAGCATTTTTGCTTACACACGATTGAATGGTGGAAGTCAGCAGAGATTCTGCTCATTTACTAAGCTCTGGAGCAACTGCATTTGTAGAGTGCACAGTCTATTAGCCTTTAGTCAATCAACCTGTTAGCCTCAAAGCGTGCCTGTCCTTTAAATGCTAACGCAGCATTCCATGGGTATGATTTTGACACCCTCGAGATGTGAATGATGACACCTATGAAAAAATAAGGGCTAATTCTGTGTGCTGTGTTAGCATGCATTAAGTTTCATTCTTTTGAATAGGCTGCCTAATGCACCATAATGCACAAAAAAGTGCATGCACCATTTTTGGAGTCACAGTTCACCACAAAGGGGCCCTATCAACCACAATATAGCTGCTTTTCTGATGCAAAGAATTCTTTGGCATGTTTACAAATCACTGCTCTGTTCTTCATGTGGTTTGTACTTCCTTTTAGGATTCTGGAGCAAGTGGATCCCCATGTATTCTAACGACAGAGAAAAAGATGATGCACAAGAAAGCCCGCAAACAGTTTGCTGAAGACAAGCAGACTAAGGACATGGATTACTGGAACCATGTCCTGCGGTCTGATGAGACCAAGATAAACTTATCTGGTTCAGATGGTGTCAAGTGTGTTTGGCGGCAACCAGGTGAGGAGTACAAAGACAAGTGTGTCTTGCGTACGGTCAAGCATGGTGGTGGGAGTGTCATGGTCTGGGGATGCATGAGTGCTGCCGATACTGGGGAGCTACAGTTCATTGAGGGAACCATGAATGCCAACATGTACTGTGACATACTGAGGCAGTGCATGATCCCCTCCCTTCTGAGACTGGGCCACAGGGCAGTATTCAAACATAATAACGACCCCAAACACACCTCCAAGATGACCACTGTCTTGCTAAAGAAGCTGAGGGTAAAGGTGATGGACCGGCCAAGCATGTCTCCAGACCTAAACTCTATTGAGCATCTGTGGGGCATCCTCAAATGGAAGGTGGAGGAGTGCAAGTTCTCTAACATCCACCAGCTACGTGATGTCATCATGGAGGAGTGGAAGAGGACTCCAGTGGCAACCTGTGAAGCTCTGGTGAACTCCATGCCCAAGAGGGTTAAGGCAGTGCTGGAAAATAATGGTGGCCACACAAAATATTGACACTTTGGGCCCAATTTGGACATTTTCACTTAGGGGTGTACTCCCTTTTGTTGTCAGCGGTTTAGACATTAACCACTTGCCTACCAGGCACTTATACCCCCTTCCTTACCAGGCCAATTTTCAGCTTTCAGCGCTGCCGCACTTTGATTGACAATTGCGCGGTCATGCAACATTGTACCCATATGAAATTTTGATCATTTTTTCTCACAAATAGAGCTTTCTTTTGGTGGTATTTAATCGCCACTGGGCGCTTTACTTTTTGCGCTATAAATAAAAAAAGTGCAAAAAATTTGAAAAAAAAAAAAATTTCTTTGTTTCTATTTTTTCTTTGTTTCTTTTTTTTTCTCCTTCACTGATGTGCGTTGATGAGGCAGCACTGATGGGCACTGATAGGCGGCACTGATGGGCACTGATAGGCAGCACTAAAGGGCACTGATAGGCAGTACTAATGAGGTGGCACGGATAGGCGGCACTGATAGACAGCACTAATGAGGTGTCACGGATAGGCGGCACTAATATGCAGCACTGATAGGCGGCACTGATGATGGGTACTGATAGACGGCACTGACTGGCATCACTGCTGGGCACTGACTGGCGGCACTGACTGGCACAACCGCTGGGCACTGACTGGCAGCACTGCTGGGCTGCACTGGTGGGTGGCACTGGTGGGCAGCACTGGTGGGTGGGCACAGGTGGGTGGCACTGGTGGGCACAGGTGGGTGGGCACAGGTGGGTGGCACTTCTGGGCACAGGTAGGTGGCACTTCTGGGCACAGGTGTGTGACACTGCAGAGTGGCACAGGTGGGTGCACTGCTGGGCACAGGTGGGTGCACTGCTGGGCACAGGTGGGTGATCTGCTGGGCACAGATGGGCGGAGCTAGTGGGCGCACTGCTGGGCACAGGTGGGCGGAGCTAGTGGGTGCACTGCTGGGCACAGGTGGGCGGAACTTGCGGGTGGCACTGCTGGGCACCGATCATCAGGGCACTGATCATCAGTGTCCTGATGATCGGTGCCGATCCCCGCTGTGACAACTGCCGGTTCTCGGCAGTACTTTCCTCACGATCTGACAGCGTGAGGAAAGTGCAGCCGAGAACCGGCACTTGCATTTCCCTGTGATCAGCGTGTCATTGGACACCGCTGATCACGTGGTAAAAGGCCGCTGGGATCGGCCTTTTACCACATCACGTGATCAGCTGTGTCCGTAGGACACAGCGATCACTAAGATCGCCGGGTGCGCGCCCCCTGGGGCGCGCAGGAGAGCGCGTTCTGGGGGACGTCATATGACGTACACCCAGAACTGGCCGGCCGCAGTGAAGCCGTCATTCGGCTGTCTGCGGTCGGCAACTAGTTAATGGCTGTGTGTTGAGTTATTTTGAGGGGACAGCAAATTTACACTGTTATACAAGCTGTACACTCAATACATTACATTGTAGCAAAGTATAATTTCTTCAGTGTTGTCACATGAAAAGATAGAATAAAATATTTACAAAACTGTGAGGGGTGTACTCACTTCTGGGAGATACTGTATTCTGTGAAATTAAGGAGTAATAAGCAGTATTTCCAGCTGTGTAAAGACAGGGAAACTACTCCCACTTTAACTCCGCACCAAAATACCTTTATAGAAGTCTATGGTCACAGTATACACTGTGACATTTTTAAACATTGTCATTGTAATAGCAGTACAAAAAATAGGTATTATTGCTAATGCAATAAAAGCTTACTTGAAAAATCTCCTTTCATGTTGTGAGCTCTGTCTGTATCCTTGCCAACGTTTTCCACAATTTCCTGGATTCCCTGCATGCTTTGCAGCTTCTCCACTGCTGTTTACTTTCGTTTTTTAGGAACTACATGTCCCATGGTACTTTGCTGCCTGCAAGTCATGATCCCTGTACTGACTCCTCCTCTTTGCACCTCTGTAGTTCAGAAGGCAGGCTCTGTGAAATGTATGACAGCAGTGCCTACTTATAGGGTATAGTGACTACATGTCAAAGACTTCAAAGAAATAAATGGGCGGTATCTTCACAAAGTAATTTTACAAACTTCTAAGTCATTCAGATTAGTAGGAGTAGGCCGCAAATAACTGAAATACAATGGTAAAAGTGAATATATGATTTTATATGTTAACCAAAAAAATACAGTTCAAAAACATTGACTTATAGCCAAAGTGGTGGGATACAGATACAGTATATATGTTAAAGTGGTTGTAAACCCTTACATTTATACAGTGAAGTTACCGGCCTCATGTGATGCACAAAGATGAAATAAATGATCTCTACAGTTCAAAGTGCTGAATTTTAAAGCTTGTCTGAGAGTTAAGAAAAAAAGGGAGTGGGGAGCTGAAGTTACACTCTGCAGAGCTCAGTGAGGAGAGTTCTGAGAGCTGATTGGAGGGAAGTGACACACCCCCTCCACAAAGCTCACAGGAACAGAGCTGAGGCTGTCAATCTGCTAAGGGTCACTCCCCTGTCACCATTTTTCTCTTGGTGTCAGGGTAACTTGTCAGACATGATTCATGCTGATAGCATAGGAACAAAGCAGCAGACAGAAATTCCACTTAGCACATTTAATTGAGAAAAGCACACACTATAGAGGGATATGCTTTATTCATATTCCATGTCTGAGGCAACCACTTTAATGACCCTTTAAATCAGTGGTTCTCAACCTTCCTAATGCCGTGACCCTTTAATACAGTTCCTCATGTTGTGGTGACCCCCAACCATAAAATTATTTTTGTTGCTACTTCATAACTGTAATTTTGCTACTATTATGAATCGTACTACTATTAGTACTATTATGAATCGCTACTATTATAATTACCCAGTAATTATAATTCATGAAGTGTCCTTTTACCTCCAGTACTGCTGCTTTCAACACAGTAGCTGATTTTAACAGAGTAGCTGCTTTCAACACAGCAGCTGCTTTCGACACAGTAGTTGCTCTTTACACATGTGTGACTGGTCCACATAAGTACATTATGGCGCCAACCCTGTCACATACACCTGTATTTGTACGGGGTGTATGTGATGGGGTTGGCGCGATGATGTCATCATGCCGGGTACTCGTATGTGGGCATATCTGCATGTGGGCAGGAGGAGTGGTGTCTCGGTTCCTAAGACCATCGGAAATATGTGCTTTCCAAAGGTCTTCAGTGACCCCTGTGAAAAGGTCGTTCGGCCCACAAAGGGGTCGCGACCCACAGGTTGAGAACCGCTGCTTTAAATGCTTTGCTGAAGTGAGGCTATGGATATTAATTATAAGCATGTAAGCCACTGGGTTATGCCAGGTGCATCTCATATTTCCCTCCTGCCTTATGTTTGGATGGATTACTTTTTGGCAAATCTGATTCTCATAAGGTTGTTTTTGCTTTGAATCTGCTCCTGTAGTTACTTTACTGCCCGATCCACCAGGTCTCACCCTTTTTTCTTAGTATCCCTGGTGGAATAAAAAAGAAAGTGTCTTAGGCTGTTTTTCAGCCCCATCATCCCATCAGGAATGTTTTTGCCGAGAGCTTACCAAACCATTCCACAAATTCTACATCATTTGATGCATTATAAGACACATTTTCTTGGAGCCTGCTTCAAATTTCTGTTGATTTGAATTGGACTTCAAGTTAAGAAATTCTGAATTTTGGAGGATCACACATTTTTGGCAGATCCACAGCTTATTCAGCTTTACAAAAGTTCCCTATTCATTACTGGCCATAGACAGTGAACAGTCAGATGTACGCTCACCAGCCTCTTTATTAGGTACACCTGTTCAATTGCTTGGTAACACAAATTTCTAATCAACCAATCACATGGCAGCAACTCAATTCATTTAGGAATCTAGATGTGGTGAAGAACTTCCTGAAGTTCAAACCGAGCATCAGAATTCCATAAAAAAATTCCAAAGAGTTCCATAAAATTTATTGGCAATGTATTTTTCCTCCGCTTTTGGTAAGGCAAAAATGGAAGAAAAACTGATCAGTGTGAAAGGGCCCTCTTCCCAATATAGAAGGCAGGGGAGTTGCATATAGACAGCCCTTACATCCCGTACACACCAGACAATTATTGGTCAGTATCAGCCAGTGCACTAGAAACCATCTGACATTCAACTCGTCTGTACAGGTGCTTGTCCAATAGAAGTCGATCTCACGACTGGCTTTTGTCGAATGAGCATGTTGGAAAGCCAGAAGCTGATTAGCATATGATCAGCTCTTGCAGCCAATGGCTGCGAGCGCTGACCAGTGTGTTCTGGTGGGGGCAGTCCCAGGGCAGTCTCCCTGTCAAAACACAATAGCACAGCCACGTGATCGTTGTACTAACATCACATAGTTAATACAGTGAGTGCCTCATTTTTTTTCCATTCAGCCCGCTGTGTTGAACGAAAATAAAACTTACCATGTTTACCAAGCATGATAAAGGAATTAATGATTACGATTTTCTAACCTGCCAGTTGCTTTACTCCACAAGTACATTTATTCATGGATGCCATGCCTTGCCCCTTAAAGTGGAGCTCCACCCAAAAGGGGAAGTTCCACTTTAAGCCTTTGTCCCCCGCTCCCCATTAAGGATTGGCACCTTTGGGGAGTGGGGGGGGGAGCGAGTACCCAAATTTGACAGGTAACTTCTCCCACTTCCACTGTGATTGCCTAGGCGATTGGAAGCGGAAGTTGTCCTCCTACCCTCCCTTCCCGTAGTCTTTTGGAACACGTGACAGGTCCCAGAAGACTACGGGGCCATTCACAAAGTGCAGCGCTTCTCGCACATGCACAGTGGGCACCCGGCTGTGAAGCCACAAACTGCTACAGCTGGGTGCCCACACTGAAGATGCCAGCGCCAGGGAGAAAAGACGGCCGGTGAAACCAAAGGTTTTTAGTACACCGCTGGACCGAGGGACAGGTAAGTGGCTGTATTTTAAAAGTCAGCAGCTACAGTTTTTGTAGCTGCTGACTTTTTTTTTTTCTTCTGGTGGAACTCTGCTTTAAACTTTGGATTTGAGCTGGCTGAAAGGATCCAGAGACTGTTCTCCAATGTCTATGTACAGTATACCTTCAGTTACAATAGTTACTTTTATAGATGTTATAGCAGATCACAGGTTTGTTCTGTAATCTTTTCCAAACTTCAGCTGCAGCAAAGAAAAAAAATGTTTTGTATTGACTTTTAAAGTGATAGTTCACCTTTTCAGAAAAAATGGAAATGTAAACTAACACCCTACACCCTTCCAACTCCCCCTGTCCCCAATGCACTTACCTCTGTGGGTGATACAGTTTCACCTCCCATGTAGCCGTGTGTTTTGATTGGACAGCACTGCCATGTGACCACTATCCAATAAGAACCACATCCCTAGGAAAAGAAGAGGAAGAACAGAGCTGTTTTCAAACCCCAGGGCCGCTGCAATGAGCTGCATAGAAGGTGAAACTGTATTACCAATGGATGTACAGTAAGTGCAGCTGAGATCAGAGGGGGTATGGAGGGTGTAGGGAGGGAGTAGGGTGTCAGTTCATCTTTTTATTCTTTCTGAAAAGGTGAACTATCACTTTAAAGCAAAGCTATCAGCATAGTAAAACTGAATAAATAAATAAATAAAAAGCATATTTTCAAAGAAGCATCTCAAAGTAATAAGAAACTCTCATTTCTATCTTTACCTACAGGTAAGCCTATAATAAAGCTTACCTGTAGGTAAAATGAATAAGTCCTAAACGTACACTGTTTAGGAGATAGTCTACAGAGCAGCAGCAGGTGACATAACTGGCTTCCAAGCTGTGTACCGTGGTGGCTTCCAAGCTGTGTGCCGTGGCTGAAACTCCCGCAGGCATGTGCGGGAGTGTTATCATCAGCGGCTCAGCCATTCAAGCAGCTGGAGCCTGGAAACCCAGAAAGAAGACCTGGTGAAGATGGAAGCCCGGACTGCACACCTCTGGAGGGCTTTGTTTTAGGGTATGTTTCAAATAATGTGCTAGTATCCGATGCATACTAGCACATTATGATATTACATTGCAAGGGAACATTTCTTTTTCTTTTACCAAGTTTACTACCGCTTTAAAGAGGATCTTCAGTTGTTTTTGAAAATATTAAAAGTCAGCAGCTACAAATACTGTAGCTACTGACTTTTAATAAAGAGATACATACCTATCCAGAGATCCAGCACTGTCTTCACCCATGCCGGTTCTTTGCCAGTGTCCGCATCCCCTGCACTGCTATGTTAACTGTGGGGAGCCAGCTGTGACCCCTTGCATCTTCACAGCCAGCTCCACACTGTGCATACGTGAGCTGTGCTGCATCCTGTGAATGGTGGGGATGAGAACTTCTGCTGGGATCACCTATGATTCTAGCAGAAAGGGAAGTAGGTACCTAACAAAACTAGGTACCCACTTCCCCTCAAAAAATTTTAAAAGGTGGAAGATCAGGGGAGAGGGGAGTGGAGGGGGTTGTGTTCTGCTATAAGGCCCCTTGATTGTCTGCTTTAGGGCCACCCATGTGGAGTGTGTCCCTCTGGTATTTTAGGGTGCCCTGGAGGGACAGGTGCAGCATCCAGCTCCAATACAGGCAGCCTATCAAAGTCTATGGCAGGCTGCAGCTGGACCGGGCTGAACACTATATCAGGTGGAAACGTTTAAGGCCCTGTGCATTCAGAGACAAATACATGAAACACAAGTCACCTGCTTTCTGGGCATTTGGCCCTGAACACACAGATCCCTAAATGCATGTACCAATCAGTACAGCGTTCAACTCTGTCCATCCACATAGGCTCTGACAGGCTGCCTGTAGTGGGGCTGAATGCTACACTTGTCCATGTTGGGTGCACTAAAATGCCAGTAGGGACACACTGCATCTAGATGGCCCCGTGTGCAAGGAGCCTTTAGCTTCTGTTGGGTTCAGGGCTGAATGCACGAACGCAGGTCTTCTGTGTTCTGGAAATTCATCCCTGAATGCACAGGGTTCCACTAGATACAGCATACTACCCCATCCAACTCCAGCCTGCCATAGATGTTGGCAGGCTGCCTGAAGTGGGGCTGGACACTGCACCTGTCCCTCACGGGTGCACTAAAATTCTGGGAGGGCATTCTCCTTTCCTTGAGGTGGCCAGCTTCTTGCCAGCTACTGTTTTTGACAGATTACCATTGTCCTGCTTTTCATCTGGATCTGATCTGGATTGTCTGACTTGTATCTCCTGCCTTCTTGCCAACCCTGTTTGTTCCTATTTACACTTTTTCCTGTTGCCTGCATCGACCTCTGCTTGGAGACCGACTACTCTTGCTTGCCTTGATAAGAGAAAATAACTGGTTCAGTTGCAAGGAGCTGAGAGGTAATACATGCATAAATACAAACACACGATTTTAAAGAAATACATATAAAACTGCTAAAAAAACAGTACTACTAATATACAGTATGAGACTTTATTATTAATAATTAACCCGGCTGACATGGATACAGGTTTGCTTCTGTTTTGCATCTAATTGAGGTTTCTTACAAATTTTGTCAAGACTCCAAAAAGAATCTGCACTGCATGTCAGGGATGTCAGTATGGTACGTTGGCAACTATTAGTAGCAACAAAGTGCATGCACTGTGACCCCTCATCAGCAGGAAAGTAAAAGAACACTTATAACCAAATTTGTTTCCATAGTAACAAGACCAGGTGAGAGTTGTATTAGATAATGACCACTATATCAACCCAGAAAGTCTAACCCTGAATCTCATAAGAAATGTTTATTAGAGGAGATAATTCTGATCTGTGTGGAATGGATCAGGTGTAGTGAGAACAAAATTAATGAGCCGTGTCAGGAAAGACAAATTATACGCCCTTACCCACAGAGCCAAAACTAGTCTCTTTTACTGTATGTCCATTAGACTATATGTAATTGTCAAAGTTGAGAAGAGGTTTTTCTGTGGGATAATTAGAAAACAATTGGGAGCCTCTATCGTAAGATAGAAGAAGACTTTCATTTCCATGTAAAATTTGGTAATTAAATGTAATTTGCTGTACATGTCAGTAATCTCTTTAGCTTCTCAACGGGCTCATCTTGACCTTATCCAAGAATTGGCCCTAACAACAAATCCATTAATCTCCAGACCCCTGTAGGGATGGGGAGACCACCCATTGTCATAAATTCATTTACCAAGAAGTGTGCTCAAAATTTTAGAATTGCTTGCCATTGTTTTGTGAATTAATGGAGCCTACGATCAAAGTGACATAGAGATGCAGTTGTACAGCACTCAGGTAAACATAACTTTAACATCACTAATATTTGAAGTCACATGGTATGACATTATCTGTGCAAAACATTTAATGCTCAATTTTAGAAAATAAATAAATTTAACATAATCATTCAGGTACCCCTTTAACAAAAGTGTTTTGTCAAAACAAAAATGAAGAAAAAAAATATACATACTGTAAGTGTGTGACAGTGCCATGTATCTTGACGGCCAAAGGAATGACTACTTTGTCTTCAGTTAAATTACGATTTTTTTCTGCACGCGTTCTGCAAGAAAAACATAATTGCTCTCTATGTGCTCTGTTCACACCACAACGCTGATGTCATGTGCAGATTTTTCTGTGCAGGAATCTGCAACGTGTATAAAACTCACTGAAATGCACATGAAAACTGGTGTCTCTGCAAGATAAATCTGCACCGTTTTTTCATCAGTTTTTATGCACGTATGGTGTGAACGAGCCCTAAATGTACAATATTTCTTTAATGATGTTAAAGCTGAACTCCAGGCAAACAGCTAAATAGACTATATATATGCAGTATATGATCAGCCACAACTTTTTGACTATCCACCTACTATTACATAGGTCCCCTTTTTGCAACCAAAACAGACCCTTTTGTTGCCAAAACATCCCTGACCCATTGAGGCCTGGATGCCACTAAAGCTCTGGAGGTATGTTGGCACCAAGCTGTCAGTAGCAGATCAAGTCTTGTAATCTGTAAATTGTGAGGTGGGGCCTCCATTTAACATTGACCCCCTGATCGCCCCCCCCAGTTAACTTTCACTGCCCTGTCACCTGTGTTATTAGTATAGTGTACAGATTTTTTTTACTGATCACTGTACTAGTGTCATGGGCAACTTCAGATAGTGTTAGCGCCAGTTAGCATCCCTCCCAGATAGCGTGAGTTTGCCGCCACTACATTATTCATCACATTTATTGATTGCAAGGAACATGCTCACATACAAATTAACCTCCATTGCTAGTATAGTGTCTGAACGGACCAATATCTTTGATCAGATTAGAACTATACCAGCTTTCACAATAGTATAGTGTCCACAAAAACACAGCGTTAGAAGGATCAGCCCTTCCACCTGCCAGCACCTGTGTATAGCTCCTACACTTAAACCCAACACTTCCACCCCCAGCAAGTGCAATGTCAGTAGACCACTGCCACTTGATACATTGCACACAATACTGCAGGGTTAGCAAAATCAGGAATTATCTTTGCTAGCACTAGCAGGTACATTTTTTTGTAGCTGTTCAAGTAGTACCTGACAGTCAGGTGCTCTTTTTCCCGTGAGTTGCACTAGGTACCTAATAATTTAATGGCCAAAATGTCCAACGAAAGGTACTCTAGTGAAGAGGCCTTGAGGATTCTGAGTATGTCAGATGCGTGCAGCATTACTTGATTACATTTCTCATTGGTAGTTAAAAAAAGAACATATATGCCCAAACATGGGGGCTGGGGTGGTCAGTGGGTTGATCGCTCCTATGCTTCAGCATATATTTTAAAAAAAAAATTTTTGATGGAGATTTCTTCATCCACATCAATCAATGTGAATAGAGGAATATATTAGGTTTTTTTTTTCGCTCAGCCCACTGGCTAAACAACAAAAAGAGAACATTAATGCCCAACGTTAGAAGTGGGTGGATGCAAGACGGTAATGGTGGGCATACCACACACTTTTCCTGACAGAGATTTCTTCTTTTCTTCTTTTTCTTTTTGGGCATATATATGCCCAAAAAGGACCAGCAAAGTACTGGTACATCACTGGACTGGTTATACCAGGATGATGCATTTCATGTAAAAGCTGCAGGGCTGCTTTTACAAGCAGTGGGAGGAGATGCCCCTCTGCAGCTGGCATTTCCACCAGCTGACCATAGAGCTGATTGGAGACCAGAATGGCTCCAATCATCTCTATAGTCTAAGAAACTGGAAGCTATGAGCATTTCATCACTTCTGTTTCTCCAGATATAAACAGCGCCATTTTTAAATTGGGAAAGCATCTAATCACACCAATCTTGGTAAGATCAGATGATTTAAGGGTGGAGGAGATATCTAGAGTCTAATAGACCCTAGATTTAGAAGAAAAGAGTACTTGTCACTGCCTAATGCTATCACAGGGGATATTTCCTGTACATTCTCTGTGATAACAATAAAAGTGATTTAAAAAAAAGGGACTGTGTAAAAGAAAATCAAAATAAGTAATAACAAAAAAATTAAAGCACCCTCACCCCCCTGCTCTCGCGCGCTACGGAGTACGCAAACTTCGGCCCTGTGTCGGTATGTCACCATGTATGTAAGGTATCGCCACAAACGTCAGATCCAGGGCAGTAGTTCTAGCACCTGACCTTGTGTGTGAATCTACAGTGGTAGCCTGTAAAGGCTTTTAAAGTGTCACCTATGGCTATTAAAAATGCATGTAGTTTGATTTAAAGCATGTCATGTTTGGTATCCATTTACTCAGCATAACATCAGATTTTATGTTTTCCCAAACTATTGGCAAATATTTTATGTTTTTGTGCATTAAAATTCAAAAAAGTGTATTTGTATTAAAAAAATTTGTGCTTGAAAAATTGCTGCGCAAGTACTGTGTGACATAAAAAAATTGCAACACCCATTCTTTATTCTCTAGGGCAGGGATCTCCAAACTGTCTAAATAAAGGGCCAGTTTACTGTTCTTCAGACATTAGGGGGCTGGACTGTGCCCAGCGGGAGTAAACAATGGCCCATCTTTCATAGTGGTGGTTACATAGTTGGTGTCAATGGAAGAAATTACACCCCATCGTTGGTGTCAGTGCGAGGAATAATACCCCATTTTTGTTGTCAGTGGAATTAAGTATGCCCCATTTTTGGTGTTAGTGGCAGGAATGCCTCAAGGGCCAGATAAAGGCAAGCAAAGGGCCGCATCTGGCCCCAGGGCTGCAGATCACTGCTCTAGGGCATCTGCTTTAAAAAATATATAATGTTTGGGTGTTCAAAGTAATTTTCTAGCAAAAAATACAGATTTTTTTCAAGGAAACTTGTGGCAACAAACAAGATCTGAAAAATACTCACCGTGCCTCTTATTAAAGTTCTTGGGGTGTCTACTTTCCAAAAAGGGGTCATTTTGGGGATGAGGGGGGTTTTGGTGCTACTTGGCATTTCAGGGCAGCCTCCAACACTGTGAAAGGTAGTGAGGAACTGAAATGAAGAAGTTACGCACCTCCAGGCTTTCAAATAAGTCATTGCCATTACAGGAAAAAAGCCCAGAGATACAATGTCTGGAGAAACAACAGGAAGGAAGTAGAAAATATGATGGGGAGCTGTCTAGATTTTCATTTGGAGCATGGGAAGAAAATCAGACTATTGAATCCATAAATATTGACAGTGTAAACTACCAAAATGTCTCGGAACAACAGGGAGTCATCTCACAGATCCCCACAAAAACAGAGATGGAGGAAATGTTTGCAAAACTGGCTTTCTACGAAAAATTAAATGGTGATTCATAAGGATAACAAGGGTGGAAGAAGTGGAGGAAAAAATGGAGACACAGGCTTAGCAGATATCTAACCTGGAAATGCAGTTGGAGGAGATGTGAAGGGAACTGAGGAAGCTGTCTTATAAATTGGAGGACCAAGAAAACAGAGAGAGAAAAAATAATCTAAGGATTTGGGGCCTCCCGGAAGATTCGCATGAAGAGGACCTCCAGGAAAAAAATAAAGAAAGTGTTTAACCCACTGACAAGTAGAATAGCCACAGATCCTCTGAAGATTGAGAGAATACATACTGTAGATTAAGACGCCCACTAGGAGTATCATTAGACACCCCTAGAGACGTGATTGTTCAATTCCATCATTATGAGGACAGAGAAATAATATGGAGAAAATTGTGGGAGATCCCAGATTTACAATTTGGAGAAACTAAATTACAAGTTTTTGCAGACATTGCCTCTGAGATATTAGCAAGAAGAAGTTTGTTGAAACCCTTATTGGATCAGATGAGGGAAAAAATTATTTGATACAATTGGGGATTCCTGGCATGTCTGGTCGGGTGGAAAGATGGGAAAACAGCAAGGCTAAGATTTCCACAAGAACTCAGTGACTTTTGTGAAAAATTTGAACTGCAGAATGTGGGAATTGTGGGGTGGTTGGAGGGGTCAAATTAATGTGAAAGAGCAAGGTCAAAAAAAGAGAAGTGGCAGCCAGTGAATAAAAAGAGTAGATAGACTGGGTTGGGGGGTTAGCGGGAGAGGGATAGGAGATTCTGGGGGATGAATTGTTGTCCCCCTCCTTCCCCCTCTTTTTTTTTCTCCTTCCTCTCCCTCTCTCTCCCCCTCCCCTTCTCCCCTGTGTTTCCAGTAGGTCTTCGGGGGAAATAAGTAGAGTTGGCGGGGCATCGGCAGGTCAAACAGGATATTAAACATCTAAGCCCTATGGTGAGGAACTGAGGGTAGGAGTAGATGTCCATGTTCAGCGTTTTACCCCAATTTAGGAATCACCAGTGGGGGAATACAATGTCAGATTCCAGGGCAATATACAGGCAAAAGGGTTTTTAGTAATTTAGGTAAGAGCTGGGGTGGGCGGGAGGGGGGCCAGGGGAAGAGAGGGGGGAGGGGGAGTGATGGGATGGAGGGGATGTGGGAGGGGTGGGGTTAGAGGAAGGTCCATGAAAAGGGTAGTCTATACCGCTTTTCCTTTGAACAAGAAAGAGAACAGAAGCACTAGACAGTTATGAGTCTGATTAATCTAATGACATATAATGTGAAAGGTTTAAATTCTCCTACCAAAAGACATAAGATACTTAGGGAAGTTTACCAACTTTCCGCAGATGTTGTTTTCTTACAAGAGACACATTTATTATATGATACTAATGTCAAATTACACTCAAAGTACTACCCAATTTGGTATTACGCGGACTTACCAATAAAGAGGGCTAAAGGAGTAGCGATCGGGTTCTCAAAAAATGTGGGTTTTGATGTGGAGAAGAGATTGGTGGACCTAGAGGCCAGTTTTTATGCTTAAGAGGGAAAATGAAGGGACAAAGCTATACATTGGTTAATATCTATTGCCCGAATCAAAATCCAGAAGTATTTCTGTATGGAGTGTTGGGGAACATTATGGAGTTTAAGAGGGGGATTCTGATCTTGGCAGGAGATTTTAATTTTTGTCTTGATCCATGGATGGATACGTCTTCAAATGTGCAGAGAGGAGAAGGTAAAAAACTAAGAATGTTGAAAAAGAGGTTACATCAAAGTCAGCTAATGGATGCATGGAGGGTGAAATATCCCAGAGAAAGAGATTATACATTCTTGTCCTTGGCGCATAGATCGTACTCACAGTTGGATTATATAATGATCAAGCATAGACAATTGGATTCATTGGTTAAATCCAATATAGAAGTTATGTCTACCTCGGATCATGCTCCTGTCACGGCGAGATTAAAGGTAAAAAGAGAAGGGAACAAAGGGAAATGTGGAGACTAAATGAGATACTTATACAGGATCCTGAAGTAGAAAGGAGGCTAAGGGAGGAAATAGAGCAATTTTTTCTGTTAATTGAAACTGAGGAAGTCTCTGTAGCCACCATTTGGGAAGCACATAAGGCATACGTGAACGGAATCCTGATAGCCGCAGGAGCTAAAAAAAAAGAAAGATTCGGAAAGAAAAATAAAGGAGGTTACAGAGGAGCTATACAGATTAGAACAATCATATTAAAAGAGACAGGATACAGAGGTTAATTGGAAGATTATACTTAAAAGAGAAAAGTTAAAAGACCTATTGGAACAGGAATCAAGGATGATTTTTAATAGGATTTCAAAGGAAAGATATCAGTGGGGGAATAAACCAGGAAAATATTTGATGAAAAGACTTGAGAAGAAATCAAAAAATTATATTAAAAAAAATTAAAGATGAAAAACAAGAACTGGTTTACTCCACCACTGATATTGCTGAAACGTTCCAAAAATTTTATAGTAGTCTGTATGATGTAAAATTTAAGAACCCGAAAGCTACAGAGGAAGAAAAGAGAGAGAAACAGCAGTAATTTCTAAAAGCAGCAGACCTGCCAAAAATATCAGAAGAAAAATTAGTATCTTTAGAACAAGCGATCTCCCAGGAGGAAATTAATATGGCCCTGAAGAATACAGCAGGAGGGAAGAGCCCAGGACCCAATGGATATATACGGTGGGGTATTCTAAGAAATTTGGAGACTTATTGGTCCCTAAATTTTGGACATATAAGAACACCTTAGGAGAGGGAAGGGGAATAAGAGCAGAATAGTTGCAAGCATATATAACGATCATTCTAAAAGAAAGAAAGGATAGCTCACAGGGCGCTAGCTATAGACCTATATCACTACTAAAAACAGATACAAAACTGTTTGTGAAGGTGCTAGCTAAGAGGTTGAAAGAGCTGATGCCAAAATGGATACATTTGGATCAAGTGGGTTTTGTCACAGGAAGGGAAGGGAGGGATAATGGTCTAAGAACATTACTTCTTTTACAGAAGGCAAAGAGAGAAAAGTTACCTACAATTTTATTGTCGATCGACGCTGAGAAAGCTTTTGACAGGGTAGACTGAGGATTTATGATAAACACCCTTGACGCCTTAGGAATAGGGACTAAGATGATGAGTTTGATAAAGGAGCTCTATAACGGCCCGTCAGCGGCGGTTAAGGTAAATGGGTCCATTTCAAGGTTTTTTAAGATGTACAATGGTACAAGACAGGGATGCCCCTTATCCCCATTACTATTTTTTATATCCCTGGAACCTTTGCTGGCTATGGTAAGAAAGAGTGTAGATATTAGAGGAATTTAGATAGGTGAGATAGAGCATAAGGTAGTGGCATATGCTGATGATATGCTGTTTTATATTGTGAACCCTGGGTTAACGTTACCTAACCTAATGGGATTACTAAAAGGGTACGGAGAACTTTCAAACTTGGAAATAAACCCCTCAAAATCAGAGATCTTGAACATTAACAGACTTTACAAAAAGACTTCCCATTTTCT
The DNA here is from genome assembly GCF_062004578.1 of Staurois parvus. Taxonomy (NCBI): domain Eukaryota; kingdom Metazoa; phylum Chordata; class Amphibia; order Anura; family Ranidae; genus Staurois; species Staurois parvus. The sequence continues at coordinate 8,797,411 of NW_028318095.1, read as the reverse complement.
TGGAGGGAGAAAGAATTAGGTTACCTAAGATTAAAGTTGACCCATTCTATAAAAAATATATACCGGGTAAACTATATTCCATTAATAAGTGAAATAAAGGATGAGTTGAGAAGACTCTCAAGCGGAAGGGTCTCTTGGATCGGCATATAAATTTAGTTAAGATGGTGGTAGTCCCAAAAATCTTAAATAAATCCCATATGCTTCCAGTCCATATCCCAGGAACCTTTTTTGGATCATAAAAAAACTAATACTTAAATGTATGTGGGCTAATAAGAAACCGAGAATTAGGTATGAAGTTCTGTGTAAGAAAGAGAAAGGTGGATTAAACCTGCCCAATATTAAGAATTATTATACTGCGGTGATACTATCATGAATTGTAGATTGGACATATAATTCACAGGGGAATAGTTGGGTTCAAATAGAAGGTATATTAAGTAACACATGATTAGAGAGGATTATCTGGATACCATGAAAGTTTTGTACTGTGGATAAGACTAGTATTACATTGACACAGGAGGTATTAAGGATAGAATGCCAAGAAAATGGATTGGAAGTACAATTCACTGTTGATTCCCCTAGTGGGTACTGAGTTTTTCCTGCCGGGGAAGAATAATATTTTGGGGCAATGGTTTAAAGATGTAGATGCACGTTTGGGGAATATAGTAGTTAAAGGGAAGTTGGGCACTTTTCAAGATTTAAAGAGTAAAAAAGAGATATTTGTGGCACTAGATGAATAGAGATACTATCAATTAAGACATTTTGTTGCGAAGTTGCCTCAACCACTGAGGATGATGGAGGACATACTTCCGTTTGAAAAAATTTTGGGGTCCAGTATGGCTCCAAAACATGTTACTTCTGAGATATATAAGATTCTTGTTGAACTGGGGGGGGGGTTTCTCTGCCGTTCTTGGAGAAATGGGAAAGGGAACAAAAATGAATGAAAAATAAGATGTTTAAATTAAAACATGGGGTGATCAACATGAATACTGTTGAAATGAATTATAAATGTTTAACAAGATGGTATTTGACACCGAGTGTTGCACATAGACAACGAGTAGAAGTCTCACTGCTATGTTGGAGGGGATGTGGAGCTAAGGGAACAATAGCACATATATGGTGGGACTGTACAAAAATACAGGGGTTTTGGTGAGATGTAATCCAATTTATACAAGAGATACTGGGGACAACTATACAGAGGGATCCGTGGGTGTGTTTATTTTACAGGACAGACGTATCAGTGAAGCAAGCATAAAAATAGTGTATTATACCATCTAATTAGTACGGCAAAAGGGATTGTTCCTAAATTTTGGCAGGTACAGGAGCCTCCAACAATGAGGCACTGGTTAGACAGGTTGGAATATATAAATAAGATGGAGGCGTTATACCATATAGACAAAGGTAATATGGATAAATTTAGAAAGGAATGGGGGAGATAGTCTGACTTCAAGGCATCCGAATAATATATGGAAGTAGTGGGAGGCCCAGGGATCTGATTTAAGGTAGGAGAATAAAGGGAACGTTTTGTAAGGCTTTAGTTGGTACAGGAAAAGGGAAAAGAAAGGTTGGGGGAAAAAGAAAGAATAGTAAGAAAAAGGAAGAGTCAGAAGTGAGGATTGAGGAGAAAGATTACAGGTATGGACTGGATTGTTGTAAAGAGAAGGGAAGAGCTATATGGACCAGGGTAAGTATGGTTCAGCTATGATGCTCATTTCCTTTTTAAACAACACTTGACTTCTTGAAAAATTTAGAAATGAGCAGGTAGTTTGTAAAATGATTCAAGTAATAGGAACAATGTGAAATTGGCCAGATTATTATTATTATAATACAGGATTTATATAGTGCCATCAATTTACGCAGGGCTTTACAACATAAGGACAGACAATACAATTACAATACAATTTAATGCAGGAGGATTCATAGGGCCCTCCTCGTTAGAGCTTACAATCTAAGAGGGAGGGTCAAGAGATACAAAAGGCTATAACTGTGGGGGATGGGCAGATGGGGAAAATACATGTACAGTTGTTAGGTGGGAGCAGGATAGGCCCCTCTGAAGAGATAAGTTTTCAGGGATTGTTTAAAAGTGGACAGAGTAGGAGATAATAGGACACATTGGGAAAAGGAGTTCCAGAGGATGGGAGCGGTTCTGGAGGAGTCCTGGAGGCAAGCATGGCAGGAGGCAACAAGGGAGTTAGAGAGCAGGAGGTCTTGGGAGGAACGAAGAGAATGGTTTGGTTAAATTTTGAGACAAGGTTAGTGATGTAGCTGGGGGAGTTGTGGATGGCTTTATAACTAGTTGGAAGTATCTTGAATTAAATTTGTTGGGTGCATGGCAGCCAGTGGATGGATTGTCAGAGAGGAGAGGACACTAAACAGTTGGTAAGATGGATGAGCCTTGCAGCAGCATTCATGACTGACTTGGGGGATAGAAGGGGACTGAAGGGGGCATAGCCTATGTAAAGGTAAGCCAGTGAGGTGGGAGTTGCACTAGTCAAGATGGGAGATGACCAGGGAGTGAGTTAGAAGCTTTGTGGTGTCAATGGTTAGGAAGGGGCGTATCTTGGAGATGTTGCAGAGGTTGAGGCAGCAAGCTTTTGACAATGATTGGATGTGGCTAAAAGGATAATTCAGAATCCAGGATTACACCTAGAACTTTGGCATGTGGAGATGGTTTGATGGTTGAGCCATTGATTTTGACAAAGAATTTAGGGCAAGGGGCACGTGGGTGAGGAAATATTACGAGCTTGGTTTTGGGTAGATTGATTTTCAGAAAGTAGTGTGACATTCTGGCTGATATGTCTGTTAGTAGATTAGTGATGCGTGAGGAGAGTGATGGAGTGAGCTGAGAAGTAGAGATAGCTTTGGGTGTCAACAGCATAAACATGGTATTGAAAGCCATGGGAGGCAATCAATTGACCTAGAGAGGAGATGTAGATTGATAATAGAAGAGGTCCAAAAACAGAACATTGGGGAACCCCAATGGAGAAGAGGAAGTAGAATTGTAAGTGACACTGGAGGTGTGACGGGATAGGTTGGATGAGAAACAGCAAAGAGTACAGATGCTAGGGTAAGTGCTTGACTAAGTTATATCCTACCTGTGGAGTCAATTTATTTTTTCTTCCTCTTTTTATGTACAACTTACCTGCAGCTCACTCTACAATGCATAAAGTTCTTACAAATAGAGAAACTATTTACTGCTTAGGAATAAAAAAAAAAACAGCAATAACTTAGATTTGGTAAGAAACCAATAATAATAATAATAATAATTATTATTATTATTATAATAATGGGCAGACCAGAAGGTATGCCAGCTGGATGTTACTGTTTTAATATCACTTCTATTTCCTCTGTGGCAGGGCAAGCTCAAAGCAACACTCAGGGATTGCCCATGTGAATGATGCTTCAAGGCTATATTTCTCACATCCTTGGCAGAAAAATTAATTTGCCCTCGGTTTATAGTTCAGTGGAATCAGAACAACTTTTGCTTCAGATTTCGGCCCTTCTGAGAGGACTGATGTCAGAGATAAATAATACTGGCGGAGCTGTTTCATACAAATGATTAGAACTTGGCAGTACTGCTTTTCTCTGGGTCCTTGCTGTTAATATGAGAATTGCTTTTATAGACAGCCATGGCTAATCTTTCCTGAGCTGGGGCCACTGAGTTTCCCTACACATTTTTCACAAGAGCAGTAGACCATAGCGAGCAGAGAGGTTGTACAAGTGTACAATTTATGTCTCCGATCCCAGTGAACAATCTGCTGGATGTAGATGATACATAATTTTTCTCATTATAAAATCACTGTGAAACATATTGCTAATTAATTTTACACATAAATTAAGCAATCTCTATTTTATTTTAATAAACTCTGGATTAATGATGCTTTTAGGATATGTGAATAATTATAATCAGAGGGAATGTGTCACTTTATTTAAAAAGTAAAAATATTTGGAGGTAAATCGTTATGAAAAGCATCAGTTTCTTTGTTCATATATAAAAAAATTTAAAAATACAATATGGTCTAATACAATACTTTTTCAGAACACTGTGTTACTTTTTTATAGTAAACCTTATGAAGCAAAGTATAATAACCCATGCCAAGCAATGTGGTTCAGTAAATGTGATTGCCTAATTGTTATAGCAGTCATCTTTTGGGGAAACTCAATACACTTCATCCATCAATGCATGGATACCCCTACAATTTGTCTGCCGGATTACAGTAACCGAAAAAGCAAAAACAATGCTTGAGTGCCATCAAAGGGAACTAAGTGAGTAGTCAGACACAATCCTAAAATGTTGAGACAAGGTCACCTCTGAAGTGTCAGAATCAAGAGACAGCCCAGGATGTAGATTTGTTAACCAAAGGTTGGGACAGGCAGCAGAATTTTAGAGAACCAAAAACAAGCTGGGTTGGCAACAGAAGCTTAGATTTCCATCACAGGAGCACCCACACAGCAATAAACACAAACTTTGTAAAGGGCACTGGCCAAGGTCAAAGCCTAATATCTGATAAGGAGTTAGATGTATGTGCACATTAAGTATCTGTTTGCATCTGGATTGCACTGGTTTATTTACTTACTGGCTTGTCCTTATATTTCACACACACTTCCTGGATTTTCACCTTTCTAGCTATGTTTCTTTGTCCTCCATTCTTTCCATGCTTCCCCTCATGCTTACACTTTGCTCCTTCTCCTGTGTGTCCATTTCAGCCTAGTCTTTAACACCCCATTCACACTGGGTGCGACTTGGCATGTGATTTGCATGCCATGCGACTTGCAAAACGTATGCCAAGTCGCACCCTATTGTCCGCAATTACTGCGGTCAAATCGGTACGGTTCTGACTTGGTCGGAGCCACACCGATTTCTAAAGTAGTACATGCACTACTTTTCATGCTATTTGCTTATATATCTGTGTCAGATTTCTTCCAAATCGCACCTGAAATCACCATCTTACTCAACTTTGAAATCGTGTGACTTCACTGTAAGTTGCACAATTTCAAAGTTAGGCTTGATGTGACCTTAGGCTTGGGTGTTAGTCTGCCATTCACCTTCTGGTTTCTGACTTTTGGGTTCCTTCTCAGTTATTCCTTTTGGTTACCAACTATATTTCTACGAGCTATGTACCTTGCTCCATTGCTTGGACTATCCAAACTCATATTTCCCTCTGGTTCCAGTATGTGTTGAAGTGTGGGAATTAGCATTGTGTGTAGCGAAAAGTAGGGATGGGGTGCATGGCTGCCTAGGATTTGAGCAAACTTTGGGTCAAGGGTCTGTCTGATTTCATACAAATTGAATGTTTTGTCAGGTGTGTGTCCCTATTCCATTGTTCTGGTAAATATAAAGGAAATTTAGAGACAGAGATTGCACAATCAGATTACATAGTGTATGGCAATTTTTATACAAGTACATTGGAGGAAGTGGACAGACACACTCAGTTGTCAGGCCCCATTCACATCTCCAGACTCATATTCCCACATGCGTTTGTTTTGGGTGTTTTGGATCATTTTCACTCATCACGCATCCCAGGGATGCTGTAAAAAAATAGTTGATGGGTGAAGGGTGCTTACTAATGAGGTCAGTGCAGGATGTGTGTGCTAATGAAATCAGGTGGTAGATCGATGTCAATCACATAAGTAAGGATCCTGGCAACCTGCCAAAACAAATCACACAGACAATTGTTACCTGATGGACTTCTTGCCGAGACTGACATGATCCCACAGCTGAATGTAATCACAGGGGTGGGAGATCTCTTGTGATATTATCCATTATGGTCATCCATTTTGTGAGGCTATCTGTGGATCAGATAACCTTCTTCAGTCCTGTTTTCTGTGGGGCAGGGTTTACAGCAACTCTGTGCGCCCACTACACTAATTACAGAACATGAAAGGAAGTTTCATTTTTCCTTCTCCATACATAAATTAAACAGAGAATACACCAAGCATAAGATCCCACTGTATGATAACTAGTAAGCATTTTTGCCTGTTTAAGTACAGAAACCTCTCTGAGAGTGCCTGAAACAATTGAGTACTGTCCGTGATACTTTTTTTTTTTACACTAACATACAATTTTGAGGACAAGCTTTCGTGGAATTTCCCTTTCTTCAGGTCCAAGCAGTACTGATCAGTGTTCTCCTGGCTGTGTGTGTGTGAGGGAAGGCTGTGCTGAGCGCCAGCTTCTCTCATCCGACCATCCCCCGTCCTCCTCCTCATCTCCCTGACTGATCTGACTGCCCGTCTGCTACTGGATCCTCTCGGGTGTGGGGTGAACTCTCTGCTGCCTGGAACCCTTCCCTGCCTGGACTTACATCTTGTTCCCTGTGAGCCTGCGGGCTGGACATTTTCCCTGCCTGGATTGTACTCTTTGTTGCCCGTGAGCCGAATGGACTTAACCCTTCCCTGCCTGGAGCTGCCTGTGTGGATTAACCCTGTGTTGCCGGTGTGGGCTGTAGCCCTCTGTGCCCAGCTCCCCGCATCCAGTAAGTGGACTAACCCCGTGCTGCCCAAAAGACTGAGCCCAATTCTCCCCAGGAACCCAAAAGTCCCACAAAGCCACCCCGCCCTTGCCTTACTGAACCCTGTGGATTACCAGCCCCCCGTTGTTCCATATTGCATTTCAAAGAACGTTACTGTGTTACTGGGTCTGGTGTGGATCTGTACCCCAAAAATTTCCCCAAATTTCCCCAATAAAATAAATTGGGTTCCGTGCAATCTGTCTCTGTGTGCTCTCTGGTTCTCTTGACAACTCAAGTACTGCTTGGACCTGAAGAAGGGGACATTCCCCGAAAGCTTGTCCTCAAAATTGTATATTAGTGCAAATAAAAAAAGTATCATGGACAGTACTCAATTGTTTCTGTCGCAAATGCACTAATACGGCTACAATCACCTCAAGCAAAATGGAAGAGTGCCTGAGAAATCTAAAAATTATCTACCCAAATCTGAAGATTTGGGTGGCCTGGTGCTTTTAGTGAGATAAATAAAAAGCACAACTTGGAGAGCAATAGCAACATCCTAATGTAAAGGCAAATAGATGAACACTTGAGCAAAAGATACAAAGCCCTCACTACAAGAGTATGAAAAGCTATATAAGTGCTGAATAATAATAATAATAAAAAGGGCCACAAGCTTTTAGATTAGCTAATAATACTAAATTAGTATAGAGATCTGCTGCCTTATACTGTCTGTATTTGTAAGCGGATATGCTTGTTAATTACCACAGATTTGTTTATAGATAGATACTTTATGCCCCTGCTAGCTGGATCAGAAACCCTGTTTGGAGGACGGTGATGTTTTATAAAGAGGAATTTCGAGACAGAACTAAGCCACATGACCTGATATACACAGGAGTTGCTGCTGATGTATTTCTCCCAGACCAGAAGCAGAGACTATTAGGTAAGTATCCATATGCTCTAATAGTTTAACTGCAGCTGCCCATAGCTTCTTCAGTGTGAATATGAATCCTTGTGACAGACTTATCTTTGTCCTATCATTATTACCTCTCATGCACAGTGCCAGATAGCTAGGTTTGTGCTACTGTATGTGTGTAGTGCTCACCTTCCAGCATATTAGTGGTGAACCTGTTTATTGCAATAGAGTTTATAAGCATCCCCTGTTATTTTAGTTGAGCCTCTCATTTCTGGTCTGGGATGCTAAAGCTTGTTTTAGCTTAGAGCTCAATAACCACCATAGGCTAGAGCCAAGTTAAGCATCTGAGGACCACTGAGTAGTTAGCAGTCTGGTTGCATGGCATATTAGAAGCTACAAGGGACTAAGCCACAGAATAGATAGGCGGACTTTGAGTTACAGTGCCACACATCGATTTCTGCTGGTGAGAAGATTCATTCCAGGCTGGTTGGACAACAGCTGGAGGATCTCCCCTTCACCACTGATATTGTTTTCAGGTCTCTTACAACAGATACCACACATCCATCATCCTCAGGGGGCCCTGCAACTGAAGTTTCCTTCAACATTCATCTGGAAGTATCTATACTAATAACTATACTGTATATGGGTACAGTGGATATAAAAAGTCTTCACACCCCTGTTAAAATGTCAGGTTTCTGTGATGTAAAAAAATGAGACAAAGATAAATAATTTCAGAACTTTTTCCACTTTTAACCATTTGCCTACTGGACACTTATACTCACTTCCTGCCCAGGCCAATTTTTAGCCTTCAGCTCTGTCACACTTTGAATGACATTTGCGTGGTCATGCAACACTGCACCCATATGAAATTTTTATAATTTTTTTCACAGAAATAGAGCTTTCTTTTGGTGGTATTTACTCGACACTGGGTTTTTTATTTTTTACACTATAAACAAAAAAAAAGCAAACAATTTGTAAAAAAAAAAGTTTTTCTTTGTATCTATTCCAAAATTTTGAAAACAGGTAATTTTTCTCCTTCACTGATGTGCAATGATGAGACTGCACTGATAGCACTGATGGGCACTGATAGGCAGCACTGATGGGCAGGATAGGCAGCACTGATGGGCACTTTTGAGGTGGCACGGATAGGCAGCACTGATGGGCACTGATAGGAGGCTCTGATAGGCGGCACTGATGAGCTGGCACTGATGATGCTGCACTAATAAGTGGCACTTCTGGGCACAGGTGGGTAGCACTGCTGAGTGGAACAGGTGGATGGCACAGGTGGATGGCACTGAGTGGCACAGGTGGGTGTCACTGATGGGCACAGGTGGGTGGCACTATTGAGTGACACAGGTGGGTGGCACTGATGGGCACAGGTGGGTGGCACTAATGAAGGTGAGTGGCACTGATGGGCACAGGTGGGTGGCACTGATGGGTACAGGAGGGAAGCACTGCTGGGCACAGGTGGATGGCACATTCTTGCAGCCATTGAGAACTACTGTGTGAGCTGTGATTGGTCACAGCTTGTCACATGGCGCAAGGCTGTTGTGAATAGCCTTGTACCATGTGACATCTGTGATCATTCACAGATTTCACACGTAGTAAGCAATGATGTCAGAAGTGACATATTGCTTACTACTCTGCATGTGATAACTGATTGGCCAATCAGTGATCACATGATTGGGACTAGAGATGAGCGAAGTATTCAAAAATTCGATTCGGCTGATTCGGCGAATTCGCGGAATAAATTCGATTTGAGTCGAATATATTCGCTGCGAATTTAACTTATAAAAAGGGTGTTTCTAGGCTTCAGAGAGCCTTTATATTAGTGCAGAACACTGTACCTTTAATTTAAATGCCCTTGGAGTCTGCTGGGGAAGAGAAATAATACTGTCAGTCAGTATGACATGCAGATGAGTGCCGTCGATCTTAGAATCACCGCACACTTCACTCATTTGGGCAGTCACGGGGCCAAAACCAGAGTGTGGAGCCACAGTGTGGCGGTGGAGGCAGCAGCAATGGGAGGCCATACAGCACCCTATGACAAAATGGAACCCACCAGCAGTGTGAGGAGACCTGAAAGTGGCACATGGCAGAGTGTGGCGATGGAGACAGCAGCAATGGGAGGCCGTACAGGGACCCATGAGACACTCTGGACCTGGCAGCAGCATGAGGAGGCGGTACGGGGGCCCATGGCAGATTACGGGCCTGGCAGCAGCATGAGGAGTCGGTACGGGGGCCCATGGCAGATTACGGGCCTGGCAGCAGCAATGGGAGGCCCGTAATCTGCCAGCACCCTATGACAAAATGGAACCCACCAGCAGTGTGAGGAGACCTGAAAGTGGCACATGGCAGAGTGTGGCGATGGAGACAGCAGCAATGGGAGGCCGTACAGGGACCCATGACACACTCTGGACCTGGCAGCAGCATGAGGAGGCGGTACAGGGGCCCATGACAGATTACGGGCCTGGCAGTAGCATGAGGAGTCGGTACGGGGGCCCATGGCAGATTACGGGCCTGGCAGCAGCAATGGGAGGCCCGTAATCTGCCAGCACCCTATGACAAAATGGAACCCACCAGCAGTGTGAGGAGACCTGAAAGTGGCACATGGCAGAGTGTGGCGATGGAGACAGCAGCAATGGGAGGCCGTACAGGGACCCATGACAGATTACGGGCCTGGCAGCAGCATGAGGAGGCGGTACATGGGCCCATGGCAGATTACGGGCCTGGCAGCAGCAATGGGAGGCCCGTAATCTGCCAGCACCCTATGACAAAATGGAACCCACCAGCAGTGTGAGGAGACCTGAAAGTGGAACATGGCAGAGTGTGGTGATGGAGACAGCAGCAATGGGAGGCCGTACAGGGACCCATGACAGATTACGGGCCTGGCAGCAGCATGAGGAGGCGGTACAGGGGCCCATGGCAGATTACGGGCCTGGCAGCAGCAATGGGAGGCCCGTAATCTGCCAGCACCCTATGACAAAATGGAACCCACCAGCAGTGTGAGGAGACTTGAAAGTGGCACATGGCAGAGTGTGGCGATGGAGACAGCAGCAATGGGAGGCCGTACAGGGACCCATGACACACTCTGGACCTGGCAGCAGCATGAGGAGGCGGTACAGGGGCCCATGACAGATTACGGGCCTGGCAGCAGCATGAGGAGTCGGTACGGGGGCCCATGGCAGATTACGGGCCTGGCAGCAGCAATGGGAGGCCTGTAATCTGCCAGCACCCTATGACAAAATGGAACCCACCAGCAGTGTGAGGAGACCTGAAAGTGGCACATGGCAGAGTGTGGCGATGGAGACAGCAGCAATGGGAGGCCGTACAGGGACCCATGACACACTCTGGACCTGGCAGCAGCATGAGGAGGCGGTACAGGGGCCCATGACAGATTACGGGCCTGGCAGCAGCATGAGGAGTCGGTACGGGGGCCCATGGCAGATTACGGGCCTGGCAGCAGCAATGGGAGGCCCGTAATCTGCCAGCACCCTATGACAAAATGGAACCCACCAGCAGTGTGAGGAGACCTGAAAGTGGCACATGGTAGAGTGTGGCGATGGAGACAGCAGCAATGGGAGGCCGTACAGGGACCCATGACACACTCTGGACCTGGCAGCAGCATGAGGAGGCGGTACAGGGGCCCATGACAGATTACGGACCTGGCAGCAGCATGAGGAGTCGGTACGGGGGCCCATGGCAGATTACGGGCCTGGCAGATGACGACGAGGCTGCCAAGTGCGATCAGCCTCATCATCATCAATTAGGGTCTCCGCCTCACTACTAGCCCCCTCGGCTGCGTGTGGGTCAGGAGACAGACCTGTCTCTAGACTGGCTACCGAGCCACTCTCCTCGCCAGTACTTCTTCGCCTGGCTGCTGAAGAGGCGGATGTCTCCCTCCGTTCCTGACCGCCCTCTGTTAGCTCTTCCTCACTGTACAGTGGGGCTGAGCCCACAGCATGCGATACTTCGCTTGGTGAGGGAACACCAAAGGACAGGGGCAGGTAGAGGACACGTGATTTCAGTGGGCTTGCTCCCGGGCCATGCCAACTAACGGTTGTGTCTGACGTACCCACCGACCGTTGGCTGTAGGTGTCAGAGGTGACCTGGGAAGAGGAAGACGACCGAGCCAACCAATCGATGACGGCAGGGTTGTCGGTGGAGACACGACCGCTGGATGACACCGGGAGCACTGGCCTCTGGCTGCGACTAGTGCTGCCTCGACCCCTTCCTCTGCTGCCACGTCTGCTCGCTCCTGAAACATTGCCTCCTCTGCCACTCCTCTGCGTGTTGTCTGACATACTCTTTAATTCAACGATTCTGTGTCCCTGAGTAACAATTCTGTGTCCCTGAGTAACAATTATGTGTCCCTCAGTAACGATTCTGTGTCCCTCAGTAACAATTCTGTGTACCTGAGTAACAATTCTGTGTCCCTCAGTAACGATTCTGTGTCCCTCAGTAACAATTCTGTGTCCCTGAGTAACAATTCTGTGTCCCTGAGTAACAATTCTGTGTCTGTCCCTGAGTAACAATTCTGTGTCCCTGAGTAACAATTCTGTGTCCCTGAGTAACAATTCTGTGTCTGTCCCTGAGTAACAATTCTGTGTCCCTGAGTAACAATTCTGTGTCCCTCAGTAACAATTCTGTGTCCCTGAGTAACAATTCTGTGTCTGTCCCTGAGTAACAATTCTGTGTCCCTGAGTAACAATTCTGTGTCCCACAGTAACAATTCTGTGTCCCTGAGTAACAATTCTGTGTCTGTCCCTGAGTAACAATTCTGTGTCCCTGAGTAACAATTCTGTGTCCCTCAGTAACAATTCTGTGTCCCTGAGTAACAATTCTGTGTCCCTGAGTAACAATTCTGTGTCCCTGAGTAAAAATTCTGTGTCCCTCAGTAACAATTCTGTGTCCCTGAGTAACAATTCTGTGTCCCTCAGTAACAATTCTGTGTCTGTCCCTGAGTAACAATTCTGTGTCCCTGAGTAACAATTCTGTGTCCCTCAGTAACAATTCTGTGTCCCTCAGTAACAATTCTGTGTCCCTCAGTAACAATTCTGTGTCTGTCCCTGAGTAACAATTCTGTGTCCCTGAGTAACAATTCTGTGTCCCTGAGTAACAATTCTGTGTCCCTCAGTAACAATTCTGTGTCCCTCAGTAACAATTCTGTGTCTGTCCCGGAGTAACAATTCTGTGTCCCTGAGTAACAATTCTGTGTCCCTGAGTAACAATTCTGTGTCCCTCAGTAACAATTCTGTGTCTGTCCCTGAGTAACAATTCTGTGTCCCTCAGTAACAATTCTGTGTCCCTGAGTAACAATTCTGTGTCCCTGAGTAACAATTCTGTGTCTGTCCCTGAGTAACAATTCTGTGTCCCTGAGTAACAATTCTGTGTCCCTCAGTAACAATTCTGTGTCCCTGAGTAACAATTCTGTGTCTGTCCCTGAGTAACAATTCTGTGTCCCTGAGTAACAATTCTGTGTCCCTCAGTAACAATTCTGTGTCCCTGAGTAACAATTCTGTGTCCCTGAGTAACAATTCTGTGTCTGTCCCTGAGTAAAAATTCTGTGTCCCTCAGTAACAATTCTGTGTCCCTGAGTAACAATTCTGTGTCCCTCAGTAACAATTCTGTGTCTGTCCCTGAGTAACAATTCTGTGTCCCTGAGTAACAATTCTGTGTCCCTCAGTAACAATTCTGTGTCCCTCAGTAACAATTCTGTGTCTGTCCCTGAGTAACAATTCTGTGTCCCTGAGTAACAATTCTGTGTCCCTGAGTAACAATTCTGTGTCCCTCAGTAACAATTCTGTGTCCCTCAGTAACAATTCTGTGTCTGTCCCTGAGTAACAATTCTGTGTCCCTGAGTAACAATTCTGTGTCCCTGAGTAACAATTCTGTGTCCCTCAGTAACAATTCTGTGTCCCTCAGTAACAATTCTGTGTCTGTCCCTGAGTAACAATTCTGTGTCCCTGAGTAACAATTCTGTGTCCCTCAGTAACAATTCTGTGTCCCTGATGAACAATTCTGTGTCCCTGAGTAACAATTCTGTGTCCCTCAGTAACAATTCTGTGTCCCTCAGTAACAATTCTGTGTCTGTCCCTGAGTAACAATTCTGTGTCCCTGAGTAACAATTCTGTGTCCCTGAGTAACAATTCTGTGTCCCTCAGTAACAATTCTGTGTCCCTCAGTAACAATTCTGTGTCTGTCCCTGAGTAACAATTCTGTGTCCCTGAGTAACAATTCTGTGTCCCTCAGTAACAATTCTGTGTCCCTGAGTAACAATTCTGTGTCCCTGAGTAACAATTCTGTGTCCCTCAGTAACAATTCTGTGTCTGTCCCTGAGTAACAATTCTGTGTCCCTCAGTAACAATTCTGTGTCCCTGAGTAACAATTCTGTGTCCCTCAGTAACAATTCTGTGTCCCTCAGTAACAATTCTGTGTCTGTCCCTGAGTAACAATTCTGTGTCCCTGAGTAACAATTCTGTGTCCCTCAGTAACAATTCTGTGTCCCTCAGTAACAATTCTGTGTCTGTCCCTGAGTAACAATTCTGTGTCCCTGAGTAACAATTCTGTGTCCCTCAGTAACAATTCTGTGTCCCTCAGTAACAATTCTGTTTCCCTCAGTAACAATTCTGTGTCTGTCCCTGAGTAACAATTCTGTGTCCCTGATTAACAATTCTGTGTCCCTGAGTAACGATTCTGTGTCCCTAAGTAACGATTCTGTGGCCCTAAAGTCTCTCTGGCCCTAACTCTGTCCCTATTACAGACAGGTCTGTCTCTCTTGAATGACCGCAGGCTAATGGAGAATTGTAAGATGGCCGCAATTTATAGCTCCACCATTACACAGTGCTGGCTGGCTGGCTGCTGATTGGCTAATGCGATCACATGTCATGAATGAATGCATTATGGGTCAGCGCGCCTTGTCTGCGCGCCTTCCCAGAGATCCCCGCTCCGTCGCCACACATGTCGCCGCCATTTTTGGGAAAATTCGATTCGTGCATCCGAAGTTGGCTAATTTTCGGATTCGGCGCGAATCGAATATTTCCCAATATTCGAAACGAATTCCACTTCGCCATGTTCGATTCGCTCATCTCTAATTGGGACCTTGCAGAGAAGTCCTGTACGACGATCGGTGTTCCACTCCCAGGGAGTGCGCACAAGCAGGGGGTGGGGAGGCTGTTTATAAATGGCCACCGACCCTGCACTGCCACCGTCCGGCTGTTAATATACAACGGCCGGACGGGAGGTGGTTAAAGTGGTATAAACCTAAAAACAAAAGTTTAATATATTGCAGCTTACCAATCCTCAAATGGGGTGGCTTGCATTCACTCTGCATTCAACACTTCCCATCTTAGAGTGTCTACACTCTACTCTGGGAGCAATGGAGACACCTTTGAACAGCAGCATTGTGAATCTGGAGAGAGCTTAGTGTTGGATGAGATAGCAGAATGAACTTGATTAACAATTCAAAGCAGAACTCCAGTTAACACTAATTAAGCAGTTACAGCAACAATATGCTTTCCTTTTGCAATAAAAGTTTTACATAAATGAATAAAAGCTGACCAATGTAACCCCTCCTCCTCCCCCCACCATTGTTAAATTGCTTGTTTCGGCCTTGTAATTGGCACTTTTGCTGGACAGCTTAGACTGGAAAGAAAGATGAAATTTCAACAGACTTACTGGCCAGATCACTAGGTAAAACTAAAGGGGAAAAAAAGCCTAAGCAAAGAATACAATGGCAATCCAACATCTAAGAATTGGTAAGTTGCAATGTTATACATATTTGTATTTGTGTTTAATAGCACTTTACATTGCATTGAGAAGCCTTAATCACAGTCCATACTACCCCAGTCCACTGTTTCAGCACCCTAAATAGGGTTAAGCATACACACCTGTTCCTGTGATGGTGCTCATACTTACTGTAGCAATTTGTCACTTCGGCACAGGGCATTGTATTATTGGAGACAGAGGGGAGTGTAATGGGTCACATATGTTATAACTAGGTTTTTGAAAAAGCAGTATTAAACCTGTCATGATCGCACGATCGCCACCCTCAACATGTGACGATCGCATGACTGCGACCACCAATACGTCACGATCACAGCGTCAGACCCCAGACCTTCTCACCAAACTCGTGACCGAAGGACTGGCCAATCTAAAACCGCGGTGTGACGTGCGTAACAATAGCACACCCAGCTACACCCTGCACAATGATTTTCCAGCTAATGGTCAACCGATCGATGTGCCGTCAGCCTGAATGCGCTTGTTACTGGGTCGGGTTAATTACGCAACTAACCCTTACACACTGCCACCACCCCTTTTTGTACAGAGAAAGAGGAAACTCTCTTTATCAGATATACACTATAATGGTTGAAAAGTCGTCTGTCCAATACGGTCACGCAGGCCGATTGGGCAGCGAATTAAACAAACACAGTAGCGTGTCTTTTGAGGCAGAAATTCGTAAATTGCAATTAAGCGCTTTAGAAACAGTTTAACACTTTCAGAAAGAAAGATTTATTACTAAAAGAGTCAAACAGGTGCAATAAAATATTTACAGAAGAAAATGTAACTAGGATACATATATATATACATATACAGGAAACAGCACAGCCCAGCAAAGAGATAACAGAGAGAAGTTAAAGGGTTAAGTTACTTGCCAGTAAGCTTTTGATGTAAGCAGATCCAAGTTTTTAGAGCAGAATGGTGCTTTGATCTCCAAATGTTATGATGGAAAAGTTAGGAGATGTCTTCAACTAACTCTTTAGGCCTGCTAGCCTGTTTTTTAAAGTCCCCCAGCAAGGGGGGTGGCTCTGAGTAACTGACCAATACTCTGTTTAGGGAGGGATCGTCGGGCGAACTCTGAATTAGAACCAACATCTGTCATAATCCATGATATGAAACAAAGGGGACAAACTGACTTGAATGTTCATTTAATTCTGTCACCTTACGCTGCTAGGTTTTATGAGGTTACAATCTCTTTCAATTCCTGGGAAAAGCTCTGTTATCTGTTTTCCAAGGTGGGAAATCACACAGGTTCTTGGGACAGTGCTTCTCCAATTCTCTGAGGAACACTGGCCTTATCATGACTTAGGTGAGGAAGGGTACACTTTCGCAGACTGCTCGGCACCGAACTAGGGATGTCTAGGGGTGGACCCATAACCAGCATACCCACATCTGTCACTGTGCCTCTAAGGAAGGGAGGGGGAAGGAGAATAAAGGATAAATGAATACTTTTAATAAAAAGGGGGAATCTGCATCCATCTCTGATGAGCAAGTTTGCTACAAAACCCAAAACCAAAAATGTAATATATTGTAGCTTACCAATCCTTACATGTGATGGCTGCATTTGTTTTCCTTTTTGTAGGCTTTTTTCCCTCTCTTTTCACCTGGTGATCTGGTCAGTGACACACCTCCTTTATTAGAGTGCCTACACTCTGGATGAAGGCACACTGGGGCACCTTTGGACAGAAGTCTGGGGGGGGGGGAGGAGTGTTAGATGTACTAGATACACTAACAAATTGAAGCCAAACCCAGGTAACACTTTATAAGCAGTTACAGCAAACAGTTTTTTTTCCTTTTGTGATAAAGTTTTTACATAAATCAACCTAATCATTGTAAGCACCACTGCCTGTGTTGAATGGTTTGTCTCATCCATGTAACTGATGTATCTACAAGAGAGCTTGTTCTTTTGAAAAACAACAGAATTACTGCCCAAATCACAAGGTGAAAATAGAAGAAGGAAAACCTAAAAACAAAACTAATGCAGCTATCAACTAAGAATTGGTAGGCTGCAATATAAAACACGTTTGAACCAACAAACACAAATGCTCCTGTGCTTGGGGATGGACTGGATGCAGGCTACAACCACATTAAGAATGTTCTGGAACATGCACACCTTGCTGCCCTCAATAGACAGGGGAAATCCAAATATACTGAATGAGGAAAGAACAAACAGAGGGTGCACAGGCCTAGTGCATTACCATAAAAAATGTTTAATAAGAAATAAAGTAGGTTTTGTACTCACAAACGGCTATAAAGTCAAGGCACGCCATAAAAGAACAGCTTAGTCAACACCGCACTGAGTAACAGTCCGTAATAGGGAGTGTAGACATCCAATAGGCTGACGCATTTCAAGGACTTGCCTCTTCCTTAGAGAGTGGCTCTGAGGAAGAGGCAAGTCTTCGAAACGCATCAGCCTATTGGATGTCTACACTCCCTATTGCTGACTGTTACTCAGTGCGGTGTTGACCCAGCTGTTCTTTTATGATGTGCCTTGACTTTATAGTCGTTTGTGAGTACAAAACCTACTTTATTTCTTATTAAACATTTTTCATGGTAATGTTATAGAACATGTTTGCTTTTGGGTTTAATACCACTTTAAGATCTTAGGAAAGGTGAAAGCAGGCTCCTGATTAAGCCTGCTATACAACCTTTGCATTTTTGTTATAAGTTTATTGCTTGACAAGGGTTTACTTAAAATATATGGGCTATGAGGATTAAAATGAAACTTTTTTTGGTATACGACATCCTTCCTTCCCTGTCTACTTTTCATTCTCCTTCTTTGTGGCATATTGTTTCTATAGGTGCACCTTATATACTTCCATGAACACTTTTTAAGTGTTTCAGGAGGAGAAAAATGAAAAAATCTGGTGTACAAATGGTAAATTCAGTCCCTTTATTTTGCACAAGTCTGTGTGGCGGAACTTTCAACTGTTCATACTCTTTGTCATGCCATCGTCTTTAGAGAGCTTTAAAGGTATTCATAATGCAGTGTTTTATTGTAATTTATTGTATTTATGCAGGAATTGATGCATTGTTGGAATGTATAAATCAAGAAATGAAAAGCACTGGAGATCCATGTTGTAACTGTAGTCTGGTGCTCTAGAAAATGTCATAAAACCAGTGTGTTAGCAGTCATAGATGAACAATGGCTTTTATGTGCATCTCTTTTTATTGTGAGCTTTATAAAATGCAACAGAAGAACAAAAACACAATTAATGTAAATCTTAAGCAGAGGAAATGTATACAGCCATTCTAACCAAGAGATAAATCAGGACAAAAGTCCTGGAGAGTGTGTTTATTCAGCTGCAAATATGTGAAATGATGGCAATTCAGCTCCAGGTCATCAACTCCCAACTCCATACATCTCATATGCTGCTCAGATTTAGTGACAGGGAATAACAGAATCACAGTAGAACACAGACAGACAGAGATACTGTGGGTAGGTGGGGATGGTGATATAAGAGGGGAACTCCTTCTAGGGCACTGTCTATTTATCTTTGGAAAACATACAATGATACACTCCTATCATCATTAAAGTGTAACTCCAGTTTTGATAAGAAAAACACAATCCCCTTTATACCGTATACTTTATACTGTACATTTCAGTGGTTTAACCATTTTTTTTGCATGATAAAGGCTAGGGTTAGGGTTTTGGTTTGCTTTAAAAGTTAGGGTTAGAATGCTAACACTCAACATTAACCGTAACCCTTACATTTAGACCTAACCCTAGCCCTTAACTCTAACCCTAACCCTAAAATGTAACACTAACATTTAACCCCAACCCTAACATTTAACCCCAACCCAAGCCTTTAACCCAAAACCTAACATTTAACCCTAACCCTAGCCCTTAACCCCAAACCTAACATTTAACTTTAACCCTAGCCCTAAACTCTAACCCTAGCCCTTAGCCGTACATTTAACCCCAACCCTAGCCTTTAATCCCAGCCCTAACATTTAACCCTAACCCTAGCCTTCAACCCTAACATTTAACCCTAACCCTAGCCTTTAACCCCAACCCTAACCTTTAACCCTAACATTTAACCCTAACCCTAGCCCTTAACCCTAACATTTAACTTTAACCCTAGCCCTAAACTCTAATCCTAGCCCTTAACCCTAACATTTAACCCTAACCCTAGCCTTTAACCCCAACCCTAACATTAACCCTAACTCTAGCCTTTAACTCCAACCCTAGCATTCAACCCTAACCCTAGCTTTTAACCCCAATCCTAACATTAACCCTAGCCCTTAACCCTAACCCTACCATTTAACCCTAACCCTAGCCTTTAACCCCAACCCTAACATTTAACCCTAACCCTAGCCTTTAACCCCAACCCTAACATTTAACCCTAACATTTAACCCTAACCCTAACATTTAACCTTAACCCTAGCCCTAAACTCTAACCCTAGCCCTTAACACTAACCGTAGCCCTGAATCCCAACATGCAACCTTGAACACATACATTCATATTCAACAGTTTTGTTGGACAGGATTCCACAGTGTCAGCTGAATGTAAACAAAAGAATGCTGGCATTAAAATGATGTTTAATGGGATGCTCGCTCCTTAGTCAATTTGTGGTGAGAGATGGTGGAGCTGTAAAATGGCGGGAACCAGCGTCAGTTAAAGACATCTTTTTTTTTTTGGCCGGCATTCAATATGATTGACGTTGGATCTACTTCAAGGAACACTTTTTTTCGTTTTAACCACTTGCCCTCCAAAGGACTTACCCCCCTTCCTGACCAAGCCATTTTTTATGTTACAGCATTGCATTACTTTAATGGACAATTGCGTGGCCATGCAACGCTGCACCCAAATGAGATTTATATCCTTTTTTTCTCACCAATTGAGCTTTCTTTCAGTGGTATTTGATCACCTGTGCGGTTTTTTTTTTGTGCTATAAAAAAAAGACCGACAATTTTGAGAAAATAAGCAATATTTTTGAGTTTTTGCTATTTAACATGTCCAGTAAAAAAATTTAAAAATACAAATTTCCTCATAAATTTAGGCCAAAATATATTCTGCGACATGTCTTTGCTAAAAAAAAATCCCAAAACTTGTAAATTAATTGGTTTACGTTAAAGTTATAGCGTTGACAAATGCTGGGCTTTTTTTTTTTTACTTGTAATGGTGTCGACCAGCAACTTATAGCGGGACTGCGGGACTGCAGTGGACATTCTGACACTGAGGTCAACTGACTTGGTGTCACTGACATCCCCAGTGACACCAATACAGTGCTCAGTTCTAATAAAAAGCACTGACACTTTACTAATGGCACTGGGCAGGAAAGGATTAACATGCGGGGCAATCAAAGGGTTAACTGTGTGCTGTGTGCTGTTTTACTAAGTGTGCTGTGTTTCACTGTAAGCATACTGCTTTGCATGGCAGGAGCTGACAGGGGAGAGAACTGTTTTGTTTACAAACAGTCCTCCCCCACGTCAGAGATGCTTGGCAATCACCGAGCGCTGGTGAGTAATCACCAGCCAGGACCCGGTGATTGACAGCCGTGCCTGTGAATGGCGGCATGGGTAGGGCACGCCACTGCTTGTGCATGCCACCTACCCGGAAATGCAAAATCACGTATGGGTACGTGATTTTGTGCACATCTGCTGCCCTGTAGCAGTATATCTGCTATGGGACAGCGCTAAAGTGGTTAATAAAGGACTTATCAAAAACTATTGTTTTTAAAAGGGGGACCCCCTTGTTAAAGGAAGCTTCAAGATTATAATAAGCCCCCTGCCCGCAAAACCCCACAACCACAGCCCAGGTTTGTGGGGAAGAGGCCCTTGTCCTCATCAACAACGGGACAAGGTGCTTTGGGGAGGAGCCCCCCTGCCCAAAGCACCTCCCCCATGTTGAGGACATGTGGCCTGGTATGGTTCAGGGTGGGATGGGGGCGATTGTCCCCCCCCCAGACTGCATGCTTGGAAAAGGGTCTGGTATGGATTTTAGAGGGGACCTCCACGCCATTTAAAAAAAATTAGGGGGTATGGATTTGGGGGGGCACATGTTTTTTTTTTTTTTTTGGTGTGGGGCTCTCCTTAAAATCCGTACCAGACCCAAAGGGCTTGGTATGGATTGGGGGGACCTCCATGCAGTTTTTTTTTCATGTTTTTTTATTGCCAGCATTTCTTTTACATTTATCAAATTGCATCCAAGCCGCACCCATCCAAAGATGCATCAAAATGACATCCATCCAAAGTAGCATCCAAGTTGCACCCATCTACAGTCGCATCAAAGTCACACCCATCCAAAGTCACAATCCGCAATCTGCATAGATGTGAACCTAGCTTTAAAGTCAACTTTTTACTGTTTGTTGCAAACCCATGTGCTGCTGCTAAAACCTATTAATCAGGTTGTGGTGCTGCTGCTGTAATTAAGTCAAGCTAATTATAAAGAAAAACATAAATTCCACAACCAAATATGTGCAGCAAGTGTGTGCTTTCACTGAGACTGAACATTAAGGCCTCTTTACCACTTTGGAATCTTCAGCAGAACAGCCAGAAGATTCTGCCCATGATTCCAAATAGCCATAAAATCACAGTACATATGCAGCAAGCATTTGGGTACCATAATTCATAAAGGCATCCCATACGTGGTGCAATTTTGCTGCATTTGTTGTGCTACTGAAGTGTGTGTAAATTGCAGCAAAATGCATCTCATCACCCAAAAAAGGAGCAAGAGCTTATTTTGGGCAACAAACATGAATGGGCTGTCCTATGCGTGACATGCGAAAACGTGTAAATCACACATAAAAAATCTTGAAACGGAGGCACTCATTCCTGATATTCAAGATCTGACCAGTGCATAAAATAGCTGGCACACTCTGTCAGAGGACAGGAGCTGCTGAGAAGCCCAGCTCACATAATTATCTAGCACCAGTGCTTGGAAGGTATGTTTTTTTTCTGGGCACCCATCTCAATCTCTAGCTCTATTACATTCTGGACCACTAACCTAGAACAAATATGCAACTAATATTGTTGAAGAGAAGTCAGAACTCCTGATCGGTGTGCTTGGTCCAAGTCAGTGTCTTGGATGGTACTGAAGTCATATGGTCAGGTTGACAGCCAGGCAACTAGTGTTCTCAGGAGAGGTCAGCACTGGCAACCTACAGAATGTGTTTCCTACACTATGTGTATTTCAGTACAGTTTTCACTTAATTAAGCCTTCATCTATTAGCTATATGAGGTTGTGTTTCCTAATAAGCAAAAATGCATAAATGTATTGTTTATGCCAGCACTCCTTGCTAATTACACTCATGCCATTTGCACCTACATTCCGCAACAATCAAATCTTGACTCCTTTGGAAAGAAACATCCATGTTCAGTGGAAAACCTCTTGGCAAAAATGCCTAATCAGCTTTAATTTGTGAACCGCTCAGCAAATAGCTGATTAAATGGCAATTATCTCCAATAAAAAGCAAACAGTGCTACGTTTGTAATTTCATTGCCATGATCAGAGAAAAAAAATCACCCATTTCAAATTATTGGTAAACTGCACTTATTTAAGATGTCTGTGAAAGCTATAACCAAATAGAGTTTGGTTTCTGTAATAGCTAGTCATAAAGAGTTCTGAACCTTCGGGCAAGAATTAGTATTAAAAGCTATTATGAGAGCAAGAGTGCTTGAATCCCTTTTGACTCCACAGTTTGAGTTAATAAATCTCTATCATGCAATTTTGCTCTGCATAGACAAATGCCTTAAGGAGATGTTGTAGCCTATGATAAAGCACTAACACTTTTTTTTTTACATAGTTGGCACCCTTGGTTACATGTTTATCCTTGGGCAAAGTCACTGAAAAAACGCAGGCAATATGCCTTTTCAGTTTATGTTTTTAGCAAATATATTACCTAAGTGCCCTTAAAATTTCATTTCAATTTGGTCTAAATTTTATAGCACTAAACATGATGGTTCATGATGTGAACAAGGTGATGAGGGTAATGCAAACTCCAATCTGCGTTAAATTCTTATCTGTGTATCCTTACAAAGGTCTATCTTTGAGGACACTTCACAAAGCATTTCCCTACCCAGTGCTGAATTGCATTAGTTTACCAGATAAACCAGTCTAGTGTCTTTGGGAAAGTGGACTTCATATTTAAAAAAAAAAACTTTCTTTCTGTCTATCTATCTATCTATCTATCTATCTATCTATCTATCTATCGCTCTATCTATCTATCTATCTATCTATCTATCTATCTATCTATCTATCTATCTATCGCTCTATCTCCCTGTAATACTACCCCCTTAGGAGTTGCTAAGTTTTGGGCCCCTCTACAGCTCTGCACAGCCAGGCAATATTCATTTTCTTCCACATGTACTCAGTAAACAGTCCTTGAGCTTGGTTTTGTGATTTTATTAAAGGGGTTCATAACTTGGAGAGGGTTGAAGGGTGTATGGAATGCCCAAGGAAACTGCAACTTGAGGACAAATTCCTTAGCAATGATGTACAGATATGGGCAAAAATATTCTCTTCTGTGAGAGCATTCCAGCTCTCTGGTGCACCTCCTCAGACCCCAGAAGAGGGTCCTAGTCACCCAACTGTACTGAGGGTATTCGCTGGGCAAGTGGGCCCAGAAACTGCCAACTTGAAACAGTCCCAGATGAAGAGCTAGTTGGGTTCTCCATCTGACTGCCCTCTCCCCTTATCAGGCCCATTGGGTGTAAAATTAATCACTCTGTCTCTCCTGAAAGCTTATTGGGTTGGTGGCAGCCTTCAGGCCTTATGCTGGGCTGACTCCTTCCCTGCTCCACAGGCTGTCCTCCTTTTTTAGCACCCTGCCAGTAGGTAGGCCCCTTCCCTGGCCCCCCTCCCTGACTCCACACTCCAACCTTCACTCCATCTTCCACCCGACACACTACACCCCCGCTGGCCCGTCTCTCTCATACTTAAGTGCAACCCTGAACCCATGCTATACCTCCTGCTTGGGGATTGGTCAGAGTGCCTTGAGCATGCAGATCAGCCCCTCCTCACCCACACCCACTGCCTTCCAGGAACTTCTCAAGCTTCTAGAGCAGGGGCACTGACTTGCATAAGTATCAGGGAACTGACATGCAGAGCCCTCAGCCCTGACCTAGTGTCTAGTCAATATTTCATTTTAATAATGAAGGCTTAAGAGATAAGTTCACCATTTAACAAAAAATAATAAATGCATCACGTGCATCCCTGTACCTTTAAGGAGGAATGGGCTCCTCAACGCACACCTATCCTTAAACTATCCATTTATACATGTGCTCCCACTATGGAGGCTTTGGAAATTTTAGTTAGGTCCACAGTATATAGAGGACCCTTGACGTGGGACTGTGGCTTACGCATGTATTTACAAATGTGTGCCCTTCTATGTGCATCCTGCTGCTATGGCTGGTTATAGGTTGGGATGGTTTAAATTTTGTTTGTATGTTACATGTTACACCATGAATACAGATGTAACATGTAACATGTTACAAAAGGTGAATTTTTCCTTTAAAAAAAACCCATGGGTTTTTCCCCCCTGTGCCCTGCTAGGGATATCTTCTTGCACATCCTTTCTTTGAAACACAACAGGAAATGAGGGAAAATTTATCCAAAGTGAACAGTATTCACATCTTAGAGAGCTGTCACAGGAACAGGTGACCCTACTGGAAGATTTTCTCTTATCTCTTGCTCTGATAACAGCAGAAAATTTGAGGATTTCTCATCACTTCCCATCACTCCGCCTTGGTGGTAATAGAGGCCTGAATCTCCCCGATAGTGACAAAGAGAACAAAACTTACAAAAGATCTAACCTTTTCTTACTCTGTTAAAAACTGTGGCTCTGACAAAGTGGATTTGTTTTGAGACTTGTTGCTGGCAAAGTTGCCCTTTGTTTGCATGTCATTGCATACTTGTGCAGTGCTGTTGGGTGCTGCAGAGCTTCCCCCCTGTTATAGCTACTATGTGCAAGGACAACGCACAGATTCATTTTAAAAATGAGTAAATAACACTGATCTAGAACTGTTGCATGTTCCCTTTGAAGTGACTGTAGACCCACGCTATGTTACACAACACTTATATGTGACCAAATACAT
This sequence comes from Staurois parvus, assembly GCF_062004578.1. NCBI lineage: Eukaryota > Metazoa > Chordata > Amphibia > Anura > Ranidae > Staurois > Staurois parvus. Next base: position 8,772,237 of record NW_028318095.1, on the reverse strand, counting down.
GAAAAAAAATTAAATTGCAATCCTAAATATGTACAGTATACGCTAATTAAAAATGAATGTGACAAATGGCTGCCGCTGTTGTACAGGTTCTATATCCTGCCCTCCCAAATCTTGCACATGCAATACTTACAACAAACAATTTCAATGTGCTCAAAAATATGTGTCCACATCAAGGGCGGACTGACCATTTGGAAACTCGGGCACTGCCCGAGGGCCAGGGGTCAGTAGGGGGCCCCATGAGGTGCCCCTGGTACCTTTTTAATAGGCTTTTTTGAGTTTGGGCAAGGACACAGGGGCCCCATGATCCTCTATTGCCCGGGGGCCCCATGAGTTGTCAGTCCGCCCCTGGTCCACATATGTACTGTCTCTATAATGCTGGTGCCAAATAAATCTTGTGCACTCTTCTATATTCCTTTTAATGCTATTAAAATTGCTTTATATGTGTAGCTTCACTTCCTTGCATTATGACAACCTAGACATATCCTGTACACTGTCCAGAACACTGTGTACAACAGTGCCCTAGAAATCTTGAATCTTGTATTCTCCTTTAAACAAATTAAATGATAATAAAAGCAATTAAAAAAAAAATAACAAACATGTCATACTTACCTGCTCTGTGCAGTGGTTTTGCACAGAGCCGCCCCAATTCCTCCTAGACCCAAGTTCCCCGCCACAGCTCTTGGTCACACCCTCCTGCCGAGTGCCCCCGAACAAGAAGCTTGCTATGGGGGCACCCAAGCAGGCTCGTTCCCAAGCCCCTGCTCTGTATATCCATTCACACATAAAGCCGCAGCTGGGTCCTGCCCACTCTCTCTCCTCAATGGTTCACTATCTGTGATTGACATCAGCAGGAGCCAATAACGAGGGAGACTGCTCAGAGAGCCAAGGCTCTCATGCACATTGCTGTATCGTGATGGGGATCATATAAGTATGGGGGGGTGGGAACTGACGGGCACAGAAGGTTTTTTACCTTCATGCATAGAATTCATGAAGGTAAAGCACATTTAGCCTATACAACCACTATACGTTTTGCTATAAATGGTACATTTTCATGTCTGACTAGCATATACCCTTTAGAAATAAAATAACATGTTGGAGACGCATTTAGAGGTTTGTGATTTGGATGTTAGATGTTATGTGTACTGTATGTGTTTATGTGTGGGTATACGCTTGCTTTTTCTTGCAGGAATTGAAGGCACTGTCAAAAAATCTCCTGATAATAGAATATAGCCACAATAAAATTGAGTGATATTTCTCTTCTGTGGAAATTGATTCTGCCGGAGAGCAAACATGAAATAGGTGGCAACACCAAAAGAAGTAATTGGCTTATATCAAAATATAACTTTCTTTTTAGAATGCAATCATGCTGCATGAAATTATGATTTTACTGTATATTGAGTTACTGCAGAATATTTATTTACTATGTGAATGTTTTGATCACATACAGATACACAATTTCTTCTCATTATGATAATCCCTGTACTACATCACATAAATTTTAGACACTCCAGACACTCAGGAACATTGTGGAGAGAAGAACATGAGGCAGTAAATAGACAAACTTCCTTCAGCATAAAGAGAGTACACCATAAAGCAAGCTAATAAATCTTAACAAAAAGCATGTGTGTGTGATAGCTATGTTTTTATGTATGACAGTTGGGATTTTCATTATGTTACAGTGGATATCTATCTATCTATCTATCTATCTATCTATCTATCTATCTATCTATCTATCTATCTATCTATCTATCTATCTATCTATCTATCTCCTTATGAATGTGTCTATCTATATATTAAGTTTAGTACCAAACATCCCAAATTATTAGGCTGAGTTCACACTTTGTACTGCGAAAGCAGACATACTGTATGTTACTGTGCTCTCTGCCTCACTATTCCTCTTAAAGGATAAGATCACCTTTTGGAACATGTTACATGTTCCACCCGTATTTCAGATGTAAAATGTAAAATGTTCTAACTCCTGCCACCAGTTGCACATTGCTGTATCCAGAGGTGGCTCAGTTATTTATTCATAGCACCTGCCTGATCCAGCAACACAAAAGATTCCAGAGTAGGGAGATCCGGTATCCAGGCACCTGAACCCACCTATCCCTCTGTCCAGCTGGATCTTCATATTACCCTGTGTGTTCCTGTTACTACCACCTACTCAGAGGGAGGATTATCTCTGCGTGTTCCTGACCAGACCTAACCACCTAGAGGGAGGATATCTTCCCCCATCCCAGACCAGACCCTTAAAGGAGGCTTCTGTGGATTTTTCTTAATGCACATTTACATTGTGCATCTGGTGAGTGCACAATCTCTCTACATTGCTTGGAACATCACTGCAGATTTTAAGGGGAACACTATATATAGACTATCAATAAGTTTGGTTATAATACGGAACGTTTGTTTACAATATTTAGAATCATTTTATTTAATGACTGCTATGTTGTCTTTTTAGTCATTTGGAACAATTTTGCACCTTAATTTACTGATTAGCGCTGCACATTTTTTTATGCGTTTACCACAATGCTTTATTTGGTTTCCTTGAGTGTCTAGCTGCTTACCCATAAGAGCGCTCACTTTTATTGCTATCTTACTGTCAGCCATTGCTGCTGATGGCTTGTAGTTTTCAATGAACTACGAAGGTGCTGGTGACTCTCTCGTAGTTCATTGACCTTCCTGCTCTCAAGTAACTGCTTGCCCATACTAGGTACTGGCACACAGCTATCCTGAGAGTCTGTAGGAGTCTGACATTGCATCCGTGATCTGCTGATTGTGGGTGCAATGCTCTGCAGGCTTCTTAGGGAAAAAAAGTATTAAATTACATTATTTTTACGAGCAAAATGATGGCTGGAAAATTAGATGTTCGTAGGCTGGCTATATTTGCATGCAGACTTCCCCAGTTAACACTCACATGCTGAATCTACATGAGTGAGAGAACTAAAATCCAATGAGTGAAAAAGGTGCATGAAAACAAAACACCAATAAGTGAACAAAAAAGTGAATGTGAAATGCTCAGGAGAAAATTGCTAGGTCTTGCTATGACTTCTTCTCACACTGTGAGAAGCCAAAATCAGAGCGTAATTTCAGTGCAGGACAGGAGTCTGCACAGCTGTGGAAGACTGAAGGCAATGATGGAGATAAAGCTTCTCTGCAACAATGTGCTCAATGTGCAACCTAAGCCTGTCCACATTTGATTAAACCAGTTTAAATTTTACTAAAATATGTACATTTGGGAAGATTATCCATGTAATATTTGTTTATCTCTCTCTCTCTCTCATTCTTTCTCTCTCTGTCTTTCTGTAACAAGGGCTAAAAAACTAGGGAGTGTAAAACATCAACTACATACTAAGGACAAATGGAGTCCAAGCTAAAACCTGATTCATCCGAGGAAAGAACTGAGGATATTTGGCCTGGGGACCAAATACAGACAAGTGGGCCTTTCTTGATAGGTATACATTCATATCTTCCAACATTGGTTTTGTTTGTGGTTCTTGGTACTTAGTTAAATGATATCTCAAATCCAAAAAGGAACTTTGAGCTGCAAGACTTTTCTTTGCCAGACACCATGATTGCAGGTCTGAATAAGTAGCAGGTAGCTACTGTATATAAAGTCCAATGATTCATTAGAAATCAGTAAGGGAAGTCACCCTCTGACTGATGTCCAAATAGTAAAGTATCTCCAATCAGGGCCACCAGCCCAACATATTTTATTAGGACAGACCCAGGTGGCAAATGCTCCCCTGTCCCCCATCCTAGTCCCTCCATGATTCACCCATTGAGGGAATTTGAAAATATATGATTACAGTCTTGTTGGGATGAGCAAAGCAGATTGTAAGGCACAAGTACTTAACTATGCTGAAGCTAAAGATAAGCCGATCTAAAATGGCAACTGACTGTCAACAATATAATCTTCAGGTGTTGTATCAAATCAGTTATTTAACAAAATTACTTTCTGTAATTTTCTGGCGCTCTGATAACCACTAATAGGAGAATTTACAAATGTATCTATAAACTACCCCATGATAACAAAGCATTTCATAGGTAATCAAAGTTTAGGTGGAACCTGATAGCGTGAATCACATCATATGAGACAAAAGATGTCCCTTTCACAGTTCCTGGCTTTATTCTTGCCCTCTTTGAAATTTAGAGTTTCTCCACCCAACTTTGTGTCCCTGCCCTTCCTGTTGTGCTTTCCTTCATATAAAATAAAACCAAAAATCCAACAGGCTGTGTGGGAACCTCCATAAAGGAGACAGCAGAAAACCCCAGAACTTAAGAGTAGAACCATAATATGCCAAACATATGCCAAATGTATGCCAAACATAAAAAAAACAAGAGTACATTGAGTAGCAGACATACATTGCAAATCTTATTCATCACTGCCACTATTACATATTTCTAGATCTTCTTCAAACAACTTACACCTCCAACCCCTTCCACTATACTCTACAAATGGTTTAGAAAAGGTTGTGAAACTGGCAAAATGGAAATTTTGATTGTGAAAAAGTTATATAATCTATGTTATGTCCATCCTATGTCCATGATTACCATTTATACATTCTTCTGGCATAAAACCACCTTTAAAGTAATATACTGCTTATATATACAATAAACAGATGTACCAATCATGTAAAAAACCATGTAAACACAGTGGGAGTCTGAACTCTGACACGGCCAATAGAACATGATTATTCTACACAGACAACATGTATATATTATGCAAACACCTGCCATAATCTGGCTGGTTATTGATAATAAATGGGAGTCATCTGCACATGTAAGCCAACTGCTACAGTCACAGTACTGTAAATGCTCTGTGTATAACCTGCATAATTGTCATACACATCATTAGCAAGCAAATTGAATTTTGATTGTCATAACTCTTATTAAAAAAAATCAGAATGATCTTTAAACATTTACAGGACATTGTTATATTCCAGCAATCTCTGTACATACCCTTCTACATTTTGTTTCTCACAAACAATACTACTGACATGTTTTTATATTTATATATGTATGCAATAAGGGCAATGACTTGTGCTCTTAATCTTTTTGGAATTCTGTGGTTCTCTGGTTCGTGTGATAATTAATGCATCTTTGTAATGAATTTCTCTTTTCTGTATTCCTAAGGGGATTTGTAAAGCCTGAGGCTTGAATCTAACAGCGGGGTCAGGAAACTCGGTGTCATGCTCAATTGAATGTGTTTTCGTGATATTTAATTCCCACTTGTAAGGAGTACATACATCCCCGTGTTCAGCTTGGCAGAAATACTGAATGACACCTAGAACAACGAATATGGAACCTTCCAAAGCCATCAAAGTGAACATGATTATTCAGCATGAAATAATTAGTTTACCTAGACCTTAATGTTTAAAATGACATTGAACAGGGATAACATATCAGAAATGACAGAGATGCTTGTGTTTAGCAGGATATCTGTTCTATAACCTTCACAAGATCACTGTTTTAGTATTGAAACTCAGATTAGTTCCAAAGAAAGATCTCTAAAGATGCAGCAAGTGATTGAAAACTGCTCCTCTCAACCGAAAACAGAAAAAAAAATAAAATTTAGGAAGTTTATTACAAACTGTTATGTGTTCTACTATGTTAGAAAAGTTGCTTATTAGCCAGTTCCTAAGTTTCATCTGGACTAGGTGTCACCATGTTTATCTGCATCATCATTTAAAGAGGGCGGCCACAACCTATCCATTTACCTAATGACCTTGTGTTGTCTCACATTTCATGCATACCCAGAAATTCATCTGCTACATGACAGCTGTACTTCCGAATCTGGTCTAGAAATCATACAGGGCATTGCAGCAGTTGGCTGGAACAGCAAGCAATCTACATCACAGGGCCAGGGGTCACAGCAGTGGTGGAACTACTAGGGTCACAAAGGTTGCACTTGCGACCAGGCCCTGGAGTTCCACCACTGTGCGGGGGACCCAAGACAGCAGTAAATGGTCCTGCTGCCAGAGTAAAGGGTATCAGGATCAGTGGCAGCTCCCCTGGTGATTGCTGAGAACATGGTGTGCAGCACATTCAGCCTTTGCAGAACCCCCTCCATGCAGACCCTCCTCCATGCAGAACCCCCTTGGTGTCTCTTATCTGCCCCCAGCGTGGACTCAGCACCCTCCAACATCAGCCAGTGGAGCTGAGTCCTGTATGTGCAATCGGTGAAGGTGATCCCTTTGAGTGTGATCAGTGGAGGTGAGCCCTGTGTGTATGATTGGAGGAGGTGAGTCCTGTGTGTGTGCAATCGGTGGAGGTGAGTCCTGTGTGTGCGATTGGTAGAGGTGAGTCCTGTGTGTGCGATTAGTGGAGGTGAGCCCTGTGTGTGCGATTGCTGGAGGTGAGCTCTGTGACTGCCATCGCTTGAGGTGAAACCGTGGTGGAACTACCAGGTCATAAAGATCGTACTTGCGACTGGGCCCTGATGTTTCACCACTGCTGGGGTGCCCAAGACAGCAGGAAAGGGTCCAACTGTGGAAGTAAAGGGCCACAGGATCAGTGAGAAGGGGGGCCCTTCATTCAAATTATTCCATTGTTTAAAATATCACTCAATGAGCTACACTCTTTTAGCAGCTGGGGAATGACTTCTACTTCTCTTCAAGAATTCCAGGAGTAATAAACCTCAACTTAGAACCTTATACCAATTTTTGGTGAGGTTATCATTTGAAAAACAGGCTTGGAAATAAAAACTTGCTGGCTTATACACCTGGTGATCTATCGTGGTCTAACCTTCTGTTCTGATGACAACTGTTTTTCTACACTCCTTAATCCAATGACAATGATGGCAAGGACAAATAGTGAAGGAAATCTCAACTGGAACGCAGACTGCAGTAAAAACTTGACAAAAGTCCTTACCCTTACCTACTATATTCAAGTTTTGTCTGGGCTTCTACATTAGGTATTCAAGCCATTTAAATACACTGCTCAAAAAATTAAAGGAACACTTTGAAAACACATCAGATCTCAATGGGGAAAAATATCATGCTTAATATCTGTACTGATATGGACTGGTTAATGTGTTAGGAACATAAAGATGTCCTATTGTTTGATGGAAATTCAAATTAACAACCTACAAAGGACTGAATTCAAAGACACCCCGAAAATCAAAGTGAAAAAATGATGCAGCAGGCTAGTCCATTTTGCTGAAATTTCCTTACAGCAATTCAAAATGGTACTTAGTAGTTTATATGGCCCCCACGTGCTTGTATGCATACCTGACAATGTCGGGGCACACTTTTAATGAGATGACGGATGTGTCTTGGGGTATTTCCTCCAAGATCTGGACCAGGGCATCATTGAGATCCTGGACAGTCTGAGGTGCAACCTAGTGGCGTCGGATGGACAAAATATGATATCCCAGAGGGGTTCTATTGGATTTAGGTCAGGCGAGCACGAGGGCCATTCAATGGTATCATCCTCCAGGAACTACCTGTATACTCTCACCACATGAGGCTCGGTATTGTCATGCACCAGGAGGAACCAAGGACCCACTGCACCAGCTTAGGGTCTGACTGATGAGGGTCAGGACTGATGAGTCCTGATACCTAATGGCAGTCAGTGCCATTGTCTAGCCTGTAGAGGTCTGTGTGTCCCTCCATGGATATGTCTCCCCAGACCATCACTGACCCACCACCAAAACAGTCATGCTGAACGATGTTACAGGCAGCATAACATTCTCCATGGCTTCTCCAGACTCTTTCACATTTGTCAAATGTGCTGAGTGTGAACCTGCTCTCATCTGTGAAAAGCACAGACCTGCCAATTCTGGTGTTCAATGGCAAATGCCAATCGAGTTCTATGATGCCGGGCAGTGAGCACAGGGCCCACTAGAGGATGTTGGGCCCTCAGGCCACCCTCATGAAGTTTGTTTCTGATTGTTTTGTCAGAGAGATTCACACTAGTGGCCTGCTGGAGTTCATCCTGTTCCTCTTTGCACAAAGGAGCAGATACCAGTCCTGCTGATGGGTTAGGGACCTTCTACAGACCTGCCCAGCTCTCCTAGAATAACTGCAGTCTCCTGGAATCTCCTTCATGCTCTTGAGACTGTGCTGAGAGATGCAGCAAACCTTCTCGCAATGGCACATATTGATGTGCAATCCTGGAGAAGTTGGGCTGCCTGTGTAACCTCTGTAGGGTCCAGGTATCGCCTCATGCTACCAATAGTGACACTGACCCTAGCCAAATGCAAAACTAGTGAAAAACAGTCAGAAAAGATGAGTAGGGAAAAAAATGGCAGTGGCCTCTGCCTGTAAAACCTTTGCTCATTGTTGCCCATCTAGTGCACTTGTTAATTTCATTAACACCAAAGCAGCTGAAATTGATTAACAACCCCCTCTGCTACTTAACTGACCAGATCAATATCCCAGGAGTTTAATTGACTTGATGCTATACTCTGATTTTTGAGCATTGTATATAAATAAATACCTGTAAGCATTCATACACACATACAATTATTAAAGCAATACACATTGCCGACGACTCCAGTGCACTCCATTCTATGAAGAGGTAGTTAAGTAATAAAGTTGAAGAGTATAATAGATTTGAAATTTCAATATTGTTAGCATCTGCCTAATTGATTTTCACCAGCATTAACAGTTATGAGTAAAAGCACAGCTGGTATATTTTATTTCATCACGGCAGTTAACACTCTCTAAGGAAACATATTTCTGTACAGTAGAGCATCTGTACCTGATGGTGCAAGGGGGTAGGCAGCACAAAAAACACACTACAATTATTAAGCAATTAAGATCTGATCAAATAGTTAAAGGTGTTGATGCGGGGGTTTGCAAAATTCTTGGATCCACTTCCTCTGTCTCCATCTTTACCCAACAAAAGCACCTGTCATTTTCTGTAGTAGGATGCTTGTTACACAGCAGCTAAGAAGACCTGGAAAACTTTAGTCATTTGCTGTTTATATATCCACCTCACAGAAGCTCTTTGGTTTGGTCTTGGTCTGCATCTTCTTGATTTTTGTGAAGGTGTACGGGAATGGTGATATAGGAAGTTTAGTTATTTCTGAACAAAATCCATAAAGGATAAGTGCACTTTCAAACTCAGTGCTTTTATCCTTTTGCCCTCTCTCTCAAAAAAGTGCTGTTTCTAGCACAAAATGGGTTGGAATAGACACTGTTCTTGCTGGCTATTTCAATAAAAGGAAGTATTGTATATTATTTTGCATTTTGGTGTGTGGCATACTTGTTGCTGCTACAATTGATTGCTTCGGTGGAGATGAGACGAGCCAACACCTGAGATGTGATTGAGGAAAGTGGAGCTTGACATCAGTTATAATCATAACCTTTGACATAATTTCTACTGGACCTTCTGGAAGAAGCAGGGAAATGAATAGAGATTTATCCTGCAGATTATGCTAAAGCCAATTCAATTTTGAAAAAGAAATCAGCACCTGCTTCCTTATCTTTATCTATAGGCTACCATACTCTTGAACTATCAAGTTCAGATGCTTAAGAGGGCCATTGCCTCAGGATAGTGTCCCCTTTGGTCTTATCTAAGGCCAGTTATGAGATGGATCCTCTTTGGATCTAACCTAATGTAAAAAATATAAAACATTAGTGCAGGTGAGTATAAGCAGACACAAAGTCATTTAAATTTGCTCCTTTATAAATGACCTTTCTTTTTTTTTAATTTATACGAATAGACCTTCTTTGATTTCCCAAACCTGCATGGGTGAAATATACTTCTCCTTCAACCTATTATTGAAATATAAATATATATACATATTTTATTTAAATATGTCCTAGAAAAAATGGCAATTTTGCTCAGGGCATTTATATCCCAGTAAGAAACTGTAGGTAAAATAGTAACTCACAGTAAATTAAGTGGGTTGCCAAGGGACTAAGGTATAATTAGAGGACGATAAGGGTATTGGGAGAGCCAGTCCTTGAGCATGACGTACAATATCATACCTCTAATGTTAGTATCATATAAAATGCTGATCAAAGCACGCTGATCTTTTTTAAAACAACATTAAACAGAGCACAATTAAATTTTTAGTAGTATAGGATTAATGCTTATTAATATACAGAAACAATACTGCGTTTCATTAGCTTCAGTATAACTGTATTTATTGCAGGAAATAATTATCATGATATATATGACTTATGTATATGTGAATTAATTACAGATAATTAAAATTGCTCACACTGGTTTCCGCTAATGATCTCCTAATTAATTGAATAAAACCATGTTAATGCTTCCTATTTTCTCTGAATGAAAAAGTGCAAAACTAAAGAGAGGACATTAATTTTCCTAAGTCTTGCCGTCAGTTCCAGCTGGAGAACTGAAACATTGTTATAACGCTGTAGAGCTTACAATATTGTTGTAAAATGTGTTTAAAAGGCAGAAAGAATGTGTGCACTAGGCACAAGGTTGGATTCAATGCTGCCATGGGTTTGAGGCCATAACTTTTAGCTTGGGGTGATTAGAGAGCCTCAGACAGTTGTTTCTTTCAGTTCAGGGACAAGCTGCCTTTTTTTGCAACACCTCAATACATCCTTTGAAAAAAATATACTGTGCACACAAAACACTGCACACCCTTACCTCAGGTGCACCGCAACCCCATGCCAAATCCTAATATACCCACATCTTCAAATATATAAGGCCTAAAGTCCCTATGGTTTTTTCACATGGGTGATCTGATCAGGTCTACCTGTCAGTTTTTCAGGCAGACCTGATCAGATGGTCCATGCAACCCTATGGACTGTCTGTGCACACTTGCCTACCTCTGGGTCCGATCAGGCCCGCTAAAACAATGGACTGCATTCTCCTCAGTTTGGGTAGACTGGATTGGAGGCAGCCAATTGTAAACGAATAGCAGAGGTGATTACTCCCAGCCGCCAATAGAGCAAATCAGGATCTGTCCATGTTTAGTGGACACAGACCTGCCATCCACCCGCTCTGCTGTGATCAGCAGGGGATCTGTGAGCGGATCCCCTTCTGAAAGGAGTGCAAACCACCCATGTGAAAGGGCCCTTAGGCTTGGCTTGGTAAAAAATGTGAAAACACAAACAAGGTACTGTAGGTATTTCGCTACACGAGAAATTCAAGTGTAACTTCTCAGAGACCCTTTATGTGTACTTTCAATAATAAACATCACAGTGTACTATATTAAATACACTTGTAATAAAATTAAGCAGGGGCAGGACAGTACATTATTTGCTTAAATTGGCCAAAATGCATGAGCACAAGGCAATGTTTTTTCAGAAATCTCATATTTTTTATCACCAAGAAAAAATGCCAGTCTCAGTGTACAGTACCCTTGTACAGTAACCTGCAGCAAAGTCCATCACTGCTTTTATGGGATAGTCTGATAAATACCAAGCAATACCTTAAACTTTGTGCCTTGGGTCTTAAGCAAATTGACCACTGCCACCACATTTTCAAGACAATAAGCACAGGCCTAGATATACAGCATATGTGGCTCTGAGGAAGAGGGGATCTCCCCTCAAAACACGTCAGCCATTTTCAAGCGCCCTCTTGCATGTAGACGTATTTTAAACCATGGACTAATGTCGGATATGATATGCCTGTGTTAATTTGGTGTTTGTGAGTATATATCTGCCATTTTTATAAATAATGTTTGTATTGAGGTAATACACAATGCTGGTGCACCCCTTTCTTTTTTTTGTTTTATAGCGCTTTCTTGGGCTACCCCAGCCTGGAGGGGGCTGCACAGCACTGCACTACCGAATTGAATGCAAAGAGGCATGAAGTTTCGTCCACATATGCTATATCCAGTCCTCTGTGCGTAGGAGGTTTTTTTCTTCTTCTTTTCGGCAACAGCATATGTTGTCAACACCAAGCAACAGCAAGAATAACAGGAATGTATTAATTTTATTAGTACAATTTAATGTGGGTGATTGGTGGTCCTCTGTGATCCAGTCATCTTCTCAATTGCAAACTCCCCTTTGCTGCACTAAAGGCTTTTTCTGATATGATATGTGCAGCAGGGAAGACTAGTAACTCAAGTGCATATTTAGCCACCTCCAGCTAGTGGTACATACTTGACACCCAGTAGTCCATGGTATGAGGATTCATGCACACTAGGCAACTGAAAAAATGCCAGAACCTTTGGCAGAAAAAGCAGCAAAAAAAATGCTCATAGTGGCTCATATTGCACAAAAGTCAATGTGTGTTTATGGGTGTTTGCTTTTATAGGCTTTTTTTTTTTTTCAAGACATTCCCCTTTGCTCATTTTTCACTATAATCAACGTACACTTGAAAAAGCTGAATGCTCCTAAATGCCATGTTTAGGCATGTTTATGCACATGAAATGTATTCTCTGCCCAAAAGCTCCTCTAAAAAACTCACTTGTGATTGTTTTTTTATTCAGCTTGAAAACGCTCCTTTGCAAATATGCCTGTAAACGCCCAAAATTACAAGGACAAATAGGCTAACATTGAGTAGCTTATTCAGAACTGCAGAGGAAATGAAGTTAAATATATGGTGCTGGGAGTAGAAGAAATAAGGGGAACCTGTTGCTTTTCCCTTGTTCCCTAGGTAAAACACAGGCCATCCTCTAAAATGGCTGTTTTTTATGTGTAAGGGAAATGTAAATTTTAATCCCCGAAGCATGACTGATCCCGTTGCATATTCTCTTTCATAGAATACGTCTGGCTTAATGTCATCTGACTAATGATGAATTTAAATCCCCATCTCATCCAATGTCATTTCATGGCTCTGTAACTCTTTTACATTGGAAAGTCTTGCTTAAAGGCTACTTTAGGCTTACTCTCAGCTTTTTAACATGTGCCTGAATCTTGAATTACTGGCAGTTATTAGGTAAATACTATAATAGGCTTATTGCAGCACTGGTTTTTCCCCTACATCTAGACTTTACCCTATTGACCTTTACTTTGTAAAACAACCTATTCAGTTTAAAATAGAAATGAAAGGCAAAGCATTTGTGTATAGGTATAAAAAATAAAAATAACTTTTTTTTCTCTATTTTTAATAATTGATTGCATAACCCCTGCTCTCAGCTGCAAGGGCCTTAAAGGGGGTGAAGAAACAGAAGTACACTAATCTTCCCAGTGAATGGCTATGCAGGGGGGGCATTTCAGCACACAAGTCTTGGCCACTGCACAGCCAAGAAAACTGACCACGCTGAGATGGATGTGTTTCTATACCTGTCCTGGTCAGTTTGAAATAGGAAAGCAGGGGGACTGGAAAGATCACCAGTTATTTCGCACAAGGTAAAAAGTACAAGGAGAACAGAATACTTCTTACCACAAGTATATGGTACAACAGACAAATATCAGGTATATGAAATGTTGGGGTAGCATATTGTAAGTGTAGTGTAGAAGAAGCATATATTGCATATTCTGTATTGCTCAAAGCTGAACTTCAGCCTTCCCTTCAGTCTTACACACCTGTACAGGCTTTTCTCCTCTACTGACATTTCATTCTCAGATTTGACTGGATACTATGAGCTTCTCACATTGTGCATTAGAACTTAACCTGGAGCACATTCAGCATCACCCAGCCCTTTCTTCCCATCTTTACTATCACTGGCACCTTTTTACAATCATTAGATTTTTCTTCTTTCAATCATAGAGGCTCAGCATCTTGTGGGCATTACTTGGGGCCTTCAAATTTCAAACTGACCAGGACAGGTATAGAAGCACATCCATCTCAGCATGCTGTCCCTCCCCTCCAGACTGAAATCCACCCATCAAGGCATTTTAATATTGCAATAACTTCTCACAAGAGTCAGCCCACTGCTTGCATCATGGCTCTGTGCTATTTTCAAGAAGGTATAAACAGCACCCTGTTGCGCCCTCCAACCAGTCATAATCTGTGTGTGTTGCATAGAAAAACACAGAGATCTAGAAGGGTGGAGGACCAGGGAATGTGAAATATTAGCAGTCTAAACTTAAAGCCCAACTCTCAGCAACCAAAATGTATCCCTTGAAGTGAGCTGTGCCTGCACTGAAAGCGTTAATTGCTTGTTTAGGTCTAGGGAAACAAAAAAATAAAATTTACTTTGCCAATCCCCTGCTCATCCCCTCACCTAGATCGGTCCTCGCTGCCTCTTCTTCCCTGCACTCTAGCAGGCTAAGATCCTGATGTCATCAAGACCAAAGCAAAGTCCATAGCTCTGCATTGGATGTGATGATGCCAAGGGACAGTCCACCACTGGAGCACAGGGAAGTGCCATCTGCCTAGGCAGCACAGGATCAGGTAAGTAAAACTATTTCTCCTCTGCTCTAGACAAACTGCGAGCCCAGCCCCACTACAAGGAATACAGTACGTTCTTAGTTGCCTGGAGTTGTGCTTTAAGCTTTGAAGAAAAGCTTTCACATTTGAAATGGCAACCACTTTCTGACCCTGAGCAAATGGATTTTCTTTTATATAGCTACAAAGACAAAAAAGCAGTGGTCTCTTGGGCTGGTGTAAGTGATGGAAAGATCCATTCACTAGAAAATCCAGACTTCTCACTCAGCTGTCAGGAGCTAATACATTTGTTTACTGTACAGTCAGAACCCGAGCTACATTTCTATGACAAATGGATTAACCATATGATGGATGCATATACTACTTCTAGGAACCCTGACTAATGTCTGAGAATTCTGGCATATTGAATAAATGTTCCATTATCACTGACCCTTTTTTTGATATGTCCAGCCTAATATATGTCCAGCCTAAGATATGTCCAGCCTTTCTCACAAGAGAAAGTAACCAAAAAGGCCCTAAGATGTGTAGGCATAAGATAATTAGATCCTGCTCTTTTGCATCAGATTGGCAAATCTTTTGACTGTGAATATGAATGTAAGACATGGGGAGCAATTCAATAATGCATCTGCAATACTTTCTGGTGATATGGTCCCTTTAAAGCAGCCTGTGCCTATTTCATGAAAGGCTCATCACGTGTGCCACTATAAGAATTACTGCCAGTTTGCAGATTAGGAAACTAGCTGTAATTAAGTCTGAATTGGTGTACAGAGAGATGCTATAGCTCCGAATGGGCATGTACAGTATGCTGTATGCTATGAAGCTGCCATGAACATGGGTTGCTAGGATGCTGGTGGCTGCTGGGATTCAGGCTGACATCATATTTGACAGTGTCTTAGCAACCACTGTCATCATAGCAACCAAGGATGCTGTGTGACTCGGGGCTAAACGTGCATTGAGAATGTAATGACACTCCCCCTCAGTGCTGCACTCACCAGATGATAAATTCATGGATCTGTTTCCGACAGGTTCATGAATTTGTTGCAATTCTAAAGAGTGTTTACAACACTCTTTATAAATTCTAGGGATACAAATTACTGGAACATATTGATGGCAAGTCTGAGCTTTTAGAAACAGGTTCACTTTACCGCGTGGAACCATAGGGATTCGGTTCTTACCTTTCATAAGCTGCTCCACTGCCCCAGTCCACCAACAGAGCAACTAAACAATCCCCTTCCAGAGGTGGGACAGCACATACCCGTACCCTTGTTTCTTTATTAATACCCTGTACTCACAGAGATGGGATGCCACGTAACCCTACCCTTGCCTCTCCAATAATACCCTGTACTTCTAGGGATGGGATAGCCCATAACCCTACCCTTGTCTCTCCATTACTACCCTGTAGTTTCAGGGATGGGGAAGCACATTGCACTACCCCTGTTTCCCCATAAATATCCATAACCTTCAGTTTTTTTCATTTTCAACTCTCTGAGAATGAATGACAAATTCACATTTGACAGAAAGCAGGGAGAAGAACCCCCACGTTCTGTAAGTGGGGAGGAGGGACAGGTTGAAAATGTGGGCCTGTGGACACTGACCGTGTTTCATGTTACATCCTATTGTGGCACCCTCCTAGTTTAGCTAGGGGGAGCTACATCCTAATGGTTAGATAGGAGCTGATTAGCAGATCAGGTGTAATAGCCAATAATAGCCAGAGGGGTTAAATTATGGTCAGGGCTGAGAGGATATGCAGGAATTTCCCCCTGCTCTGAGGCTTTTGGAGGAAGGCCTTGGAGGCAGAGGGTGGATATGAGGAGTGGCTGGCTACATTCTTGACGTCAGCCAATCTAACAGCTGGCACAGGTCCTTCTCCCCACACCTGCTGTCACAATTTAAAAACAGCCGGGCCATGCAGGGCTCCTTCCGCACTGTCTTGTCAATCATTCACTGCTTCCTGTTACTGAATAGGCTACAAGTACAAGTGTAGTTCTCAAGGAACGGCAAGGGCACTGGTGAGCTCTCATAGTTCATTTATTTTTCCTGCCATTTGGGAAGTATGGACAGATAGCTTACTGAGAGTCTGCAGTATCCTGGCATTGCACCTGCGATCTACTGATCTATTGATTTTTTTTTTTTGCATATTTGTCACACTTAAATGATTCAGATCATCAAACAAATTTTAATATTACACAAAGATAACCTGAGTAAATACTAAATGCAGGTTTTAAACAATGATTTCATTTATTAAGGAAAAAAGTTGTCCAAACATGCCTGGCCATATGTGAAAAAGTAATTGCCCCCAAACCTAATAAATGGTTGTGTCTCCCTTGGCAGCAACAACTGCAGTCAAGCGTTACTTTTATTTATAATCACTGTGGAGGAATTTTGGCCTATTCTTCTGTGCAGAATTGTTTTAATTTAGCCACATTGGGGGGTTTTCGAGCATGAATGGCCTGTTTAAGAGCATGCTACAGCATTTCAATCGGATTTAAGTTCGGACTTTGACTAGGCCACTCCAAAACCTTAATTTTTTGTTTTTCTTCTTTTCTTGTTGAGCTATTCAGAGGTGGACTTGCAGGTATGTTTCAGATTATTGTCCTGCTGTATAACCCAAGTACACTTGAGCTTGAAGTCGTGAACTGCTGGTCGGACATTCTTTTCCAGGATCTTATGCTAGAGCGCAGAATTCATGGTTCCTTCAATTATAACACATTGTTTAGGTCCTGTAGCTGTAAAGCAGCTCCAGACCATTACACTACCACCATCCTATTTGACTGTTGGTATGATGTTCTTTTTATGAAATGATGTGTTAGTTTTACGCTAGATGTAATGGGACGCATCTTCAAAGAGTTCAACTTTTGTCTTATTGGTCCACAGAATATTTGCCCAAAAGTCTTGGGAATGATCAAGATGTTTTTTGGCAAATGTGAGACGAGCCTTTGTTTTCTTTTTGGTCAGCAGTGGCTTTGGCCTTGGAACTCTCCCATGGAGGGCATTTTTGCCCAGTCTCTTTCTTATTGTTGAATCATGAACACTGACCTTACCTGAGGCAAGAGATATTGGCAGTTCTTTAGATGTTGCCCTGGGTTCTTTTATGACCTCCTGGATGAGTTGTCCTTGTGCTCTTGGAGTCATTTTGGTAGGCCAGCCACTCCTGGGCAGGTTCACCACCATTCCAAGTTTTCTCCATTTGTGGATAATGGCTATCACCATGGTTGGCTGCAGTCCCAAAGCCTTAGAAATAGCTTTGTAACCCTTTCCAGACTGATACATGTCAATTACTTTGTTTCTCATCTGTTCTTGAGTTTCTTTTGCTTTTTGAGACCTTTTTAGCACACTTCACTTTGTCGGACAGCTTCCATTTAAGTGATTTCTTGATTCAACAGGTCTGGCAGTAATCAGGCCCGGGCTTGGCAAGTGAAATTAAATGCTTTCCAAAAAATATGCTTAATCAGTTCATTCATGATGTAGCCGGGGGATAATTACTTTTTCACATTAGGCCAGGCAGGTTTGGACAGTTTTTCCCTAAATAAATGAAATGATCATTTAAAAACTGCATTTTGTATTTATTCTGGTTATCTTTGTGTAATATTAAAATTAGTTTGATGATCTGAATCATGTAAGTGTGACAAATATGCAAAATATAAAAACAGGAAGGGGGCAAATACGTTTTCACAGCACTGTATTTTGGGGTGCAGGTGACAGTAGGAGCCAAAGTAGCTAACCTTCATTATCATGTGCTACACTGTTTCCAACAGTCAATATAAAAAAGGTGCACCCTTCTATATTAACTGTGGGAGACAATGAGGGAAAGGATGTTGAATGTTGGCAATAAAAAGCAGGAGATCGGTCTAACCCCTCACTACCCTACCTAAACCTTGGACTGTACATACACTTTAAGAGTAATGTGCAAAGTGTGGTTGCCCACAACAATCATTTAGAATTTGTTTTTCTCCTATCTAAAATCAGTAGAACACACCTTGCACCTAACTATTGCTTTTTACACTGCTCTATTAAATAAACATTCATATACCTTAAAGGAAACAAGTATTACATGAATCCGAAAGAACATCTGTTTTTTTCATATTATAGTTTTCATTTCATTTTACAGAGCAATTCAAATCATCAGTGTAATTTCCTTTTAAATTACTACACAGAGAGGAGCATTCAGTAGTTCATACCGCCACATTTTCTCACTGATGATTGAAGTAAATTAATATAGCCTTACAGCAATAGCGTGCCTACCTTTCTCTCTATCAAACATTTTAATCAGTTCATTAAACTGGATCATATTATTTATCTTAAGGAACAGCGTTAAACTGAATTGTAGAGAAACCCACAGGAAGAACCTGCTATGAACAATATGTCTCTGATTTCCTGTATAGACGGCCATTTTGCCGGGTCACTAACTTCTGTAGAGTTTTTAAGCCATGGGAATAAGCTCATTCATAGACCATATTTCTGATATCTGTTTTTCCTAAAGTCTTTTTTCCCCCCACTGTGCTCATGAGGCACTAATGGAAACTGTTTCCCAGCCTGAATAAAACAGAATGTCCCAAGTCTATTGCTATTTTCAGGATTTTCTTTACAGACTGTTTAACTCACAGCCATTTGCCAGGGTTAAGCCTTGTACTCATGCTGCTTACAATTTACATCTTGCCAAGCCCAATGGAGTGCTGACAATTTCATTCTGCTACAACACATGTTTTTTTTTCCTTCCCCTCCCAAAAATTAGCCTTCAAACGATGTGCCTATATTATATTACACACTCTGCTACAGACGCACCGTGGTGGGGTGCTGGTAGTTAAGACGCTGATTCCGATTCAATGAGCTGGGAAACTGTCGCTTGTCTCTGTTACAATATCATGGGACACAAAGCCTCTAATAGCTGCTTCACAGTTTATTGAATGCAGCCCATTTCATTTATAGGCAGTGGTGCTGCTAGTCTTTGAATTAGTATAAAATCATGTGACTAGCTCTATCTTATTTTATGAACAATTCTAGCCTGACAGCATTTCACAGCGTGAAAGAGAAAGAAGGCAATGTAGAATGAGATGAATAAAATATATATAGCTAGCACAATACAGAATGGGCACCAGTGGTGGTCATGGACATTAGAGGGCCTCTTTGCAGAAATTGCAGTCCCTAATACTAATCTATCACTGCTGTTCAACATATGTGCACACCTTCCTTCCAAGTGCCTGCTGGAAGATTGACATCTAACCAATACTTATGTCTGCATTCTATTTGCAGCACCGCATTTCTGGTTCTCTGATGTTGCACCATCCTGCTGTTATTTTGATTCACTAGAGAGATGACCAATAGCAGAATTAATGGATGCCAAAATGTAACCCTCAGTGAGGCTTCTTTGATTTGTTAGGGGACCTTTGGGTTTTAGATATCCAGTGCTGGTTTACATTTGGTCTGCTCATGTTTGTATACATAATATGCATCCAGGACTGCAGTGAAAAAACAATGCAAAGACTGAATAGGATCCCACCACCAGAAATTGATGTGTCCCTAACACAAGAATATACTGTACATATTAGCTTCACAACTTCACCTAACAAAATATGTATTGAAGTTAGCTATAGTGACTATATAGTGAAGGATAAGTTAAACTTTTTAAAAAAAATAATAAATGCACATTTTTTTTTGCAGGCAAAAAAATGTGCATTTATTATTTTTTGCTGCAGGAGCCTGTAAGACATTACACCAGCGATCAGCAGATCGCTGGTACCATGCAGGTCTCCTGCAGATCTGTCAGTATATTTGCTTGCCTGTACAGGATGATTTCCCACTAATTGTCAAAGCGGGGGATCGGCAGGGCGTGGGGGACCTCGGCTTACCTCTGACTATTCTCTGCCTGATCTCCTGGTGCTGACCTCAGGCTTACCTCTGACTATTCTCTGCCTGATCTCCTGGTGCTGACCTCGGCTTACCTCTGACTATTCTCTGCCTGATCTCCTGGTGCTGACCTCGGCTTACCTCTGACTATTCTCTGCCTGATCTCCTGGTGCTGACCTCGGCTTACCTCTGACTATTCTCTGCCTGATCTCCTGGTGCTGACCTCGGCTTACCTCTGATTATTCTCTGCCTGATCTCCTGGTGCTGACCTCGGCTTACCTCTGACTATTCTCTGCCTGATCTCCTGGTGCTGACCTCGGCTTGCCTCTGACTATTCTCTGCCTGATCTCCTGGTGCTGACCTCGGCTTGCCTCTGACTATTCTCTGCCTGATCTCCTGGTGCTGACCTCGGCTTGCTTCTGGACCTCGCTCTGCTTGCTAACCTGCTACTGACCCCAGCCTGCCTCCTAACCATGCTGCTACCTTACTGTGTATGGCCCTGGCTCACCTTGACTACATCCCTGACCGTGGCCATCACCTGCCATCAAGCTATTGGCACCTGTGCTTCTTTGAGCCTTGTACCTCTGTCACTACATTCAGGAGTGTTCGGACCAGAGACACAAGGGCAGCCCTTTCGTCAACTTGGTCTTCAACCAAGGTACATGACACATGCCTGTAGGTTATTTGGCTCCTGCCTAAATTGTCAATGGAATGTGAGTTAGGGACAATGGGACATTGTAAGGGAGATTTACTAAAACGGGAGCACACAGAATCTGGTGCAGCTCTACGTAGTAACCAAATGTCATCTAGCTTTTATTGTCAAAGCCAGATTGAACAAGCTGAAGTTAGAAATTGATTGGTCACTATACACTGCTGCACCAGATTCTGTGTGCAACAGTTTTAGCAAATCGCTCCCCTATGTATGACAACTGATTGGGTGCAGTTCTGATCAGTGGAAATTTTTCCAACACGTCTCTGACAGAGGTAAATTAAACAATCCATTTTTGTCAAGCAGGGGAGCCCACACACTGATTCTAATTCAGCCAGTAAGCCTGGCTTAAAAATTTTGCTTGTTTAAAAATCCAAAATAAAGGATTTATAAACAAAAAAGTTTGCTTGAAAAACTTGATAGCTTTATGTTTGAAGATACTGTATTTTTGTCAGGGCAGGGGCCGATGAACGGACAGGCAGGTCTAACAATGTAACGCACTGGCTGACGACAACCACCACCCACAGACCGAAGTCCCTCAGGGCGCGGAGTCTAAGTCCCAGGCTGCCCTTCACCAGGGCCCCTGATGGTGGGGATGGACTTGACGCAGCCAGGAACCAGGTCGCGGCCCCCGAGACACCTCAGCTGCGGTAATGGCCGCCGCCAATGGCGTGTAGCTGGTGGAAGAGACAAAAGAGTAGTCAGACAAGCCGGGTCAACAACAACAGGACAAAACAGTACAGGACAGCAGACGAGAATCACAGGTCACGAGCCGGGTTCAGATAACCGGCATTTCCCTATTGACATGCAATCAGCTGTGATTGGACACAGCTGATCACATAATCGAGCCGACGTCTTCGGATCTTTCCGTTGATTGGTGATCCGCTGTGTCTGAGGGACACAGCACACCACCGATCACCATACTGCACGCCCCCCAAGCCATGCACACGCAGTTAGAGTAGGAGGACGTCATATGATGTCATCTCAGAACGAGAGAACCGCCTTGCGCCCGTCATTTGCTTTTATGACAGGCAGGAGGCGGTTAATGTACTGAAAGTAAATGGTCAGCATAGCAAATAATAAGCTAGCATTGCAGAATAAGAACAGGTCGACTAATTGTTTATGTCTAGGGGAGTGGAGAAAGGAGATTTACCTAGCTAATCCTCTCAGCACAAGACTAGACCGCCACCTCCGCGTTGCTGCGGTCTCAAGTTGTTTATTGCTCCTGACATCATCAAGCCAAGAGAAGGCTCCATAGACCAGGTACAGTCCACTGCTGGACCATGGGGGAGTGTAAGCTTTCCCCTTAACCCTAGACAAAATGATCTGTTGACTCATACAGGGCAGGTATGGCCCCACTGAATGGGAAAAATGTTTTTGCCCAGAGATGGGATTTAAGAATTTATATGGTGTGAATGCTCCCTCACACTGCCTCTCTGTCTTTCATTCCTCTTTTTTCAAAGAGCAAGTTTACTACCACTTTAACCAGTTCCGCGCTACCCTATAGCAGAAACACTGGTACACGGTGGCACGGGTGCACAAAATCATGTATATATACTATATTTTGCAGTTCTGGGTAGGGGGCGCACATGCGCTCTATCTGCGTCGCTATTTGTGGCTTCGCCGCACCCGGTGATCGCCGAGTATCTCTGACGAGGGAGAGACTTGTGCATAAACACCACAGATCTCTCTCCTGTCAGCTCTTGCACACTGCTTTGTATGGCTCTGCAGTGTGCTTACAGTGAAACACAGACACAGCCCACATAGTAAAACAGCACTCAGCACACAGTTAACCCTTTGATCGCCCCACATGTTAACCCTTTCCTGCCCAGTGCCATTAGTACAATGTAAGCGCATTTTATTAGCACTGATCACTATATTGGTGTCACTGGGGATGTCAGTGACACCAAGTCAGTACCCCCCAGTGTCAGAATGCCCAACGTAGTCCTGCAGTCCCGCAGTCACGCAGTCCTGTTATAAGTTGCTGATCACTGCCATTACTAGTCACCATTTATAAACTCTATAACTTTCACGTCAACCAATTAATTTACACGTATTAGGATTTTTTTTTTTAGCAAAGACATGTAGCAGAATACATTGGCCTAAATTTATGAAGAAACTAGATAATAGCAAACAGTCAAAAATATAGTTTTTTTCTCAAAACTGTCGGCATTTTTTTGTTTACAGCGCAAAAAATAAAAAACTCACAGGCAATCAAATGCCACTGAAAGAAAGCTCTATTTGTGGGAAAAAAAGGATGTAAATTTAATTTGGGTGCAGCGTTGCATGACCGCGCAATTGTCAGTTAGAGTAACGCAGCGCCATATCGCAAAAATGGCCTGGTCAGGAAGGGGGGTAAATCCTCTGGAGGGCAAGTGGTAACTTAATGAGTAACGCTTGTTTACATTCAGAGTGAATTTTACCTTTGCAAAGTGAATTTTTAAGGAAGCTTAGCTAATGAGGTGAAATAAAGTGAAAATTCCTTTTTCAAAGAATACCTAATCATGTACAAACAAAATATAAAAAAAAACCAGGACTTTTTCTTGCAAGTGATTTGATAATTGAAGTCAATACAATGTCAACTCAATCCCTACGTTAAGTAAATATTTGCTTAGCTTATACAATGAAGTTGTGCTACCTTTAATCTTCCAACCATTCGCAAGCAAAAATCCTGATTTATTAATTTTCCTTGCACATGATTGGGTATTCTTTGCAAAGTGTTTTAATACTTTGTTTGATCTCTTTCATTAGGATAAGTAAAAATTCACTTTCAATGTGAACATGCTCTATTCCTTTAGTAAATAAACCCCAATGTCTGTCATATGGGCATTTTAGAATGAGTGTGCTAGAAGTTCCAATGACTAATATTTGTGTAATTTGGCAGAGGAGTACAATGATTCTGACATGTAGGACAGAACACTAAATGTAATCAACAGCCGTGGTATCTCTAATTAGAAGAGTATCACTAATGTTCCATAGTTAGGAATGGAGAAAACTGCTACTTTAATTTAAAGCTAAAAACCCCATTAAGACCCCCTGAAGAGAGAGTTACAGCTGTAACGAAAAAAGAAAAATAATTAGAATGTGCATTAAACTTATATACCATAACAGTACCTGATCATTTGATATTCTCTTATATATGTTATAAAACTGAACGCAGAAAGAACAAAGAAGACAAAAAAAACAAAACAATAAAACATAAAAAAAGATAATGAGTTTTCTTTATTGTAATCTACAAAAATGCAAAGCTCAACACTTCCTAACTTTATCAATGAAGCAGAGATGAGAATGAGAAACAATACATATTTATGGTATAAAATTTGCATGTCTGCATACGGTGCACATATGGTTGGAAATTTCTTGCTGTGGTTCCCAGCATGGGCTCATGTATTATTATACCTGTCCCTTGATAACCGTCAGACATCAGAACCATTACGGAAATGCCACACATCTGGTAATTAGGAAAGTTTTCAGCTGAATTTTCATTTCAATTTGTCTTTTTTTTTTCCCTTCCCATCCTTGCCCTCAGTGTATGGAATACTCACGATTCCAAATCAATTAAAAATATGCGCGTTGATTGCTTCCAATCAGCACAATTCAGCTTCATTAAAATACATGGCATCTATGAAAAAAACTTCAATAAATCTTAGCTTAGACAAAGAGGAGACGATCCGCCTGAACTGCGGGAAGACTGCAAGTCTCAGAGGTGATTATGGCTCTTGCTGTGAGGATCATTGCAATAAAATACAAAGGGCTTAATATAGTTATACTTAAAGTGTGCTAGATCCATAAAATACCAACTTACACTTGTCACCAGATTTTTATTTTTCATGCATAAGTTAATTAAATTGTCAATATAATAAGTGTAATTGCTGTACGACCTAAATGATATTTTCTGATTTGTTGATTTGAACTCGTTCTTTTATGGCTAAATTAATTAATAATTCATAATACACTTATGAAGTAGATACATCTTAGGGGGAATGTAATGTACCTGCAGTTAATTATGTGTACAAGTTTGAAAAATAATATTTGTTTGTTTGTTAATCATTCCTTAAGACAAAGTAACAAGTAAATGTTGGCCTTTTTTTATGTACTAGTTTTCTTTCTACTGTACCGTCATGATGCAAATATGGTGTAGAAATAGCTTCTGAACTAAGGTGCCAGATCATACTTTTATGGTTATAGTGAGGATCCAGAAAAGTGCTACTGGACTTCTCTGATGATTTTCTGAAAATCAGTATTTGCATAAGCATAGGCACGTCCCCTATCTCCTATGTGTTAATATGTGGGCCTGGCATCAGAAATGTACACCATTTTTCTCCGAAGGGATAATGCTAAGGTGCATTGGAGTTCCTGAAACATTTAAACAACCACAGACTAACAGTTGGCAGTTGAATGGGCACAAGAGCACCTCTTATATCTCATGTCAGTGCTCAAGCTTAGAAATATGACACCAACAGAGTTGATCTTGAAATTCAGACAGTGTTAGATTCAGCTGGAATTTCATTAATTTGATTGTACTAAGTGTGATATGGGGGACTGTTAGTCTATGCCAGTCTGAATTGTGGGTTTCAGGGCTTACCAGATCATTTTTATTAAACAACAAAAACAAATGTTCACAAACAGTTGCCCACACAGGGGATTCTCACCATCAATACAAATACCAACACAACTGGCTCAGCAGCATCATTGCTCTTATCACTGGCCCCTCAGACCATGTCACCCAGCTTCTTCTGGCTCTTTGGACATTTCAACCTTTAGCTACAGCTCCCTGCTGTACAGGCCCACTCCTGGCCTCTCAATGCAGGCTCTCCTAACACCCCAGGCTCTCTCACTCCTTTGAGAATTACAGATTCTCTCATTCCTCTGGACTTGCCTAGCTGTCTCGGCTTTTTCAATCTCCCAGATTCTCTCAGTCTCACAGTCTTATTTAGTTGCCTCAACTCTCTCAGCCCAATGGACATGGAATCTCTCCAACATTGAGTGCTGTCTCTGCAGTACAGCACCTCTGTCTCATGACAGGAACACACACTTGTCTTCAAATGGGAGCACATATTTCTCCTGCCTCCTGCTATCTTCAAGCCTTACTTATAAGGAGTGTGCACACCTGCACATTCACATAGCCTGCAGATCTCCAGTAAGACCTGGACACAGGATTGAAGGCTTTGTCCCTCCCAGGACACTTTGAAGCCTTCAGAACCCAGATAATACTAACTACCCAGTTTTCTCAGCTCATAATACGCCAGAGCCCTGCCCTCTACTTCCATGTTCACAGTGGCAGGGCCCATACTGTCACAGAAACTAAATCCAAATGTCAGTGTTATTCTGAAGGTTCAGTTTTCCAAAATACTTCTGGTAGCCATATGACTTCCAAAGGATCAATCAAAGGAGCTGGGAAAATGTTCTATCCCCTCTGGTTTAAAAGGTAGCATCCTCCTACAATTTCTCACTGTGGCCGGAAGGGAGAAGGCAATGTAGAGGTTATTGCCACCTGCCAGGTTTCTGAGCAATATTTTTTGGAATAACAGACTTCTTACACTTACCCTGCTTGTGACCATATTCCTACTGCTGCTGTCTGAGCACTGCAAAGTTGCCCTTTCCGCTCACTATGGGAATACATTATTTCCCACAAAATTAACATGTAAGATCTTTCTGGGCTGCTAGTTTACGATTCCCCCAGACTGCATTTCAATTGTTCTGTTGTTTGGCCCTATCACCTCATCGGGCAATGCGGGCAGTAACTTTGCTCCTCTGCAAATTGCACTTTATGGAACCTTGTTCAAATTTTCTTTGACTTTATTTGGATTTCTGTTTGGAAAATCTGCCAGCAAGTTTTAAACAATTCCAGTCAGAACTAATTGAACTCATGCCCAGTCACTAGGAAGTGTGCCTATTCTCCATTAATTTAACGTTCACATTTTTTGGGGGAAGTAAAATTTTAGGCTGCCTTCACACATGGGTGTTTTGAATTGTGGGCAGAATCCTGAACTTCTTTTGGGTGACATGCTTCACACAATGTGGTTTGCTGCGATTGCAGTGCAATTTATTGCTCGTCAATCCTGGTAGAAACGCACAGCGTTTTTAAGTGCCATTAAAATGAATGGCATCTGAACACTCAGTTCCATGATTTGTCATTGTAGCCTATGATTCAAGCCCCCCATGTGTGAATATAGCTTAGAAACTCTTTTTGTAATTGGAAAGATATTATGTGACCCCTGTCCAGCAGTGGCTTTAGTGCTGAAACTTTTGTAAATTGATTTTCGTGTGTTTCAAATAAGGCATCCTAAATCAAATGGCAGTTTCATGCTAATAAACAGTTTAAAATCACTAAAAAATGTAGTTTTGCTTTTATTTTACCTCATTGCCAAATTGAGTTGTAGTTAATCTGATTCCATGTACCTATTAAAAAAGACAAAAAGTAATAAGACAAAGAGTAATATACAAAGCGTGGTATCCAAAGTTACAGGTTTGAGTTTGGTTCACTGAATGTTGTTTGTGGGTTACTTTCTATATGTGAGACAGCTCTTCACATCAATTCATTAAAGGGTAAGTAAACCTTAATTCTAAAGGTTTAGGACTATATTCCTATGTTCCAACATACTCGGTTCTTTTATATATTGAAGCCACAATAAACACCTGGTGATCCTGCCAGTCCTCCTCAAAATAAAGGGCTTTCTGTCGGTTTCTAGCCAGGCTAAACCTTTTCTTCTCACTAGACCTACAGTATGCTGTGCTGATGCAACGTGTGCCTGTAGACCTGTAGTTAGCCCCACAAGCCATTCTTCGCCAACATCTATGTTGTCAATCCCTTTTTTTTTAACCATGCCCCAAGCCCTGAAGGGGAAGAGATAGGCAAACAGCCCTTACAGTCATATGACTGCTAGATAAAACTGAATTTTCAGCAAAATTTGGAAGCATATAAAAAAGTGCATATAATTTGATAACCTCCAGTTAATTGCAGAATTAACATGTAGCACTACTCCCTTAGGAGTTGCTGAAAATTTGGGTCCCCTATAGTCCTGCACAGCCAGGCAACACGCATCTTGCATTCTGGAGACAGTAAATAGTCCGTGAGCTTATTTTTGGGGGATTTTATTAAGGGTATTGAACTTGGATAGGGTTGAGGGGTGTATGGGATGCCCAAGGGATCTGCAACAGAGGACAACTCCTTAGCAAACTATGTACAAGCCTCTATACAGCAAAAAGGGTTTTCTTCCTCTTGATGTACCACCCCAGACCCCAGATGAATCCTCTCCTCATCCAGCTGTACTTGGTGAATCCCTGGGCAAGGATACAAAGCTGCCACTTTTAATGTAACAGCCCCGGGTGTAGAGCTAGTCAGGTTTCCCACCAGAATGCCCTCTCCCCTTGTCTGGCCCAGGGGGTGCATGATTACTCACTTAGTCCTTTACTGTGAGCTGGTTGGGGTGGTGGCTGCCATCAGGCCTTCTGCTGGGCTGATTCCTTCCCTGGCTTCACAGGTGGTACTCCCTCTGGGGTCCGGTGGGGCTGGGTGATCCTCCTTTTCTAGGTCCTAGCCTCTAGGTAGGCCTCTTCCCACTGGACCCTCTCCCAGACTCCTACATCTCAGCCTCTCACTTCATCTTCCACCCAAACTCTCCTGCTGCTGAGCATGCTCAGTCATACGAAAGGCTACCCTGGCCACATGCTAAGTCTCCTGCTTGGGGATTGGCCAGAGTCCTCTAAGGGTGCAGGCCAGCCCCCTCCTCACCCCCACCCACTGCTTCTAGAATTTTCTCCATGTTTCTAGAGCAGGGGAAGGTATCAAGGAACTGACCTACAGAGCCCTCAGTCCTGACCTAATTTGACCCACTGTCTTATGCCCAGGCTGTTTCTCAGCCTTCCTAACTAAAGAAATGTAACTAGCTCCCTAGAGGGGCGCTACAAACATTTGTTCCAGTAGATTGCTCTACTGTGAGTTACAACATAACATAACCATTGCACATTAATAGATAACTTGAAAAAAACTCCAGCACTGTACAACTAAAATTTAAGTTCAGGTGTGGACTATTTTGCATAGTTACATTGGTCCAGCTTAAACTAGTGTTAGTATGCATGTGCCATACCTTGCTGGTCCCTGTGGAAGCTGGAAATCACTGTAGTGTGCACCAATACTAGAGTGATCCCCACTATCTTTGAACTTCAGTTTTAATACTATAGGCTTCATATGAGCAGTATAGGCAGAAGGTTCTGATTTATTTTCCTATATGTACTGAAATGGGAGTGCATCCTGTGTAAATTGAGTGTGTAAAGAATGGGAGAGGTGATATGGTGCACTTTTCCCTACAGACAGTACAATACATTTCCATTATTATCAGCACACTTTCTCTAAAAGATATGAGTGACTGTACAGACTGAAAGTACTACTCAGGCTCATCTTATCTGAGCACAAATCTCACCAAGAACAGCAGGGAATGCTAAATCCGACCATTTACCATTACATTGATGCACTGCTCACATTTAAAGCCAATGACAAATGCTAAATAAATTACATTTATTTTGCTAATGCACTGTGTTTTTTTCCCAAATATCATACCCTTTTTGCATGGGAGATGAGGAAAGAGCATTGTCCCCTATGACAGGATCACCAGATCTTAGTGAAAGCTGTCAATTTAAAAATGTTGAGAATTATTTTTGATGTTTCTTTAGTAATATGTAGCACTACTCCGGAAGGAGTCTCTGAAGTGTTTGGGTACTCTTGCCCTGCCCAGTGATGACCTACTCTGTACCTGGACTTGAGTAACGCTGACATACCCTGAACTGTTGAATGGACTCTATTAAAGTAGGATTAGGCTGAAAATAGGTAAGTATATACAGTACATCTTTTTTACACAGGTTAGTCAGCATAGCGGTCAGGAGAGGGAGGGGACATTTAAGGCTAGTTAGGTATAGAATGGATTTCTACTTTAAAGAGGTTGAAAGACCTTAAAGGCAAGAAGAGCTGGTCAAGGAAATGCAGCAACAAACCATATGAAAATAGCAAATCACAATTAGTACAAGCTGAAATACAGGCACTATAGGTGAACAGGGGAAATGACAACTGTTAGGCTTATCTAGAATGTAAATGCCCTAATTAGAGCACTGGGTAGTGGGATATACAGCTACTGTATATTCCTGTTGGCATTGGGCTCTAACGTCAAAGTGGAGTGCTCAACCACACTAACTGCGAACAGTAGTAGAAGTAGCAGCACACTCAAGCTGCTTGTGGGTCCTCGCTAAACTCCCTGGAGCTCCCAGAGCAGGTCTCCGGTCCCAGCAATGAAAAGCCAATCAAGAATATCTCCCTCTCTTGGTTACCAGGGGCAGGTTTACTCCAGGCTGTGATGACAGCCAATCCAAATCCTTTGTGGCTCTCCTCCCCCTGAAGGGCCCACCAGCTAGGACCATAGATAAATAAACAGGTAGATAGAGTGATAGATAGAGTTACCTTTTTGGCCCTAGGATGCAAATAGACCTCTAAAATGCAAGGTTGCCTCATACAGGTACGTATTCTTTAGAAATATTAGTATCACATCTGTGATAACAGAGGCACTCAGTGCCTCTATTGAAAAACATAAACTATGGTCATCACTTGCAGATATCAGGTCTTACATGAAAATGTTAGACAATAAGCAAGAACTTCCAACCATCAGTTGGGCTATCTATTGCTCCCTTTTGACTAATAATGCCCCTCACTATTGACTATGGAAAGGGCAAGGAAGCCTATCTCAGCTTAATTTGAACATACAGTCATGTTTTTACAGCATTGTCTGGGGTTAGGGCCATATAGTCAACTTCAGCTTACACATGGGTTTGGTAGGGCAGAAGAAATTTTATTGGTTAACAAAGGCACATGCAGGGACTGCAATAACACAACAAAAGCACATTACTGGACTTGTTTTAATAGCAGGTTCACTGTAATACAGTAATCCTTGGAAATGCCTAGAGCAGTGTCACCTCTAAATGGAGCCCTGCTGTACAGGATAAATGCACAATTTAATGCTGTTATTTGTAAGGTCCTAAGAGACATGATACAAACACAGCCATGGGTATGGATTGAGGGTTCTGTGTGGTCCCTTAGTCAATTCATTTCCACCCTAAGAAGCTGAGGGGGAATAGGTTATTCAGTAATTGAATATGCATGAGAGGCAAAACTATTGCTTCAGGATAATAAAAGATATGGCAGATTGGATGTTCACTCATTTTACCATGTTCACAAATGACTGTATTTTTTCCACTGTTTCACATTCTGTAATGTTCCTGATGAATCACAAAAGGCCATTTCTTTTAAAGAACATGGTTTTATAATTTCTTTGCTTGCTAATTTCACAACATAAACAGGCTTATTTAGGAAGGAGTTAAAAATGCAGAGATGATGTATATAAATTGTAGTAAATTATAGCACTCAATAATTAGCTTTCATTTATTCTATCATACAATAAAACAAAATAATATTGGTTTTTATGAGCTACTTCACTTTATGCAGTTTAATACTATTGATTATAATCAAAAACAACAATTTATAGATGTTAAAAGCTATCCCTTCCCGAAACTGATAATTCATTTTTGCATGTTTGCTGATAGGTTGCATTATTTTCAGTTTTTTTTACATGTCTTGAAAACTCCAGTGGGGAGATATCCCTGGCAGAATTTTTGGATCAGACACAGTAGTTACAAATTGAGTGTTGTTTGAGGTGATTGTAGCCGTATTAGTGCATTTGTGACAGAAACAATTGAGTACTGTCCGTGATACTTTTTTTATTTGCACTAACATACATTTTTGAGGACAAGCTTTCGGGGTATGTACCCTTCTTCAAAGTCCAAGCAGTACTGTACAAATCACAAAGTTTCAGCAGAATGTTAGAAGAGATGAAGAAAAAAAAAAAAAGAGAGAGGCTAGAGGCCACACAATGGGAGACCTCAATATTTTAGTTCTTAAAGGAAATTTCAAATCCATTCAAGAAAGAAAAACTTTTGAACTAAGAATGATAATTCTATTTGACACAAAAGATAACGGCCTTAATTTGGACATGGGATTCCTCACTCATTATCCAACAGTTTTATGACTATTAGCTAGCTTGACTCCCTCTGTGTGAGTGTAGTATCCCCCCCTCCCCCCTCTCTTTGGCTGTATCTTATCTCTAGCCTCTCTGTTTTTTTTTTTTCTTCATCTCTTCTAACATTCTGCTGAAACTTTGTGATTTGTACAGTACTGCTTGGACTTTGAAGAAGGGGACATACCCCGAAAGCTTGTCCCCAAAATTGTATCTTAGTGCAAATAAAAAAAAGTATCACGGACAGTACTCAATTGGAGTGTTAAAATCCACCTGATCAATTTCCCTTAAAGTAAATGTGCATGTTGCCTTCTTTACCAGATGCATGTGCTCATCTTTCATTTACTCTTCTGCCATTATGCTTAGCCATTGTGGCTAGGGAAATAGAGATACTTCTGGGTAGGGAGAGCATGTGACTCACACTGCTTCATCCCAAGAGATAGTACTGGTGGTTGGTATTTGTCTACCCAGGCGCTCAGTGCTGCCATATGATTGTGGAGGAGAGATTCCTCAGACCTCAGGACTTTTCTCTCCTGGCAGCCAAATTTATTATCGTTTGTCTTTATGTTGGAGATTTCCCCTTAAAGACAAGGGGACAAGAAGTGAGGGGGAAAACCTTACAGTGGTTTTAGGATGTATCCACTCTTTTACTCTTTTTTGTGTTTTAAGATCATCCTAGGTAAAGTTTGCTGAGGGTCTGAGCATCCAACAATCTTTATTTTGCACAATGAGGTTGTAGATATGTATGCTGTATGTAAGGTAAACCAGACTCCCAGCATCAGGAAACCAGGGATGATCTATGCTCGTGCTCATGTACGTTTACATTGCACACATGCTCTGACTTCTAAGCAAAGTGGCAATGTCAGATGTACCATTCCAGTGCATGTGTGCATAGCAATTAGCATGCACACTTAGCGCCATGCAGTCTATTCAAACTGGTCTGTTATGCAAAGTTGCTGAATGGTCTTCAGTTTGTTCCTGTGTTCCTGAGACCTGATCCGCTGCACTTGCTTACCCATGTATGACCCGGCTTTACCCTGGACTGCATATCTGCCTTTACTTTGTTCATCTAATTATTGTGACCTTGGCTTGTTTATTGTACTTGTTATGTCTGTTGATTAGGTCCCTGGCTGTCACTAACTATTGCCTGCCTCCTGGCTCTGCTTCCGTCTTATGCAATGGTGCTCAGCTGCTTCAGCATCCTGTCCTAAGGATTGTGACTTCCAGCTCTACCCACCTCAGAAGCAGACATCACTAGGCAGCTACTCTGGGACTTGTGTCACTCCATGTGTAGGCAGGTGCCTACATGGTGGGGTATTGTGAGCTAGGGAGTATGAACCACCCTCCTAGCTCACAATACCCCACCATGTAGGCACCTGCCTACACGTCTTCACACTCTTTGTCTCCACCTTGAGGAGTTTTGGGCAGGAGGTGCAAGAGAGGCCTCCACAATGTTCCAGTCTTCATCAGGTGTGTGATAATATACATGCTTTTACCCTTTGAGTGTGTTCTAAAATCAACTGCTAGCAGAAAGCATGATTTATCAAGGGGAACAATTATCTGTGGGATGAAAAATCCAGCCTAGCTGATTTTGCTTTCTAGTATCCGTTGAACTAAAATGTCTACTAAGGTCTGATGCCATCCATAAACACCACAAATATCAGATGATCTGATTCAATAGTTTATGGCTACCTTCAGGCTGATGATAGCCCTTAAATCAGGCCATAGACAGTTTGAATCTTGGCAACAGGGAATGTCCGAGATTTTAACCATGTATGGGCAGGCTTATTGTACCCAAGTTGATCGATGGATCAACTTGGGTACAACCAGCAAGTTGGATTTTTCATGTGATTATTTCCAGTGGCTAACGCTAGCTGCTCTGTGGTTGCAGGAAAGAAAATTGCAACATCTATAGCTGGCTTAACATCAGCATGGTGAAAATCCCCATAGCATAATCCTTTACTGAAATGTACATTAGGTTGAGAGGCAAGGTTGTAGCATCACTCCATCCAAGGCATTTAAAATTACCTTTGAGACATGGCTTTCTACAAATCTTTCTATAAGGCTTTTTTGTGTACAGGCATCTCAAGTTGCCTGTTAGCACCTTTAAACAATTAATGGGCTTTGAAAGATAGTTCTACTTTATAGTAGCAACTATAATTGAATTCATTTTCGGATAGCTCTGAGCAGTAGTAAACTAAATTAAATAACAGATGTTGACTCAAGAGGAGGTGGAATTAGATTAATTAGCGAAGCCTAGAGTGTGGATTAAAGAACGAGAAGCAGAAAGGCATCTGTTTATGGGAAATTCATCATATGAACCAACTTTCTTCAGTTTGTACCTGAAAGCATAGAATCCTGTACAGTGACCAAGGCAGGGCCCAGGGCACTGATAATACTCTATATGCTGAAATGCTATATGATAAACATAAAACAAAAAATGAAAAATATTTAGGTGTTTGCATTACTACCAACTGAAAGGGAAGTAGCTTACAATAAGCATGTAACGCATGGTGTATAGAGTATAAATATCAACTTCAAATACTTCATTGCAACAAGTCCATATTCACGGCACAACTTTAGTTTTCAGCCATAGGAGACTATTGCTTATTGTATTCAGTGTAAATATAGAGCTTTTGCCCTAAGCCCCCCCCATCCCCACTTCTTCCTGTAACCTAACACTAACTCTTCCTTATAAAAACCTTCGGCTTTGCTTGCATACCCAACTACACGAGGATCCTCTGCACTGAGGACCAACCTTTCCTTTACTGAAAGATACCAGTGCCAACGTTCTGCAACTAGAAATTCTTGCTTTACAATACTGTGGGCATTAGTCATGAGTCATATTAACAAGACTGACAGTCCAGGTCTTCTTTCTTCTGCATGCCAGACTTGTGGGTAAGCCCTAAAGCAACAGTGTGACTAGAAGCATTGATCACTGGCTTGCCAACAGAGCAACAGCTTTCTAAATCTAAAAAGAGCTGTCTGGGACAGCTTGCAGCACACAGTTCATTTTAAATGCCCACTGGAAAGTGACAGACGTAGAGTAACGATTCAATCTTACTGGCTGCAACAAGTTATCTTAAAGGAGAAATGTAGAACAAAAAAAAAAAACATACTCACCTATATGCCTGCAGCATCAGTTCCAAGCTGAAGCTGTCCCCTGCCGGCTCTAAGACTGAGAACTGAGTGATCACATGACCCCTGATTGCTCATTGTCCAGTCCGCTGGGTGGTGACTGTCAGTGTGCCCCTCCAGTGCTCAGTGGAATTCTGGGTTGAAATGGTGGCGGGAGCAGCTGGTTCTGGTGCTCAGCTGCATACTAAGAGGCTGAGCCAGCTACCAGTCAGGAATCTGGATGGATCCCGACATTTAAGTCTGGATCCTTCCAGTGAATGTACTGGCTCTGGACTGCTTTAGCCCACTGTCAGCTGAATCTGGGTCACAGAAGTGCAGAAGTAAGTGCATTCCTGAGACGCAGAAGAGAAGTTTAGCCAAAAAAGTATTTGGCCATACCTCCCTTTAAAGCAAAGGTATATGGTATGCATCACTTAAAATCAGTAGAAACAGTTGGTTCCCCCTAGAAGGTGGCTCAATCTTCAGAAGCAAAATGGCCCAACCTGATGTCCACTGCTCTGTGCTACAATTCTGATAGGCGGAGCTCTCCGATCACACTGTACCGGGCTGAGATTAGAATTTTTTTTTAGAACCAACTGTTTCTACTGATTTTAGGTGGTGCATACCATATACCTTTGCTTGGCGGTGGACCTGCTGGAGGATTTTCTATTTTGAATGCGCATTGTTTTTGTGTTTCTGGTGAGTGCTTTAGGAGTAAGAATTGTCATGGATTCACCCACCATTTGCTGCACGTTTATTTACAATTTCTGGACACTATATATAGAGATTGATTGCTAATATTACATTGATAATTATGCACTGATTATTTGCTCACGCAAGTCACCTTTTTTATGTTATATATTATTTTCACGTCACTTATGTTATTCACTGTAGTGCTGCACTCTCTTTCCATTATGTGTTTGAGGATAAAGCAGGTTGTTCTTTTTGTGCTAGCAGTTGATGCAATTTCTGCCCGGTCACTCACTATATTCTTCTTTTTACAGAAATAAAAATATGGCTGCTTTTCAAACAAGATTGCAGCATCAAGGGCATTTAGGGGCATTGCTAGGATTTTGAAGGACCTTGGTCCCACTGAGTAGAGGAATCGTGTATTGTGCTTAATGTGCCATTGTGAACAGTGTGTGTGGCAAGATATGCTTTTCTGTACACAGACTATGGACAAGCATACCTTAAGGAAAACATTCATTAAAATACTTTAGGATTACTTAGCTACCTGCAGCTGGTGAGGCAATGAACACTTTGGTCAGGAATATTAATGTACAAGACAGATTACAGGGTACAGAGGTCAGAACTGTGTGATATACAGCACAACATGTACAAGGTCAAGTGTATGCAGTAAACAGCACAGTATAGCATACTCACTGTTCCTGGGATCTAGCACCAAGTTTCCCCACCACTGTGCAGCCCCTGGCACATTCAGATTTCTCCTGGAGTGCCAGTGCTTCACCCAATCACATTGCTGGTGTGGCCTTAAAGGGCTGGGCGACACACTACTCAAATGTTTGAGCAAGGAGTTGCTACGCCTAAGCTGAGCCCACCTGTGCCTCCAGTACTCCTGCACTTTTGTGCCTACAGTGGTCCTTGCACCCCCGCACTCCTGTCCACTTCTGTGACTCCTATGTCCCCAGTAACCCCAGTGTTTCTTTGCTTTTGGTGACTCTGTGACCCCTGTGTACTGCTGTGACCCCTGTGTCTCTGATGGCCCTAGCACTCCTGTGCCTTCAGTGACTCTGTGACCTCTATACAGTACATTCCTGTGGCCCAGTGCTCCTGTGTTTTCAGTGACTTTATGACCCCTGTGCACTCCACTGAAACCCTGTGTCTTCAGCAGCCTCTTTTTCTCCAATGACCTCAGTATCTCCAGTGAATCCTGTGTTCTGGTATCTCCAGTGACTCCTGTGTCTACAGTTACCCCAGCATCTCCAGTGACCCTTGTCACTGAATGTCTTCTGAGGTTCCTGTGTCATCCAGTGACCCCAGTGCATCCTGTATCAACCAGTAATCCCAGGGCATCCAGTCTCATGTAGTGACACCAAAACGTCCTGTGTCCTCATGTGACTCCAGTGCACTCTTCACACCACCGTAACACTTGACTCTTCACACAGCCTCTGGTACACTCCTGTATTTCCTGAATGGTCTCTTTCTCTGCGGATATAGTCACCTGCCCATGACACAGCATACAGCATTAGGAGTATGTCAATGGTATACACTGTTCAGAGTGGTCAGTGGTAAGTGCTTCTATACATTTATAATCAGCAGTGAAGAAGCCCTTATGTTGCTGGCCAGTGGTAACCACTCTATTACATTGTTTGCCAGTGGTAAGTTCCCACCTATGTTGGTGATTATTGGTGAGTGTCAGTGAGTGAGTGCCCCCTCCCCTTTGTTGGTGGTCAGTTGTAAGAGCCCACTTCATTGGTGGTCATTGGTTAGTGCCCCTTTAGCCTGGTGGTCAGTGGTGAATGTGCGCTTTAACCTTATGATCAATGATGAGTGCTGCCTTTAACTTGGTTGTCATTGGCATATCCCTCTTTTCATTGGTGGTCAGTAGAAGCTCAGTAATGAGTTATTAGTGTTCAGTGGTTACTTACTTGAAAGACTCTACACAGTTGGCACTCAAACTATGGAAGCCCTGTTAAATGTGATATCACTCTTTCCAGTATTGCATGCATATCGAGGTGCTACTAGACCAGGGACATGAGGAAAGAGACCCAGGACATGTGCTCTAGGTGTCCAGGTATAGCAATGCATATGAACATCTTCACAATTAACTATATTTATTTTTGTTTACTAAAACCAGAGTAGTAGGGTCATGCTGCTGTATCTTTCTTCCCTCCAAGATCAATTCTAGGATTCTAAGACACATAGTGTGATTGGGCCTTGTTTCACCAATGCTGCTTCCCAAGTCTGTTCTCTCACTGTACAGATGGTAAAGAATCATACTTGCTGTGAGTTACTATTTGCTCCTGGCAGCCTCTTGACAGGTATTGAGAACCTGTATATGTGGACTGTGCGTTTCCAATTTCAAAAAGCACGAAAACTGCAATTGTCTAATTGATTTAATGATATTACTACATGGCACAATATGTTATATTAATGTGATTAATTAAAGTTTTCAGCACTATTTGTTTACTTTGTTATTCGCCATCACATTTTATAGTGTAGGCAAGGGCTGTACATCTCTGCAAAGCATGCACATGTTCCCATGTTTTAAATATTCTGCAAGTATATAAAAATACCTGTTGATCTGCCATAAACCAAAAATCTTTCTGTATAAGCTGAGAACTCTGCCTCTGCTACACCATGGTCTCTACCATGTTGTGAGCCCTGTCCAGTTCTCCTCTCCGTGACTACAGAACACTTCTCCCTTTCATCATGTCCAATACATATGGGGGAGATCTTCTGTAGTCTAAGGGAAGAACTCCCAGGAAGCATTATCTATGGGCAGTGTAGTGCATTGAGGAGGGGTGGAGCAAAAAAAAAAAAAGACATCCCAACTGATTTCCTTTTTTTCCGGACTGTAGAATGGTAGGAATCTTTTTCTAGTGCACACATTTCTCCCTGTTGAAGAGACACTTCCCTATGGCTGAAAAAGATGTCCATTGGAAGGTTTCTCACAGGTGTCCTGAAGGCTTTCAGTGATGCTGGAGCA
This sequence comes from Staurois parvus, assembly GCF_062004578.1. Lineage (NCBI taxonomy): Eukaryota > Metazoa > Chordata > Amphibia > Anura > Ranidae > Staurois > Staurois parvus. The sequence continues at coordinate 8,733,632 of NW_028318095.1, read as the reverse complement.
ATAATATCCCAGTGATGGGCAGGAAAAAGACTGTTTATTAGGCCAGGAATAGGTATGGGCTGGTGGTGTGGGAGAGATTAGAGGGTGGAACTTTTGGAAATGTTAGTGTCCTACCTGTAGTGCTAATTCTCTGCCATCAATGCTTGGAATCAACCTGAATTAGTGTGTGTGCGTAAGAACTTCTTATTCTTGAATATTCTTGATTTATATACTTGTTTCAGGTCAGTGACTCACAGCGCACTGGAGCCAGAGTGTAGCATAACAACCAGGCAATTAGCCCTTCAGAAAGAGGTCAGCAGTGATAGTTCTCATATTTCTCAAGACAAGTGTACTTTAATTTAAGATCTGGGACAGTCATGCTAAGATTTGGAATAGTCATTCAAAGATATACAACAGTCAGGGGCGGACTGACCATTTGGAAACTCGGACACTGCCCGAGGGCCCGGGGTCAGTAGGGGGCCCCATGAGATGCCCCTGGTACCTTTTTCATAGGCTTTTTTGAGTTTGCAAGGACACAGGGGCCCCATGATCCCCTATTGCCTTGGGGCCCCATGAGTTGTCAGTCCGCCCCTGACAACAGTCATTCAAAGATCTAGAATAGCCGTCCAAAGATATTAAACAGTTATTCAACTGTCAGCCAGTGATCAGAAATAGCCATTCAAAGATTTGTCACAGTCATCTAAATATCTTACACAGTCATCTAAAGATTTGAGGCAGTCATCCAAAGATCTGTCACAGTCATCAAAAGATCTGGGACAGTCATCTAAATATCTGAAACAGTCATCCAAAGATATGTGACAGTCATTTAAAAATTTGGGACAGTCATCTAAAAATCTTAGACAGCCATATAAAGATCTCAGACAGTCACTGAAAGATCTTGGACAGTCATCCAAAGATCTGAGAAAGTCATATAAAGATCTCAGAGAGTCTGAGACAGTCTTCCTAAGATCTAAAAATGTTATCCGAAATCTGAGAAAGCCATCAAAAGATCTGAGACAACCATTCAAAGATCTCAGACAGTTATCAGAAATCTGAGAAAGTCTTCCAAAGATCTGGGTGGTCAGTGGTGTTTTTTATATTGGCACAGTGTTACCTTTAAAGATCAAATTGAGAAATGTATGAATTTTATCACAGTGAGGCAGTTCAAAACAAGAACTGTGATATCTTTAATCTCTCCCTCTCCTCCGGCACTTTTCCCTCCCCTCTGAAGCGTGCACATATCACCCCCATACTTAAAAAGCCCTCCCTGGACCCCAATGACCTGAACAACCTCCGACCCTTCTCCCTGCTCCCATTCACATCCAAACTCCTCGAGCGCCTAGTCTACACCTGCCTAAGCTCTCACCTCAATGACAACAACCTCCTCGATCCCCTACAGTCTGGCTTCCGTCCCCTACACTCCACCCAAACTGCCTTACTCAAACTCTCCAACGACCTGCTAACCGCCAAAGCTAATGGCCACTATTCAGTGCTCCTACTCCTTGACCTCTCCGCGGCCTTCGACACAGTCGACCACCCCCTCCTCCTCAAAAAACTACACTCCCTCGGCCTCAGAGATTCTGCTCTCTCCTGGCTCTCATCCTACCTGTCACAACGCTCTTTTAGCGTTACCTATAATGCTACCACCTCCCCCTCACTCCCCCTCTCTGTTGGGGTCCCTCAAGGCTCCATCCTCGGGCCCCTTCTCTTCTCCATCTACACCTCCTCCCTTGGCCAACTCATACACTCTCACGGCTTCAACTACCACCTATATGCCGACAACACACAAATCTATCTCTCAACCCCCCACCTCACCCCCTCAGTCTCTACCCGAATCACACACCTACTGAGCGACATATCAGACTGGATGTCGCTCCACTTCCTTAAACTGAACCTCTCCAAAACTGAGTTTCTTGTCTTCCCCCCAGCCCGGACCCACCCCCACTGACTTCTCCATCACGTCCAACAACGCCACCATCAAACCCGCCCCTCAGGCTAGAGTACTTGGTGTCATTCTGGACTCCAACCTATCCTTCCAGCCCCAAGTCCAATCTTTAACAAACTCATGCAGACTCATGTAATGTACAGCGCTGAGCGAACTATTGGCGCTTTATAAATACTGTATAATAATAATATAAATTGTAAATTAGACTGTAAATTTGCATGATTCATAAATTAGACCCTCCAGTGGTCAAAACAGCTCTTTAATAATATGAAATGTGACCTGGACTTCAGTGTGGTCCAGGTCACATGGAAAATGTACTCACTGTCCACTTTATTAGATACAGCTGTTCAATTGCTTGGTAACACAAATTACTAATCACATGATAGCAACTCAATGCGTTTAGGCATCTAGACCATGGTGAAGACAACTTGCTGAATTTCACACTGAGCATCAAAATGGGGCAGAAAGGGGATTTAAGTGACTTTGAACGTGGCGTGGTTGTTGGTGCCAGACAGACTGGTCTGAGTATTCAAAAACTTCTGATCTACTGTGATTTTCAAGAACAACCATCTTTATAGTTTACAGGGAATGGTCCGAAAAAAAAGAAAATATCCAGTGATGTCAGAGGTCAGAGGAGAATGGGCTGACTGGCTCAAGATGTTGAAAAGGCAACAGTAACTCATGTCAATATGGACCATAATCCCTGAGGAATGTTTCCAACACCTTGTTGAATCTATGCCACAAAGAATTAAAGCAGTTCTGAAGGCAAAAGGGGGTCCAAACCAGAACTGTCAAGGTGTATCTAATAAAGTAGCCAGTGAGTGTACGTGTGAAAATCTGTCATAGCACTTTGTATCCTGTGTGCCCAGGATAGCAGACAAAAGGGTCACAAATACCACAAAATATTTTAAAGGCTAAGTACAGCCCCCCCAAAAAAACCCACAAAAATCAGCACCAAAGACATGTCTTGCAGCAGTAGAATGTATTCCATGTGCTGATGCCTCTTCTGTTTCATGAAATCCCCTCTGTCCATAATCCCTCATTCTGATGCTCTAATCTGCCAGTGCCATGGGGGCTAATAGAACTCTAGGAGCTGTCATAGGCTCTCATCAAGAGTTCCCAACTATGCCAGCATTTCCTCTCAGCTCCTCCATTCATAGAAGCTACTACAACTTTTATGAATGAAAAGTAACAGATGAATGAAGGAAGAAGACCTTTCAATCATACACTCAACCCTCATTCATAGATTCTGTTTCATTCATAGAAGTTGAAGTATAGCTGCTATGAATGGGGGAGTTGGGTGGAAAGGTGGGCATAGTTGGGCACTCTTGATAAGAGTCTGTGATGGCTCCCACAATTCTATTATCCTGCCGCACGGGGCAAAAATGGGAGTGCAGGGTTATGAACAGAGAAAGTTTTCACCTAACAGAAAAGGCATCAACACAAGGGACACATCCTACCAACAATATGGGCTTACATTCACAAGAAATGCACTTGATAAATCTCTCACTTAGAATCAAGCTGCTATTTTATAGTAAATCTGTCTCACATTCTGTCTTATTGCTTCTCTTCTGCAATTCCTTGCTGTGTGCCATACATATTAACCCCCCCCCCCATACAAAGCTATGGATTCTATAGGTTGTCACTTATCAGAGACAGGTTTCCTGTTTTTTTTTTTAAGAGTTCATCTATAAACAATTAGGTAAGTTTTTTTTTTCTACACAGCTAATATTATGTGTTTTGCCTGGAGTTTTTAAAGTAAATTGTATATCCTCTCTACATTATTTGATTCCTTGAGACTGAACATCTGTTTCGCTGAAGCAGGGGAGTGCCCCTTAGGCAACATTTCTGTTTTTACACAAACGTTATTCTACTTGGTAAAATTAAATACAATACGCAGATCAGAAGTTACCCACAGGCAAAATTAACTTGAGATTTCTTCATGATAAATGTAACATCCATTATACTAGAAATGTTTAGGCAATATAAAGTGACTTAAAATTTTTGTTAAGAACTTGTCTTGGGTCCATCTTGTAATTTTTAATTTTGACAAATATATAAAATTAAAAGATTTTATTAGTTACACCTTCTCATGAAGGGAAAATAATATGTATGTACAGCAAATATTAATTTTGAGTTATTGCTGTAAAATTTAATTTAAATACTTTTTTGATGTTACATGCTGAGTCTTAAATTACGTTATTTATAATATATCAATCATATTTCTTTTTGTAGGATCTCCCTCTAGTGTCTATCAGTATGTCAGACAGTTAAATCAGCATTTATGCTTTTCAAATGGAGCTGATATGTATTAATTCTCAATGGGAAACCATAAGGATGCTTTCTAATATATCGGCGGCCTGAATATAACTGATGAAACATGGCATTCTTGTTCCTGCAAGGAAAAAAGGAGGAGTTAGGTTCTTCCTATTTTTCATACCACATAAGCTGTAAGAATTTGTTCACATGGGATTCAGAATGTGTAATAGCAGTGTATGCAGAAAGCTTTTGGAAAACTTTTAAGCAGAAAATAATTTGTTTCGGATATGGTGCTTACTTAAAAAAGAGTTAGAAAGTTTCATTAGACTTTCAACAGCTTAAAATATTGTTAAGGCCTACTGAAGCCAGCTAACAGATTACTTAAACCTACACCACCATTTCAGTTAACATCTGTGTTTAACTGTCCCATACTGATGCCTAATGGTGCTTTAAAGGCTTGGAGAAAACTTTGCAAATGCTTTCAAAAACCAGATGCACAAACTGCTTTTATACAAGCCAAAACCTGTGTGAATAAGGCCGTAGGAGCCTTTCAGAGAGCACAAACCTCCATCTCCTGGCTGCAAATAGAAAATATGCAGTTTAGTAGTTTTCAATGCATTCATTTGGGTGCCAGGGCTCTGGGCACAGTGGATTTGGCACATTGTATTATGGAACCATAGCCACAGTTTTTAGTTATAAAAGCCTTATTAGCAGTTAGTAAGTTTTGTTTTTTGTTTTTTTTACTGTGATAACCTTTGCAATGCTAGTTATTAAAGTAATTTTAAAGGCAGAAGGTTTTGTAACTTTATGCATTCTATGCATTAGGGTAAAGAACCTTTTGCATACAGCTCCCCCAAAGCTCCCCCTAAATACTTACCTGAGACCAATCTCAATGCAGTGATGTGCGTGAGAGCAACAGTTCTGTTGGATCTCTGCCTCTTCATTGAGTGGCAGCAGTGGGAGGCATTGGGCAAACAGAGCTGGTTTGGGAGCAAGCATGCATGATGAGAGCCCCCATAGCAAGCTGCTTGCTATGGGGGCACTCAGCAGGGGGGAGGAGCCCAGAGCACATACGGGGGACCAGAGAAGTGGAGGATCGGGGCTGCTCTTTGCAAAACTATTGCACACAGCAGGTAGGTATGGTATATTTATGGGCTGGGACTGCACTCAGGGGTACCTCTTTTGTGTACTTACTTACCAATGCATGGGGCCAAGTGGGGCCATGGTCATGTGGATACAGCAGTAAGGCGGAACCCTGGATTAGACATGAGCTGTACATCTTGTGCAGCTGTATACAACCTGCAAATTGTACATATCACTGCACACCTCAACTTCCAGAATGTAGCATTTGTGGGGCACCGCTGAGCCTGTGCCCTGCTTCACCAGTCCAGTATTACTCTGCCACCTCACTTCCAGTAACAGAATTGGGTCTTGCCATGCACTAAGCATGGACATCATGCATGCACTTAATTAACTGCTTACTCTCCCACACCTGCGGCTAGGTTCTTGGGGTCTCCGTACTGTGGGTTCAGTCCTGATTACTCTTGGGGCACCAACTATTAGGGAGGTAGCCAGAGCACTTCACTAACAGAAGACCTGTCACCCATGCCTGGTACCACGCTTCGCTCTCTGGCTGCTATTACATTCCCACCAGTTTATGGTTACTCATAGCAACTACACATTCCATTCAGCTCCTCTTGCTGAGTTAACCCTTTTTGATAGCCTTCTTTTTTTTTCCTCTTCACCCCCATATGTGCTTACAGGCTCTGTTCTTTTAGATATGCCATGTACCACCATACATCCCCTTAAGGTAACATCCGACCAGACTTTTGAACAATTAATAACTTTATTTGACACACCTCAGCTTTACAATACAAGGTGTAACAACAGTCCCACTCTACCTAACTAGTCTCAGTCTGCCCAATGCATACTTTCCCAGGTATCAGTCCATAAGGTGACAAAGAGTCCTGATCCAGGTGGATTCCCTTGAGGATGCTTCGCAGGTTGCTGTAGGTTACGTCCTTCTGGTTGAGCCTTTTGATCTTTCCATGCAGCCACTGCAGAGAGCAGAGCTGACCTCTGAGAAAAGTCTTCCCCCTTATTATTAGCAGCACAGGGTGAAGAGAAAAGCCAGGAAAAGCCCGGGAATATGTAGAATCTGTGTTAACCCCTTCCCACCCGGGCAGCCTGCTGCTCACTACACTAATAAACAGAAATTAAATTAACACAGGAACCTTACAGTGCAAACAAGGCTAAAATATTTAAAGACACCCTGTAGGCACCTGCTTACATGTTTGTTAGTAAAAAAAAAAAAAAGATTTAGAATCACTTTAAAGCGGTAGTAAACCTAAACTGCAAGGTAAATTCACAATGTGCTAGTATGCATTATAAAATACTTACCTGAGAATGAAGCCCTCCAGCTGCGCACTGTCACCGATACAGAGCCGCTTCCATCTCTACCCGGTCTACCATCAGGGTTCCCGGGATGCGGTCACTTGCATGTCCGAAGCTGCGACAACATCACCTCTTTCAGAGCACATACGACAATGATGTCCCCGACTGCCGCTTACTAGAATATCTTCGAAACAGTACACGTTTAGAAGATATTAATTTTACCTACAGGTACGCTTTATAATAAGCTTACCTGTAGGTAAAAGTATAAAAAAATCTTACAAAATAGCAAAGCCTGCTTATTTAGTGTGCCCCCTCCACATCCCTGCAATTAACAGCACAAAAACCAATGGAGGCAAAAATACTAAATAATATACTTACCTTTCCTTGGCTTCTGCCCATGGTGCCAAGGCCAGGGTGACTTCATCATCCTTCTGGTGAGATCGCAATGAATTTCCATTAAAAACCAATCTCATGAGATGATCCTGTGCTGTTCAGGGACTGAAAGTGGTAGCGGCCCAGGGATGAGCTTACTCTGTGCTGAATCTGCATCATATGGAAGAAGAAGCCACAGTGAGGTAAATGCAAATGAGCAAGTGCTAAACACTACTTATAAGTCGTACCGATAGTGCTGTGAACATTTGTATGTAGCACTACCCCCTTAGGAGTTACAACAGATTTGGGGCCCCCTATAGTCCTGCACAGCCAAGAAACACACATTTTCCATTCAGACTTGCAGCCAGGAGACAGTGACCAGTCCTTGAGCTTGTTCTGATGTTTTATTAGGGGTTAATAAAACTTGGACAGGGTAAAAGGGTGTACAGGATACCCAATGGAACTGGAACTGAGGACAAACTTTCTGAAACTATTTACAAGTCTTTACAGCAAAAATCCTATTCTGGAGAGCTAGCCAGCCTCTCCTGAGGTACCTCCCTGACCCCAGATCCTCCTCAATCCAGCAGCTCTGGGTGAAACCCTGGGCAGGGGATCCAGTGCCTGCCACTACAGTGTCAACAGTTTGGGGTAAAAAGCTAATCCAGTTTCCCACCAGAGTGCTTATTTCTCCTTACTGGCTCAGGGGGTGCAGGTTTACTCATTTGGTCCCTCTCCTGTGCTGCCAGTGGGTCAGTGGCTGCTACCAAGCCTTCTAGCAGGGCCGCTCCTTCCCTCCCTCACAATGGTCCTCTCTCAGGGGGCCGGTGCAGTCCCAAGCTTTTAGCCTTCCAATGTCCTCTGCCTGCAGGCGAGCCCCTCTCCACATGGACCACCTCACAGACTCCTGCCTTCAGCCTCTCACATCTCTCTCCCACTCTCTCTCTTCCACCCAAACTCTCCTGCTGCTGAGCAGACTCAGTTACTCTTTAAAGGTTGTCCTGGCCCCTTGCCAAGCCTCCTGCTGGGGATTGGACAGGATCCTCTAATAGTACAAACCAGCCACTCCTCAGATCCGTCCACTGCTTCTAGAAAAGTTCCAAAGTTTTAGAGCAGGGGTAAATTCCAGAGGGGCTGGTCTGCAGAGCATCTCAGCCCTGATCTAATTTTGACCCCCTGCTAGCTATTACTCCCTGACTGCTACTCAGCCCTAGCTAACAATTGGAGTCTAGCTCCCCCTATCTACCTAGGAGAGTGCTACATGTATATTAGGAGTGTTAATGAGTGTTAATGTGATTTTATTAAAACTTGTTAGAGAATGAGGAGGCAGCTTATTTTATCTTTTAGTTAATTTCCAACATCTGAAGGCAGGAAGGATCAGGAATATCCATAGGGATACTTGTTGGCACGGGAGACTACCAGCACAATCTATCCTTTCTGTCATAGAAAGGATAGATAACAGGCAAGGAGCTGTTTAATACACAAGTGAATGGATTAGTTTGGGAGAACATACAGTTGCAGAATTTGAACACCACAATTGACCACAACTTGGATTGTCACAACATATTTGCATCATAGCTGTGTGTTTATTTAATTTTGATTCACAAACATACATATAATAAGTTTGTACCAGAAGTACAGATTGGTAATAATAATAACCCAACATGTTTGGGGGCCTGGCTGTGCCCCCTTCCCCAGGGCTAAAATAAGCAAATCCATTATGCAACAAAATGCGTAATCACATCAAAAAGATATGTTTGGATCTTCTGTCCTCTACTGTCTGTACTTGTAAGTGGCTGTGCTACTTAACCGGTTCCCGTCCGGCCAATAGCACAAAGGTGGCCATCAAAACACCTCGTGCCTCTGGGTGGACGCCATCTGGCGTCCTTTCAGGCAAGCGCAGTGCGCCTGCCCGCAGGACCGCTCTGAGGCGCGATCTGTCACTGGCCGTGCACCTCGGACACGGCCGATGGCAGATCTGTGTACCGACCCTGTTTCCAGTACCATGTGACCTGCTCTGACCAATCACAGCAGGTCACATGACAGTTGTATACAATGGATGGCTACCTTTCATGCCATCCATTGTATACAAGTGTGTCTAGCTGTGAATGGTCACAGAGATCACATGCACAAGCTGGGCCAATCACAGCCCAGCTGTGTCATGTGATTAGCCGTGGCCAAATCATAGCTAAGCACAAAAAAAAAACCCTGAATGAATCAATGTCATTCAGGTAAATGCTTGCTTATAGCAAAGTAATTCTTTGCTATAAGCAAATTATGTAAAAAAAAAAAAAAAATACTGATCACTTCCCCAAAGTAGTACAATGTTACTATGGTAGCATTTTACCACTTTGGTCATAGTGCAATATGAAAACAAAATCTTAAAAAAAGAAAAAAAATTTTTTATAAAAAAATTAAAACTGATAAAAAAAGAATTTTTAAAAATTATAATTTTTTTTTTTCGTACTGTCACCAGTCAATGTCCCTGTTCACTGCCATGCCAGTTATATGATGACGCTGTAGTGCACTGGTGACAGTATGTAAAAAAAAAATAGTGAAAATTTTTAAAATTTTTTCATTTTCCAAAAAACTCTGACAAAAAAAATACAACTTAAAAAAACTTGCCATGCCTCTTATGAAATACGTCAGACTGTCTAATTTGCAAAAAGTGGTCATTTGGGGGATATCTGTACTGTTCTGACATTCTTGGACCTCAAGAAATTAGATTGGCTGTCACTACTTCAGGATTGATCAATATTCAGATATATCCCACAGTTTGTGAACTCTATAACTTTCCTACAAACTAAATAATACATCCTAATTTTGGTTATTTACACCAAAGACATGTAGCAGAATACAACTTGACTTAAATTTATGAAGAACAATTATTTGTAAACTTTTATAACGGAAACAAAGAAAAGCGTGTTTTTTTTCAAAATTTTCAGTCTTTTTTTGTTAATTTAGAAAAAAATAAAAACCCCAGTTTTGATTAAGCTCTAGTTGTGTTAAGAAAATGATAAAATTTTAGTTTGTGTACAGTGTTGTATGACTGCGTAATTGTCATTCAAAGTGTGAGAGCGCTGAAACCTGAACATTGGCCTGGGCAGGAAGGGGGTAAAAGTGCCCGGTATGGAAGCGGTTAATGTCAGTTAGAGTTACACAGAGTTGGACACAGTTATTTATGTACATCACTTCCTATCTCTGGGTGGCTGGGTGCAAAACCCCAGAGGAAAGAAGGTTTTGAGACCACTTGTCCTGCTATGGAGGCGCTATTGCTGATCCAGGCCAAAAGCAGGGATTATTAGGCAAGTGTTATATACAAGCATTAATCTGTGCTTTTTTATTTATGCATACTGGTAAGTTTATAATGACACATACCTGTAGGTACAGTGAATATCTCCTAAATATGCCATCAGAAGATAGCGGGTGCAATTTCAGGCTCTTTTTTTAGTTAATTTAGCTTTGAAAAAGAGGACAAAGTCTTGCTCCTGAAACTCACTCACTTGGATTCAGACTGTTCAGACTCTGTTTCATTTTGTATAGCTAAATAATTGCTTTTATTTTTATATTTCTTTGTGAGATTGCTTTTATTTTAATTTACACATATTAATCTATATTTGGAAGATGTATGTATTGTTCTACATATGGTTGCATTATTTAAAGAGATAATAATCACAATTTCATGTTGGTATAATCTCCATTTTAAAGGATAGAGATGACACCTTTTAAATTTGTATTGCACGGGATGACCATTTACTTATACATGTATGCATGTCATGCATATGGACCTATAATTGCTCACATATAATTTGATTTTTTACATATCATTTCATTTAATGTGTTAGAGCACTGCACTGTGTATATTTGTCTGAACTGAGGGCTCTGATTTCTACTGCCCCATGCTATTTCCATTTCATTGTAGTCTATGCCTAGAATATCATTTAGATGACAATCTTTGCTCTCTCATTTTTTATCTGTAATTGCCTGTATTTTATGGGATATTGATCAGTGTATTATAAACCAACATTTGGCTTCTGCAGGTCATCATCCTGAAGTATCATGAGACGTTTCCTCTTTTATCACTATGTTTTATAGATTTTGTAGTAAAGCATTTTATGTATTCTTCCTTTTAACGCTATAATAAATCCATGAGGAGACAGAAAGATGAACACAGTTGTATTGTTACATTGATATGAGGTGTGTGTTGTACATAGTACACGTCCCCATAGCATGCTCTGTGGCATTTCCTTAATTGACTTTCTGTCTTCACTGCATCATGAGTTCTAAATGTTGGATAAGATTCTGGTGAGCAGCAAAATGCAGCCCAGACGGTTTTACACAGATGGGCATTCAGGTGATTTAAGGGCTACTAAACCTACAGGCTCGTATTGGCAGGTGTTTGTTGCCAGTTTTTTTCTGAAAGTTGGAATATGCAGATTAATTTGGCAGTGGTCGATTTATTTTTTTTTATTATTTATTTGTGTGCATATTTGCAAGCTGCATTCATTTAGGGATAACTGCAGGCAAGACACAAAATTGAGTAATATATTTAGAAAGTGACTGTTTTTGGCTCTGACAGAGGTGTACCGAGTAGAACCATGGAGACTTCAAGCTATACTCCCTGGTAAAAGTAAGCGAATAAACCTTCCCTAAACCAGAGTAATACAAGATGGGAAAAAAAGGGGGGGGGGGGCACACTAATGTAAACACCAGTACTAGCAAACTGTACTCTTTTATTTTTATATTGTTTCACTGGCTAAATTTTTAACTGCATTCTTGCATAAAAATAAAGATAAAACATCTTTTTTTGCAATATTCACCTTCAATGAAGATACCCCCACAGCATCTTGATGCCACTAGATGTCTTTATTGTGTAGCCATCATTATACAACTGACTTCCTCTGAGCCCAGGTCATCCTGGACCCACCCCAAGCTGTGACCAGATAATAAAATGGAAGAAGGAAATTAAAGCATAACTTTGTTAGAAGTGAAATCTGCCTTCCAGGTGGCTCTGCCCCCCCCCCACCCTTGGGCACCAACATTATGGGGCATGAGGACATATACCCATGAGTTCTGCCCAGTCTTCGGTTTACTGCACCACACGCACAGGGGGTGGGGAGAAATTCTTACCTAGGCGACTATTATGGAAATGCTGCTTTGCAACACATATTAAAGAAAAATTCTACTTGTAAGAGAGTGAGGGGGGAGGAGGTAAGGCAGCACAACGTGCCCTTTAGGAAGAAGGTCTACTTTAATAATCCCATCTTTCTGTCTTTCTCTCTCTGCTGCCTTTTCCCATTAACATGCTTCTTGTCAGCACTTGGACTGATTGACTCCTTGTACTGTAAATTCTTTTCACACTTTAGCCCTCCTGCACAGGGTAAACATCAGTGATTTTTTTTTAAGCCAGATCCTCTAATTTATTAATTCCACTAAATAATTATTTTACCAGTGGAGGCATGAGAAAGAAAAGTGAATGTACAAGATACAAAACTTATCACAACCATAGTCAGGAAAGAGCAAAAGATGTTTGATATTCTTGGGATGATGGGGACAATTACGGCAAAAGAGACATGGAGATTACAATAGTAGACCCAAGAGATATGCCCTGGGCCCCAAAGGCTAGCAACCCCAAGCCTTGTTTCCAAGCTGTCACGTTACCATTCAGGTTACATATTTGTAGCACCATCCTAGATAGTAACTAGGCTTAGATAGATTTAGTACTGTATGTGTTTTGATTTAGTTGTCATGCTGTGGTTAATGTGGTTGTTGTTGTTGTTAGGTAAAAGTATAGTTGCATATTGTAATCAGTGCTGATGTGTTCTGCTAGTCAGATCTGCTCACTGTTTTCAGCTGCTGCCAGGCTGATAGTTCCCTTTGCATCTAGAAAGCTTGATAAGATTCCGGATGATAGGTGTGGAGATATGCTGATGGCAGCATGAATATTGATACAGCCCTGGCCTATCCCAGAGAGGCAGGCTCTGATGGCATGCTGGGTAACTGTATGTATTCAGTGAGCACACTGAGCTTCAGTGAGCATGTTGCCCTCCCAGGCAATGCTGCTTCATTTACTGTCTTAGGACTCAGGTAAGCAATCTGGGGGCCTGAAAGCTGAAACCTGGTTCTACTAAGAGCTGACTGAGGCCCATCTGAAAATCTGGTCTTGTATCACAGAGGAAGGCATCCAGCTGTCCATGGGCCTTGAAAGAACAGATGCCTCTGAAAGAATCTTAGATATTTTGTGCTGCTACAACCCCTTTGGTGCTAGGGAGTCAGCTGTGGGTCTAGTTAAAGTGCTGGTGTCCTGAAGAGTTTTGTCCACCTAATCTCCTACTTGAAGGGACTCTGCTCTAGCTTTCTACTACTACTGTCGTAGCCTCCCTGGCGGTATTCCCAAGTGTAGCTTGGGGTAAAGTTTCAGTACCACAAGCGGTAACCCCGAGCTACACTCGGGCTTACCATGCGGCGATGCTCCGCGATCTCTCGGTCATTTACCTTGTACTGCGCTCCCGCGATGTCCCTCCTGCAGTGTCCCCGGCAATGTAATCCAGCGGATGCTGGCATCTGTCATCTGGGTTCCGTCCCCTGCGAGCGTCGGGACGTACGGGGGACGGAACCGGCGGGAAATTTGAAAATGACAAAAAGTGACATTCACTAAAATCACATAGTAAAACATTACTGTATCAAAGCATTTCACATACATTTTGTCCCAAGTGCTTTGTCCTGTGCCCTGCCTGCATTTTTACTGTTCTTTCTGCCTGGAAACTGAGAAAAGTCCATTGCGTCCAAAAAGTGTCCCTTTAGGTCAAAAGCGGTTTTAGACCAGCTAGAGAACAGCGATAGTAAATTAGAACCACTTGCAGAATTGAGTGATAATGATTCGTGGGGAAACTCGTCATCAGACACTGAAAACGATTTTGCGACTTTGCTCAGTGATGTGCGAACTTGGCGCTATATTTCAAATTTCAGTGTTTTTGTTTTTATTATATTATTGAATTAAATTTATTATTATATTATTATTTTTTATGATTATTTATTAAATTATAATTTATGATTTCGTGTTTCAAGTTTTATCATACCCGGGATTTTTACTAGACTCTTGTTCGGACAGATTTCAGTGAGTTATTCCTAAGAATTACAGGCCTACAATATAAAACGCCAAATTTCCATGCAAAATAATGGTACCGCTTTCAGCACCAAAAATCTTAAATAATCATACCGCCAGGGAGGTTAAAGCAGAAGCCTACTGTTGGTTTCAAGCACAGATTTTATTATACATAGCTTATCCTGAAGATAATACCTAAGTCCTCAAGTGTACATAGTTCTTGTTTTTGGAGTGTCCAACCTAATTCCCTCAACTCTATCTAAGTTCTCCAAAAATAAAATAACCAAAACAACACCCTTAGACTGGTCATTGAAGAAATGTGTGAATGAGCCTGTGTGCCTGGCTGCGGAGCTAAGTTTGTGGGAAACCTGGACAATATTCCTGTGGCTCCTATGGGAATACATACATATTTTTTGAGCCTTTGATGTAGAACAAGTAAGCAGTCAGTGAGGACTTTTTAATCAAAACTCTTTATTTGTTTAAAGAGATAATATGCGAGCGCTATCCGAGAATCTATAAAAGATAGCAGCTAGAACACCAGAAAAGGTAACCAAGAAAGAACCTTCCAACAGAGTACATATATATAAGGTGCAGCGCTAAAATAACATAAATATCATATTATAGCATAAAATCAAGTGCAAATATCAGATCACACTGAGGTGAAATTGAGTGAATAAAAAGTCCAACGTGGGGATCCAATAGATCCTAATGGGTAGAGTTCCAGTGTACCACACGGTGAATCTGGGGTAAAAAGTGCGCACTCACCAGAAGTGCATCAAAAATACGCATGTGAGATATATCCTGTTACATCAGGTAGCGGTCATCTACTGCCAAGATAAGGTCAGGGTCATACACCTTCCAATCGCAACTCGGGGTAGGCACTCCAAGATTCTTAAACGTGTCTCAAACATGTCACCATCTGGGGTCCCCTTTTTGAACAGGTTCTGCAAGTGGGGACTCTCATTGAAGAGAGCCCAATAAGGGACACCACATAGCGTGATACCGTATACACTGAGTTTATTAAATCAGAAGGTAACACAACAATGAATGGTAGGGATAAAATGAAATTAAATGGAAGTAAACACTGACCAGATACTGTTCAGGATGGCCACCAGCGGTGGTCAGATGTCCGGATACTGTAGCCCCTTTGACGCGTTTCGTGCGATGCACATTTTCAAAGGGTCCTGGGCTTACCTATAATGATTAGCCATTAATGATGTCTTTCATGACTTGTTGCAGCAGTGCGTGGTGGTTTACTTGGACGACATCCTGGTTTACTCTGCGTCTATGGAGTCTCATATCCAGGATGTCAAGCAGGTGCTGCAACGGTTACGTGAGAACGAGCTTTTCTGTAAGCTCGAGAAGTGTGAATTTCACCGATCCCAGGTTACCTTTTTGGGCTACATCATTTCCGCTGTGGGATTCTCCATGGACCCTCAGAAGGTTTCAGCGGTTCTGCAGTGGCCTCGTCCCAGTGGTCTTCGGTCCATTCAGCGCTTTTTGGGATTCGCCAACTATTATCGGAAGTTTATCAGGAACTTCTCCACGTTGGCCAAGTCTCTCTCAGATCTGACCAAAAGGGCAGTAATCCCTACGAGTGGTCATCCGAGGCCATCTTAGCTTTCAAAGCTCTGAAATCCGCCTTCGCTTCGGCTCCGATACTGTCTTATCCCAATCCTGGGTTGCCCTTTGTCCTCGAGGTTGATGCATCTGAGACGGGAGTAGTCGCCCTCTTGTCTCAGCGTCGGTCGCCCGATGGACCCCTACTTCCCTGTGGGTTCTACTCCAGGAAGCTTTCCTCCGCAGAATGCAACTACCAGATTGGAGACAGGGAGTTGTTGGCCATTATTCAGGCTCTCAAGGAATGGAGGCACCTGCTCGAGGGTTCTGCGGTTCCGGTTCTCATTCTCACTGACCACAAGAACCTGACGTATCTCTCGGAGGCTAAGAGGTTGACGCCCCGTCAGGCCAGATGGGCTCTATTCTTGTCGTGTTTTAACTATGTGGTCTCCTATTTGCCTGGCTCCAAGAATGTCAGGGCTGATGCCTTGTCGCGGCAATACTCTGAGCTGTCCAGGGAGGACTCTGAGCCGACCTCGGTCATACCTCCGGATCAGATCCTAGCTGCCATTCGTACCAGCCTGACTTCTCCCCTTGGAGAGCAGATTTTGGCGGCTCAAACTGATGCTCCCTCTGAGAGACCGGCTGGTAGATGTTTTGTACCTGAGGGATTGCGGACCCGCCTGCTGCGTACCTACCATAATTCCAAGACTGCCGGTCATCCGGGGAGGAACCAGTTGTCCTGGGTCGTTTCTCGTCTATTCTGGTGGCCATCTCTCCGTTCCGACATCGCCTCATATGTAGCGGCATGTTCTGTCTGTGCCCAGAATAAATCTCCTCTGCATCTTCCATTTGGCCTTCTGCAACCCATTCCCAATGGGGAGCATCCCTGGTCACACCTGGGCATGGATTTCATTGTGGACCTCCCTGCGTCTCAAGGCCATACGGTCATTCATATGGTCATTGATCGTTTCTCCAAGATGTGCCATTGTGTTCCATTCAAGAAATTGCCGACTGCGCAAGAACTGGCTACGGTTTTCGCCAGGGAGATCTTTCGCTTGCATGGGTTGCCTAAGGTGATTGTCTCGGACCGTGGGAGCCAGTTTGTGTCCAGGTTCTGGCGCACCTTCTGCTCCCGGTTGGGTTCAAGCTCTCCTTCTCTTCGGCCTACCACTCGCAGTCCAATGGGGCTGCGGAGCGTTCCAACCAGGCCCTGGAACAATTCCTTTGCTGCTATATTTCAGACCATCAAGACAATTGGGTCGATCTCCTGCCATGGGCAGAGTTTTCGAGGAACTCGGCTGTCAACTCCTCCTCCGGGATGTCTCCCTTCATGGCCAACTAACAGGGAGCCTGAACGCAGTCAGTTGAGAGCCTTCCTATGCGAAACAGGACGCTCTGATGCTGGGACTCTTGCCAAGGCTATATGGCCTCATTGACTGGTCGCATTTAAGGCTTCTCCGTGATCCCCTGTGCATTTTGGTTCCAATGGGGTCTGTTCCTTCCCATCTTCCCATAGCTTTGGTAATGTATTAATTCTATGCTGTGACTCTGTCAAAAGATGTGTCTATTTCATGCTGTAATGCTCAGATCATTAAAGGGCTGAAAGCATAAAGGATCCCACAATGCTTTGCAGACCTAAGATGGATGCCAGCAAATGGAGCAGCACAAGCCCTGAGGAAAGGTAGGACCTTGATATGGAGCAAGCTCAAACAACATGTGACAGAGAAAATATACTCTGTGTCAGTGTTTCTCAAATTTGTGTCAGTCAATGCACCCTTCTGCACAATCTTGAGACACCCAACATTATTTGGCAGCACCCACACATGTGGGACACTCAACATTATTTATTCCTACAAAGCAATACACCTTTGCACACTGGTACTGACTAGTATTCCATCATTTCTATTCTCCATCAGTTTCTCTCCCTTTCTTTATTTTACCACAGTTCTTAGGGGCGAGGGCATTGAAGGGGCAAACAAGAACACCCTTAGGTGTCCACTGTCCTCCTTTTCAAGCTACAGTATGACATCATCAGTTGTTAAGACACCAGTGGCTGGTCCATATAGTGTCCAAGATTGTAGTGCTGCACATTAAAAACCTTTGGCTTTGTATAACATGAAAAGGCAGACTTGATCCACCAAACAGCTTGTTGACAATTTAGAGCATTTTTAGACAGCTTGCCAAGGCACTCCTAAAGAACCCAGAAAGTACCCCAGGATATCATGGCACCCTGGTGGAAAAGGTTGCTGTAGACTTAGAAATCACTTCTGTTGAGGTACAGGTAGGCTGACTGCAGTCCACTGTTTGCTTCAGCACTACAAAAATATGCAAACAGAGACTATAGCAAAATACTACTTCCCTACATATGCATACTTAATCTGGGTCAGTTACAGCCAGGAAACTAGCATTTACAAAAGTAAAGGTCAACATTGGCAGACTTCATATAACTCTTATGATAGGTTTCACATGGATGCACATTCATATACATACATACCATAAGGACACACGTAAGTAAATGCCTATTACACAATAGGCTTTTTTATTGCAGTACGCTTTTTGCAGGTTTGCCCATGTACAGGTGTCACAGAGTGCCTGCTCCTCTTCTGCCCCCCCGGTGCCTGTGTGTTCCCTGTGTCCCCTCACCTTCTCCTCATCCTGTCACAGCATTTGAAGATAGGCTGCACAGGATGAGAAGGGTCACCTCACCCCCCCTGGCCCTTGTCACCTCCTCACATCCTAACGCAGCCTTTGAAGATAGACTGCACAGGATGGGAGGAAAGTGACCCCTGCGGCGGACCTCACACCTCTACGGCCATATAGCCAGGAGAGGGGTGACCCCCCCGCTGGGGGCTTCCCGCGCCCTGCACCCGCCGAAGACAAAGGCCTCGCTCTCGAGAGCGCGGCCCATGTCAAGGAGGCATGCCTCATAGCCCGGCAATGCGGCGCTGGGCCGGACATTGTCAAGGCAACCAGGAAGAGTCCTGCCCGGCTTTAATAAGGCCGGCGCAGGACTCTCCGGGTTGTTCATCCGCTGCCGAAGCTGCTGGGAGGTCTGCGCTGAGGCGAGACTCCCGCAGCCAACCGCGCTGAGCACTCTGTATAATACTCCAGGGAGATTGTAGGAATATTACCCACTGGGCACTCTGCACAATACCCCAGGAGATATCAGGTCTGTTACCCGCTGAGCACTCTGCATGATACTCTGGGAGATATTGGGAATATTACCCGCTGGGCACTCTGCATAATATTCTGGGAGACTCAGAATTATTACCCACTGAACACTGCTAATACTTGGGGCTCAGGAGGGGTACCCGCTGCTACACTGCCGGATACTGTGGGGCCAGGATTGCCCGTGCTGCTGTGTGCTGAGGCTGCTAATACTCGGGGCTCAGGAGGAGTACCCGCTGCTACCCTGCCTAATACTGTGGGGCCAGGATTGCCCGTGCTGCTGTGTGCTAGAAATACCCGCTGTGTGGATCCTCTGCTGTGTGCTGAGAAGTATCGCTACCTGCTGTTGGCTGCTGTGAGCCAGGAAAAACCCCTGCCAGAACTGTGAGTGTCATTTGCCCCTGATTTTCCCCTGTATGGACTGTCCATGAACTTTCCCCCCTTACTCTTCCCTGCCTGGATTATAATTACCTTGGCCCTTCCCTGCTCCTCCCCTGCTCCAGAGACTTGGAGGCTACCCTCAGACCCAAATTGAGTGATTGTCATAATTCAATAAAGCTTTGAGTGTTCATCATCTTCTCTGTGTGTTATGTCCTGCCTACGCTCCGTCACAACGGGATGTTATATTTAAATTTGGACCAAGAGCAACATAAGCAACCTTTTTATTCTGTAGGTCTCCTAAATATATAGCTTTGGCATCTAACCAAGTTTTTAAGTCAGTAATGAACATTTTAGCAAAGCAGAAACATTTGTCTAGCAGCAAAAGGGTAAACACATGTTTAGTGTATTATCCCTCTGTATGTTTTCTCTTTTTTTTTTCGTAAACTTTGTGCCAGATGTCTTGACCCGGAACTCAGAAGAACTAGGGAACAGATACTAGCAGCCTTCTTTCATCTGTAAGGAGAAATATGTATTTATGTGATATAAATCTTACTGCAGCTTCATAAATAAAGTATTATGTGTAGCCAGGTGCTTGGCTAGAGAGACAGAGAGCGATTTAGGACACTGCACTGTGGTGCTCCCTGTGCTTCTAATGGACTTCAGCTGAATAGGTTAACACTACCTCACGTCCATCCACCAGAGGGAGCTGACAAGCAAAATGAGCTCAACAGACTTGATGGTTGGCTGCACTGAATCATGGGAGATGAAGTGTGAGAAAGAAAGTTTACTGTGGCACAGGGGCGGACTGACAACTCATGGGGCCTCCGGGCAATAGGGGATCATGGGGCCCCTGGGTCCTTGCCCAAACTTAAAAAAGCCTATGAAAAAGGTACCAGGGGCATCTCATGGAGCCCCCTACTGACCCGAGCTTCCAAATGGTCAGTCCGCCCCTGCTATGGCAGTTCATGGCCTATTGAACTACAATTCCCAATGCAATGTGAGTTGGGTATAAAGAGAGAGCTGTATTTGTACAGGCTGAATATTGAGGGATTTCCTCTTTGCTGTGAGGAGACCAAAGTGTGCATGTCGCTGCTCCTGTGTGTACATCAACCTGCTACAAGCCTACAGCTGTGTGCTGACCGAAGTCAGTCCAGGCAGATCCATCTGAACTGTGAGATCTCTGTTGCTGTATCGCTAGGACTGCTGAGAGGACACTGCTGCTATTAACCTATTGCTGCTAGCAGAGACTGAGCACATAGGGACTGACCATCTAACTGGCAGCATTATTTACTGCATGCAGAATTTACTGGGACTGTACTCATGTGCACCTCTGTATAGACTGAACCCCAATGCTAGCCGGCTGAAGAACTAGGACTAACGACTGTGCACTCAGCTGCTTCACAAGATCTTTTGGCCTATTGTCCATAGTAAGAGGCACCTCTTTAGGAAGTTTTAGGTTTTATCGCTGCCATTTATATAGGGTTTGATTTACTAAAGGCAAATACTCTGTGCACTTTGCAAAGTGCAGATGCACTCTGTAAGCGCAGTTGCTCCAGAGCTTAGTAAATGAGGTAAAGCTTTGCTTTGCAAAGAATACCCAATCATGTTCAAGGTAAATAAAAAAAATGGCATTTTCATTTGCACATGATTTGGAATGTGCAACTGCACTTTACAAAGTGCACATTCTATTTGCCTTCAGTAAATCAACAACATTAATCCCACTCTAAAGTGAACATAGCCTACTGTTTATAGAGGAGTTATCACAGTATTGATTATCATTGCTGTTACTGTTTTCTAATGCTATTTCTTATTGCTGATTTTGTGGATTACCAGGTTTACTCTAATTTACCTGCATAGATCTCTTTTGTATGCTGCTATAGCCTAGTAAACATATTGTCTAGTGAACTGTGATTGATCTAATCCCTTATTTACTCATTTATGTGCATATTGCTATTTACTGCAACCCGTGACAATATATTGGGTTCATTTATAACTAACCAGTCTGATGTTTGCTTTTTGATACTGAACCTTAGTTGTGCTCCCAGTAGTAGTGCAGTATCCATTTGCTTAATGTGTTGTGTCAGAGGGGCTAAGGTTGTCTCAAAGTTGAGGCAGAAAAACAGAGAACCTGCTCTACCAAGTGGCTCCTGCTGGGGAACATACTGTATGTAAACCTTGGCGAACTTCCCCTTCCTATTTCTTTCTGGTATATTAAATATGAATGTGGTCTATACCTGTGCTACACTCTTATCAGTTAACATGGTTGCCAGTTTTCTTTGTTGATTACAAAACACCTCAACCCTATTTTATGGAGAGAGGGAGGTGTACTGTAGTCTTTCCTGTCCTAGGGTAAGAATGCTGCTCCTCCTTAGATACTGTGCAATAATAGATACAATTAGGTGAGCGAGCATTGCCCCCCAGGATTAGAAGCATCTTACTGGCAAGATCACCAGGTAAAAATTAAGGGAAAAAAAATTATTCAGCCGCTACCTATAAGGACTTGTAAGCTGCTCTATATTCATTTTTTATATTGGCTTTGTGACATCTGTGTCCCTGCTTTTTAAACATGCCCACATTTTTATTGACATTGACTATAAATGTATCATTTACATTAGCAACTTTTTTTTTCTTACCAGGTGCATGTCTTAATATATCTCAGTAGATTTAACTCAGTGCCTGGTGCCGCCTGGTGATTAGACATATTGCTGTGCATGCTGTGATAAGTTGCAGTCACAGGTGAAATACAGCCTGTGTTCACCTAGAGCAATGAAGGCTTCTGTTTAAATTCCAGCATGTGTCAACCACCTCATTTCAGTCATGTTCATGAACTGTAAACCCAACCACAGATGTGTGAATGTGATACATCAGTATTTCTGACAACTAGAGGTAGAAAATGTATACAAAAGTTGCATATAATTTTTATTCTGGTTTGTCTAATTGTACAATACACCTGCCTCCTTCTAGTCTATAAATCCCCCCGACAGAGGTACTTACCACCTACTTCTCTTTCTAGTGGTGGCTGGCCCAGCTGTGTGGCTGTGAAAAGATGTAGTATTGTCTAAGACAAGAGAAAATTCATCCAACAAATAACAATGTTAAAATAAAGGTACAGACATCCACCATACAACTACTGAGTAAGGCTCTATGAACCTTATAAAGATGTAACTATAGCTATAATGACTTTTGTGGGGCCCAGAAGCATCGGGGGCCCGGAGCTAATTGGCTGCACAGTGACATACTGTATGCAGGTGGCAATAAACAATAATAATTTAAATTCATAATTCAACCACATAATAAAGTGAGAGGTGCTCTTTAAAAGTGCTCTTAAAATGTGCTCTTCTTATAGTGACCCCCTTTGTGACCACACTCACCAGATTTGGTGGACCCCTCGCTTTCACAATGGAGTCAAATAACGCTTTATCTGGTGGTGGTGGATGTCTCTATCCTTCTGATATCCTGCTGATTGTCAGTCCTTCCATTCAGTCGTGTTTTTAACAATGGATATACTATAAACTAATGGGGATCAAAAGGAGAGAGGATGCCCTCATAGTGTAATACTGCCTTTATTATAAAAAAATGTAGGAAGTATTAAGCTTAAACCTGCCGGGCAAACCAGGACAATAATAAAGGCAGTATTACACTATGAGGGCATTCTCTGTTCAATCAGTTGCAGACCACTGGACTGAGATAAAAAAGGGTGCCACTGGCTGCCATGAACAGGTTCCGCATTGAGGCCTGTTATCCACACCGCCAGGGAGGTGAAGTATCGAAACCAGGTTGGCTGCATGCTACTGCTGCCACACAGACCAATCCAGAGATTACAGGAAGCCCCCTAGAATCTATACTGTCTTAAAGGGAGCCATCAGAAGAAAATCAGCTACTACAGACACAGTGGAGCTGGTGAGTGGGTCATTGATCCATTAGTGACCTTTTTTAGTTACTGTGCATATCCATTGGGAAGATTTATTGCTCTACGCCTCTACTGTTGCTCCTTGTCTGCTTGCTATTGAGCACCATTAGTCCTGTTGATCAAAGTATACTGTATATCTATGCATATACTACAGTACATTAACCCCTTTGTTGGCCCTTCCCGCTTCAGTGTTCCAAGGAACCCATAGTTTCTTAAGACTGTTACACTGAGTGCAGAAATACCTCACATCTTCCACAGTGTGCCAACATCTTCAATGGCCCCAACTTAGCCGGCAGAAGACTATATTTAAGAATTGTACATAGTTACTAAATGATTAGGCACACCTTTTATTAGACTGACAACCCTTTTTTTTACAAAGGCCTGAACTTAGCTCTTGCATTCCCAGAGCCCAATGGCAACTTAGCCCCTAGCCTTGTTAGTAACCATCTGGTTGCTTTTCTCAGCTCATATAGTGACAAGAGCTGCAGTTTACACTGGTCTGATTTGAGTCTGACGTGTGTTAAAGAGACTCTTCAGAGTATTGTTCATTCTGTTACATTTTCTACTCTCATATCTTGTCTACCTGATAAATATTTAACAATATCATTTGTTATTTTCTGCACAGTCTCATTTCGGGGTGACCCTAAGGTATTAACAAAAATAACGAATTTTTCTCTACTAACTTATACCTGAGGTGTCAATGGGGTTAAAGAGCTTGCCAAAGTCAAAGTAAGAACAGATGAACTGACATACCCAGTGGCTTCTGCGGGGGTAGTGCTAAAATAATCCTGTACATCTATACCACCCTGTCCTAAATAGGGGCTACTATCCTAAATTTAGCCTTGCTGGGTGGTAGCCAGCCCAAGCTGCATTTGTAGTTTGTTTCTTCACTTGGTCTTTCCCTAAGCTCAGTGGAACTGTGGTTCCGCTCTGCTTCCAGTAGGTGTCGCTGGTACCTCTGGCAATATGTTACAGTAAAACTGAGTTATGAAAATGTATATTTCCTCCAACCACTAGTAGGATGTTTATGGCCATTGGTGCATGCCGGGGGAGGATATAAATATTTGGGACAGGTCTGCGACGTCTCTCTTCCACTGGGTTGGGGCAGGTTCGTCTGAAGGGATCTGACCTGTTATACCTGTAACCTTTGTGGGGCCTGCCATGTGCTTTAGACTTTGGGTTAGATCTGTAATGGTCCTGGAGGCTGTCATGAAGGTCGAAGGGGGGATGCTGTGCCAAGATTAAGAAGCAGGAGAAGGATCCTGCTGGAGGAAACCAGGATGAAGTCTGTTTTTTTGCAGGGACCCAGTGACTCTTTGGAGTGGATTCATGGAAGCCTAGGAAATTGAACAGAGGGTACTGGAACCAGAGAGAGAAGTCTGTTGACAAGCTTAAGAAGTTATCTGCAGTGCTGCCAGGTTGGCCTAAAGGCTCTTTACATTGAATTCTGAACATGAATCTGGAGAAGTCTGTAAGTGTTACTTTGGGTATCTGGGACCCCCAACCCTCCCTCCTTGTGTGATGAGATATAAATAAAGTGTAAAAAGACAAAAAGTAACTGGCATACAATGTTCTTTTTTCATCCCCATTTTAGTCCTGGGGTGAAATGCTGGCCCACCCCATCTCTGGAAGTACCACCATGCCTCTGAAGGAACAAGGAGATACTACACACTTAAGAATGTCTTTGTGTGCTCTAAAAAAAATTCACAATGTCTCCACAGCTAAAAACTGACAAAAGATCAGAGGCATTTAATTTTACAAAAAAATGCACAGTTTATAGAAGTTTGTATTAGAGATATAGAGAAATTTTGTGCAGGGGCACAAACAAGTATGTAATATTATAAAACCAAATATGGGTATTATTATTGCTACTGCAACTCTGCTATACTGATAGTGTAGTTCCCCGAAGAATCAATTTAAAATGCAACTGCACCAATGGTGCAATTACAATTATAATGTACTTCCCTGCACCCAGCCCCCTTTTCATGTCTTATACTAATCTTATACTAATCTGTCCCCAGGAAGCTATACTCCAGCTCATAAAGTTGCCAAACTGCATGTTAAATTTTTTTGAGCTGGCTCCATGAATGCACATTCTCCAAAGAATTTTATAGATAGTTTGTACTCTCTCTTGTATGCTCGCGTGTGAACTGATGTGTGCACATTCCTATCATTCAGTCGTATGAACAGGAAGTTCTACTATTTTCAAATTATCCCATACATGATTGGGTGTTTGAAGTGTAATGCAGACCCCTGATGGGCTCTGGACATCTTGGACATTCTCACAACTCAATGATCAGGCACAGAATATCTTTATAGTTTAATGCTCGTTAAACTTGGCTGAGGTGCAGAGTGGGCTTTTTGATACTCCACATTTTGTGCACTCTTTGTTTTGTCTACACCCTTCAGGATAATTCCCCTCTCGGCAGACAATAGGAAAACATGCAACCCTGGAATTCCAAGCAAAGGAAAGGTCTCAATTCAGCAGCACTGGAGCAGATTCTCAAAGGGTAGAGTGGTGAACATTAACTAGGATCCTACACTCAGGCCTATACTCATAATGACCACCTATACATACCTATATCTATATTGTACCGCGCTCCAAACTATATAAGTGCTCTAAATAAATTATGAATAAATATGTGTATCACCAATAATTCAATAATAATCTATAACCATAATGCTTGAATCCATAATTGCATAATACTTAAATCCATGATTAAAGTGAATCAAAAAATTCTAATAATATTTGTAAATCAGTGCATAAAAAACTGCGTGCATACAAAACTAATAAAAAGTGAAAAAATGAAAAATTATAAAAAAATATAAAAAATATATAAAATATATAAAAAATAAAAAATAAACTGAAAGAAAATTTATATAAGTGAATAATAGTTCAGTTCATATGAATTGAGATAGTAATGTAGTTCAATCTAATCTGCGTAGTAAGTCAATGTTCATGACATGAACCTCTCTCCTTCCTCCTCTCTTTTCTCCTCAACACAGCTTTTCTCAATAAGGACTTTCTCCTCTAGTTGCTTGGCTTATTCCTCCATAACCGATACATACAGAGAAGGGAAAAAAGAAACATAGTGTCTTATCCTGGGTAACAAATGTTTAATGAGCTTCTGATCTCCCACTCACATGGTATCAACAAAAGTAGCGCTTTGTGTAAATATATCCAAATCCTCCTGCAAACAGCCCTGCAGGTGTGTGTATGTTCACTCGATATACTCGCCGTTCCTCTGTGGATGCGTGATGACGTCACCGCCCTTAAAAATAAATCAAATCTTAGATGTGATGGCTGCTTTAGTTTTCTTTCTTTTACTGTATTTTCACCTGATGCTCCTTCTAGTAAGTCCACAGGAGAGCTTGTGTGTGAGAGCCAAGGTTCAAAAAGAGGTATATATTCATATTCATCACACAATCACGTTCATCTGCTTCCCCTTTTTTGAAAAGTCTGCTTTGCTTGGGAAAGTTCTGAGACTGCTCATTGCCAGACTAGATAATGATTATCTAGTCTGGCAATGAGCAGTCTCAGAAATTTCCCAAGCAAAGCAGACTTTTCAAAAAAGGGGAAGCAGATGAACGTGATTGTGTGATGAATATGAATATATACCTCTTTTTGAACCTTGGCTCTCACATACAAGCTCTCCTGTGGACTTACTAGAAGGAGCATCAGGTGAAAATACAGTAAAAGAAAGAAAACTAAAGCAGCCATCACATCTAAGATTTGATTTATTTTTAAGGGCGGTGACGTCATCACGCATCCACAGAGGAACGGCGAGTATATCGAGTGAACATACACACACCTGCAGGGCTGTTTGCAGGAGGATTTGGATATATTTACACAAAGCGCTACTTTTGTTGATACCATGTGAGTGGGAGATCAGAAGCTCATTAAACATTTGTTACCCAGGATAAGACACTATGTTTCTTTTTTCCCTTCTCTGTATGTATCGGTTATGGAGGAATAAGCCAAGCAACTAGAGGAGAAAGTCCTTATTGAGAAAAGCTGTGTTGAGGAGAAAAGAGAGGAGGAAGGAGAGAGAGGTTCATGTCATGAACATTGACTTACTACGCAGATTAGATTGAACTACATT
This sequence comes from Staurois parvus, assembly GCF_062004578.1. NCBI lineage: Eukaryota > Metazoa > Chordata > Amphibia > Anura > Ranidae > Staurois > Staurois parvus. The sequence goes on along the minus strand of NW_028318095.1, from coordinate 8,706,456 downwards.
ACTATCTCAATTCGTATGAACTGAACTATTATTCACTTATATAAATTTTCTTTCAGTTTATTTTTTATTTTTTATATATTTTTTCATTTTTTCACTTTTTATTAGTTTTGTATGCACGCAGTTTTTTATGCACTGATTTACAAATATTATTAGAATTTTTTGATTCACTTTAATCATGGATTTAAGTATTATGCAATTATGGATTCAAGCATTATGGTTATAGATTATTATTGAATTATTGGTGATACACAATATTTATTCATAATTTATTTAGAGCACTTATATAGTTTGGAGCGCGGTACAATATAGATATAGGTAATTAACATCCATACACCTAGAGAGGGTGTAAACAGTACCTGGCGATCTAAAAATCTAATAAGCACGTTAATTGATTTATTGGTTCACTTCATTCAATATCTAATATTATTTTTAAACACGGAATTAATTGCTGTATTAGTTAGAAAACTTCTAGTGGCTCACAAGTATTTAATTAATTTGCATTTTTGACCACCTATACATAGATGCCTCCACATTGGCCAGACACTTTTCTTGTGAATATCCAGGCCAGATTCTCAGTGAATCCCCTTAATTTGGCTTCAGATATTTCCAGAAAATAGGCCCTCCAGCTGTCACTGAGCTTGGACCTCGGTGAACTCCTGCAGACTTCAGCTACACAGCCCAGAAGAGAAGCAACCCTTCAGGCTGGGTTCTTCTCCTTCTGGACAAGAACCCAGCCTATTTATGTACTTCTCAGCCACCTACTGAACACTCTCCCTCAGGAATTGGCTGAGACCATATAAATACTCAGGCCAAGGATCTGCCTCTTCCAATCCACTACATTCCAGAATCAACAAGAAGTAGTTGAGCCTGCAGCCAGTGAGACCCAAAACAGCCAAAAACAATCACACACTGCCCCAATGATTACAGAGGAGCCAAACAACAAAATTTGCCTGAACCTCTTTAGCAACCTTTTCTAGGAGTGTGCTACAAAATTAAAAAAGGCTCACTTCAGGTCAATATTAAACTTTACTAACCACCCACAACATGTTTTAAAGTTACTCTAAATGATGCTCTGTGCCGAGGATACATTATTAAATGCCATCCCTTCAACAGCTACCAGCCAACACTTTGAAAGCTGAAAGTGGAAGTTCAGTCATAACCTAACTCTAATCCTACTTGCAGACACTTTCTAAACCTATTTTATCTAGCCCTGTAAAAATGAAATCACTATACATATCTTTTCTGAATCCGATCCAGTCCAGTCTCCAGCGGTGGATGCAGTATGCAGAAGTGAACCAACAACGGCTGTGAAATGCCTGAGAAATGATGTCACCCATTGAGTTACTATGGGGCTTCTGTTGTCAGATGCCTCTCCTGCACACTCCCACACACTGATACTGCCACTGAAAGCTCAGTGTGGGACTGGAGCATCTGCAGAACAGGTATGTAAAGCGATTTCTTCTTTACAGGGCTAGATCGATTAGGTTTAGAGTGTGGCTGTGAGTAGGTTTACAGTTGGTTAAGTTTTGGCTAAACTTCCACTTGAAGCCTCCACATGCAAGCTGAATGCTTAATTCTGAAAAAAAAATGGTTTTCAGCTTTCAGAGGCCATTGCAACCTGTAGATCTGTACATGGAAGGGTTTACCATGCCCAGTTTCACTAAATTCATCAAACATTTTAGCAAACTATGTGTATGGCATGACATCACCAAACTTGGGTCACTCTCTTGTCCATTTCTTTGCAAATAAAAAGAGATCAAAGTCTATTTGCATGCGTTCAAAACTGCTTCTCCAGGTTTAAATATACACAATTCAAAATCAATAACTGTACAAAACCCCATGACTTTTTCAAATTAAACGCTAAGATACATTCAGTCCCATTCCAAATGAGCTATATTTGGACAAATTACATCTGCTTTTGTCAAGTCCTACTCTTACTTTTAAATGAAAACTGTTTGGAGTTGTGTGTGGGTGTAAGAATACCAGCCTTCCACTTGGTTACAAGCCTTGAGCCAATAATTGGTTTAGTATTAAGTGCTACAAGATAGTAACTGAATCCAATTTGAAGAAATACTTGTAATGAAACGGGCCGTTGAGCGCTCATATTTTAAAGACATCACAATTGCTTTTTACGGGGCTTTAGTCAAATAATGAATACTGCTAAATTACATGTAAAATGCAATTCCAAGCAGATTAGCTATTTAATTACAGTGAATCAAATTACCCTGATGTCTGAAGAACAAAACAATATACATAATTTTAATTTTCCTGTTCTGATATTAAAAAAAACCCAGAGAAACCAATAACAGCAAAACTATCAGTAAATCTATAAACTGTAGTACAGTACACACTTGGGATTTTTTTTTTTGCATTAGACCAATACACATACACATACTGAGCATTAAAAACTAGTCAGTAGCCCTGACTTACTATGCAAGTAAGAAAAAAAAAAAGTGTAGCCATCCTTGGGTCAAATGACACTGTATACAAAGGCCAGTGTGTGGGCTGGACGTGCAGCTCCACCTATGCCATGTTGCAAGAGAGTGGACTACGCCAGATTGTGGTTAGGGCCACTCACCCTACACACAGGGCACCATAGTTATGTGAGCTCTCTCATCAATGCCCAGGACCATGTTCAGGTGAAATCAACCTTAAGCAGCACTGCAACTGGTATGTGAACTGGGACTATTTGTTTGTTGTTGTTTGACATGCGTCGCCCTTTCATGTGCTCCTTGCTACATAGGCCGGTTACAGATTGGAGTGGCTGCCATTTTGTTTGATTCTGTCCCAAGTCTGTCCTCATTAACATTCAATGGACGAAGCCCAGCCCTAAACCTTTAGCTCTTTGTTAGGACAGGCAGTGTTCAATTCTAGTTACAATTGATAATTAATTTCTGCCTGCACAGTACAGACAGGGTTAATTATGGCAAACATAGATGCCCAGCCCCTCAGAAACATAAGATTTTTCCTTGATGGAGGGTCCAGAATAGTGCATCTAAATTAAAGGTTCTACCCCAATTTTATGTAATTTCTCTGTGTTGTAATCAACTGACTTAGGTTGTTAACTGTTTCTGGCCACTACAATTTTGGTATCTTCCTCTGTTCTCCCCTCCTGTTTAGAGCTGGATAGTTTGGTCCTAGTGAGACCCTCCCCATATCTTCCATACTGCCTCCGTCTTTGTTAGTTATTCACAGAAACAGGGCTAAGGAAAGTCGTTGTCTTCTTACATGTCAAAAGACTGGAAAAAAATCCTCTGTACTGCAATTACCTGAAGTAAAATTGTGTTGAATTCCACTTCGGTGTTTTATTGAAGAGTTAAGCTGCCTGTGGATGGTGCAAATTCAGCAGATATATGATGTTGGTATTATCCCAATTTGGCTGCAAAAGTTCAAATACACTTTAATGAGCAGCTGTGATCAACGGCTGGCCATTGAAGAAGAAGTAGAACAACAATGAGTTCATTTCGTTGTCACTCTGTTTTTCTCTTTTTATTAGCTCAATTCTTGTCAGCACATGAACTGATTGGCTCCGTGTACTGTTTCTTCCTCTCACACTACAGCTTTGCCATACCGGGACTGCAGGAGGCTGATACCAGGTCAAATTGAGGTACATACTCTGCTTACAATAAAAAAATATGTATTAATGATATAGATCTGCATTTAATTATGTATTTTATATTGTATCTGTTTAGAGTTCATCTTTAACTGTCTTGGATTGCCCTATTGTAGTTTGAGTTTAAGTACTTTTTCATAGGATTTGGAACAAACATCCTGGTAACTTTAAGGATACCTATTTAGTCTAGAATCAAAATGTGCACCAATATTTTAAGGTGTATTTTCTGTTAATAATATGGAGCAAATATGTTGTATTTATTGTGTTTCATTAGATTTTGTTCTCTATGTCAATATGACTAGTAATTATCAATTACATGTATATGAACGAATCACTTTGAAGTGTGAATAACATTTTCCTGATGTACCAATGTGCGTGTTGTATTCTCCAACATAGTAATTTCAGCCTGATCATCAATTTCTCTTATCCAGCTCATACTTTCCAATGGCCTGGGAAAGAATCTCCCAGTGGGCTCTGCGCTTCTTATCACAAAGAAATGCCTCCACTGCTCTTTATGACTTCCATCTCCCCGCCACAGCTGCAAGTTATTTCTTATTCATTTAGATCAAAACTTGAAAGTTAATGTTTCTGCTATTTATTTTTTTTTCTTCACTAAATTACTATTTCATGTTTGTCTGTATTATGCTGGGTGTAATTTTCATGTCATTGTCATTTTCAGGATTCATTACAATGAAAACCACACCTGGCTGGAACATAAGTGAAAAATCACAGTACAATATAAATGATATTACGTACAGTGCATTCATCCTTAACTCTTTCCTATTGAGGCAGAATGTATGGCTCCTTTGATTTTTTTTTTACCTATGGCTGGTCACAGGGCCATAACTAGAAACGTGAAAGACTTAGGGTGCCCTAAGTAAAATACTTTTTCTACAGTGTCTACATATGCATGCTGCAATTCCATATTTCAAGATCCAGATTGCCCAAATACTATAACGACCCCCTACGGTGTAAGTAAGCCATCAATTAGCTATGTGCTTGATGAGACTTTGGGATGTGTTCATATCAAAGCTCTACATGTTTCGCAATTACTATTGATTCTTCAGGTGCTGTGTTGAATATTTCTGAATGAAAAAGAAACACAATCATTATACAAATAACATATATGTACAGTATACATATACTATATTGCCAAACATATTGGAACACCCCTCCAAATCATTGGATTTAGGTGTTCCAATCACCTCCATGGCCACAAGTGTATAAAATCAAGCACCTAGGCATACAAACTGCTTCTACAAACAGTTGTGAAAGAATGGGTCGCTCTCAGGAGCTTAGGGAATTAAAGCATGGTACCGTTATAAGTTGCCACCTGTGCAATAGGTCCATCCGTGAAATTTCCTTGCTACTAAACATTCCACAGTCAACTGTTAGTGATATTATAACAAAGTGGAAGCAACTGGGAACAACAGCAACTCAGCCATGAAGTGGTAGGCCATGTAAAATTACAGAGTGGGGTCAGCGCATGCTGAAGCGCACAATGAGCAGAAGTTGCCAACTGTCTACAGAGTCAATAGCTAAAGACCTCCAAACTTTGTGTGGCCTTCAGATTAGCACAAAACAGTGTGTAGAGAGCTTCATGGAATGGGTTTCCATGGCCGTGCAGCTGCATCCAAGCCTTACATTACCAACTGCAATGCAAAGTGTCAGATTCAGTGGTGTAAAGCACACTGCCACTGGACTCTATAGCAGTGGAGATGTGTTCTCTGGAGTGACCAATCACGCTTCTCTGTCTGGCAATCATATGGACTTGTCTGAGTTTTGCAGTTGCCAGGAGAACGGTACTTGCTTTACTGCATTGTGCCAAGTGTAAAGTTTGGTGGAGGGAGCATTATGGTGTGGGGTTGTTTTTCAGGGGTTAGGCTTGGCCCCTTAGTTCCAGTGAAGGGAACTCTTAAGATGTCAGCATACCAAAACATTTTGGACAATTTCATGCTCTCAACTATGTGGGAACAGTTTGGGGATAGCCCTTTCCTGTTCCAACATGACTGCGCACCAGTGCATAAAGCAAGGACCATAAAGACATGGGTCAGTGCGTTTGCGGTGGAGGAACTTGACTGGCCTGCACAAAGTCCTGATCTGAACCCGACAGAACACCTTTGGGATGAATTAGAGTGGGGACTTTGAGCCAGGCCTTCTCGTCCGACATCAGTGACTGACCTCACAAATGCACTTCTGGAAGAATGGTTAAACATTTCCATAGACACACTCCTAAGCTTTCCGGACAGTCTTCCCAGAAGAGTTGAAGCTGTTATAGCTGCAAAGGGTGGGTCAACTCAATATTGAACCCTACGGACTAAGACTGGGATATGGGATACCATTAATGTTCATGTGCATGTGCATGTAAAGGCAGGTGTCCCAATTCTTTTGGCAATATTTCTAGCAATATAGCCCATTTTACCTATTTTACCCGCTGTATATATATATATATATATATACACACAGTGGGGAAAATATTTATTTGATTCCCTACAGATTTTGTACGTTTGCCCACCTACAAAGAAATGACGGGTCTATCATTTTTATCATAGGTGTATTTTAAATGATAGAGACAGAATATCAACCAAAAATCCAGGAAAAAACACATGATACAGATGTTATAAATTGAGTTGTAGTTCAGTGAGTAAAAGAAGTATTTGATCCCCTACCAACCAACAGTAATTCTGGCTCCCACAGACTGGCTATGTGCTCATGTGGTACACAGATTAGTCCTGTCAATTTAAGGTGCTCTTAATGACAACTTTTTATGTGTATAAAAGACACCTGTCCACAGAATCTCTTTCTTTTATTCAAACCTGACCATCATGGGCAAATTACCAAAGAGCTGGCAAAGGATGTCAGTGACACTATTGTAGACCCGCACAAGGCTGTAATGGGCTACAAGACACTTGGTGAGAAGGAGACAACTGTTGGAGTGTTTATTTGCAAATGGAAGAAATACAAAATAACCATCAATCGCCCTCGGTCTGGAGCTACATGCAATTTTTTGCCTCATGGGGTAAGGATGATCATGAGAAAAGTGAGGGATCAGCCCAGAACTACAAAGGAGGAGTTTGTGAATGATCTCAAAGCAGTTGGGACCACAGTCACCAAACAAACCATTGGTAATGCAATATGCCGCCATGGTTTAAAATCCTGCAGCGCCCGCAAGGTCCCCCTCTTTAGGAAGACACATACACAGTTCTCTGTGTATTGAAGTTCAGATGTTCAGTGTATATTGCTTTTGGATGCTGTGACTCATTCAGTGACTGCTAGTGGAGGAGCTGTGGGAACCCTGTGTGTGTTTTGGGTATTCCCTCTCCTTTGTCCTCTTTTCCTACCTACCAAGTGCAGCATTGAAAACTACTTTGAAGTCTAGAGTTGCAATCCTTCATAGATATTAGAGAATGTAAGTGGTGCACCCCTGGAACAAAGGAGTCCACCTTACAAGTGAAGGCCCTTCTAGGTGGAGGCACTAAAGATTTAAGAAATGATGCCCTGTTGTATAGCTGCTGCTACAGTGTGGGAAAGTGATCGCTACAAAGAAGGGAGTCATCTTACAAGACCCCCCCCCCAAAAACAAAACAAAACACACAGCTAAACTTACAATACAGAACAATAACTGACACCACATGCAATATTCCAAATACACAAGTAGAATATTAATACATTAATATCAAAACTGCACCATCGCAGCACACATTGCAGATTCCCTAAATTGAAATAGGATAGAATTGCCAACTTATCCAATTACTATTTCATACAACCTGATTTGATCTATAGTTAAATCAAATGTTTTTCTGTTGGAACACAAATGAAAGTTTCTGTATTGTTGATCTTAAAATTAGTTGATTGTACAGATTCTATAAAATGATACACTCAAACGTGTGGAAAGTGCTCTTAAGCAAACCCTTCTAAAGACTTTGTTGATTAAACTAGGTGAGTGTAATCAGAAGGACGGAGATGTTTAGCAGAAGTGGGGATTTCTATTTACTAAAAGGCTATGCTTCCATTATTGGGCTATGTTGGGCTTAAAGTAAACCTGTCAGTACCTGGTGGTAACCTAGTCTTCTAGCACAAGAACAGTTTGTTTTGTCAAGGTTATTAAAGTGTCATTAAGCCCACATCAATTATCAATAAATGCTGTATTACATGCTGTTCATACTCACTCAGTCACTATGGGATTTGTTTTCTGTATTCTGCAAAAAACCTGGTTGATGCTGCTGTTCTCTGTGTCCCTCTCCTGTTCATGCCCCAATTGCAGTTCGGGATTCTGAAGAGCAGTGTTGGCAGCTAGTGCACATGCTCAGTTTTCAGTGTGTTTCTACTGTGAGCATTTCCTCTCTATCACATCTGAGCAGCCCATGCGACTATAGAGTCACACATGTGGGTGTATACAAAGTGGTAAATAACAGCCCACTCCCTCCCTCCTCCATGCCCACTAACCAGCTAAACACAATGAGGGTGGAATATTACATCTTGATTGATGGAGGCTTCACCTCCTTGGTATTCTAAGACAAAGGCTGGAGGGAAGTGACAGAGCCTGTGAATGGCAGAAATCCGCAAACACCATGTTATTGTAAAAAATAGTGAAAAACGTAATTTCAAGTATATATTTGTATGACAATTTAAGAGTTTATTGATAATAATTATTCTTTTTACTCTTTAAACAAAGGCTGTTTTTTTATTTTGAACATGTAACCAGTAGCAGAGGACTAGAAGCTTCTCCTGCCACTGTTTTCCTGCAAACAGTCTGGGGAAGAGCTGGGTCATGTAACAGCTGTATATCGAAAAAAAAAGGTACTTACATTTTTTTTAATTAACTGCTTCCCCTCCACCCTATAGCAGATATACTGCTACAGGGCGGCACGGATGAGCAAAATCACGTATTTATATACATGATTTTGCTTTTCTGGGTAGTGGGTGAGCGCGAGACGTGTACCCTACCCACACCGCCATTCGTGGACGCAGCTGTCAATCACTGGGTCCCGACTCGCCAGTGCCAGGTGATTGCTGAGCATCTCCAACGGGGGGGGGGGGGAGAACTGTTGGTAAACAAAACAGTTCTCCTCCCTGTCAGCTGGTGCACATTGCCTCTCTGTCTTTCAATCCTCTTTTAAAGAGCAAGTTTACTACCACTTTAACCAGTTCTGTGCCACCCTATAGCAGAAACACTGGTACAGGGAGGCACGGGTGCACAATATCATGTATATATACGTAGGGGGTGCACACACACTCTACCCGCATCGCCATTTGCGGCCTCGCCACACCCGGTGATCGCCGAGTATCTCTGACGAGGGAGAGACCTGTGCATAAACAACACAGATCTCTCTCCTGTCAGCTCCTGCACACTGCTTTGCATAGCAGAGCCATGCAAAGCAGTGTGCCTACAGTGAAGCACTAACACACTAACACACAGCCCCTAGTAACACAGTTAACCCTTTGATCGCCCCAGATGTTAATCGCTTCCTGCCCAGGGCCATTAGTACAATGTCAGTGCTTCTTATTAGCACTGATCACTGTATTGGTGTCACTGGGGATTGTGACGATCACGGCGTCAGACCTCCAGCCCTTCATACCAACTCGTGACCAAAGGACTAGCCAATCTAAAACCGCGCTGTCACGTGCGTAACAATGCCACGCTCAGCTGCACCCTGCACAAAGATTTTCCAGCTAATGGACCACAATCTATGTACCTGCAGCCTGAGAGCGATTGTTACTGGGTCAGGTTAATTATGCAATTAACCCTTCACACTGCCACCATCGCCTTTTTGTACAGAGAAGGAGGAAACTCACCAATATTAGCAATAACACTATGATGTTTGAATAATCGTCTGTATACACACTGTCACCGCAGGCAGATGTTTATGGAGGTTTAAAACACACAGTAGCGCTCTTCAGAGGCAGAGATTCTTAGTTTACATTAAAGAGCTTTTGAAACAGTTCAACACTTTTCAGAAATTAAGATTTATTACTAAAAAGGTCAAAATGGTGCAATAAAAGTATTTACAGACAAAGATGTAGCCAATATATATATATATATATATATATATATATATATACAGTGGGGCAAAAAAGTATTTAGTCAGCCACCAATTGTGCAAGTTCTCCCACTTAAAAAGATGAGAGAGACCTGTAATTGGCATCATAGGTAGACATCAACTATGAGAGACAAAATGAGAAAAAAAATCCAGACAATCACATTGGCTGATTTGGAAAGAATTTATTTGCAAATTATGGTGGAAAATAAGTATTTGGTCAATATCAAAAGTTCATCTCAATACTTTGTTATATATTCTTTGTTGGCAATGACAGAGGTCAAACGTTTCCTGTAAGTCTTCACAAGGTTGGCACACACTGTTGCTGGTATGTTGGCCAATTCCTCCATGCAGATCTCCTCTAGAGCAGTGATGTTTTTGGGCTGTCGCCGAGCAACACGGGCTTTCAACTCCCTCCAAAGGTTATCTATGGGGTTGAGATCTGGAGACTGGCTAGGCCACTGCAGGACCTTGAAATGCTTTTTACGAAGCCACTCCTTCGTTGCCCAGGCGGTATGTTTGGGATCATTGTCATGTTGGAAGACCCAGCCATGTTTCATCTTCAATGCCCTTGCTGATGGAAGGAGGTTTGCACTCAAAATCTCACGATACATGGCCCCATTCATTCTGTCCTGTACATGGATCAGTCGTCCTGGTCCCTTTGCGGAGAAACAGCCCCAAAGCATGATGTTGCCACCCCCATGCTTCACAGTAGGTATGGTGTTCTTTGGATGCAACTCAGCATTCTCTCTCCTCCAAACACTACGAGTTGTGTTTCTACCAAACAGTTCTATTTTGGTTTGATCTGACCATATGACATTCTCCCAATCCTCTTCTGGATCATCCAAATGCTCTCTAGCAAACTTCAGCGGGGCCTGGACATGTACTGGCTTAAGCAGGGGGACACGTCTGGCACTGCAGGATCTGAGTCCCTGGGTTCCTGGCGGCGTAGTGTGTGTAGACTTTGTTTCGTTGGTCCCAGCTCTCTGCAGGTCATTCACTAGGTCCCCCCATGTGGTCTTGGGATTTTTGCTTACCGTTCTTGTGATCATTTTGACCCCACGGGGTGAGATCTTGCGTGGAGCCCCAGATCGAGGGAGATTATCAGTGGTCTTGTATGTCTTCCATTTTCTAATTATTGCTCCCACAGTTGATTTGTTCACACCAAGCTGCTTGCCTATTGCAGATTCAGTCTTCCCAGCCTGGTGCAGGTCTACAATTTTGTTTCTGGTGTCCTTCGACAGCTCTTTGGTCTTCACCATAGTGGAGTTTGGAGTGTGACTGTTTGAGGTTGTGGACAGGTGTCTTTTATACTTATAACAAGTTCAAACAGGTGCCATTGATACAGGTAATGAGTGTAGGACTGAAGAGCGTCTTAAAGGTACAGGTCTGTGAGAGCCAGAAATCTTGCTTGTTTGTAGGTGACCAAATACTTATTTTCCACCATAAATTGCAAATAAATTCTTTCCAAATCAGCCAATGTGATTGTCTAAAATGTTTTTCTCATTTTGTCTCTTATAGTTGAGGTCTACCTATGATGCCAATTACAGGCCTCTCTCATCTTTTTAAGTGGGAGAACTTGCACAATTGGTGGCTGACTAAATACTTTTTTGCCCCACTGTATATATATATATATATATATATATATATATATAAATACAGAGAGAAATAACACAACAGGGAGATAACAGAAACAAAGTTAGAGGTAGAATACTTGCCGTCAGCTTCAAGGGTCCTGAGCAAAAGGGTGCCTTTCTCCCAAAGTTGGTTCCTGGTGTTCAAAGGGAGATCTCTTCAACTTACTGCTCCAAGCATAAAAGCCTCTTTTCTAGGAACACAGCAGGGTGTCTCCTTAAAGCAGAGAACCAATCGCCTCATTTGGGGAGGGGTGTTTTAGGCAGGGAACTCAGGCCATGACCAAATCCTTTGCAAGTTATACCATGGTCAATAACCTTCCCTAGGTACATGTAGCAGCCTAGCCACTAGTAGATTAATATGCAGAATGATATCCTGAACATCAGACATCAACCATGCCATATCTTACTATTTCAGCTAGAACTATATGGCTTTCTGCTCTCCTGTAGACTTTAACTAGGGGTGTAAGATATCAGGCGATTCGCATTAAACTGAGCTATCCGAGTATATGCTTTGTTTCATTGTAATTATTTCACATCTTAACATATGAAACTATATGGAAAAGTGGGTTTTAAATAGGATGTCTGTTTTACTGTTATATCGGAATGTCTTTCATGTTCAGTGAAGGACTGGGTTATAGCTTTACGATCACCTCCAAGCAAGAGTCTCACAGACATACTGGGCCCAGGCTAATTGGGGTTTATAACCATGAAGCTATCTCACTGTGCCTGATGCCTGTTATCTCAACATACATACAGACCACATTCCTGAGGGAGGGGTATTGGAGGGAGAGAGAATGATACAAGATGGAGCATCTACAGCAAAATGGATGACCGCGTCCATCTCTGTACAATTGCTACAGGGATGTCAGTGACACCAAGTCAGTTCCCCCCCCCCAGTGTCAGAATGCACATCGCAGTCCCGCAGTTCTGCTGTCCCTCTATAAGTCACTGATCACCGTCATTACTAGTAAAAATAAAAAAAAAATAAAATTCCAGTATATATACCGCCATTTGTAAACACTATAACGTTCATGTAAACCAATTAATTTACACGTATTGGGATTTGTTTTAGCAAAGACGTAGCAAAATACATTTTGGCCTAAATTTATGATGAAATTTGATTTTTTTTACTGGACTTGTTTAATAGCAAAAAGTCAAAAATATTGTTTTTTTTCTCAAAATTGTCAGTCTTATTATTTTTGTAGTGCAAAAAATAAAAAATACGTGTGGGAAAAGAAAGATCTGGGTGAAGCGTTGCACGACCGCGCAATTTCCAGTTAAAGTAACGCAGCCCCGTAACGCAAAAAATGGCCTGGTCAAGAAGGGGGGTAAATCCTCTGGATGGCACGTGGTTAAAATAATTACAGTGCCATCATCCATATACATAAATAGAAGGGATAATGTAAATTAAACTGTGTATGTTTAGTATCATTTGAATGGTCATTTAATGTTATTGAGGTATGACATTGCAAAATATAGAGATGATTCTGACAAGAGGTTATGTGGCACTAAGTAGACCCTACAGTCGAGATCTTGGTAGACTGGGGACAAGTGACATGGCCGTGCTTTCACCATAAAATGCTGTATGAAAGACAATGGCAGATTAAGGTTAGGATTAAAGTGACACTAAAATCTTATTTTGAAAAGAAAAAAAATCAATTGCATTCTTCAGTTTAAAAATGTGCATTGCTCATTCCAAACAAAGGAAAGTGGGGGGGGGGAAGGTGAAATTCAGGAGCTCCTAGAGGACATTTTATAAATATAGGTTACAGGGCTATTAAAAGTGTTCTTAAACCCAGGACCCTGCATCCACTATATCTGGTCTCCCACAGTACACAGAACATGGAAATGCAATTATTTTAGTAAATATAAACTACCAAATACATTTTCTCACCAGCAGTTAGAGCAGTCTTGTGGATTCTATCAGTGTCCAGCAGAGTAAAAAAGCTTGTAGGAGGACAAGGGCCTCTTCACCACAATCCTGGGCGGTGGTTGTGGGGGTCTGCAGGCGGGGGGGTTAACATCTATACCAGACCTGAATAGCTGGGTATGGATTGGGGGGGACCCCCACACATATTTTGTTTTTTAATACTGGCATTCTTTTGTTTACATTCAGCTGACAGCGGGGAATCCCACGGACAGATGATGAATCATCAATTGTTAAGGATGCAGCTCCTAACTGCTACACTTCTAGATTACAAGGTGTGCATGGGTACATGGGATAACATTATTTGCTTCTAGAGGCAGAAAAAAAAACTCTAAACGCTGCTGCTAGGAGCGTTTTTTTTAAGCTAGTGTGCATGGAATATAAAGGCTGAGTTCAGCTTTAGTAACATGATACACCCGTATTTAGGGGGTAGCATGTAACTATGCAGCACCCCTCCTTGTCACCCGTGACAGCCGGCGGGGGTTCCCACACAGCCACAACATTCATTAACCCTTTGAGGACTGTAAGATTTTGGAACGCCAAAAGAATAAATTTTTTTGTTTTTAAAGTTCGTACACTTCAGTTGCTGTAACTAAGCCATTTCATGAAATAATTGGCAAAAAGCTAGATCCATTTGTTGTTTGTTGATAAGAACTAATATTTTGTCTCAAACCCAAAAAAAAAAAGAGTTTTAAGTTCTTAATCAGATGATACACGCAATTAAAAACATGGGACAAATACGTCCCTTGGTCCTCAAAGGGTTAACAGAGATCTGTGAAAGAAGAAACTGCAAGTGCCGTCTGTCACCGTGGCAGATGGCTTGTATTTCTCAGTGAAGTATGAGGGTGCTGATGAGCACCCTTGTAGTTCATTCACACTTCATCCAGTTTTCTAACAAAAAGGCCGTGCAGAGCTAAAGGCAAGGAAGCTGGATGGAGAGTATGCAAGAGCTTGACATTGCATCCACGATCCACTGAACATGGGTGCAATGCTCTGCAGACTCCTGAGAAAAAAAAAAATAAATAAATTTTTAACCTACAAAAACGTGCATTTTTAAAGGTGAACTTATACTTTAATACATCAATAAATTTTTTTTTTTAAGGCAAGTATCAGCCTCTCACAGTCCTCTAATCAGCAAAGTTCAGACAGGGATAAGGAGAAGCAGTACAAAAAGCCAATCAGGTGTGTTGCAGTCCCAGTGGCGTCCCTAGGGTTGGTGTCACCCGGTGCGGTAACACGTGGTGATACCCCCTCTGACGATCCCCGCAGGATGGATCAGATCTGTGGATTGAACATAATAGATCATAGTCCGATTCGTTATCCTTCCCAATCCGCAGATCCGATCCATCCTGCGGGGATTGCCAGCTTGCAACCTATACGGGATTAACTGATCTCTCCACGAGCTCCACAAGTTGTAAACCAAGCCCCCCTTTCTCTCCGCTCTCTCTCTCTCTCTCTCTCTCCCCCCCCTCTCTCTCTCTCTCTCTCTCTCTCTCTCTCCTCTTTCTCCCCCCTCCCCCCCCTCTGCCTTCTCTCTCTCTCTCTCTCTCTCTCTCTCTCTCTCACTGCCTTCTTTCTCTTTTCTCTCACTGCCCTACCCCCCCCCCCCTCTCTCCTCTCTTCCTTATCTCTCTTCTCTCTCTCTCTCTGCCCTCTCCACCCTCTCTGCCCCCTCTCTCTCTCCTTCTCTCTCTTCTCTCTCTGCCCTCCCCCCCTCTCTGCCCCCCCCTCTCTCTTCTCTCTCTCTCTGCCCTCTCCCCCTCTTTCCCCCATCTCTCTCCCCCCCTTCTTTCTCTGCCCTCTCCCCCTCTCTCTCCCCCTTCTCTCTCCCCTCTCTCTCTCTGCCTTCTCTCTCTCTCTCCTTATCTCTCTCTGCCCTCTCCCCCTCCCCCCTCTCTATCCTCTCTCTCTCCCCCCTCTCTCTCCCCTCTCTCTCTCTGTCCTCTTTCTTCCTCCCCTCTCTCTCTCCCCCCTACCTACTACATGAAGCTGCAGTGCTGTCACCAGGGTTGGGGGATTACACTGACGTGCTGCATACTCTGCCCGCCCCTCCAGCTCTCTGACTTCAGCACCCGTGGCAGGAATGTGGACCCGCCCCTCTGCTGAAACTCAGAGGAGGAGAGGTGTCCGAAGTGCCTGCCTCACTGTCCATCCCCTCAATGCTTACTTATTTCAGAAGTGGCACATACAGGGATGGACTGAGCCTCTCATGGGGCCCTGTAGTGACCCCGGGCCCTCAAGCAGGCAGTGCCCGAATGGTCAGTCTACCCCTTGTGGAGCGGGTCCGGTGTCACCCCTTGGAAAAGGTTTCACCCGGTGCGGCACCTGCCTAGGGACGCCCCTGTGCAGTCCTCATGTGCTAACAAGGAGGATGGTGATAGGAGCGAGTAGAATGAAAGAGAAATAAGCTCAGCAGTCTGCTTCATTTGTACCTGGACTGGGTGGACAGAAATAAAAATCATTTGGCACAAAAAATAGTCTCGTATAAGCAAGTATAATATTACCCCATTACGCCAAGGCTTTATTTTGTTTTATCTGGAATTAAAAGTGGTAAACATCTTGTTTATGCAATCTCACATAATACCAAAGTATTACGGCCTAGAAAAAAAAAAAACAATTTAGTAGTAATTTGCAGAAAAAATAGTTAAAGTTGTCAATGTAATCATTTTTGTTTTGCTCTGCTAGAAAGCCTTGCAATTTTGTCTAATTAGTTCAACAGAGACTAATTATTTTTCATCATGCATGTGTACAACTACAGGTTAATTGCTTGTTTTAAATGTTAAGTGTCCAGTAAATGATTTTCTTCCATGCAGTTATGCTGGAGGTGGCACAACTAAAAGAGACCCATGCTAGAAGCAAACACTCAAGGTCTTATGCAAGAAATGCGTATTGTTGCTTATTAAAGTGTACATGTTCTGATGTGTTTCTTAGCAAACCAGAACTTAGACAGACTAGTAAGTGCTCCCCCCCCAAAAAAAAATAAAATCAGCCTTTTTCCATAGCGTCAACAGAAACCCCTCAAAACATGAGAAATATACAAAAGCATGTGAAGTGGTTTTGCATGTACTTATTCACATAAATCTAATCTTTCCTGTAATTAAAGCTCTCCATCATCAAACTCCAGGTATGATCTTTATTGCATACTTACTTTTGTCCAGTTTAGACCTATGTAAGTATGCATAAATCAAACCTGAGGGTGAAGCTACAGTGATACCCATGATCTTCCAGGCCTATGCCGAATGGCCTTCCCTCTGTACACTGACCACCAGGTTTATCTCACTTGTTTGGCACTATTGCCATTCACAAAGTGCCTTGTATTTTTTTCTTTGAATACAAGGTGTTCTTTGATTGGAGCAGGTGAATATGGTGACATCATCACCCTCCTCTCCACCTCATCCAAATAGAGATAATCTTGTATTCATTGAAAAAGTGCAAAAAGGATCATACTGCATTAGGAAAACCAAGATTCCTATGTCATTTCCCCCAGGTACCAGGTGACAGTATTCAGGCCTGGCTATTGGCTGCTAAAGCACGGAGCATTGTGTTGATAGGAAGCAGGAAGAGTCCTATGGGATTCCCCATATTTCTAAGGTGGCTTGGGTAGGAAGTTTGAGGGACCCTGCCACTAACTTAAAACTTCAGGTAAAAGCATAGAAAAACAAAATAGTTAAAATAATTAATTTCAGAGTTTTCTTCTTTTTTTAAACAATTTTTGTATTCACTTTCAATGTGCCTTTGAATTTGGTAGACAATTTTGACTTCTAAGGAAGAGTCAATTTCCTTAGGGCAGCCCTGTCCCCCCTTGAAGGTCATGTTTTTTCCTTGTCTTGAAGTGCTGTACTGTTTTTGCTACCCCTTTCCCTCTCCTCCCTACATACAGTGGGTATAGAAAAGAATTCCCCCCACCTTTATAATAATCACAGCCTGAAATGAAGACAGTTTTTGTTTTATCCAGCTGTATTTACTCAGTGCAACTTATAATGTCCAAGTGAAAGATATAACACCAACATGTCAGAAAAAAAACAATTAAAAAACAAAATCACTGAGTTGAAAAAGGATCAACCCCTCTTAACCTCCCTGGCGGTATGATCATGTCAGGAATTTTGTGCTGAAAGCGGTACCATTTTTTTGCATGGAAATATGTAGTTTTTAATTGTAGGCTGTAATTTTTAGGAATAACTCACTGAAATCTATCCGAAAAAGAGTCTATTAAACATTCCGGATATGATAAAACTTGAAACACGAAATCATAAATTATAATTTAATAAATAATCATAAAAAATAATAATATAATAATAATAAATTTAATTCAATAATATAATCAAACCAAAAACACTGAAATTTGAAATACAGAGGCAAATTCGCACATCGCTGAGCAAAGTCGCAAAATCGTTTTCAGTGTCTGATGACGAATTTCCCCACAAATCATTATCACTCAATTCTGCAAGTGGTTCTGATTTACTATCGCTGTTCTAAAACCGCATTTGATGTAAAGAGATGCTTTTTGGCCGCCATGGACTTTTCTAAGTTTCCAGGCAGAAAGAACAGTCAAAATGCAGGCAGGGCACAGGACAAAGCAGTAGGGACAAAATGTATGTGAAATGCAGTGAAAAAGCAATGACAGCAAAAATGTCATTTTTTAAAAATTTCAAATTTCCCGCCGGTTCCGCCGCCCGAACGTTCCGACGTCACGGGGACCGGAACACGGAAGCCAGATGCCGGCATCCGCCGGAGGAGATGGACGGGAACGCTGCAGGGGACCCATCGTGGGAGCGAAGGACAAGGTAAGTGCTGCAGGGACCCCCAGAGAACGCTGCATGGTAAGCCCGAGTGTAGCTCGGGGTTACCGTTCTTGGTATAGAAATTCTACCCCGAGCTACACTCGGGAAAACCGCCAAGGAGGTTAAAAATGACTTGTAAACTCAATCAGATGTAGCTAATCACCTCAATGGCACACAAAGCCATTTGAATTTCAACTGTGATCAGCTGTGGTCATTTTGATTAGTTCAGTGTGAAAAGAGCTTTTCTGGAGCAGTCCCTGGTACTGTAACTGAAACAAACAATCAACTATGGGTGGCAGGGCAATATCAAAAGATCTCTGAGATAAAGTTGTGGAAAGGCACAAGTGAGGAGATGGATTAAAAAAAAAATTCAAGGGCTTTATCAATGTATGGAAGCACAGTAAAGTCTATTACTAAGATGCGGAAGGTATTTGGTACAACACAGACCCTCCCTGGATCAGGACATCACTCCAAACTGGATGAAAGAGCCAGGAGGAAACTGGTCTGAGAGACTACCAAGAGGCCTACGGCAACTCTGAAGCAGTTGCAGGAATTTATAATAAAGAGTAGTCATTGTGTGCATGTCGCAACAATATCACAAATTCTCTACAAATGTTGCATGTATGGGAAGGTTACAAGAAAGAAGCCACTCCCCAAAAAATGCCACATGCAATGTTGCTAAAATGCATCTTGAAGATTCTGAGGCCACATTCCTACAGTAAAGCATGGAGGTGGTAATATCTTGTTATGGGGTGTTTCTCTGCAGAAGAGCTTGGAGCATTTGTCAGGATATAAGGAAAAATGTATGAAGCAAAATATCGTCAAATTCTTGAGAAAAATCTGCTGCTCTCTGCCAGAGAGTTGTCAATGGGAAGAAGGTTTACCTTCCAACATGCACACAGCAAATATGACCACACAGTGGTTGAAGGAGAAAAAGTGGAATGTCCTTGCATGGCCTAGTCAGAGCCTAGACTTAAATCCGATTGAAAATCTGTGGAATGACTTTAAGACTGCAGTCCACAAATGGTCACCATCAAATTTAACTGTACCTGAGGAGTTCTGCAGAAAAGAGTGGACAAATATTGCAAAGTCTAGATGTGCAAAGTTAGTAGAGACATATCCCAACAGACTAAAGGCTGGAATTAAAGCAAAAGGTGGTTCAACAAAATACTGACACAAGGGAGTGATCCTTTTTCCAACCTAGTGATTTTGTTTTTTATTATTACTCTTAGATTGTAAGCTCCCAGGATCAGGGCCCTCCTAACCCTCTTGTATTGAACTGTATTGTTGCTGTATTGTCTCCCATTATATTGTAAAACGCTGAGCAAACTGTTGGTGCTATATAAATCCTATATAATAATAATATTTTTTTTTTTAATTTTTTTTCTGACATGTTGGTGTTATATCTTTCACTTCGATTTTCTAAGTTGCACTGAGTAAATACAGCTGGATAAAGCAAAAACTGTATCTGTCTCCATTTCAGGCTGCAAAGCAACAAAAAGTGATTATTTTAAAGGGGGGTGATCAGACGTGGACTGACAACTCATGGGGCCCCAAGGCAATAGGGGATCATGGGGCCCCTGTGTCCTTTCCCAAACTCAAAAAAGCCTATGAAAAAGGTACCAGGGGCATCTCATGGGGCCCCCTACAGTGCCCGAGTTTCCAAATGGTCAGTCCGTCCCTGGGGGTGATTATTTTCTATACCCACTGTACATATGTAGTAGGGGGTGAAGGGGAATACTATAGTGTGTCACTTGAGTCTGCTGACTTTGCATCCAAGATGGCAGTACCAAACAGCAGGGCTTTTTGGATGTCTACACAAAGGAGGTTTTACAGGTACATAACATTCCATGAAATGTTAAATACACAGATATCTGTAGGGAAGATTATTGCTGAAATTAATAGTTTGGCAACAGGGTCTCTGACAACACGTACTATAAGGAGTGTCCCACACAGATGGTAAAAAATTGGTACAATATACACAGAAATGCCAAACCATTCAAGACATAAATGGTTCTCTTCCGAATATACAGTACTCCATGCCTGAAAGAGAGCCAATTACAGCTTGGAACCTTATGGCTTTTATGGAGAATGTTACACTTTGCCCTATGATGGCTCCAATAAAAGAGCTTTACTGAATCTAATAAAAGAGATGTCCTGTAGTGCAGATCAAATTATGATAAAAAGGTCTTTGACTTATGACTTTAAGAACTTCCCCAATTCCTCTCCCTGTGACACCCATCAGAGATAGGAAGTGCAGGAAAATCTGCCTAATGGAAACCCAGGCAGCAATAAAAACGTTACATATGTTCTAACCTTTCTCCACAAGCAGATGCTGGACACTGTTGAATTATCGACCTCAGCCTCTAGGAGGCATTAAAGGTCAATCTTGCAAAACATACTGTTTTGCTTAATTAAATAGCAGGCACCTAGGAATGAGTGGTGAACCCCATTGAAGTCTACGGGAGGTGAAACTGGCTATTTGTTTATAGCAACAAATAATTTTTTTTAGGCTAATAGGCAATCTATTGTTGAAAAAAGGGCATAAGGAGCTGGGCATTGCCATGGGGGACATGTATCAATGCAAACAAACTTTAAAAAATGTTCTTCATTGAGAACAGCATCTTTTAATGTGGCAACATTGAAAATACACAGATCCTTTCCAGTTATACTAAACCCAGGACCCTGCATTCACTTCAATTCACTTTCATTTAATGTTATTGAAGTATGAGATTGCAAAATATAGAGATGATTCTGACAAGAGGCTATGTGGCACCAAGTTGACCCCACAGCCGAGATCTTGATAGACTGGGGACAAGTGAGCATAAAACTGGCTAGAGACTGAAAGTGCATTTCCAATTTAAAGTGACATGGCCGTGCTTTCACCATAAAATGCTGTATGAAAGACAATGGCAGATTAAGGTTAGGATTAAAGTGACACTAAAATCTTATTTTGAAAAGAAAAAAAATCAATTGCATTCTTCAGTTTAAAAATGTGCACTGCTCATTCCAAACAAAGCAACGTGGGGGAAAAGGTGAAATTTAGGAGCCCATGGAGAACATTTTATAAATACAGGTTATAGGGCTATTAAAAGTGTTATTAAACCCAGGACCCTGCAATCACTATATCTAATCTCACATAGCACACAGGACATGGAAATGCAATTATTTTAGTAAATATAAACTATATATCTTTTCTCATCAGCAGTTAGAGCAGTCTTGTGACTTCTATCAGTGTCCAGCAGAGCACTGGTTACAGCTTGTTGGAGGAGTTTTCTTTCTGCTCTAGGAGGATGCAGAACCTCTGGACAGTGCTGATTGACCCTGTGCTGATCACATGCACTCTCCCATGAAAAAATCCTTCTCTAGCAATACACACCAAACTGAGCATGTGCAGAGTGTGTTTTATCAGGAGATAAGAGGGGAAGATCAGAGACATCAGAATCAAACAGAATGTTTACACTATGCAGAGGATTAACCCCTTCAGTTCCACAATGAGTATACAAGCATGCTTTATTGCATATACAGACTGATTTTACTGTTGTGGGTTTAGTGACACTTTAAAGTCTAACTCTGAGAAATCAATAGAACTGCTTGTTTCAATCTAGGGCAAAGTAAAAGAATTTTACCTACCCAATCATTCGCTCTACTGGCAGTCAGTGATCCTCCATGCTGCGGCAGTGGTTTGTCCATTAGTGTCATCACATCAAATGCAGGGCTATGGACTCTGCATTGGTCTTGATGACATCAGAACCTTAGACTGTTAAAGCATAGAGAGAAGACACTACGGGGGCTAGTCTAGCGGTGTTGAGGAGCAAAGGATCCAATAAGTATATCTTCTTTTCTATGCCCCCTAGACCTAAATGACCAGTTAATCCATGCAGTGCAGGTACATCCCTTCTTTCAGGAGGAATCTTCAAGTTTTTTAGAGTCTTAAATACCTTGCATGGGGGATAACCTAAAGCTGCACATAAAGTTACGGAGCAGTACAATGAAGTCATTGTAAAGCAAAGGTAAAAATTAAAAACTAAACACCAAAATTTCAATCATGCAGCATGGGTGACCAGGAAAGGGCAGCGAGTGTTCCCCCTCCTTCCTATATGATACCAGGCCATAGTCCCAACATTGGGAGGTTACCTTCAAACGGGGGGTGGCCAAGTCTTCCTCCCTTTGCAAAGCATCTTGTCCCAAAGCTGGGGGACAAGGGAATCTTCCTCGCATCTGGTCAAAGGATGTGAGGATTTGTGTGTTGTGTGAGGACCCATAGAAATCTGGAAGCCCTTTTTAGAATGGGGGGGGGGGGGATATCCAGGTCTTCCCAAGGGAAAGAGTCACCAAGCTGCTAACAGGCTAGATTTGGGTTATATATGACAGCTGACAAATGATTGGAAACCACTCTGATTGGTTAACTGGGGAGCCGGCAGCTGTTACTTCATAGGGGAGAATATTTAATAATTTATTCTCAGCATGGGGCAAAACTGTTTGCATCTCTAGACATAGCTAGGTTTCCCCCATGGATTGTTTGCCTTTTTGAAATTTTATTGGGTTATTCTGTACAACTTGCAGATAGTATACAGATCACAATAAATCTGTACAGCAAACGCTGACCAAATCACAGCATCAGTGACACAAAGTATAAAAATATAATAAATATAGAAAATAAAATAAAATATTACTTACAAGTAATAGCTAATATAAGCAATAAGCATAAAAGTACAAATTACTAATATAGATGTTTAGAATTAACAACATTTATTACAATTTTAGTGAAAAAAAAATGAAACCCTTATAGGTGTAAAAATTTTAATTTGCATGTAATAATGAAACATGTATCAGAATTTAATGCAATGTAAAACAAATAATAAGACCCTGTTCAGCTAATGGTCATTAATGTATTCCATATAGATTGTAAAATAAAGAGAGAGAGAGAGAGAGGGGGGGGGGGGGAGAGAGAGGGGGGGGGAGAGAGAGAGAGAGGGGGGTGAGAGAGAGAGAGAGAGAGAGAGAGAGGGGGGGGGGCTTGCTTTACAACTTGTGGAGCTCGTGGAGAGATCAGTTAATCCCGTATAGGTTGCAAGCTGACAATCCCCGCAGGATGGATCGGATCTGCGAATTGGGGAAAATAACGAATCAAATATGATCCATTATGCTCAATCCACAGATCTGATCCATCCTGCTGGGATCGTCAGAGGGGGTGTCACCACGTGTTACCGCACCGGGTGACACCAACCCTACAGAGAGGGGGCTTGCTTTAAAACGTACCTTTTTGTGGAGCTGGTGGAGAGATCAGTTAACCCCATATAGGTTGCAAGCCGACTGTCCCCACAGGATGGATCGGATCTGTGGATTGGGGAGGATAATGAAGATAGAGAGAGAAAGAGAGAGAGAGAGAGAGAGAGAATCTAAGAAAACCTAGAGGAAAATATTCACATCCTGAGGATCAGGCTGTCAGATAGGGTCACACAGTACATATTAGGGGTTCCATAATTATTTGAAGTGATTTTCATTTGATGTTCTCATGGTTAATACATAATATAAGCCCCATTCCCACAAACAAGTAGGAAACTGTGATGTATAATGGGGGTGATCAGTGGAGGGAACAAGGTTAATATAAGTATCTAATTAGAGACTTATAGATACATCTCCTTGAATAATGCTTAAACTGTTATAAGACAAGTTCCTGGGTACGTTTATGAAAACTGTATTTGGGCTTTGTTATATGAAGAGCCAAAGGGAATCCACTTACAACCATATTACCATCATATAAAACATATTATTCTTTGTTAATATCCTATAGAGATCAACAATAGAGAAAAATCTGCAGAACCCTGCACATATTTCGTTTTTCACAATATATTACAGAAATGAATATAAATAAAGTTATGAATGTGACTAGCTATAGCAACAGTAATGCCCCATCTGCTTATGACAATATTGTTAATTATCACTAATAAAAAAAAATATCATGAAAGTTAAACACACAGCCAACAATCTTAGCTCCCCTTTTTATTTAAAGACTTTTCTTCACAGTAAGAGCTGTGAAAATGTGGAATAGGCTCCCTCAAGAGTTGGTTCTGGCCAGCTCAGTGGATTGCTTTAAAAAAGTCCTGGATTCTTTCTTGGATACACAGAATATAACTGAATACTAACATTTATAGGTAAAGTTGATCCTGGGAATATCTGATTGCCTCTCAGGGGATCAGGAAGGATTTTTTTCCCTGCAGGAGCAAATTGGATCATGCCTTGCTGTTTCTTTTTGCTTTCCTCTGGATCAACTGTGGGTATAGGATTATAATTTTTTTTTTTTTTATGGCTGAACTGGATGGACTTTTATCTTTTTTCAGCCAGACTAACTATGTAACTATGTAACTTTTAGATCTATAAAGGCAAAGTATAAATTGTGTTTAAGGTTCAGATAAAAAAACAGACACATATAGTAAAAATTGTATGGTAAAGCAGACTGCCATGTTAAAACACCTTTATGAGCAATATGAACACTCAGAATTTGAGATATACTGTATATAAATACAAGCGCTGTTTACAAAGTAATACAAAAGTGGACATAGCTTTTTTATTAATTTACAGAGGGCAATCAAATTTCACATGTTGGTAAAGTAACTTTTACTCTATAGTAACATTTTTTCATTGCAGGTAAATAATGGATTCCAAGCAGAAGGAACATTTTGTCATTGAGTTCTTGATGAAGGAGGGGTACAGGCTGTCTGCTATCCAAAAAAGGCTACAGAATGGTTACGGAGGTGGCAACATTGACAAGAGCAATGTACACAGATGGATGAAGAACTTTAAAGAAAGGAAAATCAGCAATGAAAACAAACCATGCAGTACGAGACCATCAATTGCGACCACTGACACCAATCAGTAGTTGTGACGATCGCATGTCAGACCCCTGACCTTCTCACCAAACTCGTGACCGAAGGACTAGCCAATCTAAAATCGCGTAACAATGCCACGCCCAGCTGCACCGTGCACACCAATTTTGCAGCTAATTGGACCACAATCGATGTAGCTGCTGCCTGGGAGCGATTGTTACTGGGTCAGGTTAATTACGCAATTAACCCTTCACACTGCCACCACCTCCTTTTTGTACAGAGAAAGAGGAAACTTGGAAATACCAGCAATAACACTATAATGGTTGAAATAATCATCTGTATGGCACTGTCACTGCATACAGGTTATACAGAGGGTTAAACAAGTACAGTAGCACTCTTTTAAAGGCACGAATTTGTAAGTTGCAATAAAGAGCTATAGAAACAGTTCAACACTTTCAGAAAGAAGGACTTATTACTAAAAGGTCAAAAGGGTGCAATAAAAATATTTACAGAAAAAAGATGTAACCAATATATATATAAATATACAGAGAACAATAGCACAGCAAAGAGGTAACAGAAAGGAGGTTAAAGGGTTAAAGTACTTACCAATCAGCCTTGGGTTTGCATATCAAGTTTCAGAGCGAAAGGGCACGTCTCCCAGGTTGGTTCTGATGTTAAAAGGGAGAATTCTTCAACTTAGCCCTCTCAGCCCATTTTGTAGTTCCCCAGCAGGGGGTGTCTCTGACGTCAAGGACCAATGCCACGTTTAGGGAGGGATCATCTGGGCGGATACCTAAACAGGAGCCAAAATCTCTCATAGTTCATATTTTGGCTCATTACTTTCCTTATGCACAAGTGACATTCCACCCGCGGGTAGATTACTATGCAGACGCATCTGAGGAACGGGTAGATATGAAATATGAAATACATATTTGAAGGTATTCCAGAGATGTAATTTTCAGCTTTCCTAGGTATTCCAGTCAGGGAGTGTGACCTATCAAACTGTTTGTCTTCTTGTGGCCAATCTGAAGATATACCTGTTTTTTATGTAAGTCTCCCATAATCCAAGATATGAGACATAGGAGAAAAATGGATTTCAAAAGTGTTATCTATTCTCTACTCCTCTGGAATGTGTTTGAACTCAGGGGAAGGTTTGGGTGATATATTTACGATGTGCTAGATTGCACAGGTTCTTTGGACAGCGAGGCCTCAGCTCCCTTGGGGTTTTATAGCTCGGGGCTCCCTGCTGTGCTCTGGCCTCCTGTGACACTGCCAACACACAGGCCATATGTCACTGTGGCTGAACAGAGAGGAAGAATGAGAATGAGGGGGATATGTTTGTACAAGATGGAGGATCCTTTGCCAAGATGGAGATTGGAGCCAAAATGATGGAATGGAATTCAATGATGTCACTTTGCTGCAATCTGCAATGAAAAAGGAGAAGAGGAAGAGTTACTGTAGAGCAGGGGTGTCAAACTGGCGGCCTTCCAGCTGTTGCAAAAGTACAAGTCCCATCATACCTGTGCCTTTGGGAGTCATGCTTGTAACTGTCAATCTTGCAATGCCTCATGGGACTTGTAGTTTGGCAACGCCTGGAGGGCCACCAGTTTAACACCCATGCTACAGATGAAGTGTTACTCTACCAACATGTGAAATTTGAACAACCTATGTAAGTTAACAAAAAAAGTTATTCCCACTTTTAGTTCAGAGCAAGTGAACATTTACCTACCTTGATCGAGCCCAGACTTTAAGTGTCTTGCTGTACCTTTAAAGTGTAGACAAGATTTTATTGTTTTGTTTTTGATAGAGTGAAATAAGTGTTACTAAACCCACAACAGTAAAATCAGTCTATATATGCAGTAAAGCATGCTTGTGATACTCACTGTGGCACCTAAGGGGTTAATCCTCTGCATTGTGTAAAAAGGCCGTTTGACCCTGTCTTTTCTGTTCCTCCCCTTTTTCAAGCGCCCACCTCTTATCTCCAGATAAGACAGACTGAACCATAGGCATTTTGCACATGCTCAGTGCATGTGATCAGCACAGGACCAATCAGCACTGGTCAAGCAGAGGTCAGGGGTTTTCCTCCTACAGCAGAAATAAAACTCCTCCTGCAAGCTTTAACATGTGCTGAGCTGAACACTGATAGAAGCCACAAGACTGCTATAACTGCTGATGAGAAAAGGTATTTAGCTGTTTATATTTACTAAAATAATTACATTTCCATGTTCTGTGTGTGGGAGACTGGATAGAGTGGATGCAGGGACCTGGGTTTAGCAACACTTTAAGCCCTTTGTCAAGCTTTTATTGATAACTGTGTCCATGTGTGTGGTAGATTCACCCCTCAATTTGTCTTGGTGACTATTGTCAGACAGAACAAAAGAGTAAATCCACAATTTTAGAGTTTAGAGAAACTTTTCATGATGAGTATTCTAAAAATGTTATTTGCTTGACTAATACTTCCCATTTTACTTCAATACATTTGCGTTATGGACCTAGATCAAGAATGCCTACAAGGATTTTTGACTTTATTTGTTGTTTGTAATATGATTTCTTGTTTTGTGTCAGAGACTTAAAGAGGGAGATTTATTAAAACTGGAGCACTCAGAATCTGGTGCAGCTGTGCATGGTAGCCAGTCAGCTTCTAACTTCAGCTTTTTCAATTAAAATGTTACTAAACCCACATCATATCAAACTATTAATACATGCTTTGTTACATGATGTTCATACTCAGTCACTATGGGATTTGTTTTCTGTATTCTGCAAAAAACCTGGTTGATCCTCCTGTTCTTCATCTCCTCCTTCTGTCCTTGTCCTCAATGCAGCTGGAGATTTTGCAGAGCACTGTTTGCAGCTCTGCACATGCTCAGTTTTCAGTGAATTTCTATGCTGAGCATTTCCTCCCTATCACATCTGAGCAGCCCATGTGACTATAGCATACCTTCCAACTGTCCCTGATATCGAGGGACTGTTCCTGATTTGGAAAAATGTCCCTCTTTCTTCCTCATTTGTCCCTCATTGTGGTATGATCTATATAGTTGTGTATAAAATACACTATTTATCTTTCAAAAAGTGTTTCACACCGCTAAACCTTTCATCTAGTTTCTAAATTGTTGTATTTGTAAACTTTAAAAGTTAGTATAAAGGAATAGTAGTTGTAAAAAACAGCACTTGTGGGTTTAACTAATCATTTTTTGTATAATTCTCTTTTTAGGGGGGGGGGGGGTAGCAGGGGGTGTGTCCTATGCCTACATACATTTGCTAACAGGTGCTTCTCATTCCTATCTCAAAAAGTTGGGAGGTAACCTATATGCTAAAATGATCATCCATGCATGTAAAACCTGTATCCCAAAAGGAACAAACTGTTTGTGGTAACTGATTATAAAGTGTGAGCTGGAATTTGTTTTTATAAAGCTGATCATATATTCCCCTAGACTGACAATGGTGCTGTCTGCTGTGCCTCCTGTGCTCATTCGTCCAGAGTTGTCTCTCATTAATAGTATGTCAGTACTGGTCAGATCACTAGGTGAAAACAGAGGGGGAAAGCCAAAGAAAAGAAAACCGATACAGCCACCACATATAATAATTGGTAAGCTGCAATATATTACATTTTTGACTGAAAGGTTTAATACCGCTTCAAGTCCGGTTAAAGTTTTGTGGCCATTAAAATATTAAATATGGAGAGAGGACCTTATTTGTTAAAGTATTATTATTTTCTGATATGCCAGACACTACAGGATGACAGGTGAAATCTCACCACTAATGGCTTGGCTATTTAAATATTAATTTATCTCCTAGATTGTAAGCTCGAAAGAGCAGGGCCCTCAAACCCCTCGTGTATTGTACTGTATTGTCTCATGTTCTGTCCCCCTCGCTAATGTACAGCGCTGAGCAAACCCTTTGGCGCTATATAACCACTGTGTATAATAATAATAATAAAATATAAAAAAAGGACACAAATGAATTTAAACAATGGCCACCAGAGGGCGATGTCACATTAGTGCTGCAGGGTTTGGTGTTCTGAGAATTTTACGGCTGAGTTTTTAGCTATGCTCATGTTGTGATCATTTGATTGGTGTAATAGTTAATATAAATGACTTGTACAGTCATAGTTTGACCAGTGCCAGGCCCTTTATAAATCCAGTCTCACTGATCCATAGCATTTTAAAACTAATATATTTATAGTGCTACTCACATTTTTAAAATAGGAGTATTACAAACAAATCAGGATATTATTATCCACAAAAATTTACAGCAAAAACCTCTTAATTTTTGGTGCCCTCCTACCTTTCCCTGTTATGTGCATGGACTGCAGATTTCAGTTTTTGTTCCTATGTGTGGCCAGACCTCCTTCCCTGTTATAGTGATTGTGAGCCGGGCTGTCAGTCATCCTGGTATAGTTGATTGGGTAAGCATAGGCATGTGATGTATGTAGATTTTTGATAATGGTGAGTAAATAAGTAAATTGCACATTTTAATAATATCTTCTGAATATAAGTATGCAGATTTTTCTTGACTGCAGAGAGTCATGCAATGGGATTGATTTACTAAAACTGGGGCACTCAGAATCTGGTGCAACTGTGCATGGTAGCCAATCAGCTTTTAAAGTGTTACTAAACTCACAACAGTAAAATCAGTCTGTATATGCAGTAAAGAATGCTTGTTATACTCCCTGTGGAACCTAAGGGGTTAATCCTTGTGTAAAAAAGGATGTTTGGTCCTGTTTTCTCTGCCCCTCCTCTTGTTAAAATGTCTATTTATTTATTTATGACAGGTTCTTATATAGCACCATCAATTTACGCAGCGCTTTACTTATACAGTACCTCCCAGAAATGAGTTCACCCCTCACATTTTTGTAAATATTTTATTCTATCTTTTCATGTGACAACACTGAAGAAATGACACTTTGCTACAATGTAAAGTAGTGAATGTACAGCTTGTATAACAGATTGATGTCTAAACCGCTGGCAACAAAAGTGAATACACCCCTAAGTGAAAATGCCCAAATTGGGCTCAATTAGCCATTTTCCCTCCCCGGTGTCATGTGACTCAGGTCTCAGGTGTGAATAGGGAGCAGGTGTGTTAAATTTGGTGTTATTGCTCTCATTCTCTCATACAGGTCACTGGAAGTTCAACATGGCATCTCATGGCAAAGAATCTGAAAAAAAGAATTGTTGCTCTACATAAAGATGGCCTAGGCTATAACAAGATTGCTAATACCCTGAAACTGACCTGCAGCACTGTGACCAAGACCATACAGCAGTTTAACACGACAGGTTCCACTCAGAACAGGTCTCGCCATGGTTGACCAAAGAAGTTGCAGGTACTCAGCGTCATATCCAGAGGTTGTTTTTGGAAAATAGACATATGAGTGCTGCCAGCATTGCTGCAGAGGTTAAAGGGGTGGGGGGTCAGCCTGTCAGTGCTCAGACCATACGCTGCACACTGCATCAAATTGGTCTGCATGGCTGTCATCCCAGAAGGAAGCCTCTTCTAAAGATGATGCACAAGAAAGCCTGCAAACAGTTTGCTGAAGACAAGCAGACTAAGGACATGGATTACTGGAACCATGTCCTGCGGTCTGATGACACCAAGATAAACTTATTTGGTTCAGATGGTGTCAAGCGTGTATGGCAGCAACCAGGTGAGGAGTACAAAGACAAGTATGTCTTGCCTACAGTCAAGCACGGTGGTGGGAGTGTCATGGTCTGAGGCTGCATGAGTGCTGCCGGCACTGGGGAGCTACAGTTCATTGAGGGATCCATGAATGCCAACATGTACTGTGACATACTGAAGCAGAGCATGATCCCCTCCCTTCAGAGACTGGGCCGCAGGGCAGTATTCCAACATGATAACGACCCCAAACACACCTCCAAGACGACCACTGCCTTGCTAAAGAAGCTGAGGGTAAAGGTGATGGACTGGCCAAGCATGTCTCCAGACCTAAACCGTATTAAGCATCTGTGGGGCATCCTCAAATGGAAGGTGGAGGAGCACAAGGTCTCTAACATCCACCAGCTCTGTGATGTCATCATGGAGGAGTGGAAGAGGACTCCAGTGGCAACCTGTGAAGCTCTGGTGAACTCCATGCCCAAGAGGGTTAAGGCAGTGCTGCAAAATAATGGTGGCCACACAAAATATTGACACTTTGGGTCCAATTTGGACATTTTCAGTTAGGGGTGTACTCACTTTTGTTGCCAGCGGTTTAGACATTAATGGCTGTGTGTTGCGTTATTTTGAGGGGACAGCAAATTTACACTGTTATACCAGCTGTACACTCATTACTTTACATTGTAGCAAAGTGTCATTTCTTCAGTGTTGTCACATGAAAAGATATAATAAAATATGTACAAAAATGTGAGGGGTGTACTCACTTCTGGGAGATACTGTATATACTGTATTGTACATTCACATCAGTTCCTAACCCTCAAGGGGTGTACAATCTAAAGTCCCTAACTTACATTCAAACATAAACATACTAGGGCAAATTTATACAGGATCCAATTAACCTACCAGCATGTCTTTGGAGTTTACCTGATAAGACAGACTGAACCAGTAGTCACATGCACATGCTCAGTTTGGTGTGTATTGCTAGAGAAGGTTTTTTTTTTTCTTGGGAGAGTGTATGTGATCAAGACAGGGCCAATCAGCAATCTCCAGACAGAGGTCAGGGGATTTGGATCCTCCTACAGCAGAAAGAAAACTCCTCCTACAAGCTTTAACCAGTGCTCTGCTGGACACTGATAGAAGTCACAAGACTGCTCTAACTGCTGATGAGAAAAGGTATTTAGCAGTTTATATTTACTAAAATAATTGCATTTCCATGTTCTGCGTACTGTGGGAGACCAGATATAGTGAATGCAGGGACACAGGTGTAGTAACACATTAACTTCAGCTTGTTCGATTAAGCGTTCGCAATAAAACCTGGAAGATGATTGGTTTCTATGCGGAGCTGTATCCAATTTTGTACTCTCCAGTTTTAGTCTTACTTGTCTGAATTCCACACTGCATGATTCCCTACAGACAGAGTGACATTCAAATATTCAGAAAAAATAAAGTGAAGAAAAGACGATTCTCCTAATTTGATCATCACTCACTTTCACTACCGGGTTGCAAGCAATGGAAGACACAGACTGTAGAAGGTTCCTTCACTAAAAAAGTCTGGGCTCCCATTTGAATGTATCTTCATGCAGTTCCAGTGTGTTCCAGTTGCAGAAAAAAAAGTAGAACAGGCTGCATTTTCCCTGAACAGATCTGTACTGGAATGCGGAACACATAAAAAATGCATCGGAATGCACCAAAACGCACAAAACGCACTGGAACACACATGTCCCTATTTAAATTGAAGAAAAAGAGAGGGGAAAAAATTAACCGGAAAGCATTAAAAATGCACCAGATGTGTGAAAAACACATAAAAAATGCATTGAAATGCACCAAAAACACGTAAAAAACGTACCTACAGAAATGCATCTGGAACTTAACTGGACAGCGTTTCTATAGTGTGAATTGGCCCTTAAGCTTTTTTTCTCTTGATTAACACACTTCCTGTCTTAGGGTGTCTCAATTCTGGAAAGAGGAGCAGCAGAGACCCTTTGAACAGGAGTATTGTCAATCTGGTGAGAGGGTAGTGTAAGATACACTAGCAGATTTAGATGGACTAACAAATTCAAGCTAAATTTTCAGATAACACTTTTTAAGCAGTTACAGCAACATTTATTTTTCTTTCTTTTGGGAGTAAAGGTTTTCAATAATAACGTAATAAAAGCTGATCATTGTAAGCACCCCTGTTGGTGATAAAGGGTTTTTTTCATCAATGTAACTGCCACTTTTTCTGGACAAGTTGGAATGTTGAAGGAAGTTATCAGACTCATTGGCCAGATCACCAGGTGAAAATAAAGGGAAAAAATGAATAATGTAGCAATCAGATGTAAAGATTTTGTAAACTGCAATAGATTACATAAAGTATTGGTTTTGGGATTTAATACCACTTAAAACGTAAACGTTTATGTTTATTTTTTTACTGGCTCTGTCCTGGTGGGGTGACTTCCTTAACTTTCTGTCCTCTAGATGCAATAGGAAGTGAGAAAAAAATTATGTAAGGGAAAGGAAATTCCTTCTTAGACAGCTGTCCCCAAAACAGGTGTCCCCAGATAATGGGGGAGACATTCTGTGAATACCATCAGCTCCATTTTTGCCAAGCACCCGGACTGAATGCCACTGTGTACTCATGACTGATGAGCAGCCACTGACCAATCATACAGGGAGACAGATTCACCAGTTAGGAACACTTTCCCACTGTATGTAAAACTCTTTAATGGGTAGTACATCAAGCACACCAACTCAGTGTTCTGGGCCCCATCTAGATGGCTAGCAAAAGTTGTAGAGCATGTGTTCGTTTTTTGATTACTGACCATTGCTGTGAAGCTGTCCTATAGGTCCTTTAAGGTTACCCATAGTGGGTGAACTTTGTAATAAGAGAAACTTGAAAATTATCCCTTGCAGTGGGGCTGTGTCAGGAATTGCAGGGGTTAATTGCGCATTTAGTCTGTGGTTAAGTAAAAGTGTTTTTTCCTATCTGATTCCCCGCTCCCTCAGCAATCAGTGCTCTGCCACACTCCAGCAGTGGATTGCCCCTCAGTTTCTTCATGTCCAGTTCAGGGCTATGGACCCTTCATTGGTCTTGATGACATGGTGACTTTACATGGCTTTACAGGAAGGATGCACTCATTACTTTATAGGGTGTCCCCCTCATCCCCTGCTTGGGACTACATGTCCCATGGTTTCAAGTGCCACCTCTGCCACTGCACATGCATGCCTGTATAATCCTCCCTGTCTGTCTGTGTATGTCGCGCAGGCAGCATCATTGCAACTGGAGCGCATGTAAAAGGGTGTCTCCATTGGACCACATGAGGGAGCAGAGCCACCTGACAGCTAGGAACTTCTGTCCCCCTCACGATGGTTCTGCTCCCACAGCACCATCGTAAAAATATTGAGCATGCATGTGTGCAGGTCTATGGGGGAGGCATTGACATGTGCCTTTGCCCCCTTAGGGCCAAAAAAGGAATTGCATAGAAATGCTTAAGGTGGTGTTTAGGCAGCATTCTCTGTCACTTACACTTTTCCCACGGCACTACCGCCCCTTCAATTTAGTTCATTAATGATCTGTGTAGCATTTCTGAGCTAGTAGTTCAAGGATGCACCTGACTTTGGCATCCTAAGACCCGTCACTCCCTTCAGTATCCCAGTTGACATACACTTGCTACATACTTCATGACATTCTGCCTCATGCTCCCAGGAAGCTAACACCATGCTTCTACTTTTTGAGGCCTCGCTCCCATGACATCCTGGCCAGATCCCTGGGGCACCCTGTACCACAACTGGATCCAAGATGGGGTACCAACTGCTAGGCAAGGAACCCAAGGAGACTGGCCCCCTTGCTACTGGGGCCCCATCACCTCCACCAAGTCACCTGCTTCCCTGCCAGCTGGCTGTTATTTTTTGAACAATTGTACCTTCATATACCAGAACCAGTGACACCACCCGCAAGGGTTAACCCAGTTGCACATTCGGTTTCATAATTTTCTTGATGTTCGCATCATTATTTGATGTGTGATACACCGTGCATGCACCAATTATGTGACCTGAAGTAAATGCAGACCAAGCAAAGACACTTCATCAACTGAATTGTTAACTGAAGAACGTCTCACAGTACAGCATAATACATTCCCACAGTTAACACAAGCTAGTGCTGCAAGTGGTGCCCCTGGTACCCTGCTCCATTACCCAGTCCTTACCTGGTTAGCTAAAATCCAATGATAGAGTAAATGTCCTTTTTCTGGAACCTTGACTGGGTTCCCACCAAGGGGGTGCTGAAGAACAAAGTACATCTTGACGGAAGCCCTCTTGTCATTTCCCACAGATGGACCAATGTCTGTAGAGGCTCACCTTCCCTGGTATGTAAATTTCACCACAAGCAAGTGGTATCATAATCATCAGGTAGTCAGTTGCCACAAAAACGTAACCCCATACAGATCAAAAGCACCAGCCATTACAAACAGTTACAAGGCAAAACATGAAGAACATGAAACAGTCAGGGAGCAGACTTTAGTAAGCACCCGCCTAAATGCACAGATGAGCTAAAGACTCTACCCAGCCTTTGTGACCCAACAGAGACTCACAAGGCACCTGCGCACAGGTGGGGTCTTCCCCTTCAGAACCTTCAGTTTCGTGAGCATCTTCACATGCAGAAAACCCAACACAAGCTGGTGGAAAATCTGTGCATATGCAGAATCCCCTGTGGTTTCAAAAAAGTAAGAAAGCACATAATATATATTTTTTTAAATCTGATTGAGGGAAAGGGAGGGTCATGGAGCAAGAAGAAAATAAGTTATTTTCCTGGCAGAAGGTCAGCTTTAGGCTCCATGCACACCAGCTTATCTTTAAGCTCCTAGCAGCTAATTATGAAGCAAATAGTGTTACCCTATGTGAGCAAACACACTATTGTAGGCTAGAACTGTTTTTGCAAAGCCTAAGCTTATAGGAGCAGAAAAAAAAATGTATTTTGCATTTTTGGGAGCCAAATGCTAGCAGAAAAAAAATGCTGAATGCTCCTAAATGCTCCTACCAGCTTTTTTCTAGCTTTTTTTCCCGACATGTACTGCACAAACACTAATAAAACGCTAAAGCTCCTAAATGGTACTAAAACACTACTAAAAAAAGACTAAAAACGCCTTTACCAGCATTTTTATCCATCATTTATTCCAGTGTTTTTTTTAGCTTAAACTAAAACTCTAGTGTGCATTAAAATGAATTCACTTTGACTTGACATCTGTGAAATGGTTACTAGACCACCTGATAATTAAAAGAATTGAAAAAATCTATTGTAATTGATTAAATACAGTAGTGCATTCACTGACCAAATATTTGTTTCTGAAATTTTAACTCCAGATGCCTGGAACATATTTCCCCTTTTCTTTCCCCTTGCAAGCTCTTCCAGATGGGGCTACTGATGGGGTCTGTGCTGTCCAATAAAAGTTTGTTTGAGACACCAGAGATCTCGTCACCTACTGTAGATGATTTTGGCTGAGGCTCTACTCCTGTCCCAACAAGGAACAAACCTGAATGTTTGCAAACTTACTAGTAATTTTTATTAGCTGGAGTTCGTCTTTAAGGTTTTACCAGTTTCTTGTTCTATTCCACTTGTTTGTTTATGAGAAGAAAAGGTTTGTTCTTTAAATTAGCTAAGAAGACAACTTAGGTCTTACAGACAATGGAAGAGGGCTAGACAGATATTTTTGCAATCTGCGTTCAGCCCATTTACTCCAGAGCCATGATGACTTCTTCTGTTTGTGATAAATGAAATCCCTCTACAACATATGGGCACTGGCATTATTAAATCTGCTTTGCTTAGTATGAACTCTGCAGCCTCAGAATGGAACTATAGGTCATTGTCTGGCTTAAGATAATTCAGAAAGAGCAAGGACTCACTTGTGTTATTTAAGGTAGAGGCAGGACAGACGTGATCCATGAGCGTCAAATTAAAGACTTTGTCACGATATTCAAGGATAACTTTCCTTTAATTTATACACAGCAACAGTGTTGACAATGTAATGCATAACAATTTAGGCAAGCTATGTGTAGCTGCTACTTTGTTATTCATTTACATTGCTACAAAAGGAGCACACTGTATAAATAAGGACTCTTACAGCCAAACCAGCTACAGTCTAATAGGAAGATTTTATCACATGGTGAATGCACTGACCTGAAATCTGTTTTCAACATCATAGAGCACACAAATACAAGCTTACCTGGGATTTGTTTTTCTAACTTATTCCATGTATTTTATTTAGTGATAGCAAATCACACAGGAGCTTTACTGAGAACATGGTATTTTTCATGTACAACAGTCCCCGCCCGTTAGGAATTTTTAACTTAACATCTGTTGTACAATTCCATTTAAATAAAATGAGTGGGCAGTGAACGTACCAGTATGTGTTTAGAATACCTTCAGCTGCCATTGTGGTCTTGCTGGGAGTCCCATGCATCCTTGTACCTTTAAGGAGGAGTGGGCTCCCTCCAGGCACACCTGCTCTTAATCTATCCACTGACATACACTATATTGCCAAAAGTATAAGGACGCCTGCCTTTACATGCACATGAACTTTAATGGCATCCCAATCTTAGTCCATACGGTTCAATATTGAGTTGGCCCACCCTTTGCAGCTATAACAGCTTCAACTCTTCTGGGAAGGCTGTCCACAAGGTTTAAGAGTGTGTCTATGGGAATGTTTGACCATTCTTCCAGAAGAGCATTTGTCAGGTCAGGCACTGATGTCAGACAAGGAGGCCTGGCTCACAATCTCTGCTCTGCTTCATCCCAAAGGTGTTCTATCGGGTTGAGGTCAGGACTCTGTGCAGGCCAGTCAAGTTCCTCCGCCTCAAACTCTCTCATCCATGTCTTTATGGACCTTGCTTTGAGCACTGGTGCGCAGTCATGTTGGGACAGGAAAGGACCATCCCCAAACTGTTACCACAAAGTTGGGAACATGAAATTGTCCAAAATGTCTTGGAATGCTGATGCCTTAAGAGTTCCCTTCACTGGAACTAAGGGGCCAAGCCCCACCCATGAAAAACAACCCCACACCATAATACCCCCTCCACCAAACTTTACACTTGGCACAATGCAGTCAGGCAAGTACCGTTCTCCTGGCAACAGCCATACCCAGATACATCCATCGGATTGCCAGACAGAGAAGCCTGATTGGTCACTCCAGATAACATGTCTGTGCTATTCTAGTGTCCAGTGGTGGCATGCTTTACACCACTGCATCCGATGCTTTGCATTGCACTAGGTGATGTAAGGCTTGAATGCAGCTGCCTGGCCATGGAAACCCATTCCATGAAGCTCTCTATGCACTGTTGTTATGCTAATCTCAAGGCCACATGAAGTTTGGAGGTCTTTAGCTATCGACTCTGCAGACAGTTGGCGACTTCTGCACACTGTGCACTTCAGCATGCACTGACCCCGCTCTGTCATTTTAAGTGGCCTACCACTTCGTGGCTGAGTTGCTGTTGTTCCCAGTTGCTTCTACTTTGTTATAATACCACTAACAGTTGACCACGAAATATTTAGTAGCAAGGAAATTTCACGGATGGACTTATTGCACAGGTTGCAACCTATCACGATACTAAGCCTGAATTCACTGAGTTCCTGAGAGCACCCCATTCTTTCACAAATGTTTGTAGAAGTCTGCATGCCTAGGTGCTTGATTTTATACACATGTGGCTATGGAGGTGATTGGAACACCAGAATACAATGATGTGGAGGGTAGAGATGAGCGAATTATTCAAAAATTCGATTCGGCTGATTCGCCGAATTTGCGGAATAAATTTGATTCGATGCGAATTTATTCGCTGCGAATTTAACTTATTAAAAGGGTTTCTAGGCTTCAGAGAGCCTTTATATTAGTGCAGAACACTGTACCTTTAATTTAAATGCCCTTGGAGTCTGCTGGGGAAGAGAAATAATACTGTCAGTCAGTATGACATGCAGATGAGTGCCGTCGATCTTAGAATCACCGCACACTTCACTCATTTGGGCAGTCACGGGGCACGACGAAGAAGATGAAGAAGAAGATGAAGAAGTAGAAGAAGATGAAGAAGAAGATGAAGAAGAAGAAGAAGATGAAGAAGAAGATGAAGAAGATGAAGAAGAAGAAGAAGATGAAGAAGATGAAGAAGAAGAAGAAGATGAAGAAGAAGATGATGAAGAAGATGATGATGAAGAAGATGATGAAGAAGAAGATGATGATGAAGAAGATGATGAAGAAGAGGAAAATGAAGAAGAAGAAGATGAAGAAGAAGAAGATGAAGAAGAAGAAGAAGATGAAGAAGAGAAGATGAAGAAGAAGAAGAAGAAGAGGATGAGGATGAAGAAGAAGAAGAAGAAGATGAGGATGAAGAAGAAGAGGAAGAAGAAGAAGATGATGAAGAAGAAGATGATGAAGAAGAAGAAGATGAAGAAGAAGAAGAAGATGAAGAAGAAGAAGATGAAGAAGAAGAAGATGAAGAAGAAGATGAAGACGAAGAAGAAGATGAAGAAGAAGAAGATGAAGAAGAAGAAGAAGGAGAAGAAGAAGACGAAGAAGAAGAAGAGGATGAAGAAGAAGAAGAAGAAGAGGATGAAGAAGAAGAAGAAGAGGATGAGGATGAAGAAGAAGAAGAAGAGGATGAGGATGAAGAAGAAGAAGAAGTAGGATGAAAATAAGAAGAATTCCATTCCAGCAAAAAGTGTACCTGCAGAGAGCTCCGCTATTTCTGACAGTTCTCTGACAGTTCCTTCACATTTACAGCGGTTGAAACATTGTATCTATTTGTTTCCATTTAGGATACAGATGTTTTTATTCGGAAACAAATAGATACAATGTTTCAACCGCTGTAAATGTGAAGGAACTGTCAGAGAACTGTCAGAAATAGCGGAGCTCTCTGCCGATACACTTTTTGCTGGAATGGAATTCTTCTTATTTTCATCCTACTTCTTCTTCTTCTTCTTCTTCATCCTCATCCTCTTCTTCTTCTGAGGATGAGGATGAAGAAGAAGAAGAAGAAGAAGAGGATGAGGATGAAGAAGAAGAAGAAGAAGAAGAGGATGAGGATGAGGATGAAGAAGAAGAAGAAGAAGAAGTAGGATGAAAATAAGAATAATTCCATTCTTCTTCTTCTTCTTCTTCTTCTTCTGAGGATGAGGATGAAGAAGAAGAAGAAGAAGAAGAAGAGGATGAGGATGAAGAAGAAGAAGAAGAAGAAGAAGAAGAAGAGGATGAGGATGAAGAAGAAGAAGAAGAAGAAGAAGAAGAAGTAGGATGAAAATAAGAAGAATTCCATTCCAGCAAAAAGTGTATCTGCAGAGAGCTCCGCTATTTCTGACAGTTCTCTGACAGTTCCTTCACATTTACAGCGGTTGAAACATTGTATCTATTTGTTTCCGAATAAAAACATCTGTATCCTAAATGGAAACAAATAGATACAATGTTTCAACCGCTGTAAATGTGAAGGAACTGTCAGAGAACTGTCAGAAATAGCGGAGCTCTCTGCAGGGACACTTTTTGCCGGCTGTAGAAGGGATGAAAATCGGCTGATCGGGAAAAATTTGATTCGTGCATCCGAAGTTTGCTAATTTTCGGATTCGGTGCGAATCGAATTTTTCCTAATATTCGAAACGAATTCCACTTCGCCAAGTTCGATTCGCTCATCTCTAGTGGAGGGGTGTCCCAATACGTTTGGCAATATAGTATATGTGCTCCAACTTGAAGACTCTCAAAACTATTTAGTTAGGACTACAGTATACAGAGGAGCCTTGATGTAGGCACTGTGGCTTTCACATACAGTATATTTGCAAATGTGTGCAAACTAAATCCTTTGTTTTTAAAGTTAATAGTTGGATGGGGACAATTTTTTTTTTTGAAGACTAGAAGGTAAGTGTGCCGGGAAATTTTAATTTGTTTTTGATGTGCTTGCCACTTCCATGTGCACCTTACTGCAAAGGCTAGTTATAGATTGGGGTTGTTGCAACTTCTTTGTACAAGTGTTTAGAATGGCCACTAGATGTACCTTGAAACGTGTAGAACTACAAAGAAATGTTTTTCCTGGACATATACTTTAGGAGGAAAGTCCCTCCCACCAACTTTTGCAATCTGCAGACAAAGGAAGTTCCTCTCCCTGTGATGCTGTAGGTGGGCATGCATGTGACACCGGTGGTCCTAACAATTAATCACAACAGAGGAGGAGGGAAACTTGCTCTGGGGACTCCCTGACTGGCTGGCAGTCTGGATAAAACTGTCACTCAGTGTGGGTCTGGATGGCGGCCCCCCATTTAGAAAAACCAGATTTATATTGTCCCATTGTCTTATAGAGCTTATCTACATCTTGATAAACAAGTTATGACAGTAATTGAAATATGCATTGTACATTATAAATTCAGATCCCAGCAAAGCAGGATGCTGGGACGGGTCCCATATATTGGTCCTGTTTGGTTGTAAGTTAAAAACCTCTTTAAATGAAGGCTCATGGCTATGATCAATGGATCTAGAAAAAAAATAACATCTCCTTATTAAAGTGGGTGCTCCTGTGTTCAGAACCCTCTTATCTTTTAAGTATTCACTTATGTTTTAATGATACTTTGGAATACAAATTTTCTGCCTGGTGTTCTGCTAAATGATGTCTCACCACGTTATAATTTAGGCTGTTTATTTTTCTTTAGACCATTATTTCAGACCATTAAGTATCTCCGTACAGGTTATTAGTTTCAAACACTTGGATTATTTAGAGTCTTGTAATTATATTCATGGAGAACTGTATTCTAAACAGAAAAGCAGTCACCTAATTGCATTGGGATGAGACAATTGACTAATAAGAGTTTTATTTGTGTAGGCTAGAGGCAGACAGTTTGTTATGCTCTTTATTCACCACCATCAATAAGAAAAGGATACATTTATACTCCACCAGTGTGATATGTGTTCCTCTCATAGACCTACCTTCACTACCACCAGCTCACCAGTAAAACAGTAGGGAGCAAGGACCAGTATTACATAGCAGTCTTTTGTAAGATGAAATTCTCATGTACAAGGTGGAATCTGTCTCTTATAATAATACCTAGAGCTGTGCATTCCTTCAGTTTCCTGTAGGGCTTCCTTACAGGTCAATCAAATTGGTGGTCCAATGGCCAGCTGAAGAAGCACATATAACAGGCTGATACCTGAAAGGCAGAGGCTTCGCCTTGTCAGCATGTAATAGGAAATGCTGTTAATGGCAGTATCTGTAGATGTGAAATTTTGCAACACACGCATACAAACGTATTTGTTAAGGACATCTGTATACAGTAAGGGACAATGCCAAACATGTTGAAAAATAGGTTTAGGGTATACATACACTTTGGACGTCTATTTCTAAAACATTTATTGGACAAATGTCACACACATTCATACATACTGCCTTACCATGCAATAATGACCTTAATTTCTCTAGTAGATTAATCCTTATGATCATTGGCACCATCTAGGGACCTAAATGCAGTATAGTTTTCTGAAATACCTCCGTGAGAAAAATACCACATTTTTGTCACTAGATGAAGCTACCAATCATAGGTATAACTCTATACACCCACCATTACAAGAGACAACTTCTACCTTGTAAGAGAATGGCATGTTACAAGAACCTGCTATGTACTACCAGTCCTTGTTTCCTAATGCTTTACGGCATCTTTTTAACTTACTCTAGACATAGTGACACCATTGCTTTGTATTTGCTGCGTGCTTCAGGCAGATCATGGTTGGTGGGGAGGGTGCTGCAGTACCTTAGTATTCCTCTCGATAGCCCTCAGCCCTGATGCAAGCAGTGGGCTGGCTCTTGAGAGGGTTATACAAATATTAAAATGTCTTGAGGAGTGGATGTTGGTCTGGGCAATCCTAGGTAGGCAACATTTGCATGCAGACTGCCCTAAATAATGCCTATTAGTGATTCCAAGC
The DNA here is from genome assembly GCF_062004578.1 of Staurois parvus. Classification (NCBI taxonomy): domain Eukaryota; kingdom Metazoa; phylum Chordata; class Amphibia; order Anura; family Ranidae; genus Staurois; species Staurois parvus. The sequence continues at coordinate 8,664,111 of NW_028318095.1, read as the reverse complement.
CTCCATGATTAAAAGGACTGAAATTCAATGATTAAAAAGGGTCTGGCCAGGGACAGTCAGGCTGTGGAGAAATTATTAGATGATGATGGGCATCCACCATCCAGGAAATGACTTGCTGCAACTTCTAATGCACACTGCAAGAAGCTCACAGTGTACAGTGAAATCCAAGTAAAAAAATTGATACATAAGGGGAGCCGGTACAACTGTGCACGACTGAATACAAAGGCCAGAGTGCCTGAGCCTTCAGTCTGTTGCTCTAATGAAATAGTGCTTCCAGGCATGGGGAATCGTGTGACCTTTTTCCATGGGGCAGTGCTTAAACCTAAGTGGCCAATTGGATCTGTGAGTGTATATGGGCTATCAGGTGGCACTGTCATGCGGCCCTGAATAAGCAGGTGACAGTGTCTCTTTAAAGTGTCACTACGCCTACCACAGTAAAATTAGTCTGTATATGCAGTAAAGTATACTTGTTATACTCACTGTGGAACCAAAGGGGTTAAACCTCTGTATTATGTAAAAAGACTGTTTGATCCTGTCTTCTCTGATCCTCCCCTTCTTCCACTGTCCCCAATCGATCTGCTGATTGTACAGAGCTCTAGGGGTCACTCTGTACATGTTCAGTTTAGTGTGTATGGCTAGATAGTTTTTTTTGCCTTTGGGAGAGTGCACAAGGCCCAGGGTTGTGGATAAGGAGGTACTACCAGTCCTCCTAAATGGAGCCCAGGCCAGCAAGGGGGCCCAGGCAGCTGAGTGAATCGGATGTTGGCAGATGGGGTGATCAGCATAGCGGGGGAGACAATTACTGGAACCGATCCTCTGTATGGCTCTCTCTGGAGCAGCTGAAAGCTATCTTCTTCTCCTTTCCCTCCCCTGGCCTTCAGCTGTCACAGAGAGAGCCATACAGTGGATCGGTTCCAGTAATTGCTCCCCCCATTGCACCCATCACCCTCCCTGTGCACCATACCAGGATCCTTAAGGATGGAAAATGGGGGAAGGGTCTGGTAAATATGTCACATTTACCAGCCCCTTCCTTTCCTGAATGATAACAATAAGTGATCAGCATGGATCACTCACTGTGTTCATTCATAATGGAAGCAGAGTAAACCGTGATTTTTTTTGGGGGGGCCCTGTCAGGATGTCTGTATGGGGTCCCGTGGTTTCTAACAGCAGCCCTGACAGGACCAATCAGCGTTGTCCAGTCAGAGGGTCAGGGATTATTCAGCTTCATAAGACAGTCAGAGGAGAAAAATTCCACCTACAAGCTTTGACCAGTGTTCTGCGGGACACTGATAGAAGTCACAAGACTGCTCTAACTGCTGATGAGAAAAGGTATTTAGCAGTTTATGTTTACTAAAATAATTGCATTTCCATGCTCTGTGTACTGTGGGAGACCGGATATAGTGAATGCAGGCTCCTGGGTTTAGTAACACTTTAAGCTCTAACATTCCTTTTTTCCTGCCAAACACAATGCCAAGTGAAACAATATAAACACAGTTTTCATGAGTCTGGGAATTTGATTTTTATAAACAATGGTACAAAAGACAACTTGAATGAGTAAATGCATTGTAAAAGGTACATGTGGTTAGATGATACAGGGAGAGAATAACATTTACAGGTTTATTAAATATGTTGTCCTCTATTTTTTCCTTACAATATATAGTTATGTATTCTGTCATTGTGAAGTTATATTAAAGTGATATTAAACCCTCAGCTGATTTAATCACTTGGTAAAAATGCAGCTTCTATATCTTTTAATCCTTGCGTATGTTTCAGTTTAGGTTGTTGCCATGAGTGCTACCCAGGTTTCCACTTTCAGGGTGGCCCCTTTCTCCTCCTGAATCCTATGGAGCCACCCTTGCTTGCAATGAATAGAGTTGTTTATCCCTACACTCTATGCTTCAATAGAAACACACACCCTGTAGCCTATGATGGCAAGGAACTCCCCTGCTACTCTCCCCTACTACCTTCTCCAAGCTAGCAGATTGGCTAAAGACTGCACTGTCCACTGCTAACGCTTTCCTGTGAGGACGGGAAGTTCAGGGAAGCAGCACTGAGGGAACAGGAGTCAGCCACATTGAAAGTCGTAAACTGCAAGTTCTGGGGTAAGAATTTTAAAAAATAGTTCACTAGGGAATGTTTTTTTCATTATGCTCAATGTGTTGAACAAAAAAACAAACAAACTGAGGTTATAATGCTACATTACTGGAAAGGTAGTATTCAAAACAAACACCTTTTTTAAAAAAAAAAACTAACCAGCATATTCGTTTATTTTTGTTGCCATTCTTATGGAAAGTGCATTTTTGTGGTTGATACTTTTCAAATATCTATCTATCTATATATATATATATATATATATATATATATATATATATAGTCTGAAAGAGAAAGAAGAAAAGAAAATGACATACCAAAAGAGTTATAAAAAAAAAAGAGAGAGAGGGAGAATAAATATTAAAGGGGGACATTGGGATACGGATTTCTGAAATCTGGTGGATATTACACATGATAATGAAATTTAGTCTTCATGTTTTCTAGTGAAGACTCTAGTGCCAGGGTCTTAAACTCTTCTGTCTCCGCATATAGGATTCAGAGAGTCCATTTGTCAACAAAAGATTTATGTGTGTCATATCTTTCAGAGATCAATTCTTCCATTCATATAATTTGACACAGTTCCTTGACCCTTACACAAGGAGGGGTAGTGATGATCCAATGTCTGGGTATTATTGCTTCAGATGCACAAGAGGAAAAAAAGAGTGTTTCTTGTCTTTCTGGATAATTTCTAGGGTAACTGACAGTGAGGGGTTGTTTTTTTAAAGAATTCACATAGCCATTTACCCAGCAATAGTGCATGTTCATTTGTTCTGTTTGAATGGGATAAAAAAAAAGAATGGAAAATATTATTATTATGATGATACAGGATTTATATAGCATCAAAAGTTTGCTAATAGGCTATATCCTGTGTTGTTCAAATGTAAATCATTGATTTTTAAATGGAAAATAAAAATACTATAGTTGGCCACTAGATGGAGCAAAGTATTATAGGAAATGTGAATGATCCTTCGCTCCATTTAGTGGCCAAATGTTGTATTTTCCATTAAAAAAAAATCAATCATTTACAATCAAACAGCACAGGATATAGCCTGTTTTAGTGCTATATAAATCCTATATCATATTAATAATATTCATTTACATGAAATTTTTGCCCCATTCACACAGAACAAATGTAGTATTTTAACTGGGTGAACGGCCACACAAATTCTTTATAAATCAACCCATACGTCTAGTGCACCCACTTCACATATCAAAATCCTTGATTCCTTTTTATTCTGCTTCTGATAAACAAGGTACTGTATTTTACTTCATATTTTTACAATTACTCAGAGCTAAAACTTTTATCTGCCTCATTTATCTATTTCTTTTTTTTTACATTGACAGCAAATACTTCCAATAATCCACTAGCACTCAAATTATAAACCCTGTAAGGATATAGGTTGTAGGATGAGACTGTAGTCCCTTCTCTGATTTTTATTTCTGATTTGTGTTTAACTTGCCTTTTTCTATTAGTGAGGCCAGCAGGCATAGCTTTCGGGTGTCTTTTGTGAGGCAGCATTGAAGTCATCTCTAGGGGTTAGCTGAACTTGTTCTACCCACGCATACCAGCCATCGTATTGTTTCTGCTCTGTAACTTCCTCAGTCTAATGGGTTGCTCTTACATGCCATGGAAGAAAGGTTTTGAATTGTTAGTGAACAGTGCACATCCAGATAGTGTACTGGAACAATCCATGCATTGAGTACCTACAGAAATGAGTGTTTGTTGCTGAGAAGCTCTCTGCCAAGCAAGCACAGGCCAGTTTTTCTATCACTTCATCCAGCATCTATGCGTCTATGAGTACTGCATTGTACCTTATCAGTTCAACGCAAGTTTAACTTTCAGTGGCGTGATAATGGACCCTCCCCCAAAAATCCATTTTGCAGAGAACAGGAGTTAAAAAAGTAGTGCTTTGCATGAAAAATAATAGTATTTTAAATAAATGACCAAGCTAAAGGAGTTCACACCGTATTAACATCCTGTCGATATTCAGCTGGCTCCCCTATGCTGTATTCCATGTTCTTCTATCATCTATTATGTCTGTCTTTTCTCATAGACAGGTGAGGTGAAGTCATCAAATAATCTTTACAGAAAAGCTTTTCAGCACAGCAGCTGCCATTTTTTTGGAGTGTTTATGTTGGTCACTTCCAATCGATACTGCATACTACAATAATCACTCATAGCCGATTTGGATCAGGAACTCATACCGGTCAGGGCCATCATCATCATTTATCAAAGTTATAGACTGTGCCCTTGTTAATTCTCACTAGTTACTACTTGCTACTACTACTATTGTAACTGTTAGTACGAAGAGTTCCCCAAACTTCCCAATGTGTAGTCAAGCGCAAGCCACTACCAAATGCCAGGCATGCAGAGGGATGGGCCAAGGGTGCAATGGCCCCGGGCATCCATCAGGAGGAGGGCATCCAAGCCACTGGGCAACCTCTTAGCCATTCTGCCAAAGCAGCTCACTGGCAATCTGTCTCTACTAACCGGCCACTAAGCGACCCACTGCCTATAGGGTTTTTCTTTATCACTAAATGGAGTGTATTCATGACATATACAGGGTGGTAGCTTTAATCCTTCATACACTACACATACATTTTAATGGTAAAAAAAACAAATTATTATTTCACAATATTGTTTTTGGTGCAGAGTCACAAGTTAACACATTGACATAAACATATGACGAATCTGAACAGAAGAGGACCATCATTTGCACAATGAGTAAGGGCAAAACTTACAGTATAGTAAAGTCTTTGCCTGGAAATCACAGTCACTTAGCATTGTGGGTTAGAAATGAAACTGCCATGAACTGTATCAGATCCGAGTCTGACCAACATCAACATATGGAGAATGGGACCATCATTCATTTCCTCATTGATTCAGGGCAAAACTCATAAATCTGGCAAAGTCCAGCATGAACACTTGGCACTGTGGGTTAGAAATGTGTATCAGTTCTGACTCAGACCTGATAGAGTTCATGGCTGTAATTTCATTTATACACAGTGCCAAGTGTCTATGATTTCCAGAGACTTTACCAGGTTTACAGGTTTTGCCCTTACTTGTGAAAATGAATGATGGCCCTGTTCTCTGTATGTTGATGTTGGCCATACTCAGACCTGATACAGTTCATGGCTGCAGTTTAATTTCTAACCTGTGCAGTGCCAATTGTCTAAGACTTACAGAGACTTACCAGGTATATAGGTTTTGCCCTTACTCTGTGTGTGGAAATGACAATCCTGTTCTCCATATTTTGATGTCAGACCATCTGACAGTCTGACTGGCATCAACATATGGAAAACAGGATTGTCATTTTCACACAATGAGTAAGGGTTCAACTTAAATATGGTACCTGGTACCAATACACCTGGTAAGGTCTCTAGAATTCATAGACACTTGGTACCATGCAGGTTAGAAATGAAATTGCATGAACTCTCAAGGCTTCCAAAAACATTTCTGTGCTGAAGACACCCAGATCTATCTTTCTACTCCTGAGCTCAACCCATAAGTCTCCTTACACATCACTAATTTACTAACAGACATATCAATATGGATGTAATACCACTTCCTCAGACTCAATTTATTCAAAACTGAGCTCATAATATTTCCTCCCCACCTTCCCCTGACTTCTCTGTTGAGGTTGATGGTACAACTACCAGTCTATCCCTGCATGCCAGGGTGCTAGGTCTAACCCTGGATAAATGGGACGTTGAAATGCAATGCAGAGAAATGACCTGAAATCACACGGGCACGTGCACCCTACATACAATCAAGGAGTTGGCCCTGGGCATCACCAAACCTCTGCACACCACTGGCTTAAGTCTTGCTCTAAACACCAAGCATAGTATTTGTCCATCAAAGCTCCTTAAAGTGACTTTGCTATGAGAGAAGTATACGTTTTGCCATTATTATTGCAAGCCTCTTTCTTAAAATGATAGATGCCTGGTTTTGTCTGATTTTGATATGTTTCAGCCACAGTGCTGGCCTAAGCACTGTGAGTGTCACAACTACTTATCTCTATACTTGTTTTAGGTCAGTGACAGACAGCATTAGGGTCAATGGTAAGCATGATAGGCAGGGAACTAGCATTTTTATTCTCTCATGACAGCATAGTACCCAACTGTCCTTCATTTAAAGGGACTGTCCCTCTTTTGAGACCAAATCTCTACAATACTGCATTTATTATTGTAAGCCAATACAAAGGAAAAATAGTGATCAAAAAAGCACTTGTGTGGTTAAAGTGGTTGTAAAGGCTCAAGGTTTTTTACCTTCATGTATTCTATGCAGCGCTCCCCCCCCCAATCCTTACCTGAGCCCCCTCCAATCCAGCAATATTCTCGACAGCCTCTGCTGTCTAGGGACTCTTCCTCCTCATTGGCTGAGACAGCAGCAGGAGCCCATTGGCTCCCATTGCTGTCAATCACAGCCAGTGAACCAATGAGGAGAGAGCGGGGGGTGGTACCAAGCCACGGCTCTATGTGTCTTACGGGTGCATAGATCAGCAACTCGGAGACGAACACACAGCAGCTTTCCCTGGGGGCACTGCTTGAGGGGGAGGAGCCAGGAGCACCGGCTGGGACCCAAAAAGAAGAGGATCGGGGCTGCTCTCTGAAAAATCACAGCACAGAGCAGGTAAGTATAGACATGCTTGTTATTTAAAAAAAAAACAAGTTTTAGTGTCACTTTAAGTCAATCATTTTTTCCATATTAGCTATTTGTGGTCTGTGTAACCAGGTCCGTGGCAGGGACGTTGCCTTTGCCTAAATACTGTGTGCTACAAGGTGCCCCTCTTTATCATTTCAGAAAGTTGGGAGGTATGACAACAGTGTCCCTTTAATGTGGCTCGGAATGAACCAAAACTATGATTGAAAATGTAAAGCAATTATCATAAGGTACTATAGTTTATCTAGAGCAAAGATCCTATGTAAATACTGACTTTCTGAAAATTGATATTTGTGTAGGCTTAAACAAATCCTTTACCTTTTCTGTGACACTGCTTGAGCTTTATGATTGGTTGCTCCGACACTAAACTCAAATGATGAGTTGTGCCTGCAATCTTCATAGCCCATAAGTGACGATTCTTTCGAGGGCTACAGTTGGGCTTGGAAGTGGAATACCAGTATGCCAAAACCCTATTTTACTAACTTGTAGTTCAGAACACTAAGATAACGACAAATGGCCTTGCCAAACTGTGAAACCAGACATTTCATCTCCTTCTCTGTGTCTTTTTGGAGAGCTTTTTTTTACCAATGGCCACATACCCACTCACTTCTTCATATCATGCCAGTAAAGTAAAACAAATTGCTATGCCATATCTCATATGCCTTAGGGGACAGAAATCATGCAAACAGTTAGCTGGTGTTGTGTGTCCATCATTGTATCACATGCTGGCTTTCTTCCTGCCTTCTCCCAGTAGACAGAGTGCTGAGGGACAGCACTGGTGACTGTGGTTTGAGAAAATGATCCTTGCACTCTGTTGGCTCCTTTATGTAATGTGCAGAGGCTTCTTAGAAAAAAAGGTGTTAGACATTGGCAGGAGAGGACATTATAGCTGAAAGTAAAAGGAGGGCAATCTATAACATTTAATTAGATTTGAGGTAACGTGAATCAGAAATAATTTGAATTCTAGTTACTATGGGTTACTGCTACAAGAAATTTAGCTTGTCTTCTCTAAGATGTGGGAGTCCAGGAAGAATTATATCACTGAGTGGCGCTTAAAGTGATAATGGGAAGAGTGATGTTCCCGGGGGCACTTTGCTTCTGAGCTGGGACTGTTGGGTATTTTAATGGATAAGTTCACCTTTATCAACATGTTAGTTGTTACATCCATATTTAGGGTGTAACATGTTGAGCATCCACCACCTCACCCCCATGATCTGACCACTCCTTGTGACAGTGGAAGAGGAACCTTCTCCCTGCACCCACTGTTACAATTTGAATACAGTGAGGCTGTACATGGCAGGCAACTGTGTCATTCACTCACAAAGTTCTATGCATGAATGCCTACAAGTACCATCAACCATTGCGGCTGACATCTTGGAGTTCTCAATGAACTGCAAGGGCGATGGTGAACACTCTCAGTCCATTGAGCTTCCTGGACTTCAGTAACTGCCTGCCCATATCAGAGGTATCAAGAGCCTGACATTAAGGAGTAACAGTGCTTGGTGTGCTGCTATAGTCCCACCCAAACCCTTAATTTGAAATAATGTAAGGAAAATATCCAAAATAAAAAAAATAATAAGTACATAAATATCAAAACAAGGATTGCTGCAACCACTTATAATGTGCACTCTAACACACCTAAAATACATAAATACCAAACATGTGACGCTCTATCCCTTTAAATCTCTCAATACAAACATAAACCCTAAGTGATTGATGTCTATTCATAGATACTATAAAGGTCCATAATAGTGTGTATAGTCCATTTACACAAATTCGGTGCTGTGCAAACAAAAAGACGTGCTGTCCCTCCTTTGTATGAAAAACTTGCTTGCCTTGAGATTAGACCTACAAATCAATATAGGTCAAGTGTGCTGTGTTAATCAGTGTTATTGTTTCAGACCAACTTTTCCATCCGGACTCTCCTTGATGGCTCCAAAGATGTGGAAAATGCGCTCAAACAAAAAACATATATTTCATAGTGCAACACTGTATGACTACTATAATGTGAATATCCTTATTAAGTGCACTCACATAAAGTGTTGTTAAAAATGTGCTCATTCAACCAAAATATCCTCTCTTATAGGTGGTGGCGATTCTCAAACAACACCTCCAAAGTGTGTTCAATACCCCATCACCACTAGGTGCAATGCACGCTCACCTTCTCGTTAGACCCATATAATTGTAGGTCACAAACGCTTGAAGTTCATCCAGCTTATTATATTAGCTTCTACCTCTTAGCAGCTACTTCACTCCTCCTGTCCCTTTAAGGGACTGGTATCTTGCTGTATCCACCCAGATGAGTATAGGCTCAAAGGGAGAAAGGATAATTCATAGTGCAACCCCAAATAAACATAAAATCATTTATTGAAGTCAAAATTTCACACTCACAGAGTTGTAAGGAGTAACAGTGCTTGGTGCGCTGCTATAGTCCCACCCAATTCCTTAATTTGAAATAATGTAAGAAAAATATAAAAAATAAAAATAAAAAAAATAAGTATATAAATATCAAAACAAGGATTGCTGCAACCACTAATAATGTGCACGCTAACACACCTAACATAAATAAATACCAACCATGTGGTGCGCTATCTCTTTGTGAGTGTGAAATTTTGACTTCGATAAATGGTTTTATGTCTATGTAGACTGGTGAGGAGGGAGTTGCAGTAATCAAGGCGGCATATATCCAAGGCGTGGATACGTTGTTTTGTGGTGTCATTGATCAGAAAGGAGCAGATTTTTAACTGATTAACACAGAGCACTTGACCAATATTGATTTGTAGGTCTAATCACAAGGTGAGCAAGTTTTTCACCCAAAGGAGGGACAGCACGTTTTTTTGTTTGCACAACGCCGAATTTGACTATGCACACTATTAGGGACTTTTATAGTATCTACAAATAGACCATTCAATCACTTAAGGGTTTATGTTTGTATTGAGAGATAGCGCACCACTTGGTTGGTATTTACAGTATAAGAGCCTGACATTGCACTCACGGTCTGCTCCCAAGAAAAAAAAATGCATTTTTTAATTATTTTTTAAAGGTGAACTTATCCTGTGAACGTCGTAGTCATATTTGAAGGAAGCAGGGGTATTTGCTGCGGCTGGGAGACAGATTGCCATCAGCATTTTGCCAAGGCAGAATTTCAGAGTCACAAGGATAATTCAAGGTATGCTGTGGCTCTGTGAATAATGTGGGAAAGAAAATATGGGGACCTTTTGTGTGAATCTGCCAGTAGAATGTAAACGTTACAGCAAGCTGACACTCTCATGAATGACAGTAACAGTATGTCTGTGTTGATACCACCCAATAATGTTTAATTTTACCCAGAAGATACGGTAGCTCAATACTTTTTACTTTCAGGCAGTTTATTACCGGTATATTCACTAAAGCCTTGAAATCTCTGCTTCTTTTCTTCCAAACAAAATAGGTTGCTGCTTTTCAGCTGTACCAAGGCAGAACTTAAGAATAATTTGCCCATTTCACATTACCAGCAAGATATTGTTTCCTTCATAAAAGCAGAAAACGTCAGAAAACCCACACAGCTACTTGAGCAGACCTATCTGTGCCATTTAGAGAAGATTTGCCCGTCATCTATCTTTTTATTGATTCTTTCATTACATTTGTTGATAGTTCCTAAAACCCATTTTACCCATCATAAGTTAATGCATCCTATTACTGCAATGTTACAAGGTATAATGGGCTAAAAGGCAGGCCAAGTGATTGAGAATGGAGATAATTTTTTTCATGGATAGCTCACCTGGTTGAACCTGGCTTTTACGAAACCTTACTTAATTATTATTATTATACAGGATGTATATAGCACTAACAGTTTGCGCAGCACTTTACAAAATGAAGGTAGACATTACAGTTACAATACAATTTGGTACAAGATTCAGTTAGGATATTTGACTGAAAATTATATTCAGTATTTTAAGTCAAAAGGGAGAAGGCAGAAGATGCAGTTGTTTGGGTACCATGAGCTGAGAGTCTTTCAAGCAGTAATTTGTGCGTGTGTCAGATGCAGCAGTGTAAAGCACACCGCCACTGGACTCTAGAGCAGTGGAGATATGTTCTCTGGAGTGATGAATCGCACTTCTCTATCTGGTAACCTGATGGACGTGTCTGGGTTTGGCGGTTGCCAGGAGAACGGTACTTGCCTGACTGTATTGTGACAAGTGTAAAGTTTGGTGGAGAGAGGATTATGTTGTGGGGTTGTTTTTCAAGGGTTGGGCTTGGCCCCTTAGTTCCAGTGAAGGTAACTCTTAAGGCATCAGCATACCAAGTCATTTTGGACAATTTCATGCTCTCAACTCTGTGGGAACAATTTGGGGATGGCCCCTTCCTGTTCCAACATGACTGCGTACCAGTGCATAAAGCAAGGTCCATAAAGACATGGATGAGCGTGTTTGGGGTCAGGAACTTGACTGGCCTGCACAGAGTCCTATCCTCAACCCAATAAAATGCTTCTGGAAGAATGGTCAAACATTCCCATAGACACATCCTAAACCTTGTGGACAGCCTTCCCAGAAGAGTTGAAGCTGTTATAACTGCGAAGGGTGGGCCAACTCAGTATTGAACCCTACGGACTAAGACTGGGATGTCATTAACCACTTCCTGTCCGGACACTTTTACCCCTTCCTGTCCAGGGCAATTTTTAGCTTTCAGCGCTATCACACTTTGAATGACAATTGCGCGGTCATGCAATACTGTACCCATATGAATTTTTTACCATTTTTTTGAGACAGATAAAGCTTTATCTTGGTGGTATTTATTCACCGCTGGGATTTTTATTTTTTTTACTATGTAAATGAAAAAGTTCAAAAATTTTGAAAAAAAGTGTTTTTTTAAATAAAATTTTGCAAATAAATAATATTTCATCATAAATCTTTGCCAAAATTTATTCCGTTATTTTTTTAGTAAAAAAAAAAATCCAAATTAGTTTATAACCAAAAATTATAATTTTTAAACATTTTTTTTTTACATTTTATTTTATTTTTTTATATTATTATTTTTTTTTTTTTTTTTTTTTTTTTTACATACTGTCACCCTAGCAGTACACTGTCACCATGGTGACACTGTACTACTTGTGGAGGGTGATGAAGATTTTTTTTTTTTTTTTTACACTGATTGCTTTTACACCCATATAGGGTGAAAAAGCAATCATTTCTCTTTCTCTCTGTCTGCATTCTTGCAGTCATTGAGAATTACTGAGTGAGCTGTGAGTGGTCACAGCTTGTCACATGGTACAAGGCTGTTGTGAATAGCCTTGTACCATGTGACCTCTGTGATCATTCACAGATTTCACACATAGTAAGCAATGATGTCACAAGTGACATCTTGCTTACTACTTTGCATGTGATCACTGATTCGCCAATCAGTGATCACATGATCGGGACCTCGTACAGACGATCGGTGTTTCACTGTGTCCGGAGGACACAGCGGGCACCAGAACGCGGTGGTGCGCGCTCCCAGGGAGCACGCACAGCTAGAAAAGGCGGGTGCCGTTTATGGACGGCAACCCGACCCTGGACTGCCACCGCCCTGCCGTTTATAAACAGCAGGCGGACGGCAAGAGATTAAAGTTCATGTGCATGTAAAGGCAGGCATCCCAATACTTTTGGCAATGTAGTATATATAAATATATCCTAGACTGTAAGCTCGAAAGAGCAGGGCCCTCAATCCCGTCATGTTTTGCATTGTATTGGTATTGTTCTGTCACATGTTCTGTCCCCCTTTGTAATGTACAGCGCTGAGCGAACTATTGGCGCTTTATAAATACTGTATTATAATAATATATATATAAACCAAACTAATTGCTTTCTCAGAAACTTCTCTCCTGAAAGCCCTATTCTGAGTTTAGAAGTGCAGTTGCTTTGCAGAGCTCTGTCTCTCTCTCTCACTCTCTGCTGTGGGATCCTGCTGCTGGGCAAAAAGGCTGACAGCTGACAGAACACTAACACATTACAAAACCTGCCTGTTTGTTTTAATGAATCCACACAGGTTTAGCTAGTGATTCAGATAAGATTATATTTCGTCAGTTTTATGCTATGTACTTGCTGTACAAAGCCCTCCTGCATTAAAACTATGCTTGTTTGCTGCCATACTAAATCAAAGTTCAAGGTAACCTACTTGGACTGTTCCTGGCTGTCCCTGTCTTAGGCATTGTTTACCACTGGTAATGCCAATACCGCCCCCTTACCCCTAGGCAGTGATAGCAGACTCTAAGGTGGCTTGATGGGCTAGCATGTCACATCAGGGTGGGTTTTTAACTCTTTGTGGGGACTCATTATTATAGGATCATAAACTCAGAGAGAAAACTTGCAGGACACAGGATATACTCAAAAGTGATCCAAAATGTCGACTCAGGACACTACTTACATTCAATACAAAAAAGAGCCTTTAAGCTGGACTCAGCAATCTGTACTCTTCAGGCTGTACAGCAGCTTCAAGGCAGCGCAAGTACCCCTTGGATGAGCCACCAGAACTTCCTGAAATGTACACCAACAGTAGCTTCTACCCAGTTCTCTAGGATACTCTTCAGCAGTAAAGTTTTCATCCCTGGTGCTCCAATTCAAATATACACCTTCCTGCTCTATGTCTCCAGCAGGACGTTAGGAAAATCTTCCAGGCTTCAGACTCAATCCTCTCTTTTGGCAATAGGCCACCCCAGGCAGCAAGCCTGGAAGGCACCATTCTCCAACACACAGCCTCCACTCCTAGCAGAACCTAGGAGCCAAGAAAGCTTCCAGATGGTCACTCTGAATATTTATATCTTTCTCCAGCATGCTCCACTGGGAACAGACCTCCTAGTGGTTGTCATGAATACTTGCTAACAGCAGGCAGAAGTAATCAATAAAACTGAGTTTAGGGAAACACAACAAAAGTAAAACTCACAATTTCAGCTCAGGCTGACTACAGCCCTACAGCAATAAATGTAGGTTAGGGACACTCCTTCTTAGGGAGAGAGAGAGAGAGAGAGAGAGAGGGAGGGAGGGGGGGGGAGAGACACTTATAGTATATACTCAATACTGTGTCAGCCTCCAGTAAAATGTACTTGATTCTCAAATACTGTATATGCAAACAAGGTGTGGAACCACTTCAGCTTTTGCACTTTTCCACAAGTAAAAAAAGGTAAAACCCACCTATTTCTGGTTACCACTGGGACAGAAAATCACCCTCTTCCAAATGCACATCAAGGGAATGAACCAGATTAGGACATTAAAAGATAATCTAGAAGGAAATGTAATATATAAATGACACATTGTAATATCTCTCCCCTACCCGCAATGATCACAAAAATAAATGCAGGTGATACAATTTAATGCTTACGAACCTTCAATTTAATATTGTATACAGTGAAGAAAGTATAGCATTTTTGGACTCTGTTGTATATTATGAATCAGTAAAACTAAAGAATCATATATACCACGAGTCTATGGATAAGAATCAATTACTTTTATATGGTAGTTTCCCTCCACCACACATTTTTGTGAGAAACCAAAACACGAGGGATTTTCAGTTATTGAGAGAAAGAAGGCTTAGGTTTAAAAGAGAGCTAATATTAATTATAATAGAATAGGGTGTACAAAAGATAAGATAATTCCTTTTTTTAAATCCTTTATTTAGGACCATGGCAAAGGTAAGATTGTATGTATTGCATGTATCAGTCTCTCAGCTCTCAGACGCAACTAGAGAAACAGCTAAAACATAATGTTAGTCATAATAGGGATAAAATAAAAGCAAATGTACATTACAGAACTTGACATAGCATTAATACACTGTCATTTTAACTAAGACATATTGATTGCACCATGGGAAAGCTGTACAACTCATATTAGGCAGAGGATTGCTAGTACCAGTGCCATCCGGTATTTTGATGATTAAATAGGGTAGGAGTGTGGAGACTAGGATAAAGAGTCATTGGCCTTAGATAATAGTGGCCCCATCAAGGCACCCTACTGAGGGGTAGATTGGGGGACTATGAAGGAGGGAAGGCATGGAGTATATAAAGGGAAATAGAGAGGGGGAATTGGGTTGATTTATCAATTCCCTCTGTTACTTAATGTCAACCAAATAGTGACATGATTTTTTTCTTGCATAAAGAAACACTGGCTTATGCTAGTCAAAGCTTCTGAGCTACAAATATTCAAGACTCCAGGAGGAACCAGACATTGAGGGTTGGTCAAAATAGATTTATCAATTCTGAAAATATTGGCATATGTTGGCCAGATCTCTGAGCTACAAATCATTCCCTTGCCATGCTTTAGGTAGAACAAGATATTGAGGGACCAGTAAGTCAAAACAGATTTACCAATTTCGAAAATAAGTGGACCAAACTTTTTTTTAAAAAAGGGGATCATTTCTATTTCTACAATGTATCCAATGTGCATTACTGATACAAGGACAGAAATGGCTTATAGGAGAGAACAAAGAAATTCTTCCGTATTTACACATGCAAGTCATCTGTTTGTCATTTATGTATTGAACTGCCCTTGTAAAAAGTTGTATATAGGAGACATGAAACAAAACATAAATGATAGGATAACCCAGCATATACACT
This sequence comes from Staurois parvus, assembly GCF_062004578.1. Classification (NCBI taxonomy): domain Eukaryota; kingdom Metazoa; phylum Chordata; class Amphibia; order Anura; family Ranidae; genus Staurois; species Staurois parvus. Next base: position 8,648,794 of record NW_028318095.1, on the reverse strand, counting down.
CACCAGCCACTTTATTAGGTACACCTGATCAATTGCTTGGTAACACAAATTGCTAATCAGCCAATCATATGGCAGAAACTCAATGCATTTACGCATCTAGACGTGGAGAAGGTGACTTGCTGAAGCTCAAACCAAGCATCAGAATGGGGAAGAAAGGGGATTTAAGTAACTTTGAATGTGGCTGGTTGTCGGTGCCAGACGGGCAGGTCTGAGTATTTAAAAAACTGCTGATCTTCTGTAATTTTCATGCACAACCATCTCTAGTGTCTGATGTCAGAGGTCAGAGGAGAATGGGCAGACTGGTTCAAGATAATAGAAAGTGTCAATATAGACCAAAAGGCAAAAGGGGGTCCAACCTGGTACTAGCAAGGTGTACCTAGTAAAGTGGCTGCTGAGTGTATATACTATTAGACAAGCCTAATCTAATTTGCTGAAGTCAGACCCCTGTGGGGAATTTGGGCACACAGACAAAGATAAATGTTTCATGGTCATGGATGATGTTACTGTAGTGCAAAGAGGTGGTAATCAAATTGCCATGTTGAGGAACAGAGAAAGTTTGTGGATCAACAGATTTAGCCACCTTAGACCCTGTTAGGCCCCTTTCACATGAGTGATCCAGTCAGGTCCGCCTGTCCCTATAGACCAGCGGATGTAAACAGACTTTTATCTGTTTACACCCACCTACCTCCAATCTGATCCAGTATTCTAAACGAAAAATGAATGGGATCTATCCCCCTCCATTTAGGCGGATCAGGTTGGATGGCAGTCAGGTGTAAATGGACAGCTGGAAAGTCCGTTTACACCAGGCCACTCATAGAGCAGCGTGGGCTTTGTCCGTGTTCGCTCTGCTAAACTGAGGGGACATGGGCCTGTCATTCGCCCACTCTGCTCTGATCAGCAGGGATCTGTGAGCGGGTCCTGCTGATCCAAACAAATTCTGTCACATGTGAAAGCGGTCTAACCTTAACAAGAATTGTGACCTTTATTTATTTTTGTACTTATTGTTTCAGTTACTTTAAGGGATAGGTGTTATGATGTGGCATATATTACATTGTTGTTGTTCCACTCACATTTCTTCAAGATGATCTTTTCACATGAATCCTAATCCGGTTAATTTCCACGAGATGGATTTGGTGGAGGGTGATTTTCTATCCTAGTGGAAACCCCCAAAGAGAAGATTGTACCTTTCTCTTGGATATAACAGAGCTACTGTATGTTCCATTTGCATTTGCCAGTGAGCCAGAGAAAGAATATGGATGCCCAAAACAGTGGCTTGATATTTGATTGTACTATTATTATTATACAGGATTTATATAGCGCCAATAGTTTGCTCAGCGCTTTACAGTATAAAGGGAGACAATACAGCAACAATACAGTTCAATACAAGAGGGATTGGAGGGCCCTGCTCCTTGGAGCTTACAATCTAGAAGATTGTAAGCTCCAAGAAGTACTAGATCAGCAACAAATTTTGTAAAGAAGCTGGAGTGGTGCCACATGTCATTTAGACATATATAGTAAAGACAAATGGAAAGCACTTAAAGCAGTACTCCAGGCAAACATTTTTTCTTAAAATATTCTGTATAAAAAAGTTTACTCACATGAGGTATATGTCACTTTTGGGAAAGCTGCCCTTTCTTTACTATTTAGAATTTAATTTATGCCTGATAGTATAGCAAAAGGGAGAGCTGCAGCTTTAATACACAGAAACAGTACTGTCATTTGTTCGTTTCTTCTCTCCCCTTGCCCATTCACAGAATACCTTTTATTATGTGAACCATCCACTAGATGTAATAGTTATACTATACAGCATTATTGAAATTGTAAATAATAAAGAAAGGGCAACAATCCTAAAAGTAGCATCAGATGAAAAAAAAAATGTATGCCTGGAGTTCTGCTTTAAAGCTAAATTGCAGGTATGACAGTTTTTACATAGTTACATTGCTCCAGCTTGGGTCATTGTATCTATGTATATGCCATACCTGTGTGATCTCCATGGAAGCTAGAAACCACTGCAGTAGGCACTGCTGCTACAATGATCAGAGATACAGGGAATCTCTTGCTCAGACATTCAAAGAGTGATTTTCATCTCTCAATGAATGCAAAAAGTTCTCTGATTAGACAAGATGGAGATTGTGACATCACAGCCCCATCTCTCCATCTCTTCTATTCAGAGAATGCTTTGCATTCTTTGTGAGAGTGCACAGTGTTCCGCACTGTGCCCATGCCTAACAAGCATGCAGCGGGGCAACCACTTGGCACAGAACCAAGTAGTAAGTGGAGATCACTGTCATGGCATTGAGTACTACAGTGGTTTACAGCTTCCACAGAAATCCCACAGGTATGGAACAAACACACTTACACTGTAATGTAAAAATTTCCATACCTAAACCTCAGTTCATTCATTAAACTTTGTCCATTCCCCAAGGTGGATTTAGGGCTTGCTATTCAGCAATGGAGCAGAATAACAAAAACGTATTCCCACATAGGGGTATTTAGCATTATAACACAGCAATTATTTTCCACCCTCCTGTGCTACCTTAGCTCTCAGTCACACTATTGTTTGCCGAAACTGGCTCTCCCAGCTTCAGTTACCACTTCTACACTGACAGCCAGTGCTCTGTATATAATTGAAAGTCTCTAAAATGTCTGTTGGCCAAGCCAGCTTATGAAATATGACTCCAATTGTTTACTGATGCGTCTGGAATATATACTCAAGCAAACAATCCTGATAATAATACATAATTATATAAACTGTTAAAAATTAAATAATTTGTACAAAATAGTAAAAACTGGGTAATTTGGCAGCAGTTTTCTGGAAAACCATAGGTGCATGAAAATAATAGTTTTGTTCTATGGTTAAATTTTATGTTGTCTGTTTTTAAGCAATTATAGAGCAATCTGCAAATCCTTTGGGGTCGAATCTGTGCAATCTGGTTTGGAAATTACTAGTAGCCAATTGTATGTCCGTAATTAGGACTAACTGACCAGAAATAGCATTCTCAGTACTGCTGCCTTATCTGCATACTATCATTTGCATTACAAACAAATGAACCTAGACATGATAAAATGTGGTTGTGGACTTTTCATGTGTAAAGCTACACAAGTACGTGCTTCATAGACATTTATGAACATCAGAAGCTGGATAGAGAAAGGAGTTCCTCCCCTCTGTACTATGTCTTCTCTCACTATAAGCAACCAGTGCAGGCACGCCCAGAGTCAGCTGGTTTGCAGCAAATGATAGGATTTTAAAGAAACATACAAAGTCAGCATTTAAAATGTTACTAAACCCCGAACCCTGCATTCACTATATCTGACCTCCCACAGTACACAGCACATGGAAATGCAATTATTTTAGTAAATATAAACTGCTAAATACCTTTTTTCATCAGCAGCATATAGCAATCTTGTGACTTATATTCAGGTCTGGACTGCCCATAGGGCACATCAGGCATTTGCCCGGTGGGCCGAGGCCACCTGGATAGGGGGGTCGGCTGGGCGGCACATATAAGAACTGGACCATGCATTTCTCAGTTCCTCTATGTGCCGCCTGTCTGCCCCTCCTATCCATCTCTTGCATGCCCTGGGCTCCTGTATGCTTCCCGGCGGCCACCCCCCCCCGCCCCCATCTCCTGCAGTGCTGCCACTGGGTTCCCCCCCTCCCTACAGCTGCTGTGGAGGATCTGTCAGCATATTCTGTCCCCAGTGCTGACAGTTTCCCCCACCACCACCACTGACATGAGAGGAGAGAGATAGATGCCCCTCCTCCTCCCGCCCTCTCCTCCTGTGTCTCCCCCGCCCACGCTCCCTGCCAGCCTTGTCTCTTCTCTCTCCCCTTTTTCTTTCTTTCTTTCTTTCTTTCTTTCTTTCTTTCTTTCTTTCTCTCTCTCTTTCTGTCTCATGTTTCCTTCCTTCCTTCTTTCCCTCCTTCCTTCTTTCCTTCCTTCTTTCCCTCTTTCTTTCCCTCTTTCCTTCGTTCCCTCTTTCCTTATTTCCTTTCTTCCTACTGTCCCTCTTTCCTTCTATCCCTCTTTATTTCCCTCCCTCCTTCCTTCCCTCCTTCCTTATTTCTTTCCTTCCTTCCTTCCTTATTTCCTTCCTTCCTTCTTTCCCTCCTTTCTTCTTTCCTTCTTTCCTTTCTTCTTTCCTTCCTTCCGTCTTTCCCTCCTTCCTTTCTTCCTTCCTTCCATCTTTCCCTCCTTCATTTCTCCTTCCATCTTTCCCTCCTTCCTTTCTTCCTTCCATCTTTCCCTCCTTCCTTCCTTTCTTTCTTTCTTTCTTTCTTTCTTTCTTTCTCTCCTACAAAAAAATGTAAAACACTGGGCTCTGAAGACAGGGTCCTCGGGCTTGGGGTTGCATTTAGGGGTTGAATTTTGAACACCTTAGTCACACTACTAAAATTGTTCAATGTCAGGGAGTAGCAAACAAATGGAGCACATGATTCCCTATGGTGTAAAGTAATTAAGTAGTACGGACTCACAAGTAACCACTTGATCTACGGAAGATTTTACCCCCTTCATGACTGGGGCATTTTTTGCTATTCAGCATTGTGCTAATTTAACTGGTAGTTGCTCAGTCATGCAACACTGTATACAAATGAAATTTATTTAGTTTTTTTCACACAAATAGAGATTTCTTTTCGTGGTATTTGATCACCACTGAGTGTTTATATTTTTTATTGTATAAAAAAGACTGAAAATTTTGAAAAAAAAAACCCTGATATTTTCTACTTTCTGTTAGAAAACATATCCGATAGAGAAAACAAAATGTCTTCCAAAATTTAGGACAAAATATATTCTGCTACATGTTTTTGGTAGAAAAATACAGAAGTGGAGAGAACATCATTTCATGACCAGGTGCTCCTTGCACGATTTCTGATAAAGTGAAAAGAATTATCAGAAGAGTTGTCCAGGAGCCAAGGACCACTTGTGGAGAGCTACAGAAAGACCTGGAATTAGCAGGTACAATTGTTTCAAATAAAACAATAAGTATTGTACTCAACTGCCATGGCCTGTATGCACTCTCAACATGCAAGCTAAAGATTGTTTAACGTTTGCTGCACAACATTTAGACAAGCCTGTGAAATACTGGGAGAATATAGTCTGCTCAGACGAGACAAACAAAAGTGTATTAATTGGTTTGTGCAAAAATTATAGCATTTACAAACTGTGGTATATACTGTAATTAACCCAGCTATAGACTCTATACGGGTAATGGTGGTGATCAGCGACTTATAGTGGGACCGTGATAGTGTGGCAGACAATCTGGCACTAGCAGACACTGACTGTGAGGGACACTAACTGACACTGATGTCGCTAATGACACTAATAGAGTGATCAGATATATCACTGTACACTGTACTAATGACACTGGCTGGAAAGGGGTTAACATCAAGTGGAAATCAAAGGCTTGACTGTGTAACTAACAAGTGTAATGTGTGCTTCTTTTACTAACAGAGCTGGTTATTTTTTCTCTCTGCTTTTCAGGGAGAAGAAACAGCCAGAATGGTGTTTTGTTTACACAGAGTGGTGATGTGGGATGAACACAGCCAGTCAGCACGTTTCCACCAAAATCATTGACTGAAATCTGCTGACAAACTCATGCTGTGTCCAATCACAGCACGAGTTAGCAAGCGGCGCATGCACGTGCGCCCCAAACCTGGAAGAAAGCCAACAACATACATGTATGTTGCCGTGCCTGCACCTGCTGTGTGCTTGCAGTATACTTACTGTGAGAGGGTCATCAAGTGGTTAATCATGCTTGACTGTACTCTACTCTACTGTTCTGGTTGATAGCTACTCCTAAGCTGGCCATGATAGCTAGATGGCTCAAATTTTGGCCGATTCCTGCAAGCAACACCCAGCTTGACTAAGTTGATTTAAAATTGATTGAGCCAGCTTGAGAATTATCAGTTGATAATCAGTTGCATCCTACCAGATTCCACATCTGCTGAATACTGGAGCTGGTAGGTGGAGATTCCTCCATCTACATTGTTAGCATAGATGAAAGAATTTATTAAATGTATGTCTCATTCATCCCATGGAGCTGAACAAGAGAAATCGAGATGTGAACTGTATAGCCAGCATTAGCTATTTACTGCTGGCTTGTAATCACCATTGTAGCTTTAGCCCTAGGATTCTCGTGCATGTTAATAGGGAAGCATAGAAATTCCTGTTTTTGCTGAAGATTGCAACATCATCCCATTGGGGAAGTCAATGGAACAACCTAGAGGCAGTTAGTCACATTCAACTAGACTTGGATGATTGACAAATATCTTCAAGGTTACAGAACAAATGTGATAGAATACTACCAGCTATAAAATGACCAGATAAATGACAACCTTCACAGAAACATCCTGTGATCCTTTGATATATGTTGATCTCCAGAAGCAGATCTCTGATTATGTGATCCCAACAGTAGATTTCAATTAATCAAGAAAGCATTACAATCTGTTCCAGCTTTTTTAAACCTTTTTACCCCAGAAGAACCCTTGAAATAATGTTCGGGTCTTGGGGAACCCTTTAAAAAATAATTAATTTAAGGTCAGTTTGAAGAATTCCCCTTGCATTGTAGTCAGTAGGAAGAATACTGCAATTCCATCGCAATTCCAACCCTACAACCACTGAATAAAAGATCAATGGTCTCATGCTTCTTGCTGTTTGTAATTGGCTTTGGACCTCATCATATCATCATATGTGAGGTCAGTCAGGCACAGCTCAAGGAACCCCCAGCAGCTTCTGGAGGAACTTTGGGTTTCATGGAATGCTGATTGAGAATGGTTGATACGTTTCAATACTTTCCCATCCCTTATCTACCCAAGCTTCCTCCTCCACATCTGGGCTTTCATTTCTAATTAACATTTTTTTTATTGTACTTTCCTCTATATAATTTACTACCAAGTGTTTTACTGTATTGTTGTATTATTTACCTTTTGTAACAATGCACAGATGGCACTGTGGCTTAGTGGCAGCACTTCTGTCTGGCAGCATTGCAGACCTTGATTGGAATCCCAACCAGGAACCTATCTGCATGGAATTTGCATGTTTTTCCTGTGCTTGCATGTGTTTTTCCCAAGTACTCTGGTTTCCTGCCACACTCCAAAGACATGCTGGTGGGTTAATTGGCTTCTGTCTATATTGGCCCTGGTATGTATAAATGTAGGTTAGGGACCTTAGATTGTAAGCTCCTTGAGGGCAGAGACTGATGTGAATGTACAAAATCTAAAACTCTGTGTAAATACCTAAAATTAATGATTGTCAGAATTCAATTAGAGATCACAGGCCCACATACAGTGTAGCTGGCAGGGCCCCCTCCTACTGGCATTCCCGCATGGTTTACTGCAATGCATGCTACATGTGTTCTTGAGATACAGTGCAGCCTATTCTCAATGGTACCCCAATGGATATTTGATGCATCATTCTCTGGTACATAAATGCACTTTAATGTGCTGCACCACACATCCTTCTCAAGGTATGTTGGAGTGCCATTCATTTTGAATGGCTCTACATTGCACCAACACATGAGCATGCCCAGGCTCCTGGCCCTCCCCCATCACTCAGGGGGGGGCCACACTCAAATTTCTGGAGGCTTCTCTCTTCTAGTCCCAGCCACTTTCCACTACTTAAGTAAACATTGTTAGATGGTTGAGATATAAGAGTAGGTGCCCCCAGGGTATGTGCCTACAGGTGCCCTTCCTAGAGGGATGCATGTCTTTATGAGTTTTTTTTTCGTGACAGTTGTCCCAAGGAGTCCCAGAAAAGAAGGTCTGTCACAGACAGTTGCTTCCAGTTAACTTAATGCACATGGAACCAAAACAGATGCTGCTGGGCAGGGCGGGTAACTGACATACCTTGCACCACACAAATCCCTCCTGCTACCTCCTCCGGTTCCTGGTCTCCAACAGCTAATCAAGCTGCTCTATCAGTTAATCAAGGCTTTCAGGGACTTGGGAGGGGGTGTGGTCACCTTGCAAGTGATTGCACCGACCTGCTGTTGGGTGCAGGTGTGACAGACTCAGTCAGGCTGCAGACACTGTAAACTGAGCCATCCCTTCTCCAGTAGGTACTGGGAGCTGGAAGTAAGTGGAGGAGTCCAGGTTGGGGACAGTCAGGATCTCTCTAGGTAGAGTGGAGAGGGCACAGGCAAGTGAGTCCCTGTCACTGATCATAGTGGAATAGCCTCTGCACAGCAGTCCTGCACATAGAAGAGGAGGGAGGGAAGGGTGGATCACACTGAACAGGTCACTGTGTACACAATGCAGAGATATGAGGGGGGCTGTGGTCACCAGAGCTTCCCCCTTCCCACAGTCTAAGGGGAACTCTGATGTAAAAGGGAACATTGTGAACCCTGATGTAAAGGAGGACACTGCTGACTGTGATGTAAGGGGGGGGGGGTTAGTGAACAGAGACCAGAGACCACCTTACATCAGAGTTTCCCTTGTACTGTAAGGGGAAGCCCTGCAGATTCTGATGTAAAGAAGAATCCTGAGGACTCTGATGTAGGGAAACTCTGGGGACCAGAGACCAACCTTACATCAGAGTTCACCTTTACATCACAGTCCACAGTGTTCCCCTTTACATCACATTCTGCAGTGTTTCCCTTTACATCAAAGGCCCCAGCATTCTCCTTTACACATATAAAAATATATCAAGGGGGGGGGGGGGGGGGGCACTTCAGAATTCTCTGCCTTTTAGGCTCCTGAGATGAAAATCCAGCCCTGGGTGCTCCCAACTAATCAGAACATATGGCTATATCCCAGGTGAGACATCAGAAATCTGTTTAGACTCCCCCAACAGCTTTATGAAAAAAATGGGGAAACTGCAGCTGTAGAAATACAACCACAGGTCTTAGTTTGGCAGGTGTGCAGGTGTGAGTGAGTGGCCATGAATGTACAGTGCCGATATTCAGGGCAATACACCTTTACCCACACTCCTGTCAAATTAGGACCTGCAACTGTGTTTGTACAGCTGCTAGGTTCCTATAGCATATATAGGCTGCCTGCACACAGCTCCATCCACAAAAAAAAAACCTAATTCAATGGCAGATCCCAATGCTGCAGTTACATAGTTAGTCTGGCTGAAAAAAAGGAAAAAATCCATCCAGTTCAACCATTAAAAAAAGAAGAAAAAAGTTATAATCCTATACCCACAGTTGATCTAGAGGAAGGCAAAAACCCCAGCAAAGCATGATCCAATTTTCTCCTGCAGGGGAAAAAAATCCTTCCTAATCCCCGAGAGGCAATCGGATATTCCCTGGATCAACTTTACCTATAAATGTTAGTATCCAGATATATTCTGTGTATCTAAGAAATAATTCAGGCCTTTTTAAAGCAATCCACTGAGCTGGCCAGAACCAACTCTTGAGGGAGTCTATTCCACATTTTCACAGCTCTCACTGTGAAGAAACCTTTCTGTGTTTGGAGATCTCTTTTCCTCCAGATGTAAAGAGTGCCCCTTGTCCTCTGTGATGAGCTCAGTGTGAATAACTCTACACCGAGTTCACTATATGAACCACTGATGTATTTATACATGTTGATCATATCCCCCCTTACTCTCCTCTTTTCAAGAGAGAATAAATTCAGTTCCTCTAATCTTTCCTCATAGCTGAGCTCCTCCATGCCTCTTATCAGTTTGGTTGCCCTTCTCTGTACTTTCTCTAGTTCCCCAATGTTCTTTTTGTGAATTGGAGTGGCAGCCAGTGAGCTAGGTGAACAAGCAGCATTCTTTTGCGATCCTGTGACAATTATGGAGGAGATGCCTGAACTCTACATTCTACTTTGTGGGACTTAAGCTGACCATAGATAACTCATTTTTTTGTATCAACCAGTGGGCTGGTTGAAAGAAACTGAACAGATTCCCCCATCCACATAATTAAGGTGGATGAAGGAATCCTCCCTACTGTGCTATTGTATTCTGACAGCTGACATTTCCCTGCTGTCAAAATACACTGATCAGCACCACAGCTGATTGTAGACACTGATCAAACTAAAATGTACCAGCAGTCCTGTTCCAGAGGAGTCATTAGATTGACTCTTCTGGAATATGATCGGCCATAGATAGATCAAAATTGGGCCAGTCCCTTCTGAACTGACTGAATTTCTATTCACCTATGGCCAGCTTTATCCTGCTTTAAAGCCAAAACTTGGCTTTCTTGCTAATTCGGAGGGTTGGCTGTATCCTCCTATTGGTGGCCTTGTTGATTGAGATCACCAGAATCTTGAACTCTGAATCATCTCAGTGTAGGAAATACTCAGGAGAATTCATAAAGATTGTCTATGACACTCTTTAGACTTCTGTTGCGCCTCCACGTGCCAAATGTCACTGTAGGCAACAGATTCATGTAGCTTTTGTGAACAGGTAAATTAATTTGGGGTGTGCACCATGTGCAAAGACACTGCCTCTCACCACTACAGCTGTCACGCAAACAACCCAGCGGTCAATGAGTATTTTGGCTGGGTGGGAAGAGCCTGATGGACATCCAAATCCCATCACATCCATCCCCTTTTGACTTACAACAGGCAGTAGGCAGATCAATAGAAAAATCCTGCTTTGGCTATAGAATCCGCCAACTGCCTGCTGTCACAACGAGAGAGTATACCTGATGGGGAATCAAAGTGTGAGCTTCCCCATCAAGCTCCACTCACCATTAGTGTCACTGGTTGTTAGGAAGTTATGAAGCCAACAGCATTCTTTAAGTGGAACTAAAGGCAAAAAAAACCTGTGAACAGGCAGGCTTTTTATTGCAGAAGAGACATTTCAGAAGAAATATGCTCTGTTTATATTTCCAGTACAGTGCCAGCATGCCAAGATAAATGACTTCTGCTCTGAAGACTGCTGTCACCTGGGAGAAGAAGGGGAGATAATGTCAGTGCCAGCATGGCACCTCTCTGGTGTTGGACTATTGCAGCACAGATGAGTATTCTTACCTTTAGTTCCGCTTTAACAAACAATGAGGATGGGGAAGGAGTAGTGACCACAAATATGCCCCCTGTTACACAGTGTACAGAGAATGGTCCTCTGCCTGTCTCTGTACTCCAATTTACAGTTGGTCTTAAAGTATAACTAGATGCAAAAAATTTTAAAAATGCAAACAGGCAGGTTATTTATTGCAGAAATTACATAAAATATCTCTTCTGCAATAAAATACACTTACCCGCCTGCTTACAATCCACTGAGGAATGTACACAGAGCTGCACATGCACAGATCTGTTTACATCTACATCATGTTCCAGAATGAATGACTCCCACAAATGTGCGGCAGTAACGTCATCCTGCAGGGCCAATCAAGCCAGCTGAAGACTGGAACTCAGCAGCTGGAGAGAAGATACCAGTCCCAGCGATTGAACTTGTGATCATTGGACCATTGGAGAATAGTTGAGTATATCTGCCTTTAATTCCACTTTAATTACCTCCTGTTTCATTATCTATGAACTGGAGGATAATTAATTTTGAATTTGGTGCAGTAACGGCACCAACTCTCTGAATTTTGCGTCATCTACTATTGACCCCCTGAACTCTGCACCACCTACTACTGAACCTTTGTGTCACTTACTACTGAACCCCTGTACTTTGCGTCCTTTTAAAGCCATGGCCTATATTTTGTTTAATGAGCACTATTTTTACCACTGCATGTTGCGCATGCTGGATTGTGCAGGAAAGCTCAGCTTACGATCTTACACACAGGCCCACTGCTTTCAGAAAACGCACCTGCCATACACAGATTGAAATTCAGCTGGTTCACAGGGACTGGTTGAACTTCGATTAGCGAGTAGCTGTGTCTGCTTGGCAGAAGTTGGTCATTTGATTGACTTCTGTCGATGGGAACGTATTGGAAAGTTTATCTCAGTCAGTGACTTCAGCCAACCAACTGCAGTCAGTGATTAGTGTATTATGACAGCGGTGGGTTCTCCTGTCAGAATATTCTGACCCAGTGAAGGGGAATTGCTCCATCCACTTCATTTGTGGAAGTTTTTCATTCAGCAATCTGGCTTAACAAAAAAAAAAACTCTCTATGGACAGCTTAGTGAAGTCCCAGATGGTGGTATAAAATGGAGAGACGTTGTAATATGTTCCCATTATATCCAGAACTAGGAGAACTTTATCCTTTTCTTACAGCACATTCATACTCTATGCATTATCTCACATTGTGCCACATTTTCTAGAATAGAATGTTTTTTTTAATTAGGTTGTTTTGAATGTTTTGAAATAAAAGTTCCTTCAAAGAAATTGGATCTGTGAATGATCGATGAGTATGGTTGGCATAATACATGTATTGAAGAGTGAATATACCCTCAAAGTAGGTTTAAACCCAATCACTATAATTTCATTAAATCCTTGTACTAAATCCTTGTACACATGGGACAAAAATTGGCCAAAATTGGTCGGTTCTGCAGGAACTGGCTGGCTTCCAGCATATAGTGTGTATCCAGCTTAAAGAAGAACTCCATGTAAATTTTTTGTTTTCCCATGCAGTGGGGCTGTGCCCACGCTGCATAGGAAAACTGCTTGTTTTGTCCAGGGGATTAGTGGAAAAGTTATACTTACCCTGCCCTCCGATCCTCTGGAAAACCACGCTCCCCACATCCAGCGGTGGACTGTTTCTGCCATCCTCACTCATGCAGCTGGTCTATGGATAATTCATTATCCAATCATGTGACAATCAAATCTCATAATTTATTGTATGAAGATTCTCAACTCCTTTAGTAAATCAGCCCATAAGCCCACGTTCACACTTGTGCATATCGGGAAAACCATGTGTTTTCCAGACACGTACAAAAAGTGATGTATATTTGATTATTTGGAGAGTTGGTTAAATCACATTTGATCAAATTGCTCATTGTTCGGATAAAAAAATTAAAGCATGTATGGATACTATTAGACTCGATTTAGTCTGGATTCGATGGAGAATGGAGTTGATCGCATAGTGAGGAAAATGATCAATTATGTTGCATTGATCGGCAGCACTGAGATAATTTGTTCATGAATACGATTGTATTTTAATTGTTGAGATCATGAGATTACTTGGTGGAAACAAATATTTAATTGATACATTTTGATCATAATGGTAGCCACACATGCTTTGATTTTTGTTTTTCAGTCAATCAGATTATGAAATTACATGGTGGAAACAGAGAATGCGGACCACATCCTCCAGTGTGACATATTGATTGAATGGATTGTTGACTATAGATCCATTATTCCTATTGGAAGAGATAAACCAGAAGAAAAAAATCAATAATTTATCAAAGCATATGCAGCCACCATTAGATTATAAACTTCCTAAGGGCAGGGACTGATGTGAAAGTACAATATACACTGCTGAAAAACATTATAGGAACACTTTGAAAACACATCAGATCTCAATGGGGAAAAATATCATGCAGGATATCTATACAGATAGGGACCGGGTAATATGTTAGAAACATAAGGATGCCCTATCGTTTGATGGAAATGAAAATTATCAACCTTCAGAGGACTGAATTCAAAATCCACAAATCAGAGTGAAAAAATGATGCAGCAGGCTAGTCCATTTTGCTGAAATTTCATTTCAGCAACTCAAAATGGTACTCAGTAGTTTGTATGGCCCCACGTGGTTGTATGCATGTCTGACAATGTCGATGCATGCTCCTAATGAGACGACAGATGGTGTCCTGGGGTATTTCCTCCCAGATCTGGACCAGGGCATCACTGAGATAATAATAATATACTGTACATAATATAATATAATATAATATGTAAGATGTATAATATACTGTACATCATATAATATGTAAGATGTATAATATACTGTACATACAATATAATATGTTAGATGTATAATATACTTTACACAATATATAAAATGTAAGATATATAATATACTGTACATACAATATAATATGCTAGATGTATAATGCTATACATAATATATAATATGTATAATATGCTATACATAATATATAATATGTAAGATGTATAATATGCTGTGCATACAATATTATTATTATACAGTATTTATATAGCGCCAAAACGTTTGCTCAGCGCTGAATATAAAATTTAAGAAGTATAATATACTGTACACTATAAAATGTAAGATGTATAATATACTGTACATAATTTATAAAATGTAAGAAGTATAATATACTGTACACTATAAAATGTAAGAAATATAATATACTGTACACTATAAAATGTAAGATGTATAATATACTGTACATAATATATAAAATGTAAGAAGTATAATATACTGTACATAATATATAAAATGTAAGAAGCATAATATACTGTACATAATATATAAAATGTAAGAAGCATAATATACTGTACATAATATATAAAATGTAAGAAGTATAATATACTGTACATAATATATAAAATGTAAGAAGCATAATATACTGTACATAATATATAAAATGTAAGAAGCATAATATACTGTACATAATATATAAAATGTAAGATGTATAATATACTGAACATGCAATATAATATGTAAGCTGTATAATATTCTGTACATAATATATAAAATGTAAGATGTATAATATACTGTACATAATATAATATGTAAGATGTATAATATTCTGTACATAATATATAAAATGTAAGATGTATAATATACTGTACATAATATATAAAATGTAAGATGTATAATATACTGAACATGCGATATAATATGTAAGCTGTATAATATTCTGTACATAATACATATGAAGTAGATGGTATGTTGCAATCAGTACTGCCTCTTCTACAAATGTGATGTTCCTTCTGGATGGAGTAGAGGAGATCCGTGCACCCATCACACACACTTGTATCTGCTCATCATCCACACACACGGATCGCAGTAACTCTCAGAGATGCTACAATGAAAACTTAATTCCCTGTAAGAATCCTCCATCGGCCAACCAGAGCGCAGAGCAGTGTGAAACTTTCGACCAATTAGATGTGCGGAGGGTGGCCCCGCCTCCAGCCCCCTGTCATTCTCCAGCTGGGAGCAGAGCAGCGGATTGGCCGAGCCGTGCATGTCTATTGTGTGCATGCTAATAGAGGCGCCTGTGTGCTCCGCTCGTCCGTCTATAAGGCAGCGATGGAGGCGGCATCCGGGATCAGGGGATGTGACACCCTCCTAGGATAGCACGATTCCGGGACTGTGCGGGGAGGACAAGCCGGGGGTCCTGCAATGAGTTGTCTGGATGTTATGTATCATCACCAAGTCTATGGGATGCACCAATATCTGCCCGGCACCGCAGCCTACTATCATCATCACCCGCAGGTGAGTCCCTCTTCTCCCACACACAGCCGGCTACCATCCACCTGACCGGTGACCAGGGCACAGGGGACAATCGGGGAAATTACTATAGTAAATAAGGTGAAGCTATGTTTACTTTCAATGCCAAATTATTTGTAAAGGAAACAATATCCCAGCCATGGCACCACCTGCCTGGAGTTTGCATGTTCTCCCTGTGCCTGTGTGGGTTTCCTCCGGGTACTCCGGTTTCCTCCCACACTCCAAAGACATGCTGGTAGGTTAATTGGCTCCTGTCTAAACTGGCCCTAATATGTGTATGCATGAATGTGAGTTAGGGACCTTAGATTGTACACCCCTTGAGGGTTAGGGACTGATGTGAATGTACAATATATGTAAAGTGCTGCGTGAATTGACGGTGCTATATAAATACCTGAAATAAATTAAATAAATAACCAAATTTATGGTTGAAATTGAGTCAATGATGGAAGTAAACACAACTTCACAATATTTACTAAGCTAAGTGAATCAGTACTTTACACACTGGACCCCTTTTGTGAAGGACCCCCAGTCTTATAGTTAGGCATTTCCAGCCAGTGGGTGTCTATTTTTTGTAACTATTATTTATTAATATTATTATTATTTTAGCAATAGTAGTATTTTTGCTGTTATTAAAATGTAAAAATAATAAAAACAATAAAAATAATAAAAATACTACTACTATTACTAATAATGTATGCATTTGAAAGATAGCATTAGAAGGACGTTTGAATCCCTCCCCCTTGTGAAAGGACTGATCTGGCTCTGTGTTCTCTACATCTTTGGGGGGTTGTAGTTAATAAATGTAAATGATTATCCCGTCATAGACATACTAAATGCTATATATTAACAGTAGCCCCTGGTATATTTCAGTATAGGAGAATATATGATAGAAGTGTATTGGATAGCATAGACGATGGATCTGCTTATCAGTTATTCTGATTTATAGAAAAAGAGGAAAGTGCAACCAATCACCTCTCATCATATGTGGCCATACATGTACCAATACTTCATGTGATTCCACGTTGGTTCCTGTGGCTTTAATTCGATTATCTTTTCAAAATGATCACACACATGCCCTTAACAATCCCGATATTAAACTTTTATTGGAAATTTTAACAAAAGTCATATATACTTTCTATTTATTTCATATATATATATATATATATATATATATATATATATATATATATATATATATATATATATACAAGGAATAGATAATTGCTCCATTAACAAGATAATAATGTAGCAGTATTTAACAGAATGAGCTCATTGCAGAAATATGTAAAACTTAAATAATGACATCCTGCAATAGTTAGGCAGTATGACATGGTTTTCAAAATAAGATAGAAGCTACGACATAACTTCTTCTGTGGTCAGTCAATACATGGTTATGCATATACTGTACGTGGTCAGATGTATGCAGTTTATGGTAGTGATCTGTATCAAGTCAGCATCACTTGTATCTCTAATGGCTTTAATAAAAAAAAAACCCACAGCCATGTCCCAAAATTGTTTTCATTTCTAGCATAGTTCTGCTCACAAGTCATATGTTCTGGAATGATTTCCTTTTCAGTTAAAATAAACTCTGTCTAAAACACAAATGAGATGATGACAGCATTCTGGAGTAATATTCACCAGAGTCAATGTGAAAGTAAAAGGGAACTTTGCAGGAATGAAGCTCCGTGTAGGTGACCCTATAGTGTTTATACTGTGTACATGCACGTTACTCTGGTCTAAGAAGTAATTCATTACTGGGTATCAGGGTTTGTTTATATTATGTATTCTGTCATAAAAATAATTAAAATTCCTGAGGTTTTTTTAATTATAATTAAATTATACTTTGATGTCCCCCCCCCCCCAAAAAAAAAATATAGAGAGAGAGAGACGGCATACAATGTCTATCTATCTATCTATCTATCTATCTATCTATCTATCTATCTATCTATCTCTATCCATGTACCATATATATATTAAATTATTGGATCAAGCACTAGCTGCTGTTAAATATGAAGGATATAGCAGATGGCAGGAAACTGGTGGCAATAATACCAGTTATATAATATAATAATAATTATTTGTATGATTATTAATTTAATGGTATTGAGATGTAAAAAGCTAAATAATAACAATAAATAAATACATAATAATAATAACAACATATATATATATTTATTTCAGGTACTTATATAGCACCGTCAATTTACGCACTGCTTTACATATATATTGTACATTCACATCAGTCCCTAACCCTCAAGGGACATACAATCTAAGGTCCCTAACTCATATTCACATACACATACTAGGGACAATTTAGAGAGAAGCCAATTAACCTACCAGCATGTTGGAGTGTGGGAGGAAACCGGAGTACCCGGAGGAAACCCACGCAGGCACAGGGAGAACATGCAAACTCCAGGCAGGTGGTGCCGTGGTTGGGATTCGAACCAATGACCCTAGTACTGCCAGGCGGAAGTACTAACCATCTAGCCACTGCCCATCTAGCCCAGTGCTGCTCTCTATTCCTTTCTATTCCAGTGTTGCATTTGCTGGACAATCAGCTGTGGAAAACCATTGGTTTCTGAGCATTATACTAACTTTTCAATACCATAGTAAAAAAAAAAAAAAAAAAAAGGCTTCATGTCACTATTTTGTTCTTGATCACTGCTCATGATTAATTAGTAAAACTGTCATTATTCTTCATTAAAGGACACGACAGCGACGCAACTAACATTTACAGGAGAGGTCTGCAATGGCGGACTTCATGTTTCTCTTGTGACAGCTTTGCCTTAATATTTTTGTACAATAATCTGAATACAGACAGATGAAACTGAAGTGTTTAACTTGATATAATTAGAGAACATCCGCCTCTCTAAGTACTATGTTGTTGGGGGCGCATTCAGTTCTGACACTTTGGGGGGAGATTTACTAAAACTGGAGCACTCAGAATCTGGTGTAGCTGTGCTCGGTAGCCAATCAGCTTCTAACTTCAGCTTGTTCAATTAAGCTTTGGCAATAAAACCTGGAAGCTGATTGGTTTCTATGCAGAGCTACACCAGATTTTGCACTCTGCATTTTTAGTAAATAACCTCCTTTGTGACTATTTCCAGTGAGCCAAAGCAGAGTGTTCATTGCAACACATCATAAGCTTATGAAAAATTATACAACTAATATAATTACTCTCAAAAATAACTGTTCAACATTCAAATTTCATATGTCAAAAATAAATATTTAAATAAGTGAACACAGTGGAGTAGATTTACTAAAACTGCAGCACTTAGAATCTTGTGCAATAGTGCATGGTAGCCAATCAGCTTCTAACGTCAGCTTGTTCAATTAAGTTTTGACAATAAAACCTGGAAGCTGATTGGTTTCTATGCAGAGCTGCACCAGAATTTGCACTCTCCAGTTTTAGTGAATAACCCCCAGTGTGAGTGTGAGGCATGTACTGGAAACAGCCTGGTGTGTATTAAATCTGTAGATGGCTATGTAATAGAAGTGTGCAGTAGTATTGTGGTGTCCCTGAGTACAGAGCAGTGCTGGAGCTGCTCAGTGTGACCAAATGTTACCCCGGGAGTGATGGAATGTAGTACGGAGCAGACACAACACCACCTGCATATTACATAACATACCCTGCACTCACTGCACTGAGATCATCTGCTGTACTGTCTGCATCCAACCGTATTTATCTCTCAACTGTTATTAATGGAACAATTATTACCCTATATACGTATATACAGAATATAATACATTGCCAATAATCAACATACTTATAACACTCTGGGGTTGATTTACTAAAACTGGAGAGTGCAAAATCTGGTGCAATGGGAGCCAATCAGCTTCTAACTTCAACTTGTTCAATTAAGCTTTCGCAATAAAATCTGAAAGCTGATTGGTTTCAATATAGAGCTACACCAGATTTATGTGTGCACCAGTTTTAGTAAATCCCCCTTTTGTGCTTGATTTCTGAATGTGAGTTTTCCAGAAATGTGTCAAAATATCACACACTCACAGACGCTTACACTTCTCTCTGAAAATAAATAAATACATATAGTACATACTGTACATAAATACATTAGTAAATAAAAGGGCGCTCTACCTAATATAAAATGTGAACCTCTTAGTTTACTGAGCAGAGATCCATAGAACAGTATGTAGAGTTTTCCTTCTCATATTTATTACATAATAAATAAATAACATGATTATTATAATAAAGAATAAACCATAATAAGCCTGGGTTCACACTGATGCAGTGCACAATTTGCACCAGTTCCTGTGTGAATTCCGCACCGCATCATAATCTTGGACTATGGATTGGATGCCACTCCACTTCCTCAAACTAAATCTTTCCAAAACTGAGCTCCTAGTTTTCCCCCCAGCCCGCACCCCCCCCCTCCCCCAACTTCTCCGTCAAGACCAACAACACCACCCTCAGTCCCTCCTCTCAAGCCAGAGTACCAGGTGTCATCCTAGACTCCAATCTGTCCTTCCAGCCCCAGGTCCATTCGCTGACAAACTCATGTAGACTTCACCTCCGCAACATCTCCAAAATACGTCCGTTCCTAACCCCAGAAACCACCAAGCAACTCATTTACTCCCTCATTATATCACGCCTTGACTACTGCAACTCCCTCCTCATCGGCTTACCTCACCGCAGGCTATCCCCACTTCAGTCTATCTTGAATGGTGCGGCCAGACTCATCCATCTTACTAACCGCTCCATATGCGCCACCCCTCTCTGCCAATCCCTCCACTGGCTTCCGATTGCCCAACGGATAAAAGTCAAAATGCTAAAATTGAGGTTTAAAGCTGTTCATAACACTGCCCCAAACTACATCACTGATCTGGTATCCAAATACCACCCAAAACTTACTCTCCGCTCCTCACAAGACCTCCTACTCTCTAGTTCCCTGGTCTCCTCCTCCCATGCCTGTCTCCAGGACTTCTCCAGGGCTTTTCCCATCCTCTGGAACTCCCTACCCCAATCCATCAGACTATCACCTACTCTCCTCACCTTTAGGCGCACTCTGAAAACCTATCTCTTCAGAGAAGCCTACCCCACCCTCAGCTAATACTGAACTCCTCCACTCCTCCTACCACTCCATCCCCCACAACTATTTCATCCCGTACCACTATCCCCTCCCTCCTAGATTGTAAGCTCCAAGGAGCAGGGCCCTCGAACCCCTCGTGTATTGAATCATATTGTTACTGTACTGTCTCCCATTATAATATACAGCGCTGAGCAAACTGTTGGCACTATATAAATCCTGTATAATAATAGTAATAATAATAATCTCACCCCGTTCATGCGAACCGCTGCAGGTGTGTATGTTAGGTTAGCAACACCCTGAAATCTGTTCGTAAAATGCAGTGCCATGTGCAGAATCGGATTGCATAGGTGTGAATACCCATGTGATCCGATTCTAGTGCGGCCAAAAAAAGGGTACTGCATCTTTTTGGTGCGGATGTGGTGTGATTTGAACCATACAAAATGTATGGCTCAAATCACACCGCACAGAATTTGCATGTGATTTGCACAGGAATGTGGTGCGGTTGCTGTACGAATCACATGTGGTACGCCGCACCGCAGAAGCGTGAACACAGGCTACATCAGGTTGGTAAGTAGAAAGACTGTACATATTTAATATAGATAGACAGACAAATAGATGTTCTTCTTTAATCTGGCTGTGTAATGGTAGCACTGGGTGTTGGAGACCTAAAATTGTCTTTGCCCCCTCCGATCAAAAATGTTGAGTTAAAGTATACCATTTCAAAAAATCCTCCTGCCTTCTCTCTAACTTCCTCAATACACATAGCTACAACAAATCCCCCCTAAAAACGCACACACACACACACATAGAGACCTATATCTGTACCTACCTACCTCTTCCAATGGCTGCAGCTCCCATGCTATCTGCAGACCAGCCAGTAAGAGTCTAATGCCAGGCTACCTTCACCTCTCAATGCACGTCTATGGGATATTGGTGCCCAGCAGCCCAGCACTAGATTGTTACTGGCCAATGATGCAGACAGTGTGAAAGATTACAGGCACCAGATGAAGTAAGTATGGAGTGGTGGTGTAGGTGGAAGGATGATATTGGAAGTGGGTAATATGTAAAACTGTTTGTAATAAAGGATAAGTTCACCTTTGGGAACATGTTACATGTTCCACCTGTTTTTTGGGTAACAGGTGGTAACATGTTCCCACTGCTGCAGCGTTTCCCCCAATCCACTGCCTGTAGTGACAACAGGCTGGGGATCATCTCCCCGAACAACGCTGATCTGCTGATCGCCGGTGCAATATTTACAGGCTCCTAATAATAATAAAAAAAAATTAAATGCACATTTTTTTTACCTGCAAAAAGATGTGCATGTATTACTTTTTTTTTTTATAAAGGTGAACTCATCTTTTAAGGGAGCTAGGGATTACGGAGCTGAAGGAATTTTTTAAAAAGATAAATTAGTACTTTGGGGCTCATGTAAACTTGCAGTTGCAAATTAAATACGTGCAATTTGCAATTTAGCGCCCCCACAACTGCTCCCCCAATCTACAATGACAGTGGAATGAGATGTTCATATTCCACAGTTGCAATGCTTTGCACCACCCGTGGCAAAAACTATCCAACATGCACCCTTTAAAGCAAATGAGAACGCTGAATGCAATGCAAGTGGTTGCAGCACATTTGTGCAGCAATTATGGGGTTAAAACAGGCAACGAGATAATGTCACATCGCCTCCTCACCGTGTCTCTGTTGTGGAACCATTTTTGGGTGACCATGTCCCGCGATTTAGTGTGCGCAAACGAGGCGTATTTATTGCGTGGAAAGTCGTGCCGCGTTTGTGGCAAAAATGGCCTGCGTTTTCAGGTGCCATTGAAATGAATTGCACCTGGACACATAATTGCGCGTTTTCACATTTTCACAGTTCGTTTTCAAATCGCAGGCAGAATCGTGGTGATTCCGCACGCAATTTGAAATGCCCTAATGTGAATGGAGCCTAAAACTTGCCTAGTTCCAGACCCACTTGTACGGCACATAAAGAACACTGGTTATATTTACTAGAATCTTTATTACACACAGGCCCCATTGAGTCTGTCTTCTGTAATCATATAGTATATTTAACAACTAAAGCTTTGCTTTATAGACTACATATGTATAAGCTGCTTCTGGGAGTGTCAAGGAAGGATGTTGGCTACAATGTGCAGTCATCCATGTCTACAGATGTTACCTTTCATCAGTCTAGAGCAGCTAGAACATGGGAAGAAGACCTCTGATGGGTGCTGTGGGTTGGCATCCCTTGCACATTGCTCTTTTCCCATTGTATAATGCCAGCAGAAAGTCCCCAGTTCCATGGTGTCTGAAAACTCTACGTCAATCAGACAATTAAAAAAAAAAAAAAAAATAGTCATAGCTTTGTGGAGTAGTGATGGGATGAAGCAATGTGGGGATTCTTATCAGACTGACTGCAGACTACAAGCATGCACAGAGCGTGGGTGTGGGGCGGAGCTAACGCTGACTTGGCCAAGACACGGCAATCACTGGAGAGTAGAGAATTCTGTTGCTGCATTCCACAGAGTTTTATCATTATTAAGCCCAAAGATCATTCTTTACATGGGAAGTATCTCTGACAAAGAAAAATGCTTGCCAGTAATAGGGAAAACAGCAATCCCTTTCAAAGCTGTTAGAGGCCCTATATTCATGGAAACATTTTTTAGCCGTATATGCTTATTTTAAATGACATCTTAAACATGATTATGTAGAGGGAACCTGCCTGAGGCTGAAGTGTCCCTAGTTATAGTTCATTTTGTGGCTAGGCTGTAGCCAGCCTGAGCTTGTTTAGAATTTCTGTGTTCTGTATGTTTCTCCTAAACTCCCAACATTAATTGCTTCAGCATACTGCCATTGAGATGTCACTAGTACTCAGGGCTCGTTTACACTTGCTTCATAATATGGCATTGGACAAGCTTTTTTAAAGCACTCTGAACACCAATCAAAGCCCCTGTCACTAAATAAAAGGTTTAGCTTACGGTCCTATTTATACATTGCGTTTGCTTTGCTTCAAAAAATATACCCCATGACGCTTTAGTGGTGCTTCCAAGTGTCTTCAAAGCCTCCATAGAAGCCTATGACAAAGCTCACTTACAGCCCCTGCAGCTTTTGAGGGGATTTTATTCAGCTTTAGCTTTACTTTGTTTTGGAGGTATTGCAGGTATGAGACACACACACACACACACACACACAGAGCATCTGCCAAGCTTCATTAAATCTTCACAAAAAGTACCACCGAAGCATCACCAAAGCACCACCGAAGCATCAAAAACACAACAAAAAAGCATGTTGAAGCAGTAGGCACTTTAATGTGTGTTGAAGTCAAAGCAAGTGTAAATGAGCCCTTAAAGTGAGAACAATGGAACAAGTTATGAATATGTATCTCCAATACATATCACTGACGGTTTTTGTCCAGAGGTAGAAGGGTGATGGATAAATAGAAGGTTTTTCCCTCTTGGACTTCTGCCTTCATTTGGGAAGTGTTCTCCAGTAGTTAGAGTGGAAAGATACAATGTAAGGGCTTATGAATATTTATTCTGCCTTAGCCAATCACTGACAGGTTTATTCCAGTGATGCATGCTGGGGAAGGAAATAAATAGTTGGGTTTACCTACTAGAAGGGTCTCCTACCAGGATTTGTGGGTTTTCGTGCCTGGGCTTCTGCCTGGTGGGGATGCCATCATGAGAGGATTTTCTGTTGTAGATATTGCTCCAGCCAGGGTCCTGTGTTAAAAGCTTCATGGATTTAAGTTGCCTTGATGGAGGGTACATTCAGAGGGAGCAAAGTAGGAATATGGCTGCCTGTATGGAGCATTTAGAAAGAGTCATCTGAGTGGAAAAGTGTCCTGGAGAGCTGGGTAAAAGCTAATGGTGGTGGGCACTGCAAGAAGTTCTCACTGCTCAGTAACCAAAGTACCCAATGACTGCCCACATCGGCCTAGAGTCTACTTGGAGGAAGAGGAAGATTCAGATGGCCATTAACCAAGACATTACCTGCTCTCATAGGGTCATTGGAATTTGTCTGCTCTTAAAAGGCCAACATGAACTTTAACTGTCCCTAGTAAATCTTAGCTATTTTTCCTAATTTTGGACAACCTGTACCCCTAACCCTCTCCCTGGAAATGATTACGTAAAAATAAACTTTAATAAGACAAAGGTGACTGGTACCCAACTTTCTTCCTTACCCTAAAATAAGCCAAGAATTCTGCCGAGAGAAGAAAATGCTAGCCTGCCACACCATCTAGGGGTCATGCTCAACCACCGAGAGAAGAGAAGTGCTACATTTACATGAAGTTTCTGCCACCTCAACACAACTGAATGTTAGGGAACACAATTTGGTTAGACTGTGTGTAGACTTAACATGCTGGGGTCATTGCTATAGTCCCTAACAAGAATCTGGTCAGCTTTGAGTGGCTATGTCTTCCACCTTATATCCATGGGAGTTCTGAAACGTTGAGGTAAATATACTGACTCCCATTAACTCACCTGTGTGCTTACATCTCTGTGACAGTGGTGTGGACATTGGAATGTACTTTCCACTATGGCAAGCAGTAACGAGTCAATGTATCTGTGAAGGTTCTCTTTTATCTTTAGATACTACTAGAGTCAATGCTTCATGCAGACCTCTGTAAAATATAGTGACACTACATAAATGATAAAGTAACAATAACACTGGAGGAGATTAGAATATTAGCCTGATCGTATTGAGACAGGATGTGGTGAAGCCAACTCCAAGTTTGGGGTTAGTCAAAGTTATTTTCCCAAGCTGGAAAATATTTGCAATGATTTCCATACCACATCAACAATGATAGCAGACACTGTTTTTAGCATTCATTTTAAATCTGACCTCCAGGCACACTAATGCAACACTGTATTCATTAATAAATCCTTAAATGCATATTTGTAATTCAAACAATGTAAGCACCTGAATTTAACCTGGTATCACCTTTTTCCAATGCCCACTGCATTACCTAGACTGTTGGGTGGGAGGAGCAGGGCTGAAAGCCAATCCAGTAAGTTGAATGCAAATATACTGACAGGTAAGGCTGGCCATACATTATACAATTTTCTTGTACAATTTTCCTTTAGACTTACCAAAACCATATAAAATGAGGTCAAGCCTAAACACTTTTAATTTGTGTGCAATCAGGCAGGCACTTTCACTACATAGTTGAAGGTAAATCTAAATAAAATGGAATAAGAAAATTGTATAATGCCCAAGCTCAAGTGACAGAAGTCAGAGCGAAGAGAGCAGAGTGAACAAAAGGATAACCTCATCAGTCTGCTGCTGCTCTTTCACTGTCTAATCAACAGGCTGCAGGCAGGATGGTATCAGCAGTGTATTCCTTAAAGTCACACTAAACAATATCCTTATTCTCCAAAAAATATTCAATACACATTCACTACTTAATAGCAATTAATCTTCTAGATTGTAAGCTCGAAAGAGCAGGGCCCTCGAACCCCTCGTGTAGTGTATTGTTGCTGTCTTGTCTCATGTTCCTGTCCCCCTGCTATTGTACAGCGCTGAGCAAACCCTTTGGCGCTATATAAATACTGTATAATAATAATAATCTATTTTTTGTGAAATAGTTTCTTACTGTGGTTTATCTGCCTCATTGTAATGTTCTTTGTGATGTCCTGCACTCTCCTTTTCCCTCTTGCTTCTGTTTGGAACAAGCAGTGCATGTTAGTTGTAGTCATGTACACTACAAATTCCTTAGTCCATAGTCCATCTTGGGAGTGAGCAAGAAAGGGTGGCTACAGACCATAGAGAATGAGCAAATTTGCGTAGCCTCCCTTTAATACAAAGTCAGATCACAGGAAGAAAAAAAAAGACACAAATTTGGAGATTTGAAGGTTTGAAGGAGGCTTTAGCAATACAATGTGATTTAATATGTTAAGAATGCACACTTAAATTGAATTTTTCTTTTTAAAACCAGAGTTTAGTGTCACTGTAATTGTTGTTGACAAACGTGGTGTCATCCTTATGGCTGTATGGCAGGGCTCTGTAAATTTTTTGGAATAACAAAAGCTCACAAAAATAAAAAAAGAAATGCAGTGTTACCTTAGTATGTAGTATAATTTGAATAAAAAATACATATATATATACTGTACATATACAGTATATATATTATGAGGCTTACATAAAGTAAAGTCTGACATAACTTATAGCGTCCTATTTGATTTTAGTAAAGAAAATGTTTAAGCCCCCCTCCAGCTTAGCACATCTTCTCCAACATTTACCTGTCAGTTACGTCTTCCAAATGTTGTGTCATTCCCCTGCTGGTTAGTGTCAGTCATTGTCCTCATTATCCCTTTCAAGTCGCAGAAGGAGGAAGTTGCCCCCTGAGCAGGGACTCTTTAGTACACAAGTGGGTGGACAGACATCACTCCATCAGTCCTACTGTAGAATGCTGAGTGCTCTACTTTCTCACGTAAATGTCCACTATTGTGATGTTAAAACATGTTCCTTGGAATGAAAGTAAGATTCTACAATTAATGGGGCTTCCTTCAAAACATCAGACATGTCACGGACAGTGCAAAAGAACCCGTCTCATAATATTCATCATTTTCACAAATATTTTTCTACAGTTTTTTTCCCAATATTTCTCATCTGGACATTTTGAAAGGTTCACTTGCTTGTGTCTGACTGTCATAACCCATTTGATCTGCCCTGGTCAGTAAACTTAGAGATGGAAGAGATTAGGTAAATACAGAAAAATCTCATAGCGGTAACCTTTAAGGTGACCATATACGCTTCGATTTTACTATCGAATCAATGTGTGATTTGATCAAAGTGATCGAACCTGCAAACAATCAAATAGCCATAACGTCTCTTCCGATCGATCTAAACTTGATTTACATCAGATTTGATAAAACTGAGTGGATCAGCCAGGCTGGAAAATTATCTGTCGGTTTGCATCGATCAGAAGCACCAATATACTTTGTTCATGACTACCTTCACATTTCAATCTATAAGATTTTGAAATTAAATGTTGGAAACAGAGACAGAGTCATTAACTTGTGATCATATCTTAACTTATTATCTAAATCCACTTCCCCATGTGTGGCAACTCGACCAAATGGGTTGTCAACTATAGGCCGACCATTCCTATTGGAAGAGATTGATCAAAAAAGAAATAGATCATTTCTCGAAGTGTGTATGACAATGTCATAAGACAATGTCTCATCTTAAATTGCACTTTGTGGAGGCTATATCTGATCTGATCATGCAAACACACACATACACACACCTATTAAGTGGCAGAGAAAGGAAACCAGAGCACCCTGAGGTAGCACACAAAATCTTGCTGCTTGTAGAGTAGGGTCTGATGGCAGTCTATGTGTGCTTTCTTTGGTCTAGGAACAATTTGCTATAGGGAAGTCCGGAATTGCTCGTCCTAAAAGTATAGCTGTCAGCTTACATGAGAGCCTTGGAACAATTTTAAACACCAAGGGGTGTACCACAGAGCTATTTGTCCTGTGAAACTGCTTGTACTTCCATTAAAGGATAAAGGATAAGTTCATCTTTGTAAATACACTGAATACAGGTGTAAAATGTAACATGTTACAAATGGTGAACTCATCCTTTAATGGGGGCAAAATCAACTGTTACTAGACTATTTGTTTGCCTGTTGAAAGGTATTCATACATAAAAATTTGGTTTGGGAAAATAGCACATTAAGGCTACTGGATGGAACAGACAATCATAGTATATAAGTATGTATTTCCTATGATGAGCAGCATCATCTAGTGGTAATAATGTGGTATTTTCCTGATTGACTTTACTTTATAAGTGAATAACATTAGACCTTGAAAAGAAAATAGACTAGTAACTCTCGACTTTGCCCTCCAGTCTCAGATAATGAATGTACAGTACATGGACAGATAGCTCTGCATTTTTTTTATGAATACACTTCAATACATATACTGTATGTTTCCTGTTGGTGAAGAATACCAACATCCAAAGCTTGTTCGTCCCTCCTACCTTTTTTGGTCTTGATCAGTCACTATAAGGATCAGCACTAAAGAATAAGAATTCTTTGTTAAACATGGCTTGTTTTAGGAGTTTCAGCAGTTTATGATATAATAGATGTTATCCAGCATCTTAGGTTTGGGAGGCCTACAGTATAGTGATCCCATTACTTGGCATAAAATGGTTGGCAGGCCAGTGGTTGGCAGGTTAGCGGTTGGAGACAGTGACAGCTGGTATGAGAATGACCAAACCTCCCTGCATCCACCAAATCTTGGATACTAATCTGATATGATTGTTTTTTTCCCTATAAATTGAACAAGCCACCAGTGGGTACTTATTGTCATTTAAATAATCACACTTTTATAATGGCAGAGCCTCACTTTTCAGGAATTTCTTCTTTTTTTTATTATGTACTTGTATGTTCTCCCTGGCAGAGCAGGAATTGAAGGCTAAGGACATCCTTTCTCCTGTCTCCTTTATCAGCTCAGTGCTGATACCAAAAGCTGTCAAGCTTTTTCAAGATTACTTGAAAAAAAAATAAAAGCTTTCTTGATTTATAGTTTGCTTTCTCCAGAAGCCTGGACAGAGTGCTCATTATCAGCCCAGAGCTCAAGCATAAGTGACATCTATGCAATGTGGTGCAATAAATTGCACGTCCATTGTTGTGCTCTGGAGATGGTTATTAGAGTGGCCTTCAAAATGAATGGCAGTCAACACATTATATTGCGGTTCATGCACTACAATGCGGTAATGCACACTAAAACACATACTATGCGGAATGTTACTGCAACAAAAAGATGGAAACCAGGCATAAGGTTTGTTCAATCCAAAAACAACATATCAGCCAGCTAAACCTCTCACTAGCTTCCTAAAAGTTGAACGAAACTGTATCTGAGCACCACAAACTGAAAACGCTATTTAATTCCTTTTTGATATTCAAAGAAAACTCACCCATCCACACATGTCTCCATCAGGGCTTTTTTACAACGGGAACATGGAGGAACGCAGTTCTAGCACCTCCATCACTGACTGGATTAAATGGTTAGGGGTACTGGTGTATGTTTGTGGGTCTATTGATGCTGGGGGCTACGGGATCTGTTGCACTTGGGGTGATCTGTTGTTCCAAGGGTCTATTGTTGCTGATGGCAGATCTATTGCTGCTTGTGGTGGATCTATTATTGCTGGAAGGAGTCTTATGTTTCTGGGAGGTATCTACTGTTGAGGAAGGGGTTTACTGATGCTGGCTGCTGGAAGATCTGTTGTTACTGGCAGGAGTCTAATCTTGTTGGTGGGGTATATTGTTGCGGGGCAGAGGGAAGGGGGGTTAATTTTTTCTTGGGGGTGATCTATTGTTGCCGGCTACAGGAGATCTATGCTACTGCTTTTTTTTTTTATATTAACACATTCCAAGTTACTTAACACCACAAAATGATATTTGGTTCTGTATTCTCTAAAATGACCATATTGGGAGATGAGTATGGGGTGGAACCAAGGGACAGGAACCAAGGGACAGGTGGGTATGAGGTGGAGACAAGGGGTGATTCAGAAGGGGGGAGTACCTGCACTTATTCTCTGAGCAAAAAAGCCCTGGTCTCCATGCTTTATTTTGTTGAGAAATAACTTACTTAGAATTTCTGTCTGCAGCCATCTTGAGTAAGGGCAAATAATTCATGTAACATTTACTTCCTGGAATTCATCTGCCCTTAGGTCAAGCTTTGAGACAGGAGGGTGTGCTTAGCTGAGAAAACCCCTCATTCCCTCCTCCCCTCCTCCAGATGAAAGAAAAAATATGCCCAGGAAGAGTCATGGGTTGTATGACATCAGTTTGGCTTAGGACAGAATTCAGGAAGCAACTGAAGAAAAAAATGTTTAAAACAAGCAAATCTATTTACTAATGCTAGCAGCATCGTAAGGATTAAAAATAGTTCATGTTGATTGGGAGAGTTAGGTTCCACTTTAAGTTTACATCCCACAGATATTTCACTGACAAGATATTGCCATTGAAGTTCCAGTCTATGTTCTTCTTCACCATAGAATCTTTCTCTTCCTGCCACAGTCTCTGGAATTTTAACCCATTGGTGCCAGCGCCTCCCAGCCCTTTAAGGGGTTTCAGATGCCAGGAGGTGGGGCATGGTTTGTGATTGGCTGTCAAGAGGTCACATGATCAGAAAGCTCTGGTTCACAAGTAATGATGGGGAACTTTTCTTTAGCTGTTGGTAACTGTGTCGGGAGCGCTCTCGGCACAGTTCTGTTTTTATTTGGGTAGGCATATATGCTACCTCTTGGCATTAATGCCCACCCACCTAGAAGGCGTATACAGTGAAGGAAATAAGTATTTGATCCCCTGCTGATTTTGAATGTTTGCCCACTCACAAATAAATGATCAGTTTAAAAATCGAATGGTAGGTGTATTGTAACACTGAGAGACAGAATAGCAACAAAAAATTAAAAACAAAATGCACGTCTAACAAATTATGCACTGATTTCCATGTTCATGAGGGAAATAAGAATTTGATCCCCTATCATTCAGCAGGATTTCTGGCTACCAGGTGTCTTTCATACAGGTAACAAGCTGAGATTAGAAGCAGTCTCTTAAAGGAAGTGCTGCTAATCTCATTTTGTTACCTGTGTAAAAGACACCTGTCCACAGGAGCAATCAAACAATCAGATTCCAAACTCTCCATCATGGCAAAGACCAAAGAGCTGCCCGAGGATGTCAGTGACAAGATTGTAGACCTACACAAGACTGGACTGGGCTACCAAACTATCGCCAAGCAGCTTGGTGAGAAGGTGACAATAGTTGGTGCAATCATTCGCAAATGGAAGAAACACAAAACAACTGTCAGTCTCCCTAGGTCTGGTGCACCATGCAAGATCTCACCTCGTGGAGTGTCAATGATCATGAGAACAGTAAGGAATCATCCCAGAACTACATGTGAGGATCATATCAATGATCTCCAGGCAGCTGGGACCACAGTCACCAAGAAAACAATAGGTAACACACCACGCCGACAAAGATTGAAATCCTGCAGTGCCCGCAAGGTCCCTCTGCTCAAGAAAGCACATGTCCAGGCCCATCTGAAGTTTGCCACTGAACATCTGAATGATGCAGAGAAGGACTGGTTGAAAGTGTTGTGGTCAGAGGAGACCAAACTCGAGCTCTTTGGCATCAACTCAACTCGCCGTGTTTGGAGGAGGAGGAATGCTGCCTATGACCCCGAGAACACCATCCCATCTGTCAAACATGGTGGTGGAAACATTCTGCTTTGGGGGTGTTTTTCTGCTAAGGGGACAGGACAACTGCACCGCATCAAAGGGATTATAGATAAAGCAATGTACCATCAAGTCTTGGGTTACAACCTTCTTCCCTCAGCCAGGGCATTGAAAATGGGTCGTGGATGGGTGTTCCAGCATGACAATGACCCAAAACACATGGCCAAGGCCACAAAGGAATGGCTCAAGAAGAAGCACAATAAGGTCCTGGAGTGGCCTAGCCAGTCTCCAGACCTTTATCTGATTGAAAATCTGTGGAGGGAGCTAAAAGTTTGAGTTGCCAAATGTCAGCCACCAAACCTTAATGACTTGGAGAGCATCTGCCAATAGGAGTGGGCCAAAATCCCTCCTGAGATGTGTACAAACCTTTTTGCCAACAAGGGATTTGCCATCAAGTACTAAGTCGTGTTCTGTAAAGGGGATCAAATATTTATTTCCCTCATGAACATGCAAATTAGTGCATAATTTGTTAGACATGCATTTCTTGTGAATTTTTTGTTGCTATTCAGTCTCTCAGTGTTACAATACACCTACCATACAATTTATATTCTGATTATTTCTTTGTGAGTGGGCAAACATTCAAAATCAGCAGGAGATCAAATACATATTTACTTCACTGTATATGTGTGCAACCAGCGAGAAGAAGTTAAAAAAAATGTGAATTGCAATAGAAAGATTGAGACCACACTGGCCATGGTAGGCGTTTAAGGAAATCAGAAAAATCAGTTTTGGGACTGGCCCTTTAATTTGTAATAAGATGTTTAATATATTGAATACTGACCAGTACTATGTCTTCCTGTAAAGGTATCTTTCCATGCTTCTAAATTGCAGTTTACATACTGTACTCCGCTAGCAGTCAGCTTTGAAGCATCTAACCTCACAACTCTGAACATAGTCCTAAGAAAATGTCAGGCAGAGGACCTGACTCGCAGATCATGGAAAAACTAACATTTGTCTTTTTTTTTTGTCTGTATTTTGGCTTGCTCTGTTATGTAAGAAACCACAAGCTGCATGCCTTAGCGCGTGTGTTAGCGGAACATCAGATTGGCCTGGATATGGAATGGGCTTGGATGTAAAAATACCTTACGTAGCTTCACATGTATACACAAAACTTCTGTTTTATTTAATGGAATATCATTGCAATTACTCTAGATGTTTAATCTGTCAAAATTCAGCTCAGTGTTTGTATTGCTGTGATTTATTTTGAAGGTTTCATTATTCTCTTTTAAAATAGCTTGCCATCCTTCAGTCAGTCTAGTAAAAGACCCGTTAAAAAGACATTGATGAAAATATGTTTTCTTTTTCCGTGATTACTTCCATACAGACCCAGCATCATGGGGAGGAATTATGAGGCAAGGGTCCTCAACAATGCATTATATGGTCCCTAAAAATACTTCATATAACATTTCCTTTTATTTCTTCAATAATAAGAGTGCCCACCGGTTAAATGAAAGATACAACACACCCCATTTGTGCAGTACTTGGTGCCAACTCTGTCTTTATAGCCACCTTTTCCAGAAAATAGCCTGTGCAGTAAAGGTGACACAGTAGGTATTAAATAATTGTGCAGCTATGTAAAATGTTCCCAGTTGGTAATCCATATCCTGCTTTGTAAAAAGTTCCCAGTTGGCGATACCCATGTCCTGCTTTGTTGTTGGACATGAAAACCATTGGCTACAAGTCCAATAATGCTGGGGGGTTTCACAATCTACCTACAAGACAAGGGATTTCTAACTGGGAGTTTTTTGGCAAGGCTTCTGGGGGAAGGCCAAAAGACCTACAGGTATGACAACAAAATGTATAAACCAAAAATGTGTTGTGCTCTTCCTTTAAAACTAAATATACATATAAGTGCTTAAGTAATAAATAAATTATCAATTAGTAGTCTATAGTATTATCAAGTTTAAACATTTAAAAAATGTTTTTAAAAAAGTCTAATGTGAATTGGTCAAGCAATCATAAAGTGGATTTTGGCAAAAGTCCAGTGTAAATATATCACCAAAATTAGAAAAGTGACATCCTCTGTAAATCAATGCTTCAGTGCTTCCACCACCTTCACACACATCTGCTTACCAGAAGCTCAGACCCCATGATGGAGGTTTGAAAGTGCTTTGATTCAGTCCCACAGAACCCACATGGATGGATGGATCTCTCCCAGATCAGAACTTATACCACTAATGTCCAGCATTACACAATATCTCACATGGATGAAAGAATCTCTCCCAAAGAAAACTCTCAAAAATCCACACATACATAGAAAACACATAGAAGGGACCTTACCATTTATTAAAAGCAATTAATATACTCACAGATTAAATACATAGATCATCACACAACCACAGCCCTGCTGCACCGAGCAAGCGTGATGAAGTCACCACTAAGCTCCATCTTACGTGTTTTGTCGTTGTTCAGGGTCACAAGATTGACTATTCATTTATCATTTATTTATTATTTAACCACTTTATGTATATTTAGTTTTAAAGGAAAAATGCAACACATCTTTTGGCTTATATATATTATATATTTTTGGCTTATCTATATATCCAGACTTCTTATCACTAAGAGAAGCATCCCCTTCTCTGTACAGCAATAGTAGGAATACTCCAGTAGAATTGTGGGGGTGGGATTATTGACTGCTGAAACTTCAAAGGGTCTTCAGTTTACACCCAAAACAGTTTTGGCAATATATATATATATATATATATATATATATATATATATATCAGGGGCGGACTAACAACTCATGGGGCCCCTGGGCAATAGGGGATCATGGGGCCCCTGTGTCCTTGCCCAAACTCAAAAAAGCCTATGAAAAAGCTACCAGGGGCATCTCATGGGGCCCCCTACTGACCCCGGGCCCTCGGGCAGTGCCCGAGTTTCCAAATGGTCAGTCCGCCCCTGATATATATATATATATATATATATATATATATATATATATATATATTGAGAAAGATGGACTGAGCTTCATCGAAATGTCAACAATAAAAACACTGCTGTTTGATTTATCTCTGCTGCAAGACGCATGAGTGCCTATATACCTGTTTTGGATATATACACATTAATGGCTGTGACAATGTTTCATCTATGTTGATGAAAACTCAACCAATAAAAGGGAGAACAGACCAGAATAACATTGCTGAGTAACTTTTTGCTATTCTCATTTCAGCAAGTAATTAGCAGAATTTTTGCAATTGTGTTATAATTTATAATAATCCCTTAAAATTCAACTGTTGCTGTCATATCTTTTCATAAAATGAACAAGATATGTAAAAAACACAGTTACATGACCTCAGCTGATAACACAAAATATAATACTATTACTGACTCTAGAATTAGCTCAGCCATAATCATCTGTATTCATTTTAAAAGACTGCTTAGTGAATTTGAGGTTTAATAAGTTTTTTTTTTCCTCCAGAAAAAGATTGCAGCATATAGTAAGATGCAAGAGACATTGGAGGTGACTCTTTCAACCAAGCAAGAAGAGGAAGAGAAAGAACAGCCTGCAGAGATGGAGTATCTGAATTCTCGATGTGTCCTCTTGACCTACTTTCATGGAGACATTGGAGCAGTTGTGGATGAACATTTCTCAAGAGCCTTGAGTCAATTAAGCACCTTAAATCAAGAAAACACCAGCACTAAGATCAAACCAGGAGCTAGTCGAGGTAAAGATAAAGCTTCTTATCTGAACATTCTATATTATTATCAGATTAAACATACTGTATATTTTTCATATAAACTATATTGTGTATAACATTCAATAATGTAGAGGGTAATTCCTCCTGGAAAAACTATAGCATCATTTCTATTGACTGCAATAGGGCATTTATGGACAGCCAGATATTTTGAGCAATAAAGAATAAAATCCCTTTTATTTGAGGTATTCCTAGAACTATCAACATACCTTCTATTTAGCGTTCTTGGACCTTCTAACTTTACCATTCTTTGGTCTGCAGAAACCTTATCTTGTACGTTCAAGTGCACTTTAAAGTGTAAAATACTTACCTAATCCAGCAATGTAAGACAGCAATAGGCATCTATACGTGCCTTCATCAGATCTATTTTCAGTGCAAGCAACACAGATGTCTACGATCCAACCATCGTCCACCTCCTAAACCTTTCAACTGACCCATTGCTATGATGGGTAGTCTCACTAGTCGATAGTAAACCTTTGAGGGTAGGCCAGGTTTCCAGCACACAACCCCTGAAAATATGTGAATATCAGAGCACCTGCAGAGTGGGGGTTTTCTGACACCTGGGGTGCTCATATTGGAAATGGCCTGATGTGTAGACTTCCAGAGATATCTGCTATTTACTAACAGAAGGGGCTTTGATATAGAAAGTAAATGGTATTTATTGGTATGAAAGGCAGTTTTAGCTTGTACCGGAGGTGGGGCTTATTAATATACTATAAAATACTCAATATCATCAAAAAAGGGTGTGTTGCATATATTTTCCAAAATCCTGCAGAGGTTTATGAAGATAGTCTTAGGTGCAGAGGGAAATGTCAGAACAATGTAGTAAATTTCATGATCATCCAGTCTTTAAAAACTGCTAATTAATCCATAAATTGAATAGTTATTATTGTATGTGGAATCAGCTTCTAATTAGGCAGGTCTATGTGAAAAAAAGACACAAAACAAAACAATCAATTATATAAAGCATAGTCTTTCTTATAGTACATGCTTACATAGTATCACATTTTCCTGCTGATCCCCAAACACATCTATACTAATATTACTGAACAGAGTTTAATAGTCTATAGTTCCACTTCACACTGATGTGAATCTGATCTAAAAGGCATAGATTTGTAAGTCATCTGAAAATACATTCACATCTTTCACATCTATGCGGCGGGATTTTGATCTGGTTAAAAAAGGTCCTGTGCAAGTTTAGTGCAGGTGCAATGCAAAAACTCGCACCTGTCAAAACACAAATCGCACTGTGAAACTGCATTGTGAAATCATATCAGTTCGCGCCACATCAGTATGAACCTAGCTCTAAACAAGTTTCCCGTGTAGTCCAAAATATAGATAGTGCAGACACATAAACATTGACACAAAAATGTTGGAAGAAAGCTGAACTCCAGGATAAGAAAAATCTTTTCTAAATCTAAAGAGTCATGTGTATTCTTACTTGAGTCTTGGTGTGCTTTGTGTATTTCTTCCAGATCTGTACAGTAATAAAATGTGCAAGTTTGTCTCTGAGCAGGAGCTTCCTTTCATGAAGACCAGTCACTGCTGCTGTATCTACTTTTCCAGGGTGACTGGTCTTGTCTACGCCCTCTTTTGTAGTTTTTTGCAGGAAGTATAGTGGGTGGAGCCTTCTAGGTCCCTCCCACAGCTTTGCTCTCTGCATAAGTACTGCACAATGATGATGTCACTGTTATTTTAACAAGGTAATCACTGGGTTTTGGTGCACACAAAGTGGATTTTTATATCCTTTGTTATTTTTTTGAGGAGCATGTTTAAATAAAGATATTTGTGACCGAAGTTCAGCTTTAATACTCTTTCTTTTAGACATGGAAAGACAAATCTAATCCAGGCATCCAATACTGTTCCCATGGGATCTTCCTTCTTAAAATAGCTGACATTTTACTTATAATTAGAAAAATGAGTATGCTCAACCCCGAACAAGGAAAAAAATTCTCCAAACTATTATTCAGTAGGCAGATTTATCCATTCTTCAATACAAGGTTTCCCATCTCTGTCATGACTATAAAAGGCATTTTCACTATTTCATGAGTTCACCAAGGATGATTTCTGATGTTTTATTCACATTGTGTTGTGTCTGTTTCAGCATGATTTTTTTTTTTTGGTTTGTATCTTATAATGTTTACATTCTTCCATATTATACATTCCTTGTGAACAAAATAAGGTGTAAGAAAAGGTGGGCCTGCTAGTTTTGGAGATTGTTAAGTGAGATCTACAAATACTATTCAGTCAAATGTAATAGTGAAATACTCAGAGATGCCCACTAGTCTTAGTGGTAATGGGGACGTAGAATTAGGGGTTGTAGCACAAAGAACAGAGAATGTATGATTCTAGAACCTGAGGTTTGGGTGGGACATGGGTGTCTATACAGGGGGCTTCTGTAAGTTCTTCCTGAGTACACACTGTCACATATAGTGGACTGACAGATGTATTACCATTTACAATGAACAACTCAGAGGGATTTCACAAACAGTGAGCAATGGTGTCACTGTAATCAAATCATTGAAGTAGCCAATGTAAGAAATTACATATATGATGCAATATGTCAATAGCATTAACAAATAACAGCATCTTTTTTTGCTTCTCCCTTCCTATGACTTGCTTTTATTATCTGTTGATTTTGCCAGTAGAACTGTTGACGTTTCTCTTTCTATAACGGGCCAAGCTGTCCAACAAAAGGGACAATTACAGAGGTTGGGACAAAATATGTAAAACTGATAGGCAGTTTTTTATTCATGTAGCGTAAACCTTTTTATGCCAAAATAAAAAAAATGATGTATCTACACTAGAATTGTGCTTTAAAACTGAGGTATGAGTTAAAAAAAAAATCATACTCACCAAGGTAGATACAGCATTGATCTGATGCTGCATCTGTCCCACACCACTTCTAAGACTAAGAACTGAGCAATCAAAGACTGCTCAGTTCTTAGCCCTCAGTGAACAGAGAGCCGGTGACTGTCAGTATTCGGTTCTCTGCTCTGCCCCTCCAGTGCTCACTGGAGCTCTGGGCTGTGAAGGGGGCAGGAGTGGCTGGCTCAGGCTCTCAGTTTCTTGCTGAGAATCTGAATCAGCTGACGGCCTAGGCTTCTAGGTGGATCCTGACTTTAACGTTGGGATCTTCCCACAGCCTGGGCCGGCAGAGTGACATCAGCCGATAGCAGACTTTGGCTGGCCATACACTATACGATTTTCTGTCCAATTTTTGCCCAATTTCCTTTAGATTTACCTTAAACTGTGCAGTGCAAGGGCCTGCCAAATTGGATACAACTGAAAGTGTTGTTTGGGTTTGACCTCCTATTATATGGTTTTTAGTAAATCTAAAGCAAAAATCTTAAGAAAATTGTATAGTGTATGGCCAGCCTTAAGCTCTCTGTAAGTTAAAAATAGGTATCAGGATTGCAGAACGAACTGCACTGCTGTGTTCCCAAGGAGAAGTACAGCCAAAATAGCTTTGGCTATACTTCTCCATTAATTTGTTTGTTTCCTACTTAAAGTCCAAAACAACATGTCCATCTAAGAATACCATGTCCATGGGACTCAGAAAAAAGAAAAACTGCTGTGTTAATAACAACAAACTGCATTATGAATGTAATTTCTGATTTTGCCTATAAAGTGCATACACATTAAAGTGCATTTTTAGTATAATGTTGTTTCAACAGTTATATAGAAAATGTGTATATTCCTAGCGGTAATATTAAAATATATGTGTCCCATAGTTATTCCCAGTTTGATGGAATTCTCTTTAAATATACCAGGATAAGGAAATAACATGTTTGCTTTACAAGAAGGTTTTTTTTTTTTACTTTATTTTTTCTTAGTTTTATTGGCTAATCATAATTAAAACATCATATTTCCATGTTATAATATTAGCACATAGGTACCTACTGGAAAATACTATGGACATTTGGGTTGTCTTTGATAGGCAGTGGAGCTCAGTAGATTGGTAAAGGACATCGCACTGTATATGGAACATGACTGCAATGTACTTGAATTCCAACAGGTCCCTACAGTTTGGCTTTGGTGTGTGTATTACAGTCATACTTTTCATATGTTCAATGAACTGTATCTGCAGTGTAAGCTTAGAATAAATATGGGTTGACATATATAAACAGGCCAGTTTTCCATTAGAGCATCTATCAGATGAATCCTTCAGTACAGGCATTAGGATGCATTCCACATGCTATCCATCTGTGTGTATATTTGGACCTTCTGTAACCCCCATAGTTCCATTGCTAGTGGCACCTTGGTGGCTGCTAATCATAGGGATGTGATTAGATAGGCTTGATGCCAACAGAAGCTGGTACATTTTGCAGTACACAATTTGTGATTGTAAGGGCTCTTTAATACAAGTTCACTCCTAAAGTCTCAGTAAATGTTATAAAAAATAAAATGAAAACTATAATGCCTTTTTAAAACATAATAAATCACTGTTCCCCCTTTTCTGAATGGAATATTGACATATGATATGTTTGTTTTTGTTTTCAGAGAGCCCATCCATATCATGTCAAAGGACTAGTCTACCTCCATCCTTATGGACAAACTCCTATCAGTCGGCTCCAGCTTGCCTGGGTGGAGTTCATCCAGACTTTGGCTCCACGACAGCCAGCACCCTCTCAACTACAGAGCACAGCAGCTGGCCCGGAGATAACGTTCACCAGACTGTCCCACATCCTCCTCCGGTGGTGACGGAGTCCTGGCACTATCCACTGGCTTCACCAACGACATCACCATATGCCCACATGCATGACATTTACATGTATCGGCACCATGCTCATCCTCATATGCATCACCATCACCACCATCATCACCATCCCAGTTCCCATGTGGACCCACGGTACGGACCTCTTGTAATGCCCTCGGTGCGAGCAGCCAGGATTCCAGCAGCTCAATGTGACGGAACTAAAGCTGAAGCCACAACCCCTACCATGGCTACTCCAGCATGGGCTGGGGCATTCCATGGCACTGTAGACATTGTACCAAGTTTTGGCTTTGAGACGGGTAATGGCTTTTCTGCCTAAATAAAGTATTTTTGTATGTGGACACTACAGCTGGAACATCCTGCTTTGGATCCTGGATGCTAGCCTTCTTGTTACCTGTAAAGAATGAATTTTAGCTGAATCTGCCTTAAAGGACACCATTATTTTGTTTCCCTCTGAAAACAAAATGCTTTATATGTTTCCCCAGACCTGTTTTGCATTATGTCTGTCTTTGGTTGACTTTTTTTCTGCAAAGCCTTCTGTGAGTAACTGAAAAAATAGACTTTTTTATATTAAATATTAATGATTTCTTAATCTGTTTTCTTAAGCTTCAACTTATTTGCTTGTGTGTGGTCTGTATGTATGTATTACTGCACCTCTGGTGAACTGATTAATACCATATCACTCCAGGGAAAAATAATGAGTGATTTCATGACCTACAAAACAGGTGTGACAATTTTTGTAAAGCCCTCTGGTTTATTATGAATGGTCTATGGACGGCATGCTTGTGTATCTGAAATCAAAATGAAAGCGGTGCCAAGATATGAATGGGTCTTGTGCCTATACATATCTTATTTGTTTGTGTCTTAGGATATTTTATGACCTGTGAAAATATATGAAATATTTCTAAACTGCCTGTAACTGTAAATATACAATAGGTGGTTCATAAAGGGTTCATTTAACTTATTAATCACAGATGAGATTTCGACTACCCTAGTGCAGAAAATGTGTTTAAATGTCTATAAAATACAGTAATATGATTAAATGAAGCAAAGGGTGCATTTACGGCATACAATTACGTATTATTCCAGTGCACCATGGAGGTAGACCCATAATCTTCAAGCTACATATTGAAG
This sequence comes from Staurois parvus, assembly GCF_062004578.1. Lineage (NCBI taxonomy): Eukaryota > Metazoa > Chordata > Amphibia > Anura > Ranidae > Staurois > Staurois parvus. Next base: position 8,607,701 of record NW_028318095.1, on the reverse strand, counting down.
GTAAAAACTAAAGTTTTGTTTCAGCAAGTACACCCCCCGTCGGTTTATGCCATAATGTACTAGTATTCACCGCACGCTAGCACATTATAACAGAGTTACAGTACCTTTCACATGAAGCCCTCCAACGCTAAGCTATCACCACTCCCAGAGCTTTCAGAGTCACTTGGTCTTTCTCCTGGGTTCATGCCTTCTGTCCATTGGAATGGCCAGATCGTGATGACATCATTCTTGCAAATGCGCATGGGCATCACTATCATGCAACAGAGTTCTGCATTCACGGCACTCTCAAGTTTAGCAGATATTCACAGTACCTACAGGTAAGACTTAGTGTAAGTTTACCTCTAAGGATAAGTTAAAAAATTGAGTTTATAACTGTAAGTTCGCCTTTCTAAAAAAAATCATAAATGCGTGTTTTTTTGCAGGTGCAATCTCAGGCTCCTGCAGAATGTCAGTGTATCTGTCTGCTCCTACCTTGTACAGGCAGGCAGTTACACAATGACAGGAAGACTCAATGAACTACCTAGAGTGCTCACTAGTGCCTTGGTAGTTCATTGAGAACTAAAAGCCATCATCTGCAAAGGCTGTTGGTACTTGTAGTTCATTTATTCACAGATCTTTGTGAATGAGTGATGTGGCTGTGTGAGTGAAGTCCCGCATGCCATGCTGTTTTAAAATTGTGACAGCAGGTGTAGGGAGGAGATTCCCCTGCCTGATGTCACAATGAGGGGGGGGGGGTATCGGCAAGGGGTTGCAGGAGTGGGAAAATGTTGCATGTTCCACCCTAAAAATGGGTGCAACATATTCCGAAAGGTGAACTTATCCTTTAAGGCTAAATTCATGACAAACAGCAAAATACACAGACTATGTATGTATTTGCATTTCTTACCATTCAGTTCTGAGATAGATTCTAGCAGCTGTGCCACACAATATCCCTGTCTGGCAGGACAGGAGACCTGAAGGGCCTGGCAAGAATTCGGGAGGGTAAACCTAGTGCTGTTTTTTTTGTGTGATAGTCCCTCGTTAGCATCTATACTATTTTGCCAAAAGTATTAGGACACCTGCCTTTACATGCACAAGAACTTTAATGGCAACCCAGTCTTAGTCTGCAGGGTTCAATGTTGAGTTGGCCCACCCTTTTTAGCTATAACAGCTTCAACTCTTCTGGGAAGGCTGTCCACAAGGTTTAGGAGTGTGTCTATGGGAATGTTTGACCATTCTTCTAGAAGCGCATTTGTGAGGTCAGGCACTGATGTCGAACAAGAAGGCATGGCTTGCAGTCTCAATTCTAATATATCCCAAAGGTGTTTGATCAGGTTGAGGTCAGGACTCTCTGCAGGCCAGTCAAGTTCCTCCACCCCAAACTCGCTCATCCATGTTTTTATGGACCTTGCTTTGTGCACTGGTGCGCAGTCATATTGGAACAGGAAGGATCCATCCCCAAGCTGTTCCCACAAAGTTGGGAGCATGAAATTGTCCAAAATGTCTTGGTATGCACAGTGCAGTCAAACAAGTACCATTCTCCTGGCAATCACCAAACCCAGACATGTCAATCAGATTGCCAGGCAGAGAAGCGTGATTCGTCACTCCAGAGAACACCCATTCCATGAAGCTCTATGCATTCTATATGAAATTTGGAGGTCTTTAGCTTTTGACTCTGCAGACAGTTGGCGAATTCTGCGCACTGTGCACTTTAGCATACGCCGACCCCGCTCTGTCTTTCTACGTGGTCTACCACTTCATGGCTGAGTTGCTGCTGTTCTCAGTCACTTCCACTTTGTTATAATACCACTAACAGTTGGCCGTGGAATATTTTGTAGCAAGGAAATTTCATGGATGGACTTGTTGCATAGGTGACAACCTATCACAGTACCACATTTGAATTCACTGAGCTCCTGAGAGCGACCCATTCTTTCACAAATGTTTGTAGTAGCAATCTGCATGCCTAGGTGCTTGATTTTATACACCCGTTGCCATAGAGGATACTTTTGGCAATTAGTGTATTCCGCTCAAGGGCCCCAAATGCGCTCAAAATGCTTTCAGGTAGCATTCAGCTCACTAGCAAGTTGCTCTTTGAGCATTATCCAGGATACCTTTTGCCTAAATGCAGAGATAGTGAGAAGAAAGGTGATATGAGGTTACCATTGTTCCACACCTTGGAGTGCAATAGTTTTGGGGCTAAGATTGGTGGTCTGTGCTTGGAGGGTTGCCATTTAATTAAGTTTAAGGGGACTGATCGTGCCACTGTTCTCTCCATATTTATCCACTCAGATTTTTCAGTGCGAGAGTATACAGCTGAAACTGTGCAAGTTGGGCAGCCTGCTAGACCGCCTTTCGTCTTGTGTGCAAAGAGAACCCGTTTAGACTGTCTGTAGCCTTTAACATCCCAAACAAATCAAATTATTTTGTCTTGAAACCTAGAAAGTTCTGACAGTATGCTCAATATGGGTAGAGAACGAAAGTAATAAAGTAGGCATGGTAACAAATCTTGAGGGATTGAATTTTGCCTACCCAGGAGAGACCATGGTTCACCCACGCCTGAAGGTCCTCCTCAAGTTTTTTATATAAGGGAGGATAATTGACTTTGTATAAGGTGGATATTGAGAACGTAAGTCAGACTCCTAAATAAGGGACAAAATCAGTCCTCCAAGAAAAAGGAAATGCAGCCTGCAATCGGGACACCAGTGCCTGGGGAAGATTGGTGTTCAATGCAACTGATTTGTGTATATTTATTTTAAGGCCCAAGATGTTACCAAACTCATCTAATCATTTATGTATATTGGGTAAAGAGATTAGTGGTGAGGATATAAATAGGAATAAATCATCAGCAAAGAGGGAGCATTTATGGGAAATTATATCCTATTTTGTACACCAAGAATATCTCTCTTTAGACCTAGTATAACAAATCTACTGGAAATTGTAAGACTGTACAATCATATGACAAATGATTTCAGAATAAGCACTGCAGTATAGTCAAGTTACCCGGCTGAGCGCTGCATTTAAGTTTTAGCACCTCGTGAAACTCACATTCTGTAATAATTACCGTCTGCAAGATGTCTCTCAACAGGAAAATGCAAAGATTATTACGCTGGAATTTATAGATGGTCGTAGCAATGTAGCAACTGGTTAACAGATGGCTTAATCATATACTAATGAGAAAAGAATCTGCGTTTCCGAGTTTACCACAGTAACAATTTGAAAGTGTCTGTATTATGCATTAAAGAGAACCTGTCTTTTGCAAAAAAACAGCTGATAAAATCTACAGTGTATAGCTGAACATATGGTACACTACAGCTTTATAGCTGGTTCTTTATTTACGTATTCACTATACTATGGTATGGGTTTCTGCACATGATCATTGCACTTTGCACTGACTTATTAAACATGCCTGAAATTCTTGTGATGTCTTTTAATCTAACTCCAAGGAATAAATTGAATTTTAACAGTATTTATGAGAGTACAATTAGCATGTGCTATCAGATTCAAAATACTGTGTAATTCAAACAACTTGCAACTTTCTCTGCATGTTAAAAGTTATGGATATGCTGCAAACCAAGATGCTTTCAAATGTAAAAATCTAGAGAATTCTATGTGTATGTAAACCCTAGCATTGAACTTCTCTTATTTGCTTTTGGTTATATATGCCATTGAAATAGTTTTGTGATATCTGTTTAATAAGTGCCAATAATACCTGTTGATCCGGCCAGAAACCAAGGGCTCCTGTGTTCTCTCCAGTGTTAGCTTAAGCAGTCTTATCAAAATTGGCCAGTTTTCACAGTGAACTACAGAACACCTCCCCTATGCTATGGAGATAAGAAGGGGGTAGGTGCTCTATAGTCTCATCACACCTTTTGCTCTAGGGTGACATTCTTGCTGCTCCATAGATGAAACCCTAATGCTACATTCACACTAGTGATTGGGGGGGGGGGGGGGCAGATTGCTGTATTCAGAGATAGGTGCTGCCTATATTTGCAGCTGCTCTGTGAGCTATGGCTTGTATACGGCTGGTTAGCTGTGGCCAGTTTGTTTGCAGCCAGGACATCATCCCTGGATCCACACTGTCTGTGTCCAGGGTTGGTCAGAGGCTTATTCCCAGATGAGCATTTACATGCAAACAGCATTGACGTCAGTCATTGATTTGTACAGAATACAAATCTGACAGTTGCTGCTGTTTAGACACAATGAGCTCCATTCACTAAAGCAGATCACATGCGGTAATTGGGTGACCTGACATATTTTTCCCAAATATTGCACACAATACTGAAAATGTCAATTCTTTATCCATTTATGTGGTATATACCTCAAAATCAAAAACAGTCAGTAAATACCACATAAAACAGCATTAAAGTCAATTCATCAAAGGAAATAAATTAATTAATGCATGTGTTAAATAAGTAGTGATCCAGGCATGCGATAGTTAAAGAATGTGTCTTATTTTAGCTGGTTGTTTAACCACTTGCCGACCGCAGATAGCTGAATGATGGCTACACTGCCGGACGTCATATGACGTCCTCCCAGAACATGCCCTCCACCGTGCCCCCATCCTACCGACACAGCTGATCATGTGATGTGGTAAAAGGCCAATCACAGCGGCCTGTTACCACGTGATCAGCCATGTCCAGTGACACAGCAGATTACCGGTAAATGCAGTTCTTCACACTGTCACAAAGCGAGGAAAGTGCTGCCAATAACCATCAATTGTCAGAGGAGGGATCAGCACCGATTATCAGGACACTGATGATCAGTGCCCTGATGATCAGTGCCCAGCAGTGCCACCCACCAGTGCTGCCCATCTGTGCCCGGCAGTGCCACCCACAAGTGCCCAGAAGTGCCACCCACATGTGCCCATCAGTGCCCAGCAGTGTCACCCACCTGTTCCCAGCAGTGCCACCCATCAGTGCCCAGCAATGCCGTCAGTCAGTGCCACCTATCAGTGCCCATCAGTGCCACCTATCAGTGCCCATTATTGTTGCATATCAGTGCTAGCTCAGCAGTGTCGCCTATCAGCACTGCCTATCAGTGCCCATCAGTGCCCACCATTGTTGCATATCAGTGCCAGCTCATCAGTGCTGTCTATCAGTACCACCTTATCAGTGGCTCCTACCAGTGCCCCATCAGTGCTGCCTATCAGTGCCCGTCAGTGCTGCCTATAAGTGCCCGTCAGTGCTGCCTATCAGTGCCCATCAGTGCTGCCTATCAGTGCAGACTCATCAACACACATCAGTGAAGGAGAAAAATTACTTCTTTGCAAAACTTTATAATAGAAACAAAGAAAAACTTTTTTTTCAAAATGTTTGCTATTTTTTTTGTTTATAGCACAAAAAGAAAACACCCAGCGGTGAGTACATACCACCACAAGAAAGCTCTATTTATGTGAAAAAAATGGTAAAAATGTCATATGGGTACAGTGTTGCACGACCGCGCAATTGTCATTCAAAGTGTGACAGCACTGAAAGCTGAAAATTGGCTTGGGAACGAAGGGGGTAAAAGTACCCTGTAGGCAAGTGGTTAAGAGCTGGTACCTGCCAGTGTCCTTGACCAGGAAATAGCTGGTTGTTAAAGCGGAGCTCCACCCAAAAGGGGAAGTTCCGCTTTAAGGACTGCTCTCACGCTCCCCATTAAGGATTGGTACCTTTGGGGGGCGGGAGCGGGTACCTGAATTTGACAGGTACCCGCTCCCACTTCCGGTCTGATCGCCTGGGCGTTTGGAAGCGGAAGGTGTCCTTTCTCCCCCCCTGTAGTCTTTTGGGACACGTGACAGGTCCCAGAAGACTACAGGACCATTCGTGAAGTGCAGCGCTACTCGCACATGTGCAGTGGGTACCCGGCTGTGAAGCCACAAGCTATCACAGCCGGGTGCCCACGCTGAAGATGCTGGCCTCCTGGAATACAGGACGGCCGGTGAAACGGGCTGCGGGGGACACACCACAGGACCGAGGGACAGGTAAGTGGCTGTTTTTTGTAGCTGCTAACTTTTATTTTTTGACAGGGTGTGTGGAACTCTGCTTTAAGGAGCCGACAGCCCCTGGTGTCCTTAACAATCAGTGAATAATACATGGACAATAAGTTAAAAAAAAAAACAGTGTGGGGTCTAATCCATACCAGGTCCTTTGGGTCCCCCCAAATCCATACCAGACCCTTTGGGTCCCCCCAAATCCATACCAGACCCTTATCTGACCATGCAGCTTGGCCGACCAAGAAAGGGGGGAATGAGCGAGTTCTCCCCTTCCTAAACATGCCCTCAACACAGGGGGATGCTTTGGAGGGACATCCTCTCCCAAAACACCTTATCCCCATGTTGATGAGGACAAGGGCCTCTTCCCCACAACCCAGGCTTGGTGCTGGTTGGGGTGTCGGTGGGTGACTTATTGGAATTTGGAAGCCCCTTTAACAAGGTGGCTCCCAGATCCAGCCCACCCCCCATATGAATGACTCTGGGGTACATAGTACTCCTACTCATTCACCAAAAAAATGGGCAAAGAAAGAATAAAATTGACCTGCACAATGCTCGTCTCCCGCCGAGTGACAGCTCTGCCACCTGATGTCATCACTGGGTGCCACTCTGTGACATCATTGACCCAACATGCCTCGGTCACTGATGTCATTAGGGGTAGGGCCAATGTTCTTTTTTTAAAAGCTGGCTCTTCTTTTGTTCACATTCTGCCGTCAGCTGGGAAACCCAATGACAGCAGATGAGTCATGGTTGTTAAGGATGCCGGAGGCCGCCGGCTCTAAAATACTGCTAGTTTTCAATATTAAAATATCACATCACTTCAATAAACAGCACTTGTGGTATTTCAATAGCTTTTTTGTAAGTGAATTGCAAAAACATTTTGCAAAAGCCGGTGGCTGCCCTTGGCTGTCTGTGTGTGACCGTGTGAATGGAGCCTTATTGTGTTACTAGCAGAATCATCCTGTACAATAAAGGGGAAAAAATCCTTGAATAAAAGACTGGTAAGCTGCAATATGTTACATTTTTTATGTTTTGGGTTTAGATGCTTTCATTTAAAGGGTTCTTATTCTTATTTTTTAATCTGTGTACATTTTAACCCCTTCCCGCATTTGCCTCCCTGCCCTTTGGGAGGATCTAAATGCTGTCACAGCAGTCACATGATCGGAAAGCTCCGAAACAAAAGAATGCATCGGGAGCTTTATGTGACACATTAGTTACTGTGCTGGGGGCATGCAGCAAGTGCACTCTCAGCACAGTAAACAGCTTACATATAGACACATATATATGGATGCTGGGCGTTAAAGACTTTTGTTGGACAGCTTGGTCTGTTAAAGGAAGTTGAGAAATAACAGCCTTACTGGCTGGATCACCAGGTGAAATAAAGGAAAAAAAGCCTTAAAAAGTAAACTAATGCAGCCATCACATCTAAGAATAAGTAAGCTGCAATATAGAACTTTTTTGGGGGGTTTACGACCCCTGTCGCACTGAGTGCAACTTGGCATGCGATTTGCATGTTGTGTCACTTGCAAATCGCGCTTCAAGTTGCACCCTATTGTCAGCAATTAAAGCAGTCGTATCAGTGCGGTTCTGACTTGGTCAGAGCCGCAACAATTTCTAAAGTAGTGCATGCCCTACTTTTGGTGCGATTTTCATAGACATCTGTGTCAGTTGTCTTGCAAATCGCACCTGAAATCAGCATGTCCCCCGACTTTGAAATCATGCAGCTTCACTGTAAGTCGCATGATTTCAAAGTTGCACTTGATGTGACCGGGGTGTAAAACTGCTTTAACCACTTGCCCTCCAGAGGGTTTACCCCCACTTCCTGACCAGGCCGTTTTTTGCGATAAGGGCGCTGCATTATTTTGACTGACAATTGCGCGCTCATGCAACGCTTCACCCAAAATAAATGTACGTCCTTTTTTCCCACAAATACAGTAGAGCTTTCTTTCAGTGGTATTTGATCATCTCTGCATTTTTTATTGTTTGCGTTATAAACAAAAAAAGACCGCCAATTTTGAAAAGAAAACTTTTTGATATTCATCATATTTTAAAAAAATCTAATTTCATCATAAATTTAGCCCAAAATGTATTCTACTCCATGTCTTTGCTAAAACAAAAATTCCAATGCCTGTAAATCAATTGGGTTACGTAAAAGTTATAATGTTTACAAATGGCAGTATATACTGTATACTGGAATTTTGTTATTTTTCTACTAGTAATGGCAGCGATCAATGACAGGCATTCTGACATGGGGGGGATGACTGACTGACTTGGTGTCACTGACATCCCCAGTGACACCAATACAGTAATCAGTGCTAATAAAAACATGCAGCTGACATGCAGCATTCTGCGCTGTGCTCTTGCAGTCATTTTTACAGGACGACCACGCCTAGGGAGAGTAGCAACAGTGCTAAACTTTCTCCATTTGTAGACAGTCTGTCTTACCGTGGACACATGAACATCAAGGCTTTTGGAGATACTTTTGTAACCCTTTCCAGCTTCATGCAAGTCATCAATTCTTGATCGTAGGTCTTCTGCGAGGCATGGTTCACAATGTTTACATGTTATGTGCAATTAAACCATGGCAACATCTAATGTTTGTGTAGTATTATGTTCAGCAGACTGTGTTCTTCTATTGTTGTGACTTAGATGACGTTCAGAGCACATTTTATGCCCAACTCATGCAAAACTCCAGGGGTTCACATACTTTTTCTTGCAACTGTAGATAGATAGATATAAAGGGAGGGAGAGATAGAGAGATAGAGAGAGAGAGAGAGAGAGAGAGAGAGAGAGAGAGAGATGGATAGATGGATAGATAGATAGATAGATAGATAGATAGATAGATAGATAGATAGAAAGGGAGGGATGGATAGATAGATAGATAGATAGATAGATAGATAGATAGATAGATAGATAGATAGATAGATAGAGAGAGAGGGAGGGAGGGAGGGATAGATAGATAGATAGATAGATAGATAGATAGATAGATAGATAGATAGAAAGGGAGGGAGAGATAGATAGATAGATAGATAGATAGATAGATAGACAGGGGGAGAGATTAAGAGAGATAGAGATAGATAGAGAGAGAGAGAGAGAGAGAGAGAGAGAGAGAGAGAGAGAGAGAGATGTAATGTATGTAGTTCCTTGCTTCATGAAGAATCACCATACATTATTGATAGAGCCTCAGCCAAAAATGTTTTTCTCAAACAAATAATTGTTATTAATACTATGCTGATGACATTATACAAACCAGCTGTGTATATTGAGAGCTTGTACAAAAATATCTCTCTTCACAATAGCCGATGCAGAATGTTCCCCTTATTCCTGAACTCTGGGTAAACTTTTACAACTGTTTTATAGCTTGCAGCTCCCTTGTTTACAGAACCTCACCCCGTCTCTTCGCCGCAAACACGTATTTATACTAATCACAAATCAACCTTTTGTGCCATTAACCTTCCCATCTAAATCTGTCCTGCCGCATTCATAAAACACGACGATTATTAGAAATGTGCGGCATTACTTTCAGAACGCACCAGAGCGTGCTTTGGCCAAAACACAACCAATAAAACCATAAAAATCTTAAAACATAGCACATGTAGCTTTTATTGTTAATAAAAGTGTAATCTAAACCTTATTATTGAGCAATATTTATTAGATATTGTTTTAATATATCATCCATAAGTTATTGTTTATAATATTTTCCAAGGAATATTTGTGTTGATTACGTTTCTATCGGATAAATATATGTATTGATGTATATGCGTACTAGGTGATTGTACACACAAGTGTTCCAGAAGGACAGGAATGAGCAAACCTTCCCAAATTTGCTTTGCCAAGGGTTAGTCAAATCCTGCTTGCGGTTCTATAAATTCTAATGTAGAGGTGAATCAAATTGATATCTATGGGGGGCAAAAACTGTTATTAAAGAATATATAAACTCAGCATTTCGTATTCCTGATATGTACCTGCTGTACCATGTACTTGTATGAAAAAGTATCCTGTTCTCTTTGTATTGCTTCCTTTGTGTGAAATCCCTGGTGTTCCTGCCAGTCCCTCTGCTTTCCTATTCAAAACTGACCACCCTAGGCATGGAAGCACAGCGTGGTCAGTTTTCTGGCTGTGCTGGGAGCTAATCCAATTATCAGACATGCTCACCCCCCCCCCCCCCCCCCTCTGCACAGCTATTCACTATGGTTGCATTCACAACTGAGCAGAGCGAATTTCAGGCATTTTTATTTGAGAGATTTTGAGCATTTTTAGAAGTGCATTACAAGCGTTTCACTGCTGCAGGAGTTTTTGTTTAGCCAATAGAAAGCACTAGGGGGAGAAAAGGTAGAGGAGATTAGAGCTGGAGAGCTGATGTTGAGCAGAAAACGCACAACAAAACACTCATAAAATGCTCAAGTCATGCTTTTTCAGGTGTTTCCATTGAAGTCCATGGAGCAAAAAACACAGAATACTCAGATGTGAACAGAGGCCGTTGACATGAATGGTATTTGGCTTGTTGAGAGTTTTGCAATAGGCTTTGAGCAGAAAATCACTCAGATGTGAACTAGCCTATGAAGACCAGTGTACTGCTGTTTCTTCTCACCTAGCTCTACAAGCTCCTTATGCTGCTGAGAGCAGAGGATCTGTAATAATTTCTAAAAAAGGGGAAAACAATGTGTTTACTGTTAATGTTTTTTATATGTATACACGCCTTTCATTTCTATTTTTACAGGAATGGGCTGTTTTACAAGGTGGTGGTTTACATGTACTTTAGGTACAGGTCATTATTAGACCAAATAGACAAGCTATTGCATATTAAAAAAAAGTAAAAATACTGTACAGTGAGGAAAGGACATTGTCTTTTTTATAGTAAGGGAAACATACACAATTCCATTAAATAACATGGTGTTCTGGAACAGTACAATTTTTAGTCACAACCACATCGTACGCTGGTACCACATATTTGTCCATGGAATTCGTTTTCTTCTTATACATTTTGTCTGACTTATGTAGCACCAACCCCATAGGAGCCGCTAGTATTTTGGCCAGAATTACATCCCCCGATTCTTCACTCGCAGCAAAGCACACAGTGTTTCCTATAACCAGGTGCTCACAACTTCCACTCATCACTTCAATGATAAGTCTAGGGGTGGTAGTTCTTGTTGTTTTTATTTTGTTTTAAAATGGAATAGGGAAGGGATATAGTGGGATACTCCGAATTGAGTTATTCACAGTTGAGGACAGCTTTCTCTAAGTGGATCTGTGGGTTTTCTTAGTAGAACTGTGTAGCAAACTGTACAAAGAATGGAGCAAAGTCCTTCTGTAGCAATGTAGAACTAGATGGACAGTTGCTCTTCTGGACACCACCAGGTGTCCCTTCTAGCTTACACCCAGCAGCTGGCTATGTAGATCCCAAGAAGGGGGGGGGGGGTTTAAACAGCACAAGTCCCAGGATCCTTTTTGAATGGTCTGTACTCACAAGATCCTTGCTGCAGGTCACTTTCGCCCATGATACCAGGCAAGATCTGTAGACATCCCCCTCAGTTAGCTCTCAAAAGCACCCTGGGTTTTAGCGTTTTTAACTATCTACTTCTAGCACCTATCTCGGAGGGTGCTACACTTACATACAGCAACAGTGACCTGAACTGATTAGTTTCAGCTTGAAATAAGGTATTTTCTTTGTGTTTTTTTTGGCGTGCTTTGACTTGACTGTTGGTTTGCTGTCCTGCCGCTGGCCAATATCTAGCAACCTCCCAGTAAGAAATAGCAGATTACATAAGATACAGCAGCAAAAAAATTGCCAGCAGAAGGATATTTTTAATAAGAGAGAGTTAGCCAAAAAGTACTAGATGAAAAGAGTACAGGCAGATGGTTAGCAGAGGAGCCCGTGTTTGACAGATGTGTTAGGAAACTGTTTCTTAATAAAGTTTATGTTTAAAAATTACAAACACCTTCAACAAGTTTTGCAACACTGAAATGGTCATTCATGATGGTAGCAGGACACTTTAAGTAGCAATGTAGATACAATTCAGCTGTCTGTGTGCCAGGACAGATGGGCAGTAATAAGTGAGTGCCATGCTTTGAGCCCCCCATAAAAAGCCCTATAAATGGAAAATAAAAATAAACAAACCCCCAAAAGTGATAAAGACCCCAAATACCATCCCTAAAACAAAAACCCCTCTTTTTTAAGGAAAGTCTTGCAGAAAAAAAAACAGTTTAACCACTTGACGACCAGGCCTTTTCTGACACTTTTTGTTTACATGTAAAAAAAGTATTTTTTTTTGTGAGAAAATTACTTAGAACTCCCAGACATTATATATTTATCTAAATCAGAGGACCTAGAGAATAAAATGATGGGTGTTGCAATTTTTTATGTCACGTGGTATTTATACAGCTGTTTTTCAAACAATTTTTTTGGTAAAAAATACATTTTAATTAATTTTAATGCACAAAAACATAATATAATAACCATTTTTGGTCAAATATAAAATATGATGTCACGCTGAGTAAACAGATACCAAACATTTCACACTTTAAAATTGTGCACACTCATGGAACGGCGACAAACTATGTACATTATACAGTATTATCCATAGAGGACAATTTAAAAGCCTTTACAGGTCACCACTTTAGATTTACACAGGAGGTCTGGTGCTAGAATTATTGCTTTCAATCAGACATTCATGGTGATACCTCACATGTGTGGTACGATAGCTGTTTACATAACGATGTGGACCAACACATGTGGTCACCTTTGCGCACAAGCATGGGGGGACAGGGGAGCTTTACATTTTCTAAAATTGTATTATTTATTTATTTTATTTTTACACTGTATGCCTACATTTCTTTCAATTAAGAGTCACTTGACACTGTCAGGGTGGGAACTTAGGAGATTCAATACAATCTCCTAGTGGGGGGGGGGGATTCCACCATCCATCTGGTTTATGCCACTGTCTGAACAAAAAAATAAAGAACTACTGTACCTGTGGCCAGCTTAAAGCAAGTTGAGGATTACTGTGAAAGGCAGTGCAGACATCAGTTAATTGTAACTTCTTTGCACTGCTTGGATGATATTTAGTTTGTTAAAGCACTGTGTATCATAAGCAAATGCTTTGTTTTTTTTAACATAAAATACTGTTTTTTCTTTCTTCATCCTTTTTGTATTTCAGTTCGGCTAATCTCCTCCAGCCACCTCCTGTCCACATGTATTAACTCCAGCTTTGGTTACACATCATTACTCTGGATTGGATAACTGATGACAACAATATGCAATGTGTGTCAGCACGGCCACTTTTAATATTTATCATTAATGCATGTGATAGGGTGACAACACAGGAACATAAATAAAAGACAGCTGTTACACTAGGAAGTGCCTGAACAAGGACCTTCATGGCAGGACCACCAGGTATTATTCTAATAACAGATGCAGAATAAACAAAAACTTATATTAACACATAAAAAGTTATATGAAGTTGTAGTGACTGGGTTTAGATATACTTTAAATGCTTGTTAACAATATGGTTAAAATAATAATGTGTTTGAGACGTTTTTCATGTACGGAGAGTCAGATAATATGCGGGGTGAACAGGAGGACATCTGGAGAGAATTTTTCACAGCTGAAGTGTGTTTCCCCCTGGGCAAAATCTATCACTTAATTGGGGTCTTTTTTTCTGGCCAAAGGCTATGAAACATCTTGTGCAAACTTTAACCACTTTTACTCTTTAAAAATATACCATTTTGTTGTAATATGTTGCATGACACATTCTTCTATAGAATCTGGTATGTGTCCAACACATCAGTAGATATTTATATTACTTGGCATAATTTAATTAGGCAGTGACCCCATATTCTTGAAAACATATTTTCAATTTTTGGTATTGTAAGGAAGGATAGTGAAACAGTCAATTTTTAAATGAATATTACCATTCTGGCATACCCGTTGTGATAAACAGCCCAGACTATTCTCCTGGATGGGATGTACATCATGCCCAGGCTGTGGTACGTCCTGAGCTGAGGGACACCACCTGACTTGGAGCACACAGGTGCTTGATTGAAAGTTGGCTCTCTCAGATTCTTAGAAGACTGCAAGGGGAGTTCACCGAGGCTTGACTGTGCTGCTGGAGGCAACATACGTTTGGAAAGCTTATATGTTGGAATTTTTATGTTTTCTTTTGATGGAACCTGTAAAGAAAGATTTTCTGTTACTGTTTGGAAGAATAAAAGTGGGTAAGAAACACTTACACTGCCATTGCTGGTGGTCTGCCCCTGTCTTTTTATATGCTTGGACTTTTATGGTCCCTGCCATGTACTGCTAATATTACATTGAACAGACTTTTAAAGTATACAGTTTGAGAATAGACATACACTATATTGCCAAAAGTATTGGGAAACACCTCCAAATTACTGGATTCAGGCATTCTAATCACCTCCATGGCCACAGGTGTATAAAATCAATCGCCTAGGCATGCAGACTGCTTCTACAAACATTTGTGAAAGAATGGGTCGCTCTCAGGAGCACAGTGAATTCAAGCGTGGTACTGTGGTAGGTTTCCACCAGTGCAATAAGTTCATCTGTGAAACTTCCTTGCTACTAAATATTCCACAGACAACTGTTAGTGGTATTATAACAAAACGGAAGCAACTGGGAACAAAAGCAACTCAGCCACGAAGTGGTAGTCCACGTAAAATGACAGAGCGGGGTCAGTGCATGCTGAAGCGCACAGTGCCTTCAGATCAGCACAACAACAGTGCGTAGAGAGCTTCATGGAATGGGTTTCCGTGGATGGGCAGCTGCATCCAAGCCTTACATCACCAAGTTCAATGCAAAGCATCGGATGTAGTGGAGTAAAGCACGGACTCCAGAGCAGTTCTCTGGAGTGATGAATCACACTTCTCTGTCCGGCAATCCGATGGACGTGTCAGGGTTTGGCGGTTGCCAGGAGAACAGTACTTGCCTCACTGCATTTTGCGAAGTGTAAAGTTTAGAGGAGGGGGGATTATGGGGTGGGGTTGTTTTTCAGGGGTTGGGTTTGGCCCCTAAGTTCCAGTGAAGGGAACTCTTAAGGCATCAGCATACCAAGACATTTTGGACAATTTCATGCTCCCAACTTTGTGGGAACAGTTTGGGGATGGCCCCTTCCTTTTCCACTATGACTGTGCACCAAAGCAAGGTCCATAAAGACATGGATGAGCGAGTTTGGGGTGGAGGAACTTGACTGACTTGCACAGAGTCCTGACCTCAATCTGTCCGAACACCTTTGGGATGATTTAGAGCGGAGACTGCAAGCCAGGCCTTCTCGTCCGACATCAGTGCCTGACCTCACAAATGTGCTTCTGGAAGAATGGTCAAACATTTCCATAGACACGGTCCTAAACCTTGTGGACAGCCTTCCCAGAAGAGTTAAAGCTGTTATAACTGCAAAGGGTGGGCCAACTCAATATTGAACCCTACGGACTAAGACTGGGATGCCATTAAAGTTTTATGTGCATGTAAAGGCAGACGTCCCAATTCTTTTGGCAATATAGTGTACTTTCTGCAATGATGAATCTGTGAAATGCTGCCTAAACGTGTGTACTTATTTATGACACAGGCTCACTTCTTCATTGCTGCAACTACCTCTTGAATAATGAGAACAGTCCAACAATTTCTCATTTGGCAAAATGGAAGCTTTAAAAGGAAAAGTATTATAGGACCTGTATTGTAATGTGACCAGGCATAGGGGATGCATGGAAAAGAAGCCCTGTACTCAAATCTGGCTTGATACCTCCCTTTCATACAGTTCTGGTGTAAATGGTATCATCCACATCTGTCTGCTTGTGATTTTCTGTGTTGTAATGTGGAAGGTAGTAGAGGAAAGGGAGGATGTGTTATAAAACAGTAGTGACACAGGAGGGATTCCACACAAAACCTGCATCAGGGCCCTGGTCTCTACAAAAAAAATATAGTATTTTTGCTCCTTGAACTATTGAGGTACCAAACAGAAATCTGCATAGACTTGGAAGCCTACAAAAATACAGAAGTACAAATAGGATAGGGAGATCAGGTGATTTTCTACAAATGATTTGGTTGAGGCCTGACAGTGTAAGAAAACACATGGTTTTGATACCATTTCTCAGGTACATGTTTTTATAAAGCATATAACTATATTTAAATCCATGTGTTTTCCCAGTATATTTGCATGTATTCTCTTTACTCCTCATTGTGCTTCTAATGCCAGTTGATCAAATATTTTTGGATTTATCAAATATAAAGTGATTCCTAGTATTCAGCTTAATTTTACAAACAACATTTATTAAATGCATCATAAGTAATATATACGCATAATATACAATATCTTTATTATTGTGTGGCACAATATTAACCACTTTCCTACTGGGTACTTTTACCTCCTTCCTGCCCAGGCCAATTTTCAGCTATGACAATTGCACAGTCATGCAACACTGTAACCAAATTACATTTTTATCATTTTTTTTCACACAAATAGAGCTTTACTTTGGTGGTATTTAATCACCACTAGGTGTATTATTTTTTGCTATGCAAACAAAAAACGACTGAAAATTATGGGGAAAAAAGTTTTTCGTAGTTTCTATTATAACATTTTGCAAACAGGTAATTTTTCTCCTTCACTGATGTGTGTTGATGAGGCTGCACTGATAGGCACTGATAGGCAGCACTGATGAGTTGGCACAGATGAGGCAGCACTGGTAGGCATTGATAAGGAGGCACTGATGAGGCTGCACTGATGGGCACTGATAGGCAGCACTGAAGGGCACCGATAGGCGGTACTGACTGGTGGAACTGACAGGTGGCACTGACTTGCTGCACTGCTGGGCACAGATTGGCAGCACTGTTGGGCACTGATGGGTACTTTTGGGGCTGCACTGATAATCAGGGCACTGATAATCAGTGCCCGGATTATCAGTGTAGATGTCTCCTTTCACAGTTGCCGATTATTGGCAGTACTTTCCTTTGAAACAGTGTGAGGAAAGTACTGCCGATAACCGTCAACTGTGTTTACATGGTGATCAGCTGTGATTGGACCCAGCTGATCATGTGGTAAATGGTCTCTATGATTTGCTCTTTAGCTGGAGGTGCGCGGGGGTGAACGGTTCTGGGAGGACGTCATATGACGCCCTCCCAGAACTGGACAACTGCGCTGTAGCTGTAATTCGGCTATAGCGCGGTAAGTAAGTCGTTAAAAAACACAGAGATAAATTAATTAGACATCACAAGAAATTCAGAAAACTACCGTATGTCAGTTCATAGGCACTAGAATGTAAAGAAGACCTTGCATTAAGGGTAAGGTTCACTTATTACATTAGATTTTCTGTTTACATGTCAAATAATAAAATAAAAAAACATACTTATATTAGCTCAGCTTCCACACTGCAGAGGGTAGTGTCACCATCCTAGATAACATTTAGATAACATCCTGGAATTGCTAAGAATTCCATATCCCAGGAAAGAGTGCTCCAGCACAGCACAGGATTTGGGATCGTCAACCTAATCGGAAAGAATATATCATAAAAACATATCATAAAAAAACCTCAACATAGCCAATATCTTGCCGGAAGGTGCCATGGGTCGGAGGCAGGTGGAAACTAAGTATATTTTCTAACTTTTTTTGTTTTTTTTACATAGGTGTGTTTTTTTTTTTTTTCACAGGTAATAGGTGGTGGAGATTTGTAAAGCAGGGAGGCTGATGTAATAAGCATACTTTGCCGTTTAGCTCAAAGTCAACCTTAGGTTAATTTAGATACCTTGTTATATGACTTGGTACATGACTTAAAGGGCTATGCCACCCAAAGCTGATTTTTCACTTATAGAAGGAGTGTAATAGGCTATGTCTTCTTTTGCCTTCTTGTATCCCCAGGGTTCCACGACCAAGCTCTCCCTATTAAGTTTCCACAAATTTTCATGCTCTATATAGTTTAACTTTTCCTGCTAAAACAGTTAAACAGCTAAAAGTGTTCCTGGGTGTTACATAACCTTGGAAGCTATGCAATTGCCACAAACGTTTTGCTGATCTGGGAACTTAGATTCGTAGATCTATTCACTGGAGTCCCTGAGAGGCATTAGAAAACATTTGATGAATTAATTTTCCATCATCCACCAAATAATGAATAAATTCTACTTACTGGACTGACTCAATAGGAATTGTTTTATTTAAATTGTTTCCCCATTTATCTAACTATGTTAAAATTACACTATTAAGTAACCCCATAAAGAATCTAAAATGATTTTTTGTCAAAAATGATAAAACATATTAAAACGCAGCTAACTTGGCTCAGCTACCCACAGTCTTTAATCCAGATTTGGCTATAGATGCAGGATATTAGCTTGAGTGCTGAAATTCTTGATCATGGAAATTATAATTGGTAGAATTCAGCTTTAATGTTCAAAAAAAGTCAGATATTCTATAGGCAGCCCTCTTGTCCTTTCCGGGCTAAAATCTGCAATCTTTGACATTTCCTCTATACTGAAGTTGTGTTCCCAGTGGGTCATATTTAAACCATCTGCAGCCAGATGGAAGTGTAAAGTGAAAGGATTGTTTTTCAATTTGCAGCTGTCTGGGTGTGCTTGAAATGGGTCTGACGGCTGAACTGTAAACTTAAGTTGCTCAGCTAGATGGTATGGTGGGTTCTTGAGAGGTACAGTTGGACTCCAGGGAATGACCCTCATTGGCTATGTCAATCTACAACCTCTGTCTATAAACCAATGCAGAACATTGTTGTGAGGAAGTGTTTGAGTAATTGTTGAATTTCTGAATACATTGCTGCTGAAATATGATCTGATATTCACCCAATTTATAGTTAGACAATCTTATTTAACTCAGCATAATCCATATTGTCACTGAAAATGTAGTTTATGTCAGTCAGTGTTCTGGTCATTTAGGTGTGAGTTTTAACGTTCCTACCATTCCGAAGAAAAAAATGTAAAACAAAAACTATACCTATTGAGTTGTGCTCTCTGCAGAAAAACAAGTTGAATTGTAATATGTTCCAATTAGAAGATATTTCAAAGAACCTGATCTGTTGATGATCAAAGCACTGGAAAGGGTATAGTGGATTTTAAAGACATGAGCCTCCATCAGTCCACAACTGTTATGAATGTTAAACCTTGTGGTACAGTTCCCCCTGCTTTTGGTCTCCCTACTACCCAAGACATCAAGAAATGTAACATATTAAAGGATTAAGCATAGATGCTATTGTGTTGAATCTACTTCTGGTTCCTGTCATTCAAGGACACACATGCAGTTTTACCCTTTTAAGGTACTCTCCCACCAACCAAGTTACACAGATCTGGCCATTGGAATCATTAAGAGATTTTAAAAAATCCCATGGCTACATATGTTCGCCCTTAGTTTTGGCAATATCAGAATTTGATCAGGATTAGTTGACATAATGTGCCTTGAAACAAGGTGGGGAGAGGGTGGAGTCCCTCCAGGAAACTAAATAACTTTAGCAGTTTCTTGTTGTTTATTAAGAAACTAAATCTCTGGTACTCTCTGTCCTTAAGGCCTTAAGGTCTGTAAGGCCTCCAATGAAGTACGGTTTGCTAAATGAGGGATACTGTATGTCTAAAAGAAGAAACAAAAACACTTTTTGGTTTTTCTGCGAGTTGCTTTGATTGCCTTAATAAATGTGTTTCTTATACTAATACACTCAGATGGCGCTTGTCTTCCCTCTCCTTGTGCTAACCCTATGCTGCAGAGGTCGCTTCTGTTACGACCCGCGGCCGCCGTCACCAACAGGCGACAATCGCACAGCCGCGACTAACAGTAATACGTCACGCCCACGGCGTCAGACCCCAGACCTTCTCACCAAACTCGTGACCGAAGGGCCGGCCGATCCAAAACCGCGGTGTGACGCGCGTAACAAGGCCCCACCCAGCTGCACCCTACACAGCGATTGCCCAGCTAATGGACTACAATCGGTGCCTGCAGCCTGAATGCGCTCGTTACTGGGTCGGGTTAGTTACGCAACTAACCCTCTACTGCCACCACCACTTTTGTCGGAGACTGGGAAACTCCCATTACCAAATACACACTATAATGATTGAAATATTGATCTATATAGCACGGCCCGCGGACCTGCTATACAGAGATATGACAACCCGTAGCGTCTCTTCAAAGGCTGGGATTTGTGAATTGCAAGTAAGCGCTTAGAAACAGTTTAACACTTTCAGAAAGAAAGATTTATTTCTAACAGAGTCAAACAGATGCAAAATAAATAGTTACAAAGATGTCACAAAAATATATATATATGTATATAAAGACACAGCAAACATAGAATAGCGAGGAAATTACAGGGTAAGTTACTTGCCTTGCCTGGTTTTAGCAAATTCAAGATGCAGAGCAGAAAGGTTCTTTGATCTCCTCTGTTACGATGTTACCTTGGAGATCTCTGTGTGTGTTCAGTGTGTCACAGACTAACTCACTTAACTCTCTTAAAGGTCCCTCTCAAAAGGGGAGGGGGGGGGGCTCTGACTTGGGAGTGGTCATTGGGAAACTCTACACTAAATTACCAGCTTCATATCCCGTGATATGAACCATACAGTTGATCTGAGGAATGTTCAGTTCTTGGGTCCCTTTGATAAGGTGTGGGGCTTACATAGCTTTGGGTGACCAAAGTGACACGTTTGTAGACAGCGTGTCTCCACTTCTAATATCTTAGGTTGTTCCACCTCATCTGCCAGGAGATAAAGTCTGCCTCACAGGAATGCAGGGGGGATGTGAGGAATGATTCCAGGAAGACCTCAAATACACAGACAGAACACGAAAAAGAGAGTGTAAAGGGGGACTCCGCTCCAACAAGGATGAGCAAGTTTGCCACAGCTTCTGGCTCTGGAGAACAGGCAGCCTGAAAAGTATATTGGACTATATATTTTTACCCCTGGACTACTATTATTATGGACTAGCAGTCATCCCCTAGAGGTCTCCCTCTGTTGTTCCATTACCCTCCTCTCTTTCTCACAAATGCATTTTTATACCTTACATCAAGTTTCAGATCTCAATTTTACCTAGCAACATACTGGTGCAGCAGAAAATTCTCAGGCTCCTGTCTACATATTTTGTGTTATTCATTTGAACTTGATCTTCCAAATTGTTCAGGTTCATCTGGTTTCCCCCAAAATCCTTATGGATCTTGTTGGTTATTTTGATTAACATATTCCAGCTGCTGATACCGCTTTTCTGTTTTAAAGTACAGTAGGTCCAGGTATTTTACAAATGAACCACCAAACCTCTTTCCCTAATAGAACATATGCCAGCTTCAGTTCTTTCTTGTTGCAAGAAACAACATTTATTGTTCCCCGTGACATTATCACTGAGCTTGTAAAGTTTTTGCAGGGGCAGCTGCTGGGAAGTAAGTTCCTACTGACCTAGGCATGCCCCCAGAACTTTATTTAAAACATGTTATCCTAACCTTTACCTACACATAATGTTTAGACAGGGTCTTGAGAGTCAAGGCAGCAGTTTATTTTTTTTTTCATGGGAAAGAAATCAATGTACGAGTTTAGAGTAAAACATAGGGGTGAGGGATAGGTGGAGTTCAGTAGTCCAGCAGCCAGGACTGACAAAGTTGATTTGGATGAGACATGTGCAATTCGTTTTGTTGCAAATTGAAATTTGGACAACATTTTTGTTATTCGGAGATACTTATATATCCAAATCTCCAAATCACAATAGTAATGAATCCAAAATAAATTATAGTGAAAACAACAAATTGATTCGTATTCATTCATTTCATTCATTTGTGACTTCATAGGGTTTTTTTAAGGGTCAATAATGTGTCATACCCTGTATTGCAAAAGCTAAAGTGGCAAAACATCAAAGTTGTTGCAAGCAAGTCACAAGCAAGTTGCATCTAAGTCACGAGCAGTTCACCAAAATAGCAGATTAACTAAAATCCTAATAACTTCCAAAAATACGAATCGATTTGGAATATCCAATATATGAAATGAATCAGAATATACAAAACCAATTTCGAAAATGAATCGTTCTAAGATAACGAATATGATGAAACAAATTGATTGACTTAATAAATGAATCTAAAACTAAACAAATGTTTTCGTTATGTATATCTCTAAATTTAGGATTTCAGAGCTGGCTGTCAGCCCTAACAGGAAGTTAGGCGCACACTGGATTTATGGCAAATCGACATTTTTTTCCTATACTTGCAGACCTTTTAAAGGAATAAATATAAAAAAAATGTGCATGTATTGCAGAGATATACTGAATACATTTGTTTTACTTTGCATTGACATGCAAATTAATGTTACATAGTAGACTGATGATCAACTTCTAGCAGTTTCTCCCACTAAAAACAGAGGTGTAGATTTTCAGTGTAATTGATTTTGAATCGATTAGAAGAGTTTTCAGTTAACTGAAGAAAAAGCCGAAAAGATAGATATCTCAGTTGTAGTTATTAAGCAATTTCATATTTCATATACAGCACTTCAAGTATTCAAAAAAAAATCAATTCAGTGGTTGATACTTACATTCATCCAAAATGGAAATATTAGTTGTGTGTGGATTGGCCTTTGTTTTACATTTTAGGTATAAATGTTATACATTTTTATCTTAAATTAAATACATGACTAAGCTGTGAAGTATAATTTAAACCTCTTGCTTGTAAAGTAAATGTAGCAGTCAAAAATAAGACCTTTCTCATCACCTAAGTGATTTCTCTTTGTTTTGTATTTTTTGGTAGCACTTACTTCCTGTAGGATTTCCTAGAGGGACCCAATATCAAACATTAATCCCAGCTATACTCATATTACCCATCCACTAGTCACAACAGGCCTGCAGCACTGTATAGAGATGGGAAATAGTCAATCCTTCGAGATTAATACTAAAACCTGAGAATGCTTCCGGCATTTATACTAATTTGCTGTGTTGAACTGTGTCACTAATCCATATAACACCGTAGAATGTTCTGTTAGCAGAGAGAATCTAATTCATTGGATGTGTGTATTCTATAATATATTGCTGTGCATGTGCTTGTATTTATCTTAAAACCATAGTAGTCAGAGACTTGCTGGAATGTCATGGGGTCACTGTGCAAAATCTAATCAGGGACCTTTTTATATCTCACATTAATTATAATAATTAAAAAAAAAATCAGTGATCTTGTTGAAATCTTGGATTGATCAGTAATATAATGGTCATGAATGTTTTTTTATTTCAAAGCCTTTTAAACATCTACCAGAATAGAGAATACAGTATGTAAACACAATTCCTGGCATGTGACTGCTGTACCATGTAAGCTCCCAGGATCAGGCCCTCCTATTCCTCTTGTATTGAACTGTATTGTTGCTGTATTGTCCCCCGTTATATTGTAAAGCGCTGAGCAAACTGTTGGCGCTATATAAATCCTGTATAATAATAATGTACTGGTATGAAAAAGTGTCCTGTTCTCTTAGTATTGCTTCCTGGAATTCCTGCCAGTACCTCTGCTTTCCTATTATAAACTGACCACGCTAGCCATGAGAGCACAATGTGTTCACTTTTCTAGCTTTGCTGGGAACTCAGTCTGCTCTCCTCCAATGATCAGACTTGTCCTGGCATGCCCCCCTGCACAGCCATTCGCTGGAAAGACCAGTGTGCTGTTGTTTCTCCAAACTCACCTCTCTATGCAGCTTAGAAAAGAGGGTATGCGACCACTTATAAAAAATGGGAAAAAAGGTATTTATAATTTTTTTTATATCTATACACAAATTTTTTACCTTTCATTTCTATGTTAAACTGAATAGGGTGTTTTACAAGGTGAGGGCTCACATATATTTTAAACTGCAGGTAACAGTAAAATACAGAATGTAACATAGATGCACATAATGGTAATAATGAAGTGTAGTGGTTATGGTTTACTCCCTAAAATATGAAATGATTGCTTACTCTATTACACCAGTTTTAACACTTAATTACACTTTAAAGAGACCCTGTCACCAACACCAGCAATATATTTTTATTTATGGAAAAAAATACTAATTAACTAGTTGCCGCCCGGCCTATTGCCAGGTGGTGGCCAGGCGAACAGCTTGTCCCTCCGGGTGGACGCCATATGGCGTCCTCTCCGGAATGCATAGTGCGCATGCCCACAGGGCCGCGATCTGTCACCGGTCATGTACCTCGGACACGGCCGATGACAGATCTGTGTACTGGCCCCGTTGCCAGTACCATGTGACCTGCTGTGACCAATCACAGCAGGTCACATGACAGTTGTATACAATGGATGGCTTCCTTTCATGCCATTCATTGTATACAAGTGTGTCTAGCTGTGAATGGTCACAGAGATCACATGCACAAGCTGGGCCAATCACAGCCCAGCTGTGTCATGTGATTTGCCGTGGCCAAATCACAGCTAATCACACAAAAAAAACCTGAATGAATCGACTTCGTTCAGGTAAATGCTTGCTTATAGCAAATACATTTTTTGCTATAACCAAATTGTGTTAAAAAAAAAAAAGAAAATACTGATAACTTCCCCAAAGTAGTAAAATGTTACTATGGTAACAGTATACTACTTTGGTCATAGTGCAATATGAAAAAAAATCTTTAAAAAAGAGAAAAAATTTATACAAAAATAAAAATAATAAAAACATTTTTTAATTTTTTTTTTTTAAAAATTAGATATTTTTTTTTATACTGTTACCAGTCAGTGTCCCTGATCACAGCCATGCCAGTTATATGATGATGCTGTACTGCACTGGTGACAGTATGTAAAAAAAAAAATAGTGAAAATCATTTTTTTTAATTTCTATATTTTCCAAAAAATTACAAAAAAATTACAACTTCAAAAAACTTGCCATGCCTGTTATGAAATACGTCGGACTGTCTACTTTGCAAAAAGGGGTCATTTGGGGGATATCTGTACTGTTCTGACATTCTTGGGCCTCAAGAAATTAGATTGGCCGTCAGTACTTCAGGATTGATCTATTTTCAGATATATCCCATAGTTTGTGAACTCTATAACTTTCCTAAAAACTAAATAATAAATACTAATTTGGGTTATTTTCACCAAAGAAATGTAGCAAAATACATCTTGGCCTAAATTTATGAAGAACAATTATTTATTTGCAAACTTTTATAACAGAAACAAAAAAAACGTGGGGTTTTTTTCAAAATTTTTGGTCTTTTTTTGCTAATGTAGCAAAAAAGAAAAACCCCCAGTGGTGATTAAATACCAATAAAACTCTAGTTGTGTGAAGAAAATGATAACATTTTAGTTTGGGTACAGTGTTGCATGACCACGCAATTGTCATTCATAGTGTGAGAGCGCTGAAAGCTGAAAATTGGCCTGGGCAGGAAGGGGGTAAAAGTGCCCAGTATGGAAGTGGTTAAAAATATGTTCTCATTAAAAATACAATACAGAGTCCCTTTAATATGTTTGATTAAATAGACTCAGTCAGCAGAAATAATAACATATTTGTATTTATTAAAATAAAAAAGTGTATTTATATGTGAAAAATGTAGCCCCCCCCTCTGTGCAATTATTTTCTTAACATAATTGTTGCAGTACTGAGTTGCAGCATGGTACAAACAAGAAGAACCCAACTCTTCCAGATGACTGACCTCTTCATCACTGAACACAGTCATTATCTTAATTACATGATGTAATTGACAGCTGAGGCTGTGTGCAAAGAATGCTGAGACTGTCACAGGCTGAGCTGTCAATTCACATGCATTGAGGTTGTGTACAGGGAAGCAGCTCCCAGTCACAGCCTGAGCACTTTGTGTTCACATTTTCTGAAGCTGTGTGCAGGAGCAGTTTTTTTTTGCACACTATCTTAGCATTCAATTTCATGTGAGAAGTGACTGTGTTCAGTGAAGCAGAGGACAGACAGAAAGAAAAATATGGACATACCCAAATGTGTAAATGTTTGCTAATTTTCCCTTTCCCTGTAACTGCAATCTTTTAATAGAAATTTGCCAAGAAGCGTCAATAGTGTGTCGTTAGGGAAAAACTATATTTTATTTTGAATTAGAACTTTTTACATTTTTATATCTTTTATTTCTTTATTATTATTATTATTATTATTAGGTTTATCTTTAAGGAAAACTCTACTTGACATAACATATATAATTGCTACACAAGCCATTTTGAAAACTATATTTATTCTTAATAAAATAATTTCTCCATTTCAGTTTGCAGAGATTTTATTTGATAAAGTTGTCAAAAATTCATATATCTCATTTTGCTTTATAGCTACCTGGAGTGTTAAAAAGTGTTACCTTTTAACACTATTAGCAAAGTGCCCCCACAAATCTAATTTCTTGCTTATGTGCCTGGTTCACTGCTTTGCTCAGAAGTCTGAAATAAAAATCAAATTTCAGGCATTCCTGGAAAATATTTTCATTTATTCAGTGATGTGTCATCTAAGGTTCATCCACTACTAAGGAGATGTAAATAACTTTTGTTATACTTAGGAGCCAGCTTAAGGTTTGGTCTGAACACACATACAGACCAAGTGTTGGCTGTTCAGAAAAATTCCAGAACATTTACCTGTTCGTCAGGGGCCAAACATCATGTATAATATTTGTATTACTTTCGCTATTCTGCTATGTTGTTGTCAATGGTTGTTAAGCATGTCAGCAGGTGCAGGCATTGCTGAGTCCTTAAAGTGGTTGTAAAGACTGAAGATTGTGCTCGGGAACATAGAAGGTAAAAAACCTTCTATGTGCTGCTCCCCCCTCAGCCCCCCAATACTTACCTGAGCCCCCTCTCAATCCAGCAATGTGTCTTTTCTCCTCATTGACTGAGACAGCAGAAGGAGCCACTGGCTCCCGGTGCTGTCAATCACAGCCTTTGAGCCAATGAGGAGAGAGCGTAGGGTGTGGCAGAGCTGCAGTTCTATATATTTTATGCTTGTTCCCTAGCTGGGCTCGGGAACAAGCATGCACTAGTGCCCCCCATGGCAAGTGACTTGCTAATGGGGGGGGCACTGGTCAAAGGGGAGGAGCCAGGAGCATCGGCAGGGGATCTGAAAAGAAGAGGATCAGGGCTGCTCTGTGCAAAAAGAGCAGGTAAGTATGACATGTTTATTATTAAAAAAAAGTTAAATCTTTAATATCCCTTTAACGACCAGTGACATCACTGGCCTCGTTCACTTAAAAGGCTGAGAATCCCCTGCTATGTAAGCAAAGAAGCTGGGGATAGTGAAAAAAATGGTGTTAGGGTTCGCCCATAAATCCTAACAGGCTATTCAGGTCTGGTATGAATTTTAAGGAGTACCCTATGCAAACACCCCCCCCCCCCTAAAAACAGTGTGAAGTTACCCTAAATTTTATACTGTATCCCTTTAACTCTGGCATGGATTTAAGAGGAAACTTTAAAAAAATACATACCAGACTTGTATTTGAGCAAGCGTTCCCCACTCCTCTTTGAACCATACCAGGCCACATTGTCTAAACACAGGGGAGTACCATGCCAAGGGAGGACCCCCCTGGCAAAATACCTTGTCATTGATGAAGACAAGGGCTTCTTCCCCATTACCCTGGCCTAGTGGTGGTTAAGGTCTGAGAGATAAGGACTTATTAGAATCTAAAAACAATAAGGTAGCCCCCAGATACCACCCCCATGTGAATGAATAGCGGTTACATAGTACCCTAACATTACATAGTACCCTAACTCATTCATAAAAAATGTAAACAGTTATAGCACCCTCATAGTTTAGCTGCGGGGAGCTAGACCCTAATAGTTAGTTAGGAGCTCAGGTGAGATAGCCAGAGGGGTCAAATTCTGGTCAGGACCAAGAGACTCTGCAGGCCAGCCCCTCTGGAATTTTCCACTGCTCTGAGGCTTTCGGAGGAGGGCCTTGGAGGCAGTGGGTGGATCTGAGGAGTGGTTGGCTGTGCTTTTGAGGGACCTCAGCCAATCCCCAACAGAAGGCTTGGCAAGGGGATGGGACTCCCTTAAAAGTGTAAGAGCCTGCTCAGTGGCAGGAGAGTTGGGTGGAAGAAGGAGCAGAAAAATGTGAGGCTGGAGGAGGAAGGCTGCCATGAGTCTTAGTGGAATGGGGCCAGCCTGAGAGGCTGGAGCTGGAAAGGAGGAAAACTCAAGACTCACTGGCCCCCTGAGAGAGGACCACCTATATGGCAATGAAGGAGCAGCCCAGCTGATAGGCCTGGAAGCAGCAGCCATCCCGCAAGCAGTACAGGAGAGGATCTGAGTTTAAAGGAACAGGAACTAGATGCACTGCTCAGGAAGAAGGTTTCCAGATTGCTAGGTGAAGAGGAGTTCATCTAGGGTCTGGGATGGTACAACTAGGAGATGCTGGCTAGAACTCCAACAGAGACTTTGTCAGAAAAAAGAAACTGTAAATAGTGCAGGAAGTTGTCCTCAGATTTGGCATCCTAACCTACCCTATCCAAGTTCTAATCCCCTCAATAAAATCACAAACCTACGGATAAGAGATTGTGTGGGAAGTGCTGAATGAATGGCTGTGCAGGACTATAGGGGGACCCAAATTCATCAGCAATCCTTAAGGGGGTAGTGCTACACAGTAAAAACAAACAAACAGTTTTTCACAAGTCCTTTAATAAAAAAAAAAATCACACAATGTACATCCACTGTCAACTATATCATTCAGCAATATAGATCAACATCAATAGTAATAGCCAATGTCTGCCAACCAGCTGAAAGAAGAAAAAGCAGCAGCCATTGACACATTTCTGGTCCCATTGCTTCATGCCACAATGACAGGTATAGTTGACATACACAAAGGAGTGGGGACTCCAATAACCATATTTGGACATCCCCCTTATATGGGTCCATGACAGTGTCGGCATCTCACAGGGATAAAGGGATAAAGTCGTTTTTTTCAATGTTGTCATTTTGTTGTCACTGAAAAATTAACAAGCAAACAAATGAAAAAAAAAAAGTTTGAATATTAAATGTTTGAATAGTAATGATTAAAAACAACATAAAAATAATCCACTACATAAGCAAAGAAAGGGAGAAAGTAGTTAATAAGGGATGCTTAATGTTTCTAAGGGATGAATAGGGACTTCAGGTTTACAGCACAAATACAGTCAAGGTTATAGTGATTAAACTGTGAATGGAAATGATCAGAATTATTAATGTAGCAGTCAGGGCTATATTTAGACATCATACTGCTCTGTGCGCAATTGAATGATAACATCCTTTTGTACAAGCTCCAACCCTTGTAGCATATGATTGTTTGTTAAAAACACTGATTGCATGGAGTCTGCTTAAAATGCAGAAATATAATTTATCTGTACAGGCCTCCAAATATGAGCAAGGGGGAAAATGTTTTATTTTTCTTATAGCATCTTGAGTCTCCTGACTCCTATCAATATCTCCTGCACCTCCATCAACCTACATTTTCTTGCTGATCTTAGTCACACATGTGGTAAGGAGATGAGAACAAAACGAGGAAACATTTCCCGCAAGCAGTTCATTCTGAGGATTGACGCTGTCCTCTCTAACCCTGACATGACTTTCTTAATTTATTATTCTCTTAGCAATATGATTATGATTTGCGTTTCCTATACAGATATTTACAAGAACTGCAGATGTTCAAATCATCTCTCATTTTGTGCACATCAAAGGAGCGTGCCTTGCAAATGGATAGCTAAGACAAAATCAATCACACCTACCTGCCGTTTGTATCGTTTGGAAATAGGAATTACTGTAGCTTGCGTTCAGTCCGAGTATGGAAGGCAGTTATGTGCCCATATTAGGTCAATGATGTCACAAGCATTTCTGCCCTATACGTATGTACAGCTGCATGGTGGAGAATCCCCTGCCCGCAGCTCATAGGCCCTGCATTAACAGCTACCTTCCAGGTTCAGACTGCACCCAACATGAGCCAACCTCAGACTCAAGCCCTATTTTTAAACAGTCTGAGAGTGGCTGGTTCATTAAAGCAGTAGTAAACACCGCTTGCTCACTTCCACTTATAATAAAGCTTACCTGTAGGTATCAGGAATATATATTAAGCGTGCACCATTCAGGAGATATTCACTGCTTCTGCAGCTGGTGACGTCATCGGTGCATGTGCACTGTGCTCTGAAGGGACAGCATGTCGTCCCTTCAGAGTGCTATGCTGTGGCCGTGGCTTCTGTGCACATGTGTGGGAGTGATGGCTGGAGCCCATGAACCCAGAAGGAAGATTGGGTGAAGATGGAAGCCCTGTCAACGGTGACAGTACGCCACTGGAGGGCTTTGTTTTAAGGTAAGTGTGGCAGACCGCCTGGCACCCTGCTTGTGTGCTTCTGTTAGAGAACTGCTTCCTCACTGCTGGGAAACAGCAACAAGGTATTGTAGCTAGGCTTTGCACCCTATAACTAGACGACACTGGAACCCTTTATTGAATAGAAATACAGATTTTTATACACTTCAGAAATAGGGCCAGTCACCACATGAACAATTAAAACAAATATTATACATTGGGATAAAACATTCCATGCTGATTAGGTAACAAGGTAAAGTTGACACAAGACTAATCCCATCATACAGGAACCTCAAGGAGGACTAGCCAACAGACAGAAACATCAGGTGACTCAATTAACTCAATTAATAATAGGACAAAAACACAGTAGACACAAAACACCTTAGTAAACAGATTACAACAAGAGACTTCAGCATAAGGTTGTTTTGAGCTGATTATTATATTAACCTCTGCTCTGAGTCTAGGAGGGGGTTGAAGCAGTCAATGCTGTTTTGGGCACAGAGACTCCAAATATGTATCCTGGTTCTCAGAGTCAGTGTATTTTGAGGTTGCATGCACTTGAATACAAACTAAAACTACTCCAAAGGTCCCCCCAGGTACACACCTTCCAAAGAGTAGAGCCCCCCCAGATGTCAGGGCCCACAGACAGTAGGCAAGAGGGTAGCCTGCAGTCCCTTCCAAAAGCCCCTGTCCTGGTTGGGTCTGTCACAGTAGGTCTTAGTAGGTCTGTGATGCATACTAGCACAATATACCATTACCTTGCAGAGAGAAGTTTTTTTTTGGGGGGGTGGGGGACCCTTAAATACCATTTTAAAGAAACTGGGTATGTTCACACAATAAGTTATACCTGTATTTACTTTGAATACCTAGTCATGAGATGATATATTGTAAGTAAACAAGAATTTGCTTTCACATAATTGAATAATTGAAATGAACCTTTCCCCCTACTTATTGAGAGATGATTCTCAACTCCTTTTGTAAATCAGCCTCATAGATTTGCAGTGTGAGAGATGAAGCACAACTACTCTACTGCATATTTGAACAAGACTCCACATTGCCTGTGTAATAAGTGAACATGTAACTTATTGATCACCAAAAATAACATTTATCTTTTCACATTGTGTCATTTGGTATTGTGGGCATCTCAATATTTTCTAAAGCTTTGCTTTTTATTCCTTGTGGAAAAGATAATACAACACTCTACTGCAAATTCTAAAGTAAATTGATAGAAATTTTTCTAGGGCGAACAGCAGATGTAAAAGTCTATTCTATGTTGTATTGAGATATCTGCGGAGACTAGCGGTATACAATCTTGGTCAGTTCAGTTTTCTATCAACAAGAAAGATGTACACTCCACTGGGGACACTTAAAATAGCTGTGAGTCTAGATCTTCATTCCTCTTCAGAGGAAATTTTTACTATACGTTCATTCCTTAGGATAGCCTTATAAAAAATAAATTGAAATCTTCATGCTGATGGACAAAACTATTTAATTTATTGGCTTAATACACAAAACTTTAAATTTGTATGCACTTTTCATCAAGCATAATGCCTAAACTCTTTACTTATGACACATTATGCATTCAATTACCCGCTTAACAGTTTATTTCATGTTGTAATAATAAAAAATAGCATGTGGAAATCACACTGCTCCCTACCACTACATAACGTATAAGGAATATGTAATATAAACTATGCATGTAATATAGGTCAGGCCAGAGTCATTTTTACTCACATAAGGAGTTAAGAATGGCAGTCCCTCTTTACACCCAACTCTCTGTAAATGTTGTTTTCCATACAGTGGGGAAGAGTTAGAGCTTATGGGAAAATTTCTGTGCCTTCCTGTCCAGAGAGAGAAGTGGGGGAAAATCTACCCAATGAGGTTGCAAAAACTTTCCACACTGGAAAGGAAATTGCTCAATGGAGACACATACAGTAAAAAAATAATACAATAAAAAACTAACAGAGATTACAACAATTTCCCATCGTACCAAAATTGTTTCTCCATTGCACTCTGTCACAGATATTGAGTGCTGGTATCCTGTGAAAAAGGCATAACCAGAAATGTGTAGACTTGCATGGAGAAAACAAAGAATAAATATTATATAAAATAATGTAATTTATTAATAATAAAGGTAAAAACAACAATATAAACACATCTTCAATATACCAGAACAGCATAAACCAAAACCAGAGAATCACATGAATGAACGAACAAACTATGAGCAAATACCTAAACCAAATATACACAGACAGCAGGATATGCGAAGCGCAGTCAGTGTTAGAGCCAGGGCCAAGCCCAGGAGATCAGACATAAGGAGTAAGCCAGGATGGGGAGAGGATACATGGGAACAGGAGCAAGGAGGCAGGCAGAGGATCGGGAAAAGGATTAGGATCAGAGTACAGGTTCATGGTTTGCAGATCAGGGGCACCAATGCAAAGGGGAGTAGCACAGGCAGAGTTAAATATGCTCCCAGCAATCAGTAGCAGGTGATGACTAATTACCATGAGCTTCTGGCTGCTAAGGGACACCCGCTGGTGAGCCCAAGAATTACAGTTGGGCACAGAACCTTCAGGAGGGTCATGGGGAAGAGGACCACCAGAGACAGGCTGGGCATCAGGAACAGGACCGCCAGAGGCAGGCTGGGCTTCAGGCACAGGACCATCCAGCTGGACATCAGGCACAGGACCCTCCAGCTGGGCATCAGATGCAGGACCCTCTGGCTGGGCATTAGACACAGAACCCTCTGGCTGGGCATTAGGCAGCAGACAGTGAGGCTGGTCATCAGACAGCAGACTATCAGGCTAGGCAGCAGGCACAGCACCATCAGGCTGGGCAGCAGGCACAGCAACATCAGGCTGGGCAGCAGGCATGGCACCATCAGGCTAGGCATCAGGCACGGCACCATGAGGCTGGGCAGCAGGAGACATATCATTGAAATTAAGCTGGGTTGCTGGAACACAGATTGGATACAGGGCTGAAAAGATTGAAGGCCCATCTGGCTGAATGAGGTAGCCTGTCTAAAGGATGGATGAAACTTCTTAGACAGGTTTGAACAAAGGTAACTGCATTAGAATGAGGCCAGGTTACTGAAAGTCTTGAATATGAAAAAGCAGAAGGCTCAGTTGGCATGGGTTTTACCAGAGTAACAGGCAAGGTGACAGACTAGAGTGGATCAGCAGGTGTGGAGGCAGAAAGGAGCAGATTGGCTGGTGTGGAGGGAGACTGGAGTGGATTGGCTGGTCTGAAGGCAGACTGGAGCAGATCAGCAGGTGAGAAGGCAGATTGGAGTGGATCAACCGGTGAGGAGGCTGACTGGAATGAATCAATAGGTGGAGAGGCAGGAGTGAACAGTGGTACAATTGTGTAAGATGGGAAAAACTTTTGTTTCTTCTTTGGTTTAGCCACTGAAGTTTTGCATTTGATTGTAGGGCTGGGAGTAGGGAGAGCAGCTGATGGAAAAGTAGAAATGAGAGATGGTGAAAAAGAAGGAGCAGTTGCTAAGGATGATTTCTGAGGGGTTGCCATGTGCAATGGAGTAGAAGGGGAAATCTTACGTGAGCTAAAGGCAGGGTAGGTGCAGCGAGTGGAAACAGAAAACTGACATATACTGTAGTTGGAAGTAGGGTATACTGGGCTGCAAGCTGGTGTCTAACAGCAGGAGTGGGTTGGCACAAGCTGACTGAGTGCAATAGATCTGATCAGGTTTGAAGTAACGTTTGAACAAAATTCAGTTTACACTCCCCTTGTCTGACTAGAGTTAACACAATCCACTGGCACCTGTTGGGAACATGCTGAAAAGTACTTACAGAAATAAGATCATCCCCCAACAACCATACCAGCAATTGCACCCAAGCCATACTAAAGGGAGGAGAAAAGTCATCACTACCTTTAGGAATACTGGACAAAGCCAACTCTGCACAAACATGAATCAAGGGCTGAACATCACCAAACAATATTCCGCCTTGATCAACTAAGGGATGAGCAAGACAAATGCATTCTAACAGCTGATCTGTGGCCCACTTCTTCCGTATTTGGTGGCAATATTCCCTTTCCTCTGTCACTAGCAAAGCATAATATACAGCCTCCTCAGAATGCATCTTGCGGCAAACAGCAGAGCCAAAATGACTTTCCTGTGCAGCCACTTCTGCTTCTTTCTGGTCTTGGTGTGATGTCACAGATATGGAGTACTGGTTTAATGTGAAACAGGTGTAATCTGAAATGTGTGGCCTTGCACAGAGAACACCAGGCACAAATATGATATAAAATAATGTAATTTATTACCTTTATGGTATTAACAACAATATAAACACACCTTAACTGCATAAACCAAAATCAGAGAATCTCATGAGTGAACAAACAAGCAATGAGCAAATATGTAAACCAAATATATACAGACAGCAGGATATGAGAAGCGTAGTTGGTGTCAGAGACATGGTCATGTACAGGTGATCAGACAGAGGGAGCAAGGAGCAATCCAGGACAGGGAGAGGGTACATGCTAACAGGAGCAGGGAGGCAGGCAGAGGATCAGAATCAGAGTATGGGTTCAAGGTGTGCAGATCAGCACATGTGCAGAACAACAAGGCAAATTGGAGTAGCACAGGCAGAGCTAAATATGTTCCCAGCAATCAGTAACAGGTGATAATTAATTACCATTAGCTTCTGGCTACTGAGAGACACCAGCTGGTGGACATTGAAGCTAGATCCTATAAGTTTGAGAGCCACCAGCAGGTGAACTAATTCATGGCACACTCTATTTCTGTATAAGCAAAATGTCTTCACTTCCTGTTCTGATGACAGGATATGTACTCCATATAATATTGTCAATGGGAGCACAAACAATCTAACCCTTCCTCACACTGTCAGTAAAATAAAAGTTTTGGATCTAGTTCTGTTTAACATTTTGCACTTTATTGAATCATGTGTTGTAATTACTGGATATCATGTTTGGCAATCATCACCAAAGTGTGTATGAAACTAACTGTCCATTGTGCACAGAGCAGTAAGTGAGTTTTATAAAAGACTGACAGCTGAGTTGTTGTTTAAAAGGAACATAGACTCATACCGAGGATTCTCAGTGCCTCTTCCAGATGATTGTGAACTGGATGTAGGCTTCAAAGGGTCTGTGTCAGGGCTCCAGGTATGACCAGAGGTGTGTGGACTGACACAGGGAAACGCAGGCTTCAGATATGGTATAAACAATATGATTTATTAAGACTAACAATACAAAATGCAGTGCAAAACTAAACATAAACACAGTGCAAACAAACCAAACCACCTACAGATAACAATACATACAATGCAAGAGTCGCCAGGCAGGCCGGGTCAGTAGCAAACGGGCAAACGGAGTACCAGGAACAGACGGGAGAGTGGTCGGCGTCACAAGCTGGGTTCAGTAACTCACGGGCAGCGCAGTGCAGAGGGTCAGGCAGAGAATGGTCAGGGTCACAAGCCAGGGATCAAACAGGAGAAGTCAGCAGAGGTCAGGATCAGGCAGGGTCGGCAACAAGTCAGGCAGGAACAGGAACACAGGATACAAGATACAGGGGCCCATGGAAAAACACACACCAAGACCCTGACTGTGAGTCTGGCTATTCCTTAAATACAACCCCTGCAATCAGCTTCAGGTGTTTGGCTGACTGCAGGGGTGAGTCTCTGATTGCTGAGAGCACCCGCTCCAGCCCTGGTACTGCAGCCCACAAGGCAGGTGAGTCCCACCATTATTGGCAAGTCCATTCCTGACAGTCTGATTACTGTTCTTCATCAGAAATCAGGAACACTTGAAAACAAAAAGAAAAAAATGAAGTACTATACAACAGATACAGCAATGTAACAAACATTTTCACTGGTAATAATTCCAGTCTAATGGACATCAAACAATACAAGAGAGAAATAATAACTATTTATATATATGTATGAAGTGCCTAAATAATTTGAAGGGTTGTGTGGAAGACAAATGTAAGGTAAGTATACTTTGCAAAAAACACACACAGATCCATAGCACCACTCAAGACCGGCCTCTACTGCACATAGACAAACTGCGCGCCAGCCATCACAGTCCATCTGCACTCTCCACCGAAAACAGAAAAGAATATTTGCTGCACTCCATTTAGCTCTTCTTGCAGTATTTTTAATCATCAATTAATTGGCTGCATACAGCAATGTCTCCAACACAAAACCAACCTTCCTTCACATGTTTCACCACTTCTGGTATCTTTTTCAATTTTTATCCACAGTTTGTGGAGGTTTTTTTAATATGGAATGTGGCATTTTACATTTAGGGGAATGGTTGGTGGACAACAATTTAATGTTGGTGCAAGATCCACTTTATGTAGATGACTGTGAAAATGAAGTTTGTAGAGATAGGATGCAGAGGGAATTCATCATTATTTTACTGATACCATCAATATGAAATAAAAGTATATGAAGACAGCAAACAATTATTAGTGCATGATTATGTGGAGAGAATAAGAATACATTATCAAAAACTGAAGCTTTGAGAACATTTGATTATTAATTGCTAGGGATAAGTAAAATTGGCACTAATAATTTCTCTACAATTTCAAATAAATCCAGCAAAATTTCACACGTTTTAAAACAGCAGACAACATTTAAGTTGTTTTTAAGGGTGTAATGGGCTATAAATATTCCCCAAGGTTACAGAAGCTCTTTTGAACTATCCTAGGCTCATTTTCTCACAACAAAAATGATCCCTTGTCTCCAAAACAGGGAGTATGAAGACAGACTAATTACAGGTAGTAATATTGAACTAAAAGATCAGCAACAGATTTCCTCACTTCCTGTTCTTGTGACGAGAAGATCTGTTTGTCACTAGGACAGAAAGGTACAGAGAGCATTAGAAATACTGACAGAAATTCTTATATTTCCACACTTTACTGTAAATCTGATTTTAATTTTGCCTGTGCCCACATTAGAGAGATTTAGCATCACTTCCTGTCTTGGCAGGAATCTCTCTATTAGAGATAATAATTGAAAATACTGACAGAGGATCTACATTTTCCATACTCTCTACTCTCTTCAAAACAAATAAAACATTTTGGCTAGAGTCATGCTTTAGTAAACTGAACCAGACCATGTGTGTAGATGGAGAAAACCTTAGGATCAATGACTATGCCTTGTAAAGTGTCCCAACAGAACTATATATTGTCAGCTCATGTTTTGGCATTTTTTAAAGAGTAAACCTCCCTGTCCATTTCTTATACCACTCAAAAACTCTATTGATGAGAACGTTTGCATTTCATAATGTGGTCATTGTGAGGAGTGTCCTTGCTCCCTTGGGTTTTAAATAATTGTATAATATGCAACACAAGATACATCAAGAGTCAGAATTTCATGCAAGGACCTTTCACTATTGGAATATGGAATACATATAGGCAGTGGTAGGCTTTTTGATAGCTGTCAAATCAGGTTACCTTCATGCCAGCTTGGGAAGCAGAAGCTGCCAATGCACAACTTTACATCTTATCTTTATGCTGAATGTCAAGAATCCTACATATAAGTTGGCTTTTTTTTTATGTTTATTAAATCACTTTTATGATTCTAATGAGGGCCCTATGCTGCTATTTTTTGTTGTTTGAGCTCATTGGATCTCCTCTTATCTCCTTTGTAAGCTGCAGGATTCTTGTTGCATGGCCATTGGTTTTCATCAAAATTCTGTTGGTATCTCGGACTGAGGTTATTGAAAGCTGGAACTTGTAGTGCACTGAACTGGTTTGTGTAATCAAATACATATAAGATGCCAAACGCTGGCTCACCAGGCTCCAACTGTAAATAAAATATAAATTCTGATGGGTTAATCATTTATGACTTGGACTATGCTCATCGGTTTTGGATTTTACTAACTCTCCCTTTAGAAATGTTAATTTATAGCATTAATAACGAGTCCCCTCCAAATGTCTTAGGAAAAGTTGTTGGAAATAGCACAGGCAGGAAATCCAGAGAACACAACTTGCCTCCAAAAGGTATATGGAGCCAGAGGGTGATTCAGTCTACCAACATTTAACCATAAATGTAATATCAAGTTTGGACACTTCTTATAGCAAAACTTAAATTGGAATATATCATTTGCAAGCAACAGGAAGGATTTTTTTTTATTGCAGAAGAGACATAGGAGTTGGTTTACTAAAGGCAAATGGATTGCTTACTTTGCAAAGGAAGTTTCACTTTGCAAGGTAATTCTCCCCAGAGCATAGTGAATGAGGTGTAGCTCTGTTGACTTCAAACATCCAAATATGTGCAATCAAAATTGCTGTTTTTTTTATTGTCCTTGCATGTAATTGGGAATTTTTTGCTAAATGAAAAAAACCCACATTCCCTAAGCTCTGGGAAGAGGCCCTTGCAAAATGCAACTTCCTTTGCAAAATGAACAGCCTTTTTGTCTTTGGTAAATAAGCTCCATATTATATCTCATTTGCAATAAAAGCCAGCTGCCTACCTCCTTGTAAACGTCACTGTTCGTTCTCAGCATATCTTTGTGCTGGGATGAATCAACTCTTGTACACATGCACAGGAAGTACGACATCCTGGGCTGGCTGATCAAGATGGCCTGAAGAAGACCAACCTGGAACAAGACCAGATGGAGATATTATCACAGGCGTAGTGGAGATGGGTATAGGTTTCTTTAGGTCTTCCTTACATGCTTTAATATGGTATTTTGTGTGATTCCAACTAGAGATGAGCGAATCGAAGTAGGCGAAGTGGAATTCGAGTCGAATATTGGAAAATTGCGCGCCGAATCCGAAAAATAGCCTACTTCGGACGCGCGAATCGAAATTTTTCCTAAAATGGCGGCGGACATGTGCGGCGACGGAGCGGGGATGTCTGGGAAGGCGCGCAGACAAGGCGCGCTGACCCATAATGCATTCCTTAATGACATGTGATCGCATTAGCCAATCAGCAGCCAGGCAGCCAGCACTGTGTAATGGTCGAGCTATAAATAGCGGCCATTTTAGAATTCTTCATTTGCCTCCAGTCATTCAAGAGAGGCAGACCGCTCTGTATTAGGGACAGAGTTAGGGCCACAGAAACGTTACTTGGGGACAGAGAAACGTTACTTAGGGACAGAGAAGCATTACTCAGGGACACAGAATTGTTAATGAGGGCCACAGAATCGTTACTTAGGGCCAAAGAAACGCTAGTTAGGGCCACAGAATTGTTACTCAGGGACAGACAGAATTGTTACTGAGTGCCAGAGAATTGTTACTTAGGGCCACAGAAACGTTAGTTAGGGCCACAGAATTGTTACTCAGGGACAGACACAGAATTGTTACTGAGGGCCACAGAACTGTTACTTAGGGCCACAGAAACGTTATTAGGGCCACAGAATTGTTACTCAGGGACAGACAGAATTGTTACTGAGTGCCAGAGAATTGTTACTTAGGGCCACAGAAACGTTAGTTAGGGCCACAGAATTGTTACTCAGGGACAGACACAGAATTGTTACTGAGGGCCACAGAACTGTTACTTAGGGCCACAGAAACGTTATTAGGGCCACAGAATTGTTACTCAGGGACAGACAGAATTGTTACTGAGTGCCAGAGAATTGTTACTTAGGGCCACAGAAACGTTAGTTAGGGCCACAGAATTGTTACTCAGGGACAGACACAGAATTGTTACTGAGGGCCACAGAACTGTTACTTAGGGCCACAGAAACGTTAGTTAGGGCCACAGAATTTTTACTCAGGGACAGACACAGAATTGTTACTGAGGGCCACAGAATTGTTACTTAGGGCCACAGAATTGTTACTCAGGGACAGACAGAATTGTTACTGAGTGCCAGAGAATTGTTACTTAGGGCCACAGAAACGTTACTCAGGGACACAGAATTGTTACTGAGGGCCACAGAACTGTTACTTAGGGCCACAGAAACGTTAGTTAGGGCCACAGAATTGTTACTCAGGGACAGACACAGAATTGTTACTGAGGGCCACAGAATTGTTACTTAGGGCCACAGAAACGTTACTCAGGGACACAGAATTGTTACTGAGGGCCACAGAACCGTTACTTAGGGCCACAGAATTGTTACTCAGGGACAGACACAGAATTGTTACTCA
Organism: Staurois parvus; assembly: GCF_062004578.1. Taxonomy (NCBI): domain Eukaryota; kingdom Metazoa; phylum Chordata; class Amphibia; order Anura; family Ranidae; genus Staurois; species Staurois parvus. The sequence goes on along the minus strand of NW_028318095.1, from coordinate 8,567,492 downwards.
GGGACACAGAATTGTTACTGAGGGCCACAGAACCGTTACTTAGGGCCACAGAAACGTTACTCAGGGACACAGAATTGTTACTGAGGGCCACATAACCGTTACTTAGGGCCACATAATTGTTACTCAGGGACAGACACAGAATTGTTACTGAGGGACACAGAATTGTTACTGAGGGCCACAACCGTTACTTAGGGCCACAGAATTGTTACTCAGGGACACAGAATTGTTACTGAGGGCCACAGAACCGTTACTTAGGGCCACAGAATTGTTACTCAGGGACACAGAATTGTTACTGAGGGCCACAGAACCATTACTTAGGGCCACAGAATTGTTACTCAGGGACAGACACAGAATTGTTACTGAGGGACACAGAATTGTTACTGAGGGCCACAGAAACGTTAATCAGGGACACAGAATTGTTACTGAGGGCCACAGAATTGTTACTTAGGGCCACAGAATTGTTACTCAGGGACAGACAGAATTGTTACTGAGTGCCAGAGAATTGTTACTTAGGGCCACAGAAACGTTACTCAGGGACACAGAATTGTTACTTAGGGCCACAGAACTGTTACTTAGGGCCACAGAAACGTTAGTTAGGGCCACAGAATTGTTACTCAGGGACAGACACAGAATTGTTACTGAGGGCCACAGAATTGTTACTTAGGGCCACAGAAACGTTACTCAGGGACACAGAATTGTTACTGAGGGCCACAGAACCGTTACTTAGGGCCACAGAATTGTTACTCAGGGACAGACACAGAATTGTTACTCAGGGACACAGAATTGTTACTGAGGGCCACAGAACCGTTACTTAGGGCCACAGAAACGTTACTCAGGGACACAGAATTGTTACTGAGGGCCACATAACCGTTACTTAGGGCCACATAATTGTTACTCAGGGACAGACAGAATTGTTACTGAGTGCCAGAGAATTGTTACTTAGGGCCACAGAAACGTTACTCAGGGACACAGAATTGTTACTGAGGGCCACAGAACTGTTACTTAGGGCCACAGAAACGTTAGTTAGGGCCACAGAATTGTTACTCAGGGACAGACACAGAATTGTTACTGAGGGCCACAGAATTGTTACTTAGGGCCACAGAAACGTTACTCAGGGACACAGAATTGTTACTGAGGGTCACAGAACCGTTACTAAGGGCCACAGAATTGTTACTCAGGGACAGACACAGAATTGTTACTCAGGGACACAGAATTGTTACTGAGGGCCACAGAACCGTTACTTAGGGCCACAGAAACGTTACTCAGGGACACAGAATTGTTACTGAGGGCCACATAACCGTTACTTAGGGCCACATAATTGTTACTCAGGGACAGACACAGAATTGTTACTGAGGGACACAGAATTGTTACTGAGGGCCACAACCGTTACTTAGGGCCACAGAATTGTTACTCAGGGACACAGAATTGTTACTGAGGGCCACAGAACCGTTACTTAGGGCCACAGAATTGTTACTCAGGGACACAGAATTGTTACTGAGGGACACAGAACCGTTACTTAGGGCCACAGAATTGTTACTCAGGGACAGACACAGAATTGTTACTGAGGGACACAGAATTGTTACTGAGGGCCACAGAAACGTTAATCAGGGACACAGAATTGTTACTGAGGGCCACAGAACCGTTACTTAGGGCCACATAAAAGTTAATCAGGGACACAGAATTGTTACTGAGGGCCACAGAACCGTTACTTAGGGCCACAGAATTGTTACTCAGGGACAGACACAGAATTGTTACTGAGGGACACAGAATTGTTACTGAGGGCCACAGAACCGTTACTTAGGGCCACAGAAACGTTAATCAGGGACACAGAATTGTTACTGAGGGCCACAGAACCGTTACTTAGGGCCACATAAAGGTTAATCAGGGACACTGAATTGTTACTGAGGGCCACAGAACCGTTACTTAGGGCCACAGAATTGTTACTCACGGACAGACACAGAATTGTTTCTTGAGGGACACAGAATTGTTACTGAGGGCCACAGAACGGTTACTTAGGGCCACAGAAACGTTAATCAGGGACACAGAATTGTTACTGAGGGCCACAGAACCGTTACTTAGGGCCACGTAAACGTTAATCAGGGACAGACACAGAATTGTTACTGAGGGACACAGAATTGTTACTGAGGGACACAGAATTGTTACTGAGGGCCACAGAACCGTTACTTAGGGCCACAGAATTGTTACTTAGGGACACAGAATTGTTACTGAGGGCCACAGAACCGTTACTTAGGGCCACAGAATTGTTACTTAGGGACACAGAATTGTTACTGAGTGCCACAGAACCGTTACTTAGGGCCACAGATTTGTTACTTAGGGACACAGAATTGTTACTGAGGGCCACAGAACTGTTACTTAGGGCCACAGAATTGTTACTCGGACAGACACAGAATTGTTACTCAGGGACACAGAATTGTTACTGAGGGCCACAGAACCGTTACTTAGGGCCACAGAATTGTTACTCAGGGACACAGAATTGTTACTGAGGGCCACAGAACTGTTACTTAGGGCCACAGAATTGTTACTCAGGGACACAGAATTGTTACTGAGGGCCACAGAACTGTTACTGAGGGCCACAGAAAGGTTACTCAGGGACACAGAATTTTTACTGAGGGCCACAGAACTGTTACTTAGGGCCACAGAATTGTTACTCGGACAGACACAGAATTGTTACTCAGGGACACAGAATTGTTACTGAGGGCCACAGAACGTTACTTAGGGCCACATAAACGTTAATCAGGGACACAGAATTGTTACTGAGGGCCACAGAACCGTTACTTAGGGCCACATAATTGTTACTCAGGGACAGACACAGAATTGTTACTCAGGGACACAGAATTGTTACTGAGGGCCACAGAACCGTTACTTAGGGCCACAGAATTGTTACTCAGGGACAGACACAGAATTGTTACTCAGGGACACAGAATTGTTACTCAGGGACACAGAATCGTTGAATTAAAGAGTATGTCAGACAACATGCAGAGGAGTGGCAGAGGAGGCAATGTTTTAGTAGCGAGCAGACGTGGCAGCAGAGGAAGGGGTCGAGGCAGCACTATTCGCAGCCAGAGGCCAGTGCTCCCGGTGTCATCCAGCGGTCGTGTCTCCACCGACAACCCTGCCGTCGTCGATTGGTTGGCTCGGTCGTCTTCCTCTTCCCAGGTCACCTCTGACACCTACAGCCAACGGTCGGTGGGTACGTCAGACACAACCGTTAGTTGGCATGGCCCGGGACCAAGCCCACTGAAATCACGTGTCCTCTACCTGCCCCTGTCCTTTGGTGTTCCCTCACCAAGCGAAGTATCGCATGCTGTGGGCTCAGCCCCACTGTACAGTGAGGAAGAGCTAACAGAGGGCGGTTAGGAACGGGGGGAGACATCCGCCTTTTCAGCAGCCAGGCGAAGAAGTAGTGGCGAGGAGAGTGGCTCGGTAGCCGGTCTAGAGACAGGTCTGTCTCCTGACCCAGACGCAGCCGAGGGGGCTAGTAGTGAGGCGGAGACCCTACTTGATGATGAGGAGGTTGATCGCACTTGGCAGCCTCGTCGTCATCAGGCAATTTCTTCCGCATCATCAGGAGAAGAGGGTGGCAGCTTGGCAGCGAGCAAAACAGTCGGTGGGTTGCCCAGGAGACAGCAGGGTCGCAGCAGTGTCAGTGGAGGCAAACGGCCACGGAGTAGAGCACCAGCTCCACTGCAGCCTACCACCACGGCCAGTAGTGGTGCCGGTGTGCACGGAGGAAGCAGCAGTCAGCCAGTGAGGAGTATCGGGGGCAAAGTTTCCTACTCGGCGGTGTGGCAATTTTTTGTCAAGCCGCCCGAGGAAGTAAACGTAGCCGTATGTCGACTATGTGGCCAGAAAGTCAAGCGTGGCCAGGGGGCCCATGTTGGGACTACAGCGTTGCGGCAGCATATGCAGCGTCGCCATTTGGTGGCCTGGGAAAACCGTGATAAAGATACGGCGGTTCTGCCCGCCCCAGCCCCCGCTCCATCACCCGCTCCGTTACTTGCTCCGTCACCTGACGTCAATCGCCCTCCATCAGCCAGTCAAGGCTCCAACACCTCTGCTGAGGGGAGTTGTCGCTCGTTGGCATCTTCCGCTCGTTCAGATGCTCCTTCTCCTGCTACTCCTCTTCACGGATTCCGTCAGCAGTCTTTCTTGGAATCCGTTTCCAAGAGACAACAGTTTGCGAGCACGCACCCGACGGTGCAAAAGCTGAACGTTCTCCTGTCCAAGTTGCTGGTGCTGCAGTCCCTCCCTTTCCAAGTGGTGGACTCAGCACCTTTCCGAGAAATGATGGCTTGTGCCGCGCCGCAGTGGAGAGTGCCAAGCCATCATTTCTTCGCCAAAAAGGCAGTGCCAGCCCTGCATTCACATGTAGAAGAGATGGTGGGCCAGTCTTTGAGCATGTCGGTCTCTGCCAAAGTGCACGGCAGCGCCGACGTGTGGAGCTGTAACTACGGTCAGGGACAGTACATGTCATTTACGGCCCACTGGGTGAACGTGGTGCCGTCACAGCCGCACCAGCAACTTGGACAGGTCACGCCGCTTTTGCCTCCACGTTTGCACGTCCTTGGTCCGGCAAAGATGTCCGCCTCTACCACCTCTTCTTTCGCCGTGTCCTCAGCCGCCACCCCCGTGCCAAGTCCCATTACCCGACCGGCATATCACATGTGCAGGGCGCAACGGTGTCACGCTGTGCTGCACCTGGTATGCCTTGGCGAACGTAGTCACACAGGGGAGGAACTTCTCAGTGTAATGAACAGAGAAATCAACAGATGGCTGTCTCCGCGCAAACTCAAAATCGGAACCATGTTGACCGACAACGGAAAGAACATGTTGTCTGCTCTGCGTCAAGGAAGGTTGTGCCATGCGCCATGCATGGCTCACGTGTTCAATCTGGTTGTCAAGCGGTTCCTAAAATCCACCATCCCACTGCAAGACATCCTTAAAATGTCACGTAAACTTTGCATGCATTTCAGCCATTCCTACACCGCAAAGCACACCCTCCTTGAGCTGCAGCGGCAGAACAGAATTGCACAGCATCGCCTGATCTGCGACGTTGCAACAAGGTGGAATTCAACCCTACACATGTTAGACCGCCTTTACGAACAGCGAAAGGCCATCACCGATTTCCTGATGTTACAAGCGGATAAAGGTACTCCCCTGTGTAACTTTGATGTCAGCCATTGGAAGCTCATGCGTGACACCTGCCGCTTGCTCAGGCCCTTTGAGGAGGCCACGCTATTCGTGAGTCGGCAGGACTATGGGATGAACGACGTCATTCCTCTGTTGCACGTCCTGGAACAAATGCTGTTAACAATGGCTGGTCAGGGTGCGGTAGACGTGGCGCACAGATCTAACGCCACATGACCCCTGTGGGGGCAGGACAGGAAGAAGAGGAGGAGGTAGAGGAGGACATTTGTGCTCAGGAATTATTGAGTGAAATGGGTGGTTTTTCCACTCAGCGGACAGGAGTGGAGGAGCAGGAGCATGTGGTAGAGGAGGAGGAGGAGGAGACAGAGGACCCAGACGCACCGTGGCAGTATGCTGTGGAGATGGAGGCAGGGAGTCCCTCGCATTCCTTGGCACAAATGGCCCATAGCATGCTCGCTTGCTTGCGTAGCGACAGCCGAATAATAACCATCAGACAGAGGGATGACTTTTGGCTGTCCACCTTGTTGGACCCTCGCTACCGTTCAAAAATGGTGGCCTTTTTCACACCTGCTGAGAGGGAGGCCAAAATAACGTACTATAAAAACCACCTATGTAGTCAGTTGGTCTCTGCCTTTGTGCGCCAACGTCCATCCTCAGACACTGTGGGCCCTGTGCGCTCGCGTTCCGCTGCCATGGCAGCAGGGGAGGGGTGGGGTGGTAGGAGCAGTGGCAGCTCCACCAGCAGCGGCTGCCTCAGTCTGCAGTCGATGATGAGTAGCTTTCTTCACCAGCGCAGTGAGGAAACTACTAACCAGCCGCAGCAGCAGCAGCAGCAGCAGCAGCAGCAGCAGCATCAGGTGGACCTGGAGCAGGACCTCAAACAACAGGCTTGGGCCTACTTGGACAGCACCCTGCCAACCGAGGTAGACAATCCCCTTGACTACTGGGCAACGAAACTTGACCTTTGGCCCCAACTAGCTGAATTTGCCCTTGAAAGGCTGTCATGCCCGGCCAGTAGCGTGGCATCGGAGCGCGTGTTTAGTGCGGCAGGAGGTATTGTAACTCCGCGGAGGACACGACTGTCCACCCAAAGTGTGGAGAGACTCACGTTTGTGAAAATGAATCAGGCGTGGATTAGTCTGGATTTCAAACCACCAGTTCCTGACACAACTGACTAAATCCGCCATGAATCATGCCTCAAACATGTGCCACTTTCAGGTCTCCTCACACACTGCTGGTGTGTTCCATTTTTTGTCATAGGGTGCTGGCAGATTACGGGCCTCCCATAGCTGCTGCCAGGCCCCTAATCTGCCATGGGCCCCTATATACGGCCTCCTCATGCTGCTGCCAAGTCCAGAGTCTGTCATGGGTCCCTGTACGGCCTCCCATTGCTGCTGTCTCCATCGCCACACTCTGCCATGTGCCACTTTCAGGTCTCCTCACACACTGCTGGTGTGTTCAATTTTTTGACATAGGGTGCTGGCAGATTACGGGCCTCCCATAGCTGCTGCCAGGCCCTTAATCTGCCATGGGCCCCTATATACCGCCTCCTCATGCTGCTGCCAAGTCCAGAGTCTGTCATGGGTCCCTGTACGGCCTCCCATTGCTGCTGTCTCCATCGCCACACTCTGCCATGTGCCACTTTCAGGTCTCCTCACACTGCTGGTGTGTTGAATTTTTTGACATAGGGTGCTGGCAGATTACGGGCCTCCTATAGCTGCTGCCAGGCCCCTAATCTGCCATAGGCCCCTATATACCGCCTCCTCATGCTGCTGCCAGGTCCAGAGTCTCTCATGGGTCCCTGTACGGCCTCCCATTGCTGCTGTCTCCATCGCCACACTCTGCCATGTTCCACTTTCAGGTCTCCTCACACTGCTGGTGTGTTGAATTTTTTGACATAGGGTGCTGGCAGATTACGGGCCTCCCATAGCTGCTGCCAGGCCCCTAATCTGCCATGGGCCCCTATATACCGCCTCCTCATGCTGCTGCCAAGTCCAGAGTCTGTCATGGGTCCCTGTACGGCCTCCCATTGCTGCTGTCTCCATCGCCACACTCTGCCATGTGCCACTTTCAGGTCTCCTCACACACTGCTGGTGTGTTCAATTTTTTGACATAGGGTGCTGGCAGATTACGGGCCTCCTATAGCTGCTGCCAGGCCCCTAATCTGCCATGGGCCCCTATATACCGCCTCCTCATGCTGCTGCCAAGTCCAGAGTCTGTCATGGGTCCCTGTATGGCCTCCCATTGCTGCTGTCTCCATCGCCACACTCTGCCATGTGCCACTTTCAGGTCTCCTCACACTGCTGGTGTGTTGAATTTTTTGACATAGGGTGCTGGCAGATTACCGGCCTCCTATAGCTGCTGCCAGGCCCCTAATCTGCCATAGGCCCCTATATATCGCCTCCTCATGCTGCTGCCAAGTCCAGAGTCTGTCATGGGTCCCTGTACGGCCTCCCATTGCTGCTGTCTCCATCGCCACACTCTGCCATGTGCCACTTTCAGGTCTCCTCACACACTGCTGGTGTGTTGAATTTTTTGACATAGGGTGCTGGCAGATTACGGGCCTCCTATAGCTGCTGCCAGGCCCCTAATCTGCCATAGGCCTCTATATACCGCCTCCTCATGCTGCTGCCAAGTCCAGAGTCTGTCATGGGTACCTGTACGGCCTCCCATTGCTGCTGTCTCCATCGCCACACTCTGCCATGTGCCACTTTCAGGTCTCCTCACACTGCTGGTGTGTTGAATTTTTTGACATAGGGTGCTGGCAGATTACGGGCCTCCTATAGCTGCTGCCAGGCCCCTAATCTGCCATAGGCCCCTATATACCGCCTCCTCATGCTGCTGCCAAGTCCAGAGTCTGTCATGGGTCCCTGTACGGCCTCCCATTGCTGCTGTCTCCATCGCCACACTCTGCCATGTGCCACTTTCAGGTCTCCTCACACACTGCTGGTGTGTTCAATTTTTTGACATAGGGTGCTGGCAGATTACGGGCCTCCCATAGCTGCTGCCAGGGCCCTAATCTGCCATGGGCCCCTATATACCGCCTCCTCATGCTGCTGCCAAGTCCAGAGTCTGTCATGGGTCCCTGTACGGCCTCCCATTGCTGCTGTCTCCATCGCCACACTCTGCCATGTGCCACTTTCAGGTCTCCTCACACTGCTGGTGTGTTGAATTTTTTGACATAGGGTGCTGGCAGATTACGGGCCTCCTATAGCTGCTGCCAGGCCCCTAATCTGCCATGGGCATCTATACCGACTCCTCATGCTGTGACGTTGCAACAAGGTGGAATTCAACCCTACATATGTTAGACCGCCTTTACGAACAGCAAAAGGCCATCACAGATTTCCTGATGTTAAAAGCGGATAAAGGTACTCCCTGTGTAACTTAGATGTCAGCAATTGGCAGCTCATGCGTGACACCTGCTCTTGCTCAGGCCCTTTGAGGAGGCCACGCTATTCGTGAGTCGGCAGGACTATGGGATGAACGACGTCATTCCTCTGTTGCACGTCCTGGAACAAATGCTGTTAACAATGGCTGGTCAGGGTGCGGTAGACGTGGCGCACAGATCTCAACGCCACATGACCCCTGTGGGGGCAGGACAGGAAGAAGAGGAGGAGGTAGAGGAGGACATTGGTGCTCAGGAATTATTGAGTGAAATGGGTGGTTTTTCCACTCAGCGGACAGGAGTGGAGGAGCAGGAGCATCTGGTAGAGGAGGAGGAAGAGGAGACAGAGGACCCAGACGCACCGTGGCAGTATGCTGTGGAGATGGAGGCAGGGAGTCCCTCGCATTCCTTGGCACAAATGGCCCATAGCATGCTCGCTTGCTTGCGTAGCGACAGCCGAATAATAACCATCAGACAGAGGGATGACTTTTGGCTGTCCACCTTGTTGGACCCTCGCTACCGTTCAAAAATGGTGGCCTTTTTCACACCTGCTGAGAGGGAGGCCAAAATAACGTACTATAAAAACCACCTATGTAGTCAGCTGGTCTCTGCCTGTCTGCGCCAACGTCCATCCTCAGACACTGTGGGCCCTGTGCGCTCGCGTTCCGCTGCCATGGCAGCAGGGGAGGGGTGGGGTGGTAGGAGCAGTGGCAGCTCCACCAGCAGCGGCTGCCTCAGTCTGCAGTCGATGATGAGTAGCTTTCTTCACCAGCGCAGTGAGGAAACTACTAACCAGCCGCAGCAGCAGCAGCATCAGGTGGACCTGGAGCAGGACCTCAAACAACAGGCTTGGGCCTACTTGGACAGCACCCTGCCAACCGAGGTAGACAATCCCCTTGACTACTGGGCAACGAAACTTGACCTTTGGCCCCAACTAGCTGAATTTGCCCTTGAAAGGCTGTCATGCCCGGCCAGTAGCGTGGCATCGGAGCGCGTGTTTAGTGCGGCAGGAGGTATTGCAACTCCGCGGAGGACACGACTGTCCACCCAAAGTGTGGAGAGACTCACGTTTGTGAAAATGAATCAGGCGTGGATTAGTCTGGATTTCAAACCACCAGTTCCTGACACAACTGACTAAATCCGCCATGAATCATGCCCCAAACATGTGCCACTTTCAGGTCTCCTCACACTGCTGGTGTGTTCCATTTTTTGTCATAGGGTGCTGGCAGATTACGGGCCTCCCATAGCTGCTGCCAGGCCCCTAATCTGCCATGGGCCCCTATACCGCCTCCTCATGCTGCTGCCAAGTCCAGAGTCTCTCATGGGTCCCTGTACGGCCTCCCATTGCTGCTGTCTCCATCGCCACACTCTGCCATGTGCCACTTTCAGGTCTCCTCACACTGCTGGTGTGTTCCATTTTTTGTCATAGGGTGCTGGCAGATTACGGGCCTCCCATAGCTGCTGCCAGGCCCCTAATCTGCCATGGGCCCCTATACCGCCTCCTCATGCTGCTGCCAGGTCCAGAGTCTCTCATGGGTCCCTGTACAGCCTCCCATTGCTGCTGTCTCCATCGCCACACTCTGCCATGTGCCACTTTCAGGTCTCCTCACACTGCTGGTGGGTTCCATTTTTTGTCATAGGGTGCTGGCAGATTACGGGCCTCCCATAGCTGCTGCCAGGCCCCTAATCTGCCATGGGCCCCCGTACCGACTCCTCATGCTGCTGCCAGGCCCGTAATCTGTCATGGGCCCCTGTTGTCGCTTGTTGGCATATTCCGCTCGTTCAGATGCTCCTTCTCCTGCTACTCCTCTTCACGGATTCCGTCAGCAGTCTTTCTTGGAATCCGTTTCCAAGAGACAACAGTTTGCGAGCACGCACCCGACGGTGCAGAAGCTGAACGTCCTCCTGTCCAAGTTGCTGCTGCCAGGCTCGTAATCTGTCATGCGCCCCTGTACCGCCTCCTCATGCTGCTGCCAGGTCCAGAGTGTGTCATGGGCCCCGTACAGACTCCTCATGCTGCTGCCAGGCCCGTAATCTGTCATGGGCCCCTGTACCGCCTCCCCATGCTGCTGCCAGGTCCAGAGTGTGTCATGGGTCCCTGTACGGCCTCCCATTGCTGCTGCCAGGCCCGTAATCTGCCATGGGCCCCCGTACCCTCTCCTCATGATGCTGCCAGGCCCGTAATCTGTCATGGGCCCCTGTACCGCCTCCTCATGCTGCTGCCAGGTCCAGAGTGTGTCATGGGTCCCTGTACGGCCTCCCATTGCTGCTGTCTCTATCGCCACACTCTGCCATGTGCCACTTTCAGGTCTCCTCACACTGCTGGTGTGTTGAATTTTTTGACATAGGGTGCTGGCAGATTACGGGCCTCCTATAGCTGCTGCCAGGCCCCTAATCTGCCATAGGCCCCTATATACCGCCTCCTCATGCTGCTGCCAAGTCCAGAGTCTGTCATGGGTCCCTGTACGGCCTCCCATTGCTGCTGTCTCCATCGCCACACTCTGCCATGTGCCACTTTCAGGTCTCCTCACACACTGCTGGTGTGTTCAATTTTTTGACATAGGGTGCTGGCAGATTACGGGCCTCCCATAGCTGCTGCCAGGCCCCTAATCTGCCATGGGCCCCTATATACCGCCTCCTCATGCTGCTGCCAAGTCCAGAGTCTGTCATGGGTCCCTGTACGGCCTCCCATTGCTGCTGTCTCCATCGCCACACTCTGCCATGTGCCACTTTCAGGTCTCCTCACACTGCTGGTGTGTTGAATTTTTTGACATAGGGTGCTGGCAGATTACCGGCCTCCTATAGCTGCTGCCAGGCCCCTAATCTGCCATAGGCCCCTATATATCGCCTCCTCATGCTGCTGCCAAGTCCAGAGTCTGTCATGGGTCCCTGTACGGCCTCCCATTGCTGCTGTCTCCATCGCCACACTCTGCCATGTGCCACTTTCAGGTCTCCTCACACACTGCTGGTGTGTTGAATTTTTTGACATAGGGTGCTGGCAGATTACGGGCCTCCTATAGCTGCTGCCAGGCCCCTAATCTGCCATAGGCCTCTATATACCGCCTCCTCATGCTGCTGCCAAGTCCAGAGTCTGTCATGGGTCCCTGTACGGCCTCCCATTGCTGCTGTCTCCATCGCCACACTCTGCCATGTGCCACTTTCAGGTCTCCTCACACTGCTGGTGTGTTGAATTTTTTGACATAGGGTGCTGGCAGATTACGGGCCTCCTATAGCTGCTGCCAGGCCCCTAATCTGCCATAGGCCCCTATATACCGCCTCCTCATGCTGCTGCCAAGTCCAGAGTCTGTCATGGGTCCCTGTACGGCCTCCCATTGCTGCTATCTCCATCGCCACACTCTGCCATGTGCCACTTTCAGGTCTCCTCACACACTGCTGGTGTGTTCAATTTTTTGACATAGGGTGCTGGCAGATTACGGGCCTCCCATAGCTGCTGCCAGGCCCCTAATCTGCCATGGGCCCCTATATACCGCCTCCTCATGCTGCTGCCAAGTCCAGAGTCTGTCATGGGTCCCTGTACGGCCTCCCATTGCTGCTGTCTCCATCGCCACACTCTGCCATGTGCCACTTTCAGGTCTCCTCACACTGCTGGTGTGTTGAATTTTTTGACATAGGGTGCTGGCAGATTACGGGCCTCCTATAGCTGCTGCCAGGCCCCTAATCTGCCATGGGCATCTATACCGACTCCTCATGCTGTGACATTGCAACAAGGTGGAATTCAACCCTACATATGTTAGACCGCCTTTACGAACAGCAAAAGGCCATCACAGATTTCCTGATGTTAAAAGCGGATAAAGGTACTCCCTGTGTAACTTAGATGTCAGCCATTGGCAGCTCATGCGTGACACCTGCTCTTGCTCAGGCCCTTTGAGGAGGCCACGCTATTCGTGAGTCGGCAGGACTATGGGATGAACGACGTCATTCCTCTGTTGCACGTCCTGGAACAAATGCTGTTAACAATGGCTGGTCAGGGTGCGGTAGACGTGGCGCACAGATCTCAACGCCACATGACCCCTGTGGGGGCAGGACAGGAAGAAGAGGAGGAGGTAGAGGAGGACATTGGTGCTCAGGAATTATTGAGTGAAATGGGTGGTTTTTCCACTCAGCGGACAGGAGTGGAGGAGCAGGAGCATCTGGTAGAGGAGGAGGAAGAGGAGACAGAGGACCCAGACGCACCGTGGCAGTATGCTGTGGAGATGGAGGCAGGGAGTCCCTCGCATTCCTTGGCACAAATGGCCCATAGCATGCTCGCTTGCTTGCGTAGCGACAGCCGAATAATAACCATCAGACAGAGGGATGACTTTTGGCTGTCCACCTTGTTGGACCCTCGCTACCGTTCAAAAATGGTGGCCTTTTTCACACCTGCTGAGAGGGAGGCCAAAATAACGTACTATAAAAACCACCTATGTAGTCAGCTGGTCTCTGCCTGTCTGCGCCAACGTCCATCCTCAGACACTGTGGGCCCTGTGCGCTCGCGTTCTGCTGCCATGGCAGCAGGGGAGGGGTGGGGTGGTAGGAGCAGTGGCAGCTCCACCAGCAGCGGCTGCCTCAGTCTGCAGTCGATGATGAGTAGCTTTCTTCACCAGCGCAGTGAGGAAACTACTAACCAGCCGCAGCAGCAGCAGCATCAGGTGGACCTGGAGCAGGACCTCAAACAACAGGCTTGGGCCTACTTGGACAGCACCCTGCCAACCGAGGTAGACAATCCCCTTGACTACTGGGCAACGAAACTTGACCTTTGGCCCCAACTAGCTGAATTTGCCCTTGAAAGGCTGTCATGCCCGGCCAGTAGCGTGGCATCGGAGCGCGTGTTTAGTGCGGCAGGAGGTATTGCAACTCCGCGGAGGACACGACTGTCCACCCAAAGTGTGGAGAGACTCACGTTTGTGAAAATGAATCAGGCGTGGATTAGTCTGGATTTCAAACCACCAGTTCCTGACACAACTGACTAAATCCGCCATGAATCATGCCCCAAACATGTGCCACTTTCAGGTCTCCTCACACTGCTGGTGTGTTCCATTTTTTGTCATAGGGTGCTGGCAGATTACGGGCCTCCCATAGCTGCTGCCAGGCCCCTAATCTGCCATGGGCCCCTATACCGCCTCCTCATGCTGCTGCCAAGTCCAGAGTCTCTCATGGGTCCCTGTACGGCCTCCCATTGCTGCTGTCTCCATCGCCACACTCTGCCATGTGCCACTTTCAGGTCTCCTCACACTGCTGGTGTGTTCCATTTTTTGTCATAGGGTGCTGGCAGATTACGGGCCTCCCATAGCTGCTGCCAGGCCCCTAATCTGCCATGGGCCCCTATACCGCCTCCTCATGCTGCTGCCAGGTCCAGAGTCTCTCATGGGTCCCTGTACAGCCTCCCATTGCTGCTGTCTCCATCGCCACACTCTGCCATGTGCCACTTTCAGGTCTCCTCACACTGCTGGTGGGTTCCATTTTTTGTCATAGGGTGCTGGCAGATTACGGGCCTCCCATAGCTGCTGCCAGGCCCCTAATCTGCCATGGGCCCCCGTACCGACTCCTCATGCTGCTGCCAGGCCCGTAATCTGTCATGGGCCCCTGTTGTCGCTTGTTGGCATATTCCGCTCGTTCAGATGCTCCTTCTCCTGCTACTCCTCTTCACGGATTCCGTCAGCAGTCTTTCTTGGAATCCGTTTCCAAGAGACAACAGTTTGCGAGCACGCACCCGACGGTGCAGAAGCTGAACGTCCTCCTGTCCAAGTTGCTGCTGCCAGGCTCGTAATCTGTCATGCGCCCCTGTACCGCCTCCTCATGCTGCTGCCAGGTCCAGAGTGTGTCATGGGCCCCGTACAGACTCCTCATGCTGCTGCCAGGCCCGTAATTGTCATGGGCCCCTGTACCGCCTCCCCATGCTGCTGCCAGGTCCAGAGTGTGTCATGGGTCCCTGTACGGCCTCCCATTGCTGCTGCCAGGCCCGTAATCTGCCATGGGCCCCCGTACCCTCTCCTCATGCTGCTGCCAGGCCCGTAATCTGTCATGGGCCCCTGTACCGCCTCCTCATGCTGCTGCCAGGTCCAGAGTGTGTCATGGGTCCCTGTACGGCCTCCCATTGCTGCTGTCTCTATCGCCACACTCTGCCATGTGCCACTTTCAGGTCTCCTCACACTGCTGGTGGTTTCCATTTTTGTCATAGGGTGCTGTATGGCCTCCCATTGCTGCTGCCTCCACCGCCACACTGTGGCTCCACACTCTGGTTTTGGCCCCGTGACTGCCCAAATGAGTGAAGTGTGCGGTGATTCTAAGATCGACGGCACTCATCTGCATGTCATACTGACTGACAGTATTATTTCTCTTCCCCAGCAGACTCCAAGGGCATTTAAATTAAAGGTACAGTGTTCTGCACTAATATTAAGTCTCTCTGAAGCCTAGAAACACCCTTTTTTAAGTTAAATTCACAGCGAATATATTCGACTCGAATCGAAATTTTTCCACGAATTCGCCGAATCAGTCGAATCGAATTTTTGAATACTTCGTTCATCTCTAATTCCAACACAAGAACCGGTCCAGGATTATCCAACAAAATATATATTACCCAGAATTTACTGGTCACCTGACCAAAATAAAGAGAGTTCTGATTGGCTGCTATAGATTACTGAGCTTTTTACTTTAGTTTTGATCATTGCACTTGTTTATAGTAGAAGTCTTTTAGTGTTCAAAGAACTCTGAAAGCTGAAGAAATAAGACACTTGATTCAATGTTCTCTGTTACTCCATAAAGAACCTCATACTTCTGGAATGACTCAGATTATTTCCAGTTGTTATAAATGTGCATTTCAATATTTTGTTCTCTTCTGTAACCTCTTCAAGGCCAGAAGGATGATTTGATAATTGTAGCAACACATTTTCCAACCCACCAAGGAAACGAACATGTTAATGACCAGCAGGCTGTTGCATATAACTATTAAATGTTCCTTGCCACCCAGCATATGTTTATTTCTCTCTCCCCATGAAACAATCTGCACTTACACTTAAACTGCGTGAACGTCAACCTGTGCTAAATGAAACTGAAAATAAATATATTAGGCTCTGCTGAGCTTTACGACTGGTTTATGTTGATAATTTTAAAATCAAGTCTTTTTGCCAGAGGGAAAGACAGCGGGTTAGAACCTAAAAAAACTGGAAAATGTGCAAATAAAAACAAAATCCTTTGTTTTTCATTTTATTACTAAAATCACATTCAAAACATTACATTTAATTTCGAGAAAATAGAGGTACAATAAAATAAACATAGATATTATAGCTGTGCATTTACATGAGACAATTATGCTTATTTGAAGAAAAGAAAATACTTAAAGTAGAAAATCATTTTACAATTATATTCAGAGATATACAATATTATTTATTTTTAATTATGTTTGTATCAACAATATATTCTGCAGCATCTTAAAGTGGACCTAAACTGAAAATTGCTATGTAATGGGGAGCATTTAGAAAGGGCAATTGTGCCTAAGCAGTACCCTATAAAATGTACTGTTTGTCGTGAATAGCAGTGCACATCCTGATATGTAATTATGCATAGGTACTCCTGTAGAATAAGAACTTGATAACGCCAAAAATTGGATGTGTAGGTTTAACCAAAAGTCCTCAAAAATGTTCCAATGATAATGATGAAAATGTCCCAATGATAACAAAAAACTATAGTGATAATAGGAGAATTGTTGATGTGATTGAATAGCCCATGTTTTGAAAAAGTTTCCCACATAAACTGGTATCGCTAAACAATACACCAAGGAGTTCTGGAGGATACATACACATGAAGTCTTCAGCATACTTAGCTGGGTGGGAATATTGAAATGAACTGACCAAAAAATTTAATGTGACATAGTGAACACTAGGTGGTGTCATAAATGAGCACCATATGAGGCCACAACCCTGGCCCAAAAAAATGATACCTAAAAGATTAAGTCTGTAAAGAGAATTAGGAAGAGATCTCCCAAATGCTGCACACCTTGCCCGGCCCAAGTAGATAGCAGGTTAAAACAGCCTCAGCTCTATTCATCCAAGCAATGCCCCCAACATGTTTCACCCCACCTACTGGGCTTAACCATGGTGGACCTCCATGATTTAGCCCCAGGGGCAGTCCAAAGCATGTTGGTAGCATGGCTTGGATGAATCTAGCTGAGGCTGCTTTTACCTGCTAACCACTCAGGCTAGGTGAGGTGTGCGGTGGTCAGGGTATCGCTTCCTATTTCTACAGGATGCTTTGGGTCTGGATTAACCTTTCTCCAGCCTATACCATTACTAGTCAGTGGCATCCAATCCATCAGACCTGGTTAGCCTGAGCGTGGGCCACTAAATCTTTATCATGGGTTACAAAGTAACAATGAAATCCAGCCAGATGTGGAAAACTTGGGGGCCATGCACGTACTGTATATACACTAGTGAGTCCAAAGAAATATAACTAAAGATGATGATAAGTATGCTGATAAATAAGTAGGTATACATATTTGTCAGGCATATTTGTAAGCCTTCCATGTGCATTGGTAATTCTTAGGAGAGTTGGATTTTCTGTGCTCTAAGTAAGGTTGGAATAACACAGTCAATAATACCCCTATCCTTTAGGACTTGGGTTAAAACACCCATGTTGTTAAAGTCAGAAACTGAGAAGCAGGATGGATAAGGAAGCTTTCAACCAGTAGGTCTATTCTGTTTGGAAGAAGCAAAGGTTTGTCTGCCAGAAGTCTTAGTATGTTTGTTTACAATGTTCTTTTGGGCCACTTCGACATGATGGGAATAACTGGTACCCTTTCCTCCTCTATCTTGCGCAGCAGAGAGAGGATCTTCATCAGTGAGAAGGCATAAAACAGCTTGAATTTTCAGTAGCTCAAGAAATTACAGATTTGTTTGGCTTGTTGATGCACCTGGAGGCCAGGATGTGCACCTCAGGTTTTCCCAACATTTTACTGAGATTTTGAAAGATCTTTGGGTTCAGAGTCCAAACCTCTTTGTTTAGGCATTGGCGGTTTAGGAAGTCTGCCTGCCAATTGTTCATAATTATCCATGTGGATGGTTGAGAGAGCTGCTATGTGAGTTTTCTCCCAGGAGAGTATCAGATTTGTTTCTTACTGGGCAGCTTCTGGAAAACAAAAGTTCTAGGATTTTCCAAAAAAATCAGACAGTGGAAGGAAATCTTTTTTTGTCAATCGGGCAACATGTTCCATGCCTTAGAAAGCCCCAGTCAGATAATGGGAGTGTTGTCATAATAGGGCATTGCTCTAGGGCAAGGGAACAGCTATTACTATGAGCGGTGGTTGGAGTTACCTGTAGGCCATCCACGAAGCCTATACTTTTTGGCCATTTTGTTCTAGCTCTTTTGCACTTGTGATCCAACATTGTTAAATAGGGGAGGGGGGAATCCCAGAACCCAGTGGGGTACTCATGGTAAAATAATTCAGATATAGTAGCAGAGAAATCTGCTTTTCTCACAAAGGTCCCATTTCGCGCGCCTGAGAGAGAGAGAGAGAGCCATAGTCAGATAATGGGAGCATTGTCATAATAGGACAACTCTCCAGGGCAAGGGAAAAGCTATCAGCCTGAGTGGTGGTTAGAGTTACTGGTATACTGACTGTGAAGTATACACTATGTGTCCCATTTGTCCCAGCTAATTTGTACCTGTGATTTGCCATTGCAGTGGAGGAAGGAGAGTCCCCAGTGGAGTATTCATGATTATGGATTACAGAATGGATGGGGTTGTGCATGTCCAGGTATAGGGGCCGCTATAACCCAACTGCTGACTGTGTTCCTGTGGCTGTGGTACTGTAGAATATGGCAGAAGGAATGTGCATTTCCGGTGAAAGGGGCATGTAGGAAGGAGTCATCCAGGAGGTAACACAGTTACCTCATTCTTCTGAGACTGGACAGGAGGAGAACATCCACCAAGTTTAAATAGCTCACACCAACAAACATTAGAGAAAAAATAGCATGGATCACAACAGTGAAGTGAACTACACTAAAATCCTCTGAAAATACACAGGGAAACCCTGTCTTCCTTTATTCACGATGCTGAACCTATTTGAGGTCCAGGTTTCACCCATCACAGTGAACTTATCCCAAAGGCATTTTTAGGGTCTGGGAACCATAGAAATGGACCATGGCCCTGGACTTGTATAACACACTGGTGCTTACTACACATGTTGCATTACATGCCAGGGTAAGAACCTAATCCAGGATTCAGGGCCCAAAGAAAATATTAAAAGCCGGGTATTGTCTTCCAGGTACACACAAATATCCATATACAAAAAAATTTAACTTTCGTGTTGTTAAAGCGGATCTGCCCCGGATCTATACATATATAGATGTGTGGAGGACAAAGTGTAACAACTCTTTAATGCTGTACCAACCTAAATACAACTGTGAAGTAAAACAAGAAGAAGCGCACCAACCTTGCGCATTACCTCAGTAACCAAATTTATTTAGTAAAAGAATAGTACTCACAAACAGCGAATAAAAACAGGCATGTAAGTCCTCCCAGGGACTTCAAAGGCAAGAGGCCAGCGCGAATCCCATCATGGGGGTTAACACTCAGTACAGCTGATGCGTTTCGAAGGTCATGCCTTCTTCCTCAGAGCTCTGAGGAAGAAGGCATGACCTTCAAAACACGTCAGCTGTACTGAGTGTCCACCCCCATGATGGGATTCGCGCTGGCCTCTTGCCTTTGAAGTCCCTGGGAGGACTTACATGCCTGTTTTTATTCGCTGTTTGTGAGTACCAT
Organism: Staurois parvus; assembly: GCF_062004578.1. Classification (NCBI taxonomy): domain Eukaryota; kingdom Metazoa; phylum Chordata; class Amphibia; order Anura; family Ranidae; genus Staurois; species Staurois parvus. The sequence goes on along the minus strand of NW_028318095.1, from coordinate 8,548,183 downwards.
TCTTTTACTAAATAAATTTGGTTACTGAGGTAATGCGCAAGGTTGGTGCGCTTCTTCTTGTTTTACTTCACAGTTCTGTTCGGGCTTCCCCAGCCTTGGTTTGGAGCTGCACGACCTTGTATGCGGTTGTTTTGTTGGGATTTGATCTACTCACCACCGGCCTGGGTCCCGGAGCGCAAGAGAAATTGCATTTTGTCCAACCTGAATACTTTAAATATAAAAAATACAATTTTTATCAACAAAGACATCAATTAAAATCATTACAGATTTATATAAAAATCAGAAGGTGTAATGGCAAGAATAAACTACAAAATGCCTGTCAACGCATTTGGCGGTCTTATGCCGATTCTTTAGGACATCAGATTTCTTCATAGAATAAAATGCCATGTAATAGAAAAGTATTACTCGATTTCTGTTCATTTCCCCTTTTTCTTTTTTTTCTTTTTTTTGTGTGCATATGGTCAGCCCCTTCTTTTGTGGGATAGGTGGACTGTTTTTTCTTGATGTTGTAGAAAACATATATTTTGAGTATTTTGTTTATATGTCCCAATTTGCAGTTATATGATGTATTCACTTTATATTTTATGTTTAACCTTTTTGATGCCAGGCCCTGTGCTTCACTTTTAAACTCAGGTGGCTGGACCATTTTTGCAATCTTTTCATTCCTTTTTTTTTTTTTCTTTATAGCTTTCAGAGCTTGTAAAAGACTCCCCAAACCATACATTTTCTGAAAGCAGATGACCAGTAGATTAAAAAAAAGGTGCTACTGGTTTTTAGAACCCCATGATACTTGTGCAAATGTTTACAAAATTTACAAAAATCTTGCTAAATTCCTACTAAATATAAAAGCTTAACATGTATTGAATTATTAAATAACAAATATTTGTAAATTTTGAATTACGCCTTTTGCGAAATGGTGGAAATCAAACATATGCAAAACTGTAAATAACAAAATTTCTCTTTCTAACACTACACATGCAGGTCAATGGGGAAGCACCACAAATGCGCTGCAACTGCGTGCAATGCATATAGTTGCAGCGCATTTGTCAACAAAATGGTGTTAAAACAGGTGGTGAGAAGGTGTTGACTCACTTCCTCACCACCTGTCAGCAGCCACTGGAGCGCAATCCAATTGTGGATCGGGCTTAAGAAAAAAAGGGAGATTTAGACTCATGCCGAAAATCAACGCCTTACCAGGTATTTTGTTTTTCTTAAGTTTTATTTATTTTTATTTCGACAAGAAAATTTTTATTATTTTTTATATCTTTTTTGTAAGGGGGGGTATTTGGGGGGGAGCACTGCAAACTTCTTGCAATCAAGGGAGATTGAGACGCATGCCTAAATCTACCCGTACTAGGTTTTTTTTTTTTTTTTACAATTATATCTCTTTCTTTCTTTACAAGTACATTTTTAATAGTTTTAAAAAAAAAAGAATTTTGGGGGGATGGGGGCTTTGGAGAGAAATCAGGGGTCTAAACAGGCCCCTAATGTCTTTTTTTTTTGAGACAGAGAAATGGACTGAAGACAGTCCCTTTCTCTGCAGACTGAGCTGCACTGTAGACGAACGAATAGAAGTCTGTACAGACTCCTATTGATTCACAAAATGACATAGCAAACACTGCTTACTATGTTTCATTCACAAACGCACAGACTGAAACATATTAAACACAGATCACTTTGTCACATCAGGAAAAAAAAGGGGCGAGTAAACACCCTCCCCACTCTTCATTCTGACAATCATGATCTCCCTGGCAGTAGCTGCAGCCGGCAGGAAGGGGTGCAGTGCTGCATCAGGATCATGGGGGGGACACTGAAGGGGGGGGTCACAGTTGCAGGAACCCTTTAGGCTGTGCAATTGCACGCTAGAGAGGCAGAGGAGGGAAGACGGTGATTGCAGAGCCAAGGAGAATAGTTCTGGCAGGGGTGTTGGGGGGGGGGGGAATTTGAACTGGGGGGAGCAGGATATCAGCCTTTGCTGGGGTGGATCGGTGGTGGAGTGTACAGGAAGGGAGCGGGGGTCACAGCAGCAAAGAGGCTCATCAATTACTGGTGGGAGAGGCAGAGGAGGGAAGCCGGTAACTGTAGAGGGTGAGAGGCAGAGAAGGAGTGGAAGGTGGAGGGGGGGGGTTAAAATTTTAGGTTAATAGCTCTGACCAGCATCTTTTGTAGCTGCTAATCAGAGCTATTGCTTTGTTCAGCAGAGTCTGCTGAACAGTTCTGATATAAGTTCATGGTCACTAAAGTGACTATGAGCTTATAGCAGAAGGAGGAATTCAGGTCCGTATGGCGTATGGACCTGGCCAGCTGGAAGCAGTGCTATACTGTAGGTCCATACACTGTACGGACCTGGCAGCACAAGGGTTAATAGATGAAATTCACCAGTATATGGCATTTTTTTCTATAGAGAAATCTGATGTCCTGAAGAAGCGGCATAAGACAGCTTTGACATTTTGTAATGGATTCTTGCCATTATACCTTCTGATTTTTATATTGATATGTAATTTTTGTAATTAATGTCCTTGTAAATAAAATTGTTTTGTTTATATTTAAAGTATTCAATATAGTCTCTAGTAGAGTACTGTTGCGTCACCCTTAAACATGCTGTTCATTTTTTTTTTTTTTTTAATCTATAAATGAAAAAAAGTCCTATTTGCAAGGAGAGAGAAGGAAGGGTAGAGAGGAGGCAACATCAAATTGAGGGTGAAGATGTGCTTTAATGCCTCTTACCATTTTGCCTTAAGCATCAAATTTGGCTTAACATGACCCAGGACATGCATCAATCTAAAGTACTGTTTATGAGTTTCACTCAAATAATCCATGTATAGATCTAAGTGTGTGAACACAGTCTTATGTAATCCAGATCTTGCAAAATCCGCTGACAGCATTGAGCATCTGTACATGACTAGTGAATATCAGTTTGTGCCTAACTTTGATTTACTGTGTATTCATGCTGTTGGCCAACAGTTTGACTGATATGTATAAACTGAAATATGTGAAAAGGAGATGTATTCCCAAGAGGAAACAGATGCTTGCAACATCTCCAATGCAAATTTTCTCCAGTTTTTATAACTGAGTAACAGTATGCTCTAGTGAAGTCATCTCCAACATGTGACCCATCTACCCTTTATATTGTTTTGTCCATTCTTTATTTGTCCATTCTGGTGCATTCCTTTGAATGAGCTCAGTTAACAAAATGCACTTTATTATGTGACACAATCCATGTTGTGACTCAATGCATTAAGGTTTATGAATATTGTAAAAACATTTGAAATTATATTAACATGTTAAAGCTTAAAGAGGTAGTAAAGTCTACAAAAATTCTAAAATAGTCCCTAATGGCAGCTTAATGTCATATTGCATTATATCACATTATGCCAAACTTACCTTTCAAGCAGAGCTCTCCAGCAAAGAGCTGTCACCCATCCTTGCACTTCCACCTTTACTTGGTCTTCCTCCTGGGTTTGTGCTTACCGGACATTTGAATGGCTGGACCGTAATGACGGCACTCCCGCACATGTGCATGGGAGTCACAATCACAACACAGCACTTTCTACATCTACAGCCAACTCAGTGACTGTGAATACAGAGAGTACTGGAGCATGTGCCAGTGACATCATTGGCTGGAGCCAAAGTCAATATGTACTAAACGTCACAAGTTCAATCCGTTTCAAAGACACCAACAGATAAGATTTTTATAAGCTTACTTGTAGGGCTAAGTTAAACTTTGACTTTACAATCACTTAAAAGCCCAACTCTGTGAAACTTAAAAATGATCCCTTGCAGTGGGTTAACTGTTTTTTCTAGGGGAGAGAAGCAGATTTACCTACCTGATCCTCCACTCCCCAACAGGGAGTGCTCCACCACACTCTGGTGGTAAACTGTTCCTCAGCATTATCATGTCCAGTGCAGGGACCGAAGAAAAGAGACTGGAGGCCTACTGTCTCTTTTCTTCTGTCCCTGCATACAGAGCTGGCTTGCTTCGAGGATGGCTGCCGTCTTTTTGTGCTAAAAAGATTCCAGGCAGATTGCCTGAGAGACTCTTATAATCTTATAAGGACTTATTGTACACCAATGCATTTACATACCCTGTTTTAAGTACTTGTATGCCAATATTGCCATTATCATCTTTTACTTTTCACCCTCACACTACTTTTTTTACTTCATGTCCAGTGCAGGGCTATGGACCTTCCAGGCTTTCAGGGCTATGGACCTTGCACACTTCTTAATGACCTCAGGACCTTAGACCACTGGAGCTTCGGGTAGAACGCACTGCAGGGACCAGTCTTGCATTGCAAAGAAGAGAAGGATCAGGTAAGTCAATCTTCTTTTCTCTGTCCTCAGATCGAAATGAACAACTAACGCTTGCAGTGCGGGTGCAGCCCCACTGCCGGGGATAATTTAACATCTCTTGGAGTTGGGCAAAAATTAGATCTTGGGCTTAAATCTGCTTTAAAGCATTTAGCTTTGTTATTCACGCCTTTTTTGGTGCTTTCAAAAAACAGAAACCTGTTTTTAGAGAAAATGGAGATTGCCGATTCTCTTTCAAAGCACAGTTTTTTCTCATAGTGATAATCAAATTTGACAGACAGAAGGGTTTGGTGTAGATGACTATGCTGATGATGTTTGGTGGACAACAGAAGCTGTAATAAGTGATCATACGCTGCACACGTGGTCCTGGTGCAGTTGCATCTTTCAGTCTGACTATTTGATGTTCTTCATGTGGTCAGTCAATCCCAGCGAAGCACCTGTAGATTGGCTTACTACCACTGTGCATGGTGGGATGTGTTACAATCTGACAGAGGTTGGGACCTCTGCTCTAGAGTCTTACTAGCTTACTAGTTTACTAGCAGAGGTCACATGACCCACTGTGTAGACAGGAATTAAATCAGAGCTTTAAAATATCATGTATTTCTGTGTTTTCTCCCTTCCAAAGTTATTTGACTCTTCACCATTAATTGTCTGTTGGGGATTAGAAACTGTCAAAACAAAGTTTTGTGCCACATTCCAGTATGATTAAGTACATGATTAGGCAAAACGCAGTAACATCTGTGCAAAGCTTATTGCTATATAAGCACTAACATGGCTTCTACAACATATGGTTATAATAAAGCTGATTATTTCTTTTAAGAGTAATTAAAACTTATTTTCTTTGTTTCAGTGATCATTGCTGAAACACACCAAATGACAGCGAGGTCTTTTTTTAAACTGGTAATTGTCTCTGATCGTATTAAGCATTCATCTTACAAAACTGTTTTCTCTTGTTGTAAGTGAACACGCATGTAATGATGAGGGAATCAATTAGAACTGGTCATTTTAAAGTGGACTATTCCCAGGCCTCTGTTTATTGGCTTAAAGAGAAAATATTTATCTAAATTGCAATTAATATGTTCTTATTTAAAATGAATGGCTCTTACATAAAACTGATCTAAGTTAGTGAACTTCCTACTGCAATTAGCATTATTACTGAAAATATTTATTGTTAGCTGCTGTTATCTTTGGTGTAAATCAGGGAGACACATGTTGTTTACCTAGGGTGATATTGGCAAAGTGCCTCCATCATTCACTGTGAGGCTAGAAAGCAATTTTCACAAACTGCTTAGTCATACTTTGAAGTAGAACTGTGCCCAGACGTTGGACATTCATATATTCATATATTCCTAAAAAGCAGTAAATACACTTTAACATAAGCTCTCACTGTCCTCTGTAGTTACAGGTATTGTGGAGCAATTTAAACTGGTTATAAACCTCAGAGATGAAATATGAACATAGAATATCCCTCTATAGTGTGCACTTGTCTCTATCCAGAGTATTATTTCTGTCTGCTCTCCCCCTCCTTTGCTATCTGGTCAAAAAAAGAACAAGAAAAGATTGTGATTTTCATGGTACTGACACCTACTCTCAGAACAAAGACAAGCCGTCTTTAAAATAAAATCATCAACTTTTATTACACAATTGACTAAAATTAATTGAGTAAAACATTCCCCTAAAAATAGTAAGGCCAAGAAGGACTAAAAGAACAAACCCTCATATTTGTCATGAGCATCACAACCCCTAGAATGCAGTACCCCTCTTGAATAGACTCATAATATAATAATATAGTAAATACAGTAAATCAGACAGTGTATCAATCTGTAGGAGGGGGTGCAAAATCCCGGCACTGTAGCTGCTTCAGGGGTTCAATAGGTACGGTTGTGAGTAGCTGCTAAAGACACAAAAAAACACCATGTAGTATAATATACAACCTCTATCATTTACAGTTATAGCAAGCATAATAATAATAATAATAATAATAATTATTATTATTAGACAAGATTTATATAGCGCCAACAGGTTGCTCAGTGCTTTACAATATAACAGGAGACAATACAGCAACAATACAGTTCAATACAAGAGGGTTAGGAGGGCCCTGCTCCTTGGAGCTTACAATCTAAGAGGGAGGGGCTAGTGGTACAAAAGGTAGTAACTGTGGGGGATGGACTGGTATGAGGAGTAGAAGATTCCATTATTGGCTGAGGGCAGGATAGGCTTCCCTGAAGAGATAGGTTTTCAGAGATCACCTAAAAGTGAGCAGAGTAGGCGATAGTCTGATAAATTGGGGTAGAGAGTTCCAGAGGATGGGGGAAGCTCTGGAGAAGTCCTGGAGACGAGCATGGAAGGAGGAGACAAGGGAGATAGAGAGCAGGAGGTCGTGTGAGGAGCGGAAAGTACGGTTTGGGTGATATTTGGAGACAAGACTGGTGATGTAATTTGGGGCAGAGTTATAAATGGCTTTATATGTGATTGTTAATGTTTTGAATTTTATCCGTTGGGCAATGGGAAGCCAGTGGAGGGATTGGCAGAGAGGGGTGGCAGATACAGAACGGTCAGTAAGGTGGATGTGTCTGGCAGCAGCATTAATGATAGACTGAAGAGGGAATAGCCTGCGATGAGGTAGGCCAATGAGGAGGGAGTTACAATAATCAAGCGAGAGATAACAAGGGAGTGAATAAGTTGCTTAGTAGTTTCCGAGGTTAAAAACAGCCGTATCTTGGAGATGTTGCAGAGGTGAAGCCTACATGATTTGGACAGCGATTGGATTTGGAGCTGAAAGGACAGATGGGAGCCTAGGATTACACCTAGTACCCTGACATGAGGTAACAGACTGATGGTTGTATTATTGGTCTTGATGGAGAAGTCAGGGGAGGGAGCATGTGCTGCAGGGTATACTAAGAGCTCAGTTTTGGAAAGATTGAGTTTGAGGAAGTGGAGTGACATCCATACCAATATGTCACGTAGTAGCTTAGTAATGCGAGAGGAGACTGAAGGGGTGAGGTGAGGGGTAGAAAGAGAGATTTGTGTGTCATCAGCATAGAGATGGTACTTAAAGCCATGGGAGTTTATCAAGTGACCAAGGGAGGAGGTGTACATGGAGAAGAGAAGGTGTTCAAGGACAGAACCTTGAGGGACCCCTACAGAAAGAGGGAGTGGAAAGGAGGAGCCAGAGTTAAAGGTAACGCTGAATGAGCACTGCGATAGGTAGGAGGAGAACCAGGAGAGAGCAGAGTCTCGCAGGCCAAGAGAGTGGAGTTTTTTGAGGAGGAGGGGATGGTCAACAGTATCAAAAGCCGCAGAGAGGTCAAGTAGTAAGAGTATGGAGTAGTGGCCATTAGTTTTAGCAGTTAGTAGATCATTAGTTAGTTTTAGTAGGGCAGTTTCAGTGGAGTGGAGTGAGTAAAATCCAGACTGTAAAGGGTCAAGAAGGTTGTTGTCAGTGATGTAGGAGCTCAGGTGATTGTAGACTAAGCATTCTAAGTGTTTAGAGGTGAGTGGGAGCAGGGGGATGGGTCTTAAGTTGTTCAGGTTGGTGGGGTCCAGGGAGGGCTTTTTAAGTATGAGAGTGATGTGTGCATGCTTTAGAGGGGTGGGGAAGGCACCGTTAGAGAGGGAGAGATTGAAGATGTGAGTGAGGGAGCATAGGATAGAAGAAGAGGGTGACCGTAGTAGTTGTGAGGGGACAGGATCCAGGGGCAGGTAGTGAGGTGGGCTTCTGAGAAAACCTTAGTGACCACTTCAGTAGTAGCAAGGTCAAAAGAGGAGAGTGTTGACGAAGGTTTAGTATAAGGTATGCTAAGAGGGATAGATGTCTGTGCAGTAGAGATGCCCCTACATATTGCATCAATCTTGTTTTTGAAATGATTTGCAATCTCATAAGCAGTGAGTGAGGTGCTGGGTGGAGGTGAAGGTAGAGAAAGTAGAGAGTTAAAAGTAGAGAAGAGACGATGAGGACTGAATGACAAGCTATTGATGAGAGTGACAAAGTAGGCTTGTTTGGCAGCATGGAGGGAGGAATTGTATGTTAATAAATTTATATAGGGTGAAAGCTTGGTGTGATTCGCTCCAACGCATGACTATATCTTAATAATAATGCATAAATGTCAATAGTTACATTTACAGATTCAAATATAGGAAATGAAGAGTAAGTTCAATGGTACACACTCACATGTATGCCAGTAGGCGCAGAAGGGCATAAGATGGTACCACAATGGAGAGGACATTCAGGAACCAGCCCATAGCAGAGGTCATACACAGGGGGAGAGAGGGGAAAACAGTGCTCCTTAATAGTTAAAGAAGCCTTTAACTGCCTGCAAAAAGAATATCAAGACATCATCAAAACACTATTGGGCACTGCATATGCAGAGCTTCACATACTGTATACCACTGCCATCATGCTCAAATAATTACCCTCAATACTATAGGGCGGTCTGAGGACCTAACCATCAAAACACAGTATTGTTGTCACATCAGTGGTAACATCTAAATGCAAGAGATATATGCAGAGCTTTCTTTCAGCAGGAATGCTGGGTAACACTGTTCTGGCAACTCCAGCACTGAATGTTTGTAATGGCAAGGGGATCTGGGGTTTGCTGGAGAGTTTATTGATGCTGGCTGCTGGGGAATCTATCGCAGCTGGGGGGATCTATTGTTACTGGAGAGGTATATTGTTGCTGCTGTGGTACCTGGAGGGACCTATTGTTACTGGAGAGGTCTATTGTTGCTTTCGTGGGACCTATTGTTGCTGGGGGGATCTTATATTGCTAGGTTGCCAATTGTTGCTGGAAGGAATCTACTGTTGAGGGAAGGGTCTATTGTAGCTTACTGTTAGAGAGTCTTTTGCTACTAAGGAGAATCTATTGTTGCTGTTGTTGCAAGGAGTCTATTGTTGTTGGGGTGGGGTCTATCATTGCTTGGGAAATCTATCATTGCAGGGGGAGGGGTCTAACATTCTGGCCGCAGGGGAACTATTTTATGGCTTTTCTTGTTATCAATAATAAATTCCATACAAATTGCTTAGCACCACAAAAGGATACTTGCTTCTGTATTCTCTAAAAGAGTTGGTACTGGGAGATGAGTAAGAGGTTGAACCAAGGGATGTTGCTTGGAGGTGGGTAGGGGATGGAAACAAGGAGTGACTCAGAAGGGGGGAGTTCCTACACTTGTTCTGTAAGAAAAAAATCCCTGGATATACTGTATGTAAGGTAGGACCGCCATCAGAAGCAATACGATAATTCTATATACAGGTAGGGGTACAACAAACACACTTGCACCCATTACTGAGGCATAGGAGCCCATAGTTGACAGTGTCTAAAGAAAGGGTAGATAGTATATATATACCTCTCCATCAGGGAATCCCGTTTCACTTCTGTAAACATTCCAAGAGTGTCTGCTCCAGGCATATAGCGCTGGGGAATATATAGGGGAGCAGAAGGTCCTTCCCAGCCCCTTAATGCGGCACCCTATGGTATCCAGACACCAAAAATGGGTGCCCCATGTGAATGTGTCGCTGTGCATGCATGGCCAAGCCATCCCGCATGTGCAGTAGTGACGCGACAACAGCCAATAGGCCACGCATGCCCAATAGTGATGGAAAGCCGGCCAATAACCCCCACATGTACAGTGAATACCACGGTGAACTAATTCCCTGCTGATCCAGCCTCTGGAAGCGGGCACAGCGACTACCAAAGTTCCTCTGGGGAGGGACCTCCAGAAGATTGACAGCTCCAGCTCTGTTCCTGTGTGCTGTGTCAAGGGGGGTGTGTCCTTTCCTCCAATAAGCTCTCAGAGCTCTCCTCATTAAGCTCCGCAGTGTGTAATTTTAAGCTCCCCGGCCCGTTTTTTTCTGACCCAGGTGAGCTTTATAAATTCTGGACTTTGAATGGATGTAGAGAAGAGAAGACTGCATGTAAACAAGTACAACTTATGTAGGAGGATTTATTTAATCTCTGTGTATCACACTGTGTAAGGGTTAACAACCACTTTAATGTTCACAAGAAAAGCGGTAAAGTCTTTCAAGTTGGGTCTCAGCACTCGTCTCTCTCCCCCTAAATGAAGCAGTGTTGGTATGCTCACAGTTTCCTGAGCTGAGAGTCTGATTTCTCCCACCTACCTCTGAAATTCTCCAGAGCATATGGCTGGGAGATTCAAATTATCAGCTGAATATTTATCATGCCCCAGCCAGTCCTTGAAAGGAGGTGTCCAGAAGGTGGCTGGGGAGGTGATAAATGTTCAGGAAGCCATAACAGAGTTCTCTTTTCCTCCAGGGAGAGTTCCAGGTTCTCTTGAGCTACTGCCCGTGGAGGCAGCTTCACTAAGACAAGAAACTGCAGTCTGGGCCTCAGCAGTTGCTAGGCTGAGGACCTGGAGAGGTTTGTAAGAGGATAACATTTGCTGGAGGACACTGCACTGAAGTCTAGGTCTGGAGGAGGATCTAGGTAATCTCCCTATTTTAGGATCTATCTGATGCTCAGTTGCAGACAGCTCCTTGGACACTGTGAGTAAAGGCCTTGTTGGAGACTGATAGATGTGCGAGTTGCATAATGAAACTAAGTGTCAGAAGTGTTACTATTCACTGCTGCTGTGGGGCTATGGATATCCTTACCATTCCCTGCTACCTTCAGAGGAGCTGCTATTGAAGGATTGGAAGGAAGTTTATCCTCCTGATGTTATTAATGATTGGTTTAAGGTACTTTGACAATAAATCCCAAAAAAGACATCGCTAGACTGAGCCTGAATTGTCGGTGTGTGCAGGACTGAGCTTGTGTGACTGGCAGCCTCTGTACTATTTGGGAGAACCTGGGCGTATTCTCAGTAGCTGATTGTGGGGTAAGTACTACATCTAAATAGTGGGATATCTTGCAAAAGGTAACATTTTATTTTTGGCTTGAGTGACACTTTACAAATGAATAACTGTGCAAAGCCCATATCTGAACACAACAGCCTTTCTCCCCCTATCCCTCCCTTCCATTCAGCAGTTTTACAAAAAAACAAACAAACATTTTTTTAACTGTATATTAGACAAGACATCTGAGCAGATTTTGGTTTGGGAACTACTCTTGGAGGTGCACCCACAGACCAGGATCCTTGGACAGGTAAATGGTGGTTGTGTGCGATCCTTACATTAAAGCTTTTTTTTTTTAATACTTTTATTAGCTTTCAGTGATGTGACCATAGATTTAGGTGAGTATTTTGGGCATTTTGAACCCAAAATGAACCCCACTACTAGCTGGGGGAACGAGTGTGTGAAAGCATGTGGGGTTTAGCTGTAAAGATTATATACTGCCTATTAAGAATGTATAGATATTTGAATGTCCATAACCTGGTCACAGTTCTAATGAAGTACTATGATATCCCGGCACTAAAGTGCACAGGGAGTAGTATCACGTAGTATCACCACGTCAACTCATGCAATGGCCAGGACCAGCTGCATTGCTAGATTAATATATAATCTTCATATTAAGTTATTATCTTGGATTGCACTAAAACTAGGAATGCAATTCACAGAGTAACAGTTGGGATTACTACAGAGCAATAAAATTAGTAGCTATCTCAATGTTATTTTAAAGTGTACTCAGGGCTTTTTTTCAGCGGGAACAAGGGGGGAAAAACAGTTCTGGCACCTTCAGTACTGAATGTACATAATGGCAAGAAGCACTGGGGAGTGCTGGAGGGTCTATTGATGCTGGTTGCTGGAGGAGGTCTATTTTAGCGCGTGGGATCTATAGTTGCTGCTGGGGGTCTATTGTTGCTGGGGGGTCTAGTGTTGCTGGTAGAGGATCTATTATTGCTAGGGAGGGTCTTATGTTTCTGGGGGGCCATTTGTTGCTGGGAAGGAGCTCATGTATTATGGTGTAATATTGTTGGCTGCTGGAGGGTTTATTGATGCTGGTTGCTAGCAGATATGTTGCTGCTGCCATTGGTCTGTTGTTGCAGGGGTGGATCTATTGTTACTGGGTTGGATCTATTGTTGCTGGGGGTCTATTGTTGCTGGGTTGGATCTATTGCTGTTGGAGTTGATTTATTGTTGCTGGTTACAGGAGATCTATTTTACTGCTTTTCTTGTTATCATTACTAAATTTCATACAAACTACTTATCACCATAAAATGATACTTGGGTCTGTACTCTCTAAAAGGTTTGGTACTGGGAGGTGAGTAGGGGGTGGAACCAAGGGATGGTGCTCAGAGATGGGTAGGGGGTGCAGACAAGGGTGACTCTGAAGAGGGGAGTTCCTGCAACTTTCCTCTGAGAAAAAAAACCCTGAGTTTACCTATACCCAATTTTTTTTTCAATGTGGAAAGGTTAGAACTCATATCAGGTTTGGCTGCTAGCCAGGGATCCATTAAAGAAATTTTCCTTCGCCTTCTGTTTTGGATACAACCTTTTACCAAATAGAATGAGAGAGAAAATCTGTAACAGGAAACAGACAATGAAAATCTGAAAGAAGTTCCATCATTCATCCCCTTCACCTTTTGGCACTTTATTTTTTATTTTTTGGTGGTGGTGGGGAATGGATACCTGGTTTTAAGGCTTCCCACACTAAAAATACCAACGCTAGGTACCCAAAGACTGGTGAAAAACCGTCCTGTGTGAGGACGGTGCTGGATCCCTGGACAGGTAAATGTTCTTTGATTAAATATCAGCAGCTACAATAGTTAAATTTTAATTTTTACATTTTAATTTTTTTCTTTTTAGGGTAAAGATCATCTTTAACCTAAAGAACACATTTTTACTTCTGTCTGTGCTGCTTTTAGGGCTTATGCACACGAACAGCTTCTGAACTCGAGTTTAGGAACTTTTGGCATTTTTTTGCCAAAGCACCCAAACTCAACTCCATAAAAGTCTATGGGGTTTATTTACTAAAGCTGGAGAGTCCAAAACATTTTGATCGCCGACAGCGGGAAAACGCAAAATGTGGTTTTGCCGCGTTTTGCGATTTCCCACGGCCCGTGGTCAGGATAGGATCGAGTACATGGAGCCTTAGAGAGTTTTCCCAGTATTTTCTTTTTTCCAAACAGGAAGTGAATCTCTCCCTGCAGCGCGGAAACCTGACAGGAGTTCTAATCCTTTCACACTGTATCCAGAACTTTAAAAAAGTTTCGGGTTTAGATATGCTTTAACCACCTTCTGCTCGCCATATAGTACAATGATGGGCGCAAGGTGGTTCTCTCGTTCTGATAGAACGTCAAATGACGTCCTTCCATTCGCACCACGCATGCGCGGCTCAGGGAGCGCGCAGCGCGGCGATCGCCGGTGTACTGTGTCCCTCGGACACAGTGGATCACGGATCACGGAAAGAGCCGAAGATGTCGGCTCGGTCATGTGATCAGCTGTGTCCAATCACAGCTGATCACATGTAAACACGGAAATGCCGGTTATTTCTCTCCTCTCGAGCCGCCTATCAGTGCCAGTCAGTGCTGCCTATCAGTGCTGCCTATCAGTGCCATATATCAGTGCCATATATCAGTGTCATGTATCAGTGCTGCCTTTCAGTGCCCATCAGTGATGCCTGTCAATGCCCATCAGTGCAACCTACCAGTGCCTCCTCATCAGTACCCATCAGTGCCACCTATCAGTGTCCATCAGTGCATCCTATCAGTGCCCATCACTGCAGCCTCATTAGCGCACATCAGTGAAGGAGAAAAATCACTTCTTTACAAAATTGTATAACAAAAACTAAGAAAAAACGTTTTTTTTTTCAAAATTTTCAGTGGTTTTTGGTTTGTTTAAGAAAAAATAAAAATCCCAGAGGTGATTAAATACCACCAAAAGAAAGCTCTATCTGTCTCAAAAAAATGATAAAAATGTCATATTGGTACAGTGTTGCATGACCGTGCAATTGTCATTCAAAGTGTGACAGCGCTGAAAGCTGGAAATTGGCCTGGGCAGGAAGGGGGTATAAGTGCCCTGTAGGCAAGTGGTTAACCGTTTCAATACCGTGTGATTTTACACCTTCCTGCCCAGGCCATTTTTCAGGTTTCAGCGCTCTCACACTTTGAATGACAATTGCGCGGTCATACAACACTGTACCCAAACTAAAATTTTATCATTTTCTTCACACAACTAGAGCTTTCTTTTGGTGGTATTTAATCACCGCTGGGGTTTTTATTTTTTGTTAAATTAACAAAAAAAGACCAAAAATTTTGAAAAAAAAACAAATTTTTCTTTGTTTCTGTTATAAAAGTTTACAAATAAATAATTGTTCTTCATAAATTTAGGCCGAGATGTATTCTGCTACATGTCTTTGGTGAAAATAACCCAAATTAGGATGTATTTTTTAGTTTGTAGGAAAGTTATAGAGTTCACAAACTATGGTATAGATCTGAATATTGATCAATCCTGAAGTACTGACAGCCAATCTAATTTCTTGAGGTTCAAGAATGTCAGAACAGTACAGATATCCCCCAAATGACCCCTTTTTGCAAAGTAGACAGTCCGACGTATTTCATAACAGGCATGGCAAGTTTTTTGAAGTTGTATTTTTTTGTCATAATTTTTCGGAAAATGAAAAAATTAAAAAAATTATTTTCACTATTTTTTTTTTACATACTGTCACCAGTGCAGTACAGCGTCTTCATATAACTGGCATGGCGGTGAACATGGACACTGACTGGTGACAGTATGAAAAAAAAAAAATATATATATTTTTTTTTTTTTATTATATTTAATTTTTTATTACTTTTTTTTAAAGATTTTTTTTTCATATTTTACTATGACCAAAGTAGTACAATGTTACCATAGTAACATTGTACTACTTTGGGGGAGTGATCAGTATTTTTTTTTTTTTTTTTTTTTATGCACAGTTTGCTTATAGCAAAGAATTACTTTCTAAAAGCAAGCATTTAGCTGAATGAAATCGATTCATTCGGCTTTTTTTTTTTTTTTTTTTTTTTTTTTGTGCTTAGCTGTGATTTGGTCACAGCTAATCACATGACATGTGCATGTGACCTGCTGTGACCATTCACAGCTAGGCACTAGTATACAATGGATGGCATCATGAATGAAGCCATCCATTGTATACAACTATCATGTGACCTGCTGTGATTGGTCACAGCAGGTCACATGGTACCAGCTACGGGAGCCGGTACTCGGATTTGTCATCGGCCGTGTCCGAGGTGCACGGCCCGTGACAGATCCCGCTGCTGCGCCGCTCTGCTGTGGCGCAAACTGCGCATGTGCGGGAGCACGCCAAATGGCGTGCACCCGGAATACAGGAGCGCATTTCAAGCCGCCAAACGGCCATTGGCCGGGCGGCTAATGGTTAAAGTAGAAATAAAGACAAAACTTTTTTTTCATTTTGGATAGGGTAAGGGAGGGCTATAACCCCTGTTAGGTTTATTTTCACCCTCCCATTAGAAAGATTTCCCTTCACTTCCTGTCCCGCTGCCAAAACAGGATGTGAGAGGAAACCCTGCCAAAGTGAGGGAATCCCTGGATGTCCCTGGGGTCACCAGAACTATTGACCCCATTGGATGATATCCCCATCTATTCCTGTTCTGGGGACAACCCAAAATGTGGGATTTGATTTCACTTTCGGTGATAATGGTAAACAGGACAAATAAGGTGAAGCTCCCTATGAAGGGCACAGAGAGCATAAAAAACTTGACAAGTGTTCTAATCCATCTCCTCTATCCAAAGCGAAAACTTAAGTTTTGCCGTTAGGTGCACTTTAACCTCTTTCCCCCAGCCCTATATCAGAAATACTGGTACAGGGCAGTAGGTCTGCGGAAAGTCACATTTTGCATTTCCGCCATCGGTGGCTACAGATTTCAATCACCGGGTCCCGGCTGGAGACTCTCCGCCGGCACCCGGCGAGCGCTGAGTAACACTGACAAGGGACAGACCTGTGTGTAAACAACACAGGTCTCTCTCCTGCAAGCAAGAACATGCTGATGTGTATTTCTCTGCACAGCAGAGAAATACACAGCAGCATGTTTCCCAAGTAAAACACAGTACACAGCACACAGTTAACCCTTTGATTGCCCCAGATGTTAACCCCCTTCCTGCCCAGGGTCATTAGTACAGAGTCAGGTGCGCAAAATCACGTATATATATATGCCATTCGCAGCAGCGGCTGTCAGTCACCGGGTCCCGGCCAATGATTACTCGTTGGCGCCCGGTAATTACCGAAGATCTCAGACAGGGAGGAGAACTATTTTGTTTACAAACAGTTCTCCTCCTTGTCAGCTCAGACACACTGCTTTGGATGGCTGCCATTACTAGTTAAAATGTAAAAAAATTAAGTATATATACCGCCATTTGTAAACACTATAACTTTTATGTAAACCCAATAATTTATACATATTGGGATTTTTTGTTTAGCACAGAAATGTAGCAGAATAAAATTTGGCCTAAATTTATGACGAAATTAGATTTTTAAAATTTTTTTACTGGACATGTTTAATAGCAGAAAGTCAAAAATATTGTTTTTTTTTTCAAAATTGTTGGTCTTTTTTTTTTTTATAGCACAAAAATGTAAAAATGCACAGGCGATCAAATACCACCAAAAGAAAGCTTAATTTGTGGGGAAAAAAATTAAGAACATTTCATTTGGGTGCAGCATTGCATGACCGCGCAATTGTCAGTTAAAATAACACAGCGCCGTAATGCAAAAAATAGCCTGGTCAGGAAGGGGGGGGGGGGTAAATCTTCAGGAGAGGAGGGCAAGTGGTTCATTTACATGTATTGTTATTGTTTTTGGCGAAGACATGTACCAGAATACATTTCGGCCTATATTTATCAAGAAATTTGATTTTTTTAAATTTTTTTACTGTTGGCCTTTTTTTTTTTTATGGCGCAAAAAATAAAAATCATAGAGGTGATCAAATACCAATACTGTACAGCGCAATTGTCAGTTAAATTAACGTAGCGCTGTATTGGAAAAGATGGCCTGGTCAGGAATGGGGGGAAATCCTCTGGAGGGCAAGGATCTAAAGGCTAGACATTTTTTAAATTAATTAATTCCCTGCATTATAGTGAAAAATGTCCCTGTATTTTTATCACCCCCTCACCCCCCCCATCCATTTGCTCCTTTTTCTCTGCGCACAGAGGCAGTAATGGGAGCCATTGGCTTCTGCTGCTGTCAATCAAATTCTGAGAGCAGAGGGTGGGGCTGAGACATGCTGTGTTTGTCAATAGATGCACACAGCCTGGCTCAGGAGCAAGACTTCAGTTGTGCCCCCAAAGGAAGCAGGTTTCCATAGTGATGCACAGAAAAGAGAAGGAGCCCAGAGTGCCAGCGGAGTCCCAAGAGGAGGAGGTTTTGGCCACTCTGTGCAACACCAAAGCACATAGCAGGTAAGTATAGCATGTTATGGTAAGCATGGTAAGGGTCTGAGATTAAAAATCCCATTAGGGTCTGAGATTAAAAATCCCATTAGGGTCTGAGATTAAAAATCCCATTAGGGTCTGAGATTAAAAATCCCATTAGGGTCTGAGATTAAAAATCCCATTAGGGTCTGAGATTAAAAAGTTGTGCAAGTTGTGCAATAACATCTTTATAGGATGTCTCCAATTTACAAGCTCAATGCACTGTTTAATTGGGAAACTATGTGGCAAATGAGGTTTAATGTTGATAAATGTAAGGTTATGCACTTGGGGGCTAAGAATATGCATGCATCATACATACTAGGGGTGGTACTGGGGGAATCAATGGTGGAGAAGGATCTGGGAGTTCTGGTACATCACAAGCTTAACCCCTTGGCGCTAGTGCCTCCTGGCTCTTTAAGGGTTTCAGAAGCCGGGAGGCGGGACGGGGTTTAGAGTCATGTGACCGCCGTGAAAGGTCTCTATCAAAAGAGGAGATTGGGACCTTTCTGTGAGTAGCAGACATATGTGCTGGGAGCGCACAGGACGCGAGCTGTCAGCACATATGTCTTTTTTTAATAGAACGCAAATGTGCGGCCGCTTGGCATCTAAGCCCAGATGCCAGGAGGCCGCACATTTGCTTTTGGCTGGTGCCAAGAAATTAATAATAGCATGCAATGCCAAGCTGCAATTTCTAAAGTGAGCAAAATCTTCTCTTGTATTAACCACTTGCCGACCGCGCATAGCCGAATGACGGCTTCACCGCGGCCGGCCAGTTCTGAGTGGACGTCATATGACGTCCTCCCAGAACGCGCTCTCCTGCGCGCCCCAGAGAGCGCGCACCCGGCGATCTCCGTGATCGCTGTGTCCTACGGACACAGCTGATCACGAGATGTGGTGAAAGGCCGATCCCACCGGCCTTTTACCACGTGATCAGCGGTGTCCAATGACACGCTGATCACAGGAAAATGCAAGTGCCGGTTCTCGGCTGCACTTTCCTCACGCTGTCAGATCGTGAGGAAAGTACTGCCGAGAACCGGCAGTTGTCAGAGCGGGGATCGGCACCGATCATCAGGGCACTGATGATCAGTGCCCTGATGATCGGTGCCCAGCAGTGACCCCCGCAAGTTCCGATCAGCTGTGCGCCCACTAGCCCCGCCCACCCATTCCCAGCAGTGCCCCCACCTGTGCCCAGCAGTGCCCCCACCTGTGCCCAGCAGTGCCCCCACCTGTGCCACTCTGCAGTGCCACCTACCTGTGCCCAGCAGTGCCACCTACATGTGCCCAGCAGTGCCACCCACCTGTGCCCACCCACCTGTGCCCACCAGCGCCACCCACCTGTGCCCACCAGTGCCACCCACCTGTGCCCACCCACCAGTGCTGTCCACCAGTGCCACCCACTAGTGCCACCCACCAGTGCTGCCAGTCAGTGCCACCAGTCAGTGCCCAGGGGTTGTGCCAGTCAGTGCCGCCAGTCAGTGCCCAGAAGTGATGCCAGTCAGTGCCGTCTATCAGTACCCATCATCAGTGTCACCTATCAGTGCCGCCTATCAGTGCTGCATATCAGTGCCGCCTATCCGTGACCCCTAATTAGTGCTGTCTATCAGTGCCGCCTATCCGTGCCACCTCATTAGTACTGCCTATCAGTGCCCTTTAGTGCTGCCTATCAGTGCCCATAAGTGCCGCCTATCAGTGCCCATCAGTGCCGCCTCATCAACGCAAATCAGTGAAGGAGAAAAAATACCTGTTTGAAAAATTTTATAAAAGAAACAAATAAACTTTTTTTTTTTTTCAAATTTTTTGCACTTTTTTTAATTTATAGCGCAAAAAGTAAAGCGCCCAGTGGCGATTAAATACCACCAAAAGAAAGCTCTATTTGTGAGAAAAAAATGATCAAAATTTCATATGGGTACAATGTTGCATGACCGCGCAATTGTCAATCAAAGTGCGGCAGCGCTGAAAGCTGAAAATTGGCCTGGTAAGGAAGGGGGTATAAGTGCCTGGTAGGCAAGTGGTTAAAAGAGGTATAGACTCCAGAGAGAGAGATATCGTTTTACCCCGGTACAAATCATTAGTAAGACCTCATCTGGAATATGCAGTTCAGTTTTGGGCACCAATTCACAAAAAGAACATTGGGGAACTGGAGAAAGTACAGAGAAGGGCAACCAAACTGATAAGAGGCATGGAGGAGATCAGCTATGAGGAAAGATTAGAGGAACTGAATTTATTCTCTCTTGAGAAGAGGAGATTAACCATCTCCTGCCCGCCATATAGTAATATGACGGACGCAAGATGGTTCTCTCATTCTGGGAGGACGTCATATGACGTCCTCCCATTCTCACCGCGCATGCGTGGCTCCCGTAGCGCACAGTGCGGCGATCGGTGGTGCGCTGTGTCCCTAGGATACAGAGGATCACAGATTTACGTAAAGAGCCGAAGATGTCGGCTCGGTGATATGATCAGCTGTGTCCAATCACAGCTGATCACATGTAAACAGGGAAATGCCGATTATCGGCATTTCTCTTCTCACGAGCTGTCACACTGACAGCTCGAGAGGAGAGGAGAGTCGGTAATCGGCATTCCTCGAAGGGGACATGTACACTGATCATCAGGGCACTGATGATCAGTGTGCCCTGATGATCTGTGTAGCCCCAGCAGTGCCACCTGTCAGTGCCCATCAATGCCAGCTGTCAGTGCTCATCAGTGCCACCAGCCAGTGCCCATCAGTGCCACATCAATGCCACATATCAGTGCATACCAGTGCACATCAATGCCACATATCAGTGCCCATCTAAGCTACCTTTCAGTGTCACATATCAGTGCCAGTCAGTGCCACCTATCAGTGCTGCCAATCAGTGCTACCTATCAGTGCCAGTCAGTGTCACCTATCAGTGCCAGTCAGTGCCGCCTATCAGTGCCACCTAACAGTGCCAGTCAGTGCCACCTAACAGTGCCAGTCAGTGCCGCCTATCAGTGCCAGTCAGTGCCGCCTATCAGTGCCACCTATCAGTGCCATATATGAGTGCTACCTTTCAGTGCCCATCAGTGATGCCTGTCAATGCCCATCAGTGCCACCTACCAGTGCCTCCTCATCAGTGCCCATCAGTGCCACATCAGTGCCACATTTCAGTGCCCATCAGTGCCACATCAATGCCACATATCAGTGCCCATCTGAGCTGCCTTTCAGTGTCACCCATCAGTGCCAGTCAGTGCCGCCTATCAATGCCAGTCAGTGCCACCTATCAGTGCTGCCAATCAGTGCCACTTATCAGTGTCAGTCAGTGTCGCCTGTCAGTGCCAGTCAGTGCCGCCTATCAGTGTGCATCAATGCCCGTCAGTGTTGCCTATCAGTGCCGCCTAACAGTGCCAGTCAGTGCCACCTAACAGTGCCAGTCAGTGCTGCCTATCAGTGCCAGTCAGTGTCACCTATCAGTGCCGCCTATCAGTGCCATATATGAGTGCTGCATTTCAGTGCCCATCAGTGATGCCTGTCAATGCCCATCAGTGGCATCTACCAGTGCCTCCTCATCAGTGCCCATCAGTGCCACCTATCAGTGCCCATCAGTGCAGCCTCATTAGCGCACATCAGTGAAGGAGAAAAATCACTTATTTACAAAATGTTATAACAAAAACTAATTTTCAGTTGTTTTTGGCTTGTTTAAGAAAAAATAAAAAACCCAGAGGTGATTAAATACCACCAAAATAAAGCTCTATCTGTCACAAAAAAATTATAAAAATTTCATATGGGTACAGTATTGTATGACCGCACAATTGTCATTCAAAGTGCAGCAGTGCTGAAAGCTGGAAATTGGCCTGGGCAGGAAGGGGGTATAAGTGTCCGGACAGGAAGTGGTTAAGGGGGGATATGATCAACATGTATAAATACATCAGGAAAATAAATGTAATCTCGAAACACGGAAAGGTTTCTGCACAGTAACAGCTGTGAAAATGTGGAATAGACTCCCTCAAGAGTTGGTTCTGACCAGCTCAGTGGATTGCTTCAAAAAAGGCCTGGATTGTTTCTTAGATAGACAGAATATAACTGGATACTAAAATTTATAGGTAAAATTGATCCAGGGAATATCCGATTGCCTCTCGGGGGATCAGAAAGGATTTATTTTTCCCAGCAGGAGCAAATTGGATCATGCTTTGCTGTGTTTTTTTGCCTTCCTCTTGATCAACTGTGGGTATAGGATTATAACTTTTTTTTTTGTTATGGTTGAACTGGATGGACGTTTGTCTTTTTTCAGCCAGATTAACTATGTAACTATGTTTATTGTTTTAATAATGTATGTTTATATCTTGAAATCTTTAATAAAGAGCTTTTAAACATTAAACCCTTCACAATCACATTAAGGTGTCATCTGTTATACAGTAAGTAAATGCTATTTTTCTTTTTTTCGTGTTTGTTGCCTTTCACTTAAAACTTAAATTGCGAATTAGTCTCCTTGGGCCATTTTAAATAAATTTAATGTGAACAGTGACATGCTGTTGTCGAACTCTTCCAGATCCGATCATTGAATTAGGAGTGTAAGCACCAAGCACTACAACAGTGTATCATGCTAACTCCAATCTCACATAGATTTATAGGCAAAAATAGTGCAAGCATTATAGCATAAAATGTAGATACGAGCAGTAAATAGAAGCCATCTATAACAATTCATCAGCCGACCAGAACAAGGTGGATTCTCATTGCAGTGAGGACTTGTTCTGCACCTTACAATCTATTAATTTATTAAAATAAGTGAAATGCCAAGGTGGTTAGCTCTATTAAGACAGCGCTTGGTGACAATAATATTTTCAATTTATTCTCTTAATAATATTATTATTCAGGATTTATATAGCGCCAACAGTTTGCGCAGCACTTTACAACATGGGGGCAGACAGTACAGTTACAATACATTAAATAACAAGAGAATTAAGAGGGCCCTGCTCATAGGAGTTTACAATCTAATAGGGTGGGGCAAGTGGTAAAAAAGATTATAACTGGGGGATGAGCTGATGGGAGTGATAAATGTTTAATTGGAGGCGTGATAGGCTTCCCTAAAGAGATACGTTTTCAGGGATAGCCTAAAGCCAGCCAGAGTAGGGGATAGCCGGACAGATTGAGGTAGAGAGCTCCAGAAGATGGGAGAGGCTCTGGTGAAGT
Organism: Staurois parvus; assembly: GCF_062004578.1. Classification (NCBI taxonomy): domain Eukaryota; kingdom Metazoa; phylum Chordata; class Amphibia; order Anura; family Ranidae; genus Staurois; species Staurois parvus. The sequence continues at coordinate 8,525,417 of NW_028318095.1, read as the reverse complement.
CCTGGAGATGAGCATGGGAAAAAGAGACAAGGTAGCTTTGGAGGAGATCTATAAACCCGAAATAGATCTACGAAAAAATCACCAAATGTCTAACACTTTAGTCATTCGTTTTAGTTTTGAATAAGAAAAACCTGTAATGTTGCTGAGTCTTGTCTGGCTAGAGAATAGAGTGATCTTATTTCTACCTCTTAAAATAACTCTTATCATTAGAAAAAAAACCTCTAAAAGAATATACAGGCAGTCCCTGAGTTACATAGTTACATAGTTGATAAGGTTGAATAAAGACAATAGTCCATCCAGTTCAACCTACCTGGATGTGTGTGTGTGCTCAGCTGTCAAAAACTCATATTCTATATGCCTGTATATTGTGTTCACTAAGGTGCCCATCTATAGTTACATAGTTGGTAAGATTGCTTACATAGTTGGTAAGATTGCCTACATAGTTGGTAAGGTTGCAAACATCAGACTTACATACGACTCATACTTAAGAACAGAGGCAGCGTGTAGTTACACTGGTCCTGGAAATCGCTGTGCGGCTATCTTACTGCTCATCACACACTGCCACCTACTGTCCGGCAGACCTGTCAGCAATCCCACATCACTACATGGCTAGTTAACCCTTCCCTATGCTATCCAAAACTTAAAAATATATTTTTTTGGCTGCAGTTGCACTTAAAAACTTTCATACAAACTCGGTGTAAGCACAAACCTACTTGTTTGTAACCCAGGGACTGCCTGTATCTGAAAAAGCAAAAAAAACCCAAAAAACTTTATTTCCCGTTTGCCTTGCCAGAATGCCAATCTGTTCATGACAAGTCTTCATATGAAGTCCGCAGGGAAAACAAGACTACCTGGAGTGTCAATCTTTTGGCTTCCTTATAGCTCTCACTAGTTCCTCCTACTAATTTACACATTAAGAGGAACTTCATCCTTATCTTAAAATTGACAAAAAATGCACTTTTAGAAATGTTTACTAATTTCAATCTGCAGTTGTATATAATTAATGCTTTTTATTCTTTGCATACATTATTTTTCTTTTTCTCCTCATTCTTCTGACTTTGCTCATTTTCCTTAAGGGCAGATGAATCCATCTCCCTTTACCTCCTGGAACTTTGGGTCTGATTGCTGAAAGATGTTGAAGTGAAAAAGCAAAAAAATGCCTTTCCCTTGAGATCTAACAAGATTTCAGTTTCCAGATGAGATTTCTCAAGATCCACAGGTGATGTAGCTTCCCCAGGTTGGCAATAAACACTTTGGACAGGTATTCATTTACAAAATAAAAGCTGTAAATGTCCTTACAGTGGTTGTAAACCTCAGACATGAAATATGAATACAGAATATCCCTCTATAGCATGTGTATTTGTCTCAGTTAGGAGCACTAATTGTTGTCTGCTGTCTAATTCCTCTGCTATCAGCATGAATAACGACAAGTTTTCCTGATACCAAGAGAAAAATGATGTCAGGGAGGGACTTCCGACACACAGCCTGTGATTGACAGTCTCAGCTCTTTTCCTGTGATCTGTGTAAAGGTGGGTATGTTCCTACCCTGCAATCAGATCTCACAGCTTTCCACACTGAGCTCTGCAGAGTATAATGTCAGCTCTCAGCCCTCTATTTTCTGAAATCTTGGACAAACTTTGTAAATTGTGGAATTTAAATGGATGTAGATAAGAGAGGGCTGCAAATAAATAGGTACAATTTATGGATTTATGGTACAAGGAGGATTTGTTTAATCTCTGAAGTCAGTCACTTCACTGTATATATGTAAGGGTTTGCAATCACTTTAAAAAGCAAAGTAAAATTTTTCAGGTGGGCAGATTGTTAGAAATTCTGTATATAGCTCTACAGAACAGACAGTGCACAGTCCACCTGTGCTTTTCTGCTTCACTGCAAGAAGGAAACAGGAAAGCCACCACGGACAACTTCTCCCCCCTGGTACAGGCCAGGCATGATCTTAAGGTATATCTTACTGATATTGTCCATTCTGATGCCAGAGCCTTAGCCGGAAAACGTTTTGAATTTGGGGATAAAAGCGGGAAGCTCCTTGCTAACATGGTTGCGGAGCCCTGCTATCAAACAGTGATCCCTGAGATATATTCCTCTACCGAAGGGTTACTTACCTCTCCTTCAGATATTCTGAAGGAATTTACTGTGTATTATACTTCTCTATATGAGTGATTAGAGTCAGTTCCCGATACTGAGACTTCCAAGGTATTAGCCTGGATTTCGTTGCCCACCCTTTCCTCTGAGATAAGGAATGCCTGGAGGCCCCTATATTGCGACTAGAAATTGAGGCTGCTATCCATTCCTTCCCAAGTAACAAGACTCCAGACCTTCTGGGGGAATGGTATAAAAATCATGACCCTCAATTAGCTATCAAACTTCGAGACTTATTCACTGTATGCCTGGAACAGGGCGCTCTACCACCCTCAATGTACCAAGCTCATCTAATCCTGCACCCAAAGCCAGGTGAAGATATCAGATACTGTGCATCTTATAGGCCCATTTCTCTCCTTAATTACGACCTCACAATCCTTGCTAAGGTTCTGGCGGCTAGACTAATGAGTGTCCTCCCATCTCTGATTGACATTGACCAAACAGGCTTCATGCCCTGCAAATCTATTGATATAAATTTACTCACTTACAATTCCCCAAAGAGGGTAGCACTAGATATAGAAAAATCCTTTGATTCGATTGGCTGGCATTACCTGGATCTGGTCCTAGAAGCGTTCGGATTTGGTCCATCCTTCCGCAGGTGGTTCCATGTACAATATAGAGCTCCAGGGGCTTGTATTAGGTTGGAGGGAGCTTTGTCTTCTCCCTTCCCTGTTCAGCATGGCATGAGGCAGCGCTGTACCCTATCCACTGCCCTGTTCACGTTGGCCATGGAGCCTTCGGCGGCAGCCTTGAGACAGGCCAATAATGTGACTGGCATTACGGTTGGATCAATCCCTGAAAAGTTATATTTGTATGCTGATGATCTGTTATTATTTCTTAATGACCCGGGTCCGTCTTTGTCTGCTGCCCTGAACATCCTGTCTTCATTTGCCAACATTTCTGATTTACGCATTAACTGAGAAAAGTCTCAAGTCCTTCCTATAGACCTGAAGCGCAGGGGACGGCGGATCCAGCTCATCCCTTAAAATGGGTATCATCGATGCGCTATTTAAGCATCTTTATTTGAACTAGGATATGTGACTATTGCTCACTGAATTTGCACCTGCTGGTCCAGACCATTAGACAGAGGTTGAAGACATGGTATAATCTTCCATTAAATGTTATTGGCAGGATCAATTTGATAAAAATGAAAGTGCTTCCAGTGCTCTTACTGTATATGTGCTCAGACATTCCCCAATATGGATACCAAAACTTTTTTTCAATCAATTGCACTTCCTTATTGGTTCCTTCCTTTGGCAGTCCCGTCCACCTAAATTTAGCAAACTAATTATTTGCAGGCCATGGACCCAAGGTGGCTTGGCATGTCCTAATTTTTACACGTACTTTTTAGCTGCTCTTCTCACTCATGCCCACAATTGGCTAATTTCTGATGACACCAACTCCTCAGTTGTTCTTGAGGCGGCTTATGCTGGCTCTTATGAGACACTCAGGAATTTACTATATCGGGGAGTGCAAGCTGTATTTCCACTTCTGCCCCCCATAATGCAAGAAGTTGTCAGCGCCTGGTTTATTGTCATGCCTGGGCCGCTTCGGCCTCTGCCTTTTGGTCTCCACATACACCCTTGTGGTACAATCCCAACCTGCCCGAATTTGAGACTTACCCAGACCCTAAGGTGTGGGCCTCAAGAGGTATCAAATATTTAGAGAACATATGTGACAGGGGCTCACTGCTTACTTTTGATAGCTTGAAACTCAAATATGATCTTCAAAGCTCCCACTTTTTCCAGTTGCTCTAGCTCCTCCATGCCTTCCACTCACAATTTGGAGCAGAACCAATTCATCTGATGACAGATGATCTGGAGTCTCTCCTTCCCTGAAAAAGCCATTGTCATCTATCTATGCCATGCTATCAATGATTCATGTAGGCCTACACTCCCTCCAGATGAAGTGGCGGATGGAAATTGACGAGTTTGATGGGGAGGATTGAGAAGATGCCTGGGATTACCCTTTTACACAACTAGTGGCTCTCAGAGACAAATTAATAGAGTTTAAGATTTTACATATGTCATACTTAACACTCGCTAGGCTCCATAGAATTTTTCCTGGAACAGCATCTGACTGCTGACGCTGTGGTACAGCCGCAGCAGATTTCTATCACATTTTTTTTTGCACTGTTTCCACATCTCCGCCTTCTGGAGGGATGTGACAGAATTTATTCAATCTCTGACTACCATTTCTATTTCCCAGATGGTTGATGTGTGTCTCTTGGGCCTAGTCAATCCATTGGCACATACTAGGGCGGTTAGGATGCTTCTTGGTCTATTACTCTTCTATGCCAGACATGCCATTGTGTTACAATGAAAGAAGGTCCAGGCTCCCTCATTAAACTTTTGGAAGACGCTGGTGAATTCTGTGGTGCCCTATTACAAGTTGACATATATCTCCAGGGGATGTCCAAGGAAGTTCAATGGAATTTGGGATGTCTGGTTAGAATCCTCCTCAACGGTGGCAACTGATTTCGGGTAATTTAACTAACTGTGGTCAAGCTGCTTCCCATTTGCCTTCTTCCCTTTGTGGCCCTTAGTGTAACCGTTGTGCCTATGGTCTACTCCCCAGGGAGTTCAGCTGGGATTTTAGGGTTCCCCCTATCTATTTTCCTTTTCTTATCGTATGTACGCTGAGACTTATAATACCTTCCAAGTTATAATAATTTCAGGTTATTAGTTAGCTGGTGAGAGTGAGCTGTTGCTATCTTGTTACTTTTTATGTTGTATTGTTTGTTTTTCTAACCTGAGTCAGGGAATGCCCAGAGGCTGTTTTGTACTGCTTTCTTTTGCAAAAACTTCAATAAAGAGAATTTAAAAAGACAAGACGGAAACAGGAAACTTTATTCAGAGAAAACTTATAAACACTGCCATCTACTGGTTGAAAAATATATCACTACTGAATACTGATGTAGTTGTTGCGCAAAATACATGAACACTGTATTCCAACATAAACGAAATATAGAATTAATCTCAGGTTAACTGACATAATGGTGCTATTTTTTGGTCTGGGCACCTAGGTTGTAAGGACATCTAATCATGAAGGGGTAGGACTCATCCAGCTTTGAAGTCCAATGTAAACCGTTAGCTCTTTTGTGAAAGTTACTACAAAGCAAAGCATTGTATTTTTCAAGATTCAGCCTAGCCTGGCTAAGTACTCTTTATGTGTAAAGTAACTATCTTCTGACAGAGCTGGTAGAAAAGAAGCCATTCGATCATTTCCACATAGAATAATAGCATATACATAATTAATATTTTATTTTCCCACTGTCTGCATTAACAGTCCTGTATCAGTTTTATTGCCTAGTAAAAATCTGTGACTCTCCTTTATGTGAAGTATATAAATTTGTGAAGCTGACTTATATTAGGCGATTCATAGCGTGGAATAAATAACTTGTCTGGCATAGAATTTGAGGGAGCATGGTAATTAGGAAGAATGCTCATTTTTATTGGAGTAAAACAGAAATTCAGAATGTAGCTAACAACACTGTGCATTCTATAAGAATACAAAATACAATATATTAAAAAAATAAAATATAATTATACTGCCAAAAACAAAATTATTTCTATAGATGACTGTATTCCAAATGAACAAAGTGTCACTGGTAAAATCATAGAAATGAAACAGAATGAGTGTCAGTTGCAGATGAAGATGTTAATTTCGCATTGTCAGACGGAGGTAGAAATGAATTGAACAATGATGTTATACTGAATGTATACAGTGCTGGGACAAGGTTATCCAGCACCCAGAACAAAGATGCCAAACTGTGTTCCCCCCACACCTGATGTGCATGTTTATGGGATCCTATGTGCAGCAGTCACATGCTTATCATAATCACTGTGCAGCTCAGTTTTAACACTGGGCGCATGCTTGTGTTGAAGATTTTCCACTCCAGGTTCTCTCCTGGACACTTCTGCGCTTGGCGGTGAGGGCTGTGCTCCTCCGCCTTGCCTCCTTCCTGCTAGTACAACTCCTGTGTGTCTGTAAACACTGCCACCTGCTTGTTAACCACTTGCCCTCCAGGGGATTTACCCCCCCCCCCCTTCCTAACTAGGCCATATTTTGTCATACGGTGCAGCGTTACTTTAACTGACAATTGTGCAGTCATGCACCCAAATTAAACTTACATCCTTTTTTTCCCACAAATAGAGCCTTGTTTTGGTGGTATTTTATCACCTGTGCATTTTTTATTATTTTGTGCTATAAGCAAAAAAAACCAACAATTATGAAAAAAAAATGTATTTTTTACTTTTTGCTATTAAACATGTTCAGTAAAAAATTTAAAAAAAATCATATGTCATCATAAATTTAGGCCAAAATGTATTCTGCTACATGTGTTTGCTAAAAAAAAATCTCAACACGTGTAAATTAATTGGTTTACCTGAAAGTTATAGCATTTACAAATGGAGGTATATTCACTGGAATTTTTTTTTTTTTTCTACTAGCAATGACGGCAATCAGTGACTTATAGCGGGACTGTGGTGGGCATTCTAACACTGGGGGGGAACTGACTTGGTGTCACTAACATCCACAGTAACACCAATACAGTGCTAAAAAAAAGGTTAACATGTGGGGAGATCAAAGGGTTAACTGTGTGCTGTTTTACTATGTGGGCTGTGTGTGCTTTACACTGTAAGCACACTGCTTTGTGTGGCTCTGCTATGCAGAGCCATACAAAGCAGTGTGCAGGAGCTGACAGGGGAGAGATCTGTATTGTTTACATACAGGTCTCTCCCCTGTTGGTAATACTCGGAGATCGTCGGGTGCCGACGGGGAATCACCGACCGGGAACCGGTGATTGACAGCCGAGGCCGCAAATGGCGGTGTGGGTAGGGTGCATGCACACCCCCTACCCGGAACTGCAAAATCACACATACAGTTGTGTTCTAAATAATAGCAGTGTGTTGAAAAAAGTGAATAAAAGCTCAAAACCCTTCTAATAGCTTTTATTTCTATACACTCAAATGCATTGGGAACACTACACATTCTATTCCAAATCAAAACATGAAGAACAATATATCAAATTTGTGTTGTTCCTCTAAAAAAAATTAAAGAAAAGTGAATATTAGACTGTTCAAAAAAATAGCAGTGTTTGTATTCTTCTTTACAAACTCAAACATTCACTATATAAACTGAAAAATGTTTGAAGATTTTGCTTTCCTTTGAATCACTTAATGAATATTTAGTTGTATAAGCACTGTTTCTGAGAACTGCTGTACATCTGTGTTGCATGGAGTCACCCAACTTCTGGCACCTGTGAACAGGTATTCCAGCCCAGGATGATTGGACGACATTCCACAGTTCTTCTCTATTTCTTGGGTTTGCCTCAGAAACTGCATTTTTGATGTCACCCCATAAGTTTTCTATTGGATTAAGATCCGGGGATTGGGCTGGCCACTCCATAACGTCAATCTTGTTGGTCTGGAACCAAGATGTTGCACGTTTATTGGTGTGTTTGGGGTCGTTGTCTTGTTGGAACACCCATTTCAAGGGCATTTCCTCTTCAGCATAAGACAGCATGACCTCTTCAAGTATTCTGATGTATTCCAACTGATCCATGATTCCTGGTATGCGATAAATAGGCCCAACCCCGTAGTATGAGAAACATCCCCATATCATGATGCGTGCACAACCATTCTTCACAGTGTCTTCACAGTGTACTGTGGCTTGAATTCAGTGTTTGGGGGTCGTCTGACAAACTGTCTCCGGCCACTAGTAGAGATGAGCGAATCGAACCAGGCGAAGTGGAATTCGTTTCGAATTTCAGGAAAAATTCGATTCGCGGCGAATCCGAATATTAGCATACTTCGGGTGCGCGAATCAGATTTTTCCCGATCAGCCGGCAAAAGTGTCCCTGCAGAGAGCTCCACTATTTCTGACAGTTCTCTGACAGTTCCTTCACATGTACAGCGGTTGAAACATTGTATCTATTTGTTTCCATTTAGGATACAGATGTTTTTATTCGGAAACAGATACAATGTTTCAACCGCTGTACATGTGAAGGAACTGTCAGAGAACTGTCAGAAATAGCGGAGCTCTCTACAGATACACTTTTTGCTGTACTGGAATACTTCTTCTTTTCATTCTTCTTTTCATTCTTCTCATTCTTCTTTTCATTCTTCTTTTTATTCTTCTTCTCATTCTTCTTTTCATTCTTCTTCTTCTTTTCATTCTTCTTTTCTTCTTCATGAAAAGAAGAATGAGAAGAAGAATGAAAAGAAGAATGAGAAGAATGAAAAGAAGAATGAAAAGAAGAAGAAGAATGAAAAGAAGAATGAGAAGAAGAATGAAAAGAAGAATGAGAAGAAGAATGAGAAGAATGAGAAGAATGAAAAGAAGAATGAAAAGAAGAAGAAGAATGAAAAGAAGAATGAGAAGAAGAATGAAAAGAAGAATGAGAAGAAGAATGAGAAGAATGAAAAGTAGAATGAGAAGAATGAAAAGAAGAATGAAAAGAAGAAGAAGAAGAATGAAAAGAAGAAGACAAATGAAAAGAAGAATGAAAAGAAGAAGAAGAATCTTTTCATTCTTCTCATTCTTCTTTTCATTCTTCTTTTTCTTCTTTTCATTCTTCTTCTTCTTTTCATTCTTCTTTTCATTCTTCTTCTTCTTTTCATTCTTCTTCTTTTCATTCTTCTTTTCATTCTTCTTCTTCTTCTTTTCATTCTTCTCATTCTTCTTTTCATTCTTCTTCTTCTTCTTTTCATTCTTCTTCTTCTTTTCATTCTTCTTTTCATTCTTCTTCTTCTTCTTTTCATTCTTCTTTTCATTCTTCTTCTTCTTTTCATTCTTCTTCTTCTTCTTTTCATTCTTCTTTTCATTCTTCTCATTCTTCTTTTCATTCTTCTTTTCATTCTTCTTCTCATTCTTCTTTTCATTCTTCTTCTTTTCATTCTTCTTTTCATTCTTCTCATTCTTCTTTTCTTCTTCATGAAAAGAAGAATGAGAAGAAGAATGAAAAGAAGAATGAAAAGAAGAAGAAGAATGAAAAGAAGAATGAGAAGAAGAATGAAAAGAAGAATGAAAAGAAGAATGAGAAGAATGAAAAGAAGAATGAAAAGAAGAAGAAGAATGAAAAGAAGAATGAGAAGAAGAATGAAAAGAAGAATGAGAAGAATGAAAAGAAGAATGAGAAGAATGAAAAGAAGAATGAAAAGAAGAAGAAGAAGAATGAAAAGAAGAAGAAGAATGAAAAGAAGAATGAAAAGAAGAAGAAGAAGAATCTTTTCATTCTTCTCATTCTTCTTTTCATTCTTCTTTTTATTCTTCTTCTTCTTCTTTTCATTCTTCATCTTCTATTCATTCTTCTTTTCATTCTTCTTCTTCTTCTTTTCATTCTTCTTCTTCTTTTCATTCTTCTTTTCATTCTTCTTCTTCTTCTTTTCATTCTTCTTCTTCTTTTCATTCTTCTTTTCATTCTTCTTCTTCTTCTTTTCATTCTTCTACTTCTTCTTTTCATTCTTCTTTTCATTCTTCTTCTTCTTTTCATTCTTCTTCTTCTTCTTTTCATTCTTCTCATTCTTCTTTTCATTCTTCTTCTCATACTTCTTTTCATTCTTCTTCTTTTCATTCTTCTCATTCTTCTTTTCTTCTTCATGAAAAGAAGAATGAGAAGAAGAATGAAAAGAAGAATGAAAAGAAGAAGAAGAATGAAAAGAAGAATGAGAAGAAGAATGAAAAGAAGAATGAAAAGAAGAATGAGAAGAATGAAAAGAAGAATGAAAAGAAGAAGAAGAATGAAAAGAAGAATGAAAAGAAGAATGAGAAGAAGAATGAGAAGAATGAAAAGAAGAATGAGAAGAATGAAAAGAAGAATGAAAAGAAGAAGAAGAATGAAAAGAAGAAGAAGAATGAAAAGAAGAATGAAAAGAAGAAGAAGAAGAAGAATCTTTTCATTCTTCACATTCTTCTTTTCATTCTTCTTTTCATTCTTCTTCTTCTTTTCATTCTTCTTCTTCTTTTCATTCTTCTTTTCATTCTTCTTCTTCTTCTTTTCATTCTTCTTCTTCTTTTCATTCTTCTTTTCATTCTTCTTCTTCTTCTTTTCATTCTTCTTCTTCTTCTTTTCATTCTTCTTCTTCTTTTCATTCTTCTTCTTCTTCTTTTCATTCTTCTTTTCATTCTTCTCATTCTTCTTTTCATTCTTCTTTTCATTCTTCTTCTCATTCTTCTTTTCATTCTTCTTCTTCTTCTTTTCATTCTTCTTTTCATTCTTCTCATTCTTCTTTTCTTCTTCATGAAAAGAAGAATGAGAAGAAGAATGAAAAGAAGAATGAAAAGAAGAAGAAGAATGAAAAGAAGAATGAGAAGAAGAATGAAAAGAAGAATGAGAAGAATGAAAAGAAGAATGAAAAGAAGAAGAAGAATGAAAAGAAGAATGAGAAGAAGAAGAATGAGAAGAAGAATGAAAAGAAGAATGAGAAGAAGAATGAGAAGAATGAAAAGAAGAATGAGAAGAATGAAAAGAAGAATGAAAAGAAGAAGAAGAAGAATGAAAAGAAGAAGAAGAATGAATGAAAAGAAGATTGAAAAGAAGAAGAATGAAAAGAAGAATGAGAAGAAGAATGAAAAGAAGAATGAGAAGAATGAAAAGAAGAATGAAAAGAAGAAGAAGAATGAAAAGAAGAATGAGAAGAAGAATGAAAAGAAGAATGAGAAGAAGAATGAGAAGAATGAAAAGAAGAATGAGAAGAATGAAAAGAAGAATGAAAAGAAGAATGAAAAGAAGAAGAAGAAGAATGAAAAGAAGAAGAAGAATGAAAAGAAGAATGAAAAGAAGAAGAAGAAGAATGAAAAGAAGAAGAAGAATGAAAAGAAGAATGAAAAGAAGAAGAAGAAGAATCTTTTCATTCTTCTCATTCTTCTTTTCATTCTTCTTCTTCTTCTTTTCATTCTTCTTCTTCTTTTCATTCTTCTTCATCTTCTGAGGATGAGGATGAGGATGAAGAAGAAGAAGAAGAAGTAGGATGAAAATAAGAAGAATTCCAAGCCAGCAAAAAGTGTATCTGCAGAGCTCCGCTAAGTGTATCTGCAGAGCTCCGCTAAGTGTATCTGCAGAGCTCAGCGGTTGAAACATTGTATCTATTTGTTTCCATTTATGGAAACAAATAGATACAATGTTTCAACCGCTGTAAATGTGAATGTCAGAGAACTGTCAGAAATAGAGGAGCTCTGCAGATACACTTAGCGGAGCTCTGCAGATACACTTTTTGCCGGTTTGGAATTCTTCTTATTTTCATCCTACTTCTTCTTCATCCTCATCCTCGGAAGAAGAAGAAGAGGATGAGGATGAAGAAGAAGAAGAAGAAGTAGGATGAAAATAAGAAGAATTCCAAACCGGCAAAAAGTGTATCTGCAGAGCTCCTCTATTTCTGACAGTTCTCTCAAACATAGAACTGTCAGAAATAGAGGAGCTCTGCAGATACACTTTTTGCCGGCTTGGAATTCTTCTTATTTTCATCCTACTTCTTCTTCTTCTTCTTCATCCTCATCCTCATCCTCTTCTTCTTCTTCTGAGGATGAGGATGAGGATGAAGAAGAAGAAGAAGAAGAAGAAGAAGTAGGATGAAAATAAGAAGAATTCCAAGCCGGCAAAAAGTGTATCTGCAGAGCTCCGCTAAGTGTATCTGCAGAGCTCCGCTATTTCTGACAGTTCTCTGACATTCACTCCATACAGCGGTTGAAACATTGTATCTATTTGTTTCCATTTATGGAAACAAATAGATACAATGTTTCAACCGCTGTATGGAGTGAATGTTAGAGAACTGTCAGAAATAGCGGAGCTCTGCAGATACACTTAGCGGAGCTCTGCAGATACACTTTTTGCCGGCTTGGAATTCTTCTTATTTTCATCCTACTTCTTCTTCTTCTTCTTCTTCATCCTCATCCTCATCCTCTTCTTCTTCTTCTGAGGATGAGGATGAGGATGAAGAAGAAGAAGAAGTAGGATGAAAATAAGAAGAATTCCAAGCCGGCAAAAAGTGTATCTGCAGAGCTCCTCTAAGTGTATCTGCAGAATAGAGGAGCTCTGCAGATACACTTTTTGCCGGCTTGGAATTCTTCTTATTTTCATCCTACTTCTTCTTCTTCTTCCTCTTCATCCTCATCCTCATCCTCTTCTTCTTCTTCTGAGGATGAGGATGAAGAAGAAGAAGAAGAAGTAGGATGAAAATAAGAAGAATTCCAAGCCGGCAAAAAGTGTATCTGCAGAGCTCCGCTAAGTGTATCTGCAGAGCTCCGCTAAGTGTATCTGCAGAGCTCAGCGGTTGAAACATTGTATCTATTTGTTTCCATTTATGGAAACAAATAGATACAATGTTTCAACCGCTGTATGGAGTGAATGTCAGAGAACTGTCAGAAATAGGCTATTTCTGACAGTTCTCTGACATTCACTCCATACAGCGGTTGAGGAGTGAATGTCAGAGAACTGTCAGAAATAGCGGAGCTCCGCTATTTCTGACAGTTCTCTGACATTCACTCCATACAGCGGTTGAAACATTGTATCTATTTGTTTCCATTTATGGAAACAAATAGATACAATGTTTCAACCGCTGTATGGAGTGAATGTCAGAGAACTGTCAGAAATAGCCTATTTCTGACAGTTCTCTGACATTCACTCCATACAGCGGTTGAGGAGTGAATGTCAGAGAACTGTCAGAAATAGCCTATTTCTGACAGTTCTCTGACATTCACTCCATACAGCGGTTGAAACATTGTATCTATTTGTTTCCATTTATGGAAATAAATAGATACAATGTTTCAACCGCTGTATGGAGTGAATGTCAGAGAACTGTCAGAAATAGCGGAGCTCTGCAGATACACTTAGTGGAGCTCTGCAGATACACTTTTTGCCGGCTTGGAATTCTTCTTATTTTCATCCTACTTCTTCTTCTTCTTCATCCTCATCCTCATCCTCTTCTTCTTCTTCTTCTGAGGATGAGGATGAGGATGAAGAAGAAGAAGAAGAAGTAGGATGAAAATAAGAAGAATTCCAAGCCGGCAAAAAGTGTATCTGCAGAGCTCCTCTAAGTGTATCTGCAGAATAGAGGAGCTCTGCAGATACACTTTTTGCCGGCTTGGAATTCTTCTTATTTTCATACTACTTCTTCTTCTTCTTCCTCTTCATCCTCATCCTCATCCTCTTCTTCTTCTTCTGAGGATGAGGATGAGGATGAAGAAGAAGAAGAAGTAGGATGAAAATAAGAAGAATTCCAAGCCGGCAAAAAGTGTATCTGCAGAGCTCCACTAAGTGTATCTGCAGAGCTCCGCTAAGTGTATCTGCAGAGCTCAGCGGTTGAAACATTGTATCTATTTGTTTCCATTTATGGAAACAAATAGATACAATGTTTCAACCGCTGTAAATGTGAATGTCAGAGAACTGTCAGAAATAGAGGAGCTCTGCAGATACACTTAGCGGAGCTCTGCAGATACACTTTTTGCCGGTTTGGAATTCTTCCTATTTTCATCCTACTTCTTCTTCTTCTTCTTCTTCTTCATCCTCATCCTCATCCTCAGAAGAAGAAGAAGAGGATGAGGATGAGGATGAAGAAGAAGAAGAAGAAGTAGGATGAAAATAAGAAGAATTCCAAGCCGGCAAAAAGTGTATCTGCAGAGCTCCGCTAAGTGTATCTGCAGAGCTCCGCTAAGAAATAGCGGAGCTCTGCAGATACACTTTTTGCCGGCTTGGAATTCTCCTTCTTCTCATCCTTCTTCTTCTTCTCATCCTTCTTCTTCTTCTCATCCTTCTCCTTCTTCTCATCCTTCTTCTTCTTCTCATCCTTCTTCTTCTTCTCATCCTTCTCCTTCTTCTCATCCTTCTTCTTCTTCTCATCCTTCTTCTTCTTCTCATCCTTCTTCTCTTCTCATCCTTCTCCTTCTTCTCATCCTTCTTCTTCTTCTCATCCTTCTTCTTCTCATCCTTCTCCTTCTTCTCATCCTTCTTCTCATCATTCTCCTTCTTCTCATCCTTCTTCTCATCCTTCTCCTTCTTCTCATCCTTCTCCTTCTTCTCATCCTTCTCCTTCTTCTCATCCTTCTTCTTATCCTTCTCCTTCTTCTCATCCTTCTCCTTCTCCTTCTTCTCATCCTTCTCCTTCTCCTTCTTCTCATCCTTCTCCTTCTTCTCATCCTTCTCCTTCTCCTTCTTCTCATCCTTCTCCTTCTTCTCATCCTTCTCCTTCTTCTCATCCTTCTCCTTCTTCTCATCCTTCTCCTCCTTCTCATCCTTCTCCTTCTTCTCATTCTTCTCCTTCTCCTTCCTCATCTCCAAGGGCATTTAAATTAAAGGTACAGTGTTCTGCACTAATTTAAAGGCTCTCTGAAGCCTAGAAACCCTTTTTATAAGTTAAATTCGTAGCGAATAAATTCGCATCGAATCAAATTTCTTCCTCAAATTCGGCGAATCAGCCGAATCGAATTTTTGAATAATTCGCTCATCTCTAGCCACTAGACCCAAAAAGAACAATCTTACTTTCATCAGTCCACAAAATGTTGCACCATTTCTCTTTAGGCCAGTCAGTGTGCTCTTTGGCAAATTGTAACCTCTTCAGCACATGTCTTTTTTTCAACAGTGGGACTTTGCGGGGGCTTCTTGCAGATAGCTTGGCTTCACATAGGCATCTTCTAATTGTAACAGTACTCACAGGTAACTTTAGACCTTCTTTGATCTTCCTGGAGCTGATTGTTGGCTGAGTCCTTGCCATTTTGGCTATTCTTCTATCCATTTGAATGGTAGTTTTCACTTTCTTCCACATCTTTCAGGTTTTGGTTGCCATTTTAAAGCATTTGCGATCATTTTAGCTGAGCAGCCTATCATTTTCTGCACTTCTTTATATGTTTTTTAATCAAGGTACGCTGTTCTTCTGAACAATGTCTGGAACGACTCATTTTCCTCAGAATTTCAGAGAGAAATGCACTGTAACCAGCATGTACAACATTTGCTGCCTTCCTTCCTTAAATAAGGGCAATAATTGCCACCTGTTTTTCAAAGAATGAATGACCTCACTAATAGAACTCCACACTGCTATTATTTTGAACATGCCCCTTTCAATTAGTGATTCAATTACACAGAATCTGCAGCATGCATGTCATGACTGTTGGGTCTGTTGGATTTCTATTACTCTACTACACCTGCTAGTAAATTATTTGCCATGTAGAAATATCATTTCTACCACAAACAGTGATTGATCAGGTTAGTGATGTCTGACTGCTATTATTTTGAACACAACTGTATATACATGATTTTGTGCACCCCCTGTAGCAGTATTTCTGCTATAGTGTGGCGCAGAAGAGGTTAATACAGGAGCACTGCACTGGCAGGAAGGAGGAGGAGCAGTGAGAACACAGCCTGCATCGTGGCCCAGCTCTCTCTTCCTCTCCTTGCTGCCCCCAGCACTGGGCTGACAGGAGTAGTGATGTCATTGTCACTACTCCTGTCAGCCTTGTAACAGAAGGAAAGCACCCTCATCTCTACAATAAACCATTACGCCCAGGGCAGCACCCCTCCCGCCAACCCCTTGTCCCAGCCCTGAATGTGGAAGGTCTATAGCAGCACCTTGAAATAACTTTCTGGTCTCAGAAAACACCTGTTAGTAAGTACTATATCTCTAACCCATGACAGATTAGTGTGATGGTCAGTGGGTACAATGCCACTTATGCTTTCAGTCATTGGGAAGAATTACCCTCTTACAGATAGTTAAAAGGATCAATGTGTTAGTGGGAACTTATCTGAGAAGCAGAAATTATTAAATGTTAAAGGAACCCCTAGCAACCTCTGGAGGAAACCTTAGGGTCCCATGGAACGCTGGTTGAGAAACCCTGGCCTAGAGGCTGCTTCAGAACTGTTCCAGCCTTCTACTGCTGGAACTCACCACAAACTTTCCCCATAGGGCTCGAAAACATCACCTTCAACACCTGCCATGACAATTACAGTGCTGTCCACACGGGAGTGGTAGTATTGTGTTGGGTTTAAAATTACGCAGCATGTCTATAGTTAAAAAAAATCTTTTAGATAGAGTAAGTAAGGAATAGAACCCCTGTAAAGTTATTAATGCTGTCTGTGTCCCTACTGGGTAGAGTCACTGGTGACAAAAAAAAGGAGAAATCCAAAAATGTGCATCATCACTAGAAAAAGAGATAAGAGGCACTCATACAGTGGGGATATCTGTGAAAAGGGGAAATCCCTTCACCATGGGAAATGTCCTCTACCTTCCTGTTGCATCTCTGTGAAGGAAAATTTCCCCAAATGGCACACAAACAGCAAATAAAAAGACCTGGTAAGGAATCTTGTCTACTCTATCCAAAATTGAAAAAGAAAAAGAAATGGCTATACATACATTTTAAAGGTCACCTAAAAGCCATGCTTTGTTTTTGTGGAACTTAAGTCGAATAGCGTTTTAGTTTTAAATGAGCATTGTCTCGCTTCGTTAATTTTCTCTTTTTGTAGCGGCAATTTACCCGCATGCTAATTCACCTAATGTATAAACAGCGATGGAATTGATGTATATTTAAACAATACAAAGGAATGCTGGCTTTGCATCAAGTGCTGAAAAAACACAAAGTTAATTGTAATATTAAACACATGTGCAGTCACTTACATTTATATATTTAGAAGTAAGCTCACAATTCTCTGATTCTTACAGCAACGCGTTCCACATGTAGTAAATTATGTATACAAACCCCCCTAGAATAGTAAGACAACCATGTGTGATCACGTTTAGAATTATCTTTTTGTATTAGAATTCCCATTCATGGTTGACTTACCACTGATTTAGTCTAGATAAACCAGCCACGATACATTGTTTGCATCCATTTTATTTTAAAGGCAAAGTCCAGGCAGAAGCAAAAATCACAGATGAATGCAGCTCTATGGGGTTGATTTACCAAAACTGGAGAGTGCAACATCTGGTGCAGCTCTGCATAGAAACCAGTCAGTTTCCAGGTTTTATTGTCAAAGCCTAATTATAGAAGCTGATTGGCTACCATGCAGAGCAGCACCAGATTTTGGACTCTCTGTTTTTAGTAAATCACCTCTGTATTTGTTAGAAAATCACATGCACTTTTTACATGTAACTACCTTAAAGCGATAGTAAATGTTGGTATTTTTTTTAAATGGCACATTTACCTGCTCTGTGTAATGGTTTTGCACAGAGCAGCCTTCATCCTCTTCTTCTCTGGTCCCCTGCAGGCTCTCCTGGCTCCTCCCCCTTGACCAGTATCCCAAATATCAAGCCACTTGCTATGGAGGCACTGGTGCATACTTGCTCCCGAGCCCTGTTCTATGCGTCCATAAGACATATAGAGCCGTGACTTAGCCTTGCCCCCTGCTTTCTTCTCATTGGCTCACTAACTGTGATTTACAGCAGGGGGAGCCAATGCCTCCCACTGCTGTGTCTCAGCCAATGAGGAGAGAGAAACCCAGGGCAGCCGAAGCTCCCATGCACATCACTTGATTGAGAAGGGGCTCAGGTGAGTATTAGGGGGGCTGTGGGGGGAGCAGCACACAGAAGGTTTTTTACCTTTATGAATAGATGCATAAAGTGACTGTAAAAGATCACATTTATTTAAAAAAAAAATAACAAACATGTCATGCATACCTGCTCTGTGCAGTGGTTTTGCACAGGGCATCCTCAATCTTCTCCGGTCTCCTGCTTCCATTCCTGGCTCTTCCCCTCTGCCAAGTGCCCTGAGCCAGCTCTCGGTGTCCATTAACACACAGAGCGTGGCTGGGCCCCATCCCCATTTCCCCCTCACTGGCTGTGATTGACAGCAGCAAGAACCAATGACTCCTGCTGATGTTTCTTAACCAATGAGGAGGGAGAGCGCAGAAAAAGCCTCAGCTCTTGTACACAGCACTGGATTGAGATCGGGCTCATTTAAAGCGGAGCCAGGGGCGGACTGACCATTTTGAAACTCGGGCACTGCCCGAGGGCCCGGGGTCAGTAGGGGGCCCCATGAGATGCCCCTGGTACCTTTTTCATAGGCTTTTTTGAGTTTGGGCAAGGACACAGGGGCCCCATGATCCCCTATTGCCTGGGGGCCCCATGAGTTGTCAGTCCGCCCCTGAGCGGAGCTCCACCCAAATGGGGAAGTTCCACTTTAAGGACTGCTCCCCCGCTCCCCATTAATTATTGGCACCTTTGGGGGGAGTAGGTACCCAAATTTGCCAGGTAACCGCTCCCATTTCCGCTCCGATCGCCTAGTCAATCGGAAACGGAAGGTGTCCTCCGTTTTTGTCGTTTTTGTAGCTGCTGACTTTTATTTTTTGACAGGGTGAGTGGAACTCCACTTTAAGTATAGGGGCTACAAGCAAACAGTTTTTTATTTTAATGATTAGAATGCTGTTGGGGTGACCTTTGCTGCTGGTCAAAAATAAGAGGGGAAATCTAAAATGATATATTTGTTTCCCTGACAGGAAAAAAAGACATTTCTGAAAGGGGACCGTTATTCCAGTGGCAACCATCAGAATGAAGGTTTCCCCTTACATCATAATGTACAAGGCCCGATTTAATATATATGATATATTTATATATTGTATATTTTCACTCATTTCTTTTCACTGAATAAACAATATGAGTTTTCAAAAGAAAAAACTTCTGTGTTTAGAAAGTTTGCATTGACACTGCCACTCTTTAGGTCATTTGATACTGGGGATGTTTTTACTGATTTTACACATTTTCTATAACAACCCCCCCCCCCCAAAAAAAAAGATATGATCCAGGAATAACATTGCCGTTATTAGGAACTTTCCCTTTGTGTGGTCTGGGTGTCAATTCAGAGGATGTGGTCATTTTAAAATGTTACTGTACATGTTTCCGTAGCAACGTTTGATGTCTCACAAGGTCAATGGGGTTTAATTTCTGGGAAAAGTATTCTATTTTTTTGTTTTTTTTACATGAGAATGCAGTCAGCATTAGAAGTGGCCACAGCTCTTAGACAATGAGACCATACAGATCCTGGGAATAGTGTACAAGTGATTCCATTTATTAACATATCATTAGCCTGTGAATTATGCTTGTTTGTTTTCTGTTGGAACATATTAATCTCAAAACTAATCTCAGAAAGTATTATTTTGCTGAAAGAGTGGTTAATGCTTGGAATAAACTTCCAGCAGAGGTAGTGAGCCAGTCAACAGCAAATAGCTTCAAACATGCTTGGGACAAGGATAGATCTATGCTCAGACAAAAAAAGAAGCAAAAACAAACAAAAAAACAAAAAACAAAAAAACAACCTCTCTCCCCCCCAAAAAAAACAAACAGTCCCCCCTCCAAACCCCCCCCCCAAAAAAAAAAAAAAACGGGCAAACTTGATGGACCACTTAGTCTTTCTCTGCCGTTACTTTTCTGTTTCTTTGTTTCTATTATTTAAAGCAGTGGTAAACCCAAAAGCAAAATGTAATATTATTGCAGCTTACCAATCATTGCACAGGGTGGCTGCATTAGTTTTCTTTTCATTAGTTTTCTTTTTTTTTTAGGCTTTTCCCTCTCTGTTTTCACCTAGTGATCTGGCCAGTAACACGCCTCCTGTATTAGAGTGCCTCCACTCTGGAAGAAGGAGCAACACAGACTTCTTTGGACAGCAACATTGTCAGTCTGAGGGGAGGGGAGTGTGAGATGTACTAGCAGATTTAGATACACTATCAAATTGAAGTCAAACTCCAGCTAAAACTTTAACCGCTAGCCTACAGGGCACTTATACCCCCTTCCTGCCCAGGTCAATTTTCAGCTTTCAGTGCTGTTGCACTTTGAATGACAATTGCGCGGTCATGCAACACTGTACCCGTATGAAATTTTTATAATTTTTTTGAGACAGATAGAGCTTTCTTTTGGTGGTATTTAATCACCTCTGGGTTTTTTATTTTTTGCTAAACAAACAAAAAAACACTGAAAAATTAGAACAAAAAATGGTTTTTCTTTGTTTTTGTTTTAAAATTTTGTAAATAAGTGATTTTTCTCCTTCACTGATATGCGCTAATGAGGCTGCGGTGATGGGTACTGATAGGTGGCACTGATGGGCACTGATGAGGAGGCACTGGTAGGTGGCACTGATAGGCATTGACAGGCATCACTGATGGGCACTGAAAGGCAGCACTCATATATGGCACTAATAGGCGGCACTGATAGGCGGCACTGACTGACACTGATAGGCGGCACTGACTGGCACTGTTAGGTGGCACTGATAGGCGGCACTGACTGGCACTGATAGGTGACACTGAATGGCACTGATAGGTAGCACTGATTGGCAGCACTGATAGGTGGCACTGACTGGCATTGATAGGTGGCACTGAATGGCACTGATATGTGACACTGAAAGGCAGCTTAGATGGGCACTGATATGTTGCATTGATGTGCACTGGTAGGCACTGATATGTGGCATTGATGTGGCACTGATGGGCACTGGCTGGTGCACTGATGAGCACTGACAGCTGGTATTGATGGGCACTGACAGGTGGCATTGATGGACACTGACAGCTGGCATTGATGGACACTGACAGGTGGCACTGCTGGGGCTACACTGATCATCAGGCACAATGATCATCAGTGCCCTGATGATCAGTGTACATGTCCCCTCTGAGGAATGCCGATTGCCAGCTCTTCTCTCCTGACGAGCTGTCAGCGTGACAGCTCGAGAGGAGAGAAATGCCGATAACCGGCATTTCCCTATTTACATGCGATCAGCTGTGATTGGACACAGCTGACCACATGACCGAGCCGAAATCTTCAGCTCCTTCCATTGATCGGTGATCCGCTGTGTCCGAGGGACACAGCGCACCACCGATAGCTGCACTGCGTGTCATATGACGTCCTCCCAGAACGAGAGAACTTCTTTGCGCCTGTCATTGCCTTATATGGGGGTCGGGAGGCGGTTAAATGCATTTACAGCAACCATTGTTTTTCCTTTTGTTCTAAAAGTTTTACATAAATAATTGAAAGCTGATCACTGTAAGCACCCCTGTTAGTGGCAAATGGTTTGTCGGAACCCTCTAACTGCTATATCTGCAAGAGAGTTAAGAATAAAAAAGAAAATGAATGAAGCCACCACATCTAAGAGTTGGTAAACTGCAAAATAATAAATGTTTGATTTTGGGTTTAATACTGCTTTAGCTCCCCACAAACATCCAAATACACAGATAAAATACATATACAAAAGCTGCTTTAGCTGCCAAAGGATATTCATTTATGTCAATCCAGCCCTGAGACTATAGCAGGCCATAGATGGGTCGAAAACCGGCCATTTTAAAAAAAAACAAAAAAACAAAAAATCAGTCGTTCAGTAGGCTGACCTTACCACCAATGGTAAATAAAATCGGCAGATTTTCATCCCATCTACGGCCGACATTTAATTACTTCTGTCCCTGCAGAGAGCTCCGCTATTATATTTGACATTAAAAAGTATACTGATTGCAACATTGTATCTGTTTGTATCCATTTCGGATATAGATGTTTTTATTCGGATACAAATAGATACATTGTTGCAACCACAATACTTTTTCATGTCAAACATAATAGCGGACTGGAATTCTTCTTTTTCTTCTTCTTCTTCTTTTTCTTCTTTCTCTTTTTCTTCTTCTTCTTCTTTTGCTTCTTCTTCTTTTTCTTGCAGGTCACGGCTCATGCGCAGATTTTTTATCCGTAAAAAGATCGGCCGATTTGCCCATCATTGCCGCGAAAATTGGCCGATTTTTTTCCAACTTTACCGATAAAAAAAGTGCCAAAATCCAGAAAAATGGCTGACCAATTAACCCATTAACGGTGTGAAAATCGTCCAATTTTTTTTTCCGGCCGACAATTCGGCCGATTTTCGACCCATCTATGGCCTGCATTAGTCTAAGTCAGGGGTAGGCAACCTGTGGCTCTCTAGTTGTTGTGGAACTAAATTTTCCATGAGACATTGCAACATTACAAAACTGACAGTTACAGCTATGACTTGCAGAGGCATGATGGAACTTGTAGTCCTTCAACAGCTGGAGAGCCGCAGGTTGCCTACCCCTGGTAAGTTCTGACCCATGCATTTTCCGCAGCGTTTTGCAGAAACACACAGCAGTCCATTTAACATGATTTCCTATGGGACAGGTTCACATCTCCCCGTTTTCACCCTGTGTGTTTTTTGGAAAGGGTCAGGGACTTTTAAATGCAGGACGTTTTTTGTTCAATAGACTTCAATAGACTTCAACGGAGACACTGCAGAAAAACTTAGTTCATTTTATATGTGTTTTTAACACGTTTTGATGTGTTTTGTGTTTTAATCTGCCCAGCAACAAGTTGAAAAAAACGCAAAACACGTGCAAAAATGCAAAACGCACCACAAAAACCACTACAGAGAAGGATCAAACACAAACTGCATAGGTGGTTCACTTCTCTTTCACTATCAGGTTGAATCCTCACCTCCATCACCTGTGATGGTGAAAAACAGCACTCTGGCGATCTCTTTCTGTCACTCTGCTCTCTTCACCTATCAGCATGCTCTGCAAGCTCCTTGTGCTTCTTTGCCCTCCTCTCACTGAGCTGTGCTGCACAGACTGTACAATAAACTACAATAGGTCGGTACCAAGTCAGGTAAGGTGCTTACACTAATTGATCTCAATAAAAAATATTTTCATCCACTATTCATAGTGAATATTTACTCCGCATAGGATTCATAATATACCGTCTTTTTTTGGCAGGTCTGCTCTTGTCAGCTGCTAACGTTTTCTTATAAGTTGCTTAGACTGCCTGGAGTTAAAGCAGTACTAAACCCCAAATCAAAAATCCAATATATTGCAGCTTACCAAATATTGGAGGTGGTGGCTGCATTAGTTTCCTTTCATTTGGATTTTTTCCCTTATGTATTCTCCTGGTGATCTTGCCAGTAACACACCTCCTGTATTAGAGTGCCCCCACTATGGATAAAGGAGCACAGGGAGCGCCAGCATTTGTCAGTCCGGGGGAAGGGAGTGATAGGTTTACTAGCAGATTTAGATACACTAACAAATTGAAGTAAACTTCAGCTAATACTTTAGAAGCTGCTACAGTAAACAGGTATTTTCCTTTTATTGTAAAGGTTTTACATAAATAAATAAATAAAAGCTGATCCAGAAAAGCCAATCATTTTAAGCACCCCTGCCAGTGTTAAATGGTTTATCTCATTGCTGTAACTGATACATTCTGCTGGAGAGCTTGTACTTTTGAAAAACAACAGACTTACTGGCTAGATCACCAGGTGGAAATAGAAGAAAGAAAGCTAAAAAAAATCCTAAAAAAGAAAATGAATGCAGCCATCACATCTAAGAAATTGTAAGCTGCAATATTTTTTTTTTGTTTTTGGGTTTAATACCACTTTAAGCTTTAAAAGATAAATGTACTTTCAAAATGCACATATTTTTTTTAGCTCCGCTCACCCTCAAATCTTAAGTACCCCCAAGATGCATTCTTATCTGTATCCTGTGACTGCCACCCCCTGCAAAGGTTTGAACCTTTAGGGGGAGATTTACTAAATCTGGAGAAGTCTGGTGCAGCTCTGCATAGAAACCAATCAGCTTCCAGGTTGTATTGTCAAAGCTTAATTGAACAAGCTGAAGTTAGAATCTGATTGGCTACCGTGCACAGCTACACCAGATACTGAGTGCACCGGTTTTAGTAAACCTCCCACTTTGTGAAATTCTTCTGGCTGGCTGGAAACATTAGACTTCTATGGAGTCATCACCCAAGGCTGTAGATGTCTTATGAAGGTCTACACATTTCTGGACATTGGGAAACAATGTTGCTATGTCTTTAATGACTGCTTTTATCATGATACACATTATTGCTGCTTGCTTGAAATGGGTTACTCAACTTTGGTAATTACCATTTTAATAAGCATATTCTTACCATCTGTTTATATAGAAGCCAACTAGCCAATCAATGTATTTTGTATATAATACAGGCGTATCTTGGTTTACGAACGCCTTGGTTAATGTAATTTTCAGTTTACAAACTAAAATCCATTGAAAATAATGCCTCGGTTTCTGAATTTTTTTTGCAATACGAAGCACGTTTCCCCAGGATGCATTGCACCTGGGAGGTTTATAGGCCACCCCTGTGCCTTTAAAGTGCACTTTATAAAGAGTTTTGAACAGATAAGATTTTTTTTTTTTAATTTTCTGACCTTCGGAATGGATTAATTGGTTTCCAATGCATTTTAAATTTTTTTTTTTGCAATCCAAAGCAAGTTTCCACAGGATGAATTGCACCTGGGAGGTTTATAGCACCACCCCCATGCCTTTAAAGTGCACTTTATAAACAGTTTTGGACAGATAAGATTTTTTTTTTACTTTTTTCTGATGTCCTGAATGGATTAATAGGTTTTCAGTGCATTTATGATTTTTTTTCGCAATACAAAGAAAGTTTCCACAGGACGATTTGCACCTGGGAGGTTTATAGCGCCGGCCCCGTGCATGCTGGAGTCTGTGGGTAGAACGTGACGTCGAGTGTGGAGGTGTTGGAGTGAGTTCTGCATCGAGTTTTGGAGCCATTCTGAAAATTTATAATCATTTCCCTGTACAATATTTATGCCTTTAAAGTGCACTTTATAAAGAGTTTTGAACAGATACAATACTTTTTTTTTACTTTTTTCTGACCTCTGGAATGGATGAATTGGTTTTCAGTGCATTCCTATGGGAAACCGCCTTTCACTTTACAAATTTATTGCAATACGAAACGTCCCAGAGAACGCATTAAATTCGTAAACCGAGGTACACCTGTAATCCCTGACACTAACTAAAATGTAACAGTTTGCTATATAAGTTCCATGTACAGTAAATGACATCATAGATTGTGTGGATGGCACTGCTGTTGATCTTTCTAAAGATGTCTAGAAGACGTGTCCATTCATGACAGCATAATAGACAGTAAAGGTACAGTGGCCTCCTGCCGTGGTACATAAGAAAACACCATTCTCATTCTATTCCTGAAATCCCAGTGTGGGATCACTTCCTTATGAAATCATTGTGCACAGGGAGAAACTCATCTGCATATCTTGGCTCTTTGTTCCATCCCTGTCTTTTCCAAGGCCATATCACGGAGAAAATGGAAGGGACACAAAGCAAAGGGGAGGCAATAAAGAAAAGGAAATTAACTGCAAATGTAAAAATGTACTGCACATGTGTTTTGTGTCTTGCTATAAACTCATATTAGAATAAAATGAATTAATATTGGAGAAAAAAATGGAGCTTTTCTTACCATAATGTTCAGCCAAAATTGGTGATTCCGTTTATAGCATGGTGGGATGTATGATTGCTGACTCCTTTTATGTCTGGGAGATTCCATAATAGGTTCTGGCACTTCTCCTGTCACCTCGGAGTCTACATCCATCTGCTGTAGCATAGCAACTTGCTTCTTTTGCTGGCAGGTAGATGGAGGTGAAAACACCATTGTAGAGACCTCGTCACTGGAGTCCTGAAGGTAAAAAAATGTAACTCTTCAGCAGGTAAAAAAAAATGAAATCTTTGCTTTGGGTAGATTGATCCTTCATTATTTAAATATTTTTGGCATTTAAACAATGGTAGTGTTGGGCTCGATGTTCAAGTCGAACATAATGAACACACGAACGGTAAGGGTGTTCGGCGGACTGTTTGCCCGCTAAGTGGCCCAAAATGCACTGATGCTGCACTATGCATAGCAGAGCCACACAAAGCAGTGAGTTTACAGTGAAACACAGCACACTTAGTAAAACACACACAGCACACAGTTAACCCTTTGATCGCACCACATGTTAACCCCTTCCTGCTCAGTGCCATTGGTACAGTGTTGGTGCTTTCTATTAGCACTGATCACTGTATTGGTGTCACTAGGGATGTCAGTGACACCAAGTCAGTTCCCCCAGTGTCAGAATGCCTGCCACAGTTCCGCAATAAGTTGATCACCGCCATTACTAGCAAAAATAAAATTCCAGTATATATACACTGCCATTTGTAAATGCTTTAACTTTCATATAAACCAATTAATTTACACGTATTGGGATTTTTTTTAGCAAAGAAATGTAGCAGAATACATTTTGATGAATTTATGACAAAATTTGATTTTTTTAATTTTTTATTGGACATGTTTAATAGCAAAAAGTCAAAAATATTGTTTTTTTTCCTCAAAACTGTCAGTATTTTTTTGTTTATGCAAAATATAAAAAAATGCACAGATGATCAAATACCACCAAAATAAAGCTCTATGTGTGGGTAAAAAAAATAATTTGGGTGCAGAGTTGCATGACCACGCAATTGTCAGTTAAAGTGCCGTAATGTAAAAAATGGCCTGGTCAAAAAGGGGGTAAATCCTCAGGAGGGCAAGTGGTTAAATAAGGGGGCATCCTGATGCTGCCCCCCCCCCAATGTGAATGAGTAAGGGGTACATGACAATGTTGGACGCTGTGATTGACAATGGATTACAACGATGGAACCATTGTTTTTTCTGTTTAAATTTTGTTTTATTAAATGACTTGTCAAAAACTGTTATTTTGCTTTTTGTTCAATTAACCACTTGCCCTCCAGAGGATTTACCCCCCTTCCTGACCAGGCCATTTTTTGCGTTACGGCGCTGCGTTACTTTAACTGGAAATTGAGTGGTCATGCAATGCTGCACCCAAATTAAATTTACATCCTTTTTTTTCCCACAAATAGAGCTTTCATATGGTGGTATTTGATCTCCTGTGTGTTTTTTATTTTTTGCACTATTAAAAAAAAAGTCTGACAATTTTGAGAAAAAAACAATATTTTTGACTTTTTGCTGTTAAACGTGTCCAGTACAAAAATTTTAAAAATAACATTTCATTATAAATTTATACCAAAATGTATTCTGCTACATGTCTTTGCTAAAAAAAAAATCACAATAAGTGTAAATTAATTGGTTTGTGTGAAAATTATAGTGTTTAAAATGGCGGTATGTACTGGGATTTTCTTTAAATTTTTACTAGTAATGGCAGTGATCAGCGACTTATAGCGGGACTGTGGGACTGCAGCGGACGTTCTGACACTGGGGGGAACTGACTTGGTGTCACTGACATCCCCAGTGAAACCATTAAAGTGATCAGTGCTAAAAAAAAGCACTGACACTGTACGAAAGGCACTGGACAGAAAGGGGTTAACATGAGGGACAATCAAAGGGTTAACTGTGTGCAGGGAGTGGTTTACTAGGGGGCAGGATGTATGTGATTCACTGTAATCACACTGCTGTAGATGGCTGTGCTGTGCAGAGCTGACAGGGAGAAGGACTGTTAGTAAACAAAACAGTCCTCCTCCCCATCCCATTGGACATCCTCTGAAATCACCGGTTCCTCTACCCAGAAATGCAAAATAACTTATATATATATACATGATTTTGTGCACTGCTGCCGCCCTGTAGCAGTATTTCTGCTAAATGGCAGTCGGCAAGTGGTTAAAGGAATTTTTCAAAAGACTGGTCTCTTTTATTTATACCCTTTAGTGAATGGGAAGGTGTACAAGTATCAGGAGTGGGATATTTAAAGGGGTATGCTGATGCTACTGGGTCCCCCTGCCCACAGACCCCCACAACCAACGAACCAGGGTTGTGGGGAAGAGGCCCTTGTTCTCATCGGCATGGGGACACCGTCCCAATGCCAAGCGTACGTGACTTGGTAAGCCGCAAGGAGGAGGAGGGCGCTTGATCGCCCCCCCCCCCTTTCCTGCCCTGCCAGGCCTGTACTATCATCAAGGGTCTGGTAGGAATTTAGGTGAGACCCCATGATTTCCCCCCCATTTTTTGGGGGGTGGGGGTTCCCATTAAAAGCCCTACAAGGCCTAAAGGGCCTAGTATGGCTTTTAGGGGGAACCCCATGCATCTTTTTTTAAAAAAAATTTTACTGTGGGATCCCTCCTAACCTTCCTACCAGACCTAAAGGGTGTGGCATGGTCTGGCATGGATTAGGGTGGGGGGGCCCACACTGTTTTGTTTTTTTTTAAGAAAAATTTAATTTTTTTCTTGTTCAAATTTTTTATTGCAAAAACACATAGGTGTACAGATTATAATAATGCTTACAGCAGAAAGTGTTTTTTTGCACTCCATTGTCATAAATTACAACATTTCGGAGGTATAGGGTATACAACAAAAGATTGTTCACAACATCTCAGAGCAAATGCAAGTTGTCCTACTCAGAGTGACTGGTAACACCTTTTATTGCAAAAGAAAAATACAGCCAGAGAAAAAAAAAGTAGAAAGTGAAGCTAGAAGGAGAAAAAAGAAAGGAGGTGAGAGGAGAGGTCGGGGGGGGGGGGATGTTGGGGTGCTTGGAGTTTCTCAAAGGCTATTAATATCCCAAAAGCCGGCAAGAGAAGCACACTTTTTTTAGGGTTCCAATAAAGAATGGTCAAAATTAGATGGTAAGAAATGATCCACCCACGATTGCCAGACCTTGTGGTGTTTTGGAATCCGATCCAGCATTGTGGCCTCAGTTTTGCTATGAATCATGGATTGTGTTATTCTATGCTTCACCCCAAGAATACACCAGGAATGTTTCTTCCATGGTCTAGCAATGGTTTGTTTGTAGCTGTGGTTATGTTGTACAATACTAACTTAAATTGTGCCGTTGTCAGGTACTTATTTAGGAGCGCTATAGCTGGGTCAGGTGGAAGTTGGGTATGCAACAGAAGTGAAAGCATGCCAAATACTTCAGTCCAGAATGATGAAACAACCGGACAGGTCCACCATATATGTATGTGGGTGCCTTCATGAGGACAGCCCCTCAAACAATGTGATGGGAACGAGGGCAGAATTTTAGCTATCCTGGCTGGAACTAAATACCACTGTGTCAATACTTTATAGT
The DNA here is from genome assembly GCF_062004578.1 of Staurois parvus. NCBI lineage: Eukaryota > Metazoa > Chordata > Amphibia > Anura > Ranidae > Staurois > Staurois parvus. The sequence goes on along the minus strand of NW_028318095.1, from coordinate 8,496,473 downwards.
TTGCATCTAAAGCCACTATATTAACAGTGGATGATTTTATGTTCTCCCAATGTCATTTTTTTAAACAAATGTCAGTCCTGCTGCAGCAGGTTCTATGCATTGTACAGATGTGCAACTTTGCAGGTAGTTTAAGGGGACCCCCCAGGCATGACAAAAGGAAATTGTTTTTTTTTTACTTTAGGCAATGAAAAATGACTTCCCCTTCAAAAGCAGTGCTTTTTGAAAATCTGTTTTTCACTGATTCATGTCCCTCAGGGCAGTACCCTAGTCCCCATACCCCTTTTATGGCCAATAACTTGAATATAAGCCAACAAAATGGGCACTTTTGAATTTACAAGTTTGAGTCCCATAGACTTGCATTAAGTTCAAAGTTCACAGTCGAACGTTCATTAGGTTCGTCATTCGACCGCGAACCAAACACGGGGGTGTTCAGCTCATCACTAAACAGCAGTATTATTATGTGCAAATCCCATAAAATTTTTGGCGAAATATACAATATAAAGATATAACACGTTATTTGAATGTGAACCACCTCAATAATGTGTCCTGTTGTGTCAATACTGCTTCTTTTTGTATCAGCTCCTTGGTGGTGTGCGGCTATTTACTCTTCTCTTCAAAATATATAATGGGATTGCTGCTGTCACTGAAATGTGTTCCTACACCTATTAGAGCCAAATAACCAAAAAGTGTAGCACTTCCACCTTAGAAAACTAACATGTGAACTGTGATGGAAACCACGGCATTTACATAGGGGTTTTCCACCACTATTCACATTTGTTAGGTTTCTAAGGTGGTAGTGCTAAATCCTTTGGTTATTCCATTTAAACAGAATTATATGTTCATTCAAGTCACACAATGAGCATAAAACTGGTTATTAGGATTGAAGAAGTTATTACAAATAGTTATAACAGAATGTAATAGGTTAAATGAGTGGCTTGTTCATTGCGAGGCTAGGTTTTCGGTCTTCCCTTTGCTTTGGTCCCGCTAATACTATTAAAACAATTATATTAGAAATACTATTTCTTTTATGGATGGGGTAAAGTAGGGTGAGGGCACCTGTAAAATTGTTTTACCTTTGTTGACCTCAGCTCCATGCTGCTGTTTCCACGTTAACGTATATGTAAATCATCACCTTGAAAAATAACCCATACAGTTTAAAATAGAAATCAAAGGTAAAACATTTGTGTATAGATAGAAAACCATTATAAATACCTTTTGCAGTGTCATATACCGTACCCTCTGTTCTCAGCTGCACAGAGAGGTAAGGGTGGAGGAACTGCAGTACATTGATCTTCCCATTGAATGGGGAGCTGTCAGGACAAGTCTGATCATTGGAGGAGAGCAGGCTAGGTTCCCAACATAGCTAGAGAACTGACCACACTGTGCTCTCATGCCTAGTGTGGTTAGTTTTTAATAGGAATGCAAAGAGAACAGGATGCTTTTTCATACAAGTACATGGTACAATAGGCACACATCAGGAATATGAGATGCTGGGTTTGCATACTCTTTAAGCAGAGGAAGTGGTTACTGTTGTGTAATTTGTCAAAGGTGTTCCACCATCACTTTTTTTTATTTTACGTTTAATGTTTATGTTTTTGCAGAAAAGTAGTTTATTCCTTATTTATATATGCTTTTTTTTATATAACTTTTTAAATTATTTCTTTGTGAAGTAAATGTGAAATGTTTTATCACTAGCAGCGAACAAGTGTGCAACCCAGAGGCACCTTATAGTGTGCCTGCAGTGTGGGATAACCACATAATAAAACATTTGCAGGAAAATATTGCCCTAACAGAACACAGCTTAACCCTTTGAGGACCAAGGGACGTATTTGTCCCATGTTTTTAATTGCCTGTATCATTTGATTAAGAACTTAAAATACTTTTTTTTTTTTGGTTTATTGGAATATTAGTTCTTATCAACAAATGGATCTAGCTTTTTGCCAATTATTTCATGAAATGGCTTAGTTACAGCAACTGAAGTGTACGAACTTTAAAAACAAAAAATTGATTCTTTTGGCGTTCCGTAATCTTATGGTCCTCAAAGGGTTAAGGCCCAGTTCACACTGAACACGGTACGGGAAACTTGTGCTTCATGCTTGTTTCCCACATTGCATTAAAAACGCACTGCACTTCTGATCTGCATTTGGGGTGTCAGTGTTAACTTAGCAACACCACAAATGCAGGTCACAATAGGTCTACAGTAGTACCAAGCGATCTGGTGGCTGTGCCTTTTATAAATACATGCATGCACTACTTTTGGTGTGGTCTGGCACACTGCACCTGGATTGCATGGGAATCGCACAGGAATGCATATAGCATTCCTGTGTGATTTCTGGTGTGAACCGGCCCTCTAGGGGTACTTTACTCTAATATTCATTGTCAATGAAAGGATAAGTTCATCTTCGCTGGTGCTATGCAAGACTGCTGCAGACTGTCAGTGTAAACTGTCTGCCCATTCATCGTACAGACGTGGTTACACAGTGATAGGAAGCTTCAATGAACTACTAGAGCACTCAACAGCACCAAGGTAGTTCATTGAATACTACAAGCCATCAACCACAAAGGATGTCAGGACTTGTAGTTGATTCATTCACGGAACTCTGAATGAATGATGCAGCCTTGTGGGCGGAGCCCTGCACAGCCATGTTCTTTTCAAAAAGTAACAGCTGGTATAGGGAACTTCTCTCTGTACTGCTGTCACAAGGAGTGTAGGGATCGGTGAGCGGCTGCAGCAGTGGGAACATGTTACATGTCCCACCCTAAAAACAGGTGGAACATGTAATATGTTCTCAAAGGTGAACTTATCCTTTAAATTCTTTCTCTTGTTAATTTACCTATATGCATATCCTCTGTCACAATTGAAACTTGCAAGGGTGCATAAAAAATTGCAGCTTCAGAACTGCCCATGAGTTCTCATCCACTGTACCAATGTTATTTACCATGGAATGATATGATATGGAGCAGCCATGGCATCAAGGTGCTTTGCATGTGATGGCATTATTACTCTTATGGCAGCCTGGTTGGAGCACTGAACAGTTCTGGAAGCAATATGCTCAAGTGACCAAACACCCTTTAAAGCAACGAGTGGACAAGGCTCATATTAGTGGAAAAAGAGGGCATTGAAGTTTACAATCTGGTGTTGATGTAAGGAAAATGAGGGAGACCCAATACCACTGTTCAATCCAAGGCAGACAGAGCATGTAAGAGAAGGCAAAGTAGGGTTTTGCACTTTTTGAGATCTAATCTTTCAGCCTGGACTTCTACGGGTTTAGATTTATAAAACAGTACAGTAAAATGATAGGGTTTTGCATTAGATTTCTTTGAATTAAAATATTGTGAGACTTATCTGTGTTGATAAAAGAAATATTTTTGTATTGTGAAGGCAAATTTGGATGGAAACAGTGTATGTTCCTATTTTTTATTTTCTATTCTCAAGATATATTGGGTCAGACATGTATCCATTTTCTTTATAACAACAACTTTGCCACAAAAATTACTTATCACATAAAACAGTCTGTGAAAGTTATAGCCTAAAAAATAATGCAAAATTAAAAGAATAATAACAAAATGTAATAGTTATTTTATATCCATTTTTATGAGTGAACTTTACATAAACGGATACACACCAAAGTACATTAAAAAAAATGTTTAGTAAAGGTAAACAAGATCATCAAGGGGGTATGTTGTGAAAGTAAGGGGTACATCCTTAAATAATAAATAATCAAATAATTTATGTAATTTAATATAATTTAAATAATTACATACAGCAGAAAAGCAAATAAGAAGTAACTTTACTGTATATATATATATATATATATATATATATATACAGTATATATATTTTTTTTTTCATGACAAATCATTTTGTGCTCAAGCAGATAAATAAAAACTCATCCTATACAGTAAACACTAATACATGTTGACCCTCTGCTCAAAATGAAATAAAATTATATTAACTTCCTTTTATTTAAGAAGCACAGGAGCATCTTACCCTATCATCAACACAAGGGTTACTATGGCAATACCTGAAAAAGGATGTTCGATAATTAATTGCTTAGCTCTTCTTAGGGTCATTGAATGCTTAGTCAAGGATATCCATTTAAGTCAGAGTAGGTTGAAAATGGAAATATTAAATAAATGCATTTAGAACAAAAGCTCCTTAAACTAATGTTCTTCGGTGAAACCGCAAAGTACACTGGCAGAATGTTTGAGTTAATATCTGTCCAATTTTGACGTAAGAGGCCACTAAAAACCTGATACATCCTCTTTATAAATATAAAATGGTTGAAGATTTACTGCAATAGCTTAGAATTGTGAAAAAGTGACAAAGTAAGCAAAATCTCAGGGGCTTACGTGATATCAACATGGAATGCCAAGATATTTAATATTTAAAGTGTGAAGACAGAGGTAATTGCTCAGTCATTTCATGCTCATCAGTTTCCAAATTGTTTTAAAAGAATTGATATGTAAGATATAATTGCACTTTTTTTTTGTACAAGATCTGCAGCTGCTGTGGACATCTATATTTTACTGCAATATAACATTTCAAACAATAAAAAGCGAATCTAGTGTACTTAAAGTGATTCTATAGGTTTATTTGTTTTAAGAAAAAAATTACAAACATGTCTATACTTATCTACTGTGTGCAGTGGTTTTGCACAGAGCAGCTTGGATCCTCCTCTTCTCGGGTCCCCCGCAGCCTCTCCTGGCTCTTACTTTCTGTTGGGTGCCCCCACAGCAAGCAGCTTGCTATGGGGGCACCTGCTTCTCTGTGTGTCCATTCACACACCCACCCCCTCTCTCGTCTCATTGGCTGTGATTGACAGCCAATGGCTCACGCTTCTGACTCAGCCAATGAGAAGACGGAGTCCTGAGATAGCCAAGACTCCAGTGCACATCCCTAGATCGAGAGGGGGCTTAGGTGAGGATTGGGGGGGCTGGGGGGGATGCTGCACACAGAAGGTTTTGTACCTTCATGCATAGAATGCACGGAGGTAAAAAATCTTGACCTTTTAGAACCACTTTAAATATGAACTACAGACAAGCAGCATAATACACAGATGAAAAACATATATGAGAGCTCTTTTAACCTGCCAAATGATTTGTATTTCATCCATACCTGAGATACCTGAGGGCAGAAGACCTGATTTTTCTGTTATATAACAATTTCAGGTCTTCTCCCTCCCCATCCTGTGACTGGAAAGTGAAAGGTGAAACAGACTGAGGAGCTCATCTCTCTGTCAGCCTGTTCTCTCCTCCTATCTGCATGCTTCTTGTTAGCACATGAGTATGGCAGCACAACATGTGCTCCTATTCCTTCCACAGGTCTAAACTCTTTTGTACAGGAACCAAAAGAGGATAATACCATGTTAAATTTAGGTACTTGTACTGCTTACATTAAAAACAAATTCCACTTTATATTAGTGAATACACAGCTGCAGTTATTCAAATATGTCTTATACTTATCTTATCATGTAGGCAGGTGCAGTCTGTTTTCACCACTGTAGGTGGCGCTCAATCTGAGTGGTACCGCAGCCTGGAGAGGAAGTAAAGGGGAAACAACATTTTCCTATTGTTTCCTGGGTCAATGGAGAAGTGTTCCGGTTGGCTACACTGCAGCCATGTGACCCTTGGTGGCTATCTTAGGTAAGCAGGGTCTACAAAAGTCCCTGCCCCCAGGTTTTGGCACGCATTATGCGAGTGGCTAGTGTAGGGAGAGAGATCTCGCTTGTCAGGGAAAGCCATTAGGTGTAATGAAAGGTTCCTGATGAGAAGGGACAGGCTGGGGACTCGCTATCTGGAAAGAAGCCTCCCTGTCTGGGACTGGCTAGGCCACGCTTCAACCACTGGTACAGATGCAGATGGCACCTCTTCTCAGCCATGTCTTTGACTGGATTGAAGTTTGAGTTGTTTCCCTAAACAGTGCTCTCCTGTATGGGGTCTGTATGTTGGCATTCTGCTCAATACAAGTTTCGTGTGTTCACTAATGCCGCACCATGCTGCACCTCCCCACACGTGAATGCGTTCAAAATTCACCTTGCAAAGAATACTCAATCACATGCATAGAAAATTAAAAAAAAATGTCATATATAGTATCTTTATTTACAATAAACTAAATGTGTTGCACTGTGAAAAAAAATTGTTGCATCTCCATTACCCTAGTGACAATGTCCTTCAGCTGGAGACTTTGCTTTGACGTCATCATGCCCCCACGGGGTGCAGGATATTTTGTATCTGACACGCTTCTTGATTTTAAATGTTTGTGAGTATATGCCTATGCTTTTATAAACGTTTTGTAAATATATTGCATCATGTGCGATTATTATTACTATTATACAGGATTTATATACTGTAGCACCAACAGTTTGCGCAGCACTTTACAAAATGAAGGTAGACATTACAGTTACAATACAATTTGGTACAAAAGGAAACAGAGGACCCTGCTCCTTAGAGCTTACAATCTAGAATCCTCTTCTTTACATGTGGATCTGCTGATTGATCCGTCTAAACAATTTTGACCGATGCCTGATGACATAGTTATGAGTGGGGTCCACAGTAATCGTATCAAAGGCTGACTGCCATCAGAGCTTCAAATGCTGATTCATTCATTTGGGATTGGATTTTCTCATGGAGCGCTGTTAGACCTTGGTTTTAAGGTTTTCTCTTTTGGTAAGAGGCTCATATTTTTCTAGGTGGCATGCACGGCAGTGAGGATGCACAAGTCACTTTTTTCAGTCATTTGATGCATGGACTGAGCATGATTTTTGTACACTTCGTGGTTGTTGGACTTCATTATTTATACAATTTTTTATGTATTTATGTCACAATTGAATCATTATGAATCTAGTATGAATTATTTCAGGTATGCACTTTATTGGAGTATAGTTGTGCACTTTATTAATGTAGCAATTTTTTTTTACAGCGCAACATATTTAGTTTATTGTATTTTGCTTACGTAGTTTGGTAAGAACAAATAGTGAGTGCAGCTGTTCACTTTATTTTATATAATTGATTAATTTTTTACACACATTGCGCAGGGTAGTAGCAGTATCTTTATTTGCAAATTATTCACTAAGCTAAGAGAAAGTTCCCTTACACAGTGAACAACCTATTTGCCTTTAGTAAATTAACCCCAGAATGTTCAAATTGAACCTTTCCTTTAAAAAGGAGAAGTCACATGTGGATGGCCAATGTTTGATGCATTCCAGAACATGCATACTCTTTCATCTGGGTTCTTTTCTTTAGAAGATCGATTATTTATGTTAGTCCAAAAAGATAAGTAAATGGTGATAAAACATAATTAATATATGTAAAACCACTGACAACTGAATTTCAGAAATGGCTGTTGAGCATCATTAGTCTAAGGGCTCGTTCACACTTGACTTTATTTCTAACTCTTGCCAAAAGCCCCTATTGCGTTAGACAGGCGTTTGGGAAGCATATTTAATGCTCCTCAAATGCTCCCCAAACGCCCTATGCATGGTTTTGAGGTGGTTGATAGCAGGGGCGGACTGACAACTCATGGGGCCCCCAGGCAATAGGGGATCATGGGGCCCCTGTATCCTTGCCCAAACTCAAAAAAGCCAATGAAAAAGGTACTAGAGGCATCTAATGGGGCCCCCCACTGACCCCGGGCCCTTGGGCAGTGCCCGAGTTTCCAAATGGTCAGTCCGCCCCTGGTTGATAGGCATTTGCCAAGCAATAAAACTGCTCCACAAATGCCTATAATGAAGTTAAATGGTATTAATGCCTCGCAACCGCCTTGCAACCGCGTCGCAAACACCTGCCAGGTGTTTGAGGAGCAGCACCATAGACTTGAATGGGAGGATTCAACTCCTCCTGACTCAACAAGAGGCGTCAGTTTTACCACGATGTGATGCTAATGCTTCAGTGTGAACAGCACTGTGTGTTGCCATATGCAGAATTTTCATTAAAAACGCTTCCCAAACGCCTGCTGACAAAGCTAGTGTGAACTGAGCCTTAATCTGAATGCACAGACTTATGCCCCGTACACACTATAAGAAAATCGTACGAAAATTGTCCGATAATCGGATCGTTAGTACACAGCTTTCGAGAGCCGATCATGACAATTCGTATGACAATATCCGAAGGGACAAGCGCAAAACTTTTCCTTGAACAATACCAGATCGTACGATTTTTGTTTAATCAGTACAGTAGTCATCTGAAAATACAATACAAATACAACGCAATACATGACATCACTTTCAAAATTCTTTTCTTTCATAGGAGAATTTTCGTATCTTTAGATCTTTAGTAACCTTTTCACTTTCGATGTGAGACTAGCAGGCGAAAAAAAAAACGCAGATTGTTCACCCGATATTCTCATCATGTGTACGGGACATTAGTCCAAGGATGTTGCTTCCAGAATAGGTGTCTTGCAGTCAAATGTCAGTTTCCTGCAAAAAAAACAAGTAGATGTTCTGTATGTCTCAATAGCCCCCCCTCCAAAAAAAAGTTTATATATATATATATATATATATATATAAACCTACAAGCCACAGTCATAAAAAATGGGCTCCATCTGTAGCTTTTCAAATTATTTTATTATGTAGACGAAAACAACTCAACTAACATAGAACAAGTGGATTGCCTGGTTTCAGGAGAATCAAGGCTACTTTCCATTGTCCAGACAGCCTATGTTATAACTATACTATATGTTCCTCACAAATTAACAATCTTTCCCTATCTACGTTCATCTTTCTCTGGATTGGCAACTGATGGGTATGTCTATAATGATGTGCCGCTGAAGGATGGTATTGTACTTTCTTTTCATTCTTCTATAATTAATTGGAGTTAATAAGACCCACCTGATGCCAGTTCTGCAAATGTTTATTTGTTAGGGAACTGTGTGTACTATGGAATGGCTTGACTGATGAGAAGCAGATATGGAACAATTTGACTGATGAGGACCAGATATTATTTTGTGCCATTCTTTATGGGATGAAGGCTTCTGTGTGTTGCAGTAAATATATACTCCTCAGAGATTTGGAATTTAAACCAAATGTGTTTTGTCCACACAGGCAAAGCAACAGGTTCACTTTAATGGCTGTACCAGCAGCAGCACATACTCACCTTCCATTTTCCCTCTGTAGCTCTGCTCAGTCACCAGTATAAAAGTCGGTTCACACTATACCCTGATATGAATCGCACAGGAAAGACCTGTGCGTTCCTGTGCGGTTCATATATGGGTCTACATGGTGTGATTTCATGATCATTCATTTGAATGGGATCAAATTGCTCTGCGCCCAGGGGCGGGGCCCAGGGGCGGGGCGGACTGACCATTGGCCCGAGGGCCCGGGGTCAGTAGGGGGCCCCATGAGATGCCTCTGGTACCTTTTTCATAGGCTTTTTTGAGTTTGGGCAAGGACACAGGGGCCACATGATCCCCTATTGCCCGGGGGCCCCATGAGTTGTCAGTCCGCCCTTGTCTGCACCACACTAAAAGTAGTGCATATACTGCTTTTTTTAAATGCACGGCAACCGCATGCATGGTACATTGTACTATGCGGTTTGGTGTGTGCCAGTGCAGGCAAATGTAATATGCTTGCGACCTGCGTTCGGGGTGTTGTTAACTTTAACTGACCCCCACAGCAGATTGCAAGGGCATTGCGATCGGGAACTCGGCTCTCCCGTACCGCAGTCTAGAGTGAATGAGCACTAAAAGAAAAATACCATTTTTTTTAAGGCATGAGGAGGATGAGACTCATGACAGCACTGGTGCTTGGCAATTAGCTGCTCAGTGCGGTCACAAGGGGGCAGGGTCAAATTCCGAATGATTGAAAACATTCTTTCGTTCTGTAATCTGTATGCCACCAATGATTTTGAAAATCGGTCGTTTTTCACAAATTTTCCAGCATGCCCGATAAATGAAATGGGGAGGAACCATGAAAATCGGTCGGTGCCATTGCCCCACTAACAGAGCGAAAATCGGCCGATCATTCTTAGGTCCGATTTTTGAACGAAAAATCTTTCGGAAATCGACCCATGTATGGCCGGCTGATGGCTCTGTAAGCTCTGGAGCTTACAAAGAACTAACTCTCTTCACTGATAGTAATGCAGGCCATAGACGGTTTGTTTATCGGCTGAATTTTCGTCCGAAAGAATAATCAGCCGATATTCGCACCGTTAGTGGGGCAATGTCGTAGGCTGATTTTTGCGGTTCCTCCTCATTATTTTTATCAATCATGCTGGAAAATTTACGAAAAACGGCCGATTTTCGTAAGCATTGGTGGCAACAGAAGGACCGATTTTTCATTTTTCGGCCAATAAACGAACCGTCTATGGCCTGCATAACTGAACAGGGAAGCTTAGTGAAGATAACTATGTGCACCTGCTGAGGCTCCCATTAAAGTGGACTTGTTGCTTTATTCTGCATAATTAAAACATCAGTTCACCTTAAACTAACTATAGACAAAAATTAAAGGAATTAGCCCAAATTGGTTCTTAAACCTTTTCACGTTTAATACCACTTGGTGCATTTCTTGCAAAATTTAGGACTTCTTATGCTATATAGATGAAGGAACTTTTTTATGTCCCAACAACAAATCAGTTTCATATCTTTTGATGACACTTCTCAAATTAGAATGTCCTCTATTTTATTTGCAAAGAAAATACACCTAAAATTCCCCCAAATACCCCTAACTATGAGAAAATAGGAAACAGGAATAGCAATGGGAGTCCTTAGAAGTAGAGTTAATCATCACTGAATTTGAATAGCAGCAAAGGGGTTGATTTAATAAAAATGTAGAGTGCAAAATCTGGTGCAGCTCTGCATAGTAACCAATCCGCTTCCAGTATTTTTTTTGGCAAAGCTTAAATTGGTTGTAAAGGCTGAAGGTTTTTTATCTTCATGCATTCTATGCGTGAAGCTAAAACACTTTATGTGTGCTCCTCCCTCCACAGCCCCTCCCTTATACCTGTAGAGGGGGTATAGGATCCCTAAAAGTCCTAAAGGCGTGCAAATCACCAGCATCTGGTGAGTGCGGTTTATGTTGGCTGCAGCACTGGTGGAGGGTGGAAGCACATATTTAAAGGAGAAAGTTTTTTTGGTTGGAGCACTAAGGAATTTGGGAAGAAGGACTTTATATGTTTGTGGACACTTTATTTTTATTTTTTCATATTTTTATTTTTTATTCATATTTATATGTATATTCATATTTTGTTGCACTTAATATTTGAAGTTATTATTATTTATATGATTTTAGGTTTTTGATTTGCGCTCTTTATATTGTTTTATACCTCCCTTTTATCCACCTGAGCCTCCTCTCAATCCTTCAATGTGCATGGGCGCCTCACTGGCTGAGATACAGCAGCCAATGAGGAGAGAGTGGGGGGCAGGGCTGAGCCACGGCTCCATGTCTCTTATGGACGTATAGAGAGGGGCTTCGGGAGCGAGCACTTACCAGTGCCCCCATAGAAAGCAGCTTGCTATTGGGGGGCACTGGTCAAGGGGGAGGAGCCAGGAGCACCGGTGGGGGACCCAAGAAGAAGAGGATTGGTGCTGCTTTGTGGAAAACCATTGCACAGAGCAAGTAAGGATATAACATGTTTGTTGTTTATAAAAAAAAAACAAAAAAACCCTTAAGGCCCCTTTCACACAGGCGTTCCGGTTTTCTCATCAGTTCAGTCACGTTTATTCCAAGAAAAAAAGGTTCACATCAGTTTTTCATCAGTTTATGTCAGTTTTTCATCAGTTTGCATCCATTTTTCATTAGTTTACATCAGTTTTTCATCTGTTTCCATCTGTTTTTTGTATGTTTACATCCCTTTTTTGTCAGTTTACATCCATTTTTGTCCAGTTTTTATACGTTCACATCTGTTTTAGTCTGTTTACATCCAGTTTATGTCCATTTACATCAGTTTTTGTCCGTTTACATCTAATTTTCGTCCATTCCATATTATTTTAAGGAAGAAAAATAAGGTTTTCTTCCATTCAAAAAAACAGATGTTAACATTAACGGATGTAAACATCTGCTAGTTCATGGAAATACATGGATGTCCATTTTTCATCCATAAACTGACAGATGAAAAATGGACATATGGAACGTTAGAAGCTGATTGGCAACCATGTACAACTGCACCAGATTGTGCACTCTCCAGTTTTAGTAAATTAACCACATCATGTTGATGACAATAATCAAGGGGCTAAAGAAAAGGATTCATAAAACCAATCATAGTATCTTATAGAGCATTTTTATACATTCTACTTTATTTATACTTCCTCCTAGCATAATATCTACAAAAATTATAAAATGTATAAAAAGGCAAAATGTAGCTTACATTCTAGTTAAGGGTTTGCCAAATGATCTCCAGCAAATCTCCTTTATCAAATCTTAAATAAATTAAAGCATTTATCAGTGGTACCCAATGAGTGGTGTATAAAGCCCTCCAGTGCAACTTTTACTGCTGACAGGAACATAATAAAAAAAAGTATTATTGTTCAAAATAATTTTTCTTGCAGACATCTAGGATCTATTATAGAGCCATTTTACTGTATTATCCTAATTGCAAAAAATTATGCCAAAATAACTGCGCATATAATAATCAGTAAAATTCCTTTATTGATGAGCAAAACATAACAAAATTGCCTGTTTTTATGAGAGGACCACATCTGAGGCCAAGGTCCCCTATAGGTGTCTAAACTGAAATGGTATATGTGATGGTATACATTGTATATGGTACTATAGTACAGTAATCCTGCAAACCATTTCAGTTCTGCTGAATAGTGATGGGATGAACACCTCCCTGTTTGGTTTGCAGTCGAACATTCGAACCTAACAAAAGTTCGACCGCCAGCTTCAAATTTAATTTAAGTCTATAAGACTCAAAATTGTACATTCAAAATTACCCATTTTAAAGGCTTATATGAAAGTTATTGGTCATAAAAGTGGCATGGGGACTTGGGTACTACCCTGAGGGATATGAATCAGTGAAAAAAAAATCAAAAAAGTACCCTTTTTAAAGGGGCAGTCATTTTTCGTTGCATACAGTAAAAAAAAATTAAAAATGAATTTAACCACTTGCCTGCTGGGCATTTTTACCCCCTTCCTGTCCAGGCCATTTCTCAGCTTTCAGCGCTGTCGCACTTTGAATGACAATTTCACGGTCATGCAATACTGTACCCAAACAACATTTTTATAATTTTAGAGCTTTCTCCAAAGAGGCATTTAATCACCACTGGGATTTTTATTTTTTGCTAAAACTAAAAAATACAGAAAATTTTGAAAATTTTTTTTTTTATTTCTGCTATAACATTTTGTAAATAAGTAATTTTTCTCCTTCACTGATGTGCACTAATGAGGCTGCAGTGATGGGCACTGATGGACACTGATAGACGTCACTGATGAGGACGCACTGGTAGGCACTGAAAGGCAGCACTCATATATGGCACTGATAGGTGGCTCTGACTGGCACTGATAGGTGGCACTGATTGGAACTGTCAGGCGGCACTGATGGGCACTGATAGGCAGCACTGACTGGCACAGATAAGCGGCACTCACTGGCACTTATAGGTGGCACTTATAGGCGGCACTGACTGGCATTGAAAGGCAGGTCTGATGGGCACTGGCATGTGGCATTGATGTTCACTGATAGGCACTGATATGTGACATTGATGTGCACTGATGGGCACTGGTATGTGGCATTGATAGGCACTGATAGGTGTCACTGACTGGCAGTGATAGACGGCACTGATGGGCACTGATAGACGGCACTGATAGGCGGCACTGACTGGCACTGATAGTTGGCACTGAAGGGCAGCTCTGATGGGCACTGATATGTGGCATTGATGTGCACTGGTAGGCACTAATATGCAACATATATGGACGTCTCTCATGCTCTGGTTGGTATCCCCTCTGATGATGTGCTTGGACACGAAAGGCCTTAGGAGGAACCGACAGAGCATGACGTCATCTTCTGCCCGGAGCCACGAGACAGCCCCGTGGCCATTTTAATTTAGGGTCAGTACCATTGCTGCGTACTCTGCTATAATATATGTACTGTACACAGCCTTACTACCCTGCCTGTTATTTGAGTTCTACTTAATAAATATATTTTTAAAATACTACACTATGGGCACCTGTTTTTTGGTTCCCATTGGGAGCTAAATCCATTTGCAGGATCCCTGTAGTGCTCACCTATCACCACCAGAGGGACGGAGCTTTTGGAGTCTGGCTGATAATCATACCAACCTTAAGGGGACCTCCGGATCTCTGATATATCTTCCCAGGCTGATTGATCCACAGATTGGAGTTCACCCTCTCCTTCTACTCTAGGATTCCAGGAGATATTCATTTATGCGCATTTTCCATGCGCGTCTGGTGAGTGCGCACTCTTTCCATTGCTTCCTGGTCTTCATCAGCTTTTTCTTGGGACTATATATTTTTATTTAGTGAATAACCACGGACTATTTGCTTTTTGCACTTATTTCGTAGCGCTGCACTCTGTTATTATTATTTTAATATGCAACATTGATGTGCGCTGATGGGCACTGGTATGTGGCATTGATGGGCACTGCCAGCTGGCATTGATGGGCACTGACAGGTAGCACTGATGGGGCTACACTGATCATCAGGGCACTGATCATCAGTGCCCTGATGATCAGTGTAGATGTCCTCACTGAGGAATGCCGCTTACTGTCTCTCCTCTCCTCACGGGCTGTCAGCATGAGGAGAGGACTGCCGATAGCCGGCATTCCCTTGTTTACATGTGATCAGCTGTGATTGGACACAGCTGATCACATGACAGAGCTGAGGTCAGTGGCTCCTACAGTGATCTGTGATCCGCTGTGCCCCAGGGACACAGTGCACCACTTACCGCCGCGCACCCCTCGGGGACGTACATGCACAGTTAGAGTGGGAGTATGTCATATGATGTCCTCCCAGAACGAGAGGACCACTGCACGTCCATCATTTCCTTATATGATGGGTGGGAGGCGGTTAATTATCATGCAGGGAGGGGTCCCTTTAAATTACCTGCAAAATTGCACATCTGTACAATGTATAGAACCTGCTGCAGCAGGACTGACATTAACAAAACATGAACTTTTTATTGAAAAAAAAAAAAAAAAAACAGTGTGTCCCTCCCCAATTCCTGCCAGATACTTTAGGGCTGGTAGGAAGGTTAGGAGGGACACCACAGTAATTTTTTTTTTAAGTGTGTGGGGTTCCCCCTAAGAGCCATACCAGGCCCATTAGGCCTAGTAGAACTTTTAAGGGGAATCCATAGCTACACAGTTACATAGTTAGTCTGGCTGAAAAAAGACAAAAGTCCATCTAGTTCAACCATAAAAAGAAATAAAAAAAAAAAAAGAGTTATAATCCTATACCCACAGTTGATCCAGAGGAAGGCAAAAAAACCCACCAAAGCATGATCCAATTTGCTCCTGCAGGGGAAACAATTCCTTCCTGACCCGTGAGAGACAATCACATATTCCCTGAATCAACTTTACCTATAAATGTTAGTATCCAGAATCCAGGCCTTTTTAAAGCAATCCCCTGAGCTGGCCAGGACAAACTCTTGAGAGAGTCTATTCCACATTTTCACAGCTTTTACTGTGATGACACCTTTCCTTAGTCGGAGATTAAATCTCTTTTCCTCCAGATGTAAAGAGTGCCCCCTTGTCCTCTGTGATGACCTCAAGGTGAATAACTCTACACCAAGTTCACTATATGAACCACTAATGTAAGGACCTAAGGACTAATTGTTGGGACCCTTAAAAAGTAAGGTTCCCAACAATGAACCTTGGGGTATACCACTAACAACCCTAGACCATTCAGAGTATGAATCATTAACTACTAATCTCTGAATACAATCTTTTCTATACATTTTTCCAAGCCCATAGACTTTACCTTACACATTAGCTTTGTGTGGGGAACTGTGCTAACCACTTTTGCAAAATCTAAGTATAACACGTCCCACCCCAAAAAAAATTCCCACCAGACCCTTGATCTGAGCACAGGCCTGGCAGGTCAGAAAAAAGGTGAGCGAGCGCCCCCCCCCCCGAACTGTACCAGGCCACATTCCCTCAACATGTGAGGGTGCTTTGGGGTAGGGGGGCTCTTCCCCACAACCCTGGGCTGTGGTTGTCGGGGTCTGTGGAGGGTGACTTATCAGACTCTGGAAGCCTCCTTTAACAAGGGGGCCCCCAGATCCTGCCCTCCCCCAACTTGTGAATGAGGTACATAGTACCCTTACCCATTCACCAAAAAAGTAAAAAAAAACCCCAATGCCCATTGACCTGTTTGCACCTGCCGATCACTCGCCAGTATCTGACATTTGTGGGTCAGATGTAAAGAATTGAGCAGCGCTAGCGATGACATCACCACTAGCTCCGCCAAGTGTGCTGTGATTGGCCAAAGCATTACACCTGACCTGTGGTCAGGTGCATTGCTTTGGCCAATCACAGTGCAGTTTTAGAGCTCAGTGCATTGTCGCGGCAGGCGAACAGTCTGCTGAATGCCTTTTCTGTTCATGTATTCATCGAACACACGAACGGCCGATCAAGGACATCACTACTGCTGAATAGCTACAATAGCATTGATTGAACAGATACTATGTTTTTTTAATGACATCTATACTACTTCCCCTCCTCCCCATCCTTCTGCTACTACTAATACAGTTACTAAAAATCAGGGGCGGACTGACCATTCAAGCACTCAGGCACTGCCCGAGGGCCCAGGATCAGAAGGGGGCCCCATGAAATGCCCCTGGTACCTTTTTATAGGCTTTTTTGGGTGTGCTTTGAGTGTGGGCAAAGACACAGGGGCCTCATGATCCCCTATTGCCCAGGGGCCCCATGAGTTGTCAGTCCGCCTCTGCTAACAATAATAATAAACACATTCACAGGGATAACTATGTACATTTTTTCTCTTTTTTTCACAGTAATAAATGCATAATAAACACAAAAACAGTCAAAAACTTTAAGAAAGGGTACTGTTTGAGGATTGTAATAACTCCAACTAAGTATAAATGTCCATAGAGTGAATACGGTGTGGAGTTAATCATTTGCAGGTCATTAAATAGGGCAAGGGGGAACTTTTTACATCAGAAGGAAAAAAGATTGAACCTCCACATATGGAAAGGCTTCTTCACAGTAAGAGCTGAGCACATGCTGTTCTAGCCAGCTCAGGTGATTGTTTTTAAAAAAGAGTTGGATGCATTCCTAAATGCACAAAATATAACTGGATATTAACAATTATAGGTTATAATGGGGTAGTTGATCCAGGGAATACCCAATTTCCTTCTGGGGCTATCCAAAAAGTGTATGTGGCCACTGACAGTTCAGCATCCCTGAAGGTAAGTAGAGTGGGGACCCTGCGGTTGAGGCTGTTCTGTATTATTTCACCTTTTCATTTTTTCTGTAAAGGTAAACTAACATGTTAAAGAAGATCACATTTTTATTTCAGGTACACCACTTATAGGTTGTAATTTCAGGCGTTTCATATGAAATCTTATTTCCTCGAAAATTCATTGTATGCACACTAAATTGCACAATAAAAAGATGCTGAGTAAATACTGTACTGTGAGGCTACAATCCGGATGTCCATGCCTGCTTAATGCACCTACATGCATGCATAAGCTTCAGTAACCACGGCCTCTATGTGTCAACTCAGTACGTCAGTAGTTTAGATCCTGTCCTTTCCAATGGCAAATAAGACGTATGAGCATCAGCAAACTCTACAGCAGCACAAAATATCATATATGTGTAAATAAAACATGAAGATGTAACAAAAACATTGATCTAAGAGCAGGCAAACATAACTTCACAAAAAGTGATTATTGAGGCATTAGCACACCCCAGGGGTTTGGGTATTCTAGTATTGACTAATCCCACCATTAGAGGGCTAATGAGCCATGACACCCAGGGAGAGAGGATAGACTACATGTTCAATCAACTGAGACGGTCTTTGCTGGTTAGGATCACATAAAAACTTGTAATTCCCTGTACACATGAGAGATGTTAAGGCTTACTAAACCTGTAGTCTCAGCCTTAGCTTAGGAATCATTTTCCTTGTTCCTAAATCCAGTTTTCCTATTAGACTAGTTTACTATTTGAAATCCTCTAATGACCGCCTATTTGTTGTGTAAATACTGCACTCATTATCATACTCGTGGAAAGGCTGATAAAGCGTTTTCCAAACATAAAATATAAGAATTTGCACAACGATCTCAATAAATTCCCCATATAAAAAAACACACCCACTAAATACAGATAATAAGCAGTTATAGAAGATAAATTGTGATGTCCTGTTGTAAAAGAAAATGTATTTGAATTTTTTTCTTTATGTTTCCTATTTTGCATCAACTGTTGTGTGTATGGAGCCAACAAAATGCAAGTTGGAGTCTATCCACTGTTGTGTTTTTATCATCTATCTAAAATTGGGATTAAAAAAAATATATATATATACAGTATATATATATATATATATATATATATATATATATATATATATAGCATCTAAACTTTACCTACAGCCTTATATACTACGGCCTGATAATTTACTAAAATTGGTTTGGCCTGTTAATCTCTGGTAATCTCGAAACATCTCAGATGTTCACATATGACTCTGTGCTGTGCATAGGTATTCCCAACAGGAGAATATATGCATGCTTATTAACTAAAATTGAAATGAACTTTCAATTTCTATGCATATTTAAACAATTAAAGAATATGTAAAACCAACATTTCATATCCCTGATCTGTGCCTGCTGTACCTTGTACCTGTGTGAAAAAGGATCATGTTCTCTTTGTATTGCTTCTTTTGTGTGAAATCCCTGGTATTCATGCCAGTTCCCTCTGCTTTCCTAATGAAAACTGACCACACTAGGTATGAGACCACATTGTGGTCAGTTATCTGTCTGTGCTGGGAACTCAGCCTTCTCTCCTTCCATGCTCAGACTGGTGCTGACATGCACGCTTGGCCAACCCCTACGTCTATGTGGTATGTATTAAAAAAGTAATTACCCAAGCCAACAATCTTCCTTACACATTTCAAATAGCTTACAGCAGATTTTCTACCACAAAAATATAGCAAATTCCCATTTTGGGGTCTCTGGTTCTCACGATCATATCCATGTTTATGTGTACAATGTTTGAACATGATGAAAGGCTCTACCCTAAAAGAGAAGTATGGGGTTCTTTCCCCCCCCATTATACTTACCTAGGTGTATCCCCCGCTGGTTCTAAGGGTGAGAACTCAGCGATCACATGATCGCTGATCACTGAGTTCTCCTCTCCGCTCTGAGCAGAGAGCAGGACTGTCAGTCACCACTCTCTGCTCGGTCCCCCGAGTGCTCACTGGAGCACTAGGCTGTGAAGAGGGTGGGAGCAGCTTGCTCAGGTTCTCATCACTTTGCTGAGGCTGAGCTAGGTGCCACTCCAGATTCTGGGGTGGATCCCGACTGTGAAGTCGGCATTCAGCTGAAAGTGGGTCACGGGAGTGCAGAATGAACTGCACTTCTGTGATCCACATGGGAAGTACAGCTAAAAGAGTTTGGCTGTACTTCTCCTTTAAAATGGTTGTAAACCCTCACATATACAAAGTGAGGTGACTGGCACCAGGTGATACACAGAGATGAAACAAATCCTCCTACATAAGTTTTACCTGATTACCTGCAGCCCTCTCTTCTGTACATCCATTCAAAGTGAAGAACTTATAAAGCTTGTATGAGCGTTCAGAAAATAGGGGGTAGAGAGCTGAAATTACATACTACAGAGCTCAGTGAGGACAGCTCTGAGAGATGATTGGAGAGAAGGGACACACCCTCTTTACACAGCACACGGGAGCAGAACTGAGGCTGTCAATCACATGCTGTGTGATGGACCTCCCTCCTCTGTCACCTTGTTTCTCCTGGTGTCATAAAAACTTGTCAGAAGTGATTCATGCTGATAGCAGAGGAATCACTCAGAAGACAGAAATGACACTTAGAGACCTTAATTGATACATGTACACACTATAGAAAAATATGCTTTGTTTATATTTCATGTCTGAAGTCTACAGCCACTTGAAAATCATTCCTATATGGATGATGCAAATCAAAAGGTGATATATATATATAAAATAAACTGATGTGTCCTGCAAACCTAGGGGAAACCTCTGAAATACTCAGAGCAACCAATATAATGTACCTATAATGCAATATTTTACACAACAGGATCACTCAACTGAATCTCATGACTATAAAACCTGTTACTACATAAGGTGGCAATCATGAACCGAGATTAAAGCAAAAAAGGTGTTCTGAACTAGGAATGTAAAGCAGTATTAAAGAGGTTCTAAAGGTAGGATCCTTTGTAATCTTAAAAATGCATTCCCTGCATTATGGTAAAAAAAGGTCTCATTGGTTGTATCACCCCCTCACCTCCCTAAGTACTTGCCTGAATCCTATCTCCATCCAGCACTGTGCCTGAATGCAACAGCACTGCCCTCTCCTCACAGGACTCAGCAAGAGCAGCATTGGTTCAAATCCTGTGGGGGGAGGGGGATCAAACTCTGCTGTGTGTGTCTCTAGAGTCCGTAGGTGCCCCCTGATAGGAAGTGGCTTCCTATGGTGGCGCAATAACAAAAGGAGGAGCATAGAGCAGGG
The DNA here is from genome assembly GCF_062004578.1 of Staurois parvus. NCBI lineage: Eukaryota > Metazoa > Chordata > Amphibia > Anura > Ranidae > Staurois > Staurois parvus. The sequence goes on along the minus strand of NW_028318095.1, from coordinate 8,475,866 downwards.
TGCCCAAGAGGAGGAGGTTTGGGGCCACTCTGTGCAATACCATTGCAGAGAACATGTAAGTATAACATGCTTGTTATTTTAGAAAAAGAAATCTATGCATGCAGGTAAAAAACCTTCTGTGTGCAGCAGCTCTCCCAGCTCCCCCCAATACTTACCTGAGCCTCATTGCGATCCAGTGATGTCAATGACAGCCTCGGCTGACCTGGGTCTCTGCTTCCTCAATGGCTGAGAAAGCAAACGGGAGCCATTGGCTCCTGCTGCTGTCAATCACAGCCAGTCAGCCAATAAGGAGAGAGAGGGGGCGGAGTGAAAAGACACAGGGAACAGTGGGTTCCCCCTTAACAACCTGCTTGCTGTGGGGGCACTTGGCAGAAGGGAGGGTCCTGGAGCACCGACGGGGGACCCGAGAAGAGGGCTAATGTGTGCAAAACCACTGCACACAGTAGGTCAGTATAGACTTGTTTGTTATTTTACACAAAAAAAAATGTAACTGTTAGAATTACTTTAAGTTTTTATATTGCAGCTTACCAATTTCACAATGTGCTACCTGCATTAGTTTTCTTTTTAGATGTTCTCTCTTTAATTTTCACCTGGTAATCCTGTCAGTAAGTCTGTTCTTTTCAACAGAAATAAGTTGTTCTGCAGGTGTAGCTGTTAAAAGGTTGAGATAAACAATTTACTACTAACGGGTGCTCATAATGATCAGATTTTATTCATGAAAAACCTTTATCCCAAAAGGGAAAAAAAAACTGTTGCTTACTGCTTATAAAGTGTTTGGCTTCAATTTATTAGTGTATCTAAATCTGATAGTATATATAAAACTCCCCTCCCCCAGACTGACAATGCTGCTGTCCAAATGCCCTGCCTGTGCTCCTTCATCCAGAGTGAGGGCACTGTAGTACAGGAGGTGTGTTACTGGCAAGATCACCCAATGAAAACAGAGGGAAAAAACAGAGCCTAAAAAAAAAGGCAGCCACCACATCTGATAATTGATACGCTGTAAAATATTACATTTTCATTGTTAAAAACTAACTGCAAGGGCCTGACTGTAGATTTTTGCTTTACATTTTTTTGTGAAGATGTTGGAATGATGTATTCCATAATTTGCACAGTTTATTTCAAATAGCTACAGTGTTTTGCATTGATTTTACGTCTGCCATTATGGTCAGCTGAAGCAGATTGCTTTTTTGAACAGTGATACATAGGGGTTGATTTACTAAAACTGGAAAGTGCAGAATATGGTATAGCTGTGTACAGTAGCCAATCAGCTTCTAACTTCAGCTTGTCCAATTAGGCTTTGACAATGAAACCTGGAAGCTGATTGGTTTCTGTGCAGAGTTGCACCAGATTTTGCATACTCTAGCTTTAGTAAATTAACCCTGTAGTATCGTTTTTATTTTTGTGTAAACCTTGTTGCTTTATTACATACAGAATTTCTTAATTGACTGAAGCTTGCCAGTGAAATAAAATATTATTTTCTGGTCAGTGCTAAACCCTCCCCACCACCACCCCCACCCTACCCGACCTGTCCCACCCCAATATATCACCTAAAGGCAGAACAAAAGTGGCTGCAGGTGGCACAATGGCATGACAACAAAACTGGTCAAACGTGGGTCTGCACTGTCCACTATAAGTAGAGATGCTGCAAAGGATCACATGACAGCTGATTCAGGAGGGTTTTTTGTTTTCAAAAACAAAATGCTGACTGGGTGAAATTGATGGATTTGTTTGATATTTTTGCCTTACGATAGACTTTAATAAAATGTTCAAGGTGATTTTTTTTCTCAAGCAAATCATGTTTTTGCTTTATAATTGGCACAATATTTTTCTTTTAAAATAACTTGCTATTTTTTTTTTTATCTAACAAATAGCTTTATTATTAATAAAACAGTGATTTATGACGATGAAAATATGCAAATCATCTGATGTATTTTTCGAGACACAGAAAACACAAGTATTATCAGGGAGTAATACATGTATTCATATTTATTTTTCCTTAACAAAATCAGTATTAATGAGAGCTCTTATTAACGTTCCCCATGTCATGAATGTTTTTCTAGATCCCATGTGTTCACACTCATGAGACATATTTACCAGGCATTGCTGTCAGTAATTTCTTAGAATAAATCTGTGATAATCTATGCTTTTGCAATAATAATTCTTATTACTGCAAATTCATTTTTAACTTTTTTATTTTGTATTTCCCTTCACTTTGCACTGCGTTTGGGGTATCATTAAGATTGCCCTCTGCAGATTGCAAGGACAATGCGATTTGAATGCGGTGCAGGAAACGCACACGGATTGTGGGTTTAGCGCACCACATTCTAATGTGAACATAGGGTTACATTTAATTCCATATAGTTGCAACTATATTCCAAAAATGTATTTGTTAAGTGTGGTGACATCAAAATAGGCCATGACTAAAATAAGCACGTGTGGGAACCATCGCACTTCCATCATGCCAAGTGATGTTCTGAATTTCTGTTTTATGTCATGTTCACTTTGTTTAGACTGTTTTCCAAACTTTGCTTTTGTTGCATCTTGATGAGGTCTGCTCAGCATATTGAGCGTCTTACCCAAACCTAATTCTGAATGATCAGAATGATAAGAATGCTGACACTATTTCAGAAATCACATTCCAGTTTGCCATGACCCTGCTGCACCTTTCATTTCGAATCTAATGTGTGTTACTTGGGCTCTAAAGCTCCACAGTGGTCTGGCATCTTCATTGGCAGCAGTAGAATTCTTAGATGTACCTAGAATGACAATGGTCAGTGTGGGAAGGAGTGGACAGCAGTCAAAATACTAAACAGATGTAAACTATCTTGTTGTCACCCTTTTCCAACAGCTGTCAATCACCAGCACATACCAAACAAGACACCCCTGAGGGCAAAAGTCAGTTACTCTGAAGGCTTGTCATCCTCACAGAGGCCTCACAGTGGGTTGTATTTTGGGACAGGTTACCTGTCAATTCAAGTCATCTGAGATCCACAACTATCGACTTTGACTTAAACAAACAAGCAGGGAGGTTGGAAGCTTTTCTTGAGAAGCACACTTGGAATTTGTTGGTCAATTGACCAGAGAAACAATGACTGGGACAAAGGAATTAGCATCCAATTTGTATCAAATCCCAATAGAGTCAAGCCAAACTCATGTTATCCCTCTTGCTTGCCGCAAGCCTAGAGAAAAAACTAAGCTGTGTAATTCTGAAACCTGTAACAAAGACATGTTATCCCAAACTCCTTTAAGGAGATTACAATGCTCTCACTTGTCCTGCTAAGGACACCGTTTTTCTCTTAAGCTTCAAAAACTTGATTGACAATACCCTGGGAGATGTCACTGAGCTTGTATCCATCATTATGGAGTTCCAGTGAAGGAAGTGGAGCTCAATGCACTTTTCAGGTGTTCTAAACAGTTGTCAAGGCTTTAGAATGATGGGCTGGTGGGGCTTGCATGGCAAGCATCTGAACACCATTTGGTTCCTGTAAAAGAAAGAAAAAAAATCATTTACAATTCCATTGGACAAAAAAGAGACAATTTCTGAAAACAGCATGTGTGGAATGTCAGTGTAATAATGGAACGGACAGTTTTCTCCTGGTGTCCTGATGCCACAATAGTTCCATTGACAGCTGAGAGAAAGGGGGCATTGTGGATCACGACTAGTGGCACTGCATACATTTGTGAATGTTCGGCATTGCTCAGATTCCATTTAATGCCACAGTTATAAAATATTGCGTCTGCATCTTTTACCCATTGACCGAGGGCACTGGTGTATGGAGACCCAGTGAACTTATCCAACGTGAAGGACAGTACCAGCAATTATCTAATAACATACAAGACTCATTGAATACAGCATGTGCGCCCCTCTCAAACATATATTTTCATACTTGCATTCTGAAAGGGTCATTGACACAATAATAGCTTTGTTTTATAGTATTAGTATGTGTTAGGATAAAATGGGATGTGTGCCTGCAATTTTTAAATGTTACAAAATAAATCAATGCCTATCATTACTTAGTGAAGGAAAAAGTCTTAATATGCCTATTTATTACAATGAAGTAGGAAATCAATTCAAGACCAATTTGTTCCTCTTCTATAATAAATTATTTGTAAAAATGTGTTATCAAGACCATAATTCAAATTTTTGGTATTAGTTTACACTTTTATGTTCAATTGCACACAAAATAATAATAACAAAAATATAATACATACAATGCATTAATTGTAAACTGCTGAATAAAAAGTACCCTAATAAACAAAGAAAAATTCCATAAACTATTTAAAGTATATCTAAAGTCAAAACCTTTTTCAGTTTTGAATGAAGTAGTAAATGGTTAAAACCAGGATTTTCAATGCTATACTTCATTTAGAGATATTGATATATGAAAAAAGGTGTCAGAACAAGTTTGATAAAATGTGGGGAGCTTGGATGGAAACTCCTGGAGTAGAGTCCACAGCCTTTGGGTATGATAGACTGTTGCTTTGATGCTGCCATCTGCTTCTTCTTAAATGAGGCTCATTCTGATGTATTATCACCTCCTTACTCGGCCCAATATTGAATTTCCCTAATGCCCTGAGAATACAGTCAGACTCACAACTTAACCTTACCTACTGGTTAGGTTTATGTCTTAAGCACTCATGCACGGTGATAATTGACTACTTGTTTGCTAAATTTGGGAGTTCTCTCCCTTAATGCTATTCTTTAATTTTTTTCTCTCTTTACTTTCTTTGTTTATTGTGTAATTTCTGCACCTACAGACATACTGTACCTGCTGGATTGTTTTTATTGCTCATGCTGTTGTGGAATATTTGCACTATATTATGTGAAACTGTAACGTGAAATTTCACGTTCTGTGCTATATTGTACCAAATGATACCATGTTATTTTGTGTGCTGTAAACAAAAAATAAAAATGTCATTAAAAAATCTTCTGTGTTCAATTGGGGAGAATACATGTATATTGTCTATAATAGACACAATGGAAAATGAAAGCAATTGTCTCAAAAGTGATTGAAAATCCTCTCTTAGATAGTTGCCACCAAAAGAACTGTTCCTATTGGAATATTTTCCCTTCATTTTTGTTACAGGGACATCCCAAAGTTTTGAATTTTCTCTCACTTGAAAGTACCAACAGTAAATTGAGACCCACAATATATGTATAACTGTCAGGAAGTAAGAGGAAATCTCTTCAATGTGAGGGAAATCCCTAGTAGTTTGTGAGCAGGGCACAGCGTACACAGAACACACAGAAGTCGAGTGAGATGAACTGTATATTGTAGGATATTCCAACAGGTTACAACTAGGCCCGGCGGGAGAGCACAATTGTCAGGAATCACTTAAAGAGACAGTTGCAGTGGTTCTGTAACTTGAATTATGCTGACAGCTTCTGCAATAAGAAGTGGGAATACAGCCTGGCTGGTCCAACCCAACTGTGAGGCTTCCAAGGTGGAGATAGCTTAGTCCATGCACTTTCCCTACTCCTCTGGAACCTCTTCCTGTTGCTAAGTGCTGATCCTTACAGATAGGGAACCTGACCTTATACTAACCACTTGCAGAATACACTCCAAATCAGGGGGAAAGGGGCTTAAATAACCTCTGCATTTACTCAAGCTGGCCATGAAAATTACAGAGGCACCAGCATCCAGTTGGACAGCTGTTCTCCTGTGATTGCAGGAAGTCATATAGGGACTAAGTTCCTCACAACTCCATTCCCCTTCTGCATTGCCGCTTTGGTAAAGTGTCACCTACAGTAGGGAGTACAGACTGCACTTGCCAACAAGTTACCAGGGTCACCAGAAGTAGTGTTCATATTGGAAAATGTTCCCTCTGTTCCTGGTCTGGTGACCATTCAAAATTTTGGATTTTGTTTTGCTTTCTGAGATAATGGTCTTCAGGAGAAATAGAGAAAGTGAATCTCCTTAAAAGAGACACAGGCAGTAATAAAAACTTGACAGTTGTTCTAATCTCTCTGCATTGTGTTTAAAAAAAACAAAAAAAAATTTTGCTTCAGTTATAGTTTAAGGTGAGCATAGGGAGGGAGTAGGGAGTTGTTGAGGCCATTGTCATGTTATTTATCTATTTATCTTTTTTCTTTTATCTGGGAAAATTCCCATCCAGTTCCTTAAAAAACAGCAGTAAGTCTGAGGAGATCTCTACTAAGCAAAGAGATATTCCCTCAGACAGTTGTCATTGGAACAGATGATCCAGTTGATAGATTTCCCCTCACCTTCTCTGTCCCTGTGACAAAAAAAATGTTGAATTTGTCACATTCTGTACCGGAGAAAATAGCCACCAGGAGCAAATGTGAGGGTTACATAGTTACATAGTTAGTCTGGCTGAAAAAAAAACCCAAAAGTCTATTCAGTTCAACCATTAAAACAAAAAAAAGAAAGTTATAATTCTTCACCCACAGTTGATCCAAAGGAAGGCAAAAGAAAAAACCCCAGCAAAGCATGATGCAATTTGCTCCTGCAGGGGAAAAAATCCCTTCCTGATCCCCCAAGAGGCAATAGGATATTCCCTAGATAAACCTTACCTATAAATGTTAGTATCCAGTTATATTCTGTGTATCCAAGAAAGAATCCAGGCCTTTTTTAAAGCAATCCACTGAATATACTCTTGAGGGAGTATATTCCACATTTTCACAGCTCTCACAGTGAAGAAACCTTTCCGTATTTGGAGATTACATTTCTTTTCCTCCAGACGTAAAGAGTGCCCCCTTGTCCTCTGTGATGACCTCAGGGTGAATAGCTCTACACCGAGTTCACTATATGAACCACTGATGTATTTATACATGTTGATCATATCCCCCCTTAATCTCCTCTTCTCAAGAGAGAATACATTCAGTTCCTCTAATCTTTCCTCATAGCTGAGCTCTTCTATACCTCTTACCAGTTTTATGAGGTTGGTTGCCCTTCTCTGTACTTTCTCCAGTTCCCCAGTCTTCTTTTTGTGAATTGGTGCCCAAAACTGAACTGCATATTCCAGATAAGGTAATACTAATGATTTGTACAGGGGGAATATGATATCTCTCACAACCATTGATTCCCCCAGTTGTACGCCCCCAGTATGTATGATGCATGCATATTCTTAGCCCCCAAGTGCAGAACCTTACATTTATCAACATTAAACCTCATTTGTCATAGTTGCCCAATTATACAGTGCATTGAGGTCGGATTGTAAATTGGAGACATCCTGTAAGGACGTTATTCCACTGCACAGCTTGGTGTCATCTGCAAAGACTGAAATGGGATTTATAATCTCAGACCCTATATCATTTTAAAATATATTAAAAAGTAAGGGTCCCAACATTGAACCTTGATGGTACACCACTGACAACCCTAGACCATTCAGAGTATGAATCATTAACCACTACTCTCTGAATACGATCTTTTAGCCAGTTTTCTATCCAATTACATACAAATTTTTCCAAGCCTGTAGACTTAACCTTACACATTAGCCGTGTGGGGGGAACTGTGTTAAACGCTTTTGCAAAATCCAAGTATACCACGTCCACCGCCACCCCTCTGTCCAAGTATACCGTGTCCACCGCAACCCCTCTGTCCAAGTATACCACGTCGACCGCCACCCCTCTGTCCAAGTATACCACGTCCACCGCCACTCCTCTGTCCAAGGTTTTGCTCACCTCCTCATTAAAAGAAATCAGATTTGTTTGACAACTTCTGTCTTTCATGAATCCATGCTGTCTGTTGCTTAAAATATTTATTTCCAGTAAGAACTCATCTATGTGGTCTTTTATTAAACTCTCCAGTATCTTTTCAACTATAGAAGTTAAACTAACAGGTCTATAATTACTTAGTAAATATTTTGACCCCTTTTTAAATATTGGCACCACATTGACCTTACGCCAATCCAGTGGTACTATGCCAGTCATTAAAGAGTCCCTAAAAATTATAAACAATGGTTTTTAAATGACAGAGCTCAATTCTTGGTGTATGCCATCCAATGCAGGTGCTTTATTCACCTTTATTCTGTCTAAATATTTTTGGATCGTATCGATTGTGAGCCAATGTGGATAATCTGGAGCTGTGTCAAAACCATGTCTATTATGGACACGAGCTCCCCCATGCTCCTTTGAATACACAAAACTAAAGAAGGTATTTAATAAATTTACCTTCTTTGTCCCCAGCCACCCACTCTAGATTATTTTGTAAAGGGCCTACATGCTCTGACCGAATCTTTTTACTATTAATATATTTGAAGAATGTTTTGGGGTTGGTTCTGCTATCTTTTGCAATATGCCGTTCATTTTCAATTTTTGCGGCCTTTATTTTCTTTTTGCATATTCTGTTATATTCTTTGTAATGTTTAAACGATGATAGCGTTCCTTCATTTTTGTATTTAATAAAAGCTCTGTTCTTATTATCTATAGCTTTTTTAACTTTGGCCGTAAGTAGAGATGAGCGAATCGAACCAGGTGAAGTGGAATTCGTTTCGAATTTCAGGAAAAATTCGATTTGCGGCGAATCCGAATATTAGCATACTTCGGGTGCGCGAATCGGATTTTTCCCGATCAGCCGGCAAAAGTGTCCCTGCAGAGAGCTCCGCTATTTCTGACAGTTCTCTGACAGTTCCTTCACATGTACAGCGGTTGAAACATTGTATCTATTTGTTTCCATTTAGGATACAGATGTTTTTATTCGGAAATAGATACAATGTTTCAACCGCTGTAAATGTGAAGGAACTGTCAGAGAACTGTCAGAAATAGCGGAGCTCACTGCAGATACACTTTTTGCTGTACTGGAATACTTCTTCTTTTCATTCTTCTTTTCATTCTTCTCATTCTTCTTCTCATTCTTCTTCTTCTTCTTTTCATTCTTCTTTTCTTCTTCATGAAAAGAAGAATGAGAAGAAGAATGAAAAGAAGAAGAAGAATGAAAAGAAGAAGAAGAATGAAAAGAAGAATGAGAAGAAGAATGAGAAGAATGAAAAGAAGAATGAAAAGAAGAAGAAGAAGAATGAAAAGAAGAAGAAGAATGAAAAGAAGAAGAAGAAGAAGAAGAATCTTTTCATTCTTCTTCTCATTCTTCTTTTCATTCTTCTTTTCATTCTTCTTTTCATTCTTCTTCTTCTTTTCATTCTTCTTCTTCTTCTTCTTCTTTTCATTCTTCTTTTCATTCTTCTTCTTCTTCTTTTCATTCTTCTTTTCATTCTTCTCGAAAAGAAGAATGAGAAGAAGAATGAAAAGAAGAATGAAAAGAAGAAGAAGAATGAAAAGAAGAATGAGAAGAAGAATGAAAAGAAGAATGAAAAGAAGAATGAGAAGAATGAAAAGAAGAATGAAAAGAAGAATGAGAAGAATGAAAAGAAGAATGAGAAGAAGAATGAAAAGAAGAATGAGAAGAAGAATGAGAAGAATGAAAAGAAGAATGAGAAGAATGAAAAGAAGAAGAATGAAAAGAAGAATGAAAAGAAGAAGAAGAAGAAGAATCTTTTCATTCTTCTCATTCTTCTTTTCATTCTTCGTTTCATTCTTCTTCTTCTTCTTTTCATTCTTCTCATTCTTCTTTTCATTCTTATTCTCATTCTTCTTCTCATTCTCTTCATTCTTCTCATTCTTCATGAAAAGAAGAATGAGAAGAAGAATGAAAAGAAGAATGAAAAGAAGAATGAGAAGAATGAAAAGAAGAATGAAAAGAAGAAGAAGAATGAAAAGAAGAATGAGAAGAAGAATGAAAAGAAGAATGAAAAGAAGAAGAAGAAGAATGAAAAGAAGAAGAAGAATGAAAAGAAGAATGAAAAGAAGAAGAAGAATCTTTTCATTCTTCTCATTCTTCTTTTCATTCTTCTTCTTCTTCTTTTCATTCTTCTTCTTTTCATTCTTCTTCTTCTTTTCATTCTTCTTCTGAGGATGAGGATGAAGAAGAAGAAGAAGAAGAAGTAGGATGAAAATAAGAAGAATTCCAAGCCGGCAAAAAGTGTATCTGCAGAGCTCCGCTAAGTGTATCTGCAGAGCTCCGCTATTTCTGACAGTTCTCTGACATTCACTCCATACAGCGGTTGAAACATTGTATCTATTTGTTTCCATTTATGGAAACAAATAGATACAATGTTTCAACCGCTGTATGGAGTGAATGTCAGAGAACTGTCAGAAATAGCGGAGCTCTGCAGATACACTTAGCGGAGCTCTGCAGATACACTTTTTGCTGGCTTGGAATTCTTCTTATTTTCATCCTACTTCTTCTTCTTCATCCTCATCCTCAGAAGAAGAAGAAGAGGATGAGGATGAAGAAGAAGAAGAAGTAGGATGAAAATAAGAAGAATTCCAAGCCGGCAAAAAGTGTATCTGCAGAGCTCCGCTAAGTGTATCTGCAGAGCTCCGCTAAGAAATAGCGGAGCTCTGCAGATACACTTTTTGCCGGCTTGGAATTCTCCTTCTTCTCATCCTTCTTCTTCTTCTCATCCTTCTCCTTCTTCTCATCCTTCTTCTTCTCATCCTTCTTCTTCTTCTTCTTCTCATCCTTCTTCTTCTTCTTCTTCTCATCCTTCTTCTTCTTCTTCTCATCCTTCTCCTTCTTCTCATCCTTCTCCTTCTTCTTCTCATCCTTCTCCTTCTTCTTCTCATCCTTCTCCTTCTTCTTCTCATCCTTCTTCTCATCCTTCTTCTTCTTCTTCTCATCCTTCTTCTTCTTCTCATCCTTCTTCTTCTCATCCTTCTTCTTCTCATCCTTCTCCTTCTTCTCATCCTTCTTCTTCTTCTCATCCTTCTCCTTCTTCTCATCCTTCTCCTTCTTCTCATCCTTCTCCTTCTTCTCATCCTTCTCCTTCTTCTCATCCTTCTCCTTCTTCTCATCCTTCTCCTTCTTCTCATCCTTCTCCTTCTTCTCATCCTTCTTCTCATCCTTCTCCTTCTTCTCATCCTTCTCCTTCTTCTCATCCTTCTCCTTCTCCTTCCTCATCTCCAAGGGCATTTAAATTAAAGGTACAGTGTTCTGCACTAATATAAAGGCTCTCTGAAGCCTAGAAACCCTTTTTATAAGTTAAATTTGTAGCGAATAAATTTGCATCGAATCGAATTTCTTCCTCAAATTCGGCGAATCAGCCGAATCAAAATTTTGAATAATTCGCTCATCTCTAGCCGTAAGCCACATAGGTTTGATTTTTAGTCTTTTAAACTTGATGCCCATGGGAATATATTTTGCAGTGTGTTCACATACAGTCTTTTTGAAGAATTCCCATTTCTGTGTTGTGTTCATTGGTGCCAATATTCCCTCCCAGTCTAAGTCTTGGAGAGCAGCTCTGTTAAAATTGAGCATTTTTTATTTTTCCCGTATGTGCTTGCTGTTTACAACTAACAATAAATGAGATTATGTTATGGTCACTGCTACCCAGCTTTTCTTTTATAAGGACATTCATAATAAGCTCTGCATAATTTAAGATTACCATGCCCAGCAGAGCATCATTCCTAGTTGGGGCCTCTGTGAACTGTACCATAAAATTGTCCTGTAGTAGGTTTAAACATTTTTGCCCTTTAACTGTTCCTGCAGTACCATTACTCCAGTCAGTTTCCAGGTAGTTAAAATCTCCCATTATTATCACTGTCCAAACCCTTGCAGCCCTTTTGATCTGTGCAAGGAGCTGAGCCTCCACCTCAATAACACTGGGAGGCCTATAACAAACTCCAATGATTACCTTTGTAGTACGCACCCTCGTGTGCAGTTCCACCCATAATGCTTCAGCCTCATCACACTCTCCATCAACTAGGTTCTCTTTCACATTCACTCTGAGATCACTTCTCACATAGAAACAGATACCACCACCTTTCCTATTTACCTTGTCTCTCCAAAAGAGAACATAGCCAGGTATATTAATGGCTCAGTCATGTGAAGAATGAAGCCAAGATTCAGCAATACCAATTAAATCATAATTCTGTTCATGCACCAAAGCTTCCAACTCCCCATTCCATACACCAATAAGTACTGACACCTGTCTACCCCGTTATAATCTAATTCTCCCTCCCCCTTGATCCTAGTTTAAATACTCTTCCAGCCTTCCCATAAACCTCTCCCCCAGCACAGAAGACCCCCTTCCATTTAGGTGCAAACCTTATAGGCTGCAGCCCAATTAAAAGTCGGCCCAGTGCTCTAGAAACCCAAATCCTTCCTTTTTACATCAGGCCTTTAGCCAAGCATTGAGTTCTCTAATCTCCCTCTGTCTTTCCTGAGTTGCATCTGGCACAGGTAATATTTCAGAGAATATCACCTTGGAGGTCCTCCCCTTTAACTTGCAGCCTAGTTCTTTAAATTGATTCTTAAGGAGCCTCCACCTTCATGTATTCTGTCATTGGTTCCAACATGGACCAAGACAGCTGGGCCATATCCAGCCTCTCCCAGTTGGGCCATAAAGGCCATTTGTGTTTCTCTCCCTTTCCTTTCTACAGGCTATGGACTCTAATGCTACAACCCATAAAGGGTTGAATGTTTATATCCGTGTTTGTTTATTATGAAGTATTTTGTATATGATTTAGGCCAGAGGAATGGTGTTGTTGTATTTATTTATTTATTGTTAATTTTATTTTTTGTCATTTTGTAAAAAAAGCTTTTTTGTTTGTTGGTCGCAAGTTCTCTTGAAATAAAAATTTCCAGCCTCTCCCAGTCATTTATAAACCCAGTCCACCACAAGCCGAATCCTGGCACCAGGGAAACAGCAAACCATTCGGTTGAGGCGATCCTGGCGACAAATTATTCTTCTGATCCTGAGTCCTTCTGATTATAGAATCCGCTACTACCACTAGTTGTCTAGGCCTTCCTGCACTACCCTCACCACCCCTTCCAGATGGTCTGCCCTCCCGGCTGTGAGGGATAGCAGTGACATCTAGGGCTGCCACCCCTGAGCTTGCCACCCCCACATCTTCACCCAACTTGGCAAATCTGTTTGGGTGCACAGACCCAGGGCCAGCCTTCCTAATCTATGAGCCCCTACCACTCCCTGTCATTACAGCAACCCATCGTCCTACCTCAGTGTTTCTCAACTCCAGTCCTCATGGACCCCCAACAGGTCATGTTTTCAGGATTTCCATTATTTTGCACAGGTGATTTGATCAGTTTCACTGCCTTAGTAATTACCACAGCTGTTTCATCTGAGGGAAATCCTGAAAACATGACCTGTTGGGGGTCCATGAGGACTGGAGTTGAGAAACACTGTCCTACCTGATAATCCTGATTAGCCCCTCCGCCCTCCATATCAATCCAATTAGCTACCTGCTCAGAGAGCAGAAGACCCCTTTCAAGGTTGTAGGTTCTGCCCAGTGTTGCAACTTGCTCCTCCAGATCTCTAACGCAAGTTTCCAGAAGGGCAACCCGCTCACATCTGTCGCAGCGGTATCCATCCTGGAGCTGTTGCTCCATTGTTGCATACATCCGACACACTGCACTGCACAAAACCTTCAACCCTGCTAGCACTCATTATCCCAGTTACAATATTAATAGAAAATATCAGCTGTCACTTACAGGTTAGTAGACTCCTGTTATAATCTCCTTTTTTCCACTCTGGTTTATCCACTCCACTTATGAAATGTCCACTTATTCAAAAGTCCAGCAAGCAAAATACAGGCAAGCTCAAGAGTGAGCTCTACAGCAAGTTATATAGAACCTGCATCACCTGTCACCAATTACCCCCTCCCCTTAATTAGCAGACTGAAGGAAGACAAGGAAAGGAAGAAAAAAATGCAATTTAAAAAGTGACGGAAAAAGTGATTTAAAAAAATAAAAGCTTTTAGCAAGAACCAAAGAACAGCTAGGTCATGCTCAAAACAATTACAAGCACCAGCAATCACCAGCAGTCAAAAAGTATAACTTTTTTACTCTCCGCTCAAATTTCCCTCTCTTTTTAGCTATCAGTCAGCAAAAAAATGCCAGAGGGTGGATCTTCACAGTGGGAGACACAGCAATAAAAACCTGAAAGAGGTTCTAACTTCTCACCACTCTAATGAAAATTCCTTTGGCTTTATATCAGTTTTAGTGCATAACTTCTCTCATGTTTTAGTGAATAACTTCTCTCAACTTTTGAGGGCTCTTTTGCACATTAATCATTTATAGTTGCTCATACTATATTTATACTGGTTTCAAACATCTTTGATCATAACATGGCCTACAGGGTACATACTGTTAACTCTTATGCACATTGTTGACTGCCTTCTACAAATGCTCATCCTCTTTTTTTAAAGTAATTCTTCAGTCATTTATAAATATTGAAAATCAGCAGCTACAAAAACTGTAACTGCTGACTTTTAATAAACAGACACTTACCTGTCCAAGGATCCAATGCCATCCTCAACAAGGCCGGTTTCGCCACCGGTCTTCGGATCCCTGGTGCCAGCATGTTGACTGTAGGCAGCACACTGTGCATGCATGGGCCACGCTGTGCTTTGTGAATGGCCCCACAGCCTTCTGGGACCTGTGATGTGTCCCAGAGGTTTGTGGGCATGAATGAGAACTTCCACTCAAAGTGAAGTGGGAGTGGATACCAATCAAAACTAGGTACCCCCCCAAACAAAAATATGGTCCAAATATATCAGAGGAGGGGGAAGGAGGAGAAAGAGGGTAACTTTCCCTTTTGGGTGAGGTTCCACTTTAATTCCTAGTGAGTCAATAACCCAGAACATGTATGCAGCAAGTAAAGTCTGATCAGCATGCATTTTCCAGGTTAGTAAACCAGAAAGGTTAAGCACAAAAGTCATTAAACTATTATTTTCAAAATCTAAACTAGGTATTTGTCTCTGGATAGGGTTCCTTTAAAGTGTAACTGCAAGAAGACAGTTACATATTAAACTAATACAACATGGAAGTAAATATACTGTATGTTGATGGACTTGCCTTTAAAATAATTTGCTGGTCTTTTCAGCAGTGGCACATGCACTTCTGGCACAATTCATAGCCAGGAAATCTCTCCACTTTTTCTGTTGTTGCTTTCTGGGCCACATCTCTGGTTCTTTGATAGAGCTGGTGATGAAGATTGTCCAATAAGCACATTGGAGGTAGAAAGATGACTCGTACAATTGCAAACCTGAACCAGGAAAAAAAAGGTTGTCAGATGCCTGGCTGTGCAATCTGACAAAGGTATGTCATCCAAAGACTTGCTAAATGGAACAGCACATGTTTAGACAAAGGTACAGTATATATATGTATGTTTGGGGTTGTATAACTCAACTGTAGTGCTTACTAGTGAGTACAGTCCACAGCAAATATTACCACTTAGGGGCTCGTTTGGTCACCTTTATATAAAAGAAAGTTCACACAAAGTTCCATAAAGCATAACCCATAATCCAAAAACATAAAATATCCAGCCTCCCAGCTCACGTTAGAAAATAAACAGTTATACAGTCTCCTGGCTTATGCGTACCACAGGCCTTCCACTTTAGATCCTTTACTTGCCAACACTGTCCACATAGATAGCAGCCCTTGCTGCTCTGGCCCTCAGACATGGGTCTCTGTCTTTTCCAGCACAGACGTGAACCTCTGTGGCTACTCCCTTGCACACCAGGACTCCTCAGGAGGGTTGAGCCCTGAGCCTTGGTCAGGTCACTACTAATAGCCCAGTACACACCTTACCAATCAGTGTGCTGGTGATTCCAAATATCTGGACCCAGGATGGGAGATTTTATCCCGCCCGGACCGTTTGGGATCCCAAAAATGTACTTTGTAAACAATGAGGAAACTGAAAAGTTAGTTTCCTTCTAATCAAGCAAACCCCTGGAGCCCCTCAACCTCCCTGGCTGAGAATTACGGGTTAACATCACCCTGGTGCAGTGTTTCTCAACTCCAGTCCTCATGGACCCCCAACAGGTCATGTTTTCAGGATTTCCCTCAGATGAAACAGCTGTGGTAATTACTAAGGCAGTGAAACTGATCAAATGACCTGTGCAAAATAATGGAAATCCTGAAAACATGACCTGTTGGGGGTCCATGAGGACTGGAGTTGAGAAACACTGCACTGGTGGGACATTGCACTGCTACAATATATACAGTATCTCACAGAAGTAAGTACACCCCTCACATTTTTGTAAATAGTTTATTATAACTTTTCATGTGACAGCACTGAAGAAATGATACTTTGCTACAATGTAAAGTAGTGAGTGTACAGCGTGTTTAACAGTGTAAATTTGCTGTCCCCTCAAAATTACTCAACACACAGGCATTAACCTCCCTAGCGGTCTGATTATGTCCATATTTCTGTGCTCAAAGCGGTACATTTTTTTGCATGGAAATATGTATTTTTTTTATTGTAGGCCTGTAATTTTTAGGAATAACTCACTGAAATCTGTTTGAACAAGAGCTCTAGTAAACATCCCGGGTATGATAAAATTTGAAACACGAAATCATAAATTATAATTTAATAAATAATCATAAAAAATAATAATATAATAATAATACATTTAATTCAATAATATAATCAAACCAAAAACACTGAAATGTGAAATATAGCGCCAAGTTCGCACATCACTGAGCAAAGTCACAAAATCGTTTTCAGTGTCTGATGAGGAATTTCCCCACGAATCATTATCACTCAATACTGTAAGTGGTTCTAATTTACTATCACTGTTCTCTAGCCGGTCTAAAACCACTTTTGACCTAAAAGGACGCTTTTTGGACTCCATGGATGTTTCTCGGTTTCCATGCAGAAAGAAGAGTAAAAATGCAGGCAGGGCGCCGGACAAAGCACTAGGGACAAAATGTATGTGAAATGCTTTGATACAGTATTTTTTACTATGTGATTTTAGTGTATTTAGTGAATGTCACTTTTTGTCATTTTCAAATTTCCCGCCGTTCCGTCCCCCGTACGTCCCGACGCTCGCAGGGGACGGAACCCAGATGACAGATGCCGGCATCCGCCGGATTACATTGCCGGGGACACTGCAGGGGGGACATCGCGGGGAGCGCAGGACAAGTTAAGTGATCGAGGGATCCTGGATCAATGCTGCATGGTAAGCCCGAGTGTAGCTCGGGGTTACCGCTTGTGGTACTGAAACTTTACCCCGAGCTACACTCGGGAATACCGCCAGGGGGGTTAATGTCTAAACCGCTGGCAATAAAAGTGAGTACACCTCTAAGAGAAAATGTTCAAATTCGTCCCAATTAGCCATTTTCCCTCCCCAGTGTGATGTGACTCGTTAGTTTTACAAGGTCTCAGATGTAAATGGGGAGCAGGTGTGTTAAATTTGTTGTCATCACTCTGTCATACTGGTCAACATGGCACCTCATGGTAAAAAATTCTCTAAGGATCTGAAAAAAAGAACTGTTGGCCTAGGCTATAAGAAGATTGCCAAGACCCTGAAACTGAGCTGCAGCATGGTGGCCAAGACCATACAGCAGTTTAACAGGACAGGTTCCACTTATGACAGGCTTTGCCATGGTCAACCAAAGAAGTTGAGTGCATGTGCTCAGCGTCAGAGGTTGTCTTTGGGAAATAGACATATGAGTGCTGCCAGAATTGCTGCAGAGATTGAAGGCGTGGGGGTCAACCTGTCAGTGCTCAGACCATACGCCGCACACTGCATCAAATTGGTCTGCATGGTTGTCGTCCCAGAAAGAAGCCTCTTCTAAAGATGATGCACAAGAAAGCCCACAAACAGTTTGCTGAAGACAAGCACACAAAGGACATGGATTACTGGAAACATTTCCTGTGGTCTGATGAGACCAAGATAAGCCTATTTGGTTCAGATGGTGTCAAGTGAGCGTAGCGACAACCAGGTGAGGAGTACAAAGACAAGTGTGTCTTGCATACAGTCAAGCATGGTGGTGGGAGTGTCATGGTCTGGTGCTGCCGGCACTGGGGAGCTACAGTTCATTGAGAGAACCATGAATGCCAACATGTACTGTGACATACTGAAGCAGAGCATGATCCCCTCCCTTCGGAGACTGGGCCACAGGGCAGTATTCCAACATTATAATGACCCCAAACGCACCTCCAAGATGACCACTGCCTTGCTAAAGAAGCTGAGGGTAAAGCTCATGGACTGGCCAAGCACGTCTCCAGACCTAAACCCTATTGAGCATCTGTGGGGCATCCTCAAATGGAAGGTGGAGGAGTGCAAGGTCTCTAACATCCACCAGCTCTGTGATGTCACCATGGCTGGCATTTTATGCTGGCTGATCACTAAAAAGAGTGGGAAATTTGAAAACGTTTTACTTTTGACTGCTGGTGATTGCTAGTGCTTGTAGTTGTTTTATTTTCTTCTTTGGGTCTTGCTAAAAGCTTTTACTTTTTTAAATCCCTTTTTCTGGTAATTTTTAAATAGCATTTTATTTCTTCCTTTCCTTGTCTTCCTTCACTCTGCTAATTAAGGGGAGACGTTAATTGGTCACAGGTGATACAGGTCCTATATAACTTGTTGTAGAGCTCACTCTGAGCTTGCTCATTCTTCAGCTTGCCTGTATTTTGCTTGCCGGACCTTTGACTAAGTGGACATTTAATAAGTGGAGTTAAAAAACCGGAGTTGAAAACAGGAGTCTACTAACCTGTAAGTGACAACTGATCTTTCCTGTTAATTTTGTAACTGGGATATGAGTGCTAGCAGGGTTGAGAGTTTTGTGCATTGCACAGTGTGCCACATGTAGGCAACAATGAAGCAACAGCTCCAGGATGGATACCACTGCGACAGATGTGAGCGGCTTGCCCTTCTGGAATCTCGCATTAGAGGTTTGGAGGAGAAAGTTGTAACACTGGGGAGAACTGTCAACCTTGAAAGGGGTCTTCTGCTCTCTGAGCAGGTAGCTAATGAGATTGATGTGGAGGGCGGAGGGGCTAATCAGAATTATCAGGTAGGAAGACGGGTTACTGTGACGAGAGGGAGTGGTAGAGGCTCACAGAAAAGGCTGGCCCTGGGTTTGAGCACCCAAACAGATTTTCCAAGTTGGGTGAAGATGTGGGGGTGGCAAGCTCAGGGGTGGCAGTCCTGGATGTGACTGCTATCCCTAACAGCCGGGAGGGCAGACCATCTGGGAGGGGTGGCGAGGGTAGTGCAGGAAAGCCTAGACAGCTGGTGGTAGTAGGGGATTCTATGATCAGAAGGACTGATAGAATCATTTGTCGCTAGGATCGCCTCAACCGAATGGTTTGCTGTCTCCCTGGTGCCAGGATTCGGCATGTGGTGGACCGGGTTGATAAATTACTGGGAGTGACTGGGCATGACCCAGCTGTCTTGGTTCATGTTGAAACCAATGACAGAATACATGGAAGGTGGATGCTCCTTAAGAATCAATTTAAAGAACTAGGCTGCAAGTTGAAGGGAAGGACCTCCAAGGTGATATTCTCTGAAATATTACCTATGCCATGCTTAACTCAGGAAAGACAGGGGGAGATTAGAGAACTCAATGCATGGCTGAAACCTGGTGTAAGAGGGAAGGATTTGGGTTTCTAGAGCACTGGGCCGACTTTTCATTGGGGTGCAACCTATATGCTAGAGATGGTCTGCACTTAAATGGAAAGGGGTCTGCTGTGCTGGGGGAGAGGTTTATGGGAAGGCTGGAGGAGTATTTAAACTAGGATCAAGGGGGAGGGAGAATTAGATTATAACGGGGTAGACAGATCAGACAGGTGTCAGTACTTATTGGTGGGTGGAATGGGGAAAGATGGGGGGAAGGCTATGGCAGATGATAAGAAGGTTCCAATGTTACAAACAACCAGTGGAATTGGTACCATTTGTATGAAACTAAAAAATATGCAAAATACGTGTGAACAAGGTGTCAATCAATTAAAGTGTTTGTTCACCAATGCCAGAAGTCTGCCAAGCAAAATAGGTGAGTTGGAAGCTTTGTTGCATGAAGAGAGCTATGATTTAATTGGTATTGCTGAATCTTGGCTTCATTTTTCGCATGACTGGGCCATTAATATTCCTGGCTATGTTCTCTTTCGGAGAGACAGAGTAAATAGGAAAGGTGGTGGTGTTTGTCTCTATGTGAGAAGTGATCTCAGAGCGAGTGTGAAAGAGGACCTAGTTGATGGAGTGTGATGAGGCTGAAGTATTATTGGTGGAACTACACATGGGGGTGCGTACTACAAAGGTAATCATTGGAGTTTGTTATAAGCCTCCCAGTGTTAATGAGGAGGTGGAGACTCAGCTCCTTGCACAGATGGAAAGGGCTGCAAGGGTTTGGACAGTGATAATAATGGGGGATTTTAACTACCCGGATATTGACTGGAGTAATGGTACTGCAGAAACAGTTAAAGGGCAAACATTTTTAAACCTACTACAGGACAATTTTATGGTACAGTCCATAGAGGTCCCAACTAGGAATGATGCTCTGCTGGACCTGGTAATCTCAAACCATGCAGAGCTTATTATGAATGTCCATATAAAAGAACATCTGGGTAGCAGTGACCATAACATGATTTCATTTATTGTTAGCTGTAAACAGCAAGCACATACAGGAAAAATAAAAATGCTCAATTTCAAGAGAGGTAATTTTCCAAGGCTGAGAGCTGCTCTCTAAGACTTAGACTGGGAGGGAATATTGGCATTGATGAACACAACAAAGAAATGGGACTTTTTCAAAAAGACTGTATGTGAACACACTGCAAAATATATTCCCATGGGCAACAAGTTTAAAAGGCTAAAAATCAAACCTATGTAGCTAATGGCCAAAGTTAAAAAGGCTATAGATAATAAGAAAAGAGCTTTTATTTAATATAAAAATGAAGGAATGCTATCATCGTTTAAACATTACAAAGAATATAACAGAATATGCAAAAAAGAAATAAAGGCCACAAAAATTGAAAACAAACGACAGATTGCAAAAGATAAGAGGACCAACCCCAAAAAATTCTTCAAATATATTAATAGTAAAAAGGTCCGGTCTGAGCATGTAGGCCCTTTACAAAATAATCTAGAGTGGGTGACTGGGGACAAAGAGAAGGCACATTTATTTAATACCTTCTTCAGCTCTGTGTATACAAAGGAGTATGGGGGAGCTCTTGTCCATAATGGGCATGGTATTGACACAGCTCCAGATGATCCACATTGGCTCACAATTGATATGATTCAAAAATATATTGAGACAGTATAAAGGTGAATAAAGCATCTGGACCGGATGGCATACACCCACGGGTCCTTAAAGAATTGAGCTCTGTCATTTCAAAGCCATTGTTTCTAATTTTTAGGGACTCTTTAATGACTGGCATAGTACCACTGGACTGGCGAAAGGCCAATGTGGTGCCATAATTTAAAAAGGGGTCAAAATCTTTACCAAGTTATTATAGACCTGTTAGTTTAACTTCAATAGTTGGGAAGATACTGGAGAGTTTAATAAAAGACCACATAGATGAGTTCTTGCTGGAAAAAAATATTTTAAGCAACAGACAGCATGGATTCATGAATGATAGAAGCTGTCAAACAAATCTGATTTCTTTTAATGAGGAGGTGGACAGAGGGGTGGCGGAGGACGTGGTATACTTGGATTTTGCAAAAGTGTTTGACACAGTTCCCCACACATGGCTAATGTATAAGGTAAAGTCTGCAGGCTTGGAAAAATCCATATGTAAATGGATAGAAAACTGGCTAAAAGATCATATTCAGAGAGTAGTGGTTAATGATTCATACTCTGAATGGTCTGGGGTCATCAGTGGTGTACCCCAAGGTTCAGTGTTGGGACCCTTACTTTTTAATATATCTATAAACGATATAGGGTCTGAGATTATAAATCCCATTTCAGTCTTTGCAGATGACACCAAGCTGTGGAATAACGTCCTTACAGGATGTCTGCAACTTACAAGCCGATCTGAATGCACTGTTTAATTGGGCAACTATGTGGCAAATGAGATTTAATGTTGATAAATGTAAGGTTATGCACTTGGTGGTTAAGAATATGCATGCATCATACATACTAGGGGGGGTACAACTGGGGGAATCAATGGTGGAGAAGGATCTGGGAGTTCTGGTAGATCACAAGCTTAACCATTTCAATACCGTGCAATTTTACACCTTCCTGCCCAGGCCATTTTTCAGGTTGAATGACAATTGCGCGGTCATACAACACTGTACCCAAACTAAAATTTTATAATTTTCTTCACACAACTAGAGCTTTCTTTTGGTGGTATTTAATCACCGCTGGGGTTTTTATTTTTTGCTAAATTAACAAAAAAAGACCAAAAATTTTGAAAAAAAAACACATTTTTCTTTGTTTTTGTTATAAAAGTTTACAACTAAATAATTGTTCTTCATAAATTTAGGCCGAGATGTATTCTGCTACATGTCTTTGGTGAAAATAACCCAAATTAGGATGTATTTTTTAGTTTGTAGGAAAGTTATAGAGTTCACAAACTATGGTATAGATCTGAATATTGATCAATCCTGAAGTACTGACAGCCAATCTAATTTCTTGAGGTCCAAGAATGTCAGAACAGTACAGATATCCCACAAATGACCCCTTTTTGCAGAGTAGACAGTCCGACGTACTTCATAAGAGGCATGGCGAGTTTTTTGAAGTTGTATTTTTATGTCATAATTTTTCGGAAAATGAAAAAATTAAAAAAATTATTTTCACTATTTTTTTTTTTACATACTGTCACCAGTGCAGTACAGCATCATCATATAACTGGCATGGCGGTTAACAGGGACACTGACTGGTGACAGTATGAAAAAAAAAAAAATATATATATATTTTTTATTTTTTTTTATTTTTTATTATATTTAATTTTTTATTACATTTTTTTTAATTTTTTTAAAGATTTTTTTTCATATTTTACTATGACCAAAGTAGTACAATGTTACCATAGTAACACTGTACTACTTTGGGGAAGTGATCAGTATTTTGTTTTTTTTTTTACACAATTTGCTTATAGCAAAGAATTACTTTGCTATAAGCAAGCATTTACCTGAATGAAATCGATTCATTCAGCTTTTTTTTTTTTTTTTGTGCTTAGCTGTGATTTGGTCACAGCTAATCACATGACATGTGCATGTGATTAGCTGTGACCATTCACAGCTAGGCACTAGTATACAATGGATGGCATCATGAATGAAGCCATCCACTGTATACAACTGTCATGTGACCTGCTGTGATTGGTCACAGCAGGTCGCATGGTACCAGCAACGGGAGCCGGTACTCGGATCTGTCATCGGCCGTGTCTGAGGTGCACGGCCCGTGACAGATCCCGCTGCTGCGCCGCTCTGCATTACCGCAAACGGCGCATGTGCGGGAGCACGCCAAATGGCGTGCACCCGGAATGAAGAGGCACATCTGAAGCCGCCAAACGGCCATTGGCCGGGCGGCTAATGGTTAATAATGGCATGCAATGCCAAGCTTCTAACTTCTAAGTTTCTAACGCGAGCAAAATCCTCTCTTGTATTAAAAGAGGTATAGACTCCAGAGACAGAGATATCATATTACCCCTGTACAAATCATTAGTAAGACCTCATCTGAAATATGCAGTTCAGTTTTGGGCACCAATTCACAAAAAGAACCTTGAGGAACTTGAGAAAGTACAGAGAAGGGCAACCAAACTGATACGAGGCATGGAGGAGCTCAGCTATGAGGAAAGTTTAGAGGAACTGAATTTATTCTCTCTTGAGAAGAGGAGATTAAGGGGGGATATGATCAACATGTATAAATACATCAGTGGTTCATATAGTGAACTCGGTGTAGAGCTATTTACCCTGAGGTCAACACAGAGGACACGGGTGCACTCTTTACGTCTGGAGGAAAATAAATTTAATTTCCAAACATGGAAAGGTTTCTTCACAGTGAGAGCTGTGAAAATGTGGAATAGACTCAGTCAAGAGTTGGTTCTGGCCAGCTCAGTGGAATGCTTCAAAAAAGGCCTGGATTATTTCTTAGATACACAGAATATAACTGGATACTAACATTTATAGGTAAAGTTGATCCAGGGAATATCCGATTGCCACTCGGGGGATCAGGAAGGAATTTTTTTTCCCAGCAGGTGCAAATTGGATCGTGCTTTGCTGGGGGTTTTTTTGCCTTCCTCTGGATCAACTGTGGGTATAGAATTATAACTTTTTTTTTTCTATGGTTAAACTGGATGGACATTTGTCTTTTTTCAGCTGGACTGACTATGTAACTATGGAACTATGTAAGAAGTGGAAGAGGACTCCAGTGACAAAATGTGAAGCTCTGGTGAACTCCATGCCAAAAAGGGTTAAGGCAGTGCTGGAAAATAATGGTGGTCACATAAAATATTGACACTTTGGGCCCATTTTGGACATTTTCACTTAGGGGTGTTGCCAGCCGTTTAGACATTATTGGCTGTGTGTTGAGTTATTTTGAGGGGACAGCAAATTTACACTGTTATACAAGCTGGGCACTCACTACATTACACTGTAGCAAAGTGTCATTTCTTCAGTGTTGTCACATGAAAAGATATAATAAAATATTTACAAAAATGTGAGGGGTGTACTCACTTCTGTGAGATACTGTATATACATTTATTTGTCCAAAAGTGCTGTTGCATTCAGCAAATTAGAAACACACTCATCAATTTTATTGCCTTTCTATTACATAAAGATAAAAAAGCTTGATCAATAATCCCTTTGGTTCTCCACACTACTTCCTTTGCAGTATAACCAGGTAATAACATTGCACCACTTCCCCTGCTCTTCCCAGCAGGTGCATAACATCACATATAGTAATTCCCAATACATTATGCAAAATAAACTTTATATAGTGTCTATTGTTGTAATAAAATAAAAACAATATAAAAGCGTACCCACTCACCTGTGTACACAGGACTATAACAACTATTTGAAAAAAACATTGCAGATCCATAGGTTATCGCTCATCTGACATGTTTTGTCAAATTATTGATTTTTTTCAAAGGCTTTTTCAAAAGTACAAGTATTGGTTTAACCTTGTCTTTTGCTGCTAGCCCAGAGTTTGTATTTACTTGTTTATCGTCTATTTAAAGAAATGTACAATTTCACTGTGTTTGAATATCAAATGCTCTTATTACAATAAGAACAGGGTTTTATTGCTGTCTGTGCCCCTGTTAGGGAGATTCACCCTCTCTATTTGTCCATTATCACTGAGAGTGAAAGTGATAGAAAATCCCAGATTTAGGGTTGTCGACAGAACAGAAATATAGGTGAAATCTGCCGACAAACTAGTTCTTAATTATGAGGCCAATCACATGCCTCTCTGATGGTATGACTTGATGGACAAGAATCTGCCTGTATTTCTCAGCAATGAGGACACCATTAATTATTCGGGCAACTTTGAGGACTGTAGACGCAGTGGTCAGCCAAGGAAACATAATGCAGTAGATGAAAGACACATCATGTTTACTTCTCTTCGACATCAGATGTCCAGATGCCTCCTTAGCAAACTCAGTGCGCCCTTAGACACACACAAGTGCCAGCAAGCCACACCCCTGCTTCTTCTTCACAGGAATGTGACTGACAGCAGCAGGAGCCTATGGTTTCTGCTGCCCTCAATGTCTCCTGTGAAAGCAGGGAGTGGAGGGTTCTGAGGCCCAGATACCGCTGGAGCGGTGACATGGAGCCAGTTGACTTTTTAGGGATATGGATGGATAAAACAGGTAGTGAGGCATTTTTACTTTAATCCAGGTAATGCATTAACACCTTTATTTATTTATTTATTTATTTCAGGCACTTATATAGCGCTGTCAATTTTACGCAGCGCTTTACATATATATATTGTACATTCACATCAGTCCCTAACCCTCAAGGGGTGTACAATCTAAGGTCCCTAACTTACATTCATACATACTAGGGCCAATTTGGACAGGAATCAATTCACCTACCAGCATGTCTTTGGAGTGTGGGAGGAAACTGGAGTACCCAGAGGAAACCCACGCAGGCACAGGGAGAACATGCAAACTCCAGGCAGGTGGTGCCTTGGTTGGGGTTCGAACCAACAACCCTAGTACTGCCAGGCGGAAGTGCTACCCATTTAGCCACTGTGCTGCCTTTATGCCCCAGTAACCCATATGAGCGTCAAAAAAAACTGGGCTTTAATGCCCACACACATTTGTCACAGGGTGAGCAATGTTTATGTGTTCGAAGTTTCCCAGCACAAAGACTGAGCTGCTGAAAATGGCTCTCAATCCCGAGAAAACATCGGTAGCCAGTGGGACCAGCTTCCGATCATGTGACCACTGTGACAGCCAATCACAGTGGTCACAGGATCGCTGAAGGGGGTTAAGGTAAAAATGTTTTGACTTCAACTACGTTAACAGCTCATTTATTCTTTGGGTGTGTACAACAGAGGCATACCTCATTTCTCTGGATTTTTTTCCCCACCATAAAGTAGAGCAATACTTACCTTATTTTCAAGTTTTGAATCATAGCCAGTGGAATTGTGAAATGTGCCAAATAGTTTCCTGGGGGCATCATTGCAATAATGAGAACAAATGCAGAAATAGCAACAAAAAAATTGGGGGACTTTAAATCTGCCACTAGGAAAGTATGAAGAACCATCAAGAAAAATGTATTATGTATAAAAAGACCCAAAATTGTAATAATTACAAAGTCATATAAGAAGGCTGTGCTGGCTACAAACCACCATAAAATGATTACATGCAATAAAATACAGAGCATAATGAATTGTACTTTATATAGGTGAACATTCTCATAGTGCAGTGTGTACGCTCTTTGCAAATAGCCCACTTCTTCAGGATTAGGAAGTACCATGAGTGTCATCAACACCTGAAAATGACATCTTATGATCAATGAAAAACATATGAAAAAAAGATTTTAGACATAAAAATAGTAAGTCTATTGTGATATACGAAATGTCAGTTATATCAAGGAGACAACAATCATGGCAGCAAAAAAAGGGGAAAAAGGGAGGGGGGGACACAAACTCACCAACAACACCAAAAATGACCCCTTACCTAAAAGCAGCCCCCAGATGGACATGTGCGGCTCCAGAGGGCTGTTTTTAGGTAGGGAGTCATTTGTGCATGGTTTTGTTGGTGTGTCCCAGTACAGCTGATACTGATGATGTAGCAGTTATGGGGGGTGGTAGAAGAACAATGTGTAGCTCTGTATGCAGGTATCCAACATACCTGGAAGTTTAACAGGCTGAAGATTCTACCAACCCATGTAGCTCTGGAAGGAGGTCACAGACTACAGAATAGGTAAGTATTATGCAACCTTATTTTACAATCTTTTATTGATTTATTTTTTAATTATTTTAACTCCAGAGTCATTATACATTACAGAGTCAGGTTCAAGGAAACTTAAATAAAACTCACATTTTCCTTGGTATTTGTTTTGGGTATTTGAAGCAAACATAGGCTGTTGTGGGAACTATTTATATGGTAAATTAGCACCATTAGAAATAAGGTTTGTAAATCAGGTGATTTTGATGGAATTTAGTAAATCTGAAATTTTTAAAAAAAAATTGCAGTTGTTTAATTCACTTCAATATCTGAATACAGATTTTTTTAGATCTCTGGAGAGTTTTACACTTTGTGAATCTTGATTGTTTGGATACACAAATTTCTTTAGACCATGCCTGTACATATTACAGTGAAATGAAAATTATTGCCAATTCACAAATTAATTTGCTCCCATCTAGCCTGAAGTGTCTAGCTTTAATTAATGTTTCTGCTACTGCTATAGCTCTGTGAACAGCAAGATGACTTGTTTTTATATATATTTTCCTCTTCCACTATTGCTTTGAGCATCCCACATGACTTTCCCAAATATGGTATCACACTACAAGGCTGTTCTTATTGCTTGCAGTGACATAACAGCAAAGGAATTGTAACAATATAAATAGATGTAGTATGCACTGTGAAAGACTGAGATGCTCTAAAAAAGCACAGACATATTAAAATGTGTTTAAAAGAAACTGCACATTTATAGCAAGTGAACAGAGGAATGCTACTTATTCCTCTGATGTAATGTTTCAAAAGCTTGCAACAGCAAACTGTATATCAAATATAAGGAGGAATTCCAGGCAGATATAAAAATAGTCATTCAGCTCATATATTCATTGACACTGCTAAATGTATTCTTAAACTGTGCTGTAATCTCCTTTCATCCCCATTTGTGTTGGATTTTCATCCCCTGAATAGTGACTGAAATTTCTAATCAGAATGCACTAAATGCTAAATTGACTTTGCTTTTCACATGATTGGATAGTTGAAATGAATACTTTTTGAGTAAAGCTTCTCAACTTCTTTAGAAAATCAGCCTCACCACATGCTTCTGAAAAAATACCATACTTTTTGCTGTCTAAACACTTTAGGTGGAGGTGTTTACTTGGCTTCAGATTTCCCACGTAAGAAGGTGTCTTTGGCTAAATTTAGACCTGCAGCAAACCTTGTCGTCCCTCTGAAAAGGGATTGCTCTTCAGAGGTAATTGCCCCGGTGAGGAGGTGATGCATTGCTTGTTTAACCCTGTAAATACAGTAACCAAATTATATGATAATGGACTACTTGGGGTCCAGTACTACACTCTAATTTATATTTCAATATAAAACCTGCCTCGTCTCTCCCTCTTAAAGTATTACTAACATACTTTTTTTTTTGCTAGGAAATGAACTCTGCACAGTTTAATTGTACTGTAAAAAAAAAAAAAAATGGTGTAAGCCCCCCCCCCCCAAATCCATGCCAGACCCTCATCCAAGAATGCACCCTGGAAGGCCAGAAAAGAGCGTCGGGCAATTGTGTGCCCCCCTTACTGAACCATAACATAGGGGTGCTTTACTGGGAGGTAGGGGGCTGGAAAAACACCTTTACCCCAAGTTACCACAAGTTCATGAGGGCCGCTTCCTCACAACCCTGGCCTGGTGGTTGTGGGGGTGAAGGATAGTGACAGTAAAATCTGGAAGCCAATTTTAATAAGAGGACCCTAGATGCCAACGTCCACATTTGAATGAGTATGGGGTACATAGTACCCCTACTCATATACCAAAAAAGTAACATTTGTGAATAAAAAGTGCACAGATTTTACATATCCTTTATTAAAAAATATTTACAAATGTCCACTGATGTACATACGTTCCCTAACTGCAATGCTGATGCTCTGGCTTCAATTATGTGAATCACAGACCCACAGCAAACATGTTGTTATGGAGTTACAACTTTACTCTGCTCTTCCACATCTTTGTGCATGTTCCAGGTCCTACGAGGGGCATTCAAGTCTAACCGGGGCTTTTCATTTTACAAGTATAAAAAGGGATGGTCGCTTGGTGGTACTACATGCAGTGGAAAGTGGCAAGTGTGTCTTATTACTGATAGATGGTGCACCTGTTGCAGGCCAGTACAGATACTGTTAATCAAGATGGCAGACAACAATGTTAGTGTTTGCATTGAACAGCATGTGGTGATGAAGTTTTTTGTGAACAAATGTGTAAAACCTGCGGATATCTACATAAGACTTCAAGCACAGTATGGTGGTGAGATGCTCAGCCACAGTAAGACATTTGATTGGTGTAAAGGTTTCAAAGATGGCCATATGTCTATCAGTGATGATTCCAGCCATGGTGGTTCCCAGCCCACAGCAGCCATTCCTGTGAATATTCAGTACATGGAACGCCTGATCCTGGATAATCAACGCATAACCTGTTGTAAAATTACAAGATAAATCTTTCTGTGGGAATGGTGAACACAATGATAACAAGTGAAGCAGGCTGTCCTAGGATGGTTCAGGCGTACTGACAAATCTTTCTATGCTGAAGCTTTCCAGGCATTAGTTAAATGCTGGCATAAGTGTACAAATGTAGCAGGGGAGTATGTCAAAAAATAAATGCAGTTTCCAATCCTTGAATTTTGTTCTTTTATTATATAAACCCAAAAGTCCTGGTTTGAATTGAACGCCCCTTGTATGATTCAGAAGCTGGTAGCTCAAGATTTTTCTCCCAGGAAAGGTTCCCCTTAAAGAAAAAAAACATTCATGCACTAAAAGCAAAACTAGGACAACATAAAAGATGTGTTCATGTATGGTAACTAGAAAGAAATCCCCATTATCTGAAGGAGGTCTATCAAAAAGGTTTACCAAACAAGTGAGATTTTTTTAAAACATGCTGTAGTGGGACATTGCTTGTGGGAGAAGAGTGTATCTGGTAAATAATCCCTTATTCACTAAAGCTTAAATTACAAATGGGGATGATGTAATTTTAGGAGAAGTATTTTCAAAGGACATAAATGCATTTCAAAACATACATTTAAAACACACGTACTTAAAGTGTTTGTATAGCTATTTTCTAGTTTTGGATACAGTAGTATGCCAGTCACACCCTCCCCCAATACAGTGAAATGAGAAGCCCTTAAAGCTGTCCTTTGAGGTCTCTTTGGCTACAGAACTCACCTGAAAAAGGTACGTAGCATTGATCTCACTAGCCTTTCTGCCTTAGCACAACAGGAATCCACCCATAGGCACGAACCCTCGTCTGCTGCATTACAGTCCTTGGCTAAATGCTGCAATTGCTAGCCACTACATTTTTAACACATAGAGATCACCAAAAGAATCATTTTTGCACATGGGAATAAAAGTGGCAGATTATTGGCCTAGCCTATTTTTAAGCAATTAGCTCATACTTATGGTTCAAAGATCATCTCCAACAAGGGGGAATTAGTGCACAGAAAGGAACAGATAACAGCAGAATTCTGGTATTTTTTTCTCATTCTATATAATTTCCCAAATCCTCTGCCATGCCTTCCTTCTTCCTAGACCACAGTGAACTACCTAGTATATTGGACTCCATAACCTCAGAGCTAGAGGCACCTGTTTCAGAAGAGCTACTCCTACAAACACTTTCCCTCTACAAACCTGGGAAAGACCCAATTCAACGTAATAACTACTGCCCCATCTCCCTCATCAATGTTGACTTTATTCAAAACATCTAGCCAACCACATGCTAATACATAAGCAGGTTGATTTTATACCATGGAAAAGATAATATAAAAAAAGGCCATCACTATAATTTACCTAATTTAGTGCAATACACCAAAATGAATCTATTCAGGGAATAACCATTGGCACCCACACCCAGAAAATGGACTGGCATGACACACCTCTCCAACCCACATATTGGGCTTCCTCTCCTTCTTTTACTACTGAAATTCAAATCCTATTGGGAACTTAGTGATTATAAAGTGAACCTGCAAAAGTCACAAATGTTGAATGTCTCACTTTCCCACAGTATAAATTCACAGATTAGAGACCTGTTCCCAGTTAAATGGAAACACCCTGCATCCTGGGAGAACTATATAAACATATTTTTGTGCCCCTCCTTAATGAAGTCTGTTGAACACTTCAAAATTGGTCTAACTTATCCTACATGGCCATACTGCGGTTAGCTATATACATAATCCTTTTCAAGATGGCAGTCCATATATCTTTTTCTCATCAATTCTTTACTGATTAGAGGTTGGCTTTATTGAAATACATTTAGAAGGGTAACAAACCCACACTCAGCTACCAGATTTTTAATAAACTAAAAGAACATGGTGGAGCCACTCTTCCATACATTGAAGTTCTCCACAAAGCCATACAGTTATCTCATATCTTAGATTGGTTTGCCTCTGCCAATCTTAAGAGATGAGTGTTAATAGAAAGAGGCACATCATTGATCCCATTAACCTCCCTCACCTGGCTACCTCACATAGACCTATCAAATCTGACAGATTTACCTTTCTTTGTCCCCATGATACTTATGACTTGGCGTTCCACTATGTCCATGTTTCAGATATCTACTCCTTATGGCCCACTTGCCCCAGTCATAGTCAACCTATGATTCCCACCTGCAAAAGGTTTAAGATCCTTCTTGTTTTGGCAAGCAACTGAACTAAAGCAACTTGAATGTCCACCAAGGGGTGCCTAGCTTTAGTACTGGCAGCTTTCATACTTTATCAGATCTTAGTCCAGTCAGCAACATCTACACCACCCACTCACTTTCTTCCAACAAGCATGGCAATCAGGAGACCCACATGATCACCCTACATGTTTTCTACATGGCATAGTGCTATCTGACACCCATTATAATCATTTATATTTTCTAAAGGAGTGGAAAAATAGAATTATATGTCACAATATGACCCACACAAATCCAGCCTTTGTTGCTGCTGACATAAGGTGCTTTCCTAGATTGTAAGCTCGAAAGAGCAGGGCCCTCGAACCTCTTGTATATTGTTTTGTTACTGTATTGTCTCATGTTCTGTCCCCCACTATATTGTACAGCGCTGAGCAAACTTGTTGGCACTATATAAACACTGTATAATAATAATAATAATAATAAGGAAGTTGATACTCTATTTTACATCTGGTGGAGCTGCCCCTAGTGAAACCCTCCAGGGAAAAAAATGCCCAGATCCACCCAGAGGTAACTTCCTCACTGTTAAGGTGGAACTTTAATCAGAAAGTTAAGTCCAACTAGATAACTTCATGCTGGCCCCTTTTGCAGGTATAGCTACAGTATATAAAACATTACAAATAAGTGAAGTGGGTTACCTGGTGTCTGAGGTTCAAAGGCACCACATCCCATAAGATAGACTCAAAAAATATATAGAGAAGAACGGGAGTTTCAAGGTGCCAACACAGATTTATAAAAATATCTAAAATGTTATTGAAATATACAAATAGATAAAAATAGCAATTTCATAAAAACCAGCACAAAGTGTTCATATGGCTGTTGTACATAAGCAGTAACTTCAGCTCGACATGCTTCGGCAGTCACTGGCTT
Source organism: Staurois parvus (assembly GCF_062004578.1). Taxonomy (NCBI): domain Eukaryota; kingdom Metazoa; phylum Chordata; class Amphibia; order Anura; family Ranidae; genus Staurois; species Staurois parvus. The sequence continues at coordinate 8,443,241 of NW_028318095.1, read as the reverse complement.
CTTCAGGAGACTTTTGAAATACTGCATGGAATACCACTAAGAAAAAAATATAAAACATGGATACAAAATAAACATAAAATGTTCATTAGCATTCTAGCAGTCTAGATATATACATATATATATATATATATATATATATATATATATTTATATACAGTATATGGATCGCTTGAATGACTTACTCAACTAGAGTGCTTTGTGATATTTATCTCACCTAGAGTGCTCTGGGATGTTTTTTATCTGGGATATATATTAAAAATAAATCCCTATACTGTTTAAATCTAGTAATACACTGTCTCACCCTGCTCTGCACATGCTCAGATGCTCTCTATTTTTTTTCACTGTGTCAAAAATGTACTACTGTAATGTATTAGTTGGTATGAACCTCCTGCGCTAGGAAGTGAGAAACAATACAAAACAATGGCTGCTGACACCCACAACTTTTTACCTATAAGTAGATAGTGCTAAAACCTATGCAAATTGGTGTAGCACTCATACATATAGTATAAATAAATACTCAAATAATCATAAAAACAAAATATACAGTGATAAATAAATATAGTGACCTGATCCTCATTGGGATCTTTAAAGTGAAAAAAAACAGTAAGTGAAATAATAAAATAAAACAATCTTGGTCCTGGATTGGACCCAATGTGATAACTCTGCACACAAAGTGCTCACAAATAACCAGATCCTAAATTATGATCAGTTGCTGAACACAGCCTGGCAATCAACTAAAATGAGTGACACATACAGGTGATCCCAGCACTGGGGGATATATTTTCTAAATACAGTAAATAGTGCTCAGTAAAAAACACTCAAAAATTCCCATATAACAGAGAAAAAATCACAATCTCGTCCTCTTTGAATATACCTCAAAATTTAAATCCCAAAATAATTCCTAAAAATTGTATAAAGAAATATACAAATACCCCATCAAATGAAAAATTTAAAAAAAGTCCAACACAAATTGTGCATATAAACCCAGTGTTCCACATATATTTAAAACATGCAGGTGGTGCTGTGGATGTGCATTGCAGCTGCTGGTGAAGAATCCAAAAAATGGATGAATTGCCTCCTCAACGCCTTACCATGACCCAATGGGCCAAACCGCTTTTGGGATCACCTCTGGATCCTCAAAGTATGGTTTCCCTTTAATGGTATCCTTCCAAGTAGTAGTATAACTCACTTCAAAAACCGTGCGTTTAGCTTCTCAGTTTAGATCACCTTCAGATCCCCTTAAGGTATACGCAATACAGCCAACTCTCACAGGAATTATAGTAAGAACATGAAAGAGAGAGCCTCCATAGTATAATACCGTTTAATGTGCATATATATCCATAAAAGTGACAATTTTACACTCACTTTGTTTCAGAAGAAAAACAGCATTTCAACCTAATGCTATGGGTGTAGTTTTTCATGGGTTCGTATGGAGTACCAAGATGGCGTCTCCACTGGATATTGCATCACCACATCACCTACGCATTGCGTCATGGCTCAGGGATCCTGATGAAGTCATTCTTTTAGAATTGAACCCAGTCACAGGTACCCGAGGGCCCAAAATGAGCTAGTCCATCAATTCGATTGCTTCCCATTCTGCTCACTTGAGAGAAAACATCTCAGGGCTGAGGTTACTGTGTGAATTCTGAATTGCAGGGCATACAAAAGAACTGATTTGAGTGTGCTATGTTGCAAACCTTGTGCTTAATTATGTGCTTAATTTTACCATGCTAACCATTTGAACTAAAAAATAATTGAAGCGTCTGTTCTAACTTGTGTGTGAGTCTATTTTATGCTAAAAGGCCAGAGGGTTCTTCTGGCGAAAGGTTTAAGCTGGTGTCATCAGGAATTGGGCTTCCAAAGCAGGCTTAGGGAGATAGGGAACCTGAAAATAACTCAGTGGCAATCAAGGGGGCAGTTCTATATGTATATAAACTTCCAGTCGGTGAGTTTGATCTGCTAAAGTAATATAGACTGTTCATTTTACAAAGTGCAAACAGACACTGGGCAGCTGCTGCCCAGAACTGATCATCTCATTTACATGCTTACCAGAAGAGTCCAAAGCAGTATTGTTTCGTGTGATTCTGAGATGGTTTGATAAAGTTTTGATTTGCTTTGATTTTTCTTTTAGTTGCTGAAGTAGTTGCTTCAATCCAAGGCTAGGTTCACAGAAGAATGCGGACCGGCTGCCCACACTGGAAATCGCAACTGCACTGGGAACCGAGGTTCCTGTGTGGGCTGCGTTTTCAGAAGAAGTGCAGGGACTTCTTCCCTGCGTGTCCCAGGGCACGGGAGTCCATTCATATGAATGTGGATATGTGAACCGGGGTAATTATGAGTCTCGCTGAGCTGCATTTTGGTTGCTTTTACAGTGATTTCAATGGGGATGAAAAGCAGCATAGAGACAAACATGCCCTCTCCCCAGCTGCACATAGTTACTTTGCTTCGCTACCCTGCATTTCATTTAACCTCTGACAACAAAGGAGAAGACGCCAACCGTAAGCTGCAGGTCACTCTAGTTGACTTTCTTCCTACCCCCATGTAATAGCATTGTATCAATCATCGTGTGCCACCATTCACACCTGAGCTAAGTTTTTTCAGGTAATTTTGATGCTTTGTTTGGATTTGTAGATGCATGGATGCAAGAATGGTGGACTCGGGACTAGCATGGTGGGTGCCGCTGGGTGAAGGGGAGGGAGAACAGTGAACATTTGTTTGCTGATCTCATCTTCCTGTTAATGACGCAGAAGCAAGTGAGGACAGATGAGACATCAAGGGTTGTCAAAGGACCCCTGATATCTCATTAAAAAGATTCAGTCACCAAAAATCACATCGCATGCATCACATGGGGGACTTTTTGTCCCCCGTTTGATAAAAAAAAGTTTAATTTTTTTACATCTTTCAAAGCTTTTTTTAATTAAAGGTAAACTCAAGCACTTAGAATCCCCCCCCCAAAAAAAAATATTTCTGAACCCCTCCCCCACATACATGCACGTATGAATGTTAATGCAAGTTTGTTGCCATGTCACAGATGCATACAATTTTAAGGCTTTATATGTTGGGTATTTATTTACTGAGCACAGCCTCATCTTTTATACTGTATGGAGTAATATGTTGCATTTTGTGCCCTAAAAATGCACTTTTTCAGTGTATTTTTTTACTGACATTTTGCGTTTCACAATCAGGTGTGCTGATATTGCATGACATAAAAAACTGAAACTACCTCTATTTTATTCTCTAGGCCATGGGTGTCAAACTGGTTGCCCTTCAGCTGTTGCCAAACTACAAGTCCCATGAGCCATTGCAAGATTGACAGTTACAAGCATGACTCCCAAAGGCAGGGGCATGATGGGACTTGTAGTTTCGCAACAGCTAGAGGGCCGCCAGTTTGAAACCCCTGCTTTAGGGTGTCTGTTTCAGAAAACATAGAGGGGGATATTTACTAAACCTGGTTCGCTCAGAATCTGGTGCAGCTGTGCATGGTAGTCAATCAGCTTCTAACCTCAGCTTGTTCAATTAAGCTTTGACAATAAAACCTGGAAGCTGATTGGTTTCTATGCAAAGTGAAACCAGATTTTGCATTCTGCAGTTTTAGTGAATAATCCCCATAATGTTTTAGGAGTTTTATGTGATCTCCAGATCTAAAATTATTTTTTAAAAATAAAAATAATAAAAATTCAGAAACGCCTCTGGCAGCAAAGGGGTTAAGGCCTTTCTGACCAATCTCTTTCACTGAAATATACAGAGGTAGCCCTTTACACTACACATATGCTGGAAAATGTTGTTGGTCTGACCGATCCTAAATCTGCGTTCCTTTACATCTGCATCTGTCAGTGTTTTTGTTCTTTGTAACTCTGCATACCAAGCTGTGATTTATGATAATTTGTATACATGTCTGGGAACACAAAGAAAAATGAACATATGAATCGTTGGGTAGTCTGAGACTGAATTACTCCATCTAAATTTAACCAAACTTCCACTTAAGGACCCAATTTATCTCCCAGCGGGGTGCCCATATCATTATAGTGCGGAATATAATCTAATGCTCTTACAGGAATGCTTGGGGGTTCAGAAGTTATCCTACAATTTCAGACACTTATTTTGCCTGTGTTCTCTTTGTAGACATCCAGATGATTAATAACCAGGAGAAGATGCTGGCAGAATCGCAGGTAAACAAACACAATAAAGCTGGAATATGATCCCAAAATGATGAAAATTTGATGATATTTCCTACAGCAATGTAATGAGCCATGAGAAGATGCAAAGTAACCTGTGGCAACCATTCAGAATTCAGATTAGTGCGGTGTCAAAAAAATTAAAAAGGAGGGGAATAAAATGCACTGGAATGTATTAAAGCAGTTGTAAAGGCTGAAGGCTTTTTTTTACCTTAAAGTGGTTGTAAACCTCAGAAATGAAAGAACAAAGCATATCCATCTATAGTGTGTCAATCCAGAGCACTAAGTGTCGTTTCTGTCTGCTGCCTCATTCCTCTGCATGAATCACTTCTGACAAGTTTTCTTGACATCAAGAGAAAAATGGTGACGGGGAGGGACATCCAGCACTCAGCCTGTTCCTTGAGCTCTGTGGAGCGGGGGGGGGGGAGGTGCCCCTTTCTTCCAATCAGCTCTCCGTCTCCTGCTTTTCAGAGCTAAGAGATCCTTTGTAAACTCTACACTTTAAATGGATGTAGGGGACAGATGGAATTAGATAAACAGGTACAACTTATGTAGGAGGATTTGTTTCATCTCTGTGTATCATCCGAGGCCAGTCACTTCACTGGGTATATGTAAGGTTTGCAACCACTTTAATGGATTCTCTGAATCAAGGTGGAAAAACCTTCTATTGTCACCCCTCTCCCAAGCCCTCCAAAATACTTACAGTGGGGATAGAAAGTTTGGGCACCCCAGCTAAAAATTTGTATTATTGTGCATAAAGAAGCCAAGGAAAGATGGAAAAATCTCCAAAAGGCATCAAATTACAGATTAGACATTCTTATAATATGTCAACAAAAGTTAGATTTTATTTCCATCATTTACACTTTCAAAATAACAGAAAACAAAAAAATGGCGTCTGCAAAAGTTTGGGCACCCTGCAGAATTTATAGCATGCACTGCCCCCTTTGCAAAGCTGAGACCTGCCAGTGTCATGGATTGTTCTCAATCATGGTCTGGGAAGACCAGGTGATGTCAATCTCAAAGGTTTTAAATGCCCAGACTCATCTGACCTTGCCCCAACAATCAGCACCATGGGTTCTTCTAAGCAGTTTTCTAGAAAACTGAAACTGAAAATAGTTGACGCTCACAAAGCTGGAGAGGGCTATAAGAAGATAGCAAAGCGTTTTCAGATGTCAATATCCTCTGTTCGGAATGTAATTAAGAAATGGCAGTCATCAGGAACAGTGGAAGTTAAAGCAAGATCTGGAAGACCAAGAAAAATATCAGACAGAACAGCTCGCAGGATTGTGAGAAAAACAATTCAAAACCCACGTTTGACTGCACGATCCCTCCAGAAAGATCTGGCAGACACTGGAGTTGTGGTACACTATTCCACTATAAAGAGATACTTGTACAAATATGGTCTTCGTGGAAGAGTCATCAGAAGAAAACCTCTTCTACGTCCTCACCACAAAAATGAAAAATGCAAATGAACATATAGACAAGCCTGATGCATTTTGGAAAAAAGTTCTGTGGACCAATGAGGTTAAAATTGAACTTTTTGGCCGGAATGAGCAAAGGTACGTTTGGAGAAGAAGGGGCACAGAATTTAATGAAAAGAACCTCTGTCCAACTGTTAAGCATGGGGTTGGATCAATCATGCTTTGGGGTTGTGTTGCAGCCAGTGGCACAGGGAACATCTCACGAGTAGAAGGAAAAATGGATTCAATAAAATTTCAGCAAATTTTGGATGGTAATGTCAGGAATGGACTGGCCAGCAATGGTGGCAAAGCCTCTTCCTATGGTGGCACACGGAGAACAGCAGGAGCCAGGAGTGCTGGCAGAGGACATGCAAAGAGGTGGATTGGGGCTGCTCTGTGCAAAACCATTGCACAGAGAAGGTAAGTATAACTTATTTATGAGAAAAAAATGCAACTAATCACTTAAAAAACACATCAAAAATCTGTCCAAATGCGCATGCAAAAACGCTCCTGAAACACTGAAACTGAAGTGTGAACCAACCTGAAATGAATAGTAAATGTATATTATTTCTGGAGCTGGTATAGAGTCTCTTCTGAAGCCTAAGTAATCTAATCCTTTGTGTGAGCAAAATGCTGTTTCTGGTTTCTCATTCATTAATATGTGCTTAAAGCCCAACTCTGGGAAAACCGAAAGTCCTCCCTTGCAATGGAGTTGCATTGCAAGGGTTAACTGCCAGTTTCTGTCTAGGGGATAGAAAAAAGCATTTTTACTTACCTAACCCTATGCTCTCCTGGCAGACAGCGCTCCCCTATGCTCTGGCAGTGGACTGTTGCTCTCCTCCTCATGTCCCATGCAGGGCTGTGGGCCCTGCTTCGGTCTTCATAACATCTGAAGACCTTATACTGCCAGAGTGTAGGAAAGAAGAGGCTGCGGGGATTGGTCTAGCAGCAAAGAGGAGCTTGTAGGAGCAGAAGATTGGGTAAAGAAAACTGCTGTACTTAGTCTCCTAGGCATAAAGAAGCAGTTAACCCCTGCAGTGCGAGCAAACACCACTGCAAGTGAGGACTTTAGTTTTCCCAGAGTTACTATTTTTTTTTCAATAAGTATATAATTTTGTTATCATAAACTTTACCCAAAAGTATTTTTGTCATGACTGCTGTATTCTATTTTCATTAACCCACTTTATATCCTGGTTGATAAATGTTCCTTTTGTTAATTTGAAGTTCTATAGAGTACAGTGGCTGATGTTGATTGTGTTCCTTTCAAGTCTCTCTATCCACTTGCCGGCCACAATACGTATGTATACATTGCGGTCAGAAATGGGTTTACTGGGATTATGGCTGAAGCTATGAACCATAATCCCGATATTTTTTTCCAGCTAGCGACTGGCTTTCTCATGAAAGAGGTCCTATAGCCTAAAGAGCTGCTGGATCGCTTTCAGAAGCTGCTGGCGGGGATGTCCTTCCCCTCCCACCACTTGTTGGTATTTCTCGGACTTACCTTCTCAATGGCATGCATGAAAAATTATCTGTCGGGTGACGCAGCTGGCCTAGAGGCGATCAGAGACCAGATCGTCTCTGATCACTTCTATGGTCTTGGAGGAGTGGAGCAATAGCATGTCGTCACCGGTTCTGGTGCCTTGTAAACAAGGGCATTTTTTTTTTACGCAAAATATCAACTTTTTTTATCTTTTGCTTTTAAAGGTAGAGGAGAGATTTGGGGTCTTATTGACCCCAGATCTCTCCATAAAGAGGCCCTGCCATTCCTTATTTCTATTACAAGAGATGTTTACATTCCTTGTAATAGGAATAAAAATGATATAAAGAAAAAAAATTAAAGGGACAGTGTAAAAAAAAAAACAATGAAAGCGCCCTCATCTCTCTGTGCTTGGCACAAAAGTCAACACATACGTAGGCCATGCCCACATATGTAAACGGTGTTCAAACCACACATGTGAGGTATCACCATGAACATCAGAGCAAGAGCAATACATCAAGTGCTAGACCTCCTCTGCAACTCTAAACAGGTAACCTGTTAAAACTTAAAATGCTTATGGAATTTTTTTTGTATTGTAATTTGTCACCATTCCATGAGTGTGCGCAATTTTAAAGCATGACATGTTAGGTATCTATCTCAGTGTAACATTGTCTTTTATATGTTACTAAAAAATGGGTTATCTATTGTGTTTTTTGTATTGAAATTCATTAAAGTGTATTTTTTCCCCAAAAAAAAATTGTGTTTGAAAAACTACTGTCGTGATCTCGCCCCCAGACTGCGAATTAACACTGAATGGAGAAGCAGCACTGTGATAAGTTCATCTGTCACTCTGCTTTTTCCTCCTATCAGCATGCTTGTTGTTAGCACATGAACTGATGTAGCGCTTGTGATACTTCTTTCTCTGAGTTCTGCTGTACATGGGCATTTTAATGGGCTGACACAAAGTCAATTCCGGTAATTATGTGGCTTGCATTAAAAAACACATTTAATGATGTATTAATGATTACGAAAACAACCTAGAGTTCAGCCGACAAATTAAAACTACTAGGCTACATATAAAAAGGGTTTTTTGATGAAAAAAACCCCAACATGTTTCCTCAGTTCGGGTTCACAGATAAATTTGGGGGAGCAGGTGCAGGCAGAAATGATTAGCATGAGAGCTCTTATTTTTACATACTTGTCCTTTCATTTGTCTCATTTGCAGCCTTTTATACACTCAAGATGGTAAGGGCTTCCTAGTTAGCTTTAAGTCTAATAAACAAATAGAGTACATAAAATATTAACAATACAATTAGTTTCCAGTCTTGCTATATTGATGGCAGATGTCATAAACGTAACTGGGTTAGCATATGGCTAATAAACCTGTATTGGAAAAAAAACAAGGTATTTAATGCCACCTAGTGTGCGCCTTGAACATTGCTCCCTAAGTAACATGGATTAAAAAAATGATACAAGACGATTGCTAACAATTATACTAATGGAGCACTACCTCCGCAGGGGGACCTTTCTTAATGCTTGTCCCCAGTAGTTGCCCTGACCTTGCAAACCTCCCAACACCATTGACACTCTGGGTTAAGACATATTTCAACAGTACAGAATAATAATGCAAGAGACACTATTCTTTAGTAACACCTCTATATTAAACTTGTTCAAAAGAGTAGGCTACTATAATTTGTTTAGGATATAAAACCCCAGGTAATGCATAAAAGAAGAACACTGGTCAAATAGAAATAATCAGTTAGCACCGTTTAACAAGTTATACAGTCATGAGTAGTAACCTTCACTTATTTAATTGCAATACCAGCAGCAAGAGGGGTAGGAAAAGGCTTGTTGACTTATCAGCTTCCTCCATGCCACTGGCACCGCAACAGGGCCTGCAGAGAATTATGTAAATGTATACTCTGGTATGAATAGATATAAATACCCTAAACTGAATAACAATAACACTCTGTGTCATACTGGATCACAATTGCAATGACACCAAATTTGGCAATTGAATATTGAATATAGCAGGTTCAAGTCAGTAGATAAAGGCAATAGATTGTTCATGCAATTATCACTTAATATAAGCAGTTTGGTTTCAAAGAAGTTAACACTAATAAGCAATAAGGGAGAATCAAAAGGCAACTACAGGTAGGCCCTTAAAGAACCCTTTGGCCCCAGGAAGGGAGAAGACTTTCCTTTGTCAATCCTCTCCCTTAAAGTCCAGATGCCATGGGCCCAGAACCACACAGTTTATAGTAAGATACTATATATGTATATATGTGTAGCACCCTCCTAGATAGCTAGGGGGAGCTAGAGTCAAATTGTTAGTTAGATGCTGAGCAGCAACCTGTGGAGATAGTCAGAGGGAGGTCAAATTTAGGTCAAGTCTGAGAGGCTCTGCAGGCCAGCTCTAGAACTTCCCCCTGCTCTAGAATTTTGGAGAAGATTCTAGAAACAGTGGGAGAGAGTGAGGAGTAGCTAATCTGCACTCTCAAGGGATCCTGACCAATCCCCAACAGGAGGCTTGGCATGGGGCTAGGACAGCCCTAAGAGTGAGAGAGCCTGCTCAGCAGCAGGAGAGTTTGGGTGGAAAATGGAGAAATGAGAGGCTGGAGAGAAGGAGCCTAGGAGGGGGCCCAGATGGGAAGGGCCCACCTACAGTCAGAGGAGCTGGAAAGGAGGTAAGCTCAGGACCTTATCAGTCCCCACAGTAAGGACCACCTATGCAGCAGGGAAGGAGCGGCCCAGCAGAAGGCCTGAGAGCAGCCACCGACCCAGCTGCTTATAGGAGGAAGAATGAGTGAGTAGACCTGCAACCCCTGGGCTAGTATGGGGAAGGAGACTCTAGTGAGAAACTGGATTAGCTGCTACCCGGGACTTTCTTACCCTTAAAGAGACAGGCGCTGGATCCCCTACCCAGGGATTCACCCAGAACAGAGGAGGAGTATCTAGCGTGTCTGGGGCGGTACAACAGGAGATGCTGGCTAGCTCTCCAGAAGAGGATTTTTGCTGCTAAAGAGACTTGTATATAGTTCCAGGAAGTTTGTCCTCGGTTGCCACTTCCCTTGGGCATCTCATGCACCACTTACCCCATCCAAGTTTGAATTTCCCCTAATAAAATCCTGTCTGGCCTAAATCGATAATCAACTGAACTATGTCTTACTTAAGTGACAGTGGGATATTGTCAAGAGAGTTAAACTGGATACACATGAACCGAAAATCGTCCAAAAGCATTTGGTTTAGCAGGAACTGGCTGACTTTCGGCCCCTGTGCACAGCTCTTCATTCGACAGAAGTCGGTCTCATGACCGGCTTCTGTCAATGGGCATGCTGGAAAACCAGCATCTGATCGGCATCCTCAGGGAGATCGTGCACTAACATCAGATGTTAGTATAGTGATCTGTAAAGTTTTTTTTGTTCAGCTTGTTTGAATGAAATGAAATTAAAAAACTTCCTGTCTACCCAGCATTAGTCTGTATGTGATTAGACTAGAAGTCTAGCCTGAAGAATGGAAGAACCAATCTAATAGTGGAGCTGTGACTGAGACTGAGCAGATTTGTCATTACCAGGGAGAGAAGATCTTATGTTATCCCAAGTCACTGCCAGTAAGTGAGGGCTGGAGGCTCGAAAAACACACCTTGACAAGTGGACCTAGTCTTTGATCACACCAAGTGCATTGGGCAGCCTTACCCAACACAGTCCCAATGCAAGATGAGGCAAAAACATTTGTTCAGCATTAGGGCAGTTCACACCAACACATTGTGGCGGTGTGTACCGAAGAAAATATGATATGCAGTGTTTCTTTTCAGCACAACTTGTACTGGCTGCAGCCAATGGAAAACAATGAAATGTCACATGTGACATTTCAATAAAGTTGTAACCAAAAAAATGGAAAAGTAAACAGCACAATGCACCAGAACGGGCACATCAGCAGTACACCCTGTTCCAAATTATTATGCAAATTATATTTTTCTCATTTACCTAAATAATTGATGTAAATAACAGTCAGCATAATTCTCATGTTATCAACTATTAAGAGTAAAATTCTAATTTTATTGAACAAACCTCCTAATGATAACAGTATTTTTTTTAAACATAAAAAACTTACAATGCACTGTTCCAAATTATAACGCACAGTAAGTTTCAAAACACTTTATAGGTTGTAAAGAAATGAAAATTGTAATTTGTTGTGTTTGCAGCATATTTACTGAATTCAAAAGCTATTTCAATCAAACTTTTAACAACATTTTAACTTTTTAAACATTTTAACAGGTCACGTTACATTTTAACATAGGACCCCTTATTTGATAGCAGCTTCACAAGTCTTGCATCCATTGAACTTGTGAGTTTTTGGACAGTTTCTGCTTGAATTTGCTTGCAAGATGTCAGAATAGCCTCCCAGAGCTGCTGTTTGGATGTAAACTGCTTCCCACCCTCATAGATCTTTTGCTTGAGGATGCTCCAAAGGTTCTCAATAGGATTGAGGTCAGGGGAGGATGGAGGCCACACCATGACTTTCTCTCCTTTTATCCCCATAGCAGCCATTGATGCAGAGGTATTCTTTGCAACATGAGATGGTGCATTGTCATGCATGAAGATGATTTTATTACAGAAAGCATAGTTCTTCCTTCTGTACCAGGGAAGAAAGTGGTCAGTCATAAACTCCACATACTTTGCAGAGGTCATCTTTACACCTTCGGGGACCCTAAAGGGGCCGACCAGCTCTGTTCCCATGATTCCGGCCCAAAACATGACTCCACCACCGCCTTGCTGATGTTGCAGCCTTGTTGGAACAGTGTGGCTGTCCACCAACCATCCACTACTCCATCCATCTGGACCATCCAGGGTTGCACGGCACTTATCCGTGAACAGGACTGTTTGAAATTTAGTCTTCGTGTATTTTTCTGCCCAATGCAGCCGTTTCTGCTTGTGAGCATGTAATGGTATTTTAGCAGCTGCTCTCTTGATCTGATGCATGGATCTGGCAGAAATCTTCCTCAATGTGCCTTTATCTGCACAAACCCGTCTTTGCTCTGAATCAGCCACAAATCTCTTAATAGTGCGATGATCACGCTCAAGTTTTCGTGAAATATCTAATGTTTTCATACCTCGTCCAAGGCATTGAACTATTTCACTCTTTTCGGCAGCAGAGAGATCCTTTTTCTTCCCCATATTGCTTGAAAATGGTGCTCTGCTTAATAATGTGGAACACCGTCCTTTAGTAGTTTTTCCTTAAATTGGGCTCACCTGCCAATCTAATTATCACAGGTGTCCGAGATTGTTTTCAGTGGTCAAAAGAGCCCTGACACACAATGCCATCCATGAGTTAAACTGAAAAACAAAATATTTAATCTTTGTGACACTTAAATAGAATTTGCACAATAATTTGTAACAGGGTGTGTCTCCCAGCACATGGTGGGTAATGATGGTCATTTGATATGCCCATGTTAATGCTTAAAGCGGAACTTCACTCTCTCAATCAACAGTGACTCTATTTAACTCTTATGCTGCTAGTATTAGTAAATAGAAAGTATATCATATTTATTTGTCATCATTTTGTTTCCATTTTGCCAGTTACTCCCTGGTTTCCAGGCAAATTATGTCATACATCCTGGAAATCTTCAGGAGGAGAGGTGGGTTTTTTCAGCTGAGCATACCCTCGTACCTGCATGCCTGAGCTAAGGAAAGATGGATTCCAGGAAGTAAATGCTACATAAATCATTTGCCCTTACTTTAGATGGTCACAGCCAGAAATACTAGGGGGGTGTTTTTCACAGTGATTTTTCAGTAAAACAAAGCAGGAAGACATGGATGGATGGGTAATTTTGCTTTGAATATTAAAAAATAATTAAATAGCGTTTTTGGTTTGTGATGCAGTGTAGTTCTGCTTTAAGACATCACATTTTTAATATGTAGCCCTCAGGCCCTTTAGGTCAAAGGTAAAAATGAAAACATATTTGCTCAGGCTACATATCCAAATAAATGTCATGATGAATTCACAAAACACAATTGTTTTTTTTTTAGGTAAAAAAAAATTATTCTAAGCTTACAGCAGCTTAATATTACTAAACATGTCATTAGATTTTTACAGGGTTTCTGTCTGGATTCTACCTCATTATCTTTTAATCAGCATCTGAAGATCTCCAATATTCCATGTACCTGAAATGGACTTTTCTCCTAATGAGAACACAATGTACACACACTGCACTGCTTTTAGAAAACAGAACCAAGTGGCTGTAATGGATAACCAGAAAGGAAGCCAGGCCAAATGTCTATCATATCTCTCTAAGGCCTCTTATGTTTTCTTGTTTTATTTTGCTTTTTGCGATGCTGATGAAAGTACATTTAAATTTAGTTTGTAATCATCATTCACATCCCATTGCAAGTTTTATGCTATATTGTTCTAATAAGAATCTGGCTATTATAAATGAATGGCACATTAATCTTGCCCTGTTGTGGAGATTCTTATTTGTGCATTCCATACAATAAATTAAAGGAGTAATACACTTAAATATTTTTATGCAGAAGTGTAAATGATGTATGTAAATTATGTATGTATCACTGCAGTTCAGGATACTGTTATCTGCTGGCTGATGAAGCCTTACAAATGGCTTCTTCTATAGAATAGTAACCACCCCCCCCCCCTCAACACACACACACACACACACGTGCAATTTACACTGTATCTCTTATAAAGCTTCATAGTAACAGACAAAAAAATAATAATATATATATATATATATATATATAGAGAGAGAGAGAGAGAGAGTGTGGGGGGGGGGAGGGGAGTAAACATTATATTCCTTTAGCACAGCAGCCTCAACAGGTCCCTTAAAATGTATGGAAATGTTCTAGAATAATTTTTCATTTGTTCTGACCTCTCCTATCCTTCTCTTCCTCCTCAGGTGAATACTTACCAAGGATTATATATGGCTTGCTGTCCTCTTTTTACACTGCCTGCATGTGCACATTAGAACCCCAGTCACATCTGTGGGGCAGCAGGAAGATGATGTCCGGCTTTCTATGAAAAGTAGAAGAACACTTACTTGTCTCCCAGTTTCTTGTCTTACTTTGTCTCCAGAAGGTTTGGGTTATTCCTACCTTTCTATTACACACAGTGCCTTATACCTCTCCATTACACACAGTGCCTTATACCTCTCCATTACACACAGTGCCTTGTATCTCTCCGTTACACACAGTGCCTTATACCTCTCCATTACACACAGTGCCTTATACCTCTCCATTACACACAGTGCCTTATACCTCTCCATTACACACAGTGCCTTATACCTCTCCATTAATCCAAGTGCCTTGTACCTCTCCATTACACACAGTACCTTGTACCTCTCCAGTACACACAGTACCTTGTACCTCTCCAGTACACACAGTGCCTCATATCTTTCCATAGGATGTATGCTTGCACATCTGCAGGCTTGGGGAGCACCATGGTGGGTGCCGGCTTGCGGAGGGGAGAGAGGAGAGTGGACAAACTCTCCTCCCCTTCTTTCTGTGACCCGGAAGGAGACATGTGTGACGTCTCTTCCGGATCATGGCTGTCACTTTCTCAACTAGCACAGCTGCGAAGCAATGTGGTGTGCATTGCCATATATTGCATGGAGCCCAGAGGAAACATGCAGACTCTTTTAGACCCTGCATGTTTTAATAATGAGAACCTGTCACCTAAAAATAATCACATAGGGGACTTTGTGCCCCCTATGTGATGAAAAAAAGAAAATTAAGTTTTTTTATTTTTATTGCAAAAAATAAAGTTACGCCCAAGCACATAACATTCCCCCCCATTTTGTTTTTGAGGCCCCCCCACCACAACTTATACGCATGTATGAACATAAACTCACATGGCAGGGCGCCTACTCATGAAAACATTGATTGCAATACACATGTTACATATTGCTGCGCACACTGGAGTGACAGCATTAATTCTAGCACAATACCTCCTCTGTAATGCTAAAATGATGACCCATAGTAGCTTTTGAAGCATCGCCAATAGAAAATAAAGGGTATTGAAGTTTGTTGACATTTCACATGTGCACACAAAGTTAAGGTTTGACATGTTGGGTAACTATTTACTCAGCACAATCTCATATTTTATATTTTACCAAAAATGTGGGTAATTTATTGCATTTAAATAAACAGTGCAGCGCTAATAAATAATAAATAAAAATATCCAGTGAATAAAAATCAATATATACCCCCTAAGATTATAAATAATTATATGGTAGTGTCATGCGTGTAATCCCTCATAGGGAATATACAGTGCAAAAAGTGACAAATATACTCATAAAACAATATAGTGGCAAACAACGTACAGTGCTCAAGGCAAGTGAACCAATATTCAAAAAGGTCCAATATAGTGGCAAAAACGTACAGTGCTCAAAATAAGTGAACCAATCTTCAAAAACAAAAAAAGTCCAAACAATTGATAAAAAATGCAAAACTTTGTGGTGGTCTTCCCACTCCACTCTTCATGCAAGAATAATGTGCAGTGGGCGTGATTCACACGTGCCAATCCTTTAACGGCTAAAATGCCCCCTCACCTCCTTACTTAGACCCCACAGGGCCAGCTCGCTTTAAGGATCAAACGATTCTATCAGAATGGATTTCTCTCTGGGTTTCGCTTTCCACCTCCAGCATCCACCAGGTTAGCAGCCAGCTCCTCCCAGGGTCATAATGAAACACAAACAGAGACCCTCCATAGTGCAACCAGTTTTAATTATTTTATTCACTGGATATTTTTATTTATTATTTATTAGCGCTGCACTGTTTATTTAATTGTTTATTCACTTACTTTGGGTATAAGTTTAGTGCCAGCAGCTTTCTCTGAGGTTAGGATTCCATATAAGCGCAGGAGGTCTTTTGTAATAATTTATTGCATTTGTTTGCCCTAAAATTAACTTCAGTGTGTTTTTAATGACATTTTGTATTTCCTGCAGTAATATTGTGTGACATAAAAAATTGGAACTACCACTATTTTTTCTCTAGGGTGTCTGCTTTCAGAAAATATATAATGTTATGGGGGTTTTGTGTAATCTTCAGACCTACAAAGATTTTTTTAAACATGTGTTAAAAAAAATTGCAAAAATGGCTCTGGAGTGAAATGGTTAAACTTTATTACTGTTCACTGCTGCACTTGAGGTGGCCTTGCTACTGTGTATGTTGATCTGAACACCAAATGGCATCTTATGCCTAATCCTTACTGTTAACCATGTTGTATGCTAAATTCTGTTCTTACTATTGTTAATCCATTTCTTGCTTGTCTAGTTATCAGCCATATTGGGTGACAATATATTAAGGTGTTACTAAACCCAGGACCCTGCATTTACTATATCTGGTCTCCCACAATACACACAACATGGGAGTGCAATTATTTTAGTAAATATAAACTGCTAAATACCTTTTCTCATCAGCAGTTAGAGCAGTCTTGTGACTTCTAACAGTGTCCACCCAAGCACTGGTTAAAGCTTGTAGGAGGAGTTTTCATTCTGCTCAGGGAGGATGTAGGACTCCTGACCTCTGTCTGGACAGTGCTGATTGGCCCTGTGTTGATCACATGCACGCTACGAAGAAAATAAAAAACCTCTCTAGCAATACACACCAAACTGAGCATGTGCAGAGTGACTCCACACAATATCAGGAGATAAGAGGGGGGCTCTTGAAGAAGGGGAGAATTATAAAAGTCAGGATCAAACAGCCTTTTTACACAATGTGGAGGATTAACCCCTTAGGTTTCACAGTGAGTATAACATGCATGCTTTACTGCATATACAGACTGGTTGTACTGTTGTGGGTTTAGTAACACTTTAAGTGTGCCTTACTACCTGGTTTGGTTGCCTGTTTTCTCCGATACAGCACTTCCATTGTGTATTAAGTATTACTTTCAGTGGATTTCTGTGATATTGTATGTTTCTACACTCAAGGACGACACAAAGAATAGAGGACCCATCCAGTCCAGAGGCTCCTACAGGGGTAGCGCTACACAATCATTTTATTACTATTATTACAATATTCATTCAATATTACCATTCATTATACCCTGGTAGTTCAATGTACCAGCACAATGTGTAGCTGGCTATACTGTATGTATAATTTCCAATCAATGTGCACACAAATTATGATTTCAGTAAAATTCATCCCCCACACCCCAGGATTCGGTATTCTTCTACAGTCTTCCTTCTATGGCCATAGAAACAACTGTCTGGGTAGAGAATGGTTTAGGTAATATGCCCCTTAGATCAAATTTGGCTTCATACAATGCAAGCTTATTGTATAAACAGTAAGTATTGCGACTGTAGTCCAAAGGAACCAATCAGATTTCAACTAACTAGAGTCAACTAATGTGATTTTCAGTTACTAGGTTATCCTGGTTACTATACACTTTGGACATCATCAGTGCTCTGCAATAAACTGAACTGAGAGCAGAAGTGACAGAGGGATTACATCATCATGCACCATTTTGAATTTCCTACCTAATAGACATGCACACATTTTCTCATCATTTATTGTGTTTGAATGGAGTTTTGTGATATATAATAATAATAAAAAATAGTTATAAGATTTTAAGCCATATAAACTTGTAAAGCAAAAGTCCATTAATCCTGAAAACAATTATTAACATTGCTAATTAACTTTTAAACTGAAGATTATATTGCAAAGCATTTCTAATTATAACCAGCGCTCCTGACTAATCCAATCATCCTGTACACTCAATCTATACCATTGATAATGACAGAGTGACATCTAGTGGTTTTTAATGATACTGCATGCATATCTATTTCTAAGGGTTAATATCAACAGTTGGAGGGTATTTTTAACCTTTTTTAAACATGCATGGTTACAAGAAAGACAAGACACAATATTCCATATTATAAAAAGCTTTAAAAATAGGAAACTTGAGACCTGAATTTGTATATACTGAACAGAATTATTCTGCCCATATTAAAGAAAATAGAAGGAACATGCAATTTATCAATAAGGAAAACATTCTCCTCCTTGTAACTGTAATTTTGTAGCAGCTGGAAGATGTAGAGAAACTGAGTTGCCTGACTATGATGCTTTGTTGTAATATGTTAAGAAAAGCAGTGAGAAAACAAGTTAGTAGTTGTAGGCAATTACATTTTATCTTATACTCAATGCCTTCTAGAAGCTACATAAAACTTGCTTTCTTGCTATGAAATTCATAATTTAAAAAATTGGTTAAAACATTTCTAAACAACTTATGACTGGGCTTATAAATCAGGTAGCAAATGTTGTGATGAAGAGGACAGGGTAGGACAAGGTTGTACTTCCAATGATGAAGACTTTTAAAGAAGAGCTCATGGAAGTACATTATGAATGCACAGCAGGTACGTGTAAGGTGTTAGACTTCCCTTTGAGTTGTTCTTTTCTAGATAAAATACAGCAAAATATTGCTAGTCTGTGCGTTCCCTAATTTCTATCTCTCATTTTTATGGATGGAATTAGACACCCCATAGGCTTCAACTGCAACATTTATTTCAATTCAGAAAACAGCATAGGCAGAAGCTACAGAGTGCATAGATCAAAAACATTTTGAAAAGTAGTTTCTTGGTAAAACTATGGTACATTTATCTATCTCCTTTTAATTATATATGCTGGAGTTATCCTTTAACTTTGTAAGTATCAAATTTAAAGGGATGCAAGCATGTTAAATGAATATATGAAATTTTGTTGTATTGGAAATTTAGCTACACTGTACGAGTGCATTTTTTGTTTTTCTTATCTTACTCTACTTCCATTACATCATCAATATTTATTGTGGGCATTGGGAAGTGAAAATAGAAATTGATAGTTTGTGCCATGAAACCTATTCATGTGTTCTAGGTAATGCTGAACGGCACAGCCACTTGTTGCATTCGTCTCGGTGATATTATACTGCAAGACACTACTGATCAATTCTGGAAAACTCAGTAGAGCATATTATTGCCTCTTAAAAATAATGGCACATTTGATGCTGGGTCTTGCAAAACTTCTGGTGCAAGGATGTAATTCTAACATGCTGCCAGCTTTTTAAGTGAAGCTAATAGCCACTAAGGCACAGTCATTGGCTAGTTAAAGATTGGGGAAGTGTGTGGTAAAGAAAATGGTTCCTGTGCACAAAAGAGGATTTTCAGAATAATACAGGAATGTTAACATTCTGATTCTATAATCCCCCTAAATTTTGGTTGTTACAAAAATAAAAATATGTGTGTGTGGTCAAGCTTTACAGTCTGCTTAGACCTAATGACTACTTTCTAAATCATCCATTCCTGGTTTCAAACAACTACAAACAAATGTTTTAAATACTCGCATGTTTAGATTTCTACAATTTTTTTATTTTTTTCCCCCAAATTATAAAATTTTATAATCAGATTGCAACCTGTGGCCAAACTGTTATACAAACAAACACACCTATTTACAGGGGCTATATACAAATCCTGCAGTGCTCAAATTAGACAAGGCTTATTTGATGCGGCAGAATTCGACTAAAGTACAGTACATCCCAACCCCGGCCATAACCTTTTTTGTTTTGGATACATTGTTTTTTTTCTACCTGTGTCCTCATAAGGTAGATCCCCCCTCAATGATGTGCACTGTCATACACTTATACAGAGGGTGTCAACAAAACAGGTAGAGATAGAAAAACTCCCCAGGGTGCAACACGAATATATGTCATTTACACAACAAACTGAAAGTTGAAAATGGCATATGTGATGTTTCTGTTGACTAATGGGACTTTCAGTTTGAAAATTCAGGATTAAAAAGCTTGGTAGAGCCACAACTGATCAAACTTTTCAGAAGTTCACTCATCTCTAGCTCCTACTCTTCCAAACTGTTGTGACATACATGATGAAGGCTGAGTTGAGAGGGATTTTAATAGATCCCCTGAAATAAGTGGCAGGACATAACAGGATGAGGTATGGCATGGGTGCCAGCGGAAGGTCATGACACAGCAGATGATCCGGAAACAGTCTGGATACTGCTGAGGTTGTTGAGAGGTTTGGTCTGGATCTGTGCAGAATGCTGGTTTGCAAAATGATCACAGAATGTTAGCAGGTGTTTTCCTACTTCACCCAGCAGGTGGTGCCTTTCAGCCTCAGGTATGGAGTAGACACCTAGGGGGAATGACGTTCCCCAGCAGCCTCTGTAGGTGCCACAGGGGAAAGCAGCTGTCTGAATGGACACTGCCACCTCCAGTGACCTTCTGTGGCCATCTTGGTTGGGGCATGGCTAATAAATAGCCGTGCCCTTCTGCATTTGGTGTGCATTTGCAAGTGGATAGAGCAGGGAGAGACACCCCCTTGTCAGGGACAGTGATTTAGTGTGAGGTTCCTGTGCGAGGCAAATCAAAGTAGGGGATGCCAGTGTCTATATAACTAAACTATAACAGTGCTCTATATAACGTCTGGTCTCTAGAGATGCTATCCTGCCAGTCAGCTGCCCCTCCAGCAGATGCCATCTGGTAATATAAGCTTTATTGTTTTGTCTTACTGTGATGAAAAGATACGACTGTATATCTGTGTTCAAGGGCTGCAGCCCCCTGGTACCAAGTGAACTACCCACATTGTCTCCTCACTATGCATCAAAGACTTAAGCAGCACCTCAACAAAGAGCAGCAATTATACTCTTTTACTGCAAGTGTTACTGAACCTGTTGCTGCAAGTGTTACTGAGCCTTTGTTCCTATAAGTGTAACCACAACTGTTTCACATCTGTTGCTAATAGTAGCCATACTAGTTCTAGTGACTGTATACTACCAGTTTTCCTGTTATATTAAAACGTAAAATTATATAAATAAAATAAATGTTGAAACCTTGTCTGGACTCTGTGTGTGCTACTCCTTCAATTTGGGTACCTTACTCCTGGCCCGCCCCCAACTTGGTGTAGTTGGCACGATATGCACAGCTCATCTGCTTAGGCAGACAAGTGGCTAGTTACCACCATGATTCCTTTGGAAGCTGCTCTAGCACTAGTTCCAAAGTTTAATGGCTCCAATATGTCTCTGATGGACTGTGAGGAGAGGCTGGAAAGTGCCTATCAAGTGCCTACCAAGTTATACTTGACCTATCCATAAATTTGTTAGAAGAAGATGCATGGAAGGCCATAATGGTACTGCCTGAAGGGAAGCAGTCTACTTTGATGAAAAAAGTAATTAGGCTAGAGGGCCTCATCAGAGAGAATATCTCACTGGCAGCAAGAGAGTGAGCATCTGACTCATTTTGCTATGCTCCAACAGAAGGTTTGAAAGAGGTTGGAAAAGAAAGATCACCAGGGATGTGCTGACAGAGGTGCTCTGGACAAAATTTTGCAGGACCAGGTAATTGGTGGAGTGGCTTATGGGCCTGCACATGGGGCCCCACAAGAATGGGTGATGTTCTATCCCTGTCGGACTTACAATGAAATTGTATTAAACGTGGTGGCCAGGAAGCAAGAGGATGCCAAGGCCACCATGGCAGTAACCAGGAAGAATGAATGGTCATCCCTCAAGGAGGAGGCCCTTGCTTCTTCCCCCATCTCAGCACTAGAGGTAACAGTACGAGAACTTACGTGGTCTATGGCCTCCATGCGACAAGGATGCCTGGAAGCAGGAACTGAGAGAGAACCCAGTATGGAGGAACCCCAATGAAGATTTGAAGTGCTGGAAGCATGGACACTATGGACATTTACCCATTGAGAGAACAGGGGTAGTTCTTGGGGCAGAGGGACAACTTTTGGGAAACACTTCATCTTGTTCTATGTCTAAAGGCTTGACAGTTTCTCTACGTCCCATAGTCACAGGCATGTTAAATGGACAGTTCTATGTTCTATGGCTTATTGACATGGGATCTGAGGATGCCAGCCCCAGTCTCTGGCCCACTGAGCATAACCTTCATTATTACTGCTCATTCAAATTTGAACTATTGGCTCTTTCTGCGTCATAATGAAGAATAGTGCTTAGTATCTTACAGGGGCTCAAATCAACATTTATACTGATAATAATCCCCTGGTGTACCTTGATTCAGCTAAACTGGGGGCACTGTAGTAGAGATGGGTGGCCTGACTGGCCCGCTTCAATTACAAGATCCCCTACAAGGCAGGAAACCTACATAGCAACATAGATGTCCTCTCTTAGTTCCCTATAATGTAGCCTCAGGGGGATGTGGATCATTGTCAAGAGGACCTGAAAATGGCTCCTGTTCTGTTCCTGAAAGCACCATCTAGAATGTCAGTGGTCCAGGACTCACTAGAATCCACCAAGGTGGAAGAGGTGTACACCTTCACAGAATGGGCATCAGAAAGACAAAGACATTTCTCAGATGTAGCAAGTCCTCTCTAGATGAAAGAAACGTTCAGCAAAGGAGTGTCTTCAGCTTCCAAATGCACTCTGGCATCTCATCAGGCAGTGAAATTATCTAGAGATCTGGGAAGACATTCTGTACCACCCAGCTTGTACACCTTCTGAACAGTGGAATAGCTTCTTAGTGGTCCCCCAGTCAGCTATGCAAGTGTTGCTGAACCCATTTCTTCAAGTGTTACCGTATTCATTTCAGGACCAATGTATCTAGGTTCCACCAGTTTGGATGAGTATGGTAATTTAAAATTTATAGTTGTCAACCATCCCCATGTCTCCTGAGATGAGGTGCACTTCTTCCCACTTCTTTCTGTCAAAAGCTCTTTTGTTGTCCTCTTGTACTTTTGTGACAGTGCCTCTCCATTTCTTGTTATCGGTTAGAAAGAATTGTAATCTGCCCCATATTCTGGAACTGTATCAGGTTAAAAGGATGGATAGAAACCATAACTGGCAAAAATGGAGCTTTGTCAACAGCTCCATGCACAGAATTGTTACAGGCAATTTCTGCCTAGAGTAAGAAAAATGCCTAATTATTTTGAAAAATTGATGAACACCTGAGGTAGTGCTTCAATGCTTGATTCATGCAATTTGTGCAATTTGTTTTACTAAAGAGGTAAATTTAATGGGCACAGAGAGTGCCATTTGTAATTGTCCATACAAATTTAAAAAATGGTAGTAAAATTGTCTGAAATTGGCAACTCAACAATAAAATTCATAGAGAATTTAGCATGATCTTTTAGGCACTGAAAGTTACCTTAGCAGTGCACAAGACTTAGCCAGGTCATTTATGTTTTAGGTGCAAATAGTACTAGATGTGATATAGGTTTCACAATTGACCTTCAAATTAGGCCACCAAAAGGAATGGTGTATTGGTTTGATAATTTTAAGAGACCTGAAGTGACCAACCAATAGGTATTGCACTGTGGGTTACCAAATCTTGTCCCAGTGCTTGCTTGAGGTGAGGCATCTGGTCTATCTGGAGAAACAAGTAATTTTAGCTGAAATGATGGTGTCAACCTGGAGTGATTCATAATTTTTCCAGAAATATGTCAGAAAGGGCATCAAGCTTACCTTCCTTCAAGCCAGCATGAAATGTTATATATAATACAAGTCTGGAAAAGAATAGCACCCATCAGGCCTGATGAAGTGTTAGTTGCCTGTCCCAAGATATCACATTTATTTATTTATTTATTTATTTATCGTGTTTATATAGCGCCAAAGGGTTTGCTCAGCGCTGTACAATAGGGGGGGACAATACATGAAACAGAACAGTAACATCAAACAGTACACAAGGGGTTAGAGGGCCCTACTCTTTCGAGCTTACAATCTAGGAGGGAGGGGGTAGAGGCACCGGAGGAAGCGGCTGTGGGGGATGAAGTGGTAGGAGGAGGGAAGGGCAGCGGCTGTTAGGTGAGGGTGGGGTAGGCTTCCCTGAAGAGGTGGGTTTTCAGGGAGCGCCTGAAGGTGAGGAGGGACGGTGACAGTCTGATGGATTGGGGTAGTGAGTTCCAGAGGATGGGGGAGGACCTGGAGAAGTCTTGCAGTCGTGCGTGGGAGGAGGAGACCAGGGAGCAAGATAGAAGAAGGTCCTGTGAAGAGCGAAGGGTACGGGTAGGGTGGTACCTGGGGATCAGATCGGTGAGGTAGTTAGGGGCAGTGTTGTGAATGGCCTTATAGGTCAGGGTGAGCAATTTGAATTTAATGCGTTGGGCAATGGGGAGCCAGTGGAGGGAGAGGCAGAGGGGGGTGGCAGAGGTGGAGCGGCTGGTGAGGTGGATGAGTCTGGCCGCTGAGTTCAGGATGGTCTGAAGCGGGGAGAGCCTGCACTGGGGTAGGCCGGTGAGGAGGGAGTTGCAGTAGTCCAGGCGTGAGATAATCAGGGAGTGTACTAGTAGTTTAGTGGTGTCTGGGGTAAGGAAGGAACGTATCCTGGCGATGTTCCGGAGGTGGAGCCTGCATGTGTTTGTGAGAGATTTGATATGAGGTTGAAAGGAAAGGTTTGAGTCCAGAATGACGCCAAGGACCTTGGCTTGCTGGGCGGGATTGATGGTGGTGTTGTTGGTAGTGATGGAAAGGATGGGGGGGGGGGCGCGGGCTGGGGGGAAGATGAGAAGCTCGGTTTTGGAGAGGTTGAGTTTGAGGAAATTGAGCGACATCCAGTCAGAGATGTCGTTTAGGAGGTGAGTGATGCGGGCGGAGAATGAGGGGGTGAGGTGAGGGGTGGATAGGTAGATTTGAGTATCATCAGCATAGAGGTGGTAATTGAAGCCGTGGGAGTGTATGAGTTTGCCAAGGGAGGAGGTGTAGATGGAGAAGAGAAGGGGTCCAAGGACAGAGCCCTGGGGGACCCCAACAGAGAGGGGGAGAGAAGGGGAGGTGGCACCATTGTAGGTGACACTGAAGGAGCGTTGGGATAGATAGGACGAGAACCAGGAGAGAGCGGTGTCTCTGATGCCAAGGGAGAGTAGTTTATTAAGGAGGAGGGGGTGGTCGACTGTGTCAAAGGCCGCAGAGAGGTCTAGGAGGAGGAGGACAGAGTAGTCGCCTTTGGCTTTGGCGGTTAGTAGATCATTGGTGATTTTGAGGAGGGCAGTTTCGGTGGAGTGTAGGGGACGGAAGCCGGACTGTAGTGGGTTAAGGAGGTTGTTGTCATCTAGGTGGGCGCTTAGGCGATCGAAGACCAAGCGCTCAAGGAGCTTGGAAGTGAGTGGCAGCAGGGAAATTGGTCTGAGGTTGTTGAGGTCAGTGGGGTCCAGAGAGGGCTTTTTGAGTATGGGGGTGATGTGCGCATGTTTTAGGGGGGAGGGGAATACGCCAGTAGAGAGGGAGAGATTAAAGATGTGGGTAAGGGAGCGGATGAGGGAAGAGGGGGGTGACCGGAGGAGTTGAGAGGGGATAGGGTCCAGGGGGCAGGTAGTGAGACGGGCTTCTGAGAAGACTCTGCTGACTTCCTCAGTGGTAGTAGGGCTGAAGGAGTGCAGTGATGGGGGGGTTACGGTAGGCAGGGCCTTGGGTGTGGTGGGGGGCAGTGCCGTTGCGAGGTCAGAGGAGAGGAGAGATGAGGGGGTGATAGAAGGGGGGAGGCTAGATGGGGAGGTAGATTGCAAGTTGACTATGTCCTTGCGGATAGCGTCAATCTTGCTGTGGAGGTGAGTGGCAATCTCGTGGGCGGTAAGTGAGGTACTGAGTGGAGGAAGGGGGGGAGAGAGCAGGGAGTTGAAGGTGGAGAAGAGTCGGCGAGGGCAGGTGGAGAGGGTGTTAATCAATATTTTATAGTTATATCTCATATTTATAGTAAAAATTGAAATGAGATTGGTTTCATCTTCCAGGTATCGCCAATCCTCCAGATTTTATTGCTAGCAGTTCTCCTACATCATAATTTATTTCTTCTGGAAATAGTTTCCTAGCAAGGAAAGCAAAAATAAACATCAATAATTTAGGACCCACCCACTGTGACAAAATAGCCTCAATAGCATTCTCTTATCTATCTCAAGGATATACAAGAACACTGGGTCTCGGTGCCATAAGATTGGTGCTGAAACATAAGGAACAGTTTTAAGTTTTCAAATACTGCTTGTGCCTCAAATGACCACTAGAACAGGATGTACTGCTTTGTAAGTTGCATGATGTATGTATAGACTAAAAAATATTCTTGATAGTTTGGCCATGCATTTAAATAAAGATGTTATCATGGCCAATTTAAGACTATTTTATTCTTGCAGGTGATGCACCCAAGACAGTTGCTGTCCCAAAAGTAAGGAAATGACAAAACCCACACTGGTTGCCACTTAAAGAAGTTGTAAAGGCTTTTGTTTGGTAAAATAACAAATAGGTTTATACTTACCTGCTCTGTGCAATGGTTTTGCACAGCGGGGCTAAAAAAATTATATTCTGGGGCCTGCTGCTGTCACTCTTGGCTCCTCTTCTGTGTGTGCTACTATAGGAAGTCACTTTCTATGGGGGTGCATGTGCGGGAGTATTCCTGAGCCAGGCTGTGTGGGTCCATAGACACAAACAGTGTGGCCTGGTCCTACCCCCTTGTGACGGGCACAGCGTCAGACCCCCTGCCCTTCTCACCAACTTGTGACCGAAGGACTAGTCAATCTAAAACTGCTCTGTCACATGCGTAACAATGCCACGCTCAGCTGCATCCTGCACAGAGATTTTCTAGCTCACTGGACCACAATCTATGTGCCGCAGCCTGAGAGCGATTGTTACTGGGTCAGGTTAATTACGCAATTAACCCTTCACACTGCCACCACCACCTTTTTGTACAGAGAAGGAGGAAACTCACCAATCTTAGCAGTAACGCTATGATGTTTGAATAAGCGTCTGTATACACACTGTCACCGCAGGCAGATATATGCAAAAGTTTAAAACACACAGTAGCGCTCTTCAGAGACAGGGATTCTTAGTTTGCATTAAGAAGCTTTAGAAACAGTTCAACACTTTTCAGAAAATAGGATTTATTACTAAAAAGGTCAAAATGGTGCAATAAAAATATTTACAGAAAAAGATGTAGCCAATATATATATGTATAAATACAGAGAGCAATACCACAACAGAGAGATAACAGAAAGAAGTTTAGAGAGGTAGAATACTTGCCAGAGTCCTGGTTTAAGCAGATTCAAGTGTCCTGAACGAAAGGGTACCGTTTCTCCCAAAGTTGGTTCCTTATGTTAAAAAGGGAGAATCTCTTCATCTTAAATCTCTGAGGCCTGAAAGCCTCTTTTCTAGTCCACCAGCAGGGGGTGTCTACTGAAACCAAGGGCCAATCGCCTCATTTGGGGAGGGGGGTTTAGGCGGAGACCCAGGCTAGGACCAAATCCCTCCTAAGTTATACCCTGGTCAATAACCTTCCATAGGTACATGTAGCATCCTATCCACTAGTAGGATAATATGCAGAATGATATTCTGAATGTCCAGAGATCAAATATGACATATTTGCTTGGGACGGTTAAGGAGATATCGCTTTCTGCTCTCAGGTAGACGTAATCTAAGGATGTAAGGTATCAGGTGACTCGCATTAAACTGACCTATCCGAATATATGCTTTGTTTGATTGTACATATTTCCTATAAGGAAAATAATGAAATTGTATGAAAAAGTGGTTTCATATGAGATGTAGGTTTTACTGCTATTCCGGAATGCTTTTCAAGTCCAGTGACTGACGGGTTTATAGCTTTACGATCAGCTCAGAGCAAGAGTCTGCCAGACACTATGGCACCAGCTAATTGGGTTTACAACCACGAAGTGTATCCAGCTGTGCCCAATGCACTCCTGAACTCAGCACACACACAGAGCACATGCCATACAACAAATAGGCAAACAGGCATATGCAGTGCAATTGTGGCTGCAGAGAAAGGGATTGAGACTACTTTCTCTGTCTCAAATAAGAAACCTCAGGGGTCTGTTTAGGCCCCAGATATCTCACCAAAGCCCCCCTCCCACACACACACACACACACACACACACACACACACATGAAAACATTTATAAATATCAATAAAACTGTGGAAAAAAATAAACTAAAAAGGTAAATTAAAAAACTAGTAAGGCCTCATTCACATGGGGCATACTACAGCGCACGTCCCTGCGAGGCCATACTTACACACACGGGGATGCACAGGTGTTCCATGCATCCCTGTGCAAACAATCCTATTGATGTCAGTTGAGATGTAGAAACAGCACAGCTGCTGCTCCCAAGCTGACATCCGTGTGGGTCTGGGTGCATGTTCCTGAGCTCACACTGTCTGCGTTTGGGGTCGTGCACCCACACCCAAACGGATGTCAGCTTGGGAGAAGCAGATGTGCCCACGCAGCTGTTGCCTCCCAATTGAGATGAATGGGATGACTGGCACAGAACATTTGGGCATCCCCATACTTATAAACTCGACCCTCCACAGGCATACACTTTAGTACGCCCCATGTGAATGAGGCCTTAGTAGGAGTTTAGCAGGATTTTTTTTATTATATTGTGTTTGTGTCTGCTAATAATGATTTTAATGTATTTTAAGTGAAAATAGCAATTTGATAAACATGTGCACAACTATAGCGAGGCCAAAAAAATTCAGTAGCACATTTTTTTATTCTACAGGTCATGTGCGTTCAGAAAATATGGTTTGGAGAGTCTTTTACTAACACTGAAAGTTCTAAGGGGAAAATGATAACCTCAGGTTTTTAGAGTAAATTGATTTTATTTACAATTTTGCACACCTTCAGCTTTCACCATTTCACAAAAAGTTGCAATTTGTAATTTTTAATTTGTAATAATTATTTTTTAATGCAATACAATTTTAACTTTTATATTTAGTGGGAATTTAGCAGGAATTTTGTAAGTTTTGCTGTGTTTGTGTCCGCAAATAATAATTTTTGTGTATTTTTAGCAAAATTATTGTTTTGATAAACATTTGCGCAAATATCACAAGGCCTAAAACATCAGTGACACCTTACTTTTATTGTAAAGGTCCTATGCTTTCAGAAAATGTATGGTTTGGGGGGTCTTTTACAAACTCTGAAAGCTGTAAGAGAAAAATAATAAAGCAATGGTAAAATTAGAAAAATGGTCTGGCCACCTGAATTTAAATGTGGAGCGCAGAACCTGGCAGCGAAAAGGTTAAATGCATGACTATTTCATTGAAAATGATCAATGCTTGCCTGGAGCCAGAGTTTTGTAGCAGTAAGAGGAACTGCAATAGGAGTTGCAAGGGCCACAGAAGAATCCCTCAGTCATCATTACAAATACAACTAAATGTGAGCAGACATGACAAACTAAATTGTGTTCATTATATTCACTTTGTAGGGTTAGATACTCATGATTTGTTTACTGGTAAAGAACATCTTAATAGTTTTGTCAGTTTATTAGCATACTAATAAAATGCTTAAAATGAATAACGTGACACAGCAAAATTTTAATGTCGTCAGCATACTGTAAATATATGCATGCTTTCTGCTGGATGACTAAATCTTACAACTGAGTCTGATAAAGAGATGAGTCATTGTGTTGATGACTAATTCACATTTATGTGTAAATCACAGCTTAAGCTATTGAGTTCTGTAAAGAAAATACTTTTTTTCATCAAAGAAGCAAATGTTGAGTCTTTAAAAATGAAGATTGCTTTTTAACCCTGAATATAATAAAGGAATGATTATATAAAGCCATTATAAAATCCATTTAAAGGGAACCTATATTGAGGGGAAAAAGTAGAAATGAGAGTATAGAAGGCATATTACCACAATATTATCATTAGATGCCTGTTACTGGTATCCCTGTATACTGATGCAAATTCTGTGCTCCCAAAAGTCATTATTTGCATAGGCCTTACCATGTCCCCAGTGTGACAGCACTCAAGCATGGTAAATTAAGATTTATGCAGCAAAAACTGCACTGCGGGCAACCTGGAGGAAGTGGGCAGTGTAGAATGTCTAATTTATCTTGTATTCTTTTTTTAATGGGACTTTGGTGATGGAAAACTGCAGAAAAAGTGGTTGTAAACCCTTACATATACCCAGTGACTGACCTCAGGTGATACACAGAGATAAAACAACCCCTCTTATACAAGTTGTACCTTTTTATGTGTAGCCCTCTGTTTTGTATGACCATTCAACGTACAAGAGGTATACAGCTTGTCTGAGCTTTCAGAAAGCAGGGGTGGGGAGCTAAAGTTACACTCTGAAGATCTCTGAAAGCTGATTGGAAGGAAGGGACATCCCCTTTGTGATGGAGCGTAGGCAGGGCAGAACACACAGAGTAGATGGCAAACGCACAATGCTTTATTGATGACAGTCACCGAATAGGGGAGTTCGCAGGGAGGGTGAATACGCCAGTACAGGGTGACATAGAAGGACCAACACACTTAAAGTCCAACACCGAGAGCCAAGGGAGAGTCTCTGTAGCAAGTAATCCAACAGGGGGTTTGGCGTGAGTCTCTGTAGCAAGTAATCCAACAGGGGGTTTAGTGTGAGTCTCTGTAGCAAGTAATCCAACAGGGGGGGTTGGTGTGAGGTCAGCACAAGAACAGTTCAAGTGAAGCAGGCAGAGAGGATGTACTCATGGATCTCTGGTGTCTAGCAGACAGTCTTCCCCAGCTCTGGGAGAAGGGGGCTCCTAGGCAGCCTTGGGTCTCTGCCGAGCCTGGCCACAAAAGGTCCCAGCCGCAGCCTGGGCCCCTTCCATCAGCTACACAGTGGTGAATACCTCAGGAGCTCTGGCATCAGCTTCTTAAAACTGATGTCGGACCCCCTAGTCACCTAGGCAACCGGGGGGGCCGAGCTGGTGTGGCTCCAGCTTGTCTTAGGAATGCCTTTCATCTTTGCAGGAGGGAAGAGGGGCACAGATGACAGACAGCAGAGAGAGCAGGGACAGAGCAAGGGGGCTGAGAAGGGAAAGCAGCTCCGACACCCTTCATACAGCTCACTGGAACAGAGCTGAGGCTGTCAATCACAGGCTGTGTGCTGGGGCACTATCCGTTGTCGTCTTTTTTCTTCTTGGTGTCAGGATAACTGAGGTGACTCATGCAGATAGCAGAGGAATGAGGCAACAGACAGGAATGGCACTTAGTGCTCTAGATTGAGACAAGTACACACTAAAGAGGGATATGCTTTGTTCATAGTTCATGTCAGAGGTTTACAGGCACCTTAAGAAAACACCTTTTACCCTTACACCATCATTTCTACTTTGAAATGTTCCTCCTTTATACAGGCTTGCTTTAAGTGAGATTAATGTAAGTGTGCCCTAATTAGAGATAACACTTTTCTATAGTAAACTTTAGCTGCACCTCCAGCATTAGTGACTGTCTTGTAGGAATGTAGGCAAACAATTGCAGGCTTTCATCTGGGATATCTTCTTAATGAAGATTAAATGAGACAATACTATGGAACAGATGCTTGGTCTAAATGATATGTTCAAGGGATCAAAACTTGTGATAACATCATATATCATATCAGAATCATCTTGGTATCTCCCAAGATCCGACAGATGATGGAATATATCTGATCCATGCCACTTTATCTCATGTTAAAATATTTATTTCTGTTGCACTAGATATGTTTCAGCAGCAGGTGATCTCTCTAATGTGTAATTATTCTGATGAACATTTTCCTGCATTGCACGAAATCCCTAATTATTTCCAGAACTGATTGTGTGCAGTGGAACTAACGTGACTGACACTTGTCTTTCACCACTAAACATCCAGCAATTTAAATTAATTACTGACAAATGAGATCAGAACAAAGTGCTAAATTTAGATCTCATCATTTTGTCAGTGACATGGGAGACAAAGGACATGCTTTTATTTTCAGCAAAGGAAAATTATTTTGTAGAACTGGCAGCTTCCAATGCAGGATTCTGAATAACATAAACATAATTAAACTTTTATAATTATATATTAACTTGTTTGCACTTATTTCAAAAGTACTTGAACTTAAGGTCAAAACTATGCTCCCTCCTGTATGTTACGATATGCAGTCAGTAGAGATTGGGCATGTAATACTTAGGTTTACAATATAAAATGGTCCAGGGCAATTCAAAATAAGCATAAAAATCATAGGGATCTTAATCACTATGGTATGCCAAATCAATTAAATTATAAGGGTAGCCCCTGAGGCCATGAAAACCTATAACAGCAAAAGATTAGGTCAGGGCATAGATGCCAAGACCAAACAGTAGCCACTCTAATGGGGCGCATGTGGCTTATATCATAAACTTAATAAACAAAGAATTAAAATTAAATTACCATTTATTATCTTTTATAGACCACAAATACCTCAACATAAATACTCTTCAACCAAATCCCCACATAAAAAAGACATTGACGGATATCACAGAGGTCACTATGTGTGAAAGTTGCAACCTAAAGCTAGAAACTAACCTAGCATAATAGAAAGTACACATCCAAAAAGTAAAGGCTTGCTCCACAAACACAGTATCCAGGATTGATCACACTTTAGGCATAAAACGTCAAAAGTGAACCAAGTAAATCGCATTAAAGTCAATAGCCGCCACTGTTAAATGGACTCCAAAAAAAGTACTGTTCACAGATGAATTATAACTAATGTCTGGTATAAGGAGTCATGTCCTCAACTCTATCGCAGAAGGAATATGGTAAGCAAACAAGCAAAGTGGGCAGGACTTGCAGAGTTCTTAACATAAGCAGAGTATACCCAACCAAACATCAGAAGGTTTATTCCATAATGGAGTATAGCCACTTTATATCAATGAATCATTTGTTTGGAAAGCCATGCAAACAGAGCGACACAAGTATAAAAAAATAAGCAACTTCAGAGTATAAATAGCTTAAAGTGGTGCTAAAGGCAAGGTTTTTTTTTACCTTAATGCATTCTATGTATTAAGGTAAAAAAACATTCTACATGCAGTTCTCCTTCCAGCCCCCCCCCCCTTCCCCAAACATTTACCCGAGCCTGATTTCAATTCAGTGGTGTGCACAGAGCAGGCAATTATGAATCACTTAAATTAAGGAATGTGTAGCGCCCTCTAGGTAGATAGGACTTTTGTGGTTAGTCAGAGGCTTTATAGAAGCCTGAGATGAGTCAGCCTGGGGATGAAGCAGCAAGGCTACCCCAGGCCAGGCTGGGAGGTTCTACCGGTCAGGGCTTCTGGAGCCCTCCCACCCTTCTAGAAACTGGAGTGACCTTGTCTCCACGCTGAAAGCAGCGAGCGGCATACTAAGGTAGAAGTATGTTAATGAGGACCGTGTGAAGCAAGCAAGGGAGAAAGCCTTGGCGGCAGCGAGAGTCCAGGTAGAGGAGACCCTTTCATCTGAGGAGTCATCTGATCCTGCAACAGGAGCACCGGCTGGTATGGTCCAGCAGGTGGGAGTATCTACACCCAGGGGTATGGTGAGCGAGGGATCGGAGTCCATCCCTCCCCAACAGCAAGATGTGGAAAAAGCAGATTGGGCGTCCCAGGTGGAGCAGGAGGAGGCAGGAGGAGTAATGGAGTTTGTGACTGAGCTGGAGTCTCCCCTGCATGGGAGGCAGTTTGCCTTCTCATCCGAGGACACGGATGCAGAGGATGACAAGTGTCCAAGGCGCCTGCAGCAAAAGAGCAAGGAGAAAGCTGTGTTTGTTGTGCTGGAGAGGCTCTCCAATGCACAGGAAAGAGCTGCTGGGCTGGATGTGAGCAGAGTGGAGGGAGAGCCACAGGGGGGATCGAATCCCAGAGGGACTGTAAGTAACACAATGGTGGACAAAAGGGGGATGGTGTGATTAATCCTGTGTGTGAAAACACTGTTAGTGAGGCCTCCCCCTGGGTAGTGCACGTGGTAACCGGAGCAGAGCAAGGGTCCGCCCACATCCCTGTCTCCGCAGTGCAGCAGAGTGTTGTAGCCCCGCCCTTGATAGTGCCTGGTACAGTACAAGGGTCCGCCCACATCCCTGTCTCTGCATCACAGCAGTGTTGTAGCCCCGCCCCTGATAGTGCCTGGTACGGTACAAGGGTCCGCCCACATCCCTGTCTCTGCATCACAGCCGAGTGTTATAGCCCCACCCCAGATAGTGCCTGGTACAGAGCAGTGCTCTGCCCACATCCCTGTCTCTGCAGTGCAGCAGAGTGTTGTAGTCCCGCCCTTGATAGTGCCTGGTACGGTACAAGGGTCCGCCCACATCCCTGTCTCCGCATCACAGCCGAGTGTAGTAGCCCTGCCCCTGATAGTGCCTGGTACAGAGCAGGGCTCCGCCCACATCCCGGTCCCTACTTTGGCCGCTCGACTAAGCGTTGTAGCCCCTCCCCTTTTGGTGGCCTGTGCAGAGCTGGGATCTGTTCACGATCGGGTCCCTGTTTCCATGACATGGCTGGGTGTTGTGGCCTCTTCGTTAGGAGTGGGCGGTACAGAGCGGGGACCCGGCTACGTCTCAGTCTCTGCCTCTCCAGCGCAATTTGGAGTGTTAGCCCCTCCTTGGGGGGTGGCTGGTATGGAGAAAGGCCCCGCCCACATCCCGGTCCGTGATTCTAAGGCGCAGCTGGGAGTAGTGGTTCCTCCCCTGTTAGTGCCAGGTATGGAGCAAGGGTCCACCCCCATCCATGTATCTGCTCCTGCAGCGCAGGGCTCTATGGTCCACCCCCAGACAGTGAAGAGTGGGGTTGGTACTGAACAGGGATCCGCCCCATCCCTGCTCCTGCAGCAAGGCCTGCTATCAGTTATTCTGCCGCACTGAGGGGGGTCAGAATGCAGTGAATGCACCTGTGGTACGGGCAGGGGAGTCAGCGCCACCTGTGAAGAGGCACAATGTAGTCCTATTGAAATGGGAGGGAGACGGTTCTCCCCCTGGCAGGAGAGAGGGGGTGGATAGAATCCTGGAAATGGGATTCAAGGCATCAGACATATTTGCTTTCATTGCACTGCTAGGCACAGGAGAGTTTGATATATCTTTTGTTAGACCTGAGGGGTTAGAGATGTTTTGGCAAAGGTATGAGTACATATGGAAGTGTACCCCCAGATGGCAAGGGCTCACCCCTAAAGTGGTCACCAGGCAGGGTCTGGTAAAAAATATGACCGTTTTGGTCAGAAATGAATCCATCCCTGCTGCCGACATAATTGTATGGTTAAGCCGTTTTGGGGAGGTGTTGGCCCCCTTTGGGAAACTATTTGATGACAGGGGGATATGGACAGGTGGATGGTCAGCATTGGTTAAGCTTAAGTTGGTAGACAATCAGATAAGCCATATTACTTCGTCAGCATTTTTGGGGAAAGATAGACTAGTGGTGTTCTATGCGGGTCAGCCAAAAGTCTGCTACAAATGTGGGTGCAAGGGGCACTTCGCCTCCAGTTGCAGTATCCTGAAATGTTCCCTATGCCAAGGAATAGGGCATATTGCTAAAGATTGCAACCTGATTAGGTGCAACCTATGCCTGCAGCTAGGCCATTCCTATAATCCGTGCCCTGAGGCACTGCATAATATGCTGGAGGTGGTGGAGGAGTTGGCTAGGATGGAGGCTGAGGAGGTGGGGGAAATTCAGGTCACTGGGGGTCAGGTGAGTGCAGCGGCTCCTGCGCCAGAGGTGCCCAGTACTGTTGTGAAGTGTCCTCCTACTGTGGTGTCTTCCCAAGTGTTGTCCTCCCCCCCTCATGTGTCACCCCTTTCAACACAGTCCAAAATCAGTGAAGCAGCCAAGGGGTTGCGGGGTCTCCTGTGGCCCTCCCTCTGGTGATGCTCCTTCGTAGGAACAAGGCTAAGGCTGCAAAGTCCCCTGAGGGTAAGCAGGAGGTAGACCGGGTGGGTCCGGACTCTGGAGCTGTGGGGTCAGAGAGGGAGGATAAGGACAGGGGAGGGGGATGGTCTGTGGTGGGAGGGGGTGGCAAGAACAAGACAGTACTATCTTCTGCTTCTTCCTGTTCATCCTTAGATGTTGAGGAGGTACCTGTTGAAAATAGGTACAGTTTATTGTTTGGGGAGGAGGGGGATATAGGTGAGAATTTATCCCCTATGGAGGATGAGGATACAAGGGGTTCCCTTAAGGGGGCTAGACCCCCGGCAAAAAGTGGGAGAACAAAGGTTAAGAAACGGCCATCTCAATTATCTTAATGGCAGTTCCCGCTCCGATAAAGGTGGCAACCATTAATGTTGCCAGCATTAAATCTGTAAGTGCAAGATATACAGCCTTATTTTTGCTAAGCAAGATTGGAGCTGATGTTTTGTTTTTGCAAACTTAATAGCCTGGCTGATTTACACCTGGCCAAGTGGAGGGAGTGGAGGTGTGGTCCCACTTATTGGTCTCTTGCGGCTGAGCCTTACAGCGGAGTTGCGGTGCTTTTTTCCGGCATGGTAACATGCCGGCGGGTCATTGAGGTGGAGATTGGAAGGTGCATGCTCCTGGACATCCTCATGAAGGGGCATGAATTGCGTTTAATTAATATATATGGTCCCCATCCCAGGTGGGACAGGAAATGCCTTTTCAAGAAGATTAAGCCTTTCCTTTTTACGTCCCGGCAGGTTGTCTTTGGAGGTGATTTTAACACCATCACTAGGCTCAAAGACAGGAAAGGCTCCAATGACAGGCTGGGAAATGACAGTGTTTTCTTAAATGCAATAGTCAGGGAAGCAGGTCTGGAGGATGCCTTAATTAAGCGCAGCCCGGACAACACGGGGTTCACTTTTAGAAGAGGTAGAAGTGAGAGTAGGATAGATTTTTTTAAAGGGGGATTCTCGGCACCTGAGCGGTGGAGTTCTCCGATCAACTTATGTTAACTGTGACTTTGAATGCCTCAGATACGCCCCTGAAGGGAAGGGGTGTCTGGAGAATGAATTCGGCTCTGCTGGAGGACGAAGAGGTGAGACGATCCTTTGAGGATTTTCTTCAGGCTCAGGAGACCATCCTGGATTTCTGTGGCAGTAAGTTGGAATGGTGGGAGCTTACCAAGGTGCGGATTGGCAAGTTTTTCAAGGCCCTAGGTAAGAGGAAACAACTTGAGAAATACATTGCCTATCAGCAGTTACAGAGGAAGCTTGACCGCCTTTTCTCAGAGGGTGGAGATTCTGGGGCAATCTCAGAGGTTAAGCTTCTCTTGAAGAAGTATCAATATGATCGGCATGCCTCTTTGGTTCTGGAAAGGGACTACGGGAAGTACCATTCACCCGACCCTTATCAGAATTGCAAACAGAGCATAGCAATTAAGACGGTCAGTGCTGAGGGATAGTACGGGATCCTTGACGAAATCCAGGTCAGGGATCCTGGAGGTCTCAAGGTCTTTTTTTGAGGATCTTCTGAGAGAGAGGCACCTTGACCGGGCAGGGATGTTACGCTTCCTGGACTCTACACCAGGTTTGGAGAATGACACCCCGCCCACAAGTTTGACCAGTGAGAGCACAGCTGAAGAGGTTGCTAAAGCGATAGACAGTCTGGCCATTAAAAAGACACCAGGGCCAGATGGTTTGACAGCAGAGTTTTTTAAAACCTTCAACTCTAGCTTGGCACCTCACCTAGCGGAGGTGTTTAATTGCTGTCTAGATGAGGGTTCTCTCCCTCCCTCAATGAGGAAGTCAGCTGTGATCTTATTGTCAAAGGGTAAAGACTCTTCGATGATTGAGAATTGGCGCCCCATAAGCCTGCTCAATGTCGATAGAAAGATCCTGGCTAAGATAAGATTCTTTTCTGGCATTTATCGTCGGTGGCAGACGATCTACTTTCGCAGCTGCAGCACTGCTCAGTCCAGGGCAGGAGTACCTTTTCAACGGTGTTAGCTCTCTGGGAGGCTCTGGAGCGGTGCAGGGCTGATGGCTGTGGGAAGTACTTGCTGGCGTTGGATCAAGCTAAGGCCTTTGATCGGGTTGATCACAAGTACCTCTGGTGTCTCCTTGACAGATATGGCTTGGAGGGGAGGTTCATTGGATGACTTGAGGCTTTGTATAAAGGGGCTGAGAGCTTCATGTTAGTCAATGGTTGGATTGGGCGGCCCTTTGGGTCGGCTCGGGGGTGCACCAGGGGTGTCTGCTGAGTTCTCTGCTTTATGTCTTTGACATCGACCCCTTCATTAGAAGGCTAGATGGTGGGGTGTTGGGTGGGGTGCCGGTGGGCGCTTCTGGTGAGCCGCCTTTGAGGGTTGTGGCCTATGCCGATGACGTATCTGTATTCATCTCTGGGACTGGTGAGGCGCAGGAGGTGGTCTCGGTGATGGAGCAGTATGCGGAGGCATCAGGCTCCAAGATTAATCATGAAAAGTGTGAAGTTTTCTAGATGGGCAGGGAGGGTGAGGGCTTCGAGCTTCTGGATGCTTTCCCCGAGCCCCGACAGAAGGTAAAAGTGCCAGGCATCGAATTTGGCCCCGGTGATTATAGCAAATCAAATTGGGAGTCCAGGTTATTAGATGCCGATGTTAAAGTGAGATGCTGGAAGGGGTGGCGGCTGTCCCTAAGGGAAAGGGTTGACCTAATCAAGACTTACTTGGTCCCTGTTTTCTTGTACGTCAGTTTTGTCTGTCTCTTGCCAGAGTCTCTCTACACAAGGGTTTACAGCTGCTTCTTCCAGCTATTATGGGGGTGCAGGCTGAACCTTGTGAGGTGGGATGTGACTTACCGATCCAGGCGGGAGGGTGGCCTAGGTATGGTCACCCAGTTGTTTTTTTCTCTTTGATGTTTATTAAACACAATATTGGTAGTATGCTAAAAGAGAGACCGCCTGCATGGGTAGGCCTCTTCAAGTCTGGTTTAGGCCTTTTCTGAACTGTTGGGAGAGAGGCGGGCCAGTGAGAAGCTTGAGAGTCAAGCATGGTAAGCTCCCGGCTTATGTTGCCCTGTGCTTGAGGATTCTTAGGCTGTGGTGTGTGACGGCGGAGGAGGTCAGGTCGCTCCCTTGGAGACTCCTGAGGGAGAGGGTCGTGGCCTCTGCTTTTCATGCACCACTGGCCTTGAAGGATTGCCCAGGCCATATTTTGCGCGAGGGTCTACGATTGTTAAATTTGAAGAGGGTTCCCTTAAAATTTAGGGACCAGGCCTAGCTTGCGTTTCATGGCAGGCTCTACGTGAGGGGAAATCTGAAGTACCGTTCTTTGGATGACCGTGGTTGTCCGAGGACGGAGTGTGGGGGTGAAGTGTAGAGTATGGACCACTTCTTCCTTCAATGTCCCTTCAATGTAGAGGTGTATAAAGAGGTGGGGAGGGCTCTAGACATCCCCTTCCTGCATTGCATGTCTTATGCTGAGTGGGTGTATGGGGCATTAGAAAGGCATGCTGGTTTTGATTTAAACACCCTTTTCTTAGTTTGTCTAGTGGTCCGATATTACACGTAGAATGCACGGTGTCAGGTTTCCCTGTGGCAGAAGGTCCTTCCTGTTTAGGTGGTGGTGTGTGACATTCTTGGTGAGGTTGGGAAAATTCAGGGTCTGGAGAAATACAGATTGCGGCGAAGGGCCTGGATAGAGGAATGGAGGAATATCAGGTCTGTAGCTGCCGTCTGTTAATCTCAAGGTGTGGTTACTGTCCTGTTTTCCTTTCTTCTTTCACCCTCCTAGATTTTGTGAAGTCTTTTTTGAAGATTGGCTACGTGGCCTGAAGGTCTAGGTTTCTTAGCCTTTGGTGGGAGGGGTATGTTTGAGTACCTTAGTAGGTCATAAAGACCTTGAGTTTGTGAAATAATGTTACCTCCCCGTTGTAGGGAATAAAGTGGAGTTTACGGTTAAGCTATAATGGCTGTGAATTTTTTTTGTGTGTGGCATTGTGCCTTTCCTGGTGTGAAGGCTGTAGAGGCCGCCACACAGGCATAATGTTCTATAAAAGGTTATAAACGTTCTTTTCTGATGATATGGTCATAAAGATTGTGTTTAATTTTGGAGAATTATCCAGTTATGTTTATGTTGATTAACCAGATGTGTGGTTCTCTGTATTTATTTTTTGTACTTTTATATAAAATGTATGCTGGTCGCAAGATCTTTTTTCTAAATAAAATATTTCCAGCTACCCTACAGCTTGAACCCCGGTGTAAACCACTCTTCCACTGTCCACACACCCCCCCACACCAGACACACCACAAAAGGTAGCCTTCCACCACCCAACAGTTTATCCGCAGAACGGTCTGCTGGGACACCCCCCACTAACAGATCTCCGTCTGGCCGATCTGTTACCTTTTACAATCTACACGCAATCTGTCCACACACAGTGCAATTGCATACAGATTGGCAATGAGCTTGACCGAGTGTTTAAAGGCACTAAAATACAATACAATCTAATCCAATCTAATCTCTCCAATCTAATCTCTCCGAAGATATGAGCACATGCTTAAATACACAGAAGTCACTAATTAATTTTAAGATTTAATTTCCCGAACGTAGGCAGTGCATAAAATATGTACAAAATATAAAAAGTTACAGAAATACAAAAAATACAAGAAGACACACAAATGACTATTCACTATAAAATAAAAGGGAATAAAAAACAGAGATAAAACTTTTACCAAGATCTATCCTGCGACTGGAGCAAGCCAGAGCGTCAGCAATCCGTCAGTCAAATCGAACTATCCCAGTGTCCGGGTAACCTATTTATGGGGATATGGACATAGGCGAGACATTAGTCCTCAGCCAATTGACCATGGGGGCTGCTCCTGCACCCGCCCACAGAAGGTTCTGGGTGTTGACCTGCCCAAGTGTCAAGGTCCTACCTTTTCCCTGAGGTTATGTTAATCCATGTGCTGGCGTCCATCTTGGATTTCTGCTGAGCATGGTGGGAATCCTTTTATGCCTTCGAGTCTCTGAGGTCCATCCCCCAGAGGGGTGTGGCTGATGATATATAAGCCTGTGGTCCGCACATGCTCTTTGCACTTGTGTCTTGTGTCTTTGTGTTGCTATTACTCTGTTCTGACTCTCATGACGCTCCTGGAATCTGACTCGGCTTGTGACTCGACTATTCTTTGCGTTCTCCTTTGATCTGACCCTCTGTTGCTGAACCCGGCTTGTGACCTGTGATTCTCGTCTGCTGTCCTGTACCGTTTTGTCCCGTTGTTGTTGACCCGGCCTGCCTGACTACTCTTTTGTCTTTTCCACCAGCTACACACCATTGGTGGCGGCCATTACCGCAGCTGAGGTGTCTCGGGGGCCGCGACCTGGTTCCTGGCTGCGTCAAGTCCATCCCCACCATCAGGGGCCCTGGTGAAGGGCAGCCTGGGACTTAGACTCCGCGCCCTGGGGGACTTCGGTTTGTGGGTGGTGGTTGTCGTCAGCCAGTGCGTTACATTGTTAGGCCTGCCTGTCCGTTCCTCAGCCCCTGCCCTGACACCAAGTTCAATCGGGCCAAGACTGGCTTGAAACACCAAGTCGGGGATTGGATTTCCGACACCAGTGCATCAGCCCGATCGTGACAGTACCAAGCACTGTTCGACTGTCGCGATCCAGCGCCACCTAACCATTTCCTGTATTTTCCTGGCCTTCTACCTAGGCCACAAATATGATTTGTAGGTGTCGGTGTAATAAATTTACAAAAAATCCCCCTGCGCTCCACAGAACCTAGTGACCAAAAGTTAGCTGCTATCACCTATTCTTTATACCTCAAGATATGTGCAAACAAATTATATTAATGGTGAAGCGCTCAACTTATATAAAAATGAAAAATTATCTCCTGCCTAAATAATAAATTCCAAATATACAAATAATCAATCTAAACGAAATATCTAGTGCAACATATAAATTATACGCCCCCTGGTGGTATAGTGATGATCAACTAATGCCTCTTAAACTGTGCAAAGTGATACATATATCCAATTAAATAAAAACAATTAGATGAAAAATCAATTCAAAATTATTTGTGATGCCACACTGTGCAAAATAATAAAAGTGTTCAATGACTTCACTCCATGCTGCAATTGTGCTCTTCGTGATAATCTTGATGTGACTCCCCTCAATAATAGCCGAAGTGCCCCCTCACCTTCCACATTCGACCCTTGCGGGTCACAAAGCTTTATATATATTATATATCTCTGCCAGGTTTTTCCTCCTCCACTGCCTCCACCGACTTAATCAAGATCCTCCTCCAGGCAATGAGTTCCACTCAAATAACTCCCCTCACAATACGGACTCAGACACAGGGCGCATATGCAAGAAAAAGCAGACCTCCATAGTGCAACACTGTTTTAATGCACTCAGAGATATATACCAAAACGCACTCACATATCCTCCAACAGAGAGAAGCAGTTCCCCATGTGCTATGGGTATATTCAGGTGTACAAAGATGGCGTCCGAACCCGGAACCGGAAGTACGTCACCCCTATGACCGGAAATACGTCGACGCGTTGCGCCACGATCACGTGGCTTCTTCAGGATGCCGCATTGGATGGCCGGACTTCCTTTTAACCACTTAAGATAATTTACAAGGGGCGTGTATATTACCTCCATTTTCTTGGAGCCCAATATGCATAGGACGGCCGTGAACCGCCGCTACTTCCCCTGGTTTCCCATTATGCCTTCTCTACTGTTCCTAAACTAATTAAAATCACCCCCCAATGGCAAAAACCTTTATTAAACACAGCGATTCATATAAATTATTAAAATTAATGTATACTCTGTAAAATATATCTATATATAAATAAATATATGTATGGAAATATATATACATGATAGAGGGATTAATCAATATATGTGTAAAATTAAATCACACATATCCACTACCAATGATTCCCACATAGACATATTTTAAAACTACCCCATTTCATAAAATTAATTTAATATATTATGATTATATTAAACATATTAATTTTTAATTTGAAGAAATATTAATTAAATTAATTACCACCTAATTCCACATAATTTAATAAAATTTAATAAAATTCAATAAAAAATGATCTAATAAAACTCCTGTATAATACCCATACCACATGTTCACATAAATGGGATCATATATATTCTTAAAACCACCAACGGTTCCGGGTTCGGACGCCATCTTTGTACACCTGAATATACCCATAGCACATGGGGAACTGCTTCTCTCTGTTGGAGGATATGTGAGTGCGTTTTGGTATATATCTCTGAGTGCATTAAGACAGTGTTGCACTATGGAGGTCTGCTTTTTCTTGCATATGCGCCCTGTGTCTGAGTCCGTATTGTGAGGGGAGTTATTTGAGTGGAACTCATTGCCTGGAGGAGGATCTTGATTAAGTCGGTGGAGGCAGTGGAGGAGGAAAAACCTGGCAGAGATATATAATATATATAAAGCTTTGTGACCCGCAAGGGTCGAATGTGGAAGGTGAGGGGGCACTTCGGCTATTATTGAGGGGAGTCACATCAAGATTATCACGAAGAGCACAATTGCAGCATGGAGTGAAGTCATTGAACACTTTTATTATTTTGCACAGTGTGGCATCACAAATAATTTTGAATTGATTTTTCATCTAATTGTTTTTATTTAATTGGATATATGTATCACTTTGCACAGTTTAAGAGGCATTAGTTGATCATCACTATACCACCAGGGGGCGTATAATTTATATGTGGGGATGTTGCACTAGATATTTCGTTTAGATTGATTATTTGTTTTTATATTTGGAATTTATTATTTAGGCAGGAGATAATTTTTCATTTTTATATAAGTTGAGCGCTTCACCATTAATATAATTTGTAGGTGTCGGTGTAGCCTACAGAGTGCCCAAACAGAAGGGAGTATGTTCATCTCTCTGCAACTAATATTTTAGCTTTTATGGGGGATGAAACATACTTCTTTGATGTATGTATATTCCTTTTAGAGCTTTCAATGTCAGGCAGATAACCCATCTGCATTCATTTACTCCAAACCGGTTTTCCCAGAAGGTGACAACTTTATCAGCAAAAAGGTGTTACATCCAGGAAGCTGGGCTTTTCTGACTCTAATTGATGCCTCTGTGTCTGAGTACCTCTGACTGAGTATACATCTTTAATGACAATGGAATGTCACTACAGTTAAGATTACATATTGCTACTGATCACATCTTATCTACTTAAATCTGTACATTTATGTCACATGCACGTTACATCATGTCACATGTACGTTACAATAAGGTCAACACTAAACACTTTCCATTTGTATGCAATCAGGCTGGTTCTTGCACTACATAGTTGAAGTAAAGCTAAAGGAAGTTCAATAAGAAAATTGTATGATGTATGGCCAGCTTTAGAGTTATTCAGACTTATTTAATCTCTGAACCTCTGCAATTCTTTAAGAGTTTTGTCATCTAGTTCCACACAAACAACCAAAACCATGATGAAGAGGAAAATTTGTAACTCCTGACATGAGTTAGATGCAACATCTTGTGTTATCTTGATTAGAGGGTAATAAAGTTAAATTTTGTGAGTCTATGATATTCAGTCTAGTTTCACATTGTGTTTCTAAACATCTGGATCCTTCACAGGGTGTTCCTTGAGGCCCTCTAATGTATGTGAGATGTCTCAGCCAGAGCATTATGCTTCAAGAATCAAGTATCTTCCTATGATAATGGACTCATACAGCCTAAGATTCATCGCCTCACACCCATACCTCTAGAATATATTTCACAATTGTCTGGGGGTTTCCTCATCCTCTAATTCATCCCTGTTTAACTAGCTGTAAAGGCGCAAAGCAAAAACAAAATATCAAATTGACTGCAGGAAATGGTACTAAAGCCTAGTACTTGTTATGAGAAAATTGGACAAACGCTCATCTGATTTCCCACGAAGGTGTAAATCATGATGTAACCAACAGCAGAATTAACTTGTACAAAAATTCTCAGCCTT
Source organism: Staurois parvus (assembly GCF_062004578.1). Taxonomy (NCBI): domain Eukaryota; kingdom Metazoa; phylum Chordata; class Amphibia; order Anura; family Ranidae; genus Staurois; species Staurois parvus. The sequence continues at coordinate 8,398,605 of NW_028318095.1, read as the reverse complement.
TGTAGGCAAACGTTCTTTCTTTTGTACGATTTTGATTTTCTTTGCCACCTTCTTCCAGTTTGTCCTGTGTTTCTGATTATGCACATTTTTTTTCTATTCCATTATTTCCATATGATTACAGTACAAACCATAAAAAGTTTCTATCTTGCACCATCGTTTATTTTCACCCAAACAGTGGAAATCGCTTCTCAAAAGGAATGAACTAACGCACAGATAGTTCGGTTGCTCCTTTTGCAAGTTTTCATACAATTTGCTTATCGCATGTACAGGCTCTAAATTTTATCTTGCATCAGAGCTCCCAAGTAAAGCACAATCTTCTGCAGAAGTTGCTCCATTCTTCTCCACCCAAAACAAAATGATTTGATTTATGTGGCACTTTAAGTGTTTTAATATGTTTCGTCCAAGTAGCTAAGCAGTTAAACTAGAATTCAGGTATGTTTGTCACTATTTGTTAAAGTAATTGGTTTGGTAATTAAAACCCAAGGGAGAAATTTAACTTTCCTTTGCTGCTTTCATCTAATGTCACAGAGTGTTAAGAAAATAGACCTGCCCTTTTACCAGTCGGAGTCATAGGATAAAGGGGAAATGCCATTTACTTCCCTTTTCTCATTTGATCCTCCAACAAGAAAGAAGAAAGGGCACAGAATGGAGCATATAGCTTATTATATATAGAGAAGACATTAACAAAGTGTTCTTGCCTTTAATCTCAAATTTGCTCTTTCAGGCTTTGCATTCACTGCAATTTATTCAAACATGCACAAACACCCTCAAACCACTTTAAATATGTATTAGGCTTTGCAGAAAGCTTATTCAGGGTAAGATGTATGGGATTCTATTTATTCAATGCCAGTCACTTGAACATTGTATTCTTTAAGAGGTTCAGGCAGCATTTGTAAGCCATTTTTTCAACTTTTATGAGTACAGTATATGTTCTGGCTAACTACGAGAACTAGGGTATCAAGTGGGAAAACCTTAGAGATTGCACCTTATTGATGCACTGTTATTAAAAATAAGTGTGGATATTTTTCCCCAATTATACTTACCTACTGTCTTGGCCAAAAATATCGGTACTGCTGCATTTCTGTCAGATAATGCACCACTTTGCCCAGAAAAGTGTTGTAATTACAAATGTTTAGACAATCTCATGTTTAATTCTTTTGTTTGTATTGGTATGACACATAAAAGTGGAGAAACAAAAAGCCATATCTGACACATTTCACGCCATATCTGACACATTCCAAGCATTAAGAGGGCCGGAGTTTGGTCAGTGGGGGTAGAAAATGTTTTGGGCCCAGCATCAGTGAGAATAAACATGTCCTCAGGGATGGTGGTCAGTAGGAGGAAGAGTAGTGCCCCATCATTGGTATTAATGGGAAGCATAGTACCTCATAAGTGTTATCAGTGGAAGAAATACTGCCAAATTGTTGGTGCCCCAAGGGGATAAAGTCTAGCAATGGGCCACAGTTTGGAGACCCCTGTTCTACACAATTACTACCCTGTTGAATAAATTGTTCTGTGTAACAATTTTGTATATATTGTTCTCATATAATCTGCACACCTTTACGGAATGCACATACAAATTCATATTGGTTGTTTTTTCTGTAGGAGCTTCTTATCCAGTGTTCCTATCATATTCATATAGACAAACACATAGGAATTCTAGGGCTAATTTCAGATGGAACCAAATAACCTCTTAATATGTGTTAAAGAAACCAAAGCACTTAGATATAAGCCACCCACACAGGAGGTAGGAACAAGCCATCGCCTCAGTCTAGTGGGCATAATGCATTTTTTTTTGTTTGTTTCCTAAAAATATCTCCATTAATAAACTATCACATTATGGTCACTAGATGGAAATAATAGGAAATCAACATATTAAGCAAAATAATCTCAGAATTTGCGAAGGCTGGATAAATGTTTGTGGCATGTGGCCACTTTTTTTGTTTTTAATAAATAGACCCTTTAGCCGCATGGGTCTCCAAACTATGGCCCTCCAGCTGTTGAAGAACTACAAGTCCTATCATGCCTCTGCGAGTCTTGCTTGTGGCTGTCAGAGTCTTGCAAAGCCTCATGGGACTTCCAGTTCCTCAACACCTGGAGGGCCATAGTTTGCAGACCCTTGCACTTTAGGGAAATAAACCCAAGAACCCAGCAATGAATCTTCACATCACTAACCACATAGCCATAATGTATTGTCAGATGGTAGGAACACAAAAAGAGTTATAATATGATGTTTATGTAAAAAAAATACTGAACTGTATATAATATGTTGTAGTTCCTGTAAAGGGTTAAATTAGGATACTTCTTAGGCAGTGAAAAAACAGTAGTAAGTCACTTGAACTTAATTTACCAGTTTTTAAAACCCCTACTGGAAGCTGAATTATCTGGTCTGGGATCAGAGTAGTTACTGAATATCCCTGTGTTACTGTAGAGACACAGCTTTCCATCAGAACACTGCAGGCTGTAAAGCTTGTAAAGATTCAACTGTTTGTTTGTTTTGCAGCTGATGAGAGGCTTAGCTGACCAGCAGTAGAGGCAGCAAAGTCAAGAGAAGCCAGGCAGTACAGGATGTTTATTTTATCAGCAGAACTTGGGCAAAACACTCAAAATGCATGGTACAGCAGGTCACAGAAAAACAATGAGCATGTATCATGACTTGTTACACTATAATAAAGAATAAAGATGTAAAACAAATCAATTTATTTTTTATGTTTGTAACCTTCTATAAATTGCAATTGTGCATACATTTTAGGTTAGAGTGGAAAAAAGGGAATCTCCAGCTGTTGCATTCCAGCTCAAAGCCACTAAGCCCTTTGAAATTTAAAGCGAGTAATTCATTCAAGATGCTGCATCTATTAAACACAAAAGTACAGTTGTGTTCAAAATATTAGCAGTCAGACATCACTAACCTGATCAATCACTGTTTTTGGTAGAAATGATATTTCTACATGGCAAATAATTTACTAGCAGGTGTAGTAGAGTAATAGAAATCCAACAGACCCAACAGTCATGACATGCATGCTGCTGATTCTATGTAATTGAATCACCAATTGAAAGGGGCATGTTCAAAATAATAGCAGTGTGGAGTTCTATTAGTGAGGTCATTCATTCTTTGAAAAACAGGTGGCAATTATTGCCCTTATTTAAGGAAGGAAGGCAGCAAATGTTGTACATGCTGGTTACAGTGCATTTCTCTCTGAAATTCTGAGGAAAATGGGTCGTTCCAGACATTGTTCAGAAGAACAGCGTACCGTGATTAAAAAGTTGATTGGAGAGGGGAAAACATATAAAGAAGTGCAGAAAATGATAGGCTGCTCAGCTAAAATGATCGCAAATGCTTTAAAATGGCAACCAAAACCTGAAAGAAGTGGAAGAAAGCGAACAAAAACTACCATTCGAATGGATAGAAGAATAGCCAAAATGGCAAGGACTCAGCCAACAATCAGCTCCAGGAAGATCAAAGAAGGTGTAAAGTTACCTGTGAGTACTGTTACAATTAGAAGACGCCTATGTGGAGCCAAGCTATCTGCAAGAAGCCCCCGCAAAGTCCCACTGTTGAAAAAAAGCCATGTGCTGAAGAGGTTACAATTTGCCAAAGAGCACATTGACTGGCCTAAAGAGAAATGGCGCAACATTTTGTGGGCTGATGAAAGTAAGATTGTTCTTTTTGGGTCTAGTGGCCGGAGACAGTTTGTCAGACGACCCCCAAACACTGAATTCAAGCCACAGTACACTGTGAAGACAGTGAAGCATGGTTGCGTAAGCATCATGATATGGGGATGTTTCTCATACTACGGTGTTGGGCCTATTTATCGCATACCAGGGATCATGGATCAGTTTGAATACATCAGAATACTTGAAGAGGTCATGCTGCCTTATTCTGAAGAGGAAATGCCCTTGAAATGGGTGTTCCAACAAGACAACGACCCCAAACACACCAGTAAACCTGCAACATCTTGGTTCCAGACCAACAAGATTGACGTTATGGAGTGGCCAGCCCAATCCCCGGATCTGAATCCAATAGAAAACTTGTGGGGTGACATAAAAAATGCAGTTTCTGAGGCAAAACCAAGAAATAGAGAAGAACTGTGGAATGTAGTCCAATCATCCTGGGCTGGAATACCAGTTCACAGGTGCCAGAAGTTGGGTGACTCCATGCAACACAGATGTACAGCAGTTCTCAGAAACAGTGCTTATACAACTAAATATTAATTAAGTGATTCAAAGGAATGCAAAATCTTCAAACATTTTTCAGTTTATATAGTGAATGTTTGAGTTTGTAAAGAAGAATACAAACACTGCTATTGTTTTGAACAGTCTAATATTCACTTTTCTTCATTTTTCTTAGAGGAACAACACAAATTTGATATATTTTTTTTCATGTTTTGATTTGGAATAGAATGTGTAGTGTTCCCAATGCATTTGTGTGTATGGAAATAAAAGCTATTAGAAGGATTTTGAGCTTTATTCACTCTTTTCAACACACTGCTATTATTTTGAACACAACTGTATATGCGATAAGAAATATGAGGGTGAGCCTTGGGACCCTACAAAGTCGTATAAGCAGAGCTCCCTTACTGCATCCTCATCTCAAGTACTGTTCCCTGTTTGATAACTGTGTTTTCTCAGCCGTCCTTGACTTCACTTTCCTATCAGATGATCTCTCCTCCTGGAAGGGAATACATTAAAATTATCCACACCAAAGAGGATATTGGCCAACTGGTTCAAGAGGTGAGAGAAGCCTTGCACATTGAAATTAAAGCGTTACAAAATGACTTTCAGCATCCAGCTACCAGAGTTAAATTAATGAAAGAAGAACTCCAATCCACCAAATTGGAAGTCCACTATTTCTAGACTGTAACCTCCAATCAACACCTTGTTATTAGGGACATGCAAAGGCACCTGGAGGATGATAGAGGCTGCAGAAATAAAATCAGAGGGGACCCTCCAAACATTGTTCAACAACATTCTAGATGAATCACCATCTCACCAGATAGAAATGCTCAGCCCTGTGACTAAGGGATTCTCCATCAAAACCAAAGAATGTTATCTGTCACATTCATTCCTTTACACTTAAAGAAGACACAATGGGCAAGGTATTCTTTATGTGAGCCATACTTCAAGATAGAACCCCCCCCTTCTAAATATTTCCTGGCTGGTTCTTCAAAAACGCAGAATCGTACAACTGCTTCTAACCATTCTTCAAATGCCAACATCCCCTACATATATGAGTTCTTCTTCAGTTTGATTATAAAAAAGAATGATAAATCTACTATTCTACATGTATCAGAAGACCTCACAGCTTTCTGTGAAATCCTGGACATACCAAAGCCTAAGGCTGGGATGCAAGACTGAAAGCCTCTGTCTGCTCCCCTCTTCAGATTCTCTGATTCTGATTTTCTTGTCTCAGTCTCATCAACACTTTGTGAAAAGATGGACTGTGGGACTCTTGGATGATGGCTCTACTCCAGTGGAGCAAAACAGTTGGTAACACGTGTGCTTGGGTGAGTTAAACACATGACCTGTCATTTTCCACCCAAGGAAAATTTTCACCTGCTGTGGTGCCCGATGACCTCCTCAGGTGAACCTCCCCTTACATTGCTAATGGAGTTGTCTGTTCTTCTCTAACCACTTGACTTCTGTAAGGTTTTACCCCCTTCAGCATTCATGCAACATTTTACGCAAATTAAATATATATAATTTTTTTCACACAAATAGAGCTTTCTTTTGGTGATATTTGATCACCGCTGGATTTTTTATTTCTTATTATAAAAACAAAAAAAGACTTAACATTTTGATTAAAAAAAACAATTATTTCTATTTTATGTTATAAACCATATCCAATACAAAAATAAAAAAAATCTAATTTCTTCATTAATTTAGGCCAAAATGTGTTCTAAAAAATATATATAAATGATACTGCACAACAGTAGGGATTGCTGCTCATACTTATCATTCTCTAACTAGAATGTGTATTGGAACAGAATATAAGGGTGTCGTGCTGTTCCTAAAATACTTAGGTGGTGCTGACACCTCACAGAAGGGTGTGCAAACCTGCAGTACATTGTAGAATGGGTTCTGATCCCTACATCACAAAAATCATGGGATACTACAGGACGCCTTCCCCATTCCAAAACTAATCAGAATGAGGTAGGATAGGATATAGGAGAAGGTACTCCTAGGGAGTCCTACAGGGCACTCTGACGTGATGTGAGTGGACCAGGTGAGTAGACAGAAACCAACAATAGATCAAACCAGAAACTTGCTCAACTAAGTGAAAATCTTGCCTCAACTCCCTCCTTATATGTGCAATGGTAACCTAGCAGCCTACTTGTTGCGGCCGCCATGACATTGAAGTCCTATATAACTAAACTGTGTTGAGGAACCCCCAGTGGCCATAAGTGGACAATGCACCATGGAGCAACACAGCCCCAAGTACACATGGTAAACCGGCCATTGACCATTGTTTTGATATTGCATAGGAGGCTGATACATAATAGTAAACGCCATATGGGCTAGAAATACACATTGGCAAAGTAGAAACAGTGCCATCCTGCCCAACCACCCACCTTACATATTTAGCAGGCAACTTAGAATCCTCCCAGTGGCCATTTCAGACTATGCACCATGGGACATCATCGCCCTGAGAGAACATGATACACCTGCCATCACCCATTGTTTTGCTTTCACTAAGGTGGCTGGTATATATTAACAGTACAATAACCATAAAGATATAAATACATATACAATAATGGATGAAAGTGTGGATAAGAGGGGAAAATAATATCCTATCTGAGAGTAGACGGAATGTCCAAGGTTAATAATTTGATAGAAAACAATTAAGATCTATATATTCAATCCCTTTGGAAACATCAACTCCAAAAGGTAAACCCATTTAGTCTCATTTTAGGAAATCTGTATTTTCATATTATTACCCCTCCAATGAGGTTCTATCCGATCTATATCGTAAAAAGTTAATCCTCTAGGGTCACGCTGGTGAACTTCCCTTAAATGCCTAGAGAGATTATGCTTTTTAAATCCCTTTCTGATGTTGGCAATATGTTTCCTAATTCTTGTAGATAATTTCCTGGTAGTCTTCCCTACATACTGGAGCTGGTATAGGCATTCAATAACATATGTTACATGTGTGCTGGAACAAGCTACAAACTTGTCTATTTTATATTCCTTATTTGTTACAGAAGATTGAAAATGTGTTGTTTTTTTCTTATAATTCTGGCTAGTTCTAGGTGGTAAGCATTTCTGGCACATAAAAAAACTTTCAGGCCTTTGAACATTTTACTTCATTTGGGAGGGTCAGTCACATTATGCACCAATCGATTTCTAAGATTTGGTGCCTTTCTGTTTATTAACTTGGGCTGATTTGGTATGATACATGCCAAAGAACTATTTTGTTTCAGAATAGGCCAGTGTTTTCTTGTAATATTTTCAAACTTCTTATACTGCCTGTTAAATCCTATAATAAATGCCACATCAAAGTAGTTATTCTCTCTCAATCCTCCTACCTGTCTCTCCTTTAATAACCCCTCCCTCTTCATATCTCTTACATGTTTAGTGATAGATTTCAGATTTTATTCTTTATATACTTTTTCTTTAAATCTGTTGACCACGATTTGTGCCTGTACATTATATTCCTCTATCTGTCTGCAGTTCCTCCGTATCCTCATAAGCTGCCCCTTCGGTATGTTGTTTATCCATTTTGGATGGTGGCAACTGGATGTAGTTATATAAACATTCCTGTCAGTTTTTTGAAAAATGTCTTGGTGTTTAATAAATTGTATTTCTTGAAAGTTCCAAGTCGAGATAATGAATATTCTGATTATTCCAACTGCCGGAGATCTAAATATTGTACTTATTGTGGTTTATTTCTTGGAAAAATTGTTCTAAGGATTCCTCATTACCCCTCCCTAGTATTATGATATTGTCAATATATTGTTTGTAGAATATCAGTTCCGCTCATTCCTTGGCATATATTTCTTCCTCCTCCAACTTATTCATGAAAAGGTTCGCAACACTGGGAGCGTGCTTAGCTCCCATGGCTACCCCCTTAGCTTGTACATAATATTCACCTTTCTACCAGAAATAGTTGCTTTCCATGGCCATCTTTAGGCTCTTGGTGATAAAAATCTATTTGCTCCAGCTTCAGATTGGTGTGACTGTGTAGGGCCCATTTCACTCCATCCAATCCATCCTTCTGTACAGTATTAGTATATAGTGAATTGACATCAATAGTGGCTATAAGGCAATCTTCCATACACTCCAATTTTTCCAGCATAGTAATGAGTTGTTTCCCTAAGATACGATCTTCCTTTGCTTACTAATGGTTGTAAAAGTTTGTCAATATATTCTCCCATTCTAGAGAATAAAGAATCCACTCCACTTACAATAGGTCTTCCTGGGGTTTTTTTTTGATTTTTATGAGCCTTAGGGACTTAATAAATAACCGGTGTTATTGTTAGTAAGTGTGTTTTTTGCTACATTTTCTTTTAAATAGAAGAGTTTTACACTATAGAAGCTTCCCTTTCTCTTTGGCATATATTCTTATGGTCTGGTACAAGTACAAAGCTCTGGCACACACCTTCATGGTCTGACATATGGAAGTGAGAATCGGAGGAACTACCCAGTCTACATGTTGGAGAGTGGAAAGCTAACTAAAGCATGTTGGACCCACTGGAAACAGAGGTCTACCTTTGTGGTGAAAAAGGGGGAGCACGTTTGGAAGCACATAACCTTTGTTTATTCACAGTGCACTGAAGCATAATATGATTATGGACTACATTTGATGCATGGATTTTTTAGTTATTGCACATTGTATTTTGGTCATTTGTACCTATGCGCAGCATTCCTCTCTTATTTTTTTGGAGGAGAGGTGTATTATAGCACCATACACTATTTGTTTTTAATATGAATTGTATTGCACATCTTGTGGTATTTGGCGCACAGTTCATTGCATATTATATCTTTCTTATTATTAGTTATTAGTATTGGTGCACAGTATCTCTCTTTTTAGGGGGGGGGGGTGCACTATAGCACTACACACAATTTGTTTTTTTTTTAAATATTTATTTTGCGTTGTGTATTTGCACTCATATATGATATTCGCATTGGGAGAGATGTACTTAACATTACATTCAGGTGCGCCATCCATAGGGAGGACTTATTGCTTATTTATGCTCATTTATGTTTTTTCACTTAGTTGAGAAGGTTTTTGGTTTGATCTATTGTTGGTTTCCGTCTACTCACCTGGTCCACTCACATCAAGTCAGAGTGCCCTGTAAGACTCCCTAGGAGTACTTTCTTCTATATCCTATCCTACCTCATTCTGATTAGTTTTGGAAGGGGGAGGTGTCCTGTAGTACAACATGATTTTTTGTAATCTAGGGATCAGAACCCATTCTACAGTGTACTGCAGGTTTACACACACTTCTGTGAGGTGTCAGCACCACCTAAGTATTTTAGGTACAGCGTTACACACTTATATTCTATTCCAAAATGTGTTCAACTACGTCTTTGGGAAAAACAAAAATCCCACAAAGTTTATATTAATTGGTTTGTGTGAAAGTTATAGCGTCTACAAACTACGGAGTATATATTGGAATTTACACAGCTATATACGCTATACTTATGGTATGCCTGTGATAGGGTGGTGGGCAATCTGGCACTAGCAGACATTAGCTGGGAGGATCACTAATTGACACTGCCGTTGCTAGTGACACTAATACAGTGATCAGTGATAATACTGTACACTGACACTGAACTAATGACACTCAGTGGGAAAGGGTTAACATCTAAGGGCAATAAAGGGGTTAATATGTGTAATGTGTTCTGCTTTTGCTTTATGATTTGGCTGTTTTTTCTCCGTACTTTTCAGGTGATTCACACTGGCCACTAATGTAATATGTGTGTTCACAGTGAGCACCAATGTACAGAGGGATTTACACTGATGACCAATGTAAGAGAGGCATTCACACTTACCACTAGTGAAAATGAAAGGATTGTACATCAAGTCCCAATGTAATGAGAAGATATACACTGACCACCAATGTAATTGAGACATTTAGCCTATGTTTATATTTGTGCATGTTGGAAATGCATGCAAGATTGCGTTTCTGACACCACTGAAATGTGCTGCCCTTTAGCAGATACACAGCAGTGCCAATAATTGTTAACCATAATTCACAATGCTGTGGTACTGTGTGGCTCGATGTGATTTTGAAAAAGGGTCAGGAATTTCTTTCTGCATTTCTAGTGCATAGAGCAGCCCATTGAAATGAATGGGCTCCCCTACACATGACATACATCTTAGTGTACCCCATCAGTACACCTTTGCATCCGAAATTTTCCTGCTAACATCTGCACCCCCACGCTCCATCCCCATCACCTTAACTATACAAACATGCTCATCTTTGCATTCACCTTCCTTACCTCTGTACATTCCCTCCTTGCTCACCTGTGCGCACACCCCAAACTGTAATTCCTTCTCTGCCTACCTCTGCAACCCCCCCCCCCCCCACTTTGTCTACCTTTGAAGAACAGGTTAATGGTAGGCTCAATGACCACAGTTGCAGGCAGGACTTTAAAGCTTCCCCTTGTTTACCTCCCCAGTGGGCAGCATTCAGCAGAGGTGTTCATGACTGGAACCTCAGGGGGGCATAATATACATATGAATGCTGCCGCTATTTACATATCAATGCCATCTGACCATGGTTATTTACATGTGAATGGCTTCATATTAGTGCTAAGGCTGACATGGTCTGCAGGAGTCATCTGTATATGACAATGGGGCAGAGCTGGGCAGCATAAATGACAGCACTTTGCTGCTGATATATCCACTCATTGATGGAAACAAATTATGATGACCATTAAAACACTACCCACTCATACAGCCCCAGGACAAGAGGTGGGGAGGAGGCTTAGAGCTTCAGCCTGCTGCATGGAGACATCCTTACAGCTGCCGTGACCCATGCTGCTTTCTTTAGCTGCTGCTGACTGCTGCTGGAAGGCTGGGAAGAAAGCTCAGGGCTGCTGATAGAGACTTTATGCTGCTGCTGAGAGAGACCGACTACTGTGGCTGAGTCTTTTGGGGCCTAGTACTGTGCTGCTGAGAGCTAGAGTTGGTAGTTGCTAGACCACATGGCTGTTGTTCTACTTCAGGGCAGAGTATTCTAAAGATTCCGCAAGACTGTGTGGGCTGTTCCTATCCACTGCTGCTGGGAAGAGGCTATGTGCTGCTGTGAAGAGGCTATGTGCTGCTGACACTGTTGTAGAAGTTTGACTTGTGTCCAGGGAGAAGAATTGGAACTTGCTGCTAAGAGCCCTGCATTGCTGTGCTTGAGTGTCAAGCTGAGCTACTGTTTTAGTGTCTTGCATTCCAGTGTTCCAGTGTTGCAGTGCCGAGAGACTGCTCTATTCCAACCCCAGTGATACTGTGAGAAGGCTACAGATATTGTCCATCATCAACCCATCAGAAGTTGTTAGAGACCTCTGTTCATTTGTTTCTGCTTGCTTTATTTTGCCTCTTGGATTACAAATACCCTCCAAAAGGAGGGGAGATGATTCCACTGCAAGGTCCCAATTCCACCAAAACTTTGTTAAAGTATATTTGGTCCCACTGACCAGTGGAATAGTCTAGGCCTCTTGTTTGCTGGAAGGACATTTCTGTTCCAGGTGTGTTGTTATTGTATGCTGCAAACTATTTGCCACTGACTTTTTTCTTCTATGGGACTTTGCCTTTAATAAAGCCAATTTAAACTGTTTCTCAGGTGCGTCAGTGGACACTCAGGTCCAGGAACAAGGTGGATATTCACTGGAACAGGGCACCTCTGGGGGTAGCACTAAAAGTGGGGCTCATCCAGGATTCCTTCTGGCCCCTTTCACAGAATGGTGATTGTGTAAACAAGTCAAGTCAGTTACATCACCAAAATGGACCCAGTTTATGTTACCAGGTTAAGTGGAGAACCATAAATGTTGGTTGGCATTAGACAAATATTGGATCTATATTCTGAGATGGCCACACTAAAGATGTAGATGTCTCGAATGATAGAGGTGATAACTCTACTAGCAACCATAGTCATTGGCACATGCTGTGGGCCAAGGGGGCAAGGAAGACTTCCTATTGGCTAGCAAGACCATGAGAGCTATGCTTAGCTTATGCATGGCCGAGTGTTAAGCCTCCCCATCACCTAATGGGGTCCGTCTGCTGGGACCTACATGGAAGGGGGGTCTTAGGGAGTTGAGTTAATTTTTCTTGGACCCGCAGGTCTATTGGGGTGCCCAATAAGGCATTACACCCGGGAATCTGTGTACAGGGCTCAAGGGGCAGAGGGGTTGAAGCTGGGACTGTGCTGTAGTGAGACTCAGGGCTGCTGCTGCAGCTAAGAGACAGTTCTGTGTGTACATGTGTTACAGAGATCATGTGTTGGAGACTGTCTGCTGCTGCTGAGAAAGACTGTCTACTGTGGCTGAGTCTGCTAGAAGCTTGATGTGAGGGTTTCTAAAGTAACTGACAAATAAAGACAACCAAACATTTGACAAGTTCTTGTTAAAAAATAGCATTTTCAAGTAAATGTCCCTCCTTGTAAATCCATCATCATTCATGATGCCTGTCGCCTGCCAATCCGCTGAAATAAAAAGCCCTAAAGACCCATTGCATAGGACTGATCCTGATGGTACTCCTGCTGAATAACAGTTCCCAAGCTGTCATCAGCTATATAATGGAAGGGGATGGGATATCATTGCCAAAAAATGGACAATGACAATATTTTGGCTGTAATATCACTGCTGCACCTTTGCTTATGTGGGTTGGGATTCCCAGCTATGTAAGCCAATGTGCTGGTGATATTGGTGGTTGCTCCGGACACAATGGGTTCCAGCACCTTCTGCTTCCTTAGGAGCTGTTGACAGTGGGAAGCTGTCATACATAGAAGTGGTAGAAATACCGCTTAAATATATAATACTTGGCTTCTTGGAATTGGCAAACATTATAGGGGTTGTCTTGAATGGCCGAATAGCAAAAGTATGGCCTGAACTTAGGCTCATGCCTATTTCAGGCAAAAGAGCAATGGGGAAAGAAACCAGCCATCCATGCAAGCAATGCAACCACAATAAAATTGATAACTCATAGGTGTAATAACATGTTAAACAAAGATGTTAAACTAAATTTAGATATGATTACCCTTAGCAACCAGTCTAACTTCCATTTCCATTCTCTGGAACTGACAAACATAGCAAGTGATTGGATTCTCTGAGAAGTAGTTTCTCTTTTGCTCCAATTACCTCACTCCATTTTTCACAATTCACTCTGAACACGATAACAATGACTTTCTATATTTTCTCTAGTTTCAATGTAATTTAAACATCTAAGAAAAAGTTCCTTCATATTTTTTCTCTTTGCAGTTGACAGTGTGATTGACAGCAAGAAGCCATGTACACAGCACACAATTACGGATCTGAGACATATCTGCCAGGCTTTTGGGACATAAGACTATTTATTTAATTACTCGACAATCAATCTCTAACAGCAATACAAAATGTTGACCTTTCCAAAGTAAATGTCAACATCAATATTTGTACTTTATTTAATGTAAAACATCACTGCGGATGCTAGACCCAAAATACCTGTCAGAAAACAATGGTGAGACATTTCAGGACTGTAAATTCTTACATTAGACTGCAACATCAGTATCAAAGCAAGAATGTTGTTATTCAGCATGCATTTTCTTTCAGACCTTGGAAGTTATAGTGCATTGTAGAGGAACCTTAGAGTTTACCAATAGACAGAGGTGATCGACATCTGATGGTCATCAACCCATGTCTTAGGAGTCTGTGATAGTGAGTCCTTGTAGTTCACCAACTTAGAGTTCCCCAGGTTGCAGAGTCTAAGCTCCATCCTGCTTCTTCACCAGGGCTCCTGATGGTGGGGATGGCCTTGCAACAACCAGGGTGCGGCCCCCCAGTACCCCAGCTGAGGATGCGGAGACCACTTAGCAAGTGCAGAGTACAATAGCAGGAGACTGAAGGGAAATCCAGGAAACAAGCCAAGGTCAGGGCAGACAAACAAACAGTAGACAAAGTCGGGATCGGAACATGGGTAGTTTGACAGGATACACAGAGTAGTAAGCAGATTGGAGCTCAGAGAATTGTTGCTCAGGCGCTCAGAAGCACTGCACTGAGCACATATATACAGTATATAGAGAAGCAAACAGGGAGGTGACCCAGGATGTGATAGAAGGGGAAAGGATATAGTGGGGATCGATATATATATAGTGGGGATCGAAAGTTTGGGCACCCCAGCTAAAAATTTGTATTAATGTGCATAAAGAAGCCAAGGAAAGATGGAAAAATCACCAAAAGGCATCAAATTACAGATTAGACATTCTTATAATATGTCAACAAAAGTTAGATTTTATTTCCATCATTTACACTTTCAAAATAACAGAAAACAAAAAAATGGCGTCTGCAAAAGTTTGGGCACCCTGCAGAATTTATAGCATGCACTGCCCCCTTTGCCAAGCTGAGACCTGCCAGTGTCATGGATTGTTCTCAATCATCGTCTGGAAAGACCAGGTGATGTCAATCTCAAAGGTTTTAAATGCCCAGACTCATCTGACCTTGCCCCAACAATCAGCACCATGGGTTCTTCTAAGCAGCTGTCTAGAAAACTGAAACTGAAAATAGTTGACGCTCACAAAGCTGGAGAAGGCTATAAGAAGATAGCAAAGCGTTTTCAGATGTCAATATCCTCTGTTCGGAATGTAATTAAGAAATGGCAGTCATCAGGAACAGTGGAAGTTAAAGCAAGATCTGGAAGACCAAGAAAAATATCAGACAGAACAGCTCGCAGGATTGTGAGAAAAACAATTCAAAACCCACGTTTGACTGCACGATCCCTCCAGAAAGATCTGGCAGACACTGGAGTTGTGGTACACTATTCCACTATAAAGAGATACTTGTACAAATATGGTCTTCATGGAAGAGTCATCAGAAGAAAACCTCTTCTACGTCCTCACCACAAAAATCATCATTTGAACTTTGCAAATGAACATATAGACAAGCCTGATGCATTTTGGAAACAAGTTCTGTGGACCGATGAGGTTAAAATTGAACTTTTTGGCCGGAATGAGCAAAGGTACGTTTGGAGAAGAAGGGGAATAGAATTTAATGAAAAGAACCTCTGTCCAACTGTTAAGCATGGGGTTGGATAAATCATGCTTTGGGGTTGTGTTGCAGCCAGTGACACAGGGAACATCTCACGAGTAGAAGGAAAAATGGATTCAATAAAATTTCAGCAAATTTTGGATGGTAACTTGATGCCATCTGTGAAAAAGCTGAAGTTAAAGAGAGGATGGCTTCTACAAATGGATAATGATCCTAAACACACCTCGAAATCTATGGGGGATTACATCAAGAGGCGTAAACTGAAGGTTTTGCCATGGCCTTCACAATCTCCTGACCTCAACATAATTGAAAATCTATGGATAGACCTTAAAAGAGCAGTGCGTGACAGACAGCCCAGAAATCTCAAAGAACTGGAAGACTTTTGTAAGGAAGAATGGGCAAAGATACCTCAAACAAGAATTGAAAGACTCTTGGCTGGCTACAAAAAGCGTTTACAAGCTGTGATACTTGCCAAAGGGGGCAGTACAAGATATTAACTCTGCAGGGTGCCCAAACTTTTGCAGACGCCATTTTTTAGTTTTCTGTTATTTTGAAAGTGTAGATGATGGAAATAAAATCTAACTTTTGTTGACATATTATAAGAATGTCTAATCTGTAATTTGATGCCTTTTGGAGATTTTTCCATCTTTCCTTGGCTTCTTTATGCACATTAATACAAATTTTTAGCTGGGGTGCCCAAACTTTCGATCCCCACTGTACATCCCCAGTGGAGCAGGCCACACCTATAGGTGAACAGAGAAGCCAGCAGCACATGTGAATATGGAAACAGATCTAGCAGAACCATTGCAGCAAGGAGGTAAGAAATGCACAAACAGAAATCTGCAGGCCAGGCTGTGACATCATGCTTATTATACCTGTTGATCTTGCCTGAAATCTTGTGAGCTGGAAACTTCCTGTGTTCTGTGCTTGTGTTGACCGTTATCAATTACATTGTTCTTCAAGGACTACAGAACCACACCCCTCTATGATATGATTTAATCAAGATGGTAGACATTGTTAGTGCGTGCATGGAACAGTGTGTGGCTAAAAACTCGCAGATATCGACAGAATATTTCAAGCACAGTACTGTGTTGAGATGCTTAGCCGCAGTGAGACATTTGAATGGTGTAAATATTTCAAAGATGGACATATGTTCATCATTGACAATTCCAGCCATGGTGGTTCCAAGCCCAAAGCAGTCATTCCTGTGAAAATTCAGCATGTGGAATGCTTGACCCTGGATACCAGGCACATAAACTGTCGTGAAATTACGCAAGAGACACATTTTTCTTTGGGAATGGTGAACACAATGATGACGAAGTGAAGCAGTCTGTCTTAGGATGGTTCAGGCTTCCTGACAAATCTTTTTATGCAGAAGTTTTCCAGGCATTAGTTAAATGCTAGAAAAAGTGTATACATGTAGCAGGGGAGCATGTCGAAAAATAAATGCAGTTTCCACTCCTTGAAATTTGTTCTTCTATTATATAAACTCAAAAGTCTCAGTTTGACTTGAATGCCTCTCATATAATAAAATATATAAAGACTTAGTCCATCAAAAGGTTGATTTACTAAAACTGGAGAGTGCAAAATCTGGTGCAGCTCTGCATAGAAACCATTATAAAATAAACCATTCAGCGCATGGCCACTGGACCCCTGGGGGGATCCTGTGTAACAAAAAAACAAAGGCCAATGAGAAAAACAAAGAAAGGCAAATATATATATTTGCCTATTTGCCATGGAGATCCCAGCCTGCGATCTCCGTGATCGCTGTGTCCTACGGACACAGCTGATCACATGATGTGGTAAAAAGCAAATCACAGCAGCCTTTTACCATGTCCAATGACACAGCAGATCACTGGATAAATTCAGTTGCCAGTTGTCGGCTGCGCTTTTTTCACACTGTCACAGCAAGAGGAAAGTGCTGTCGATAACCAGCAATTGTCAGAAAACAGATCAGCACTGATCATCAGGGCACTGATGATCAGTGCCCTGATGATCAGTGCCCAGTAGTGCCACCCACCTGTGCCCAGCAGTGCCACCCACAAGTGCCAAGCAGTGCCACCCACCTGTGCCCATCAGTGCCTAGCAGTGCCACCCACCTGTGCCCTGCAGTGCCACCCACCAGTGCCCAGCAGTGTCCCCCATCAGTGCCACCCATCAGTGCTGTCCAGCAGCACCACCCATCAGTGCCCAGCAGTGCCGCCAGTCAGTCAGTCAGTGCTCGGCAGTGCTGCAAGCAACTGCCGTCAGTGCCACCCATCAGTGCCCATCAGAACTGCCTACCAGTGCTGCCTATCAGTGCAGCATCATCAGTGCCAGCTTATCAGTGCTGCCTATCAGTGCCGCCTATCAGTACCCATCAGTGCTGCCTATCCGTGTCACCTCATCAGTGCCGCCTATCAGTGCCCATAAGTGCCGCCTATCAATGCCCATCAGTGCTGCCTAGCAGTGCCCATCAGTGCTGCATACCAGTGCATCGTCATTAATGCACATCAGTGAAGGAGAAAAATCACCTGTTTGCAAAATGTTATAATAGAAACAAAGAAATACTTTTTTTTGCTCTTTTTTTGTTTATAGAACAAAAAATAAAACACCCAGTGGCGATTAAATGCCACAAAAAGAAAGCTCTATTAGTGTGCAGAAATGATAAAAATGTCATATGGGTACAGTGTTGCATGACTGCGCAATTGTCATTCACAATGCGACAGTGTTGAAAGCTGAAAATTGGACTGGGCAGGAAGGGGGTACAGTATAAGTGCCCAGTAGGTGAGTGGTTAATAATGCAAGGCCTTGCTGAACGTTGGTGCTGATAGCAGGACTTCTGTACTCAGACAACGCAGAAACAGACTACATTTCCCAGAAGAGATGACAAAGGGACGGGAGCCTATATATTTAGAATCCCGACTTTCAACCAACTTTCAAAGGAAAGAAGGAAATAGATGGTGAACGTCTGAGGACATATGTGTGGAGAAGGCAGTGAGGGACTCAGGGAATCCAGGGCTGCATTGCAGAGAAGAAAAGAGGAACTGCAGACCTCTGGCATCGCTGACAAGCAGGACAGTCAATGCTGCAGGCAGGTGGATTGTAGTGCTGCCATTGGCATTGCTTCTTCAGCAAAGGAATCGAGAGAACATGGGGACCCCCCAACAGTGAGACCACTGTTTGCATCGCAAATACTACAAGCCGGGTGAGAGGGTTCCATAACCTAGATCATCACAAGTTGCAAGTGACTCTTATTTTCAACTGTTCCAGTTTAGCACACCTTACACCACAGTTTATCACATTGAGACACAGAATACCTAGCCCATACAGTACTACTGCTTTAGTGTCTCCCTATTCTGCAACCACAGGATTCTTGCTACTGTTTGTGCATCAAGTAGTTGTTCAGGGAGGTGTGAGAGCAGAGGGTGCCAGCAAGGTGCTTTGGGCCCAGGTGCAGAAAAGGGCTCAACCTCTAGATCCAATTGTGAAAGGCTCAGGGTCAGTTATGCTTATGGCTCTGTGACATATTCAAAACTCTTAAGAACTATACGTGAAGAAGAGGCCTTGATTGCAGCCAAAGCCCAGAAAGTTGAAGTTCAGAACGGAACCAGGCCACAGGCCTTCTCTTGTGTTAGTCAAACTACTTTAGCTGGGGAGGAAACCCCTGAAGTGCAGGCTACGGTTCCAGTAGATAACAAAGTACAGACTATGCAGTACGCAGTTAACCCAAGCTCAGTTCATGATTCAGCAGTCCTTTTGTGAGGTCCAAAATACAAGAGGACAATTAATGGAGACCCGTGGCGTTCGTAAGCCGCGGTTTTTCCCATGCTGAGAGAAGCTACCTAACTCATAAGCTGGAGTAGACTGAAAGATTACCTGCCTTCCCAGTTCAGGAAACAGCGTTGAAGTTGTTGCATGATGAGCAGAGGACTTTCCTGTTGGTGGAGGATAGTTTCTACTGGCCTTGAATATAGTCTGAAGTAGAGTAGTACTGGTGTACTTGCACAAGCTGTATACAGAGGAAAACCTTGTCCAAACAGGCTCCCTCGATGGGTCACCCCCAGAGTCAGGGACCAATGGAGTTGGTGTTGTCGATTTCCTGTGTTTGGAGCCAGATTATAGCAGATGGGGAAATGTCTTAGTGATGACTGACCACTTCACTAGATATTCTCAGGTATTCCCTACAAAAAATCAACAGGCCTCCATAGTAGCCAAAGTTTTTTAGTAGATAAACTCTTCATGCACTATGGACTTCCACAATGGATTCACTTGGATCAGGGCAGAAACTTAGAGAGCAAGCTGATTAGGGAAAGGTTGACCCTCAGGGATATAAAAAAATCTAGAACTACCCCTTATCACCCTCAAGGTGACCTTCAACTGGAGCGGTTCAACCAAATGCTCCTAAACATGCTTGGTACCTTGGCTCTGGAGAAGAAGCAACAGTGAAGTAAGCATATTGCTGCATGTGTACAACAGCTCTGAAAACTACGCTATGGGCTATTCACCTTACCACTTAATGTTTGGACAGGAGGCAAAACTACCATTAGGTCTAGTTAGAGACTACTTATGAAAAAGCTAGTCAGACTTCCAAAGTGGCCCAGAAGAGACAAGGAATCCAAAATACTCAGTGGCTCTTAAGGGGGTAGTGCTACACATAGATACAATAGATAGATAGATAGATAGATAGATAGATAGATAGATAGATAGATAGATAGATAGATAGATAGATAGAGATATAGATATATGTACTATATTGCCAAAAGTATTAGGACATCTGCCTTTACACGCACATGAACTTTATTGGCATCCCAGTCTTAGTTTGTAGGGTTCAATATTGAGTTGGCCCACCCTTTGCAGTTATAACAGCTTAAACTCTTCTGGGAAGGCTGTCCACAATGTTTAGGAGTGTGTCTATGGGAACGTTTGACCATTCTTCCAGAAGCGCATTTGTGAGGTCAGGCACTGATATCTCAGGAGAAGGCCTGGGTCACATTCTCCACTCTAAATAATCCAAACAGTGTTCTATTGGGTTGAGGTCAGGGCTCTGTGCAGGCCAGTCAAGTTCCTCCACCCCAAACTCACTCATCCATGTCTTTATGGACCTTGCTTTGAGCACTGGTGTGCAGTCATGTTGGAACAGGAAGGTGCCATCCACAAACTGTTCCCACAAAGTTGGAAGCATGAAATTGCCCAAAATGTCTTGATATGCTGACGCAAAACATCTTGGTATGTTGATAACTTAACAGTTCCCTTCACTGGAACGAAGGGGCCAAGCCCAACCCCTGAAAAACAACCCCACACCATAATCCCCCCTCCACCAAACTTTACATTTGGCACAATGCAGTC
The DNA here is from genome assembly GCF_062004578.1 of Staurois parvus. Taxonomy (NCBI): domain Eukaryota; kingdom Metazoa; phylum Chordata; class Amphibia; order Anura; family Ranidae; genus Staurois; species Staurois parvus. The sequence goes on along the minus strand of NW_028318095.1, from coordinate 8,378,103 downwards.
AGGCAAGTATCATTCTCCTGGCAACCACCAAACCCAGACATGTCCATCAGATTGCCAGACAGAGAAGCATGATTCATCACTCCAGAGAACATGTCTCCACTGCTCTAGAGTTCAGTGGCGGCATGCTTTACACGACTGCATCCGACACTTTGCATTGCACTTGGTGATTTAAGGCTTAGATACAGCTGCTCAGCCATGGAAACCCATTCCATGAAGCTCTTTATGCACTGTTGTTGTGTTAATCTGAAGTTCACACAAAGTTTGGAGGTCTTTAGCTATTGACTCCGCAGACAGCTGGAAACTTCTGTGCACTGTGTACTTCAGCATGCGCTGACCCCACTCTGTCATTTTATGTGGCCTACCACTTAATGGCTGAGTTGCTGTTCTTCCCAGTTGCTTCCACTTTGTTATAATACCACTAACAACTGACTGTGGAATATTTAGTGGCAAGGAAATTTCATGGATGAACTTATTGCACAGGTGGCAACCTATCATGCTACCACACTTGAATTCACTGAGCTCCTGAGAGCGGCCCATTCATATGCAAATGTTTGTAGAAGCAGTCTGCATGCCTAGGTGCTTGATATTATACATCTGTGGCCATGGAGGTAATTGGAACACCTGAATCCAATGATTTGGAGTGGTGTCCCAATATACAGTATATATATATATATATATATATATATATATATATATATATATATATATATAGTTATGTTTACAAAACCATATACCTACAGATGTAAACACAGTTTATTGCTTAAAGTGGAAGAAAAGTAAAAAACCTCCATACTCCCCCACAGTCATTCATGTAAACAAAATACATTTTTATGCCTCAAAATGCAAAAGTTGTAATTTTACCTTTTTTTATTAATTGACCATCATGTGACCCCCCCCCCCCCCCCTTACCATTCTAACTGTGGCTGGCAGGCATGTCTGGTAATTGATAGCAGCGTCATTTCTCGAACCGACATCATAGGTTCCCCGTTGAAGCTCCCATATGGATGGGAACATTTGTGTATCCTCTTTCATGAAAAAGAATGTGACGGCACAGATTAGGCGGTGCTGGGCTGAGTTGTGCCGGGTTGTGCTTTGCAAGGCTATGCTGGGCTGGGTTGGACTTTTTGAATGGACACCGACAGCAGAGGATTGCTGAATGTCAGGATTATATGGGTGCTTCTGATCAGACATTTAGCAATCCACTTAGTGCTTACTATAAAAGTTTATTATATTTTTCTAAAAAATAAAGGGCAAATGTTTAATTTTCTCTGGAATTCCAGTTTAAGGTAATGTAACCACTAAATAAAGGTTTTATTCCCAGACCTGCAATTAGTCAATAATACAGTCAGTCATTTAATATAGGGCAGGCTCTTAGTACATACCTGTATATACTACAGTGTATTTGTGGTGAATATATTATATACTGTTTAGATTTGGTTTAAGTAAGAGCCTCCTTTAGGACTTAGAATTAGATTAAGTATTTACTGTTTATATAAGAAATAAAGCGTATATGGGGGAAACTTATTGTAGTAGATATACAGTTTTTTTTTTTATCACTGATTCACTACCAGTCATGTTACAAAAATATGTTGTTTGTCTACTTCAAATATTGCAGGGGTTTTGGCAAACTCATATTACTATTTAATTTAGTTTTTTTGGTTTTACATCTGCCCTTTGTTGTATGGACTGTTCATCAGGAAATTAAGGTCAATAAGAACTTGTCAATCTGTGCAGCACAGTAACCTAACTTACTTGCTAGACCTGATGTTCTATATTTATAATATATTTTTTTCTGAAATATTCTTTAATAAAACAAAAAATATAAATCTAGAAACAAAAAGCAGTACTATCCACCAGCCACTTGGTGGCATCAACATACTTGTTCTGCTCTGCCAACACTAGTACATTTATGTATTGTTGTAGCAAAGATGCTTAAGTTGATTGTAGCTGAATTAGTATCAGTGTTGCAACAACATGATTGAGTAGCATTTATAATACTACTTTTAAAATGCACTAACGGTTATATTTTTTTAACAAGATTTGACCCCTACTTCTAAGGTCCAAGTAGTACTGATATACAGTAGTTCAGCTAACCTTAGAAGAAGGGGGCAGACTCAAATGTTTGTCCTGAAACTGTAACTGTTAAGCCTCATGCACATGGTCAGAAAATAACCACTGCTTTTAGAAGCACTTGATTTCTATCTGTGACAGGAACAAATGAATAATCTAGCCGCTACAATAGAATTATGTACATGAGTCTTGCGCGATGCACACGAGACTGAGCACTTTCTGTTTTAAAAAGTCTGTGTGCTGTTCCATTTATGTGTAATCCTGCTGTTGCAGTAATGTCATTGTGGATTCTGTAAGTACTGTTCCACTTTTTCTATTATCTTGACAATAAAAGTTGTTTGGATTTAAAAAAAAAAAAAAAAAAAAGCCTGTGTGCATGCAGTCTAAAGCAGGCCATAGACTGAGAAAGTCACTTGATTCCCTTTTGTTCTCTTGGTGGGGAAGCACAGTGATTACTGCTAGCTAGGGGCGGACTGACAACTCATGGGGCCCCATGGGCAATAGGGGATCATGGGGCCCCTGTGTCCTTGCCCAAACTCAAAAAAGCCTATGAAAAAGGTACCAGGGGCATCTCATGGGGCCCCCTACTGACCCCAGGCCCTCAGGCAGTGCCCGAGTTTCCAAATGGTCAGTCCGCCCCTGCTGCTAGCACTATAATAGCTGCTAGCAATAATCACATGTAAAATCGGACAGGCAGGTTATAATCTGATCGATCAACTTGGGTACATTCAGTCTGCCCATACATGGTTCGAATTTTGGCTGGTTCTTGCTGAACTGGTTTAGATTTGAACCATCTATGGCCCTCTTTAGGCTGCATTTATACCTTAGCAGAGCGATGTTTAGTGTTTTTTACCTGTTTTTCGCATTTTTGCAAGTGTATGCAGATGTTTTTAGAAGAGTAACACAGGCGGTTTACTTGTGTATTCAAGCTTAAAGCTTTTTGCTTTAGCCAATGGAAATCACTAGGGGGTAGTTAATCAGTTAATATAGGTTAAAAAAAAGCCTAAAAAAAGCTCAAATCAAGCAATTTCAGGAGTTCTCATTGACATCTATGGGGCCAAAAAAGTATGCCTAAAAAACAGCTCGTGTACCTTCTGGAGCACCAGGCGTTCAGTTACAAGTCTCAGGACTCTCATGAACAAGGGCTATTGAATACAATGGGGTTGATTTAGTAAAGGCAAATAGGCTGTGCGCTGCAAGTGCAGTTGCTTTAGATTTGAGGAGAAGCTTTGAAATGAGGCACAACTCTGTTGTTTTCTTTCATCCAATCATGTGCAAACAAAAATGCTGTTTTTTTATTTTCCTTACTTTGTTCCCCTCGGATCTAAAGCAACTGCTTTTTCAATGCACTTCCAAATCCACTTGGAGTGCATTTGTAGTGCACAGCCTATTTGCCTTTAGTAAATCAACCCCATTGGGTTTTTGCTTGCTGAGTGTTTTTGAGCTTTGAGCTACAAAACTTTCAGAGCAAATAACAAAGTATTACACTCAGTACTCAACTGTGTTGAAGTAATGATATAACTCCATTGCAGAAATTATTATATTCTTATTATACTGGTTTTATATAGCACCAACAGTTTGTGCAGCACTTTACAATATAAAGAAACAATACAGTAACAAAATAATTCAATACAAGAGGGTTTGGAGGGCCCTGCTCCTGGGAGCTTGCAATCTATTAGGGAGGGGCTAGTGGAACCAAAGGTGTGACGGGAGTGACTTTTGGGGGTGGGGGGACCTCTGTATCATCTCCCCAAATCATTATGTTTAACCCACCCTGTGCCTGTTTAAGGGTACAGGGTGTACATGTGAATGTCCCAGTATTGTGCATTTGTGTGTTGACCTTTGTCTAGTCCACATGGCTGTCCATTGTCTGTTTACCATGTGCTACCCCCCATTGTGCTGTGTCTTCCTGTCCAGAGAACTATTATGGGATGTACTGTTTGTATTGGTGTGGGGGTTGGTCAATGTCCTTTGCCACATGGTTGCATCTCATTGTTCTGTGTCTGGTTGGATGGGGAGGGGTGATGAGGTGTTTCCTGCCTATACCATAGCCCTTCCCACTGAGAGGGTGGGCTGATGATGTATTTCCTGTTCCTGGTTGTGTTTCCCCGCCCTCTGTATATATTCTGTGTTTTGTGTAAAATAAAGAGTTGTTGGCTTCCTGTTTTAGTAAGAGCTGGGTGTTGTCTATTTTCCTGAGGGATTCCAAGGGTGTGGTCCGTGGATGGTGTTCGGACAGGGGAAGTTGTGCTATAACGGAAAAACTCAGTGCGGTCTGGGTTCCGGTTCCGTTACAAAAGGTAATAAGTGCAAGAGATGAACTGATGAGAGAAATAAAAGATTTGGTTATTAGCTGAAGGCAGGATAGGCTTCCCTAAAGAGAAGAGTTTTCAGGGATGACCTAAAAGTGGACAGAGTAGGAGATAGCTAGAAATATTGGGGTCAGGAGTTCTAGAGAATAGGAGAGGATCTGGAGAAGTCCTGGAGACAAGCATGGGAGGAGGAGACCAGGAAGCTAGAGAGCAGGACGTCTTGGGAGGAACAGAGAGGACGGTTTGGGTGATATTTGGAGACAAGCTTGGGGCAGAGTTGTAAATGTTTTGTATGTTATTGATATTGTTTTGAATTTTATTCATAAGGCAATGGGAAGCCAGTGGAGGAGTTGGCAGAGATGGGTAGTAAACACTGAATGGTTGGTAAGGTGGATGAGTCTGGCAACAGCATTCATGATGGAGAGGAGACTGAAGGAGTGAGGGGAAGAATAAAGAGATAGATTTGGGAATGTAAGGAAACTGAATGAAGACAGTTGCTTGTTAAATAAAGCGTGTGACTGTTAGAGAGAGATTCCATATCGGACATTACCAGTTGGGAAAAAAAAATCAGATATAAAGGGATACTTTAAGAAAAAACACCAGATTTACCAGATGTAGAGATTGGATCTCTCAAAACCTTTTTTTTTAAAAGTTGAATGTCAGTGCAAATAAATATAATCATATATAGTACTCAACATTCTTTTTGTTACAAGTGTACTAATATAGCTACAATCACCTTACCTAAGCTGGATAAAGCCAGTTGGTTCCCTTGTAAACTTTATATCAGCCATTATATCATTATGACAGATAATAACAGAGACTCATAAAAAGTTAGTGAGATATTTGGGTCAAGCAGAAATATTTGTTTTCATCAAAAACATAATCACCAGAGAAAAGTTTAAAACCTGATTAAAGATATATGTGGGTAAACTGCAGAGTAATCACAAAGATTATTTCATTTTCATGAGGGAGATGCAATAAGCAAAACTGAAGAACATGCTATAAAACATAAAAAATATAACTGGATGTCAAAGTTTGCTCAGCTCTAACATAACCTATATAAGTAAAAATAATCTTGTACTCTGAAACATAATTGTTAAAGCGGAACGTCAGGAAAACAAAACTTAGCCATTAAATATTGGTAAACTGATAGCATTAAAACAAAAAACTGATGTAGCCAGGTGCAGACTACTACAAGCTGAATACAAAAGACATAATTATCAGAACCACAGGCCAAGTAGTTCCACCCTAGTGCTGCACTCAGATCATTAGATCGTTATCTCACTTCCCGACTATAGAGCGGGGGAGTTCTTCTTCCTGGATCAAGAGCAGTGGACCTTGGACCTTGTAGCCCTGCAGTCAGCCATCCTTGAACTCCCAAGTCCTCTTTAGACTACACAACCCAGAAAGCTGCCAGCAGAAAGGACTGTGGGAGACGCTATATATGAAACTGTGTCTGGTGAGCTCTCTCTTCTTCTTCTCAGGATCCTCTACAGAGTGTTGGGATTGCTGTTTTACACACAGGGATTGTGAACTGCTGCGGCCTTGCCCATGCTGCCACCGGCAGGACACATCTCTGGGCACCACTGGAAGGCCAATCATCCTTCCTGTTTGGCAGCTTGAGAGTAGTATTGTAGGCATTGACACAGAAAGCTGACTTCAACACTCATCCAGCCGAACAACTATCAATCCTCCTACTCTGCTGGATCGCAGATTCAACATTCCAACCCTTATCTCCGCAGAGGTTGCCATTTCAACCAGGACTAGTGAGTCAGCAGATGCCCAAACTCTCTCATTCTGCTATCCACAATATAGGGACACTACGTGTAGACAGCATAATCTGGATTTCTTATTCTTAAAGATACCACCTGTACTTGGAATCTGAACTGTCCAGAATTTGGTCACGCTTGTCCAAAGGGGACTGAACTGCTGTTAAGTCCTTCCCTCTGAACCAGTGTCATCTTTGCCGTAATCTTCCCTTTTCATGTGATATCTTTGTCTACTTTCACCCTAGTTGCTCAGTGTGTTTGTAGCTGGATACACATTTAGATTTGCCCGTTCATGATTGCTTTATTATTGTTAATCTGATATTATCTGTTTATTTGGTGTACATTTCAAACAATACTAGAGGCTGTTTCAAGAACTGGTTGATTGTCATTCTGAGTCTACTGCTTACCTTTATTAATACAGAACCTGTAGTGTTAAATTTAAATTGTGTCTGCTGATCATTTAAAAGAGTGCTCAATATGTCAGAACCTAGAGTGTCAGGAGTGCTGGGGAGTTTATAGGGTCAGGGCAGCACAAGAGGATAAGCATCATCTAGCAGTTACTATTGGGGTAGCGCTATGTAGACAAACAAACAAACAAAAAAATGCCATATCTACCTTCATTTTTGTAATAGTGAAGGGAGAGCCATAGGGAGGGCAGGAGATGGAAGGTATTGTCAACCACTTAATGCCTCGCAACATACTTGTACGTCGCAGGACTTTGAGTGGCTAATGTTTTTTTCATCCACAGGAGCACATTTTTGTAAAAGCAATCCTAATGGCTAAATAGCCTGTGAATTATTTTTACATGTAGCGGGAGGGGTTCTGGGACAGCAGTCAGAGGTTCCGTCGGCTGACCATAGATACGGTCAAGTATTTCAACACTTCTGGTTTCGCCAGTTGTAAACAAATCATTAATGGTTTTGGAAAAGCATTGGATTGAAATAATCATGGTTTTATCCAGTGCTTTTCATGGCAGAGGAGAGATCTGGGTTTTAACAGACCCCAGATCTCTCACTAAAGAGTACCTTGCACTGCCCATGCTGTCACCAGGGATGTTATTTATCCTTTGTGATAGCAATAAATGTGATTTAAAAAAAATTAAAGGTACAATGTAACAATAAAAAAAAATTAAAACAAATAATAAAATAAAAAAATATTTAAAGCACTAAAGCCCCCCCCCCTTGCTTGCACGCAAAGGCGAACACATGTGTTGATCCTGCACGAATACGTAAACAACGATTGCACGAAACATGTGAGGTATCACTATGAATGTCAGATTGAGAGCAATAATTCTAGCAACCGACCTCTTGTGTAAATCTAAAGTGGTAACCTGTAAATGCTTTTAAAGCGTCACCAATGGATAATATAATGTACATATTTTGTCGCTGTTCCATGTGCGCGCACAATTTTAAAGCATGACATGTTTGGTATCTATTTACTCAGCGTAACATCATCGTTTATATTTTACCTAACAATTGGGTAGTATACTGCATTTTTGTGCATGAAAACTCATTAACTCCTTCCCAGCCTATTGTACGATGTCATACGAGCAGGATTCCTGTTATCCTGGGAGGACATCATATGATGTCCTCCAAGAATCGCTCCTCGCGCATGCCCCACGGGCCGTGCTCCAGCACAATCTGTCACCGGCTGTGTTCACAGGACACGGCCGATCACAGATCACTACACTGGCCCACTGCCAGTATCATGTGATCACTGTGACCAATCACAGTAAATCACATGACAGTTGCAAACAATGAGTGGCTTATTTTCATGCCATTTATTGCTTACAACTGGGCTGTGAGCTGTGATTGGTCACAGGGATCACATGTACAGACTGACTCAATCACAGTCCATCGATAGCATGTGATCAGCTATGGCCAAACACAGCTGATCACAGCAAAAACTACTGAATGAATCAGGTTCATTCACTAAAAATGCTTGCTTATACCAATGAAATTCCTTGTAATGTGTAAAAAAAAAAATCCTGATCACTTGCCTGGAGTAGTACAACGTTACATTGTATTCCTCTGGTCACAGGAGTAGAAAAATAGTAATATCATTTAAAAAAATAAATAAATAAATAAAAATATGTGTGTGTATATATATATATATATATATATATATATATATATGCTGTGGCTTGTTCCTTTTTCTTTGCACAGAGAGTGCTCACATACAAAAGAAACCCTCCATAGTTTGTTACCGCCAAAGATTTATTACTTAAAACCGCAATAGTTCTACTTACAAAATCATATGATAAAACCGCATGTAATAGATGCTGCTGGTGCCACCTTCAGTCAGCAATGATGACAGCACAGACTCCTCTTACACCGATGTACTTTTCGTCCAAAAGGACGTTGTCAATAGGATCAGTCAGTCAGACAAATACCTGTGACGTAAAAATTGCAACAATCACCATTTTATTCTTTAGGGCCTCTTCTTTAAAAAATATACAATGTTTGGGAGTTCTAAGTAATTTTTTAGAAAAAAATACTGATTTTTACAAATCAGTGTCAGAAAAGGCCTGGTCTTCAAGTGGTTAAACTTGACTTCCACTTCAAAGACAAAACTCCATAATCTGCAGTATTAGTGCCTAGAGGCATGAGTGTACACAGGGAGGTAACTACCTTTCAGCACTGTGTACCTTACAACATTTTAAAAGCATATACTTTCTCAATTTCTCAGTTTAATTTTCAGTTCTAACACAATTTAGAGGAGCAGGCCAGCCTGTAATCATTATCAACTGGAGTAAACGTGTACTAGGAAATGTATGCAGTGATCAAGGACTATGAGGGAAGAAAGAAGAGGCAAATGGGGGTTGTACACAATCTTGAGGTGGGGGAAAACAGAGAAGGCAGTTAAACATGGACTTGAGGGGGAGGTAGTGGGTGGAGGATCATGGGGCATTAAGAGGACCATGTGGTTGTGGACCAGGGGCATAAATAAGGCAGTGTGGAAACTGATCATGGCAGGTGCAAGTGACAAAGGAGACCATGGATGACCATGGAAAATTGGGAGAGAAAGTAGTTTAGGAGAGACAGAACAGGTAGAGAGTGAGCTGAGCTGAGTACCAAAAAGTTTGGGCAAGAGACAATCATGGATTGTTAAGGCAGCAGGATGTGATCTTGGTCAGGGAAGTAGGCTGAGTGGGATCTGATCATTGACCATTGGGAGACAACATATTGTAAGTTTTAATATGAATGTAGCACTACTCCCTTAAGAGTCACTAGAGATTTGGATCCCCCTATAGTCCTGCACAGCCAGGCAACACGCATTCCCCTCCAGACTTGCATTCCAGAGACAGTAAACAGTCCCTGAACTTGTTTTTTGGGATTTTATTAGGGGATTTGAACTTAGATGGGGTTAAGGGATATATGGGATGCCCAAGGAACTCTTAAATGGAGGACAACTTTCTGAAACTGTGTACAAGTCCATAGAAGGGTTTCTTTTCTTGCAGAGCTATCCAGCCTCTCCTGGTGTACCACCCTAAACTCCAAGAAGTTGTCTTCTATCCAGCTGTCTGGGGTGTAGAAGTACTCACTGCCTCTCCTCTGCAAGCTGCAGGTTTGTAGCTGCTTTCAGGCCTTCTGCTGGGCTGACTCCTTCCTTAGTTTCACAGATGGTCTTTGCTCAGGGGGCCGGTGAGGTTCAGCTTTCCACTTCTCCAAATTCTTCCTGGTGGAAGGCTCCATCCCACTAGGCCCCTTCCAAGCTCCACATCACAGCTCCTACTCTCACATCTTCCATCTGAACTCCTACTACTGCTGCTGAGCAGGCTCACCTATGCTTAAAAGTTGTTCCAACCCCTTGCCAAGCCTCCTGCTTGGGGATTGGTCAGGGTCCCTTAAGCATACAGAAGAACCACTCCTCACCCTTGACCACTGAGTTCTACAGACTTCTTCAAGTCTCTAGATCAAGGGGAGGTATCAGAGAGCTGATCTGCAGAGTCTCACTGCCCTGACCCAAATTTGACCCTCTCACCCAGGCTGCTACTCAGCCTTTAAAAAAAAAAAATTAGCTACCGTATTTTTCGCCATATAAGACGCACCTGACCATAAGACGCACCTAGGTTTTAGAGGCAGAAAACAGGAAAAAAAAAATTCTGAACTAATGGACTGCAGACACAGTACAGGAGATGACCAGAGACTGCGGACAGCACAGGGATGACCAGAGACTGCGGACAGCACAGGGATGACCAGAGACTGGGGACAGCACAGGGATGACCAGAGACTGCGGACAGCACAGGGATGACCAGAGACTGCGGACAGCACAGGGATGACCAGAGACTGCGGACAGTACAAATGACTGCTGACCTTTGGGGAGGTGGGGAGCGGGTACCTGAATTTGACAGGTACCCGCTCTTACTTCCGCAGTTTTTGTTTGATCTTACCTGTTCCTCGATCCAGCCACGTGCTGTCTTCCCGGCTTCTGTAATGGCGCTCGGCATGACAGCCGGGTGCCCAGTGCGCATGAGCGAGAAGCACTTGCGCTTTGTGATTGGTCCGGCGGCTTCTGGTATCTGTCATGTGTCCCAGGTACCGCCTTACCATTCACAAAAAGCACCGCTTCTTGCGCATGCGCACTTGGCACCCGGCTGTCATGCCCAGTGCCCACACTACAGAAGTCGGGAAGACAGCACGCCGCTGGATAGAGGAACAGGTAAGGTCCCGCTGCAGAGCTGAGCCGCCGGCCCGGTATTCTGACATGGCCACGGTGGAAATACCGGACTGGCCGCTCCATATTCACCCCATAAGACGCACTGACATTTCCCCCCCAGTTTTGGGGAAGAAAAAGTGCGTCTTATACGGTGAAAAATACGGTAGTTCCCCATAGCTGACTAGGAGGGTGCTACATGAAGTGGGGTATGGATTTCAGCAGTGGTGTAGATGAGTGGGAAAGCACTTTGTGTTAGTGGCACAGTTTGACTTGTTCTAATGATATAGTAAAGCTGGCACTTGTAGAGGAACTTGCTACATGGTAAACTTTCTTAAACAGCGTAAAAAGGTCATGTTTGGCTGATATGAGTGGTTATGTTCATGGAGTTTTAACCCTATGATTAAAGCTGTGTTTGGTTGAAACACATCAACGTGAATATTTTTATGAAGTTTTAACCGTTTAAGAACGTTTAAAATATAGCAAATTCCTGAATGAGTGCCGTCTTTACTATATCATTGGGACTTTGATGGCTTACAGGAGCTTCAGCTGCAGCACCAACTCTGGTTATGGTCTGTGTAGGATATCTAGGCTGTGCGCGGTGAGTCTGTTTTATTGACAGTTTGACTGGTTATATGCAAAAACTGAGTTAATCTGTAACCTGATCACAAAATGTAAACTAACACATAACCTTTACTGCTGCTATCACAAAATTCCATCTCCAGCATTCACACTGACATTCTACTTCCCTGCTGCATATTCCGAACATCCTGTACGAATACTAACTTTCTGAAAGTTGAGATTTACATAGGGCTGGTCACACCCCTTGCACTCCATGTGATAGTGCTGAGACGTGCAGATTGGTGGCTCAGTTACTGAACATGTTTTCATTCTGTGAGCAGATTACAGCTTTACGTTAAGCTAAATTGAGTGGACGTAATACTTTATCATGTTTGCACTTTTTGCTGGATAGTATTAGCAGTTCCCTGAATCATTTTACTTGTTGCTTTTTATAGAACCCAGCCTATGTGAAGACAGAAGAATACTTGTCCTTCCCTGAAATAAAATGTAACCAAAAAAAAAAAAAATGAAAGCAAAATTACAGTCATGGTAATGTCTTTAAATAACTACAGTGCTGTAAAATGGAATTCAAGGAAAATGTTTTATAATATAATTGAGGCAAATTGCTTACTTAGTGACAGATGCTGTAGAATGCATATGAAGCAAAAAAGAATGTCAAACTTCTTCATAAATGACAAAGAAAGTAAATTTATGGAGGAGAATGCCATTTTCAGAGCAGCTAAACTACTACTTTTATTTTTGCTATGTTTCAAAAGTTAGATAATGTCATAATGTCACATTGGTTGAATAGAGCAAAGAAAAATTTTTCACAGGTGCAGTTTAGTGAAATTTATAATAATGCAAATGAGCATTCTGGAATTAAGACAGCAAAGAGAGCAATGATGATGTGGAATCCTCAACGGCCCATATCAACTAATCCAAATTATTCTTTCATGTGCATAAAGCAGTTGGGAAAATACAGGACGATGGTTTATTGTACAGAAATAACTGCAGAATGGGCAAGGCACATGGTCATAAAGGATTTTCAGACTATAAACAGTTTATTTATTTCTCCTAAACAATAATAGATACTCTTATCTATTGCACAGTAGCCCATAGAACCTGTAGCATCCCACTAGTTAGGTTGCTAGTGTTTAGGTAAATTTCATTTTTAGCCTCCCTGTAACAGTGGAGCTGTGTTCATTTGCTTTTGGCTGTTCTGGGTTCTTCTGGTACAGGCTCAAATATATCCCCCTGCATTTCACTGAGTTCTGGGATATAGTGAATGGGAGAGTGACACCCTGGCCTGAATATTTCTACAGTCTCAGCCAATCCCTAGTCAGGAGAGTGACCAGCAGGAGGATGAGAGGGGTATAAATAGGCTGGGGTCTAGAACAGCAGTCTCTTATTGCTGGGGGGAATAAGACCTAGCCTGAGGGCTAAAGCAATCCCGGGAAGTCCTTTTTTGGGGTCTCAGCTCCAGTTAGAGCTCAAGGACCTCTGCCCAGAGTACACTGAAGCCATGCAAGAAGCTTAGCAGAGGATCCAGGCCAGAGGCATCAAGTGCAGAGACTGGCTGGTACTTTAGGAGGCATTGCAGTACCCAGGGCACAATGAGCACTAGCCTCAAGGATCCTAGAGGCTGTCCTTGCTATTTTTGGGAGATCTCATTACAGTTTTTTGACTCAGAACTATACCTCTGTTAAGGGTCCTCCTGCGTTGTCATTCATTTAAACTTTGCATTCAAGAGGGTGGCTACACCCTGAAGGAGCATATCAGTTACTAATGTCCTCTGTTGTATTCCTGCTAGTTCTGGAGTATTCCAAGGCTCACCCAAGTTAAATCAGCAAATAAACTGCAAGAAGACATGCACAATCTGTTTTCTGACTTGAGTGCCTGGGAACTACTGTTCCTACCAGGGAATGGAATCTGGTATCAAACAGCCACCCCAATCTAGAGTCTGTTCTACAAACCTATCACAATCAGTAATACAACCTATAATAATATCTGCAGGCATATTTGGTAGGTAAGACAAATGCTGAACTTCCATTCTTCAACACCCCTCTTCTTGGATCAGTTTCTTCTTACAAAATATTTTTTTTTTGTAAAAATGCTTATGCGTGATGATGTTATTTCTACAGATGAAGGATAAAAAAAATAGTGCCAACAACTATAGATTGTTCACTTCTTTAGCTTTACCACCTGTGGGTACAGGCCTACTAATCCTAATGGTAAATTGGGCTTTGAGTATGATATGACAAATACAGTATCCGGGCAGACAGTCAAAGAGGCATACAGTACTTCCTTATTAGGGTAATCAAATCAAAACCCCATAATACTCTTTGCCCTAACGAGAGATCTCTACTGGATCCCACTTATGCACTACATGCCTGGCAGATTGTGAACAACTGCCCAGTGAAGCAACTCTCAGTGTCCACTCCAGTTAACCGCTGCTGAAGTAGATGAACTGATATTCATTACTACTGGCAGGGGTGTATCTACAAAAAATAATGCCTATGGCAAGCACTGGAAGTGCATCCTGCGATAGGTCCTCTCAGGAACCATAAACCGGGCGGAAACAGAAAGTGCAGTTAAAATCACATCTTTAATAGCAAAAATAACACAGTTCAGGAACATAGTCAAAACAGAAGCCAGGGTTTGGATACCAGAGCGGGTAATCAGATGTGCCAGAGTCAGGAAACCAGAAGTCAGTGTAGTCAGGAGCCAAAAATCAGGAACAGGAATTGGAAGAGAAGTCAGCCAGACCGAGTTGTACACAAGGACACAGGCAGGAACACACTGGAAATTATAGATCACACAAGGGCAAGGTGGAAATGAGATAAGCTGCTAAAATAGCAAAAAGGGCTGGCTGTAGGATGGACCAATGAGGCAGGTAATGGTATCCAGGTGTGTCACTGTGGAGACAATGAGTGGCTGGTAATTAACAGCTGAGCAGCTTCTAAACACTGAAAGAAAAGAGCCATTCATTAAGTAGCAGGAGCCTAGCCCTGACAGATTCATACTGATAAAATATCAAGGCAGCTTTACTTTGAAAGCACTGATATATATCCATAACACAGAGCCAGTTCTACCAGAAAGATGTATTGCTAGCCATAGTATTACAGTTGTAAGTTATTGATTCTCAATAGATGCAAATAACAAGGTCAATCTACTTTGCTCCTGATGGATCTGCCTTTGTTAGAGAACTTTTTAAAGAAATTAGACTTGTTTCCTTTTTAACAGCAAATTAAATGTTAATAGGGCTATGCCATTTATATCCAACTGCTTTCACAATGGCAGCCAAGCTATGATAACCCACACGTTTATGCATTTCACCTGCACAACGGAGTTTATGGTAAGTGCAACTTGTAAAGTGCAGACACTCCTAGTAACCTATCAAAATCTGCTTTCATTGGTTGGATGCGCTTAACCTGCTAAAATAAGACATCATATCTCTGTTGTTCACTGTGCTTTTCAAAATTAGCCATTGCTTGTATAACAGCTAAAATATACCATTTAACCACAACCGTTTATGTACATGGGTCGGACAGGAGCAGTGCAGGAGCCGGTGACCGTTTGTAAACGTTCTTCCACATTCCCTGCCTGTGCACGCTCCCTGGGAGCACGTGGCACCATGATCCGGTGCCCACTGTGTCCGAACACCGATCGCTGTACGGGACTTCTGTGTGAGGTCCCGATCATGTGATCACTGATTGGCCAATCAGTGATCAAATGAATAGTAGTAAGCAAGATGTCACTTGCTGACATCATTGCTTACTACTAGTGAAATCGGTGAATGATCACAGAGGTCACATTGTACAAGGTTATTCACAACAGCCTTGTACCATGTGACAAGCTGTGACCAATCACAGCTCACACAGTATTTCTCAATGGCTGCAAGAATGCAGCCAGAGAGGAGAAATGATTGCTTTTTCAGCCTGTATGGGTGTAAAAGCAATCAGTGTGAAAAAAAAAAAATCTTCATCTCCCCCACAAGTAGTACAGTGTCACTATGGTGACATTGTACTGCTAGTGTGACAGTATGTTAAAAAAAAAAACATAAATAATAATATAAAAAAATAAAATAAAAATGTACAAAACATTTTTGATAAATTATAATTTTTGGTTATAAACTAATTTGGGTTATTTTTTTTACTAAAAAGATAGCTGCATACATTTTGGCCAAGATTATGAAGAAAGATTATTTATTTCCTAAATTTTATAAGAAAAATAATTTTTGGTCTTTTTTATTTATAAAATAAATAAAAATCCCAGTGGTGAATAAATACCACCAATATAAAGCTTTATCTGTCTCAAAAAAATGCCAAAAAATTTATATGGGTACAGTGTTGCATGACCGCGCAATTGTCATTCAAAGTATAATAACACTGAAAGCTGAAAATTGGCCTAGACAGGAAGGGGGTAAAAGTGTCCTGACTTGAAGTGGTTAAAGTGCATGATTTAAATTATGTTGGATTAAATAAGCACATACTGTACATTTCTCTCCATAAATCTAGAAAACAATGGAGGAGCTGATCACATAAATAAAAAAAGGTTTATTGTAGCATAGCGATGTACCGACATACCACCTGGGGCCAGACAACTCTCGCGCATTTCAATTATAGCTTCTTTGAACTCCAGATCCATGCAAAATAAAACAAAAACATACCATACTGCAACATCATTTTATATAACCAAAAATGAAACATGTTACAGTATCCACTTACATTAAACAAATTTTATGTTACTGAATCATAGTGAACATATATGCATTACTCCACCGGGCCGACTATATTGTGGTGTTTCCCACCGCGTTCACCGGGTAGGTGAACCATGCACTCACCTTAACAAATAGGTCATACACACTTAGGGATGAAACCAAATTCTGCTTATCCACTGCCGATCCTTAGTGGCTACTTCATTAGTTCTGGCCCTTTAAGGGAACATGCTCTCGGATGTCCAGTGGAATTAAGGTGTTTATGATCAAAAATAAAGGTAATAGATCATAGTGCAACCCCATAAAATATGAATACTTTAATCAAATAAAAAATGCACTCACAAAAGTAATGGATCAAAAGCATATCACAGCCATCAATCAAAATGGCTCCTCGCATCACTCATGTCGGTTTGGGCATGGCCAGAAGTGACATTACTGGGCTCCTCCCAACATGTTACATCACAGGTCACGTGACTTCTTCAGGACCCTGAAGAAGTTCAGAGCCCATCTGCCTCCACAGCACAGTGCCTCCAAAAGACTTCAGTTCCCAGGATCCATTGCATTTGCATTGCCCAGATGGGAGGGGGAGATGAGAGGCTGCATCATCAGTATCTTGCTGCTAACTGGCTCACTGTCACTGCTGGCTGGGGAAGGGGATCCACACATAGAGCCGCTCTAGCAGCAGCTAGCAGTGCAGTAGCGTGGGGAAGGACACAGCCTGCTGCTGCACAACACATAGGAATCCTGGTGCTGTCTCTAATCACAGCAGGAGGAAGAGCAGGTGGAAAATCACACAGCCGGCAGACACCCAGCTACAACTGAAATTCTGCTTAAAATAAGGACAGTGTCACATTTAAATAGAGAAAAATCTCTTTCTAAAGTTTTTTGACTTGTGTTCCCTTTAAGAAAAGCATATCTAACATGATGTATTTGAATATCTTACAAGTATACTGCCAACCACTGTCTTCTCATTAACTCCACTACCATTTTATGTGCTGTAAAACTTCACCCTTGATATCACTTTCACTGCCAAAAAATATGTCTCTTTGCACATACTGTGATTTTAAAATCACATGACAGTAGATTACTAGTTTATTATACTTTTCATTACCCAGCAAGTGGCAAGGCTAGCAAACAAACAAGTGTAAATGGAATAAAATGGCTCATCAGCTCGCTCGGGGTGTATAATTCAGCTTTGCGCTAAGATAAATATTCAGGTTCAGGTGTTTCTAGTCTGGGTCGTACATTTATCTTAGTTTGTCTGGCCACATCTGTGCTTCCCTATTCATGCAATATTAATACTTATTGATTGTTTCCTTATTTATTTATTTCATTTCACACAGCACAGAGACATTCAGAAAAACATTTTATTGCAAATCCCTCTGCAGTGATGGATATAAATTTACTTTGTGATAATGATGCCCTTCCCACAGATGACTTGCAAATCAAAGTTGTAATCAGAGGGAAAAAGAACAGTTGCATATTTTATTCTATAAAGCCAATATAAAGCCAACATGAAGGGGAATAATGAAAGGAAATAGCTAAAGTTTGGCCAGTCTAAAGAAAGAGATTGAATTGACACTATAAGGTCTATTAATACACATAATTCACACAGCTTACACCCGTGATTCACACATTTTTCCCACTTATACCTGAAATAATAATAGGAAAAATGTATGCATCTTGGGTTCAAGTTGTAAAAGTACACCAGAGGGTGTTAGCCTAAGTGTAGCACTGAAAAAGCTTTATAAAAACATTTATAAAAAGACGCCTAGTTCATGATATCTCTACCATTTCCAGTCCAGTCTCAGCTAAACGGGAAGGAGATCCTGCATATGAAGCCTTTGCTGCTGTACGGGGGTCCAAAAGTGCCCCAAGGGTCATGAGGAAGGTATAGCAGGAGCCAAGATAAAGAAGGTGCTTTCTTTACTGCTAATCAAGTGGATCCTCCTTAGATCCTCCTTTGGTTTATCAGAAGCAGGACTGGCAGCAAATCAGTTGCAGGGTGTTAGGCAGGCCATAGACGGGAAAAATTGGTCGGCCCCGTTGCCGATGCTGCCACCCATGTTCACAAAAAACGGCCGTTTTTCGCAGATTTTCCAGCATGACTGATAAAAATAAATGAGGAGATACGTGAAAAATGGGCGACGGGCTGGCCCTATTAACGGCTTGATTATCGGCCAATTTTTCGGCTGATAAACGACCCGTCTATGGCCTGCATTAGTCCACTTAAGGGATACCAGACAACAGGCCTGTGACCTTTTCTTCCATGTGAAAGATAGGGCTAGTTAGTTGAGAGATTCTGAAGTGCAATTTGGAGCATGTGGATGGGTTTTCTTCTGTTACAATAGACATAAACCGCATTATATCGTGAGCAGTGAGTACCTCTTTGGGAGGAATTACCGTTGAAAATGGAAGAAATAGGGAGACAGAGAAAGGAATTTTTGGGGGCCCAATTGAACACTGAAACATACAAAAGTTGTCAAAAGTCTGATTGCTACCTAGTATGGAATGCTTACTACTTTGCTGGAGAACATAAGGAATATTTTTGTTTACAGTATTACCTTTATCAGTTGATACATTTTTTGGAGCAAAAGGCTTTATTTATCTGATGGCCATTTTTTATTATATGCTGGGGTGATGAAAGAGATGATTAACATCTGAGTGGGCTCTGTTTGTGCAGTGAAGGTTGATGTGCTTGGTGATGGCTCTGCCCTAGGAAGAGGTTAACCCAGTACTGAAAATTATACTCATGGGCAATGACAGGGTTATTGGGGGCAAGGCATTCCCAAACTTTGTTTAGAGGGAACCAGTGGAAACCAGCCTAAGGACTGCAGAGACCATCCTGGAGGAAGGAGTTCACCTTCAGTGAATGTGCTTGTGTTTAAGGGTACAGTAGTATAGAGTAATAACAGTAAGCCTTTAACCATTAAAACTGGGTCAAACCCTGTGACCACTGTATTGGTGTTTTCTATCCCAGACACATGGGATAGCAGATGTTCCAACTGGTAACATATCAGTTCGGTCATATTTTTCTGTGGATATAAGCTCACTAAACTAGAATACATATCATTTTGATTCCCCATTGCAAAAAGTTCAGTTGATATCCCACCTCTGACTGGAGGTTAGCAACTTAATAGGCATGGAGGTGAATGGATATTGCAATGGTGACATGACAAATGGTCTTTTGGTAGTCAGTGTCATCAGAAGATAGCTAGTAAGTATAAACATCTTTGGTCTTTACTGAAAAAAGTAAAATGGCCAAATAAGGGTATTTTACACCGCATTGCCATGGTACACCCAAGAGGCTTTCACATATTATCATTGTAATATACTATAGCTTATTCATTTGCTGAAATCCAATCAGTGAGGGAAGGCAGAGATTCTGAACTTTTTCAGAGCACAGGTAAAAAGGGAAGCCATGCTGTAAAACTAAGAACAAGGTTGAACCAGTCAGAAGTCCAAAGATGCCCTTTAGCAATTCTAGTAATGTACTGTATGCATCAAAAAATTCAACCTACATAGTGGGTTGCAGGCTTGGACTCACATAATCTATATTATAACTAGACCGAACTGATTCACCCATAACTAGCAGAGGTGGTTTAACTCTTTAAGTGTATAGAGTGGGCCTGTGTTTCTCACTTGAGTGAGGCTGCAATACAGCCTGTGAACACCTGCAATACTGACTTCAACGGTTTTAACCCTTGTCACTCCTTTTACTTGATGCTTTACCCCTTTCACAGAAGACGTAAGCTCCTTCATCAGTTGGGTCTGTTTTTCTTGAGTAGTCTTGGAATTATAAGGTCTCCTTGAGAAAGCATTGTTATCCCAATTTCTGTCTCACAGTACTTCAAGCTAGATGGGGAGCTAACCACCAATGTCATTTCTTCATCTTCATCAAGGGGTCAGGCCATTTTTGAGCAAATCCTTTTTCAAATCTTTGATAAAATGAGCAGATTCTCAGGAATGACCTGACATTATGTTCAGGCTCATTGTGGGCTCTTGGCTAGGAGACAACAGCTTCTAATTTCTTGGGGTGGCTACACCTTTGGAGATGATATACCAAATATAGATGATAAGCCAAGTGATGAACACTACTCAAAAGACAACTTCAACCCCTATTTGTGGAGCTGCTTCAAAACCTTCTCCAGGCACTCCTTGTGTTCTTCAAGTTTTCTGCCAAAGACTATTATGTCACCCAAGTGTACCATCACATCAATCAGATTCATATCTCCCACTGTCCAATCCATCATCCACTGGAAGATGCAGGGGCTCCTGGGGCATCCAGTCAAACTCATCGGACCCCAATGTGCAGATGAAAGATGTGAGCATCTTCTATCCTTTGAGTGGTGTACTGGTCAGGGGTGGTTGGTATGTTGAGGTTGCAGTAGTCCATATGCATTCTCAAAGAACTGTTATGTGAGATATATATGGACAGGAACTCTCAGATGATTCCTGTCTTCTTCAGCTCTGCCAGCTGCTCTTGGAGATTCTTCAAGTCACCTAGGGAAGATCTAGAGATCCCTCCCTAAAGGTTTGCACTCCTAAAGGCAGACTCAGTACTGGACATTCTTCCTGCACTACACATCAAACTCATTCATGGAGAACAATTTCCACCATTTCAATAGTTCAGCTTGGGCCTTCTGCTTCCATTCAGGTGTAATATGGGTATTATTTGAGTAAACCTATTCTACTAGGATCTCATCTTCAGTTCCCTCCATCAAATCTAATTGTAAGATGGTGGTAGCTGAATTTACTTGTCCTGTCAGCAGTTTGGTCCACAAATTCACTGGGGAGTCAGCAACATTGCAAACACTGATGAGAACTCTTCCTTGAATTTGTTGCAGTGATGGAGAAAGTGGCAAAGAAAACTGGCGCTCACTTGGAAAAGTGTGCTGGGTCAGCAGTAAGCAGAAGTAAAGTATATCAATAGGGCTATCCACCTCATTTTGGTATAGTGTAATGGTGAAGTATGTGGATGCAGTGACAAAGAGGTGAAGTACGTAGGTGCTGTGCCAAGTGCATGTGTGCATTGATGGTCAGTGGCGAAATGTACAGGTGCAGTAGCAATCTATTGAAAAGTGCAACGATGCAGTGGCATTCAGTAGCAAGATGGGCAGTGGCGGTCAGTTGCAAAGTGTACTGAGGCAGTGATGGTCAGTGCCGTAGTTTGTAGGTACAGCACAGCAGAGGCTGCATCACATACTTGTGTCTCTCGATACTACTCTGCTGATAGCCCAAGGCGTGAGGAGAAAGGCACAGCTAACCTATTTGGTATTTCTTTAAAAATAATATAGAACTTATCTGTATCCTTTATCAGAGCACCCTTAGTTACTTACTACAAATTCTGTGACCCCTATTTTTACAGCAAAGGTGCAGACATCCTTGTAGACATTATTTTTGTAGACTATGCCTAATTTTTTTTTTTATCAATCACATCAGTATGCAGTTTTGTTCTCAATATACAACCATGGAAAGAAAACTAATTATATGTCTCTGTGTTTGAGTCAGCAATTACATTTAGTGTAGCACTCGGATAGTTTGCTTATTACATGCGAGATAGTAGTGGAACCTTATGACCACTGAGAGGAGATAAGACAAAAATGATTTGGTCTCCAGTGGAAGAGAACATAGGGGAAATCAGCCTTCCTTATCACAGTCTAATCAAGGTACGTAAAATACAAAACGACACATTATTAATCAGTGTCTAGAATGTAATAAATTATATTATTTGTGTTTGTATTAAAAGGAATATATAAATGAAATTTGATTTTTATACCATGGTGGCTCTTTGTTTTTCCTTATCTTTCCTTCTTGTCTCCTGGTATCTTGTTTGTTTTATCACTAATAAAACAAAGCAGCCTGAAGCTGGCACAGAACAATATGTTCCTAGAAATCAGTCTTATTTTCCAGGAAATGTAGAATAAAATATCTAGACTTCTCGTCTTTTCTAAACATCACTGTAGCTTAAGCACACATTTTTTTAAAAACACAAATTTTCTGAGCTTCAGGCAGCACTTTTGGTTTGTTTTTCTTGGTGGCCTTTGCTGTTACATAGATAGATTAATGTCCATCAAGTTCAACATAAGAAAAAAGAAATACCCTGTATCCGCAGCATTTATACCCCTTGGATAATCTACTGGTAGGCACAAACACTGATGGAGCATATTCCTATTTGATTTAGCAACGCTGTTGTTTCCCAAAAGTAAATACAAAGGATGACCTCTGCAATAAAAGATTTTAAATACTTACATCTCAGCTGGGCAGTAAAACCAGACTCTGCTATGTGAAAGTGATACAATACATACAGCCTTTGGCCTCTGGTCTTTAGGAATCAGCACTCCCAAGAGTGTTGAATACTTGTCTCCCCTGCTGCATGTTGTGGCTCCTCCTGTCAACTTTTATATCACAGTAGTGACATAGAGTACAATCGGAAGAACTACTGAGCTCGACGGAGGTCCAGGCATCTGAGACACCCTGATACTGTATGTGTCAGATGCGAAGACTTATCACTTGAACACAGTGGAGTTCAGACTGGCTACTTACCGGAAGGGTAAACCTTCACAGTCTTTTATTGCAGGGACCATTCTTCGGAGTTTCCTTGGGAAGCTACAGAGTTGCTTTAATGGGGAGAATATTCCTGTCTGCTGCTAAAAATTTACATGAATAACACATATTAGAGCCTTTCTAAAAAGGCCTTGCCCAATGAAGACACTGAAGCTGATTCTGTTGGAATGTGGGAGACCACAGCTTTTTTTGGGTTGATTGTCAGTCACAGATGAACTGTGAACAGCGAGACCTCATTTGATCGAGTACTGTGTCCATCTGCAGCTCTTCTCACCCCTCATTTCCTGGTCTCAAAGGGTTTGCTGAGGCAGCGGGAGCCATTGACTTCCACTGCTGTCAATCAAAGCCAGTGACGAGGCTGAGGGGGGCCAGTCCAAGTCCCTCTGTTTGTGTCTATAGACATAGGTAGCAGGGAACAGGAGCGTGTCCGCACGAGTGTCCCCATAGGTTGCAGCTTTCTCTTCTCTGGAGAGGCAGAGCCAGGAGTGCCGGGAAGAGGAGGTTCAGGGCTGCTCTGTGCAATTCTATTGCACAGAGCAGGTAAGTATAAACCTGTTTGTTATTCTTTTTTAAACAAAATTTGCATTTACAATCACTTAAGGTCAATTAATCCCACCACAAGCCATGCATATGTAAAATTCCTATTCCCATGCCTTAAGCAGAAATGAACAAAATGCCTGCCACTCCCTTTTGACCTAATAATTTCCTGGTTCAACATTCTAATATATGTTAAACAAATCTACCAAATCTTCTGTGGTGACTAAATTTATATTCTAAAGCTGTCACAAATGACAAAAAAACAGAGATTTAAAAAGAAGCAATGCCACTCACATGATTTGGTGTGAAAATGTACAACATATACTCTTATAATATTTAATTTCATTCTCAGGTCAAAATACAGATGGTAAATCTGCTTTTTTGGGTGCTCAGAAAAGCACTCTGGAAATCCAGCAAAGTAGAAGCGAAACCAATTGCAAAATTAGCAACTACAGCAGAACAAAAAGCATGTGTATTCGAAACTGGAGAACTTCATAATCTAACACTTTCTTGACCTTTCTAGCAGTCTGTTTTGAAACCACCATGCTAATTAATACCATGAGATATAGAAATCCCTGACACATTCCTGAACATATTACATCTTAATAAGTACTTGAGACATTCATCTTTATTAAAAATGCAAACATTTCAATTAAATTAAAATTAAATTATTTAAATGATAGCTGGCATATTAATCAGCGATGATTGCAATTAAAGCATGACAGCCTTGAACAGTGTGATTGAAACCTCTATCTGAGATCAGTCACTGTGTATCATCCCTTCATTATATGGGGAGATTGGACCAATTGACTATATAAACCTTGCCCAATGTATTTTTTCACAGACACATTACAAATGGCCAATCTGTATTTTATATATTGTATTTCACATAATTACAAAAACATTTTCTCTGTTTCTATCTCTAGCTGAGATCAAAATATGATTTTGACTCTTTTGGAAAGTATTATATCCTATCAATAAAAATGACTCTTATACTAAATTACATCTGTAAAACATAAACAATATACATCCTATACATTTTTGTAACATTTTTGTAGGAGTAAATGATATAAAGGGTTGAACATAGAGGGTAACATATGTTAAAATGTCAATTTTAATGAGCATTACAGCAACACATGGCAAAGCATTGCACATTAGATGTGACGTACAAAATAAAACAATAGATCATATAAAAAGTCCAATGTCATCCAGCGATGTAGATTAGCAACATCTGAAGACGTTGACCCGATGCTACAATAACACACTGCGCCCACAATTTCCACTTCTCCCAATGCAAATGATCCCCAGCTGGAATGTAAACACAACAGTGGGAATCCCTGGAGACATAATTGACCAAATGCGGCCAGTGTGGAAATTCATACTGTAAATACATTAGCATGTTGTTTAAATACATCTTTGGCAAAAGGTCAAAATGTTCAGAGTTTGTCAGATATTGAATATGAACTACTTTGAAGTCAAAGGGGAAAAATTATGGAGGACAACTACAGCACCCAAATTCAACAAAATGGCATGTCATGTCCACCATATGTCTAAGGAGCATGTTGCTAATAAAAAAAAAGGAGGAAAATTTGTACAATGGTGGGAGTGGCCAATTTATGTGGCTTTTAGGGCAACATGGAAAGACACAAATGTTTCAATTCTCAGCTTTGAGGGTCCTTTAATGCTGTTATGGAATCACTAAGGGTCATTTCTGTGACTCTCAACAGTGACATTGCTAGAGCATACTTTGTAAAACATTTTTAAAAATTACCTTTCTTTGCATACATCAGCAACTACCCAAAAATATTTTTTAAAGAAATATTAAAATGCCAATTAGATTAAAAAGCTTTTCTCTTGTAGTATAGGCTTCAATTGGTGGCAGATTATTACGCAAACAGTATTAGTTGGCATTGGTCCCGCTGTATCCTAACTATTACAATGGTAACGAATTTGTAGGCTGTAGTTATAC
This sequence comes from Staurois parvus, assembly GCF_062004578.1. Classification (NCBI taxonomy): domain Eukaryota; kingdom Metazoa; phylum Chordata; class Amphibia; order Anura; family Ranidae; genus Staurois; species Staurois parvus. The sequence continues at coordinate 8,352,945 of NW_028318095.1, read as the reverse complement.
AATGATCACAATTGTGCAATAATTAAATGACCGTAAGCCCACAGCCTAATGTGTGTCATTCCATGGCCCTTGAGGCCCCAAAATAAATTGGCTTTTTTTAAATGTATGAAATTTTTAATATAGAAACTTTCTGGACTTTACACACCTTGTCTCACATTTGCCTACCTGATCATCATAAACCTGACAGAGGCTTTAACCATTTCCTATGTAACTTTTGAAAACCACATAATCTCAAATTCTCTGGGATTGAAGTGGCAGCTTGATAGATCACATACAGAGTCAGCACTATATGCCATATTATGGCCATAAACCACATAATTACATTGGGCATCAAGATTCATCTGTCAATACTTATGTATTTTCCTTTATGAATATATTCAAGTACACCCTGAAGTTATGTGGAGTGCTCAGCAGAGTGTCAGAAAGTACTACTATGGGGAATTGAGGAGGCTGGTCATTCAGTGCAAATACAGTAGACAAGGGTGATTGGTATTCTCAACACAAAATACTTCTACAAAAACAGGTTTATTTTGCCATAACTGTAGTTAGTTATGCAGCACACTCCTAGCACCCTCCTAGGTAGCTAAGGAGGCTATGTCTGAATAGCAGCCTGGGAGTAATAGGTAGTGGGGGGTCAAAACTGGGTCAGGGTTGAGAGGCTCTACAGATGAGCCCCTCTGGAATTTCCTCCTGCTCTAGAACTTTGGAGAAAGGTCTAGAAGCAGTGGGCAGATCTGAGGAGTGGTTGGTTTATACTCTTAGAGGATCCTGGCCAATTCCCAACAGGAGGCTTGGCAAGGAGCCAGGACTACTTTTAAGAGTAACTGAGCCTGCTCAACAGCAGGAGAGTTCAAAAGAAAGACAGAGATGTGAGAGGTTGGAGGCAGGAGCCTGTGGGGGGCCCAGATGGAGAGGGGCTCACCTGCAGGCAGAGGGCCTTGGAAGGCTTTAAACTGACAGAGAAGAAGCGTCCCAGCTAGAAAGCCTGGTAGCAACCACTGACCCACTGGCACCACAAAAGAGGGACCAAGTGAGTAGACCTGGGACAGTAAGGGGAAAGTAGCACTCTGGTAAGAAACTGGAATAGCTTTTTACCTGGGACTGTTCACACTGTAGTGGCAGGCTCTGGATCCCCTGCCCAGGGATTCACCCAGAGCTGCTGGATTGAGGAGGGTCTGGGGTCTGGGTGGTATATCAGGAGAGGCTGGCTAGCTCTCCAGAAGTGGATTTTTGCTGTAACGACTTGTAAATATTTTCAGGAAGTTTGTCCTCAGTTCCAGTTCCATTGGGCATCCCATACACCACATGCCCTATCCAAGTTTTATCATCCCCTAGTAAAACATCAAAATTCCCCTATCAACACTGACTGTGTTGATGGGGGAATTGAAAAATTGTAACATCTATGACTTACTTTATTGCTAAGCAAACCAGTAGTATTTGCCATGAATTCTGACTTGCCCAAATTAATTTGCTAATTCTTACTCCCAATATCCTTTGCCTGGGTTGGAGAGGATTGTGACAGTTTCCAGTGACATGGAGATATGCTGATGGAAAGGTAAAGCTTTGACCGCCATTTTATTATTGTTGTTATAATTATTATTATTATTAGTATTATTAACCACTTGCCTTCTTGGGGATTTACCCCCCTTCCTGACCAAGCCTTTTTTAGCTGTTTGGCGCTGCGCTAATTCAACTGATAACTACGTGGTCATGCAATGCTGTACCCAAACAAAATTTACGTATTTTTGTTCACACAAATAGAGCTTTCTTTCATTGCATTGTTTGAATGCAAGGAGGCCAGAAAAATTATTCAGGGACTCATCAACGCAGATGTTTTGCTGGGGAATATAGACATCTGCAAATTTTTGGTTAAGGTGATTCATAAGGGGCTGACATTTGTGGAGCTGGTCAAATTCAGGGTCACCTCAAGGATGACAGAGTGTATTGTTGTTGAAATGCATAAAACACATTATACTCTCATATCTATCTATATATCTGAATTCCGCGTTGGGCAGTGAATGGGGGAAGTACGGGTGCTGCAGAATTTGTGGGCTGTCAATCGGGATCTGCAAGCACATCTGGAAGGATACTAGGGGCTCTACAGGCCTGTCTGCGAATTCTTAGTGGTTGTGGAACATTAATATTATTATTATACAGAATTTATATAGCGCCAACAGTTTGCTCAGCGGTACAATATAACGGGAGACAATACAGAACAATACAGTTCAATACAAGAGGGTTAGGAGGGCCTGATCCTGGGAGCTTACAATCTAAGAGATATGTGAAAGACCAGGATGTACTAGGCCACTAGTACTCGCCAGTTCACCAAAAGGTAGCGTGGAACTAGTACTGGCACTCTTCTGCATATGAGAGTCATCAAAATTTACTGACAAGTGCTAACAGAGATCAGGCCTGATTCTGCGAACACTGCAGTTTTGTGTGCAATGTTTCAAGTGACAGTGACCTACTGACACTGCACTTGCTGGGGGAGAAGGGGGGGGTAAACGTAGGGGCTAAACGCAGGCGCTGGCAGGTGCCGGGGCTGATCCCACTAACGCTGCATTTTTGGGGACGCTATACTAATGTGAACGCTGGTACAGTGATGATCTGATCAAAGATATTGATCCATTCAGACACTATACTAGCAATGGAGGTTTATTGTGCATCAGCGTGTTCCTCGCAATCAAGGGGTTAAATGTGATGACTGCTGTACTGACGGGCAATCTGACCCTATCTGGGAGGGGCATGAAACCCGCGGGATTGCCAATCACGTATATATTTGTGATTTTGTGCACCCATGCCCCCTGTAGCAGTATTTCTGCTATAGGGCGGTCAGGAAGTGGTTACAGAAGCGGTTTGTGTTATGTCGCTGCGTTGCTTTAATTGACAATTGTGCAGTCATCCAACACTGCACCCAAATTAAATTTACGGCATTTTTTCCCACAAATTGAGCTTTCTTTTGGTGGTATTTGATCACCTGTGCGTTTTTTATTTTTTGCGCTATAAAAAAAAGGCTGACAATTTTGAGAAAAAAAACAATATTTTGGACTTTTTGCTATAAAACATGTACAGTAAAAAAATTTAAAAATCAAATTTTGTCATAAATTTCGGCCAAAATGTATTCTGCGATATGTCTTTGCTAAAAAAAAATCCCAACACGTGTAAATTAATTGGTTTACGTGAAAGTTATAGCGTTTACAAATGGCAGTATAGATACTGGATATTTAATTGTTTTTATACTAATAATGGCGGCGATCAGCGACTTATGGCGGCGATCAGTGACTTATGGCGGGACTGCGGCAGACATTTTGACACGGGGGGGGGGGAACTGACTTGGGGTCACTGACATCCCCAGTGACACCAATACAGTGATCAGTGAAAAAAAAAAAACACTGACACTGTACTAATGGCACTGGGGAGGAAGGGGTTAACTTTTTTAGGCAATCAAATTAGTCTGCCCGGAATTTCAGCACTGTATGCTCATCAGTGGGGTCATCACCTTTCATATCTTCACTGAACCACTGAGGTTCACATTGCTTGGCCGTATAGGACACATCTCTCCCCGCACTCCGGTCCCTGCTCTCCAAGAACACCGAGTCCTTGAAGTTATTGTTCTCTTATTCTATTATTCTCAAATGCGTGATGGCATTATGCATCTGGCGAGTGTGTAATTCTATTATTTATTTATCACTAGAAGACACACTGAGGATCACTTTTATCTGAAGCTTCACACTTATTCATTGATTGATATACAGACTTCATCACTTTATTGGCACTGTTTTCTCTTTGATGAATGTGCAATTACACTGTTGTCACTTTATACATTTGCCTGTGCTGATTGAATTATCACTTGAATTAGCACTACTTGCACTTTATATGTCATTAAGATTGTTTTACTCCATCATTTTATTGCACTTTATTGTATTGAGATTTACATTATTTTAGCACTGCACCTTATTATATTATTTGGTCTCAGAAGGTTATTGGTGCCTTTCGGTGTTACAGCAGCTCACCCATAGCGCTCACTTTTATGCCTTTTTTTCTAGTGTTGTGGATTACTTTGTATGTTGTGGTTAGTGTTTTGAATTTTATACGTTGGGCTAGTGGAAGCCAGTGAGGGAATTGGCAGTGAGGGGCAGCAGTCATAGATGGGTTAGTAAGGTGTGTAAGTCTAGCATCAGCATTTATGACTGACTATGAGATGATGAGATATATGTTTGTCTATGACCATCCTAATACACTAACAGGGCATTCTGATGTTACACTGTCATGTTTAGTCTTAGGTTCTCTTATTGGTAGAAGAGGTTTATTGAATTTTAGAATTCCTTGAGTTGTATTTCAGAAACTCAATACCAGTCATTTTACCATTAGCCTTCTGAGCAATGCTGATTGAGATTCTGTGGAGCATTAAGTCTTGAAAACTGGCTAAACCAAGTGAATTATCCATTATCCTAAGGTGATTCTATAAATGTCATTCATCATTAACATCAGTATTAGATTAATGGCATATACTGAAATTAGAAGATACCACGATTCAATCAATTTAAGCATTACATGACTACTTTTCATAGCTATGAATTTTGTAAGTTGAAATCTTCAGTTATCAGCAAAATACCATCTTCACAAGTTATACAGATAAGCGACTGTACACAACTGTCTGCTCTGCTCTGTCGCTTTTTATATGGTTTTTATAAAAGTGTTAGGTTTGTGTTAGGATGGTGAGAGAGAGTATATACTTTACAAACAATAACCTTTCGCTGCAGTATTAAGGGTTCATATATCACAAATAAGTTGTCTCCATTTGTCCCCTGGACCGTTCAACTCTTACATTTAGTTTGCTGGCACAGATACAATACTCTTGGACATAAGGAAATTGTAATGAAAGTGATTTTACTGACGTTTAAGCAGCTGAAGTGCTCTGACCCAGGTGAAGCCAATAAGAGGGCACATTCTGTAGATAATGGGGTCTAATAGCAGTCAGCTCTCTTGCAGCTAATTCTGGGTGGAAATAATTGGCTGGGCCAAAAATGCCCATGTATTTTCATTAGCAAACTAATGCAACAGAATCAGAGCTAGTGGTATGGAAGCAGCCTCTCCTCCCTAAGGTAAGTAACCTCTGACACCAGTGATCTGTTTACCTGACCATCATTATGAGGGGCATAGCTCTATTGCCCACCAATGTAAAAGGGTATTTCACCAATGTCAGGGACATTTCACCACTGGCCCTGAATCTAAGGGGGTATTTTATCACTAGCTACTAATTTAAGACAGTACTGTATTTCACCACTGACCATCAGTGTGAAGAGCTATTTAACCAATGGTCACCAACATCAGTGGCATTATACTACTGTCCACCAATGTAAGGGGTGTTTCACCACTGACCACTGAGATAAAGGGGCGTTTCACCACTGTCCACCAATGTAAGGGGGTATTTCACCACTGGCCACCAATGTAAGGGTGTGCTTGCATTTAAATAACCACTGCAAAAATTTCAAAGCTGGGTAAAAAGTTTAATTTCTCTTTTTAGAGGTAAAAACTATATTTAGTTATACAAGTCTGCACATCAGAGGTACATTTGGGGAGAAAAGGCCTGTATGATTGCGGTTATCACTGCAGTAGTGCTGACTCCTACTGTAATTGTCAGCTTCTCCAGCAGCAACTCAGGTATGAGATATGCATACTTACATTGGCCAAAGCAATTAAGATCACACCTGGAGTTCAGCTTTAACCTCCCTGGTGGTATGATTATTTCAGATTTTTGGTGCTGAAAGTGGTACCATTATTTTGCATGGAAATTTGGCGTTTTATATTGTAGGACTGTAATTCATAGGAATAACTTGCTGAAATCTGTCCGAACAAGAGTCTAGTAAACATCCCGGGTATGATAAAACTTGAAACACAAAATCATAAATTATAATTTAATAAATAATCATAAAAAATAATAATATAATAATAATAAAGTTAATTCAATAATATAATCAAACCAAAAACACTGAAATTTGAAATATAGCGCCAAGTTCGCACATCACTGAGCAAAGTCGCAAAATTGTTTTCAGTGTCTGATGACGAATTTCCCCACGAATCATTATCACTCAATTCTGAAAGTGGTTCTGATTTACTATCGCTGTTCTCTAGCTGGTCTAAAACCGCTTTTGACCTAAAGGGACGCTTTTTGGACACCATGGACGTTTCTCAGTTTCCAGGCAATAAGAACAGTAAAAATGCAGGCAGGGCACAGGACAAAGCACTAGGGACAAAATGTATGTGAAATGGTTTGATACAGTAATGTTTTACTATGTGATTTTAGTGATTTTAGTGAATGTCATTTTTTGTCATTTCTCAAATTTCCCGCCGTTCCGTCCCTGTACGTCCCGACGCTCGCAGGGGATGGAACTCAGAAGACAGGTGCCGGCATCCGCCAGATTACATTGCCGGGGACACTGCATGAGGGACATCGCGGGAGCGCAAGACAAGGTAAGTGACCGAGGGATCGCGGAGCGGCGCCGCATGGTATTCCCGAGTGTAGCTTGGGGTTACCGCTTGTGGTACTGAAACTTTACCCCAAGCTACTCTCAGGAATACCGCCAGGGAGGTTAAGTAACACAATGAGGGAGATTTACTAAAGCTGGTTTACTCAAAAATTGGTCCAGCTGTGCATGGCAGCCAATCAAGTTCTAACCTCAACTTGTTCAATTAAGCTTTGGCAATAAAACCTGGAAACTGATTGGTTTCTATGCAGAAGTGCACATAATTTTGCACTCTCCAGCTTTAGTAACTCCACCACAGTGGGGTTGATGTACTAAAGGCAAATAGTCTGTGCACTGCAAGTGCACTCCAAGTGCAGTTGCTCTAGACCTGAGGGGAAGCACTGAAATGAATGGAAGCTCTGATGATTTCTATCATCCAAGCAAATTGAAGCTTTACCTCATTTACTAAGTTCTGGATCAATTATACTTGCAATGCACAGTCTATTTGCCTTTAGTAAATCAACCCCATTGGGGTTGATTTACTAAAGGCAATTAGACTGTGCACTCTTCAAGTGCACTTGCTGGAGAAGTTAGTAAATGAGATGAAGCTTTGCTTTGTAAAGAACATCCAATCACAATCAAGGAAAAAAACAAACAAACAAAACAGCGGACAGCAGAGCTTCATCTTATTTACTAAGCTATGGATAAAATGCACTTGCAAAGTGCATAGTCTATTTACCTTTAGTAAATCAACCCAAATTAGTCCTTGTTCCTGCCCCAAGTCTGCATTCTCCCTGAATGGCCTCATTCACACAGGTAACTTACAGCCTGGTCTTTAACCATTTGCCGCCCGGTCAATGGCCGTTTGGCGGCTTCAAAGGTGTTGCTGCATTCCGGGTGCACGCCATTTGGCGTGCTCCCGCATATGCGCAGTTTGCGCTAATGCAGAGCGGCGCAGCAGCGCGATCTGTCACCCGCCATGTACCTCGGACACGGCCGATGACAGATCCGAGTACTGGCTCCCGTTGCTGGTACCATGTGACCTGCTGTGACCAATCACAGCAGGTCACATGACAGTTGTATACAATGGATGGCTTCATTCATGCCATCCATTGTATACTAGTGCCTAGCTGTGAATGGTCACAGCTAATCACATGCACATGTCATGTGATTAGCTGTGACCAAATCACAGCGAAGCACAAAAAAAAAAAAACCCTGAATGAATCGATGTCATTCAGGTAAATGCTTGCTTATAGCAAAGTAATTCTTTGCTATAAGCAAATTGTGTAAAAAAAAAAAAAAATACTGATCACTTCCCCAAAGTAGTACAATGTTACTATGGTAACATTGTACTACTTTGGTCATAGTAAAATATGAAAAAAAAATCTTAAAAAAATAAAAAAAATGTAATAAAAAATTAAAAATAATAAAAAAAATTAAAAAAAATTAAAAAATATATATATATTTTTTTTTTCATACTGTCACCAGTCAGTGTCCCTGTTCACCGCCATGCCAGTTATATGATGATGCTGTACTGCACTGGTGACAGTATGTAAAAAAAAAATAGTGAAAATAATTTTTTTAATTTTTTCATTTTCCAAAAAAATATGACAAAAAAAATACAACTTCAAAAAACTCGCCATGCCTCTTATCAAGTACGTCGGACTGTCTACTCTGCAAAAAGGGGTCATTTGGGGATATCTGTACTATTCTGACATTCTTGGACCTCAAGAAATTAGATTGGCTGTCAGTACTTCAGGATTGATCAATATTCAGATCTATACCATAGTTTGTGAACTCTATAACTTTCCTACAAACTAAATAATACATCCTAATTTGGGCTATTTTCACCAAAGACATGTAGCAGAATACATCTCGGCCTAAATTTATGAAGAACAATTATTTATTTGTAAACTTTTATAACAGAAACAAAGTAAAATGTGTTTTTTTTTCAAAATTTTTGGTCTTTTTTTGTTAATTTAGCAAAAAATAAAAACCCCAGCAGTGATTAAATACCACCAAAAGAAAGCTCTAGTTGTGTGAAGAAAATGATAAAATTTTAGTTTGGGTACAATGTTGTATGACCGCGCAATTGTCATTCAAAGTGTGAGAGCGCTGAAACCTGAAAAATGGCCTGGGCAGGAAGGTGTAAAATTGCACGGTATTGAAATGGTTAAACACCTGGAGCCACCAGGTGCTGCATACGGGCAGCTTATTCATGTCTATGAGAACACAGTGGCTGCACACAGCTGGTCCCAGTTTGACAGCCATGCAGGTGAGGGTGAACTGTCGCAAATGCACACTACCTAGATCCGAGGCTCCTCATCCACACTTGCATGGCTATCCCTTTGGGATGAGTGGCTGTGCCTGTGAATCCATAGACATGAATGGGCTGCTTGCACACAGCACCTGGTGGATCCAGCTGCTTGCAGACTACTGATGAAAGTACCCGTGAGAGCGAAGCATTAGCACATGAGCCCTGCAGCACAATTGACTGGTTCCTTCTCCAAGGCTAAGTTCTATTGTACAGTTATTGCAAGTGGCTGATACCAGGTCAGGTACTTACAATGCTTGGATTTACAAAATACCATTAACATCAACAGCACAACCATTGGTCCCTCTGCACATGCCAGGGTACTAGGTGTAATCCTAGACTCTGACCTCTCCTTCAGGCCGCACATCCAATCACTGGCTATATCCTGCCACCTCAACTTCCTCAACATTTCTAAAATCCACCCCTTTCTGACCAATGACACCACAAAACAACTTATTTACGCCTTGATTACTGCAAATCCCTCCTCACTGGTCTACCGTTACACAGATTATCCCCCATTCAGTCTATTATGAATGCTGCTGCTAGACTCAAACACCTTACCAACTGATCAGTGACTGCTGCCCCTATCTGCCAATCCTTTCATTGGCTTCCACTAACCCAATGTATAAATTCAAAATACTAACCACAACATACAAAGCCATTCACAACATTGCCCCTAGCTACATCACCAACCTCATCCGCAGATATCATCTAAATCGCCCACTTTGCTCCTCCCAAGACATCTTGCTCTCTAGCTCCCTCGTCACCTCCTCCCATGCTCACCTCCAGGACTTCTCCAGAGCCTCTCCCATCCTCTGGAAATCCCTACCCCAGTATGTCCGTTCAGCCCCCACCCTGTCAGCCTTTTGGTGATCTCTGAAATCTCACTTATTCAGGAAACCCTACCCCACCTCCACCTAAGAACTGTACTTGAGCCACCTCCATCAGAATATCGCCTACAGCTATCACCTTTTGTATCACCTCCCCCTTACTGTAGATTGTAAGCTCCACGAGCAGGGCTCTCCTGTTCTTTCTGTACTGAAATGTATTGTAATTGTATTGTCTCCCTTTATATTGTAAAACGCTGTGCAAACTGTTGGCACTATATCAATCCTGTATAATAATAATTATTATAATTATACAGTATTTATATAGCGCCAACGGTTTGCTCAGCACTGTACATTACAATGGGAGACAGTACACAAGACAGTACAGTGACAATACAATTCAATACATGAGTGGTTCGAGGGCCCTGCTCCTTGGAGCTTACAATCTAGGAGGAAGGGGATAGTGGTACAGGAGGAAATAGCTGTGCGGGATGGAGTGGTAGGAAGAGTGGAGGAGATTGGCAATTAGCTGAGGGCGGGGTAGGCTTCCCTGAAGAGATGGGTCTTCAAGGTGTGTCTAAAGGAGAGGAGGGTAGGTGATAGTCTGATGGATTGGGGTAGGGAGTTCCAGAGGATGGGGGAAGCTCCGGAGAAGTCCTGGAGATGGGCATGGGAGGAGGAGACCAAGGAACTAGAGAGTAGGAGGTCTTGTGAGGAGCGGAGAGTATGTTTAGGGTGGTATTTGGATATCAGGTCGGTGATGTAGTTTGAGGCAGTGTTATAATAATGATGATGTATTAATGAATGTAACGATGCATTCATTTGTATGTTTTATATTTGGCTGAAGTTCAAGTTTAAATTTGTTGCGAGCATGGAGCATTGTTTTCAGTAAAGTGTCACTTTTAAAATCTACCAATGGAGATATGGCTTTTTAGTCACAATTCTTCCATGAAGACCACTTCAGGACAGACTTCTACAGGCAGTAGATGGGTGTACCTGGGTCCCACTGGTTTCCATTAGTTTCGTGCTGATGGCACTGCTGGACATCTTCCGATATCGAAGGGAAGTAAGTATGATGTGTCTTTCATCTGCTGCATTAAGTTTCCTTGGCCATCCACTGCAGCTACGGTCCTCAACATTGCCCTTGATTTGTGCTTCTTCAAAAGAAATTGAACAGCACATTTAGAAGCCTCAGTCTGCTTTGAAATCTTTGCCTGGGGAATACCTTGCTGATGCAATATAACTACCTTGTGTCTTGTTGCTGTGCTCAGTCTTACAATGGTTTATGACCTGTGACATGAAACTGTCTTCCACAACCTAACCTTATTAACAGAGTTTGGCTGTTCTCATCCAGTTGTAAGCCCCCTGTTTTTGTTAATGACTGTGTTTCAACCTACATATGAAATTGATGATCATTAGCACCTGCTTGGTATACATGGGTAAGCAAACACCTGACTCTAATACTGCAAAATCCCTGACTTTGTGCAAATGTAAGAATTGATGTTCCCTCACTTTGCATTTTGTAAATTGATAAAAATAAACTATTAAAATACTGTATATATCTTTTTAATGCATTTCTTAGCTTACAGTATTTCTTCATATCTGCCTGTAACATTTGCACAATACTGTATATGGTACAGCAGGCACATATCAGGAATATGAAATGTTAGGTTTACATATTCTTTAATACCTTAAAATATTCTGACACAATGGTTGTTTCTGTGCAATTTATTCTGTGACTATAGCAATATAACACTGGGTATATGCATAGAAAAGAGAAACAAAGTAAACAATATTTAAACTTTAGAAGCAGCTGCATGATTCAGTGCGTTTCTCCTCATTATCCTCTCACCTCTCTAGAAGAGATCTTTGTGCTTGAATACATTCATGTTTTCCAGAAAGCCACCAGTCCAGTTCACTGCAATCGTGATTTAATGGAACGTGGGTTTTCCGAGATGCAGAAATCGTCTCCCCGGTTTGCTGTGACCAGCAGAGGGTACTATTGCTAATGTAATCTATACCTGGGAAAACAAAAGCCACATTAAAATCCCAGATGTTCAGACAATCATTAAAGTTCTTTATTCACTGCCAGCGCTGTCAGTCAGCGTTCCTTTATATTACAGAAATCAGAAGCCATGGCTTCAAATCATTTATAAAAGACTAGTGCGTGGGGTTATTTCTAGATTTTGACTTCACAGTTCACAGTATCTCTTGACAGAAGAAGACAAAATGCTTTTTATTATTTTTATTCTCCTTTTAACATTCTGTAGGTCTTATTTTCTTTGAATACTTCCTTTTCCAGGATATTTAAAGCTGTAAAATGAGCAGATTTCTTGCTTGAAGCAAGCAAGCTTAGCTTCAAATATGGACTTAACAATATCTTAAATGCACAACTCTCCTTTTCCAAAAAGAATAATTTCTGTTCAAGTAAATTAATATATTTATTTCATTTAGGTTTATGTTTTTGTGTTATTTAAAGAGGAATTCCAATCCCCAATATACTGGCCTCACCCTTTCAATCCCATGCCGTCATCTTTGAATATCTGGAATGTGTACAGATGTGTCGAAGAGACCTGGCAGATACATGCAGCAGATCTGTGCAAGCGCAAGATTTGCCTGCATTTGTCTGCATGTGGGGGATCATGTGTGGGATATACCCTGCACATGCCCATGTACACCAAAGACGTCTGTCAGACATGTGGTGCATCTGCTTCGTGGAGTGAATGCACCCATCAGCAAATCTGCTTACTGGGATGTGTTGTGTTCATGTAGACATCCCAAGAACCAACATTGGCCACAGTATTTTTCTCTCCTATGGGGAGGCCTAAGAGGAGTCTAGGCTAAGGTCGCTCTCCATTTTAATCTGATACGCAGACTGTTAGGAGCGTGGCGTCTTTGCATCATTTTTAGTACAGCAGGTCAAGGTGTACTTGACCACAGGAGCAGATCAGAGGGAAGACAGAAGGAAGAAAGTTAGTGTAAAGCAGAGTTCCACCTAAAAAAAACAATAAAAGTCAACAGCTACAAAAAATGTAGCTGCTGACTTTTAAAATACAAACACTTACCTGTACCTCAGTCCAGTGGTGTCCTCACCATGGCTGGTTTCACTGGCCTTCTTCTCTCCCTGGCGCCGGCATCTTCAGTGTGGGCACCCGGCTGTGACAGCTTGCTGCTTCACAGCCAGGTGCCCACTGTGCATGCGCGAGAAGTGCTGTGCTTTGTGAATGGCCCCGTAGTCTTGTGGGACCTGTCATGTGTCCCAGAATACTATGAGGAGGGAGGGAGAAAGGACAACTTCCGCTTCCAATCGCCTAGGCGATCGCAGCAGAAGTGGGAGCGGGTACCTGTCAAATTCGGGTACCTGCTTCCCAAAGGTGCCAATCCTTAATGGGGAGTGGGGGACAAAGGCTTAAAGTGGAACGTTCCCTTTTGGGTGGAGCTCCACTTTAAAGGTTAAACTCCTAGCAAAACAGCTACAAAGTTGAAATACATATTGTATAAAGAAAATATTTTACCATCCAAAGTATTTACTTCTTTGTTGAAGCAGTTCTAGAATTTACAAAATCCCACCAGAGTCCAACCAGGTCAGTGACCTCACTTTTCTTTAGTGCAGTGACACAATACAGGTAAATCATCTCTTCATCTCCAGCCTGTGACTGGACATTTAAATATCAGCATCTGATTCATGAACTTATTGCTCTGCTCACTTTGTATTCTCCTACTGATGAACTTGATGCAAACCATTCAATACAACATCAGAGAAATACATATAGTTGGCCCAGAACATTCAATACCTGGGCATTTTCAGTCTAGGACAGGAACTATACTGGCAGGATCTCCGGGTGAAAATAAAGAAAAAATGAAAGTAGAAAACTATTGCAACCATCACATCCAAAGACTGGTAACCCAGGTGATTGGGAGCTTCATTAAGGCCACAATTATGGGTTTGGTGGGGGCAGGCTTTTTGGAATTTCCCCCCTCTTCCTCCAGGAATGGTGACATTGGTACACTGCACACAGAGTAATACCACTGGGATTGATTATACATCCCTCCATCCTCATTCCCTCTAAACCCATTCTCTCTCTCATTCCTACTTTCCTTTCTCTGTCTCTCCTCCCTCTCCCCCTTACCTCTCACCTTAAATTGGGGCAGGCTAGTAGGGGCCCCATTGCTTTACTTTGCCCAGGGGCCTATGATGCTATTAAGACTGCCCTGGATTTCAGTCTGGAGGAGTGGGTGTTCCTAGGCAGGCTTAATTTGCATGCAGACTGCCCTGTGTAACACCCACATGTGAGGTTGACTCTCCATGATTGGAATAATTGCAATCCAATAAATGAAAGGGGTGGTCCAGGGACAGTAAGGCAAGGGATGGAAGAGCCAGATGATGCTTGATATCCTTCATCTAGGAAATTGATCTTTCTGACTTGCAAATGGTAAAGACCTATGTGCTGCTATGTTCCAACTATAGTAATAATATCAGGGAAGAAAATTGCTGCACTCACTACTCACACTCAAAATTAAATAAATGAAAAAAATGTGGTGCGCTATCTCATCATAAATAGAGCCATAAGCTTTAGAAACACAAAGTGACAGTCCAAGAAATTTTTTTTTCCAGTAATAAACGTCCAGTCCAGTATATGTTGTGTTATCCTCCAGCAATAGTCAACACCATGCTTGACTTGTGACCCCACTCCCTGCTTACCTTGACCACTGACCTATAGATTATACAGGTGAAACTCAAAAAATTGGAATATCGTGCAAAAGTTCATTTATTTCCGTAATGCAACTTAAAAGGTGAAACTAATATATGAAATAGACTCATTACATGCAAAGCAAGATAGTTCAAGCCGTGATTTGTCATAATTATGATGATTATGGCTTACAGCTCATGAAAACCCCAAATCCAAAATCTCTGAAAATTAGAATATTGTGAAAAAGTGCAATATTCTAGGCTCAAAGTGTCCCACTCTAATCAGCTAATTAAGCCATAACACCTGCAAAGGGTTCCTGAGCCTTTAAATGGTCTCTCAGTCTAGTTCAGTAGGAATCACAATCATGGGAAAGACTGCTGACCTGACAGTTGTGCAGAAAACCATCATTGACACCCTCCATAAGGAGGGAAAGCCTCAAAAGGTAATTGCAAAAGAAGTTGGATGTTCCCAAAGTGCTGTATTAAAGCACATTAATAGAAAGTTAAGTGGAAGGGAAATGTGTGGAAGAAAAAGGTGCACAAGCAGCAGGGATAACCGCAGCCTGGAGAGGATTGTCAGGAAAAGGCCATTCAAAAGTGTTGGGGACTTTCACAAGGAGTGGACTGAGGCTGGAGTCAGTGCATCAAGAGCCACCACACACAGACAGATCCTGGACATGGGCTTTAAATGTTGTATTCCTCTTGTCAAGCCACTCCTGAACAACAAACAACGTCAGAAGTGTCTTACCTGGGCTAAAGAAAAACAGACCTGGTCTGTTGCTCAGTGGTCCAAAGTCCTCTTTTCTGATGAGAGCAACTTTTACATCTCATTTGGAAATCAATGACTCAGGGTATGGAGGAAGAATGGAGGGGCACACACTGCAAGATGCTTGAAGTCTAGTGTGAAGTTTCCACAGTCTGTGTTGATTTGGGCAGCCATGTCATCTGCTGGTGTTGGTCCACTGTGCTTCATTAAGTCCAGGGTCAACTCAGCCATCTACCAGGAGATTTTGGAGCACTTCATACTTCCTTCTGCAGACAAGCTTTATGGGGATGCTGACTTAATTTTCCAGCAGGACTTGGCACATGCCCACACTGCCAAAAGCATCTAAACCTGGTTCAATGACCGTGAGATTACTGTGCTTGATTAGCCAGCAAACTCGCCTGACCTGAACCCCATAGAGAATCTATGGGGCATTGGCAAGAGAAAGATGAGAGACATGAGACCGAACAATGCTGAAGAGCTGAAGGCCGCTATTGAAGCATTCTGGTCTTCCATACCACCTCAGCAGTGCCACAGGCTGATAGCTTCCATGCCATGCCGCATTGAGGCAGTAATTGCTTCAAAAGGGGCCCAAACCAAGTACTGAGTACATATGCATGCTTCTACTTTTCAGAGGTCCGATATTGTTCTATGTACAATCCTTGTTTTATTGATTGCATGTAATATTCTAATTTTCTGAGATTGTCGATTTGGGGTTTTCATGAGCTGTAAGCTATATTCATCACAATTATGACAAATCACGGCTTGAACTATCTTGTTTTGCATGTAATGAGTCTATCTCATATATTAGTTTCACCTTTTAAATTGCATTACTGAAATAAATGAACTTTTGCACGATATTTTAGGTTTTCGAGTTTCACCTGTAATAGGCCAAAAACTCGCTTTATAGGGAAAATGCGTCTCCAAATTTCTGATCCGTGACATGTTCCTTCCACGTATTATGTTTCTTTAAACTCCAGATCCGTGCAAAATAAAACAAAAACATACCATACTGCAACATCATTTTATATAACCAAAAATGAAACATGTTACAGTATCCATTCACATTAAACAAATTATATGTAACTCCAAATCATAGTGAACATATACAGTCATGGCCGAAATTGTTGGCACCCTTGATATTTTTCCTGAAAATCAAGTATTTCACACAAAAAAGGTATTGCATTAACACATGTTTTGCTATACACATGTTTATTCCCTTTGTATGTATTGGAACAAATATAAAACAGAGGCAGAAAAGCAAATATGACATAATGTCACACAAAACCCCAAAAATGGGCTGGACAAAAGTATTGGCACCCTTAACTTAATATTTGGTTGCACACCCTTTGGAAAACATAACTGAAATCAGTCGCTTCCTATAACCATCAATAAGCTTCTGACACCTCTCACCCGGAATTTTGGACCACTCTTCCTTTGCAAACAGCTCCAGGTCTCTCTTATTGGAAGGACACCTTTTCCCAACAGCAATTTTAAGATCTCTCCACAGGTGTTCAATGGGATTTAGATCTGGGCTCATTGCTGGCCACTTCAGAACTCTCCAGCGCTTCTTTGCCATCCATTTCTGAGTGCTTTTTGACGTATGTTTGGGGTCATTGTCCTGCTGGAAGACCCAGGATCTTGGACGCAAACCCAGCTTTCTGACACTGGGCCCTACAGTGCGACCCAAAATCCTTTGGTAATCCTCAGATTTCATGATGCCTTGCACACAGTCAAGGCACCCAGTGCCAGAGGCAGCAAAACAACCCCAAAACATCATTGAACCTCCACCATATTTTACCGTAGGTACTGTGTTTTGTTCTTTGTAGGCCTCATTCCGTTTTCGGTAAACAGTAGAATGATGTGCTTTACCGAAAAGCTCTATCTTGGTCTCATCTGTCCACAAGACGTTTTCCCAGAAGGCTTTTGGCTTACTCAAGTACATTTTGGCAAACTGTAGTCTTGCTTTTTTATGTCTCTGTGTCAGCAGTGGGGTCCTCCTGGGTCTCCTGCCATAGCGTTTCATTTCATTTAAATGTCGACGGATAGTTCGCGCTGACACTGATGCTCCCTGAGCCTGCAGGACAGCTTGAATGTCTTTGGAACATGTTTGGGGCTGCTTATCCACCATCCGGACTATTCTGCGTTGCAATCTTTCATCAATTTTCCTCATCCATCCACGACCAGGGAGATTAGCTACAGTGCCATGGGTTGCAAACTTCTTGATAATGTTGCGCACTGTGGACAAAGGCAAATCTAGTTCTCTGGAGATGGACTTGTAACCTTGAGATTGTTGATATTTTGCCACAATTTTGGTTCTCAGGTCCTCAGACAGTTCTCGTCTCCTCTTTCTGTTGTCCATGCTTAGTGTGGCACAGACAGACACACAATGCAAAGGTTAAGTGAACGTCTCTCCTTTTTATCTGCTTTCAGGTGTGATTTCTATATTGCCCACACCTGTTACTTGCCCCAGGTGAGTTTACAGGAGCATCACATGCTTGTAACATTCTTATTTATCCGCAGTTGTGAAAGGGTGCCAATACTTTTGTCCAGCCCATTTTTGGAGGTTTGTGTGACATTATGTCGAATTTGCTTTCTTTCCTCCCTTTTTTTGTTTTGTCCCAATACACACAAAGGGAATAAACATGTGTATAGCAAAACATGTGTTAATGCAATACGTTTCGTGAGAAATACATGATTTCCTGGAGAAATATCAAGGGTGCCAACAATTTCGGCCATGACTGTATGCATTACTCCACCGGGCCGACTAGATTGTGGTGTTTCCCATCACCGGGTAGGTGCATCAAACACTCACCTTCTTCCCTGACCTAACAAATAGGTCATACACACTTAGGGATGAAACCAAATTCTGCTTATCCACTGCCGATCCTTAGTAGCTACTTCATTAGTTCTGGCTCTTTAAGGGAACATGCTCTCGGATATCCAGTGGAATTAAGGTGTATATGATCAAAAATAAAGGGAATAGATCATAATGCAACCCCATAAAATATGAACACTTTATTAAAATAAAAAATGCACTCACTAAAGTAATGAATCAAAAGCATATCACAGCCATCAATCAAAATGGCTCCTCACATCACTCGTGCCGGTTTGGGCATGTCGGGAAGTGACATCACTAGGCTCCACGCAACATGTTTCATCACTGGTCACGTGACTTTTTCAGTGTTCAGAAGCACTTCTACAGGTTCAAAAGCACAATGTAAGAATCTCACAGTCTGCAGTGAAATCAGGGTAAGTAAATTCAGTACAAGAGACAAGACTGTAT
Organism: Staurois parvus; assembly: GCF_062004578.1. Taxonomy (NCBI): domain Eukaryota; kingdom Metazoa; phylum Chordata; class Amphibia; order Anura; family Ranidae; genus Staurois; species Staurois parvus. The sequence continues at coordinate 8,334,598 of NW_028318095.1, read as the reverse complement.
AACTGTGAAAGACTGAAGGTAAGGCTGGGTTCAGCTTGAAGCAAATATGCAAATAGGTAAATAGGAAAGTTGCATTAAAATAGTTTTCAGGTAAATGTTACTTTAATATCTCCAAATACTGTGTAGTTTTATTTAAAGACCAGTGGATGCTTTCCCATTATACAAAACAAGATTACATCATAGAGGTATTTGGGGGACTGATTGTTTTACCCAACACTCTATGAGTTAGCACGGGCCTGTACTTCCATTGCATCTGTCCCTATTAGAGGTCATTGTCTATTTGCCCTCTGCAGATTCTTTTCACATTCCTTGGACTGAACCTGGTGCTTATCACGCCGACCTCTGGTTAACCCGATCAGTGGCAAACGCAATTAGTCACATGAGCAGTTCTGTATCAGCTTTCACTAGACCATGGCTTGATGAATGTTTCTGTCATTCACAATTACCAGCCTCACACTACTGGTTCTAAGCTCATACATTATAGGATGATGCTGTCTGATTATAAAGATAAACAGCACTGGAGTAATGTTTAGATGTCTCTGCACCTGTGTACTGTAGCTGAAACCAAGTCTGACTTGTAACTTTGGACAACTTTTTAAAGCTGCTCTTTGGTCAATAAAAAAAAATACCCTTCCTACTTTGCCTGCCTCTAGCTAAACAGTAGTTTATATTTGTTTTAAAAATGTAACTAAAGTCCTATGTTTTCTGATCTGTACTCTATAGTTTGGAAGAGTTATTCTTGCAGTGCCCATGTCTTTTCCTGGTGATATGGACACTTAACTATTCACTGTCAGAAGAGTCCATCGCAAGGTCCTCACTGGTTCTTCTTTGGGTCCTCAACTCTTCATTGGTGCACTATAATTTCAAGAGATTGCAGTTCCCTGCCCCAGAAAGACTAAACTTAGTTTTTAGCTTTGCTGTATCCAGTGGAGCAACAATCTATTTTGTAGGTCTGGCCAGGTTTTCTCAAGCTTTGTGGTTGGTTGATTGTGTCTGTCTGCCTCTGGTAGAAGTTTATAGAAAATAGAACAGGTGGGTCAGTCACCGAGCAATGAATATTTATCTGACCAATCCCTTGGAGGGGGTACCTAGAAGGTGACTGGAGAGAAGATAAATGTTTGGGGTGCTTGTTCAGAAATATTATTCTCCTTGGGTTACTGCTCTTGGGAGGCAGCCAGTGTATTGGAGAGGTGTTGCTAGGCCTCAGCATGTGTTTGGCTGAAGGCCTAAAAGGTGTTTGATTTAAAGAAATTTGCTGGAGGGCATCACCTGTGGAAGCTGTGCTGAAAAAGGACTTTCTCTCTCAATGAAGAGTATCCCACAGAAGCTGGATGGATGACAGCTGTCTTTGGACATTGTGAGTAGGGCCTTGGTCTAAGGACTGGGAGTGCTCATGCAGAGTCTCAGATTAACTAGATTGTAAACTCCAAGGAGCAGGGCCCTCCTTTCCCTCTTGTATTGAACTGTATTGTTGCTGTATTGTCACCCATTATATTGTAAAGCGCTGAGCAAACTGTTGCCGCTATATAAATCCTGTATTATAATAATAATAATAAAACTAGTGCTAGAGAATTTGTTCTAGGAAGTCTGTCCTTCTGTACTTGCTGATGTTCCTAAAGTACTGCAATACATTTACAAATAGACATATCCTAGTGCTTAGCCTGAATTTGTCAGTGTGCTTACATCTGGTGTCTGGGCCTCTGAGCAGGTAAGGGAAAACTGAGTAAATCTCAGTGGCCTCTCCAGGTGGTGAATGCTACAAGGGGTAGCAACAAGACTAGTTGGCTTTCTTGAAGTGTGGCTTATGATCACTGCTCTCAATTACTGGAAAAGTCAGTGCAGATTATCATGTAACAGTGGATTCAGATAAGCAAAATGAGGTTTTTTGCCTGGTTTTAAGTAATGTATAGGGATAAATATGATCCTTACTCTCTCCTACATCATAACAGTACATCTTAATGAAATAACAATAATAAAAGCGTTCAATTATATTATAAGTAAGTCATGAGTATCTTATAGTAAGGTCCATTACACTAGTAGTGGCTATTATTAATATTATTATACAGGATTTATATAGCGCTGTGATGGATATGGTAAAATGCCTATTTGGTTTCCTATTGAATATATACATTTTTCTACACATTTCCTACATATTTACTTTTATACTTTAATACTATTTTTTTTTTATATTTCTAAATGTTTTGTATGAATACATATGTTGTGTGTATTTTTTCTGCTTGCTGGGCTTTGTGGTACTTTAAGAAATCCTTGCTTAAGAAATGTCTGCTCACATGCACCGACCCCCTCCCATCGTGTGATTTCGAAAACAAAGACATGTTTTTCTTTCTATAGATAAGACTTGGAAGAAGATCACACTTATACTATGAACAAGATTGTTTTCGTGTGGAAATGACCAATCAAAGACTAATATAATGCTTATGCTGTTCTCACGTGATGTTCGCATCATTTGGCATATATAAACTCACGTTTTCATTTCAATAAATTAGAGAAGTTAATAAATAAATTAGAATAAATTAGAAGTTTTCACAGACCAAACGTGTCAGTGTGAGTTTCTTTATGTGCGCACATTCCAGAGCAAGCCAGCATCATAAATTAGGACAGGAGCAGATAAGCACCGGACATTTTAGTCCTTGACTAAATCAGCACCAACAGTTTGCTCAGCGCTTTACATTATAGTGAGAGACAATACAGTAACAATACAGTTCAATACAAGAGGGCCCTGCTCCCTGGAGCTTACAATCTAGGAGGGAGGGGTTAGTGGTACAAAAGGTAGTAACTGTGGGGGATGGAGTGGCTGGAAGAGTAGAGGATTCCAGTATTAGTTGAGGGCAGGATAGGCTTCCCTGAAGAGAAAGGTTTTCAGTGATCACCTTAACATGAGCAGAGTAGGCGATAGTCTGATAAATTGGGGTAGAGAGTTTCAGAGGATGGGGGAAGCCCTGGAGAAGTCCTGGAGATGAGCATGGGAGGAGGAGACAAGGGAACTAGAGAGTAGGAGGTCTTGTGAGGAGCTGAGAGTACGGTTTCAGTGACATTTAGAGACAAGATCAGCGATGTAATTTGGGGCAGTGTTATAAATGGCTTTATACGTCATTGTTAGTGTTTTGAATTTTTAGCCGTTGGGAAATGGGAAGCCAGTGGAGGGATTGGCAGAGACGGGTGGCAGATACAGAACGGTTAGTAAGGTGGATGAGTCTGGCAGCAGCATTCATGATAGACTGAAGAGGGGATAGCCTGCAATGAGGTAGGCCAATGAGGAGGGAGTTACAATAGTCAAGGCGAGATAAAACAAGGGAGTGAATAAGTTGCTTAGTGGTTTCCGAGGTTAGGAACGGTCGTATCTTGGAGATGTTGTGGAGGTGAAGTCTACACGATTTTGTCAGTGATTGGTTCTGGGGCTGAAAGGACAGATGGGAGTCTAGGATTACACCTAGTATCCTAGCATGAGGGGAGGGACTGATGGTTGTGTTATTGTCTTGATGGAGAGGTTAGGGAAGGGAGCACGGGCTGGGGGGAATGCTAAGAGCTCAGTTTTGGAAAGATTGAGTTTGAGGAAGTGGAGTGACATCCATGCCGATATGTCGCTTAGTATATAATGTATATATACATATACACAATTATAAGTTGATATATATATATACAGTCATGGCCGAAATTGTTGGCACCCTTGATATTTTTCCTGAAAATCAAGTATTTCACACAAAAAAGGTATTGCATTAACACATGTTTTGCTATACACATGTTTATTCCCTTTGTATGTATTGGAACAAATATAAAACAGAGGCAGAAAAGCAAATATGACATAATGTCACACAAAACCCCAAAAATGGGCTGGACAAAAGTATTGGCACCCTTAACTTAATATTTGGTTGCACACCCTTTGGAAAACATAACTGAAATCAGTCGCTTCCTATAACCATCAATAAGCTTCTGACACCTCTCACCCGGAATTTTGGACCACTCTTCCTTTGCAAACAGCTCCAGGTCTCTCTTATTGGAAGGACACCTTTTCCCAACAGCAATTTTAAGATCTCTCCACAGGTGTTCAATGGGATTTAGATCTGGGCTCATTGCTGGCCACTTCAGAACTCTCCAGCGCTTCTTTGCCATCCATTTCTGAGTGCTTTTTGACGTATGTTTGGGGTCATTGTCCTGCTGGAAGACCCAGGATCTTGGACGCAAACCCAGCTTTCTGACACTGGGCCCTACAGTGCGACCCAAAATCCTTTGGTAATCCTCAGATTTCATGATGCCTTGCACACAGTCAAGGCACCCAGTGCCAGAGGCAGCAAAACAACCCCAAAACATCATTGAACCTCCACCATATTTTACCGTAGGTACTGTGTTTTGTTCTTTGTAGGCCTCATTCCGTTTTCGGTAAACAGTAGAATGATGTGCTTTACCGAAAAGCTCTATCTTGGTCTCATCTGTCCACAAGACGTTTTCCCAGAAGGCTTTTGGCTTACTCAAGTACATTTTGGCAAACTGTAGTCTTGCTTTTTTATGTCTCTGTGTCAGCAGTGGGGTCCTCCTGGGTCTCCTGCCATAGCGTTTCATTTCATTTAAATGTCGACGGATAGTTCGCGCTGACACTGATGCTCCCTGAGCCTGCAGGACAGCTTGAATGTCTTTGGAACATGTTTGGGGCTGCTTATCCACCATCCGGACTATTCTGCGTTGCAATCTTTCATCAATTTTCCTCATCCGTCCACGACCAGGGAGATTAGCTACAGTGCCATGGGTTGCAAACTTCTTGATAATGTTGCGCACTGTGGACAAAGGCAAATCTAGTTCTCTGGAGATGGACTTGTAACCTTGAGATTGTTGATATTTTGCCACAATTTTGGTTCTCAGGTCCTCAGACAGTTCTCGTCTCCTCTTTCTGTTGTCCATGCTTAGTGTGGCACAGACAGACACACAATGCAAAGGTTAAGTGAACGTCTCTCCTTTTTATCTGCTTTCAGGTGTGATTTCTATATTGCCCACACCTGTTACTTGCCCCAGGTGAGTTTACAGGAGCATCACATGCTTGTAACATTCTTATTTATCCGCAGTTGTGAAAGGGTGCCAATACTTTTGTCCAGCCCATTTTTGGAGGTTTGTGTGACATTATGTCGAATTTGCTTTCTTTCCTCCCTTTTTTTGTTTTGTCCCAATACACACAAAGGGAATAAACATGTGTATAGCAAAACATGTGTTAATGCAATACGTTTCGTGAGAAATACATGATTTCCTGGAGAAATATCAAGGGTGCCAACAATTTCGGCCATGACTGTATATATATATTTTTTTTATAAATTGCATTTTTCTATTTGTAATAAGCAGCTAAAATGGCATTTGAATAATTTCTGTTGGTCCACTATACATCACAGGTGTTGGTAAACTGATAAGCAATAATGGGTGTAGCCTGTGCTAAAGAAACCCTATAAAATGTAAACTGTGATCAACTTAATCAGAACACTAGGTGGCCATATGGCGTGCTCCCATCCAGCTGTATCTTCACCAATAAATATATAATTTGGAGCTCTCGTGCTGACAGGTTGATTATTTCAGGTTGAAACCACAAAATTGCATACTCAGTAAAATAAGGAATATCTAGGAGAACATTGGGTTCTTTCGTGAAATTGGGCATTATAGTGCCATTGTGAAGATGCAACCAAACAGCTTGCAGAATCTTTTTGAAGTGCCTCAGTTGTCAGTCAGGTTTGTTTTTTAATCTGATTTGCTACTTCTCTGATCTAGTTCTTGAAAGTGGACAAATTGATTTTTTTAAATTTTTTTACTTATTCTTTTTCAGTTGTGGCACCCTTTAAAAGTATACAAAATCTTTAGACACCCCAGTCTAAAATGTAAAAAATGTTTATGTTATTTATCAATGGGAATTCTGAGCCTGGGAAAATGTACACAACTGCCCTGATAAAATTCAGAAGCCCCCCCTTCATATCAGATCCCCATCATATCCAAAGTCCCCTGATCACACCAGAAGTCTCTCCTTTATTTCAGAGTCCCCTCATTACATCAGAGGCCCCCTATACATCAGAGACCCCCTATACACGAGTCCCTCCATCCCCTCAGAAAGTCTCCCCAGTACCACAGACTCTCCTCCCATCACCACAGAGCCAGGCAGAAAATCAGAGCCACTAGAGGCTGACAGCCTAAAGATTTCCTGCTACTCAGGGGCTCCAGGCTTCAACAAGATGGCAGCCTCCAGCAAGAAGAAACAGGAACAATGCTGAAGGAAAAATACTGAACACACTAATTTTGGTAGCATAATTATTAATGTGGAATGTATATTCCTTGCTAAAGAATATTATTTATCAAGTTGTTATAGATAAAATGTATCTTTAAGTAACATTTAGATGTCCTCTCCTACCTCCAACCCTTAACTGGAGAGTCAAAGGAGAAACAGCACACTAATGACCTCACAGTAAAGCTGTGCTTATGTATTTTCTATCTGCCTGGAGTTCAATAACTAAACTGACTCAGACATCAGGACCATACAGTAAGGTGCCTGCACCTACAGTCTCGTTGTAGAACTTTACAAGTCCCTAAATCCCAGCATGCATGAAAATGACACTAATCTCTGGTTGTTTATTCAAAAAAGAACCTTTCATTGCTCTCAGTCTCCTCCAAATCTCAGTTTTGTTCTTTGCTACTGTGATCCGACTCCCTATTGGAGTGTGGTGTGACTATGTTTATTTTCCATGGTTCCACTTTATGTAGGAACGTAGCCACCCTCTCTTGTTTGCTTCTGAGATGGGCTATGGGATTTGTAGTGTACATAGAGCAGGGAACAGGACAGCAAATAATGTGTACTGCTTATCCCAAACAAATAGAAGGACTCACACAGGACATTACAAAAAGGCAGAAAAACACAGTAAGGGCTGTTTACAACAGCGGTTAAGTGGTAAAGCCACACTGTAAATCCATGTTTTTGCCACCCCTCAACCACCCTCCATTTAACTGGAAAGGCAGCAGTCAGAATTTTACACATGCCACACCCGTTATGTTTTGCAGGCATGGCAGGAACTATACCCCCTGTTGTGTTCAGAAGGCACTACATCCTGTTTGAAAGGGAACCATTCAAGTGAATAGGGAGTCCCTGTAATTGCCTGACAACAACACACAGAACAATAATTCTAGCACCAGACCCCCCCTTCCCCGTAACTTTAAACTGGTAACCTGTAAAGGCTTTTAAAGCCTATGGATAAATTAATGTACCTGTGTAATGTACCCATTCCATGGGTGAGTGCAATTTTAAAGCGTGACATGTTTGGTATCTATTTGCTCTACGTGACATCATCTTTTATAATTTACCAAAAAAATTGGGTATTATATTGAGTTTGGGTTCACTAAAAGTCATTAAAATGTTTTATATTTCCCCAAAAATATGCATTTAAAAAACTGCTGCGCAAATACCATGTGACATTAAAAAATTGCAACGCCCACAATTTTATTCTCTAAGGCCTCTACTTAAAAATATATACGTAATTTGTGGGTGTAATTTTCTAGCCAAAAAATGCAAATTTCTACATGTAGGAGAGAAATGTCAGAATTGGCCTGGAGGTTAAAGTGGTAGTAAACTCATTTTTGTGATTTTTACCTTCAGGTAGGCTTATAATAAAGCTTACCTGTTGGTAAAATGAATATCTCCTAAACGTGCTCTGTTTAGCAGATTTCCATCGAGCAGCAGCCAGTGATGTCACCAACACATGCGCTCTGAAGGAACAGCATAACTGTGCCATTCCTTCAGAGTTCTGTGCCGTGCACGGGGCCGGAGCTCGCAAACCTGGAAGGAAGATTGGGTGAAGATGGAAGCCTTGTCAGCAGTGACAGCATGCCGCTGGAGGGCTTCATTTTAAGGTAAGTTTTTCATAATGTGCAAGTATGCAATGCATACTGTAGGGGGATTTTTTTTTTTTAAGCTCTACTACCGCTTTAAGTAGTTAACCACTTGTCTTCAGGAGGATTTACCCCCTTCCTGACCAGGCCATTTTTTGGGATACAGTACTGCGTTACTTTAACTGACAATTGCGCAGTCATGCAACACTGCACCCAAATGAAATATATGTCCTTTTTTTCCCACAAATGGAGCTTTCTTTTGGTGGTATTTGATCTCCTCTGTGTTTATTATTTTTTTGCGTGAAAGTTATAGCGTCTACAAAAGGAGGTATATATACTGGAATTTTTTTTTATACTAGTAATGGTGGCTATCAGTGACTTATAGCGGGACTGTGGCTGGCATTTTGACACTGGGGGGAACTGACTAGCTGCCACTGACATCCCCAGTGACACTAGTACAGCGATCATGCTAATAAAAAGCACTGACACTGTACTAATGACACTGGGCAGGAAGGGGTTAACATCTGGGGCGATCAAAGTGTTAACTGTGTGCTGTTTTACTGTGTGCTGTGTGTGTGTTTTAATGTGTAAGCATGCTGCTTTGTATTGCTCTGCTATGCAGAATAATACAAAGCAATGTGCAGGAGCTGAAAGGAGAGAGATCTGTATTGTTTACATACAGACCTCCCCTCTGTCAGTGTTCCTCTGCGATCGCCGGGTGCCGGCGGGGGATCTCCGGCCGTTGACAGCTGAAGCCCCCCTACTGATAAATACAAAATCACACACATACAGTATATATATATATATATATATATATGTACATATGATTTTGCGCAGCCCTGCCACCTTGTAGCAGTAGTTCTACTATAGGGTGGTCGGGAAGCGGTTGCAAAGCAAATTGTGACAATTTGTTTCGACGTTTAAAAAAAACCCTGCTCCTTGCACCTTCTTATTGGCTCATTAATATGACGGATGGCCATAATGGTCCTTGATCTTGTCTTCTCCAACCGCTGCGCTCCCCACAACCTCACTAACACCCCCTTCCCTCTCTCTGACCACAACCTGATCACCTTCTCTATCTCCTCGTCCTCCAACGCCTACCCCTCCAAATGTCACACTACTACCAGCCGTAACCTCCGCAACCTTAACCCTGCCCCCCTCCACTCTGCAGCTGATCAACTCCACGACCGCATCCTCCCCCTGTCCTGCCCCGACTTGGCTATGACTGCCTACAACAACGCGCTGTCAGCAGCCCTTGACTCACTAGCGCCTTTAACCACACGCAACATCAGACTCCGACCGCTCCAGCCCTGGCAGACTGATCACACCAAAACCCTCAAACGACGCAGTCGTGCCCTGGAGCGACTATGGCGCAAAACAAAATCCCAACAAGCTTTCACCTGCTACAAATCTGCCTTCCGCACCTACACCTCCTCCCTCCACGCAGCCAAACAAGCCTACTTCCTGACCCTCATCAAGGCCCTCTCCTCCAATCCTCGCCGACTCTTCTCCACCTTCAACTCTCTACTCTCTCCACCCCCACCTCCACCCAGCACCTCACTCACCGCCCTTGAGATTGCCAATCACTTCAAAAACAAGATTGACACAATTCACAAGGACATTGCCGCAACTCACACGCCCTCTCAACCCGTCCCCTCTCACACAGCTACCCCCTCATCCCCCCTCCCCCTCGACATTACCCGCAGGGACTTCGTCACTGCTCAAACTCCCTCCAACCCCGTTCCCCCTCACTCAGCTACCCCCTCATCACCCCTCTCCCACGGCCCCACCACTGCTCTGACCTCCACTCCCACCCCACCCTACATTCCTCATACTGAAGCTCCCCCAACACTCCACACCTTTGACCTTACTACCATCGAGGAATTCTCCAAGATCCTCTCTGATGCCCGCCTCACCACCTGCCCCCTCGACCCTATCCCCTCACAATTCCTACGACCTCCCTCCCCCTCCATCCTACGCTCCCTCACCCACATCTTTAATCTCTCCCTCTCCTCCGGCACTTTCCCCTCCCCACTGAAGCATGCACACATCACCCCCATACTTAAAAAGCCCTCCCTGGACCCCAATGACCCGAACAACCTCAGACCCATCTCCCTGCTCCCACTTACATCTAAACTCCTCGAGCGCCTCGTCTACACCCGCCTATGCTCTCACCTCAACGACAACAACCTCCTCGATCCCCTACAGTCTGGCTTCCGCCCCCTACACTCCACCGAAACCGCCTTACTCAAACTCTCCAACGACCTTCTAACCGCCAAAGCTAATGGCCACTATTCAGTGCTCCTACTCCTTGACCTCTCTGCGGCCTTCGACACAGTTGACCACCCCCTCCTCCTCAAAATACTACACTCCCTCGGCCTCAGAGATTCTGCTCTCTCCTGGCTCTCATCCTACCTGTCACAACGCTCTTTCAGCGTTACCTATAATGCTACCACCTCCCCCTCACTCCCCCTCTCTGTTGGGGTCCCTCAAGGCTCTGTCCTTGGGCCCCTTCTCTTCTCCATCTACACCTCCTCCCTCGGCCAACTCATACACTCTCACGGCTTCAACTACCACCTCTATGCCGACGACACACAAATCTATCTCTCAACCCCCCACCTCACCCCCTCGGTCTCTGCCCAAATCACACACCTACTGAGCGACATATCAGATTGGATGTCGCTCCACTTCCTTAAACTGAATCTCTCCAAAACCGAGCTCCTTGTCTTCCCCCCAGCCCGAACCCCACCCCCCATTGACTTCTACATCACATCCAACAACGCCAATATCAAACCCGCTCTGCAGGCCAGAGTACTTGGTGTCATTCTGGACTCCAACCTATCCTTCCAGCCCCAAGTCCAATCTTTAACAAACTCGTGCAGACTCCACCTCCGCAACATCGCCAAAATCCGCACGTTCCTAACCCCAGAAACCACTAAACAGCTCATCCACTCCCTCATCATATCACGACTCGACTACTGCAACTCCCTCCTCACTGGCCTGCCTCGCCGCTGGCTATCCCCACTTCAGTCGATCCTGAATACGGCTGCCAGACTCATTCACCTTTCCAACCGCTCCGTTTCCGCCACCCCCCTCTGCCAATCCCTCCACTGGCTTCCGATTGCGCAACGGATCAAATTTAAAATCCTAACACTGACGTACAAAGCTGTCCACCATACTGCCCCGAACTACATCACTGACCTAATATCCAAGTACCGCCCAGCACGCACACTCCGCTCCTCACAAGACCTCCTTCTCTCTAGTTCCCTGGTCTCCTCCTCCCATGCCCGCCTCCAGGACTTCTCCAGGGTGTCACCCATCCTCTGGAACTCCCTGCCCCAACCCATCAGATTATCACCTACTCTCCTCTCCTTTAGGCGCACCCTGAAAACCCATCTCTTCAGGGAAGCCTACCTCACCCCCTGCTAACTTGCTGACCTCCTCCACTCTTCCTACCACTCCATCCCCCACAGCTATCTCCTCCTGTACCACCATCCCCTCCCTCCTAGATTGTAAGCTCGAAAGAGCAGGGCCCTCGATCCCCTCATATTTTGCATTGTATTGGTATTGTTCTGTCACATGTTCTGTCCCCCTTTGTAATGTACAGCGCTGAGTGAACTATTGGCGCTTTATAAATACTGTATAATAATAATAATAATAATAATAGGAAAGTGCAGAAGGTGGAAAATGGCAGGTCATCCGGGAATTGTTAAAATTTGTATTACAAGGTGCCTTGGGATTTGGGTCACATGTAAAGCACTACAAACAAGGGTGGACATCTGAGGCCCCTTTATTTGATCGGTGGGGTCAGTTTACATACTGATACACTGGTACAGATCACCTTTCTGCATAAAATGCCTTCAAGCTGGATGTTAGTTTGTACCAGCATCTTGAGAACAGTCAACAGTATTCTTCCCCCTTATAAATATCCCACTTTATTAGTACAGTGATGGCTAATGTATTTCTTTTCTATCACAACATCATTTTCCTGTATGCCAAAGAAATAGTGTCAGCAAGTTATCGATTTACTGTTTCATTCCGGCGTGTTCCTAGTGCTGTCTGCATAAACTTTAAACATATTTAAGCCTTGTGTCTTTGATGCAAATGTTGTCACCGAATCATTCACATTCAAATGATGTTCTTGTGCTGTATATGTTGAGAAGTGCAGAAATGAAAAATAAGCAGAAACTGATACATGCAATTATAGCATGTGGCTCAAGTAATTTGAACTCGTTTTATTGATCTATATATTCACATTCAGAATAACATTCTAGAGCAAATGAAGCACAGCAAAATGAAAGGAGCTGCATTCATTGATTTATATCTAAAATGACTCCACATATATTAGCCTAATATTAGAATGTACTGTGCTGTATATCCCCTGTACAGGATGTTCTTATGAAATAAGTTATATTACGATAAAGTACGCTATTAAAAAAAATGCATGTGAAAACTCATATATTACCGTTAAAGAGAATCTGTGAGAATGCATGTGGGTTATTATGGTAACACTAACCAAACCTAATAGTTGACATGATTTTCATGTTTTTACTTGCTTGTTTTTATGCATTTTGATTACTGGATTTCATATCCACATTTGTAAACGCTCCCTTTACTGGTCATCTTGAAATCAGGGAATGTGATTAGTCTTTTCAATTACAGTGTATATCTGGACAAAACAGAAAAAGCATATTTAGTACATATCTGCAACACGTGTTGTTTCTTTAAAACTACTGCAATTACAGACAAATACCTGGTGATCCTGCCACAAATCCAGAGATGTCCTAAGTGTTGTGGGTTGACAAGGTTACGTTTGCTGCACTGAAATACTCAGTAGTGTGGTAATTGCATCCCCACTGAACTACAGAACACCTCTCTTTTCTCTTCTTCTCCATTGCATAAAGTGGGGGAGTGTTCTGTAATGGTCAGGTATAATTTTAATACTGTAATTGTCAGATATAATAACGTTATTAAAGTAATTGTGATATAGGAAGTGACAATTTAATTCCTGGAATGGACTGCAAAAAAAAAAAAAAGATAATGTGTGCTTACCTATACACTAGCGGCTGTTGTCACCTTCAAAGTAGTCTCCTTGTGAAGTGGTTCACTTTTGTAAACTACTGTGCCACTACTGGAAGCATTCCTGGAATTTGTTTCCTGGAACTCTGTGCAGTATCTTTGTTGTGGTGCTCTGGATGTCCAGAATGTCATTAAATCTGTGTCCTTTTAAGGCGGTTTTTAAAGTGATTGTAAACCTTCAACTTGTAAAACAACCCATTCAGTTTAAAGTAAAATGAAAGGCAAAATATTTGTACACAGATATAAAAAAAATATAAATAACTCTTTTCCCCTTTTTTATAAGTGGCCACATTCCCTTTGTTCTTAGCTGCCTAAGAACCTGGGGGAGAAGAAACAGCAGGACATTGAATTTCCCAATGAAAGGCTTGCGGTGGTTGGGGCGGGGGGAATGAGCATGTCAGGACTAGTCTGATCATTGGAGGAGAGCAGGATGGGTTTCCAGCACAGCTAGAGAACTGAGCTGTGTTCTGCTTAAGGTGGTTAGTTTTTAATTGGAAAGCATAGAGACTGGCAGGAACACCAGGGATTTCACACAAAGGATACAGGATACTTTTTCATACATAGTACAGCAGGCACAAATCAGTAATATGAAATGTTGGGTTTACATATTCTTTCATTTTGGAAACAGCCAAAAGTCTCAGGGGGCTAGGTCAGGGGAATAGGGTGGTTGGTCAAGTTTCAGAATAGAGTTTTGGGCCAGGAACTTGAAAACTCTTCATTATGGGCAGGAGCATTGTCATGGTAGACAATTCACTTGTCAGGCCAAAGTTCCAGTCTTTTCCTTCGAACACATTCCTGTAACCTTTTCAGAATTTCTAAGCAACAACGTTACATTTTTGGCTGCCCACGTCTTGCATCATTAAGGAACATCTTCCCACCACTCCTTAAAATGCCTATGCCATTCAAAAACACTAGATTTCTTCATGGGATGTTCACTATACTCCTGTTGGAACAAGTTGCACTTGCACTTTAGCCAATTTTCATGCAAATTTGATGTTAATTTGGTGCTGCAGACTCATTTACTCATTCATTCATTTTCGTCAACAGCAAAACTCACAAATGTGTTATTTTTTTCATCTGGTCTGCGACCCAGGCGAAAGCAAGTAAGAACATGTTAGAATACGCTCGAGTGGGAATGGCTGTGTGACTCCCCACCACCACCACAGTGCTATGCATTCCAGGAACTAAATTGTCAGTGCATAATTAAAAAGCAGCAGGTTTTTTTTGCACCAATTAAAAAAAAGGTATTGTCAAGTTTACCAATGCACACTAATACTACTAAGTTTGTCAATGAACATCTATTCCATTGACTAGCAGCACATTCAGAATCAGCAAAAGGAAACTCCCTGATAGGGAGACTTTATAGCTAAACTGCAAAAAAACCTCTCTTAGTATAAGTATAGAAACCATCTTGTGGTTTACCTGATTCATCCACTGCTCATATGACAATGCTTGATTATCTCTAAATCCAGTCTTTATTTTCAATTAAAAGATTCTTGGGCTGCCATATCATCCATGGTGTCTGATTGTCACCACTCTTTCCCATTGGATAGGGTGACCAGTAATATGACTGCCTCTAGTAGTCCTGCCTAGGCTCTGCTGACATCATTATCAGCCTAGAGTAGGTAAACCTGGTCTGCAGCTGGGAACTATGTTGGTGGTGACGGGGGATGAGCGAACTCCCATTACCACCAGCCTACCCTAAGTCCAGCCAAAAGGAAATGACCTGCAAAGCATTTAATACCTCCATCTGATCACAGGAGACCCTTGGCATTAGTGGGGATAATGAGTGTTGAGTTGCGATAAAAATGCATCTTTACATACAATGCACTTGCACATGGGGAAAGGATGCTGGCCAAGGAAAGATGGAGCAATTCTAGATTCCAGCTTTAAAAAATAATAAGGTATGATATATGACCATTTTGAATACAAATAGTGCTCACTTGAGAAAATTCTAAAACCATGTGTTATATTGTTTGCAAGCTCATAGTAAATAAATATAAAAAAACTCGATTTTTCCTATAATTTATAAAATATTTAGCACTAATTACCTATGCTCAATACAGACAACTTCCTTTGCTTATTTTTAATAATAGAATTTAAAAAAATTGACAAAAACATTTACCAACAGCTTTGCAAATATAATTTATGGGATTTTTTTTTTTACACAGTGTCATTATTTTATTTCTTCTGCTGAAAAACATGTTTCCTTCCAATTAGAGAGACATGTTTGTATTGTGGTATTATTTTCCATACCAAGCGTAACTAAGAAATTTACACTGTTGGGTGCTTTCACTCCTTCCTTTCTCCATGCCAGCAACTGACTGTCACTAATAGTTATATGCTTGTTTTAAAAGTATGAATAATTCCTCTAATTAACCTAGAAGCTAGATGTGTATATGAGGAAGCACAAAAACTCTAATGAAGTATTTTTGAGGGTAAAGTCGTAGACTGACTGTGTAAAGTATGAATTATTTCACAAGCATGGCCTACCATTCTTGCTGCAAAACATTGACTTTTTTTTACATTGTCAATAAATTGGATCGGGTGGAAAATTCATTATGTTACAGGATTCCTGAAGAATTGCCTAAAGAAAGTTTAGCTCAATTAGGTGATCTTTCATCAGCAGTCTTTAAGAGACTCTATAACTGAAACGTTATGTAATAGTCAGTGAAACTTTAACTACTTGCATAGCTGGTGAATTCTGACACTTTTCTCCTACATGTAAAAATCAGCTTTTTTTGCTAGAAAATTACTTAGAATTCCCAAACCTCATATATGGTTTTAATCAGAAGCCCTAGAGAATGAAATGGGGGGTGTTGCAATTTTTTAATATCACATGGTATTTGCAAAGCAGTTTTTCAAACACAGATCTTTTTGAAAAAATACACTTTACGGAATGTTAGAGAGCACAAACACAATATGATACCCAATTATTGATAACACATAAAAGATGATGTTATGCCAAGTAAATAGATACCTAACATGTAACAACTGAAAATTGCGCATGCCTGTGTAACGGCACCATACTTACCTAAAAATCTTCATAGGCGGTCCAGATATAAATTTAAATTAAATCTGGTCTCCTCTGTTTCACCAGGTTTATCATTTTTTGGCGACCCGAATTTTATTACGGCATTCTCATCTCCACAGGAGTTCTGTTGGTGGTACAATAGATCCTTTATCAGGTTATTTGACTTTCAAAGAGGAAGATCTTATATCACCTTTGAGATGTTACGTATACTTTTTGATATCTTGCTGCATGAATATTATCATTACCGACAGATTAGACTTTTTTTAACTCACATTTTGGCCTTATACCCTCATCTCCGATTTTGTTTTTTGAATGCATTAGCCGTGACTTTCCTAGGGGCAAGGGTCTTATTTCAGATTTATATTGCCAATTTTTGGTTAGTGCCTTTCCCTCACCCCCTCTTTATAGACAGAAATGGAAGGCTGTTAGTGGTATCACCTTTTCGGATGAGGATTGGGATGCCATGGTGGATAACATGCGTAAGAGCTCTAGATCCCTTTCTGTCTGTGAGACAGGCCTCAAAGTATTAACCAGATGGTATTATACCCCATCTAGATTACACGTCCTGTTTCCAGGGACGTCCCACCTATGTTTCTGGGCATTTGGCCTTGCCGGTACCCTAGTGCATACATTTTGGGCCTGCCCAGGCCTCTCCTTGGTGTGGCGCAAGATCTCTGAGGTGGCTTCTGCATTGGCAGGAGCCCCGGTGCATCTGTCTATGCAGTCCTGCCTATAAGGAGCTCATGTCTCGGGAGTTCAGACTGAGGTTACGAGGCTAATCCATACCATTTGTATATCCACCCTATGGTCTGTTGCCCTAAACTGTAAATCTCGCCCGGTACCATTGGCCACTGTTCTGCATAGAGTTGATGCTGTGATGCTTATGGAAAGAATTCATTACACTTTATTGGATAAGATGCACTTATTTGATAGAAAATGGGAAATCTGAAGAACACATAGACATTTACTGTATGACTAAGGATCACCCATGTTTGGATTGATTGAATTACTCTGTTGGTAGCTGTATAACTCTGCCTACCTCCTTACTTACTGTATGTTGCTCTTGTACTTAAGTTCTTTTCTCTCTTTTTTTTTTTCTTTTCTCTTTCTTTACTCTACATGTGTCAGGGCAGGAACGCTGGAATGGGCAGGCAGGCCTATGGTACGGTCACGCTGCGACTGACGACAGCCACTACCCACAGACCAGAGTCCCTCAGGGCGCGGAGTCTAAGCCCCAGGCTACCCTTCACCAGGGCCCCTGATGGTGGGGATGGACTTGACGCAGCCTGAGACCAGGTCGCGGCCCCCGAATGACCCCAGCTGCGATAATGACTGCTGCCAATGGCGTACAGCTGGTGGGAGCTAGATGGGAACACGAGTAGAGTAGTCAGACAAGCCGGGTCAATAACAACGGAGCAGACAGTACTAGACGGTAGGCAAAGAATACTCAGGTCACGGGCCGGGTTCAGCAACGGGAGGTCAGGTAAAGGGTTAACGCAGAGAGTAGTCTTGTCCAAGCCGAGTCGGTTACCAGGAGAGCAATGGGAACAACACAAGAGCTTGCAACAGGGCAACATACAGGACACAAGTGCAGAGCACACTTGCAGACAACAGGTTTAAATGTGCTCAACCACACCCTTCTGAGGAGGAGCCGCAGAAGCCTGAAGGCATAAAGGTTCCCACCATGCTTTGCAGAAAACCAAGATGGATGCCAGCTCATGGAGATGCACAAGCTCTGAAGAAAGGTAGGACCTTGACAACATGATTGTACCTTTTGGAAATGTACACTTCAGCTGTGCCTTGTTTCTGTTTTATATACTGTTTGAAGCTGTAATGTCATTTTACAGTCTATTTCTTGAAAAATAAAATCGTTTGTAAACAAGTAAAAAAAAATCTTCATAGGTGATGCTTTAAAACCTTTTACAGGTTATCAGTGTAGAGTTACAAAAGAGGTCTGGTGCTAGAATTACTGATCTTGCTCTGACGTTCATGATACCTCACATATGTGGTGAGATCACTGTATACATAGGCGTACAAGACTTACACATGTTCGCATTTGTGTGTGAGCACAGGGGAGACAGAGGCGCTTCAAAAAAAAAAATTCTATTTATTCTATAAATATTCTAGTTATTTTATTAAAAACTTTATTTTACATTGTTCCTTTAATTTTTTTAAATCAACTTTATTGCTATCACAATGGATGAACAACATCCCTTGTGATAGCATGGACCATGACAGGTCCTCTTTTTGGAAAGATCTGGGGTCCAGAGAGCCTGGGAAAGGTGGAGGCGGCAGGAGAGGGGGAACCCCCTTCTGCTACCATTAGAAGTTGATTGATTGGCTACATAGCCACTCAAATTACTTCTACAGAAAACAGCATTGGTGACTGTAAAGTTTGTTAACATGTTGATGCCTATAGTTGCAGGCATCATTCCAGTATAACCACTTAAACCCCAGGATGTCATATGACGTCCGCCCAGGGGGAAGGGTTTAAATAATATGTTTAGGCCTGGATTTGTTGTCAGATATAAAGATTGATTTCAAAATATTGATGAACTGGGATGAGCAAAGCAATCCGGGCATATAAAGACACCTTTTGTAAGTAAAAATACAAAATTTAGATATCATGGGATTTTATAGTTTCTTTTTTCTTCTTATAAAAATATGTCAATTTGATCAGCTCAATGTAAATAAATTGTCAGTATGTGCAAAAAAGGTTTGTTTATAGGAAATGATTTTATAGTTTTAAAGTTGTATTAAACCCAAAACCAAAAATGTATTATGTTGCAGCTTATCAATCATTAGATGTGGTGCCTGCAACTATTTTCTTTTCTTTGGCATTTTTTTCCTCTGTTTTCACCTGGCGATCTGGCCAGTAACACACCACCTGTATTAATGAGACACAACTCTGGTGGAATGAGAACAGGAGGCACAGCA
The DNA here is from genome assembly GCF_062004578.1 of Staurois parvus. NCBI lineage: Eukaryota > Metazoa > Chordata > Amphibia > Anura > Ranidae > Staurois > Staurois parvus. The sequence continues at coordinate 8,315,685 of NW_028318095.1, read as the reverse complement.
GACATCAGGCTTGTCAGTCTCGGGGGCAGGGGGAGTGTTATTATTATTATTATACAGTATTTATATAGCGCTAAAAGGTTTGCTCAGCGCTGTACATTATAATGGGGGACAGAACATGAGACAATACAGTAACAAAACAAAACATGAGGGGGTCAAGGGCCCTGCTCTTTCAAGCTTACAATGTATTAGCAGTTTTAAATACAATGGCGAATTGAATCCAAACTCCAGCTCATACTTTATAGTCAGTTACAGCAAACAGTTCTTCTTTCCTTTTGGGATAAAGGTTTTACACAAATAAATAAAATCTGATCATTTTAATCACCTCTGCCAGTGTTAAATGGATTGTCTCATCCATGTAAACTGATACATTCTGGAAAGCTTGTGCCTCTAAAAAAACAACAAACTTGCTGGCTAGATCACCAGATGAACATAGAAGAAAGAAAAACTGAAAAAGGTAACTAATGCAACCATCACATGTAAGAACTGGTAAGCTACAATATAATAAATACATTTTGTAGACTTCATCATAATTGCACACGAAAGGAGGACTAAACCGTACAAGGTACCCTTCTCAAACAAATATTACTTGCAAAGAATTATCCTTCACCACTGGTACATGAAGCTTTTTGCGCATATCTTAATCACAACCCTGATATTAGAAATACCAAACTACAAAAGGGAGCTCAGCTGTTGAGGTTCACTATTCAGTTTCATTATCATACCAAAATAGAACAGATTTTCCACCGACAGTGGGGTATTGTTTTAGAAGATCCTCACCATAAATCCTCTAAACCAGAAAAACCCAAAATCCCTTACAGGAAAGCCCCCAATATAAAAAGTAAAACTGCCCCCCAAGAAATAGCCATCAAATCTTAAGCCTGCAGGCCCTACACTTACTTTTTAGTCAATTAAAGTGATGTTTCAGTGTCTTAACCTAAATGTTTGACATGAAAACATGTACAACATGGTCAGAAACTTTTTACCACAAAAGGAAAAACGTACATCCTTGATGATTTTTCAGTTGCTCATCGGAATATGTTATATATTGTTTGTCCTGCCCCTGTGTCCTACTATATATTGGCCAAACTGTGAGAACCCTGAGGAAAAGATTTGGTGAGCATAGACACTTTTGTCAAAGATGGAAAGGATAAATTGAGTGTTCCTAAACATTTCTTGGATTTCCCCCAAAAATCCACCTCTGGCCTTCGAGTCTGAGTTATATAAAGTATATCCAAGAGCTACTCACAGAGCACATCAGGCACCTCTGTAGCAGAGAAACACAGATGTTCGTGTTCAAACAATTTTATTTTTTAACATGGAACAGTATAAAATAATAAGCAAAAGTATGGGTCATTGAAGGTATACATTAATTGCACAGTAAGAAACCCAATAATACAAAGTCAGGCATCACTAATAAAGAGGACTATCAAATGGTAGTTAAGGCCTAACAAAATGGGGGGGGGGGGAAAGGATGGGAAGGGGCATACGGCTGCACAGTAGGGGGAGAAGGGGAAAACCCGCAGTATGGTTAAGGAATGGTACCATCAAACAAAAGATGCAGATTACGGATTGAGAAGGGAGTCATCAAAATTGGATGGGAGGAAATGCTCTACCCAGGGATTCCAAATCTTCTTGAACTTAGGGATGGAATCTAGGATAGTGGCTTCTATTTTTGCGTAAATCATTGCCTGAGTGACCCTATTCGAAACTGCAGTCATACTCAACGAGGGAGATTTCCATGATTTAGCGATAACCTGCTTGGCTGCGGTGGTGACTTGTAGAATAAGTTTGAAATGCGCCTTAGCGATGCCAGGTGGTCGCAGGTTAAGAAGCGCGATTAATGGATCGGGATAGAGGGTTACGGCACTGAGTGTAGATAATATTTTAAAAACCTCCACCCAAAATGCACGGACGATGGAGCAATCCCACCAAATATGAAAAAAAGTACCCAGGTCTGCGCAGCCCCTGAAACAAACTGAGGGGTAATCAGGGGTATATTTCGCAATTCTAGCCGGGACTAGGTACCAGCGGGTCAAAACTTTGTAATTGGTCTCCAGGGCCACAATATTCTGTGATGACTCCTTGGTATTGGACCAAATAAGGTCCCAATCTGAGGGGTCAATTTGCCGTCCTAAATCCACTTCCCATTTATTTGTATACGAGGGGAACGCTGAGGTAGTTGAAGTTGTGAAGAGGGAATATAAATAGGAGATGAGGCCCCGTCTATGGGGGTCCCTGAGGCAAACTCGCTCAAAAGGTGACAAAGTAGGTGTTGGGTTATGTGCCGTTGTGTACGGAGCAAAGAAATGCTTCAGCTGCAGATACCTGAATATCTCAGAGGCAGGGAGGTTATGGGATTCACATAGTGAGGCGAAGAATTTGAATTTATTCCTGCATACGAAGTGTCGGGTCTGGGTGAGACCAGTTGTAGACCAGTGAGCAAAGACGTGCGGTGCGGACCAGGCTGGGGGGAAGGCCGGATTGCGAAGGTAGGAAAGGAGGGGATTATGTGGTGATTGTAGGAGATAACGGGACTTCAGTTTATCCCAGAGGGACAAAAAATGCGAGGTAATGGGATTCGCAATCGTGCGGCGATCAACACGTCTCAGCCAAAGAAGGTTTCCTGTACTAAAGGGGTCGCACTCAATGGATTCCAGAATGACCCACTGCGGGGTTTCATTGGTAGCATGATACTTTGGCAATTGTGCTACATGCGCCGCTTGGTAATACTTGCTAATTTCAGGGAGGCCCAGACCACCATGAATTTTTGGTCGGTATAGAGTAGAGCAAGGAACACGGGGGCGGACTTTACCCCAAACATAGGAGGAAATACGGCGCTGCAATACGCGAAGGTAGTGAGAAGGTACTGGGATAGGGAGAACTCTGAAAAGGTAAAGGATTTTGGGGAGGATCGACATCTTCACAACAGCTATCCTGCCCAGCCAAGCCAACGGAAGGGAGGACCATTTGGTCATTAGTGCCGTTAGACGAGCTAGCATAGGAATGTAGTTAGCTGTATAGAGACCTGAAATATGCGGGGTGAATTTTATACCCAAAAAGGGAACAGAGTCTTGCGACCACGAGAATGGCAGGATCAATTTTAGATGGTTAAGTTTAGAGATGAGCGAATTATTCAAAAATTCGATTCGACTGATTCGGCGAATTCGTGAAAAAATTTTGATTCGAGTCGAATATATTCGCTGCGAATTTAACTTATAAAAGGGTGTTTCTAGGCTTCAGAGAGCCTTTATATTAGTGCAGAACACTGTACCTTTAATTTAAATGCCCTTGGAGTCTGCTGGGGAAGAGAAATAATACTGACAGTCAGTATGACATGCAGATGAGTGCCGTCGATCTTAGAATCACCGCACACTTCACTCATTTGGGCAGTCACGGGGCCAAAACCAGAGTGTGGAGCCACAGTGTGGCGGTGGAGGCAGCAGCAATGGGAGGCCATACAGCACCCTATGACAAAAATGGAAACCACCAGCAGTGTGAGGAGACCTGAAAGTGGCACATGGCAGAGTGTGGCGATGGAGACAGCAGCAATGGGAGGCCGTACAGGGACCCATGACACACTCTGGACCTGGCAGCAGCATGAGGAGGTGGTACAGGGGCCCATGACAGATTACGGGCCTAGCAGCAGCATGAGGAGTCGGTACGGGGGCCCATGGCAGATTACGGGCCTGGCAGCAGCAATGGGAGGCCGTACAGGGACCCATGACACACTCTGGACCTGGCAGCAGCATGAGGAGGCGGTACAGGGGCCCATGACAGATTACGGGCCTGGCAGCAGCATGAGGAGTCGGTACGGGGGCCCATGACACACTCTGGACCTGGCAGCAGCATGAGGAGGCGGTACAGGGGCGCATGACAGATTACGAGCCTGGCAGCAGCAACTTGGACAGGAGGACGTTCAGCTTCTGCACCGTCGGGTGCGTGCTCGCAAACTGTTGTCTCTTGGAAACGGATTCCAAGAAAGACTGCTGACGGAATCCGTGAAGAGGAGTAGCAGGAGAAGGAGCATCTGAACGAGCGGAATATGTCAACAAGCGACAACAGGGGCCCATGACAGATTACGAGCCTGGCAGCAGCATGAGGAGTCGGTACGGGGGCCCATGGCAGATTACGGGCCTGGCAGCAGCAATGGGAGGCCCGTAATCTGCCAGCACCCTATGACAAAAAATGGAACACACCAGCAGTGTGTGAGGAGACCTGAAAGTGGCACATGGCAGAGTGTGGCGATGGAGACAGCAGCAATGGGAGGGCGTACAGGGACCCATGAGAGACTCTGGACCTGGCAGCAGCATGAGGAGGCGGTACAGGGGCACATGGCAGATTAGGGGCCTGGCAGCAGCTATGGGAGGCCCGTAATCTGCCAGCACCCTATGACAAAAAATGGAACCCACCAGCAGTGTGAGGAGACCTGAAAGTGGCACATGGCAGAGTGTGGCGATGGAGACAGCAGCAATGGGAGGCCGTACAGGGACCCATGAGAGACTGTGGACCTGGCAGCAGCATGAGGAGGCGGTATAGGGGCCCATGGCAGATTACGGGCCTGGCAGCAGCAATGGGAGGCCCGTAATCTGCCAGCACCCTATGACAAAAAATGTAACACACCAGCAGTGTGAGGAGACCTGAAAGTGGCACATGGCAGAGTGTGGCGATGGAGACAGCAGCAATGGGAGGCGGTTCAGGAACCCATGAGACACTGTGGACCTGGCAGCAGCATGAGGAGGCGGTACAGGGGCCCATGGCAGATTAAGGCCTGGCAGCAGCAATGGGAGGCCCGTAATTTGCCAGCACCCTATGACAAAATGGAACCCTGGGCTGGGGCAGGCAGAACCGCCGTATCTTTATCACGGTTTTCCCAGGCCACCGAATGGTGATGCTGCATATGCTGACGCAACGCTGTAGTCCCAACATGGGCCCCCTGGCCACGCTTGACTTTCTGGCCACATAGTCGACATACGGCTACGTTTACTTCCTCGGGCGGCTTGACAAAAAATTGCCACACCGCCGAGTAGGAAACTTTGCCCCCGCTACTCCTCACTGGCTGACTGCTACTTCCTCCGTGCACACCGGCACCACTACTGGCCGTGGTGGTAGGCTGCAGTGGAGCTGGTGCTCTACTCCGTGGCCGTTTGCCTCCACTGACACTGCTGCGACCCTGCTGCCTCCTGGCAGCAGCAATGGGAGGCCGTACAGGGACCCATGACACACTCTGGACCTGGCAGCAGCATGAAGAGGCGGTACAGGGGCCCATGGCAGATTAGGGGCCTGGCAGCAGCAATGGGAGGCCCGTAATCTGCCAGCACCCTATGACAAAAAATGGAACACACCAGCAGTGTGAGGAGACCTGAAAGTGGCACATGGCATGAGACACTGTGGACCTGGCAGCAGCATGAGGAGGCGGTACAGGGGCCCATGACAGATTAGGGGCCTGGCAGCAGCAATGGGAGGCCCGTAATCTGCCAGCACCCTATGACAAAAAATGGAACACACCAGCAGTGTGAGGAGACCTGAAAGTGGCACATGGCATGAGACACTGTGGACCTGGCAGCAGCATGAGGAGGCGGTATAGGGGCCCATGGCAGATTAGGGGCCTGGCAGCAGCTATGGGAGGCCCGTAATCTGCCAGCACCCTATGACAAAAAATGGAACACACCAGCAGTGTGTGAGGAGACCTGAAAGTGGCACATGGCATGAGACACTGTGGACCTGGCAGCAGCATGAGGAGGCGGTACAGGGGCCCATGGCAGATTACGGGCCTGGCAGCAGCAATGGGAAGCCCGTAATCTGCCAGCACCCTATGACAAAAAATGGAACACAACAGCAGTGTGAGGAGACCTGAAAGTGGCACATGACATGAGACACTGTGGACCTGGCAGCAGCATGAGGAGGCGGTACAGGTGCCCATGGCAGATTATGGGCCTGGCAGCAGCTATGGGAGGCCCGTAATCTGCCAGCACCCTATGACAAAAAATGGAACACACCAGCAGTGTGTGAGGAGACCTGAAAGTGGCACATGGCAGAGTGTGGCGATGGAGACAGCAGCAATGGGAGGCCGTACAGGGACCCATGACACACTGTGGACATGGCAGCAGCATGAGGAGGCGGTATAGGGGCCAATGGCAGATTAGGGGCCTGGCAGCAGCTATGGGAGGCCCGTAATCTGCCAGCACCCTATGTCAAAAAATTCAACACACCAGCAGTGTGAGGAGACCTGAAAGTGGCACACGGCATGAGACACGGTGGACCTGGCAGCAGCATGAGGAGGCGGTACAGGGGCCCATGGCAGATTAGGGGCCTGGCAGCAGCTATAGGAGGCCCGTAATCTGCCAGCACCCTATGACAAAAAATGTAACACACCAGCAGTGTGAGGAGACCTGAAAGTGGCACATGGCAGAGTGTGGCGATGGAGACAGCAGCAATGGGAGGCCGTACAGGGACCCATGAGAGACTCTGGACTTGGCAGCAGCATGAGGAGGCGGTATAGGGGACCATGGCAGATTAGGGGCCTGGCAGCAGCTATAGGAGGCCCGTAATCTGCCAGCACCCTATGACAAAAAATGGAACACACCAGCTGTGTGAGGAGACCTGAAAGTGGCACATGGCATGAGACACTGTGGACCTGGCAGCAGCATGAGGAGGCGGTACAGGGGCCCATGGCAGATTAGGGGCCTGGCAGCAGCTATGGGAGGCCCGTAATCTGCCAGCACCCTATGACAAAAAATGGAACACACCAGCAGTGTGAGGAGACCTGAAAGTGGCACATGGCAGAGTGTGGCGATGGAGACAGCAGCAATGGGAGGCCGTACAGGGACCCATGAGAGACTCTGGACCTGGCAGCAGCATAAGGAGGCGGTATAGGGGCCCATGGCAGATTAGGGGCCTGGCAGCAGCTATGGGAGGCCCGTAATCTACCAGCACCCTATGACAAAAAATGGAACACACCAGCAGTGTGAGGAGACCTGAAAGTGGCACATGGCATGAGACACTGTGGACCTGGCAGCAGCATGAGGAGGCGGTATAGGGGCCCATGGCAGATTAGGGGCCTGGCAGCAGCTATGGGAGGCCCGTAATCTGCCAGCACCCTATGACAAAAAATGGAACACACCAGCAGTGTGAGGAGACCTGAAAGTGGCACATGGCATGAGACACTGTGGACCTGGCAGCAGCATGAGGAGGCGGTATAGGGGCCCATGGCAGATTAGGGGCCTGGCAGCAGCTATGGGAGGCCCGTAATCTGCCAGCACCCTATGACAAAAAATGGAACACACCAGCAGTGTGAGGAGACCTGAAAGTGGCACATGGCAGAGTGTGGCGATGGAGACAGCAGCAATGGGAGGCCGTACAGGGACCCATGAGAGACTCTGGACTTGGCAGCAGCATGAGGAGGCGGTATAGGGGCCCATGGCAGATTAGGTGCCTGGCAGCAGCTATAGGAGGCCCGTAATCTGCCAGCACCCTATGACAAAAAATGGAACACACCAGCAGTGTGAGGAGACCTGAAAGTGGCACATGGCATGAGACACTGTGGACCTGGCAGCAGCATGAGGAGGCGGTACAGAGGCCCATGGCAGATTAGGGGCCTGGCAGCAGCTATGGGAAGCCCGTAATCTGCCAGCACCCTATGACAAAAAATGTAACACACCAGCAGTGTGAGGAGACCTGAAAGTGGCACATGGCAGAGTGTGGCGATGGAGACAGCAGCAATGGGAGGCCGTACAGGGACCCATGAGAGACTCTGGACCTGGCAGCAGCATGAGGAGGCGGTATAGGGGCCCATGGCAGATTAGGGGCCTGGCAGCAGCTATGGGAGGCCCATAATCTGCCAGCACCCTATGACAAAAAATGGAACACACCAGCAGTGTGAGGAGACCTGAAAGTGGCACATGGCATGAGACACTGTGGACCTGGTAGCAGCATGAGGAGGCGGTATAGGGGCCCATGGCAGATTAGGGGCCTGGCAGCAGCTATGGGAGGCCCGTAATCTGCCAGCACCCTATGACAAAAAATGGAACCCACCAGCAGTGTGAGGAGACCTGAAAGTGGCACATGGCAGAGTGTGGCGATGGAGACAGCAGCAATGGGAGGCCGTACAGGGACCCATGAGAGACTCTGGACTTGGCAGCAGCATGAGGAGGTGGTATAGGGGCCCATGGCAGATTAGGGGCCTGGCAGCAGCGATAGGAGGCCCGTAATCTGCCAGCACCCTATGACAAAAAATGGAACACACCAGCAGTGTGAGGAGACCTGAAAGTGGCACATGGCATGAGACACTGTGGATCTGGCAGCAGCATGAGGAGGCGGTACGGGGCCCATGGCAGATTAGGGGCCTGGCAGCAGCTATGGGAGGCCCGTAATCTGCCAGCACCCTATGACAAAAAATGGAACACACCAGCAGTGTGAGGAGACCTGAAAGTGGCACATGGCAGAGTGTGGCGATGGAGACAGCAGCAATGGGAGGCCGTACAGGGACCCATGAGAGACTCTGGACCTGGCAGCAGCATGAGGAGGCGGTATAGGGGCCCATGGCAGATTAGGGGCCTGGCAGCAGCTATGGGAGGCCCGTAATCTGCCAGCACCCTATGACAAAAAATGGAACACACCAGCAGTGTGAGGAGACCTGAAAGTGGCACATGGCAGAGTGTGGCGATGGAGACAGCAGCAATGGGAGGCCGTACAGGGACCCATGAGAGACTCTGGACTTGGCAGCAGCATGAGGAGGCGGTATAGGGGCCCATGGCAGATTAGGGGCCTGGCAGCAGCTATAGGAGGCCCGTAATCTGCCAGCACCCTATGACAAAAAATGTAACACACCAGCAGTGTGAGGAGACCTGAAAGTGGCACATGGCATGAGACACTGTGGACCTGGCAGCAGCATGAGGAGGCAGTACAGGGGCCCATGGCAGATTAGGGGCCTGGCAGCAGCTATGGGAGGCCCGTAATCATCCAGCTCCCTATGACAAAAAATGGAACACACCAGCAGTGTGAGGAGACCTGAAAGTGGCACATGGCAGAGTGTGGCGATGGAGACAGCAGCAATGGGAGGCCGTACAGGGACCCATGAGAGACTCTGGACTTGGCAGCAGCATGAGGAGGCGGTATAGGGGCCCGTGGCAGATTAGGGGCCTGGCAGCAGCTATAGGAGGCCCGTAATCTGCCAGCACCCTATGACAAAAAATGTAACACACCAGCAGTGTGAGGAGACCTGAAAGTGGCACATGGCAGAGTGTGGCGATGGAGACAGGAGCAATGGGAGGCCGTACTGGGACCCATGAGAGACTCTGGACCTGGCAGCAGCATGAGGAGGCGGTATAGGGGCCCATGGCAGATTAGGGGCCTGGCAGCAGCTATGGGAGGCCCGTAATCTGCCAGCACCCTATGACAAAAAATGGAACACACCAGCAGTGTGAGGAGACCTGAAAGTGGCACATGGCAGAGTGTGGCGATGGAGACAGCAGCAATGGGAGGCCGTACAGGGACCCATGAGAGACTCTGGACCTGGCAGCAGCATGAGGAGGCGGTATAGGGGCCCATGGCAGATTAGGGGCCTGGCAGCAGCTATGGGAGGCCCGTAATCTGCCAGCACCCTATGACAAAAAATGGAACACACCAGCAGTGTGAGGAGACCTGAAAGTGGCACATGGCATGAGACACTGTGGACCTGGCAGCAGCATGATGAGGTGGTATAGGGGCCCATGGCAGATTAGGGGCCTGGCAGCAGCTATGGGAGGCCCGTAATCTGCCAGCACCCTATGACAAAAAATGGAACACACCAGCAGTGTGAGGAGACCTGAAAGTGGCACATGGCATGAGACACTGTGGACCTGGCAGCAGCATGAGGAGGCGGTACAGGGGCCCATGGCAGATTAGGGGCCTGGCAGCAGCTATGGGAGGCCCGTAATCTGCCAGCACCCTATGACAAAAAATGGAACACACCAGCAGTGTGAGGAGACCTGAAAGTGGCACATGGCAGAGTGTGGCGATGGAGACAGCAGCAATGGGAGGCCGTACAGGGACCCATGAGAGACTCTGGACTTGGCAGCAGCATGAGGAGGCAGTATAGGGGCCCATGGCAGATTAGGGTCCTGGCAGAGGCTATAGGAGGCCCGTAATCTGCCAGCACCCTATGACAAAAAATGTAACACACCAGCAGTGTGAGGAGACCTGAAAGTGGCACATGGCAGAGTGTGGCGATGGAGACAGCAGCAATGGGAGGCCGTACAGGGACCCATGAGAGACTCTGCACCTGGCAGCAGCATGAGGAGGCGGTATAGGGGCCCATGGCAGATTAGGGGCCTGGCAGCAGCTATGGGAGGCCCGTAATCTGCCAGCACCCTATGACAAAAAATGGAACACACCAGCAGTGTGAGGAGACCTGAAAGTGGCACATGTTTGGGGCATGATTCATGGCGGATTTAGTCAGTTGTGTCAGGAACTGGTGGTTTGAAATCCAGACTAATCCACGCCTGATTCATTTTCACAAACGTGAGTCTCTCCACACTTTGGGTGGACAGTCGTGTCCTCCGCGGAGTTACAATACCTCCTGCCGCACTAAACACGCGCTCCGATGCCACGCTACTGGCCGGGCATGACAGCCTTTCAAGGGCAAATTCAGCTAGTTGGGGCCAAAGGTCAAGTTTCGTTGCCCAGTAGTCAAGGGGATTGTCTACCTCGGTTGGCAGGGTGCTGTCCAAGTAGGCCCAAGCCTGTTGTTTGAGCTCCTGCTCCAGGTCCACCTGATGCTGCTGCTGCTGCTGCGACTGGTTAGTAGTTTCCTCACTGCGCTGGTGAAGAAAGCTACTCATCATCGACTGCAGACTGAGGCAGCCGCTGCTGGTGGAGCTGCCACTGCTCCTACCACCCCACCCCTCCCCTGCTGCCATGGCAGCGGAACGCGAGCACACAGGGCCCACAGTGTCTGAGGATGGACGTTGGCGCAGAAAGGCAGAGACCAGCTGACTACATAGGTGGTTTTTATAGTACGTTATTTTGGCCTCCCTCTCAGCAGGTGTGAAAAAGGCCACCATTTTTGAACGGTAGCGAGGGTCCAACAAGGTGGACAACCAAAAGTCATCCCTCTGTCTGATGGTTATTATTCGGCTGTCGCTACGCAAGCAAGCGAGCATGCTATGGGCCATTTGTGCCAAGGAATGCGAGGGACTCCCTGCCTCCATCTCCACAGCATACTGCCACGGTGCGTCTGGGTCCTCTGTCTCCTCCTCCTCCTCCTCTACCAGATGCTCCTGCTCCTCCACTCCTGTCCGCTGAGTGGAAAAACCACCCATTTCACTCAATAATTCCTGAGCACAAATGTCCTCCTCTACCTCCTCCTCTTCTTCCTGTCCTGCCCCCACAGGGGTCATGTGACGTTGAGATCTGTGCGCCACGTCTACCGCACCCTGACCAGCCATTGTTAACAGCATTTGTTCCAGGACGTGCAACAGAGGAATGACGTCGTTCATCCCATAGTCCTGCCGACTCACGAATAGCGTGGCCTCCTCAAAGGGCCTGAGCAAGCGGCAGGTGTCACGCATGAGCTGCCAATGGCTGACATCGAAGTTACACAGGGGAGTACCTTTATCCGCTTGTAACATCAGGAAATCGGTGATGGCCTTTCGCTATTCGTAAAGGCGGTCTAACATGTGTAGGGTTGAATTCCACCTTGTTGCAACGTCGCAGATCAGGCGATGCTGTGGAATTCCGTTCTGCCGCTGCAGCTCAAGGAGGGTGTGCTTTGCGGTGTAGGAATGGCTGAAATGCATGCAAAGTTTACGTGACATTTTAAGGATGTCTTGCAGTGGGATGGTGGATTTTAGGAACCGCTTGACAACCAGATTGAACACGTGAGCCATACATGGCGCATGGCACAACCTTCCTTGACACAGAGCAGACACCATGTTCTTTCCATTGTCGGTCAACATGGTTCCGATTTTCAGTTTGCGCGGAGACAGCCATCTGTCGATTTCTCTGTTCATTACACTGAGAAGTTCCTCCCCTGTGTGACTACGTTCGCCAAGGCATACCAGGTGCAGCACAGCGTGACACCGTTGCGCCCTGCACATGTGATATGCCGGTCGGGTAATGGGACTTGGCACGGGGGTGGCGGCTGAGGACACGGCAGAAGAAGAGGTGGTAGAGGCGGACATCTTTGCCGGACCAAGGACGTGCAAACGTGGAGGCAAAAGCGGCGTGACCTGTCCAAGTTGCTGGTGCGGCTGTGACGGCACCACGTTCACCCAGTGGGCCGTAAATGACATGTACTGTCCCTGACCGTAGTTACAGCTCCACACGTCGGCGCTGCCGTGCACTTTGGCAGAGACCGACATGCTCAAAGACTGGCCCACCATCTCTTCTACATGTGAATGCAGGGCTGGCACTGCCTTTTTGGCCTTTTTGGCACTTTTTGGCCTTTTTGGCACTCTCCACCGCGGCGCGGCACAAGCCATCATTTCTCGGAAAGGTGCTGAGTCCACCACTTGGAAAGGGAGGGACTGCAGCACCAGCAACTTGGACAGGAGGACGTTCAGCTTTTGCACCGTCGGGTGCGTGCTCGCAAACTGTTGTCTCTTGGAAACGGATTCCAAGAAAGACTGCTGACGGAATCCGTGAAGAGGAGTAGCAGGAGAAGGAGCATCTGAACGAGCGGAAGATGCCAACGAGCGACAACTCCCCTCAGCAGAGGTGTTGGAGCCTTGACTGGCTGATAGAGGGCGATTGACGTCGGGTGACGGAGCAAGTAACGGAGCGGGTGATGGAGTGGGGGCTGGGATGGGCAGAACCGCCGTATCTTTATCACGGTTTTCCCAGGCCACCAAATGGCGACGCTGCATATGCTGCCGCAACGCTGTAGTCCCAACATGGGCCCCCTGGCCACGCTTGACTTTCTGGCCACATAGTCGACATACGGCTACGTTTACTTCCTCGGGCGGCTTGACAAAAAATTGCCACACCGCCGAGTAGGAAACTTTGCCCCCGATACTCCTCACTGGCTGACTGCTGCTTCCTCCGTGCACACCGGCACCACTACTGGCCGTGGTGGTAGGCTGCAGTGGAGCTGGTGCTGTACTCCGTGGCCGTTTGCCTCCACTGACACTGCTGCGACCCTGCTGCCTCCTGGGCAACCCACCGACTGTTTTGCTCGCTGCCAAGCTGGCACCCTCTTCTCCTGATGATGCGGAAGCAATAGCCTGATGACGACGAGGCTGCCAAGTGCGATCAGCCTCATCATCATCAATTAGGGTCTCCGCCTCACTACTAGCCCCCTCGGCTGCGTGTGGGTCAGGAGACAGACCTGTCTCTAGACCGGCTACCGAGCCACTCTCCTCGCCACTACTTCTTCGCCTGGCTGCTGAAGAGGCGGATGTCTCCCCCCGTTCCTGACCGCCCTCTGTTAACTCTTCCTCACTGTACAGTGGGGCTGAGCCCACAGCATACGATACTTCGCTTGGTGAGGGAACACCAAAGGACAGGGGCAGGTCGAGGACACGTGGTTTCAGTGGGCTTGCTCCCGGGCCATGCCAACTAACGGTTGTGTCTGACGTACCCACCGACCGTTGGCTGTAGGTGTCAGAGGTGACCTGGGAAGAGGAAGACGACCGAGCCAACCAATCGATGACGGCAGGGTTGTCGGTGGAGACACGACCGCTGGATGACACCGGGAGCACTGGCCTCTGGCTGCGACTAGTGCTGCCTCGACCCCTTCCTCTGCTGCCACGTCTGCTCGCTCCTAAAACATTGCCTCCTCTGCCACTCCTATGCATGTTGTCTGACATACTCTTTAATTAAACGATTCTGTGTCCCTGAGTAACAATTCTGTGTCTGTCCCTGAGTAACAATTCTGTGTCTGTCCCTGAGTACCAATTCTGTGTCCCTGAGTAACAATTCTGTGTCCCTCAGTAACAATTCTGTGTCCCTGAGTAACAATTCTGTGTCCCTGAGTAACAATTCTGTTTCCCTCAGTAACAATTCTGTGTCCCTCAGTAACAATTCTGTGTCTGTCCCTGAGTAACAATTCTGTATCTGTCGCTGAGTAACAATTCTGTGTCCCTCAGTAACAATTCTGTGTCCCTCAGTAACAATTCTGTGTCTGTCCCTGAGTAACAATTCTGTGTCTGTCCCTGAGTATCAATTCTGTGTCTGTCCCTGAGTAACAATTCTGTGTCCCTCAGTAACAATTCTGTGTCCCTCAGTAACAATTCTGTGTCCCTCAGTAACAATTCTGTGTCCCTGAGTAACAATTCTGTGTCCCTGAGTAACAATTCTGTGTCCCTCAGTAACAATTCTGTGTCTGTCCCTGAGTAACAATTCTGTGTCTGTCGCTGAGTAACAATTCTGTGTCCCTCAGTAACAATTCTGTGTCCCTCAGTAACAATTCTGTGTCTGTCCCTGAGTAACAATTCTGTGTCCCTCAGTAACAATTCTGTGTCCCTCAGTAACAATTCTGTGTCCTTCAGTAACAATTCTGTGTCTGTCCCTGAGTAACAATTCTGTGTCTGTCCCTGAGTAACAATTCTGTGTCTGTCCCTGAGTAACAATTCTGTGTCCCTCAGTAACAATTCTGTGTCCCTGAGTAACAATTCTGTGTCCCTCAGTAACAATTCTGTGTCCCTGAGTAACAATTCTGTGTCCCTCAGTAACAATTCTGTGTCCCTCAGTAACAATTCTGTGTCTGTCCCTGAGTAACAATTCTGTGTCTGTCGCTGAGTAACAATTCTGAGTCCCTCAGTAACAATTCTGTGTCCCTCAGTAACAATTCTGTGTCTGTCCCTGAGTAACAATTCTGTGTCTGTCCCTGAGTAACAATTCTGTGTCCCTCAGTAACAATTCTGTGTCCCTCAGTAACAATTCTGTGTCCCTGAGTAACAATTCTGTGTCCCTCAGTAACAATTCTGTGTCCCTCAGTAACAATTCAGTGTCCCTCAGTAACAATTCTGTGTCTGTCCCTGAGTAACAATTCTGTGGCCCTAAGTAACGGTTCTGTGGCCCTCAGTAACAAATCTGTGTCCCTCAGTAACAATTCTGTGTCTGTCCCTAAGTAACAATTCTGTGGCACTAAGTAACGTTTCTGTGGCCCTAAGTAAAGTTTCTGTGGCCCTAAGTAACGATTCTGTGGCCCTAAGTAAAGTTTCTGTAGCCCTAAGTAACGTTTCTGTGGCCCTAAGTAACGTTTCTGTGGCCCTAAGTAACGGTTCTTTGTCCCTCAGTAACAATTCTGTATCCCTCAGTAACAATTCTGTGTCTGTCCCTGAGTAACAATTCTGTGTCCCTAAGTAACGTTTCTGTGGCCCTAAGTAACGGTTCTGTGGCCCTCAGTAACAAATCTGTGTCCCTCAGTAACAATTCTGTGTCTGTCCCTAAGTAACAATTCTGTGGCCCTAAGTAACGTTTCTGTGGCCCTAAGTAACGTTTCTGTGGCCCTAAGTAACGATTCTGTGTCCCTCAGTAACAATTCTGTGTCTGTCCCTAAGTAACAATTCTGTGTCTGTCCCTGAGTAACAATTCTGTGTCCCTAAGTAACGTTTCTGTGGCCCTAAGTAACAGTTCTGTGGCCCTCAGTAACAATTCTGTGTCCCTCAGTAACAATTCTGTGTCTGTGCCTAAGTAACAATTCTGTGGCCCTAAGTAACGTTTCTGTGGCCCTAAGTAACAGTTCTGTGGCCCTCAGTAACAATTCTGTGTCCCTCAGTAACAATTCTGTGTCTGTCCCTAAGTAACAATTCTGTGGCCCTAAGTAACGTTTCTGTGGCCCTAAGTAACGTTTCTGTGGCCCTAAGTAACGATTCTGTGTCCCTCAGTAACAATTCTGTGGTCCCTCAGTAACAATTCTGTGTCCCTGAGTAACAATTCTGTGTCCCTCAGTAACAATTCTGTGTCCCTCAGTAACAATTCTGTGTCTGTCCCTGAGTAACAATTCTGTGTCTGTCGCTGAGTAACAATTCTGAGTCCCTCAGTAACAATTCTGTGTCCCTCAGTAACAATTCTGTGTCTGTCCCTGAGTAACAATTCTGTGTCTGTCCCTGAGTAACAATTCTGTGTCCCTCAGTAACAATTCTGTGTCCCTCAGTAACAATTCTGTGTCCCTGAGTAACAATTCTGTGTCCCTCAGTAACAATTCTGTGTCCCTCAGTAACAATTCTGTGTCTGTCCCTGAGTAACAATTCTGTGGCCCTAAGTAACGGTTCTGTGGCCCTCAGTAACAAATCTGTGTCCCTCAGTAACAATTCTGTGTCTGTCCCTAAGTAACAATTCTGTGGCACTAAGTAACGTTTCTGTGGCCCTAAGTAAAGTTTCTGTGGCCCTAAGTAACGATTCTGTGGCCCTAAGTAAAGTTTCTGTAGCCCTAAGTAACGTTTCTGTGGCCCTAAGTAACGTTTCTGTGGCCCTAAGTAACGGTTCTTTGTCCCTCAGTAACAATTCTGTATCCCTCAGTAACAATTCTGTGTCTGTCCCTGAGTAACAATTCTGTGTCCCTAAGTAACGTTTCTGTGGCCCTAAGTAACGGTTCTGTGGCCCTCAGTAACAAATCTGTGTCCCTCAGTAACAATTCTGTGTCTGTCCCTAAGTAACAATTCTGTGGCACTAAGTAACGTTTCTGTGGCCCTAAGTAAAGTTTCTGTGGCCCTAAGTAACGATTCTGTGGCCCTAAGTAACGTTTCTGTAGCCCTAAGTAATGTTTCTGTGGCCCTAAGTAACGTTTCTGTGGCCCTAAGTAACGGTTCTGTGTCCCTCAGTAACAATTCTGTATCCCTCAGTAACAATTCTGTGTCTGTCCCTGAGTAACAATTCTGTGTCCCTAAGTAACAATTCTGTGTCTGTCCCTGAGTAACAATTCTGTGTCCCTAAGTAACGTTTCTGTGGCCCTAAGTAACGGTTCTGTTGCCCTCAGTAACAAATCTGTGTCCCTCAGTAACAATTCTGTGTCTGTCCCTAAGTAACAATTCTGTGGCCCTAAGTAACGTTTCTGTGGCCCTAAGTAACGTTTCTGTGGCCCTAAGTAACGATTCTGTGGCCCTAAGTAACGTTTCTGTAGCCCTAAGTAACGTTTCTGTGGCCCTAAGTAACGTTTCTGTGGCCCTAAGTAACAGTTCTGTGGCCCTCAGTAACAATTCTGTGTCCCCCAGTAACAATTCTGTGTCTGTCCCTGAGTAACAATTCTGTGTCCCTAAGTAACGTTTCTGTGGCCCTAAGTAACGGTTCTGTGGCCCTCAGTAACAAATCTGTGTCCCTCAGTAACAATTCTGTGTCTGTCCCTAAGTAACAATTCTGTGGCCCTAAGTAACGATTCTGTGGCCCTAAGTAACGTTTCTGTAGCCCTAAGTAACGTTTCTGTGGCCCTAAGTAACGTTTCTGTGGCCCTAAGTAACAGTTCTGTGGCCCTCAGTAACAATTCTGTGTCCCTCTTTAACAATTCTGTGTCTGTCCCTGAGTAACAATTCTGTGTCCCTAAGTAACGTTTCTGTGGCCCTAAGTAACAAATCTGTGTCCCTCAGTAAAAATTCTGTGTCTGTCCCTAAGTAACAATTCTGTGGCCCTAAGTAACGTTTCTGTGGCCCTAAGTAACGTTTCTGTGGCCCTGAGTAACGATTCTGTGGCCCTAAGTAACGATTCTGTGGCCCTAAGTAACGATTCTGTGGCCCTAAGTAACGATTCTGTGGCCCTAAGTAACGTTTCTGTAGCCCTAAGTAACGTTTCTGTGGCCCTAAGTAACGTTTCTGTGGCCCTAAGTAACAGTTCTGTGGCCCTCAGTAACAATTCTGTGTCTGTCCCTGAGTAACAATTCTGTGTCTGTCCCTGAGTAACGTTTCTGTGTCCCTAAGTAAAGTTTCTGTGGCCCTAAGTAACGTTTCTGTGTCCCTAAGTAACGTTTCTGTGGCCCTAAGTAACGTTTCTGTGTCCCTAAGTAACGTTTCTATGTCCCTAAGTAACGTTTCTGTGTCCCTAACTCTCTCCATGAATACAGCCAGGTCTGCCTCTGTTGAATGACTGGAGGCAAATGGAGAATTCTAAAATGGCCGCCATTTATAGCTCGACCATTACACAGTGCTGGCTGGCTGGCTGCTGATTGGCTAATGCGATCACATGTCATGAATGAATGCATTATGGGTCAGCGCGCCTTGTCTGCGCGCTTTCCCAGACATCCCCGCTCCATCGCCGCACATGTCGCCGCCATTTTAGGAAAAATTTCTAATATTCGAAGCGAATTCCACTTCGCCTACTTCGATTCGCTCATCTCTAGTTAAGTTCATTGGGTGGGAGCGAAATATTAAGTGCAAGTGACTTCTGGGGATTTATTTGGAGGCCCGAGAGCATCCCAAACCTATCAAGTAGCTGAAGAAGAGTAGGTGTGGATGTTAAGGGGGAGGTGAGAAAAAGTAAGACATCATCTGCAAATAAGCACAGTTCATGTGTGGGGCCTCCTATCTCAAGTCCGCGGATATCCGGGTCAGTCCTAATCAATAGGGCCAGCGGTTCTATAGCTAATGCGAAAAGCAGAGGGGATAGGGGACAACCTTGTCTGGTGCCACGCATAATTGGGAAATGAGCAGATCGATGCCCTAAGTATTTGATCCTGGCCGAAGGGCCCTGGTAGAGAGAAAAGATCCAGGTTAAGAAATGCGGGCCAAAACCCCTTCGGCGCAATATATAGTGTAGGTATGGCCACGAGACAGTGTCGAACGCTTTCCGTATTTCCAACGACAAGAAGCAAGCAGGAATATTGCGAGTTTTGGCTAAGTGTGCTAAAAGGGATGCACGTCTGACGTTGTCCCCCGCTTGTCGGGTTGGTATGAAGCCGACCTGATCATTGTGGATTAGGGATCCAATACATGTATTGAGGCGAGTGGATAGAATTTTAGCTAGGAGTTTAACATCTACGTTAAGAAGGGAGATTGGTCTATAATTGGACCATTGCGTGTCATCTGAGTTCGGCTTGGGTATCATAGAAATGTTGGCTTGCACTGTATCTGAGTTAAAGGTATGGCCTGAAAGTATGGCATTAAAAGCATTGATTATAACAGGCGTGAGAATGGGGGCAAACTTTTTATAATACGTGGCAGAAAAGCCGTCGGGTCCTGGGCGTTTACGGGGCTTTAGGGAATTGATAGCATTTAAGGTTTCAATTACTGAGATAGGTCACTCCAGTGCTCCTAAGTGAGTCTCAGCCGGGAAAGGAAGGGAAGCAAAAAGGGCTTCAGCATGGGAAGAGTCAAAGGGCGTGGAGGCAGAGTAAAGGCGCGAGAGATGCTTGTGGAAGGTGTGCAGAATCCGTTCGGGGTTGCTAGAGAGATTCGCAGTTGAGGTCCGTAACCGTATGGGTCTAACAGTTTGGTCTATTTTACGGAGAGAGAGAGCAAGGAAAGTGCCAGGTTTATTGGCTTAAGTGTAGAATTTGTGTCGAGATCTGCGGATGGAGAGCTCGGCTTGGTCAGTGAGGAAAAGATCCAGGGCTAGGCGGGAGTGCTCGAGAGCTTCTTTGTTAGCAGGGGTGGGGGAAGTTTGGAAGGCGGCATGGGATTGGTCATAAGCTTGTTCAAGGAGGAGGCGTTTCTGCCTCCTCTCTCTACTCAGGAAGGAGGCTTTGCTGATACAGAGTCCGCGAAGTACCGGTTTGTGTGCTTCCCATAGTAGAAGGGGGGAGATATCAGGGGTTTGATTTAAGGAGAGATAGTCCTTAAACGCAGCTGCTATCTCTGAGCAATAAACTGGGTCAGCCAGCAGGTTTTCATTAATGATCCAGGAGGGATCGGGGGGATCTGGGGCCAAAGAAGCAATGGTAGTGACCACCGCACAGTGATCCGACCAAGGGATCGGTAGGATATCAGAAGCTAAGATGCGGGGGGAAGAACTGGCGGTCAAAAAAATATGATCTATTCTCGAAAAAACCTTATGTGGATGGGAGTAAAAAGTATACTGGCGTTTAGTGGGATTGAATTCCCTCCAGGAATCGACCAATGAGTAATGTTGCAGTATGGATTGGAAAGAGTGGTTGGGGGTGCGCGGAGAAGGTGATTGTGGGGATTTATCTAAGAAGGGGTATATTATATGGTTAGAGTCTCCACAGAGTATGAGCGTGCCTCGCTTATGATGATCTATAACCGAGAAGAGGTGGGAAAGGAACGGCAGAGGACCCTGGTTCGGAGCGTAATACGTGGCTATGGTGACCTCATAGTCCACCAACTGCCCAACCAGTATGATATAACGACCCTCAGGATCCTTAATCTCAGTTTGTAACTTAAAAGGAGTTGTACGGTGGAGGGCGACTAAAACCCCTCTACACTTAGTGGCAGCAGAGGCCACGTAGACCTGTGGGTAACGAGGGCCAAAGAATTTGGGAATAGAGGTAGGAGTGAAGTGTGTTTCCTGAAGACAGACTATATGCGTATTGTGCGACGCAAATGAGCGGAATGCTTTGTTGCGCTTCTGCGGGACGTTAAGACCCTGAACATTCAGGGTGAGAATATTCAAGGAACCCATGGGTAGAGCAAACAATGGGTAAGCGGACAGTGAGGTACCATCACGAGGAATGTTATGTCAATATGGCGCCGGGAGGGTATGCGGTTACTCGAGCTAAGCTTTAACGTGCAGTCGTATGCGAGAGCAAGGAAGGGGAAGGGGGGAGGGGAGGGTATTCTATGAGAGACACTGAAGGACATAAGAACCCCCCCAAGATAGAGGGAAGAAAAAAAAAAAAAAAAAAAAAAAAAAACAAAAAAGAAAAAAAAACAACAAAAAAACAACGGTCCCCGGGAGCACCCAAAACCTGGTGGCCCGGGGAACAGATGTAGCCCAGGTGGTGTAAAAAAATGGAACACCAAGGGGGCTAGTGGTGAGTGCGCAGAAACGCAGGTGGCTAGGAAGACAGCATGTAGACAAGGCATATTAAAGTGATCCTGGTAGGAAGAAAGCATCAAAACCAACAAGCAAAAAGCCCGCAGAGCCCCGGCGCCGGTGGCCCCGGTCAACCTGGTCCGGCCCCAGAGAGGTTGGAGCCAAACCAACCGAAACGCCGGAACCGAGGGTCCGCCAGGCGAGGTAAAGGTGCAACAGCAGTCCAAACATGGCGTACATCAAACAAAACAATAGACCAATATGATTCCCAACCCGAGCAGCATGTATCCGGTGCTGGTCAGGCTTAGGTAAAAAAAACACAAAACACAAAAAACAACTGAAGCACAACAGACCAGTATAAGGATACAAAGTTGCAACGACGGCAGTCAGGTAGACAGTCAATTGACTAAACCCTGTGGATGGCGACTGTGTAGGTGGTAACGGACCACCACATAAGGAGCAGGATTAAGGATCAAAGGTGGTCAACGGGATTCAGTCCATTGAATCTTGTGGTGAGGGAGCAGGAGAGGAAAAGCGTCCCCGCTTGTGTGCGTTTAGGTTAGGAATTCGTGACGGCTGGGATTTCTGCGGTGAGCATGACGCCGAACGCCTTCTGGAGGTCTCAATCTGTGCAGCGGGAGGGTGCAGCTGGAGGTTTCGTAGCGCGCCCTGAAGCTCGTCAGTAGTCTTGCATACGTGGTCACGGGCTTGATGGCGGAAGCGTACCGCAAAGGGAAAGCACCATTTATATGGTATACTATGCTGTTGTAGCACTAGCAAGTGCGGTTTCATAGCTCTGCGTTTGGTAATGGTAGTAGGGCAAAGGTTCTGAAACAGCTGGTAATGGTGACCTTGAAACAGGAGGGACTCCGAATTGCGGGCGGCTTGTAGTAGTTGCTCCTTTGTGCGGAAAAAATGAAGTTTAGCTATGATGTCTCGCGGCGGGCCGTCAGTGCGCTTTGGAGCTAGTGCCCTGTGAACCCTATCCATCTCGAGGCGTTCTATTGGGATAGCAGGGGCGAGCTCTTGGAATAGCGCAGTAGCTGCAGATTGGACATCAATAATTGACTCGGGGAGGCCACGAATACGCATGTTGGAGCGTCTGGCCCGGTTCTCAAAGTCCTCTAAGCGCGCCTGAAGTATAGCGTTTTCGTCACGCAGCAGGTCTAGCTCATCCCCTTGCGTTTGGAGAGATGCATCAAGGTCGTCCACCCTCTGTTCTAGGTCCGCAGTGCGTTGCCCCAACTCACGGATTTCCCTGGACAGCTGGTTAGTTATGCGGTCTGAGGTCTGTTTCAGGGCCTTATGTAGCATTATTTCAAAGCGAGCTAGAATGTCAGGGGTAGTAAGGTCAGGCGTCAAGGCATGTTTGGGGGTCGCAGTGTCATCATCTGACTCACCCTCTGAAGAGCTTGGGCGGCTTGGCTGCTCCGTTTGCAGGACTGCAGGGTTGGATAAGGCTGGCTGGCTCTTGTGGTGCTCCGATGCGGCGGCCATCTTGGAGGAGGCACGAGCAAGGGCCTCCTTTATCGGCTTATGCGGCGGCGCCGCTTGATGCTTATTTGCCCCCCTGACCATGTTGACAGATGGCCGGGGGGTTGCGCTACCGATCGGTGCCGCTCGTGGAGCGGTGCGGGGCCGGATCATGCAGCGGTGAGGCTGTCTTCCCTGCGGCGTGGAGGAGCCTCAGGGAGACATGTCCTGTGCCGTCAGCCGCGCATGCGCACTCGAAACGCAGATGTTCATTCAATTTTGTAGTCTCTTGCTTGTTAAACCTCCTTATGATATCATTGTCCACCATATTTTATAATTTCTGTTTTATAAGGTGTATCTGGTAAGCCATATATTTGTATATGTCCACCTATCTATCAGTTGGGAGACCTCTTTAATAGCAATCAATTTATTTAATTCTATTATTATTAACACTGAATTTTATCAATACATTTTATTAACACACTTATTTGATTAATATTGACCTATTGTATTATTATTTTGGCAGGACCCTTATGGTCTATTGCGATTCTGATCATCCTTTGTAATATTATTACTTATAGCAATATAGGTAGAGATGAGCGAAGTATTCAAAAATTCGATTCGGCTGATTCGGCGAATTCGAGGAATAAATTCGATTTGAGGCGAATATATTCGCTGCGAATTTAACTTATAAAAGGGTGTTTCTAGGCTTCAGAGAGCCTTTATATTAGTGCAGAACACTGTACCTTTAATTTAAATGCCCTTGGAGTCTGCTGGGGAAGAGAAATAATACTGTCAGTCAGTATGACATGCAGATGAGTGCTGTCGATCTTAGAATCACCGCACACTTCACTCATTTGGGCAGTCACGGGGCCAAAACCAGAGTGTGGAGCCACAGTGTGGCGGTGGAGGCAGCAGCAATGGGAGGCCATACAGCACCCTATGACAAAAATGGAACCCACCAGCAGTGTGAGGAGACCTGAAAGTGGCACATGGCAGAGTGTGGCGATGGAGACAGCAGCAATGGGAGGCCGTACAGGGACCCATGACACACTCTGGACCTGGCAGCAGCATGAGGAGGCGGTACAGGGGCCCATGACAGATTACGGGCCTGGCAGCAGCATGAGGAGTCGGTACGGGGGCCCATGGCAGATTACGGGCCTGGCAGCAGCAATGGGAGGCCATACAGCACCCTATGACAAAATGGAACCCACCAGCAGTGTGAGGAGACCTGAAAGTGGCA
Source organism: Staurois parvus (assembly GCF_062004578.1). NCBI lineage: Eukaryota > Metazoa > Chordata > Amphibia > Anura > Ranidae > Staurois > Staurois parvus. The sequence continues at coordinate 8,292,131 of NW_028318095.1, read as the reverse complement.
CATGGCAGAGTGTGGCGATGGAGACAGCAGCAATTGGAGGCCGTACAGGGACCCATGAGACACTCTGGACCTGGCAGCAGCATGAGGAGGCGGTACGGGGGCCCATGGCAGATTAGGGGCCTGGCAGCAGCAATGGGAGGCCCGTAATCTGCCAGCACCCTATGACAAAATGGAACCCACCAGCAATGTGAGGAGACCTGAAAGTGGCACATGGCAGAGTGTGGCGATGGAGACAGCAGCAATGGGAGGCCGTACAGGGACCCATGACACACTCTGGACCTGGCAGCAGCATGAGGAGGCGGTACAGGGGCCCATGGCAGATTATGGGCCTGGCAGCAGCAATGGGAGGCCCGTAATCTGCCAGCACCCTATGACAAAATGGAACCCACCAGCAGTGTGAGGAGACCTGAAAGTGGCACATGTTTGGGGCATGATTCATGGTGGATTTAGTCAGTTGTGTCAGGAACTGGTGGTTTGAAATCCAGACTAATCCACGCCTGATTCATTTTCACAAACGGTAGTCTCTCCACACTTTGGGTGGACAGTCGTGTCCTCCGCGGAGTTACAATACCTCCTGCCGCACTAAACACGCGCTCCGATGCCACGCTACTGGCCGGGCATGACAGCCTTTCAAGGGCAAATTCAGCTAGTTGGGGCCAAAGGTCAAGTTTCGTTGCCCAGTAGTCAAGGGGATTGTCTACCTCGGTTGGCAGGGTGCTGTCCAAGTAGGCCCAAGCCTGTTGTTTGAGGTCCTGCTCCAGGTCCACCTGATGCTGCTGCTGCTGCGGCTGGTTAGTAGTTTCCTCACTGCGCTGCTGAAGAAAGCTACTCATCATCGACTGCAGACTGAGGCAGCCGCTGCTGGTGGAGCTGCCACTGCTCCTACCACCCCACCCCTCCCCTGCTGCCATGGCAGCGGAACGCGAGCGCACAGGGCCCACAGTGTCTGAGGATGGACGTTGGCGCAGAAAGGCAGAGACCAACTGACTACATAGGTGGTTTTTATAGTACTTTATTTTGGCCTCCCTCTCAGCAGGTGTGAAAAAGGCCACCATTTTTGAACGGTAGCGAGGGTCCAACAAGTTGGACAGCCAAAAGTCATCCCTCTGTCTGATGGTTATTATTCGGCTGTCGCTACGCAAGCAAGCGAGCATGCTATGGGCCATTTGTGCCAAGGAATGCGAGGGACTCCCTGCCTCCATCTCCACAGCATACTGCCACGGTGCGTCTGGGTCCTCTGTCTCCTCCTCCTCCTCCTCTACCAGATGCTCCTGCTCCTCCACTCCTGTCCGCTGAGTGGAAAAACCACCCATTTCACTCAATAATTCCTGAGCACCAATGTCCTCCTCTACCTCCTCCTCTTCTTCCTGTCCTGCCCCCACAGGGGTCATGTGGCGTTGAGATCTGTGCGCCACGTCTACCGCACCCTGACCAGCCATTGTTAACAGCATTTGTTCCAGGACGTGCAACAGAGGAATGACGTCGTTCATCCCATAATCCTGCCGACTCACGAATAGCGTGGCCTCCTCAAAGGGCCTGAGCAAGCGGCAGGTGTCACGCATGAGCTGCCAATGGCTGACATCTAAGTTACAAAGGGGAGTACCTTTATCCGCTTGTAACATCAGGAAATCGGTGATGGCCTTTCGCTGTTCGTAAAGGCGGTTAACATATGTAGGGTTGAATTCCACCTTGTTGCAACGTCACAGCATGAGGAGTCGGTACGGGGGCCCATGGCAGATTACGGGCCTGGCAGCAGCAATGGGAGTCCCGTAATCTGCCAGCACCCTATGAAAAAATGGAACCCACCAGCAGTGTGAGGAGACCTGAAAGTGGCACATGGCAGAGTGTGGCGCTGGAGACAGCAGCAATGGGAGGCCGTACAGGGACCCATGACACACTCTGGACCTGGCAGCAGCATGAGGAGGCGGTACAGGGGCCCATGACAGACTACGGGCCTGGCAGCAGCATGAGGAGTCGGTACGGGGGCCCATGGCAGATTACAGGCCTGGCAGCAGCAATGGGAGGCCCGTAATCTGCCAGCACCCTATGACTAAATGGACAGCACCAGCAGTGTGAGGAGACCTGAAAGTGGCACATGGCAGAGTGTGGCGATGGAGACAGCAGCAATGGGAGGCCGTACAGGGACCCATGAGAGACTCTGGACCTGGCAGCAGCATGAGGAGGCAGTACAGGGGCCCATGGCAGATTACAGGCCTGGCAGCAGCAATGGGAGGCCCGTAATCTGCCAGCACCCTATGACTAAATGGACAGCACCAGCAGTGTGAGGAGACCTGAAAGTGGCACATGGCAGAGTGTGGCGATGGAGACAGCAGCAATGGGAGGCCGTACAGGGACCCATGAGAGACTCTGGACCTGGCAGCAGCATGAGGAGGCGGTACAGGGGCCCATGGCAGATTACAGGCCTGGCAGCAGCAATGGGAGGCCCGTAATCTGCCAGCACCCTAGACTAAATGGACAGCACCAGCAGTGTGAGGAGACCTGAAAGTGGCACATGGCAGAGTGTGGCGATGGAGACAGCAGCAATGGGAGGCCGTACAGGGACCCATGAGACACTGTGGACCTGGCAGCAGCATGAGGAGGCGGTAGGGGGCCCATGGCAGATTACGGGCCTGGCAGCAGCAATGGGAGGCCCGTAATCTGCCAGCACCCTATGACAAAATGGAACACACCAGCAGTGTGAGGAGACCTGAAAGTGGCACATGGCAGAGTGTGGCGATGGAGACAGCAGCAATGGGAGGCCGTACAGGGACCCATGAGAGACTGGACCTGGCAGCAGCATGAGGAGGCGGTACAGGGGCCCATGGCAGATTACAGGCCTGGCAGCAGCAATGGGAGGCCCGTAATCTGCCAGCACCCTATGACTAAATGGACAGCACCAGCAGTGTGAGGAGACCTGAAAGTGGCACATGGCAGAGTGTGGCGATGGAGACAGCAGCAATGGGAGGCCGTACAGGGACCCATGAGACACTGTGGACCTGGCAGCAGCATGAGGAGGCGGTACGGGGGCCCATGGCAGATTACGGGCCTGGCAGCAGCAATGGGATGCCCGTAATCTGCCAGCACCCTATGACAAAATGGAACACACCAGCAGTGTGAGGAGACCTGAAAGTGGCACATGGCAGAGTGTGGCGATGGAGACAGCAGCAATGGGAGGCCGTACAGGGACCCATGAGACACTGTGGACCTGGCAGCAGCATGAGGAGGCGGTACGGGGGCCCATGGCAGATTACGGGCCTGGCAGCAGCAATGGGAGGCCCGTAATCTGCCAGCACCCTATGACAAAATGGAACACACCAGCAGTGTGAGGAGACCTGAAAGTGGCACATGGCAGAGTGTGGCGATGGAGACAGCAGCAATGGGAGGCCGTACAGTGACCCATGAGACACTCTGGACCTGGCAGCAGAATGAGGAGGCGGTACGGGGGCCCATGGCAGATTACGGGCCTAGCAGCAGCAATGGGAGGCCCGTAATCTTCCAGCACCCTATGACAAAATGGACAGCACCAGCAGTGTGAAGAGACCTGAAAGTGGCACATGGCAGAGTGTGGCGATGGAGACAGCAGCAATGGGAGGCCGTACAGGGACCCATGAGACACTGTGGACCTGGTAGCAGCATGAGGAGGTGGTACGGGGGCCCATGGCATATTACGGGCCTGGCAGCAGCAATGGGAGGCCCGTAATCTGCCAGCACCCTATGACAAAATGGACAGCACCAGCAGTGTGAGGAGACCTGAAAGTGGCACATGTTTGGGGCATGATTCATGGCGGATTTAGTCAGTTGTGTCAGGAACTGGTGGTTTGAAATCCAGACTAATCCACGCCTGATTCATTTTCACAAACGTGAGTCTCTCCACACTTTGGGTGGACAGTCGTGTCCTCCGCGGAGTTACAATACCTCCTGCCGCACTAAACACGCGCTCCGATGCCACGCTACTGGCCGGGCATGACAGCCTTTCAAGGGCAAATTCAGCTAGTTGGGGCCAAAGGTCAAGTTTAGTTGCCCAGTAGTCAAGGGGATTGTCTACCTCGGTTGGCAGGGTGCTGTCCAAGTAGGCCCAAGCCTGTTGTTTGAGGTCCTGCTCCAGGTCCACCTGATGCTGCTGCTGCTGCGGCTGGTTAGTAGTTTCCTCACTGCGCTGGTGAAGAAAGCTACTCATCATCGACTGCAGACTGTGGCAGCCACTGCTGGTGGAGCTGCCACTGTTCCTACCACCCCACCCCTCCCTTGCTGCCATGGCAGCGGAACGCGAGCGCACAGGGCCCACAGTGTCTGAGGATGGACGTTGGCGCAGAAAGGCAGAGACCAACTGACTACATAGGTTGTTTTTTATAGTACGTTATTTTGGCCTCCCTCTCAGCAGGTGTGAAAAAGGCCACCATTTTTGAACGGTAGCGAGGGTCCAACAAGGTGGACAGCCAAAAGTCATCCCTCTGTCTGATGGTTATTATTCGGCTGTCGCTACGCAAGCAACCGAGCATGCTATGGGCCATTTGTGCCAAGGAATGCGAGGGACTCCCTGCCTCCATCTCCACAGCATACTGCCACGGTGCGTCTGGGTTCTCTGTCTCCTCCTCCTCCTCCTCTACCAGATGCTCCTGCTCCTCCACTCCTGTCCGCTGAGTGGAAAAACCACCCATTTCACTCAATAATTCCTGAGCACCAATGTCCTCCTCTACCTCCTCCTCTTCTTCCTGTCCTGCCCCCACAGGGGTCATGTGGCGTTGAGATCTGTGCGCCACGTCTACCGCACCCTGACCAGCCATTGTTAACAGCATTTGTTCCAGGACGTGCAACAGAGGAATGACGTCGTTCATCCCATAGTCCTGCCGACTCACGAATAGCGTGGCCTCCTCAAAGGGCCTGAGCAAGCGGCAGGTGTCACGCATGAGCTGCCAATGGCTGACATCGAAGTTACACAGGGGAGTACCTTTATCCGCTTGTAACATCAGGAAATCGGTGATGGCCTTTCGCTGTTCGTAAAGGCGGTCTAACATGTGTAGGGTTGAATTCCACCTTGTTGCAACGTCGCAGATCAGGCGATGCTGTGGAATTCCGTTCTGCCGCTGCGGCTCAAGGAGGGTGTGCTTTGCGGTGTAGGAATGGCTGAAATGCATGCAAAGTTTACGTGACATTTTAAGGATGTCTTGCAGTGGGATGGTGGATTTTAGGAACCGCTTGACAACCACATTGAACACGTGAGCCATGCATGGCGCATGGCACAACCTTCCTTGACGCAGAGCAGACACCATGTTCTTTCCGTTCTCGGTCAACATGGTTCCGATTTTCAGTTTGCGCGGAGACAGCCATCTGTCGATTTCTCTGTTCATTACACTGAGAAGTTCCTCCCCTGTGTGACTACGTTTGCTAAGGCATACCAGGTGCAGCACAGCGTGACACCGTTGCGCCCTGCACATGTGATATGCCGGTCGGGTAATGGGACTTGGCACGGGGGTGGCGGCTGAGGACACGGCGGAAGAAGAGGTGGTAGAGGCGGACATCTTTGCCGGACCAAGGACGTGCAAACGTGGAGGCAAAAGCGGCGTGACCTGTCCAAGTTGCTGGTGCGGCTGTGACGGCACCACGTTCACCCAGTGGGCCGTAAATGACATGTACTGTCCCTGACCGTAGTTACAGCTCCACACGTCGGCGCTGCGTGCACTTTGGCAGAGACCGACATGCTCAAAGACTGGCCCACCATCTCTTCTACATGTGAATGCAGGGCTGGCACTGCCTTTTTGGCGAAGAAATGACGGCTTGGCACTCTCCACCACGACGCGGCACAAGCCATCATTTCTCGGAAAGGTGCTGAGTCCACCACTTGGAAAGGGAGGGACTGCAGCACCAGCAACTTGGACAGGAGGACGTTCAGCTTTTGCACCGTCGGGTGCGTGCTCGCAAACTGTTGTCTCTTGGAAACGGATTCCAAGAAAGACTGCTGACGGAATCCGTGAAGAGGAGTAGCAGGAGAAGGAGCATCTGAACGAGCGGAAGATGCCAACGAGCGACAACTCCCCTCAGCAGAGGTGTTGGAGCCTTGACTGGCTGATAGAGGGCGATTGACGTCGGGTGACGGAGCAAGTAACGGAGCGGGTGATGGAGCGGGGGCTGGGGCAGGCAGAACCGCCGTATCTTTATCACGGTTTTCCCAGGCCACCAAACGGCGACGCTGGATATGCTGGCGCAACGCTGTAGTCCCAACATGGGCCCCCTGGCCACACTTGACTTTCTGGCCACATAGTCGACATACGGCTACGTTTACTTCCTCGGGCGGCTTGACGAAAAATTGCCACACCGCCGAGTAGGAAACTTTGCCCCCGCTACTCCTCACTGGCTGACTGCTACTTCCTCCGTGCACACCGGCACCACTACTGGCCGTGGTGGTAGGCTGCAGTGGAGCTGGTGCTCTACTCCGTGGCCGTTTGCCTCCACTGACACTGCTGCGACCCTGCTGCCTCCTGGGCAACCCACCGACTGTTTTGCTCGCTGCCAAGCTGCCACCCTCTTCTCCTGATGATGCGGAAGCAATAGCCTGATGACGACAAGGCTGCCAAGTGCGATCAGCCTCATCATCATCAATTAGGGTCTCCGCCTCACTACTAGCCCCCTCGGCTGCGTGTGGGTCAGGAGACAGACCTGTCTCTAGACCGGCTACCGAGCCACTCTCCTCGCCACTACTTCTTCGCCTGGCTGCTGAAGAGGCGGATGTCTCCCCCCGTTCCTGACCGCCCTCTGTTAGCTCTTCCTCACTGTACAGTGGGGCTGAGCCCACAGCATGCGATACTTCGCTTGGTGAGGGAACACCAAAGGACAGGGGCAGGTAGAGGACACGTGATTTCAGTGGGCTTGCTCCCGGGCCATGCCAACTAACGGTTGTGTCTGACGTACCCACCGACCGTTGGCTGTAGGTGTCAGAGGTGACCTGGGAAGAGGAAGACGACCGAGCCAACCAATCGATGACTGCAGGGTTGTCGGTGGAGACACGACCGCTGGATGACACCGGGAGCACTGGCCTCTGGCTGCGACTAGTGCTGCCTCGACCCCTTCCTCTGCTGCCACGTCTGCTCGCTCCTAAAACATTGCCTCCTCTGCCACTCCTCTGCATGTTGTCTGACATACTCTTTAATTCAACGATTCTGTGTCCCTGAGTAACAATTCTGTGTCCCTCAGTAACAATTCTGTGTCTGTCCCTGAGTAACAATTCTGTGTCCCTGAGTAACAATTCTGTGTCCCTGAGTAACAATTCTGTGTCCCTCAGTAACAATTCTGTGTCCCTCAGTAACAATTCTGTGTCCCTCAGTAACAATTCTGTGTCTGTCCCTGAGTAACAATTCTGTGTCCCTCAGTAACAATTCTGTGTCTGTCCCTGAGTAACAATTCTGTGTCCCTGAGTAACAATTCTGTGTCCCTCAGTAACAATTCTGTGTCCCTCAGTAACAATTCTGTTTCCCTCAGTAACAATTCTGTGTCTGTCCCTGAGTAACAATTCTGTGTCCCTGATTAACAATTCGGTGTCCCTGAGTAACAATTCTGTGTCCCTGAGTAACAATTCTGTGTCCCTCAGTAACAATTCTGTGTCTGTCCCTGAGTAACAATTCTGTGTCCCTCAGTAACAATTCTGTGTCCCTCAGTAACAATTCTGTGTCCCTCAGTAACAATTCTGTGTCTGTCCCTGAGTAACAATTTTGTGTCCCTCAGTAACAATTCTGTGTCTGTCCCTGAGTAACAATTCTGTGTCCCTGAGTAACAATTCTGTGTCCCTGAGTAACAATTCTGTGTCCCTCAGTAACAATTCTGTGTCCCTCAGTAACAATTCTGTGTCTGTCCCTGAGTAACAATTCTGTGTCCCTGAGTAACAATTCTGTGTCCCTCAGTAACAATTCTGTCTCCCTCAGTAACAATTCTGTGTCCCTCAGTAACAATTCTGTGTCTGTCCCTGAGGACAAATTCTGTGTCCCTCAGTAACATTTCTGTGTCTGTCCCTGAGTAACAATTCTGTGTCCCTGAGTAACATATCTGTGTCCCTCAGTAACAATTCTGTGTCCCTCAGTAACAATTCTGTGTTCCTCAGTAACAATTCTGTGTCTGTCGCTGAGTAACAATTCTAAGTCCCTGAGTAACAATTCTGTGTCCCTGAGTAACAATTCTGTGTCCCTCAGTAACAATTCTGTGTCCCTCAGTAACAATTCTGTGTCTGTCCCTGAGTAACAATTCTGTGTCCCTCAGTAACAATTCTGTGTCCCTCAGTAACAATTCTGTGTCCCTCAGTAACAATTCTGTGTCTGTCCCTGAGTAACAATTCTGTGTCCCTCAGTAACAATTCTGTGTCTGTCCCTGAGTAACAATTCTGTGTCCCTGAATAACAATTCTGTGTCCCTGAGTAACAATTCTGTGTCCCTCAGTAACAATTCTGTGTCCCTCAGTAACAATTCTGTGTCTGTCCCTGAGTAACAATTCTGTGTCTGTCCCTGAGTAACAATTCTGTTTCTGTCCCTGAGTAACAATTCTGTGTCTGTCCCTGAGTAACAATTCTGTGTCCCTCAGTAACAATTCTGTGTCCCTCAGTAACAATTCTGTGTCTGTCCCTGAGTAACAATTCTGTGTCTGTCCCTGAGTAACAATTCTGTGTCTGTCGCTGAGTAACAATTCTGTGTCTGTCCCTGAGTAACAATTTTGTGTCCCTCAGTAACAATTCTGTGTCCCTCAGTAACAATTCTGTGTCCCTCAGTAACATTTCTGTGTCTGTCCCTGAGTAACAATTCTGTGTCTGTCCCTGAGTAACAATTCTGTGTCTGTCCCTGAGGAACAATTCTGTGTCCCTAAGTAATGGTTCTGTGTCCCTAAGTAACGGTTCTGTGTCCCTAAGTAACGGTTCTGTGTCCCTAAGTAACGATTGTGTGTCCCTAAGTAACGGTTCTGTGTCCCTAAGTAACGGTTCTGTGTCCCTAAGTAACGGTTCTGTGTCCCTAAGGAACGATTGTGTGTCCCTAAGTAACGGTTCTGTGTCCCTAAGTAACGGTTCTGTGTCCCTAAGTAACGATTCTGTGTCCCTAATACAGAGAGGTCTGTCTCTCTTGAATGACCAGAGGCAAATGGAGAATTGTAAGATGGCCGCAATTTATAGCTCCACCATTACACAGTGCTGGCTGGCTGCTGATTGGCTAATGCGATCACATGTCATGAATGAATGCATTATGGGTCAGCGCGCCTTGTCTGCGCGCCTTCCCAGAGATCCCCGCTCCGTCGCCGCACATGTCGCCGCCATTTTTGGAAAAAATTTCGATTCGCGCATCCAAAGTCTGCTAATTTTCGGATTCGGCGAAATTTTCCTAATATTCGAAACGAATTCCACTTCGCCGAGTTCAATTCGCTCATCTCTAAATATAGGTTATAATGTTATTTTACCAGTTTATATTAAAAAATGGCCTCTTTATATGTCTTATATCCTGTATGCCATGTATTTTTTAGTTAGGTTGTTTTTAGGCATTTTTTTTATATTGTGAGCATTCTGGGCCATTTATTCCGCCCAACCTGTATGGTATAAAAATCCCTTGTCCAAGGTGGCCAAATCACTGGAACGCATACCAATCAGTGAGCCTGTCCTCACCTTTCCGCTTCTGGTGATGTCAAGGCTGTAGGCTTCGGATCCCTTAGCATTGTTGAAGCCCTGGACACCACCAGTGTGACTGAGTGGTCCATGGAAATGACACTCACAGTGCCACAAATGAGACCGGAGCAGATTAAGCTTGGAAGAGCCTACTTTACGTGACCTGAGAGCCTTTACATACTGTATGTCTTGTGAGATGTTTTACCATATTTATTAAACAGTCCATTTTAATACTACACTCAGATAAGCACTGCTGTGTCTCCATTTATATAGCTTTTGGGTTTAACCACTTTCAGGCCGCCTGCCTGCAATGTAATGCGGACCGGTGGCAGCTACAGGACCAGCGAGGTACCCGTATGTCACTGGTCTTCTGTCAACACAGGCTGACGCTGCACACCTGAGCGGGTGCACAGCCCTACTCCCCAACATCGTGTCCACCAGATACAGCAGAATGAGAATCCTGGTAATCAATATGATTTGTAAAAGCATTGCTTTTGTTTCTGGAAAGCTGTTATTGGTTAACAGCTCTCCCATGACACATGGAGCCAATCACAGCACCCTGTACCATGTGACCACCTGGGGCCAATCACAGATCACTCTTATATTGAGCTGTGATGATCTTAACACATTCATGGCAGTTCAAAGCAATGATCTACATTGCTCTTGCAATGCAAACTATAAAAAAAAAATACCTCATCACCTCCAGAGTAGTACAATACTACTATGATAACATAGCATTACTCTTATGAAAGTATTTAAAAAAAATAGTAAGAAAAAGAAAAATAATGTTTAAAAAAATAAAAAATGTTAAAAAAATATTGAGAGAAATTTTTTTTTTTTTTAAAACTACTTGCCACCTGCCTGCCAACAATGTGCATGCAGGTGGCGGCTATGGGTAAATTGGTGCAATCTTATGTAGCTTTATATTTCCAGGTGTTCATGCGCATGCGTGTGTAAGCCGTTTACCGGGGTGGGCTCCCCAGGATACAGTGAAGTCAAGAACGAGGAAAGCAACCCCAACACCAGCTTTGCAACAACAGAATTTTACTTAGATGTGGCAAATAAACACAACCACAAATGCTGGAAACATACAATAAATTTACATACACCCAGCCCAAAGGCTGAGACCCTTGTGCTGCACAGCACGGCGCCTTCTGATGGATGAAGGCAGAAGGTGTAGTAATTTACCTACTGGCGGGCACAACTAAGCTGCCACACCTTACCTGTTATTACCCTAAAAGAGCAGGAATCAGTGTATGGGTGTATGGTATGGGCTAGCCTGCGGTGCAGCACAACAGCTTACTATCTTACACAAATCTACATAACTGGCGATGTAGCACGTGCCTGAGTATTCCTTCTGAGCAAAACGCCAGCCTGGCTTGAGATTGTGGGATGTTATCAACTCTCCAATGTGAAGTGTCACTTTAAGTTGTGGAGTCCTTCCAATGATCAGTAACAACACTTGTGGCCTGACACAAACAGAGACACTAACTATAGGGCTGGAGTCAGTCTCAAGGTGCCAACACTGAAATGAGGTGTGTGCACAATCTTACCGACCCGGGTCTGCTTTGCATCCTCTGGTGACTCTGAACAGAACAAACATCTCTCCAACAAGCATGCGGTCTCGCCATATATGTTGCTTAGTTCCTCTGCTCTCATCAGCATTCCTGGCAGCAATCTCATCGGCTTCCTGGCAGCAATCTCATCAGCTTCACTTAGCTGCAGCTGTGGTTACAGAGGGATGCTCTCACACCTGGATGTCATCAGATTCTCAGCTCACACGGCCTCCCTCATTCACCATTCTCCAGAACATGGCTGCTCTCTCTTCTTCCTGTTCTCTCTCAACTCTGTGTGAAAACTCCACCTCTTCATGAATATAGAAACATCTATGCAGTCTGAGGCTGTGTTAGAAAAACAGTGACATCTTGTAGCTAAACTGCAGAATGTCAGTCAAAACATTAATTTACTTCCACACAAACAGTGTTCAAACAATGAGAGCTGTTTCCCCATCTCACATGTGCACCCCCCTGCTCCCTATGCCGTCCAGGGAAAGAAGAACGAGCACGGCATTGAGTAAATACACTACATTTTGCACGCACACTTTACATTAGCACATTTAACTCTTTGAGCACCCCTATTAACCTTTTGATCACCCTGTCACCCAGCCAGAGCCATTAGTACAGTGTCAATATACAGAATATATTCACTGATCACTGCACTAGCGATATCATATAGCATCAGGGTCAGTTAGCGCCCCTCCCAGCCAGGGTCAGCTTACGTTAGATTGCCCACCAGCTATCGTACTCACGTTATAGGTCGGTGATCTCCGCCATTACTAGTATAGTGTTTGTGCAGATAAATATATTGATAATGAACAGAACTATACTAGTGCCTCCTTTATATGTCCCCAAAAACGCAGTGTTAGCCGGATCAGCCCCGTTCACTGCCAGCACTAGTGTTTAGCTCCTCCGTTGTTTTCACAGAAGATTTGTGTGAATTAATTTTAGACCAAAGCATTTTATAATTAATTATTGTCCTTAACCCATCATCAGGACCGGTATCTGCTCCTTTGGTGCAAGGAGGAAAAGAATGAGCACTACCAGAGCCCTACAAAATGACCTCCAGCAGGCCACTGGGGTGAATGTCTCTGACCAAACAATCAAAAACAGATTTCAGGAGGCCTCAGGATCCAACATGCTCTAGTGGGCCCTGTATTCTCTGCCTGGCACCATAGAGCTTGATTGGCATTTGCCAATGAACACCAGAATTGGCAGGTCCACCACTGGCGCCCTGTGCTTTTCACGGATGTGAGCAGGTTCACCCTGAGCACATGTGACAGATGTGAAAGGGTCTGGAGAAGCCGTGGAGAACATTATGCTGCCTATAACATTGTTCAGCATGACTGTTTTGGGGTCAGTGATGGTCTGGGGAGGCATATCCATGGAGGGACGCACAGACCTCTACAGGCTAGACAATGCCACTCTGACTGCCATTAGGTATCGGGATGAAATCCTTGGACCAATTGTAAGACCCTACGCTGGTGCAGTGGGTCCTGGGTTCCTCCTGGTGCATGACAATGCCTGGTCTCATGTGGTGCAGGTAATTCCTAGAGGATGAAGGAATTGATACCATTGAATGGCCCCCACGCTCGCCTGACCTAAATCCAATAGAACACCTCTGGGATATCATGTTTTGGTCCATCCGCCACCGCCAGGTTGCACCTCAGACTGTCCAGGAGCTCAATAATACCCTGGTCCAGATCTAGGAGGAAATACCCCAGGACACCATCTGTTGTCTCATTAGGAGCATGCCCCGACATTGTCATGCATGCATACAAGCACGTGAGGGTCATATAAACTACTGAGTACCATTTTGAGTTGCTGCATTGAAATTTCAGCTAAATGAACTTGCCTGCTGCATAATTTTTTCACTTTGATTTTCGGGTTGTCTTTGAATTCAGCCCTCTGTAGGTTGCTAATTTCCATTTCCATCAAATGATGGGGCATCCTTATGCTCCTAACACATTACCCAGTCCATATCAGTATAGATATCCAGCATGATATGTTTCCCCATTGAGATCTGATGTGTTTTCAAAGTATTCCTTTAATTTTTTTGAGTAGTATATACAGTGAGGAACAGAAGTATTTGAACACCCTGCGATTTTGCTAGTTCTCCCACTTAGAAATCATGGAGGGGTCTGGAATTCACATTGTGGGTGCATTCCCACACTGAGAGACAGAATTTAAAAAAAAATTCAGGAATTCACATTGTATGATTTTTAAAGAATTTATTTGTCTTGCACTGCTGACCATAAGTATTTGAACACCTAAGAAACAGCAAGAATTCTGGCTCTCAAAGACCTGTCATGTGGTCAGATGAGACCAAAGTAGAACTTTTTGGTCCAAACTTCACTCGTCGTGTTTGGAGGAAAAAGAAGGATGAGTTGCATCCCAAGAACACCATCCCTAATATGAAGCATGGGGGTGGTAACATCATGCTTTGGGGGTGCTTTTCTGCGAAGGGGACAGGACGACTGCACTGTATTAAGGAGAGGATGAATGGGGCAATTTATTGTGAGATTTTGAGCAACAACTTCCTTCCCTCAGTCAGAGCATTGAAGATGGGTCGTGGCTGGGTCCTCCAACATGACAAAGACCCGAAGCACACAGCCAGGATAACCAAGGAGTGGCTCCGTAAGAAGCATATCAAGGTTCTGGAGTGGCCTAGCCAGACTCCAGACCTAAATCCAACAGAACATCTTTGGAGGGAGCTGAAACTCTGTGTTGCTCACTTCTTATCAGTTTGCTTCGTGTCAGTGCATGAACTGATTGGCTCCTTGTAATGCCTCCCACAATCCAGCCCTGCTAAAGGGGGCTTCAAGGAACTAAAACCAGGTCAAATTCAAGTACGTATACTGATAGTATTTGAATCAATAGATTTAATGATGCATTAATGCAGGGATGTCCAATACAAGGCCGCGGGCTGCTTGCAGCCCAAGTGGGCTCCGTATGAGGGCTAAAACAAAAAATTATAAACTGAATGGCTAGGGGGATTCCGAGGATGCCTTGTGTGGCATAGCACGCATTGCTGTGGCTGGCCCAGACAAACTGGGCCCAGGCACATCAGGAGGGATGCTGGGGATGCCGTGTTTGCTATAATACTGGCAGCACATGAAGGGACTCCCACTAGCCAAGTAAATGTCACATGGGGGTGCTGGGGTGTTGTGGGATGGGCCCCCTCCTAAGATTTCATGCAAATGCTCAGATAGGTGGACTGTTGTAGATAAACAATCCATTGAAATTACACCATGGGATGCATCATCCATATGTGAAAACAAAGACCAATGGGACTTTAATTATGCCTCCAGTAGAGAAAACGACAGCTGATTAAAATTACTTATGCTATTTTATTAATACACAAAATGTATTAGTCCTTATGGACTTTTTATAGAATTTTTTGTATTAATAAAATAGCATAAGTAATTTTAATTAGCTGTTGTTTTCTCTACTTAAGTCATAATTAAAGTCCCATTGATCTTTGTTTTCACATATGGACGATGCCTCCCATAGTGTAATTTCAATGGATCTTTATCTCAACACTCCACCTATCTGAGTATTTGCAACAGTGTCAGACATCACACTAGTTTTATGTTGCCCTCTTTTTTTTTTTTAACAGATAGAGTTTATTAAGCACAAAAATGCAGTACAGATATGCGGTTGACAATTATGTTGTCTTCTTTTACTTTTATAGTGATCTGCCCGACTTTTTCTGCTCATCAGCTATCCTTATTGTTAGTGTATTTTATGTGTGGTCCAAGACAATTCCTCTTCCAATGCACCCTAGGAAAGTCAAAAGGTTGGACACCCCTGCATTAATTAATACAGAGCTGCATTATATTGGATCTTTTATATCTACCTATATTTCAGCTTTAATATCTATGGATTGTTTCCTATGGAGGAGCACAGAACAATCCATGCTGAATTTAAAGTCTGTGGATAGCTAAGACAATAGAATTTTAATGAAAGTTGTGGAAGTGTCACTAATCATAACCTATGCAACCTGGAAAACTTAGGGTGCGCACTTTCTTGAGTAAAATCATCTCTCCACATGGTTTGCCCTGAATTTGATCCTTGGTCTAATGGAATCCCTGTGACATTACATTAAGTTAATTATCTGAATAGCTTTAGAGTAATTTTGTACAGTCTGTGTAGGTTAAATGTAAATTTAATACAGTAATAATATGGTTTATTTTTATCATCCTTTAACATTTTAAAAATCAATTAAAAGGACACACAAAATTGTTACCCTCTTGCTATGCAGACGTGTATTTTGCATATTTCTCATTAACTAATAAAACAAAATGACATAAATAAAGCAGTTTTAAAGTTTGTACTTTCTGCACATAAAAAAATAATTGCAAATCCTACATTAACTAAAAATAATTATCTGACAAGAAACACAAAGCAAAAAAAAAACAAAAATAATGTTTCAGACCATGAAGTTTTGTACTCTCATTAGGTAAGGCTTAATATTTTTAACATAAGGTTGAGCTGTTCATCTTACCATATTTACACTCCATATTGTATTTATTTATGACATGCAAGGTTACATGTAGGATCTTTACTTGCTCTATTGACACTGTACTATCTTGAGAAATTTTAATGTGAATCCATTTATTATGGTGTGATAAAAGTCGGGTTTGCGCTAATTATTCATTAAAACCTTTGCTATTTGTCATGGAGCTTAAAAGAACAGGTAAGCTAATGAAGTAAAATGTTGAATTATACAGCTGGATTGGGCCTAAGTCTGCAAATTGGCTCTTGCGTATAATTTTCTGATTAAGATCCCCTTTCTTAAATATTTACTAGCATCATAACCACATAAAGTATATCATTAAAGAAAGCAAACTATACCCAGAACAGATCGAAAAATGTTTTTTTACTAATGATTGAAGTTAAGTACAGTACTTAAAGCAGCACTATGAGAGTGCTACCAAAATACCCATCCCAGCTTTAATTTCAAGTGGTCTAATGACTGCTTGACTGCTTTCTCTCTTTGTTTGGTTCACGATAGCAGTGGCAGGGCATGTGGAAGCCATGATGGAACTGCAGCACACCCCCGAATGAGCCACTGGCTATGATGGTCTCGTTCCCCCAAACGTGGTTCACAAACAGCAATGCACACAGTATTTTCTTCTTTGTCACTAGCTCAAATAAACAGTCTAGTGGTGTCTTTTGTAGTTTTATTGCAAAGTTGAACTTGACTGGGTATGGGGAGAACATGGGATACCCCATAAGAAATTATCTCTAGGGCACAGGATTAGGTCAATACTCACAATGCGACAGTTGCCTCCTTCTAATATCCATGGGGCACTCTTCAGTGTTCACAATACCACAGAACCACTGTACAATCTTCCCTCCAGCCTCCACCAGGTATCATAAAGTGAGCTTTTCTAGACTGTAAGGGAGAAATCCCAGACTTTAATATTTAATGATAAGCCTCTCAGCTTAGGCTATAGCTGAGACCTCGATGACCTCCATGCAGCATCTCCATCAGGCTGCCCAGAGGGGCAGAACCCTTTAGACAGGGGACTCCTCTTACAGGGCAGAACCCAGAACTCCAAACCCCCCCTGCCCTGGGTCTCAGACTATTTGTGGGCTCTTCAGTCACCTACTGGGCACACTTCCCCAGGAATTGGCTGGATCCCCATAAATATTCAAGCTGCCTTCCTATTCTTCCTAGCACTATGATGCTAGAATTTTCTAGAATACAGGGGTAAGCAATCAGTGCAGCAGCCTGTGGGAGACTGAGCAGACTAAATGAATCAACCCTCGCACCACTGACTAAAGAGGAGCTAAACTAAATTTACTTTACAACCAACTCTAACTAGGAAGATGCTAAATAACATGTCAGGTGACACCACAATCTGGTCCTGCATTACCCTTTGCAGCACTTCAGCTATAGCTATTAGTTGAAAAGGAGGTTCCGTGCTGGCTCACATACACTTTAAATCAGGGGTGCTCAACCTTTTGAAGAGCGAGGGCCACTTAAGTGATTTGGTAACCAGTCCTGGGCCACAATGAAATGAAATAGTTCAAAATTTTGAGTTTTTTATTTTGAATAGCATAAAAAAATTTTCCTCTTGTAGTTGCTGAAAGCAAGCAGGAGGGAGAAGAGGAGAAACTGTCTTTCAGCAGTTGCAGGAGGAAAATGGAGAGTATCTGTTCCTGTATATGCCACCCCTGTGGCTTCTTCTGTCCAAGTGTAAAACAGAATGTAACAGGGAAGCTGCACAGGCCCCCTGGAGCATGGAGCAGGATCACCATTGCAATCCCTGACTCTACTCCAGTGGTTAGGGTGATGTGGTAAAAAAAAAAAGATGTCTCAACTAAGGGGTTTTACTGCCTCAAACTGCAAAGTAAACACGCCCTTACTGTCCTGAGCCCCCTATAAGGCTGCTTTCACTCTGATGTCCTGCGGTTTACCTGCACCGCGGGTGCAGCGCAGTGCACCTGTGGCTTTCCTGTGGGTTAACTGTGTTTTGCCATAGACTTTCATTATATCTAGCGGGTGTAGTGCATTTTCTGACAGCACACCAAAACTCTTGCATTCAGTCTGAGTTTGAGGGCCACATCAGAGGTCTCTGAGGGCCACACATGGCACATGGGTCAGGGGTTGAGCACCCCAGCTTTAAATCATCCAATCAAAGCAATGCTAAATTCAGTTTTTTATTTCCTTAAGTAATTAGATGTTAAAAGTGAACACTCTGCTAAGTGAACATTATCTACACCTCTGTTATCAACCTCACTTTGTGTTTGTTTTATGAAGGAGAAGCTTCCTGTCCAAGGAGCAGTGTTTGTGCTCTGTATAATATGGCTGTGTAGAGGCATTTGTGGAATCGTACTACAGTGCCCCATACATTGACTAAACACTACCATTGTAGAAATGAACACCTAATGAAGCAATTCCTATTTTTTACTAATTTGAAGTTTTAATTATTGTGCTTTGCAGTGTCACCACATCAGACACATAGAAGTGGAATCATCCTTTTACTCAGTATACAACTATTTTTTTATTTCTCTCATCTGTCATCTGGGAGTGTTTGAATTATTATTTATAAAAATGTTAACAAGGATGTGATGACAATGAACATCAACATCTAAGCAATATAATAAGATATCTTTTTCAAGTTTATATTATACATTTCATTTTTTCCTATGTGTATTAATTTTTCTTCTCGGTTTCAAGTAATATTGATATATACAGGATTTGCTATGCTTTGTTGCGACAGTAGCATTTCTTTTAAAGGCAGACTATGGAAAGATAGCTGACAAGAGAGTGACGGTGATAAATGAGCCTGTGGATGGTAGCACAGATAGGTGACACAGACCTAACTCACTCTCCTTCAGCAATAAACAGCTGATCCCTGTGAAGGTCATCACCAGCCAGCCTCCTTCTAGGGAAATTAGAATTCCTTTCACATGTTCAAGGAGGCAAAGGAGGGAAATGCTGTCAAAATATGTATGTACATGTATTTATGTATATATGTTTGTGTTTACATACAGGGTGAATGGTTTACTGAAGTCAAGAGCAAACAGTGATTGGTCTCCTTCACTGGCATTATGATGAGGTGTTATGTTGGCCATACATGTAAAAATACAATCATTTAATATTCTGAATGTCCTGCAACTGAAAGTTTAAATACATACAGTATCTTGCAGAAGTGAGTACACCCCTCACATTTTTGGAAATATTTTATTCTATCTTTTCATGTGGCAACACTGAAGAAATGACACTTTGCTACTGTTATACAAGCTGTACAAGTAGTGAGTGTACAGCTTGTATAACAGTTTAAATTTGCTGTCCCCTAAAATTAACTCAACACGCAGCCATTGATGTCTAAACCGCTAGCAACAAAAGGGAGTACACCCCTAAGTGAAAATGTCCAAATTGGGCCCAAAGCGTCAATATTTTGTGTGGCCACCATTATTTTTCAGCACTGCCTTAACCCTCTTGGGCATGGACTTCACCAGAGCTTCACAGGTTGCCACTGGAGTCCTCTTCCACTCCTCTATGATGACATCACTGAGCTGGTGGCTGTTATAGACCTTTTGCACTCCTCCGCCTTCCATTTGAGGATGCCCCACAGATGCTCAATAGGGTTTAGGTCTGGAGACATGCTTGGCCAGTACATCACCTTTACCCTCAGCTTCTTTAGCAAGGCAATGGTTGTCTTGGAGCTGTGTTTGGAGTCGTTATCATGTTGGAATACTGCCCTTCAGCCCAGTTTCCAAAGGGAGGGGATCATGCTCTGCTTCAGTATGTCACAGTACATGTTAGCACTCATGGTTCCCTCAATGAACTGTAGCTCCTCAGTGATGGCAGCATTCATGCAGCCCCAGACCATGACACTCCCACCACCATGATAATAAAACAATTTGTATTGAGCGCTCTCAAATATATACAGCAGCTAGAACACTCCAGGTAACCACAATACCTTCAAAATATATATATATAAATGTAACAATAAACAGTGCAGCGCTCATCAAATAAAGGCAATATAAAGTCTATGTGATATCCATGGTGTTGTCTGGATTAGATGAAGAACTTCCAGAGTATGTACTGCTTCAAAATAATAGCAATGCGCACTCACCAGAAACGCATGGATTATGCGTATGTAGGAATAATCATCCCAGATGTCAGATCCATCGAAGATCAAGTGGTGGGCGTCCTTCTCACAGTGGGTCATCAAAGACTCCAAATCAGATCCAGAGGTCCCCTTAAGGCTAGTCAGGTATTCCACAATGATAGTATTGATCCCTCTTCTGGCTGGTATAGGCACCCTCTCTGTGGGAGTAATAGCTCCACAAAGGAGCCCCAAGAAACAGGTGCCAGAGATAGTGTAGTATGTTCTTAGGTGATTTATTTGTCAAAAGCAGCAATAGGGCAGTATGCACATCACAACATATATTAGGCAGTGAAAAACAGCATTACTGACCCCAATAAAGATGGCCGCCGGGCCTCCTCGTGGCTCCGGCTGTAGGAAATGACGTCAAACTCTGCACAGCTCCTCCTTAGGCCTTTCGTGCTACAGGCACATCATCAGAGGGGAGGCTGTACACCAGGAGGCCCGGTGGCCATCTTTATTGGGGTCAGTAATGCTGTTTTTCATTGCCTAATATATGTTGTGATGTGCATACTGCCCTATTGCTGCTTTTGACAAATAAATCACCTAAGAACATACTACACTATCTCTGGCACCTGTTTCTTGGGGCTCCTTTGTGGAGCTATTACTCCCACAGAGAGGGTGCCTATACCAGCCAGAAGAGGGATCAATACTATCAGTGTGGAATACCTGACTAGCCTTAAGGGGACCTCTGGATCTGATTTGGAGTCTTTGATGACCCACCGTGAGAAGGACGCCCACCACTTGATCTTCGATGGATCTGACATCTGGGATGCTTATTCCTACATACGCATAATCCATGCGTTTCTGGTGAGTGCGCATTGCTATTATTTTGAAGCAGTACATACTCTGGAAGTTCTTCATCTAATCCAGACTCCCACCACCATGCTTGACTGTAGGTGTGTGGCGGCAACCAGGTGTACTCCTCACCTGGTTGCCGCCACACACACTTGACACCATTGTCCATTGTGTGTACAGTGGTGGTGCGCTCTGGTTTCAAGAGGACATGGGGA
Organism: Staurois parvus; assembly: GCF_062004578.1. Lineage (NCBI taxonomy): Eukaryota > Metazoa > Chordata > Amphibia > Anura > Ranidae > Staurois > Staurois parvus. Next base: position 8,271,307 of record NW_028318095.1, on the reverse strand, counting down.
TATATAGCCATCTTCTCACTATATTACACATCAAATATCTGAACTTTTTTTTTCCATCACTTGGACTTTATACTCACTTTTTTGTTTGCATGAAACATAATTTATGTATTATTAATGTAATTTACTTTTAGTGCGGCAACATTTTTTGCACTAATTTGTACACAATTCTTTTAATTATTTTGTCAGGTGTTTAACTTGTTTTCTGCCAGCGAGATTTCTACAGGGGTTGGAGTCTGACCCTACCATCTGAATGTTGCAGTAATCAGTCTGCCCTTTCTCCTCTGACCTCTGTCATCAACGAGTCATTTTAATCCACATAACTACCACTTAATAGATATTTTCTCAGACCAGCCCGTCTGGCACCAACAACCATGCGATGTTCAAAGTCACTTAAATCCTCTTTCTTCCCCATTCTGTTGCTTGGTTTGAACTTCAGCAAGTCCTCTTCACCATGTCTACATGCCTAAATGCATTTCGTTGCTGCCATGTGATTGGCTGATTAGCAATTTGTGTTACTAAGCAATTGAACAGGGGTACCTAATAAAGTGGGCGGTGAGTGAATATATATTTTTTTTAATCATAATGTCCATTAGAACAATCAATTGCTCAGCCTTGCCTATGCTGTCTTTTGGTGTACACATTCTCAAATAGGGATATTAGCACAATATAATGACTTTATAAAGACCTTAAAATGAAGCAACCCAGAGGCATGCTACCTTGCTTACAGGGTTTCCACCTTCCCCCAGTTTTTCTTCTGGGTTTGTGGGATCTGGCTGTCTGAATGGCTGAGCTGCAATGATGTCACTCCAGCGCATGCACACGGGAGCCACAATTGCGGCACAGTATGCCTATAGTGTCTTTTGGTGTAGACATTCTCAAATAGGGATATTAGCACAATTACTTTCTAAAAACTTACTGTAAAATGAAGCCCTCCAGCGGCTCGCTGCCTTGCTGACAGGGTTTCCATCTTCACCCAGTCTTTCTTCTGGATTTGAGGGACATAGCTGTTTGAATGGTTGAGCCGTGATAATATCACTCCTGCGCATGCATAAGGGAGCCACGATTGCGGCACAGTTTTCCCTTAGTGTCTTTTGGTGTAGATATTCTCAAATATGGATTGGCACATTATAATGACTTTATAAAGACTTACCTTAAAAGCAGCGCAGCGTGATCTAACGCTAACAAGGCTTCCATCTTCATGAGATCTGGCCATTTGAATAGCCGAGCCACTATGAAGTCACTCCTGCACATGCAAAAAGGAGCCACAATTATAGCACAGTATGCTGTTTCTTCAGAGCTCAGTGCACAAGCGCCAATGAAAACACGGGCTGCAGAAATATCTCCTAAATGGGGCATGCTTAGGAAATATTCCTTGTACCTACAGGTAAAAGCCTGTATTATAAGCTTACCTGTAGATACAAGTCACCAAGCGGTATTTCCTACTGCTTTAACCTTTCCATTTTACAAGTGAAGCACTGCCCTCTTGGAGTGCTGGCAAGTTATAGGGCAGAAAGTCCCAGTAACAGGATTATGTTACCAAAACTTTACAAACTATTAGCTAGTTAAATAGCCAATATTGTCCATAACTGAATTCCACATCAATGCTCCTTTAACTATGAACACTTCAAAAAGGTTTTGTTGTATGCATAAATCACATATCTACTCAAAAGTGGCAACTAGAAACTACTAGTGTAAGAATGACAGCATTATACACTGTAATTAAATTAGCTGTCACAGAACTTTTGAAAGAAAGCTAATTAACTGTCTTCCTTACTTGCACTACTTTCTTTCCCAACATAAATTATTTTAAAAGATTTGTTCTTTATCCAGTGTTCATTATCTTTCTGCATGCTATTTGCACAAGTCCACACAAAGATAAATATTTAAAATGCTCTTTTCAAATGAATTCCTCTGAAAAGGTTAATAATGATTTTCACCTCAATTTGGTTTCCTCTTGCTATAAAAAAAAATAAGCTGACCTTCCTTATCTCGACATATGAAGTCCGAGATCAATGTCTATCACAGCTTGTAAACTGATAAGAAGCCTTGGCTATACTTTGTTGTAAACAAGAATTCAAACAGAATTTGGATTTGTTTGTCCTGTAGGGGATTTTACACATGAGGATGCAAGCGTCCCTTTGTTGTATCTGTAAAGGGTTACTTGACTTTCACACTACAAAACAAAAACGTATTACAAAAATGAATTTAAAAAAAAACCTTTCCTCCCCAGCCTTTTTCCCGTCTAGAAAAATGTTATGTTGCCATGTCAACGCTTTCATATTATACCTTTCTTATTCCAACTGTCCAACTGACTTTCTATTTGTACAACTTGCTGAACACATAAAACAATGACTTTGGCGAGCCTAGCACAGGCGGTCAAACACAACTTAATTTTTGCAAGTGGTGTGACAGATTCAAGTATTGTTTGTGATAACAGGGTGGTACAGGGGCAGGCATCAATGTGCCCAAAGTATGAAACTGCTTGTTGTCATGTTGGCAAGGTCATATCTTTTTCTCCAAAGTAAACAGGAGACAAGTCATAGCAGGTTCTGCATGTGGCAATTGCAGTGCTGGCGGGCAGATCTGTCATGTCCCGCTTTTTTACAAAACTGAGCTGCGAGACAGTCCTTGGTTACCTTTGTAGAATAAAGTTACTTGACTTCCAGTCTGTAAATCTAAAAAATAGTAATACTAACCCATTATACTTCAGAGCATATAAGAAGCAGGCATTTTAAAAATGTGTTTCTAATATTGCTTTTTATGTGTTTCATGTTTTCTGTATATGTTTTTGTGATGCGTTTTGTGCCAAGCTTTATTATTATTATTATTCATATATATTATATAGCAACAACAAATGGGCAGCACTTTATAAAATAAGGAGGAGCAGTACAGTTACAATTCAAGACAAGAGGGTTTGGAGTTCCTGCTCATGAGAGCCTCCAATCTCTAGGGAAGCAAAAGTGATTCAAAAGATAGTAAGTGCATGGGGATGGAAAAAACCTCCTGCGCTTAAATGGAATCCTGCCCTCAAAAGCTGCTGACACTAACCTTATACCCAATAAGTGAATAAAACAATTAAAATAAACAGTGTCGCGCTAATAATACTAAAAAATAATACGTAAATGGGGGATTACAATACACAAACTAAATATATATATAAAATTATCCCCTGAATGTAAACATCGGGGAAAATTTATACAAATGAATAAATAAATAAATAGTGTCATGCGTGCATTCCCTCATATAGGGAATATCCAGTGCACAGGGTGATAAATATAACCCTAATTCAATACTGTGAAAAACACACTAGTGCACATCAATAGTGAACAAATGATTAATTCCAAAGTCTGAAAAAATAATGCGAAGCTTATAGTGGTCCTCTCACTTCACTCTTCATGCAAGTATCGTGCAGTGTATGTGATTCACACGTGCCAATCCTTCAACGTCCAAAATGCCCCCTCACCTCCTTACTTAGACCCCACAGGGCCAGCTCGCTTTTAGGATCAACCGATCCTGTAAGAATAGATTCCTCTCAGGATTTCCCCTCACTGTTGGTAAACGTCTCCAGCCTTCACCAGACTAGCAGCCAGCTCCTCCCAGGGTCATAATGAAATACAAGCAGAGACCCTCCATAGTGTAACCAGTTTAATAGATAAGCATTCAAAATACAAAGTAATTCACTCACATTAAAAGACGTCTTGTCCTCCAGCTTTCTACTGCATGCTATGGGTGTACTGCATGGGTATCTAAACAGGGTGATCCAATATGGCCCCCATGCTGGAAGTGACATCACCGCGTTATCGGAAGCTCCTCCCCACGTAGGAAGTCCCGTCCTCTATGGGCGTTACCCAGAGGAAGTCACGTGTTGAACGTGATGCAACGCGTCGGTACGTGGGGAGGAGCTTCCGATAACGCTGTGACGTCACTTCCGGCGTGGGGGCCATATTGGATCACCCTGTTTAGATACCCATGCAGTACACCCATAGCATGCAGTAGAAAGCTGGAGGTCAAGACGTCTTTTAATGTGAGTGAATTACTTTGTATTTTGGATGCTTATCTATTAAACTGGTTACACTATGGAGGGTCTCTGCTTGTATTTCATTATGACCCTGGGAGGAGCTGGCTGCTAGTCTGGTGAAGGCTGGAGACGTTTACCAACAGTGAGGGGAAATCCTGAGAGGAATCTATTCTTACAGGACTGGTTGATCCTAAAAGCGAGCTGGCCCTGTGGGGTCTAAGTAAGGAGGTGAGGGTGCATTTTGGACGTCGAAGGATTGGCACGTGTGAATCACATACACTGCACGATACTTGCATTAAGAGTGAAGTGGGAGGACCACTATAAGCTTCGCATTATTTTTTCAGACTTTGGAATTAATCATTTGTTCACTATTGATGTGCACTAGTGTGTTTTTCACAGTATTGAATTAGGGTTATATTTATCACCCTGTGCACTGGATATTCCCTATATGAGGGAATTCACGCATGACACTATTTATTTATTCATTTGTATAAATTTTCCCCGATGTTTACATTCAGGGGATGGTTTTATATATATTTAGTTTGTGTATTGTAATCACCCATTTACGTATTATTTTTTAGTATTATTAGCGTGACACTGTTTATTTTAAGTGCATGGGGATGAGTTGTTTGAGAAAGTATAATTCAGATGCTTGCTAGAGGCAGGATAAGTTTGCCTGAAGAGATGACCTAGAAATCGCTTAAGCAGAAATAGTATAGCTGTACAGGTTGGAGAAGCAAGTTCCAGAGGATGGGAGAAGCTCTGAAAATGTGAACATTGGAGGAGGTGATGATTGAGCTACAGAGCAGGAGGTATTGAAGATGAGAAGTAGATGATTTGATTGATATTTTGAGATGAGGTTGGTGATGTAGCTGGAGCTGTAAACAGCTTAGTTGGGCGATTAAAAGCCAATGATGGGATTGGGGGTTGGCAGAACGATGGAAGAATGATTGGTTAGGTGGATGAGCTTGACAACAGCATTAATGATAGACTGAAAGGGGATAACCTAGGTAGGTCAACAGGAAGGGAGTTGTAGTACTTGAGGTAAGAGATAACAAGACATGGAATTAGTAGCTTGGTAGATTGGCTAAAAAAGGCATATTTTGGAAATGTTATAGAGGTAAAGGTGGCAAGATTTGGACAGTGATTGGTTGTGGGGCTAACAGGAAATGTTGGAGTCCAGTATTACAACTAGCACCTTAGTATGAGGAAATAAAAGGATAATTGTGCTATTAATGTCAATGGAAAAGTCTGGAGGAGGGACTATGGGGGGAGAAAAGACTGAGATTTAGGAAGTGGTTTGACATGCACACTGTTATGCCAGTTTAGTACATTAGTGATGTGCAAGGAGAATGAAGAGGTGAGCTGATGAGTAGAGAGATTTGAATTCCATTAGCATAGAAATGGTTTTGATAGCCATAAAAGGTTATCAACTGACCATGGGGAAGAAGGGAAGATAGAGAATAGCAGTTTCCGAGGACAGAGACTTGGGGGAACTTTATGGAAAAAGAAAGAGGAGAGCATTGCATAGAATTGTAAGTGACACTAGGGGAGCATTAGACAGTTAAGAAGAGAACCAGGACAGAGCAGAGTCTTGGAGGCCATGGGAGTGGAGTTTTTTGAGGAGGAGCAGGTCAAAGGCAGCAAAAAGGTCCAATAAAAAGATCACCAACTAGTGGTCATTGGTTTTAGCAGTTAGTAAGTAATTACTGAGTTTTAAAAGGCAAGTTGCTGTGGATTGTTGTTTGTGGAAGCCAGACTCTTAGGGTTCTAGAAGGTAGTTTTCGGTGAGGTAAAAGCTCAGACAGCTCTAGACTAGGCATTCTAGGAGTTTGTAGATAAATGGGAGCAATGAAATGGGTCTCAGATTCTTCAAACTGGTGGGATTAAACTAGGACATTTTAAATATAGGGGTGACCAGTCCATATTTTAAAGAGAAGGGAAGATGCCAGTAGAGAGGGGGAGATCAAAGGTGTGAGTAGGAGAGCATACAATCAAGCAAGTAGTTGTGAGGAAATTGTTTCCAAGGGGCTGGTGTTGAGGGTGGCATCAGAGAAAAGTGCAGCATTCTCCTCTGTAGGGACAGGGTCAAAAGAAGACAATGTTTATGGAGATGGTATGTTATTTGGAGGGAGATAGCTGGGTAGTGCAATCTCATCACAAATTGCATCTACTATATCCTGCTTTTGAAATGACTGGCAATGTCCTGAGCAGCAAATAAATTAGTAGGTGGTGGCAGTGGGAGACAAGAAGAAAGAGAAAGAGTTGCAAAGGCCTGGATTAGAGGGTGTCAATGAGAGGGATAAAAATATGTCTATTTTGTACCATGAAGAGTGGATTTATGTATATTTTTTTGAGAGCAGCGTTTTACAAGGCAAAATCTTGTAGGGACCTGGTTTTTTGATCCACTTACTAAATCATTTGAGACCACTTGCGTCATCTGTTTTCCAGGGTCGTGATGGTTGGGGCTTAATTCTGTGCATGGTGAGGAGAGCAAGTGTTTCCAGTGAGGATGAGAATGGCCAGGCCAGGGCAGGTTAATGGTGAGAGGTGTTCTGTAGCATTAAGTGGCAAAGTATAAAATAAATAATAATGATGCTGCACTTCTTAAAAATCAATGAACATTACACATGCAATAATGAATGAAAATACAACAAATATAATAGTGATTAAAGTTTGTGAGTCCTCTTAGTTATGTATAAAACATAATATTTTGACATCCTCTTCTCAAATATATATCTGTGTTTTTATGAAAACATGCACATCTTTATATTCCAATATCTGTGCTCCTTCACCAAACACCACAATTGTGCCCTCACCTGAATGATTTGACCTCACATATAATGCTTGGTCATAATGCTCTTATGTCGCTTTAATGGAATGGGATGGTGATGGACCATGAAAAGGAATCTTCTTTCAAAATAAACAGATCACATTCAATAGCATCTTATCTTTATAAAACCAACAATTTATTTAAAACTTTAAAAATGACCACTCACATAAAAAGGTGCTGAATGGCACCACATGTATTCAATATAGTATACATAAAATGGATCCATGTATCTCACTCATCTGGTGTTCCTCGATCTCCAATGATGGCAAGCGTTGTGACGTCACAAGCCCCAAGACACTATTGGTCTTTAATTTTTTATGTCGATTGGAGGAGAAAAGGAATAGTAGGAGGAGTGTGGAGAAGGTGATCTGTTTATTTTGAAAGAAGATTCCTTTTCATGGTTCATTACCATCCCAGTCCATTAATGGGACATAAGTGCATTATATGTGACCTCAAATCATTCAGGTGAGGGCACAATTCTGGTGTTTGGCGAAGAAGCACAGATATTGTAATATGAAGATTTGCATGTTTTCATAAAAATACGGATATACAGTATGTTTGAGAAGAGGATGTCACAATATTAATTATGTTTTATACATAACTGAGAGGAGTCAAAAACTTTAATCACTATTATATTTGTTGTATTTGAATTCATTATTGATTTTTTAAGAAGCGCGGCACCATTATTATTTATTTTATATTTCATATTTTGGCACATTGATATGGGTATATGTAGATGTGAGCTGCTTCTTTATTGGATTTGTTGTTTTTGTATTGCTTTGTTTGGCTGCTCGCAAGAGTTTTGCATATTTACCATGAAGTGGCAAAGCTTTTTAAAGGTAACTTCTGGCTGAAAGGAAAGGGGGTTGAGGACAGGGTGAGTGAAAAAACTGATAATGTTGGGATCAGAGTGAAGAAAATGGGCATTGGAGAGGCTTCAAGTAGTGATGGCCTACATGTTCGAGTCGAATGTTAGTTCGAATTGCACGGGCGTTTGGCAGGCTGTTCACCTGCTGCGCCCCACAATGCAAGCCCTGACAGTGCATGATGATTGGCCAAAGCATAGCATGCTTTGGCCAATCACAGGGCATGATGACTTCACAAGGGGGTGGGAGTGATCCCACCCCCTTGTGGCGTCATCAAATAATGTAAGAACTGTCATCCCGGCGCAGCTGTAGAGAAGGTTTTTTTTTCTTTCGCTTTTTTTGGGTCGATGGTGGCGGTGGGCATCGTGATTGACATTGGATCTACTTCAGGGGGCTTTTTTAAAATGTTTATTTTTAATAAAGGACTTATCAAAGACTGCTGACTGTCATTTTTACACTACACTTTTTTTTTTGTGAATGGGTACCGCATACACATTCACATGGGGGGGAGCGGGATATGGGGACCCCCTTGTTAAAGGGGGCTTCCAGATTCTGATAAGCACCCCTGCCCACAGACCCCCACAACCACCGTCCCAGTGCCAAGGACACATGGCCTAGGGAGGGGTAGCACTCATTTGTCCCCCCCGCTCCTTGCCTGCCAGGCCTATACTCAGATAAAGGGTCTTGTAGGAATGTAGGGGGGACCCCACACTTTTCCCCTCCATTTTCTTGGGGTGGGATTCCCCAAAGTCAAATCAGGCCTAAAGAGCCTGGTATGGATTTTAGGGGGAACCCCACGCACTTTTTTAAAAACAGATTGGGGGGACCCTATGCTGTTTTTTTTTTTTGTATACAAATGTCATTAAAAAAAAAGTCAGTCCTGCTGCAACAGGTTATATACATTGTACAGATGTGCATCTTTGCACGTAGTTTAAGGGGAATCCCCCAGGCATGATATTTAGAGGAATTAAATTTTTTTTTTCTACTTAATCCAATGAAAAATGACTGCCCCTTTAAAACAGTACTTTTGAAATTTTTTTTTGCACTGATTTGTGTTCCTCAGGGCAGTACTCAAGTCTCCATACCCCATTTATGGCCAATAACTTGCATATAGCCCTTCAAAATGGGCACTTTTGAATTTACAAGTTTGAGTCCCATAGGCTTGCATTATGTTCAATGTTCGCAGTAGAACTTTCTTTGGGATTGAATGTTCATTCCCGAACTGAACACAGGGTTGTTCAGACCATCACTAGTTTCAAGAAGCGCAGAAGTGGTAGAATACAAGGTCAAGGTCAAAGTGTGGAGGAGTGTGTGTCCATCGTGTTAGGTCAAAAAGATGAGTTCAGACTTTGAAATTGAAAGGCAGCCAGGGTATTAACATTAACAGGGATGTAAAAGTCACCAAATAGAGGTTACCATGGGAGAGGACAGCTGGAAAGGTAAAGCAGAGGAATCCAAATTAGAACATGTGGGTTGCAGCTGCTGCCAAACGAAGAGGGAGGTCATGTCAGCTTATGGGTTTAGAATAAACAGAAGGTGATAAGTAGGGATGAGCACAAAGTTTGGTCAAAACACGTTTTCACTTTATATAGGTGAATGAGTGGGAATATGCACCCCCTACTCATTCACATGGAAGGGGTGATATCTGGGGACCCCCTTTTTGTGAAAGGGGCTTCCAGATTTTAATCTTGCCCCCTGCAGATCCCCACCACCACTGGGCCATTGCTGTAGGGTAAAATCCCTTGTTCTCATCAACATGGAGGTTCAAGGGAAGTTGGGGGAGGGGGTGCACACTTTCTGCCCTTTTCTGACTTGCTCAGATAAGGTTCTGGTATGGATTTTTGGAGGGACTGAATGATTTTTTTCTTTTTTTTGTGTGGGGTTGTCCCTTAAATTCATACCAGGCTAGGAGGGTCTAGTGTGGCATTTGTTTGTCTTTTTTTGTGGGATCCTTTTTGACATTCATACCAGACCCTCATCCTCGATAAGGGTCTTGTGTGTAATTTTAAGGAAAACCACACACTGGTTTAAAAAATGTAATCAATCAGTGATGCAGATCCATGTCAATCATGATAAATGATGCCCAATGCTTGCTGAAATAAATAAACGGCACTGATCAATGGACATGTCCAGTCCTGTCGCTCACTCACCACTCCTGGTGCCCTGCTGCTGAAAGTAAATAAAGGGCAAGTGACTTCACAGGTTGCTATGAATTCAGCATGTGCCAGCACCCCCACTACCTTAGCAATCACTGACAGAAAATAAACTGTTGTATATAGTTGTGGTGGAAATACTATTACTATATGTGATGTACAGCTCCTGCCAAATGAGCAGAAAGATTGGTGTAGGCCTGAACAACCAGAGCTCAGACCAAACCTTGAGCTCATCCCTACTGCTAAGTACCAGTAAACAAACTGTACAGGTGAAACTCAAAAAATTAGAATATCGTGCAAAAGTTCATTTATTTCAGTAATGCAACTTAAAAGGTGAAACTAATATATGAGGTATACTCATTACATGCAAAGCAAGATAGTTCAAGCCGTGATTTGTCATAATTGTGATGATTATGGCTTACAGCTCATGAAAACCCCAAATCCACAATCTCAGAAAATTTGAATATTACATGCAATCAATAAAACAAGGATTGTACATAGAACAATATCGGACCTCTGAAAAGTATAAGCATGCATATGTACTCAGTACTTGGTTTGGGCCCCTTTTGCAGCAATTACTGCCTCAATGCGGCGTGGCATGGAAGCTATCAGCCTGTGGCACTGCTGAGGTGTTATGGAAGACCAGGATGCTTCAAACGCGGCCTTCAGCTCTTCTGCATTGTTCAGTCTCATGTCTCTCATCTTTCTCTTGCCAATGACCCATAGATTCTCTATGGGGTTCAGGTCAGGCGAGTTTGCTGGCCAATCAAGCACAGTAATCCCATGGTCATTGAACCAGGTTTTGGTGCTTTTGGCAGTGTGGGCAAGTGCCAAGTCCTGCTGGAAAAGGAGATGCAAAAGTTGCTCTCATCAGAAAAGAGGACTTTGGACCACTGAGCAACAGACCAGGTCTGTTTTTCTTTAGCCCAGGTAAGATGCTTCTTACATTGTTTGTTGTTCAGGAGCGGCTTGACAAGAGATATACAACATTTAAAGCCCATGTCCAGGATCCGACTGTGTGTGGTGGCTCTTGATGCACTGACTCCAGCCTCAGTCCACTCCTTGTGAAAGTCCCCAACACTTTTGAATGGCATTTTCCTGACAATCCTCTCCAGGCTGCGGTCATCCCTGCTGCTTGTGCATTCTTTTCTTCCACATTTTTCCCTTCCACATAACTTTCTATTAATGTGCTTTGATACAGCACTTTGGGAACATCCAATTTCTTTTGCAATTACCTTTTGAGGCTTTCTCTCCTTATGGAGGGTGTCAATGATGGTTTTCTGCACAACTGTCAGGTCAGCAGTCTTTCCCATGATTGTGATTCCTACTGAACCAGACTGAGAGACCATTTAAAGGCTCAGGAACCCTTTGCAGGTGTTATGGCTTAATTAGCTGATTAGAGTGGGACACTTTGAGCCTAGAATAGTGCACCTTTTCACAATATTCTAATTTTCTGAGATTGTGGATTTGGGGTTTTCATGAGCTGTAAGCCATAATCATCACAATTATGACAAATCACAGCTTGAACTATCTTGCTTTGCATGTAATGTGTCTATCTCATATATTGGTTTCACCTTTTAAGTCGCATTACTGAAATAAATTAACTTTTGCACAATATTCTAATTTTTTGAGTTTCACCTGTATATGCTGCCAAAAACCTCATACTCAGCTCATCCATTTGTGAGATTTACACAGCTCTTCCACAACTCACAATAGCGCTATACCACAACTCTTTCTGTTACAGTAAAGGAATACACTGCTGAAAAGATGATGCTGCTCCTCTCTCTCTCCAGATCTGGCTGCTGCTTAAAGCAGACTGATACTAAGTCAAATTCAGGTATTTGAACTGGTAGCATTAAGAATTATGTTGATTTATTAATGGACACATACTGTAGTTGCATTAATGTGTCTCTTTTATATCTGAATTTTATATGTGTCTTTAATATCTGCCTGGAGTTTAGCTTTAATGGGTAAGGATGTTTTTTTAACAAAGTTTTATAATTGTTTCCTAACCTTTTTGATCCAATAGACATTATGGGGTTATTTACTACAACTGAAGAGTGCAAAATCTGGTGCAGCTCTGCATAGAAACCAAACAGCTTTTTTTTTTGTCAAAGCTTAATTGAAGAAGCTGACATTAGAAGCTGGTTGGCTACCATGCGCAGCTGCATCAGATTTTGCACTTCCCAGTTTTAGTAAATCAACTGTAGTGCCACCCCCTAAAACCCCCTTTGTATTTTGGGCCCCCTGTTTGTTCTGAGTCTGTCTTAGAACTCCACCCCTGCTGACACCACTGTATACCCTTGACCAGGAAGACCCCCTATCTGTGTAACACAAAATAATCACACAGTTTGAAGTGAACCAAGAGATAAATACTAAAAAAACCTAGTATAATGGAACATACACAGTACCAATTTAAATATCTCCAAATGACCTGCAAGACCAGAGTTTATTAGTTGATTGCAGCCCTGAGTTATTTCTTCCCCAAGTGAGCTGAAAAAAAGAACAAGAAGTCAGGCTACCTCACTTGTGGGTTCTCAGTGCCTAAAAAAAGAAGATAACTCAAAACACGAAGTTAGATGTAATAACACTTCCGTTGGTATTACCCATCTCCCAAAGATAGAAACACATTTCTTCTGCACGTTTGATGGGGCCCTAGTTGGTGCACATTAAAGTTGGAGTTCTTTATGCAGAAACAGACTCTCCTGAAAAAAGAGTACAGTAGCAGGAATCTCCCCCTAGACCAATGGTAGCGGAACTAAGGAAGGTCCCTTTGTGGAAGAAGGTGAAGGTAAGGATTTATATGGTAAAGAAAGGGGCGGGAGTAGACTCCAGTAAAATTGAATTCCAATAGGTGACACATTGGCCTGAGGAAGCAAGTTCCTTTACAGGAACAGTAATAGATCAGGGATGAGATATTAACAGCATGCCTGACCGCTAAGGCACCTGTGCAGCAGGAGTCTTGCATTCAGAGCAATAGGGGAGAAACACTAAACTTAGGCTGCAATACTGAATTAGGCTAGGAAGGCTGTGTTTCAAGTGGTAAACTGCGAAGCAAAATGTACTGAAGTGAAACAATTGAAAACAGCAGGGTCTCTGGCAACTGGAGACAGTTCTCTTGGTTAGGTGGCACCTTTTTCCTCTTGGTCCCTCTGAGAGTGAAACAATGCAAATCAAAGATTCCATGACCCACATGACTGCAGGTCAACTCTCCTGCTCGTCAGAAGTACCAGCCATCTGTAACCTTCCTTCCAGCTCTCCAGTGTGACCTGATCTGGCCTGGGCCTTCTGTGTCCCGCACTAACATCCTCCACACGTCCTCATCCTCGCACAGTCTCTTTCTTCTCCCCCTGGAAGTTCCCAGGCTCCAGATTATATAGGATCCTGCCCCTTTCACCAGCTTTTCTAGGAAATGTAGTCTGCTTTTAGCTTGTCAGCGTACAGCAGTCCTGCCTTCAGCATACAAGTTCAACAAAGCTTTGCTATACTCAAGTCTGTAATACTTCAACTGTGAAACACCACCATCTTGTGGTCAGTCAGCATCCTGTAAATGGTAACAACTGTTCTGTCTTGTTAGCTGCAAAGTTACTAAGTTCTGGTAATGAGTCCAGTCGCATCCCATCTCCATAAGGGTTCATTCATACCAGGCGCATTGAAACCATGCTAGGCATCCTTGACCAATGCAGTTCCAATACGAACAAAAATCCTTGTTCCCCATCATGCCAGCTCACACCACCACATTGTAGCGGTGTGCATGGAAAAAAGTATAGCATGCGGTACTTTTTTCAGCACTGTTGCAGGAGTGAATGGGCTCTTAAAGTGACACTAAACTCTGATTAAAAAACTATATATATATATATATATATATATATATATATATACTGTAGTTAGTTTGTATTCTTAAAGTTTCACTAAACCTAAATTTCAATATTGGTCATTACATTTAAAAGTATGGTATCTACCTATCTGTATGTCATATCTATTATAAACACAGTAATTGTTAGTAAATACCTGGTTGATCCTGATGCTTTTTTCAACTTCGCTGTTCAGAGTGGCAATAGATTAGCAACTTATTCTGTGTATCCTCCATTGGCACTCTCCTTGTGCATGTGCTGTCAACTTTCTTTGTAGAAGCTGTGCAGAGCTGGAAGTCACCCCTTAGTACTTGTCTCATCTTTTGGGGTGGCTCTAGCAGGTTCCAAACATCTCTGCTTTCTTGCTTTCTCTCTGCCCCACTTGGCATGATTGAGGGTCTTCTCCCTGCTAGCTGCCCCGTACATGATGTCTGCAGACTACACAAGAGTTTCTGCCTTACTCTACTCACCGTTCTTGCAATGGGCTAAGGAGGCAAAACCAAAAGATTGCGCAATGTGTAGCTAAAATAAGGTATTTAGAAGTATCATTTTAATAACATTTATATACTGTTATTTGGAATATTTAATTTCTTGAGGATATATCTAAATATGTTGCATTGGGTTTAATGACACTTTAAGTATCCTGTATTGTGACTCCTATTATCCGAAAATTAATTTTTTTTTTGCTGCTGTGATCGGACTTCCTGTTAGAGGGTGTTTATTCTCCATGGTTCTACTTTAATTTAAAACATAACCATCTTCTCTTACTTACTCCCAAGATGGACTAGGGACTTTGGGCTATGCTAATAGCCTAACCCCCAAAGTAAGAATAAGGAAAAAAAGCATTTAAACCTTTAGGCTCTATGCACACTGGCTTAAAAAACACTGCTTCTAGAGGAGTTTAGCATTTTGCCTATAGAAACAACTGTTATCCTATGTGTCCATGCACATTAGGTGGTCTAGAGGCAATAAACAGTGTTTAGAGGCAGAAAAAAAACCCTTCTGTTTAGCATTTTTTAAGAGACTGTTTCTGGCAGAAAAAAATGCTAAACACTCTTACACTCTCCTAAAAACTAGTACACAAAATGCTCAAAACTAGCACTCTTTTCTGCCAAGAACACTGCCGTTTTTTAAGCCAGTGTGCATGGAGCCTTAAATTCTCAATAACTCTAATACATAAACAAAGTTGTCAATCCATAACTTGGGGATGGGAAGTATACTTTTTGACAACGCAAAGGACCCTCAGTACAAGGGTCACCATACTGAACCTGTATATAATGCCCTGTCTAGAATATAATATCAATATAAAAAAAGAGATAAAAAAACTTTCTTCCTCAGTATTTTTTCTCCCTGTCTAACAAAATGTTATGTTGCCATGTCAACCGCTTGTAATTTATACCTTTCTTACTCCGACTGACTTTCTATTTGTGCAAGAAGTAAAATTCTCTCTCTTTCTGAGCTGAGCAAAGCAAATAAAACAGCGACTTAGTCTTGCATGGAAAGTAAATTAGGTTTTTGGGGGTGGACAGCGACTTCAAGATGAAAGGTTTGTTTTATGTTGTCTTAAAAAATGATGTTGAATCTTCTTTCCCTGGGTGCCTCCTAAATGGAGAAATAGGATGTCGTAGTGTTCTGGTGATGCATTCCCTGATCCAGAAGGCTTCAGCACACATCATTTCCTCCATTGTTCTCGGCTGTCTTCTGTAAATATAATATTGCTGTGACAACCACAAAATAGGATGTGCGGGAAGCTCCGTGAAAATAAAATCTCTTATTAATATTTACAGAGAATGGTTTGTCACAACTTGCTGTGGGTTTTTGGCCTCACTGGTGTCTACAGTTAGCTGAATTTGAAAGGAATTTTCATGTATTTAGATAGATATGAATGTGAGCAGCTTAAAGAGATACTCCGGTCAAAAAAAGTAGAAACACATTTTCAAAATGTTATAATGGCCATGCCTAATTTATCTTCTGATACTCTTTAATGAGTTTAGTATCCCACACATGATATGGCTGCTTTACACAAAATGGTGAGACAATTTTTAAATCTACAGTTATCTCCCTAGGGAAATTGAACTAATCTTACCTTGCATGTATACAATCTTTTGTGCATTTTAATTTTTTTTATTATTTGCTTCTAATTTTTATAAAGCGCTGGTTTGTTACCAACACAGAACGCATCACATGACTTACCAGGCTTTGTTCACTAAGCTATTTTGCATGTGTTATTTATCATAAGTCATGCTATTTTTGGCTTTCATTGGCTGTCATTGCTCAAAATAACAGTCATTGTGGCAAATAATAATCTTATAGCTAAGTGAATTAAGCTGAGAGTGAAGGATCAGGCCATGTTCATACCAAGATTTTCTGCTATCACAAATTGATAATCTTAACCTCCCTAGCGGTATGATTTTGTCCATATTTCTGTGCTGAAAGTGGTACATTATTTTGCATGGAAATATGTCGTTTTTTAATTGTAGGCCTGTAATTTTTAGGAATAACTCACTGAAATCTGTCCGAACAAGAGTCTAGTAAACATTCCGGGTAGGATAAAACTTGAAACACAAAATCATAAATTAGAATTTAATAAATAATCATAAAAAATAATAATATAATAATAAATTTAATTCAATAATATATTCAAACCAAAAACACTGAAATTTGAAATATAGCTCCAAGTTCGCACATCTCTGAGCAAAGGCGCAAAATCATTTTCAGTGTCTGATGACGAATTTCCCCACGAATCATTATCACTCAATTCTGCAAGTGGTTCCGATTTACTATCGCTGTTCTCTAGCTGGTCTAAAACCACTTTTGACCTAAAGGGACGCTTTTTGGACGCCATGAACTTTTCTAAGTTTCCAGGAAGAAAGAACAGTCAAAATGCAGGCGGGGCACAGGACAAAGCATTAGGGACAAAATGTATGTGAAATGGTTTGAAACAGTAATGTTTTACGATGTTATTTTAGTTTATTAGAAAATGAAATTTTTAAAAAAATTTTAATTTGCCGCCAGTTCCGGCCCCCGTACGTCCCAACAGTCGCAGGGACTGGAACACGGAAGCCGGATGCCGGCATCGGCTGGAGGAGATGGCCGGGGACGCTGCAGGGGACGCATCGCGGGAGCGAAGGACAGGGTAAGTGCTGCAGGGTATCCCTGAGCAACGCCGCATGGTAAGCCCAAGTGTAGCTCGGGGTTACTGCTTTTGGTACTGAAACTTTACCCCGAGCTACACTCGGGAATACCTCCAGGGAGGTTAACAAGCCGAGCTGGAGCCATAAGCTTCACTTATCATAATTAGGCTGTTTCTAGCCACCCTAAAGGTTTTCATAGGTGTCAGAGGGTGATCAAAAATGCAGGCATAGTCTTGCCAGCCTCTTCCTAAATTTCTTGCAGGATACTACAAAAAATATTATAAAAAAATAATAATAATATAACAAACTATCATCTCTCTCTCTCGGTCTCTCTTTCTCCCAAAGTGGTTGCACTTTCTGATTTACCAATAGATGTATTTTACAGGGTGTCCCTAAAGTCTGGACACATAGGAGATATTGATATATATATATATATATATATATATATATATATATATATATGTATAATATTTCATTATTTACTGTAAGCTCATCAGACCTTAACCCCATTGATTTCTTTTTTGGGGTATGCTAAATGAGAAAGTGTACTCAATTAAAATCACAGATATGAATCACCTGAAGGAATGCATCATGAACAAATGTGTTCAAATTGACGGAAATATGGAGTTACTGCATTGGGTTCATGTGAATCTTGCAAAGCGCATGGAACTTTGCATCACAAATGGTGGAAATCACATATAAGATGTTATTGATTAATATTCCAATGAAAAAATGTTGTTGAAAAATGTATTGACATTTATTGAAAACATGAATTTTGCCTATGTGTCCAAAAATCTAAAGCCTAAATGTTGCCAAATGTTGTGGCAAACTATAAAAAATCATGTCTTAAATCATTTTGAAAAATGTTTCTTTAAAGGTAAAACAAATGCTAAAAATACACAGTAACTTCTCATTATCTTCACATTCTTTTCCCCAGTGGCATTAGGATAAGCATTTCTGGCAGAATTTCCAAAGGTTAGGAGTGTGTCACCATTAACGCATAAAAAATATATTAAGGTTACAAGACCACATCCACATATAGCATAGAGGGTATACAGATTTAATATGACCTACAGCACAAAGAATTACGATGTCAATTGTTCAACACAGTGTCCTCGACCTCTATGTACTGCATAGCAAATACATTACATCTTAAAACAAAATAAATGTGTTTTTAACTGCTTATCTCAAAAATAATTGAAATGCAACCATATATCACCAATTGATTACAATGACTTGACAAGACATCATTTGTTTCCTTTGCTGTTAAAATTCTGTAAAGCTCATAAGATCCTATGGCAATTTGACAATAAATAGCTAAAAACCAACAAGCTGAACTTATAATCTGATCACTATTTATAGGGGCTCCCATTTCACAATGTACCGTATATGCAAGAAGGCTTTACATATAGTTCAAGTAAACAGCATTTGTATTGTCAATCCTCAGCCCTAAAGAGGGGGCTATTGTAGAGCAATCACCAACATGCTCTCAAGACAAACACTGCAGGATTCCAAGCAACACAGAAAAGCTCACTAGCTTGTTTTATGCGCTCTGTCCTATTCTGTTTCATGCCAGTCAGCATGGATCCTGATCATGTGATCATCATGAAAGTCATGAAGTTTGATTAAAAGTAAATCCACCACCTTGCTTCAGCTGTCAATGTGGATCTATCTGTTGTTGTTCTTGTTGTTGGCAGTAGGACAGCTGAAGCTGTCAGAGTCTTCTGTAGCAATGTGAGGCAAAAGTGCTGTTTTGTAATGATAACACTACATGGCTACAAACTAAACTAAATGATTACACAGAGATCTGCAAAAAGATTTTTCCAGCTCACTGAAAAGCAATCTAAGTACCAACATACTAGAGAGCGACCATCACTGGGTTAGGTAACTGACCAGTTAATTCTTTACACATGGTAGGCTGCCACCACGTTCTTTTGGAAATATACTCTGTTCCCATCATCTGCTGTTGCAATTCCGCAATTAAATAAAAATGTCTGTATCACTTGCTATCACATCCAGACAGGAATGTAACACTCTGGTAAGTATTCACAGAGACAAAGTTCTTTAATTGCTAGTTAGAGCATTCAGAGGTTCAGCTTAATGCTTTTTTAAAAGAGAAGTAGCACTTTTTTTTCACCATTTATACTTACCTAGATAGATGCAGCATCGATCTGATGCTGCATCTGTCCTCCGTCGGCTCTTAGTGTGAGAACTCAGTGGTTACATGACCGCCGATTGCCGAGTTCTCCTCTCCCCTCTGAGCAGAGAGCAGGACTGTCAGTTAAAGGACATTCGGGGGGTCCAGAGGGGAGTCATATTAATGGGGGCAATTGGTTTACACAGCTTGGACATTCCCCACCCTCTGAAAGAAGTATACTGTATTCATCATCTTCATCTAACCTCTCTTGGAAGTAGTTGCTATGGTTGGTTGGTGGGGGAGAAATGCTATGTTTCAAGTGCGCAATGCTATTTTAAATATATACAAGATATATTTTATATGTGACATGTTAATAAAGCAACATCGTTTTTACTTTTTGTGTACTGAGTTTATGTGCCTAAAAAGTCCATTAGATATTTTTGCCTCCATGATTCTTTTTGTTACCAACTTCTGAAAACTGGGGAAAATTAGGGTGACATAGTTTTCAGTACTATTCCTCCATTCTCTCCACATAGTTTGGGGTTTGTCAGACTACACTATCATCATGGGGGGGGGGGGGGTCAGTCATCTAGCTCAAGCTTGAAATATTGAACTCTTTACAAACATTTTTATCAGTTGTGTTTTTTTTCCTTTGCCCTAAACAAAGTAAAAAACAAAAAAGGTACATATATACAAAACACTATACCAGTCTATTTCAACATGGAGGAACCCTTGAAATATGTTTTTGGCTTCAGGGAACCCTTGCTATTAATTATTATATTTCAGCTCACAGTACGTTAGTTTGCTGGTCAGTGGGAAGAATGCTCCTTACATTTGTGATCACTGGGAAGAATTCCCACCTTACAGATGGATAAAAAGATCATTGGTGTCAGTAGGAATTTATATGAGAGGTAGAAATGTCTTATCGCCTGAAAAGCCCCTAGCAACCTCTGGAGGAACCCTAGGGTTCCCACGGAACCCTGGTTGAGAAACCCTGCACTATACATTCCTTTAAGTGGTGACCTTATTTTAAAGTTATCCTGGTTTAAAATCTTTCCTAAAAGCTTTATATATAAAGGATGTGTGATTTGTGTGATTTAAATCAGGGGTCTCCAAACTTTGCAAACAAAGGGTCGGTTTATGGTCCTTCAGATGTTAAGAGGGCCGGAGTGTGGCCAGTGGGGGTAGAAAATATTTTGTGCCCAGCATCAGTAAGAATAAACATGGCCTCAGGACTGGTGGTCAGCAGGCGGAAAAGTAGTGCTCCATCGTTGCTATTTATGGGAGGAATAGTACCCCATAAGTGTTATCAGTGGAAGAAATAGTGCCCCATTGCTGGTGTTAGTGGGAGGAATACTGCTTCATAACATTGGGAGGAATAGTGCCCCAAGGGCCAGATAAAGGCTAGCAAAGGGCCACATCTGGCCCTCGGGCTGCAGTTTAGAGACCCCTGATTTAAATAATGGGAACTATATAACTGTCATTCAAGGGCTACTGTAAAATAAAAGTTTAAACTAAGAAGATGCAATTTCACTTTTTTTATTTCAAAGATGTGCCCTTTATCTACTTGACTTTCAAGAAGACCTGCAGATTGGTGAAAAGGACGTCAGATCTGTCTATTACCATGTCCTTCTTCATGCTCTTATTCTTATGTAAACTATTTCCAATAAACAAGTCATCCATTCACATCAACATGTAACATGTTCTGATTTACTTATGTTCATCCCTTACAGAAAACATGAAAGGCAGAGCTGTGATTTATGAGCCCAAACCAGCTGTCAATCACATGTCACAAAAGCAGCATGTATGTACACATTCAATTTATGATGATATGCTATTTCTTTAGTGTGAGGGATGTAAGGGAGGGCTAGTAATGTTTATTGTATTTGTCTAGGACATGCTGTCTGGTAAAACTGACATAAACCTAAGATCAATTTTCTCATTTTTTCCAACAGCACTGTATCAAGGTTCTAGAGACACTATTAATTGTACTGGCAAAAACTATTCAAGGAAACCTGCTACGACACAAACACAAAGGCTGCCATTTGCTGAGTTTTTTTTTATTTGACTTGAAACAAGTTTGTAGATAAGGAGTCCAGGCTTTTTTTTTTTTACTTCCCTAATCTTAGTAATTG
The DNA here is from genome assembly GCF_062004578.1 of Staurois parvus. Taxonomy (NCBI): domain Eukaryota; kingdom Metazoa; phylum Chordata; class Amphibia; order Anura; family Ranidae; genus Staurois; species Staurois parvus. The sequence goes on along the minus strand of NW_028318095.1, from coordinate 8,250,177 downwards.
TTCCCGGTCCACAAAGTGGTAAAGTTGGTGACAAAGTGGCTAAGCATAACAAACAAGCAACTAGCATAAAATAAACTGTCATCATGTGTTAAACTGATGTGTATTTATTAAAGGATAACTTCACCTTTCATAACATGTTACATGTTACACCCATATTCAGGGTGTAACATGTAACATGTTACTGCACCCCCGGCTTGCTATCACAAGTAAAAAAACAAATGCTGTGAGGGGCTCCGCACCGGCCCACATCATTCATTCACAGAGTTCTGTGAATTGGAAACTACAAGTCCTGACAGCCTTTGCGGCTGTTAGCTTGTAGTTCTCAATTAACTACCATGGTGCTTTTGAGTGCTCTGGTAGTTCATTGATTCTTCCTGTCAGTGTGAAACTGCCTGCCCATATGATGTACGGGCAGACAGCTTACACTGACAGTCTGTTGGAATCCTGCATGCACCATTGCAATCTGCTGATCACGGGTGCAATTTCAAGGCTCCTACAAAAAAAAATGCATATCTGCAAAAAATGGTGTATTTATTTATTTTTTTAAATGTGACCTTATCCTTTAAATTTGGTCTACCATCACATATGTGCAAAGTGCATGTGCAAGTGTAATATGTTCCTGATTTGAATCTCATTTAGGACCTTACCTGCATAAAGATTGCATGTTTTCCTTATGCTTGTGTGGGTTTCCTTCAGGTACTTCTGTTTCCTACCACATTTCAAAGACATGCTATAGTACGGGTCTATAAAAATTATTGATTTGGAACGAACTTGGTATTAGTTATGCTATTTACTATGATAGTTTATCGGTAATCACTTCTGTTTATGTGTACATCTATATGGTTATTTCTATATATTGGCTAATTCTTTATAAGATTACTCCTGTATATCTTTCTGAACTCACCACATATAGTATGGTCGCATTCCTTACCATCAGATTTGGATAAAACTAGTTTTATGGGAGCCCCCTTTGATAATATATATATATATAGAAGGATGTTCACCCCAGAGCCTCATCTAGGATATTTTGGTGAATGTGCCCAGAACCTTGTCAAGATTGTCAACTCAAGGGCTTTCTGATGTTTCCAGAAGTTGAGGGCCTCCCTGGATTAAAATGAAGCTGTATTTAAACAAATTATCTGTACTCCATCTTTATCCAAAGCCAAGTGCATTTCTATAATTACTATACTACATATGAATTGTTTCAGTTATTGCACTGCACCCACAAATCTGAAAGAGTAAGCATACTGTATGAACCTGTCCACAAATAAATAAATGTAACATAGAATTTAACTCTTTGTTACACATGCTAGCAGGCTAGTTGGCTGCAGTCTACATTGGTCCTAGAATGTATGTACAAAGCACATTCTGCATACCAGTCCCAAGCCTGTGCAAATGGGGAGGGTTGAGAAAAGAACTGGTGACCCACCTTGTATAAAACGTGCCAAGAATATTCTATGAAAAATAAATTCTCAGGTGTATCAGACATACCAGAGAGCTGGCTTATAGAATCAAGTTAGATATGACTGAATGGATATCACACACAAGTTTACATCTTACAGATATATATTGCCTCTCATTGAGATCACAGTACACCTCCTGACATTGTTTCAACTGTTTTTCTCTCCAGAAAAAATACAAGCCAACCTTATTACGGCAGTATTCAAGTTCAGCATCTTCTTTCTTGAAAAAGAGGCTGGCTCAAACATCATTTAATCAGATCGGTCCGTTCACCAGCCTCTTAACTCACCTCTTGTGAATTTCCCTAAAGCTATCTTAAAGCATCTTAAAGAAGAAATAAACCTTTAAATTGCAATACCACTTTCCTCTCCAAGGCTGTCTTCTGCAGTAGTTCAATTCTACCAGTAGGACATACTGTGAGTGCAGAGCATCATTGATATGCCCTTTGGGGGATGTCACCATGCTCCTCTGAACTTAGAGTGTAATAATGTAGAGATCTGAGTTATCAGTACCTTTGAAAGATGCCTGGTGGAGAAAGAGTGAGGAGAGAAAGGACCCTGCGTGCCACATCATCAAACTGAAGAATATGAAACAGGCAAGTGTATATAAACCTACGAATTACATGCTTGAGGTTTCCATATGGGGAGGGAAAATACCTATGGACAAGGAAGCATGGAGATGAACTTTAACTGCTGTGTATTCAGCAGAGAGGTTGGGGACCTGCCTGTGCTGTCCGACAGGGATGCCTGGATCATAAGACTTACCAAAGAGAATAACGGCTCCTTTGGTAAGTGAAACAATTTACAGATTGTAAGCTCCAAGGAGCAGGGCCATCCTAACCCTCTTGTATTGAACTGTATTGTTGCTGTATTGTCTCCCGTTATATTGTAAAGCGCTGAGTAAACTGTTGGTGCTATATAAATCCTGGAAAATAATTTTATTAATAATAATAATAATAATAATAATAATATGTGTTAATAATAATAACAATATGTTTTTCTATTGTGTATCGAAATGTTTTCTTACGGTTGCCTGCATTTATTGGTTGTTATTGATCAAACTTTAATATAGGTACACTTTAGATAGGACATATTGTCTTATATATCTGAAAGCTTTATTACTTCTAAGAATGATTGCAATTGGTAACAATATAAAACATTTCTGACAGAGCAAAAAATACACAAGTAATGAAATTTCCTTTTTAAGTGCAGAATTCTTTGTTCCAGAATGTTTCCAAATAACCTATCACTAAATTGTCAATTCTTCAAAAACTCATTGTCACAATGATTGGAAAAACCTATCCAGCTTTTGTTCTCACAGAAAAGTATTTTTGACAATTTTTATAAACAACGTTTTAATTCATTGATCTTTCCAGTTCTGTGTGCTTTTAGGGTGTTTCATGACAAAAGGCCTCCACAAGAAATACTGTCAACATTTAACAGATGAGACAGGTCATTGCCACAAATAACCCTTAGTGTGTTTCCTTTATTGTGTGCAGACCATTTGTCACAGCAGGCTTATATCTACAAGGTGTTTAAAAATTGAAACTATGCTAGGAAGGTACTGGTGGCGGACGTCAATGTCTGAGTGGGCTAAATATATTGATTTCACAGCGGCTTTGCTGAAAAGAGGAACAAAACAAAACAAAAAATGTTTTTTCTTTCTGTCTACACGGCAAGGGGTTATGATAAAATGTATCCTTTGCTAGAGGGCCAATAAACATATTAGTTTCAGCCACTAGATTGACGCTTTAAGAGCTAACACTTTAATATATACAGCTCAACCTGCCAAATAAGAATGATCCAAACATTTTGGCTTAAACCAAACTCTGGACTGCAAGGTACATATTAGATACAATAATTTATTTGTGATCTAAAATCAGTTATGAGCTAATGTTATCCACTGAACAAAAGATCCTGTAAAAGATTACTTATTACTTACCTCTCCCAATGCCCACTCGTGGAATATTGGCTTTGTTGTAGAACAAAATGATCTGTAGAAATTTCAATGAGTATGGACATAGGATTGTGAAAGCAATGCTTTATTTTGGTAACGTTTGCTTATGCTGTGCATTATTTTATTCATTTAACGTGCTTGTAAAATATGAGCTCTTGATTAAATTGTTCATGTGTTGGTCAAATCTAAGTTTTTGATTATTATGCACATATAGTATTCTAAAAATCATTCATCTTTTCCTTGTGGTCACCAGTGACAAACACAATCAGAGATGGGAATAGGAAAAGGGAATTGTCAATTAGCTGCAAGAGATTCTTTTGCAAATATACTTAAAATATAATTAAAAGCAAAACTTTTTTTTAGTTTTTTGGATAGAGTGGAGATGGATTAGAACCCCTGTCAGTTTTTATTGTTGTCTGTGTGCAGGTTAGGGAGATTCAGCCTCTCTATTTGTCCTGTTTTTCATTATCATTGAAAGTGAAAATAAAAGAAAGTCCTAAATGTTGGGCTATCCCCAGAAAAGTAATAGAGGGGAAAAAATGGGGATACTAGTTCTGGTGACCTGGGGGTCCCCAAGGGATTCCCAAAATTTTCAGGGATTTCCTCTCACTTCCTGTTTGGCTATGGGACAGGCAGTGAAGGGAAATCTCCAAAATGGGTCACAGATGGCAAAACAAATCTGATAGCGGTTATAACCCCTTGTTATAGCACACAGTGGCTAAATGGTTAGCACTTCCACCTGGCAGTACTAGGGTCATTGGTTTAAATCCCAACCATAGCACCACCTGCATGGAGTTTGCATGTTCTCCCTGTGTCTGTGTGAGTTTCCTCCAGGTTTCTTCCCATACTCCAAAGACATGCTGGTAGGTTAATTGGATCCTGTCTAAATTGGCCCTAGTATGTGTATGTATGAATGCAAGTTAGGGACCTTTGATTGTATGCCCCTTGAGGGTTAGGGACTGATGTCAATGTGCAATATATATGTAAAGCACTGCGTAAATTGACAGTGCTATATAAGTTCCTATAATAAATAATAATAACCCTCCCTTACTCTATTTAAAATTAAAAAAGGTTTTGTGCATAGTTCTACTTTAAATATACATAAAAAATGAGTTTCTTAATATTATCAAAGTGCTGAAATTACTGAGGTTAGTCACAGGTGAAAGATACCAGCAGACAGATGATGATAATAATGAGATGGTAAGCATAAATATACAGAACAATTGTAGCTCACCTTGTTGGCACAATAGTAATCAGCTAGAAAAATCCTAACTGGATATAGGTGTCTCCATAGAAACCATGGTCCATACAAATGTGTGATTGCCACCAAATCTGAGTGGCTGAATCATGTGGATCTTATGCTACATCTAAGGGAATGTTTTTAGATGTTCAATGCTGAATCCTTCTCATGGGCTTACCTGCAGTGAATCTTTCCAGACAAGGGATCAGCGGTTGGGAGAATGGTTGAAACCCAAACTGTAGGTCTTGCTTGTTCATTCTTTTGGAAGATCTCCATCTGGTTACTCAGAGTTGTTGTTTTTTGTGCTCCCTGGTCCTCCATTTGGTTATTACTTTTCTTCCTCCTGGGTGCTTCCATACTATGTATTCCCCATTTGTATGCATCTTTATTCAATAGTGATTTATTTGCACTCTCCTGTGTTCTCTCCATCTACAGGGGCATAGAAAAGTGCAACCAATGATGTTTGTGGCCTTATTTATCAGACTCGTTTTTGGAAAGACAACTTTTTTCACTTGCAAATTGCCCTTCATAGAGATTGTTAGCTTGTCCATTGTAATATGATTGGAACAATTTACCTTTCAAGATGTGACTGTGGATCCTTTCATATTGGTAAACCTAAAAGACTGTTATGGAAATGTAGCAATGGTGATGTTTATGCTATATCAAATGAAAACCTATATTCCCCAGTTGGCAATTATTTTACCAAAAACAGAATAATAAAACGTATCCCCTACTGATCTTAATAGAATTCACCTGCACTGGAGAAGAGGCAACTACATTTGCAAGAAAAAGTATGTGAACCCCTTGGGATTACGTGGAGTTTTGCATGAATTGGGCATAAAATGTGCTCTGAACGTCATCTAAGTCACAACAATAGAAGAACACAGTCTGCTGAACATAATACTACACAAACATTAGATGTTGCCATGGTTTAATTGCACATAACATGTAAACATTCAAAGTGCAGGGAGGAAAAAGTATGTGAGGCCCTAGCTTAATGACTTCTCCCAGAGCTAATTGGAGCCAGGAGTGAGCCAACCTTGACTCCAATCAGTGTGATGATATTGGATGTGTTGCTGACAGCTGTCCTGCCCTTAACAAACACACACCTGTTTTGGGTTTACTGGTTGCAAGAAGCACTGTCTGATGTGAACCATGCCTCGCAGTATCTCCAAAAGCCTTGATGTTCATGTGTCCATGGTAAGACAGACTGTCTACAAATTGAGAAAATTTAGCACTGTTGCTACTCTCCCTAGGCGTGGTCGTCCTGTAAAAATGACTGCAAGAGCACAGCGCAGAATGCTGCATGAGGTAAAGAAGAATCCCAGAGTGTCAGCTAAAGACCCCCAGAAATCTCTGGCACATGCTAACATTTTTGTTGACACATCTACAATAAGGAAAACATTAAACAAGAATGGAGTACATGGGAGGACACCACGGAGGAAGCCATTGCTGTCCAAAAAGAATATTGCAGCACATTTGAAGTTTGAAAAAGAGCACCTGGATGTTCCACAGCACTACTGGCAAAATATACTGTGGACAGATGAAACCAAGATTGAGTTGTTTGGGAAGAACACACAATACTATGTGTGGATAAAAAAAGGCACAGCACACCAACATCAAAACCTCATCCCCACTGTAAAACATGGCAGAGGGAGCATCATGGTTTGGGGCTGCTTTGCTGCCTCAGGGCCTGGACGGATTGTTATCATTGATGGGAAAATGAATTCCAGAGTTTATCAAGACAGTTTGCAGGGAAACGTACGACCATCTGTCCGCCAACTGAAGCTCCGCAGAGGATGGGTGATGCAACAGGACAATGACCCAAAGCATATAAGTAATTCAACAAAACAATTATTTGTTTTATTATTGAACTATTATTTCAAAACAAATACACCTTTGCACACTGCTACTGACTAGTATCTTGGTGTTTCTCTTCTCCCTCAGTTTCTCCCCCTCACTCAGCTATTGTGACTCCAGCTCTGATGGAGAGGGGCAAACAAGCTATGTGGTCGCCCAACGTCTTTATCAACTGATGACGTCATTGGTTGTTAGTTCCCTGGCAAGTATGTAATGATGTACAATGAAAACCTGTGACTTTGTGTAATTAAAAAGCTTGATTCAACCACTGGCTTGTATACAATGTTTGGGCAATTGTTAGGCATTTTGCCAAGGCACCCCTGGAGAAACCTGAAGGATCCGCAGGGTGTCTGGACACCCTTGTTGAAAAAGGTTGCCATAGACAATATTTTGGCTTTCTAGTTCACTGAGGTTACATGCTGTTGGAAGGCAACATGTTTTTATGTTAGACATTTATGGAGTTTTACTGCCGGGTTAACAAAGAGCCATTAAGCCTGTTTGAAGTCATCTGGGAATGTCAGTAAAACAAGATTATACAACATTGTGTGTGTAACAATAGATTGTATACTAGAACCCTGATCCTGGATGGGAGCTCATGCATAACCCCTAGCTGTGGGGCATGGAGATAAGACAGCGTCAGCTCAGATTTCCTGGTAATCCAGAGATTAAAATGACTGATTTCATGGCTTCTAGCAAGAAGGAATGGGTCAGATGTTGACCGGAATGCTGACCTGGGTCAAAGAGCCTGATGGCAATATTGAAGTGCCCCCTGGTGGGGGACAGTACCATACTTTTTACTGTACTTCCTGGTAATTCTAAAAGACACCCCCTTATCAGTTATGGATTGTTGCTCATTGGACAGAGAACTATGTAGGATGGGCAGAGGACATCAAATGGGTTGAATTTGTGAGTGCTTTAAAATGCAAGGTTTTCTCCATCAAGTCCAGTCACAATACAGAACATAGAGGACACAAACGTGTCATATCCGCTCTTATATTCCTATATGCTCTATAATATTCTTTTAGATTTCTGTGTTAGTGTTCTACTTTGTAAATAAATAAGACCTTTGCTTCTTTGGGCGCTGTGTTAATTTCTATAGGTAATATTGTTATTATCTCCATTTATATTATTAGAGCTTTGATAGTTAATTACAGGAACATACAAGAAGCATATTTATCATTTAAGTAGGGGGAATACAAAAAACACCTCCTATTTATTTTATATGCTTTTAAGGATTTTTTAGAAGATGCTATTTATATTTGGTGGCTACTTTGGTAAAGTTTCCTGCAACCTTGCTCAGTGTGTGCATGTGCAAGGTCCAAGAGGATGAAGGAGTCACCCAAGTTGTCATACCATGGTGCCTGGTTTCTGCTCTAGCTTAGAGTTCACACCCATGATTGGGAAGGGCCAAGCTAAATCCATGGCCTATTAGGCAGAGGAAGGGTGGGGGAAATATAAAACGGGGAAAAAAGAGGGCAGAATTTAGTACACATCTTGAAATTTACATGAGGGGCAAGTTTCTCCTCATTTGCCATCTTGCGACAGGTCAATCCATAGTCCAGGTACTACATTAAATCTTCATTTTTGTCTATGTTTGTGTCTCACTTGCTCCCCCCCAGGCACTGCATCTCACAGTGGGAGGGTTTCAGCAACAGAAGCAGTGCTGTCAATCCAGAAAATAGTGGCAGAGCTAGGTGTGGCCAGGTGCTGATAGACAAAATACATGCTTGTGAATTGGCAGTTAAAATGTTGATTGCCATGCCCCCTTCAACATGTTTTCATCCCTCTAGTGAAAGCAGGCACAGCCTACTACACAAGAGGGGCAGCTTTGTTCTGAATTCAGGAGCAGTGCAACCCCATTACCACACCATCACAGGAAGCTGTATTAGGTGGCCTTTACTGTCACCATCAACGGCTATTTGTGTGACTAAAGCTGGCCATAGATGGATCGAAATTTGGCCAGTTCAGCAGGGACCATCCAATTTTCGATTGATCTATGGCAATTTTCACTCATTCAAATGGAATTTTTTCAGGTGATCAGCGGCTGCAGTGCTGATTAGTGTACTCTGACAGCTAAGAAGTCCCTGCTGTTAGAACATATTAGCACAGCAAGGAGGATTCTTACCCACCTCTCTTGTGTGGATGAGGAAATCTGTTAATTGTTTTGCTTTTTAATCAGCCCGCTATATGAATAGAATATAAAATGACTCATCTATGGCCTAAGAGAAAACTGTAATTGCAAATGCAATTATAATTAAGTGTGATGGCACATATTTTTAATAGAAGGTCAGAGTTCAAATTTAAAATTTTTCTTTTTGGGTTTAGCTATCCTTTAATTACCTCCTGCTCGCTGTATAGGGAAATGATGGGCAGATGGGAGCCCTCTTGTTCTGGGAGGACTGTCATATGACGTCCTCCCACTCTAGCCCCTGTGGGCATGCAGTGATCAGTGGTGGACTGTGTCTCTAGGACACAGCGGATCACAGATCAAGGCAAAAAGCCAATGAGGTAGGCTCTACCATGTGATCAGCTGTGTCCAATCACAGCTGATCACATATAAACAGGAAATGCCAGGTATCTTCAATCCTCTTCTCACTCTGACACTGCGTGAGGAGAGGAGAGCCGGTAAGCGACATCCCTCAGAGGGGATATCTACACTGATAATCAGGGCACTGATCATCAGTGCAGCCCCATCAGTGCTGACTTTCAGTGCCCATCATTGCCTCCAATCAGTGCCCATTAATGCCCAATATCAGTGCTTATCAGTGCCAAATATCAGTGTCCATCAATGCCACATATCAGTGCCCATCAGAGCTGCCTTTCAGTGCCCATCAGTGATGCTTGTAATTTGGCTTGGGCAGGAAAGGGATGAAAGGGCCCATGGGAAAATGGTTAAGAAACTGATAGTTTTACATTGTGGAACAGTTTACTACTAGGAATACTGTTTAACACTTTATAAAGAAACTTTTTTAAGTATCGGAAGTTGGGCAGGAGCAGTATAAGCTAACTATTACTCGTGTGATTGGTCTAACAAACTTAATTTTCATTCTAGAAGCTATGCAACCAGTCAGTGGTCCATTTCAAGACAAAAGAGGAAGCCAAGTAATCTGAAGTGAAAAGAGATCAGGCTTTCAATCCTAATAATCTTGCGATGAAGAAGGGACTGTGAAAATCAGACAGAAACCAATTAAATTGTGATAACAGCCCTAATTCACTAGGGATTTAAATTAAATTCAGTCTATTGTTTTTATCTGTTAAACAGAAGTAGAAATGTTGGTAAAATATTTGTTTCAAACAATGAATGGTTATTTAAATCAAATAGCTTGTAGGGAGGCTCCAGACAAAGGGCAAACTTCTGTGCAATAGGAATTAGGATGTGTAATGAATTTCAATAAAATAGAACAAAGGAGAAGAGTGAAAACAAAAATCAAATACACACATGGATTCAAAATAATAGAAATTTGTACTGCATAAATATTCTAAGCATGCTAGATTTCTAATATTTAATGCCATCTGGAGCAAATAGAATTGTAAAATATTTTATGACTTGGTTAGTACAAAGTGGCACCATCATAATTAAATCTGCAATTCTCTTTACACTTTGTCTTCATTTTGTCCCTTTATCAACTTTACTTATATATTTACCCAGTTCTCTCTGAAAAGGTAAAGGTTAACTTTCCTGCAAAATTATTATGCTATCAATCATTCAAAATAATCCATGTGTAAGCTATACCAGGGGCGGACTGACCATCTGGAAACTCTGGTACTGCCTGAGGGCCCGGGGTTAGTAGGGGGCCCTATGAGATGCCCCTGGTACCTTTTTCATAGGCTTTTTTGAATTTGGGCAAGGACACAGGGCCCCCATGATCCCCTATTGCCCGGGGGCCCCATGAGTTGTCAGTCCGCCCCTGAGCTATACTATGCATTATGTGACTATTGCACCCTGAAAACTGTGTTCTACACTACATACTCCTAACTGATGCAATCTGCCAACTAAGATGCACATAGCATATTTTGACTTCTAGACTCTGTAGGCTGTGCTGCACAATACATACACATACATAGGAAAACAACACAATACAATACTGACAGATATACAGTACATACAGCACATGCTACCTACTTCCTAGCAAATAAGCATGAATAATGGTCTGTATACAATAAGAATATACTAAAAGTTTATTAGCTCAGGCAATAGTAGCTTCACAATTTCTATAGGCAACCAAGACCCCAGGATATACTCTAGTAGCCTATGAGGAAGTCAATTTGATGACAAAACGCGTCAGATAAGTGACATTAGAAGTAATCAGAAATGCCATGGCAGTCATTTTGGAACAGGTTGTTTGCATTCTTCATCCATGTTAGCACAATTTTAATAATATGTAATTTTACATTACTGCTGCACTATGGGCTTGTATATTTGATTTCATATGGTGATCGACAGTATATGAAAAATCGTTAAGGAGAGGAGTAGAGTGAAGATTGTATTAAGGATTGAAGGCCCATATTGATGTATGCAGGTTAAGGTGCATGCCTAAAAGTGGAAGGGAAGAGCACGTGGATTTGTTTGAACAACACTGGAGGTAGATGGTGCACAGCTATACTTCAATCAAAAGTTTATGATATATTGATGGGTAGTGATATCCTGCCTATATGCACATAATTCACCCTGTAAGAGTAAGAGTAATTAGTGTGGCTAGTGGTGGATGCTTTTCATGGAGGGAATCACGAATTATAGTATATCCAAATGTACTTCACTATATTAGTTTATTTTGTTTTTTGGAGATTGGGAGCAGTGGAGTAGATGATAAAGAAGAGGAGACAGAGAAGATTGTGATTGATGATATACAATACATACTTAATGGGAAGAATCTGGTGAGAATATATGGTCTTATTGAAGGATAGTTGTGTGCTGATTTGTGTCTAAAAGACTGTTTTGCCCTGGGGGAGGTTCTCATTCTGAGCTGCACACTGTGACTTTGGGCACTTGTGGAAATTAGAAGATTCTACTCTAGTAGTGATGGCAGAAATTAAGAGTTTGCGTCATCTAGGCAAAGTTTTTTCTGGCACAAACTGTCTTTGTTGTTATGTCATTATGGGGTTCTCCTGTCAACTTAAGCTGCTGGTCCTTTAATTTGTAAAGTTGAGGTAGACAATCCCACATAGGGGTATCCTTCTCACTACTTCCTTGACCATATTCTTGTATGGATAAAACATTTCCTAGTTCAACCTCTAAAAGGCACATACATCATACATGCCATACATGTCAAAAAGGTCAAGCTATGTTGACCATAGGTTGCCTGAATGCATCTTCTAAACAGAATACAATGGAAGCATCTAACTGCCAACTGACATTTGCCCAACATACAACAATAGTGTCTATGTTACCAACAGCTTGTGCAAATGTTTCCAATGGCATTTTTTTGAGATGTTTCCACTCAAATATTCAATGAAACCTGATGTCTTCTATGTAAATCTGAGAAAAATCAACATGGGACCAGGTTTGTGAGGAAATCTGTTGGCATGCCACAGTATACAGAGGACCCTTGACGTGGGACTGTGGCTTATGCATGTGTTTGCAAATGTGTGCAAACAAAACCCTCTGTTTTTAACGCAAACTGTTAGACAGGGCCAAATTGGTTGTTTGGCAGGCTGGCTGGTAAGTGTTGCTGGGAAATTCTTTTTTGTTTGTGAAGTGCATTGCCCTTTCATTTGCACCTTACTGCTAAGGCTGGTTATAGGTTGGAACGGTTGCAGGGACGCACTGGATGCCCTTGCTGTTATTTTGTATAGCTAGGCATCACGTGTGTCCCTGTACCTTTAAGGAGGGATGGGCTCCTCAAGGCACACCTGCCCTTAATCTATCCATTTATACATGTGCTCCAAAACCCTCTGTTTTTAATGTAAAATGTTAGACAGGGCCATATTGGTATTTTCGCAAGCTGGCTGGTAGGTGTTGCTGGGAAATCCTTTTTTGTCTTTGATGTGCATTGCCCTTCCATGTGTACTTTACTGGTGCCTACCTCACAGGCCACTATAGTACACATGTCAGAACTGTGTAAACTGTATTGTACATTTAATACTCCTAACTAATGCACTCTGTAAACTAAGATGCACATGGCGTACTTTGACTTCTACACTCTGTAGGCTGTGCTGCACAATATCTCACAGGCTGTTACAGTACACAGTGCAGGACATTGAGGGGAGTGGCAGGAACATCGCCCCTTCTCCCAGCAGCAGCCTGCATAAAAGCAGTAGGTGAGTAGCAACAAGTGAGCTCAAATTATATGTATATTACCCCCATTTTTTTCCGAACCTGACAGCTCTGGACAGCGTCCACTGATGGATGACCCACAATCCTGTGGCCAATGGGAGGCAGCTGGAAATCACTGTAGTGTGACATCGTTGGATGATCCTCACTCCTGAACTTTATTTTCCCCTCTTTTTTCCACTCCCCTTTTTTTCCTTTATAAACTGTTTGCTTAGCCGGGATGCATCACATGACCTGAGTAAGGGACTTGCCCCGAAACGTAGTCATAGCAACCGGCTTGTCCTGTGTGGAGTGTCAGCTTACAGACTGTCTTTGGATACAGTTGGCGGTCTCCCTTCTCTTATTCTGGCTCCTTCCACCAGCATTGTGACATAATTTCTGGGTGCATTGTGTGCGTTAGATCTGGCCAACAGATCTCATTGACTGTCATCTCACGAAGGCTGTTGGAATCCATAGGGATTTACAGTGAATTTTCGGCTGTGGTGACACCTTGTTTTTTCCATCTACCTCCTGTTGGCCAAGGGATTTTGGGTCATCCATCAGTGGACACTGTCCGGCACTGTTAGGTTCGGAACATCCATATCGGTATGCAGCCTCCTCTCTGAAAGTTTTTAATTATAATCATGTTGCATGGTCCTAATAAATCTTGCAAATGTCATTCTTCTCTTGGGCTCTGTTTATGACACTCTCCTCTGTGCTCCTTGCTGATCTTTATGATAGCAGTGTGGGTGGACCAGGGAGTTGCTTTCATATGTATTGGATAACAAAGACTCAGCTGGAGGTAGCAGGGATCTCAGGCTCATTCAGGAAAGGGGAAACAATGAGTGGATAACCCCTGTCATAGTGTTTGTTTAAGTAACTCATATTTTCAATGGATTACTCATTTTTAAATACATTTAAATAAATATATTGTACTACCATACTTTTTTACTATGAGTATAAGCTTCTTTTTTTTTTTACTACTGGGGCGTGGAAACTTTTTATAAAAAAACTTACTGTGCCCTGGTTTCACAAATGTTGAGAACCACTGCTCTAGATATACCACTGCCTGCTGAAGTTTTTAATTCATGTCAGAGTATGGGCAGCTAAAGCGATTTAATGGAGAAGTATGGCAAAAGCTTTCAGCTGACACAGGATCCATCCAGATATCTGGACCGGCAGCTGGCTCAGCCTCTGGGAGACTGAGCCAGCTGCTCCCTCTTGTCCTCAGCTCCAGTGAATGCTGGAGGGGAAGAGCAGAGAGCTGGTGACTGACAGTCACCGCTCTCTGCTCAAAACAGAGGAGAAAACTGAGTGATCAGCGGTGTCTGCAGAGGTGGCAGGGGACAGATTCAGCATTGGATCGATGCTGCATCCACCTAGGTGATTGTAAGGTTTTGGGGTTTTTTTGTAAGCCCCATGTCTATCTTTTAACTTTGCTTTCACATTAATTACAAAAAATCTAGCAGCAGCAGCAGCAGCACACTGAGAAAGTATTATGCTATCTCCCAAACATCAGCAATAAGCATGTATTAGTAACCGATATTGCTTTGCAATATCTTTTTTTAGCTGGGAAGAAGGACATGAGCTTTAAGACTGCATATAACAAAATCTAATGGGCTCTTACTCTTTGCCAGGTACAACTAATTAAATTGGAATTTGAACTAGTGGATTTTGAAGACATCAGGTCTAATGTTAACATGTGCTTTGCACATATAGGACAAATCAACAGGCTCACCTAAGTATCTGTCCTGACTCCTCCCCATACATTCTCATCTATCCTTTGCTCTTCAACTACCCTGTTCTTCCCACTTGAATTGGAGATAAATACAAGGAAATTATAGGTATGGGTAAGAATGTGGCTGCTTCTTAACAAATCATTGTCATATTGTTATATCGAAGTACAGAAAATCCTGAGCTGTCTGTCCCAGAGTGACTTGGAGCTTAGAATAAGATTCTACTCTTTGGCCCTGCTGGCAAACAGAGAACAAAGAAAAGTCAAACGTTTGATTTAGATAGGAATTGAATAGTGAATACAATGAAATCATGCATTGTTACAATGTATTGATTTAATGACACTTTCAGACCATATGCAAGGGTCATTTTACACAAGGGTGGCTCCAGACTTTGACAGCTACTCCAGTTGTGTAATAGAAAGCAATGTCTGGCTGTCATTTTGACAGTTGATATCTGCCAGCATCCTACAATACAGCTCTAGATACCTAAGTGGTCAGTTGATAGTCACCCATACTGTCATATTGAAATTCTTAGAGTCCTTAGCTATGGGCTCCAGAGTGACTTAAAGCTTACATAGGGCTTGTATTGTTCACTCCTGCTGGCAAATGGAGAGACAGGAAAGCAAAGTAAAGGCAGATGTAAGCAATTGGGTCAAGAAAGGGGAAGGGGACTTGTCATTTAAGCAAACCTGTTGCTTTACCCTGCATAGCAAAGCACTGGTTCTTTTTGTACACCATCTTTGGTGTTTGGGTCTCCATGTTGTTTGACTATTACCAATGCTGTGCAGCAAGATTAGAAATGAGCGGTAGGTGTAGTATCATTTATCAGGTGTAGACAAATACAAACCACAACATACCCCTTATAGACCAGAGCATTTTTTGCATTTCAACTATGGGCCTGTCAGGGCGAACTGACAACTCATGGGTCCCTCGGGCAATAGGGAATCATGGGGCCCCTGTGCCCTTGCCCAAACTCAAAAAAGCCTATGAAAAAGGTACCAGGGGCATCTCATGGGGTCCCCTACTGACCCGGGCCCTCGGGCAGTGCCCGAGTTTCCAAATGGTCAGTCCGCCCATGGGGCCTGTTTATTCCGACACCCTTTTCATTACTTATGATAACACAGTATTGCATACATTCTTCTCTTTTTTTTTTAGGACAAACTAGGCTTTCTCTTGGCAAAACTGTTTTGCAAAAATTTATCTATAGACAAAAAAAGAGTTTTTTTCTATTTTGATCAGTGTAAGTTTAACAAAGTAGTTTTATTGTAAATAAAAAATATGAATGTATTCTATCATTTGTCCTGCTTCAAATGACACAAAAATTATATTTCTTGCACAAAGCATGGCAAAGTTATTCAAAGCTCAACATGAAAAAAACACATGAAAATGGCAGGTTTGTTTTTCAGTGTTGTGCTATTTCTTTTTATGTGACACTGCAAATAATAGCAAACAAAACACATTAAAATAAAAAATAAATAAATATCAATGGTAAAATATAGCAATAAAAGAAAAAAGCTGCTTAAAAATCATAGCTAAGTGGAAAAAGGGAGATAGGAGTTAATTAGAGATGATTTAGGTTAACTAAAGGTTAATAATGGGGTTAAATGGGAATATTTTCAATTTTCTTTCTTTTTTACTTGTAAGGTAAAGTTTCTTTAGCTGGTGTCATTTTCAGATTAACACCTTTTGAGCTACATATGAATTATATTGTAAATACAATGAAACAACACATTGTTATAATGTATTTACTTGATGATACTTCCAAACATCTGCAAGTGTAATTTTATCACAGGAGTGGCTACATTTTGACAGCTCTCCCTGCTGTGTAATAACAATCAATTTCCCACTACCATTTTGACAGCCAGTAATTGCCAGTAACAGCAACAGGGGAGAGTGAAGATGGCGATGGGGACAAAGGGTTGGGGGGACTATTGCAGCAGGAGAGGAGCAGGATGCAAAAGTTGCATCCTAGAAAATCTTTTTTTGACACATAGCCTTTACTTTCAAAATCCCCAAGTGGTTAAAGCAGATTTTTTAAGGAAAAAGGTAAGAAGGTAATTTTAAAAGAGCATGGCATTAAACACAGGGCTGTAAAAAAAGGAGGTTGTATTTGAGTGATAGGTTAATCTGTGAAAGATAGAGATGAGCAAACTACTAAAAAGTTGGGTCATTTGTGGTTCAGCCAAATCTTTAAAAATATGCGAACCTACGAAATTCAACATTTTCCTATTAAAGTCAATGGATATCTGAACCAAATGCTAAAAAGTGTGTATTACAGAGCAGCAAATGAAACAACATTTTACAGAATGGTTATGGAAGCTCTTGGAAACCCTGCCTAATGAGACAATTGTGCCAAAACAGCCAGAGCAACTTATTTTATTATCCTATGAGGAATTCTAAGAGAGACGGGTAAGACTAAAATGTTGATCCAAATCTGTACAATTCGTACAGATCTAAGCTAATCATTTTTACAGAAATTGTATATTACATACGTGAAGCTTATTATCTTAAGCCCAAAACAAAGTACTTAAATATTGTGACTGTACTACATGTTTTTTTTTTTTTTTGCATTTGCTGCATCCAAAGACTGGTAGGCTGCAACATATTACATTATAACATTTTTCAATTTAGGTTTAGATCAGCATTTCTCAAACATTTTACCATGAAGGAACTCTTTAAATAATTTTTAGTGTCTCGGGAATACCGTCTGATAACAAACCTCAACAACAAAAAAAAATTCTACACCTGTTCTAGGGGTTTTGTGGGTGCTGATTCAGAAAATTGCATTGGCTAGACTGCATAACCTCTAGTTTCTTAGATATGGTTGAATTCATATAATTTTCAGTCAGGTTGTGAAAAGATCTTGATAATCAACTTGTTCTTCTGTTACCTAGTTTGTATTTTTGAGTAGTGCATTAGCAAGATACAGTGAGAGTGTTTATATACTTCCAACTGTAATTTTACATCTAAAACATTGGGGTCTAAAGTGTAAGTTATTAACTGTATTATTGTTATGATCATATAGGAGGTTTGTGTATATTGCTACTCATATTGTTTAATTTTTGCAGATCAATCATCATAGAGGCCATGGATAATTTTGTGTTTCTTTTATGCAAGAAGAACAAGAAGAATAAAAACACTACATTAAATTAGCCTGGTTTTTGATGGACTGCAAGAGTGAAGAGTGTATATGACATTTATGCTGTATCTCAAAAACTAGAGCTGATAGGGAAAGCTTAGTGCCATTTTTGGAATCAGCTGTTCAAATATACCCAGGATCAGGTCTATCATTGGAAAAACCAAAATGTGTGTAATTACGACACATACAGCTCAGGATGCAATGTTGTGAACAGTAAGTTGTATATATAAAAATACATTTTAAAAATAATGAATGTTGTGGGCTTATTTAATTCAAAATCCCCGGGCTTCTCTATACAACAATTTTTTTTTGATAGTAATAAAAAAATTAGACAAATATTAATAATGTTCAAAAATGAAAATCAGACAGTGAATGTTTTCTTCTCTTACATTGGTTGTCATTGAAATGCTCCCTTTGACTATTGGTCAATAGAGAAGGGTCCTCTTAGATTGATGGCTAATGGGAAAAGGACCACCTTACAGCAGTGGTCATTGGCAAAAGGGTTTCCTTATAGTGACTATACACAATTCATTTTTTATTTTTATCTTATCAAGTCCGCAAACAATCAAATAACCATACCTTCCCTTTTGAACAATTTAGACTTGATTTAGATCAGATTCAGTTGAACTGAGTCAGTTGACTAGAGTGGAAAATGTTTGATATATCATATTGCATTGAAAAGCAACCCTTAACAATCATATCGATCAAATTGTTTTTTTTTTCTATGGATCGGTTATTCCTATTTAAAGAGATTGAGAACAAATACCTCACTACACTGGTGGCAGAATAAGGTCTCCATTACATTGGTGGCCAACTGGGAGAAATGCTCCATTACACTGTTGGTCAGGAGGAGATGGGCTCCATTACATTGATGGCCATTTAGAGAAATGCACGATTGCACTGGTGGTCAGCAAAAGAAGGGCTTTATTATATTGCTGATCAGCAGGGAGAATGCTCCTTACATTAATGGTCAGTGAGAAGAGTGCCCCTCAAATTGGTGATCAGAGGAATAATGTTCCTCTTCCAAACAGTTAAAAAGATAATTGGAGTCAGTGGACTCTAGAATTTGGAGCAGAATTTGCTCATTGCTCAAAGAATCCCTAGTTATCTCTGGTCCCTAGGGTCCTAAGAAATCCTTGTGGAGAATGGCTGGATAAACGTAAACAAATCTAGTGAATTAGGGTGATGTTTATTTAATCCATGGTACAGAGATCTACATTAACTTTTTTAAATACACTAAAACCTTCAGAATATATGTAATGGTGCCAACCCTCCTCCTTTATGGTATATAGTTTTTTCTGCTGTAGAGTAAGCAGTGCCAGAGGGAAGAGGGTTAGCAGGCTAAATAAACATTACCTTATTTGTTGTTCTGTTTTTCTGTCTCGCTAAATACATTCACCCAAAGGGCAGAGAACACAATCTGTCTCCTTGTATATTTTGCTTTATTGTTATTTTAGAAACATGACGAGCTGCAATTTTATTGTTTTTCCTGTAGCCCAGTGTTCAACATTGAAAAACACCTCATAGCTATGAACAGCTTTGCTTGATAAAATGCATGTTTTTTATCCCAAGGGCTTCCTCTACAATGGCCCTAGAAAAAAGTGATCACTCTAGGTATTTGGGCATTTTACAGTATAATCACTTCACACAAAGTCTGCCAATATTTCCAAGATTTATTTCACTATTTCATGATTTTATGTATATTTTCTTCTTCTCAACAAAACTAGCCATAGAATTAGCCTATATTTGAAAAATAATTACTTATCTCTCTATATTTTGCCCAAGAAAGGAAGAGTATGGAAAGTGCCTTTGTAATGGGGATTTAGCCCCTGTTCACACTGCTGCGTCTTATCATACAGCTTGCAATGCATAAAGACACATTACAAGTCAAAAGAAATTAATTTCAATGGGTGCCCTCTTAATCAATGTGACCCAAGTCACTGCAACAAAAAAAGATACCTGCACTAGGTACCTTCTTTTCTGCGACTTCGGTGCAAGTTGAGTGCCATAGATTGCAGTGGTAAAACACAAAATCACAAGCAAGTCGCAAGGAATTCACAAGGAAATTGCAAACAAGTTGCAAGCAAGTCGCACAACTTTGGGGTTGTAGCAGTGTATCATTTTTTTTCGGGTAGGGGCCATCTTGCATTTATTATTTATAATTGTCTATATTGGGATTATTTACCATTAATATTGTTCAGAGTAAAAATCTTTAAACCAATTTTGCTAGTAACAAAATCCCCCTCTAGGCCTACTATAGACATGTGAAAAACTTTATTGCAAATTCTTACATGCTTCTATTCTTTAAATGCTGTAAGTAACTTTTTTAGTGCAGTTACTGAATTTGTCCAGAATAGGTATGAAGCGAAAAGTTCTACCTTTTGAAATACTAATCTCTGGCCTTTGTTTAAACATATAACATTCTGTACAAGTAACTGATCAAAAATGAAACTCCCAGAGCTGTAAACCTAGGACATTGCTGTGGAAGTTATATTACAATGGGCGGTCTGTAATTTAACCTGATAGAGATAAACTCTTGTAGAAAGATGAGGACTCAGGGAAATCCTGGCTACAGACTGTAATGGCTGAAAGTAAAGTACATTTTTTTTGGCTTAGCTGAATGCTGAAATGAAATGGTAAATTGTGAATACCATTACAAAATGATGCTTATTGCAATAAAATATTGTCAAGATAGCATTTTAACAGAGCTAGAGTGTTTCTTTAAAATGCTTTCTCCTGTTTATTATTGTGTGTAGTCAGGACTTTTTTACTCAGAAATAGGTGCAGGAACTCAACCACGACCCCTCAAAACCCCCCTCTCCTCACACATAAACCCTCCAAGCCACATCAAATAGCAGGTGTGGTCAAACTTCACTAACAGTGGGAGGGTCCTAAAGGAGCATTAAATACCAGGAATGCATTAGCTACAGACTGCACGGGGTATTTACACACATAGTGCAAAGTTCAGGAGTGATCTATACACAGAGTACAAAGTTCAGCCTTCTTCTATAACTGCTTACCTCTCCATCCACATCTCAGTTTCACCCTTCTTCAGCTCTGACCTCTGCATTGAAACCCCCCTCCCTCATCCAGGGTCCCCATCTTCTCCCCCCTCCTCAAAAGTTCCACCATCTTTCACTTGTCTTACATTTGCTACTTTATTAAGCCAAATTACCCAGGGGGCTCTAGCACCTCCATGCACATTGTAGGTGGCTCTGTCTCCCTCACTGGCAGGGAGATCATCCAGTGGGGTATCAGCATTTGCACTGCATCCTAGGCACCTGCATATCCTTTGTCCCCACCCTGCACTCAAGGGGAGCCACTCAGGAGATCAGAACTGTAGGAGCCTTGGGAAACATGATGCCATTTGTAAAAATAGAAGCAGGACTTCTGTGTTTACAAGTAATATTGGTGATCAGGGAGCAGAAGGCCTGAGCCAGATGTGGTGGAACTGAGTTCCACTAAGGTCCAGCTAAAAAAAAAAATCCCTATGCGTAGTAATTATTTTAAGTACCCATTAAAATTTCAATAATTGCAAACAATTCCATGGAATTTACAGGCAAATGCACAAACATATAGTTAATAGGCTATACATGCCAATCTTTATTGCAAAGCAAATTTAAGAACAATAAAAAGTGTAGGAAAAAATGTTGTTATTATTGTGTAAGTACAACATGTTACATTATACAGTCTGGGATACCCTTCTTGTCCTTCTTGTCCAAACTGTACCTGTATAATTTGCCCTTATACAACTGATCAATCTAAAAATAACATCAGGACAAAACCTCATGTGTTTCAGAACAAAATCCTTCTTCAGGATGAGAAAAGGGTATACCGCATGTTGTACATTGCAAGAAAAACACAACATAAATTGTGGATTAAAATCACAGGTAAATCAGGCTACCAGGTGTTTGTCCATCCAGTGGGGGCTTAAAATGCGGGGCATGAGGCTTTGTCCTTCTGGAGAGAAAAATGTTGTTTATATATGTAGTTATACAGTATATTCACAGGTCTACTTTAAGCCAAAACTAGGTAATTATGAAAATCAGGAGTAAATCAGCGTGGTTGCTCTTGTGTTTTCGTTGTGTTCTCTTTAAAGAGCCCTTACAAGTCTAGGAGGACCTGACGGCAATAAACTTCGCCTGGTGATATTGCTAATAATTGTGCTCAACTGCCTTCCAATACTGATTTGAACTTTTTAAAATTAATTTTGGATAGAATAAGGGAGGGTTATAACCGTGCCAGTTTTATGTTTGCTAACTGTGTCTATTGGGAGATTTCTCTTCACTTCCTGTCCCATAGCTAAAACAGTGTGTGGAAACAATCCCAATTTGAGGGAGACCCTTGTTGTCACCAGGGTCACAGGAACTAATATACCTATTGGATGACTTTCTCTCTGTTTCTGTTTTGGTGACAACCCAAAATGTGGGATTTTCTTTTGCTTTCACTCTTGGTAATAACAGTAAACAATACAAATAGAGAGAGTCACAGGCAGCAATAAAAACTGACAGGTATTGTAATCCCTCTCTACTCTATTCAAAACTAGAAAAAAGTCTTGCCTTTAGTTATAGTTTATAGGGTCAGTTCACAAAAAAATAAGATCTTAGATCTCTTGTGGAGTGGCAGGTGCACTTGAGCTCCATGATCCTTCCATTAAAGGAGCAGGGGGGATTAATGAGACTCTGATCTCTACAAGGAAAAGCTGGGCATGCAGGGCTTGAATTTTGGCTGATTCCTGTGAATTGGTTGAATATCAAGGAAAGGGCAGCCCTGCTAACACTATTTGGCTCGACAGACAGGGGCGGACTGATCATTCGAGCACTCGGGCACTGCCCGAGGGCCCTGGGTCAGTAGGGGGCCACATGAAATGCCCCTGGTACCTTTTTATAGGCTTTTTTGGGTGTGCTTTGAGTGTGGGCAAGGACACAGGGGCCCCATGATCCCCTATTGCCCGTGGGCCCCATGAGTTTTCAGTACGCCCCTGTCGACAGACTTCAATTGAGATAAGCAAAAATGGCTAAATGTTTATTATAGCCAATCTGCTGAAGTCACAGTTTGGGTATTCTGAAAGTCTCATGTGCTAGTTGTCAGACTACAACAGCCAGCAGTGGGGGGCTCCTTCAGCCACGTTGTTCAGCATGGATCAAGGATCCTATGGACTTGTAGTTTGACTCACTGGGCTGATCAAGAGCAGTATTTACTGTATGTGTTTAGCCAGCTTAAAGCAGCAAGCTGAATCACAGATTTTTTTGTTTTTTTCTTTTCTATCTAATATTTTTGTTCTTTTAATTTTTAGTCCCACCCCCACCACCATGCCAACCTAGGCCAAAATGAAATGTACCTGGTCCTGCATCCTCCTGGGATACCTACATCCCATCTATAAGGAGACTGTAGGATCAGCAAACAATCTGGCCAGGGGGGCAGTCTGAAGGGTGGGCCGGGGGGCAGTCTGAAGGGTGGGCCAGGGGGCAGGTATGGTGCATCATTGGAGCTGGCTGCCTACACCTAGAAGAGGCAGCCAGCTGAAACGGTCTGAGATGGTAGCATGGGACTTTAGATCACAGCAGTACAATGCTGGATTCGCTGTGTGGGTAAGTATGTGCTTGGAAGAGAATTACAGCACTACAAGTAAGAGGAAAAACATGGGGCTGATAGGAGAGCTGAGAAACACTTTAGTAGGCTGTGCCATAATTGACATATCAGTTTTTGATAGACAGACCATTTTTATTACCCTTTGTAAACCAATGAGATAATGTAGATGTATAACTAAATTGATAGATAAACTTAGTAGTGTGCTTTTTTTGTCACTAACAATTATCTCTAATTATTACATCAATATACATTTTCTAATCACTGTCTCTTTTTTGCTGAGTCTGACTACTGTACTGTAATCAGCATCCCCTTGGACAGTGGGAAAGGCACGATAAAGCAGAATTGCTTCATTTTTCAGCTGGATAACAGAACAGTATTACCCTAGAATATGCATGACATTGCAGATCTCTGATAAAATGATTTGACTTTAAACATGATAACCACATAGGAAATTACCACAATAAGGACTGATAAACATTCATTATCTTCCTAGCAGAATCCAGTGCTCGGAATCTTTGTAGGGAACTTCAATTGATACTGTAGTTTCAGTGTAATCAGTATGGAAGGAGCAGCAGCACAACACTCTGCACTAATTGAAGATGGATTGCACTCACCTCAGTTTGAAACCGCTCTTCAGGTCTGATTAAAAGTTTCCTTTGTACAATGTAATTTATTTCCGGAAAGTTTGTAGGCTGCCATTTAAAAATATGGATGAGTGTCTGAAGCTTTCCAGAGACTGGAAATATAAAATGTAATTTAGCTGGAAAGTAAAACTTAAAGAGCAACTCCAGCACAAGTCATAGACCTGCTAATAATCTAAAAAAACATCATGATCATGAAGCTGATCCAATAAAGCTTATAGGGGTGTCATTATCTTTTTTATTTTTTTTAATATACAGTTGCGCTCAAAACTGTGCTTACCATGGCAGAAACTGTGAAATTTTGGCATTGATATTAAAAATATAACTGATCGTGCCAAAAAACTTTTATTTAAGGATAGCGATCATATTAAGCCATTTGTTATCACTTGTTTGGCTCCTTTTTAAATCATAATGATAACAGAAATCACCCAAATGATCCTGATCAAGGTTTTACATACCCTGGAATGTTTGGCCTTGGTACAGACACGTAAGGTGACACACACATGTGAAAATGGCAATTAAAGATTAATTTCCCACATCTGTAGCTTTTTAAAATTGCAATTAGTGTCAACAATCAGTTTGTTAGCTTTCACATGAATGCACTGAGCAGGCTAGATACTGAGCCATGAGGAGCAGAAAAGAACTGTCAGAAGGCCTGCATAACAAGGTAATAGACCTTTATAAAGATGGAAAAAGATGTATAAAGATATCCAAAGCCTTGAATATGCCAGTCAGTACTGACAAATCACTTATTAAGAAGTGGAAAATTCGGGGATCTCTTGATACCAAGCCAAAGTCAAGCAGACCAAAAAAGATTGCAACCACAACTGCCAGAAGAATTGTTTGGGATACAAAGAAAACCCCACAGGTGATCTCAGAAGAAATAGAGGCTGCTTTGGAAAAAAGACACTGCGGTTGTTTTAAGGAGCACAATACTTTGATACTTGAAAAAAAATGAGCTGCATGGCTGAGTTGTAAGAAAGAAGCCTTTACTGCACCAATGCCACAAAAAAAAGCACCATTACAATATTCCCCGACAACACCTTGACCCTCCTTACAGCTTCTGACACACTGTAATCTGGAGTGACGAGACCAAAATAAAGCTTTATACTTAGAGCCATAAGCTCTATATTTGGAGACAAGAATACCATCCCCACTGTGAAGCATGGTGGTGGCTCACTCATGTTTTGGGGGTGTGTGAGCTCTAAATGCATGGGGAAAATTGATGGCAAGATGAATGCAGCATGTCATCAGAAAATACTGGCAAAAAATTTGCATTCTTCTGCATGAAAACTCTGCATGGTAAACTCTTGGACTTTCCAGCACAACAATGACCCTAAGCACGAGGCCAAGTTGAACCTCAAATGGTTACAGGAAAAAAAAGTGAAGGTTTTGAAGTGGCCACCATAGTCTTTTGACCTTAATATCATCGAGCCACTCTGGGGTGATCTCAAACGTTCATGGAAGCCGACCAAAGACTTTGCAAGAATTTGAGGCCTCATAGACAAATATTACAAAAGACTGCACGGTGTAATTGATACTAAAGGATGCAGTACACAGTATTAAGAACTAAGGGTATGCTGATTTTTGAACAGGAGTCAATTAATTTGTTTGCTTGTTGCCATGTTTTGTTTTATGATTGTGCCATTCTGTTATGACCTACAGTTGAATATAAATCCCATAAGAAATAAAAGAAATGTGTTTTGCCTGCTCACTCCAAGTTTTCTTTAAAAATGGCACTGTGTATTATCAATTCTCAAGAGGTATGCAAACTTTTGAGCACAACTGTACATTACATGGGAAATAAATTATTTTAATGTAAACAATCAGTGTGCATTAAAGTGTACCTGTCCCCAGATCAAAAGAATGGAGCCAAGCCCCCTGACTGCCTTGTGCCTTTGGTGCATGTCTAAAATTTGTATGTGGCTCCATTTGAGAACCATATACTCCTTTAGCAAGTCAGCAGAGTCTTTTCAGGTTTAAGTGTTTTAAGTCTTGCCCACATTTCAGGTCCAACTTAACGACTTGACCTTCTGAAAGTTTCACTCCCTTCATGACCAGGCCATTTTCTGGTATTCAGCACTGCACTACTTTAACTGGCAATTGCACGATCATGCAACATTGTACCCAAATGAAATTTATATAATTTTTTTCACACAAATACAGCTTTCTTTTGGTGGTATTTGATCAAAATCGTGCTGTGTCCAACCACAGCTCAGGTCAGCAGTGGGGGCTGTGACTGCCATCAGTCACAGTAAATCTATTATGACTGAGTGGCAAGTGGTTAGACAATAACCAATTAACCTACCATCATGAAATGTAGGAAGAAATGAGGATACCTGTAGGAAACCCACACAAAACCCATGCGGTTAAAAAACCAAGGACCCCATTATTACAAGGCATAAGTGCTAACCACAAAGCCATTGTACTGCCAGAGCCAATCATATAACTTATTAAAGAGCAATGAGAGTTTGCAAAACTTTTTTCTTTTAAACAAACTTTATAGATGCTCTGCAAACATAATATAACTGTTTGGAAAAAAAACTTGAACATCCCCTTGCCAGTGATGTGATATCCAAAACTTCACTACTACAGTTGGTTTCTGGTGCCTCCAGGCTGGCTTAAAAAGAAGGCATGATGGCTGGACCTCTTCCAGTTTGTCACTCACTATATAGTAGTGTAGAAATACATACATAGACAACTTTGTGATACTAATTAAACATTAAAAATTAAAATAAAAACACATTTTGGCCAAAATGTCTTTGATAAAAAAAATCCCAATAAGTGTATATTGATTGGTTTGCTTGAAAGTTACAGTGCCTACAAACTATGGTATATACACTGAATATTTTTTATTACTACTAATCGTGGTGATCAGCAACTTATAATGGGACTGCGGGAGTGCAGTGGGCAATCTGACACTAACTGCCACTGACATCACCAGTGACATTAATACAGTGATCAGTGATAATACTATACACTGTCACTGTACTAATGACACGGGCTGGGAAGGGGTTAACATCTAGGACAATCAAGGGGTTAAATGTGTGCCTAACTATGTGTGATGTGTATAAAGTGTACTGTTTTACTGAACAATCTCTAAGTTTCTCATCCCTGCTTTGCAGGGAAGAGAAGCTTACAGGTCGCTCCCTTTGTACAGAGCTCTGTGTTGTTTGCCTGGTGCTGGCTGGGGGGCACATGCGCACGCTTGAAACCTGGAAGTAGGCAGCAACAAATGTCACTTTGCCTACAGTGGCTGCCCATCCGCAGTACATTGCAGACAGGCAGGCGTAAAGTGGTAAAGATACAGAAGACCATGCAAGCAATTAGGAGTAAAACCTACATGTTTTCATTAAAGTACTAAAAACATATCTTTGATTGTTTTTTAAATACCTATGAGCATGGTGTAAGCATTTTTGAAACTCTTCTGTTACTGATGACTGGAAACAAAAGATGTGTCACAGTAATTATTGGAAACCAAAGACCATGTGAATCTATGTTGCCAGGCACAGTCATTTATCAATAAAAGCTATGTCTTTTTTAACTGCTTGCCCACCGCCCTATAGCAGAAATACTGCTACAGGGCAGCACGGCTGCGCAAAATCACATATATATACGTGATTTTGCATTCCCGGGTGGGCTTCAGCTGCCGATCACCGGGTCCTGGCCACTGATTCCCCGCCAGCACCCTGTGATTACCAAGTATCACTGACGGGGGAGAGGCCTGTAAACAATACAGATCTCTCCCGTCAGCTCCAGCATGCTGCTTTCAATACAAAGGCAGGGGTGGACTGACCATTTGGAAACTCGGGCACTGCCTGAGGGCCCAGGATCAGTAGGGGGCCTCATGAGATGTCCCTGGTACCTTTTTCATAGGCTTTTTTGAGTTTGGGCAAGGACAAAGGGGCCCCATGATCCCCTATTGCCTGGGGGACTCATGAGTTGTCAGTCCGCCCCTGTACAAAGCAGCGCGCTTACACTGTAAAACACACACACAGCACACAGTAAAACAGTACGCAGCACACAGTAAAGCACACACAGCACACAGTTAACCCTTTGATCACCCTAGATCAGTGGTTCTTAACCTGGGTTTGATCGAACCCCAGGGGTTCGGTGAGTCAGTCTCGGGGGTTCGGCGGAGGTGACCCACACCCGACTCATATGATTTGTGATGACATGCCCCGCTTGTCCATCATTGGCTGCAGGTGGTCACGCAACATCGCTTAGCCCAGTGGTCGGCAAGCCGCGGCTCTTGTGTGCCGGGCGCCCGCTCCCCTCCCTCCTCTCGGGTGGCAGGGACTCAAATGCAATGATTGGCCAGTCTCGCTGCCACTCACATCCTGATAGCCAGTGATTGGCTGTCAGGATGTGTGTAGGCGGGGCAGCGTGACGAACGTGAGAGGAGCTAGGCTCCTCTCACAGTCCGCCCTGAAGACCGGAACGGCGCGGGAATACAGCGAGAGGAACGCGCGGAGCAAAGGTAAGTGAATTGACACAGGGGGGACTTGGGGACTTAATATGGGGGATGAATTAATATGGGGAATGAATTACTATAGGGGGGGATGAATTACTATATGGGGGCTGTATTACTATATGGGGGATGTATTACTATATGGGGGATGAATTACTATATGGGGGATGAATTACTATATGGGGGATGTATTACTATGGGGGATCAATTACTATATGGGGGATGAATTATTATATGGGGGATGAATTACTATATGGGGGATGTATTACTATATGGGGGATGTATTACTATATGGGGGATGAATTACTATATGGGGGATTAATTACTATATGGGGGATGTATTACTATGGGGGATGAATTACTATATGGGGGATGAATTACTATGGGGGATGAATTACTATATGGGGGATGAATTACTATATGGGGAAGGAATTACTATAGGGGGGATGAATTACTATATGGGGGATGAATTACTATATGGGGGGATGAATTACTATGAGGGATGAATTACTATGGGGGATGAATTACTATATGGGGGATGAATTACTATGGGGGATGAATTACTATATGGGGGATGAATTACTATATGGGGGATGAATTACTATGGGGGATGAATTTTCATACCGTTTGTTACAACATATCTTTGCGAGCAATCCTTTTCGAGGATGCTGGACATAAAGACGAAGAAAAGGAACAGACTTTGTTGCGAAAATGACATGAGAGTGGCACTTGCCAAGGTAATGCCGCGCATTTCTGAACTGGCCTCTGAAAGACAACAGCAGAAGTCACACTGATTTGCGGTAAATATTCATTATTTTGTTTTTGTGTGAAAATCATGTTTTAATGGTTTTGTTCTTTGTTCTTAATGGTTTTGTTCATTTTGTGCACCTATGTATAAATATATACCTATGTTTTGAATTTTAAAAATCATATTTTATTTTTCCAATTAAGAAGGGTTCGGTGAATGCGCATATGAAACTGGTGGGGTTCAGTACCTCCGAAAAGGTTAAGAACCACTGCCCTAGATGTTAACCACTTCCTGCCCAGTGTCATTAGTACAGTGTCAGTACTTTTTATTAGCAGTGATCACTGTATTAGTGTCACTGGGGATGTCAATGACAGTTAGTCAGTTCCTCCCCAGTATCAGAATGCCCACCGCAGTCCCGCTATAAGTCGCTGATCGCCGTCATTACTAGTATAAAAACAAAATTCCAGTATATATACCGCCATTTGAAGACGCTATAACTTTCATGTAAACCAATTAATTTACACATATTGGGATTTGTTTTGTAGCAAAGACATGTAGCAGAATACATTTTGGCCTAAATTTAATAGCAAAAAGTAAAAAATATAGTTTTTTTCTCAAAAATGTCAGTCTTTTTTTTGTTTATAGCACAAAAAATAAGATGCAGAGGTGATCAAATACCATCATAAGAAATCTGTGAGAAAAAAGGTCATACATTTTATGAAATGGGTGCAGTGTTGCATGACCGCAAAATTGTCAGTTAAAGTAACGCAGCACCGCATCGCACAAATGGCCTGGTCAGGAGGGGGGGGGGGGGTAAATCCTCTGGAGGGCAAGTGGTTACACATTGTTTCTAAGCATAGCTTTTAAGCAGGCAGCCATATTTGCTTAATATATACTATTATATACTATACATATTCAGACTCCGCTTCCAGCGATTTTCAGTGTTTTCTTTGCTTTATGGCTCCTTCTCAAAATGAAGGCCTGTGAGTTGTTATCCTCATAGAAAACAATAAACTTCCTGTCTGGTATATAGCCTTAGTCTACGGTCACATCAAGCCCTACTTTGAAATCGTGCGACTTACAGTGAAGTTGCATGATTTCAAAGTCGGGGGACATGCCGATTTCAGGTGCAATTTGCAAGACATCTGACACAGATGTCTATGCAAATTTCACAAAAAGTAGTGCATGTACTACTTTAGAAATCGGTGTGGCTCTGACCAAGTTGGAACCGCACAGATTTGACAGCTGTAATTGTGGACAATAGGGTGCGACTTGGCATTCGATTTCCAAGTCACATGGTATGCAACATGCATGCCAAGTTGCACCCAGTGCGACCGGGGTGTAAAGTGCCCAGAGTATGGACATTAGCCACCTGACCTCTGGAAAGTTTTACCCCCTTCATGACCAGGCCATTTTTTGCTATATCGCACTATTTTATTTGGCATATGCGCAGTCATGCAACACTGATCGCAAATTAAATTTATCTTATGGTGGTATTTGCTCACCACCTGATTTTTATTTTTTGCTATATAAATGAAAACAGACTGAATATTTTTAAAGAAAAGTATTTTCTACTTTCTGTTATAAAACATCCAATAAAATCAATTTTTTTTTACAAATTTATGCCAAAAGTATATTCGGTTACTTGTCTTTGGTAAAAAAAAATATGAAAATATGTGTATTGTATATTATTGTTTTGTTTGAAAGATATAGATTCTGCAAACTATGGTATACTGTATATATTTGAAAATGTATTCTAATGTACTGATGGGCAAATTTAATTTCTTGAGGCCCTTAAAATGCAAGGACAGTGGAGATACCCCCCCAAATGACCCCTTTTTGGAAAGTAGACAGTTCGAGGTATTTAGTAAGAGGCATGTTGAGCTTTTGAAGTTGTACTTTTTTGTCATACATTTTTGAAAAATGAAGAAATTTAATAAAATATTTTTTTTTTTTTTTTTTTTTTGTACATACTGTCACCAGTGCAGTACAGTCTCATCATATGGCTGGTTTGGCGATGATCACAGATACTGAATGGTGACAGTATGTTAAAAAACATACTTTCATCAGAGTAGTTCAGTGTCACCACAGTGCCACTGTACTACTCTGGGGGGGTGATCAGGGATTTTTTTACCCACTTTGATGAGTGGTGATCACTGTAACAGCAATGTTTTTGAACTGTGATGAGACAGAAGAGGGGAAAGAGGAGTGCACACCCCATAGTGTTGTATGAATATAAAGTTTAATAAACAAAACAAAATAAAATGTTTCACTCACAAACAACTGAAGGGGTGCAGAGGCTTGACGAGTGGCTGGAAAGTTAGACCAGAGTCAGTGTGGAAGGTAATTGAAAGCACTATAGTTTGCACTACACATTTGTGGATTATTTGTACAGGCATGTTTGTTCAAGCACAGTACGGTGATGTGACGCTCAGCTGCAGTAAGTGGTGTAAATGGTGTAAATGTTTCAAAGATGGCCATCAGTGAAAATCCCGACCACGGTGGTTCCCAATCCACAGCAGTCGTTCCTGTGAACATTCAACATGTGGAACACCTGATCCTGGATAATAGACACATAACCTGCTGTGAAATTGCACAAGAGACAAATCTTTCTGTGGGAATGGTGAACACAATATTTCAGGACCATTTGCATTTTCGAAAAGTTAGCGCACTCTGGGTACCAAAACAGCTTTTGACCAGCACAGATGAGTTGAAGTCTGTTCTGTGCTGAAGAAGAATTATGACAGTGAAGGCCAGGCGAATGCACAAGCTCATACTGCTCACAGCACTATGAGCACGTTATAGAATCTCAACTGGGAGGTATTGCCACATCCTCCTTACATGCCGAACCTCGTTCTGAGTGATTTCCTCCTGTTTATACGCCTAAAAGAGCTCCTCGGAGGTCAGCATTTCAGAACTGATGACAAAGCATTCCAGACATTAGTTAAACGCAGGGATACGTGTATAAATGTAGCAGGGGAGTATGTAAAAAAATAAATGCAGTTTCCATTCCTTGAAATATGTTCTTTTATTATATAAACTCAAAAGTTCCGGTTTGACTTAAACACCCCTTGTATTTGTATGCATTTTCCACATGTGTTTGCTACACACATTTATATATTGAATAGTTGTTTAAAAAAAAATTTTAGGCATTGCCATCCCAGCTTTTACTCATGTTCACTAGTTTTGTATGTGGGTTTTTTAATCACAGATATCCATTTTGGCCATCGGCCAGGGAAAGTGTGAGCTGCTGTAGAAATGTCACTGCCAGCAGAGATGGATGGAGCCACTTCAAGAATCTAAAATCCAGAGCCAGGATTCTCCTGCTGTCACCACTGTTCACTCCATTAAACAGGGAAGCATTTCAAAGCAATCTACTTCTTTTTCAACAGGGTTACAGTCATAACACCTGTGATTACTATGGTGTGCTGTGATTGGCCCACAGCTATCATATCGTACAGTGTGCTGTGATTAGTCCATGTTCCATGTCACATGTCACATGTACCATGAGATATCTGGTACATCTGGTATCTGATATCTGGTATCACAATGCTAAGCACAGCTGTTATAAATGAAACTCATTCAAAACAGTTGTGTTAAATTGTGATCATATGATTGCATAGGGATCATGTGATACTCCGGCCACCACAAGCTGCTGTGTCCAGTGGACACAGCGGTCACAGGATCAGCACATTGCGCACCCCTCTCCTGACAATGTACACGTATGTGATCCATCCTGCCCATGCCACCTGCCTGCAGTAAATGTACTGTGGGTGGCTGAGCGAAAACTGGATAAAGTATTTTTTTTTTTTAACAAGCAGTAAAAAAGCTTTAAAATACTGACCTACAGTTGTATTCAAAATAATAGCAGTGTGTTGAAAAAAGTGAATAAAGCTCACAATCCTTCTAATAGCTTTTATTTCCATACACACAAATGCATTGGGAACACTACACATTCTATTCCAAATCAAAACATGAAGAAAAATATATCAAATTTGTGTTGTTCCTCTAAAAAAATTGAAGAAAAGTGAATATTAGACTGTTCAAAAAAATAACAGTGTTTGTATTCTTCTTTACAAACTCAAACATTCACTATATAAACTGAAAAATGTTTGAAGATTTTGCTTTCCTTTGAATCACTTCATTAATATTTAGTTGTATAAGCACTGTTTCTGAGAACTGCTGTACATCTGTGTTGCATGGAGTCAACCAACTTCTGGCCCCTGTAAACAGGTATTCCAGCCCAGGATGATTGGACTGCATTCCACAGTTCTTCTCTATTTCTTGGTTTTGCCTCAGAAACTGCATTTTTGATGTCACCCCACAAGTTTTCATTTGGATTAAGATCCGGGGATTGGACTGGCCACTCCATAACGTCAATCTTGTTGGTCTGGAACCAAGATGTTGCAGGTTTACTGGTGTGTTTGGGGTCGTTGTCTTGTTGGAACACCCATTTCAAGGGCATTTCCTCTTCAGCATAAGGCAGCATGACCTCTTCAAGTATTCTGATGTATTCAAACTGATCCATGATCCCTGGTATGCAATAAATAGGCCCAATGCCGTAGTATGAGAAACATCCCCATATCATGATGCTTGACTTGCTTCACTGTCTTCACACTGTACTGTGGCTTGAATTCAGTGTTTGTGGGTCGTCTGACAAACTGTCTCCGGCCACTAGACCCAAAAAGAACAATCTTACTTTCATCAGTCCACAAAATGTTGCGCCATTTCTCTTTAGGCCAGTCAATGTGCTCTTTGGCAAATTGTAACCTCTTCAGCACATGTCTTTTTTTCAACAGTGGGACTTTGCGGGGGCTTCTTGCAGATAGCTTGGCTTCACATAGGTGTCTTCTAATTGTAACAGTACTCACAGGTAACTTTAGACCTTCTTTGATCTTCCTGGAGCTGATTGTTGGCTGAGTCCTTGACATTTTGGCTATTCATCTATCCATTTGAATGCTAGTTTTTCACTTTCTTCCACGTCTTTCAGGTTTTGGTTGCCATTTTAAAGCATTTGTGACCATTTTAGCTGAGCAGCCTATCATTTTCTGCACTTCTTTATATGTTTTCCCCTCTTCAATCAACTTTTTAATCAAGGTACTCTGTTCTTCTGAACAATGTCTGGAATGACCAATTTTCCTCAGAATTTCAGAGAGAAATGCACTGTAACTAGCATGTACAACATTTGCTGCCTTCCTTCCTTAAATAAGGGCAATAATTGCCACCTGTTTTTCAAAGAATGAATGACGTCACTAATAGAACTCCACACTGCTATTATTTTGAACATGCCCCTTTCAATTAGTGATTTAATTACACAGAATCAGCAGCATGCATGTCATGACTGTTGGGTCTGTTGGATTTCTATTACTCTACTACACCTGCTAGTAAACTATTTGCCATGTAGAAATATAATTTCTACCAAAAACAGTGATTGATCAGGCTAGTGATGTCTGACTGCTATTATTTTGAACACAACTGTATGTAGCTCCTGGTATTTAATAGAAATAACTTCATGAAATGGTAAGCATAAAACATGTGGTCACACAAAATTGTACTTTTACTTTAAAGTGGTCGTAAAGGCTCAAGGTTTTTCACCTGTAAGCATTCTGTACATGAAGGTAAACAAAAACTGTGTGCAGCAGCTCCCTCAGCCCCCCTAATAGTTACCTGAGCCTGATCCCGATCCAGTGATGTGAATGAGAGCAGTGGCTCTCTGGGGTCTCTCCCTCCTTATTGGCTGAGACAGCAGCGGGAGCCAATAGTAAATGAGCCAATGAAGAGAGATCAGGGGGTGGAGACGAACTGTGCTCTGTGTCTAAATGGACAAACAGAGCAGTGGCTTGGGAATGAGCCTGCTTGGGTGTCTCCATAGCAAGCTGCTTGCT
Organism: Staurois parvus; assembly: GCF_062004578.1. Classification (NCBI taxonomy): domain Eukaryota; kingdom Metazoa; phylum Chordata; class Amphibia; order Anura; family Ranidae; genus Staurois; species Staurois parvus. Next base: position 8,215,198 of record NW_028318095.1, on the reverse strand, counting down.
ATGAGGGCACTAGGCAGGAGGGAGGAGCCAGGACAACCGGTGGGGTACCTGAAAAGGGGAAGATCGGGGCCTCTCTTTGCAAAACAACTACACAGAGCAGGTAAGTATGACATGTTTGTTATTAAAAAAAAGCAAAACTTGCCTTTGATGTCCCTTAAAGAGGTTCTAAAGGCTCAAGCTTTTTTATCTTTAAGCTTTCTATACATGAAGGTAAACAACCTTCTGTGCAGCAACCCCCCAGCCCCCCAATACTCACCTAAGCCACCTCCGAATACTCACCTAAGCCTCCTCTCGATCCAGCAATGTGCACTGGAGTCTCGGCTATCCCAGGACTCACTATCCTCATTGGCTGAGACAGAAGCGGGAGCCACTGGCTCCCACTGCTATCAATCACAGCCAGTGAACCAATCAGACAAGAGAGGTAGCAGGATACGAGTCACGGCTCCATGTGTGAATGGATACATGGAGCAGCAGGTGCCCCCATAGCAAGCTGCATGCTGTGGGGGCACCTGACAGGAGGGAAGGACCGGGAGCGCAGGCGAGGGACTCGAGAAGAGAAGGATATGGGCTGCTCTGTGCAAAATCACTGCACACGGCAGGTAAGTATAGATATGTTTTTTTTTATCATTTAAATAAGCCTTTAAGAATCATTTTAAGGTTAAAACTGCAATACATGCAAAAAGTATGTGCTCACAAAAAATACATTATACTTTCCTTTTAATGGGTTTTGCATCTGTCTACTTAAAGTGCAACTGCACTGCATCTAAACACCACAAACAAAAAATGCTATTTAATTCATTGTTAATATTCAAAGCAAACTCAGCCATCCATCCAAATCTCCATGCTTAATTTTGCTGAGAAATAATTTTGAAAAACACCCCCTGACATTTCTGAAAGTGGCTGTCTTAAGTAAGGGCAAGTAATTTATGTAGCATTTACTTCCAGGAATCCATCAGCCCTTAGCTCAGGCATTGGCTAAGCTGAGAAACCTTCCTCCCCTCCTGAAGACTTCTGGGATGTATGAAATCATTTGCCTAGGCAGGAAACCAGGAAGTAACTGAAGAAATATCGATTGACTAATGCTAGAATGAAGTTCCACTTTAACCAACCCCCACCCGCCATATAGCAATATGATGGAGGCAAAGCGGTTCTCTCGTTCTGGGAGGACGTCATAGGATGTCCTCCCATTCTAACCGCGCATGCATGGCTCAGGGAGCGGCAGTGCAGCGATCGGCGGTGCGCTGTGTCCCTCGGACAGAGCGGATCACTGATCAATGGAAAGATCCGAACATGTCGGCTCGGTCATGTGATCAGCTGTGTCCAATCACAGCTGATCACATGTAAACAGGGAAATGCCGCTTATCCTACCAGTGCCTCCTCATCAGTGCCCATCAGTGCCACCTATCAGTGTCCATCAGTGCAGCCTATCAGTGCCCATCACTTCAGCCTCATTAGTGCACATCAGTGAAGGAGAAAAATCACTTATTTACAAAATTGTATAACAAAAACTAAGAAAAAACTTATTTTTTTTCAAAATTTTCAGTGGTTTTTGGTTTGTTTAAGAAAAAATAAAAAATCCAGAGTTGATTAAATACCACCAAAATAAAACGCTATCTGTCACAAAAAAATGATAAAAATTTAATATGGGTCCAGTGTTGCATGACCGCGCAATTGTCATTCAAAGTGCAACAACGCTGAAAGCTGGAAATTGGCCTGGGCAGGAAGGGGGTATAAGTGACCTGTAGGCAAGGGGTTAAGATTTAAAAAAAAGATAAACACAGGACAAGTCAAGTAAAACAACTATATAGACAGTTTAAACAAATATAGTATATGCCCAAATGTTCGGTGACACCAGACCACACCCATATGAACTTTCCACTTTCTTCACTTGCTTAGGAAGGCTTTCCACAAGACTTTGAAGAATCTCTGTGGGAAGCTGTGCCCAATTCAGACAAAAGAACATTTGTGAGGTCAGGTGCTTATGTTAGAAGAGAAGCCCTGACTCATAATATGTGGTTCAATTAATTCAAAGTGGTCAATATGGTTAAAGTATAACTAAAGGCTAAAGTGAAGAGGGATTAGAATACTTGCCTGTGTTTATTGCTGTCTGTGCCCCCCGTTAGGGAGATTCACACTCTCTATTTTTCCTGTTTACAATATTAATGAAAGTGAAAGTAAAAGAAAATCCATTTTTGAGTTGTCCCCAGAAAAGTAATAGAGGGGAAATCTTCCAATGGGGACACTAGTACTGGTGCCCTGAGGGGTCCCCAAGGAATTCCCTTAATTTAAAAGGGACATAGTCTCACTGCCCATTTGTCAATGGGGCAGGAAGTGAAGGAGAAATCTGCAAAGATGGTGAAAAAAAAAATCTGACAGGGGTTATAACCCTCTCATGCTCTATCCAAAATTAAAAAAAAAATTGCTTATACTTCTAATTTAAAATCAGGGCTCTGAGCAGGCCACTTGATTTTTTTCACAATAAACTCATCAAAACATGCCTTGGAGCTGGCTTGATGTTTATGGACACAGTCATGCTGGAGCAGAAAAGGGTCTTCTCTAAACTGTCACCATAAGGTTGGAAGAAAACAGTTGTCTAAAACGTCAGTTCCATTATATGTGTCTATGTTATTGTCCAGCACCAACAAGCATACAGTCTTTAGCACAGATGTATGAATATTTTCAGTATTTGCAGAATTGTGCAGGATTGTACAATAATGCATTTACCAGCTGAGTTACCAGAGGGCAGCTTTGGCTAGCGGGAGAAAGCATTCCTTTAGAAGATACTGTATATCTAGGGCAATGTTGCAACTCTCACCGGCTCCATGTCTTTGCTCCATACACCAGAGGATAAGTAATAACTAAGGAGCCTGCTCTGCACTGTCCCTACTCCTCAGGAATGTTTCCCTATGCTTTGCATTCTCCCTCAAAAGTGGGTCTCTGTCTCTGACCAGATACTCACCAGAAGTGTGCCAAAGTGACATGGGTTCCCTTATTTAAAAGGTACCCCACCCAAAACGGCCACCAATGTCTCTAGAGAGTTTTGGTGTCCAAACAGACCAAATCTCCTCTCGAGGCACTATATGAAATATCTAAGGGCTCAATTCCCTCATGAGATTTCCTTTCCCATGTAATAATGGCACAGAGCCACCTAGAAGTGGGAAGGCTAACTGCACTTGCCTTCACCCCTATTTCTAGTTGAAGTCTCCTAGATTGTAAGCTCCAAGGAGCAGGGCCCTCCTATCCCTCTTGTATTGAACTGTATTGTTGCTGTATTGTCTCCCGTTATATTGTAAAGCACTAAGCAAACTGTTGGCGCTATATAAATGTTGTATAATAATAATAATAATTCCTTTAAAATAAACATTTTTCTGAGAGAAACAAGGAGCTTGCCATTGCTGACTTCACATTCTTCAATGTCAGCTGCCAGGCTGTCATCCTGGCCCTCTGGCTTCAAAACTCGACTCACTGAGTATACAGATGAGAAGTTAAAAATGTACCTTTTCAGATGTGTGTATTTGTTCTAGGTCATGTTACTTAGAAAGTAATAAAGTCAAAGGGTCTGCAAAGTGGCCAGGCAACTAGTATTTGCAGAAGGAGGTTAGCAATGGCAGTTCCCATGTTCCTTTCAAGTATGGTTCACTTTAACTGTTCTCTGAATACTCAATAGAAGGATGGATTTTCAGTAATTGCTCTACTGAGAACATATGTATAAGCTAAAGGATGTTTATGTATATGTCTGAAATTCTAAAGTAAAATTGAACTGCGATGTGCTTTTTAAACCTATTTTTAAAGTTCAGATCATTTGAACACCATTATCTCCATTATCTGATATTGCACAAGCCGCCTGTAGACCAAAATGTAAAGCTACAACAGAATATCATGCACATAAGTCAAATGCGGAACTAAACATGATCGATGTGCTATGGGAGCAACATGCTCAGTGAGGTACAGTAATAACATCACCAGATGAATACAAATTTATTGTAACTGTCACCTGAAGGAAACCTGAGGATTTGCAGTCCATACTGTGCAACCTCAGGTAATGCACTACTTAAATGTTACTGGATTTAAGCTTTATCGGTACATGCACCAAAAGTAAAAAAAATACAGTCAAACTCTGGTTTCTCCCCCCTCCCCCGGCACCAGTATAGATTCCACAGGCAGTATTCCATATTCCCTATTTATGAGGTTCACAGGCTAGTCAAATTATACCACTGGGTCTTCTTTTTCTTTGCCTCTTCTCCTGTGTGTTTTTTCTGTCAATAAAGACCTCTACTCCAAGCATAGGATATGTTTGGAAAACTCCTGGGTGGTCCTCAAGGATGCAGAGAGAGGCACTGATATGACATTGTTAGCAACACCCTCTGCGCCATTACACAGTGAATGCAAGGTGATGCCCATTCAGGGGGTGAGGCCATGACACCCCGTATTCACAGTATTTCTTCTATGTGACACTAGTCGTCATTCCAGTCTGTGGACATCTCTGAGGACAAGACTGAAAAAGAAAAGAATTACGTGGGCAGCTTCATAAAAAGATGGGTATTGTCAGGTACCAGCTGGCGAGGGCTCTAGAGACCCACAGACTGGGATTCCCCAGGGTGCAGAGTCTAAGCCCCAGACTGCTTATTCACCAGAGCCCCTGATGGTGGGGATGGACTTGGAGCAGACTGAGACCAGGTCACGGCCCCCGAGTACCACCCAGCTGTGGTAGAGATAATTGGCAGTGGTACGTATGAGCCTGTTGTGAAGAGGCGGAGCAGACCTAGGCAGTAACAGATGGATCCAAGCAGGATGGATGGATCCGTGCAGGATGGATGGATCCGAGCAGGAACAGCGAAGTCAGACAGGCCAGGTCAGTAACAGCGGAGGCAGACGATACAAGGCAGCAGGATAAGAGTAATCGGGTCACAGGCCAGGTTCAGCAACGGGAGGTCAGATAGTCAGGGTCAGGCAGAGTATAGTCAAACGAGCCAAGGGTCAGAGCAGGAGATGGCCAACAGAATCAGGGTCAGGCTGGGTCAGCAACAAGGCAATCACAGGAACAGAACGAGCAGGAATCAACAGGAACAAGACCATACGGCAATTTGAGCATGCAGAGGGCCGGTTTAAATAGTGCACCCTGCGCTGTCATTGGTGCCAGGCACATGTCCACGATCGCGAGTGCGCATGCGTGGCCACCGCTGTTGCCGCGGTTGCCTATGTCCTAGTGCCCGCCGGCTAATGCGCATTCTGCGCATGCACAAATCCGTGCGCCGCCGCGAGCCATGGGATTCCTGACATTGCCCCCCCCCCTACGGGCAGCCTCCATGTGCCCAACTGATTTCTCCTCTGTGGGTGGTTGCGGAAAAACTCTTGAATCAACCTGAGAGCGTGGACGTTTTGGGCTGGTTCCCACAAATTTTCCTCTGGCCCATAGCCTTTCCATTTGATGAGGTACTGCATCCGACCTCCTCTCTTCCAGCAGTTTAGGATTGCTTCAACTTCAAATTCCTCTTCTCCATGAAGGTCTTGACCTATGACCAAGGAAGGGATCTGGAGTGGCAGGCTTTAGCAGGGATACATGGAACACAGGGTGTATCTTGAAAGATTCGGGCAGCACTAATTCGAAAGCAACTTCATTGATCTGCCGTCTCGCCCCATGGGCCCATGAGTTTGGGTGCCAATTTTCTTGATGGGCATGCCATCTTCAGGTTGGTCGTTGCCAACCAGACTTGATCTTCTGGGTGCACGACCAGCTCCCCTCTCCTCCTTTTATCAAAGGCTCTCTTGTTATCCTCCTGGGCCTTTGTCATTGCCTCCTGTAACAACTTGTTATTGGATGCAAAGAAATTTAAGGTATCTTGAGCCACCGGAACCGAGTTTTCTGGGATCAGGTCAGGCAGGAAAGTGGGATTGAAACCGTAACTGGCGAAAAACGGGGACTGCTTGGTGGCGGAATGACTTGCATTGTTGTAAGCGAATTCCGCTAGGGGCAGGAGTGCCAGCCAGTCGTGTAACACCTGAGGTACTGTTCCAGCGTTTGGTTGGTCCGCTCAGTCTGCCCATTCGTTTGCGGGTGGTACGCAGAGGAGAAGGATAGTTTAATTTCCAAACTTTCACATAGGGCCTTCCAAAATTTTGAGGTAAATTGGACTCCCTGATCCGAGACTATATTTTTAGGTACTCCATGGAGTCTTACCACCTCCTTAATAAAGATTTGTGCAGTCTCAGGAGCAGAAGGTGTACTCTTCAGCGGGAGGAAGTGGGCCATCTTTGATAGGGGATCCACCACCACGAAAATCGCAGTATGATTCTGGGAGGGTGGCAGTTCCACTATAAAATCTATGGAAATCATACTCCATGGTCTGTAGGGAACCGGTAAGGGTCACAATAGGCCCCAAGCTTTATTCCTGGTGTGCTTATTCCTGTTACAGATGGCACAGGTCTTCACATATCCTTCACAGTCTTTGGCCATACTCGGCCACCAAAACGTGCGTTGTATCAACTCCAAGGTCTTGCATACTCCAAAGTGGCCAAAGGGTGGTCGTGGCAGTAGCCCAGGACCAGGGTTTGAACTTCTTCAGGTACCACGATCTTTTCCCCCTTCCATAAGAGTCCCTCTCTGCTCTGTATCGAGACTCCAGGTGGGTTGGGGGCCCCCATAGATGCAGCCTGTAATTTAGACAGGAGTTCTGATTGTAAAAGTAAGAAGTTACCTGCCGGCAAGATGGTATCTGGTTTAGGTGTTTCTTTAGGATCCTCGAACATACGAGAAAGCGCGTCAGGTTTCGTGTTCTTAGACCCCGGTCGGTATGTTATGTGGAAGGCAAACCTCGAAAAGAACAATGCCCATCTGGCCTGACGTGGTCTAAGGCGCTTAGCCGTCCTCAGATACTCCAGGTTCTTATGGTCTGTGTAGACCAGGATTGGGTGCAAGGCCCCTCCAACAAGTATCTCCACTCTTCCAGTGCTGTCTTAATTGCCAAAAGCTCCCGGTCCCCAATGTCGTAGTTCATCTCTGCCGAAGTGAGCTTTCTAGAAAAGAAGGCCACTGGGTGCATAAGCTCCTTCACACCTTTCCTTTGCGACAGTACCGCTCCCACCGCATTTTCGGATGCATCTACCTTCACTATATAAGGTAGAGATGCATCTGGGTGACTCAAGATGGGAGCTGCCGTGAACAACTTCTTCAAGGCCTCAAAAGCAGCCTGCGCTTCTGGCGTCCATTGAAAGCGTACCCCAGTTTTGTGTGTTGGGTGATGAGGGATACCAGGCCTGAGAAATTCTTGATGAACTTCCGGTAGAAGTTGGCGAAGCCAATGAACCACTGAATACCTTTCTTATCTGCAGGTACTGGCCATTCCAAGATTGCGGAAATCTTCTGGGGGTCCATGGTAATTCCTGTGGTGGAAATAATTAGCCCCAGGAACAGAATGCTGTGTTGTTCAAAGCTGCACTTCTCTGCCTTGGCATAGAGCCCGTGCTGGCGAAGTCGCTCCAGCACACTCCTGACATGACCTTGATGTGCGTCCAAAGATGGGGAAAAAATCAAGATAACGTCTAGATAAACTACAACAAAGATATCCAGATAATCTTTGAATATATTGTTTATAAAGTGCTGAAAAGTGGCCGGTGCGTTACACAATCCGAATGGCATGACTAGGTACTCGAAGTGACCGAACTGGGTGTGGAATGCTGTCTTCCACTCATCCCCTTCGCGTATACGGACCAAGTTATAAGCGCCCCTGAGATCCAATTTGGTAAAAATAGACGCTGTTTTTAATCTCTGGAACAACTCAGGGACTAGGGGAAGGGGATAACGGTTCTTAACTGTTATTTTGTTCAGTTCCAGATAGTCAACACAGGGCCTCAGGGACTTGTCTTCCTTTTCCACAAAAAAGATTCCGGCTCCAGACGAATGAATCCCTTCTGGAGGCTCTCGTCTATGTACTCCTTCAAAGCTCCCAACTCCCGCTCTGACAGGGGGAAGATTCAGCCGAAGGGGATCTCAGACCCCGGGAGAAGGTCAATTGGGCAGTCATAAGCCCGGTGCAGGGGAAGGATGTCTGCTCCCCGTGGGCTAAATACGTCAAGGTAGTGGTGGTAAGCCAAAGGAATTGTTTGAGCTAACTCTTTGTCCGTGTTCACACAGAATAGGGTCTGGGTGGCTAATGATGTCCTGAGGAAACAATGCTCTTGACAATAGGGTGAGCGGAATTGAATTGACCCTGTCTTCCAGTTAATTTGGGGGATATGTGCTCATAACCAGGGAAGCCCCAAAATAACTGGGAAAAATGGGGACGCGATGGCGTCCAAGCGGAGGAGTTCCTGATGATGACTGGCCACCATAGTGCAGATTGGAGGGATCTCTCAGTCTACCAACCCAGATTTTATTCAAGACCCGTCAGCCAGGAAGATGTTCAAGCCATGCTCTTTGGTCTGTAAGGGAATCTGCTGATGGGCTGCAAAGTTAGGATCTATAAAACAGCTGCAGGCTCCCGAATCAATAATGGCCATCACTGGTACGGTTCTTCTGGGGAGCTGGAAAGAGATAGGCACGGCTAGGTGAGTTGAGTTATTTAGGCAAGTAGGAGACATAGCAGAAGCGACAGAGGCACACTTACTCAACTTCTCTGGGCAAGAGCGTACAAAATGACCCGCCGCTCCACAGTAGAGGCAATGGTTATTTAACCGGCGTCTCTGGCGTTCTTCAACTGTCAGGGAGGGCCGCATCAGACCGAGTTGCATAGGTTCGGGCCCGTCCGATGACTCAGGATTCCGATTACTAGCTGGGGGATTAGGCTGGACCGAAACCCGAGGTAGCACCCATGTCGGTCTCGGCCCTTGACTGGACCTTTCTAGCCTTCGTTCCCGCAGCCTGCGGTCGATTTGAATGGCCAAGGTTATCAGATCTTCCAGAGAGTCGGGTACGCCCACTCTGGCTAACTCATCCTTAAGTGGGTCAGATAGGCCTAAGCGAAATTGATGACCAGGGCTGTGTCGTTCCACTGGGTGTCCCCGCTCCAGCGCCTAAATTCGGAAGCATAATCCTCTGCTGCCCAGCGACCCTGTTGCAGGGTATGCAGAGCCGCCTCAGCAGAAGCGGCTCATTGCGGGTCATCATTTAGTTGTGCCATTGCCTTAAAAAATGCGGAGACTGAGTTCAGGTGCGAATGGCGAGCTTCCAGCAAACGGTGGGCCCAGCCTTGGGATTCACCCTGCAATAAGGATATGACGAACCCCACCTTCACGGATTCCGAAGAAAATGTCCATGGCTGCAGGTCAAAATATAATTGACAAGAATTCTGGAAAGCCCTGAACTTTCCTTGATCCCCATTGAAACACTCTGGCGTTGGCACACGGGGTTCAGTTGGAAGGAGTGTGACCATCGCCCCAGCGGGGGATTCAGTGGGGCCCCTGGCAGGAGGCTGGGTAACCGGATCTGACGATATGATAGCAGGTGCGGCTAGGGTCTGAACACGTCCCTCCAAATGTTTATATCATTCCTCTAGCGTTTTAACGGCTTGAGTGAGCATGGTGTTGACACATATCCTCCCAAGGAGAGGGTCCTCTTCCAGACTCAGCCATGGCCGTATGGTTTTATCAGGTACCAGCTGGTGAGACCCACAGACCGGGATTCCCCAGGGCGCGGAGTCTAAGCCCCAGACTGCTTATTCACCAGAGCCCCTGATGGTGGGGATGGACTTGGAGCAGACTGAGACCAGGTCGTGGCCCCCGAGTACCATCCAGCTGTGGTAGAGATACTTGCCAGTGGTACGTAGCGGGTATGAGCCTGCTGTAAATAGGCAGAGCAGACCTAGGCAGTAGCAGATGGATCCGAGCAGGATGGATGGATCCAAGCGGGAACAGCGAAGTCAGACAGGCCAGGTCGGTAACAGCAGAGGCAGACAGTACAAGGCAGCAGGCTAAGAGTAATCGGGTCACAGGCCAGGTTCAGCAACGGGAGGTCAGATAGTCAGGATCAGGCAGAGAATAGTCAAACGAGCCAAGGGTCAGAGCAGGAGACGGTCAACAGAATCAGGGTCAGGCTGGGTTGGTAACAAGGCAATCACAGGAACAGAACGAGCAGGAATCAACAGGAACAAGACCATACGGCAATTTGAGCATGCAAAGGGCCGGTTTAAATAGTGTGCCCTGCGCTGTCATTGGTGCCAGGCGCTCATCCGTGATCGCGAGTGCGCATGCGTGGCCGCAGCTGTTGCCGCGGTTGCCTATGTCCTAGTGCCCGCTGGCTAAAGCGCATCGGCGTTCTGCGACCCGTGCGCCGCCATGAGCCCTGGGATTCGTGACAGGTATTGCATCCTACAACTGCATTTTTTATTTATTTTTACAGACTGGTGAACCTTTTTTTTAATAGTAAATACCCTGGATTTGGGGTTTAAGCTTTGAAGCACACTTTCTGTACCTTATTCATTTCTTGTGCAACAGTCCACACCAGTCCTATTCATTGGTAATCTGGTGAGCTGTCGATCCATCATAGGAGTGGTCTCCAAATTGCAGCCCAGGGGCTGGATGTGGGCAGTTACTTGCCTTTAGCCAGTCCTTGGGGCACTATTCCTCCCACTGATATAAGACATTATTCTGCCAACTGACATCAACAGTGGGGCATCATTTCTCCCACTGACGCCAGTAATATGGCGCTATTCCTCCCAATGATACCATCAATGGGGCACTACTCCTCTCCCTAAAAGCAAATGTGGCGATTTATACTCCCACTGATACCAGGAAAATTCCACTCCTACTGACCACAGTCTGGCCCCCCTAAAGTCTCCAGGACAATAAACTGGCCCTTTGTTTAGAATGTTTGGAGACAACTGCACTATAAGCTTCAAGGAGCACACTTCCAGTGATCTGGTGAAGTATTCTCTGGCTTTACAGGAGTACTGAGAGCTCAGATTAAGATAATAGAGTTGAAGTCCATGTAAACATCATGTAATATTGGATACAGTGGGGACAGGTTAGAACCTTTTCAAGTATTACTGACTCTATTAGAGAGTTCTTCCCTTGATTTCGGTTCTGCTGATAATGGTTTCCCCAGATAGTGAGGATAATTCTGCAACAGGAGCACAGGTAAAAATAAAAATGTTAGTTTTAGTCAAGTGAGGAAAACTAGAAACCCCGCCATCTTTTTATTCTGTCTATGTTCTTGTTGCAAATGGTTCCTCACTTCCCATCTGCTGAAACTTTTGTCAGCAGTACAGAATGTGGGAGAAAATCTCTCTAATAGAGTCCCAGATAGCAGTAAAACCTGTCAGGAGTTCTAACCCTTTCCCACGCATTTCAAATTAAAAAAATATAACTGTACATATTGGTTGGACTTATTATCACTTGGCCTGTATTGACCAACACACAACAAAATAGTAATGTTTCATAAACCTAAACACTTTTCTTTCTTTATTTTAATCATGTACTTGCATTACACTTGATACAGGTATGAAAGCTTGTATGCTTTCTATGCTAGGTAAGTGTATGTGGAGGGGCTCTTGCTGGAATACCTATCCTGTAGTTAGTACTATTCCCCTCACCACTCTGCTACTGTTCCTCTTCTCTTCAACCCATTTCTTGTATGTCTATTGTATCTTGGATAACCCCACTGGGATTGCCACATCAGCCTGGGCTCACAGTTAAAAAGAGTCGAACTGACTTCATACCATATCTCTCTGCAGTTTTGAAGACCATCCACTGTCCATGTTGGAAGAAGAGTATGAGGTCCCCTGGATGTCACAGATCTGGCAAGGAGTCTACTGAAGAAGCTACAAATAGGGTATTTTTTTTAAGTAAACAGATGACCTTATTGAAATCAGAGTTCTGTTTAAAATGTGTTAATGTTGTACATGTTAATAGAAAGAGGAAAACTGTGTCTGTGTATTATATACCCAAGGGGAAGCCATATTTACTCATAACTGATGCAGGCTATGCATTCTGATTAGTGCTGCAACGTGATCATTTTATATTCATACTCATTTTAAACTAACTGAAAGCAATACATTCTCTAGTTCTTTTGTAGCTGATTTTATCTCAGCAGTTGTTCAGCTAGGGAGATAAAATAGGATTTGTCTGGCATAAAGATAAACATTTAGACCATCAAAAAACTGAAAATTTGTACTCTCGGAAAACATACTAGAGTTTCAATTTTAAGACCTACTGGGAAATAAATTTCTATGAAAAACTGAACCCAACTAACCTTTCTTGTACATGCAAACAATATCAGATATGATCTTTCTCACCGATAAGATGTGTCCTGTTGTGAAAATCAAATCAGGCAACATTTTTTGTACCATAAGTGACTCTATAATTGCTATTTACTCATACAGCCCTCCATAAAATAACATCAACTAAAATACAATTTTGGATCACACTGCCTGCAAAGCAGTAATAAAATAGTCTCTGCATTTTTTCACAGAACACTACAAATGGCAAAATTATGAAAGATGTTGTTAACGTATTCTCTCATAAATATTCTATTTTTCGTTATATTCTGACGCACCTGAAAACCTTACCGGCTTTTGACAATTCAGGCTGTTATCTGAGATCATCTCCTAATATGCCTCAAAATTGTCACTAGCCAGAGAATACTCTTGATTCTGCTAGTTTATTGTATCCCAAATGCAAAGGTAATAAAACATGATTACATGCTTCACCCAGGCAGCTGTTACAATATTCTATCATTCTAGTGCCAAAGTTGAGATAGAGCCTACAGCATCTTAGATAATTTATGCCACTTAACTTGTTCTTCGCTCGTTTATTATTCCACTTTGTGCAGTGTTTTTTTTATTGGCTTGGCCATCCGAAGTTCTCATTTTTCCCATGTTTCTTGATGACAGCTGCTTTGTAAATGGGCAATAAGATAATGAATCTATTCTGTATGAGCGATGTCACTTCAAGGAAAAAAAAAGGGGAAAAAAATTATCATCCACGGTTCATTAAGACCACTTTCATCAACGGCATCATTAGAGAAGAAAAATAATAGCTAATAAGAACAATTACAGGGTGTAATGTATTACAGGATGCAGCTATTGGTATGCTGGTAACAATTTGTCATTACATGCAACCCTTGTAGTGCTGATGGCTTACACATTGAGAAAGACAATCCTGGTGTGTCACATTCCAATAATCGTGCAGTTCTAAGCACCGAGACGATAAACACAAATCAGAATATGTTAGTACTCAATTTATTTTCACAGTGCGTTCGGCAATGCAGACCTCACAGAAATCTCTTTTGTCAGCTGCTCTGAGATGTAACACAGCGAGGCGTATTAATAAATGCTGGATTCTCGCACTTAGCACTTAAAGTGAGCCACTAGTAAGGAGAGACCCATTTAATGCATCGTCAAGCACCAGACATTTCCTAGCTTGTGGTATTATAGGTACACTCTGGTCAAAATATGAAAGTGATCAGCATAATGGGAATCATCTTTTCTGTGTCTGTTAATTATAACCTGTAGTGAGAGAAAAATGGAGTCTGCCATTGCTTCCCTCCTTCTGAAAATGCTAGTTGCCTGGCAGTCATGCTGCCTATCTGACTTCAAAATGATCTGTGTCTGTGTGTTAGATAAGTGAACAGTCAGTTTGCCTTTAGTAAATCGACCTCATTGACTTCGCTGGCTGCACGCTGAAGGATTTGAAGAAAACCAATGCCAGAAGGTCAGGGAACTAGTATATCACTTCTTTTTTAAAAAGTGGTTCTAAATACAGAAGGTTTCTTACTTTAATGCATTCTATGAATTAAGGTAACACAACCTTCTGCAAGCAGCTCTCCCCCCCCCCCAGCCCCCTCTAAATACTTACCTGAACCTGATCTAGATCCAGTGATGATGAATTAAAGCGAAGGCTATTTCAGCTATTTCCGTCCTCATTGACCCATTGGCTCCCGCTGCAGTCAATCACAGCCAGTGAGGAGGGAGCAGGGGGAAGAGCTGAGCTGCACTCTGTGTGCGAGCTGTGGCTCGAGAGTGAGCACACACGAGCGCCCCCAGAACAATTGGCTTGATAGGGGGTAGGAGCCAGGAGCCCCAGTGGGGAACCCAAGAATAGGAGGATTGGGGCTGCTCTCTTCAAAACCATTGCACAGAGCAGATATGTACGACATGTTTGCCCTCAGAGCAAGTGGCTTGCTATGGGGGCACTCAGCAGGAGGTAGGAGCCAGGAGCCCTGGCAAGGGGACCTGAGAAGAGGAGGAGTGGAGCTGCTCTGTTCAAAACCATTGCACAAAGCAGGTACGTATTATTATAATACATTATTAAACAGTATTTATAAAGTTTGCTCAGCACTGTACATTACAAAGGGAGACAGAACATGCGACAGTACCATAACAATACAATGTGATACACGAGGGGTTTGAGGGCCCTGCTCCTTCGAGCTTACAATCTAGCAGGGAGACATGTTTGTTATGTAAAAAAAATATGAGCCTTTAGAATCACTTTAACATTGGATTTGTATGAGGTTTTTTAAGAAATATAGGCATATATAAGAGCTAATCTGACAAATTGTACATGTGTAATAGTAAATGTTTAATATAGTATAGCTGAATGTTGTCAATTATAAATAAGTCCAACTAGGATTTTATATTAAAAAATATCTATGGTTTTAATTTAAATACATATATTTATTTTCACATTGTACTTCAATTATTTCAAGCCCAGACCTATTAATCTGAAGGATCTTGAAGTATGAAAACTTACTTCTCACACATTCTTTGATATGCATTTGCTACGCCCTATGAGTAGGCACTGCTGAGTCACACATTTCACGGAGCCTGCCTTCTGAACTACAGAGGTGCTAAGAGGGTGAGTTTCAAGAGGTGGAGTCAGTACAGAAATCACTGCTTGTACAGTTACTGTGAAACCTAAGGGGTTAATCCTCTGCATTGTGTAAAAAGGATGTTTGATTCTGTCTTCTCTGATACTCCCCTTCTTTTACTGTCCCTAATCCATCTACTATAGTATAGAGCAGAAGTGACAAGTCTGCACATGCTCTGTTTGGTGTGTATTGCTAGAGAGTTTTTTTTGGGGGGAGGGTGCATGTGATCAGCACAGGGCCAATCAGCACTGACAGAGAGTCAGGGGTCCTGCAGCCTCATAGGACAGTCAGAAGAGAATGTTCCCCTCCCCCCTAATGGTTAACCAGTTCTTGGCCAGACACTGATAGAAGTCACAAGACTGCTATACACTGCTGATGGTATTTAGCTGTTTATATTTACTAAAATAATTGCACTTACAAGTTTGTGTACTGTGGAAGACTGGATATAGTGAATGCAGGGTCATGGTCTTGCTGCTATAAATATTTGCTAATGATATAATGTTTGTATATGAAAGCAGCTGTCTCCATTATGTGTTATGGCAAAATCAGTATAATCACAAGAGCTTGAAACCAAATTAAATGAAGGATTCCTAAAGGATTTGCAAGGGTATTTTGATGCACTGAACAATGTCTGTTGAGAAACTTCTGCAGAACAGTTTGTTAAAAGAACAGTAACTTCAGAACAATGTATAGATACAACAATGAAGTATACCAGGAAACATTTAAAATTCTGCAAGTCTGGCATTCCCAAGGGAAGGTAGTGATGGGGAATCGAACGTCAGTTTAACAACAGCATACATAGTGTGCCAGGCTGAAACATGGGAATAACACGGTTTGACAGTGATATGCCTGCAGGGAATTACAATAAACTAATGCGGTTCTCAAGCAAATAGCATGAGTTGACAATAAATAGGCAAAATTGGAAATCCTGACAATGCATGGGCTACAGTGGGGCAATCCTCACTACATGCAGGCAACAAACAGGTATTTGTTACAATTCAGTAATAAATGGGTAATTGGAACAATGCATAAACAAATTAGATGCCCGAATGGGAGCCAAATTTACCTCCCACCCAGCAGCACCCAGAGATCCCTTTGTTGAATATGGCACATTAGGTTCTTGCATAGCCTAAGCCTGCTCCATGGTTACATTCATTGTTGTCCCTGCTGCCCCCACTCCTTCCCTCTCTGTGCTGGGCTATCAACAATCTTTGGAAGGATCAAGCATAGTTGCCATCATTTCAAAAAAACTGAGAGGCCACTTTGAAGGATTCGTAAATTAATGTAGTGCAATAAAAAGTGGCACTTGTTGTAGGTGTATTAAGAGTGCTGTTTCAATTTTGGTAACTAATTGAGATATATAGTGGCTTTTAAAATGTAGTTCTTAAAACATGAGTGCCTAATCAGTTCTGTATATTTATATTGTGACAGTTGCTCATTTCTTGCCTGATAATTTAAAAATATGTCCCATTTGTTCCTCCCTTATTATAACAATTGCTGGTTTGAAGACCGTATGTTGTACAGATACTCCCCTCTTCTTCATGTTAGGGATGAGATAGAATATGCACACATTGTAATAGGGAGAAACTATGCCATCTTACTTATATTCTCTTGGCCAGGGGCCCACCACTGGACAACAGGAATGTCCACAGATACAGCCTTTTAACAAAATCTTTCCTGTGGCAACATCAAACTTGCAGTTCTGTACTTCCATCCATCACCTGCAGTTTTAAGTCCAACATGCATACTTCACCACAGTAGAAATGCATATTAACGTAGAATGTCCAACTATCTCTTCAATACAGGTCCCCCTTAGGTGGCTTCTCTTCCTGGGTCTACATGGGCCTACCCCAAAGGGCTTTCTCCTTCAGAGGCAACAGACTTACATAATGTTTATCAAGGGGTAGCTTATTACTTCTCTGATCAAGACTTACTAAAAGGGGTACTAACTCCTGCTTATAAGCATTGCTATTTTTGCCCTTATTGCCAAGTCAATGCAGTTTAGAGCATCATATACTGTATGTATTTTTTAAAGTATATTTCAGGGCATTTTTTTACATTTTAAGTTAGAGTGTTAAAATCATTGTCAGTTTTTTTATTTACCAAATATGTCTCATTAACCACTTGCCGTCCGGAAGATTTACCCCTCGCAATGACCAGGCCATTTTTTGCAATTTGTCACTGCACTATTTCAATTAGTAATTGCGCAGTCATGCAATGCTGTACCCAAATTAAATGTATGTCATTTTTCACACAAATAGAGCTTTCTTTTGGTGGTATTTGATCACCACTGTTGTTTTTATTTTTTGTGATATAAATGAAAAAAGACCAAAAATTTTAAAAAATGATATTTGTTTACATTCGGTTATAATAAATATATAGCAAACTCCAAGTTAGTCATATATTTCAGCAAAATTGTATTCCGCTACATGTCTTTGGTAAAGAAAAACCCAATACATGTATATTAATGGGTTTGTGTGAAAGTTATAGCGTCTACAAACTATGGTATATATACTGTATATTGGAATTTATAAACTTTTATTTTCAGACTGCCTATAACATTTCTTGAGGTGCTAAAATGCCAGAGCAGTACACAAATTCACCAAATTCACCTTTTTTGGAAATTAGACACCCCAAGGAATTTGCTGAGAGGCATGCCAAGTCCATGGAACATTCAATTTTTTGCCACAACTTTGTGGTAAAATAGTTTTTTTTCCCACAAAGTTGTCAGTTAATGATATATTGCTCACACATGCCATGACTATTTGTGGAATAACACCCCAAAACACATTCTTCTACTTCTCCCGAGTATGAGGATACCACATGTGAGAGACTTTTTGGCAGCCTAGCCACATACACACCCCCAAAATCCAATGACCACCTTAAGGCTTTCAAAGGGCGTATTTCCTCATATCACTTCCTCACTACCTATCACAGTTTCGGAGGCCCTACAATGCCAGAATAGTACAAACACCCCCCCAAATGACCCCTTTTTGGAAAGTAGACACCCCAAGGAATTTGACAAGAGGCATGGTGTATTTTGCAGATATCAATTTTGTCAGAGGGTTTTGAAAAAGAAAAAAGAAAAAATTGTTTTTGTTTTTTTTCTTCGTTTTCCAAACACTTGTGGCAACAAATGAGATCTGCAAAATACTCACCATGCCTCTTAGCAAATACCTTGGATTGTCTACTTTCCAAAAAGGGGCCACTTGGGGGTGCTTCTACTATCCTGGCATTTCAGGACCAACATTAGAAGCTTATGCCAGACATCACCCGCTCTTCTAGCCACTTGAAGACCAAACCTTTTCTGGCACTTGAAAAAACATTTTTTTTTTCTAAAAATCACTTTGACTTCCCAAACATTACATATTTTTTAAAGCAGAGGCCCTAGAGAATAAAATGGTGGGTGATGGAATTTTTTATGTCACAGTATTTGCGCAGCAATTTTTCAACGCAAATTAAAAAAAAATACACTTTTTAGAATTTTAATGCACAAAAACACAATATATTGCCCACTTGTTTGATAAAGTATAAAAGATGATGTTTCGCCGAGTAAATAGATACCAAACATGACATGCTTTAAAATTGCAAATGCCCGTGCAACGGTGACAAAATACATAAATTTGTAATACCCATAAGCGATGATTTAACCTCCCTGGCGGTATTCCCAAGTGTAGCTCGGGGTGAAATTTAAGTACCAAAAGCGGTATCCCCGAGCTACACTCGGGCTTACCATGTGGCGTTGCTCAGGGATTCCCTGCAGCACTTACCTTGTCCTTCGCTCCCGCGATGTCCCTCCTGCAGCGTCCCCGGCCAACTCCTCCGGCCAATGCCGGCATCTGGCTTCCGTGTTCCGGTCCCTGTGACATCGGGACGTACGGGGGCCGGAACTGGCGGCAAATTTTTAAATTTTAAAAACTGCCATTTTTTTGGAAACAAATATTACATAGCAAAACATTACTGTTTCAAAGCATTTCACATACATTTTGTCCCTAGTGCTTTGTCCTGTGCCCTGCCTGCATTTTGACTTTCTGCCTGGAAACTTAGAAAAGTCCATGGCATCCAAAAAGCGTCACTTTAGGTCAAAAGCGGTTTTAGACCAGCTAGAGAACAGCGATAGTAAATCAGAACCACTTGCAGAATTGAGTGATAATGATTTGTGGGGAAATTCATCATCAGACACTGAAAACGATTTTGCGACTTTGCTCAGCGATGTGCGAACTTGGAGCTATATTTCAAATTTCAGTGTTTTCGGTTTGATTATATTATTGAATTATATTTATAATTATTATATTATTATTTTTTATGTTTATTTAATAAATTATAATTTATGATTTCATGTTTCAAGTTTTATCATATCCGGAATGTTTACTAGACTCTTGTTCGGACAGATTTCAGTGAGTTATTCCTAAAAATTACAGGTCTACAATAAAAAACTATTTCCATGCAAAATAATGGTACCACTTTCAGCACCAAAAATCTGAAATAATCAAACCGCCAGGGAGGTTAAAAGCCTTTACAGGTCACCATTTTATATTTACACAGGAGTTCTAGTGCTAGAATTACTGCCCTTGATCTGACATTTGCAGTGATACCTCACCTGCATGGTGCAACCTCTGTTTACATACCGCCATGGTACCGCCACGTGTGTTTGTCTTTGCGTTCAAGCACAGGGCTTGGGGTGGGGTGATTTTTTTTCTTTAATTATTTATTTTGTTTTTTTTTTAATTATTTTTACAGTGTACCTTTTCATTTTTTTGATCACTTTTTTTTTATAATTTACTTTTTATTGATTTTCAAAGTGCTTACAACGAACAGATTTGCATAGAATCGTGAAATAACAATCACAAAGCAATAAAAGAATAGAGAAGTAGGCTCATCGATGAGAGGCATACAAGTACATACAATGTCAGTACATAACAGTGAATTAGCCATCATTTTCAGACAACTGAGTAGTCAAATTTGAAATGGAAAGATCCCACAGTTCTCAAATTGCCTCAAAGATGGGGACAGAGTTAGCATGCAAATCAGTAAGGTACTCCATGCTTCTAATCTCTGCTATAACCTTCACCAATTCCGATCTTGTAGGAGGCATACTAGAAAGCCAATACATGGGAATGGTTCTCCTGGCCGCTGTTAAAACAGAGAAGAGAGTTTCCTGGCAAATTTGGAGAGGCCTGAAAAAGGTGATCCCAACAAAAAGTGGATGGGCTCAAATGAAATAGGAGCCTATATAAGTAGCTGCAAAAGGTTAAGGACCTCTCTCCAAAAGGGTGAAATGTGCTGGCAAGTCCAGAAAATGTGGAAGAGAGTGCCAGTTTCTTCACCACATCTCTAGCAGACAGGAGAAACACTCAGATTGCGAGCATGGAGAACCTCAGGGGTCTTATACCAAAACATCAGTATTTTATAAGTGTTTTCTTTATATACTACACATATAGAAGATCTGGAGGCAGCCTCCCAAATCCTACTCCATTGGTCCAAGGCAATATCATATTGGAGGTTTTGGGGCCATTTATGCATATAAAGGTGTGTATCAATAGAAATGGGGCAAGCGTCTTGAAGCAGCTTATAAGTGGAGGAAATTATGCCCCGTTGGTATGGACCCTGAATGCAGATGCGTTCAAAGGGAGTAGGCTTCTCAAGGGTTAGAGATGTGGCTTTGGAGGAAAAAAAGTGATGTATCTGCAGATAAATATAATATTTCTGAGGTGGCATACGAGTGGCTTTTTGAATCTGAGAAGAGGATTTAAGCTTACGGGTCACTGGGTGGACCAAGTGTCGCAACTGAAATAAATTGGCCTCGGCCCAGGGACTATCTGGGAAACTGGTATTAAATATGATATTGGTCAGGTGGGAACACAGAGAAGATAGGGGGAATCTAACCCTAAACCGCCTCTATATAGATAACTTGAAATGCATGGGCCCAAGCAGGAGATGTTTGTGAGAAGTGGTCTCAGTGTTGGTCATAGACCAGAGTAGAGAACAAGGGGGCATTGGACTTAATTGCAGCCATTCAATATCAGACCATTTAGGGAGGCGTTGGAAGGACCATGAGACAAGAGCATGAAGGTGAGTAGCTAAATAATACGACACAATGTCTGGGGCCCCCAGACCACCCCCTACATCAAGGAGAGAGAAGGAGAGTATGGGCAATTCAATTACATTTATTTTGCCAGATGAAGTGGAGGAAGGATTTCTGAAGACATGGGAATAGGAACAGGAAGCATCTCAAAGAGATACAGAAGTTTAGGTAGTATGGTCATTTTTAGAACATTAATCCATCCAAGGAAGGAGATGGCAAGATTGTCCTAAGATTTTAAGGACTGAGAGATTGCATGAAACAGAGGGGAGAAATTATTTTCATAAAGGGAGTGATATGAGGAAGTAAGGTTGGTACCTAAATGCTTCAAGGTGTGGGGGAACCACCACCGATAGGGATAATTTACCTGAAGGGAAGATAAAATTGTAGATGGTATGTGGAGTGGTAATGCTTCAGTTTTAGACACGTTAACCTTATAACCCTATAAGGCACTGAAAAGCTGTAAAGTACGATGTAAGACTGGCAGAGTAATATGAGGCTCCGCCAGCATCAGCAAGATATCATCAGCGAACAAAGACAGTTAGTAGTAAGTCACTATTGTGGGTGTGTATCCGATGAATATCCAGATTGGATCTAATAGCTATAGCCAGGGGTTCCATACAGAGGATAAACAACAAAGGGGGAAAGCGGGCATTCCTGGCGTGTACCGTTGGACATCTGAAAGGGGATAAAAACAAAGCTAACTTGACCTGGGAAGATGGAGCGGAGTAAAGGGCTTTTAAAGCAGCTATAAACTAACCATTAAACCCAAATCTCTCCAGGACTAGAAACATGTATGGCCAACTTAGTCGGTCAAACACTTTTTTGGGCATCCAAGCTCAACAGGAGAGTAGGAGTCAAAGACTTGTTGACTAGATCAATGAGGTCAATGGTTCTCCTGGTGTTATCTGTGGTGTGTCTAGCCGGGACAAAGCCCACCTGGTCTCTGTGTATAAGCTTGGAGATACTATTGGCCAATCTGTTAGCTAGTATTTTCATAAAAATCTTGTAGTCAGAATTTAATAAGGCTATAGGATGATAATTATCTGAAAGGGAATGGTCCTTATACGGCTTGGGGGTCATAGAAATGTATGCGTGTGTAAAATCATCGACCCCTTCAGGACATCCCGAAACAAAGTCAGGAGATGGGGGGGCTAAGATGCCAATAAAGGACTTGTAATATGAGTAATGAAGACCGTCCGGCCCTGGAGATTTGTGAGTAGGGAGATGTTTGACAACATCCAATAATTCTTCAATAGAGATGTTTGGGGCTGTAACATCATAAAAGAGACAAGCATGGTAATTGAAATGAGTCAAAAAAAGCGTCAAAAGCAGCCATCTGAAGGGGAGGGTGATTATCAGGGGCTAGGCAATTACAAAGCTTTTCATAGTATTCCCCAAATACTGTAGCCATAACATGTTGGTCATATGTGGGTTTGCCATCAGACTGGACAAGATGGCCCATTAGTGAGGGGATGCTTGAGATTTAAGTCTATTTATGAGCATGCAATGCGGTTTATTAGAAAACTCATACAATTTTTGCCTAGCCCAAGCAAGTGACTGGGCAGTTTTATGCAGGTCAAGAGCCCTAATTTGATCCCGTATATAGGAAACTTTCTGGAGCCGAGGTATAGACGAGCTATCTAGCAATCTTTGTTCGGCTAAGGATAGTTGGCGTAAGAGATATTGTCTGGCACAAACAGAGGCCTTCTTTAAACGAGCACCCATGGAAATACAGAGGCTCCTGAAGACAGCCTTGTGGGCCTCCCACAGGGCTGAGGATGAAGCTGCCGAGCCAACGTTATGTTGAAAATAAGCATCCAGGCCCCGAGAGAGTTCCTCCTGAAGTTGTTCCAAGCGCAGACAACTCTCACTGAGGCGCCAGTGGCAGACCCTAGGGAAGGAGTTAGGGAGAAGGAGATCAAGCGACAGTGAGGCATGATCTGACCAAGTCATTGGGTTGATCTCAGAAGAGACCAAAAAGGGGATCAGGGGGGAGGTGACAAAAAAATGGTCCAATCGAGAGAACATGCAATGTGGAGTGGAATAGAATGTGAATTGCCTATGGAGTGGATGTTTGACCCGCCAGGCGTCAAAGAAGCTATTCTCCCGGATCAGTTTACCGAAAGCCGTCGAGGAGCAGCATAGTCTCTTTGACGGAGTAGCTGGAAAAAGGACCTTCCTATCCTTATGAGGAGACATAACCAGGTTAAAATCCCCCCCAACAATGATGCATGGAGTAGCTAGGGAACACAATTTATCTAGAGTCTGAGAGAGAAATACCATCTGACCAGAATTGGGTGCAAATTGAAGCACAAAAAAAAGCACAAATTGAGAGCCCCGTACATACATTCCAGCAAAACATAATGACTAAGTGGGTCAACACGAATGGAGGAGACCCGCAGGGAGCAGTTTTTCTGAATCAAAATAGTTACTTTGGCTTTCCCGGAGGGGTCAAAAGCCGAATAGGATTGTAGAAAGCTCTTAGAGGCAAAGCGAAAAGAGTCATCCTGTTTGAAATGGGTTTCCTGAATAAATATGATATCTGCTTCCGAGGATCTAAACTCCTTCAGAGCCATCCATCATTTTTTAACTGAATTAAGACCTTTGACATTATATGACAACAGCCTTAAAGCCATCATGAAACAGTAATGAGTGTATCAGCTGTGTGACCTGAGTATACAGAAAAATTATCATCGATGAGGCAAAACAGAAAACAACAATAGAAAACCAGGTGATTAGCATGGAAACAGCCCTATCACAAACAAATGTATCATTCAATACAGAGGTCATAGGGATTACGGCTGGAAACAAAGATATCATCAAAGATATATACCTGGGATATTGGAGATATCCAGAGTCGTCAGGGTCGAAAGCCTGAATCACCAGGGGGCAACACAGCAGCTGACCCGACATGGCAGATGCCTACCTCAGTAATTCACATATCAGTTGTGGTCAAGACACAGTAAAGAGGAGATTTGCTAGGGCACACATGGGAATAAAGAAACTCATTTAACAGGGCGGGAGACCTTAGACGTAAAAGAGTCAGGTGGTGGATCCCACCAAACCAGGAAGTAGGGGACATTGAGGAGTACGAGGATATCTCTTCTTCCCTGGTTTAGTGGGTGTCCAGATCTTGTGTGGAGTAGCAGAGGGCCTAGATGGAGTAGGAGGTTGTGGAAAGGCCTCTTCCAGCAGGGGAGGGTGGTCCCAACTGTTTAAAGAAGGAGTCCGCTTCATGCAAGTCATGAGTATGACTTGGGCACTATGTTTGGAGACAACTAGCTTGAAAGGAAATCCCCACCAGTAGGTGATACAGTGCTGCTGGAGATGAGTGGTAACCAGTTTCAAGATACGTCTGTTTGCCAAGGTGATGGGGGATAAATCACTGAAAATTTGAAGCCTGTCTCCTTTAAATTCCAGAGAGGACTTGTTGCGAGTAGAAGAGAGTAAGGTTTCTTTGCTGTCAAAGTAGTGAAAATGAATGATAACATTTCTAGGCCTGGTGCCCTTAGGAGGTTTCGGGCCTACTGACCTATGGGCCTGGTCCATTCGCCAATCAACATCTGGGACCTTGGGGGCCAGATTGGTAAACAAAGACAGCAAGTAACACTGAAGGTGGGAGTCAGAGACTGTTTAAGAGATGCCAAGGACACAAATATTCTGGCGGTGCTCCCTGTTTTCCAGGTCTTCCCGCTGGAGCTGTAACTGAGACATGGAGTATTTCAGGCTCACATTATCCTCTTCTAGGACATGGACATATTGCACCAATTCGTAAAAAGGTGGTCTGTGCGGTCTCCTAATCGGGTAATCTCCCCCCTAAGCTCCTGAACCAGTTTCCCAATTTCAGCAGAGATAGTGTGGGTGATATTATGTAAGAATACTTGCAGTTTGTCCTCCAGGATATTCACCATGAAAGAGGGGACCACCAGGGTGGGATGCAGAGAAGCAGAGGTTTCTGTGTCTGTCCCTTCCATCTCAGAGGACCCTCCGGAGCACTCACTCAGGCCACCACAGCTACTTGAGGCAGGGCATGTAGGCCTAGTGAAGAAGCGATCCAGCATGGAAGACCGGGGATATGGAAGAGGCGGCGTGGGCGGCTTCCAAAAACCCGATTTTTCCCATGGAGATGCCTGTGATTACCCTGACTTGGGAGAGGGCTCTCCCGAATCTGTGGCTGCTGTAGGAGTGGTGCGGGAGGTCCATAAAGGCTGAGGGTCAGCGGAGCTCACCCTTCACGTGTCCGCCATCTTGGATCACGGTGCATGCGCCTCCGATCACTTTTATTGTTATCAAAGGGAATGAAAATATCCCCTGTGATAGCAATAGGATGTGAGAGGTATGTTTTTCCAAGAAATCTGGGGTCTATTAGACTCTAGATCTCTTCTCTGCCCTTAAATTATCTAATCACACCAAAATCGGTGGTATCAGATGCTTTCCCAATTTTAAAATGGTGCTGTTTATATCTGGAAAAATGGAAATGATGAGATGCTTGTAGCTTCTGGTCTTTTAGACCATAGAGATGATTGCAGGTATTCCAATCTCCGATCAGCTCTATTGTCAGCCAGTGGAACTGCTGGCTGCATTTTTGGGTTTTCCGGTGGGACAGAAGAAACCAAGAAAACCTTAGGAGGCAGCGGAAGGAGTCCCGATGCTTGTAAAAGTGATCCAGTGGCTAATTAGTGGCTAGGATTGTTTTTACATGAAAGCTGACCACCAGCTGAAAAAAAAATTAGACCAGGATGATGCTTGTAGCTGCAGGCATCATCCCGGTATAACCACTCAAAGGGCAGTGAAGTATGTTGCTGGTCCATGTTGGGCATATATGTAACAGCAGAGAACAAATGCATATGAATCAGCTCTATAGACCAATATGGCCACAATGAATTATTTTTTGTAATGCCCATGTTGAGGGTTAGGTCCAAAAAAGTTTTAAATTCAGAAATGTGGTTTTCATGTGAATTGCCTGTCAAGAGCAGAATTTGGGTGGGTGGCGATGTATTGTTGTGCGTATAAATTGCTTTGGCCCCACAATCAATTGATACAAATCTTCAGTGAAAAACAGCGAAGGGGTTAAACGCTAGCACTGGCAGTGAACAGAGCTGATCCTGCTAACACTGCATTTTTGGGAACACTATACAAAGGAAGCACTAGTATAGTTCTGTTTGTGATCAATATATTGATCCGTAAAAACACTACATCAGTAAAGGCAGCGATCAGCAACCTATAGAGTAAGTGCTATAGCGTGCGGGAAACCTAAGGCTAGCTGACCCTGGCTGGGAGGGGGCCACATGCAAGTGCATGCACACCCAGAAATAGAAGTGATGTAAGATTATGTCACTTTGCCCAGAGTCGCTGCTCGCCTGCACATTGTTGGCAGGTAGGTGGCAAGTAGTTAAAAAAAAATTCTCTCAATAATTTATTTTAAATATTTTTCTCTTTTTTTTAAACATTTTTCTTTTTTTTACTATTTTTTTTTAAATACTTTCATCAGAGTAATGCAATGTTACCATGGTAACATTGTATTACTCTGGGGGGGGGGTTTACACTTTGCATTGCATGAGCAATGAAGACCATTGCTCTGCAATGCAAAGCTTGCTTTGAACTATCATGAATGAGTTAAGGTTATGACAGTTCAACATAATAGTGATCTGTGATTAGCTCCAGCTTCTCACATGGTACAGGGTGCTGTGCTTGGCCCCATAGACCAATCACAGATCTCCAGGAACAGAACCAAAGCTTTTCTGAATCAGCTTGATTCATACAAGCTTTGTTGTAATTGTGATCGTGTGATCGCATAACGGTCATGTGACCACTGGGTCCCGATTACTGGTATTTTCATTCTTCTGTGTCCGGTGGACACAGCAGACATGGGTGGGTAGGGTTGTGTGCCTGCTCAGGCGAGCAGCGCCCCCTGTGTTGACAAAAGACCAGTGACATATGGGTACATTGCCCGAAGGTGGTTAAGGAGATTTCTGGTCACCTCCTATCTAGAATTTTCATCAGGAAGTAAGAGAAAAAAGTGTCCCTATTGGAAAAGTTTTCCTCTAATTCTGTTCTGCCCGCAACTGAATTTTTTCTATTTACCTTAATTAGAGAGTAAATCTTTCTAAACCAGGCACAGACAGCAATAACAACCTTAGGTCATTCTTCATATGCTCTTCATATGGTATGTATGTGTTTTTTTTTCTCTTCACTGAATTACTTTATTATTTTCTAGAATACTGTTTATGGCATCTCATCTTTCTCCCTGAAGAAAATTCAAATTATAAATTCAACGAATTGAAACGTGTTGGGTTTTTCTCTTTGGTGATATATAGCCTAATCATCACCATCCACATCAAAATTATGTTTTATGTATTGTGTCTGTGTTTTTTCATTTGTGTACTATGTTCAATAAATTTGTATTTTTTATATAAGATCTTTTTTTCTTTTGTAGTTTTGGTGCTTATAAAGTCTCTTTTTTTTCTCTGTATGTTTTTTATGGCTCTGCCATTTTGGCATAAGCACCTTGTATGTTTAACACATTTGACCAGCACTATATATTTTCAAACCTTAGGTCATACTTTTATCCCTTGCTAATTTATCACTATTCAAACATGTTATCTCCATTTTAGAACCTTTACTTGGACATGTCCGCTATTATCCAACCTTCAATCTCAGGCTCTCTGGTTTCTAAAAGCTCCCAGCACTGATTGGTTGCTGGTTGGGGTTGGATGATTAGTTTCTTGGGGGCATCACATGGCTTGTAAAGCAACAGGAAAATATTTTCTTAAAATTGGATTGGTTGTCTCACTTGCCAGTGCAATTACATCATCAATCCATTCCCTATTGGGTGTAAACAGAATTTTATTCTTCTATTAGCTGATATCAACCAACAAGTTTTTTGGGAAAAAAAGACAAATTCTAAAGCAAAAGTGAAATCAGGTAAAGTGATTTTTTACAGCTGCTATCTAGAAATGACTAGAATGCTGTGACGCAGGAAAGGGAGCAATACAAAGCTTACAACAGCCTCTTTGTAAGGCTATGTTTAGATGTGAGGTTGTTATTGCCACACCAATGAAAAACAGTGAAATTAGGAAACACAGGTCATCAGAAAGCTAGGTATACTGTCTCTTCTCTTACAGGGACCTGCCTTTTTGAATACTGTGGAAACCTGATACAAATACTTATTTTATTGGGAAGAAAATTTGCAACACTAATAGGAGCCAAATGAAAAGACACCACACAAAATGAAATGAAAGTAACGTTTTTCTTTTTTCAAAATAAATCATCTTACTTTGTTGAAGATTGTTTGCATGAAAATGACGCAATTAGTAATCATTCAGGATTTAAAATGGGTATTATTAAATAAGATGCATAGTAATATATAGTAATAATTGTACAACCTCAACATAGACTATCACCTACTCTACTTGCCTTTAGGCGCACTCTGAAAACCTATCTCTTCAGGGAAGCCTACTCCGCCCTCAGCTAATTACTGAGCTCCTCCACTCTTCCTACTACTCCATCCCCCACAGCTATCTCCTCCTGTGCCACTATCCCCTCCCTCCTAGATTGTAAGCTCCAAGGAGCAGGGCCCTCGAACCCCTCATGTATTGAATCGTATTGTTACTGTACTGTCTTGTGTACTGTCTCCCATTATAATGTACAGCGCTGAGCAAACTGTTGGCGCTATATAAATCCTGTATAATAATAATAATAATTACAAAGTAATTATAAAGTCCCATTACTTGTGCAATATGCTGAGTGTTGTGTCCTAGCCAGAAACTGAGTGAATAATTACTTTACCATCACTTAGAAAAATGCAAAATATATCATTGCATTGTAATGTCACTATCATTTCTAGAAGAGATATACATTCTTGATGGGATCATATTTTTTTTCCCCTATTTAAGACAACTCATTGTTTTAATTTCACTGCAAGTGATACATTCTTTTTCTTTTACTACTGAGAGACTATAAACATGCATTCGCACAAAATATTTCCAAGAAGAACATTCTGTACAGCACTCAAATGAAGAAGAGCAGTATGCAATATTGGAAATGTTAACTAATAAGAGAAACATCACATTACATTCATATGGAATGAAATTAAAATAGACACAGAGCTCAACTCCAGTTAAAGAGCATGAATTACAATATACAGTACATAAACTTTTCCCAATCTATTGTTGTTGCTATTATTCAAATTATTACCATTATCATCACTTTATTCCATATCTGTAAGACTTATTCACACTTTGCCTTTTTTGTGCATTGTGTCAACACATTATGTACGTATCAATGTGAAGTGCACAAGGTCTACTAGTTTTAAATGGGCTACCAACACACCAAAATAACCTCTAAAAATGGGCATATAAATAAGTCGAATGTACTAATATATATACTGAATATATGATCAGCTATAACATTATAATGACCAACATAATACTGAGTAGTTCCCACTTTTACCACTAAAACAGCCCTGACTCATCACAGCATGGATGCCTTTAGACATCTGAAGGTATACTCTGGCATCTTGTACCAAGCCATTAGTAGCAGGTCCTTTAGGTTGTGTACGTTGCAAGGTGTGGGCCTTCCATGGATCAACATTTAAAATTCTGCAAGCCTGGCATTCCCAAGGGAAGGTAGTGATGGGGAATCAAATGTCACTTTAACTACAGCATACATAGTGCGCCAGGCTGAAACATGGGAATAACACGGTTTGACAGTGATATGCCTGCAGGGAATTACAATAAAGTAATGCAGTTCTCAAGTAAATAGTATGGGTTGACAATAAATAGGCAAAAGAGGAAATACTGATAATGCATGGGCTACAGTGGGGCAATCCTCACTACATACAGGCAACAAACAGGTATTTGTTACAATACACAAGTAATAAATGGGTAGTTGCAACAATGCACAAACAAATGAATTGAGATGCAAGAAAGGGAGCCAAATCTACCTCCCACCCAGCAGCACCCAGATATCCCTTTGTTGAATATAGCACAAGAGGTTCTTACGTAGCCTAAGCCTGCTCCATGGTTACATTCATTGTTGTCCCTGCTGCCCCCCACTCCTTCCCTCTCTGTGCTGGGCTATCAACAATCATTGGAATTATCAAGAGCATAGTTACCAACATTTCAGAAAAACTGAGAGGTCACTTTGAAGGATTGGTAAATTAATGTAGTGCAATAAAAAGTGGCACTTGTTGTAGGTGCATTAAGAGTGCTGTTTCAATTTTTTTGGTAACTGATTGAGTTCACAGTAAAGATATATAGTGGCTTTTTGAATTTAGTTCTTAAAACATGAGTGCCTAATCGGTTCTGTATATTCATATTGTGACAGTTGCTTATTTCTTGCCTGATAATTAAAAAAAAAATCCCATTTGTGGCTCCATTATTGTAACACCTGTAATAGGGAGAAACTATGCCATCTTACTTACATTCTCTTGGCCAGGGGCCCACCTCTGGTAATAAATGAATGTCCACATGTACAGACTTTTAACAAAATCATACTGTGGCAACAACAAAACTGCAGTTCTGTACTTCCATCTATCATCTGCACAGTTTTGGGTCCAGCATGAATAATTCACCACAGTAGAAATGCATATTAACGTAGAATGTCCAGACATCTTTTCCGTACTGCTCAATACAGGTCTCCCCTTAGGTGGCTTCTCTTCCTGGGTATACATGGGCCTACCCCAAAGGGCTTTCTCCTTCAGAGGCAACAGACTTACATAATGTTTTTCCAGCACATCCCACAGATAATTATATAAAAGAAAAACAGGCACTTCACTCTGTAAACAATTAAATCTGAAAAATATATTGATTAATACCAAATCATTGAAGAGTCCACAAATATAGTGAGTCCATGTGTCAACTCAAAAGATATGTGTTCCCACATTGCATACATCCTATTATTATTCTCACTTTTCTTCATTCCTCTACACCAAACATGCGAAGAGGCTTGTCCACCATGTGATGAGAAAAATGCAACCACATCAAACTAAAATGACCCCTTAGAACAAGAAGGTAAGTGTTTTAAGGGTTCAGAAAATAAAAGTTCTTCTGCAGCCCAGGCATCTGGTCTCCCAGGAGTCTCCTATATGGTCCACAGGTTACTCACTTCCCAGTGCTCCACAATAGATCTACATGCACCAGAAAAACGCTCATAGTGTAGTATTTTATAAAACAATCATTTGATATATAGAAGTTTTCACTCACATTTACATGTGCTAATAACAGGCACTGAAGTAGACAGCCATTTGATATGGTTCAGAGGAGCACCGCAGCTCCACTCTCAGCAAAACTGGAGTGCATTCCAAAGACTGCAAAACATAGCCTGCTTGTAATGTCACTGGAAACTCGAAGTGACAGCTGAAGTTCAGCCTCAATTTCGCCTTGCAAGTGTCCTCAAGAAGCTCATCAGCCACCATATTACCAGAATCTTTCATACCTCGGGGCTACTTTTGATTGGTAGACAGGGACATTGGCAATAAAAATGTGCTGGTTGTCCATATTGTTCCATGATCAGCAAAAAAATATCACAGAAGCCCTATAAAAAAGTCCCCCACCCACAATTCACAACATAATTTCCCTATTACAAACAAAAATGGCTAAAATCTAAATAAGACATATAAGTTAACATCTTCTTCATTTACATTATGTAAGCAAATATCCTCTCACAGACACTCGATCGACTGAGATCTGGAGAATGTGGAGGCCAAGTCAACACCTCACACTCCTCAAATAGGGAATACTGTTTCCATGAGGGGTGTACAGGGTCAGCAACAATGTTAAGGTAGGTGGTAGATGTAAAAGTAACATCCACATGAACGTTACCATCCTAAGGTTTCCCAGCAGAACATTGCTCAAAGTATCTCACTGTCTCTGACGGCTTTCCTTCTTTCCATAATGCATCCTGATGCCATCTCTTTCCCAGGCAAGCGACACATACTCACCCGATTACTCACGTGATGTGAAAGAAAATGTGATTAATCAGACCAGGCCATCTTCTTTCATTGCTCCCATGGTCTAATTCTGATGCTCATGCGCCCATCATAGGCACTTTTGGCTGTGGACAAATGTCAGTATGGGCACCAAGACTGGACTGCGACTTTGCAGCCCCATACACAACAAACTTCAATTTCCATTTTTTCTTCTTTCAACACATCAACTTGAGGGACAACATGTTTTGTTTCTGCCTAATATATCCCTTCAACATTCAGATGCTATTGTAACAATATAATCAATATTATTCAATTTACCTGCCAGTGATCTTAATGGTATGTCTGATCTGTATATATACACTATATTGCCAAAAGAATTGGGGCAGCCCTCCAAATCATTGGATTCAGGTTTTCCAATCACCGCCATGGCCACAAGTGTATAAAATCAAGCAGCTAGGCATGCAGACTGCTTCTACAAACATTTGTGAAAGAATGGGTCGCTCTTAGGAGCTCAGTGAATTCAAGTGTGGAACCGTGCCAGGTTGCCACCTGTTCAGTGAAATCATCTGTGAAATTTCCTTACTACTAAATATTTCACAGTCAACTGTTAGTGGTATTATAACAAAGTGGAAGCAACTGGGAACAACAGCAACTCAGCCACAAACACCATAAGCAAAACATTTACGGGCAAGCTACAATTGCCAAACTACTAGTGATTGATATTAACGCTCAGAAGTGGAGAGAGTGGTGCAACATCCATAAATCAGGGACTATCGATCAATGGAAGACTGTAATATGGTCCAATGAAGCAAGCTTCACACTGTTCCCAGCCCCCGAACGCATTTACGCGTGGCAGACACCGTCCCAAGCTTACAACCAGGACTATATTGTACCAACAGTAAAGCATAGTGGTGGTGCAATAATGGTTTGGGCAACCATATCTTGGTATTCTGCACATGTACAAACTTTGACCAACCATGTGCACTTCATTGTTTCCCGAAGACCAAGATGATAATGCTCCGATTCACACAGCTGGTGTTGTCAAATCGTGGTTTGATGAGCATGTAGACTAAGTTTCGCACCTTCTCTGGGTGCCGCAGTCGCTGGACCTCAATGTCAACTGACTACTTTGATCAATTTTAGAGAACAAGGTTCAGACTCGTTTTCCACCTCTGGCTTCTCTGTGAGAACTGAAATGATTTTTACATGAAGAGTGATATCAGAGTTCATTATCCACCATCCAAGACGTACATTTGTCAATTCCCAGGAGAATTCAGGCTGTTCTGGATGGCAAAGGAGGTCCAACACCATATTAGGTAACAATGTTGTTATTTTACCTAGTGTTTCCATAACTTTGTCCAACCCCTGTATATATATTGTAAAACAGTGCTACTACAGTGTATGTAACTATTTAGTGTACATAAATGCCTTAAATATGTGCTGCACATCTCAACAAAAATATTTAAATGACAAAAAAAAACAAAAAAATAATAGGCAGCACACATATCAACATGCAAAAACTAATGTGTGTAAATCAAGCAGAATTAAATATGAAAAAATGTTCATAGCTCTATGTGGAATCACTAAATTTACCTATGTGTATCACTGAGTACTCTGGGTACAATCCCACCACCTACAGGTTGGATGCCATGAGTGACAATGGATTACATCGATGGAACAATTTTTTTTTGTTTTTTTGGCTTTTTTTTTAATTAAAGGGCTTGTGAAAAACTGTTTTTTTGTTCACTTAAAGGAATTTTTCAAAAATCTGGCATCTTTATTTTTTCTAAAAGTAACCCTTACTCATTCACAAGGGGGGGCGGCATCAGGGTGCCCCCTTATTTAAACACTTGTCCTCCAGAGGATTTACCCCCCTTCCTGACCAGGCCATTTTTTGCGATACGGTGCTGCATTACTTTAACTGACAATTGTGCGGTCATGCAATGCTGTACATAAATGAAATGTATGCCCTTTTTTCCCACAAATAGAGCTTTTTTTCAATGATATTCGATCACCTGTGAGATTTTTATTTTTTGCGCTATAAACAAAAAGAGATCGACAATTTTGAAAAAAAAAACAACAGTATTTTTTATTTTTTGATATAAAACATCCAATAAAAAATTATAAAAATAAAATTTCATCATACATTTAGGTCAAAATTTATTCTGCTACTTGTCTTTGCTGGAAAAACAATCCCAATACATGTAAATTAATTGGTTTATGTGAAAGTTATAGCATCTACAAATGGCGATATATATACTGGAATGTTTTTTTGTTATACTAGTAATGGCAGCAATCTGTGATTTATAGCAGGACTGCGGCGGGCATTCTGACACTGAGTGGGAACTGACTGTCACTGACATCCCCAGTGACACTAATACTGTGATCAGTGCTAATAAAAAGCAATGACATTGTACTAATGACACTGGGCAGTAAGGGGTTAACTTTTGGGCGATCAAAGGGTTAACTGTGTGGTGTGTCTGTTTTCCTGTGTGTGTTGTGCGCTGTTTTTCTAAGGAGACTCTGCTGTGCAGATAAATACAAAGCAGCATGTCCTTGCTGGCAGGAGAGAGACCTGTGTTGTTTACACACAGGTCTCTCCCCTGTCAGTTTTAAATGGCGATAACCGAGTGTCGGCGGGAATCTCCGTCCGGGACCCAGTGATTGACATGCCTAGCCGCCAATGGCACATGTGCCCCCTACCCGGAGATGCAAATCACGTATATATACATGATAGCAGTACTTTTACTATAAGGTGGAAGGCAAGTGGTTAAAGAGGTACCCTGAGCTCCCCTGCTTGCAGACCCCACAACCACTGGGCCAGGGTTGGGGACAAGGGCCTCTTCCCCACATCGGCATGGGGGCACCATCCCAATGTTGAGGGTATATGGCCTGGTAACCTACAGGGGGTGGGTGATCGATCAGCCTCCCCTTTCCTGCCCTGCCAGGCCTGTGCTCGGATCAAAGGTCTGGTAGGAATATAGGGGGGACCCCAGGCTTTTTCCCCCATTTTTGGAGGGTTGGGTTTCCCTTTAAAAGTCCTACCAGGTCTAAAGGGCCTGGTATGGATTTTAGGGGGAACCCCATGCACCCCCCCATTTTTTGGAGGTGGGTTTCCCCTTAAAAGTCCAAAACAGGCCTAAAGGGCATGGTAGAGCTTTTAGAAGTAACCCCATGCACTTACAAAAAATAATTACTGTGGGGTCCCTCCTATCCTTCCTACCAGACCTAAAGGGTCTGGTATGGATTGGGGGGGGGGGGCATGCTGTCAGTCCTGCTGAAGCATGCTGTCAGTCCTGCTGAAGCTGGTTCTATACATTGTACAGTTGCAACTTTGCAGCTAGTTTAAGCCCCTCCCATGCATGATATTCAAAGGATTTTTTTAATTTTATTTTAAGCAAAGAAAAATGACTGCCCCGTTAAAAATGGTACATTTTGATTTTTTTTTTCACTGATTCATGTCCCTCAAGGCAGTACCCAAGTCCGCATACCCCTTTTATAGCCAATAACTTGCATATAAGCAATATATTAATTCAATATAATTCAATACAATAGACTTGCATTAAGTTTGAAGTTCATGACTGAACGTTCGTTG
Organism: Staurois parvus; assembly: GCF_062004578.1. Classification (NCBI taxonomy): domain Eukaryota; kingdom Metazoa; phylum Chordata; class Amphibia; order Anura; family Ranidae; genus Staurois; species Staurois parvus. The sequence goes on along the minus strand of NW_028318095.1, from coordinate 8,179,788 downwards.
AGTTCAAATGTTCGACTGGAAACTGAATACAGGTGTGTTCGGCCCATTACTACCAGTGTGGGGCACTTCCATCGTTTCCCGGGCTTCCTTCCAGGTTCGTACTGTTCGGCTGTTTGAATGGAAGGCCCCAACAAAATCACTCCCATGCATGTGCATGGGAGTCACTTCATCACGACACACAACAGGTGTTGAAAATTTACTCTGAGCTGCACAAACATGGCTCAGTGTACATTACTACTGACAGACAGGGGAAACCATAAGGGTAAAGTGATTTTTAACATTTTGAGTTCAATACCACTTTAATAATCTCCTCTTTTTGGAATCAAACTTGCTTCCTTCCATGGACTTGAACTCTGCATAGATGGATATCCCATATGTCAATGGAAAGGAGTAGACTAACATAAATTAAAAAACTAGTTTAGGTCCTCAAATGCTATCAATCTGAATATAACATACAAGGAACATGTAGTTCTACAGTATGAGTACATGTTTCTCATAGATGGATATTCTACTAAGAATTCAGTATGTTTTTGTGCCAGCATATAGGTTATTCTAGTAGTAAGTCACTATTTTAGATTGTAAGCTCTAACGGGCAGGGCCCTCTGTTTCCTCTTGTACCACATTGTATTGTAACTGTAATGTCTACCTTCATTTTGTAAAGTGCTGTGCAAACTGTTGGCACTATATAAATACTGCATAATATTAATAATAATAATAATAATTGTATATGCAAAATGCTACAAAAAACCCCTGTAGCTTTTTCCCAAGTGTACACAATCAACTTTGTACTAAAGTCAAGAAGACCATGAGCACTGTATCACCATTGATTTGGGGGGAGCAATCCCTCAGAAACTATGGGCCCTGGCAGTGCAATCTAAATGAAATAAGATTTGCATGCAGTTTTGCATTAAAATATAGCCAATGTTACTCTTTTCCAATACTGATTTCTTTTAAACATTCATTCTTTTCAAACAGAAAATTTTTGACCTTATCGGATTTCATGAAAGCTCGCTGTGCTTGATCGTGTTCTGTTGTCTGAGTTTGAATTTGCAGCACATTCAATGAATAGAAAATGAGGATTTGAGCCTAACATCCTATTTGCATACACTGGCATTTTCCTACTGCACCTGGAGCTGCAATTATGACTCTTGGGAATAGCAGGTGCCAAACAGGTGAGTCTAAGCATACAAATGTGTCTAGATTTACCCTCCATTATAAAAATGCACCAACATTTTTTTTTTCAGCCTATGAAAATCTTTTGGTAAAATATCCAATTAAATACATTTAATGTTAAATTATTTTGGTACAAATATATTAGAAAAGCTTGCACTAGGTGGCAGGGAATGGGATATAGACCCAATTTTTAAACCGTTAAAGTCATAGGACTGATAAACATCAGTCATTGATTGGGAAAATCTGGGTAGGGTACAGACAGATTGAGCCAGACTTCACTTGTTATTTGAAGCTTCTCTCTGGGCATGACTCCTCCTCACATGCATCTCTTTACCAGCCCCAAACTTGAATCCATGGTTTTGAGGTGTGCTGGGACCTGAGTCTTCAATCTTCTGCAGTACAGAGAAGGCAGGCCTTTCTTCAAGTTCATAATGATGCTTTGGTGAGGAATGCTTCCTATTAGTTGTCCAGTGGTGGGTCAGTTCAGGCTACAGAAGGCTGCAGTATAGAAAAGGAGAGTCCTTCTTCAGATACACTCCACTGCCTGTGTGGAGGACAAATTCCTATTAGCTGTCCAGTGGCATGGTACCCTCAGGCTTCAGAAATTTACAAGATGTGATGGTGGCATGATGAAGCCAAGAATAAGTATGAATAATAATAGGGTCAGGGCCTATAAATAATGTAGTGCTGGATCATCAGTCTCCATAGTCAGAAACCATGTTGAATGGGGACCCAGGTGGTGTATTCAGGCATGTAAAAAATGCTTTTAGAGGGCTTTTTTTTTTAAAATAAATAGGGAAATGGGTGAATGATGAGTGTGAGACAGGGGAGAAGAGGGGGCTTGTGTATGCCTAGTGATGGACTTTAAAGAATTTGTAAACCCAACATTTCATATCCCTGATATGTGCCTGCTGTACCATATACTTGCATGAAAGAGTATCCTGTTCTCTTTGTATTGCTTCCTTTGTGTGAAATGACTGGCGTTCCTGCCAGTCCCTCTGCTTTTCTATTAAAAACTGACCACACTAAACATGAGAGCACAGCATGGTCAGTTCACCAACTGTGCTGAGAGCTAATCCAATGATCAGGCGTGTGCTGACATGCCCGCCCTAAACAGCCTTTACGGGGAAGTTCCGTGTGCTCCTGGTTCTCCACCCCCAGCTCCTTATGCTTCTAAGAACATAGGACATGTGATCACTTATAAAAAAGTGTATTTAACATGTTTTTGATATCTATACACAAATGTTTTGCCTTTAATATACACTTATTGGGATTTTGTTTTTACCAAAGACATGTAGCAGAATACAATTTGGCCTAAATTTATGAAGACATTTTATTTTTTGTAATTTTGTTACTGGATATGTGTTAATAGCAAAAATTAAAAAATATTGTTTTTTTTTTTACATTTTCAGACTTTTATTGTTTATAGCACTAAAAATGGGGGCATCTGGATGCTAAAGCCTGGCTTGGGAGCATGCCTGCACATGTGCCCCTTTAGCACACTTGCTATGGGGGCATTCGCAGGAAAGAGGGAGCTGACAGCGCCACTGGGAGACTCCAGAAGAGGAACTAAGTGACTACTCTGTACAATACCATAATACCATTGCACAGAGCAGGTATGTAAAACCTATTTTTATCATCATAAAAAGAAAAGTAGTGTATTTAATTTAATTGTACTTACCGACTCTTTACAGTGCCTAATCAAGTTTTACTGATATTTATGTACATTATTATATTATCATACAGGATTTATATTGTGCCAATGCACTTTACAATACAATGTACATCGGTTAACTGTTTTAAAATTACTTATGCTTTACCTCCTATTTAAAATTGCACTACACTGTGTTATGCTGTATCTGTAATAAAACTGACTTAAATAAAGAATTTGTTTAAAAAATTAATTTTAAGGAAGTCTCAAGGAATTGGCAATGTTAGTGTGATTGATAAAGTATGTGTATATTTTAGGTGTAGTATTAACTGGGAGATTCAATTTGACTAGCCTGAATATTTATTAGGGCCTGGCCAATCCCTGGAGGGGAAGTGTCCAGAAGAGGGCTGGAGAGCAGATAAATGGTCTGAGACACTGGAGCACTTGAGAGCAGGGTTCCTTCACCACAGGAGAGATCCAGAGGAACAGGGACTGCTGCTGCCACCAGGCAGCATATAGACTGAACAGCTGCTCTAGGATGCCTCAGAGATGCCAGAATCAAAGGCTCAAATGCACTTTGCTCAGGGCTGACTACAAAATGACACCACAAGGGATCCTGTCCTGAGAGGTGACATCTTACTCAATGGGTTGTGTCCAGAGGAAGGTGGGGGGGGGGCAGCTGTCCTGGGGACTGGTGAGTAGTGATTTTACACTACTCCCTGAGATTCTGTGCTGGACGCTGCACTGTGTACCTTTCGTATCACACTGGCACAGGATAAGAAGATGCCCAAAGATTTGTCCCCATGGTCTGTAGCTGTGGGGCATTGGACTGTCCACTATTAGCCACTATTACGATTGCTGGAAAGACTGTCCTCTGTTTACTTTCTACTGCCGAGTGCTTGGAGTATCCCATACCCCAACCCCTCTCTTGATATTAATTCTATCAGCAATAAATCATAAAAAAGACAACCCCTAGACTTTGTATTGAAGCCAAAGTGAATGACTGTTGCTTAGGTGGCTGGAAGTCTCTCTGCAGTTTGGGGGAGAATCAGTTAAAATCAGCAGCCTCTGCAGGGGTAGAATTACATATATAATTTACATTTTGACCAGAGATATGCTTTAAACATGTTTACACTTAGCAAGGTACTAGACCAGGAAGGCGTTAATTATATTTAGCCGCACATAGATGGAAGGCTTTGTAAGGATTTTAGAGAGGTTCAATAGCTTGACTGACAGGGGACTCATTCATGCAGCATACTTCTCTGAATTTAGCAGGCAGAGATAAAGGGGACTGCTCACAGATATTAGAGAAATTCCAATGAGCATTTCCCCTTGTATTTTCTGCAAGCCCTATTTCCAGCATTACGCAGTGTCCTCTTCTACCAAAAAGCTCTGGTCATAGGTGGATAGGAGGGTAATGTGAGATGCTCCTAGGAAGCTCCTGTGACTGCATAATATCCAATTATGTCATGTTGTCACATTCTCCTTTTCCTTCCTGCAGCTGGCGTTGTATTAATATTTGAAATAGCTTTTGCTTACTGTCCCCTTTGCTTTTTGAGTGCATTCTCCTTGAATTCTCTACAAGACACCCATTCTTCAACATTACAGGTCGCTTTTACTCTTACGCTGATTGACAGCAGGCTGCAGTGGAGTTTAACAACACATTTTTATAGGAAAATGAGGGCCTTCTTACTGTAGATATCAACACATTTTAAGGGAGTTCTCATAGCTCAGTGCAACTGATAAGATTATGTAGATCAAAAGAATATACATTGGGGGGCGTGACAACTGCTCTGCACGATGGCCGCTGAGTGATTCAGCTCCGCTCCATAGCTGGGGAGATCGCATCCCACAAGGACTCGAGAATGTTCCCACACTCCTCCATTGTCCTCCCTATCTACTGGGGAACACTTGGAATGCTCAGAAGGAAGAAAGAACTCCCAGCACCCTGGAAATTATAGGGTTTTTTTCCCTCTTCTTCCCCAGAGGCTCCAGCAAGATGGTGGCGGCGGCGGCCGGTCCTCATCACAGGATGGAGCCAGACACACGCTGCAAGAGAAACACTGAGGGGAACGGCCGGTGTAATCCAGACGAATCCTCCGGTTCTGATACCTCCACACCCTCTGCTCGCAGCTTAGTCAAGTTCAGACCCCACATGGACAAAGATGCAGATCATCTTACCCACATGGGCATGGAGGTAGGCAACTCTCATACTAATTCCTCCCCCACCATAGACAGGCCTGACCCCATAGCTAATTTTCCCACTACGGGTCAGCCGGTATCGGACTCTACATTAAAGGACATGTTATTGTCTCTGAAGGCGTCCCTGCAAATTGCCATGCTTTCTTGCATTCACAGCTTCCAAAAGAAACTCCATGAAGTTGGTGACAGAGTGGGGCAAATTGCAGATAAACTGGGAGAATATGCCACATCTTTCAATTCCCTCATAGATGCCCATAGCACACATTCGGAAGACATCCAATGGCTTAAAACAAAAATGGCTGATTTAGAGGATAGATCCCGGAGGAATAACATAAAGATCCACGGGATCCCTGAATCTGTGCAAAAGGCCCAACTGGCTCACTTTGTACAAGATCTATTTCTATCGGTTGCTCCTGAATTAACTATGGCAGACCTTACTATTGACAGAATCCATAGGATATTGAAGCCAAGTCATATTTCCCAATCCATTCCCAGGGATGTATTCCTAAGAGTGCGCTTCTTCCAGGTCAAGGAAAAGGTTATGCGGGCCTTCTGCTCCTCTGAAAATATCCAGGAGAAATTCACCTCACTGCAACTTTTGCCTGACCTGTCACAATATACCCTCCAGAGACACAGGAATTTAATAACCATCACTAAAGCCCTTCGAAATCATAAAATCAACTACCACTGGCACTACCCATGCTCTTTAATCATTACCCACAACAGTGAAACCTCCACTATTTCATCTCTTGAAAGCAGCCTCCAACTGCCTAAAAGATATGATATCATTCCCGAGGAACACCCTTCTTCCACTGGTCTGCCTCGTCCCCGTCAAATAACATCAGATTGGCAGGTTGCATCATGCAACAAGGCCCATCCTTCAAGAAGTTCTTGTGAATCCTATGTTCTTCTTACTATAATACTCCCCAGCTGGAACCTAGATGCATATAATCTCTTTACCCCCTACCAGTTCAGCAGTTTGTTGCGCACAGTTTTTTCAAACCTTTTTTATCTCCCTTTTCCCATTATGTTTTTTCTTAAGTTCAGACCCTCCTACTTCTCATGTTTTGAAGTTGGTAACACTCATTTGAAAATGGCCACCTTTGAGTTTTTTCTGTATACTACCATACATTACCTGGAAGTCATCCACTTCCCAATCAGCTTTGAGCAATATCTACAGATCCTCACTCACTCGTTTTTTCCTTTTTGAATGGGAATCAAAATAGTTTCCCTCAATGTTAGGGTACCTGAATCACCCCGAAAAGAGATCCTCGATGTGGAAGGAAACCTCCAAACTCCATGCTGGCATACTCTGCATTCAAGAGACTCATTTTCATGCCCTTCATAACCCCATTTGCACTCATAAAGCATTTCCTCATATCTTCCGGGCTTCGTCCCCCTGCAAAAAAAGAGGTGTGTTGACGACAATAAAGAACTCTTTATCCTTCACCTGCAAGGACTCAATTCTCGACCGCAAGGAAAGTATATTGTGCTATTATGTGATATAAATAACCAACCCTATACCCTGGTGAATCTATACTCCCCCAACAAGCATCAACTCAGATTCCTCCGAAAACTTCTCTGGAAGGTAGACTAGATAAAATATGGCTGTCTGCTTCTGTGTGGAGACTGTAATTTAACAATGAACCCCTCTATGGACTTCTCCAGGACCTCGAAGAGACCAACTCTTACTCTCCACTCTTCACCACATTCGGAGGATCTGTTCGATGTCTGGCACTGCCAGCATGCCTCTGAGAAGGACTTCACATTTTTTTGTTCTAGGCATGCCACATACTCTCACATTGATCTGTTTTTAATGGATAATTGGTTGCTTCAGCAGGCCTCCTCCTCTATCTCTGACATTACCTGGTTGAACCATGCAGCTATTTCCTTGCATATAGAGGACAAGAAGCCCTGCTACTCGATATGCCTTTGGCTCTATAATTCTAAAGTTATCAATGTTCCTGCCAATGTGCCATGCTCTCTCAGCATCTCCGGGACTACTTCGAAACAAACTCTCCCTCTTCTACTGATAACTTCTTAACTTGGAATGCCCATAAAGCTTATATGAGAGGTGTAATACTTCAGCTTTGTGGTAGAGCCAAGAAGCACCATAATCTCCGCTTGAACTCCCTCCTTGATAGTATTCATCACCTTATAGTGGACAATAAGGCTCACTTTGACCCAATCAGAGCCTCTACCCTACACAATCTTAGACTTAAATTGAGAGGCTTTTTGTTTGATCAACATGATAAGATTTCTAGAACCTTCAAAATTAAACACTACTCCAATGGCAATCGGGCTGGGAAACTTCTACCCAATAAACTCAAATCACATAAAACTAATTCCAAAATCTCCCACCTTTTGCACCCTCTCACCAATCATAAAATTACTAATCCTCAGGCAATTGCCAATTCCTTTGCAGACTACTATAGTACTCTATATAATCTCAAAAATGATCCACTCACTCCCCAACCTAATGCTCGGGCTATTGGTGACTTATTGGCTTAGCTTCATCTTCCCTCTTTATCTGAGGAACACCTCTCCATTCTAAATGCCCCCTTCACCAAACTTGAAATTATCAAAGTTATAGATTCACTCCCTATTGGGAAAGCCCCGGGACCTGATGGATTTACTAATGACTATTATAATCTTTTCAAAGCCCAGTTAGCCCCAAATCTCGCCCTGGGTTTCCATGATGCTATGTCCCGGGCTTCATTTCCCCCGGAGATGCTGAGAGCTTATGTTGTAACCATCCCTAAATCGGGTAAAGATCCTACCTCTCCAGGAAACTTCAGACCCATTTCTTTACTCAACACAGATATAAAAATCTATGCTAAACTACTGGCAGGTCGTCTGTTTGATATCCTTCCGGAGTTGATCAAGCTGGATCAAACTGGTTTTACAAAAGGTAGACAAGCATCTGACGTGACTAGATGCTTAATTAATCTACTTCATGTTGCTTAGACCCATCGCGTGCCTTCTCTGCTCCTCTCGTTAGATGCAGAGAAGGCATTCAATTGGATCCATTGGGGTTATATGTCGGCAGTGTTATCCAAGTTTGGTTTCCAGGGACCCATATTGTCTGCTATCTTAACACTTTATTCATGTACAACAGCACAAGTTTACACATCTAACCTCCTTTCTAGACCCTTTGATATCACGAACGGCACACGACAGGGGTGTCCACTGTCCCCCTCAATATTTAATCTCCTGATAGAACCCTTAGCAGAGGCCATTTGTTCACACCTCCAAGTCGCTGGCTTCCACGTTGATCATTCAACGCATTCTGTTAGTCTCTTTGCGGATGACATTATCCTTCTACTCACCAATCCTCGGATCTCTTTGCCCCAGGCCCATCAAATCTTATCAAGATTTAGTGAAATTTCATATTACAAGGTAAATTATTCAAAATTGTTGATTTTAGACCTAGGCACACCAATCTCATACAAAAGACTACTGCAACAATCTCTCCCATATCTATGGATCTCTCAAGGAGTCCCTTGTCTAGGCATAACCCTAACACCTTCTAAGAAACACCTCATCCGCATTAACTTCCAAACTTTAGATAAAAAGTTTTCACAAGAATTGGCCCGCCTGACTAGGGTTGAATTATCTTGGTCTGGCCGCCTCGCTTCTTACAAGATGCTTATTCTTCCCTAAATTCTCTACCTTTTTAGAACTTTAGCCTCTCCGGTCCTTTCACAGTATACTAATGCCCTTCAAAAGCCGTTAAAACAGTTCGTCTGGAAGGGCAAGAGAGCTAGGCGTTCCATGCCCTCCTTGTGAAACATAGAAGTGCGAGCAGAATGGGTATGATTGACATCAGAGATTATTACTTGGCTGCCTGCCTTGATCAACTGAAATATTGGTTCATACCCTCATCTACATCACATTGGATAACCAGAGAACGCTCATTGACACCAGCCCATGACCTCTGCTCGCTCTTAGTTGCTAACATGTGGCAGCCCTTTTGCCTGAAAAAGCTCTCCTTACCTATGAGAGCCTCCCTCCTTGCGTGGAGAGAAATGAATAAACGTCCTGACCCAGGAATTTTTGATACTCCACTCCATTTCCCACTCCTGACACTACACTCTTGTATCCCACATATAAACCTTAGATCCTGGTTATCAAAAGGTATCCATGCCATAAATGATATTATGTCCCACAGGCTACCTCTCTCCATGGCCACCTTACGGTTGCAGTTTTTCCTGACAGATGCAGACTATTTTCAGTACCTTCAAGTCCGCCATCTGCTGTTAACTTCGGTAATCCTCCTACCCCAATGTTTAATGCATCACTTTCTATCTACTCCCCCCAAAAGTAAAGGTATTTCTCTAATATACAACATTTTACAGGACAAACTTACCTTTCTTAACCCCTAAATGCCTAAGCACAATTTTGCAACGTTGGCATGTGTTAGTAAAACTGTACATAGCATCACAACTACTTTGCACATCCAGGTGAATTATACCTTGGGTTTTTTTCAGGACAATTTGGGCTTTCATTTGATGGTAAATTGTAATGATATCTCTTTTTTTTATTATTATCAAAGGAAAACTGGCCCAAAATAATAAAAAAAAATTATTATTTTTTATTTAGCCATGTGTGTCTTGTTACTACCATAACCTACCACCAAAGAATAACCCAAAATAAATTCTCCAGCTGTTGACAATCACAGTGATACCATATATGTGTATGTTATTTGTTGTTTGTACCCGTAGTACAGCCCAGAAACAATAGCACACATTTTGTTTTTGTTTTTTGCTTTTTACCTAAAACACATTGAAAATGACTCTAACTGACACCAATTTTTTTTAATCCTGACCTTTGACCTTGACCTTTGACCCCGACCTTGACCCAAACACTTACCCTGTCACTAAACTAGATCAAACCTTGATCTAGGTATTATTTCTTTATTTTTTTTAATTTTTTTTATATTTATTTATTTATTTTTTACAAACATTTTTTTCCGCTCTATGCCAGGAGTTAGAGAGATACAATGTATCTCTCTCCTCCATTCATAGAGAGAAAAAAAAACAAGGGGGCTGGGCTGCACAGTGACTGATCACTGTGATAGCCAATCAGAGGCTATCACAGCGATCATGTGACCCGGAATCGGGAGTCCCAGGTCCCGATCGTTAGAACAGGACCCAGTGCTCTCAGTGACACTTCGGTCTTTGTGCTGGGAGCATACTGTGCGGCGCACTCCCAGCAGAAAGACAGGTTCTGAAAGACTTATTCTGAAAATAAGGGCTACATATTTACGGCTGTGAGGCCATATATTTGTGTTACGTCATCGTCAAGGGGTTAAGCTAGGTTCATTCTTACGTTGGGAGGAAGATCTGAATTTCTCCTTTGGTCCCTCCCAATGGCAGACCACTCTCAAATTAGTCTGCAAAGCCTCAAACTGTGTTCAGCACTGGGAATTAACTCAAAAAATATCTCTCTGCTGGTACCTCACCCCTTATCATTTAGCTCACTTCTCTCCTTCCCAGTCCCCACTATGCTGGCATGGGTGCTGCCAAGTTGGTAATCTTCTCCATATCTTCTGGACTTGTAAAAGCTTTTGGAACAAAATCTTTACAATACTATCTGATGTAGTAGGTCTTATGATCACTCCCAACCCGGCTCTGGTGGTGTTAAACCTGGGAATTGAGGATATCCCCCGCTCTGCCCGCATATTCACCACACATCTTCTCATCGCTGCCAGGCTTTTGATAGCCAGACACTAGAAAGCCCAAAATGCCCCCAATCCCTCTGAAGCACTAGTACTTGTTAAACTCCATTATTCTTATGAACGTGTTTTAGCAATTTGGTCAGGTCAAATTACGATATTTGACTCTGTTTGGAACCTCCTGGTTGAACAGGTGCACTAAGCAAATTCAAATTGATGACTTTCAATGTAATCCACTCCAGCCTTAATATGCGACCTTCTTCATACCTATTTAGTGACCTAACGAATGGCAATCCAACTGCATAACCTTGTCTCATATATGTTTTTATTATGTTTTGTTATGTTTTCTGTCCTTTCTGTATTCATAACAATGTCTGCACTACAAGCCACGTGAGGCGGTTTATTATGTATATTCCCTGTATAATATCAATAAAAATTTATTGAGAAAAAAAAAGAATATACATTGCCTTTAAAGTGGTTCTAAAGTCTGAATGTTTTTTATCTTACAGTGGATATAAAGTCTACACAACACTGTTAAAATATCAGGTTTCTGTGATGTAAAAAAATTAGACAAAGATAAAAAGTAAAAATAAAAAACTAAAATAATATGGTTGGATAAGTGTGCACACCCTTAAACTTATACTTTGTTGAAGCACCTTTTGATTTTATTACAGCACATAGTCTTTTTGGGTATGAGTCTATCACCATGGCACATGTTGACTTGGCAATATTTGCCCACTCTTCCTTGCAAAAACACTCCAAAATCTGTCAGATTGAGAGGGCATCTCTCTTCAGATCTCCCCAAAGATTTTCAATCAGATTAAGGTCTGGGCTGTGGCTGGGCCATTCCAAAACTTTAATCTTCTTCTGGTGTAGTCATTCCTTTGTTGATTTGAATATATGCTTTGGGTTGCTGTCATGCTGAAAGACGAAGTTCCTCTTCATGTTCAGCTTTCTAGCAGAAGCCTGGAGGTTTTTTGGCAATATTGACTGGTATTTGGAACTGTTCATAATTCCTTCTACCTTGACTAAGGCCCCAGTTCCAGATGAGAAAAAAAGTCCTAAAAAGAATGATGCTGCCACCACCATGCTTCACTGTGGGTATGGTGTTCTTTTGGTGATGTGCAGTATTGTTTTTGCGTCAAACATATGTTTTTGAAATTATGGCCAAAAGGTTAAATTTCATCAGACCATAACACAGTTTCTCACATGCTTTTTGGAGATTTCAGATTTGTTTTTGCAAAATTTAGTCAGGCTTAGATGCTTTTCCGTCTTGCCACTCTAGCCCATGGCTCAGACATATGAAGAATATGGGTGATTGTTGTCACATGTACCACATAGCCAGTACTTGCCAGATATTCCTGAAGCTCCTTTAATGTTGCTGTAGGCCTCTTGGCAGCCTCCCAGACTGGTTTTCTTCTCGTCTTTTCATCAGTTTGGAGGGACGTCCAGTTCTTGGCAATGTCGCTGTTGCGCCATATTTTGTCCACTTGATGATGACTGTCTTCACTGTGTTCCATGGTATATCTAATGTCTTGTAAATTATTTTCTACTCTTCTCCTGACTGATACCTTTTAACAATGATATCCCTCTGATGCTCTGGAAGATCTCTATGGACCATGGCTTTTGCTGTAGGATGCGACCTACTAGAACATCTGAACTTTATTTGGAGTTAATCAGAGGCACTTTAAATGATGGCAGGTGTGTATTGAATCCTATTTAACAAGATTTTGAATATGATTGCTTAATTCTGAACACAGCTACAACCCCAGTTATAAGAGGGTGTGCACACTTATGCAACCACATTATTTTAGTTTTTTATGTTTACTTCCCCCCTAAAAGATTTCATTTTTTTTTCAATTGAGTTGTACAGTTTATAGGTCACATTAAAGGTGGAAAAAGTTCTGCAATGATTTATCTTTGTCTCATTTTTTTACATCACAGAAACCTGACATTTTAACAGGGGTGTGTAGTCTTTTTATATCCACTGTAATGCATTTGATGCATTTAACTAAAAATCCTTTCTCCCCAAACCCCTTTTATGCTTACCAGAGCCCTATCTTGATCCAGTGCTCTGCCCAAGAGCATAGGCTCTCTCTGCTCTCTCCCTCCTCATTGGCTCAGAGCCATTGGCTCCCTCTACTGTCAATCACAGCCAGTGAAGTCGGAGCTATGGGGGGGGGGGCGAGCTGCATTCAGCTGGTGAAATGTGTAGGGAAGAGCCTACCTTGCGTCATGATATCACTTCTGGTGCCTTATTTGTGGTCCATGGAATGTAGGAGTGTCCTGGACATACCAACCAGAGCGCTATTGCTTGCACTTACATGCAAGCCTATATACTTTGCAAGTGTAATTTTATTTTAAGTGTGAATTTTAACAGTATGATGTATTTAAACAGTATAATGCTATGGATAATTGCTCTTCTGCATATTTCCTGGTGGAGTACAGGTGTGAAGAGTGGAAAAAAGACACAACATTCCTGTAACACATTCATTTGGAGGAGAGCAGTGTTAATAAAGAGCTAATGTCCCACTTTTTGCAAAGCAGTCCAAAAGGAAGGGAGCACGGGTGTCGCAGAAGTTGAAAAATGGCACTTTACAGTTGGAGCACTTAATACAAAACACTGCACTATTTTAAGCACTTTGTATAATTAATTGCACTATTGTGAATATTGGATGACATATATGGTTTTGAATAGTATGGTTTTAAATATATTAAGGAAAGTGCAAAATATCACATACGAATAACGAGGGGAAACATTCACATTGGGGGAGGTGTTTCTTAGCACACGTTTTCATAACACACACACAAGATAGAGAAATTATTGGGAATTTTTGCAAAGGGGGAGATGTATTGTAGCGCTACACCATAAGATAGAAAACTTGAATACTTATGTGCTCCAATTAGGGCCTCATTGAGTGCACTGAAGATCTGACACTGCAGTTATAGGGACATTGGCCTAATTAATTGAAGAGCTCTTCTTTTTCTCAGAATTAGACTCAGTCCTCAGCCACTGAGAGCCCAAAGTGAGTTAGCTTCTTTGATTGGTAGTTTTTTTGACTCACGTGGGAAGAAACATCTCAGGACTGGGGCTATCAATTAAATTCTGAATTGCAGGACTTCTAAAACTGATTGAGATTGTACTGTGTTGTGACCCTTACTTGAAGTAACTAGTGTGACAGCTGTTATCTTATGCACATAATTTCCTGTTGCTTTACTGTGCTTACATTTTATCTCAATTCAGCCAGAATATCAGTTCGCTCATACTGAAGCTCCCCCAACACTCCGCACCTTTGACCTTACTACCATCGAAGAAGTCTCCAAGATCCTCTCTGATGCCCGCCTCACCACCTGCCCCCTTGACCCTATCCCCACACAACTCCTACAACCTCCCTCCCCCTCCATCCTACGCTCCCTCACCCACATCTTCAATCTCTCCCTCTCCTCCGGCACTTTCCCTTCCCCTCTGAAACATGCACACATCACCCCCATACTTAAAAAGCCCTCCCTGGACCCCAATGACCCGAACAACCTCAGACCCATCTCCCTGCTCCCATTTACATCTAAACTCCTCGAGCGCCTAGTCTACGCCCGCCTATGCTCTCACCTCAACGACAACAACCTCCTCGATCCCCTACAGTCCGGCTTCCGTCCCCTACACTCCACCGAAACTGCCTTACTCAAACTCTCCAACGACCTGCTAACCGCCAAAGCTAATGGCCACTATTCAGTGCTCCTACTCCTTGACCTCTCTGCGGCCTTTGACACAGTCGACCACCCCCTCCTCCTCAAAAAACTACACTCCCTCGGCCTCAGAGATTCTGCTCTCTCCTGGCTCTCATCCTACCTGTCACAACGCTCTTTCAGCGTTACCTATAATGCCACCACCTCCCTCTCACTCCCCCTCTCTGTTGGGGTCCCCCAAGGCTCTGTCCTCGGGCCCCTTCTCTTCTCCATCTACACCTCCTCCCTTGGCCAACTCATACACTCTCACGGCTTCAACTACCACCTCTATGCCGACGACACACAAATCTATCTCTCAACCCCCCACCTCACCCCCTCGGTCTCCGCCCGAATCACACACCTGTTGAGCGACATATCAGACTGGATGTCGCTCCACTTCCTTAAACTGAACCTCTCCAAAACCGAGTTTCTTGTCTTCCCTCCAGCCCGGACACCACCCCCCATTGACTTCTCCATCATGTCCAACAACGCCACCATCAAACCCGCCCCGCAGGCCAGAGTACTTGGTGTCATTTTGGACTCCAACCTATCCTTCCAGCCCCAAGTCCACTCTTTAACAAACTCATGCAGACTCCACCTCCGCAACATCGCCAAAATCCGCACGTTCCTAACTCCAGAAACCACTAAACAGCTCATCCACTCCCTCATCATATCGCGACTCGACTACTGCAACTCCCTCCTCACTGGCCTGCCTCGCCGCTGGCTATCCCCGCTTCAGTCCATCCTGAATACGGCTGCCAGACTCATTCACCTTTCCAACCGCTCCGTTTCCGCCACCCCCCTCTGCCAATCCCTCCACTGGCTTCCGATTGCGCAACGGATCAAATTCAAAATCCTAACACTGACGTACAAAGCTGTCCACCATACTGCCCCGAACTACATCACTGACCTAATATCCAAGTACCGCCCAGCACGCACACTCCGCTCCTCACAAGACCTCCTTCTCTCTAGTTCCCTGGTCTCCTCCTCCCATGCCCGCCTCCAGGACTTCTCCAGGGTGTCACCCATCCTCTGGAACTCCCTGCCCCAACCCATCAGATTATCACCTACTCTCCTCTCCTTTAGGCGCACCCTGAAAACCCATCTCTTCAGGGAAGCCTACCCCGCCCCCTGCTAACTTGCCGACCTCCTCCACTCTTCCTACCACTCCATCCCCCACAGCTATCTCCTCCTGTGCCACCATCCCCTCCCTCCTAGATTGTAAGCTTGAAAGAGCAGGGCCCTCGATCCCCTCATGTTTTGCATTGTATTGGTATTGTTCTGTCACATGTTCTGTCCCCCTTTGTAATGTACAGCGCTGAGCGAACTATTGGCGCTTTATAAATACTGAATAATAATAATAATAATAATAATAACTGTGCCTGAGTCTATTTTATGGTTGCAGCCAGAGAATTCTTCTGGCCAGAGGTTTAAGGTGGTGTCAGCAGGGGTTGGGCTTTCATAGTGGGGTCAAGAAAGACAGGGAACCTGAAAATTACTCAAGTCTTAAGGGGGGTAGTGCTACATACATTTCCTGGTATGGAATATCACATTTAATTTTACTTATTGCCTGGTATTGTTCTTCAAAGCTTTTTTATGGTGTTCCCAAAGTTTGGTTATAGGTGAAAGCAGTAAAACCTCATGTATCCCATTTTTCATAGAATATAAAGCACTGTTAGTTGAGATTTATTTACTAAAAATAATACCTGCTATCTAACCAAAATTTTTTTTTAAATAATATTAAAACATTTAAATCAGATTCCAAAGTTGGATACAGAGAAAGAAATGTATTCTGTAAAGAACTTATCTTGTTGGATCAAAACAAAGTTTAAAAAAGATTGCTTGATTAATCGGCTATCCCATTTCTGCAGAAATTAAAGAATAAGAAAATAATCCTAAAATAATTATGTCTTTTAATTAAGATAATTCACAAGTGACTGTGTTTCAGTCCTGAATAAGTACAAAAGTGACATCTTCATTTCTCAGAAGCCTCTCTGTAGAATGATGAACACTAAATATAGCTATCTGCAGAATGGCTTCTACCTCTTACTGCAGGATTTTTGTAAATTATGAACTTACTGAATAAATAACTTTGTGAATCTGTTGTACGATAGATATGCTGGAGCATATGAAAATTATTCATGCATTTACTTAATCTCACAGCTGGTGTGTTATAAATATATAAAGGCACTGAAGCCCTTTTTTATGAAGTATCTGACAACGGAACAATATTTGCCAATTATGTGGAGGAAAATGTGACCAGTACATTAGGATAATACTGCAAGCTGACATCATTAAGGTTTTGAAATGAGATTTCAGGTTTAGAACAAAATCCCCATCTTCCTATAAATAATCCATGTACTAGAACAGAGGACCATCTTTTATTCCCATGAAAACATCAGCAAAAACCTTTTTTTTTGGATCATGATTACTGTTTCAGTGTGGTAGAGCCGTAATACTACAGCTGAGCAACAGTAGGTGCTGCACCAAGATCCAGAAATGTAGCTCCTAGTGTCTGTTCAATCCACTAGTTGGGTGAATGAGTTACAGTACATGTATAACTACAACATGAGATCCCATGATGATGGGGAATCTACAGTGAATTTCAGTTCAATAGCATGTATATTCTTTTGTCTCTAAGCTTTGTCTTGCTTACCTACTTTTCACTATTTTCATAAATCAACCTATGTCTCAACTTTCTTGATACTTCGCTTCACAAATCAGAGTTTTTGAATAAGGACTATTGGGGAATGCTGGAGAAGGTAATCGTAGCAGAAGTACTGCAGGACCTAAGGAAACTGCTAACAGAATTATGGCAACCAATATCCGTGTTACCAGAGAGGCCAAGGTTTGAAAGCTGGCTAGGAACAGGATAGAAAGTCAAGGCCAAGTTTGATTCCAGGCCAGGACAATACAAAAAAAAAGTGGTTTCTGTCAACAGTTCAATAGGACGAAACTGTGAGAATCCATTAGAGCTGTGGCGGACTAATGACTTCCATACTCTCAGTAGTGGTGGTATTCCTTGCAGACTTCAGAGGAGGATCTCTACAAAACGAAGCAGTGCTTAGTGGGGAAGGCACTAGGAAGCATAAGTGTGTACGAAAAAAGTGTTTTTTTTACAAATATGTCTATTTGGTGCATTTTATTATTATTATTTTTATACATGTTTTATATATGTTTTATTTATTTATTATATGTTTAGTATTATACATGTAATGGTCACTTTAGGGTAGTTAAAGGTTAAGTTCACCTTTTACAAGAAATAGCTTATGCAGTCAAGATGCCCCAGTAAATATTGAAAACATTGTGCAGTTTTGTAAAACATTTATTATGTGTATTATCAAACCTGCAGGCCATTTAAGATCCCCTTGAAGCCTGGTTGAAAAACTCCCAGTGAGGTATCCCCACATTGTGCCTTGTTGCTAGGATACAAAAACTGTTGGTCTCTCCTGTAATGCTGGGAATGAGCATTCAATGATTTTCACATACTAACAACAAAGCAAAATGCGGAGATTGCCAACTGGAAGTTTTCTTTAGCCAGGCTTCCAAGAGGGCCCAACTGGCCTGCAGGTGTGCCAATAAAATTATTAACAACTGCACATCTTTAACATCTACTGTGGCCCCTTGACTCTATAGGCTATTTTAATTGAAAAGAAGAACTTAGCTCTTAAAGCTAGAGGACAGATGGGGTTGACAGAGTTGATTTAGACGTTATAGGTTAATTGTAAGGGTTAAGGTTTAGCGTAGGTAAGGGGATTTGTTGTATAAGGCTATATGGAAAATAGTATTATGATTGCATTATAAATACATTTAATTCAAGGCAGTTTCATAAAACTTTTACATTAGTATTCACTGTGCATTGGCTACCTGACAATGCAGATTTCAGTCAATACAGGTATAATAAAGTGTATGTAATCTCCATGCAGAACACTCAATCCCTTGTGCTTACTAAGATATTGCACATCACAGGGACAACTGTAAAGCTGACTATGAAGGACAGTGTCTTAATACCCAAGGTAAGCACATGCATAGCAAACTAAAATAGTGAAATACTCAAAAGAGTTTTCAAGAGAATTAACATTCTAGCTTTAGACGTTGCTCAGAAAAAAAATGTTATACATATACTTTTTATTACAAAAAAGATTGACCTTTAAAGTGTAATTCCACCTTTGTTGAAGAAAAAAAACATAATCCTCTGCAGGTCAGTAATATACATTGAAAGAAATTTAACAAATGTAATTGCAGATTTAAAAGTATAGTTTTCATTTATAAGAATGTTCCAGTTACTGTACATGCATTGGAAGGAATTTAGCAAACTTCATTGTAAATTTAAATTAGGCTAATAGAAAATGTCCGGTTCAAAAATGCTACTTTGGTATGCGCACGGACACAAGCGTTCACTGTTGGATAAAGAGGATCAGAACAAAACTTGGACCCTTGCACCATTAATACTTTGCAAAGACATATCATATCACGCGTGCATTATTCTTTTTATATTGTAAGGAGGCACCCATTATTTTAACACCACCATTCTCAATGCGTTGTCTGTTCCTATTCCAATTTATTGAGCGTTGTCAACCTGCCTTGCATTACTGTCAGCTATGCCAATCAAAATATGTAATGTTTAACTATATATATATATATATATATATATATATATATATATATATATACTGTATATATATAAAAAAAGTTGGTGACTATGTGCTGCTTGTGAAGATTAATGCTGTTTTTCATCATTGGATTGTACCAGAGCATGTGCAATCAGTGTTGTGTGAATATCTCACTATTCCTTCTCTCACCCAATACACTGGTCAAATTTCAGCTAATTCAGCAGGGACTTACTAAATTTTGATCAGGTTGTGGCAAGTCCCACTGAACATGTTGAAAAATTTTCCTTGATCAGTGGCTGCAGAAAATTAGCTGCGTCTACTGATCAGTGTATTCTGACAGAATACAATGCCCCTGTGGGGGAATTTCTTCATCCACTTAATTTTTTTTTCATTCAGCCCACTGACAGTACATGACCATCTTTAGGACCCAGTAATACCTGAGCATTTTGTAGCTCAAAGACTCTCAACAAATGAAATCCCATGTAATTAATTGGTGGTCATTCACATGTGAGCACCCTGGATCCTATAGCTCAATGTGTAATGCTCCAAAAGCGACGTGAGTTACTTTTGAGGCAGATTTGGGTGTGTTTGGCCCCGTATACCAAATACCTGTAAACTCTTAACTGATTTTGAGCATTTTTTCCAGGTGTATTTCTGGTGTATTTGTTAGCCTGAATGAACTAGCCTCCTCCTCTTAATGCTTTCCATTGGCTAAAAAATGGCTGAAGCTTGAATATATTTGTGAAAAGCTTGAAATATGATTCCAAGACACTCTTATAAAATATTCAAAAACGCTCCAATAAAAACACCTGGAAATTGCTTTTCTCAGGTGTGAATGCAGCCTTAGATGATACTTTCACTCCAATTTCCAGCTGCAGTTTCAGCTGTTCCTGGAGATGATTGTTCCTGTGTTCTGATCCGTATTAGAGTTGTTTCTAATTTTCACCACTCCATGAATGAATTATGCTTTCATACAACATACAATACAATACCTAAAAAGCTCACCACATAGTTTCTGCGTGCCAAACATGCATAAAACCCATAAACTCAACGGGGCTGCCACCTGAGACGATTCACACACTCAGAACCCCACCAACAGGCAGGGGATGTCATCAAAGGCACTGGAACATGCAAGGAGAAAATGGAGAGTTTACTTTGTATTATGGTTATTTACAATTTTGTCCTGCGTGGTCCCTGAGAAACAGCAGCTGTACTGCAAAAAGCGTTGAACTAAGCTAGTTGAAATGTACAAACATCTATCTTTGAATATGTGCAGAACCCTTTATGGCTTTAATGATGTTTTGTTGTATTGTGAAAGCATCTGTGGTCATATAGACCATATTTTAACATTTATACTATATATATTTATATATATATAGTTGAAATAAAATCAAATGTTTATGGAACCTAATTGTGTTATTGCTTAGGTACAAAGCCCCCATGCTACTTTTGGGAATTAATCATTCCAGTTATTTTTCACCACTCCATGAAAGTATTCACAGGTCAAGCTTCTCCTGGTGATAACTCAGTCTGCATCCAAGTCTCAGGTCCAATAGCTGGGTTCCAATTCTCTTTACATGGAGCATTTGTGAAAACCATGCAACTCTTAGACGCTATGGGGTTAATTTACGACACGCATATAGGTTGTTCACTTTGCAGTCAAATTTTCTCTAGAGCTTAGGGAATGTGTGAAATTTCACTTCGAAAAGAACACTCAATCTATAAGGAAAAAACAACAACATTTTTACTTGCAAAGTGAACAGCCTATTTTCCTTTAGTAAATCAACTCCTTTACTTTGGTGACAACCTACAGTCATGGCCGAAATTGTTGGCACCCTTGATATTTTTCCTGAAAATCAAGTATTTCACACAAAAAAGGTATTGCATTAACACATGTTTTGCTATACACATGTTTATTCCCTTTGTATGTATTGGAACAAATATAAAACAGAGGCAGAAAAGCAAATATGACATAATGTCACACAAAACCCCAAAAATGGGCTGGACAAAAGTATTGGCACCCTTAACTTAATATTTGGTTGCACACCCTTTGGAAAACATAACTGAAATCAGTCGCTTCCTATAACCATCAATAAGCTTCTGACACCTCTCACCCGGAATTTTGGACCACTCTTCCTTTGCAAACAGCTCCAGGTCTCTCTTATTGGAAGGACACCTTTTCCCAACAGCAATTTTAAGATCTCTCCACAGGTGTTCAATGGGATTTAGATCTGGGCTCATTGCTGGCCACTTCAGAACTCTCCAGCGCTTCTTTGCCATCCATTTCTGAGTGCTTTTTGACGTATGTTTGGGGTCATTGTCCTGCTGGAAGACCCAGGATCTTGGACGCAAACCCAGCTTTCTGACACTGGGCCCTACAGTGCGACCCAAAATCCTTTGGTAATCCTCAGATTTCATGATGCCTTGCACACAGTCAAGGCACCCAGTGCCAGAGGCAGCAAAACAACCCCAAAACATCATTGAACCTCCACCATATTTTACCGTAGGTACTGTGTTTTGTTCTTTGTAGGCCTCATTCCGTTTTCGGTAAACAGTAGAATGATGTGCTTTACCGAAAAGCTCTATCTTGGTCTCATCTGTCCACAAGACGTTTTCCCAGAAGGCTTTTGGCTTACTCAAGTACATTTTGGCAAACTGTAGTCTTGCTTTTTTATGTCTCTGTGTCAGCAGTGGGGTCCTCCTGGGTCTCCTGCCATAGCGTTTCATTTCATTTAAATGTCGACGGATAGTTCGCGCTGACACTGATGCTCCCTGAGCCTGCAGGACAGCTTGAATGTCTTTGGAACATGTTTGGGGCTGCTTATCCACCATCCGGACTATTCTGCGTTGCAATCTTTCATCAATTTTCCTCATCCGTCCACGACCAGGGAGATTAGCTACAGTGCCATGGGTTGCAAACTTCTTGATAATGTTGCGCACTGTGGACAAAGGCAAATCTAGTTCTCTGGAGATGGACTTGTAACCTTGAGATTGTTGATATTTTGCCACAATTTTGGTTCTCAGGTCCTCAGACAGTTCTCGTCTCCTCTTTCTGTTGTCCATGCTTAGTGTGGCACAGACAGACACACAATGCAAAGGTTAAGTGAACGTCTCTCCTTTTTATCTGCTTTCAGGTGTGATTTCTATATTGCCCACACCTGTTACTTGCCCCAGGTGAGTTTACAGGAGCATCACATGCTTGTAACATTCTTATTTATCCGCAGTTGTGAAAGGGTGCCAATACTTTTGTCCAGCCCATTTTTGGAGGTTTGTGTGACATTATGTCGAATTTGCTTTCTTTCCTCCCTTTTTTTGTTTTGTCCCAATACACACAAAGGGAATAAACATGTGTATAGCAAAACATGTGTTAATGCAATACGTTTCGTGAGAAATACATGATTTCCTGGAGAAATATCAAGGGTGCCAACAATTTCGGCCATGACTGTATGTCCATATGTGGTACACCACCATCATACAGTTAGGTCCATATATATTGACACAGGCACAATTTTAGTTTTTTTTCAGGCATTTAACAATATATATTCAAGCTATAGTTATATGATGGATATGGGCTGACAGTGCACACTCTTAGGTTTAATCTGAGGGTATGTACATCCAATTTGAAGGAAGGGTTTAGGAATTACAGCTCTTAAGAGTAGCCATTCCCCCTTTTTCAAGGGACTAAACGTAATTGCTCAATTTATTCAAAGCTGTTTCATGGCCAGGTGTGGGCTACTCCTTCATTATTTATTCATAAATTAAGCAGGTAAAAGGTCTGGAGTTGATTCTAAGTGTGGCATTTGCATTTGGAATCTATTGCCAGCGGGAGGACGGCAAATGCGGGATCCCTCGACCCTCTGCGCTCCTGGAGGAGGGAGCGGTGCCGCCAGAGCCCCCATCCGCTACAGCCCGGAGCTCAGCCGGAGCTCAGTCGCAGCGTCCGGCCAGGTGGGGCGGGGCCTCCCACACGGCTTAAGACACGGCACTCCACTGGGCCAGCGGGCGGACGGCAACAGCGGGATCCCCCGATCCTCCGCACTCCTGGAGGAGGGAGCGGTGCCACTGGAGCCCCCATCCACTACAGCCCGGAGCTCAGCCGCAGCATCCGGCCAGGCGGACTAAGACACGGCACTCCGCCGGACCACCGGGCAGCTACCACTGGGATCCTCCCAACCCTCCACGCTCCTGGAGGGGGAGCGGTACCGCCCTAGTCCCCACCGTACAGCCCGGAGCTCTGTCACCACAGCCACCACCACCGCCCACACAGCAGAAGAGATGAGGCCACCAGTAGGCCCCATAAGCCTCCCTGGGCCTCCAACAGCCCTCCGCAGCACCAGACCCATCAGGGCCCGCCAGCCTACACTACTCTAGCACGTGGCCTACAGCGCATAATCCAGCCGCCCACCGGTCTCCTGCCGCCCCAATCGACAGAGGAACCAGAAGTGAGCCTACTTCCACGCCACCAAACCTTGCAGATGACTCCAGCCTGGTGAGGCCTACCATCGCCCTCCATGTCACAACCCTGCCCGGACCTATTGAGCCCAATGGACAATTTCGACCTGGTGAGGCCTACCATTGCCTACCCGTCACAACCCTGCCCCAACCCGTAGCCAACCCGATGACCCCCAGGAAAAACATCTTCACTGCTGACGCTCACCCAGCATCTCCTCAAGCCCAACGGACGATCTCGACCTGGTGAGGCCCACCATCGCCTACCCCGGCACAACCCAGCCCTGACCCGCAGCCCATCTGACGTCCACCCCGCATCTCCTCAAGCCCAACGGTTGATCTCGACCTGGCGAGGCCTACCATCACCTACCCCGGAACAACCCCGCCCTGACCCGAAGCCCATCCGATCACAACTGGCCAAACTGAAATCTGCCCATCCTGATCCCAACCACAAGAACTCTTACCACGGAAAGGTTCAACTACGAGTTACATCACCGCACGCCGACCATCTACGACCAAGCACCCCGAGAGACTTTCCATCTCACTTGTCTGCCACTTTGCTTACCTCCCCAAAATGCCGCCTGTACTCCTCATACTCTTCTCCTCCGTCCCCAAAATCTCTTCTCTCTATCCCCCCGCTCCTCCCAAACAACTATACTTCGCTCCTTCACTGCTTCCATCTCCCCTTCACGGCTCTCACCACCTCCTCGTGTTACTCCACTCTCCCACTGACCCAAACGCCACCAATGGCAGAACCACACGCTCTTATACTTCCCGCTCCCATGCCACCTTTCTTACCCTTCTCCTCCTAACTGTGGGGGACATCTCCCCAAACCCTGGTCCTCCTCCACCTCACTCACCCACAATGCACCCATCTACTTCCACGAACTGCCGCAACCCCCTCAAAATAATACCGGTCTCCCTGCTCCCCAAAACCACACCTCCGTTTTTGTGTACACTCCTGAACGCCCGTTCGGTTTTGCAACAAACTTACCGCCAAACACGATTTCTTTGTCTCCTGATCCCTCAACCTCCTGGCAATCACCGAATCCTGGATCCAAACCACCAACTCTCCCTCCCCTGCAGCACTCTCCTATGGAGGTCTCACCTGGACCCACTCACCCAGACCCAGCGGTCAGAAAGGTGGTGGGGTTGGTATGCTTCTGTCACCGCAGAGCACCTTCCAAGTCCTCCCTAACCCTCCCTCTCTATCCTTCTCCTCCTTTGAGGCCCACTGCATCCGACTATTCTCTCCAATCCCCCTGAGGATCGCAGTCATCTATCGCCCCCCTGGACCCGTATCCAGCTTCCTCGATAACTTCTCCGCCTGATTACCCTTTTTTCTCTCCTCCGAACTGCCCGCCCTCATCCTTGGCGACGTCAACATCCCTACCAACATCAATAGCCCGGCCACATCCCAACTCCTCCACCTAACCTCTTCCTTTGCACTGACACAGTGCATACAGTCCTCCACCCACTCCGACGGGAACACCCTGGACCTTGTTTTCTCCCATCTCTGCACCCCCCACAACCTCACAAACACCCCTTTTCCTCTCTCTGACCACAACCTCATTACCTTTTCTGTCTCCTCATCCTCATACACCTACCCCTCGAAACGTCAAACCATCACCAACCAAAACCTTTGCAACATGAACCCTGTCCCCTTCCACTCTGCAGCTGACCACCTTTACGAAAGTATCCTTCCCCTGTCCTGCCCTGACCTGGCCACTACTGTCTATAACAACTCGCTGTCAGCTGCCCTTGACTCCTTAGTACCCCTAACCACATGAAACATTAGACCCCGACCGCTTCAACCCTGGCAGAATGACCATACAAAAAATCTCAAATGACGCAGTCGTGCGCTAGAGCGACTATGGTGCAAAACCAGATCCCAACAAGCGTTCTCCCGATATAAATCCTCCTTCCTCACCTACACTTCCTCCCTCCATGCTGCCAAGCAAGCCTACTTTGTAACCCTCATCAATACCCTCTCCTCCAACCCTCACCAGTTCTTCTCCACCTTCAACTCTCTGCTCTCTCCGCCCCCTTCTCCACCCAGTACCTCACTCACCGCCCACGAGATTGCTAACCACTTCCAAAGCAAGATCGACGCAATTCACAGGGACATCACCACTGCTCAGACTTCCGCCCCACCTAGCATCTCTCACACAAAAACCCCCTCAACACTTCTCTCCCTTGACCTCGCCACCGTCCAGACCTCTACCCCGCTCAACACTCCCCACACTCAAACCCCCTCAACACACCACTCCTTCGACCCTGCTACCACTGACAAGGTCACTAAGGTCTTCTCTAAAGCTCGCCCTACCACCTGCCACCTTGACCCTGTCCCCACACAACTCCTACGATCACCCTCCTCCTCCATCCTACGCTCCCTCACTAACATCTTCAATCTCTCCCTCTCTACTGGCACATTCCCCTCCCCTCTGAAGCATGTGCACATCACTCCCATACTTAAAAAACCCTCCCTGGATCCCGCCGACCTAAACAAGCTTAGACCCATCTCCCTGCTGCCATTTACATCCAAACTCTTTGAGCGCTTAGCCTATAATCGCCTAAGCTCCCACCTCACCGACAGCAACCTCCTTGATCCCCTACAATCTGGCTTCCGTCCCCTACACTCCACCAAAACCGCTATACTCAAACTCACCAATGACCTGCTAACCGCCAAAGCCAAAGGCCACTACTCAGTGCTATTACTCCTCGACCTCTCTGCAGCTTTTGACACGGTCGACCACCCCCTCCTCCTCAAAAAACTATACTCTTTTGGCCCTTAGAGACTCCGCTCTCTCCTGGCTCTCTTCCTATCTATCACAACGCTCCTTCAGTGTTACCTATAACACTGCCACCTGCCCCTCACTCCCTCTCTCTGTTGGGGTCCCCCAAGGTTCTATCCTCGGGCCCCTTCTCTTCTCCATCTACACCTCCTCCCTTGGTCAACTTGCTTCAACTACCATCTCTATGCCGATGACACTCAAATCTATCTCTCCACCCTCACCTCACCCCTTCAGTCTCCGCCCGAATCACTTGCCTACTGAACGACATATCAGACTGGATGTCACTCCACTTCCTCAAACTAAACCTTGCTAAAACCGAGCTCCTAATTTTCCCCCCAGCCCGCCCCCCCCCCCCCACCTCTCTATCACGATGCCACCATCAGCCCCACCCCGCAAGCCAAAGTACTAGGTGTCATTCTAGACTCCAATCTGTCTTTCCAGCCTCAGATCCAATCGCTGACAAATTCATGCAGGCTCCACCTCCGCAACATCTCCAAAATATGCACGTTCCTAACTCCAGAAACCTCAAAGCAACTCATCCACTCCCTTATCATATCACGACTTGACTACTGCAACTCCCTCCTCGCCGGCCTACCCCAACACAGGCTATCCCCGCTTCAGTCTATCCTGAATTCTGTGGCCAGACTCATCCACCTCACCAACCGCTCCGTATCCGCCTCCCCCCTCTGCCAATCCCTCCACTGGCTTCCAATTGCCCAATGCATAAAATTCTAAATATTAACATTGACGTACAAAGCTGTTCATAACACTGTCCCAAACTACATCACCAACCTGATATCCATCTACCACCCAACACGCACTCTCTGCTCCTCACAAGACCTCCTACTCTCCAGTTCCCTGGTCTCCTCTTCCCAGGCCCATCTCCAAGACTTCTCCAGGGCTTCCCCCATCCTCTGGAACTCGCTACCCCAATCCATCAGACTGTCACATACCCTCCTCACCTTTAGGCGCACCCTGAAAACACATCTCTTCAGAGAAGCCTACCCAGCCCTCACCTAATTGCTGATCTCCTCCACTCTTCCCACCATTCCATTCCCCACAGCTATTTCCTCCTGTACCACTCTCCCCTCCCTCCTAGATTGTAAGCTCCAAGGAGCAGGGCCCTCGAACCCCTCGTGTATCACATTGTATTGTTACTGTACTGTCTCCCACTATAATGTACAGTGCTGAGCAAACTATTGGCGCTATATAAATACTGTATAATAATAATAATAATATTGCTGTGAACCTACATCATGCGTTCTGAGGAACTGTCCATGCAAGTGAAACAGGCCATTGTAAGGCTTCAAAAATTAAATAAATCCATCAGAGAGATAGTAGCGAAATTAGGAGTGGCCAAATAAACAGTTTTGTACATTCTGAGGACAAAAGAATGCACTGGTGAGCTCAGCAACATAAAAAGGCATGGACGTCCATGGAAGACAACAGTGGTGGATGATAGCAGGATCTTCTCTATAGTAAAGAAAAACCCATTCACAACATCCAGACAAGTGAAGGACACTCTCCAGGAGGTGAGTATATCATTGTCAAAATCTACAATCAAGAGACGACTTCACGAGAGCAAATACAGAGAGTTCACCACAAGGTGCAAACCATTCATAAGCCTGAAGAATAGAAAAGCCAGATTAGACTTTGCCAAAAAACATCTAAAAAAGCCAGACCAGTTCTGGAAAAGCATTCTTTGGACAGATGAAACTAAGATTATTCTGTACCAGAATGACGGGAAGAAAAAAGTGTGGAGAAGGCTTGGAACAGCTCATGATCCAAAGTACACAACGTCATCCATAAAACATGGTGGAGGCAGTGTGATGGCATGGGCAGGGGTGGACTGACAAATCATGGGGCCCTCAGGCAAAAGGTGGATCATGGGGTCCCTGTGTCCTTGCCCAAACTAAAAAAAGACTATGAAAAAGGTACCAGGGGCATCTCTCGGGGCCCCCTACTGACCCCGGGCCCTCGGGTAGTGCCCGAGTTTCCAAATGGTCAGTCCGCCCCTGGGCATGGACATGCATGGCTTCCAGTAGCACTGGGTCATTGGTGTTTATTTATGATGTGACAGAAGACAGAAGCAGTCGGATGAATTCTGCAGTGTTTAGAGATATACTGTCAGCCCAGATTCAGCTAAATGCAGCAAAGTTGATTAGACTGCGCTTCACAGTACAGATAGACAATGATCCAAAACATACAGCAAAAGCAACCCAGGAGCATTTGAAGGAAAAGAAGTGTAATATTCTTCAATGGCCGAGTCAATCACCTGATCTCAACCCAATTGAGCATGCATTTCACTTGCTGAAGGCAAAACTAAAGGCAGAAAGACCCACAAACAATGAACAACTGAAGACAGCTGCAGTTACAGCCTGGCAAAGCATCAGAAAGGAGGAAACCAAGTGTTTGGTAATGTCCATGGGTTCCAGACTTCAGGCAGTCATTGCCATTAAAGGATTCTCAACAAAATATTAAAAATGAACATTTTATTTATGATTATATTCATTTGTCCAATTACATTTGAGCCCCTGAAAATGGAGGGACTGTGTATAAAAATGGTTGCAGTTACTAAAATTTGTACTTATTATTTATGTTCAAACCGTTAAATTAAAGCTGAAAGTCTGCACTTCAAATTCATTTGGATTGTTTCCTTTTAATTTATTCTGGTGGCATACAGAGCCAAAAGTATGAACATTGTGCCTGTGTTCAAATGTATATGGACCTAACTTTATATCATTAAAGCATTCCTTGCATTAGATCACAAAGTACTGCTATTGCCGATACAAAACAAAACCCTAATTAAAAGTGTATTTCCACTTTTGCATTTAAAATTGAGAAAACATCACAATATGTTTGTTATGTGTTCCCACACAGCATACCTGAAAATAATACTAATATTTACCTTTTAGATGTTACTTAGAAGCAATCCTTTGGACAGACTTCAAGCTACCCTGAACAATTTCAAAGTGAGTCTGTTTCTAGACAAAAACAGGGAAACACTGAGGTTCTCCTCATTAACATGTGTAGTGATGACCCCCAAAGGGACCACTGGATGTTTTGGGGCTCTTTGACCCTGCAATAACAGCTCAGTCCAGCCTCTTGCCTATAGATTTATATTTTGGTAGAGCTGTTGGACTAGATTTAAAGGATAAGTTCACCTTTTTGTAACATGTTACATCTATAGTCAGGTTGTAACATGTAACATGTTATGAAAGGACCAGCCCCTGCTCCCCCCCCCGATCCCACATTGTGACAGCTAGCTGGGGATCTTCTCGCCCCGCTAACTGTCACAATTTTTAAAAAAAGCATGGCCGTACGTAGCTCCACCTGCCCCTCTGTGTCACTCATTCACAGAATTCTGCAAATGGGAATATTACACATTCTGACAGCTTTTGCGGGTTTCAGCTTGTACTTCTCAATGAACTACCATGGGGCTGCTGAGTGTTGTGGTAGTTAATTGATTCTTTCTGTCAGAGTGTATCTGCTTGCCTGTACGAGGTACAAGCATACAGATATACTGGCAGGCCTGCAGGAGTCCTGCATCGCACCAGCGATCCGCTGATCACTGGTGCAATGTTTTCCAGGCTCCCAAAACAGGAAATGGCAAATGCACATTTTTTTACCTTCAAAAATTTTTTTTTGTTAAAAGGTGAACTTATCCTTTAACCGAATAAGGACCGCCCACAGTAGATTTACTGCTGCTGGGCGGCCCCTGTGCCCAAATTCATATATATAACCTGGTGTTTGTGGGATGGGGGGCGCATGAGCGCCCCTGCCTACACGCGGGTGCCTCTATTTGGTCCACAAGGGATCAATCAACTGATTTAGGCCAGTGATGTCCAGACCAATTGCATGATCGATTCCTGTCCTATCCTGTCCTGTGTTGACAGTTACACAGGACAGGAAGGATTAAATCTTCTCTCTCTGGGCACATTCCGTCCAAGAGAGAAAAGAAACAACACAAAAGTGAGTACACGCAGCACACAATGACAGTTAGAACACTCTAGGACACATTTAACCCCTTGATTCCCCCCCCCCAGTTAACCCCGTCACTGCTCTGTCACCAGTGTCATTAGTACAGTGTACAGATTTTTTTGCTGATCACTGTATTAGTGTCGCTGGCAACTTCAGATAGCGCTAGCATCAGTTAACGTCAGTTAGCACCCCTCCCAGATAGCGTCAGATTGCCCATTAGTACACCAGTAACCACTTTTAACCCCTTGGTTGCCAGGAACACGCTCACATACACTATAAACCTCCATTGATAGTATAGTGTCTGAACGGATCAATATCTTTGATCAGATCAACACTATACCAGTGTTCACATTAGTATAGCATCCCCAAAAATGCAGCGTTAGCAGGATCAGCCCCGGCACCTGCCAGCACCTGCATTTATCCCCTACGCTTACCCCCCTTTTCCCCCGGCAAGTGCAGTGTCAGTAGGTCACTCTCACTTGATACATTGCACACAAAACCGCAGTGTTTGCAGAATAAAAAAATAAAAAGTGCACAGGTGATGAAATACCAACAAAAGAAAGCTCTATTTGTGTGAAAAAAAATCACATAAATTTCATTTATGTACAGCATTGCATAATTGTGCAATTGTCAGTTAAACTTGTGCAGCGCTGTATAGCAAAAAATGGCGTAAATTGCAGTATCTATACCATAGTTTGTAGATGCTATAACGTTCACACAAAGCAATCAATATACACTTATTGGGATTTTTTACCAAAAACATGTACCAGAATACATTTTGACCTAAATTTATGACTAACTTTGAGTTTATTATATATTTTTTATAGCCGAAAGTAAAAATATTGTTTTTTTAAAAAAATTTTTGGACTTTTTTGTTTATAGCGCAAAAAATAAAAAGCGCACAGGTGATCAAATACCACCAAAAGAAAGCTCTATTTGTATGGAGCAAAAACATGTACATTTTGTTTGGGTACAGCATGACCACACAATTACCAGTTGAAATAGTGCAGTGGTGCATAGCAAAAAAAGGCCTGGTCATTAAGGGGGGTAAATACTCAGGGTGGCTAGTGGTTAAAGAGCCTGAAGCTTCACGGTTAATACAGAAGCCAAGCTTCTAGATCTTTAGCTGTCTGTTAGGACAGACAGCATTCAAATCTGGTTTACAACTAATAATGAGACTACCACAGTGGAGACAGGGCTATTCATGATAAATGTTAACTCCCCAGGCCCATCCTTTTAAATTGCATAGCCGAGTAAAGAGCAAGTAAAATATAAGCAGCAATTTTTATATATTTGTTTATCTGTTTATGTTATAATATTTGAATGAGAACATGTAACAAATATAACGTAGATGTTAGCCTAAATAGGCTGCAAAAGTGGAAATACACTTTAATATATAACTAAAGACTTTTCTTGTTTAGTTTTGGATAGAGTGGAGAAGGATTGTTTGTTTTTTATTGATGCCTGTGCCCCCGATAGAGAGATTCATCTTCTCTATTTGTCCTGTTTGCCTTTATCACCGAGAATGGCTGTGAAAGAAAATCCCAAATTTTGGATTGTTACCAGGACAGAAACTGAGGAGAAATCTTGCAAGGTGGACTCTGTGGAACCCTGTTGATGTCAGTAGGAGCTGAATCTGCTTTCTCTATTTTTTAGTCTAATAGCCTAGAATTTGGCAAAGCAGTTCATGGTGGGTTGGCCACTGCTGTCTTGATGCGAGAAGAAAAATGTAAAAAATACTGTTTTGCAGAGAGTAGCAAATTTATTAACACTGAAAGTACATTACGCAATGCACTATTCCTTTAAAAAACCTGCTGGGTGTGTCCCCTACACCTGCTTGTTAAGTGGCACATCTCTACCATGTAAACAAATACTGTATATAGCAAAAGTGGCATTTTTAAATAAAAATGCAACTTAAGTAGTTCTTAATTCCTATTTTCCTGCAAGCTTAGTTTATTTAGTAAATAATGCAATGGAGAATCCAAAAATATATATGGTATGCAAAAATATATATGGTCCCCATTCCATTATTTACAAAGTGAAGAAAGCTTGCTAGGAATTGTAAACTTTTTTGCTATTTGCCACTTTTGCAATACATGTTGGAAGATAATGACATTAGGTTCCCTGCACGCCAAAGAAAAGAAACAATAACAGACCTTTTGGATCTAGGGATCTGGTATAGATTTTAAGGGGATACACCATGCAAAAAATATGGCTTGGGCCCCCCAAATCCAGACTCTTAATTTTGAGCATGCAGGCTGAACCATGCCAGGTCACATGCCCAGAACATGAGAAGGGGGAATGTAGATGAAGACAAAGGGCCTGCACCCCACAAACCTGTCCCAGTGGTTGTGGGTGTAAAAGGGGAACTTATCAAAATCTAGAAGCCTCTTTTAACTCCTTCCCGCCCAGTCTATTGTACAATGACGGCCAAGCGGGAACCCTATTAGCCTAGGAGGATGTCATACGAGGTCCTCCTAGGATCGCATTGCAGTCATGGGATTTAGATTCTTCATCTATATTAAAAGGTTGAATGATGTCTCTCTTGGTTGGGTGAGCACATTGGAAGCTGGGGTGTAAGTGTTTTTTTTTTATCTTTAACTTCTAATATTTTAGGTTTAAATAAGAGTGTTCCTTTATTTGGTGGATTAGGAAACACAATTTCTCATGAAATGTTTCCTTAATATTAATATTTGGTATTGTGACTCCAGTTGAAACATATTCCTCCCTGAGATATCTACTGTATGCTTGGCCTATCACTACAGACATTTTTTTGTCAGATGGCTGAGCTCATCAAAATATCTGGCATCCATGACTATGATTTGTTGTATCTAGATGAATGGACTCAGTCAGGGCCCAGACTGAAGTATTTGTAGGTCAAATGGAATTTAATTTCTCATCCACGTGCAAAGTATCTCACAAGAGAAAAAGAAGGCAGTAGCTAACACTGAACAAAGAGGAAATGGTTACCAGAAATAATGTAGATAACACAGTGGCCACCGAAAATTAGCCTTATGGAAATGCTTACAGAATAAACATAAATTCAATTACAATGACTGTTCAATTGCCATTAACAGCAGCCTTCTCCTACTATAAAGATTGATAAGCATTTAAACTGTATTTTGGGGGGGGGGGGGTTTAATGGGCTTATAGGAAGTTGGTTAATTGAAGTTGGCCAGTATTCAAGTCAGAATTCTGGCCACTTCTAGTTAAAAAAAAAATCTGTGGGAGACAGCTCCAAAATAAAGTTGAGTATTCCAGAAAAATGTGTTTTTTCTTTTATTAGCACTTTTTTTTGCTGGAGTTCTGCTTTAACCATTTCAATACCGGGCAATTTTACACCTTCCTGCCCAGGCCATTTTTCAAGTTTCAGCGCTCTCACACTTTGAATGACAATTGCGCGGTCATACAACATTGTACCCAAACTAAAATTTTATCATTTTCTTCACACAACTAGAGCTTTCTTTTGGTGGTATTTAATCACCACTGGGGTTTTTATTTTTTGCTAAATTAACAAAAAAAGACCAAAAATTTTGAAAAAAAAAACAAATTTTTCTTTGTTTCTGTTATAAAAGTTTACAAATAAATAATTGTTCTTCATAAATTTAGGCCGAGATGTATTCTGCTACATGTCTTTGGTGAAAATAACCCAAATTAAGATGTATTATTTACTTTGTAGGAATGTTATAGAGTTCACAAACTATGGTATAAATCTGAAAATTGATCAATCCTGAAGTACTGACAGCCAATCTAATTTCTTGAGGTCCAAGAATGTCAGAATAGTACAGATATCCCCAAATGACCCCTTTTTGCAGAGTAGACAGTCGTACGTACTTCATAAGAGGAATGGCGAGTTTTTTGAAGTTGTATTTTTTTGTCATAATTTTTCAGAAAATGAAAAAATTGAATAAATTATTTTCACAATTTTTTTTTTACATACTGTCACCAGTGCAGTACAGCGTCATCATATAACTGGCATGCCGGTGAACAGGGACACTGACTGGTGACAGTATGAAAAAAAAAAAATATATATATTTTTTATATTTTTATTATTTAAAATTTTTATTAAATTGCACTAGTATACAATGGATGGCATGAATGAAGCCATCCATTGTATACAACTGTCATGTGACCTGCTGTGATTGGTCACAGCAGGTCACATGGTACCGGCAACGGGAGCCGGTGACAGTTCGCGCCGCTGCGCGGCTCTGCCAATGCGCGAGCTGCGCATGTGCGGGAGCACGCCAAATGGCGTGCACCCGGAAAGCTACAGCTCTTTTGATGCCACCAAACGGTTATAGGACGGGCGGCTAATGGTTAACTAGATTCTTCTCTGGGTTAAAGGTGCTGGGGTATTAGGGATGTCTCTGCTAAATTCATAACATAAGACCTAACACAGTAAAAATGTGTTTGTGTTGTCACCTATCTTTTATATTAGAAGACGATACACAGTTTATCAAAACATGATGTCAGCAAAATCTACACTTTTCTAATTTAAAGAAATGACTCTTGATATCTGAGATAAATGGGATTGTCTTTGTATTGAAGCTACTGTTAATACATAATTAATATTGGAAAAAACTTTAAAGTGGAACCAAATCCTCCTCTTCTTTTTAGCCATGGAAGCTGCCATCTTATCCTCTGTTTGGTCTGCAGCTGCCATGGTGTTGCACACGTGATCAGTTATGACACCAGCCATTTGACGATTTGACAATTTGGTTGCCAGCATAAGCAATGTGACAGTTATCATTCCCTGCATGAAACTGTCAGGGCTCCTTCACACCATGATGCAGAAATATCATTTATTCTGCATGCATTCTGCCAGGGCACAACAAAATCAATGGTTCTCTATGTACCCTGTTCACACCACAACATTAGTATCACATGCAGATTTTTTCTGTGCAAGAATCTTCAACGTGTATAAAACTATTTGGAGTGCATGTGAACTGATGTAAACTGATGTCTCTGCAAGTGAAATCTGCAAGTCCGTTTCCATCAGTTTTTCTGCACCTATGGTGTGAATGAGGCCTTAAATTGATGGGTTTAGTTCCAGTTTAACATGCAGTATAGAGGTATGCGTTTTTGTAGGTTTTTTTAAGTAAACCTTTCCTGATAGCAGCATAGAGGCTACTTACTTACTACTTCTACTTCTGAAACTGCTAGTTACATGCTGTCGTGTTTACCCTCTTGCTTCGATAGTCTTCAATACTCTACATTCCTTACCTGGCTCAAGTGATGTGAATAAGAATATCTGACTTTGCAAATATGCATACTTCTTCCAAGTCTCAAGCCTTTTTTGAAGCCAGTTGGTCAGTGTACTAGCCAGACAACTAGGGGTTTATTTACTAAAGCTGGAGAGTCCAAAATCAGACTCCCTTCTGCATAGAAACCAATCAGCTTCTAACCTCAGCTTGTTCAATGAAGCTTTGGCAATGAAACCTGGAAGCTGATTGGTTTCTATGCAGAAGGAAGTCTGATTTTGGACTCTCCAGCTTTAGTAAATAAACCCCCTAGTATCTACAGAAGTGGGTTGGCAATGGCAGTCCTCATGTGGAAATATTTGCTTTAATGACCATCCCAATCATTCAGCAATTTGCCAATGACAAAAATGGACACAGCAGTCACCAGCAATTATTTTCTTTGACAGGTTTGCTATTTTAGTGAGACAATGGGTGCTTTTTCCCACTACCTGAAAAATATCTTTGCACAAATTAGAAGACATCTCATCTTCTGTACACTTTTTTTAAGACAGCCTTTATTTTCCACAGACATAGAATATCCCCAAGAATTCTCCAGATAAAAGTCCACTTAAAAGCCCTGGCTTTTAGCAGAAGCCCTAGTAAACAGGAATTTTTGCCCCCCCCCCCCCAAAAAAAGCCTTAGCTGCCATTGTTATCACCAATTAAGGATTTTAGACTCAGTGTGGTACTGTGTTTTATTTTAATTTTACGTAGAGTTCATTTTTCAAGGGGCCCTTATTGTGTGAAGGACCCCCCCCCATTTTGTTGCAGAGCTGTCAAACACCTTCCATCAAGTTAAATTACCATCTTTTATTTGACAGATGAAAGATTTCAGTCCAATGCCTCACATCTACTTTTTCTTGGACTTACAGAAATCAGGGCATAAATTTTTTTTTCTCGGATAGTCTCAAAGGTATTAACTCAAGTCTTTGTTGTCTAAGTTCAAGATAAGTAAAATGGTACCTGAGTTCAACCAGTAAAATTTGAAAACCTGCCTCCATCTTTAGACTGCTATTATTGTGACAACATTAGAAGACACCACAGTACACATTATATTCTGTGGTAAACTTTGGTATCTTTGGAAGCTCTTACATTTGCATTTACCTATGAATCGTATAAAATATTTCCACATGAAGCATTTTGGAAATAATGTGTGTGTTTTGTCATATATGCAGTGCAGTCTATTTAGACAAAAATGACACATTCCACAGAATATAAGTAGAAGAGATAGTCACACGATGACTACCTGAGAGATAAATCAAGGTGAAGCGTCAGCAGTTAGCAGTTCATTTGATAATATGGGGCTTTGAACATATGCCGTCTGCAATTTGTCAAGCCACTTTGCCCCTCTTTACTCCCACATGAATTCATTTTAGAAATTGCAAGAGTTAGGAGAAAGTTACACAATGCACCGTTACAAAGGAATGTATCAATTTTTGCTTCCAGGGCTGTCATCTCTCTACCTTCCTTGTGTGTCAGAAAGCCCTCAAGGTATAGGCTGTTTAGAAATATAATAGCCTTAAGAAATATATTTATGAGCATCACTTAGAGAATTGAGTTGAATAATCCTGGTTCGCTTTCACACACATTAAAGTGAAAGCTTGTTCAGAGCTGCAAAGCTGCCAGGAAAGCCAAAGAATGGATGACATTTTTTCCAAGCAAGATTAACATGTCTGTATTAAAACATAGAAGAGGTTCTATTGTACTGCACTTCAGCAAATATTTTATGAGAATATGTATGTGGTTAGAATGTAGCAATCATTTTTGCTATTGTTATTATTTCCACTAAAGGTAACTTCAACGAATAAAGACTGCATTAGTGTTTAGCATAGACAATTACATCCAGACATTTGTGCTGCATACCTGGCTGGACTACCAATTTTATCCATGTGGTTGCTAGTATCCTTACTGTCTGAATCTGCC
Organism: Staurois parvus; assembly: GCF_062004578.1. Lineage (NCBI taxonomy): Eukaryota > Metazoa > Chordata > Amphibia > Anura > Ranidae > Staurois > Staurois parvus. Next base: position 8,142,361 of record NW_028318095.1, on the reverse strand, counting down.
CAGGCAAAGTGGATGTTAAGGCGTCTAAAGTGTAAAATAAAATGTGTAAATGTGTTACACAAAATTCAGACAGCTTTCACTTAAGAATCACACATCTTTCTAATTGGATTCAATTGTAAAAATATGTAAATCATAGATAAAAGTTTTGTGAATCTTGAAGGCCTTATAGATGCATTAGAAAGAAATGCTGCTTTTAGAGGCATTTGTTTCTTCTTTTTTTTTTAACAGCTTTATTTCACATTGTGCCGTTTAGATATGTGTTTTTAAAAAATGCCCTAAAACTGCACTAGAATAGGTGCTTAATGATATAATTTATGCACATTTTTTTCATTTAGTTTGTGTTTAGTTCGAACTAGCATTCAGATTAAACACTAAGCTGAACTATATGTAGCTATTTGGGAAACAGAGTGAGATCCCAAATAATATAGAACCTGATGCATTTTCCATGAAACCACAATAATTGGTTCTGAGACTCTGAGTTTTGATCCACAGATTAATATAATTAAAGTGTTTCTAAGGCCTTAAAGCAGGACTCCGGGCAAAAACTTCTTTGCATGTCCTTGTTGCTTATTTCCTACCTTTACTAAATATCCATCTTCTGGTTCACTCAGTAGTTGCTCTGAAATAGTCTATTCATTTTCAAATCAAACTGTTAAATCTCTTCGGTTTCCTGTTTGTAAGACCTGTGGCTATTATACCTCCTTTTCTCCCAGCCACTGGTCTTGGCACATCCCTTATGTAGTTCTTTCTCCAGGAAGAAGTGATGTAATTCAGCCCCACTTGCAGTGGTGGGCGGACCGATACTGCCAGACACATTCAACACATACAGGCCTAGTGTACCTGCCAACATTCACTACAATTTCCTGTGGCTGATGGGAACTGTAGTTTCCTTTTACAGCAGAGAGAGAGAGGAAAGGATACAATGTATTTTTTGCTGTTATGCCTCCTCCTTGGTAGAGCTGTTTACTTTTGTTAACTTTTGAATTTCAGAGATGAGGTCATAAAAATTCAACTAGACTTTTCTCCTAAATGGTAAGGATTTTTAAAATGTTATTAACTGTTTAGGGTAGGGGGTGTACTAATTGGTGATTGTTTTGCCTATTCTGGAGTTCTTCTTTAGGATTTTTTTTATCTTAATGCATTCTAAGGTAAAAACCTTCCTAGCCTGTGATCCTCCCAGCCCACCCCCTTTTCCCTTATACTACCTGAAACCCCGTTGCTATCCAGCTCTGTGCATGAGAGAAGAGGCTCTCTCTGTTCTGTCCCACCTCAATGGGTAGATCCCTAGCAGCCTGAGCCATTGACTCCCACTGCTGTCAGATAAACTCTGTGATGAGGGAGCAGGGGGTGGGGCCATGTCCCGCTGTCTGTATCTATAAAGCAAGCCCATATAAGTGTCCCCAGAGGAAGTGACTTCATATGGGGGCAGTCACTGAAGAGGAGGATCAGGGCTGCTTTGTGCAAAACCATTGCACAAAGTAGATAAGTATGACATGTTTATTACTTTAATTTAAAAAAAATGTTTAAGCTTTACAATCACTTTAATATGCAGTTATTACAATTCTGTGATGACAATCAACAGCTGGTAGCAGGCATATCCAGCAATCAGCCCATTCATTGAAACCAGTGCAAATAATATGAGCCTGTCACAACAAGAATATGGAGCACATGAATGTGCAAACCTGCATATGACCATTTTTTCAATGCAAAAGTTTTACTTTGTTCATTATTTTTATAGTCACAATCCAATCACTGTGATTGCTCTTTGGATACATAATGTAAACATAAATTGCTATTTTAATTTATTAAAGTATGTACACATTATAAAAGCATTCTGATGTTGTATGATCAATAGGTCACTGGCTCATCACTTTCTCATATTAACTATTCATTTTAAAAGAGACTTATGCAAATGCAGTGTCAGAGAAGAGCAATTTAACAACCTCATTTTCTCCATTCTAAGCTGGAATATAACAAATAAGTAAATTGACACTTACTTACTGTGTGCCTGTTTGACTTATCTTGCTTTTAGTCTTGAGATTTAAAGTAATCCTGTCATGAGAGGGCTGCTCTTTCCAACCTCCTCTAAGATCTGCATACTTATCGTGGGTTAGTAACTCAAGCATTGAGCAAAATGACCAGCATGACTCTCAGGCTACTAACAGTTTCAAAAGGAGAGGTCAGCATTGAAGATCTTCATGTGGGCAGCACAGTGGCTGAGTGGTTAGCACTTTCACCTGGTAGTGCTAGGGTCATTTTTTGAATCCTGGCCATGACACTACCTGCCTGGAATCGGCATGTTTTCCCTGTGCTTGCACGTATTTCCTCCCACACTCCAAAGACATGCTGGTAGGTAAGATGGCCCTATTATCTGTATGCATGAATTTAGAGCTAGGGACCTTAGATTGTAAGCTCCTTGAGGGCAGGACTGATGTGCAATATATATGTAAATTGTTGGTGCTATTAGTCCTCATGCACACTGGACATTTTTACAGCTGCTGTTTTTGGGTTTTGACATTTTTTTCTACAGCCATGAAACTCCCCAGCATGTTATCCTATGTGTCCATGCACACATGGACTGTAATCAGCATTTTTTGGCTGGAAAAAACCCCAGAACTAGTGGGTTTCTAGAGACGTTTTTTAGCTGTAAAAATGCTCTAATGCTGAAAAACATGACAAAATGCGCTAAAACACTTTAAAACACAGTGAATCGCAGCAAACTGATGTTTTTAGAATTTTTTTTGAGAAAAAAAAACGCCTCTAAATGCTAATGCAAAAACGTTAAAAAACGCTGAAAAACTCATGTGTTTAACATGGCTTTATACAGCTAACGTTACCAGCGTTATTAAAATGCCCAGTGTGCATGGAGCCATAAAGGACTAGTAATAACAAATAATGTTTTAGCTGCCCCTTGCTTTCTTGTAGTACACACTGATTAGCACAGTTGTGCATTACTTACTAATTATCATCTGTAGACTTCATCCAGCTCAGTGAGCCAAAGGCCCTCTGTGGTTAGTATGCAGCAAGGCAGCTGCTTGGAACTGGACCAGGAAGAAAGCAGCTATCACTGCAGTAGCTCTGATTTGTCAGCTTCCAAAATGGTCCTTTAGGTATAAAATATGCATACTTACATTGGTCCAATGTGGACCAATGCAAATATACAATTGTGATCATACCTGGAGTTCAGCGTTAAAGCCTACGTATCTGAACTCCCCCCCCCCAAAAAAAAAACATGTTATGTTTTACAGCTTACCAGTCCTTAGATGAGGTGACTGAAATAGGTTTCTTTTATTTCAAGCTTTTGTCCCTTTATTTTCACCCAGTAATCCTGTGAATAAAACACTTCCTGTCCTCCTTGGGTGGCTACTCTTACTCAATCTTTTGTATCTATGGCAGGAGCCATGGCTGTCACCCAGGCTAGATTTTAAACTTGTCCTTCTCTCTTCATTCCCATTCCTACCATCCAGTGGAGTCCACCGATATCTTCCCTGGAACAGATTCTTTGCTGAGCTTTAGATCAATGGTGCCACCATTTTGGAAGTTGGAGTCGATTGTGAATACCTGATGTCTCACAGCCAGCTTCCAATTGTGCACGTGGCACTGTTAGACTGGTCCTGCAGTCTCCTGGAACATATGATGTGTCCCAGGAGGCTGCTGAAAGCAGGAAATGTGGGCCGAGCTGATGTAATTTTTGACTAGACAAGAATTAGGGAGTGGCAATGGATACCTGTCAAAAACCGGTACACTGACATCTAAAAAAAGATTGCATTTTAGTTATAGGTTGGGGCGGGGAGACAATCAAAGGGATCTTAATTTTCACCTGAAGTTCCACCTCGAGCTTAAAACTCAGTAATCTGATTGCAATATTTTCATTGTTTTCCCAAGCAGTTTTTTATTACAACTCGAACTGAGCTATTTATTTGACAGACCTTCTTGTTAAAGCTGGCCGTAGATTGATTGCTTTTTTGATCAGCCAGCTGGCCGATCAAACATAACTGATTGGATTCCCTTACCCACACATTCAAGGTGGATGAAGGAATCCTCCTCAGTGTGCTGATGTACTCTGACAATGGGTTTCCTACGGTCAATGCTGTGGCCAACTGGCTGCAAGCAGCGACCGAACGGAAATATACCAAGAGTCATGTTTGAGAGTAGCCAATCATTCCCGCTTAACTAGTTGAATTTCAATCCATCTATGGCCAGCTTTAGAACACAGAGTTCAGGAGAATACTGGAATAGCCTTAACACAAGCAGGTAACCATCCTTGAGATGCATGCAGCTAACCTGAAGAGTGGTTTAGTTCAACATAAGAAATGCTAAGGAGGAAGGAGCAGTGGGAGGAATGCTGGCACAGTGGCTATCAGTGGGTCTGTGGTCCTTTACAAAAGACACCATTATAGTTCCCTAAACAAGCAAAGTGAAAGTGTCTAATTTTAAAAGGAGAACTCCAGGAAATTTCTTTTGAAAGGATTGTGAGTGGCAAATGTAATTAATTAAATATGTTTACCTCCTTGCTACATGAAATACAGCAAAAGAACTTCTGATGGGAATAAAAAAGTACAATTAGCTCATTGATATCAGTTGCTGCCATTTCATCTTCTAATTCTTATTGTTACTTCAATTGAATAATTCCCTAGAATAGAAATCTGTGGGGCTAATATTTAAATTCCATTGACATAAAGAACCGGGAAGAATTGTACCATTGTTCTTCCCAGTAAACGTTTGGTATTTCTTTCAACAGAAGATCAGTCCAGGTCCCTGTTGGGCCAGTTTATGTTTACTGCTATATGACCTCTGTATGCCTAAAGTCCATAAAGTTGCCTGTTTGCCAAGGAAGGCAGATTAACATCACAAACACATACTAATCCATTTTATCATTTTTACTGTGTGATGCTTTGCAAAAGCATACAGCAGGTTATGTGTAGAGAATGTTGTTAATTGTACACTCCACAGCCAACTAACAAAGAGGCGGTCAATTGCTTTTCACATGATTAATAATTGTTATTTCGCCCCTTAATCTGAAGAGCCTATTCCAAATATTTGCATAAACATTTACTGTACTTCAAAGACTCATCATTAAACACAAAAAAGCTGCTTTGCTAGGACAAATTATCAGCAAATAGCATCAGAAGCTGCCGCATGGGATTTCTGGCAATCAGATTATGTCAAGTCCCATAATAATCTCCTGACACTGCTTTAGATCTGTAATAATACTTTTAATAAAGGTCCCAAGTTGTGTGTACACAGAGATTTTATTGATTATCTAGTTAAACTTTTACGACTCTGTAATTACTCGCTAAAAATGATTTGATTAATCTTCTACCTCCCCACCGGCAAGCATTTATGATGGCCACAATTAATGGAGAGAGGCTCTGTTAACAGGTTATTTAGAAACATGAAATGTACACCAGAAGGGGCCTGACACTGGTAAAATGAGATCCATGCTGATGTCCCCTGGGCTCTTTTTAAACAGTAATATAATTTCATATGAATAATGTGGAATGCACAGTTGCAATTTTCTAGATTCTTTTTTTTCTTAAAGTGTAGCTACACTAAAAATGATTATATTTTTTATTTTTTTTATAGAATGGGGGAAAAGTTGGAACCCCTGCAAGGTTTTACTACAAACAAGTGTTCCGTTAGAGGAATTTTCCCTTACTATCTGTTCTGAGGACAACCTTTTACCACAAAGGAAGTAAGGGAAAATCTGAAATGGAGAAATAGAAAATAATAGAAATTAACAGGTTCTAGCATCCCTTTGCTTATATTTCAATATTTGTTTATTGAATTCAAGAAGAAAATACAGATGCAACATAGGGTGTAGTAGCCAGGGGCGGACTGACAACTCATGGGGCCCCCGGGCAATAGGGGATCATGGGGCCCCTGTGTCCTTGCCCAAACTCAAAAAAGCCTATGAAAAAGGTACCAGGGGCATCTCTTGGGGCCCCCTACTGACCCCGGGCCCTCGGGCAGTGCCCGAGTTTCCAAATGGTCAGTCCGCCCCTGATAGTAGCTACACAAACAATCATAGATAAGTGCAGTAGGGACCGGGATTTGGGTAGGGTGCTGTAAGATGGTTTACCTTTTCATTTTTTTAAGAGAGGATGAACTTAAACTTTAACAACAAGGTGCTAATTTATAGTGGAGAGCGGATATTGATATTCACTTGGTTACACTGCATTTCACTACACACAGTAATCCATCCCATTGACTAGTTCCCCTCTAAAGCCTTTTTGTTTTTCATTTTTTTTTGCACACACCTTAAAATCTGCATTTATGGCTATAAGATTACTTAAAACCCCCAGAACATTGTATACATTCTGACAGCAGAGGCCCTGTAGAATAAAAAGATGTCAGCTGCAATTTTTATATGTAACATGTGTGGCACAGTTGTCATTTACATGCACATACGCACCCTATGCTCATGTTTTCAATTGCAAGTAAGTGAAGAGCAACAGAGTTGCTTTTAATTTTCTTAATCAATTTTGTTGCAATTTTTTCCCTTTTTCTTTTTTTTAATTTAACTTTATTGCTATCACAAGGGGGCTAACAATCCCCTTATGTCATAGCATTGGGCAGGTGACAGGTCCTCTTTATTGAAGCATCAGGGGTCTAATAGCCTGCCAATTTCTCCCCTGCACTCCACTACAGTTAATCAAGCACAGATCTTACAATGACCGTATCAACCAGGGAATTAAAGATTTGAACAGAAATACTCTGAGCTGAGCACTTCTGGCAGAGACAGCAGAGGAGATCAGGCAAAGGATGTTCCCTGATTTCCTCCTGCTCACCATCCTGAGCACAATTGTTGTAATCCTGGGCTCCTGGGATGAGAGTGTGAACCGGGGTGGGGGGTTCGGGGGGAAGTGGTCTGGCAGGTTGGGAGGGCACACCACCAGCACTGTAAAAATGGTCAGGCCCAGGGAGAAGTGGTCTGGTGGGATGAGGGGGGGGGGGTACACAGCACTGGCCCAGTAATAATGGTCAGGCCCAGGAGGAAAGTGGTCTGGTGGGATGAGGAAGAAGGCCACACCACCAGCACTGCAAAAATAGGCAGCCCTGAATCATTTTTAAATTACAGCCAGGAGTCATGGAGTCCTGTGGGCCACATTTCAATTCTACAAATTTTCAGTCAATTTACCTTAAACTGAGTTGTGTGTAAACTACCACAGCAAGTTTCCAGAAACAACCTAATAAAGGTCACTAGGAGTGTAATTCTTAAGGTTTGAGCTTGTAATTCTTTTGTAATCTATCTCCACAACAGCAAAGGTTCTCAGATCACCAATTTACCAAAAAAGGCACTGGTGAGGGATGGAGCATCACAGATGAAAAACTGAAGCACTGAACTAGCAGATTGTTCTTTCTGCATGAATCAAGACTTTTCAGGTTTGAAATCTGAAAATATTCTATACAGTGCTAATAGTTGTCAAGAAATGCACCTTTTCAAGTCCAATTCCAATTTCCAATACCACCACCTCTCCAGCCCTCACCCCCATTGGTGCATCCCCACACTTGTTTTCCAGGAATCTTTAGTCCGGTGGTATGACACCAGTCCTGTTCCACCTCTTCTCCTTTAGTGGTGGTTCAGTCCTGAATGCTGCAGAGTGCATCACAACATCATGATCTGACACTGCTCTCTATAGCATATTTCTGGGGTTCAAGGCTGGCGCAAGGAAAAACTCCTTGTGGTGATGGCCTTTGATGATTTGGGTTCACGGTGGGTGGATTGACTGCTGGATGTTATTCAACCTGGAGAAGGGCTGGTGCTTAATGACTGGAGGGGTGAGAGGAAGTGAACATTGCAGTTAAAGCTGTTTTTTTTATAATTATATCACAGAACCCCAGCGCACACAAAAATCCCTATAAATATATATTCTAAGTGAGAATTTGCTGCTGTACACCAGTGTAATACACCAACATAACAAAAAATATATAAACAGCGCAAATCAAACAAACCTTCTCATTCAATATATGATATTATAAATAAAAACAAATATATAGTTAAATAACCAATTTAATATAGTGTCCAAAAATTTGAATAAATTAATTGTGTCCACAAAAAATATTTAGCAAAAGTCCTTTCATCCCAGAAAGAATTATAATCTAAATAACATCTCCCAAATAAACGTGCTTCCACCATCCACCAGTGTGAAATCAAAATCAACAGCACTTACCAGATGTTGGTGAGTTTTGCGCCTTTTAGAATTTAAGGGATCCTAAACCCCCTCTGTACTCTCCAGAACTCCTTATTCACTTTGCAAGGCTTGGTGATTCCACTCACTCCTCTTATGAACTCCACAGCAGTCCAAAAGAGAAAAAATATATACCATAGTATAATACTGCTATTACCATGTGTAGTATTATAAATAATACCAGGCCACTCACATGTTAAAGAATGATAAAAAGCATTGGTTTAATTGCCTCCATTAGGCTATCACAAATTCCATAAGATCAAACTCCAATCCAGAAACCTCACAGCCTGTTGGTTTGCAGAGGATAGAAAACCCAGATCCAACAATAAAGATGGCTGCTTGAAACGCACCGCTCAGCGTGCGTTCCACTCACCGGAAGTGACGTAGGACGTATGGACGGCAGACAGCAGATCGGAAGTGCATCAATGCGTTTCACCCCTCCCACAGGGCGTTCTCAAGACTTTTTTTTATTATTATTTTTATTATTTGTTTTTTTTATGTAAACCATGAATAGCTAATATTTAAAAATACTGTAGATTACTGTAGAGGATGTGGCTGAAGCAGAAGCTGAATGGCTGCATAATCAAACAGCTCTGCTGTACTCACAGTGCCAGCACACAGCAGCAACGGACCTCCAAAAGTGACCAGAGGAGAGGCAACAGCCCGGTGACCTTTAGGGAGATGACAAAGAAGAAGAAAGCTGAGAGGAAACTCCTGAAATTAACAGAGTTTCCCCCTCGGCTGGATCACAGCAATTCCCAACATGGCAGCAGCAACTCAGGATCATTCTCACTCAGCACACAGGCAAGTCTCTGCAGCTTCTCCCGTGACACCTGTTAAGCAGAAAAACAGCTCAATATTAATGCAGCCTGTCTCCCCTGCTTTTCTCTACTTCCTCTATTGAGAGCCCAGCAAAATCTAAATATGGAATGACAGATATTATCCCACAGCATGCTGTAACAGATTCTCACACTAATACTTTCCGCAAGTAATTTCTCAGATCCAATGGCTAACTTTCCTACTAATAGTCAGCCTATTTCTGATACATTAATGAAAGAGATGCTCCTTTCATTAAGATCATCCATACAGTCAGATATCATTAACTCTTTGCAACAAATCAAATCAGAGAGTAATGATCTTGGCGAAAGAGTTGACCAAGTTGAAACAAAAATGGAAAAATACACCACTTCCTTTAACACCCTAGTAGATGCCCACAACGAAAGGGATGAAGAAATTGAATGGCTCAAAAATAAAGTTGCAGATCTGGAGGATAGATCATGACGTAACAAATAAGAGGCATTCCAGAATCGATACAAACTGATCAATTGAGAGCCTATTCCCAAGAGCTCTTTCGTGCCCTTTTACCTGAGGCTACAAACACAGATCTGACCATCGATAGAATATATCACCTTCCAAAACCCTCCTATCTGCCAGATAATATACCTCGGGATGTCTTGATGAGAATTCATTTTTTTCATGTCACAGAAAAAAATCATGGAAATTGCATGCAAACCCCAAAATTTGCCTGCACAATTCTCTTTACAGCTTTTCACAGATTTATCTAAGTGCACCATGCAACTCAGGAAAAAATGTCCTCCCAATAACAAAATCTCTACGAAACCACAAACTTATTTATCGTTGGGGGTTACCCTACTAAATTGATCATCACCAGAAATGTCTCAATCATCACAATCAACAGCCTAGAGGAAGGTCTGCAATGTCTTAGAGAGTGGGACATTCTCCCAGAAAGCGACCCACAACCTTCTACCGCTACCAGAGTGTCTCCAGAGTTGAACCTGGTCACTTATGAATGCCAAACTAAACATTGACCATATATTTGCAATCTTATCTCATGGTCCCCGCTTAGATGTAATTTCACATGTTTTAACAAGGCACTGAGGGTACTACAATTACCAAACACACTACCTGCAAGAATGCCTGCCAATGGCAAGATCACTTGTTTTGTTTTTGCCCCAAAAATTTTAAGCAATTTTCATTGCGTTTGGATCTTAGCTAAGATCCTTTTTTTTTTACTGATTTGTTATCTGTTCAGTTATCTGTATTTGTTTATTTTTTTCCTTTTTGTTTCTACTATAGAAAATTCTAATAGTCTTAACGGTTTAACTGACATGTGCATAAAAATGTATTACCGCTTTAAAGGCACCTTGGTTAGGCCTGATTAATATAAGTAAATATATCTATTAAATGGGTATAAAAATTGTCTCTATTAATGTCAATGGCTTGAATCATCCAGCCAAATATACAAATATGTTGAAACAGGCATTTAAAGATAAATGTGATATACTGCCAATGCCTCTGAAAAATAAAGAGGAGTACTCACTGCTATTAGAGTTACACTAAACTTTGTTCTTCATAAAAATATCTCAGACCCCGAAGGCCGGTACCTGATTCTTATATGTACTATAGATATTACAGATTACACTACTGTAAATTCATATGCACCTAATATTCATCAAAAAAGATACTTTGCCAAGCTCTTCAAACTAATCTCCAAAAAGTGTTCTGGTTCCCTTATGTTATGCGGTGACTTCAGCCTCATAGTTGACAGAAACCTAGACTCAACAAAATAAAAAAAAGACTACCCCAACCCCATACCCCTTTCTAATAAATGAAGATGTCTATGAAGTTTGGAGGTGTCAACATGCAGGTGAAAGAGATTACACCTTTTTTTGGCTAGACACCAATCTTATTTGAGAATTGATCCTATATTGGTAAATAAATGGCTACTGCAAAATGTCCCCACATCAACCATAGGCAATATAACGTGGTCAGACCATGCGCCGGTTTAAATTACTATTTAGGATAACCACTTATTGAAACCACACAACCTCTGGCACATAAATTCATCCATTATAAAATCCCCAACAATAACTTGATACTTGAAAAACATCTTGAGGAGTTCTTCCATATAAATTCTCTGCCAAACTCTGGCACCCTTTGGTGCTCTCACAAAGCATATATACATGGTATAATTTTACAAATGTGTGCTAAAGCTAAAAAGCAAAGAAATAAACAGCTAAATGACTTACTACAGGATATTCGCAAACTAGAAACACAAAATAATGCTCAAATTGATCAAACCACTTTGAATACACTCTCCAGACTAAGGAATGAATTACACTCCTTACTAATGTACCAATTTGATAGAAGCAAAGATTACTACTCAACTACTACTTTAATGGAAACAAAATACCTAGCGAATAAAATTAAATCCCTGCATACTAGAACTAAAATACCGTATCTTATCAACCCAAAAGATAAAACTAAAACAACTAATCCTCAAGAAATACCAAATTCATTTGCTGGTTACTATGATTTGCTTTATAACCTAATCAAGATAAATCCACACTTCAACCTTCCATGGAAAACATACAATCATTTTTATGACAAATTCACTTACCCACCCTTTCAAAATCACAACTAAGTATCTTAAACTCCCCTATCACAATAAATGAAATAAACAGAACAATAGAAAAACTACCTGTCACAGACTGCCAGTGCCTCTCCCATCCCCCGCCATATCCCTCCACCCCTCCCTTCCTCCTTGTACATTAGAAGGTCTGTGGGGCTTCCATGGACAGGGCTGGGCCAGCCGTTGCCGAGGCAACCTAGCCGCGTCCCACATGATCTTCAAGAGACCCACACAGGAAGCAGCCTTCCCTTTTGTTCCTGGCCATGCGGGTAGAATCATCCTGCTCCCAGAAAGATGTTGGGAGGCTCGGGTGAGGGGGACCGAGCCTCCCCAGCCATCCCCCCTGCGCACTCTGCAGACCCCCAAAAGGTCAGGACTGTAGCCCTCTACAATACCCCAGGGTTGGGAGTCTCCACAGCTCTGCATGAGCCTTCTCCTCAAAGGTCAGACCCCACAGCTGAGACCCTGCCAGTCTGTAAGCCTGTCTACTGGGCACCTGTGCACCCTGCCTGCTGCTGAGTGCCCTGGGAGCTGCGGCTGAAGGACCCTGCACACTATCCATGGCTGCGTGTCCCTGGAGGCTGTCTGCTGCTTTGTGCCCTGGGAGCTGCTGCTGTCTGCTGACCGCTGGTCGTCCCTGTCTGGAGCCGCCTGCCACTGAGGATCTGCAAGCTGCTTACCGTGAGTATCCTGAACTGTCCCCGCTGTGTGCACTGACCACCCGTGTCCTGAACTGTTCCTGTTGTGCGCACTGACCACCCGTGTCCTGAATTGTCCCCGCTGTGTGCACTGACCACCCGTGTCCTGAACTGTTCCTGTTGTGCGCACTGACCACCCGTGTCCTGAACTGTTCCTGCTGTGTGCACTGACCACCCGTGTCCTCAACTGTTCCTGTTGTGTGCACTGACCACCCATGTTCTGAACTGTTCCTGTTGTGTGCACTGACCACCTGTGTCCTGAACTGTTCCTGTTGTGTGCACCGACCACCCATGTTCTGAACTGTCCCCAGTGTGTGCACCGACCACCCGTGTTCTGAACCTCCCCGCTGTCTGTGCACTGACCACCCGTGTCCTGATGGCATGCCTGGAGTATAGCTACCTGTGGTGCCCCTGAGTGCTTGAGCCATCGCTACCCGTTGAGTCCCTGTGAACCCAATGACCCTAGAAAGCTGGGTGGGAGCTGTGCTGTGGCCAGCCTCCACAGCTAGAGTCCCGTTGAGTCCCCGAGGCCCCTGCCCAGTGGTAGGTTGCCGCCTGTTGCCCGAAGCCCCTGCCCAGTGGTAGGTTGCCGTCTGTTGCCCGAGGCCCCTGCCCAGTGGTAGGATGCCGCATGTTGCCCGAGGCCCCTGCCCAGTGGTAGGTTGCCGTCTGTTGCCCGAGGCCCCTGCCCAGTGGTAGGTTGCCGTTTGTTGCCCGAAGCCCCTGCCCAGTGGTAGGTTGCCGTCTGTTGCCCGAGGCCTCTGCCCAGTGGTAGGTTGCCGTCTGTTGCCCGAGTCCGCTGCCCAGTGGTAGGTTGCCGTCTGTTGTCCGAGGCCCCTGCCCAGTGGTAGGTTGCCGCATGTTGCCCGAGGCCCCTGCCCACTGGTAGGTTGCCGCCTGTTGCCCGAAGCCCCTGCCCAGTGGTAGGTTGCTGTCTGTTGCCCGAAGCCCCTGCCCAGTGGTAGGTTGCCGTCTGTTGCCCGAGTCCCCTGCCCAGTGGTAGGTTGCCGTCTGTTGCCTGAGGCCCCTGCCCAGTGGTAGGTTGCCGCATGTTGCCCGAGGCCTCTGCCCAGTGGTAGGTTGCCGTCTGTTTTCCGAGGCCCCTGCCCAGTGGTAGGTTGCCGTCTGTTGCCCGAGGCCCCTGCCCAGTGGTAGGTTGCCGCATGTTGCCCGAGGCCCCTGCCCAGTGGTAGGTTGCCGTCTGTTGCCTGAGGCCCCTGCCCAGTGGTAGGTTGCCGTCTGTTCCCGAGGCCCCTGCCCAGTGGTAGGTTGCCGCCTGTTGCCCGAGGCCCCTGCCCAGTGGTAGGTTGCCACCTGTTGCCCGAGTCTCCAATCCGCTGTCCAGTCACGGAGGGAGCTCGGCTGAGGCCCCAAGCCTAGGGGGGGAGATTGCCTGCCTGTCACTGAAGACCCCCCCCGTGCCTGGAATTGTCCCTGGTTTGCGCACACATCACCCTCCTTGCCATTTCCCTATTGAGTGTCTGTCAATTTGTTGCTTCAATAAAGTTTTGTGTGCTCCCCATCTTCTCCGTGTGCTCTGTTCTGCCTACGCTTCCATTACACTACCCAATGGCAAAAGTCCAGGACCAGATGGATTTTCTAGCGAATACTATAAAAGTCCTCATCTAAACCAACTATACACTGATGCATATTCTTCCGCCTCATTACCTTCCGAAATGCTACAAGTATTAATTGTAGCAATCCCCAAATCAGGTAAAGATCCAGATAACCCACAAAACTTCAGGCTTATTTCTTTATTAAATACTGATATTAAGATCTACACTAAAATTATAGCTTGCAGACTGGCCAATATGCTCCCAGATTTGATCAAGCCTGATCAGTTAGGCTTCACTAAAGGTAGACAAACATATGACGCAACCCAGAGACTAATCAACATAATTCATTACTCAGACTCACATAAAATTCCCTCCTTATTACTTGCTCTGAACGCCGAAAAGGCTTTTGATAGGATACACTGGACATACAGTTGCAAGAAAAAGTATGTGAACCCCTTGGGATTACGTGGAGTTTTGCATGAATTGGGCATAAAATGTGCTCTGAACGTCATCTAAGTCACAACAATAGAAGAACACAGTCTGCTGAACATAATACTACACAAACATTAGATGTTGCCATGGTTTAATTGCACATAACATGTAAACATTCACAGTGTAGGGAGGAAAAAGTATGTGAGGCCCTAGCTTAATGACTTCTCCCAGAGCTAATTGGAGCCAGGAGTGAGCCAACCTTGACTCCAATCAGTGTGATGATAATGGATGTGTTGCTGACAGCTGTCCTGCCCTTAAAAAACACACACCTGTTTTGGGTTTACTGGTTTCAAGAAGCACTGTCTGATGTGAACCATGCCTCGCAGAAAAGAGCTCTCAGAAGACCTACGATCAAGAATTGTTGACTTGCATGAAGCTGGAAAGGGTTACAAAAGTATCTCCAAAAGCCTTGATGTTCACGTGTCCACGGTAAGACAGACTGTCTACAAATGGAGAAAGTTTAGCACTGTTGCTACTCTCCCTAGGTGTGGTCGTTCTGTAAAAATGACTGCAAGAGGACAGCGCAGAATGCTGCATGAGGTAAAGAAGAATCCCAGAGTGTCAGCTAAAGACCTACAGAAATCTCTGGCACATGCTAACATTTTTGTTGACACATCTACAATAAGGAAAACATTAAACAAGAATGGAGTACATGGGAGGACACCACGGAGGAAGCCATTGCTGTCCAAAAAGAATATTGCAGCATGTTTGAAGTTTGCAAAAGAGCACCTGGATGTTCCACAGCACTACTGGCAAAATATACTGTGGACAGATGAAACCAAGATTGAGTTGTTTGGGAAGAACACACAACACTATGTGTGGAGAAAAAAAGGCACAGCACACCAACATCAAAACCTCATCCCCACTGTAAAACATGGCGGAGGGAGCATCATGGTTTGGGGCTGCTTTGCTGCCTCAGGGCCTGGATGGATTGTTGTCATTGATGGGAAAATGAATTCCAGAGTTTATCAAGACATTTTGCAGGAAAACGTACGACCATCTGTCCGCCAGCTGAAGCTCCACAGAGGATGGGTGATGCAACAGGACAATGACCCAAAGCATACAAGTAATTCAACAAAACAATGGCTGCAACAGCACAGAATACGCCTTCTGGAGTGGCCCAGTCAGAGTCCTGACCTCAACCCAATTGAAATGCTGTGGCATGACCTTAAGAGAGCGATTCACACCAGACATCCCAAGAATATTGCTACACTGAAACAGTTTTGTGAAGAGGAGTGGTCCAAAATGACTCCAGATCGTTGTGCAGGTCTGATCTGCAACTACAGGAAACGTTTGGTTGAGGTTATTGCTGCCAAAGGAGGGTCAACCAGTTATTAAGTCCAAAGGTTCAAATACTTTTTCCTCCCTGCACTGTGAATGTTTACATGTTATGTGCAATTAAACCATGGCAACATCTAATGTTTGTGTAGTATTATGTTCAGCAGACTGTGTTCTTCTATTGTTGTGACTTAGATGACGTTCAGAGCACATTTTATGCCCAATTCATGCAAAACTCCACGTAATCCCAAGGGGTTCACATACTTTTTCTTGCAACTGTACATGTTCCAAGTAGACAAGGATGCCCATTGTCGCCACTAATTTCTAACCTATCAATTGAACCTCTTGCTGAAACTATAAAAGCAATCCGCTCTCTCCTGGTTCTCCTCTTACCTATGCTGACGCTCCTTCAGCGTTTCCTACAATGGTGCCACCTCCCCTTCCCTCCCCCTCTCTCTTGGGGTCCCCCAAGGCTCTGTCCTTGGACCCCTTCTCTTCTCCATCAACACCTCCTCCCTTGGCAAACTCATACACTCCCATGGCTTCAACTATCACCTCTACGCTGATGACACTTAAATTTACCTCTCCACCCCCCACCTCACCCCCACAGTCTCCGCCCGCATCACTCACCTCCTAAACGACATCTCAGACTGGATGTCGCTCCATTTCCTCAAGCTCAACCTCTCCAAAACCGAGCTCCTCGTCTTTCCCCCTGCCCACGCCCCCCCCCATCCTATCCATCACTACCAACAACACCACCATCAATCCCGCCCCGCAAGCCAAAGTCCTTGGTGTCATTCTGGACTCAAACCTTTCCTTCCAACCTCATGTCAAATCACTTACAAACACATGCAGGCTCCACCTCCGCAGCATCGCCACGATACGCACCTCCCTTACCCCAGACACCACTAAACTACTCGTACACTCCCTGATTATCTCACGCCTTGACTACTGCAACTCTCTTCTCACCGGCCTACCCCAGCGCAGGCTCTCCCCGCTTCAGACCATCCTGAACTCAGCGGCTAGACTCATCTACCTCACCAACCGCTCCACCTCTGCCACCTCCCTCTGCCTATCCCTCCACTGGCTCCTGATTGCCCAACGCATCAAATTCAAACTACTAACTCTGACCTACAAAGCCATTCACAACACTGCCCCTAACTACTTCACCAACCTGATTCCCAAGTACCACCCTACCCGTACCCTTTGCTCCTCACAGGACCTCCTTCTATCTTGCTCCATGGTCTCCTCCTCCCACGTACTTCCCTGCAAGACTTCTCCAGGTCCTCCCCTATCCTCTGGAACTCACTACCCCAATCCATCAGACTGTCACCTTCCCTCCTCACCTTCAGGCGCTCCCTGAAAACCCATCTCTTCAGGGAAGCCTACCCCACCCTCACCTAACAGCCGTTCTCCTTCATTCCTCCTACCACTCCATCCCCCACAGCCACTTCCTCCTGTACCACTACCCCCTCCCTCCTAGATTGTAAGCTCGAAAGAGTAGGGCCCTCTAACCCCTCGTGTGCTGTTTGTTGTTGCTGTACTGTTTAATGTATTGTCCACCCCCTCTATTGTACAGCGCTGAGCAAACCCTTTGGAGCTATATAAACTCGATGTAATGTAATGTAATAATGTAATCCAGATATACATGGCTTCTATATAGGTAAAAACCACCCCAAAATAACGCTCTTTGCGGATGACATCATTTTAATCCTAACTAATTCCTCTACCTCTTTAGCAGCAATTCAACAAACTCTCATACAATTCAGTAATATTTCATATTATAAAATAAATGCATCCAAATCTAATATCCTAAATCTAGGTGTAGATCACATTCTAAAGATGCACCTCCAAACCAAATTTCTCTACATCTGGGAAAATGAAGCCATTCCTTATCTTGGAATATTGTTGACAAACAAAACCTTTGACCTAGGAACTCTCAATTATTCTAAATTCATTCTAAAAATTCAAACCCACCTTAATCAAATGGCTAATAATGAACTATCCTGGTCTGGCAGACTGACCACATTTAAAATGTTCATATTGTCACAGATTTTATATCTATTTAGATCAATTCTAATCCAAATTAAATCTTCATATCTAACAAAACTACAATCTATGCTTAAAAAATAAGTCTGGGGAAATATGAGACCTAGATGCTCACATAATATATTAATAAAACACAAAAAAATAGGAGGACTGGGATTTGTTGACATTAGGGACTATCACAAAGCTTCATTATTAGACCAAATTAAACATTGGTTTATAGTGGAAGATGATACAAAATGGGGTGACATTGAAAAAACTAGCCTCTACTACAGATTTAAGTGCCATACTACTAGCGAGCTTGTGGCAAAGGATTCCCACTAGTAAAACAACGCCAACTATACGAGCTTCAATTGAAGCCTGGAAATACTTAATCTCCATGGCTATAGATCCTCTCCGAATAAGACCTCTTCCTATACCTATAACAGCCTTAGAAGTTGTAATGCCTAGCATAGATATCTCGAATTGGAAACATAATGGCATAAGTGTAATACAAGATATTTGTGTTAAAAATGACATAAAAAATGTTGAATTCCTAATGAAAGAATTTAACATCCTCCCTTCTGAAAAATCAACCTATAAACTCATCGGTAGTTGCCTATCGAAACATCCAGTAAAAAAACAAACTATCTTTACAGTTGTATAGCTTCCACTACTCCTAAATCAGGTGGTATAACCCTATTTTATAACCTTCTACAATGTAAATCAAAATTTAATAAGACTACTCCCTTAATCAAGTGGGAATAAGACTTAGAGACTGAAATCTCTAATGAGCAGTGGGAATGTGCATTCGGAAATGTGTTTTCAGCTACTAGATGTATTAACCTTTGCACAAAATTTCCACAAGATGGTATCTATCTCCTTACCAAATGGTCAAATTCTCAGAACAACATAGTCCTCAATGCTGGAGAAACTGCTTTCAGATTGGTACTCTATTACATATATTATGGACATGTAAAAATATTAGAAGCTATTGCTATAAAGTCTTCCACATGATATCGGAAATACTGGGATATTAAAACAACCAGATCCTACCCTAGACATTTTGAATATAAATATAGATACATATCCAATCCATTATCAACTCTTAGTGACACATATTCTTCTAGCATCAAGAAATACCATTACTAGACACTGGAAAATAGACTTAGCCCCTTCTCTAAAAGAAGTCATTGAGCGAGTCCAGACCTACTTCATCTATGAGAAATCTTTAGCTTACCTAAACGATAGAATTACTAACTTTGACAAAGCTTGGAAACCCTGGTCCCACTGGTTCAGAACTGTAACCTAAGATATTATTATGTTTAACCTGTTTTTGGATACTCTAAAATGATTATTTCGTGGAACAAGTAGGACTGTTAGGAATTATTCAATATTTCCTTTTTTCTCTTTGTTAAACTTTAACGCAACACACATACTGTGATATTGTGTAGCTTTTCACTGTCCTGTTTTTGTTTTTTGTTGTTGTTGTTGTAACTATATTTGTAAAACCAAATAAAAATGTATTTTGGAAAAAAAAAATTGTAGATTGGCTGTAATGTATAACTACACTTTCATAATTTACATTATAAGGCCAGCCAGTAAGAAATCAAATTAATAAATTGTATTTATTGTCTAACATCCATTATGTTTCTGTTTCACTCAGTAGAAAATGTTAACATTTTGACTTTTACCTTGAGGATTCCATTTTCAGCGGTTTCCAGCTATCTACAGATATTCAGAGTCTGTATCTGCTTTAGATGCACATAGAGGAGCAGCAGGCGACACCATCAGTATTCACAAGGCTGCTTGTGTTACATGAGGAGAAGAATCATGGGAAATATGAGACACGTAGGAATGGATGAAGATCCCCCATTGGGTTCCCCCTGTTCTTGGACCTATGTGATAAAAAGAAGACATACAAAACAAAAAACATTCGAACAAAGTCTTCATTTCAGTGTCTATTCCCTTGTTTTTTAAGATGGTTTTGATCACTTTTAAAAGGAAACTGATACTTATGCAATCTGCATTATTTTGCAATTTAAATTGTTCTTTCATGCATTGCAACATTTACACTTGTCAGGTTTTGTGAGCATGTTAACCTGATGTCTTACATTTGCTAGGAAATGATATAAATAAATGCTAAGACAGTTATCCAGCTAATTACTGCAGATTTATTACATGTGCACAGGAAAGGCAAAGTAAAAAATCATGAATATGTTTATTCACTGTAATTGTATTATTTTGCATTGGCTTCTAAAGTAGCACAGTGGCTTAAGATTCAGTACAGACTTACATGACTGAATAATAAATCTGCATGAATTCCAGCGATATAAGCCTCACCTGTGAGTTTTCTTGGGTTCAGTCCTTATATCTGCTCCTGTCTTTGCTTCTGTGCTTCCCTGTCAATCTGTGTTGCTTACTTGTCTTTTTCCATTTCCTGTCCCTGGTTCCCATCTAGGTCTCAATACAATAATTTGTATAAGAAGGCCATAAAACAACAGAAGAGTCCTTAAAAAAACTCATTGCCTGTGACTAAGTGACAGTTGCCCTATCAGCCTATTTCTGACAATCAGTCCACAATCTAGACACTGTCTGTGTAAAAAGTTGAAATGCCTGTTCCAATCACTGTTGTAGTCTTTTGGGTCAAGTTGCACCATTTTAACCCAAACCCTCTTGACATAATTTTGAACATCTGGCAATGCCAAACATTCCAGTTTTTGGAGCAACCAGGCAGTGACTGCACCAATGTGGGATTTGTGTGTGTACATCAGTACATGGCCAGTTCTCTATATAGCACCTGGTGGAGAAGGGGGGGGGGGGGCATGTCATTTACAACCAAAACTCCAGAATAGACCTCAGGAATTCAAGCTAATGATATTAGCGCATATTGTATGTGTTCCTCTATATTCTTCCAGTCCAACTCCATTGCTCAGGCCTTTGGCGACTCTCAGATATTATTATGGTCTCTAATACTGACCCATCTTATTTTTAGAGATTTTACTAAACAAAAAGTTACAAAATAAAATAAAAAGTTGTTGACTAGGATAAAATTTTGTTATTTTCTTAACAAGTTTCTAGCTACAGGTAATTAATATCCATCCATGCAGTTTGAGTTCTGTATGGGTAAGCTAACTATCTATTCTTTTATGCAATCAACATGCAAGGCAATCTGGCCGAACTTGAACAAATTGGTGAATGCAGCTATTAGGGAAGGTGGAGAGAAATTGCTGATATAGTTTGTCAAATATATAATTTTCTATACTGTTTGGAAGCAATAGATGGAAAACACATCAGAATAATGGAAGCATTACCAATTAGTAGAACAAAAAAATACAGCTATTAGAAATATCTTTCTTTGCTTCTGCTGGCAGTGGCAGATTACAGTTCCACCTACATCGATCTACAGTCTTATGGAAGCAATAGTGATTCCTCCATTTTAACATTCACAATTGAGACAATATTGAGAAATAACCAACTTAAAATTCCTTAGGACAGACCATGACCATGAACTACAAAACCAGGATATCCTTTCGTATTTGTAAGTGACAATGCACTTGTGAAATGAGAACATTTAATGCAACATTATTATCAATGGGGACTAAGCCATATCAATCACATATTTAACTACAGAGTATAGGAAGACCACAAAATGGTTGAGCGCATGTTTGATATTCTGGCTAACAGATGGCATATACTCCACACAGCCATCCAGATGTCTCCAGGATATGCTCTGAATGTCATCAACCTGTGTTTTACATAACTACAGAGGGGGGGGGGGAAGAATGGGTACAACTTTGATGATTCCTTACACCATAGCCATAAACAGGCTATAGAATAGAGCAATGTTAGGGGGAACATGAATTCCCTATACAATTGGAGAAAAATGGAGTTCTGCCCCTTGTTAGTGAGGTTGTCTGTCAGAAATTGTTTGCCCAGGAGAATATTATGTAATACCAAAATTGAATGTTTAAATGTTATATAGTTTTTCTTGTCTGTTCCTTTTTTTCTGGAAAATTCAGATTTTTTTTGGGGGGGGGGGTGTTCATACCCAACACATAATATTATATATTTACTTTGCTTAATAAAATATGTTTTGAGCAGTGTAAGTTTTTTGGTCTCCTTTCTGTCTCTAGTAGATGAATCTTTAATTTATTTTCAGTATTGTTTGTATCCAACTATTTGTTGGGTATAGCAAGAGGAATGACAGGGTATAGTGTGCACTAAGGCACAACATGCATAGGGACAAGGTGCCTAGCAAAGGTGCCAAACAGCCTGCAAATGCACAGCCAGCCTCGGCGCTTCACAGCATCAAAAGAACCCAGAAGTGATTTATCCAACTGGCCACACCCTATAAGTTTCCTCCTTTGACTTCATCAGTTCTGCCAGATGTGTTTCTCTGCTATTTACACATAAGGATAGGGGCAGGAAGGAGTTCAACTTATGTAGACTGGTGCATGTTTGGCACATTTGGCACTAGACATGTGCACACCAGCAATTGTGTTTCAAATACATTTGTTCAATGAAAAATTTTATTTTGTCATATTTGTTTTGTTGACCTGATACATTTTCAAAATTTAGTACATTCATGAATAGATAGGCACTAACTGATTAAGTCAAATATATCATGGTACAAATAGATAGAGTGGCTCGGCATTTTATCAATTTGTACCATAATCTTTAATAAATACTACACTTAGAGCATTTTAATATGTTATATTTATTTGAGCTACTTGGAGCAATATCTCACTACCACTTATCATCGTTGGCCCTCTGGATCCATATTCCATACTAGGAGACCAGGAAGCTCCAGAGCTTGCTGCTGGTTGTTAACATTTTATGAACACAAAGTGATTTTTGACCACCTTAACTGGGGTCAATAATGTCTGGTGAGTGAGGAATTCACTTATTGTTTACACCTGGTGAAAAAGAAAATTCTTTACCTACGGGTCTACATTTCGATGGGACCGTCACTCATTATATGTTCATCATTTCTTTTATTCTGTTTGGGACTATTAGTTAATATCTGTCGTTGAGAGAAAATTCTATTTTTACCATATGATATATTTGATTTAATCAATTAGCACCTACCCATTCATGAATTAACTATATAGAAGTACATTTCACTATTTAGGGGCATCTGTTATTATTGCTGGCACAGTGCTGGTATAATTCACTAATTTTTGACCCATTCACTCATTTAGGAGCCACAATATTGCTTTTTCACAAATTTTCAGAATTTGTTTTGTATCTTTTGCATTCATTTTGTATATTCGTTGGTCTTGGTGGATTCAAATATATATAGCAGTTTTCCAGAAAATTGCTATATATTCGATACATTATCAAATCGGATAGATTCAAAATGAAAGAATTCTATATTTTTGAATTCTAGTCTAACTCACCAAGAAAAATTGCATGACCTGTTTGGACAATATCGACTGGCATCATGTGCATCTGAATTAATGAATGAAACAAAATTTGGATCCATTCATTATTTAAATCCAAATGATCAAGCAAATTTGAAAATTTTATTCAATACCATATGGGCCCGAACTACTATAGCATCATGTGACTTCATCTGAATGAAAAAAATGCTCTTGATAATTTCATTATAACTTTCTTTTCAGATTCACTACTATGTTCATTCAGAGATTCGTATACATCCAAATCTCCAAAGATAACATTTTCATCCGAAAAATGGATAGAAATTAAGCACACATGTCTATTTTGCACCATCTTGTATCTAAGCAATGCCAGTGAGGCTTTAGGACAAATGTCTGACACTGGCTTGTTTTAAATCCCCTTATGGATAATGCTACCATGTACCTGCCTACTGTAAGTGTGTTTTTAATCTTTTCCCTCCGCGCTTCATAAAATTGAATCCCAATATTAGATTGTATTCCTGTGTGTGTGTCCATCTGTGATCCACGGTGCATTGATGCTCCTCTGGCTCCTGGATGATGTGTTAAGATTGGATCAGACTTTGATGGATATCCTAGATAGCATGCTGTGCATTTGACCTTCTGTGATAAAAAGGTTAGTACTATCTGGTAAGTTCTTTTTATCACACTGTGGTGGATAGTGTGTCACACTGGGAAGTGCACTTTTGAAACTATGATGAATAGTTCCACATGAAGGGTACCACACATTCATTGAACTGTTATCACTCTTTTATGTGTCACTCTAAAGCATTTCATTTGGACTATACTTTCATATTTGATATTTGTCTATAAGTCAGAATGATTGTTGGAATTTGATTTTTCAACTTCACAACTTGGTGGTCTAATATTAATTTATATATTATTTTATATAGGATTACACCATATGTAAATTTATATTAGGTGGCTAGTGCTGTTACCTAAATGTTTATGTATGTTGGGCTCACTCCCTAGCCCCACTGTCTGCATATACAGTATAGACACAGACAGCAGGGCTCTGCCCCACTCCCTGCTCCCTGCTCACTGGCTGTAGGAGTAAATGAGAAGAGAGAGATCTGGGAGAGCTGCTGTTCTCATGTACACCACTGGATCAAGATCTGCTCTAGTAAGTATAAAAATGGGCTGTGGGTGGAGCTGGATACAGGAACTTTTTTTTACCTTTATACATAGAATGCATGAAGGTAAAAAAAACTTCAGCCTGTAGTACTCTCTAGTTGCATACAAGGTATTTGTGCCAAAACTATTTTTGTTAAAATTGTTGGCATTGTTGCACTCAAAATACCCAAACCCTTTTTAAAAAGACAGACATTAAAAGTTTTCATACTACTTTTACAGCTGTGTCTGCTACCTTTAGCAGTAACTGTCCTGGCTATTCCTTTAAACGCAAGAAAACTGGGGCTAGAAAAACATATGAGAATATCTATTTCTATAAATATACCGTAATACAAAATTAAGAGCATAATTAATTATAGGGATATAAAATGAAACACCACAGGAGTTGTTTTCTAAAGGGCAAATTGAATAATGAGATAAATAGTTTCAGGAAAACTAAAGGGAAAGAGAAAATTAAAATTGCTTTATTTGTACTTGAGGATGTGTGAAGGCTGGTGGAATATTCATCATAAATAAGCATACAAATCAGTGAAATAGTTTTTTCAAAAAAGAACATTTTGTAAGATATTTAAAGGGTTTTCTACTTTACTCATTCTCTGATTATTGACCTCTACTAAAAAAAGAGGGTAATTTTATGAAGGATTCAGGTTATTGTGGTGTTACTCTTCTTCCTGAACTCAGAACGAGTCAGAGTGCATCATCACCATGACTTTTTGGGACTTATACACGTGACTTCAGGAAGTTTTCCCGCAGTTACCAAGTTAAAGGATAAGTTCAACTTTTGACCAAAAATAAAAAATGCACATTTTTTTCAGGTAAAAAAATGTGCATTTATTATTTTTGGCTGCAGGAGCCTGTAAAGCATTGCACCAGCGATCAGCAGATCGCTGGTGCTATGCAGGTTTCCTGCAGACCTCTCAGTATATCTGCTTGCCTGTACAGGATGTATGAGCAAGCAGATATATTGTAAGTAATATATAATGCAACACTACATATAATAAAGCTCAAAGACAATAAATAAAAAGTGCATAGTTAGATGTAAAAAATATATTACATAAGAATGGTGATGTTGATTAATAGTAAGGTCCAAAATGTCAACACTACTGTGATATACAAAGTTCAATTCCAAATGGAGTCACTATGACAGTTCAGACCAGTTGGAAGTGGCACTCATGTGAATATGCTTGTTCAGTTGCCCACCACCTCTGAACACCATGCACGCTTACCACAACGAGAGGACCCATATACAGTAAATATGGAGTCAAGCCAGCATATGAAATGTAAAGCCAGCTGTCAACAGGTTGAACCCGTCAGGATAGATGTCTACCATTATCAATTCTTCAGATCAAATACTCTCATATGGACCCCAAAATAAATGCTGATAGCATTCATAAATCGACCTCAGATGGCGAGGGCATGTGTGAAAACATCAAACACATCTACATAAGATATAAAAGATATATTTATTAAAAAATGTATTACAAGTTTAAAATAATGAGAGCACTTCTCACAAAATATGTTGTCCTGGGAACACACAGAATACTTCCTGGATTCAAGTACATGATGATGTCATGGACATGGACTCCAACTGATGCGTTTCGTCATAGTTGACATTATCTGGGGCTAAACACATATACTGACAGGAAGATTCAATTAACTACCACTGTGCTCCATAGTGCCGTGGTAGTTTATTGAGAACTACAAGCCAACTTAACACTGTTATGAATGACGAGGCTGTGTGGACAGAGCCCCGCACGGCTGCGCTGTTTCTAAAAAGTGACAGCTAGTACAGGGAACTTCTCCCTGTACTTCTGTTATGGTGGTGGGGGGGGGGGGGGTTGAGCAGTGGCTGCAGCAATGGGAACATGTTCCCAAAGGTGAACTTATCCTTTAATAACAGTTGAGAGTAAGGATTCTGATGAACTGGGTGAAATTTGATCTGTGAGTGGCCCTGTCGACTGCCCAACATCCCTCAACTGAAAACCCAAAGGAGGCCGGTGCAAACTGATCAGCTAAATAGCAACTGCATCCAATTAGATGCAGCTGCTGTTTGGGTAATTTGAAATGAAAAATATAATAGCTGCAGTGGGAGATTAATCTATCTGTACTCTATAGCGTGGATGGAATAATCTGTTAATTTTGTTTCATTCAGCCTGAAGATTATGGCCAGCTTAATGTATAAACTGGAGGATGCTCAACCATCTCTTTGATTTGCTCATATTTATTTTTCAAAAGCAGGAAGATGCTGCAAGAAATTGCTGAAAAAAATATGGTTCAAAAGCAAGACATTATTATTATTATTATACAGAATTTATATTGCGCCAACAGTTTGCTCAGCGCTTTACAATATAACAGGAGACAATACAGCAACAATACAGTTCAATACAAGAGGGATAGGAGGGCCCTGCTCCTTGGAGCTTACAATCTAGGAGGGAGGGGCTAGTGGTACAAAAGTTAGTAACTGTGGGGGATGGACTAGTTGGAAGAGTAGAAGATTCCATTATTAGCTGAGGGCAGGATAGGCTTCCCTGAAGAGATAGGTTTTCAGAGATCGCCTAAAAGTGAGCAGAGTAGGCGATAGTAGAGGGTTCCAGAGGATGGGGGAAGCTCTAGAGAAGTCTGGGAGACAAGCATGGGAGGAGGAGACAAGGGAGCTAGAGAGTAGGAGGTCTTGCGAGGAGCAGAGAGTACGGTTTGAGTGGTATTTGGAGAAAAGATCGGTGATGTAATTTGGGGCAGAGTTATAAATGGCTTTATACGTCATTGTTATTGTTTTGAATTTTATCCGTTGGGATATGGGAATCCAGTGGAGGGATTGGCAGAGAGGGGTGGCAGATACAGAATGGTTAGTAAGGTGGATGAGTCTGGCAGCAGCATTCATGATAGACTGAAGAGGGGATAGCCTGTGATTAGGTAGGCCAATGAGGAGGGAGTTGCAATAGTCAAGGCGAAATATAACAAGGGAGTGAATAAGTTGCGTAGTGGTTTAAGAGGTTAAGAATGGCCATATCTTGGAGATGTTGCGGAGGTGAAGTCTACAAGATTTAGACAGTGATTGGATTTGGGGCTGAAAGGACAGATGGGAGTCTAGGATTACACCTAGTACCCTGGCATGAGGGGAGGGAATGATGATTGTGTTATTGATCGTGATGGAGAAGTCAGGGGAGGGGGCACGGGCTGGGGGGAATACTAAGAGCTCAGTTTTGGAAAGATTGAGTTTGAGGAAGTAGAGTGACATCCATGCCGATATGTCACTTAGTAGGTTAGTAATGCGAGAGGAGACTGAAGGGGTGAGGTGAGGGGTAGAAAGATAGATTTGTGTGTCATCAGCATAGAGATGGTACTTAAAGCCATGGGAGTTTATCGAGTGACCAAGGGAGGAGGTGTAGATGGAGAAGAGAAAGGGTCCAAGGACAGAACCTTGAGGGACCCCTACAGAAAGAGGGAGTGAAGAGGAGGGGGCAGCAGTATAGGTAATGCTGAAGGAGCGCTGCGATAGGTAGGAAGAGAACCAGGAGAGAGCAGAGTCTCAGAGGCCAAGAGAGTGGAGTTTTTTGAGGAGGAGGGGATGGTCAACCATATCAAAAGCCGCAGAGAGGGCAAGTAGTAAGAGTACAGAGTAGTGGCCATTGGTTTTAGCAGTTAGTAGATCATTAGTGAGTTTTAGTAGGGCAGTTTCAGTGGAGTGTAGTGAGCGAAAGGGTCAAGAAGGTTGTTGTCAGTGATGTAGGAGCTCAGGTGATTGTAGACTAAGCAGTCTAGGAGTTTAGAGGTAAATGGCAGCAGGGAGATGGGTCTTAAGTTGTTCAGGTTGGTGGGGTCCAGGGAGGGCTTTTTAAATATGGGAGTGATGTGTGCATGCTTTAGAGGGGAGGGGAAGGCACCGTTAGGGAGAGATTGAAGATGTGAGTGAAGGAGCATAGGATAGAAGAAGAGGGCGACCTCGTAGTAGTTGTGAGGGGACAGGATCCAGGGGGCAGGTAGTGAGACGGGCTTCTGAGAAAACCTTAGTGACCTTATACGGTAGTAGCAAGGTCAAAAGAGGAAAGTGTTGAGGGAGGTTTAGTATAATGTATGCTAAGTGGGATGGATGTCTGTGCAGTGGCAATGCCCCTACGAATTGCGCCAGTCTTGTTTTTGAAATGATTTGCAATCTCGTGAGCAGTGAGTAAGGTACTGGGTGGAGGTGGGGAAAGTAGAGAGTTAAAAGTAGAGAAGAGACGACGAGGACTGGATAACAAGGTATTAATAAGAGTGACAAAGTAGGCTTGTTTGGCAGCATGAAGGGAGGAATTGTATGTTAAGAAAGCAGATTTATATAGGGTGAATGCTTGTTGAGATTTGTTTTTAAGCCACAATAGCTCCAGAGCACGACTATGTTGCTTAAGAATTCAGGTGTCATCAGTCTGCCAAGGTTGTAATGGTTGGGGCCTGATGCTTTGTGTTGTTAGAGGAGCAAGTGAGTCTTATGTGGATGAAAGTGAACTGTTGTAGACAGTAGTGGCCAGGTCAGGGCAGGACAAGGGAGAAATTCTATCATAGAGTTGGTCAGTTGCAGAGTGGAAAGGAGCAGGGTTCAAGTTGTGAAGGTTTCTGCGGGTAATTGTTTGCTGCTTGGAGGGATAGGTGTTTGAAGACGAGGAAACTGTGAAGGTGATGAGATTGTGATCAGAGAGTGGAAAGGGCGTGTTTGTGAGGTTGTAGGGAGTGCAAAGATGGGAGAAAACAAGGTCTAATTTATTCCTTTTTTTTATTTAAATATTTTATTGTTTTTAAATCACCATATTTAATGTACAAAAGCTAATAAAACAAAAAGTATACATTACACATTTCTGTCATAACACTCCCCAGAAATAACCTTAATCTCGGTGATCTTTTACCCCTCCCCTTACCTATTCCCCCTCCACCCTTTGATTATGCATTTTTAACTTCATTATAGAAATCCTGAACCTTAGCTATTACTGGTATTATACTGTACTATATTTATCCCCTTTCCCTTCTTTTCCTTATTTCACATATTCTAGGTATACCTCTGAATTTTTAAACTGTACCCACTTTTCCTAACTTGTACGAAATACCTCCATTTTATCTTCCTCCATATGGTAAAGTTCCTCCATTCTATATATCTTCTCCACTCTTTCTACCCAATCCTTTATTTTCGGTGCCTTTTGTTTCTTCCAAAACCTGGGTATCAGTCCCTTCGTTGCATTTAAATAATACAATAATCCAGTTTTTTTTATATTTTTTAACCGAAAACTCAGTACCAAAAAGAAGGCAAGTCTCAGGGTCCTTAGGAATATTTACCTCTGTTATTTCCTGAATTATATTCACTATGCCCTCCCAGTATTCTTGAATTTTGTGACACTCCCACCATAAGTGTATCATTGTACCTCTCTCTCCACATCCCCGCCAACATAAAGGTGAGTTGTCTCCACTTATTCTATGCGCTACATTTGATGTAATATACCATTTTACTAAACACTTATAATTAATTTCCATTTCCTTTATATTTACATTCCCATGAATTAAACTATATATTTTCTTTTGTTTTCCCTCATCAATTATTACTTCTAAATCCCTTTCCCACTTCTCTATAAATAGTGGCCTTGTAGCCATGATTAAACCTGTGAGAATTTTATATATTTTAGTGATCCCGTGCTTCCCATCTCCCCTTATATCTAATAAGTGCTCAAAGGGGTTCCAATCTTCTCTTTTTCTTAATGGCACTGGGAGACTACCTACAAAATGTTTTATTTGACCATACCGCCATTCATCCATTCTCGCAAATATATCCCTCCTACTTTCCAGTTCACTAAGTGGATACAACTCTTCTCCCACCATTATATCTTTTAATTGAACAACTTTCTTCTTTATCCAATTCCCTGTAATACTCTCTTTACCTGGAGGAAAAAACTCTGTATATCCTAGGGGCATTAACAATGAATCAAATTCCCACCCCCTTTGTGTAAAGTGTCCCAAACTCTCAAAACATTACGTGTAAACCAACTTGTGCTATTTTTTACTCCTCTAAATTGAGGAGATAACCAAATGATTCTACTTAAGTTCATGTGACTTAATGTATTTTCTATGTTTACCCAACTTTTCCCCTGTGCATTTTGTGTCCAATCAAAAATTCTTGCCTATATTACTGAATTATAGTATCTCTTCATATCTGGTACCCCCAGTCCGCCTTTTCCTTTATCTCTACTTAAGATTTCATAGCTTATTCTGGGCTTCTTATTTCTCCATATAAATGATTTTATAATTTTTTTAATTA
The DNA here is from genome assembly GCF_062004578.1 of Staurois parvus. Lineage (NCBI taxonomy): Eukaryota > Metazoa > Chordata > Amphibia > Anura > Ranidae > Staurois > Staurois parvus. The sequence goes on along the minus strand of NW_028318095.1, from coordinate 8,111,859 downwards.
TTCTAAAATATGCCTCTGGGAGCTTAATTGGTATCATTTGAAATTTATATAGAAATTTCGGAATGATTACCGTTTTTATCAAGTTTATCTGACCAATCCATGACTGAAATCCTCTTCCTAATTTCTTTATTTCATCCTTAATCTTGTTTAATAGTGGGATATAATTTAATCTATATAAATTCTTTAAAGATACAGTAAGTTTTTTACCCAAATATTTTGGATCTCTTGCTCTCCAAATAAAAGGCAATTCCTCCTGTAACATTTTTTTCTCTCTATTTGTAAGGTTTATATTTAAGATCTCTGTTTTAGTTGGGTTAATTTTTAAGTTTGACATCTCTCCATATTCTTTTAAAGATTTCATTAAGTTTGGTAATGTTATCCTCGGATTTCCTACCTAGAACAACATGTCATCTGCATAAACTGCCACCTTATGCTCAATTTCTCCTACCCAAATTCCTTTTATATCTACATTATTCCTGATGGTAGCCAAAAGAGATTCCAAAGACAGTACATATAACAATGGGGACAAAGGGCCTTCCTGTCTTGTTCCATTCTGCATCCCAATGTACTCGGATAATTCCCCATTTACTATTATTGCTGCCGAGGGTTAGCTATATAATTTCCTAATCCATTCTCTCATTCTAGGTCCCATGCCTATTACTTCTAAGGTGTCTAACATACTGTATATCCCAATGTATTCCCATCAGAGTGAGTGGAGGACTGTATACATTGTGCTAATGCAAAAGATGAGGTTATTTTGAAGAGTTGGGATGTAGTCGGATTGTTGACATTAATAGGGATGGTAAAATCTCCGAGAATGATAGTGGGTAGTTCAGAGGAGAGAAAGTAGGGTAGCCAGGTGGAGAAATCGTCAAGAAAGCGGTACACCGGTCCAGGAGGCCGATAGATCACTGCAATCCTCAGAGAAATGGGAGAAAACAGCCGAATGCAGTGAGTCTTGAAAGAAGAGAAGGATAGAGAGGGAGGGTTAGGGAGGACTTGAAAGGTGCTCAGTGGGGATAGAAGCAAACCAACTCCACCTCCTTTCCGGCCACTGGGTCTGGGTGAGTGGGTCCAGAGAAGGCCTCCATACGAAAGTGCTGCGGGAGAAGAAGAATCTGCTGCTTGAAGCCAGGTTTCTGTAATTGCTAGTAGGTTAAGGGAGCGGGAGACAAAAAGGTCATGGACAGAGGTGAGCTTATTACAGACAGAGCGGGCATTCCAGAGCGCACATGAAAATGGGAGGGTGCATTTTGGGAGCACGGGGACGGATATTATATTGAGGGGATTGTGGCTATTCCCAGAAGAAAGAGGATGCCTGGTGTGGGGGTGAGATACTGGAGGACCAGGGTTTGGGGAGAAATACCCAGAGTTTAGGAGAAGAAGAAGGGTGAGGAAAGTAACATGGGAGCGGGATGTACACGAGTGTACATGCCTTCCAGTCCTGGTATTTGGGTCAGCAGGAGAGTAAAGTATCAGCAGGAGGTGATGAGAGCAGTAGTAGGGAGATGGTGGCAGTGAGGGTGAGATGTACAAGTTTTGGGGTGGAGCAGAGGGGTAAAGAAGTGAGATTTTGGGAACGCAGGATAGTAATATGAAAAGGAGGAGTAGAGGGGACATGTTAAAAGGTACACGGAGTGGGACTCAGACTTGTAGGAGATGTTTCCTAGGGTGTTTGCTTGCAGTCTGTCCAGCACGCAGTAGAATTTCTTGTTGTTGTTTTTTCCTGCTGCTTGAGTTATCCTGCTTTAGTTCAACTGCTGTGTTCAACTGCTTCTTAGCATTCCATCAAGAACAGCACTCATGCAGAAAACAGCACCCCATCTGTGACTATGACCCTGATCTGTGACCACCCCCATGAGCTGATTTAAATTTATAGGGAGATGGTCAAATGAGCACTCTTCTCTGCCCCAATTAGGAACTGATAAGGATCACATGAATTGGGGGGGATGTTTCTCAAACACAGACCAGACACAGGCCACAGCCATAAAGAGGTGAGAATCAATCAACACAGACAAAAATATATAGACTAGTTGTTCTGAGATTAGCAGGAGTCTATGCGTTGTTGAAGTTGCAGTTTAGAGTGGAGACAGCAGACAGCAGCAATTTGCCCATAGATAGCAGGAGTCTATGTGTTGTTGAAGTTGCAGTTTAGAGTGGAGAGAGCAGACAGCAGCAATTTACCCAGAGATAGCAGGAGTCTATGCGTTGTTGAAGTTGCAGTTTAGAGTGGAAAGAACAGACAGCAGCAATTTACCCAGAGATAGCAGGAGTCTATGCGTTGTTGAAGTTGCAGTTTAGAGTGGAGAGAGCAGACAGCAGCAATTTACCTGTGAAAAGCAGGGAAGCCATGATTAGACTGCTGTGTTCAACTGCTGCTTAGCACTCCATCAAAAACAGCACTCACGCAGAAAACAGCACCCCATCTGTGACTATGCCCCCCGATCTGTCATTGAACATTGAACAAAGCACAACAAAGCACAAGCAAAGATAAACAAGCACTGGGAACAAAAACAGAGAATGCAACTGATTTTATTTTGCCATGCAGTATATACGTTTAAAAGTGTCATTACATACAGTTGTGGCCAAAATTATTCAACCCCCACTGAAATTGAGTGTTTTGGCCAGTTTGACATTGCTTTTGATCATTCAGTCATCTTGCTTACATTTACATTAAAGAGGCACTTGTAGGTCAGACAAATATAACATAACAGTTATAATGAAATAACCACAAATGTCTTTTCTGTGCTCACAGCATTATCAGTTTTATTCAACCCCCAAGTGACATTCAATCTTAGTACTTAGTACAGCATCCTTTTACAGTTATAACAGCTTTTAAACGTGAAGCATAGCTTGACACAAGTGTCTTGCAGCGATCTACGGGTATCTTCGCCCATTCTTCATGGGCAAAGGCCTCCAGTTCAGTCACATTCTTAGGCTTGCGCACTGCAACTGCTTTCTTTAAGTCCCACCAGAGGTTCTCAATCGGATTTAAGTCTGGTGACTGCGATGGCCACTCCAAAATGTTCCAGCCTTTCCTCTGCAACCATGCTCTAGTGGACTTGGAGGTATGCTTGGGATCATTGTCCTGTTGAAAGGTCCAACGTCTCCCAAGCCTCAGGTGTGTGACGGACTGCATCACGTTTCCATCCAATATCTCCTGGTACTGAAGAGAATTCATGGTACCTTGCACACGCTGAAGCTTCCCTGTACCTGCAGAAGCAAAACAGCCCCAAAGCATGATTGACCCTCCACCATGCTTCACAGTAGGCAAGGTGTTCTTTTCATCATAGGCCTTGTTCTTCCTCCTCCAAACATAGCGTTGATCCATGGGCCCAAACAGTTCTAATTTTGTTTCATCAGTCCACAGAACACTATCCCACAACTTTTGTGGTTTGTCCACATGGCTTTTGGCATACTGCAGTCGACTCTTCTTATTCTTTGGAGACAGCAAGGGGGTACGCCTGGGAGTTCTGGCACGGAGGCCTTCATTACGCAGTGTGCGTCTTATTGTCTGGGCTGAAACTTCTGTACCCACATCTGACAAATCTTTTCTCAGTTCCTCAGCAGTCACACGGGGACTTCTCTCCACTCTACGCTTCAGGTAGCGCACAGCAGTCGAAGTCAGCATCTTCTTTCTGCCACGACCAGGTAGCGTTTCAACAGTGCCCTTTGCCTTGAATTTGCGAATGATGCTTCCTAAGGTGTCTCTTGGTATGTTTAACATCTTTGCAATCTTCTTATAGCCATTGCCCTTCCTGTGAAGAGAAATCACCTCTTCTCTTGTCTTCCTGGACCATTCTCTTGCCTTCACCATGTTTGTAACCACACCAGTAAATGTCTAGAAGGAGCTGAGTATCACAGTCATTTTAAAGCTGCCTAATTGGTGCTTATTATGCTTGATTGCTGCTCGGTGACATCCACAGGTGTTTTCAATACCTGATGGAAAGCACCTGTATGAACCTCTGTTCTTCAGAGTGGTAGTCTTTAAGGGGTTGAATAATTGTGGCAATGAAGAAACCACATAAGAACCATTTACTACTGTATTACATAAACAATTGATGTCATTTTAGTTGCATTTGGGTAGTTACAACGTCCTTGTAGGATTTGATTCTGAATACAATTCCAAATGTACACTATAGTCCCTAAACCCCTTTACAGCATTGGGGGTTGAATAATTTTGGCCACAACTATATATATATATATATATATATATATATATATATATATATATATAGCTATACTACACCTACATGTGCAAGTCCTTATATACAGTTAGTTAAAATAAAATTTTATCCTTAAATATCACATTAGTACATCCAATGCTTCCACCTCCACTAAAAGGAAACATAAAGGAAACACAAATTTCAATCCAATTTGTGGTCATTAAACTTTTGCACTGACCTATAATTCCATTTGCACTGTTTGACCATTGGTCAGCAACCTCACAGCAACCAATAAAGCATGAGAGCTGGATTATCTAAGCTCTTGCTATTTATGGGGGGGCAGAAAGAGCGTGATCAATAGGCAAAGATTAGTGTAGGTGATTTATTCAATTGTGCTTAGGTTCTGTATATTGCAATGGTGGGGTTCATTCTTCTTTTTCCCCTATCCCCAAAGTTCACAGAATTTTATTGAACCAAATAGCTATCAACAAACAATTCCCGAGTTTAGTTTGGGGTGGATTTAGGGTCTATTCACACCAGGTATGGTGGGACTGCATTGGGCATCTATTCATTAGCAGTCCTACTGCAGGAAATGGCAAAATGAATTATATCCTATGTGCCCAGTTCATACCACTATTATTATTATTATTATACAGTTTTTATATAGCGCCAAAGGGTTTGCTCAGTGCTGTACAATAGCAAGGGGGACAGAACATGAGACAAACCAGTAACAGTACAATACACGAGGGGTCCGCGAAGAGGTCGAGGAGCAGGAGGACTGAGTAATGGCCATTAGCTTTGGCGGTTAGTAGGTCGTTAGTGATTTTAAGTAGGGCGGTTTCGGTGGAGTGTAGGGGACGGAAGCCAGATTGTAGTGGGTCAAGGAGGTTGTTATCAGTAAGGTGGGCGCTTAGACGATTGTAGGCCAAGCGCTCAAGGAGCTTGGAAGTGAATGGTAGCAGGGAGATGGGTCTAAGGTTGTTTGGGTCAGCGGGGTCAAGGGAGGGTTTTTTGAGTATGGGGGTGATGTGTGCATGCTTTAGGGGGGAGGGGAATGTGCCAGTGGAGAGGGAGAGATTGAAGATGTGGGAGAGGGAGCGAATGATGGAGGAGGGGGTTGAATGGAGGAGCTGTGAGGGGATAGGGTCCAGGGGGCAAGTGGTGAGGTGGGCTTCAGTGAAGACCTTAGTGACCTCCTCAGTGGTAGCTGGGCTGAAGGAGCGGAGCGTTGGGGAGGTGATAGTGTGCGGAGTGTTAGGTATGGTGGGGGGCAGTGCGGGTATGAGGTCGAAAGAGGGGAGAGTTGAGGGGGTGATGGGGGGGGGGCAAGTTGGAGAGGTAGATTGTGAGTTGACAATGTCCTTACGGATTGCGTCAATCTTGTTTTGGAAATGATTGGCAATCTCGTGGGTGGTGAGTGAGGTACTGAGTGGAGGTGGGGGGGGGGGGGGGGAGCAGGAATTTGAAAGTGGAGAAGAGCTGGCAAAGACAGGTGGAGAGGGTGTTGATGAGGTTAACGAAATAGGCTTGCTTGGCGGCGTGGAGGGAGGTGGTGTAGGTGAGGAAGGCAGATTTGTAGAGGAAGAACGCATGAGGGGATCTGGTTTTGCGCCATAATTGCTCCAGCGTGCAACTGCGTCGTTTGAGACATTTTGTGTGGTCGTTCTGCCAGGGTTGAAGCAGTCAGGGTTTGACGTTACGCGTGGTTAGGGGTGCGAGGGAGTCAAGGGCAGCCGACAGTGAGTCGTTGTACGCAGTGGTGGCCAGGTCAGGGCATGACAGAGGAAGGATACTATCGTACAGACAGTCAGCTGCCGGGTGGAGATGGGCCGGGTTCAGGTTGCGGAGGTTTCAGCTGGTGATGGTTTGACGCTTTGGGGGGGGAGTTAGAGGAGGGGGAGATGGAAAATGTGAGGAGGTGGTGGTCAGAGAGGGGGAAGGGGGTGTTAGTGAAGTCGTGGGGGGTACAGAGGTGGGAGAAAATGAGGTCCAGGGTGTTTCCATTGGTGTGGGTGGAGGAGTGAGTGCTGTGTGAGCGCGAAGGAGGAGGTTAGGAGGAGGAGTTGGGAAGTAGCCGGGTTGTTGGCGTTGATGGGGATGTTGAAATTCCTGAGGATGATGGTCGGTAGCTCAGAGGAGAGGAAGAAGGGAAGACAGGCGGCAAAGTCATCCAGGAAGAGGGATATGGATCCAGGAGGCCGATAGATTACTACAATCCTCAGGGGGGTGGGAGAGAAGAGCCGGATGCAGTGGGCCTCGAAGGAAGAGAAGGTTAGGGAGGGGGGGTCAGGGAGGACCTAGAAGGTACTCAGCGGTGACAGGAGCATGCCGACCCCGCCACCTCTGCGACCACTCGGTCTGGGTGAGTGGGTCCAGACGAGGCCTCCATAGATGAGTGCTGCAAGGGAGGTGGAGTCGGTGGGTTGGATCCAGGTTTTGGTGACCGCTAGGAGGTTGAGGGAGTGGGAGGCAAAGAGGTCATGGATGGCGGTGAGCTTGTTGCAAACCGAGCGGGCGTTCAGGAGTGCAACCGAGAGAGGAGGGGTGGATGCGGGGAGGAGGGGGACAGGTATGAGGTTGAGGGGGTTGCGGCGGCTGGCGGGAGCAAGAGGGTGCCTAGACAGGAAGTGGGGAGGTGAGGGGCCAGGGTTCGGGGAGATGTCACCGGCGGTTAGGAGAAGGAGAAGGGTGAGGAAGGTGGCATGGGAACGGGATGTGCAGGAGCAAGTGGATTTGTTAGTGGTGGTGTGAGGGTCGGCGGGAGAGTGAAGTATTAGGAGGAGGTGGTGAGAGCCGTAGTGGGGAGAAGGAAGAAGAGAAGGAGCAATGTAGAGCTGTTTTGGGGGAGTAGGGGGGTAGGGGGAGGCAATTTTGGGAATGGAGGAGAGGAATATGAGGAGGAGGAGTGAAGGTGGCATGTTAGAGTGAGTGGAGTGCTGGTCAGATCGGGGAGGTGAGAGGTTTCATATCAGCACGTGATGATGCGGAGAGTCTGTCACGTTGTGGCGGAGGTCATCTGTCTCCATCTGTAGGAGGAGAGTGAGAGTGGTGGGCGGCTGGATCAGCAGCTGGCAAGTTGCAGTCCGTGGGTGCTGTATGCAGGCAGCCGTGAGTGCTGTGGCACGGCGTCTGGGGATGATGCAGGGCATGGCGTATGGGGATGATGCAGGGCACGGCGTCTGGGGATGATGCAGGGCACGGCGCCTGGAGTTGATGTAGGGCACGGCGTCTGGAGTCGATGTAGAGCACGGCATCTGGAGTCGGTGTAGAGCACGGGGTCTGGTGATCCCTGGCGGGATGGTGGCTGGCAATCCCTGGCGGGATGGTGGCTGGCGATCCCTGGCGGGATGGTGGGCTTGTGGTCCCTGACGGGATGGTGGGCTTGCGGTCCCTGGCGGGGTGGTGGGCTTGCAGTCCCTGGTGGGGTGGTGGGCTTGCGATCCCTGGTGGGGTGGTGGGTTTGCGATCCCTGGTGGGATGGTGGGCTTGTGATCCCTGATGCGATGGTGGGCTTGCGATCCCTGGTGGGATGGTGGGCTTGTGATCCCTGGTGGGATGGTGGGCTTGCGATCCCTGGTGGGATAGTGGCCTATGGTCCCTGGTGGTGGTTTACAGTCCCTGGTGGGTAGTAGGTGCCCCTGATCGTGTACCTGATGGCTAGCAGTGTGATGGCGGCTGGGCTGGGCGGCGGTGTCCCAGTTTGTCGCGGCTCAGGACCCCTCCTGGATGTCGGCAGGACCAGTAGGGGTGTAGTAGCATCTCTATGTTGTAGTAGTGTGCAGTGAAAAAGAAGTATGGCAGGTCTTACATTTTCCAGTGCAGGGATGTGCAAGGCAATCTATTGCCTTGCACTGCTTAGTGGCCGATACAACTTAATGAAATGTCACTGCACATCAACTGCTGCTTTGTAACATTATTCTAAAGTAGCGCTTAAGGGCAGCTACTGACCCTATAGCTTATTTGTAAGCTGTCTTTTTTGCAGCATGTCTTCTGTTGTCTTTTTCTTCTGGGGGAGGGGGTGAGAATATGATGGTTGTGATTTTTTTGTGGGGTCTTTATTTTTATTTTTGGGGGATAGGGCAGTTGCAGCGCATTTGTCGGCAAACATAGGGTTAAAACGGGTGATGAAGAGACGTTGAATTGCTTCCTCACTGCCTGTCAGTAGGCTCTAGAACACGATCCGAGTGCAAAACTTCAGCAGCAAGGGAGATTTAGACCCATGTCTAAATCTACCCTTACTAGAATTTTACAAGTTTATTTTTTAAATATTTTTTTTCTTTTTTAATATTTGTACATATTTGGTGTGTGTGTGTGTGTGTGTGTGTGTGTGTGTGTGTGTGTGTGTGTGTGTGTATGTGTGTGTGCTGGGGGGCTTTGAAGAGACATCAGGGGTCTAAACAGATGCCTAATATCTCTTTTTTTTAGTCAGAGAAAGGGGCTGAAGATAGTCCCTTTCTCTGCAGCCTAAGCTGTGCAGGCATTTTAGACAGTGCAGGAGGGGAGGAAGCAATGGGTGAGAGGTAGAGAAGCAATAGTATCTACTGGAAGTAGAGCTGTAGGTCTGTACTCCATACGGACCAGACAGCAAAAGGGTTAAAAGGATGTACATACTTCCTAAACCATATTAGAACATTCCTTCCCTTCTATAGCCTTTATATTATTATTTTTTTTGCCCAAAAAATTACCAAAGGTTCCCCACAGCTTTGGGGGTTCCTCTGTCATTTTGGTTGATGCTAGCTTTTCCTGCAGCCCATCAAGGAGCCACAATTAATAATACAAAACAACCAAAATCTCCATTGATTCAGTGCAATTTAAAATGTTACTTAGCTGATTTTCTTTCAGTTTCTAACAGTCCAATTTAAACCAAGCTTCGTCCAATTCACTCATCACTACTTCAGACACAACATTGTGAGTGGAGGAACAGGCAATGGGGTTGATTTACTAACACTGGAGAGTGCAATATCCGGTGCAGCTGTGCACTGTAGCCTATCAGATTCTAACTTCAGCTTGTTCAATTAAGCTTTGACAAAAAAAAAACTTGAAGCTGATTGGTTTCTATGCAGAGCTGCACCAGATTTTGCACTCTCTAGTTTTAGTAAATTAACCCCAGCACTTGAACAGTGATGCATTACTGGGCATGTCCTTACTTCCAATGTCTCTATTTGAGCTCACCTGTATATACAGTATATATACCTCCCAACTGTCTCTGATTTTGAGGGACTGTCTCTGATTTGGAACAAAGTCCCTCTGTCCCTCTTTCTTCCTCATTTAAATGCACTATTTATGTTTCAAAAAGTTTTTCACAGTGCTAAACCTTTCGTCCAATTTCTAAATTGTTGCATTTGTAAATATCAAAAGCCAGTATAAAAGAATAGTAGTGGTAAAAAAAAGCACTTGTGGGTTTAGCTAATCTTTTTTTATAAATCTCCTTTAAGGGGGCCTGGCAGGGGTGTGTGTGTTCTGTCAACATACATTTGCTAATAGGTGTCCCTGGGTCCCATCTCAAAAAGTTGGGAGGTATAAATATATGTATATATATATATATATATATATATATTTTTTTTTTTTTTTTGGCTAAACACTATAAGGGTCAATTTACTAAAGACAAATAGGCTGTGCACATGCAAGTCCACTGCAAGTGCATTGAAAGTAAAGTTGCTCTATATCTGACGGGAACATGTAAGGAAAATAACAAAAAACAGCATTTTTGCTTGCACTTGATTGGATGAAAGAAATCAGCAGACCTTTACCTAATTTCAGAGCTTCCCCTCGGTTCTAAAGCAACTGCACTTGCAGTGCACAGTCTATTTATCTTTAATAAATCAACTCTTTTGTGTATGAATAGTTAAAATAAGTGTTTAATTCTATTCCTGTTTTAATGTAATAATACCAATACTCAGATTTATTTTTACTGATTACTCAGTATTTCATAAGTCTTAAATCTAGTTGTATGAATCTAACTGATCAGCCACAAGAATTCCTGGATCCCACTTGGGGAATACGAGCCACTCATCGAATATCTCTAACCTAATAAATCAGAGCTACAAAAGAACTTCCTACTGTATGCTGCACAACCATGTTACTATAGTTTGCATTTGCCCCTGACCTCCAAGGACATTTCCAAATTTGCATTTTTGGTAAAGCATTCTTTCTATGTTACCTATAGTTGCCACTGTCCCTGAATTATTTGGGCAATTTCAGGTTTGAAAATTTTGTTCTTTGGAAATGAAACTAATTTCACACAATCTTTGCAATGCCACTCAATAAATATTGAGCTATTTATATTATCTTCTGCTTTCAAAATTGTCTGTAAAGTGGCAGCAAAGTCTCTTTTTTTAATTTTTACCTACAGAAAAACTTATAATAAAACTTACCTGGAGGTAAAATGAATATCTCCTAGACATTCACTGTTTAGGATATATTTTGCGGATGTGGAGGAGCAACCGCTGACATCACAGGTGCATGCACTCTGAAGGAACAGTATACCCATGCTATTCCTTCAGAGCTGTGTTGAGTGGCTGAGATTCCCATGCATGTGGCATCATCTGTGGTTCGGCCATTCAAGCAGTCATAGCCCGCGAACCTGGAAGGAAGACCGGGTGATGATGGAAGCCTCTGCAGTGGTAACAGTGTCCAATGGAGGGTTTCGTTCTAAGGTAAGTCTTTCATAATGTGATAGTATGCAATGCATATTAGCACATTATGATATTACCTTGCAGTAGGGAACTTTTTTTTATACTACCACTTTAATTAACTGCATTGGCAATCTGAAAAAGTAATTTATAACCAGTTTACTAGTCATGACTTGGTGGGATTGTAGTATAATATTATCCCTAGGAACTGAATAGGTTGATTATCTCTGCAGAACTTGGTGCTAAGCAATTGAAGGCCCTATTTTTAAAAGGTTGAACCTAATATTTCTTCATTTTGTCATGGGAAATATCGATTCTGACAGTTTGCCTGAAGCTGCTCTAGGAATCTTCTCATTCATTGTTGACATATTTCGAAAGAGAGGAAAATAATCCAGCAAAAGCCATTCTTTTGATAGACTTTGCTGATTTATAAAGACATACCCATTACATTACTTTTTGATTTGTCAACATTGTTGTGAATGTTGTTTTTATGGAGGGGCAGGTCATGGTGGATTTTCAGCATCAAAAAGCTCAGCACACTAGATTTTGACACCAATAACTTTCATCGAATGTGTTTTTCTAAAACACAGCTATCACACCTAATAAATTAATTTACTACTCCGGAAAAAATATTATTACATCCAAATAGTTAAAGTCAATACAACTATGTAATCATTAGCATATAAATAAATATATTTTTTAATTCAGGCAGTGTGAGTACCTGAATTTGATCTAGTATTAGCTTCTTGCATTGCCTGTGCAGCAATGCTGGGGTATGAAAGAAAGCAGCAGTATAATCAGCCAAACACTTTACGTGCTAAAAGAAGCATGCTGACTAGAAAGCAATGTGACAGAGAGATGGGCTCATCACTGTGTTGCCTCTCCATTCACTGTCCAATTACAGGTTTGGGCAGGGCCAGAATGATCTGGGCTTAGGGGCAGTTGAATGATGCTGGCCATCAGAGTTTTGGAGTCTCTAGCAGCACTTAAAAGGTACTATGGGGGGAATCTCTGGACTGATAGTGAATATTGCAGCAGAAGCTGTTTTTGCTATTTTATTGGTTTAACCATTTTGCTGTCACTGCTAAAGGAACTATAACATTGGCTTCAGGGGGATTTACACACACTTCTGGCAGCTGCAATCACCAGGATTATGTATAAATCTGACAAGCTGATTATCGGCTGTCAGATGGAAACAATCCGGGGGGCTGTGCAGTTGCCAGATCTTTTTTACAAACATTACTGCCGGCACTGTTTAGATTACTAAATTGGGTGATGATGTTATCTTTAACCAGCTTACCTCTAATGCATGTACATCCCTATGCTATTTTTATATTTCTGCTATGACCTTGCTTAATTGGAAATAACTTTGTAATTACTTAAAGTGGAGCTCCAGTCAAAATGTAAAAAAATAAAAGTCAGCAGCTACATAAAACTGCTTCACAGCTGGCTACCCACTGTTCATATTTGAGTAGCGCTGCGGCTTGTGAGTGGTCCCCAGGGGCGGACTGACCATTTGGAAACCCGGGCACTGCCCCAGGGCCTGGGGTCAGTAGGGGGCCCCATGAGATGCCCCTGGTACCTTTTTCATAGGCTTTTTTGATTGTGGGTAAGGACACAGGGGCCCCATGATCCTCTATTGCCCAGGGGCCCCATGAGTTGTCAGTCCGCCCCTGGTGGTCCCGTAGTCTTCTGGGACCTGTCATGTGACAACTTCCACTTCTGATCACCTAGGCAATCACAGCAGAAGTGGGAGTGGGTACCTGTCAAAATCGAGTACCTGCTCTCCCCCCGCTCCTCAAACGAGCCAATCTTTAATGGGGAGCGGCGGACAAGGCCTTAAAGCGGAACTTCCCCTTCTGGGAGGAGCTCCTCTTTAAGATAACAAAGTAATACATATAGTATTTTTATGACTAACAAGACCTTATTTTGGTAATATTGTTTTGAAAAATATATATATATATATTTTTCATAAACAAAAAAAGCATTTTTGCCACATTGATCACTGTTAGCTTAAAACATTTTTGTTACTGTAGATAAAAATGATAAAATTAAGTTTTACCCTATAATATGTCCTATTTAAAATGACACTAACATTATTATTCTGGTGCAAAGCATTGCAAAATTATTAGCTAATTTTTTTCAAATTTGCACTTTTTTTAATGGGACACTAACAACAACAACAAAAAAAGGTTTAAAAATCAATGGTTTAAAGGATAAGTTCACCTTTTGGGAAAAAAATAATACATGCACATATTTTTTGAGGGAAAAAATGTGCATTTATTGTTTGTTCCCTAAGGAGTTGGGAAAGCATTGCACCTGTGATCAGTGGATCATGGGTGCAATGCCAGACTCCTGCAGCCCTGAAGCTTTCAGCCCCTTCATATGGGCTGACTGTTTATAAACTGCAGGGTTTGTGAATGAACTATGACCCCGCGGTCCATTCAAAACTACAAACCATCAGCCACAAAGGGCACTGGGAGAAGATCCCCACTCACTGTCACTGGAAAGGGGGAGAGGCTGCAGCTGCTGGAACATGTTACATGTTCCACCCTAACTACAGGTGGAATATTCCAAAAGGTGAACTTATGCTTTAACCTCCCACAAGAGGTAACCCCAAGCTACACTCGGGAATACCCTACAGCACTGCTCCGGGATCTCTTATTCACTTACCTTGTCCTTTGCTCCCCCAATGTCCCCCCTGCAGTGTCCCCTGCAATGTCCTCTGGCCGATGCCAGCATCCGTCATCTGGGTTCCGTTCCCTGCGATGTCAGGACGTACGGGGACAGAACGGCGGGAAATTTAAAAATGTGAAAAAGTGACATTCACTCAATACACTAAAATCACATAGTAAAACATTACTGAATCAAACCATTTCACATACATTTTGTCCCTAGTGCTTTGTCCTGTGCCCTGCCTGCATTTTTACCGTTCTTTCTGCGTGGAAACTGTGAAATGTCCATGGTGTCCAAAAAGCGTCCCTTTAGGTCAAAAGCGGTTTTAGACCAGCTAGAGAACAGGAATAATAAATAAGAACCACTTGCAGAATTGAGTGATAATGATTCGTGGGGAAATTCGTCATCAGACACTGAAAAAGATTTTGCGACTTTGCTCAGTGATGTGCAAACTTGGCGCTATATTTAAAATTTCAGTGTTTTTGGTTTGATTATATTATTGAATTAAATGTATTATTATATTATTATTTTTTATGATTATTTATTAAATTTTAATTTATGATTTCGTTTTTCAAATTTTAACATACCCGGGATGTTTACTAGACTATTTTTCAGACAGATTTCAGTGAGTTATTCCTAAAAATTACAGGCTTACAATAAAAAAATACATATTTCCATGCAAAAAAATGTACCACTTTGAACACAGAAATACACAAAATCAGAACGCTAGGGAGGCTACGGGGTAACACAACACATTGGCATTGATTTACTAAAACTGGAGAGTATAAAATCTAGTGCAGCTCTGCATAGAAACCAATCAGCTTCCATTTTTTTTTGTCAAAGCTTAAGTGAATAAACTGAAATTAGAAGCTGATTGGCTCCCATGCACAGCTGCACCATATTTTGTGTTCTCCAGGTTTAGTAAATCAACCCCATATTGTTTTAAAATGGTATAGAAAACTATTATATTTATATACTTCTGTGCTTTTATAAGAGTGTGTGCAATTCTAGCCTGTTTTTATTCCTTAATTTTCTTAGAAATACTTGGTGATCCTGCCAGTCCCTCTTATTGCTGCAGCAATCTGACTATGCTAAGCACAGAAGCAGATCTGTGCTGGCATGGTCAGTTTACAAATCATTTGGTCCCTCTTGGAGTTATAGGCTTCTGTGAATACACAAAGTGTGCCTGTATCTTCACAGTCATTTTTTTTACCACACTCTTTGCACAACCTTGATATACCCTGTTTCCAGAGGCAAAACTAGAATGTTCAGGGCCCTGGTGCAAAAAACCATGAAGGTCCCCCTGACCTGAACCAGGGCCCTTCCCTCCATGCCCAGGGTCCTGTACTCCCATTGCAGGGTTCTTCATTACGGATCCGCAGTGGAACCCTTTCATGTTTTGCAGCAGGCCCCCTTCCTGACTTTACATAAAAGTTTGCAGCATTCCCAGAGTCCCCTTTACATCAGTGTTCCCCTTAACAGTACATCAGTGTCCGCAGGATTTACCATACAGTGATGTAAAGAGCAATTCTATGGACCCTGATGTAAGGGGAACTCTACGTACCCTGATATAAAAGGGAACTCTGTGGACTGTCATGTAAGGGGAAATGTTTTGGACTCTGGTGTAAAGGGGAACTCATATGTAAGAGGTTTTCTGGTCACCAGAATCCCCCCATAGATCAGAGTATACAGAGTTCCTCCTTAATTCAGAGTCTATAAAGTTTACCCTTGCACTGTAAATGTGAACTTTACTAACTCTGATGTAAGCTTGTGCCAGCTTGTGTAGCATTTTAGTAGCGTTTAGAAGCTTTTAGGAACATTTTATTAACGTTTTTACAGTACATGAAAAAAAGAACACTCGAAAAAAGCTGTTTTTTAGTAGTGTTTAGAACCGTTTAGGAGCGTTCAGCTTTTCTTTTTTTTTTGCTGGAAAAGAACACTCCCAAAAAATCAACAAAAACATTTTTTTTTCTGCTCCAAAACGCTGAAGCTTGGAAAATGCTTCTAGCTTAAAATTGTTTGCATGGACACATAGGGGTTTATTTACTAAAGCTGGAGAGTCCAAAATCAGACTCACTTCTGCAGAGAAACCAATCAGCTTCCAGGTTTCATTGCCAAAGCTTCATTGAACAAGCTGAGGTTAGAAGCTGATTGGTTTCTATGCAGAAGGGAGTCTGATTTTGGACTCTCCAGCTTTAGTAAATAAACCTCATAGAATCTATTAGCTTCTAGGAGCAGAAAAAATGTTCATGCTGGTGTGCATGGGTCCTTAATGGCATGATTACCAGTGGGTAAGCATTGTTAGAATGTAATTGGTAATTTTTGGTTCACACATACTTTAACTGACATCCTATGAAAGTTTAAGCTCATTCTCTCAATTTGAAAATAAATGAAACCAAATACAAAAGTAACAATGTTACTTTGTATCTCTCTCTCTTGTGTCTGAACAGTGTGTATAAACTTTGTGCCAGAAGGTATGTTTTTTGACAACATAATTTTCTACAACTTCTGTATTTACACAATAACCCTCGACTGTCATTTTGACAGTGCAAGGTGAGAAGCTGCAGATAGAAGGACACATGCCCTGTGTAAATTGATATGCATTTTTTTTTTAGATTGTAGCACATCCAGTGCCCAAAATTGATAAAAACCTAATATGTAAACATAATCATTACCCTGAATCAAACCACCTAAAAATATATGTTATATACACTACTCAAAAAAATTAAAGGAAAACTTTTTAATTAGAGTATAGCATCAAGTCAATTGAACTCCTGGGATAATGATTCTGGTCAGTTAAGTAGCTGAGTGTACTAGATGGGCAACAATGAGATGACTCCCAACACAGGAATAGTTTTTTAGGTAGAGGC
Organism: Staurois parvus; assembly: GCF_062004578.1. Taxonomy (NCBI): domain Eukaryota; kingdom Metazoa; phylum Chordata; class Amphibia; order Anura; family Ranidae; genus Staurois; species Staurois parvus. The sequence goes on along the minus strand of NW_028318095.1, from coordinate 8,095,515 downwards.
CACTGAAATTTTTTTCCTACTCATCTTTTCTGACTTTTTTTTCACTAGTTTTGCATTTGACTAGGGTCATTGTCACTACTGGTAGCATGAGGTGATACCAGGACCCTACAAAGGTTGCACAGGCTTTCCAACTCCTCCAGAATGACACATCAATACGTGCCATTGCCAGAAGTTTTGCTGTGTCTCACAGCACAGTCTCAAGAGCATTCCAGGAGATAGGAAGTTACTCTAGGAGAGCTGTACAGGGCCGTAGAAGGTCCTTAACCCATCAGCAGGACCGGTATCTGCTTCTTTGTGCAAGGAGCAACAGGATGAGCACTGCCAGAGCTCTACAAACTGACCTCCAGCAGGCCACTGGTGTGAATGTCTCTGACCAAACAATCAGAAACAAACATCATGAGGGTGGCCTGAGGACCCAACGTCCTCTAGTGGACCCTGTGCTCACTGCCCGGCACCATAGAGCTTGATTGGCATTTGCCATTTAACACCAGAACTGGCAGGTCCACCACTGGTGCCCTGTACTTTTTACAGATGAGAGCAGATTCACCCTAAGCAAATGTTATAGATGTGAAAGGGTCTGGAGAAGCCATGGAAAGTGTTATGCTGCCTGTAATATCATTCAGCATGACCATTTTGGTCATGGGTCAGTGATGTTCTGGCACCCAGACTGCCATTAAGTATAGGAATGAAATCCTTGGACACATTGTCAGACCCTACGCTAATGCAGTGAGTCCTGGATTCCTCCTGGTGCACGACAATGCTCGGCCTTATGTGGTGAGAATATGCAGGCAGTTCCTAGAGGATCAAGGAATTGATACCATTGAACGGCCTCCACGCTCACCTGACCTAAATCCAATAGAACACCTCTGGGATCTCATGTTTCGGTCCATCCGACACTGCCAGGTTGCACCTCAGACTGTCCATGAGCTCAGTGATGCCCTGGTCCAGATCTGGGAGGAAATACCCCAGGACACCATCCGTCATCTCATTGGGAGCATGCCCCAACCTTGTCAGGCATGCATACAAGCACGTGGGGGCCATACATTTTGTGGTGTTTTTGCATCCAGTCCTCTGTAGGTTGATAATTTTCATTTCCATCAAACGGTGGTGCATCCTTTCATTCCTAACACATTACCCTGTCCATATCAGTAAAGATATCCAGTCCATATCAGTATATCAGCACTAGAGATGAGCAAAGTATTCAAAAATTCGATTCGGCTGATTTGGCGAATTCGCAGAATAAATTCGATTCGAGTCGAATATATTCGCTGCGAATTTAACTTATAAAAAGGGTGTTTCTAGGCTTCAGAGAGCCTTTATATTAGTGCAGAACACTGTACCTTTAATTTAAATGCCCTTGGAGTCTGCTGGGGAAGAGAAATAATACTGTCAGTCAGTATGACATGCAGATGAGTGCCGTCGATCTTAGAATCACCGCACACTTCACTCATTTGGGCAGTCACGGGGCCAAAACCAGAGTGTGGAGCCACAGTGTGGCGGTGGAGGCAGCAGCAATGGGAGGCCATACAGCACCCTATGACAAAATGGAACCCACCAGCAGTGTGAGGAGACCTGAAAGTGGCACATGGCAGAGTGTGGCGATGGAGACAGCAGCAATGGAAGGCCGTACAGGGACCCATGAGACACTCTGGACCTGGCAGCAGCATGAGGAGGCGGTACGGGGGCCCATGGCAGTTTACGGGCCTGGCAGCAGCAATGGGAGGCCCGTAATCTGCCAGCGCCCTATGACAAAAAGGAACCCACCAGCAGTGTGAGGAGACCTGAAAGTGGCACATGGCAGAGTGTGGCGATGGAGACAGCAGCAATGGGAGGCCGTACAGGGACCCATGAGACACTCTGGACCTGGCAGCAGCATGAGGAGGCGGTACGGGGGCCCATGGCAGATTACGGGCCTGGCAGCAGCAATGGGAGGCCCGTAATCTGCCAGCACCCTATGACAAAATGGAACCCACCAGCAGTGTGAGGAGACCTGAAAGTGGCACATGGCAGAGTGTGGCGATGGAGACAGCAGCAATGGGAGGCCGTACAGGGACCCATGAGACACTCTGGACCTGGCAGCAGCATGAGGAGGCGGTACAGGGGCCCATGACAGATTACGGGCCTGGCAGCAGCATGAGGAGTCGGTACGGGGGCCCATGGCAGATTACGGGCCTGGCAGCAGCAATGGGAGGCCCGTAATCTGCCAGCACCCTATGACAAAATGGAACCCACCAGCAGTGTGAGGAGACCTGAAAGTGGCACATGGCAGAGTGTGGCGATGGAGACAGCAGCAATGGGAGGCCGTACAGGGACCCATGAAACACTCTGGACCTGGCAGCAGCATGAGGAGGCGGTACGGGGGCCCATGGCAGATTACGGGCCTGGCAGCAGCAATGGGAGGCCCGTAATCTGCCAGCACCCTATGACAAAATGGAACCCACCAGCAGTGTGAGGAGACCTGAAAGTGGCACATGGCAGAGTGTGGCGATGGAGACAGCAGCAATGGGAGGCCGTACAGGGACCCATGAGACACTCTGGACCTGGCAGCAGCATGAGGAGGCGGTACAGGAGCCCATGACAGATTACGGGCCTGGCAGCAGCATGAGGAGTCGGTACGGGGGCCCATGGCAGATTACGGGCCTGGCAGCAGCAATGGGAGGCCCGTAATCTGCCAGGACCCTATGACAAAATGGAACCCACCAGCAGTGTGAGGAGACCTGAAAGTGGCACATGGCAGAGTGTGGCGATGGAGACAGCAGCAATGGGAGGCGGTACAGGGACCCATGACACACTCTGGACCTGGCAGCAGCATGAGGAGGCGGTACAGGGGCCCATGACAGATTACGGGCCTGGCAGCAGCAATGGGAGGTCCGTAATCTGCCAGCACCCTATGACAAAATGGAACCCACCAGCAGTGTGAGGAGACCTGAAAGTGGCACATGGCAGAGTGTGGCGATGGAGACAGCAGCAATGGGAGGCCGTACAGGGACCCATGAGACACTCTGGACCTGGCAGCAGCATGAGGAGGTGGTACAGGGACCCATGACACACTCTGGACCTGGCAGCAGCATGAGGAGGCGGTACAGGGGCCCATGACAGATTACGGGCCTGGCAGCAGCAATGGGAGGCCCGTAATCTGCCAGCACCCTATGACAAAATGGAACCCACCAGCAGTGTGAGGAGACCTGAAAGTGGCACATGGCAGAGTGTGGCGATGGAGACAGCAGCAATGGGAGGCCGTACAGGGACCCATGAGACACTCTGGACCTGGCAGCAGCATGAGGAGGCGGTACAGGGGCCCATGACAGATTACGGGCCTGGCAGCAGCAATGGGAGGCCCGTAATCTGCCAGCACCCTATGACAAAATGGAACCCACCAGCAGTGTGAGGAGACCTGAAAGTGGCACATGGCAGAGTGTGGCGATGGAAACAGCAGCAATGGGAGGCGGTACAGGGACCCATGACACACTCTGGACCTGGCAGCAGCATGAGGAGGCGGTACAGGGGCCCATGACAGATTACGGGCCTGGCAGCAGCAATGGGAGGCCCGTAATCTGCCAGCACCCTATGACAAAATGGAACCCACCAGCAGTGTGAGGAGACCTGAAAGTGGCACATGGCAGAGTGTGGCGATGGAGACAGCAGCAATGGGAGGCCGTACAGGGACCCATGAGACACTCTGGACCTGGCAGCAGCATGAGGAGGCGGTACGGGGGCCCATGACAGATTACGGGCCTGGCAGCAGCAATGGGAGGCCCGTAATCTGCCAGCACCCTATGACAAAATGGAACCCACCAGCAGTGTGAGGAGACCTGAAAGTGGCACATGGCAGAGTGTGGCGATGGAGACAGCAGCAATGGGAGGCCGTACAGGGACCCATGAGACACTCTGGACCTGGCAGCAGCATGAGGAGGCGGTACAGGAGCCCATGACAGATTACGGGCCTGGCAGCAGCATGAGGAGTCGGTACGGGGGCCCATGGCAGATTACGGGCCTGGCAGCAGCAATGGGAGGCCCGTAATCTGCCAGGACCCTATGACAAAATGGAACCCACCAGCAGTGTGAGGAGACCTGAAAGTGGCACATGGCAGAGTGTGGCGATGGAGACAGCAGCAATGGGAGGCGGTACAGGGACCCATGACACACTCTGGACCTGGCAGCAGCATGAGGAGGCGGTACGGGGGCCCATGACAGATTACGGGCCTGGCAGCAGCAATGGGAGGTCCGTAATCTGCCAGCACCCTATGACAAAATGGAACCCACCAGCAGTGTGAGGAGACCTGAAAGTGGCACATGGCAGAGTGTGGCGATGGAGACAGCAGCAATGGGAGGCCGTACAGGGACCCATGAGACACTCTGGACCTGGCAGCAGCATGAGGAGGCGGTACAGGGACCCATGACACACTCTGGACCTGGCAGCAGCATGAGGAGGCGGTACAGGGGCCCATGACAGATTACGGGCCTGGCAGCAGCAATGGGAGGCCCGTAATCTGCCAGCACCCTATGACAAAATGGAACCCACCAGCAGTGTGAGGAGACCTGAAAGTGGCACATGGCAGAGTGTGGCGATGGAGACAGCAGCAATGGGAGGCCGTACAGGGACCCATGAGACACTCTGGACCTGGCAGCAGCATGAGGAGGCGGTACAGGGGCCCATGACAGATTACGGGCCTGGCAGCAGCAATGGGAGGCCCGTAATCTGCCAGCACCCTATGACAAAATGGAACCCACCAGCAGTGTGAGGAGACCTGAAAGTGGCACATGGCAGAGTGTGGCGATGGAAACAGCAGCAATGGGAGGCGGTACAGGGACCCATGACACACTCTGGACCTGGCAGCAGCATGAGGAGGCGGTACAGGGGCCCATGACAGATTACGGGCCTGGCAGCAGCAATGGGAGGCCCGTAATCTGCCAGCACCCTATGACAAAATGGAACCCACCAGCAGTGTGAGGAGACCTGAAAGTGGCACATGGCAGAGTGTGGCGATGGAGACAGCAGCAATGGGAGGCCGTACAGGGACCCATGACACACTCTGGACCTGGCAGCAGCATGAGGAGGCGGTACAGGGGCCCATGACAGATTACGGGCCTGGCAGCAGCAATGGGAGGCCCGTAATCTGCCAGCACCCTATGACAAAATGGAACCCACCAGCAGTGTGAGGAGACCTGAAAGTGGCACATGGCAGAGTGTGGCGATGGAGACAGCAGCAATGGGAGGCCGTACAGGGACCCATGAGACACTCTGGACCTGGCAGCAGCATGAGGAGGCGGTACAGGGACCCATGACACACTCTGGACCTGGCAGCAGCATGAGGAGGCGGTACAGGGGCCCATGACAGATTACGGGCCTGGCAGCAGCAATGGGAGGCCCGTAATCTGCCAGCACCCTATGACAAAATGGAACCCACCAGCAGTGTGAGGAGACCTGAAAGTGGCACATGGCAGAGTGTGGCGATGGAGACAGCAGCAATGGGAGGCCGTACAGGGACCCATGACACACTCTGGACCTGGCAGCAGCATGAGGAGGCGGTACAGGGGCCCATGACAGATTACGGGCCTGGCAGCAGCAATGGGAGGCCCGTAATCTGCCAGCACCCTATGACAAAATGGAACCCACCAGCAGTGTGAGGAGACCTGAAAGTGGCACATGGCAGAGTGTGGCGATGGAGACAGCAGCAATGGGAGGCCGTACAGGGACCCATGAGACACTCTGGACCTGGCAGCAGCATGAGGAGGCGGTACAGGGACCCATGACACACTCTGGACCTGGCAGCAGCATGAGGAGGCGGTACAGGGGCCCATGACAGATTACGGGCCTGGCAGCAGCAATGGGAGGCCCGTAATCTGCCAGCACCCTATGACAAAATGGAACCCACCAGCAGTGTGAGGAGACCTGAAAGTGGCACATGGCAGAGTGTGGCGATGGAGACAGCAGCAATGGGAGGCCGTACAGGGACCCATGAGACACTCTGGACCTGGCAGCAGCATGAGGAGGCGGTACAGGGGCCCATGACAGATTACGGGCCTGGCAGCAGCAATGGGAGGCCCGTAATCTGCCAGCACCCTATGACAAAATGGAACCCACCAGCAGTGTGAGGAGACCTGAAAGTGGCACATGGCAGAGTGTGGCGATGGAAACAGCAGCAATGGGAGGCGGTACAGGGACCCATGACACACTCTGGACCTGGCAGCAGCATGAGGAGGCGGTACAGGGGCCCATGACAGATTACGGGCCTGGCAGCAGCAATGGGAGGCCCGTAATCTGCCAGCACCCTATGACAAAATGGAACCCACCAGCAGTGTGAGGAGACCTGAAAGTGGCACATGGCAGAGTGTGGCGATGGAGACAGCAGCAATGGGAGGCCGTACAGGGACCCATGACACACTCTGGACCTGGCAGCAGCATGAGGAGGCGGTACGGGGGCCCATGACAGATTACGGGCCTGGCAGCAGCAATGGGAGGCCCGTAATCTGCCAGCACCCTATGACAAAATGGAACCCACCAGCAGTGTGAGGAGACCTGAAAGTGGCACATGGCAGAGTGTGGCGATGGAGACAGCAGCAATGGGAGGCGGTACAGGGACCCATGAGACACTCTGGACCTGGCAGCAGCATGAGGAGGCGGTACAGGAGCCCATGACAGATTACGGGCCTGGCAGCAGCATGAGGAGTCGGTACGGGGGCCCATGGCAGATTACGGGCCTGGCAGCAGCAATGGGAGGCCCGTAATCTGCCAGGACCCTATGACAAAATGGAACCCACCAGCAGTGTGAGGAGACCTGAAAGTGGCACATGGCAGAGTGTGGCGATGGAGACAGCAGCAATGGGAGGCGGTACAGGGACCCATGACACACTCTGGACCTGGCAGCAGCATGAGGAGGCGGTACAGGGGCCCATGACAGATTACGGGCCTGGCAGCAGCAATGGGAGGTCCGTAATCTGCCAGCACCCTATGACAAAATGGAACCCACCAGCAGTGTGAGGAGACCTGAAAGTGGCACATGGCAGAGTGTGGCGATGGAGACAGCAGCAATGGGAGGCCGTACAGGGACCCATGAGACACTCTGGACCTGGCAGCAGCATGAGGAGGTGGTACAGGGACCCATGACACACTCTGGACCTGGCAGCAGCATGAGGAGGCGGTACAGGGGCCCATGACAGATTACGGGCCTGGCAGCAGCAATGGGAGGCCCGTAATCTGCCAGCACCCTATGACAAAATGGAACCCACCAGCAGTGTGAGGAGACCTGAAAGTGGCACATGGCAGAGTGTGGCGATGGAGACAGCAGCAATGGGAGGCCGTACAGGGACCCATGAGACACTCTGGACCTGGCAGCAGCATGAGGAGGCGGTACAGGGACCCATGACACACTCTGGACCTGGCAGCAGCATGAGGAGGCGGTACAGGGGCCCATGACAGATTACGGGCCTGGCAGCAGCAATGGGAGGCCCGTAATCTGCCAGCACCCTATGACAAAATGGAACCCACCAGCAGTGTGAGGAGACCTGAAAGTGGCACATGGCAGAGTGTGGCGATGGAGACAGCAGCAATGGGAGGCCGTACAGGGACCCATGAGACACTCTGGACCTGGCAGCAGCATGAGGAGGCGGTACAGGGGCCCATGACAGATTACGGGCCTGGCAGCAGCAATGGGAGGCCCGTAATCTGCCAGCACCCTATGACAAAATGGAACCCACCAGCAGTGTGAGGAGACCTGAAAGTGGCACATGGCAGAGTGTGGCGATGGAAACAGCAGCAATGGGAGGCGGTACAGGGACCCATGACACACTCTGGACCTGGCAGCAGCATGAGGAGGCGGTACAGGGGCCCATGACAGATTATGGGCCTGGCAGCAGCAATGGGAGGCCCGTAATCTGCCAGCACCCTATGACAAAATGGAACCCACCAGCAGTGTGAGGAGACCTGAAAGTGGCACATGGCAGAGTGTGGCGATGGAGACAGCAGCAATGGGAGGCCGTACAGGGACCCATGACACACTCTGGACCTGGCAGCAGCATGAGGAGGCGGTACAGGGGCCCATGACAGATTACGGGCCTGGCAGCAGCAATGGGAGGCCCGTAATCTGCCAGCACCCTATGACAAAATGGAACCCACCAGCAGTGTGAGGAGACCTGAAAGTGGCACATGGCAGAGTGTGGCAATGGAGACAGCAGCAATGGGAGGCCGTACAGGGACCCATGAGACACTCTGGACCTGGCAGCAGCATGAGGAGGCGGTACAGGGACCCATGACACACTCTGGACCTGGCAGCAGCATGAGGAGGCGGTACAGGGGCCCATGACAGATTACGGGCCTGGCAGCAGCAATGGGAGGCCCGTAATCTGCCAGCACCCTATGACAAAATGGAACCCACCAGCAGTGTGAGGAGACCTGAAAGTGGCACATGGCAGAGTGTGGCGATGGAGACAGCAGCAATGGGAGGCCGTACAGGGACCCATGAGACACTCTGGACCTGGCAGCAGCATGAGGAGGCGGTACAGGGACCCATGACACACTCTGGACCTGGCAGCAGCATGAGGAGGCGGTACAGGGGCCCATGACAGATTACGGGCCTGGCAGCAGCAATGGGAGGTCCGTAATCTGCCAGCACCCTATGACAAAATGGAACCCACCAGCAGTGTGAGGAGACCTGAAAGTGGCACATGGCAGAGTGTGGCGATGGAGACAGCAGCAATGGGAGGCCGTACAGGGACCCATGACACACTCTGGACCTGGCAGCAGCATGAGGAGGCGGTACAGGGGCCCATGACAGATTACGGGCCTGGCAGCAGCATGAGGAGTCGGTACGGGGGCCCATGGCAGATTACGTGCCTGGCAGATGACGACGAGGCTGCCAAGTGCGATCAGCCTCATCATCATCAATTAGGGTCTCCGCCTCACTACTAGCCCCCTCGGCTGCGTGTGGGTCAGGAGACAGACCTGTCTCTAGACCGGCTACCGAGCCACTCTCCTCGCCAGTACTTCTTCGCCTGGCTGCTGAAGAGGCGGATGTCTCCCCCCGTTCCTGACCGCCCTCTGTTAGCTCTTCCTCACTGTACAGTGGGGCTGAGCCCACAGCATGCGATACTTCGCTTGGTGAGGGAACACCAAAGGACAGGGGCAGGTAGAGGACACGTGATTTCAGTGGGCTTGCTCCCGGGCCATGCCAACTAACGGTTGTGTCTGACGTACCCACCGACCGTTGGCTGTAGGTGTCAGAGGTGACCTGGGAAGAGGAAGACAACCGAGCCAACCAATCGATGACGGCAGGGTTGTCAGTGGAGACACGACCGCTGGATGACACCGGGAGCACTGGCCTCTGGCTGCGACTAGTGCTGCCTCGACCCCTTCCTCTGCTGCCACGTCTGCTCGCTCCTGAAACATTGCCTCCTCTGCCACTCCTCTGCGTGTTGTCTGACATACTCTTTAATTCAACGATTCTGTGTCCCTGAGTAACAATTCTGTGTCCCTGAGTAACAATTCTGTGTCCCTCAGTAACAATTCTGTGTCCCTGAGTAACAATTCTGTGTCCCTCAGTAACAATTCTGTGTCCCTGAGTAACAATTCTGTGTCCCTGAGTAACAATTCTGTGTCCCTCAGTAACAATTCTGTGTCCCTCAGTAACAATTCTGTATCTGTCCCTGAGTAACAATTCTGTGTCCCTGAGTAACAATTCTGTGTCCCTGAGTAACAATTCTGTGTCCCTCAGTAACAATTCTGTGTCCCTCAGTAACAATTCTGTATCTGTCCCTGAGTAACAATTCTGTGTCCCTGAGTAACAATTCTGTGTCCCTCAGTAACAATTCTGTGTCTGTCCCTGAGTAACAATTCTGTGTCCCTGAGTAACAATTCTGTGTCCCTCAGTAACAATTCTGTGTCCCTCAGTAACAATTCTGTGTCTGTCCCTGAGTAACAATTCTGTGTCCCTGAGTAACAATTCTGTGTCCCTGAGTAACAATTCTGTGTCCCTCAGTAACAATTCTGTGTCCCTCAGTAACAATTCTGTGTCTGTCCCTGAGTAACAATTCTGTGTCCCTGAGTAGCAATTCTGTGTCCCTGAATAACAATTCTGTGTCCCTCAGTAACAATTCTGTGTCCCTGAGTAACAATTCTGTGTCCCTCAGTAACAATTCTGTGTCCCTGAGTAACAATTCTGTGTCTGTCCCTGAGTAACAATTCTGTGTCCCTGAGTAACAATTCTGTGTCCCTGAGTAACGATTCTGTGTCCCTAAGTAACGATTCTGTGTCCCTAAGTAACGATTCTGTGGTCCTAAAGTCTCTCTGGCCCTAACTCTGTCCCTAATACAGACAGGTCTGTCTCTCTTGAATGACCGGAGGCTAATGGAGAATTGTAAGATGGCCGCAATTTATAGCTCCACCATTACACAGTGCTGGCTGGCTGGCTGCTGATTGGCTAATGCAATCACATGTCATGAATGAATGCATTATGGGTCAGCGCGCCTTGTCTGCGCGCCTTCCCAGAGATCCCCGCTCCGTCGCCACACATGTCGCCGCCATTTTTGGGAAAATTCGATTCGTGCATTCGAAGTTGGCTAATTTTCGGATTCGGCGCGAATCGAATATTTCCCAATATTCGAAACGAATTCCACTTCGCCATGTTCGATTCGCTCATCTCTAATCAGCACCAATAACCAATGCACTGTTTTGTCACCACATCACTGGACTGGTATCTGTGCCTGAAAGTGTGCTCACCCCAGGGAGTGAGCACACTATACAGTATATATATATATATATATATATATATATATACATTGCCAAGAACTTACCCTAAGTTCAAACATAATCATTAGGTTAAATAATAAAGAGTGCTGGACAAAGATCCTTCTTCAAAGCACCCCACATTTTAATTTTCCTTCTGCATTTATTTTAACTTATTTTAACTTCTAAGTTCAACACAGCACCTTTTCCATGTCATATTTTTATGAAATGGAAGCTGGAAAATCAGCAAGCCTTTGTAGCACAATAGGGAAACTTCTGGCTAAACAAAAAGATCAACGATTTTGTCATTCTTTATGAGTGGATCCCTATGTGTTTACAGAACAAGGCAGAATCAAACAGGTGTCTTTGACAACCCAGACCAATCTTTCAGACAATTTTGTACATGACTTTAAACATAAAAAAAACTAAATATTAGACCCAAAGAGACTTTCCTGAATGCTACAAACTGTAACTGTGAATGCATGGGAAACTCTTATTTTATATATCATGTAGTCACATGACCTCTTCTGAGGCTTATTCTCCGCAGGAAGTGAGTTTAATAAGGCAAAAGACTATTTATGCAAATGCTGTGGAAATATCTGCAAAGGTGCAATTAGACTAATAAAGAACAGCATTAAAAACACATTACTGAACACGGACTGTGCGTTTTACCGGGTAACTTTTAACAAACAATAGTTTGAACTTACTTTTATTTTTAAACTTGCAAAAGTTTTAAGTGTAAAGAAGACTGCGGGTTAATTACTTGCAAAGTTTAAATCAACAGTGAAATAGCTCATTAAAATAACAGGAAATATTCCAGACAACCTGTGTAACGCTAAACAGAAAACAGTCAGGCATAACAAATCTACGCAGTTTGATGCATCCTCAATGCTTTTTTTTTTTTTTTGTTCTTTAATGCAGCGCAAAAGTAACAAGCTGGAAAGCCTAACACTCTGTTCCACCCTACTTCTAGAAAATGATGGAACAAATAACATCTGTTTCTTTGCCTAGTAGAGGCTGGGAGGAAAAAGGGGGGTGAGATTTCTCTCCTGAGCCAATGTGGGTGATGCCTGGAGAATGTGAAATGAACTTTGGAATGCAATGGTCTGTATAACCTCAAGGTCTGTCAAAAGCGAGGCATCACAAGAATGATGGGTCCTTTATAGAACATTTTCTGAGTCTACTGCTTCAGTTTAAATCATAAACAACTTAAAAGGCAGGTGATATAAGCTGTATTTCATTTAGATCTTATTTTTTCCCAGTTACTTTGCAAGAAATATAGTGAAGAAGAAAAGAAAAAAAATGATGACCCACATTCCAAGATTTAATTTTCTACAGACAGCAGCAAGAGCAGAACTGGATGGTCTAAGGATTCACAATATACTTCCTCCTACTAACAGGAGGCCACAAGAAAGCGGGAGTCCAGGGGTTGGGAAGACTGGTGAAATACTGTCCAGGATTTTGAAATATAACCAGAGCTACAGTATACCTTATAGCATTCACAATTATCTGTTTCTTTGGTTCAACATTTGATAGATTTGATAGAACATTTGATAGATCAGGGAATCCCTTTTTTAGCTAACAACCACATTTCTGACTAGTGCAATTACACAGTTAAAGTGTATCTAAACCTAAAAACAAAATCATATTTTATATTGTAGTTTACTAAGCCTTGTTGGTGGTGCCTGTTTTAGAGTTCTGTTTTAGGTTTTTTCTCTTTTATTTTCACCTGGTGATCTGAGCGGTATCAGACTCCCTATCTTAGGGTGTCTCCTCTATCTATGGAGGAACAATGGAGACACATTTGGACAGCGGAGAGGGAAGAGTTAGATAAACTAGTAGATTTAGATAGACTTTCCATAAGTGACTAACAAATTAAAGTTGAACTCCAACTAATACTTCTTAAAGTGATTGTAATGCTTTTGTTTTTCTTTTAATACAACTATAAACATGTAATATTTACCTGCTCTGTGCACAGAGCAACCATGATCCTCTTCTTCTGGGGTCCCCCACCAGCCCTCCTGACTCTTTCTGTTCAGCAAGTGATGCCATAGAAAGCAGCTTTCTATGGCAGCTCTCATGTAGGCTCTATCCTAAGCCACCCTGTCTGCGTCTATAGACACAGACACAATGTCTTGTCCCAGCCCCCCATGCTGTCTGCTTATATATACACACAGGCAACTCAGTTTGGCCCCGCCCCTTGCTCCCTCCTCACAGATCTTGATTGACAGCAGTGGGAGCCAATGGCCCCCGCTGCTATCAATCTGGCCTATGAGGAGGCAGAGATAGGAGAAAACTTCTGCTTTTGTGCCTAGTGCTGGATCGAGATCGGGCTCAGGTAATTATCAGGGGGGTGTGGGGTTGTATCCCACAACACAGAAGGTTTTTTTACCTTAATGCATAGAATGCATTAAGGTAAAAAAGTTAAGGGTTTAGAACCACTTTAAAGTTTTTAACTAAATGAAGGAAAGTTGACAATTGCAATCACCCCTGTTCTTTTAGGCTTCCCATCACAATGTTTCCCCTGCAATGTGTTGCTCTCTGCACTTGATGGTCACCACAAGAAGAGGAGAGCAGGACTTTGGAGGACTCTCATTGGCTGCTGTGCCACATGATTATGATTGTCTGCCATTACATTTGAAGAGGAGTACCCAGACCTAGCAATGGCGCAAATGAGGAACATGACTGACTGATAGGTTGCTAATTCCTGCCCACTGCTCACTTGGCAGAATAATGTGAGCCACAATAGCAGGCAGGGTTGTGTTGGAGCCAACGTGTATGGCAGAGAACTAAGATTCAAAGGCGCTGGGGCTGCTGCAATGCTGTGATGCAAGGAGCATAGGGAGAAGGCTCAAGATAGGAGATGCTGAGAGCCCAGGCAGAAGTATCTGTATCTGGACCATGTGTTACTGAGTGCAAGGAGAAGGCAGAGGAGATTGTTGCTGGGACTGAACAAGTGAGTGCATCTGGGGTGAGTGTGCCAGGGAGCTGCAAGGCTACATATTGCTTCATTGTGCTTTTACTGCATTGTGTTGTGTCCTGCTCAGACCAACAAAGTCATTTAAGACTGTTGCTGTTTTAAAGTCGCTACTAATCCAGAGTCACTACTGATGCAACATCTCTAGTGTTTCAGAGTCACTAGTGTTTCAGAGTCGTTATTGTTCCAGTGGATGTGTCGTGATCTTCATAGGTGGTGAGAGAACATTGGATGTGTTTACTGTTGCTGGCTTAAAAAGGAATTCTGCCAAGAGTTGAGTTATTTTGCTTGGGAATACAAATATTCCCAGATGAGATTGAGTGCATTTACAACAAATTCCCTGGCTGCAATGCTTGCAGGAGTTCACATCCACTTCCTATCTGGGGATTGGGGGCTCTAAGTAGTTTTCTAGGAAGTTTTCTAAGTAATTTTCTAACACAAAATGCAGATTTTAACATGCGTGTGAAAAATGTAAAAAATGGGAAGGGACATAAAGCCCATTCTTAAAGTTTCAGGTATGTTGTTTTTAACAAGTCCAGATGCAGGCGAGTAATCAAAGAAGCAGAGCAGGAGGACCCAAACAAGCTCAGTGGCTCCTTGGAGGATGAGAGTTACATAAGCAGTAGCAAAACACATCACTGTGCTTAGTATTTATGCTGTTTTTTAAGTAGTAGCATGACCATAGAAAATCCATATCTGTTTTATAAATGAAGCTATTGTGAAATGAGCACTAAGGGCAGCAAACACTCCATAAAATGCTGCACAACATGATTTTTACTTGGATTGCTCTGCTTCTCTGAGCATATGCTACTGCTACTGCTATGGCTTATGTTACTTTACTCTTAATAGGAGCTATTTAATGCCAGTCATCTTTTCTTCTGCAAAAAACAAAAAATTTGAAACATGCAGTGTAGATCATTCAATATAATATTTCAATTGCTAAATAGGAAGAACCTATTTTGCTCTGAATTATTAACAATCACAAAGAATTAGCAAATTATTTTAAATATTGAGTGTAGGCTTTATTAAATGTTGAATGTGTAAGTCTAATACACCATTGAAGGACTCCAGAGCATTATCCCCACATTCAAATATTCAAAACATGAATGTGGTATTTTAATTACACAAATATTGGAATACATTGTCAATGAAAAAAAAATTAAAATGTTGCCAAGGTTCCATCAATTTTCAACTAAAAAAATAAAATGTGTACCATTCAGAAAAAGGATCACAGATTTGGGAAAGCAAAAAGAAACATATTCTGTTTAAGTTTAAAGTATATGTAAACCTAGTTGCTAAAATCTCATATGAGTTTTAAAGTATATTTAAACCTAGTTGCTAAAATCTCATCTCAACTTTAAAGTAGTTGTACATTTCAGACATTAAATATGAACAAAGTACATCCTTCTATACTGTGTACTTGCCTCTATCCAAAGCTCTGAGTAAACATTATCTTTGCTGCCTCATTCCTCTTATCAGCATGAGTCACTTCTGACAGGTTTTCCTGACACCAAGAAATAAAAATGTGACAGGGAGGAAAGCCCCAGCACACAGCCTGTGATTCATATCTTTAGCTCTGAATGCTCTCAGTGTACTATATGCATCACGGTGTTGCAAATTGCCACAAATGAAGTGTACAGTGTGTACACTTCACATAATGTATGTACAAAACAAAACAAACAAACAATAAGGGAGTCATGTGATGTGCTGAATCAAGCACCCCTCTGCCCTCTACCGTAGCTGGGAATGGAGAGCTGCCAGATTGGTAAAGCACTCTGACAGCTCTGTGTTACTATAGGAATTTACCCTCAGATTTCATACCATTTCCCCCTGCTGCTAGAGGTGCGAAAAAAATCCCTTGATCTGTGTGTTTTTGGAGTGGTCTACAGAAAAGAAAGCTGCAGATAAACAGGTACATTTTATGTAGGAGGTTTTGTTTCATTTTTATTATACAGGATTTATATAGTGCCAACAGTTTGCTCAGCGCGGTAAATTATAATGGGAGACAGTACACGAGACAGCACAGTAACAATACGATTCAATACACGAGGGGTTCGAGGGCCCTGCTCCTTGGAGCTTACAATCTAGGAGGGAGGGGATAGTGGTACTGGAGGAAATAGCTGTGGGGGATAGAGTGGTAGGAAGAGTGGAGGAGTTCAGTAATTAGCTGAGGGCGGGGTAGGCTTCCCTGAAGAGATAGGTTTTCAGAGTGCACCTAAAGGGAAGTAGAGTAGCTGATAGTCTGATGGATTGGGATAGGGAGTTCCAGAGGATGGTGGAAGCCCTGGAGAAGTCCTGGAGATTAGCATGGGAGGAGAAGACCAGGGAACTAGAGAGCAGGAGGTCTTGTGAGGAGCGAAGAGTACGTTTTGGGTGGTATTTGGATACCAGATTGGATGTAGTTTGGGGCAGTATTATGAACAGCTTTATAGGTCAATGTTAGCATTTTAAATTTTATCCGTTGGGCAATCAGGAACCAGTGGAGGGATTGGCAGAGAGGGGTGGCGGATACAAAGCGGTTAGTAAGGTGGATGAGTCTGGCTGCAGCGTTCAAGATAGACTGAAGCGGGGATAGCCTGCTGTGGGGTAAGGCGATGAGGAGGGAGTTACAGTAGTCAAGGCGTGATATAATGAGGGAGTGAATGAGTTGCTTAGTGGTGTCCGGGGTTAGGAACGGACGTATTTTGGAGATGTTGCGGTGGTGAAGTCTACATGAGTTTGTCAGCGAATGGACCTGGGGCTGGAAGGACAGATTGGAGTCTAGGATGACACCTAGTATTCTGGCTTGAGGGGAGGGACTGATGGTGGTGTTGTTGGTCTTGATGTAGAAGTCGAGGGGGGGGGGGGGCGCGGGCTGGGGGGGAAAACTAGGAGCTCAGTTTTGGAGAGATTTTGTTTGAGGACGTGGAGTGACATCCAATCCGATATGTCGCTCAGTAGGCTTGTGATACGGGCGGAGACTGAAGGGGGGAGGTAAGGGATAGAGAGATAGATTTGCATGTCGCCGGCATAGAGATGGTAGTTGAAGTGAGAGTGTATCATTTTTGTGTATCATCTGAGGCTAGTCCCTTCACGGGGCACATTTGTGCTCAAAAGGTTGCATATCATGGCAGAAACAATGACATTTTTGATATTGCAAATATGACTGATCATACCAAAAACTGTCATTTTTTTAAAGGTAGTGATCATATGAAGCCTTTTATTTTCACATAATGTAGTTTTTTGGCTCCTTTTTAAATCATAATGATAACATAAATCATCTAAATGGCCATGATCAAAGTTTACATACCCTGGAATGTTTGGCCTTGGTACAAACGCAAAAGCTGACACACACAGGTTAAAATGGCAATTAAAGGTCAATTCTCCACCTCTGTGGCTTTTTAAATTTCAATTAATGTCTGTGTATAAATAGTCATGTGGATGTACTGAGCAGGCTAGATACTGAGCCATGGGGAGCAGAAAAGAGCTGTCAAAAAAACTGTGTAACAAGGTAATGGAAATTTATAAAGATGGAAAAGGATATGCATTAAAACTATATCCAACGCCTTGAATATGCCAGTCAGTACTGTTCAATAACTGTCACGTACCTGATGGGAGACTGAATTGACGACGTCGGCCTTACTTGTGTCACTAGCCCTGACCCCACTGAGTTTGGAACAGGGGGAGTTTAGGGACTAGGGGGACAAGAGCGCCAAAGGTTTGCTTGTGGCTCTTGCAGATGATGACCTTGGTAGGCAGGATATCCTCTGATTTGAGTACTGTAGAAATAGACCAGGCAGGTTCAGTGGATTGCCAGAAGCACAGCAGGGCCAGTTATGTAGCCAGGACACAGGACTGGAGCGGGGTCGTAGGATAGCCAGGGTCATAACAGTCAGGCAGAGCAGTACAGGATCAGTAAGAAAAGCCAAATTCAGGATCAGAGCCGAAGTCAGGAACCGGGGACAGGAGAGTACTGAGTCGGGTCAGGAACAAGCCGGGTCAGCAACAAGGTAAACGGACAGGAGCAAGCAGGACATGGGGGGAGCTGAAGATCAGTCAGCACTGAATCTGGGCAGAGGCGCTCTTTAAATGGCCCGTCTGGCACCAATCTTCGCCGTGCGTGTGCATGTGTGCTTGCATGTGTGCGTGCATGTGCACGATCGCGCATTCCTGCGCACATGCGTATGAGCGACAATTCATCTGCAGGATCTTCTTTGCACATGCGTGTTCCCAATCGCAAATCTTCTCTTACAATAACTTATTAAGGAGTGGAATATTTGGGGATCCCTTTATACCTAGCCAAGGTTAGGTAGATCAAGAAAGGTTACAGCTCATTTTTGTTCAAGTATTGTCATATTGTGCTCCTTGAATCAACCACACTGTCTTTTTTCAGAGCAGCCTGTATTTCTCCTGACTTTACCTGTGGGTTTTTCTTTGTATCCCAAACAATTCTTCAGGCAGTTGTGGCTGCAGTCTTTCTTGGTATACCTGATCTTGGCTTCGTATCAAGAGATCTCCGAATGTTCCACTTCTTAATAAGTGACTGAACAGTTTTGACTGGCATATTCATAGCTTTGGATATCTCTTTATTTCCTTTTCCATCATTATCATGTACCATTACCTTGTTACACATGTATTTTGACAGTTATTTTCTGTTCCCTATGGCTCAGTATCTAGCCTGCTCAGTGTATTCACATGAGAGCTAACAAACTCATTAACTATTTATACACAGACACTAATTGCAATTTAAAAAGCCACAGATGTGGGAAATTAACCCTTAGTTGCCATTTTAACCTGTGTGTGTGTCACCTTGTGAATGTGTACCAAGGCCAAACATTCCAGGGTAAGTAAACTTTTGATAAAAAAATTATACCCTTGTGTATGGGTAAACAAAGAAAGTTTAACAGTTATACATACGAAAATATTAAACCCAGTTGAATTTTTAGTTTAAACCAGCTAAATACATCTTAGGTGCATAAAAAAATGTTGTTCAAAGTTTAAAAAATTTTTTCCTTAGGAAAGCAACCACAGCCTGAGTAGAAAAGCCTTCCCCTGCCAGAGGTCTGATAAACCCCCTGCTGAGTCAAAGCTAAAGCTATACAATCAGTGGGGAACATGAACTTTGATGATTGCATATGTAGCAAGTAAATGAATAACAACACCCCCATTAATGCTATTACTAGGCTGCATCTAGAGGGAGCTCTAATGATTTCTAGTGTGACATCAGGAGACTAACAACCAACAAGCTCACATTAAATTCGTAATAAGCAAGTGAGGCATTTGTGTTTTCTGTTCTCCTCTTGATACAGGTGAGTCACACTTGGTTTATGCCATCTTTGTTCAGTTTTTTGTTAGTTCTGACATTCACTTTCTCAGTTTAGTATCTTATATGTTAGTAATGGTAACTCTCTAACACAAACTGATAAACTTTTCTATGTAGCCTATACTACCACTATACAAAAGATACGTATCTGTATAATGTGATCCAATTCTGTTTGACACATTAAACTCAGAATGAGCAAGTGATTAACATGTGTTTTCTGTTCTCTCCTTAACCTCCTTGGCGGTATTCCCGAGTGTAGCTCGGGGTAACATTTCAGTACCAAGAGCGGTAACCCCGAGCTACACTCGGGAATACCATGCGGCACTGCTCCGGCATTTGTTCTTCGCTTACCTTACCCTGCGCTCCCACGATGTGTCCCCTGCAGCGTCCCTGGCCATCTCCTCCGGCCAATGCCGGCATCCGGGCTTCTGTGTCCTGTCCCTGTGACGTCGGGACGTACGGGCGCCGCCGCCTGCGGCGGCGGGAAATTTAAAAATTTAAAAAAATGTCATTTTTTTTTTTTTCATTTTACATAGTAAAACATTGCTGTCTCAACCAATTTCACATACATTTTGTCCCTAGTGCTGTGTTCTGCGCCCTGCCTGCATTTTGTCTGTTCTTTCTGCCTGGAAACTGAGAAACGTCCATGGCGTCCAAAAAGTGTCCCTTTTGGTCAAAAGCGGTTTAGATCAGCTAGAGAACAGCGATAGTAAATCAGAACCACTTGCAGAATTGAGTGATAATGATTCGTGGGGAAATTCATCATCAGACACTGAAAACGATTTTGCGACTTTGCTCAGCAATGTGCGAACTTATTGTGGCACTATATTTCAAATGTCAGTGTTTTTGGTTTGATTATATTATTGCATTAAATGTATTATTATTATATTATTATTTTTTGTGATTATTTATTAAATTATAATTTATGATTTCGTGTTTCAAATTTTATCATATCCGGAATGTTTACTAGACTCTTGTTCGGACAGATTTCAGTGAGTTATTCCTAAAAATTACAGCCTACAATAAAAAAAACTACATATTTCCATGCAAAAAAATGGTACCGCTTTCAGCACCAAAAATCGGAAAGAATCAGACCGCCAGGGAGATTAATACAGATACTGCAGACTATATCTTTGTCATGCCTTGCATTCAGTTCACTGATAATCCTGTAACACATAGATTTGGGTTTGTTTATTTATTTATTTCAGGTACTTATATAGCGCTGTCAATTTACACAGTGCTTTACACATATATATATTGTACATTCACATCAGTCCCTAACCCTCAAGGGGCATACAATCTAAGGTCCCTAATTCACACTCATACATACTAGGGACAATTTAGACAGGATCCAATTAATCTACCAGCATGTCTTTGGAGTTTGGGAGGAAACCGGAGTACCCAGAGGAAACTCATGCAGGCACAGGGAGAACATGCAAACTCCAGGCTGGTGTTGCCATGGCTGGGATTGGAACCATCGACCCTAGTACTGCCAGGTGGAAGTGCAAACCATTTAGCCACTGTGCTGCCCTGACTCAGCAGATGTTTACTGGACCTCTGCAGAGAGGCCAAAGGTCCTTCTTTAGAGCATGCTAGCAGGGGTCAGGTTTTAATACTCAGGCTATAACCACTTTCTAAACAAAAGTAGCTGTAAGACTTTGTACATCATTGTTTGATGCACCGAAAATGCATTTTGCTCATTTAAACTCAAAGTTCAATTTAGTGTTAATTTTACATTCACAGACTATTGTTAACCAAATAATAATTTCACTTATGATTTCAATGGTAGGAACAAATCTACAAATTCCATTAGCCTATATTTCTACCAAGTTTACTATGATGAAAATTAAATAGTTGAAGACATTAAGTTTGGCTAGGAAATCAGAGGACCCCTGCAGTTTTACAACAACTAGAGTGTAAGTCAGTGCCATGGTAATTGCAGTCCTTAATTGCCTCTAAATTAACAAAGAAGTGCAATACATTTTACTGTGCAAAAACGGAAGTGTTTTCACTCCTGCTGTTACACAACATTCTAAACACTTTCTTTTAACTTGCTTTTAATTCTACAAGTTTTAAATACCACCTCCAGCAGATATGCTCATATTGTAATGGGTTTACAAATGTATCCATCAGTGTGTAAACTGTTAACATTTTTTTCTTTACCTTGATTGATTTCATTTATTTTACCCTTAATATAGATCAGTAAAATATTAATTTTTTTCATGTTATTCAAATTCCAACAAACAAACAAAAAAAAGAACAATTTAGATGTTTGGATGTTACCTACTGTAGCAATATTAGCTTTCTGATTCTAATGTTTGTTTTTGCAGTATAATACATATAATAATTTATTTCCAAATTTATTTGAAAAGTACATTTCAAAAGTAAATTTATACCTACTAGTATAAAAGCAAATTCACCCTGAAGCTTTGCACCAGGAACTCATATACTGGTACTTGTGGGCTAGTACTTAGGGCAGCTAGGTTATGCGGGGCAGCACATTTCTTGATCTTGTTTCCCTCTTCTGTACACCTCTAGACATTTTTAGCTAAATTCAGTAGGAGTACTGCTAAGAGAAGTGGTGCAAGAAGTGTTGAGTGGTGCTAAAAGGCTCTTTGTCATTCAGGAAACACAAGGTCATCTTGTCAAGGTCATTAGGGGATCTATAGAGTTATAAAGTAGTCCTGTATAAAATGAAGACACTACACTGCCTCCAATAATGCATTCAAGCAATGTTTTTTGTTACAATAATAATAAGAGATAAAGTGCAGAGCTTATACAAAGGGGAGTCATCATAAGGTGTGCAGGGCAGCATACTATCTAAATTAGTTTTTATTAAACAGTGAATGTTATAAACTGCTAAGCTTGATCTTGTGTGCAGATGATGGAACACTGATTTTAATAATCATACGTTACAAGCACTCTAGTTCGCTTACTGTCACATGTACTTACTGATAATGTACGTTGCTACGCAAATGAGATTTTACATTGACATTTTTTATTTGCTGAAATATTTCTTTAACACTAACCACCAGGACAGTTTTTAAGTTTCCCAAAGGTGCAGGGGTGTTTTTTATGTGTCAGTAAATTCTTTGTTTATAATAGAGTTCTTTTATCCACTTGCACTCCTGAGGATTTACCTCCCTTAATGAAAGGGCCTCTTTTTGCTACTCGGCGCTGCACTAATTCAACTGATAATTGTGCGGTCATGCAATGCTGCACCCAAACAAAATTTACGTTCTTTTTTTCACATAAATAGAGCTTTCTTTCGGTGGTATTTGATCACCTGTGTGATTTTTATTTTTCATGCTATAAACAAAAAAAGACCAAAAACTTTGAAGAAAAACAAAATATTTTACTTTCAGCTATAAAAAATATATAGTAAACTCAAAGTTAGTTACAAATTTAGGCCAAAATGTATTTTGCTACATGTTTTTGGTAAAAAAAATCCAAATAGGTGTATGTTGATTGCTTTGTGTGAAAGTTATAGCGTCTACAAACTATGGTGTAGATACTGCAATTTACGCAATTTTTTTGCTATACAGCGCTGTGCTAGTTTAACGGACAATTGTGAGGTCATGCAATTAAATTTATGTCCTTCTTTCACACAAATAGAACTTTCTTTTGGTGGTATTTGATCACCTGTGCACTGTTTATTTTTGGCGCTATAAACAAAAACATTTTTGAAGAAAGATTTTTTTTTAAAAAACAAAACAAAATTTTGTCATAAATATAAGCCAAAATGTATTCTGTTACATGTTTTTGGTTACAAAAATCCCAGTAAGTGTATATTTATTGCTTTGTGTGAAAGTTATAGTATCTACAAACTATGGTATAGATAATGGAATTTATACAACTTTTACTTTCTGACTGCCCATCACATTTCATGAGGTGCTAAAATACCAGGATAGTACAAACACCCTCACCATTTGGGGATGCTATACTAATGTGAACGCTGGTATAGTGCTGATCTGATCAAAGATATTGATCCGTTCAGACACTATACTATCAATGGAGGTTTACTGTGCATGAGCATGCTCCTGGCAATCAAGGGGTTAAATGTGATTATTTGTGTACTGAAGGGCAATCTGACGCTATCTGGGAGGGGTGTGAAAACCACGGGAGCGCAAATCATCTGTATATATATATATATATATATATATATATATATATGTGTGTGATTTTTCGCACCCATGCCACCCTGTAGCAGTATTTCTGCTGTAGGGCGGTCAGGAAGCGGTTACAGAAGAGGTTTGTGTTACGTCGATGCGTTACTTTAACTGACAAATGTGTGGTCATGCAACACTGCACCCAAATTAAATTTACGTCCTTTTTTTCCCATGAATTGAGCTTTCTTTCAGTGGTATTTGATCGCCTGTGCGTTTTTTATTTTTTGCGCAATAAAAAAAAAAGGCTGACAATTTTAAGAAAAAAAAACAATATTTTGGACTTTTTGCTATAAAACATGTCCAGTAAAACAATTTAAAAATCAAATTTCGTCATAAATTTTGGTCAAAATGTATTCTGTGACATGTCTTTGCTAAAAAAAAACCAATATGTGTAAATTAATTGGTTTACATGAAAGTTATAGCGTCTACAAATGGCGGTATATATACTGGGATTTTTTTTATACTAATAATGGCGGCGATCAGCGACTTATGGCGGTGATCAGCGATTTATGACAGTGATCAGTGACTTACGGCGGGACTGCAGGACTGTGGCGGACATTTTGACACTGGGAGGGAACTGATTTGAGGTCACTGACATCCCCAGTGACACCAATACAGTGATCAGTGCAAAAAAAAACCACTGACACTGTACTAATGGCACTGGGGAGGAAGGAGTTAACTTTTTTTTAGGCAATGAATGGGTTAACTGTGTGAGGGGAGTGTTTTACTAGGGGGGGTAAAACACTGCAGCTTGGCTCTGTGTCACTGTTTGCCGGCATTCGCCGTAATTTGGTGGGTAATGACCGGCTGGGACCCGGTGATTGACACCCGCTGCCGCGATCGGCGGGATGGGTAGGGCGGTCGCGCCCCCGGGCGCGCCCCCTACCTGTTTTGCAAAATGACGTTTTAAAACGTGGTTTTGCCCAGCAGTGCCACCTTGTGGACGTTTTTCCACAGTGGCTGGACAGCAACAAGTTAGTGGAAATGGTATTTTTGTTTACATACAGAGGCATGATAAAATTAAACAACCAAACAAAATATATAAAAGATAAAAAAAAATAAACATTGCTAATAAAATGACCAAAATCATGAAAGCAGCCTAATATGTGAGCAATTTGTTCAATTTGTGCTGGTTGTTAGGAGCCAGCAACCCTCAGAGTGCTAACAACCATTGGCTCATCCCTGCAGTCAGCAGTAGATTCCCTGCTGACACCAGAATAACATGCAAAAGCATTACAAAAAAACAAAAACAGCGTGGGGGTCCCCTCTCCAATCCTAACCAAGTCCCTCAAGTCTGGTATGGATTTTGAGTGGAACTCTACACCAAAAAAAAAAAAAAGAAATGTGTGGGGTCCCCTCCAAACCCCATACCAGACCCTTTGTTCCGGTATAGATTTTAAGGTAAACCCCAAACCAAAAAAATGTCAAGGGGTACCCCCAAAATCTATAGCAAGCCATTATCCGAGTATGCAGCCTGGAAGACCAGGAAAGGGGGGGGGGGCAAGAGAGTGTTCCACCGAATCATACTAGGCCATATGCCCACAATATGGGTGGGCATTTTGTAAGTAAGCAAAGGGGCAGGGTCACCCGCTGATGACATCACCTGAAGATCCCACCCTATATGCAGGGTATCAGGGAACTGGCATGTGTTGTCATGGGGATGAGTCACCTGGTGATGTCACCAGTGATCCACCCACACGACATAATAAGCTAATGTCTCCTGGTGACATCATAGAGGCAGTGTGACGACTGTGCGCAATAGAGGCATGGACACTGTACATGACAAGCCATCTTGTTAGGTCGCAGCCATGTTGTCTCTCCTCTCCTCCCTCCTCCCTTTTGAATGGAATGTGAGGCTGTAAGTGAACGGAGGTCAAAAGGGCCTCTAAACCTAAATAAAACACAGCTAGATCAGCTCCATGGCTGTAAACCACTAATTAGTCTGGTTCCAGGGGGTCTGCTTGAAAATCACTTTCCTCTGCCTGATCGTAAAACAATAATTCAGTCAGTCATGACCTGTTAGGCCATTAGAGCTAGAGTGTGCCATAAAACGTACATTCCCATGAGTCATTTTTCATACAAATTCATAAACTTCAGCAGAAACTGGGCACATTAATATGAAGTATATATTCGAATAGGTCATTTTAATATGAGTCACATGAGACCTTACATCACAATGTTAGCACCTACAAGAGAGTAGAAAGCAATTTATTTTATCCGGAGTGACAAGAATATGCTATGTTTGATATCTTTGCGTTTGGAATATAATTCTAAATATTAATCTGCCAGTTGCTAGGATGCTACCTGTACCTATTGAAGGTTATTGACTCTAGTATGAAATTGTAAGGGATTTGGTCATAACTTTGGTTACAGCCTAACACCCATCCCCAAACTGGATGATTGGCCATTTGTTCTCAGGAGATACCTCTTTGAGATGATAGAAAAAGACTGACAGCCTGGAGAAAAATCAACTCTCCTTTAACATCGATCAGGAACCATCTAAGAGACTTCAGAACGAAAACAGCCTTTTCTTTGGACAATTGGGCTCAAACAAAGGACTTTTGCAAGTATTCTACCTTCTGAACTTTTATTTCTCTGTTGTTTTATTGTTCTCTTTATTTCTTTGTTACATCTTTTTCTGTAAATATTTTAATTGCACCATTTTGACCTTTTTAGTAATAAATCCTATTTTCTGAAAAGTGTTGAACTGTCTCTAAAGCTTTTAATGCAAACTAAAGAATCCCTGTCTCTTGAAGAGTGCTACTGTATGTAATAATCCTCTGAAAACATCTGTCTGTGGTGACAGTGTGTATTACAGACAGTTATACTAATATCATAGTGTTACTGCTAAGATTTGTGAGTTTACTCCTTCTCTGTAAAAAGATGGTGGTGGCAGTGTGAAGAGTTAATTGCGTAATTAACCTGACCCTTTAACAATTGCTCTGAGGCTGCTGGCACATAGATTGTGGTCCCGCGAGCTGGAAAAGCTTTGTGCAGGGCACAGTTGAGAGTGGCATTGTTACACAAGTGACAGCGTGATGCGAGATTGGCTGGTCCTTTGGTCACGAGTTGGTGAGAAGGGCTGGGGTCAGACACCGCACACCGTCACAAGCAGTGTCACTGGTGACATCACTGAGTGACTCCACCCCATGACGATAGATGCCAGTGGCTAGTGAATGATAAGAAAAATGTTGGCTGGAAAAGTTGGCTTAAAGAAAGCAAAACAGAGTAACTTTAGTAATTTTAGTCTCTTACAAGAGCCAGGATACCCTCTTCTGGGTCTTTTGACACATGCTCTGATTCAGTAAAAGTCAAGTTCAAGTCAGACAGGGATAGTAGTTGCTGTGATTTCCCTCTTTCAATCCTGCTGATACAGTCCCTCATTTCCTTCCTTACAAGCAGTGAAGTAGTACAATATGATCATACCAGGCTTCCAAATCACACTTCACACCCTCCCAGGGAGACAGTTCCCAGTCTCTGAGGCAAGATCCTATGCAATGAGCAGTTTCTTTGCTTATCTGACATATCACCCGATTGACATCTTTGAAAGGGTTCAATTCAGCCAGCAGCCCAGTATCTTTATTTTCGCTCCTGATAACTTTAAGATTGTCCTTACCTTTCCTCTCAGCAGCGTACAAAAACACTTCTCCTTCCTCTGTTGCATTAGCCAATCACAATCTTTCAGGGTCAATCAAAACCCAGTCAAGATGACTGCCACTTGCACTGAAGATGAGCATTTCAAAGTGGTCTCCTTAAAGATGGCTGCTGCAATTCTGCATTAATGAATACTCAGTCAACCCTATCTACACCGCAGAAGGATAACACAGTAGCAACAAGGGAAGACATTCAACAGCAGTTATCAGCTACAGTCCAGGTTACATTTGTTTTGTGTTCTTGTGTACCCTGTGTATTCTATTTCCTGTTATAAAAATTCTATAAACATTATGCTTAGACAACAATCCCTATCTTTTTTTGTCCCAGTCCACCAGAATCTGCCCATCTATACCTTTTGACAAGCCACTAATGAGCTGCTACAAATTGTCATGGGTACAATATACCACTAAACATGACTTTTGCTTTATTCATTATATGGAATTATTAGATGAAACAATGTGGGATATGCATCATTTTGACATTTTGTATATATTTTTTATTTCAAACAGAAGCTCACAACAGCACAAATAAACATTGTGTCATACTTTTAAAAAAAAGCAATTCTTTCAATAGCCAGAACGAATCACTGACATTTGTGTTATTTTTATCTCTGCCTTCTTCTATTACTGTTCTATGTCTAAAAACCTTTTTGACTACGGGATTCAAATTTCTATTATAATTATTCAGGAAAAGTCACATCTGCTTTTGAAGATGTATCATTATGTAGCATTATATGACACATGCTTCAGCTACTTTGACGTATTTCACAAAGCATCTTTTTTTATTTGATAGAGAACCTTTTTAGAACACATGGAGCAGGTAAGAAGATTCTCAAGGTAGGCTTTGTGTCAAAGATTGGATTCAGTTGTTATCATGACCCTATTCTTTTGTCATAGTTTACAGAAACTGCTTCTAAACTATTCAGCTTATAAACAACTTACCTACACATAATCACTAAACAACCCTCTGCTACAGAAACTCCTCATTTGCCCAGGGAAGTAATTACAGAGATGAAAGTATACGCATAGATTTTTTGCAAAAAGTCTAAATTTGCATATCAGCAATTGCACTGTTTAGTCTTAATTAGGCAACACATTTTGGATAACATAAGAGCAGAAATATCATTTTTGCTAAATTAGCAGATACACAAGGGCCTCCAGGGACTTAGGAACCTATTTAATCTCAATGGATTGGGCAGGTTCTAAAATTCTAAAATGGTCATTGCCTGCTTCTAGGGCAATGAGAAGCAGAATGCAGTCTTTAGGATGTCCAAACCTGTTTATAATGAAAACTATTTCAATTCTGCTGTACATTAGGACCGGTTTTTACAGTAGCTGAATGGAGAGCCCAAAAGCTGTTTTTGTGCAGCAACGCTTTAGCGATATTCTCCACACTACTGAAAGGAAAAGAATGATTGAAGCAGTTAATGAGGCAAACAGGTACCGCTATCTTTACATGCTTAGGGAATGAAAAGGTTCACTTTGACAGATAAATCTACTTTCAGTATTCTGCCCCACATTGTCTTATTAAAGAGATCCTGTTGCCTACAAAGAATTTGCTATGTAGTAAAATAAAATCCTTAAAAAATGTTTGTAACTTACAACTGAAGGACCTGAAAGCACTATTTGATTGGGTAACTATGTGGCAAATAGGTTTAATGTTGATAAAGGTAAAGTTGGTACTTGGGGGACTAAAAGCATGCATGCATCATGCAATCTAGGAGGAGAACAACTGGGGGAGTTAATAATCTCCTGGGTGTTCTGGTATATCATTGACTTGATAATAGCATGTGATGCTGTTTCTGATGCAAGCAAAATATTCTCTTGTACTAAAGGAGGTATAGACTCCAGAAAGAGAGACATAATTTTGTCCCTGTATTAAGCATTAGTAATACCTTATCTGGAATATGCAGTTCAGTTTTGGACACAAGTTCATAAAAAGGATATTGGAAAATTGGAGAAAGTGCAGAGAAGGACAACTAAACTGATAAGAGGCATGGAAGGGCTAAGCTATGAAGAAAGATTAGCTGAACTGAATGTATTCACCCTTGGAAAAAGACATTTAAAAGGGGATCTGATCACCATGTATAAATGTCCATATAAATAGTCCATACAGTGAAGTTGGTGCAAAGTTATTAATTTTAAAGCTGGCCATTGAAATTAAGATTTATCTTATGGGCTGAACAAGGCAAACCATGTACATGCCCCATCCATGGCATTGGCAGACGGCACAACTGACTAGATGCCGACCCTGTTTGGCTGAACATTTTCCACCCAGTTCCTTCCTTTGAAAAGTCATTTTTGTTAAGCTAGGTAGTGACATCTGTTGAGGAATTCAGTCAAGACCACTCTCTTATGGTGAACAAAAGATGTGTTTATTTACTCATACACGTGCATGGACCAGTCCTCCAGGGGAGAACTGGACAAATTTGCTCCTTTACAGAGGTTGTTTATACTGTGTAGAATAATCTACTTTGGAATAAATTACCAAATATTGCTTGTCACATTAGAGATAGACAACAAACAAGGTGCAGGGCAACCTTTGACGTATGTTCCCAGATGGTCATGTCATAAAACATTCACAGCTTGCTTGTTTTAGCTACTGAAAAGTTCCTAAGAAGTTCATGATACAAGTTTAAACCATAATATATAAAGCAGCAGTTATAGTATAGTTATGTGTCTATTTGATGTCTAAATGCAGGTATCACATATATGTGGATTGGATGCAGTTTGAACCACATCCAATCTGCATGACATGTGAAATAACATTGCTTCCCATGGTGCCTGTTCACATATGTCCAGTGCACTGGCGGTGCAGTTTCAGTGCGGATTGAAAAAGAGTCCTGTATGATTTCTGAGCAGTGAGATCCGGATCAGGTGCGGATTACAGGTTATTGACTTTGGGAAACCTTTCTAAACTGCACATGTCATCAGCTGTGAACAGGACAAAATCCTGACCTGAACCTGATCTAAACCTGTCCTGAACCTGATGTAATCCTGACCTGAACCGCTGAACACCTGCTGTATCAATTAGCTGTGAAACTTGAACTTCAATCCGCACTGCACATGTGTGAACCAGCTCTAAGGCCTACTTCCTTGACACATCAGGGCCTCCCACAAAATTAATTTTGGATGACACAGCAAGAATCAGATGAAATTCGATCCAAGTATGGCCTGTTTAATGTCATTACAAAGGACAAGGGGGAATATTTTGCATCTGGTGGAAAAAATGTTTAACCTTCTCATACAGAAAGGCTTCTTCACAGTATATCTGGGAAATGTGGAATAGACTCCCTCATGAAAAAAATGATGAATGGATTACAACATGCACAAAATTAGCATTTATAAATAATATTACCAGAAAATATTGATCCCGGGGATGTTCAATTTCCTTAGGGGATCAGGAGAGAATGTTTTTCCCCTGTTGTAGCATATTGGACCTTGCATTATAAGGCTTTTTCCTTTCCTCTGGATCAGCTGTGGGATTGGGAAGATGTGTTGTTGGTAAGTCTTCTAGAGTCTGGATTATTATTAATTTATAGTATTATTTATTTATTTCAGGTATTTGTATAGCGCCCAAAGAAAAAACTTATCAAAAGAGGGGGATAAGAAAGTCAGTTCAAACTGCCAGCCAGTTAGCCAACTATCAAAAACAAAATTAACCTGTCTAAGAACATGCGTTTAAAAACATGGGTTTAGTTAGCACACATTTGCAAACATATACGTAAGCCACAGAGCCACATCACGGCACCCTGAGTATCTGTGGTCCTAAGTCTATAAATCTTCAGAGTCCTCACAATGGAGGCATATGCATTTAAATGGATAGAAACAAGGGCAGGTGAACCCCCTCTTTTTATAAGTTATACTTATCCATGTTCCTTGCCGACAATAGCCATTATTAGACTGGGGTAGGCTGGCAAGTTGAACTTGATAGTCCTATTTTTTACTTTGTGACGCCTTCCATGTTCACTGTTTAAAAAGCCAGTTATAGACCTGGGTAGGTGACCAGTTTTTTCTTTCTATGTTAATTTTGGAGGTTCAGTGGGTGCATTGGACACCCTGGCTGCCGTTGTGCTACATGCTGGGTGTCAGGTGCGCTCCCATGACCTTAATGAGGGGTGGGCTCCCTCAGGTTCACCTACCCTTGTTTCTATCCATTTAAATGCATGTGCCTCCATTGTGAGGACCCTCCAGATTTATAGAGTTAGGACCACAGATACTCAGGGTGCCGTGATGTGGTTCTGTGGCTTACGTATGTGTTTGCAAATGTGTGCTAACTAAACCCCTGTTTTTAAACGCATGTTTTTAGACAGGTTAATTTGGTTTTTGATAGTTGGCTAACTGGCTGGCAGTTTGAACTGGCTTTCTTATCCCCCTCTTTTGATAAGTTATACTTATCCATGTTCCTTGACGACAAAAGCCATTATTAGACTGGGGTAGGCTGGCAAGTTGAACTGGATAGTCCTATTTTTTAATTTGTATAGCGTCGTCAATTTATGCAGCATACATTCACATCAGCCTCTGCCCTCAAGGAGCTTACAATCTAAGGTCCCTATCTAACATTCATTCATCCACATACCAGGGTCAATTTAGACATGAGCCAATTAACCTACCAGCTTGTCTTTGGAGTGTGGGAGGAAACCCATGCAGACACAGAGAGAACATGCATACTCCATGCAAATAATGCCATGGTTGGGATTCAAACCGATAACCCTAGTGCTATTAGGAGGTGCCACTTAGCCACTGTGCTTGCCAATAATTATTTTATTGTCTGCAGCTTCCTGGTACAAAGTGATGCCAATGTTTCAAATTCCCAGGGGTGTGCCCAGCAAACATGGCAGAAACGCCATTAAAAGAAATAAGTGTAAACCTCTTGGCAGGCAGCACAATTATGTTAGCAGCTGAGGGGGGACAGTTGGGTTGGTGAGGAAGTGATCTTTGTCTGATAGTATACATAACCTTTAGAGTGTATGTCGGTATATATGCAGTACATCTCTGCAAAACATACCTATTTTCACATGCTTTGTCTCTTGATAAAGCAGTAAGTATAAATAAAAACCCACTGATCCTGCCAGAAATCCAGCTTCCATCTTCCTTTACCAGGCTGACAACTCTTGCCTCGCTTGCAAAAAAATCTCAAGAACAACATACTCAAAGAGGTCATGGTGACTTTTAGACTTGCAAGTGTAGTGAGATGAAGGAAAACTTCAAACAAACTCAAGGCAGCTCTTACACAGCAAGCCTTCCTTCGATGGGCCCCCACCAATAGCTCAAACCATATAAATACGGAAAGGAGTGCCAAACCAAAATCAGAGTCCAAGTACAGGTCCAAGATCATTTTAATTGTTCATATAAAGAAGCCATATAAAAACAGCCAACACATTTTGAGGGCAACCCCACTCCTCTTTGTCGTGGCTCAACACAAGATAAAACTTGGATGGAATCAGAGAAAACAGAGACAAACTCTCATTGAGGAACAACCTAACGAAAGTTGCTGGGCAG
This sequence comes from Staurois parvus, assembly GCF_062004578.1. Taxonomy (NCBI): domain Eukaryota; kingdom Metazoa; phylum Chordata; class Amphibia; order Anura; family Ranidae; genus Staurois; species Staurois parvus. The sequence goes on along the minus strand of NW_028318095.1, from coordinate 8,063,192 downwards.
GAACTGCTGTCAAGTTGTTCCTCCATGGATATTTTTTAGTTCTTGCAGCATTTTTAAAAAGGCAAAACTTATGGACATGCGCTGAATATTTTTTTGTTAGTTGCTTTTTTTTTTTTTTTTTTTTTTTTTTTTTTTTTTCCCAAAAAGTTTTATTGAAGTTAGAAAGACAAAACAGATCATAGACAGATACGGATCGCAGTCCGTGCACATCTTCATATATGTTCTCCCGTATCGCAGACGGGAATAGGACGTTAGAATAGATTTTAGAGCAACATGCATCCAATTCCCTCAATAAAGCATATGCAAAAAGTATAACCACAGTAATAATATTTACCATCTGTAATGTTCGATAAATATGGTATACAGTAGTCTCTATGTAGAGAGAGCTCAAGCAGCAAGACTATGAGGCGCAAGACAAACGAATTATCTCAAGGCACATATGTCTGCTATATCCGTATCCAAAAATCGTGGGTTAATTTTCTAAAGTATTATCACACTTGTACATCTAGAAGTGTTCTGATCCTTGTAAATAATATTGCTATTTAGAATATGAGAAAAAGGGTAGCTAAAACGAGAAAGAAAAGAAAAGAAAGAGACTCGAGTGGAAATGGAAAAGGAGTATGGGAAGTAATATCAGAGTGAGGAGGAGTGGGATAAGGAAGACATATAAATAGGGGGGGAGAGAGAAGAAAAAAAAAAAAAAAAAAAAAAAAAAAAAAAGGGGGGGGGGGGGGGGGGAGTTGGGGATTAGAATTAAATAAGTATAACTAAACCAATCACATCACATAGTATTGGCCTGGTTATAACAGATGCGGTCTTAAATTAAGGTTATAATCTCTTTAAAGTCCAGTAAAGGAATTAGTCCTGGGGTGAAAGATCCAGAGGTTCTCCAGTTAACCAAATCTGCTCGCTCATTCCTTCATTAAGCCATGATAAGTCTCAGTAGATAGGAAGTGAGTCCAACATGCCCATGTCTTCCTGAATCGCTCGGGGTGTTCTTTCGCCACTGAGATCAGCTCCTCCATTTCCGCGATCTTATTGATCCTAAGAATCCACTCTCGCATGGTGGGAATATGGTCAGATCGCCAATGAACAGGAATACACTGTTTTGCCGCATTTATCATGTGTAAAGCAAGCGACTTACGATAGGTCTTCACAGGAAGAGAGGAATGATGGAGTAGACATTGTGCTGGGGTAAAGTCTAGGGCGTATGTAGTGACTTGTGCGATTATGTCCAAAACATTTCTCCAGAAGGGCTGCAGTTGCGGGCACTCCCACCATATATGCAAAAGAGTGCCTGTTGCCTGGCAACCTCTCCAGCATAAGTTAGGAACACTAGGATCAAATTTATGAAGCACAGATGGAACTCTGTACCACCTGGAAAATACTTTGTAGTTGCCTTCTTGTGTAGAAACACACATGGAACCTTTATGTATGTGATCATAAATCCGGTCCCAGTCCTCTGGAGAGAGTGGGATTTGTAGATCACGTTGCCAGGCTAGACAAGCCCTCTGCAAATGAGAGGTATTGGAACTTTCCAAAAAAGAATATATCTTAGATATTACATGCCGCTGAGGGGAGTCTGTAAAGCAGAGCTTCTCAAATGCAGTAAGCGATCTTGACAAATCCTGTAAATGTGGGGAGTTACGCAAAAAGTGGTGTAATTGTCTATACATCCAAGGCGTTAGAGTGATGGAGGGCCACGCCCGAGTAATGTCTTCGCTAGATAAGAGCTTAGAATCTTTGAAGAGTTGACGTACTGTCAGGTTATCATCACGGTTATACCCAGCGAGAAATGTTGGAGACATCCCTGGAACAAAGTCTGGATTCATTTTGATCGGAGTGAAAGGGCTCGGAGAGGAAGAAAGTTCTTTTTTCTGGAATAATTGTGAGCTACAGCGTAATGTGGGACCTATAAGTGGATGACTCCGAAACTCAGAAGGGACGTGGGAAGTTTTCAGCCATGGGGAGGTAGAAAGAGGCGTCTGAGAAAAATCAGCCTCCAAACCAACCCAGACCTTAGGAATGTGATTCGTGGTCCAGTCTACTAACCTGGCTAGGTGGCAAGCTCTGTAATAACGGTTAATATCTGGTAATCCAATACCTCCATTCTGCTTGGGCATAGTGAGTTGGGCATAGCTAATTCTTGGACGTTTATTATACCACAGAAAGGAGGAGCAGAGCGTTTTATACGATTGAAAGAACGAATTTGGCAATTGAATTGGTATTGTCTGTAGTAAATATAATATTCTGGGGAGCACGTTCATCTTAAGAATTGCTGCTCTACCAAACCACGAGAACCAAGGTTTGTTCCATGTCTGGAGGTCTTTGGAGATGTTACGTAAGAGGGGAAGAAAATTTTTTGTATACAGTTCTGTAAGATGGGATGGTAGTTGGATACCTAAGTAAGTGATAGCTTCACGTTGCCAGGTAAAAGGAAAATTTAGTGTCGCCTGTCTAATCACATCTGGAGTCAATGATATATTAAGCGCTTGGGATTTAGAAAAGTTGATTTTAAAATTAGCCAAATACTGAAATAATTTGAAATCTTGTAACAGATTAGGTATCGTGATATGTGGGTCAGTCAAGAAAAGTAACACGTCATCAGCAAAGGCTGCCACTTTATGCATTTTGCCATTGATCAAAATCCCCTTAATGTTATCATTATCTTTTATGCAGTTCAAGAAAGGTTCCAGAGTAAGAATGAATAAGAGGGGTGATAGTGGGCATCCCTGTCTAGTCCCATTGCTGATTGAAAAGGAATCCGAAAGGCAGCCATTCACTCGCACTCGTGCTGTGGGGGCATTATATAAAGACAGAATAAATGACAAAAAACGCAAAGGTAGTCCAATGCCAATCAGAACTGCCTCTAGGTAATCCCATGCTAGTCTGTCAAACGCCTTTTCGGCGTCTAACGAGAGAAAGAATCCAGATCGTTGATTTTGGGTTAACCAATGATGTATATTCACGGCCCTTATAGTGTTATCTCTGGCCTCTCTCCCTGGAACAAAGCCCACCTGGTCCGGTGATATGATGGAATCTATTACCTGTTGCAAACGGGTAGCCAGAATCTTGGCAAAAATCTTTAGATCAACATTCAATAGAGAGATCGGACGATAATTTGCAGGTGATGTATGGTCCTTATTCTCTTTGGGTATAACCGTGATGTGAGCCTCGGAAAGATGGCGCATAGACTGCCCTGGCGTGTCTAGTGAGTTGAAGGCCTGTAGAAATGGAAGCCCCAAGACGTCAAGAAAAGACTTGTAGTAAGAATTGGTAAAACCGTCAGGTCCTGGACTTTTACCCGGTTTCAATTGCGCAATAGCTTGTTGAAGTTCATGCGACGTCAGAGCTCCCTCTAAATCCTTCATTTGTGATCTAGATATCGATTTAGGAAGATATTGTTTAAGGAATTGCTGTATAATGGTCTTACGTGGCCTAGTATCACCTGTTGGTTTGGATGGTAGGGGTAAGTTATAAAGGTTAAAATAATACTCCTCAAATTCCTTCGCAATATCCGACGACAATTTCAGTGAGTTACCAAATTTAGAATGGAGCAGATATACGTGCCGAGCAGCTTTTTTAGATTGTAAAGCCCGGGCAAGAAATTTTCCACTCTTATTGCCATGTTCATAGAAAAGTTTTTGTTGTAGAGTAAAATTGCGTTTCGTTTTCTTTTCCACTAACTCGCGGAGTTGTTTACGTGCGTGCTCTAGCTCAGTAGCGCATCTTAAGGCCATTGATCGTTTATGAGAGCACTCAAGTGTACGAACTTTATGCAATAAAGAGTTGAACGATGCTAGAGCCTGACGTTTTCGTGTTGCTGAGATAGACATTAGAAGACCACGTATCACACATTTGTGTGCTTCCCACCGTATGAGAGGGGACGTTTCCATGGATGTGTTTTCCTGAAAATAGTTTTTCAGGGCATCACGGATCTGGGGGACAACCGATGCATCCGTAAGGAGAAATGGGTCCAGTCTCCATATTTTGGAAATACCTGGTGTATCCGGAAATTGCAAGGTTATCATAATTGGATGATGATCCGAAAGGATCTTTGGTTCGATCGAGGCAGACTTCAGGGTATATAGATCGTTTTGCGAGATGAAGAAATAGTCTATTCTAGAATAGCGGTTGTGAGGAGCAGAGTAAAATGTATAGTCTTTGCCCGATGGGTGAAGAGTACGCCAGGTATCATGTAGGAGAAGATCTTTCAATTCAATTTTTATTTGTTTAAGTGCTTTGAATGGAATGGATGAGACCCCTGAGGAGGTATCTTCCAATGGATTCAGCGCTACATTAAAATCGCCACCAAAAATCAAGATACCTGATTGAAACGTAGCAAGTAACTTGGCGATTTTACGAAAAAAACATACCTGTGCTGTATTGGGACTGTAAATGTTGACTAAGGTAAGTGGTTTATTAAAGAGGGTGCCTTTGAGAAAAAGGAACCTCCCCTCAGGATCCTCGAGCGATTCAGTAAGTTCAAACGGGAGCGTTTTAGAGAATAAAATGGATACCCCTTTGGCCTTCACCTCCGCATTAGCTGAATGATATGCCGTGGGATAGTGAATATTTGAGAATCTAGGGACTTGGTCTGCCCGAAAATGAGTTTCTTGGATAAAGAGCACATCTGCATGAAGGCTTTTCATATAAGTGAGAAGTTGCGAACGTTTTTCAGGTATATTTAGGCCCCTCGCATTAAGAGAGGCCACGGAGAGTGTACGAGTCGACCGATTAGATACGTGGTTAGTAGTCATCATGTCATTTACCCAAAAGGGTTGCTTAAGGGCTATAAGTATACCAGATGAGTATCACAGCAGCAGGGAGAGAGAAGAAAAAAAAAAAAAAAAAAAAAAAAAAAAAAAAAAAGGGGGGGGGGGGAAGGGAGGGGGGTATAGAGGGGGGTGGGTTAAGGGAGGACAGGGAAGGTGATGAGGAGGGGAAAGAGACTAGTATACAGATTAGAAAAAGGCTAGTAGAAAGTTTCAGAATGTTGGAGAAGAGGAGAAGTTATTACGGGAAAGAGTCAAGGAATGTGGCAAAGAAGAAGAGAAGTGTCAGGTGTATGTCATATAAACCCATATTCATGTATTGAGCTATCTTCTTTCAATTTCCTGTAAAGACTAGAATCCAGAGGCAGAATAGTCCAGCTATTCTTTCTCATAATACAACTCCCAATACTTAGTTGTTAGCAATATGATAGCTGGGAGTCTGAAATTACAGTCGGAGAAGTGTCAAACCCAGAGACGGCCGAATTGGCAATGTTAAGTACAATCTGAAAGAGGCCAAACTCTCCTGAAAAAAAAGGTGTAGAGGGGAAATAATCCAACATGAGGCGTCCTTGACACATATACGTAGGTGGGAAGTAGCTAATTTGTATCGAGAGATGAGAGGTGTGTAACAGGGGGAGTATGCAGACTAGAAGTAAAAGAAGTAACAGCCTATTAAGCAAAATATTATAGGTAAGCACCTAGACCACATCAAGGCTCATAAACAAAGATGTGTAATGTTAGGTACGGTAGAGAGTGCATATCTAAGGAGAAGACCTGTACGTCATGGATATACATCAGAACACTTTGGCCAGCTCCAGAAAATGTAAAGTTCAGTTGCGTGAACCATAAATTTAAGTATTGATAAGTTATGTCATCAGTTAACCCTAAAGTAATCTCTAAACTGTCTTAACCTGAAAGGTACAATAAACCGTGCCTATTAAGTAAGTGAGTCACTTGAAAGTGGTCATCCTAGGCCATATGCATTTCAACTACTAATATTTACTTTACATGAAACAGTGCATAACAGTAGCAATAACATCACTTATGATTGTTCTAGGAAGTAGGTCACCGACCAAACATTGTCAGTCACCCTTTCCCAGATACAATGTAGATCTTAGTTCCAAACGAGGAAACTTGTTTAGTGCCTCACTCTCCACCACCCACTAAACATAGATAGGTTAGTAGAGGGGAAGAGTCCACGATCCGTGACCCAACACAAGCTCCCAGTCAAAACAGGTAACTGTGTAGGGCCAAGTTGGGCCCGTCTACATAGTGAACTATAAACGAGAATATCAAATAGAACGATCCCAAATTTCAAATCTAAAACACCATCATAATCATAGCTAGATAGAGGGTATGTAACCTGTCAGAAACCACATTGGCAATTAAGGTATTCCAAATGCTATGTAGGGAGAGAACAATTTAGGAAGAGCAAAGGAATAGTGCGAGTATCAAACGAATACTTTGTCTACATTGATCCAACTATAAGAGAAGGGTCAGGGGAAGGTTTGTATAATGGTACAAAAAAAAATGGCATTGAGTCCTATGAATCAACCCCATTATATCATCTCTCAAGGCACAGCAGGAGCGAGAGACACAACATATTACGAGATTGATCTGCGTAAGCCAGTATCCCCTGCCACCTTAAGGATAGGTAAAATAAATGTAAAGGCTAGTCCGGAAATCTCAATGCTCCCACAGAATCTGTTTCCAAGATCATGACAAGGAACATTGCGGAACCATGATCCTAAGAAACATAAAACCTAGGATCCCAGAGACTCCCCATCCAAGTGCACCATGTACCCCTACATTGGGATTTGGAGAGGAAGGCAACAATCCAAAAGAGGGCCTAGCCCATGTCCCCGGAACTCAAGCCTAACTTCACTCCTGTAACCGGCAGGGTTCGTAAGGTAATGTGGTAGACCCTTACCGACCAAGCAGATAATCTTTAACACCCCTAGGTGCACAATCAAGGCCACCAGAAAACTTATCCCCACCACGTTCTTTTTTATCACACAATAGGATACCTTAGCTGATATATGCCAACAAAACCAACATTTACCACAGATAGACAGCATACATATAAAATTTGACAATGTGATGCGATACACATACCCTTAAGTCCAGGCTTCAGAATTATGAATGATGTCAAATAAAGCGTATAATGGAACCTTGGCTAAAATCAACAGAAATGAGAAAGAAAGAGAAAACAACTAAAAAAAAATAATTCTTTCTTTCTCCTTTTTCTTTCCCCTAAACGCATACGATCCACCAGTAGAGCAGCTTCAGGGTACGGGGGAGTGTTTACTCAGAAGCATTGAGAAGTGATAACAAGGAGAAGTCATTCATGACGTGCCTTGCGGTGCGCAGGTGAAGATGGTAGACTGTCGCCGGTAATGAGCCTTCTACATACCGGAGAAGTTGAGGTTTGGTGAGATGATTTGCGTCGTCTGTCTCCGGTAGAGAGGCCATTAGACTGTGCCTCCATGGGGCCTTCATCTAGTTGCACTTGTCGAATAGGGTCATTGGACCAATTAGGTATGACCGGTAGTGGGATATTCATGGTTTCACAGAATGGTGCAAGATCTTCCGGAAATCTCATGAGAGCAGATCTCCCTAAATGTGTTGCAGAGAGGCCAAACGGGAACTTCCAACGGTAGGCAATACCTTTAGAGCGAAGTATATCTAGAAGCGGGCGCAGGTCTTTCCTGCGTTGCAGGGTGAGATGGGAGAGATCTTGAAACAATTTGATTTCAACGTCTTGGTATAGCAAGCGTTGTTTGTCTCGAGCTCTGCGTAAAATATCCTCTTTAAGGCGGAAGTCGACGAGACAGCAAACTATATCTCTCGGTGGGTCAGAATCCCTGCCTTTAGGCCGCAAAGCCCTGTGTAGGCGCTCGAACTCAATTGGAGATTCATGCGGCCTTTCTAAAAGATCATTAAAGATAGATAAAATAGCTTGGGTTACTTGGCTAGGCTCTATTGCTTCAGGCACACCGCGCACTCTTAAGTTATGTCGTCTACCCCTATTGTCCAGGTCTTCAATGTGACGATCGAGCTCCCTTAAGTGCGAGGTGTGCGAGTCAACCTGCGTGCGCATATCATGAAAAGCAAGACCTTGCATATGAACTGTGTCTTCTACTGCGTCCAGTCTGTGAGCCACTGCCTGCATGTCGATATGTAACTCAGCTATCGCCGCAGAAAGGGTCCCTTTAATATCTGATGCAATCGCTTTCAAATCCCCCATGGTGAGAGGGGGAGGATCAGAGCGTCCAGGTGCAGTAGCTGTGGACAAGCTCATTGGCTGCGAGGGAATTTCTTTTGCAGGCGAATGTAGTGGGGAGGCAAGGGTGGAAGAATCTGTTTGATCCGGAGTGAGAGAACGGAATAATTCCGGGATGCCTCGATTAGCAGGACCACCTGTACGGCGTGGGGATCTGGAGCGAGGAGCGTTAGCTTTCCTGTCTGCTTTCCCCATTTTAGCAGCGATTCCTTGTCATGTACGCGTAGCCCCACCTACGTGTGTCAAGGCTCAGGGTATTAAGTTGCCATTTTCTTTGGGGTCATGCTGGAACCCCCAAAACAGGAAAATGAAGATGTGGGTAGGTAGATGCAAACACGCCCTAATTCGCACTGAAAACCTCCACGGGCTGGGGAGGATAGGCAAAGCAGGAGAGACACTGAATATTGCTGTGTGGATATAGTGATTATCACTGTCGTCTCTCTATATGAATCTACAGGGGAAGAATCTTCAGTAGGCCTAACCTCAGCACAGCTCCCTGCTGTGTGGGCTATAGCAAGGCCTCTACCATGTGCCGGTGGTCCCTGGGTTTGTGTGGGGGCTGCCCCGATAGGCCCTGGACTACTGACAGAAGACTTAGGGAGGAGGTATAGGTGCCTGGGTAGTGCGCTGACCGTGATTAGGATCACCTTCAATCTGTGCTCTGGTGGTGAAGGATCTGTGCTCACTGGGCCGCACTAGGCCTCACCACCCCTGTGTCACTGATGGGGGGGAGGGAGGAAGATGATGATGCCCCTCCGGCGCGGATCGCCAGACCCAGAGGGGAGACAAGTAAGCTGCTCCCTGCACGCGCGGAAGGGGGGGTGACCAGCCGTCCCCCTTCCCGCTCCCGACTCACCACCACCAGCTGATCCGAAGGAGGATGCCGCGGCTGCACCTAGCCGCAGCAGGCCGCACCGGGTCGTCACCGCAGGACGGCGCCCGAAGCGCTCAAGACTTCCCAACCGCACTGCAGCAGGGACGGGTGAGTAACCCGCTCGCCCCCGCCCTCCTATACGACCTGGATGCCCGAGGTTGGAGAGGAATCCCGCCGGAGCTCCCTGTCATGCGACTCGTCCGGTCGCCATCTTGGACACGCCCCCGTTGCTTTTTTTTTTATCTGACATACACATTAAACAATACAGTTCACATTCCTGTGTACAGCTTGTGATTGGACATTGAAGTTAAAGCAGAACATTAAGGTCATCAGTCTGTTCTGTCTTCCCATAAGCATGTTCAAACTGTTGTCTGACAACATAGTGCAAAGCAGTAGCTACCCGATTGGCAATCAAGTCTCGGAAAAGCACCTACTGTATGTGTATTATACAAAAAAATAGGGTGCCTGAACACTGACTGCATTGTATTATTTTGAAATTTTCCAAGTTAGCTAGTGCAGATTTTGAATTCAAGGAGAAAAATGAGTACTTTCAACAGGCAGGCCTTTTCCCCTAAGTAGGTTTCATTTCTCATGTTTTATTGGAATGTAGCACTAAAGTATGGTAAAAAAAAGCATGGCTGTACTTTAAATTTACCTATAATTGTGGAGAAACTCCAAGGTCACTTTGTATTTTCATTTCATCTATGACTAGTGAAGTTCTGAAATCTAAGTTAGATACAGGCAAGTGGGAATATAGGTAAAGAAAGTTTATTTTTCATTGAAGTTTTCCATCTCTGAATATGACATTGGAAACTACAGGGGTGCATTGCAAATTGATATCGCAGTCATTTTATTAAGTTTTCCTCTTGGTTACAGATCTCAGTTTGTGCTGCAGCACTTCCACAAATAATTGCGGCATGCCGACGAATCCCACTGCCACAAAACTTAGAAGTGAAAAAGTATGGAAATTAGCACTTGATAAAAAGTAGACCACTTCCCCATTCCGTGTATTCCTTTCCTTTTGCTATGTTATTAGATATATGCACTGTAAGTCAAACTCTGAAACTCAGGATTGTTGATAAAGGTATGTTAAATTATATATATAAAAGTATAGAAACTTGTAGAAAAATATGCACATACATGTAAATTAAGGCACTGAGCCTTATTAACTAAAAGGAAATGAACAAGAACATTGAAAATTTGCTATGTGGGCTCATTTACATCTTAGAATTGTGCTCCATTACCATGCATTAACACACATCAGGGTTGATGTACTAAAGGCAAGTAGACTGTGTACTTTGCAAAGTGCAGTTGAACTCTACAAGTGCAGTTGCGCTCGAGCTTAGTTAATGAGCAGAAGCTCTGCTGACTTCCATCATCTAATCATGCGCAAGCAAAAATACAGTTTTCTTTATTTTCCTTGCATGTGGTTGGGTATTCTTTGCAAAGTTAAGTTTTACCTCATTTACTAAGCTCTGAAGCAACTGCACTTTGCAAAGTTCACAGCCTATCTGCCTATAGTAAATCAACCCCATTGTGTCATGTGTTAATTTCGTATTGAATTAAGGCAGCCCATTCACTTTAAATGGACACAGGTGTATTTCCTATTAATGCATTGGGGCACCATTCAAAATGAATTGCACCAAAACTCACTGCAGTATGTGCATTGCCATGTGTTACCATAATGCGTGATAAAACACATTTTGCTGTGCATTTTACAAAACATAAGTGTAAATGGATAAAGATGATCCTGCACGCAGTTCAAAGTTCCAAAGTTTATTTTCTGAAAGGGATAAAGCTAAAAGATGAGTCTGTTTCAGCCCTGTAAGTGTAATAACTATAATTAACATGCTTACAGGGTTGAAATATTTTAGATGGCTTATCTTTTAGCTGAATGCCTTTAAGAAAATACACTTTGGAACTCTGGACTATGTTTGGGATCATCATCATAAATACTGCTGTTAGATTTACAGAAACCTTTCCTGGCACCACAGCTTTTCTTCATGAAGCAGGACAACAAAGGTAGAACAGGTAAATTTTTTGTCTGTAATGCCCTCTAGTGTAAGATTTTTTGTGTGCATAGTTAGAGGCTTGCTAGAAGGCTGGGTGTGAGTCAGCCTGGGAGTGAGTCAGTGAGGTTACCTTAGGTTAGGGATGGTGGGCTCTACACGTCATTCCTCTGGTACCCCTCCCCCTGCTCTAGAAACTTGGAGAAGTTTCTAGAAGCCAGTGGGTGGAGGGGAGAAGGGGCTGCTCTGCATATTTATGAGTGTCTGACCAATCCCAGGCAGGAAGCCTGGCAGTATGGCAGATCATACCATAAATACGAGAGAGCTTGGCTAGCAGGGGAGTTTGGTGGAAGATGGAGTGAGGAAGTACTGCTGGTGTGGAGCCTGGGAGGGGGCCCCTGAGGAGGGTGGTCAACCTACAGGCTGGGATCTTGAAAGAGGGATCTCCACTGTTCTGCAATCTGCTGGGGAAGGAGAACCTGTCATCAAGGAAAGAACCAGCCCAGCCTTAAAACAGCTTCATCTTTTAAAGCTAGAGGAACAGGGCAGTGTGAGTACCTCTACACCCCCTGGGCCTAAAAGAGAGAGGGAAGTCAGGTGCCATAATCAACCAGTTCTCCCTGGGACAACATTCTTTGTGTGTCTCGGAATCCCTTGTCCTGGGATACTCTTCATGGCAGCCAGGTGTATAAGGGGATTTTCATCTGGGGTCTGAAGAAGGTTCATTTATGGGGACTGAGTGGTCCTAGTAAGAACTGCATGCTGATCCATTAAGAGATAAGAGCCACTCCAAAGGGAGTAAAAAGCCCAGGATATAAGTGTTCTGCTTTTTGTACATAGGAAGTTTGTCCTCCAAATTGTTTCAGTTCCATTGGGCATCCCATATACCCCTAGACCCCATTCAAGTTGTTTAACCCCCTAATAAAATGACAAATAGTGATGGTGTGAACAGCCCTGTGTTTGGTCCGTGGTCAAACATTCGAACCTAATGCATGTGTGACCGCAAACTTCAAACTCAATGCAAGTCTATGGGACTCAAATTTGTAAATGTCACAGTGCCCATTTTGAAGGCTTATACACGTTATTGGCCATAAAAAGGGTATGGGACTTGGATACTGCCCTGAGGAACATGAATCAGTGAAAAACAGTTTTTAAAAAGTACCATTTTTAAAGGGGCAGTCATATATGATGCCTGGGGGGTCCCCTTAAACTACCTGCAAATTTGCACTTCTGCAGCAGGACTGTTAAAAAAAAATGACATTAAAAAAAAACAGCTTGCGTTCCCCCCTCCTAATCCATACCAGACCCTTTAGGTCTGGTGGGAAGGGAAGGAGGGACGCCACAGTAAAAAAAAACCAAAAAAAACCGAGCCCATTTAGGCCTGGTAGGACGTTTATGGAGAACTCAACCCCTCCAAAAAAGGAGGAAGAAGAGGGGTCCCCAGTAAATTCAGATGAAACCTTTGATCTGAGCACAGGCCTGGCAGAGCTGGAAAGATGCCAGACTTTTGAAAAATTCCTTTATTGAACAAAAAACAATACAACAGTTTTTACCAAGTACTTTATTAACAAAAAAAAGCCAAAAAATTGGTTCCATCATTGTAATCCATCGTCAATCTGTGCCCAGTGTTGTCATGACGCAACCGAATCTCCTGAAATTAAAAAAAAAAACAACGCCTGTCGACCCATCCACACCCGCCGCAAAATAACAGGTCTTACAGTTGTCGGTCACATGTAAACAATTGGGCAGAGCTAGTGGTGACATCACTGCCGGCGTCACCACTAGCTCCGCCCAATTGTTGATGACAGGTCTAACAGTTGCCAGTCAAACGTAAGCAATTGGGCGGAGCTAGCAGTGACGTCGGTGGTGTCAAACAAAATTGGGCCTTGGGTGTTGGTGGTGCCCTAAACCAAAAACATTGTTGGAAGGTAGCATGATCAGGAATAGGATAGGCAGCATAGGCAAGGTATTCAAGGGAACCCAAATCCCTAACAAATTTAATCAGTTGCATCAGCATCAGGGGCTTGATTGTGCTGTTGATTGAGGACTGTTTCATTTTGATAAATGTCAGGCTTTCAATGTTGTCTGTGGACAGATGCACTCTTTTATCCATCACAAAACCTTCAGCAGCACTGAATGTCTGTTCAGAAAGAATGCTGCTTGCAGGACAGGCCAGTAACTCGACTGCATATTGAGCAAGTTCTGGCCAGTGATCCATCCTCAAGACCTTTCTACACAAAGGACCAGTTTACTGTCCTTGATAACTTTAGGTGGTCCAGACTAGGGTCATTGGGAATAGAAAATGTCTTGGCATCCAGTGAATGTAAACAATGCGCTATCTTTGTCGGTGGGAGGACTAGTGCCCCATCGTTGTCCTCAGTGGGAGGACTAGTGCCCCATCATTGGTGTCAATAGAAGGAATTCTGCCCCATTGTTAGTGTCAGTGGGAGGAATAGTGCCCCATTGTTGGTGTCAGTGGGTGGAATTGTGCCCTTTCTTTGGTGTCAGTAGGAGGAATAGTGCCTCATTGTTGGTGTCAGTGGGAAGAATATTGGCCCATCGTTGGTATCACTGGAAGGAGTTATGCCCCATTATTGGTGTCAGTGGGAGGAATTGTGCCCTTTCAATGGTGTCAGTGGAAGGAATATTGACCCACTGTTGGTGTCAGTAACAGAAATTATGCTCCATTGTTGGTGTCAGTGGGAGGAATAATGCCACAAGGGCCGGATAAAGATAAGCAAAGGGTCACATTTGGCACCCCGGCTGCAGTTTGGAGACCACTGCTCAAGACCCAAACACGTTGTCCAGGAAATAGTAACCTCCCAGTGTCTGGAGAGGTGTTACACAATTTTTTCTTCAAGACATCCTCAAGATGTTTCATCCTTGGCTCCCTCTGAGAAGGTAGGATGAGCTCTGCAACTTTACCCTTGTTATGTGGATCAAGAAGGGTTGCCAACCAATAATGATCCCTCTCCTTGATGCCACAAATCCTTGGGTCCTTTCACATGCTTTGCAGAAGCAGAGAGTCCATGCAGTGAAAGTTTGAGGAGGCAGGAGATTCTGAGTTCTCTGGGACACTGAGGATGACACTGTCAGGAACTGCCTCCACCCAGCCACGTACTACTCCTGGGGTTTCTGGGGACTGAAAACCATCCTTTGAAGACTGCCGTATGTTATACTCTACTTCCATGCTGCCACAATCCTCCTCCTCTTCCTCCTCCTCCTGTGTGTTCTGCGACCCCACAGGAATGGTATCTGCATAAAGGGATTCCATGTGCCAAGCATGGAACATATGTCAAGTATCCCTGTTGGAGGGTGTGGTTGTTGCCATTGTCGCATATACCCATTCCTGACTCAAGCTGCCATGTCATCAACCACCTCTGAGCATGCCCCTGCAGAGCTGACAGAATCTCTGCCCCGGAGTGGCTTCTGTCCCCTAGACAGACCAGCTGAAGAAACGCATGGCATCTTGTAGCCTGAATGCTTGCATAGCCCCTTGAATGCTTAGGGAGCACTGCTGGTTCAGAGAACAATTCAGCAGAAGAAGCCATAGAGGAAGAGGAAGAGGAAGAAGAGGGGGAAGAGCAGACAGGTGTGGCAGAATTGGCACCAGCTTTCTGGAGGGGTGGTGGCGTAACAAGCTCCAGCACTGAATCCCATCCTGCATCCTTTCCAGCTGCTAGCTGCCAGTGCACCATGAAGGAAATGTATTGCCCCTGACCATGCGTGCTGAACCATGTGTCAGCAGTAATGTGGACCTTGTGGCTGACTGCCCTGTCCAACGAGGCCAAAACATTGCCTTCCACATGATGGTACAGACCTGGAATAGCCTTACATGAAAAGAAATTTCTTTTTGGAATCTGCCACTGTGGTACAGCACATTCCGCAAATTCACAGAAGGGGGCAGAGTCCACCAAAGGAAAGGCAGCAGTTGTAACGCTAGCAATTTGGCCAAGCTAGCATTTAGACACTGAACATGTGGATGGGTAGGACAGTATTTTTTTTACGGTTCAGGAACTGTGTTAGAAAAATTTGCCATGTGAAATCAACATGAGGTGTAACGGATTGGGTGCAAGAACCTTTGGCACCCATTGCTATACCAACATCCCTCTCAGTGGAGGCTGTTAAGACGAATTGAGGTATTAATAGTGGTAGAGATCCCAGCTGAGGAGCAAGGAGAAGTCTGCACTTTTTATAATGTGGGTCTTTCAGGTCCTGTTGCCAAAGGGCTGCATGGCAGGTCATCATATGTCTTATCAAGCAAGTGTTGCCCAAGCAACTGGTGTTTTGACCACACTTAATCCGCTTCAGAGACTGCAAACAGCAATGCTGTGGTCTGCTGCACGTGTGTTGAAAAAAGCCCACACCAATGAACTTTTGGAAGTCAGCAGGGAATCAGCAGTGCCCCGCACCTGTGGAGCTCTGTCATGTGATGCAATAGGATGGCTGCTCTTATGCTTGCCCCTGAGGGCATCCTGCCTCTTTGGAGTTGTGCCTCCTCCTTACTTTCCTCCTCTGTTCTCTCAGTCACCCAAGTACAATCAGTGACCTCATCATCTCCTCCTTCCCAGTCACTGGAGCCAACTTGGTAGTGTGCTGAGGATGGAAGAACATGACTGGCAATTTCTTGTTTGTCATTGGCACCCCCTCTCTCTAGATTCATGTCACTCCCATCCTCAACCTGGGAGCCAACATGAGAGCATTGAAATTGCTACGCATGGTCCAGCAGCATGTGACAGACACTATGTTTGAATAATTCAGGTGACTTCTCCATGCATGATGGTGGGGCTACGAAAGGAGTAGCTGTGGACAAGGAGCCTGTGGAATAGACCGCTTTGGAAACTGTGGTTTAAGGCACACTAGTTTGAGCCTGGGTGACAGAGGATGAGGAGGATGAGGATGGCTTAGTTATCCACTCTACCACCTCTTCTGCATGTTGTGGCCCAATCTCATAACCAGCACCGAAAAAAAGGAGAATACACAATGTCCACAACCACCACTTTTCACTGTGGAAACAGACTGCTTGCCCTATTTTAGCTGCCTGTGAGCGTCTGCCTCTCCTTGTTGGCCTTTCGGACATGATGTGGATTTATTTCGAGGATTTTTATAACTTTTTATTTTAGAGTGTGGGATGGGAATTTGGTGCTTGAGTGCAATACTTTTGTGCTTGGTACACTATAAACTGTTTTATTATTGTGTTTTTTTAATAAAGAAAATAGGAGGTACAGCAATTATCAAGATTTTTTTTTTACTGCTGCTGTAAAAAAAAAATTACAATAAAATAAGGAAGGAAGAACACATGTGACTCAGAGGAACAGCAATTATGGATACAATCTGTTTGCTGCTAAAAAAAAAAGAAACTCGCCTCCCCAAAAAAAAGGGAAACACTGCTGATGCAGAGGGAGGAACCCTGTGATGCAGAAGGGAGAACAGAAATTATACCCACAATAGTTTTGCTGCTGCTGTGGCAAAAGAAAAAACAATTAAATAAAAAAAAAATTCAGAAAGCCAGAAAAAAAAAAGGGAACCACTGCTGACGCAGAAGGAGGAACACCTCCAAGCAGAAGAGGGAACAGCAGTCATGCCCTAAATATTTCTACAGCGGCTGCGGCAATAAATAAATAAATACATAAATAAATAAAAAATTAAGAAAAAAAAAAAAAAAAAGGAAACCACTGTTGATGCAGAAGGAGGAACACCTGTGACACAGAAGGGGGAATACCAAAGATGCAGCAACAGAACATGATGCTGCAAAAATATATATATAAAAAATGTATTAAAAATAGAAATTAACAAAGAAAAAAAATGGGATCAGTGGTGACGCAGAAGTGCTGTAAAACACACTGAGACTGCACTGACACCACTACACTGCTCTTCACAACACTGCCCTACACTAAACTACACTTCTAATACACCACTAACGTTCCACTAAACTCCAGCACTAAACTCCAGAAAAATAGGGGGACCCAAAACCAGCGGCTCTCAAGAGGGTAGCTCTACATGTCTATTCTGCCATAAGTGTGAATGGGACCTGAAGTTTCTAAGAATACTTGTGGATGTACATAATTGGGCAGATGTTTGAACACCCAATGAATCCCTTAACTGATCTGATGAAGTCTACAGTCACTTTCAGTCCATTTGTTGTACTCCCAAGTGCCATGTGCCTTGAACATTCAAACAAGGCTGATTTGTGCTATATAAGCACATAACCCTGTGTAATGCCCTTTGCAGGTGCATTCAGACTATGATAGAGACAATCAGCCGATCAGGAGCACTGCACATGTGATGACGAGGACATGCTCTCAGGAAGAAAGTGGATGCCACTTTCAATTTGCTACTGCTTCTTTAGTCTGAGGGTGAGTTATTTAGGGTGAGGGTGACCACTGTTCTTGATAAAGCTGTGTTGCTGCTGCAGTGGAGGATATGGAACAGGCTATGCTGTCTTGCAGGGGTGCATTGATGGTAGGTAAAACAATCCCCCATACTTTTTTTCAGTGTATTTAACTGCTTGCCTGAGGTTTAGCTTCAATGGCTTTGCTCTCAAGCATTTTAGCAAGGTCAGCATATGGATAGTGTGGTGTCATAAAAACGGGGCTGACTTGGAGATAGATGCCGTGTGGAAGAGGAGTATGAAGTTGTGTGGAGCTTCAAGGCTCACATTGTCCCTGCAGAACTTTGGTACAACACTAGCAATTACTAGAACCCCTCAGAATACTATTGTGAAGTGGGATGGCAAGCCATTTGGCATTTTTCAAAGAAGGAGAGGCTCTCTCGCTCCTCAGAGGCTCAGAGACAGCAGTGGAAGCCACAGTAGAGGCAAAGGTTGGAACATAGTAATCAAAGATGTTCTGTTGGAGAACGTGAAGTGGCCTCCAAAAGCTCCTTCATGGAGATTCATGATGCCCACTTTTAGTGGAAATAACATTTGGCATTATGCCATGAGATGAGGAAACTGGAATTTTGGACGTTGAGTGTACCAGCTCTGGTGGTTCTTTCAGATTGTCTTTCCTTTAGATGTTGATCAATTTGGATGGCAAGATTGATAAGGTCTTCTGGGGATGTTGAGATGAGGGACAGCCAGAACAGGCACTCAAGGATAATATGGAGTTAAAGCGGAGACAAAAGAATAATCAGAGGAGCAGCCAGGGTCAGCAATGAGCATGCAATGAGGTACAGAAGCATCAGGCAGGGATGAGGTCAATAGCGAGTCAAGGTACCGATGAGCTAGGAACAGATGAGCAGAAGCATAAACAGGATCCAAGGTCAGTTCAAAACAAGCCAGGTCAGCAATGGATATAATGCAGGATACAAACAGGACACACAGGAACAGCTACAGTAAAGACGCGACAGTGCTGATCATCTTTTAAAAAGGCTGTCTGGCGCCCATGGGAATTTTGCTCCTGCATGTGCATGCATTCCCATGAACATGTGCATTCACATTCCTGCACTTATGCATGCCCCTGGGCACCATTCCATGAGCAATACCATGCACATGCTCAAAGTAGTTTCCTGACAAGGGGTCTCTAAGGCATCACTTAAAATGGTTTTGAAGACAGAAGGTAAAGGTAATTCATGCAGCTTCCCCTGCAGCCCCTCCCCCCCAAAAAAAAATACTCACCTTAGCGTGATCTCAAATCCCTCTTGTATTGAACTGTATTGTTGCGGTATTGTCTCCCGTTATATTGTAAAGCGCTGAGCAAACTGTTGGCGCTACATAAATCCTGTATAATAATTATCTCAATCAATGTGCATGAGAGCCAAGTCTCTCTTGGCTATTTCACTCCTCATTGGCTCAAATAAAGCAGCAGGAGCCAGTGGCTCCCACTGCTATCAATCAGAGGCAGTCATGATGAGCAGGGGGTGGGCCGAGCCCTGTGTTCTGTGTGTCTTATGGACACGCAGGGCAGTGCTCAGGAGTGAGCCCACATTGCGCACGGGGGGGAGCCCAGAGCGCTGGCAGGGGACCTGAGAAGAGGGGGATTCTGTGTAAAATCACTGCAGAAAGCAAGTAAGTATAAGATGTACCAAAATTTTGGTGATCAGCATAATCCAGAATTTGTCCGAATGGGGGAACCAAAAGCTGTATATATGTGCCTCTAGAAACCTGAACTTTATACCTACCAATAATTTTATATAAATATACAGTGAGGAACAGAAGTATTTGAACACCCTGCGATTTTGCAAGTTCTCCCACTTAGAAATCATGGAGAGGTCTGAAGTTCACATTGTAGGTGCATTCCCACTCTGAGAGACAGAATTAAAAAAAAAATTCAGGAAATCACATTGTATGGTTTTTAAAGAATTTATTTGCAGGGTGTTCAAATACTTCTGTTCCTCACTGTATATATATATATATATATATATATATATATATTAAAGTGACAGAATTTAATATTAAAGTGATGTAAGTCTCAAAGAGATAGAGAGAAAAGTATATTGCAACACGTAAAATGTGACATGTGATGTGATGCTGCAGACCCACCCCCTAGCTGCACTAGACAACATAAACATCATTTTCTGAAACTGCCAATTACAGTATCACCTGGATAGAGCTATCAATAAATGATTTTACTGGTGTTATTTGGTTCCTGGGGTATCCTGCGAAGATCTTGCACTTTCACCATGGCTCTCTTTTAGCTTTTCTCCATTTAATTAAGATCTATGTGATTATGTGGTTTCCAAATATGAACATACTGTATAGTACATCCTGTGCTTGTTCAGGGTAAGATTAATATCCTGTTGATACTACTTTAGTGTTCCAACCATAATCATGACATGTATATTAAATGTGTTTTATGTTGAAATAACATGAGAACTACTGAAAAATAACTTGCATGCTTATATATTTTTATATTCTGTATCTAGAAGGCTTAAACTACCTTCTCCTTTGTAAATTGGCCTGTCAGTGATTCTTGTTATCTTCATAGCCAATTTATCTGGATCTTTGTTCACCCAGCATAAATTGGCATACACTGGCTGACACTACTCAATAGCAATTTCTTTCTACTGACATTTACGACTATGGAGTCTTTGAGGAGTATTCCACGGCATAATGTATATACAGCTCATTTTTCCTTATCCTTAACTATAGTAATGACACAAGCCTAAAAATATATATATTTACATACACACTGAAGTGACTCATTATCTATCAGGTACTTCCTGATTTGTTGTATTTAAGTAGAATGTGCATTTAAAGAGACCATGTTGCAAATCTTCCCATAATATTATATGTGCATTTCACATACTTTTGTATGTTATTTACCTGTAAAAGCCTCCCTTGTTTAGACATCCAAATGCCTTGAGACTGCTGCTCAGTTTCATCATCTTGGGTGTGAAGTCAAAAGCCCCAGCAGACTCATAACTGTCAGTCAATTAACACCATTCCCCTTTACTCCACCTCCGGCAGCTATATAAGAAGTGATAATGGGAGGAGAAGAGGGGGCGAGGGGGTGGTCATCTCCGTGAATAATTAGCCACTCACAGAAAACAAGAGCACTATAACACGGGAAGAGGCAAGGCACTGTGTTAGGGAAGTAATAACCCTGAAGTAGTCAAATTTTCTTGCAAGTTCGAGTCACATTATAATTGAAAAATAAATAATTTGTTTAAAGGAAAATATTGCAAGTAAGCAATAAAATATATGAAACATTCAAAATACTTGATTTTTCTGTTCTTTCTTTCTTTTTTTCCCTGAATATTTTTAAGCTGCAGACAGGGTCTCTTTAAAGTGAACCTGTTACTTTGTTGTAGGCATACTAGATTACACAAAGGGAAAAATAAAGTATAGAAGAAAGGAACTGCTTTTGTTTTTAAGCTTCGTTTAAAAGCTCACCTTTGGAACATGTTACATATTCCATCCATATTTAAGGTGGAACATGTAACATGTTACAGCTCCTGCCTCCTCTCCCCCTGATCCTCTTCTCCTCGTGACAGTGGAAGGGGAACCCTGTTCCTGCACCCGCTGTCACAATTTGAAAACAGTGCTGCCGGGAAGGGCTTTGCCCACATGGCAGAATTATTCATTTATAGAGTTCTATAAATGAATGAACTACCAGTATTGTTCACTAACGACTTGTTGTTCTCAGTGAACTGCGAGGACGCTGGTTAACACTCTTGTAGTTTATTGATTTTTCCTGCCATTCAGTAACTGCCTGTCCATATGAGGTATGGGCAGACAGTGTATTGAAAGTCTGCAGGAACCTGGCATTGCATCCACAATTTGATTATCATGGATACAATGATTTACAGGCACCAGTGTACAGTAAAACAATAATAAATACATATTTTTTAACGGCAAAAAGATGTGCATTTCGTATGATTATTATTTTTTAATAAAAATTTAACTTATCCTTTAAGACCAGTTGAAGTCATTAATCTATTCCCATCCATTCCTAGCTTAATACACTGAAGCCACTTATTAATTTTGCAATTTAATATCCCAAAAATGGGCAGTGCATAAAATATATACAAAGAAAAAAGAATGACAAAAATACAAGAAAGACAAAAAGGACATACACAGTTTGTCTATTGGCTATGAACATAAAAGGGATAAAAAAAATAGAAATAAAATTTTACCAAGGTTTATCCTGTGGTGGGAGCCAGAAATGCGCAATTTACTAGTCTCAAACAGCTCAGTGTAAATCACTTTATCCATACTGTATCTCATTGTCCTCAATTTATTGAAATATGGATATGTGCTGGACTTTAGCCCTAGGCCAATCAATCCTGGAGGGTATTCCCTTCTCAGCCCACAGGACATTTTCTAAAGTGAACAGGGTTAAATGGGCCATGAATGGTTCTGATGGCTGGGTGAAGGATAGGATTTTTGACACCAGCTCGATAGTCCGATAGCAACAAGACTGCTTGGCTGTCTCAATCATGCATCATATAACTATTTTGGGGAGTTCTCTTGGATTGTCTCTACACTACCCAAGCGATTTTACATATACACAAACCCTAAAATGTGTATTATTAGATGGAATTCATTTAATTTCTCTGCAACTAATATTTTAGTTTTTATGAAAAATAAAATATATTCATCTGATTTTTAAAATACTGTAAATCAATGGATGGGAGCCTAGAGTCCCCTGGTGCGCCCATAGATGAATTGGTTAAATCTTTCCTTTGATACTTCAGGGAGGTGACAATTCTATAGCTACAAAGATAAAATAATTTGATTGGCATATAGGTGTCACTCCTGGCTCCTTCTGCCTTTTCAAAATTATAATTGAGGTCTAATTGAGGAACATATGTCTATGATTGAATACTGGTTAATGGAATACAGTATCTTTAATTCCATCTAATTAAACTATATCTATAACCATGCTACTGTTACATCTATGTTACATACCAGCTATTGGAAAAATTATTCCACTTTTACATTTATGTTACAATTACATTTAAGGTGTCTGAAAGGGAAGTCATTTGAGGTTTGTTGCCTAGATATCTAAGCTAGAAAAACATGTGCAATAAAAACACAATGATACATTTAAAGGCTAAGTTCATCTTCTGCACATATTACATGTTACATATAAAATGCCTGCAATGTGTTTTATGTGGGGAAGTTCTCAAATTTAAGCAAAATACATATTTTTAACAAAATGCTCACAGAGAGAAAATCATATAATGGCAAGCTGAAAGATTCTGAAAACTGTTTCTGCCATAGAGGGTAAGTGATTTGAGTCAGAATCAGCTTGTAAGAAAATAGATATGAGTTAATAGGTTCATAATTCCACTAATGTATGTAATGTTCTGCAGTCCATGCCCCTCAATGATATATTATGGAAACAGAGTCACATTTTGTTATTTGTGGGGGTTTTTTTAATTCAGCTTCAGTTATTGCATTTGTATGGCTTTTCTGGCATTTTGGTAAAAATTATTTTCTTGGGTATGGTAACAATTTTAGTTTTTGGGTCCTCTGTCCTACTGCAGATCTACGCAAATATATTCAACAAATGATTTCCGCTCTGCTACCTCATACTCTGCATAAAGAAGTAGTAGTGGACAGGGCCCATAGACTGCCAAAACCCTCCTTTCCTCCCGTTCATACTCCAAGAGACACTATAGTGAGAATTCACTTTTACCACGTTAAGGAGGAACTAATGCTAATTGCCCAAAAAAATAACCCGCTCCCAGATCCATATACTGGGATCTCTTTATTCACTGACCTCTCTCAACATACCATACTAGCCCGCAAAAAATTACTATGCTTCACGAAACTGCTACGAAACCTTGATATCAAAACCAGTGGGGCTTCCCTACCAAACTGCTTATCTCTAAAGACAACCGTGTAATAATGGTCAAATCTGAAGTGGAAGGACTCCAGCTAGCTAGAAAGTGGGGCCTCCTGCCAGCAGATGGTGAACCATCTCCTGCCAAAGCCTCTCCCAGGAAAATAACTCCTGACTGGGAACAAGTAGCGGGATGAGATGCTGCATTGTGCTTCTTCTCATGCCTCCTAATTCCTTGTTGCCTACCCGCTGTACACTTGGACAGCCAATCATTAAGCTGCATCTCTCGGCATTGAACCCCCACCTATTGTAGTGATTAAGTTCACACAAAGTTACTCGTTGACTGTTATTTTTGTTCTCTTCTATTCTTTTTCTTCCTTTTTGCCAACTTTCTTCTTACAGAGCACCAGAATTGACCAAATATGGGAACATAACATATTGCTTTCCTCCTGCCATACGAAAACACAACTCTGCACTCCTCGTTGGATCTCTACGGACACCGTAAGCCTATCCACCTGGAACACCTCTTTCCCATATGCAATTCTTAATCACACCACTTGAGAGCATCCCTGCATCAACTACCCTACCTCCACCATGGTCCTAAAAATAGTATCAATGAATGCTCATGGGCTCAATAGCCCATTTAAAAGCCATTCCATGTGGAGAGAGGTGCAACGATTGGCCAGCAATGTGATTTGTTTCCAGGAAACACATTTTGCCTCTACTAAAGCTCCACACTGCTCACACCGATCATTTCCACATGTATACACGTCCAATGGCCCGGATAAGAAATGTGGTGTTCTCATAGCCATTCATAACTCTGTCTCATTCTCATTGCTGTCCCAAGAATCTGATAGCAAAGGTAGATACCTAATTATTGTCTGTGAAATCAACAATATCACTTATACCATTGTCAACTTATATGCCCCCAATGTTCATCAAATCCACTTCCTAAATTCCTTGCGGAAAAAGGTGGCCAAAATCCAAAAGGGCTTCCTACTTTTCTGTGAAGACTAACGCTATTATTAATACCTCCTTGGATGTCTCACATTCTTCTCGCAGCCTAAGACATTCTCTCGCTAATGTACTCTCCGAGGCTAATCTGTATGACCCCTGGAGATGTCTACACGCTTCTGAAAGGGATTATACGCATTACTCCGCACCCCACAACTCCTACTCAAGAATTGACTTCTTCTTGGATATTCAATTATTACAAAAGGTCTCCAGTGCAGAAATTCATCCTATCACGTGGCCGGATCACGCACCTATTTCTTTGTGTATCGAGGAATCTTTGAAATTTTCTCCAGTGTTTTTGTGGCATAATAATGTTTCTATGTTTTATAACCCTGTTTTTTGTTCCACTCTCGCCACAGCATTACAGGAATATTTTGACATCAATTCCTCTCCCACTACAAATGTTTTCAGTACGTGGTGCGCTCATAAAGCATATTGTAGAGGTCTCCTATTGAAATTGGTTTCACAGGCAAGACGTGATAGGAATAAATCCTTCTCGGAAACGGTTAACAGGATAGCTAGATTAGAACATCTCCATAAGCAATCCTTATCTCCCAGTGTCCTACAGGAGCTTCAAAATGCTAGGCTTGAACTTAGGACCCTTATGTCTTGGCGACACACTATAAATTTGAAAAGAAAAATCAGAAGAAAAATGCTGCATGAGGAACGATCGGTCAATTATCTGCTTGTTCATATAGTGCTTTCGACAGCCGTTTCCAAATGTTTGGACAAAAAAAAATTAAGGTGCAAGTTAGAAAATGTTTATCGTACATGAACACAATGTCTGATTTTTGCTCCATGTTTTTAGTAAAAGTACGGAAATAATCAAATTTAAAAAAAATGTAGAAGCAAAGAATGACTCAGAAGAAGGTTGACATCATGATATGCACCTTTGTGGAAAATCGGATGATTGTACATCTGATTTTCTCAGTGTGTACCCCACTTTACTGCAAGAAAAGGGGTTTGTTACACTCTAAAACTTTTATCTAAAACTCCCTCTATACACAAAGAGCACCCCCTTGTCATTTGCAGTGATCTCAAAGGGAACAGTCTGGGGATAATTTCTTCCCATTAATCTCCTCTTCTCATAGGAGAATACATTCTTTTCACTTAATCTTTATTCATACCTCTTTTTATGAGTGTTAGATAAAATAATGTTCCATGAGAAAACAATACCTATCCCTAAGAAATAAGTTGGTTTTGCAATCATTAAATAACTTTAAACATGTGAAAAATGTATTTGGATTGAGTGGGGAAGAATTAGAACCTTAGTGTTGACACAGAGGCCTTGATTTACTAATGTGCATAAACACATTTCCGTCTACTTTTAGACAGCAAAAACATTTACTAAAGAAAGAGTCTAACAAGTAGACTCGAAAGCGAATTTACTAACTAGGCACAATACAGGAATCAGTCTAAGACAGCAGACATCCTAGAAGCACGTCTAAGAAAATGAAAAATCACTGCAGAAAATCGCTACAAAATGCAGAAAAAGTTAGACAAGAACTACTTTTGAAATTGTGCTGCAGCAAATTGCATATGTTAAGACACTCACATTCACATTCATTAGATCCGATATCAGGTACGATTTCAATTCCCAAATCACACCTGAAATCACGCACCCTGGATGTGACTTGGCATGCGATTTGCATGCCCTGCGACTTGCAAATCGCATGCCAAATTGCAGCAGATGTGACCGGGGGCTAACACCACAGTCACATCTAATCTGATTTGGAAATCGGGCAACTTACAGTGAAGTTGCACGATTTCAAAATCAGATTGGATGTAAACGGAGCCTATAGGGACAATAGGTTGCGACTTGGCCTACGATTTGCAAGTCGCCTGGCATGCAAATCGCATGCCAAATCGCACCTGATGTGACTGGGGGCCACCCCAGTCACATCAAAGCGGATTTTGAAGTGGTGCGACTTACAGTGAAGCCACACGATTTCAACATTGGATTTGATGTGAATAGAACCTATAGCAGACAATAGGTTGCGACTTGGCCTATGATTTGCAAGTCGCCTGGCATGCAACTCTACGGTCACATCAAGCCCAACTTTTAAAGCATGTGACTTACAGTGAAGTTGCATGATTTCAAAGTCAGGGGACATGCCGATTTCACAACAAGTGGGTTTATGTATTGTGTTTTTATGCGTTTTGCACATTTATATTTTGTTTCATATGGTTTATCAAACAATACTGTATAAGCTTGCATAATAATATGAAGAATTGAGTTTGGAATAATTACACACAGGAGGATTCACTAGGGGTGTAATTGAAACCTCATTTTTGATTGAATTATTTATATAAGTGTGGGAGCGCAGCACCAATTTTGTTATAGAGCTGCAAACATATATTTACAAATGTCATATACACAATGGAACCACATGGGAAATTGCTATGGCGTACAAATAAACGCCAAGATGGCCGTTGGAGGAGGCGCTAGAATGACTGTCATACCAGAAATACGTCATCACGTTTGAGGAAGGATGTTCGCGTGCACCCGGAAGTGGTAGTGGGGAGTGTTAGTGGATGAGAGTGTAGTTAGGAGAGTTTAGTGGTAATTTGCAAATCTATTTTTTGGCTTTGCGATTCGTTCTTTTGTGGAATTCCAGACCACATCTAGACATGCTGTTCTCGACCGAGGAGCTGATCCTCATTTGCCAGGGAAACATTACTAATAATTGTAATTTCAGTTGAAAACATGTCCAATTCCTAGATACATTGAGGTACATAGCAGAGGTTCAAGGTATTCCATAGAAGTTATTGTTCTTCCTAACTATACAGGTGGCACAGACACAAGCATACACCCAGGGCCACTGTTAGATATCACGGGGCCCCGTACAGCATACCTGACAGCCCCCACCGCCAGAGAAAATATCCAAATTATATTTATGGTAAAAATACACTAAAACATTATTAATGGACACAATCCCAACCAAATTCCTGTTAAATTTAAATGATAAAACTGTACTGAGTTAATAAATAAATCTGTGTGTGTAATTGAGGTCTTGGGGCTCTTTCACATGGGTGCTGTGGCCTGTAGAGTGGGAATCAGTGGTTTGCTTTTGTGGCTCTCACCATTTGCAGGCAACCTATGTTATACTATGGAAATGCTCCAAGTCCTAATTTGACAAGCATATGGGTGCAGGTGTACAACCCTGAACACAGACAGTGAGCATTCAGGGCCACTTCCCCATGCCTGCACACCTGTCAGATTAAAATCTGTGTTCATACAGCTGCTGTGTCCCCATAGTGTAACAGGTGACTCCAGCCACATGAACATACCC
The DNA here is from genome assembly GCF_062004578.1 of Staurois parvus. NCBI lineage: Eukaryota > Metazoa > Chordata > Amphibia > Anura > Ranidae > Staurois > Staurois parvus. The sequence continues at coordinate 8,035,711 of NW_028318095.1, read as the reverse complement.
CTCATTCATGCTGTACAGGACAGAGGACCTGTGTGAATGTGGCATTTTTGACTTTTTTTTTTCCCTCAGTCCATTAATTTTAATGGGCTGCCTAACGTGTGAGAACATGCAAAAATAACGCAGGCATATTATTTTAAAAGTTTGTTGTACCTAACCGCACAGTAGTGTGGTGCCATGCGCTTTGGTGCCTGTGAATGCGTCTGTGTTCACTAGAAATGTGGAGGTGCAATAAAGTTTGCATCATGGTACCTGCACACATCTGCAGAGGGCATTGCATTTTTTTGCTGTGCAGGAAAATGCGTGCTTTTGCATGCATTTATGCACCACAAATGGTGTGAACAAGTTATAAGGGCCAGTTTACACTATAGAAACACAGTCCAGTTGTGTTCCAGATGCGTTTTTGCATGCACTTTTTTTTAATGCATGTTTAGCGTGTTCCAGTGCATTTTGGATGCGTTTTTGACGTGCTCCAGTGCATTTTTTTATGCATTCCAGTTAATTTTTTCCTCTCTCTTTTTCTTCAATTTAATTAGGGACATGTGCGTTTTAGTGCGTTCCAGGGCATTTTACTGCTTTCCAGTACAGTTCTATGCCTAAACAATGCAGCCTGTTCAACTTTTTTGGCAGCACCTGCAACGCACTGGAAATGCAAGCACTGATGTGAACGATGACATTGACAACCATATAACCTTCTTTCTGTGCTTTTTGAATGTAGAAAAAAGCAACTGAAAGACATGTAGTATGAACTGGCCCTAAAGGTTATTATAGGTAAGAGAACAGGACTGACCAGGAATTGTGAATTCAGTCAGACTAGTGGTGAGATACAATCAGGAATCGTATAATAATGCTAGATCTGAGCTGTAGGTGATAGGAAAAGAGACACATTAACTTGATCAGTAAATAAATAGTTAAATAAAAAGAGTGGGGCGGTGATACATAGATTAGCAGATGGTGATGATGGGGGGGGGACACAAAGTTGCAATGAAATATACACAGAAGGAAAATTGAAAGTTTCAAACTTGTCAGAAGAACAGGACGCAGGTAAGATTCACTCACTTTCCACTTTCTAGTCCAGTGTTTTTCAACCTTTTTTTTGCAAAGGCACACTTTTTTCATGAAAAAAATCACGAGGCACACCACCATTAGAAAATGTTAAAAAAATTTATTGAAAAACTTTTTGACTTGAGGGCCGCAATGGGTTCATATATTGGACCCGGGGGCCGGACCAAGAGTAGATGAATGATGTGTATGTGTCATCCATAGTAAATATAGTAATATTCCCCCATAGTAAGCATAGTAATTAATCCCCCATATAGTAATTCATCCCCCATAGTAATTCATCCCCCATATAGTAATTCATCCCCCATAGTAATTCATCCCCCATAGTAATAAATCCCCCATATAGTAATTCATCCCCCATAGTAATTCATCCCCCATAGTAATTAATCCCCCATATAGTAATTCATCCCCCATAGTAATTCATCCCCCATATAGTAATTCATCCCCCATAGTAATTCATCCCCCATAGTAATTCATCCCCCATAGTAATTAATCCCCCATATAGTAATTCACCCCCCATAGTAATTAATCCCCCATATAGTAATTCATCCCCCATAGTAATTCATCCCCCATATAGTAATTCATCCCCCATAGTAATTCATCCCCCATAGTAATTCATCCCCCATAGTAATTCATCCCCCATATAGTAATTAATCCCCCATAGTAATTCATCCCCCATATAGTAATTCATCCCCCATAGTAATTCATCCCCCATAGTAATTCACCCCCCATATAGTAATTCATCCCCCCTATAGTAATTCATCCCCCATATAGTAATTCATCCCCCATATATATTAATTCATCCCCCATATAGTAATTCATCCCCCATAGTAATTCATCCCCCCTATAGTAATTCATCCCCCATAGTAATTCATCCCCCATAGTAATTCATCCCCCATATAGTAATTCATCCCCCATAGTAATTCATCCCCCATAGTAATTCACCCCCCATATTAATTCATCCCCCATATTAAGTCCCCAAGCCCCCCCTGTGTCAATTCACTTACCTTTGCTCCGCGCGTTCCTCTCGCCGTTCCGGTGTAGCATGAAAATCTGTCTCCTATGAGGATCTGTCCCCCTCGACGTATCTGCGCATGTGCCAGTTTCAGGCATTAGCAGCCGATCAGCGATCTCCGGCACATGCGCAGATACGTCGAGGGGGACAGATCATCCTGACAGTATCACGCTCCCCGGGCCGGATTAAAAGGTCCGCCGGGCCGTATACGGCCCGCGGGCCGTAGTTTGCCCATTGCTGTTCTAATGATTGGTCTATTTGTGAGCCGAGGCCACATGTTACGGATGAAATTGCAATTTTTCCCACGGCACACCAGACAATATCTCACGGCACACTAGTGTGCCGCGGCACAGTGGTTGAAAAACGCTGTTCTAGTCAATAGCCAAAATCATAATTGATTGACCAATATTCCTGGCACTGACAGAACCCTGAAAACTGATCTCCATATTTTGGGCATTCAAGGAGCTTACAATCTAAGACCAGAAACGTAGACATAATCCAAGCCCAATTAGCCTAACAACATGTCTTTGGAGCATTGGCAGAAACACACCCACACAGAGAAAGAATGCAAACTCCAGACAGGTGCGGCCATGACTAGGATTAGAACCCATGATCCAAGTACTGCAAGAGTGCTAACCATTAAGCCACTGTAACAGACAGAGTTTGAGCTGGAATGTAGAATAGTTACATGATTAAAGAGAATGAAGGTGTATAATTATATTGGGAAATTAGAACTAGACATTCAAATTATTTGAGATATAAGTTTGAAAATGTTTGACATTTGAAAATAGAATGTATGACATTCATTAGGAAATGCATTAGATGGCCGATCATTTTTGGAGAAACAGCAACAAAAACATAATAAAATAAAAAATTATAATATAGGTGTGCTTTTTATTTTAAATTATAACTATTCTCATGCAGACAAATACACGCCAATGGGACAAAGCCCGTGCTTGTGCGCCACCTAGCGACCGCATCCAGCATTGCTTCTAGAAATACGCCCAATGTGGTTTCGTATTTACAAACAGGATAGTGTGTAGAAAGTAGACTCTTTTGAATCAGCTTGCTGAGCACCTTTCTGAACACTGAAAGGTCTTAATTGATTGAATTGAGTCTGCCTGAATGTTCAGCGTCTGCTGGTAGACTCAATTCTTAGTAAATCAGGGCCAACATGTCACCAAGAGAGAAAGTAAGATGAAATCTACAGTAGCTACAGAGACATAAATTAACTTAAGTACAGTAAAGAAGAGCTAGAAAACCCAACAGCTTCTTAATGGTGTCTATGTTTCTCTTGGAGATTTGGAGGCTGGAATTAAAGTTTAAGTGCATCTAAAATTACAAGTTTTTTTTTGATGTTCCCATTGGGATACTTGTTCAGTGACTGTCCTAGAGAAAATTAAGAAATTAAATTTCCTTTTATTTGCTTGTGTGTCTACAGGACAAGGACTGAAGTTAAATCCTCCAGTGGCACACAGATGTAGAACAAAACAAAAAGAAACCTTGTGGGGTTTCATTTTATCCAAAATAAAATAAAAGAACTCTTTAGACTTTGGTAAACAGGTCCACTTTTAAAGGGGTAAACAACAGCATGCTGTTCTTAATGAATATAACAGTTAAAGTCCATGTAGCAAATCACAAAGATCCCAACGTATAAAATGCCCGCACAAAAATTAAAAAGTCCACTTGAAGGTAAAAAGGTATATTCCACGCCAGTGAGTCAACCTCTGCCACAAATATTTCATGTGAGGCTTACCAGAAATGCATGACCTTCAGATTATAGAAAGATTATATATGCAATATGTTATTATGCAGATCCAACGCAATGGTGCTCTTCAGGAACCACCCACTGGTTGCAAATTGTATACATACATGGCCAAAATATCCTAGATTGTAAGCTCCCTCTTGTATTGAACTGTATTGTTGCTGTATTGTCTCTCGTTATATTGTAAAGCGCTGAGCAAACTGTTGGCGCTATATAAATCCTGTATAATAATAATAATAATACGTGGCCCAAATAACTTCCTCGCACATGGCACCACTAGCAATCCAAGTCTCCCACGCAACCACACTCAGACACAAAAAAAAGCGAGAAGGAGACCCGTACTCCACATAGTGTAAATCTGCCAGTCATTTCATTGAAAAACTAAAATTGCACTCAAACAGAAGATAAAACAGCGCTGCATAGACAAGTCAGATTAATTCTGCCACTGGGGAGACTTCCAGTTTGTGACGACGTCAGCATAGATCCACCCTTATTGATGTCTATATCCCTCTTGGAGATTTGGAGGCTGGAATTAAAGTTCAAGCGTATCTAAAATCAAAAGATTTTTTAGTGTTCCCATTGGGAAACTTGTCTGTGAATGTCCTAGAAGTAATTTCTCTCATTTTGGAGAGATTTTATTTTACTTGATAATGTGTCTACAGGACAAGAACTGAAGTTAAATCTCCCCAATGGAACACAGATGTAAAACAGTCAAAAAAAAAAAAAAAACAACAAAATCCTTATAGCTGTTCATTTTATCCAAAATAAAAGAAAAGAAACCTTTGGACTTTGGTAAACAGGTTCACTGTTAAAGGGAACTTGCCATGATGGAAACATGTTCATTGACTCATGTGAAGCTGAAGAAAGAGTATGATAACCTAGAAGCATGTATGTTTTAAAATAGTCAACATTGCAACCATATTTTTATCATGACAGGTTCTCTTAAAATATTGCTCATAGCACAATTTGTAATGCCTCTCTTATTATATGGCTTGCAGGCTTCATTTCATACCTCCCCAGTTTCTAGAAGTTTACAGCTCAGTACACAAGTAACAACATCCCAATTTGCAGTTCAATGATTATCATCTAGAAACATGCTCCGACCGGGTCTTTGCCAATAAAGAGCTTTTGTGTTAGAATCCTAAATATCAAGAAAAGTAATTTCCAAAACTTTGCATTAATTGCACGATAATGTCCAGATCTCTGCTGAATCAATGAAACCAAGCAAGGGAATCGTTAGAAGGTCTGAAAAGCATTTTGACTGCCGAACTGGGTCTTGATTCATTACCATAACATTTACAACGGAACACACCAACTGCTATCAGGAAAAAAAAAACCTCTTAAGTATTGGGCTGTGCATGTTGTGGACCTTGCAGAGGATGTAGTTAAAATAAAATGTCAGTCTTGTTTATTCACAAATTGTTACAGATTTCCTCCCTGGAGGTGAAGCCGTCTAATTAGATTGTTCTTTGGCTAAAAAAGATTGCAGAGCTCTGCTGTTTTAGAGAGAATGTGTGAAGCCGTTTTCCAAATACTTTTGAAACAGACAGATGAACCTTAGATATAACTTTAGGCAGTTGAGAAATCTGTGCTAATCTACATAATAGCGGACTTTCAGAGTCCTGTTGTCGTGCTTTCCTCTTGAGTTGCTGGAGGACTGCAGGGTTACCTTCGGGCTACTGGAAACTTTCTCTAATGAAGTGCTGGATGTGTTGATTTGAGACACACAGACAGTTCTCTCTCATTGTTCCCCACTTCAATGCACATTTTAATCAGCATCTGTAGAAAGTAAAAACACTACTGTACAGCTATGGATAGGCTAGACTGCCAGAGAACTTGTTAAAAGAAAAATAAATCTCAATTAAATGTCTTGAAGCAAGCAGCAGACTCTGGCCCATATTATGGTTCTCTTTACTGAAAATGGTCACAATAGATGAGATAAGAAAAGCTATAAGGGAACACAGGCATAACCTTCAAGGAGATGGGGGTCACAGGTTGTCAGCTGCCACATGCACAGAACTAAGGAATCCAAGGGTCAGAGCACATTATTCCTTGGACTTCCTTAAGCCCATGACATCAGCAGAGGTTATCAGATCACCATTCTTCCAGTATTGGAATATAGCAGAAGGCTATATTGTGAATATTAATTGTGAATTTTAGAACATAAAGTACTTTATCTATACCCCAGAGTGTTAATATTTTTTTAACCTGGTGATCCTGCCAGTTGGGTGATGAGGCTCACTCACTGCAGTGTGTCCGTAAGCCACTGTCACCCTAAACTGCTCTCTTATTTTAGTCTGCAGAAGCAACAATTTCTACTTCCAATGGCCACAGTCTGGCCCCCAAAAGGCTGAAGGACAGTAAACTGGCCCTTTGTTTAGAAAGTTTGGATACCCCTGGTCTACAGAATAGCTTCTCCTCCACTTCATAAGTGAGAGTTGTTTTCAAGTTCACAGGAGATCACAGATAACATAGTTTGAAATGTTACGCTAACTGGACAGAAACAAATTACAAGGATGCTGGAACTCTGACAAGGTCGGCATGTTTTGTTATGCAATTGCAGAACATGTATTGTATTTAGTTAGAAAAGAAAAACTAATACAGCCACCACTTAAGGACTGGTAAGATACAATATTACATTTTGCTCTTGGGTTTAAATATGTAGCACTACTCCCTTAGGAGTTGCTGAATATTTGGGTCCTCCTATGGTCCTGCACAGCCAGGCAACATGTATTTTTTTTACAGACTTGCATCCAGGAGTCAGTAACTAGTTATTGAGCTTGCTTTTTTTTTATCTTTATTAGGGGAATTTCACCTTGGGTGGGGTTAGGGGTATATGGGATGCCCAATGTTACTGAGAAATCAAGGACAACATCCTGGAAGTATTTAATCTCTCTGCAGCATCTCCTGTAGTACCAACCCAGACCCCAGATAAATCCTCTTCTTTACCCAGCTGTCTGGAGGAATCCCTGAGCAGGGGATCCTGTGCCTGTCATTTTAAGAACTTAAACAGTCCCAGGTTGTGGCTAATCTGGTTTCCCTCCAGAGTGCTTCTTCCCCTATCTGGCCCAGGGGGTGCAAGCTTACTCCCCCAGTCCTTCTCCTGTGTGGCTATTGGGTTGGTGGCTGCTGCCAGGCCTTCTAGCTGGGCTTCTCCTTCCCTGCTGCACAGGTGGTCCTCTTTCAGGGGGCCAGTGAGGGTCTGAGTTTTATTCCTTCCAAGCTTCGCTCTTCATCTGGGCCCCCTCCCAGGCTCTTGCCTTCAGTCTCAAATCTTCTCTGTCTTCCACCTGAACTATCCTGGAACTGAGCAGGCTCTCTCACTGTTAATTGTTGTCCTGGCCTCCTCTTGGGGATTGGCCAGGATCACTCAAATGTTCATATCAGCCACTCCTCAGTTCCACCCACTGCTTCTAGACCTTTCCAGAGAGTTGGTCTGTAGAGCCTCTCAGCTCTGACCATAATTTTACCACTGCTAGCTATCACACCCAGGCTGTTACTCAGTCCTCCTCACTAACAATTGTAGTCTAGCTCCCCCTAGCTGACTAGGAGGGCGCTACAAATATTTAAAGATATTTAAAAATTTACACTTGATCTCTGTACATTTTTTTATGTCAATGTAAGTTTTATAAGTTGTCTCAAACGTTTTAAAGTTGAACTCTGGGGTATAATTACATGTACTCAAGTACATATGTACATAATATTCTATATCTTTGTAAAGTATGTAAAGTCATATATCCCATCAAGGAAATACATATACGTTTACATCACATCCGTTCACTGTGCCTTGGCACTTGGGGAGACTAGTTGTGAATGGATGTAAATATGGGTAAAGCTAGGAGTTGAGTTTTATATAATTTGCATATTTTGCCAATCACTCACCTGCAGGACTACCAGTCAAAATGAGAAGTCATGGTGGGAGGACAGACCAGGATTCTCCTGGCCTGTTAATCAATCAATGCATAATAACATAATAAGTAAGTGATTCCGACTGGGAGCCTAACGTGCTTAGCTCTACCTACTACTGTGTGGAAACAGGAGTCTTAGACTCCCAGTCTGCATAGCCTACCTATTATGCATTATTGATTGATAGGTCAAGAGATTGGCCTGGCCTGGCCTGCCCACCATGACCTCAAGATTTGGGCTCCTGTTCCTAGGGACAACTGAAAGGCCAGTATCTGATCAGTAGCTGGGGAAATTGTGGCCATAGTGGCCACCAGTTGTTCTAAATAAAGGTAAATGAGGCATGATGTGCAATAATTTATTTTGGGGTTATGGTAATCCACTTAAGTAAGGAGTAGAATAAGTACAGACAGTGCTTAAATATTCTTCCCTAGAATATGCTGGTCATACAAACATAGGGGTTGTCTTTTTAAAAGAAAATTATATTGTTTCTATAAAATGGTTTGGGTAAAATAAGTTTTGAAGCTCTGCTCCAAGCCCTTATGTGTTACTATTTTAGTAGGTTAAAAAAGTGTTTGTTGGCCGTTTAATGTTGTCTGCGTATTTCTTCTCATGTCCTGTCTCAGTGATTCCAAGTTGCACCTTGAGATTATCTAAATGCAAGATTTCCCTGAGAGAAGAAGTGAGGGTAAACCTCTTCAACATGGAAGCAGAAAGCAAAAAAATAAAAACTATTTGGATGGAATAGGGGGTTTATTACCACTGACAGATAAATATGTAAAAGGTTAAGAGAAAATAACAAAAATGATGGTGGCATAAACGTACTGAGAAGATGACTTTAGTGCATTAGCTGGATTGGTTGAAAATGAATAGCTCCACAATGTCTGGAGCTACAGTGGTCATCGCAAGCTTGTTTTAAAGCTCATATGTAACATGCAAACTTGGTAAAGTCCATGTATGGGCCATAAAATATTCCTAGCCTAATCCTGAAATCTGAATCTTTGAAAACAAAAAATATTTGCAGAACAGAAACTGACCTAGAAATAAGGTATGAAGTTAACTTTGCTTACATTTGGGGAAGTTTACTAAAACTAGAGCAGACAGAATCTGGAGCAACTGTGCGTATTAGCCAATCAGCTTGTTCAATTAAACTTTGAAAATGAAAGATAGAAGCTGATTGGTTGACATGGATAGCTGCTTCATTTTTTGGCTGCTCTAGTCTTAGTAATTTCCCCCTACTGTCTCTTATATTATTTGCTTACAAAAACTGCTCATTCATTACGAAAGCCATAGATCCTATTTTCCTTCTAATAAATGCATTACATTGAATCTCTGCAAGCAGCAGCAACAAAGCCTTAACCCCACAATTAATGATTCTTTAAAAATATTACGTTAGCTATTTATTTCATGTTTTTCTTTGTATGCTATACCAACCCTTTTTTAAGGAATATTTCTAAAAAATCCAATTACCATGCTGACATATTGCAGCCAGTGTTATTTGCACTTAGGAGATACAGAGCAATAAATTAAAAAATATAAAAAGTAGGCAAAATGCTGCTTTATAGGGAGCTAGGGGGTATTAAAAACATTGGAGTCATTGAGTTAAGTAGCGAGCTTGATTGTGATAAATGGTACTTATCTGCTCCCAATTTCGGGTACTATTATACCATACGCGTGATTACTGCAGAATAATTGGATGATTTCAGACGTTGTCTTCCAGAAAGGGAAACTCAGGGGAGATAAGAAAGAATGCTGATTAAGTGCACTCCATCTCTGTTTGACTACTATTGGGCTGCGTAAAGATCAGCATGGTAGACATTCAAATAGACAAGGCAAGTCTATCTGCTAGAAAATTCTATCTCTTAGACAATTGGCTATGTCCGTGTTAGAATTAGGGCAGGCAGCTCAGATTCCTGAGTGAACTATAAAAGGAACACTAACTTTTTTCAAAGATAATTCAGAATGGATCTGCTTTGCTAGACACTTTATACTTTACAGCATAATACATGATAAAATGATGAAATGCTTTTTTTTTTCTGCCAGTGACTGCGGAAAATAGTATTTTGGCTGCCAGATGAAATAATTGAATACTACCTAATTTATAAGATACCTACGCCATGACTTTCAATATATACATTTTTAAATCAATATTCCTGTATAAGTGGTAGATTTTCCAAATGTATTTTATGTTTGACTTTGTGACTGGTTCAGTGTTATAATTAAAACTCAGAAATGTACATTTTAAGCTTGACTCTGAGTTTTTTTGGTCTTTTTTTGTTAAAGCTCTTTTTTTTTTCTTAAATCTGTTTTATTGATTTTAATATTAAATACAAACAAAAGAAGAAAACTTTAAACAAAAGGTTCCCTTGCAGGGGCAGGGCCATAGGCCCAACAAAACTAACACAAAGACTAACTAAAATTCAACTCCAGAGGAGGGGGGGGGGGTGGTACAGGACATGCAAGGCTTAACCGAATACAGTTAGATGAAGAGATCATAAAAACAAGGAAGGGACCCTTTACAAGTAAGGAAAAAAACAGCAAATAACCTATGCCATGGTGGCGGTGGAGGCATTATCTAACCAGCAGAACCATATTTTGTAAAATTTACAGGGGCATCCTTATTAGCATAACTAGTTTGATAAAGGGGCAGATTAGAATTTACTAACATTTCGAGAAAGTTATTGTAGAAGTAGAGGGTTGCTTCCAGCAAAAAGTAATTGTTTTGTGTGCTTAAAATAGAAAAGTATTAATGAGGGTGCCTTTAGCCGCTGGGGGAGCTAAAGGTTTCACCAACCCCAACAGACAATACTTTGTGTCAAGGGGGACTGTAATTTGTGTTTTATCTTCAATTATTTGTAACACTTCCTGCTAATACGACACAATAGCAGGGCAAGACCCGAATATATGAAAGAATTCCCCATTCTGATGTGAACAATCCCAACATGTTGGAGGAAGGGAAGGGTTCATTCTGTGCAGCCGATGTGGAGTAAAACAGGCCCGTTGTAGAATTTTAAATTGAATTAATTTATCTCTGGCAGAGACTAGGGGAGAGAAGGGAGAATCCCAAATCTCGAACCAGTCATCATCATCCAGGCTAGGGACATTCATCCTCCATTTCTGGTGTAGAGATGCCAATTCGGGGCTGGCTGCTACAAGAAGGTATGGGTATAATTCCAATGTGATTTTCTCCAAATTTGATACACGAAGGATAGCGTCAGAGTAATAGAGAGAAATTGGTTGTCCTGAGAACTGGCTTCTGAAGGCATAGAAAACCTGAAGAAATCTATAGTAATAATGCGAGGGCAGATTAAAGTGAAAAGGGGAGTAAACCATTTTGACCAGTGATGTGCTCCAGTGTTTTAAGTTTGTATTTAGCACAGGCCTGGGATACTGGTATCATGGCAAAGTGGAAAAGTGAGGAGTTATGCCAAAGTGGAGCATGCAGGGACAAGGTATTGGAGGAGGGGGATTCAGCCCAGCCCCCCAGGCCTGAAGAGTGGTACACATGGATGGTGTGAGGCTATGGGGTGATCTTAATCCAATCCCCTAAACACTATGGATTGGAAGGATTCCAGAGATTTCAAGATTTTGCCACTTTCAGGACAACGGAGGTGTTGGTCAAGTCAGGATGTAACCACCAGTGTACAGTAACAAGTTGAGAAAAAAGGAAATATTTGAAACAATCCGGCATTGCCAAACCTCCTCTATTCGTAGGTCTGGTGTGGGTAGTGAGTTTATATCTGGGAGGCTTAGTTCCCCAAAGAAAACAAAGGAACAATTGGTTTATTTTGAGAAAGAATGACTTGGGGAGTCACTGTGGGGAAGTTTCAAAAAATATACTTGAATTTAGGAAGTATTTTCATTTTTAAAAGATTAATACGGCCAATTAGAGAAAGGGGTAATTTACTCCATTCCTTCAGTTTGGATCTGACCAATACTGTATGGAGATTCAATTCTATAAAATCAGAGGCCTTCTTGGTGACTACAATACCTAGGTAAGTAAATTTATCCACCCACTGTAAGGGAGAAGTAGAGGAGGAGGAGGAGGCCAGTGACTTATATGCAGCAATATCAGTCTAAGCCTTTGCATGAACAATTCTTGGTGAGTATTACCGCAGAAATACATAACTGATATAACCAAATCCCCCTGGTTCTCAAATAACCAAAAACAAAACCCTACCCTTGCACCACAGGAAAAAAGAAAAAACAAAAGAAGAAACTGGTGCAAGGTCTGTACCCAGAACTTAGAAACAGATGGCGTACTCCACATATCCATCCGATAGTCTGCCTTGGGGAAGCTGATAGTACTCGTGCATGCAAGAGTCTTCCACTCCTAGACCATCATAGTGGGTTGACAGGATGACAGAAGAAGAACTATGTCATAGGAGTCTCAGTCCTTTGCAGGAAGGCGATTCAATCAGTAGAGGGAAAGTTCAGGAACAAATCCAATCATGTATCAGTGTCAGATGAAAAATGAAGGGCACAGAAGAAAGGTCCAGTCAGGGCAAAAGAGTGAAAAGAAGGAAGGGGAAAAGAGAACAGAGTACTTACAGGGCTCTTGGAATCCAATTCCATAGAGGTTTTCCAACCAAGTGTCCACCACAGCAGGAGTATCAAAATATTGGGCAGTACCACCATCTAGAATCCGGAGTCTGCTCCGGTATAAGAGGCTGTACTTCTGGCCACGCTCTCGGAGACGTTTGCAAATCTCAGTGAACAAGCGCTGGCATTTCTGCACTTCAGAGGAGTAATCAGGATATAGAAAAATCTTGGCATTTTCAAATAGAAGCTCGGATGAATTCCACGCGGCCGACAGCAGCATATCTCGGTCCTGATAGCTTAAGAGTTTGATTAGAAAAGGCCTTGAGGGAGCCCCAGGTGATGGTGGGGTAGGAGGGATCCGATGAGACTGCTCCACCACAAATGTGGGTGAGAGATTCTGGAGGCCCAGCAGTTTGGGTAGAAAGTGCTATGCAAATACTAACGGTTTCACTCCTTCAGCCTACTCCTTCACCTGGAGTGCTTTTACCTGTCTTTGAAGAGCCCTGAGTTCACTAGAATCTGTCTGAACTGTGTCCTCCCCCTGGGATATGCGGGATTCCACCTCAGTCAGCTATATCCGTGTATAGTGAGTCAATCTTGGAAGTCAGGGCTTTGCAGGAGGTGATGGCTGCCAAGAGACGGACAAGGATCCTCCATGTTCTCCAGAGATGTCTGCATGCCCTCTGACACTGCAGTAAGGGCCGGCTTTGTGGTCAGGGGGAAAGGAGAGTAAAGGGACAACGGAAGGCTGGCCTGATTTTTGCTTACTGGGTGACTTGGTACAGGTAGGCGTTGTGCACACCAGGCTTACCACTGTCAGGAAGGTGGGAGATAGGTAGACCACTACAACAGGATAAGTTGAAGGATGAATTTGGAGCAGAGCTCAGCTGCCACACGTCTAGCTCTCTTCACATCTGGCCACCTCTAGCACTCTTTAATAAAAATCAGCTCTGCCATCAATGCTCACCTTTAATCCAGAACTTTTATCACATAATTTATCCAAGAAGACTGAGAAAATACTGTGAAGGCCAGGCATCATATAGCCACCTCCTAGGGGACTTCCCTTTGGTGCCCTGCACTCACAGTGGGAGTTTTTTTACTAAAACTGGAGAGTACAAAATCTGGTGCAACTCTGCATAGAAACCAGTCAGTTTCCAGGTTTTATTACAAAGCTTAATTGAACAAGCTGAAGTTAGAAGCTGATTGGCTACAATGCACAGCTGCACCAGATTCTGAGCGCACCAGTGTTAATAAATCTACCCCAGTGTTGGCAAATCTACCAAAACTGTTTGCCCACCACTAAGAAAAGACTGAAGAGGTTGAAGACCCTGTACAGCATGTGTCTGGCCTGAAGACATCTGGTAAGGTAAGTATTTAAAAATATTGAGAGGAAGGGGGTCCTCTAGAGGTGGCTGAACTTTAAATTTACCTAATGCAGTCTGTACTTTTTTTGTGAAATAACTTTATGTAGCAAGATTGCTAATTGAAAATGTGATTCCTTTTTTTTCAGTGGTCATTAAAGATTATAGATAGAGATGAGCGAATCGAAGTAGGCGAAGTGGAATTCGTTTCGAATATTAGGAAAATTTCGATTCGCGTCGAATCCGAAAATAAGCAGACTTCGGATGAGCGAATCGAAATTTTTCCTAAAATGGCGGCGACATGTGCGGCGACGGAGCGGGGATGTCTGGGAAGGCGCGCAGACAAGGCGCGCTGACCCATAATGCATTCATTCATGACATGTGATCGCATTAGCCAATCAGCAGCCAGCCAGCCAGCACAGTGTAATGGTCGAGCTATAAATAGCAGCCATTTTAGAATTCTCCATTTGCCTCCAGTCATTCAACAGAGGCAGACCTGGCTGTATGCAGGGAGAGAGTTAGGGACACAGAAACGTTACTTAGGGACACAGAAACGTTACTTAGGGACAGAGAAACGTTAGTTAGGGCCACAGAATCGTTACATAGGGCCACAGAAACGTTTACTTAGGGCCACAGAATCGTTAGTTAGGGCCACAGAAACGTTACTTAGGGACACAGAATTGTTACTCAGGGACAGACAGAATTGTTACTGAGGGATACAGAATTGTTACTGAGGGCCACAGAATCGTTACTTAGGGCCACAGAAACGTTACTTAGGGCCACAGAATTGTTAGTTAGGGACAGACACAGAATTGTTACTGAGGGACACAGATTTGTTACTGAGGGCCACAGAATCGTTACTTAGGGCCACAAAATTGTTACTTAGGGACAGACACAGAATTGTTACTGAGGGACACAGATTTGTTACTGAGGGCCACAGAATCGTTACTTAGGGCCACAGAAACGTTACTTAGGGCAACAGAATTGTTACTTAGGGACAGACACAGAATTGTTACTGAGGGCCACAGAATCGTTACTTAGGGCCACAGAATTGTTACTTAGGGACAGACACAGAATTGTTAGTGAGGGACACAGATTTGTTACTGAGGGTCACAGAATCGTTACTTAGGGCCACAGAAACGTTACTTAGGGCCACAGAATTGTTACTTAGGGACAGACACAGAATTGTTATTGAGGGACACAGAATTGTTACTGAGGGCCACAGAACCGTTACTTAGGGCCACAGAAACGTTACTTAGGGCCACAGAATTGTTACTTAGGGACAGACACAGAATTGTTACTGAGGGACACAGATTTGTTACTGAGGGCCACAGAATCGTTACTTAGGGCCACAGAATTGTTACTTAGGGACAGACACAGAATTGTTATTGAGGGACACAGAATTGTTACTGAGGGCCACAGAAACGTTACTTAGGGCCACAGAAACGTTACTTAGGGCCACAGAATTGTTACTTAGGGACAGACACAGAATTGTTATTGAGGGACACAGAATTGTTACTAAGGGCCACAGAAACGTTACTTAGGGCCACAGAAACGTTACTTAGGGCCACAGAATCGTTACTTAGGGCCACAGAAACGTTACTTAGGGACACAGAATTGTTACTCAGGGACAGACAGAATTGTTACTGAGGGATACAGAATTGTTACTGAGGGCAACAGAATCGTTACTTAGGGCCACAGAAACGTTACTTAGGGCCACAGAATTGTTACTTAGGGACAGACACAGAATTGTTACTGAGGGACACAGATTTGTTACTGAGGGCCACAGAATCGTTACTTAGGGCCACAGAAACGTTACTTAGGGCCACAGAATTGTTACTTAGGGACAGACACAGAATTGTTATTGAGGGACACAGAATTGTTACTAAGGGCCACAGAAACGTTACTTAGGGCCACAGAAATGTTACTTAGGGCCACAGAATTGTTACTTAGGGACAGACACAGAATTGTTACTGAGGGACACAGATTTGTTACTTAGGGCCACAGAATCGTTACTTAGGGCCACAGAATTGTTACTTAGGGACAGACACAGAATTGTTACTGAGGGACACAGATTTTTTACTGAGGGCCACAGAAACGTTACTTAGGGCCACAGAAACGTTACTTAGGGCCACAGAATCGTTACTTAGGGCCACAGAAACGTTACTTAGGGCCACAGAAACTTTACTTAGGGCCACAGAATTGTTACTTAGGGACACAGAATTGTTACTCAGGGACAGACACAGAATTGTTACTGAGGGATACAGAATTGTTACTGAGGGCCACAGAAACGTTACTTAGGGCCACAGAAACGTTACTTAGGGCCACAGAATTGTTACTTAGGGACAGACACAGAATTGTTACTGAGGGACACAGAATTGTTACTGAGGGCCACAGAACCGTTACTTAGGGCCACAGAAACGTTACTTAGGGACACAGAATTGTTACTCAGGGACAGACACAGAATTGTTACTGAGGGACACAGAATTGTTACTGAGGGCCACAGAACTGTTACTTAGGGCCACAGAAACGTTACTTAGGGCCACAGAAACGTTACTTAGGGCTACAGAAACGTTACTTAGGGCCACAGAATCGTTACTTAGGGCCACAGAAACGTTACTTAGGGCCACAGAAACGTTACTTAGGGACACAGAAACGTTACTTAGGGACACAGAATTGTTACTCAGGGACAGACACAGAATTGTTACTGAGGGACACAGATTTGTTACTGAGGGCCACAGAATCGTTACTTAGGGCCACAAAATTGTTACTTAGGGACAGACACAGAATTGTTACTGAGGGACACAGATTTGTTACTGAGGGCCACAGAATCGTTACTTAGGGCCACAGAAACGTTACTTAGGGCAACAGAATTGTTACTTAGGGACAGACACAGAATTGTTACTGAGGGCCACAGAATCGTTACTTAGGGCCACAGAATTGTTACTTAGGGACAGACACAGAATTGTTAGTGAGGGACACAGATTTGTTACTGAGGGTCACAGAATCGTTACTTAGGGCCACAGAAACGTTACTTAGGGCCACAGAATTGTTACTTAGGGACAGACACAGAATTGTTATTGAGGGACACAGAATTGTTACTGAGGGCCACAGAACCGTTACTTAGGGCCACAGAAACGTTACTTAGGGCCACAGAATTGTTACTTAGGGACAGACACAGAATTGTTACTGAGGGACACAGATTTGTTACTGAGGGCCACAGAATCGTTACTTAGGGCCACAGAATTGTTACTTAGGGACAGACACAGAATTGTTATTGAGGGACACAGAATTGTTACTGAGGGCCACAGAAACGTTACTTAGGGCCACAGAAACGTTACTTAGGGCCACAGAATTGTTACTTAGGGACAGACACAGAATTGTTATTGAGGGACACAGAATTGTTACTAAGGGCCACAGAAACGTTACTTAGGGCCACAGAAACGTTACTTAGGGCCACAGAATCGTTACTTAGGGCCACAGAAACGTTACTTAGGGACACAGAATTGTTACTCAGGGACAGACAGAATTGTTACTGAGGGATACAGAATTGTTACTGAGGGCGACAGAATCGTTACTTAGGGCCACAGAAACGTTACTTAGGGCCACAGAATTGTTACTTAGGGACAGACACAGAATTGTTACTGAGGGACACAGATTTGTTACTGAGGGCCACAGAATCGTTACTTAGGGCCACAGAAACGTTACTTAGGGCCACAGAATTGTTACTTAGGGACAGACACAGAATTGTTATTGAGGGACACAGAATTGTTACTAAGGGCCACAGAAACGTTACTTAGGGCCACAGAAACGTTACTTAGGGCCACAGAATTGTTACTTAGGGACAGACACAGAATTGTTACTGAGGGACACAGATTTGTTACTTAGGGCCACAGAATCGTTACTTAGGGCCACAGAATTGTTACTTAGGGACAGACACAGAATTGTTACTGAGGGACACAGATTTTTTACTGAGGGCCACAGAAACGTTACTTAGGGCCACAGAAACGTTACTTAGGGCCACAGAATCGTTACTTAGGGCCACAGAAACGTTACTTAGGGCCACAGAAACTTTACTTAGGGCCACAGAATTGTTACTTAGGGACACAGAATTGTTACTCAGGGACAGACACAGAATTGTTACTGAGGGATACAGAATTGTTACTGAGGGCCACAGAAACGTTACTTAGGGCCACAGAAACGTTACTTAGGGCCACAGAATTGTTACTTAGGGACAGACACAGAATTGTTACTGAGGGACACAGAATTGTTACTGAGGGCCACAGAACCGTTACTTAGGGCCACAGAAACGTTACTTAGGGACACAGAATTGTTACTCAGGGACAGACACAGAATTGTTACTGAGGGACACAGAATTGTTACTGAGGGCCACAGAACTGTTACTTAGGGCCACAGAAACGTTACTTAGGGCCACAGAAACGTTACTTAGGGCTACAGAAACGTTACTTAGGGCCACAGAATCGTTACTTAGGGCCACAGAAACGTTACTTAGGGCCACAGAAACGTTACTTAGGGACACAGAAACGTTACTTAGGGACACAGAATTGTTACTCAGGGACAGACACAGAATTGTTACTGAGGGACACAGATTTGTTACTGAGGACCACAGAACCGTTACTTAGGGCCACAGAAACGTTACTTAGGGCCACAGAATTGTTACTCAGGGACAGACACAGAATTGTTACTCAGGGACACAGAATTGTTACTGAGGGACACAGAATTGTTACTGAGGGACACAGAATTGTTACTCAGGGACACAGAATTGTTACTCAGGGACACAGAATTGTTACTGAGGGACACAGAATTGTTACTGAGGGACACAGAATTGTTACTCAGGGACACAGAATTGTTACTCAGGGACAGACACAGAATTGTTACTGAGGGACACAGAATTGTTACTGAGGGACACAGAATTGTTACTGAGGGCCACAGAACTGTTACTTAGGGCCACAGAAACGTTACTCAGGGACACAGAATTGTTACTCAGGGACAGACACAGAATTGTTACTCAGGGACACAGAATCGTTTTAATTAAAGATTATGTCAGACAACATGCAGAGGAGTGGCAGAGGAGGCAATGTTTTAGGAGCGAGCAGACGTGGCAGCAGAGGAAGGGGTCGAGGCAGCACTATTCGCAGCCAGAGGCCAGTGCTCCCGGTGTCATCCAGCGGTCGTGTCTCCACCGACAACCCTGCCATCATTGATTGGTTGGCTCGGTCGTCTTCCTCTTCCCAGGTCACCTCTGACACCTACAGCCAACGGTCGGTGGGTACGTCAGACACAACCGTTAGTTGGCATGGCCCGGGAGCAAGCCCACTGAAATCACGTGTCCTCTACCTGCCCCTGTCCTTTGGTGTTCCCTCACCAAGCGAAGTATCGCATGCTGTGGGCTCAGCCCCACTGTACAGTGAGGAAGAGCTAACAGAGGGCGGTCAGGAACGGGGGGAGACATCCGCCTCTTCAGCAGCCAGGCGAAGAAGTAGTGGCAAGGAGAGTGGCTCGGTAGCCGGTCTAGAGACAGGTCTGTCTCCTGACCCACACGCAGCCGAGGGGGCTAGTAGTGAGGCGGAGACCCTAATTGATGATGAGGAGGCTGATCGCACTTGGCAGCCTCGTCGTCATCAGGCTATTGCTTCCGCATCATCAGGAGAAGAGGGTGGCAGCTTGGCAGCGAGCAAAACAGTCGGTGGGTTGCCCAGGAGGCAGCAGGGTCGCAGCAGTGTCAGTGGAGGCAAACGGCCACGGAGTACAGCACCAGCTCCACTGCAGCCTACCACCACGGCCAGTAGTGGTGCCGGTGTGCACGGAGGAAGCAGCAGTCAGCCAGTGAGGAGTATCGGGGGCAAAGTTTCCTACTCGGCGGTGTGGCAATTTTTCGTCAAGCCGCCCGAGGAAGTAAACGTAGCCGTATGTCGACTATGTGGCCAGAAAGTCAAGCGTGGCCAGGGGGCCCATGTTGGGACTACAGCGTTGCGGCAGCATATGCAGCGTCGCCATTAGGTGGCCTGGGAAAACCGTGATAAAGATACGGCGGTTCTGCCCGCCCCAGCCCCCGCTCCATCACCCGCGCCGTTACTTGCTCCGTCACCCGACGTCAATCGCCCTCTATCAGCCAGTCAAGGCTCCAACACCTCTGCTGAGGGGAGTTGTCGCTCGTTGCCATCTTCCGCTCGTTCAGATGCTCCTTCTCCTGCTACTCCTGTTCACGGATTCCGTCAGCAGTCTTTCTTGGAATCCGTTTCCAAGAGACAACAGTTTGCGAGCACGCACCCGACGGTGCAAAAGCTGAACGTCCTCCTGTCCAAGTTGCTGGTGCTGCAGTCCCTCCCTTTCCAAGTGGTGGACTCAGCACCTTTCCGAGAAATGATGGCTTGTGCCGCACCGCGGTGGAGAGTGCCAAGCCGTCATTTCTTCGCCAAAAAGGCAGTGCCAGCCCTGCATTCACATGTAGAAGAGATGGTGGGCCAGTCTTTAAGCATGTCGGTCTCTGCCAAAGTGCACGGCAGCGCCAACGTGTGGAGCTGTAACTACGGTCAGGGACAGTACATGTCATTTACGGCCCACTGGGTGAACGTGGTGCCGTCACAGCCGCACCAGCAACTTGGACAGGTCACGCCGCTTTTGCCTCCACGTTTGCACGTCCTTGGTCCACAAAACATGTCCACCTCTACCACCTCTTCTTCCTTCGTGTCCTCAGCCGCCACCCCCGTGCCAAGTCCCATTACCCGACCGGCATATCACATGTGCAGGGCGCAACGGTGTCACGCTGTGCTGCACCTGGTATGCCTTGGCGAACGTAGTCACACAGGGGAGGAACTTCTCAGTGTAATGAACAGAGAAATCGACAGATGGCTGTCTCCGCGCAAACTGAAAATCGGAACCATGTTGACCGACAACGGAAAGAACATGGTGTCTGCTCTGCGTCAAGGAAGGTTGTGCCATGCGCCATGCATGGCTCCCGTGTTCAATCTGGTTGTCAAGCGGTTCCTAAAATCCACCATCCCACTGCAAGACATCCTTAAAATGTCACGTAAACTTTGCATGCATTTCAGCCATTCCTACACCGCAAAGCACACCCTCCTTGAGCTGCAGCGGCAGAACGGAATTCCACAGCATCGCCTGATCTGCGACGTTGCAACAAGGTGGAATTCAACCCTACACATGTTAGACCGCCTTTACGAACAGCGAAAGGCCATCACCGATTTCCTGATGTTACAAGCGGATAAAGGTACTCCCCTGTGTAACTTCGATGTCAGCCATTGGCAGCTCATGCGTGACACCTGCCACTTGCTCAGGCCCTTTGAGGAGGCCACGCTATTCGTGAGTCGCCAGGACTATGGGATGAACGACGTCAATCCTCTGTTGCACGTCCTGGAACAAATGCTGTTAACAATGGCTGGTCAGGGTGCGGTAGACGTGGCGCACAGATCTCAACGCCACATGACCCCTGTGGGGGCAGGACAGGAAGAAGAGGAGGAGGTAGAGGAGGACATTTGTGCTCAAGAATTATTGAGTGAAATGGGTGGTTTTTCCACTCAGCGGACAGGAGTGGAGGAGCAGGAGCATGTGGTAGAGGAGGAGGAGGAGGAGACAGAGGACCCAGACGCACCGTGGCAGTATGCTGTGGAGATGGAGGCAGGGAGTCCCTCGCATTCCTTGGCACAAATGGCCCATAGCATGCTCGGTTGCTTGCGTAGCGACAGCCGAATAATAACCATCAGACAGAGGGATGACTTTTGGCTGTCCACCTTGTTGGACCCTCGCTACCGTTCAAAAATGGTGGCCTTTTTCACACCTGCTGAGAGGGAGGCCAAAATAACGTACTATAAAAACCACCTATGTAGTCAGTTGGTCTCTGCCTTTGTGCGCCAACGTCCATCCTCAGACACTGTGGGCCCTGTGCGCTCGCGTTCCGCTGCCATGGCAGCAGGAGAGGGGTGGGGTGGTAGGAGCAGTGGTAGCTCCACCAGCAGCGGCTGCCTCAGTCTGCAGTCGATGATGAGTAGCTTTCTTCACCAGCGCAGTGAGGAAACTACTAACCAGCCGCAGCAGCAGCAGCATCAGGTGGACCTGGAGCAGGACCTCAAACAACAGGCTTGGGCCTACTTGGACAGCACCCTGCCAACCGAGGTAGACAATCCCCTTGACTACTGGGCAACGAAACTTGACCTTTGGCCCCAACTAGCTGAATTTGCCCTTGAAAGGCTGTCATGCCCGACCAGTAGCGTGGCATCGGAGCGCGTGTTTAGTGCGGCAGGAGGTATTGTAACTCCGCGGAGGACACGACTGTCCACCCAAAGTGTGGAGAGACTCACGTTTGTGAAAATGAATCAGGCGTGGATTAGTCTGGATTTCAAACCACCAGTTCCTGACACAACTGATTAAATCCGCCATGAATCATGCCCCTGCCATGTGCCACTTTCAGGTCTACTCACACTGCTGGTGTGTTCCATTTTTTGTCATAGGGTGCTGGCAGATTACGGGCCTCCCATAGCTGCTGCCAGGCCCCTAATCTTCCATGGGCCCCTATACCGCCTCCTCATGCTGCTGCCAAGTCCAGAGTCTGTCATGGGTCCCTGTACGGCCTCCCATTGTTGCTGTCTCCATCGCCACACTCTGCCATGTGCCACTTTCAGGTCTCCTCACACAGCTGGTGTGTTCCATTTTTTGTCATAGGGTGCTGGCAGATTACGGGCCTCCTATAGCTGCTGACAGGCCCCTAATCTGCCATGGGCCCCTGTACCGCCTCCTCATGCTGCTGCCAGGTCCACAGTGTCTCATGCCGTGTGCCACTTTCAGGTCTCCTTGCACTGCTGGTGTGTTGAATTTTTTGACATAGGGTGCTGGCAGATTACGGGCCTCCCATAGCTGCTGCCAGGCCCCTAATCTGCCATGGGCCCCTATACCGCCTCCTCATGCTGCTGCCAGGTCCAGAGTCTGTCATGGGTCCCTGTACGGCCTCCCATTGCTGCTGTCTCCATCGCCACACTCTGCCATGTGCCACTTTCAGGTCTCCTCACACACTGCTGGTGTGTTCCATTTTTTGTCATAGGGTGCTGGCAGATTACGGGCCTCCCATTGCTGCTGCCAGGCCCCTAATCTGCCATGGGCCCCTGTACCGCCTCCTCATGCTGCTGCCAGGTCCACAGTGTCTCATGGGTCCCTGTACGGCCTCCCATTGCTGCTGTCTCCATCGCCACACTCTGCCATGTGCCACTTTCAGGTCTCCTCACACTGCTGGTGTGTTGAATTTTTTGACATTGGGTGCTGGCAGATTACGGGCCTCCCATAGCTGCTGCCAGGCCCCTAATCTGCCATGGGCCCCTGTACCGCCTCCTCATGCTGCTGCCAGGTCCACAGTGTCTCATGCCATGTGCCACTTTCAGGTCTCCTCACACTGCTGGTGTGTTCCATTTTTTGTCATAGGGTGCTGGCAGATTACGGGCCTCCTATAGCTGCTGCCAGGCCCCTAATCTGCCATGGGCCCCTGTACCGCCTCCTCATGCTGCTGCCAGGTCCACAGTGTCTCATGCCATGTGCCACTTTCAGGTCTCCTCACACTGCTGGTGTGTTCCATTTTTTGTCATAGGGTGCTGGCAGATTACGGGCCTCCTATAGCTGCTGCCAGGCCCCTAATCTGCCATAGGCCCCTGTACCGCCTCCTCATGCTGCTGCCAGGTCCACAGTGTCTCATGCCATGTGCCACTTTCAGGTCTCCTCACACTGCTGGTGTGTTGAATTTTTTGACATAGGGTGCTGGCAGATTACGGGCCTCCTATAGCTGCTGCCAGGCCCCTAATCTGCCATGGGCCCCTATACCGCCTCCTCATGCTGCTGCCAGGTCCAGAGTCTGTCATGGGTCCCTGTACGGCCTCCCATTGCTGCTGTCTCCATCGCCACACTCTGCCATGTGCCACTTTCAGGTCTCCTCACACTGCTGGTGTGTTCCATTTTTTGTCATAGGGTGCTGGCAGATTACGGGCCTCCTATAGCTGCTGCCAGGCCCCTAATCTGCCATGGGCCCCTGTACCGCCTCCTCATGCTGCTGCCAGGTCCACCGTGTCTCATGCCGTGTGCCACTTTCAGGTCTCCTCACACTGCTGGTGTGTTGAATTTTTTGACATAGGGTGCTGGCAGATTACGGGCCTCCCATAGCTGCTGCCAGGCCCCTAATCTGCCATGGGCCCCTATACCGCCTCCTCATGCTGCTGCCAGGTCCAGAGTCTGTCATGGGTCCCTGTACGGCCTCCCATTGCTGCTGTCTCCATCGCCACACTCTGCCATGTACCACTTTCAGGTCTCCTCACACACTGCTGGTGTGTTCCATTTTTTGTCATAGGGTGCTGGCAGATTACGGGCCTCCCATTGCTGCTGCCAGGCCCCTAATCTGCCATGGGCCCCTGTACCGCCTCCTCATGCTGCTGCCAGGTCCACAGTGTCTCATGGGTCCCTGTACGGCCTCCCATTGCTGCTGTCTCCATCGCCACACTCTGCCATGTGCCACTTTCAGGTCTCCTCACACTGCTGGTGTGTTGAATTTTTTGACATTGGGTGCTGGCAGATTACGGGCCTCCCATAGCTGCTGCCAGGCCCCTAATCTGCCATGGGCCCCTGTACCGCCTCCTCATGCTGCTGCCAGGTCCACAGTGTCTCATGCCATGTGCCACTTTCAGGTCTCCTCACACTGCTGGTGTGTTCCATTTTTTGTCATAGGGTGCTGGCAGATTACGGGCCTCCTATAGCTGCTGCCAGGCCCCTAGTCTGCCATGGGCCCCTGTACCGCCTCCTCATGCTGCTGCCAGGTCCACAGTGTCTCATGCCATGTGCCACTTTCAGGTCTCCTCACACTGCTGGTGTGTTCAATTTTTTGACATAGGGTGCTGGCAGATTACGGGCCTCCCATAGCTGCTGCCAGGCCCCTAATCTGCCATGGGCCCCTATACCGCCTCCTCATGCTGCTGCCAGGTCCAGAGTCTGTCATGGGTCCCTGTACGGCCTCCCATTGCTGCTGTCTCCATCGCCACACTCTGCCATGTGCCACTTTCAGGTCTCCTCACACTGCTGGTGTGTTCCATTTTTTGTCATAGGGTGCTGGCAGATTACGGGCCTCCTATAGCTGCTGACAGGCCCCTAATCTGCCATGGGCCCCTGTACCGCCTCCTCATGCTGCTGCCAGGTCCACAGTGTCTCATGCCGTGTGCCACTTTCAGGTCTCCTCACACTGCTGGTGTGTTGAATTTTTTGACATAGGGTGCTGGCAGATTACGGGCCTCCCATAGCTGCTGCCAGGCCCCTAATCTGCCATGGGCCCCTATACCGCCTCCTCATGCTGCTGCCAGGTCCAGAGTCTGTCATGGGTCCCTGTACGGCCTCCCATTGCTGCTGTCTCCATCGCCACACTCTGCCATGTGCCACTTTCAGGTCTCCTCACACTGCTGGTGTGTTGAATTTTTTGACATAGGGTGCTGGCAGATTACGGGCCTCCCATAGCTGCTGCCAGGCCCTTAATCTGCCATGGGCCCCTGTACCGCCTCCTCATGCTGCTGCCAGGTCCACAGTGTCTCATGCCATGTGCCACTTTCAGGTCTCCTTACACTGCTGGTGTGTTCAATTTTTTGACATATGGTGCTGGCAGATTATGGGCCTCCTATAGCTGCTGCCAGGCCCCTAATCTGCCATGGGCCCCTATACCACCTCCTCATGCTGCTGCCAGGTCCAGAGTCTCTCATGGGTCCCTGTACGGCCTCCCATTGCTGCTGTCTCCATCGCCACACTCTGCCATGTGCCACTTTCAGGTCTCCTCACACTGCTGGTGGGTTCCATTTTTTGTCATAGGGTGCTGGCAGATTACGGGCCTCCCATAGCTGCTGCCAGGCCCCTAATCTGCCATGGGCCCCTATACCGCCTCCTCATGCTGCTGCCAGGTCCAGAGTCTCTCATGGGTCCCTGTACGGCCTCCCATTGCTGCTGTCTCCATCGCCACACTCTGCCATGTGCCACTTTCAGGTCTCCTCACACTGCTGGTGGGTTCCATTTTTTGTCATAGGGTGCTGGCAGATTACGGGCCTCCGAAAGCTGCTGCCAGGCCCCTAATCTGCCATGGGCCCCCGTACCGACTCCTCATGCTGCTGCCAGGCCCGTAATCTGTCATGGGCCCCTGTTGTCGCTTGTTGGCATATTCCGCTCGTTCAGATGCTCCTTCTCCTGCTACTCCTCTTCACGGATTCCGTCAGCAGTCTTTCTTGGAACCCGTTTCCAAGAGACAACAGTTTGCGAGCACGCACCCGACGGTGCAGAAGCTGAATATCCTCCTGTCCAACTTGCTGCTGCCAGGCTCGTAATCTGTCATGCGCCCCTGTACCGCCTCCTCATGGTGCTGCCAGGTCCAGAGTGTGTCATGGGCCCCCGTACCGACTCCTCATGCTGCTGCCAGGCCCGTAATCTGTCATGGGCCCCTGTACCGCCTCCCCATGCTGCTGCCAGGTCCAGAGTGTGTCATGGGTCCCTGTACGGCCTCCCATTGCTGCTGCCAGGCCCGTAATCTGCCATGGGCCCCCGTACCGACTCCTCATGCTGCTGCCAGGCCCGTAATCTGTCATGGGCCCCTGTACCGCCTCCTCATGCTGCTGCCAGGTCCAGAGTGTGTCATGGGTCCCTGTACGGCCTCCCATTGCTGCTGTCTCCATCGCCACACTCTGCCATGTGCCACTTTCAGGTCTCCTCACACTGCTGGTGGTTTCCATTTTTGTCATAGGGTGCTGTATGGCCTCCCATTGCTGCTGCCTCCACCGCCACACTGTGGCTCCACACTCTGGTTTTGGCCCCGTGACTGCCCAAATGAGTGAAGTGTGCGGTGATTCTAAGATCGACGGCACTCATCTGCATGTCATACTGACTGTCAGTATTATTTCTCTTCTCCAGCAGACTCCAAGGGCATTTAAATTAAAGGTACAGTGTTCTGCACTAATATAAAGTCTCTCTGAAGCCTAGAAACACCCTTTTATAAGTTAAATTCGCAGCGAATATATTCGACTCGAATCGAAATTTTTCCACAAATTCGCCGAATCAGTCGAATCGAATTTTTGAATACTTCGCTCATCTCTAATTATAGATGTCCAAGATATATATCTATATATATATATATAGATATATATCTGTTGTTTTTAAAGAACATACAAGGCTTTTTTTTTAGTACACTAATTGAATGAATGTTCTGCTCCGCTTTGCAAATCAACAACAGTGTCAAAAAAGTAATTTTTTTTTATACTGTAATTGTATCTGAAAATTGTAATTGTATCTGAAACTGTCAATATCAAACAATGGCACTTTGTCATCATCATTGGCCATGGCATCTACAGGCAGAAGGTTTATTTTGTAAATGAACCTCCAACCTGTATGTGATCTTTTTTGAATAGATGACATTGTTATCACATGCTTGGGAACCACACTGACAGGATCATGATAATTAGTAAGTATTGGAGCTGTGAGTAACTGCCTGGTCTGCCAGCTGCTAGCAGTGCACAGTGTTTTCTGATAGCTGGAGTGGGAGTGTAGATTTCTAATCCATCAGCACAAGGCACAAGGTAGAGGAACATGGACGAGAAGTAATTAAGCAGTGCTCTGAGCTACAATCATAATCTCAGGATTTCAGTGATGTGCCCAAAATACAGATCTAAAGCTTGCAATACACTGTTCAATTTAAAAATCAAAGGAGCCGGGCAGGAAATTGTTGACCAAAAAACAGCAGCATCCAATTGGATTCAGCTGCTGTTCATGTATTTTGACTGCTGATTTTTTTTTTTTGGATGGACTATTGAGTTTAGAACACTTCTGAGATCATTAATAATTCATCCCCAGGTGCATTTGGCTTGCAATTGACCTCCTGATCTTTTGACTTTGATCATTTGACTTGATTCAAGCTGATTTTACATTCCCATAGACATGCAAGAGAATGCAAAACCAATATGATGCAATTAAAGCTTGTCAACACAAGTCCATTCAATAATTAAACAAGAAGAAGGAGAGTGTAATAAGCTTTGTTGTTAATAACTGCTTTTTAATCACTTGCTAACCACTCCCACTATTTTCAGGTTGGTCAGTTGGTGTTAAAAAACACAGTTATGAGTAACTTATCATCATGCAACCAACACAGATGTCCTCTGACTGCTTAAAAAGGAACTCAATTTTAGTTGCCTACATGTGCATTGTTCTATACATTCACAATTTAGCGGCCATTCACAATTAGGCGCTGTGTTATTGAAAGCAGGCTAACCTGTTATTTCATGGAAACCAATGAATGGACTACCAAAGCACCACATGGCAACCAAAAATAGATATGTACTATTTTTTCTAACAATGTGCCCCAAAACACAGGGTACATGCTGTACTACAGTACGGTGTGTTACCCACCACTTTAGTAACACACTGGAGTGACATTCAAAAAGATACATGCATTGTGGAAATGTGTGGAAGCTGTGTGGTTTACTGCAGGGTACTGCAATGCATAAATGCGAATAGGTCCTTAAACGTGTAATACAATTTAGGGTTTGTTTCTATAATTTATGGAATTCACTGGAACCTAAACTCATTTTTTAATGTGTTCAAATAGGTTTTATTCAGAAAGCACATAATATCACTGAGTGTATGCAACCAGGTCAGGTATAGGAGTCCTACATGACTCCAATATCTCGACATCAGTTGATAATCAACAAACAGGAAAAATTGTAATACTGAACCCTTAGCTTTGGGTAAAGATTGTGGGATCAAAATTTTGGGAGAATTTTCAACCTGTTATATATCCAACCAGTAGTGGAGTAGCAGAGTGACATCTCCAGGCAATATCAGAGTGGTAATGGGTAGATAGATTGAAGTTTGGAAGATACCACCCCTGTAGCAATATGTTATATGCTGTGTATGGCCTCTAGGGGTCTCACTACTTAGATACTGGTACAACTGTGTTATTGCCTCTCTTTGGTTGTAGTTCTGGGGCAGACACATGTATAATGGCAGCTATGAGCACCTAATAAAGATGTCTGCTAGTAACTACAGTGTGTGAGCATCTGAGCAGGATCAACTAACAGAACAACCCCAACAACATTTTAAAATTCACCTAAATAGTACAGAACATAGGGAGTTCATGAAAGAATAGAAACACGCTATCTCATTCTTCCTCACAATGGAATGTCCTAACTCAGTAGACTACCAGTGTAGGTCAGGAGACCAGTTTGAAACTGAAATTTTTGTTGATGTTACTAAGGACAAATTTCTATCATTGGAACATTTGGCACCCAAGTAATACCCCTGTGCTGTGATCACCTCTTTAGCATGGCAAATTTTCTATTTTTTACTGCAAAATACAATGCTACCCAAAATAGGTATATAAAGAAATAATAACTCAAACCATAACAAATATTCTGTAGAAATACAAAGAAGTGTATCAGATCAATACATCAATAGTCCATCCAACAAGCAATGCAGTGAAAAAATGAACACTGGTAGTTGGAAGGTCTATTGATGTGTTGATTTAATGTACCTTTATTGATTTAAACAGCATTTTTGCCATTAATCATTTAAAGCAGAACTCCATGTAATTGTTTTTACTTTCCCATACAGTGGGGCTGTGCACGCACTGCATGAGAAAACTGCCCATTTTGTCCAGGGGTTTAGGGAAGAGCTATACTTACCCTGTCCTGCTATCCTCCGGAAAACCAGTCCATTCATAAGACCGCTAGTGTGCAGGGAGGCAGAAGTGGCAGAGACTGGTCCTGCACTCTGAGGATCAGCATATTTGGTAAGTATATTTTCACTGTTATCATCCCTAGACAACAAAGAGCAGTTAGCCCTTGCAGTGCAGGCACAGCCCCACTGCATGGTTCAAAAAAATGTTTGCCTGGATTTCTGCTTTAAGCTTATTCATTTATTGATGCATTGATATATTGATGTATTATATTATGATTAGGGCCCTTTCACACTGATGCACTTTTGATGAGCTTTTGTGCAGCTTAAGGGCCCTTTCACACAGGTGTCTTTTTGGTGCATTTCTGGAAAGCTGCACAAAAGATGCCACATGCAGGACTTTTCAAAGTGCAGCACACCTGCAGTGTGAACAATTACATAGGATTTAATGGGGAACAGTTTTCATAAGCTTTTGTCATTCTGAAAAATGTGCTGCAAAAGCACATAGGTGTGAAAGGTTTCCTCAGTTCTTCATTTTTTGGGGGGGCAGTAGCGCTGTATGTTGCATATAGTGTTTTCAAATATCATTCAGATATTTATACAGCAGTTTTGCCAGGCAGTGGTATGGGCAGTGGGAAAAATTAATAGAATTCTAGGTTCATGCATCACTAGAGGGGTCACCAGCAGAAGGAAGGAGGTCCTGATTCCTCTATATAGATCTTTAGTTAGACCTCAATTCTGGAGACCTCACTTACAAAAAGATATTGATAAAAATGAGTCCAGTGACGAGTAACAAAAATGGTGAAAAGTATGAGGGTTAAAACATCAGGAAAAACTTGAGATACTTATTTACAGACAAAAAGGGAAAGGTGAGACATGATTAAAACCTTTAGGCCTTGTTCACACTCTGTGTGCAGAAAAATTGATGCTCAGATTTCACCTGTTTTTTTTTGTATGTGTCAAAATGTGTGTTTGCTTCTGTGTTTGGTGTGTCGTTAACAATTTATGACAGTGAAAGCACAACTAGGTAATTTTAAGTGTACAAATATGGACATACACTATACAATCTGATTGTACAATCTCTATACAATCTCCTTTAGATTTACCCAAACTATATAATAGGACACACCATCTATCCAATCATAATTGTATCATATTCCAATCTGTATCCAATTAGGCAGGCCCTTGCACTACATCAAGGGTGTTCTGTGGGCTGCATGAGGTCCTTGCGAGTTTTGTATGTGGCCTGAAGCCCGTCTGTCCTACATCTGCACACTAGCAAGTGATGAAGCTTTCTGAGAGGTAAGGTAAGGCCTTGTTCTCGAAATCAAAGAAAGGTTTTATTTTCCTGCAACCGAGGTACATTAATGGTATATTGGTACATAGAGGATCTGGATTTTAGCCTTTAAATACATCAAGAGGGTGAATAAGGTTCAGGAGGGCAGTATATTTACTATGAAATCAAGATCAAGGACATGGGGAAATTATTTCAAACTAGCCGAAGGAAAGTTCAAAACTAATATTTGAAAGAGTTATTTTACAGAAAGGGTAGTTGATGCTTGGAACAGACTTCCAGCAGAGGTAGTGAGCCAGTCAACACTAAGGCTCCATGTACATGGGACACTTCTGAATGATGGAAACTGACTGCTGGAAAATGTAGGTTGAAAACGTCTGTATATCCACGTTTGCATACTGCGTTTATGCGCGTTTATGAGCATTTGCGTTTAGAAGCGTTTTATAAGATAACCTCAGGAGACCTTCCAAAATGCCCAGAATGCACTGAACAACAGTACAAATTAACTATTTCAGACATTTTGAGAGAAATAGAGAGAGCAGAAGCAGAGACAGCAGTATTTGTTGAGATTAGCTGTCTTTTTTTTTGTGGTGTTTGGATGTGTTCCAGCTCATTTCTGTGCATACATTATTGCAGCAGTGTCTAATATATTTTGTTTTATGCGGAACCTCAAAATATGGTGTATCAGGTAAATTTGAGTACCGGGAAAACGCTTTGCATGCATTTTTCATGATGAAAAAAGGCTCTGCACAGCATCTGGAAATGGAAGAGTTAAAAAACATTTCCAAACACAAGCACTTATAAACACGGTTAGCCGCATTTACATGCATTCACATGCGTTTACAAGCATTTGGCGTTTGAAACACTGATAAAATCTACTTCTGAACTCAAGTATGGTGATTCAAAAAACGACTGTAAACTCAACTGCCTGTAAACGACTGTAAATGAAGATGTGTACATGGACACATAGGAAAACATTAGGGAGAGTTCAGGGGCTGCTGAAAAAAACGCAGAAAAGCTCCTAAACGTAAGTTTATCAGCTGCAGTGTACATGGAACCTAAGTGGATTCAAACATAGATCTATATTCAAACACAAAAGTTAAGATAAATACAAAAACATGTATACATAAGAAAAAAAAACAAAAAAACAAACCAAAGGGCAGACTCAATGGACCACTTGGGTAGAGGGCTTTGGTTGAGGGAATTTAGGGTGAGTGCATAATAATTGTATTTACATTTTCTTGTTTCAATGGTTAACCTGACTTTTAATATTGTATAATAGGCTTACATGAGAGCATTGTGAACAATAGTAAAGCAGGAAAAAACTGTCTTTGCCACCTATAAGCACAGGCCTACTGGATGTTTTTCCAGGATGCAAAATAGTAAAAAACCTTTTTTTTTTGTCTTTGATTTAGCGTTATATTTCTTGCTAAAATGGCCTGGTCATGAAGGGAGGGGAGGTGGTTATTGCAGATGTTCTGATTTAATTTGAATCTCTTATTTTAAAGTGTTACTAAACCCACAACAGTAAAATCAGTAAAAATTGTGTAAAATGCTGTTTGATCCTGACTTCTCTGATCCTCCCCTTCTTTCAGTGCCCTCTTCTTAGCTCCTGATAAGACATATTGTGTGGAGTCACTCTGCACATGCTCAGTTTGGTGTGTATTGCTAGAGGTTTTTTTTTCTTGGGAGAGAGCATGTGATAAACACAGGGCCAATCAGCACTGTCCGGACAGAGGTCGGGGTCCTGCATCCTCCTAGACCAGAATGAAAACATCTCCTACAAGCTTTAACATGTGCTTGTCTGAATATTAATAGAAGTCACAAGACTGCTCTAACAACTGATGAGAAAAGGTATTTAGTTGTTTATATTTACTAAAATAATTGCATTTCCATGTTCTGTGTACTGTGAAAGACCAGATATAGTGAATAAAGGGACATGGGTTTAGTTACACTTTAAGTGTGTATTTAGCATCCTTTTTCTTTCTATTAGAAGGCTCAGTTGAAGTTGAAAGGACATCACCTAGGTATTAATCCATACCAAGCAATCAGATTTCCTTTTATTGCAATCAACCCTGCAAAGAGGTTTTTTCTTTTTTTGTTGTTGCTGTCTATATGGTATTTTTATATAATCACTGCACTGTGTAGTTTTTTTTGCCTGGATACATCTATGAAGGAATGCCATAATTCTCACATAAGATATTCTGCCTGGCAAAACAGTACTGTTATAATGTGGTAGTTGGTTTAAATCCCACTGTTGACTGGTTATTAAAGGATTGGGGTTTTTTCCATGACATGAATATAAACCCAGATTGTTGCCAGCCTCCCATTCATTCAGCACAATGTCTGCCATAGTTAACTGTAGTATGCTGCCAACTAGTTTATGTAGGAACAGAAGGTGAAGGATGAGGTTGACTGCTTCTTTAGTGTCTTGATTGGTTAATGCTCTTCCTGGCAATACTGCATTGTCGTGAATGGCTGGCATGTGGGTTGGCTTTAAAGAGGTTTTTTTCTATATTTTCAGTGCAATTTATATTTTGTACATTCATATACAGTATAAATCTGCATTTTGTATATCGGTTGACACTCATAGCCATGTATCACTCTGTGGAATGAAGGCGACAAATGACATCTACTAGAAACCGTGACAATCCCTGTTGTGCTTCAAAAGCTAACTTAGTAGCTGCTCGGTTTATCACCTGTATTTTTTCTCTGTTATTACTCAAATTTCAGGGCAACTAAACAATACTAATAATAGTAGTAAGCAAACTTAAATAAGTAAATAAACAAACATATAAAGTCCCATACACCTAAAGTCCAAAGTAAAGTCCAAATGTCCAAAAAAATCTTTGCAAGTGATTTCCCAATCACTTTAATACACATACTGATCCCTGGTCTGTTTATGAGGTCTATGGGCAATGGCTGGAGAAGATAATAGAACTATGTTTGGAGGCATTCTCATCTATATTATGGATTCTATGCTGATTTTATCTATGTTGGGGTAATTATGCACTTTTTATATTGTGTGCAGTGGAGTTACTAATTGAATTATTAGCCCTGAGATCTCACGATTGCTGTGGCACTTTTTGTTTTTGTATCTGCATGTGACACGTGTGGCACTTTATTTTAATATTTGGAGTAATATACTATGTTGAGATTTTTTTCTTTGAGGTATTTGAAGATTTTCTGGAGTATACCACCAATCTGATCCGGGGATAAAGAGTAATTGGGAAATCACTTGCAAAGATTTTTTTGGACATTTGGACTTTACTTTGGACTTTAGGTGTATGGGACTTTATATGTTTGTTTATTTACTTATTTAAGTTTGCTTACTACTATTATTATTATTTTTGTACTTCAGGGGAATTAATGTTAAGTAACTTATTGGGGTTCTGGTAGAGGAAGTGAGTGCTAATTTTTGTATTAACTAAACAATACTGTATATATAATTTATACCATAATACATAAGCTAACCGTATTCAAGAAGACATCAGCAACAAATGCGGCAAATCAGCTCATGCACCTTTTTAAGGTTCCAGCTCCACATAGTCTTTAGCCTCACATTTTGCCTCATTTGTTGATCATTTTTTGTGCAAAAAAAGCCCATCTGTTCTGTAGTGTCTGAGCTGCCATTAACAATTGTGCTGCTCGTATCTTTTGCATGCGTTCCCAAAATGCTATAGTGTGAATTCAGTCTAATTATTAGTTTCCTGCTATTTTTTTCTTAAATTTATTCAACCATTTTACCAATTTAAATTTAAAACCAATTTAAACCTTTTTCACTGCACACATTCATTTTTTTTAGTGTTGCATTACAAAAAAATTTAGCATCATTTTAAGCAGTACAATTTGTAGAATATAATACTACTTATCAATAGTAACACTGATCAAAGTAGAAAAAATTGCACTTTTTTTTACATTTTGTTACATTTTATCTATGGATGGCGTAAAAAATAAAATCATTTGCATGGCAAGATCACCAAAAGAAAGCCTTGTTTTTGCAAAAAACAAAATTGATATATGTAATGCTTTCATCCATAATGGGAGTACGTGTGAAAGCTGAAGTGTTTACAAAAATTACAGGGAAAGAAAATTTCAATGCATTTTTAAGCTCTTTAACGCTGCCCCATAGCAGATATACTGCTATAGGGCGGCAGCTGTGCGCAAAATCACACATATATATATATATATATGGGATTTTGCATTTCCAGGTAGGGAGTGTGCATGAGCCTTACCACGTCGCCATTAGCAGCCGCGGCTGTCAATCACCAGGTCCCGGCTGGTGATTACTCACCAGCACCCAGTGATTGCTGAGCATCTCCGATGGGGAGTGAACTGTAAACAGAACAGATCTCTCTTCTATCAGCTCCTGCACACTGCTTTGTAGGGCTGTGAACCATGCAAAGTAGTGTGTTTACAGTGAAACACACACACAACACAGTAAAACAGTACACATCACACAATTAACTCTTTGATCGCCCCATGTTAACCCCTTCCTTCCCAGTGCCATTAGTACAGTGTCAGTGCTTTTTATTAGCACTGATCGTTGTATTGGATGTCAGTGACACCAAGCCATTTCCCCCCAGTGTCAAATTGCCTGCCACAGTCCCGCTATAAGTTGCTGATCACCTCCATTACTAGGAAAAAAAAAAAAAAAAAGCCCAGTATATATGCCACCATTTCTAGACGCTATCACTTTCATGTAAATCAATTAATTTACACTTATTGGGATTTTTTTTAGCAAATACATGTAGCAGAATACATTTTGTCCTAAATTTATGACAAAATTTTATTTTTATTTTTTTTTTACTGAACATGTTTAATAGCAAAAAGTAAAAAATATTGTTTTTTTCTCAAAATTGTCAGTCTTTTTTTTTTACAGCGCAAAAAATAAAAAATGCACAGGTGATCAAATACCACTGAAAGAAAGCTCTAATCATGGGAAAAAAGGACAGAAATTTAATTTGGGTGCAGCGTTGCATGACCATGAAATTGTCAGTCAAAGTAATGTAGCGCCATAATGCAAAAAATGGCCTAGTCAGGAAGGGGGGTAAATTCTCTGGAGGGCAAGTGGTTAAATAGCAACTTATAATGAAACTGATAAATTTTGCAACTATAAATAACCAGATCATTAACCCCTTCCCAGGTCCACCTCCTGGCCCTTTATGAGCTTTTAAATGGCGAAAGGTGGAGGTGGGCATTTGGATCATGTGACTGCTGTGAATGCCTCTCACAACAGTCACATGATTGGAAAGCTCCTGATCGCTAGTATGCAGCAGGGCTTGCACTCTCAGCACAGAGAATGGTTTACATATGGCTGCATATGTAGCCTCTTGGCAGGTGGGCTTTAATGCATACCTCCCAAC
The DNA here is from genome assembly GCF_062004578.1 of Staurois parvus. Taxonomy (NCBI): domain Eukaryota; kingdom Metazoa; phylum Chordata; class Amphibia; order Anura; family Ranidae; genus Staurois; species Staurois parvus. The sequence continues at coordinate 7,999,710 of NW_028318095.1, read as the reverse complement.
AGTCCCAGATTGGGTGGGACTTTCCTGCATTTTCACCTTTCCCGCAGTCCTGGCATACAGGTGCTTTGTCCCGCATTACTCTATCTATTCTTTATTTGCTAACTTTCAGCCGAGCAGGACCGGCAGCACTGTGAACATCTAGCACTGGCAGAAATTGGCGGGCAAGCGAGCGGGGCTTGCAGCCGCAATGAGAGCAAGCATGCACTGCATAGACAAACAACCGGCATTTATACATTGCTGACCAGGGAAGATGGTCACAAGGGGCAGGACCAATTGGAACAGCTGCATGTTAACCCGCAGCGATGTTTAATATATCTGAATTATACACTGTGGGTGCACGTGCAGTAGTTCCAATTGGTCCTGCTCCTTGACACCTTTTTCCTGGTTGGCACTGTATAAATGCCGGCTGTTTCTCTATGAACCAGTTGTTTTTAAAAGGGGCCCCACCCAACCCCCGACATCACAGGTTGAACTTGGCAACTGCACTCTCTCATTGCAGCCGTACCCCCGCCAGCTTGTTCGCCAATCCCTGGCTGTGCTAGATGTTCACACTGCTGCAGATCCTGTTTTTCTGCACTCATTTATTATCCATCCGATGCCTGCTGTTTTGCCTCGGCTCCTGTATGCTGTTAATCAAGACTTTAGAATGTAAGTGTATGTTTATTTGGTGGTTTTCCAGTTTAGCTAACTTCTGAACCTTGCACTCTGTATATAACGCATTCCTGAATCCTGCACTCTGTATGAAATGCATTCCTGAATCCTTCACTCTGTACATAACGCATTCCTGAATCCTGCACTCTGTATGAAACGCACTCCTGAACCTTGCACTCTGTATATAACACATTCCTGAATCCTGCACTCTGTATGAAACGCACTCCTGAACCTTGCACTCTGTATAAAATGCACACCTGAAACCTGCACTCTGTATAAAATGCACACCTGAAACCTGCACTCTGTACATAACACATTCCGGAATCCTGCACTCTGTATGAAACACATTCCTGAATCCTGCACTCTGTACATAACGCATTCCGGAATCCTGCACTCTGTACATAACGCATTCCGGAATCCTGCGCTCTGTACATAACGCATTCCTGAATCTTGCACTCTGTATGAAACACATTCCTGAATCCTGCACTCTGTATATAACGCATTCCTGAATCCTGCACTCTGTATGAAATGCATTCTTGAATCCTGCACTCTGTACATAACGCATTCCTGAATCCTGCACTCTGTATGAAACGCACTCCTGAACCTTGCACTCTGTATAAAATGCACACCTGAAACCTGCACTCTGTATAAAATGCACACCTGAAACCTGCACTCTGTACATAACACATTCCGGAATCCTGCACTCTGTATGAAACACATTCCTGAATCCTGCACTCTGTACATAACGCATTCCGGAATCCTGCACTCTGTATGAAACACATTCCGGAATCCTGCACTCTGTATGAAACACATTCCGGAATCCTGCACTCTGTATGAAACACACACCTGAACCTTGCACTATGTATATAACACATTCCTGAATCCTGCACTCTGTATAAAATGCACACCTGAACCTTGAACTCTGTACATAACGCATTCCTGAAACCTGCACTCTGTATGAAACGCATTCCTGAAACCTGCACTCTGTACATAACACATTCCGGAATCCTGCACTCTGTACGAAACACATTCCTGAATCCTGCACTCTGTACATAACGCATTCCGGAATCATGCACTCCGTATGAAACGCATTCCTGAATCCTGCACTCCGTATGAAAAGCATTCCTGAATCCTGCACTCTGTATGAAAAGCATTCCTGAATCCTGCACTCTGTATAAAATGCACACCTGAACCTTGCACTCTGTGCATAACACATTCCTGAATCCTGCACTCTGTATGAAACACATTCCTGAAACCTGCCCTCTGTGCATAACGCATTCCTGAACCTTGCACTCTGTACGAAACTCATTCCTGAAACCTGCACTCTGTACATAACGCATTCTGGAATCCTGCACTCTTTATCAAATGCATTCATGAAACCTGCACTCTGTACATAACGCATTCCTGAATCCTGCACTCTGTACATAACGCATTTCTGAATCCTTCACTCTGTATGAAACGCACTCCTGAATCCTTCACTCTGTACACAACGCACTCCTGAATCCTGCTCTGTACGAAACGCATTCCTGAATCTTGCACTCTGTATGAAACGCACTCCTGAATCTTGCACTCTGTATGAAACGCATTCCTGAATCCTGCACTCTGTATGAAACGCACTCCTGAATCTTGCACTCTGTACATAACGCATTCCTGAATCTTGCACTCTGTATGAAACACATTCCGGAATCCTGCACTCTGTATAAAATGCACACCTGAACCTTGCACTCTGTACATAACGCATTCCTAAATCTTACAATCTTTGCATAATGCATTCCTGAATCCTTCCACACTTTGTGAAATGCACTCTTCCACAATTGGTGGAAAACCATTTGTAATGTAAGCTTTTTCTTTTTTTTTATGATTGTCCTGGGGTTTGTGTCCCTGAGGATCAAAATTCATCCACATCGGCAGGAACTTGACATTTTTTGATCCATGTGTGCCCACCTCTGTTCGACAGAAGATGATCATTAGATCAACTTCAGTCAAATGGGATTCCTCTATCCACCCTGCTTGTGTGGATGTGTGGGTGGGGCAAAGAACTGTGATACCCAATGGAGAGTGAGCACTCACACAAAGACCAACTTGTGTTATAAGTTCTTGTATTTGAATAAGAAGTTAGGTAAATTGCAGTAAAACATGCAGTAACACTTGAAGTAATGCATGTAGTAACATGTGCAGTCATTAGGGCAGCACAGTGGCTAAATTGTTAGCACTTCCACCTGGCAGTACTAGGGTCGTTGGCTCGAATCCCAGCCACAGCACCACCTGCCTGGAGTTTGCATGTTCTCCCTGTGCCTGTGTGGGTTTCCTCCGGGTACTCCAGTTTCCTCCCACACTCCAAAGACATGCTGGTATTTGAATTGGATCCTGTCTAAAATTGTTCCTAATATGTGTTATGTATGAATGTGAGTTAGGGACCTTAGATTGTACACCCCTTGAGGGTTAGGGACTGATGTGAATGTACAATATATATAAATATATTTAATGCGCTGTGTAAATTGATGGCGCTATATAAGTACCTGAAATAAATAAATAAATTAGTGGCACAGGTTGCAACATAAGGCATACAGTGAGACACTGATTTGTAACAACAGATCACTGCAATGACTCAGTAATGCATTGGTATCTCACACAGACTCAGTAACAAGGCACTATCCCAGGCATGGTCTACTTTACTAAGAATTGCATCTGCTGGAGGGGTGGCTGACTGGAAACACAACTATTGGTTCTTATAGGTTGAATGGAAGACTTCAGCAGCTGTTCCTTAAAATGGAATGGAGGAAGAGATTCTGCAGTGTCCTTATACTGTGGTACCTCAAACAGGAACATTTTCCTGTGATCACTCTAACAAGACAGGTCCTGTCCCTAGCCTAGGTACTTGGCAAAAGTTCAAAAGGTCCAAACAGGGTACTGTACTCTTCCAACGTAGCTTTGTGTAGATTAAATCCTGGGCATTCATGGCAAGCCTATTGCATTCAGTTTATCAGTCCTTAGCTTTAGAAATACCAGCTGGCACAAACCTCTGTACAATCTACACAAAAATGTCTTATAGAGCAGGGCTTGAAATTTCCACTCGCCTGCTCGCCAATGGTGAGTGGAAATTATGGTGGGGGCGAGTGTGTCCCCCAGGGCCGTCTTGCTGAGCAGGCTCAGAGCTCAGGCCGGATCTGTCATTGGCACTGGGAGCCGTCAGACTACTCAGTAGCTGAGCGCAGTGAAAGCAAAGGAAGGAGTGTCTGCTGTGCTCTCTACCTCCCCCTAGAGTGCAGTACCCAGCTCTGTGAGTGAACAACGAAGTACTGCAAATTTTTATGGGTGTGTGTGTACGTGTACATGTGTGTGTGTTTGTGTATGCATGTACATGTGTCTGTGTGTATGTACATGTGTGTATGTGTGTATGTACATGTGTGTATCTGTACATATGTCTGCGTGTATGTGCATGTATGTGTGTGTGTACATGTGTCTGTGTGTGTGTGTGGGTAGATTTGTCTTTGTGTGTGTGCATGTAGATGTGTGTGAGTGTTTGTGTGTATGTACGTACATGTATGTACATGTGTCTGTGTTTATGTACATGTGTCTGTGCATGTGAATTTCTGTGTATGTACATGTATCTGTGTGTATGCGTGTCTGTACGTGCCTGTGTGTGTATACACGTGTCTGTATGTGTGTGTATGTGTACGTGTCTCTGCGCATGTGTGTACATGTTTCTGTGTGTGTATGTGTATGTACATGTCTGTGTGTGTGTGTACAGGTGTCCCTGTTTGTGTGTGTTTGTTGGTGGCGAGTAACTCTTAAGGCCTGGCTAGTAGCTCAGGACTTTAAATTTGAAGCCCTGTAGAGGGAATACAACCTAGAATATATCCTGTTGCTCAGACAAAATTCAGACCGCTGGTACAGTATTTCCTCTCAGATTTTCTAGGCAATTTCACTGCTAGGTTAACTGCCGACTCTCAGTTGTAAGTCGGAAGTGCTCTATATAGAAGGATTTCTTGTACCTGGAGCAACCACCGCATCATCACTGGGCCACTGACATATTTTGGGCTATTCCTGGTGGAACTAGATAGGGGATACCTCAAGATTCTTCTGATACTGGTCTACATCCCTTTGCCATTGTTGTACGGGGTGCAGCCACCCCTGCTTGTAATTGATCTTGTAATGGAAGCAATAAGGCACTATTCCAGGTACGGCCTACTTTACCAAGGATAGCTTCTGCTGGAGGGGTTGCTGACTGGAAATGCAACTATTGGTGCTTTTAAATTGAATGGTTAACTTCAGCAGCTGTTCTGGAGACTGGAATAAAGGGAGAGGTTAAGCTGTGTCCCCATACTGTACCTTCTCAAGCAGGAACTTTTCCCTATGCTCACTCTCACCCTAACAAGCAGGGTCCTGTCTCTAACCTAGCCACTCACCAAAAGTACACCAAACCCAGCAGACCACCCCTACTTAAAAGGACTACACCACCTAATCTGGCCGATGAAGGTTGCCAGGGATGGCAGTGTCCACTCAGACATTTGCTCTCCCTGAGGCACCTGCAGACTCTGCAGAGGAACAATGTACCTCTAAGCCTTAGATCCATGTCACAGTAGCACAGCTTTACCTACTAGCTGGAGGACAAAATGCACCTGCCTACAGATGAATGAATTTATTCTTTTTTTTTAGCCCACCATCTATGGCCAGCTTAAACATTACTTAGCATGCATGCATTTACCATGAAAAATGTACATGATGCTGGGTCTCCTTTAAAAGCAAGGGGCTTAACATATATATATATATATATACATGGAAAAAGCATTTGATGATATTATGATGAAGTCCATCGAAATTAAATAGATCACCGAATTAAAGACCAATGCTAAATATGCAGAATATGATAATTTAAAATAATGGACATAGTAAAGGTCAACAAATAACCTTCTACAGAGCAGTTTAAGAAGGATTATAGGCTGATATGGAGAGGCTTAAAAGAATGGCAGAAACAGCGCAGCAATAAAAAACTTCAAATGGACAACAGTTTTTATAGAAAAAGCAGATTTGGCTTTACATGCACTTTAAGCTTTAAAAAGGCTTATGCAAAGGCAAACCAAAGATCCAGGGTATAAACTGAAGAGGATAAAGACGGATAAATAATTTAAAAGAACGAAAAGGAGTAAAACAAACAGTGGATTGCTAAACTTTTAGATAGAAAAAAAGAAAATAAAGTAAATGTAAGCCATATTACATAATACAAAATAGTACCTCAAAAGGGAATGCACCTTTATGGGGATGTTGCTGAAATCCCTTGCATAAATTACAACCACAGTATGACAAATGTCAAAAGGCAACACAGAAGCACACACTGGCAGACTGCCCAGTCAGATGGTATGACAGACTGGCTTGGTTAGAGGGGCGTGGCTTGAGGGGAGACAAGCTGAAGCTGATCTGTATCGTATCTGACCAGGCAATCTGCTGATGTGCACTTCTGTGTTCTCTTTTGACATTTGGCATTGTCAAGCCAGACAGACCCTTAGGAAGCCATCACCCCAAAGTGATTGTAGTCATCGGGTTGATATTTAGTGGAGCTTTGAACAGCACTTGTTTATTAATGGAACAAAAGTAACAGAACTTGGAAATTTTTAGGTACCAATAAAAACCGCTAATGTATAACATTCATTAGTTTATTCATTCTCCATAAAATATTATTTTGCTTTAAAATATAACGGTTGGACAGTTTAAAAAAATGACAAAAAAAATAACAATAATTTAAATTGTTTACAAAACATTAGTCATGGATATTACAAATCAATGTACAGTATACTGTATGTAGTTGCAGATATTTTTTGTTTACTGACTTCAATCACGTGCCTCTAAATTTTTCAGTGGTGGGTTACCTATAACAATGTACAGAAATAAGAGGTTAAGGTAATGCTTATAAGTGGACCATATAGCAATAGTTAGTACCAAGAATATTAAACATAGAGCTCCACATACACTCACTGGTCACTTTATTAGTACACCTTGCTAGTACTGGTTTGGGTCCCCTTTGCCTTTAGAACTTCCTTAATTCTTCTTGGCATAGATTCAACAAGATGTTGGAAATATTCCTCAGAGATTTTGGGCCGTATTGACATGATAGCATCACGCAGTTGCTGCTGATTTGCTGGCTGCACATCCATGAACCGTTGATACAGGGCAGAATGGATCCATGCTTTCATGTTGTTTATGCCAAATTCTGACCCTACCATTTGAATATCGCAGCTGAAATTGAGACTCATCAGACCAGGGAACATTTTTTCAATTCTCTATTGTGCAATTTGGGTGAGCCTGTGTGAATTGTAGCCTCCGTTTCCTGTTCTTAGCTGACAGGAGTGGCATCCGGTGTGGACTGCTGCTGTAGCCCATCTGCTTCAAGGTTCGATGTGTTGTGCATTCAGAGATGGCATTTTGCATACTTTGGTTGTAACAAGTGGTTATTTGAGTTACTGTTGCCTTTCTATCATCTCAAACCAGTCTGCCCATTCTCTTCTGACCTCTGACAATGACAAAGCATTTTTGTCCATACAACTGCTGCTCACTGGAAATTTTCTCTTTTTTGGACCATTTATTGTAAACCCTAGAGATGGTTGTGCATGAAAATCCCAGTAGATAAGCAGTTTTTGAAATACTCAGACCAGCCCTTTTGACACCCATGACAACCATGCCACGTTTAAAGTCACCTAAATCCCATTTTTTCCCCATTATGATGCTCGGTTTGAACTTCAGGAAGTTGTCTTCACCATGTCTAGATGCCTAAATGCATTGAGTTGCTGTCATGTGATTGGCTGATAAGCAATTTGTGTTACCAAGCAATTGAACCTAATAAAGTGACCAGTGAGTGTACAGTGTACATTATTCCACCATACTATAAACATTTTCGTCTCAAAATAACCAACCATAGACTGTGTCTATTAACACAAAGAGAATACAATGTACATTGAATGTACAAATCAATCAACCTCATTCCAAAAAATTAGCCAATTCAGACCTCTATTAATGCCAATCAATGGGATCTGCAATACATTGATAGTGTGAAATAAATGGGCAAACACTCCTCCTATGACAAAATGGAGCATGGGGGGTGTGACGAACTAGGAGTGCAGAGATAGAGCACAAGGAGGTAGATTACACAAAACCCAACATGCAGGCATTTATTGGGGAAACTCAGGAACCAGACAATAAAAAAACTAATCCACAGAACAATACAAGAAACAGCAATGAAGAATGATCCTCAGGGTGGCAATATGGGGGAGCAGAGGGCAGTTAGTCAACAGGGCAGAGCAGGGTTAAGTCCAACACATAGGGCAAAGGGTTCTGGGCAGAATAGGGTTAAGTCCAGCACACAGGGCAGAAGGATCTGGGAAGAATAGGGTTAAGTCCAGCATACAGAGCAAAGGGTTCTGGGCAGAATAGGGTTAAGTCCAGCATACAGAGAAAAGGGTTCTGGGCAGAATAGGGTTAGGTCCAGCACACAGGGCAAAGGGTTCTGGGAAGAATAGGGTTAGGTCCAGCACACAGGGTAAAGGGTTCTGGACAGAATAGGGTTAAGTCCAGCACACAGGGCAAAGGGTTACGGGCAGAATAGAGTTTAGTCCAGCACACAGGGCAAAGTCCTTAACACAGAATAGAAATTCAGGGACTCACAAGCCGGCAGTGGCCTCAACAGGGGAAGTCTAGGAAGATAGGCACCAACTCCTCACGGGTCTTCGGAGGGTTGTGTGTCCTGGCCGCAGCTTCAAAACCACACAGGCAACAGTTGACAGAGGAGCAGAAGGCAGAACAAACTCCCAGTGTCCAGAAAGCAACAACCACAAGTCTCAGCAGTGCAAAAAGCAAAGCACAGTTCAATGCATCTCCTAGCGAGGCCTGCAGCCGTGAGCTGCTGTCCATCTGCACATTCTGAGAGTTTTCTCCCACCATAGGGACATTATATTGTTCTTTCAATTTGACCAAGCATCAAGCCCCCGGAGCTGACACTACTGGCTTTTCCCAGCCACAGGACACCATGCTGTCTGTGCCTCCTTCTGAGATCAACCTCATGTTCCACCCCCTGCGGGGCACAGGAACTCATAGATTTAATTAAGCAGACAAGCTGACTTCTTGACAAACTTGTTGATTTCAACAAAACAACACAAAAATAAAGTAATATTTTGATCTCCGTCAAAGGAGGCATAGCCATGAGGAGCATCTGTGCTGCTCTATGCACACCATTGTGATTTCACCATGTCATGTAAATGGTATGTGTGCACACACCTTTGCCCAACATGAACATGCAGATGACATCACCATGTATAATACAGACACTATAGGTAGAAGATGACAGGTTCAATCTCACCCTGCTCCAACAAGGAATGTAAACCATAACTGAAATACATTTAGTTTGCAAAAGCACTGTATCATCAGCAATTGCCTCTTTTTAAAAATAAAACTTGATATCACCTTTTTTTAAAAGTTTTGTGGCATCTCAATAGAAATTATTTCCTGCATGTCATTTCCTAGGGCATGTTCCCTGATGGTAACAACTGTGGATCATACCTGAGCAATGTTCTTTAAAACTGCCCCTTGTAGTGTCCATTGAAAGACCTGTCTGACAGGGTGACTACACAGCAGCACAGTTGAGAGATGGGAACAGACCATTGTCACCCTACTGATACTGTTTAAACACGTTCATGGCAGGATCATCAGGAATTATTTTTTTTAAAAATTTAAGATTTACAGATATTAAAATTGTCATAGGCTATACTCACACTATCACATTGTGGTAAGGTATGCATAACCATGTATGTAATGTGCATTGCTGTGCTGTGGTTTCATTTACTTTGTTTGGCCTTGCAGCATACCATCCAATGATTTTACTTATTGCAAATAATTTTAGATATTTTGCATATTAGATATTGCATATTTGATATTAATTTAGATAGTACATTGTCAGATTGTGGTATAAATGTATTTAATTTATTTTTTTCAAAGGTGTTTATTTTTGGTTTGCATTAAGTTTACATGTAGGAAACAAACGGCTCAACTAAGCCAGGGCATACATATGTAAAGGAAAATAGAAACTGGTCAGGGTCACAAAGCACCCAATTTCACTGGAACAGATGTGTAAGTAAATTTAATATTCACACACTTAATCAACTAACAATCTCGTGCCCTCTCTCTCCTCAACGCCTATAGCATACCTATACCTATGGATCCTTGCAGGAAACCATATTTAAGATATAGCTAAACCTTGCCCTGCAGGGGAATTTACTCTAAAGATCTTAAAGAATTTATTAGAGCAGGCTCTGCCAGTGTAAATTATTTTATGTTTTGGGATATATGCATTGATATTTTTGCTAGTGTTGGAGGGCTAGGCTTTTTGCTGTTGAGTAGTATAGTCTTCATTGCTTAGAAATGTATTACACACAATATAATGGGTTAATGGAGTACAAAATCATTGACAATACCTAGTAATACATTTTTTAACAGAAACATAGCTAGGTTTTTATATTTGCTTGTAATTCTGTTTTAACTTTTAACACAGTTACCTAGATATCATGATCATGACACTTGTTGGAACACATATTTGGTTGATGCTTCCACTTTTAATATTCCTATCGAGCATGCTGCAGATGGTGAAGCACAGATGTTGTACCTGTCAATAAAATAACATCAGTAAACAGCATGGAGAAATGAATTCCCATGATTCAGACTGCAAAATAACAAAACAAATACTTTTTGAAAAGTGTGCCTAACTTTCATAGTTGAACCAAACATACATATTAAAGCTGTATGCTATTGCCTTAGCTTAGCTGAGAGCATAGTTACAGCATATTATTTAATGGACATTTTAGTGACCGACTTCTAGGTACAGTACAGTGAATTAAAAAAAAAAAGTCACCAAAGCAGAACATTCAATTGGTATAGTTATAAAGCATTAGACATTTACCACAGGGGAATCATACTATTCTGACACTTCTCTCCAACATGTAAAAATCAGCATTTATTTGCTAGAAAATTACTTAGAACCCCCAAACATTACATAGTTTTAACTAGAGGCCCTAGAGAATAAAAAGATGGTGTTGCAATTTTTTTATGTCACACAGTATTTGCACAGTGGCTTTTAAAACACATTTTTTTTCGGAAAAAATACACTTTAATAATTTTAATGCACAAAAACACAATATAATACCCAACTGATAAATTGGTAAATAGATACCCAACACGTAACACTTTAAAATTGCACACACTTGTGGAATGGCAACAAACTACCATACTTAAAAATCTCCATAGGTGACAATTTAAACACCTTTACAGGTTACCAGTTTAGAGTTACACAGGAGGTCTGGTGCTACAATTACTGCCCTTAATCTGACATTTACAGCGATACTTCACGATCACTATTTATGTATGCATTGAGGACAGACACATACATTGGCATTTGTGTGTGAATATGGTGGGGCAGGGAGGTTTAAAAAAACTTTAAAAAAATGTATTTATTTTGTTCTTTTTTTTTTTTACACTCTTTAATTTTTTTTTTAGAGTTGAACAGTGTCCCTTTTGACAGCATGGGCAGTAATAGGTTCTCTTTTTGGGGAGATCTAGGGTCTTTTAGACTCCACACCACTCCTCTGCCCACGATCGGGTTGATTAGATGCTTCTACATCCTGCTGAGACTGTAAGTTACAAAATACTTGTCACTTCTGGTTTCTTATACCATAGAAATGATTGGGGACATTGCAATCCTTGATCATCCCTATCAGCCATTGGAACCGCCAGCTTCAGTCTCAGTCTCCCCAGTGGGATGGGAAGGCCTAGGAAGGTTAAATAGCTGCTATGTTCACTTTTACATTAAAACCTGCCATTGACTGAAAACAAAGATACCTGGGATGATGTCTGTAGCTGCAGACATCATTCTAGTATAACCACTTCAACCTTGAGACGTACTGGTACATTGCAGAGGCTGGAGTGGGTAAATTAAATTATTTGGCAAAGGTCACATTTACTGTTTTATAAATATGCCCCAAGTGTATATAAGGCCGAAAACTTTTGTTTTAGTTTTGGATAGAGTGGGGAAAGATTAGAATCCTCTTCTGGTTATTACTGCTAGGCAGGGCTCCATTGGAGAAATTATCCCTTGTGAAAATAATGTTATGTGGAGCTCTGCAATATACTGTATATATTTAATATATTGTATGGTTTATATGGTATATATAGGTAACTTATATAATTCTATAAATGCCCATGGTATGAGCATTCATGAGGTATTAGTGGATATCACACCACAGAAATTGAGAAATTCACACAATTCTAGCAACACAATTAACATAGAGACTGTTCCAACATTGTTTTATAATCATTCTTAGCATGTGGAACCTCCACTTCAGGATGATCTATTATGGATACTCAGAAGCAGTCATTGGGCTTTTAAATAGTTTATACTTAATTAACAAATGAACTTGTCTTCAATTATCACCAGGAAACTTCATCGAGAATTGCTGACTGTTGATTGAATGCTCTTCAATTTAATGCCAATGACAGTACACTTTAATGAGGTGTACGTGTGAGTTTCTAACAATGTATTAAACATTTGACAGAGAACCATCACATGAGTGTATATTATTTCTGTTAACAATTGACTTAATTCAATTATCATTCCTAACCAAAATGGTGGACTGTAGCATTTTGTGGTCCTTTGCTATGTCACTTGCTCTCCATAGGATTTACCCTTCCTGACCAGGCCGTTTTTTTGCGATATGACGCTGTGTTACTTTAACTGACAATTGCGCAATCATGCAAAACTACACCCAAATGAAATTTATGTCCTTTTTACCACAAATATAGCTTTATTTTAGTGGTATTTGATCGCCTCTGTGTTTTTTATTTATTGAGCTATAAACAAAAAAAGGCCGACAATTTTGAAAAAAATAAAATTTTTGACTTTTGATATAAAACATATGCAGTAAAAAAATTTTAAAAATCTGAATTTGTCATAAATTTAGGCCAAAATGTATTCTGCTACATAAACAAAATCCCAATACATTAATTAATTGGTTTATGTGAACGTTATAGCATCCACAAATTGCGTTATATGTACTGGAATTTTTTATATATATATATATATATATATATATATATATACTAGTAACTTATATCAGGACTGCGGGCATTCTAACACTGAGGCGGAACTGACTAACTGCCATTGTCATCCCAACGACACTAATACAGTGTTCAATTAGTACAGTGATCAGTGCTAATAAAAAGCACTGACACTGTACTAATGACACTGGGCATGACATCTGGGGCGATCAAAAGATTAGCTGTGTGCAATTTTGTGTTTTACATTATGTGCTGTGTGTATTTTACTATGTAGACAAGCTGCTTTGTATTGCTCTGCTGTGCAGAGCAATGCAAAGCAGCCTGTTTGTGCTGACAGGGGAGAGATCTGTGTTGTTTAAACACAGGCCTCTCCCCTGTCACAGTTCCTCGGCTATCTCCGGGTGGGGAATCTCTGGTCGGGACCCGGTGATCGTCAGCTGTAGCCACCAATGATGGTATGGGTAGGACACCATACATGCGTGCCCCCTACCCAGAAGTGTAAAATCATGTATAAATACATGATTTTGTGCAGCCCTGCCACTCTGTAGCAGTAGTTCCGCTATAGGGCGGTGGGGAAGCAGTTAAAGCTTTTCAGGACCCAGATAGAAATTACTATATCAGAATGTATAACATCTGAGAAATACAAGCTTTCTATCCCAACCTTTTTATATTGTTCCCAACAATCTAGCTGTCCACATTTCTATTTCACTGGTATCCCTTAGCTTCTAGTGGCATATGCCGCATACAAATGTACAATATAAATGTAATTCCTTGTCTGCAGCTGGCCTCTTGTGGCTATGGAAAGGCTTCCTCTCACCAAACTTCTGACCCCAAACTCTCCCCATTTTTTATTTTACATTTTACATACATATCTTTTTTCTTGAGGTCTTTGCTCCAGACCCTTTATATTACAGGTCCTCTTACTGCTCTGTGGGTGGGTCCTAAATGCTTCAAAGTATGGTGTCACCTAACAATATAGTGCCATTCTCTGCTGCATTTTCCTGTGAGCCCAGGGTGGACTGAAGACATATCTCGGAAATGGGTCCTTGACATATAGGGCTCACATAAAGTGGTTTAAATGATGCTGGGTGTCATTGGACCTGGGAGAAGTTCACTGATGAATCACAGAGCAGTGAGTATGGACAGCACCAGAAAGGAAGTAAGTACTGCAGTGACTGCTGCTTTTCATTTTTAAAAGTGCTGTGCAATACAATGTATTATTTTTTTTTATAAAGTTCAGTTGGGCTTAAAGAATTGTCAATGAATGCTGGTTACACTAATGCTTCTGTTTAGGGTGAGGTTTTAGAAGCCTTTGAATTATTAAAACATAAATTGACTTTTTTTGTGTAATTTAGCAAAATAGATTTCAAGTTCATCAAAGCAAAAGCGTTCAAATTCCTACAGTTAATTTTTTAAGAAAGCAGCATCAACCTAAGTTTGAAAATCCTGTCCCCTACCAATACACTGCAGAGAGGGATCTTTGCTCACTGTATCGGAGCAGATCTCTCTCTGTAGAGGTCTGACATGCCCCTTTGCTGAGCCAGACCTATAGCTTTGCAATTAGCAAACCTCTGACTTGCTGCTAATTGGAGATTTCTAGGTCTGACTTAGCAGAGGGTGTGTGTTTGACTTGTGTTTGATTGCTGCTTCCACACAGAGAGCAAGTAGACTTCTGTACACTATTCTGGAAGGAGACTGGCTTTTCTACTCAGGCTGCTGTGTACAAAAATTAACTGTAAGACTCTGAACGTTTTTTGTTTGGAATGGTGATTCAGCCAGGAACTCTCTTGTTTTTCAGAAGTTTAAGCTCTCCAGCAGAATGTATTGTTGGTTATGTGTTAGAGAAGACGCTAGTAGCTTGTGATGAGGCAGAACTTGGTTTACTTGTGTGGCTTAAGTTGCAAACATACAAAACATTTCAGCAATCTGTAACAGCAGACATCTTGGTTATAAAGAGAGAGAGAAGAGAGAGAACCAACAAGTTTTACAGATATGCACAACTGGTAACCTTAGTGTACAGTTTGCAAGGGTTTTAACTGATAGGAGGCTTCCTTCTAGGCTTGGAACATATAGAACATTCTTTACAAGAATGCTCTGCTTGCCCCCTGATGGCGTTTTGCAGTTCAGAAATCCCTGACCATTACCTTCCGCTGTAATACTTTTCCCATTTGCTAGGAAGACTTTATCTTTTACACTAAAATCAATTTCTGTGAAGAATGTCTCGTCGCTTGTCATGTGACTTGTTGCCCCTGAATCAATGTACCATCCGTGTGAGGTACTATTCTGAGTCACTTTAAAATTACCACTCCATGATACACTTTCATTTTCTTTCATGACCGCTTTAGCTCTTTCTCTTGTGGGTAGCTCCCGCTTTCGCTGCTCAGCTTTCCAGATTGAACAGTTCTTTTTCAGGTGACAGGCCTTTTTGCAGCGAAAACATACCCTGGTTTCTTTGCTTTGTCTTATGCCTTCATGCACCTTCAGAGCTGCCTCTGCTCTCTCGTTCTCTATACTATGCAAATTTTCCTTTCTTCTGCTGTATTCATCAATTAATTTTCCCTTAACATATTCTAGCGTCAGTTCAGTTTCCGGTCTAGTTTCTAGAGCATTTATAAGGGCACTGTATGATTCTGGAAGGCTGCATAGCAGTAGTGCTACTACATGATTGTCTTTCATTTCTTCACCTATTGCACCCAGCTGGTCCACAATTTCTAGCATAGCATTTACATGTTCACTCATTTCCTGCCCTTTTTCCAGCCTCATCTTACACAGTTTGTGCAGCAGATATAGTTTACTGTTTAGGTTTGCACGCTCATGCAATTTTTGTAATGCAGTCCACATACCTTTAGTTGTGTTTTCTTTCCTTATGTGAATGAGTTGATCGTCCTCCACTAACAGGCTTATGACTGCATTTGCTTGCCTGTTTTTTCTGTCCCATTCTTCCGGGTTGTCATTGGGTCTGTGTGTATCTAGTACCTGCCACAAGTCATCTTTGGATAACAGCATTTCAAGCTTAAACTTCCATAGCTGGTAGTTGGTATTGTTGAGCTTTGCTATTGTAAACTTCATATCTGAAGCGCTTGCCATCTTTCAGTGAATTGGATACAGCTCTTGTTTCCTCACACAGGATTTGGTAGGATTGTAAATGCAGCACTTACTTGCTTGTAGTTTTCCTTTTTCCAGTGTCTGGAGCTGGGCCCATAACCTGTTGGTTATGTGTTAGAGAAGACACTAGTAGCTTGCGATGAGGCAGAACTTGGTTTACTTGTGTGGCTTAAGTTGCAAACATACAAAACATTTCAGCAATCTGTAACAGCAGACATCTTGGTTATAAAGAGAGAGAGAAGAGAGAGAACCAACAAGTTTTACAGATATGCACAACTGGTAACCTTAGTGTACAGTGCCATCTACTGGCCAAGTGATATTAACACACAATACTGTATATAGTACATGCTGTTGCATCCCCAACATGTATCCGCTTACATGAATGAGACTATCCATTTACCACTGGTAGGGAGGAGTCATGATGATCAGCTTTTATTTATTCATGTAAAACCTTTATCCCACAAGGAAAAAATATGTTTGCTGTAAGTGATTTTAAAGTTTTAGCTGTAGTTTGGCTTCAATTTGTTAGTGTAACTAAATCTGCTAGTCCATCTAACATTCCCCTCCCCCGACACCAACAATGCTTCTATCTGCTGTGTTCTGGCTAATTCCTCCAAAGTGGTGTATTACTAATACAGGAGGTGTTCTACTGGCCAGATCACCAGGTAAAAACAGGTAAAAAAGCTGAAGAAAATAAAAATTATACAGCCACCACATCTAAACTGCAATACAATACATTTTTGGTTTTGCGTTTAATACCTCTTTAAACTGAAAGTTCACTTGGTCTTGAAAACAATGCATTCAACAATGTACAATGTTACATTCTGTAAAGAATTATTTTAAAGTATTTGTAAGTCTCTAAAATTTCATGTCCTGTTAAACATATTAAGAACTTCATTCCTTGCTGCTGTACTTAAGCAGCTGGGTAGAGGAAGCGTAATTCTGGGAGGACTTACCCGTACACAGATAGGGGTACCCTATTTGTAATTGGCCATGGTACCATGTGATTACTGTAACCAGGGGCGGACTGACCATTTGGAAACTTGTGCACTGCCCGAGGGCTGGGGTCAGTAGGGGGCGCCATGAGATGCCCCTGGTACCTTTTGTCACAAAGGGCAGACTCCATTTTGTTAAGAGTATCCATTCTCCCTTATTCTCCTTCCCCCTCCCTTCCTGAGAGGCACAGTGACAGATGTGTGTGTGTTAAAAGTGTCACAGGCCGGATCCAAGCAGGGAGCCACATGGTGCAGCACTGTCCCAAGAACCTGTGCCATTTCACGCCTCGGGAGAGATAAGGCAAACTTTCCCAGAAGTTGAAAGAGATTCCGAGCTAATAAACCTAGCGCAGGGTAGGTGACAGAATCAGATAAACACTTCTCAAATACATTTTTCCCCTATGTCTCATATCTTGGAATATGAGAGACTTACATCAAAACGGAGCATCTCACCAGATGGGCTAAGAGGAGCCGAACATTTTGGTGGGTCACTCACCTTGTCTCAGACACACAGGGAAGCAGAAACACAGATCTTGTGAACCATGCAGTATATAATTTCATAATTCATAACTAATCAATCCTCAGACTGGTCTGTATAATATACCTGCGGGTAGACTGTCACTTGTGCAGATGAAAAGTTATAGGCAAATATGAGTTATGGAAGATATTTTTGCTCTAGTTGAGGCATCCACCCCTATCTCCATGTCCTAAGTGGAGATTGGCCTTTGACTGCAGAGCCACCCCCCTGCTGGGGACTTTAAAACAGGATGTCAGGCCTAAGAAGATGATTTGAAGACATCTCCCATTTTTTCCATCGTAACATAGGGAGATCAAAGCCCTTCTGCTCAGAAACTTGGTCTGCTTACATCCAAGGCTTAATGGCAAGTATCTTAACCCTTTAACCTCTCCCTGATATCTCTTTGCTGTGCTGCTAGTCTCTGTATGTTTATATATACAGTGGGGATCGAACGTTTTGGCACCCCAGCTAAAAATTTGTATTAATGTGCATAAAGAAGCCAAGGAAAGATGGAAAAATCTCCAAAAGGCATCAAATTACAGATTAGACATTCTTATAATATGTCAACAAAAGTTAGATTTTATTTCCATCATTTACACTTTCAAAATAACAGAAAACAAAAAAATGGCGTCTGCAAAAGTTTGGGCACCCTGCAGAATTTATAGCATGCACTGCCCCCTTTGTAAAGCTGAGACCTGCCTGTGTCATGGATTGTTCTCAATGATCATCTGGGAAGACCAGGTGATGTCAATCTCAAAGGTTTTAAATGCCCAGACTCATCTGACCTTGCCCCAACAATCAGCACCATGGGTTCTTCTAAGCAGTTGTCTAGAAAACTGAAACTGAAAATAGTTGACGCTCACGAAGCTGGAGAAGGCTATAAGAAGATAGCAAAGCGTTTTTAGATGTCAATATCCTCTGTTTGGAATGTAATTAAGAAATGGCAGTCATCAGGAACAGTGGAAGTTAAAGCAAGATCTGGAAGACCAAGAAAAATATCGTGACACCTTTTTCATAGGCTTTTTTGAGTTTGGGCAAGGACACAGGGGCCCCATGATCCCCTATTGCCCGGGGGCCCCATGAGTTGTCAGTCCGCCCCTGGCTGTAACAAATTACAGGTATCATGTTATCTGTAATAAACAATGGCTGTTATTCATTGTTTGCTATTGGCAATCTCTGTGATTGGTCAAAGTGATCGCATACTATAGGCCCAATCAGAGCAGCCCTGTAACATGTGATAGCTGTGACCAATCAAAGCTGTCACAGTAGTACTCAATGGAATGAAGCTGTTGAGTGTCAAAAATAAATGTTTTACAGCCAATTTTGCTGTAAACAGTGTAAAAAAAAGAGAAAAAAAAACAATCACCAACCTGTCCCACTACCTTCCTGAGCAGTACAGTGTCACTATACTTCTCTGGTGACAGTATGCTCTTGTAACAGACGATTGGCGAATAGAAATGTCCAGAGAAGAGTGATCGGTCGTGTGCGCACAGAAATGCACGATCACGCACGGCCAAGATTGGTGCCAGAAGGACTATTTAAAGGCTGCCTTGGCCTATGCTAAGTGCTGACTGGTCTTCAGCTGTTCCCTGTTTCCTGCTCATTCCTGTATGATTCCCTTGTTGCTGACCCGGCTTGTTCCTGACCTGACTCTGATTAGTCTCCTGCTTGATACATGTTCCTGACCTCTGCTTTGCTCCTGACTTTGGCTTGCTTATGATTTGGTACCTCGCTGTCTGCTCATTGATGACCCCGGCTATTCCTATGACATTGCTCCTGTCTCCCATCTCAGCTTCCTGTCTTACTCTGGTGCACACCTGGCGACCTACCATACCAGCTCTGCATATCACTACTGTTCCTGAATCGGTGGTTCATCAGTCTTCCAAAGTCTCCAGCTGCAAGAGCTGCAAACAACATCTGCTGGCGCTCTTGTCCCCCTGGTCCCTAGACACCCTCTGTTCCACTTCCAGAGGGGTCAGGGCTAGTGACACAAGTGAGGCCGACCTCGTCATTTCAGTCTCCAATCAAGTACGTGACAGCTCTGGTGATCGTCAATGTCCATAATCACTCAGTGTCCCCTTTCACCTCCCACCTCACCAGTTACAGTGTCCCTAATCACTGATGAACCAGTCACAGTGTCCCTGACCAGCACCACACCAATCATATTGTTCCTAATCATGGCCACACCAGTTACAGTGTCTCAGATCACTGCCATATGAGTTATAGTATGTATGATCACTGTCACACCAGTTTCAGTTTCCCTGATCACCACCACACTAGTCATATTGTCCCTAATCACCGCCACACCAGTCCCAGTGGCTATTTTAATCTTTTAAAATCTGCTGCTTTCATTAAAATAATCCCTGGTGTTTCTCTGATAAAGGTCCTCATTTGGGCACTTCCTGTTATACAGTAAATACACTCTGACCCTGTCCTATAATTGGCTTATTATTTGTTACCCAGTCATATATGCTTCTAGTGGAGACGATTTTCACAGGCATGTTCCACCTGATGGTTGATGCTCTTCCAGTGTTTACATCTACATTAAGGAAATTTAAGTACAATACACTAGGACCCCTACAAAAATGGATCGACCACCACATCACCATATGTCTGAATTCCAACCTAACACGATTACCAAACTTTAGTTGTGTGGTTTATTTATACGTGAACATATGATAAACACGTCTGTATGTTTATACATTGAATACACATGCAGGGAATATTTAGCCAATAAATGGTTAATCCAGAGAGATCTTGTTGTCAAATCATTCATTCAACAAAAATAATCATGTAAGATTTTATATGAATTTAACATATTTTATGCATGTATTTACCTTTAAAAGCCCCCCCCCCCCCTTTCTGTAGTGAGGCAAAAGAACTGTGACACATCTTGGATGTGATATAAGTAGCCCCAGCAGACTCAGAGCTGTCATTCAAGTGGGACTCTATAGTATTCCCCTTTCCTTGGCAACTGCATAACAGGTTATGTAGGGAGGCAAAAGGAGGGGTGGAGGAGCTTGGCCAGCACAGAGAATCATTAGACACTCCCAGAAGAGGAGAGGGCTATAGGTTGCAAGGAGGAAAGGAGCTGTGCTAGGGAACTGATTTTGAAATAAAATACATTTATGGAAAGGAAAATAAATGCAAATAAGCATTCAGAATACTTGGATTTTCTGTGCTTTAAACTGCAATTTTTATGTTGGTGACAGAATCTTTTTAAAGAATATAGCATTTTTTCTATTACGTGATCCTAACAATCAAACAATACCATAAAGTGTGAACTTTATTCGCACAACCCAGCAGAAAACATAGTTTAATTCTCTAGACCCCAATTTTAAAGTTATACAGAGCTTTCACTCTACACAGAATCTTACATCCTTTTCATCTCTGAAAAATGAAATCTTTTGAATGTTGTGGCACTTTTTAAATGTTTCATTTCCCACCCCTTTAAATTCAATTAAATTACCAGATTTCATTCTTCTTTATCCTTAATAAATTATGCACCATGCCGTACTAAGTAGTCACTGCAAATTCACAATCAGTACAAAATGTATCACTGGTGTGACAGCATGGCTTACCATGTAATCATATGCTGTATCAATTATTCAATGCTTCTTTCAAGAAGAATTCTTTATTTACTTTAATGGATGGTAGTTTGTGACAGTTGTCTTAGTTATCTTAGCAATCTTTGTTTTTATACTTCACTGCTTTATCTTTACTTCTTCTTTCCCGCCATAAAACATATTACAAAAGAATGTACATTTAAGCACCTGGTTGGTCAACTCTTTGAGATGTTCCTGTATAAAGCAAAAAGAGTCTTTGAAATAAGAAAAAGGATTATCGCAAATAGAACAAGTTTTTTCACGCAAATTGAGATTTGGATAGCATTTTCATTTCGGTGTCTTCACAAGTCTTAATGTACGTGCCAAAGCAAAGTCAAGGCTTATTTTATTAATGGTATTATAAAAGCAAATTACTTGGCACTGGAGTGCAACTGATGAGTACTGAAATCTTAACACAGAATGAGGAGGAGCTGCAATAAGAGGATGCCTTTTTTATCTTTAAAATGTATCATTAAAACAAGGACTGAAATGTATTAATTACTTATGTGTGGAAATTAGCAAGTACATTAAATGGTACACAAATATTTTGTCTTGATGTGTTACTAATACATTAGAAAAATACTAAAATTAAAAAGGATTCTTCACCCTCACATCTCTATATCAGGGGCTCTGCATCCCATTGAAGGTAAAATAGAGATCGCTGTATATATTTCCTTTAGTCATTGGATCAAAATATACAACTTTTAAATGTAATTTTCTTTAGTTGTAGTCACGGTAATATGAAATGTTGCATATTAATATTTTGCATTTTCATATGTAGCCAGCAGGTGGAGCCGAAAGCCCTTTTTTCACAGCTTCTCTCTTTAGAAAACCCTGCTGCTTACAGAGCTAAATAGCTAAAGCTACAAGGTGCATACATATGTCTAGGTAAGGGCAATGGAATACTACCCTTTCACGTCTTCCCTCTGTATGCCTCTAGAGGCAAAAGGGTTTATTTATTAAGGCCTGGTTCACACTAGTGCAGCTGTGACTTGGTCTGAGTTTCACTGCAATTTTGTGGTATGACATTGGTGCATATTTTTCATGCTGCTGTAGGGGAAGGAGACTGCTCAATGTGTAAATGCTGATTATTAAGGACTCAGCACCCACCAGCATCCTAACAACCAGTGGCCCTAAATGTAAACAAAGAAGCCCGGACAGTAAAAAGAAAAAATAAATCGCATTGGGGTTTCCCCACAATCTACACCAGGCACTTCAGGTCTGGCATGGATTTTAATCTGATCAATATATAGATTCAATAATATGTATACTATCGCATATTACATATCGTATTTATAAATTGCCTGCCAAAGACTTTGTTCAGTAACTCTTGTCATTCGTACTGCATAACTAAGCAGGTGACTTCATTTTTTTCATTGTACTGTATCTGGTTTGTTTTTCAGAGACTTTGTTTCCTGATGATGTAAACAGCGCTTTCATACACCAGATGTTGTCACTGACCCACTTACTTGCCTTGCAATTTTCAGCATAAGAATGACCGAATTCAAGTAATAAAATAATCCTGGTCCTTTTCCTGGGTGACCAATCAACTCTTTTCTTTGGGGTATCTTACTCCCTTTCCCCATTCATTCTGGGTTCCACCCACCTTTGGCATTTATGTGGGCACTAAATCCACCCATTACATTACAAGATGGGGATTTCTCTAAGAGGGGAGCTAACACCTAACTACAACTTTCCCCTTGCCTTGCTGTAATGTGAACAGAGCCATCTAGGGCTAGTTAAGCAAATTGCACCTGGCAACACTTTCCCCCTTCTAAATATGACACATCCCTGTGCCAAATAGGAACCCCCACATGGGAAGATAGCTTGATTACGTCTTAAATAATAATACAGCAGTAAAGTGCAAACATAACTAACTGTAAACATATTCAAGGTATAAGAGTCTGTATACCTGACACTAAACTTGAACAGTTGCTACAAAAAAAATCTAGGAATGAAAGTCCTAATGCCTGGTACTGTGCTCAAATAATGGTTATAAAACTGTAAGTAGAAAATATTTTAAACAAATCAACAAGGGAGATAAAATATCCAGACATACATGGCATGTACTACGCAATATGAACAGCAATAGACCCATCTCGGAGTTCTCAGAGCTCAGGAATAGACAGAATAGTTACATATAATAATTTAGATCGGGTACTGCCTCTGATCCTCAGTACTCGGGATTTGTTTGACCACACAATACTAAATATAAAACAGTGCAGTGCTAAAAACAATGAGTATATCAATGAGAATTAAAATATATCTATAAACTCATAAAAAGTCCAGTATTACCTAGATAATATGTAATGAACAATAGATAAAAATGCAGCAAATATATCAAATAAAGTGACTAAAAAAAAAACCCCAAACGTTAGTATGCAGCGTAACCGTAAAAGTTCCAGATATAATCGCTTTCCTATCCCAGTGTGAGATAATATATCATCCGGTGAGAAATAGTAAGATTGCACACTAACTGGAAGTGCAATCTTTTTGTTTACAAACGATTTTATTGTACATAAGTAGACAGTAAAACAACAGCACAGTATGAAAGTGATATTGTCAACAAAAATATGGCACATTTGAACCGTACAATACATAAAAGTATATTAACATAAAAAAGAAGATAGAGGAAGAAAGAAAGTTATGAGTGCATGAGATACATAAATGATAAAACAGATTGAGTGATACAGCTATCAACAATATATGTCAGCCATTCTTTACCGGGGATGTTTTCAATCATGCAATAAATGTCTACAATCCTTCCATGACTCCCATTTTTTATCGTATAAGTGCATCTTATCCAGTAGTGTATAATGAATACGTTCCATAAGCATTACAGCGTCAATTCTGTGTAAAACAGAGTCCAAGGGTACAGCATTAGACCGCCAATGCAGGGCAATGGACCACAAAGTGGCAATACATAATGTATGTAGCAATCTCAGAGTGGCATCAGAGACCCCTGGGATATGAACCCCCAATAAACAGGTCTGTATAGACAACTGTATCGGGTTGCCCGATAGTGAGGTAGCCACCTCAGATATCTTACGCCAGATCAAAGATATGTTTGGGCAATCCCAAAACATATGGACCAAAGTACCTGTGCGGCCACAGCCCCGGAAACATAAAGGGGATGTTTGTGGGAACATTGTATGTAGTCTGGACGGAGTATAATACCATCTGGTTAAAACTTTAAGGGCCGTCTCACGAACCGAAAGAGATCTAGAGCTCTTGCATATATTATCCACCATGGAGTCCCAATCCTCATCCGAAAAAGTGATACCACAATCCTCCTCCCACCTCTGCCTGTACATAGGAGGAGCATGAAAAAGACAGATCAAAAATTGGTGATAAAGATCTGAAATAAGACCCCTACCTCTAGGAGAGTCACGGCTGACACGCTCAAAAAAAGAGATCGGAGAAGACGGGGTAAGGCCAAAGTGCGCATTAAAAAAGTGCCTAATCTGTCTATAACGAAGGTACTCACGAAGAGGAACATCAAATAGCACGCGCAGCATATCGAAGGTAATATAAGATCCTCCTCTTTGGAAATCAGACAATCTGATAAAGGATCGATCATACCACCAACGAAACATGTGAGGGGAAGAGAAGGCTACAACAAAAGTAGGATCACCAAAAAATGAAACACCTGGGGGAATATGAGAGACTAAACTCAGCTTAGCCTTGTATTTGGACCAAAGTGTCAGTGAGTGGGTCACTATAGAGTTATGAAAAGTAAGCGATCGGGGGGAGATTTTAGACCACAAAATTCCCGGTAAATAAAAAGGACGTATCGACTGAGACTCAAACTTAATCCATGGGATTTGAGAGTTAATAGTAGCCCATTGTGATAATTGCGCAAAACGAGCCGAGAGGTAATATAGCCAAAAGTTGGGAAGACCAAGACCTCCCGTCCGTTGTGAGCGATATAAAATGGATGAGGCAAAACGTGGATGCTTATTTCCCCAAATAAAATTGTTAATAATCCGCTGAAAATGATCCAAAAACGTTTTTGAAACCGGAACTGGAAGTGCTCTAAAAAGATAAAGCAGTTTGGGCAAGATATTCATTTTAACCGCCGTGACTCTACCCAGAAAGGAGATATGATAACCATGCCAAATCTTCAGTAGAGTAGAGAGACGTGACACACATCGTGGATAATTAGCCACAAACACATCAGAGTATCTGGGAGCAAGATTAATCCCCAAATAGGATATCCTGTCCCTGACCCAGCGAAATGAAAAAGAACTACGGAGAGATGCACTTAGGGAGTCAGGAACATTAACAGGCATAATTACCGATTTGGTAAAATTAACAGTGAGGCCTGACACTTTAGCAAAATCATTCAATACGACACACAAATTGGGCAAAGAAGTCAACGGGTTAGTAATAAAAAGCATAACATCATCAGCATACATGCTCAGCTTAAAGTGTGAAACTAATAACGAATAGCCAGAAATATCCGAATGTGATTTGATCGCCAATGCCAAAGGTTCCAACACCAGCGCAAACAAAAGGGGCGAAAGAGGACAACCCTGACGGGTACCTCTACCCAATGTAAAAAAGTCAGAGTTACAGCCAGGAAGCCTTATTCTTGTTTTAGGAGAGTCGTATAGGGCATGTATGCCTGCCAAAAACCCATCACTGAAGCCCATTTTCTGTAGCAAAGAGAACAAGTAGGGCCAAAGGACACTGTCAAAGGCCTTGTTTATGTCTAAACTCATCAACAGAACCTCTTTGGAATGTAAATTGGCATCTTGGATAACGTTTAGAGTGAGACGAATGTTATCAGTAATAAATCTGTCGGGAATAAAACCTGACTGGTCTGGAGATACCAAAGAGGAGATAATAGGAGCCAACCTGTTCGCCAAAATGCGGCTAAATATCTTCAGCTCGTTATTCATTACTGAGATTGGTCTATAGTTTTGCGGCAAACAGTGGTCTTTCTGTGGCTTGGGTATTAGAGACATGTTAGCTAACAACATCTCCTCGGGGAATTTACCCCCCTGTAAAACATCATTAAATAGTGTTATCAAGTATGGAGCCAATGTAAAGGCAAAATGTTTATAATAGCCAGCAGTAAATCCATCAGGACCCGGTGCAGTAGAGCGTTTCAGCGTTCCTATTGCACATGTTATTTCCTCTAAAGTACAGGGGGCATTAAGAGAGGCAATCTGAGAAGGTGTGAGAACAGGAAGGGGTATAGAATCTAGCCATGAATCTGATAGAGAAACAGAATCCGACTGTGGAGAAGCCAGTAGTTTAGAATAAAAATTTTCAAAAATACCCAAAACTTCCTGAGGTAATGATGAGATAGCACCTGAATTAGTACGCAATTTATACACATGTGGGGGGCGCAAAGAATGGTTCAATTTCCTAGCAAACATGGTAGATGCTGAGTTGCTATGTAATAGGAACGAGGCCTTCGACCAGCGGAGGGCCTTTTCAGTTTTTTGGGAAAGTAGGGCATTCAGTTCCAAGCGTTTTTGGGACAACAGCTGTTTATTAAGTAGAGATGGATCAGCTACATGGCTTCTATAGTGTGCTTCTAATTCTCGGGTTAAAAGTAGTATTTGCTGCCAACGTTTTTTATTTCTGGCCGAAGCCATAGAGATAAGTCGGCCCCGCAGGACCGCCTTGTGGGCTACCCAGAGTGTGGCTGGGGAAATATCAGGGGTTGAATTAGATTGAAAGTATTCCTTAAGAGACGTAACCACCTCCTGCCGAGAGTCAGTATCAGTTAGCATAGAATCATTAAGTCTCCATGAAAAGGGAGTAGGTGCCAATCCCACAAACGTGATAGATAAGGCCATAATACTGTGATCCGACCAGGTGCTCAAATGAATACTAGCTATCCTAGAATTAGCTAGCAAAATAGGGGTACAAAAGATATAGTCTAGTCTAGCATAAGAGTCATGTGGGTGGGAATAAAATGTGTAATCCCTGGCTCCCGTGTTGTGCGCCCTCCAAGCATCCACCAACTGGAGGGTATCTAGTTTCTTAGTAAGGGATTTTGGGAAAGCTTGGGAAGTGTGCGAGGCGGAGCTACGGTCCAAAAGAGGATTTGCCACCAGATTAAAATCACCACCCACCAATAGATGGGGGGACAAAAATTTATCCAGAGCACCAAAGAATTTAGAAAAAAAGGTAGCCTGTGCCGAATTTGGTGCATAGACATTAGCAATTGTAAGTTCTCGACCTGAAAGGGTGCCCTTAAGAATAATAAACCTACTGTCCGGATCACGATACACTTGTTGAACCTCAAAAGGAAATGAGTTATGTAGAAAAATGGCCACTCCCCTACTCTTGGAGGAATGTAGGGTATAATACCCCTGCCTATAGGATCTATGAAAAAAGGTCGGGTGTTTTGCGGCTGCAAAATGTGTTTCTTGTAATAAGATGATTTTTGCTCCTAATCTTTTATATTGAAGAAAGGCTGTTTTGCGCTTATTTGGCGAATTGAAACCCTGGACATTATGTGAAATACAT
Source organism: Staurois parvus (assembly GCF_062004578.1). Taxonomy (NCBI): domain Eukaryota; kingdom Metazoa; phylum Chordata; class Amphibia; order Anura; family Ranidae; genus Staurois; species Staurois parvus. The sequence continues at coordinate 7,972,258 of NW_028318095.1, read as the reverse complement.
TGCATTACCATAATAAACAGAGCCTGCCACTATCACCATAAAAGTACACATTACAAGGATATCCCCTAAAGTTATTTGACTAGACATAGAAACCCGCAAGTCTGCATCAGACAGACATACAGGTGGCAGAACCAGCCTAGGGGACCTCCAGACCCCAACATAGGGGTCGTGACGTCCACAGACTGACATAATACCATCCACATGCACTAAAGTTTTAAGAAAAGAAAAAGCAAAACACAATGGAGAAGAAGCTTTAACATCTTCTATATTTGAAAGGGTAACTGAAGAACGTGGATCAGGCAGAAAAGTCGTCATACCTGATAAAACAAAAAGTTCAAACATTAAGGGGCCACATGGGCCCAAACCCTGTCTCCTTAGAACATGGAGAACAGAGCTGCCACCCCGCAATCGGGCGGCGACACCTCCGGCCATGTCAGGAGGCAGGGTGGGGTAACGTGTCAAAGAGTAGTACAACCATGAATTAATGGGCGCAATTAGGAGGGTCCAATGACCCTTGTTATACCTTAACCCGTACAATTATCAATGCAAGGCATACAAAATATTCAGTATTGCAAAAATAGCACAGTAACAACCACAGAAATACACAACCTGACAATGTAAAAAATAGAGAGCAAAATCCCTGTGTCCCAAATCTTAGTAAAGGCATAAAAAAACAATAGACCAAACCAAAGACTATCAAGACAATGAGTATTAGGCAAGTGAGAGTGGACACGTCAACCCGGTTCTTGTCTGACTCTCCTTCTATCCCTCCGTGGGGAAGGGGTATGCCAAATGGGAGAAATACGAGGGGTGGAGGGTGGACGTTGAGGTGATGGGGCATCCGCCAAGCCCAATTTGGCCAAGATTGCTCTACCTTCGGGAGGGGATGTAGCTATATATGTGCTCCCATTGTGTGGAACTATCAGCTTAAAAGGGAAGCCCCACTTGTAGCGGATACGAGCTGAGAACAGGGCAGTTGTAACTTCTTTCATCTTTCTACGTTTTTCCAACGTGGCCGGGGAAACATCAGGATAGATTTGTAAAACCGAGCCCTCAAAGGAGATTGTTGGAGTATTGCGAGCAGCTCTGAGGATTTCTTCCTTGGTCAGAAAATCCTTCATGCACAAGACAATATCCCTAGGCGGCTTGTCAGCAGGAGGTTTAGGGCGTAGGGCTCTGTGGATGCGGTCACAAGCAAAAGATCCAGGGTCACGATCTGGGAGGAGTGACTTGAACAATTTGGTTATAATTAATGAAAGATCTGACATAGACTCCGGGATTCCCCTGATTCGCAGATTATTCCTGCGATTGCGATTGTCAAGATCCTCGACCTGCGCCTGCAGTTGTGAAAAAGCCGTTTGTAAATGATCATGTTCTCTGGAAAGTTCACCATAGGCCAGGCTAAGTTCATCGTGTTTGGTTTCCAAGCGGTCTGTCCTAGAGCCCAGCGTGGCTATTTCCTGAGAGAGAACATTAGTGCTTTTATGCAATTCTGATTGAAATTTGGCAGCTAGTTTGGCGTACATAGATTCCAAGCAGGACTCCAAGTCCCCTTTTGTGAGATGCTGTGTATTTTCGCTGACTAAGGCCGATAAGGGAGCGGTGGTATCCCGCGCGGGATCGGACAGGGATGCTTGCTCTGTATTGACTGGAGACATGCCGCAAATCTCGTGAGCCTTAAGTAGGTATGTTGTGAGGGACTTCTGAGCTTGTCCCTTTTTTTTCTTGGTGGACGGCATACAAGTAATCTCCCGGGGGTGATCAACTGAAAATTGGAAAGTGAGTGAAGATTATAACCCCAGGGGACCTATAGCGCCCAAAATAGGTTCAGGGTTGTAGTTACATGGAAGCTGTCAGATCCATATGCGATAACATTATATTGTAAAAATATTCAGCAGGCCTTGAGAGGGTAGATAGAACATAAGTCGCAGCAATCCTGCAATAAATTCACGTTGGAGCAAGATGATGGCACTGGATCCCAACTCAGGACATGAGAGGGACGGATGGGAAGCAGGAAGCAGAGGACCTCCAATTCTGAGTACAGGGCCCCGCAGGGAGACACCCTCTGGGGCAGTATCAAGGCCCCAGTAGGCCTCTGAGCACAGTAAGGGCCACAGTCACAGAGGATGGTGGATTCTGGGGCTATTAATATGTGGCCCACTCCCCAAAGCACTGTGGGGAGATCATAGTGACAGGATGCCGCCTGTACCCCCCACTCACTGTGTCCAGGTGAAAGGAGGCCTCTGGCAGAAGGTGTAGGCCGCAACCGTCGCCGCCGCCGCGGGGAGCAGCAATACACAGCGGCGTCCCTCTCCCAGCCTCTGTGATACAGAGGACGCTGCAGACGTCCTCGGATGATCCCCCACAGCCCGGATGGCAGCGGGTGTGGATGGAAGACGCCGGAGCCCCGGCCCGCGCGGCCGCACTAGGCCGCGGATGTCCGCCGCCACGAGGGGTGGAAATGTCGCCCGGATTCCACCTCCCAGGTATCCGGAATGACACCAGGGCCCTCCTCTGCTCCACTGTGATCCGCTGCTGCACGGATGGCAGCGGATTCCGAAAATCGGCGCCGGAGCTCCGGATTATGCGGCCGCTCCGGTCGCCATCTTGGACACGCCCCCGACACCCTGGAAGTGCAATCTTAATGCGCATAGATCGAATGTATCAACCGGAGGTCTCCTATAGGGTGCATCCTGGTACAAGATCCCCTCCTCTGTGGTTGTGGGTGTTAAAGATGTCAATCAGAGGGCCCCTTAAATGGGTTGTCAGCAACAGGGTCTGCTCTTAGGCTTCCCTCCTCTGGTCTGGGTAGATCACCTGGTGTCCTGGGATGGGGTTTAATTGCTCGGTACAGAGCAAGAAATATAGATGCCCATAGTGTAGTGCAGAACTAGTGGGGGCATTAACACAGTTAGCCGGTTGAGGTGATGGCCTCCTCAACAGAACATACTGCCGCTACAGTTGCAGTTAGATGTCAAAATTTTTTACTGAATTAAAGTGGAGCTCCACCCAAAAGGGGACTTTCTGCTTTAAGGACTGGTTCCCCACTCCCCGTTAAGGGTTGACACCTTTGGAGAGCAGGGGGGAGCAGGTACCCGAAATTGACAGGTACCCGCTCCCACTTCCGCTGTGATTGCCTAGGCGATTGGAAGCAGAAGTTGTCCCCCCCCCCCCCTCCCTCCTCGTAGTCTTCTGGGACATGTGACTGGTCCCAGAAGACTAAGGGACCAATCACAAAGCGCTGCACTACTCGCACATGCGCTGTGAAGTGGCAAGCTGTCACAGCCGAGTGCCCACACTGAAGATGTCAGCACCAGGAACACAGGGTGGTCAGTAAAATGGGCTGTGGGGGGACACCGTGGGATCGAGGGACAGGTAAGAGTCCGTATCTTAAAAGTCAGCAGCTACAGTTTTTGTGGCTGCTGATTTTTTTTAATGTTCACTGGTACTCCACTTTAAGAACAAAGCAGCTAAGAACTACTTGAAGAAGTGCTCAAACAATAAAGTTTACTTCTATTTTTAACAACAAACAACAGCATAAGGAGGGTCTTTAAAAGTTTGGGGCTGCATTTCTGCAAATGGAGATTTGGTCAGGATCAATGGTGTCCTCATTTCTGAGAAATACAGGCAGACATGTATCCATCATACTATACCATCAGGGAGGTGTGTGGTTAGTCTCAAATTTATTCTGCAGCAGGACAATGACCCCAAACAAACAGCCATTATGAACTATCTTCAGCATAACAAGCAATCTTGGAAGTGATAGTTTGGCTTCCACAGAGTCCTAATCTCAACATCACTGAGTCTGTCTTGGATTACATAAAGAGACAGAAGGATTTTAGGCAGCCTACATAAAGATGGGAAGGCTCAGGAAAAAAAACTGAAACTGAAAAACTGAACATTTTTGTAAGTTTATTTCCAGTAAAATTAAAAAAAAAAGAAGTGTGGAATATGTTCTTTTACAATGAAAAGTAATATCTCTATGACATGGCTTTCAAACTATATAACATGAAGACCTTGAGATTTCTGAGACTTTATGTGAAGTCTTAAATTATTGCAAGTTCTCTCAAATAAAGACAAGCAAATCCAGAAATACAGTTCAAGTAACACTATACTTCTCAACACCACTCTCAAACAAGAGAAATATACATTTCTGTTACCAGAGGGCACTGCAGTGGAAAGGATCCAATTTAGTTTGCTAGTGGGCCCCATCATGTACCTTCTACAGTTGGGTGATTATTTGCATATAGTAGATGATAATTTCTGTCCTCTCAGGCCTTAATTGACAAATGAGAGGGTGCATTTGCTTGACAAGCTAGTTTAACCTTTTAATGATTGCTAATAATGCTCTCCACCATCACAGCATAATGTTTATCTATAGTCTACTCAGTAAATTGTTTTTTTCCTCCTGTCAGTGAAATGGTGGTACCAACATCTAGAGTTTGGAAACATTTTCACAGTGCAATTTATGCTGAGAGCAAAGCTGCAATTTGGAAATATTGTGAGAAGAAATATTCTTTTCCAAATGCTACAAGGATGACAAAACACATCCTTGCATGCCAAAGGTGCCCTAAAGAAATTTAAAAAAATACTTTATGGAATTAAATAATGAACACCATAATGAAAGTACAAGTAGCTTTTCCCTCCAGAGTTCTCATTCCAAAAACACTCTTTCTGCTGCTTCTGGATCATCAGAAAGTGTTTCTTCACCAGCAACATCAACTTCAAGTAAGGAAGTGTTACAAACCACTGCCTTCCAAAAAATACACTAAATGACACCTGAAAATCAAAACATCGATCAAGCTCTTACAAAAGCAATATATGCTTCTGGATCAGCATTGTCAATAACTGAAAATGCATATTGGCAGAAAGCTTTTACAGTATTATGAGGGAAGGGGGGGGGGGTGTTACCTGTTCTCATGTTTAGTTGAAATGTTCTTAACATATACAGTCTGTTATTCTATTTGTACTAACAAATAACATTTTAAAAAGCAGGTTTAGTTTATTTATTAAATATGCTGTAATTTTATTTTACACATAATACTTTTATGTACACTGTACTTCACATTTCCAGCGTAACAAAATGACTTTCAATTTGTTAAACTACTCCACACTGATTTTTTTTTTTTCAACTTTTCCAAAATTTCCATTTTTTTCTGGGAAAAAAAGGAAAACATATTTTTTTTCCATGGCTTCAAAAACTCTATGCAAGTGTACCTAGAAGAATTGATGCTGATTTGAAGGCAAAGGGTAGTCACACCAAATATTGATTTGATTTTGGATTTCTTTTCTGTTAGTTTTTTAGCTAATTTTGTTAATTGATAAAAAAAAAAACTGTTAACACTTCTATTACTGAAAATTTTCTTAATTTACAGCATTTTTTTCACACCTACCTAAAACGTTTTAACAGTAATATCTATCTATCTATCTATCTATCTATCTATCTATCTATCTATCTATCTATCTATCCTGGGTATAGAAAAGAATCACCGCCCTTTAAAATAATCACATGTTGTTGCTTTGCAGTCTGAAATGAAGACAGTTTTTGTTTTATCCAGCTGTATTCACTTAGTGCAACTTATAGCAGTCAAGTATAAGATATAATACCAACGTGCCAGAGAAAAAAAAATCAAGAACAGAATCACTGAGTTGGAAAATGGACCTCCCCCTCCTAAAAACTCAATCAGGTGTAGCTATTCATCTTCTCAATGGCACACAAAGCCATCTGATATTCAACTGTGATCTGCTGTGGTCATTTTGATTAGCCCAGCATGAAAATAACTTTTCTGGAGCATTTCAGTCTCTGGTAGTGCAACTGAAGAAAACAATCAACTATGGTTGGCAAGGTACTATCAAAAGATCTCTGGGATAAAGTTGTGGAAAGTCAGGAGATGGATGCAAAAAAATGCCAAAGGTTTTATCAATGCCTAGAAGCACAGTGAAGTCTATTGTTAAGTGGAAGGTATTTGGTACAACACATACCCTTCCTGGATCAGGACGTCACTCCAAAGTGGATGAAAGAGCCAGGAGGAAACTAGTCAGACAGGCTACCAAGAGGCTTACAGCAACTCTGAAGCAGCTGCAGGAATTTATAACAAAGAGTGGTCATTGTGTGCATGGGACAACAATTTCACAAATGCTCCACAAATGTGGCTTATATGGGAGGGTTATAAGAAAAAATCCACTTGTCAAGAAAGGCACATGCAGTCACAACCAGGGGTGGACTGAGAACTCATGGGGCCCCCGGGCAATAGGGGATAATGGGGCGCCTGTGTCCTTGCCCAAACTCAAAAAAAGCCTATGAAAAAGGTACCAGGAGCATCTCATGGGGCCCCCTACTGACCCCGGGCCCTCGGGCAGTGCCCGAGTTTCCAAATGGTCAGTCTGCCCCTGGTCACAACTAAGCTTTGCCAAAACGCACCTTGAAGATTCTGAGGCCACATGGAAGAAGGTGCTATGGTCAGAGGAGACTAAAATTGAATTATTTGACCTCAACACTAAACGACATGTCTGGTGGAAATCCAGTACAGCTCACCATCCAAACAACACCATTCCTACAGTAAAGCATAGAGATGGTAATATCCTGTTATGGGGGTGTTTCTCTGCAGCAAGGACTTGGGCACTCTGCCTCTGCCAGAAAGGTGTCAATGGGAAGAATATTTACTTTCCAACATGACAATTACTCAAAGCACACAGCAAAAATGACCACACAGTGGTTAAAGGAGAAAAGGGTGAATGTCCTTACATGGCCTAATCAGAGCCCAGACCTAAACCCCATTTAAAATCTGTGGAATTACTTGAAAACTGCAGTCCACAAATGGTCGCCATCAAATTGAACTGAACTTGAGCAGTTCTGCAAAGAAGAGTGGACAAATATTGCAAAGTCTAGATGTGCAAAGTTAGTAGAGATATCCCAACAAACTAAAGACTGGAATTAAAGCAAAAGGTGATTCAACAAAGTACTGACACAAGGGGGTGATCCTTTTTCCAACTCAGCGATTCTGTTTTGAGTTTTTTTTAGTCTGGCTGAAAAAAGACAAAAGTCCATCCAGTTCAACCATTATAACAAAAACAGAAACAAAACATTTATACTCCTACACCCACAGTTGATCCAGAGGAAGACAAAAAAAATCCAGTAAAGCACGATCCAAGTTGCTCCTGCAGGGGAAAAAATTCCTTCCTGATCCCCCGAGAGGCAATTGGATATTCCCTGGATCAACTTTACCTATAAATGTTAGTATTCAGTTATATTCTATGTATCAAAGAGAGAATCCTGGCCTTTTTTGAAGCAATCCACTGAGCTGGCCAGAACCAACTCTTGAGGGAGTCTATTCCACATTTTCACAGCTCTCACTGTGAAGAACCTTTCCATGTTTGGAGATTAAATTTATTTTCCTCCAGATGTAAAGAGTGCCCCCTTTTCCTCTGTGATGACCTCAGGGTGAATAACTCTACACCGAGTTCACTATATGAACCACTGATGTATTTATACATGTTGATCATCTCCCCCCTTAATCTCCTCTTCTCAAGAGAGAATACATTCAGTTCCTCTAATCTTTCCTCATAGCTGAGCTCCTCCATGCCTCTTTTCAGTTTAGTTGCCCTTCTCTGCACTTTCTCCAGTTCCCCAATGTTCTTTTTGTGAATTGGTGCCCAAAACTGAACTGCATATTCCAGATGTTGGTGTTATATCTTTCAATTGATATTATAAATTGCACTGGGTAAATACAGCTGGATAAAACAAAAACTGTGTCTGCCTTGATTTCAGACTGCAAAGCAACAAATTGGGATTATTTTAAAGGGGGTGATTTTCTATACTCACTGTATATGTGTGTGTGTGTGTGTATATATATATATATATATATATATATATATATATATATATATATATATATATATATACATTTTAGGTGGGTGATTATTTTAAAGGGGGAGGCAATTCTTTTCTATACCTATACCCCCCCTCTCTCTCTCTCTCTCTCTCTCTCCTAGATTGTAAGCTCGAAAGGGCAGGGCCTTTGAATCCCATGGAGTTTTGTTTTGTTACTGTATTGTCTCATGTTCTGTCCCCCACTATAATGTACAGCGCTGAGCAAACCTTTTAGCGCTATATAAATACTGTATAATTATATATATATATATATATATATATATATATATATACATATAGTTTATTTATTTTTAAAATGTATGTATTCATTTATTTATTTTAATTTAATTTAATTTTTTTTCTTACCTTTTTTGTCTGAATATTGATCTATGTTTGACCCATGCATGTTTAAATCCATTTACTGTTGACTGACTCACTACCTCTGCTGTAAGGTAGGCTGATGCACAACAGTTAAGCCTGGGTTAAACAGGAAGTTGGGCAGGTAGCCTGTATTCCTTGTATGAATATCAAGGATGTACTTTCATGTTTGACTAATGTGTACCTTTAGGTTCAGACAGGTACCTTTCAATGTCACAGAATTCATGGATTAGGAAATACTAAAGCTACGCTACAGGCAAAAAACAAGTTACCACAGAGATGACAATAACTGAGCTTCTTAAGTAACAATATGCAATTTTCTTTCCTTCAACAACAGGTTGAAGGAAAGAAAATTACTCAATTCCCCTATAAACACAGTCCATATTGAGTTCTGCTAGTGGGGAGCGCAGGGAGCCTTCCCCACCTGCAGATAACAATGATCTCTGCTGATAGCTATAGCTCCAGGCAATAATTGGGTGAAAAAAACACAACAACAGGCTGGTTGTACTGAAGTCAATAGATAGATTGACTTCAGTACAACCAGCCTGCTTATAGATGAAACTAAATGCACCTGGTTCCTGGTAAACTGGTTGTATTTTGATCCATCTATGGCTGGCTTTATAGAGCTCTGCCACACAGAACAGCCAGAAAAATTACACCACTTTCTCTCTTACAGGTATAAACTTCAGAGGAGATATAATAATGTCTTCTCTTTCCATCCTAGCTTGCTGATGAGACATAGAAGGAGCAGCAGGAGACTGATGAGGTTATCTCTATACTCATTCTACTCTCATTTCCTTTCGGCAAGTTCCATGTCAGCACATTGGCTCCCAGTCCTGCCCTTTCTTCTCTTAGCCCAAGCACTGCTGTATAGACATGTGCAATTTGTTTCATTATGAATCAAAATTCTTACTAAATTTTCATTATGCGGACATTTGGATGTATCGGAATTTCCGAATCACAATAGTAACGAATTTCAAGGAATCTGAAGTAAAATATAATGAAATAAATTATCTGAATTTAATTTAAAAAATACATTTGAAAATTAATTTGAATTTGAAATGGACACATAATGCAATAAATACAGTAAGGTATAAAAGCCAAATAAGATGATGATTCCTATTTAGGATGCATTATAGAATAGAATAGAAAAGAAAGTAATAGCATAGAATAAAATAAAACAGAGTAGATTAAAACAGAATAGCACAGATAAAAAAGAGAATAGAAAGAAAAAAATAGAATAGAATAAAACTGAATAAAATATAATAGAATATAAAATAAAGGCCAAATATATAAAGGCCAAATAAGATGATGATTGCTATTTAGGATGCATTATAAAATATCATTGATAGAATAGAATAAAAAATAAAACAAATCGCATAGAATAAAATAAAACAATAGATTAAAATGGAATAGCACATAATAAAATAGAGAATAGAAAAACTAGAATAGAATAAAATTGAATAAAATATAATAGAATATAAAATAATAGAATAGAATAAAAGAAGAAAAGAATAGAATAGGAAAAATGTAATAGAATACAATGAAATAGAATAAAAAAAATTGAATAGATTAGAATAGAATAGAATTAAATAGAACGAATATACTGTAGCTGTCTTTTGAAATTCAAATTTTGAATTTTGCAATTCAAATTTTGAATTCAAATTGCAAATTAAATTTTGAATTGAATTTTGAATTACGAATTGATCTGAAAATAATGATCGTATATGACTAAACGAAATTGTTAACTTAACAAAAGAATCTGAACGGGAGCAAATATTTCCATCATGTACATCTCTACTGTTGTATAGGGGATTGAAAGCGGCTTATACCAAATCAAATTCATGTAATTACACTAGTTACATAAAAAAAAATATGTAACCCATCTGGAGTATTTTGGGCATAGAGTCCTCCTGCTCTTACATTGTTACTGCAGCTTATTCAGGACAAATCAAACCATTTGATTTCCCAATCATGGCTACCCACAGACCTCGTTTGCCAAAACTTCAGCTTAATGCTGATTTATTAATACAAGATGGATTCTTTCTTTTTGCTTTTTTTGTGATAATTTCTGCTAATATAACCATTTAAAGTGAGATATATTAATCCTCCACGCAAAAAGCATGTATAAATTTAGCAGAAAGCAATTAAGACACGCTACTACAGCTTAATTTAGTGTGTTTAAAAAACAAAATCTAATTAAAGTTAATAAGCTATAGATTAGATTCAGAGAGTCATTTATTAAACAAGCCTGTACAAGTAACATATTATGAAGAGGTTGTTTTTCAAAAACAGAAGAAGTTGTTTGAGCATTATTGCATATTTAAGAGTTGGAGCTTCTCAGTGTGATTGTGTTATGTTCTGTATTACTTCACATAAATACTACATTATTATACAAATATGCTGGAGATTTTTCAGCTTTAACTCTTAAAAAAGAGGTTTAGCACAAAATCTCAATGGAGGGATTTTCCCACATTTAACAGTTTAAAGGCCATATTTAACAGATTAAAAGTCATATATTAGAAGCAGTGTTATTGGGCTCGTATGTTGCCTTGAGTAATCTGGTATATCAGGGTCCCAAGGCTCATCCCTTGGTTACAGGACCCTTGCACATGACGATTGGGGTCTTGATTCAGGTTAGAGCAATTTAAAAGGAGGAAGTCACGTATTCCTCTCATATCCCCCTTTGGGGTAATCCTCAGTTGCAACATTTTTTCTGTCTCCTGGATCCCCAGCGTTGGGCTGCTAGAGGAATAGTATCTTTGCAACATATTATTACTGCTGGGAAAATCTCCTCCTTTGCTGCTCTGTGGGAGAAATTGGGGTTACGACCTACTATGTACTTTTGTTACTTTCAACTGTGGCATGCTGCTGAAGCCCAATTTCCTGCTGAGGTTGTGCTCCAGCCAGATTCCATGGAATGCCTGCTGACCTCGAAGGTGATGGGAAAACCGTTGTCTTCCCTTTATCGTCGCCTCTTGGTGGCCCACACCTCTTCCTCCGCCAAGACCTTTGACAAATGGAAATTTTCCTGACCTCGCTGATGATGACTGGGAGGACTTCTTAGGTCCCTATGTTACTACCATTATCACTGCTAGGGATAGATTTATACAGCACAAATTTCTGCACAGGGTCTAGTACACCCCCTAAAAAAAAGGCATATTTCAGGAGGCGCTAGAGCGATAAAGAGGTCTAAATCCCAAAAGCAAGCATTTATTATGTTGTAGCTTGCCAATACTTAAATGTGATGGCGGCATTAGTTTTTTTAGGCTTTCCTTCTTTTATTTTCACTTGGCAATCAAGCCAGTATGTCTGTTGTTTTTCAACAAAACAAACTGTCCTGGAAATGTAGAGGTTGCAAGGTTGAGACAAACCATTTACCACAGAGAGGGGTGCTTACAACTACCAGGTTTTATTTATTCATGGAAAACCTTCATCCCAAAAGGAACAAAACTGTTTCTGTAACTGCTTAAAAAGTATTAGGGAGTCTAACATGCACAAGAGTACTCTCTCTACTGCTATGAAAGAAACGGTGGTCAGGTTACACACCAGATGGTATTATACCATGGCTACATTGCATAAGATGTTTCCTCTTGTTTCAGAATTGTGTTCCAGAGGTTGCCCTGAGAGGGGGACACATCTCCACATATTGTGAAGCTGTAACGCCTCTAAACCCCTTTGGCAAAAGCTTTGACCACAGTAGCTAAGATCACAGGTGTCTCTGTGACCCTTACCTACTCAATGTGCCTACTATTTGCCGGCCTACCTGAGGTCTCACCCCCTACTCAGAAACTAGCACACACCTTATTTAGTGCTATTCATTGGGCCATCGCCCTGAACTGGCGCTCCCCATCAGTTCTATGGCCCCAAGTTATTCTGCGTATGGAAGCGATCCAATTGATGGAAAGGATTCATCATACTCTCATGGATATTATGCATATTTACCACTGTAAAATTTGCTGGTGTTCATTTTGATATGGTAATGACAATTGGTTTACTAGCTGCACTTTATACTGATCCTATGGCCTTACTCCATAGTTCTCATATATACATATTTTACCATACTGTGTGATTATAAGGCTTATTTCTCTAAATGTACTATATGAGTTCTACTGGTTTTTTTTTTTTTTTACTGTTGTCTCTTACTATGGAAAACTATTGTCTACCATGCTGTATAGGGCAGTTTGTTTGTTTTTTTTTTTCTGCCTGCATACATTTTGCCTACACTGCATATGCTTTTCTATTGTTTTCAATAAAGCATTTGTAACAAAAAAAAAAAAAGTTTTAGGGGAGTTTGCCTTCAATTTGTTAGTGTATCTAAATGTGCTAGTACATCTACCACTGCTTTCCCCAGACTAACAATGTTGCTGTTTCTGTTGCTCATTCATCCTGAGTGTAGGCATCTCATGTAGTGTTACTGGCTAGATTATCAGGTGAAAACAGAGGGAAAAAAGGAACACTAATGCAGATGCCACATCTAATGATTGGTAAGTTACAATATATAAAATTTTTGGTTTTGGGTTTAAAGTGGTTGTAAAGGCTCAAGGTTTTTTACCTTCATGCATTCTATGCATGGAGGTGAAAAACCTTCTTTGTGCAGCATCCCCCCAGCCCTCCCTAATACTCATCTAAGCTTCCTCTCGATCCAGTGATGTACACTGGAGTCTCGGCTATCCCGAGACTCCTTCACCTCATAGACTGGAACAGAAGGGGGAGCCACTGGCTCCCACTGCTGTCAATCACAGCCAGTAAGCAAATGAAAAGAGAGAGGGTGGGGCCGAAGCACAGCTCCGTGTGTGAATCAACGCATGGAGCAGTGGGTGCCCCCATAGTAAGCTGCTTGCTGTGGTGGAACCCAACAGGAGGGAGGGGCCAGGAACGCCAGCTTGGGACCCAAGCAGAGGAGGATCCAGGCTGCTCTGTGCAAAACCAATGCACATAGCAGGTAAGTATAGACATATTTGTTATCTTTTCTTAAAAAAAAATAAGCCTTTAAAATTACTTTAATACTGCGTTAAAGAGAACCTGAACTATACTAAATATGAAAGTTGCTATTGCTGATCTGATTGTAATGAAGCACTAAACCTCAAGAGCTGCTGATTTGTGTTCCATGTTCTTTTCCCTTAGTGTAGTGGGAGCTAAGCAAACAGAAACATTCACTCCTCTGGCTCAGTAAACAGTCTAGGTATTGCCTTTTTAAAGTTTATTGCAGAATAACTTGGATGAGACTTAGGGAAGCTGAAGGATTCTCCAGAACTCAATGAGACTAGCAGTATCTTCAACTAAACTGTCTGGAAGGGCAGCAACCCTTTGGGCTTGGAACTTCTCCTGGGAAAGAAGAACAGGGTAGCTCCAGACTCAATAATATTTATGATCACTTCCAGCCACCACCTGGGCACCCTCCTCCAGGGATCGGCTGCACCCACGTAAGTATTCAGACTGTAAATTTGACTCTCTCAGCCCACTAGCTCCTAGAACCATCCAGAAGGCAGGAGGAAGCAGCCAAACCCACAGCCTATGAAATGCCGAGTATACTAGAGCAATCACAAGCAGTTCCACTGAATACAGGAGAGCTAAAGAACTAAATTTACCTAACCTAGCACCTATCAAGGAGAGTGCTACACTAAAAATGCTAGTTCCTTGCTGGCCTCTTCTCTTAACACTTTCTGATTCATTGACTAAGCTCCAGTAGCTTGTATGTAAATACATATTTGTCACCGCTCTGTATATGTAATGTATGTAAGCATATGTTGGGGACTTTTTTTAGAGAACGTAATCTAGTTACACATTTATTTCATTGAGAAATCAAATGTTTCATCCTAAATCCAACTCTCACAGCTTAAAGTATAACTAAAGGCAAAACTGGATGGAGTAGAGATGGATTAGAACACCTATCAGTTTTCATTGGTGTCCCCGTTATGGAGATTCTCCTTCTCTATTTGTCCTGTTTACCATTATCATTGAAAGTGAAAGTAAAAGTAAAGGAAAATCCCATATTTTGGGTTGTCCCCAGAAAAGTAATAAAATAAATCTTCCAATGGGGACACTAGTTCCGGTGATCTGGGGGTCCCCAAAGAATTCCCTTAATTTGCAGAGATTTCTTTTTACTTCCTGTTTGGCTATGGGATGAGAAGTGAAGGGAAATCTCCACAATGGGACACAGTTGGAATATAAAACTTAAATGTGTGCAATGTATTACCTGGCAAAAATTTCATGATTCTATTTAGAGCCTTTTATCATTCACACACCCTTACTACATGGCATAACCAGGTGGGCAACATAATTGTGTCTATTACCATTAAAGCCTAAATCTGGGCTCCTCATCCTCTCACCCCAGTGCTCATTTGCTGCTTGTTTAGAACATGTACATTTTTGAATGTTTATAGCCTGACCACACATTTGCTTTAAACTGATTTTAAAGGGTCACTAAATTCTGGATTTAATAAAAAAAATAAATGAAAGTTTGTATTATCAATGCAACAAGCACCCTCTAGATCTCTCAGCTTTCTTGAGAATCTTCAAATTCCTTTTTTGTGGTGTTGTGATCTGACTTCCTGTTAAGAGGTGGCTACGTTGGTTTTTTATGGTCCCACATGTAAGAACATAGCCACCCCCTCTTCCATGCTCCAGAGAATAAGGACTATGGACTATAGGATTTGTACTATGCATTGAGCAGTGTACATGACTGCAAATACTGTGGATTGATCGTTCCAAAAAAAAGGAAAGTGACTGTGAGAGGAAACAGGAGGGGTTCAGGTGCTCACAGAGGACAGAAAAGTCAAGTAAAAAACCATTTTATGAAAAATTGATTTCAGGCCCATTAAGTAGTGGAAGTGTATTGAGTTTTGAGGAATAAAGATATCATTTAGTGTGTCTTTAAAGCCTAACCCTTGGCTCTTTCCAGTGTTCTCCCCCATCCTCACTGAAGCCCCTCTAGGATACCTTTTGTCTACTTACTTTTTTTCAGAAGTCTTCAGGCTGTCATGTGACATGTGGGCCCCTTTTTCTTCACCTCTCCTCCAGCATCAAGTGATTCTCAGTATGTCCCCAGTCTTCTGGGATGAATGACAATTGGCATCATTCAACCAAGAAGAGTGAGGTAATCTACTGAAAAGGGGGTTATTGCAAGAGGCAGTGGAGAGGAGGCAAGTATTGAAAGCAGAGATGATTCTTTATTTTACCTATTACTTTGGAACCTTTAAAAAATCCCGTGATTCAGCCTTCAACCTCTGTTACCTGTATCTCACTTCTAAAGTGAACCTTAAAGCTTAACTCAACCTTTCCTATAACTGTAAATAGTTTGCTTGGGCCAATCTGGCCCAAACAATTTCCTGAACCCCTTCTCGCCACCGCCTCTTGGCCCTTTAATGGGATCTAAATGCCGGGAGGCAGAGGCGAGTATTCTGATTATGTGACTTGCAGTAACAGCGGTCACATGATCAGCTCAGCGTTAAAGTGTAAGATGAAGAGCTGGCAACTCATTCTCCCAATAAAAATACTTTATTAATAAAGAATACAGTGTGCAAATTACAACAGCTTATGCATTTCAGAAAAAAAACCTTATTCACAGCCAAAGGTTTTACCGAAATGCGTAAGCTGCTGTAACTTGCACACTGTACTTTTTATTGACCACTTGCCTATCGGACACTTTTACCCCCTTCGTACCCAGGAACATTTTCAGCTTTCAGTGCTGTCGCACTTTGGATGACAATTGCGCAGTCATGCAACACTGTACCCATATGACATTTTTTATCATTTTTTTCACACAAATAGAGCTTTCTTTGGGTGGTATTTAATTGCATTATAAACAAAAAAAGAGCAAAACATTTGAAAACGTTTTTCTTTGCTTCTATTATAACATTTTGCAAACCGGTAATTTTTCTCCTTCACTGATGTGCATTGATGAGGCTGCACTGATGGGCACTGATGACGTGGCACTGAAATGCAGCAATGATGGGCATTGATTGGCAGCACTGATGGGCACTCAGAGGAGGCACTGATGGGTGCTGCTGTGCAACACTGACAGTCGGCGCTGACTGACCGCACTGATAGACAGCACTGACTGGCAGCACTGCTGGGCACTGCTGGACACAACTGCTGGGCTGCACTGATGGGTGGCACTTATGGGTGGCACTGATGGACACTGCTGGGTGGCACTGCTGGGCACTTGTGGGTAGCACTGGTGGGCGGCACTTCAGGGCACTGATCACCAATACCCTGATCAGTGCTGATCTGCTCTGTGACAGCTCTCGGTTATAGGCAGTACTTTCCTTGTTGTATGACAGCGTGAGGAAAGTGCTGCCAATAACCGGAGATTTTATTTACTCAGTGATCTGCTGTGTCATTGGACACAGCTGATCACATGGTAAAATGCCGCTGTGATTGGCCTTGTTAGCTCATCAGAGATCGGCGGGGGCGATTTCTGGGAGGACGTCATATGATGCCCTCCCAGAACTGGACAACCACGCTGTAGCCCTCATTCGGCTATAGCACGGTAAGGATGTGGTTAATAAAGTACTTTTATCAGGAGAATAAGTTGTCAGCTCTTGACCTTATTCTCTCATGCTGTTTAAAGCTCACAGTGTCTTTCTGGCACTTTAGAGTACCATTGGTCTACTTCCAGGGGAAATCAACCTAGGCGTACATTTTTGTTTGTGAGCTCAGCATTAAAGCCCACCCACCAAGAGGCAGAATATATGCGCCAAGTTGGCGAGAAGTGGTTAACTTAGTACTGTGGCCACTGTCAGTGCTGTATATAAAGTTTGTACCATCTACATACAGTATACAGTATTGTGTACCTGCAGTGGAAGGGGAACCTCCAGTCTACAGCTGGAATAAAATTGAGTAAGGTCGAGTTCTTCTCAGCCATTCACAGGAAGCCTTGTCTTGTGGACCAGAAGTCTTGAGTACAAGGTTTTCCTTGAACGGCTGAGGTGGAGATTATGACCTCATCTGCCGTCATCTCCACCTCAGCCAATCAGAGGAAGCCTTATATTCACTGATAAAAATACAAGGCTTTCGGTTAATTTGCTGATCACTCAACCTGACTTAATTTGGTTCTGATAGGAGACTCAAAATCCCAGTACTGCTGCTGGAATACTGCACTGTATCAGTCTTTATCTGGTGATACCATTACAGTGAATATGATGAAGATTCAATACCCATGACGCTAATACTGAGGCTGCAAATGTAATAATCTATGCTTTCATATTTCAATGATACAAATCAATACCAAGTTATAACACACCAAATTCAGTTGATCAGTTAACCAAAACATCAATTTGAATGCTTGATTTAATTTTTTATTGCGCTTTGGAAACCTGACAGGTGGAATTTATTATGTTGTTTGTTATGAACAACTCTTCTGCCTTTATATCTTCTTTTTTGTTCCTCTGGACACCTTGTCTTTGCTCTATCTACTTCTTTCAATATTTACAGTGCTGGCCCTGCACTTTACCCACATGTATTTTGAACTGTCAAACTATTTCAGAAACTTTGCAGTTCTGAGTATTTTACACATAACTGGATTACTGGGGATTTCATACTGTTGATTCCAGGATTAAAGGAATTTTGGTTGGTGGTCAGTAATAGTTTTGCCATCTGTGTCCTGAAGCTGGATGCTAAAAACACACTTCTTCTGTCATTATATACCAGAGAATTATTGTTAGATGTTACTTACAGTTTGTTGAATTCCTGAAAATGTTTGACAGCTTGTTGAATTTCTTTTAAATGAAGATATTTGATAAAAGCTTTTTATGCTGTTTGAAATGTTGCCAGCTCAATTGCTTGCTTACTAGAGGCTTCTACGCTTTTTGCATGGATTGCATCAAATTGAACTGTTGTGGGATGCACTTCAGAATATCATTTTCTGTGTGTTCAGGTCAGTAGTCTTGTCCTATGTGTTATTTATGTGCTACATTTGGTTTTCAACAAGCCTGAACTTGTCACACTTGCAGAACTTCAACACGATTTCCATAACTTGGGTTAATTAAATATGCTGCCCTAATCACAGCAATTTGCGTTGTTGTGGACCTTTTTAACACATTTTGTTCATTTCAATTATGAAAAAATACAAACCAACATCACTGAATTTTCTTTGCTTGCAATGCTCACAGTGTCATATCATCAGATCATCATTGATATTCAAAAACATCAGGGTAGCAGCTAGCCAGGAATTATTATTATTACTATTATTATTCAACATTACGATTAATAATTAAATTAATAACAAAGCATTTTTATTTACTTATAGACTTACAGGGGTTGGACAAAAATATGGAAACACTACTTGATGACAGGTTTCACATTGAAAGCGGAAGTGATGTAACATTTTTTCATTTCCCCTGTGTGATAAGACACCTAGCTAACAGGTGAGAGGCCTTACTTTCGTCATTCACTGTGTGCACTGCTAGTAAAACAGTCATGTCAGAGCTTACTCTGTTTCAAAGATGGCAAATTGTTGGTGCCCACTTTGCTGGTGCCTCTGCAACTGAAGTTACCAATTTATTTGCATTGTCACAAACTGTCGAAGGCTAAGTTGGCATGTACAGTTTCTAGGAAAATGTATGATAAGCATAAGCGACATAGTCAACTGACCAAAAGATACAAAAGGACATTGCTCAGGATTGGGATCCAGAATAAGAAAACAACTGCTGCAAAAGTGACTGAAGAGCTCAATCTCAATCTCAGTTTTCCAAAGCCCGTGTCCACAAAAACTGTGCGGGCGAGCTACAGTTGCCAAACCACTGGTAACCAATATTATAGCTCAAAAGAGGAAAGAGTGGTGAAACACTCATAAATCATGGACTATTGATCAAATGAAGACTGTAATATGGTCTGATGAATCAAGCTTCACACTGTTCCCAACCATTGGATGTGTTTATGTGTGGCAAGCACCATCCCAAGCTTATGGCCAGGATTGTCTTGTGCCACTGGTAAAACATAGTGGCGGCACAATCATGGTTTGGGCAGCCATATCTTGGTATTCTGTAGGCCCCATCAACACCTTGAAAGGTAGAGTCTCTGCCAGTGACTGTGTAGACATTGTTTCCCGAAGACAGTGCAATTTACCAAGACGATGCTCAGAGTCACACAACTAGTGTTGTGAAGTCATGGTTTGAAAAGCACGCATATGAAGTTTCATACCTTCTCTGGATGCTGCACCTCAATATCCTAGAGCAATTATGGTTAATTTTGGAGAACAAGGTTCTGGCTCGTTTTCCACCTCCGGCATCTCTGCAAGAACTGGAACGATTTTTGCATGAAGAGCGGTATCAAGATTTCATTATCAACCATCCAAGACTTATATTTGTCAATTCCCAGAAGAATTCAGGCCATCTTGGATGCCAAAGGTGGTCCAACACCATATTAGGTAATGATTTTGTTCTTTGACCTGGTATTTCTATAATTTTGTCCAACTCCTGTATTTCAAAATACGATAGCACAAATTGCAATGGCTATATGAAAAGTGCAGTGACCAATACCAATCAATTAGGTGTAACCTCCATCCCCATATGAGTGCAGTCAACTCAAATTGGATGTATATGGATGGTATGGTGTTTTGCACTATTGCACAAGCACATGGTATGACATAATGATGCTGCTTTACTCTGCCTCATTATGTTAGCCTTCAGATATACAATATCATATGCATTACCTTATAATTGATCCTTAGAGGAACTTTACCACATTTAAAAAGAAAATATAAAGGTCAACAGCTACAGATACTGTAGTTTCAGACTTTTAAAAACCAGGTACCTAAAGTGGTTGTAAACCTCAGACATGAAATATGAACAAAGCTCATCCCTCTATTGTTTGTGCTTGTCCAAATCCAGAGCACCAAGTGTAATTTCTGTCTGCTGCATCGTTCCTCTGCTATCAGCATGAGTCACTTATGACAAGTTTTCCTGATACCCAGAGAAAAATGGAGACAGGGAGGACAGTCTGTGATCGACAACCTCAGCTCTGTTCCTGTGTGCTGTGTGAAGGGAGTTGTGTCCCTTCCCTCTAATTGGCTCTCAGAGCTCTCCTCATTGGAGCTCTGCAGAGTGTAACACCGGCTCTCTCCCCCCATTTTTCTGAAACCACTTTGAACAGATGTAGAGAAGAGAAGACTGCAGATAAACAGGTACAATTTATGTAGAAGGATTTATTTCATTTCTATGTATCACCTGAAGACAGTCACTTTACTGGGTATATGTAAAGATTTACAACCCCTTTAAAGTAGAACTCTGGGCAAAAACTTCTTTACCATTCCTCCCCCTCTCTTTAGATTGTAAGCTCTACAAGCAGGGCCCTCCTATTCCTTCTGTACTGAAATGTATTGTAATTGTACCTTTATATTGTAAAGTGCTACGCAAACTGTTGGCGCTATATAAATCCTGTATTATAATAATAATAATAATAATAATAATAATATGTCCTTGTTGCTGATTTTCTGCTGCCACTGAATATGTCATCCATCTTCTGGTTTGCTCAGTAGTTGCTCTGAAATAGCCTATTCATTTTCAAATCAATCATTT
Organism: Staurois parvus; assembly: GCF_062004578.1. Classification (NCBI taxonomy): domain Eukaryota; kingdom Metazoa; phylum Chordata; class Amphibia; order Anura; family Ranidae; genus Staurois; species Staurois parvus. The sequence continues at coordinate 7,951,489 of NW_028318095.1, read as the reverse complement.
TCAAATCATTAATTCCCTTTGGTTTTCTGTTTGTAAGACTAGTGGCTGCTATGCCTCCTATTCCCACAGCCACTGGTCTTAGCACATCACATCTGTAGTTCTTTCCCCAGGAAGCAGTGATGTAATTCAGCCCCACTCGCTGTGGTGGGTGGACTGAGACTCTCAGACACATTCAACATGTACAGGCCTAGTGTAAATGACCACATTTACTACAAGTCCCTGTGGTTGAGGGGAACTGTAGTTTCCTTTTCCTTGGCAGAGCAGATGCTGTTATCTCTTGAATTAACCACCTCCCGTCTGGCCGTTATATATAAATGGCCGGATGGTGGCAGTGCAGGGGCGGGTGGCCATACATAAATAGCCTTCCCACCCCCTGCTTGTGCACGCTAACTGAGAAACACCGATCGTCCTATGGGATCTCTGTGTGAGCTCAATCAGTGATCACATGCAGAGTAGTAAGCAAGATGTCACTTTTGACATCATTGCTTACTACGTGTGAAATCTGTGAATGATCACAGAGATCACATGGTACAAGGCTATTCACAACAGCCTTGTACCATGTGACAAGCTGTGACCAATCACAGCTCACACAGTATTTCTCAATGGCTGCAAGAACGCAGCCAGAGAGAAGGAGAAATTATTGCTTTTATAGCCTTTATGGGTGTAAAAGCAATCAGTGTAAAAAAAAAAAAAAAGTCTTCATCACCCCCCACAAGTAGTACAGTGTCACCATGGTGACACTGTACTGCTATGGTGACCGTATGTAAAAAATAAATAAATAAATAATAATATAAAAAAATCAAATAAAAATATTTAAAAAAAAAAATTTAAATTATAATTTTTGGTTATAAACTAATTTAGGTTATTTTTTTTTTTACTAAAAAGATAACTGAATACATTTGGGCCAAGATTTATGATGAAATATTATTTATTTGCAAAATTTTATAAGAAAAACACGTTTTTTCAAAATTGTTGGCGTTTTTCATTTATATAGCAAAAAAAAATAAAAATCCCAGTGGTGAATAAATACCACCAAAATAAAGCTTTATCTGTCCCAAAACAATGATAAAAAATTCATATGGGTACAGTCTTGCATGACCGTGCAATTGTCATTCAAAGTGTGATAGCGCTGAAAGCTGAAAATTGCCCTGGACAGGAATGGGGTAAAAGTGTCCGGACTTGAAGTGGTTAAAGAGATGAGATCATAAAAATTAAATTACACTTTTCTTCTAAAGGGTAAAGATTTTCAAAATGTTATTAACTGTTTAGTGTTTTGTGTAGGGGGGTGTACTAACGGTTAATTTTTTTGCATATTCCGGAGTTCTTCCAAACTTTGCAAACACAGTTTAAACTCATGTTAGCTATTAAAAATGGCAACATCATAGCTGAAGAGCTTGCTTATACTGATCATACATGGACACTCCTTATTTAAAATTTTGTGATGAGTACCTATCATTCAGTATGAATAGGGGAACATTTTATAGGTAGTAGATGCTGAGGAAATTTTAACCTCAATGAGATGTTGGAGATCTAACTTAATATTTGTTTCTATGGCATTACTCAATACTTTGCATGTTCTTGAAATCCTGTTTAATCCCACCCCTCCCAATTCCCTAAACCCTGATTGCCTCACCGTATACTGTGTTACTCTATTTTATGTAATTTACTGGTGACAAACTATGATTGCATGTTATCATAATACAACTATAGTGACTGTCACTTTTTCATCTATCTTTTCTGGTAAAAACAAAAAATGATAGAAAATGTTAAGTCCTAAAAAAAACTGGTACTTACAGGCCTATGGAGTCTACCATTTTCTTCCTGCAGCTGATTCTTCTTACTTATGTATTTCCCCAGTGCCACCATTTTGGATTTGGAAGCTGTCTGTGACTTCCTGATGAATCACCGTTGGCTCTCCACTGCACATGTGTGTGATCAAGAAATACAAGGAGACTGGTCCTAAAGCATCCTGAGAAGTGTAACATGTCCCAGGAGGCTGTGGATGGGGAGGGGGTCTGGGTGAGCAACATCATCCTTGCCTAGGATGGAGGAGGAAGTGAGAGTGGGTACTGACAAAAAACTGTATTCCCCCCCACCTTCAAAAAACCTGCAACTTAGTCATAGACTGGTGGGAGTGAGAAATGAGCGGGACAACACTTTTTGAGTGACGTTCCACTTTTACATGCATTAAAAAGCTTTTAATACAATACTCACATTCAGTCTACAGCTGTCCCCAGCAGTACTTCACCACTGGATGTTGACACTCTTCCAGGTTGAATGATGGCCAGCAATATTAAACCCACTTAATGGGAGCCCAGGCTATCATGTGATTGCCTCCTTAAGAAGGCATCATTACGCAATCTATGCTCTCAGTATGTTAAGCAGCACTCACATGAAAATTTAGTGCTGTTCAGTCAAGATGGAAGGGTTGCCCATCACCTCTGCTTAGGATTAAGAATATGTCCTAAAGCTGGCTTAAGGACTGCAGGAAAATGTATGTATAATGTGATGTTTCTAATGGCATGGCTGTAGCGTTCGTTAACCAACTGTAAACTTTTTGCTAGTGACTCATAAAGTATTAAATCCAAGACAAAGACAATCAACCACTTACACATTTTCCTTATGGGTTTCCATACACTGCATTGATGATGGCCAACCAGTCTGAAACAATTGTATGCAGTTTGGAACAATAGGCTCTATAATATTAGACTGTATCTGTGCTATAAACCAGTCTAATCCAATGGTCCTGGATGTATAGTTGGCCCCAGAAGCAAATAGGGATATAATTGTATGCTATACCCACTATCTTAAAATAAGAAATAATCCCCTTATTTTTTGCATATGTGATAGAAATGGTTCGTGCAAATACCTTCTATACTGCTGTGATTAATAAAATCTTGCAAACCTTATTCAAAATAAACTGACAGAATGAATGACAGTTTAATCTATCCCTTGCCATGGTAGAATAGCTAGACAGTTATGCTATTGTATATTGAATAACGAAGCAATAATTGCAATGGGGGGAAATGACTGGTAAGCCTGTCTTTTGCTGCAATAGTGATGTCCACAAAACATTAGTGGTGTGTTTTAAGGCTTTGCAATTGCTCATTAAAGTGAAACTAAACTCACATTCTTTTACATAAATTGTTCTAAAATATCAAGTATACCATGATTCTTTTTTATTTCAGGTGTCTTATTCCCGATGCTCCATTAATGCATCCCACCCCTACTAGCGTAGAGCAAGCAGTGTTATTTCAGGTCACATGCTCCACTCTATCCATACTACAATAACTATAGTACTGAAACATCTGCACTTAGATGTATAGCCCATCTCAGAGGCAAGAAGCAAAGGATTGCTATGTGCACATGCACAAAGGGGGCATGGAGAACAAACTTAGCCACCCTAGAACTTGAAGTCTGAGAAGAGCAGAAAAAACTTCTGAGAGATTAAACAAAGGAAGAGAGATACACGGTACATTTACTTATATTTAAACATACTGAATTTACATGATATTTTATATTTAAAAAAATGTGAGTTAGTGAAACTTTATGGGGATTTTGTCATCACAGAAGTACATGGGCTGTCATTGTTGGTCTCATTCAAAAATTGTTTTTGCTTGACTATGTCCAATGTCAATTGATTTTGAGTTGCAAAGGCAGAACATGTATGCTATAATTGAGTTTTAAAATAATGTCAGAAGTCCTCATCTCTCTGCCTGTTGTTGGTCAGTGACTTGGGAAGTATCTAAACCAATTCCTCAAAATGACATCCAGGCAACTTGCATTTTCAGAAGGAGTCCCCCATGACCAGTTTCCTTTAAAGCCCCACTCTGGGGCAACCCTTTTTTACTTACCTGCAGTTGTGGTCACATGATGCTCCTATCCTAGCCTTTTTCCCTTCTGTTTACTTCCTGCTTAGATCCTTCTTCAGGTATCCATGTCACTGTATGCATGGATACCTGGAAGGTCAGTAGCGGGGTCCTCTCAGAATTGAGGAGAAGACTGACATCAGAGGAAAGGAGTAGAGGGGACTGGTGGTCTCTTGGAACTATTGCAGCATTGGATTAGTGGTCCTCCCACTCAGCAACAGTAGCAATGTGGGATATGGACAGGTGACTTAGGTGTGTACAGCTAGCATTGCCAGGTAAGAAATCACTAAGTCTGGCAGAATGGATTGGAGGAAGGTGAGAGTAAGGGTTGGCATGAAAATAGATGCACACAGCATTTTCTCTCTCTCTCTGGCTCAATAAACAGTCTAGAGGATGTATTTTATGCTCTTTATTTCTGTAGAAACTTGGATGGGATGAGGGTAGCATGGGATACCCGAGAACACTGAATAACCACTAGACACTTCTCCTTCTACTAAACAGTCTCTCTATCTTGGGGCAGAAGAGGTAGCTATGATTAAGAATTGACTGAACAATTGCCAGGGCCTTCTGAAGAAAGGAGAACTGCACACAGTCACTACGGCTCTGAATTCAGGTCAGTACTCACAATGCCACAGGATCATTGACTGCATTTTTCCAATATCCTCCAGGCACAGATTTCCACAGGACAGCTGGACACCCCCCTCCAACTTCCACCAGGCACTCGTCATCGAGTTCTCCAGATCAAAATCCCAGACTAAAACCTTTAAAATAGGCCCCCCCAGCTATGCTACAGCTGAAACATCGATGATCATCCAGCAGCATTCAAGCAAACTGCCCTTAGGGGCAGGGCCCCCTCAGGCTGGAGACTCCTCATGCAGAACTGGACCCACGACCAAATCAATTCCTGATCCAGGCATCAGACTAATTGTGAGTTCTCCAGCCACCTGCTTGGAACACCTCCCCAGAGATTGGCTGGGTCCCCAAAAATATTTAGACTGCCCTTCTGCCTTTCCTCCTACTGTGATTCCAGAACCCTTTAGAATGCAGGGAGAAATAATCAGACCAGCAGCCTGTGAAATACTAAGCAAACTAAAGCAAAAAACAACTGCTCCACTGGCTACAGAGGAGCCCAGCTATGTTTCCCTAGCATTTTATACCCTAATTAGAAGGCTGCTATAAAGATTTTGTTGGGAGTGGGACTTTTTGTCCTCTATTCCCACTGACTTCAATCAGTTTATCTTTCTTCTCTAGACTAAAAAGAAAACTATAGAAAGCTCTGCATATTAAAGTGGAATTAAAATCTAACACAAACTATTCTTACAAATGTGTCTCCCATCTCCTCCTACTTTCCTGCCTACCCTGTGTTTAAAAAGAGCTGTATACCTGCCTTTAAGCCTGCTTTGGTCCAGACATATGCACCTGCTGCTCCAGCTCCCCTGTGTCAGTGACTGCAAAAGAGAGGAGGTAAAGTTGCTGGAAAGTTGGAAATGGGAGGGGATCCCCTTCTTTGCTACATCATGTGCGTGTATTAGGGGGAAATTGTAATCCTTTATAAGGGGCATCTGCCTAAGGTTGAGTACACATCATTGCCGCCACCCAGAGGGACTATCAGCCTATGTTAGGAACCTTTAAACTAGCAGGGTAAGATTGAGATTATTATAGCAATGACTCTAGATTACAGTTTGGCTATGGTTATAATACTTTTTCTTCTTTTGCATTGTTGACTTATAGTGAATTTATAAACAAAGGGCAAAAAATATATATAAGTACCATGAGTAGCCATTAAGATATGGTGTATATGGCTGCCCCTCCCCTCTATCTATATATCTGCTTCAAATTTGTTTTTTTATATCTCCTCTTGGAGTTGATACTACAGATTTCTGGTTAGCAATGGCTAAAACCACTTAGACCTTAGTAATATGTTGCTGTATTTCTTTGTGCCCATTAATATCTTTGACATATACTGTATATCTATATGGATATTGCAAGCACCTTTATATTTGTCTTCCTGAAATCCTCTTTTTTGAAGTCTTTTGACTACTGCTCAACCTTAGAAGACAATTTTTCAACAAGTGCCGCGCTATGGATATGAATAATGTCCTCTTATCCAATATAATATGTTTCTACTGTAATTTTCCATTTTGTATATACAAGCTAAATAATGTGGGGCCTGTCAATAAAATTTTTTTATTTTTTTGCTTATATACACTGTTTTAGGGTCCATTCCCCGGCCCCAGTAGCTGTTGCCTGCTTTTTCCTCTCTCCTTCCGTGGGATAGTTCAGGTCTTACTGCAGCTTTGGGCTTATTTCTGTGGGATGGTGAAATCTTTACTCATTGTTTTTAATTTTTTCTTTACGGCTTCCTGTTCTCATGTATCGCTGTCAATTTGTAAGTAATATATTACATATGGACGCAAGTTAAATTGATATTGAATGATGTATGTAACATAATATATATCCAATTATATTTTAGAGATGTGAAACCCTTAATACGCATGAAAAAAGAGTTCCAAGTCTCTGAAACATGTCGGGTGAAGGGTATATGAAGTCACATGAACTATACAGTCATATGTTGACAGCTATGTTACTATAGGTTTTGAGATACATTCATTTGTAAGCCATGTATGTGTTCTGTTTTGAACATTAATTTTTGCATGTTAATAAATATGATGATCTTTTAGCAAAACATATTTTTTTGATTTGTTGTGATATATATGTCTTTAAAATCCCATGGAAGGGATAAAATAGTTTGTTCTTTCTGAAAGTAGGAAATGCAGGCACATAGACATGTCTGCAAATATCTGCAGCAGCTTTCAGTGTATTGTGATTCATGCGAATGCTTGTCCATCCTAATCTTGATAGTGCTATATCTTGCAAGCTCCCTCCAGCCTCCCTAACATTCCTATTATCTAGGAAAAAAACCCTAGACAATAGGAATGCCTATGCACTACTTGTAACACTGCTGCAGGAATGCACTGATTGTACAAATGCCCTGCTGCAGGAATTCACTGTTTGTAACTCTGATCTGTGAAGACTGATCAGTTACAGGATTCTCTCCCCTACTCACAGATCGTGCAATCTATTAAAGACATTTTCTCAGTGGAGGAGGAGGAAGATGGAGGCATGTCCCTGTCATACCACCTGTACTGCTGTTCTGCCTGAAGACCCAAAGCTGTGCTGAACCATTGCAACACCAAATGTTCAAAGACAGGAAGAGGACAGGCATCACTGCAGTGAAGATTTCTCCAGAATCCATCTGCCTGCACAACATGACACATCTTTTATTAAAGGGAGGTGATGTGACTAAAACTGTAGGAATTTTATTTTTGTTAAACTTTTTTAATTAATATAATTATTTAAATATACAGACACTCAGAAGGGGAGCGTAGGTGAACTCTACAAGCTTGTCCCTGAGCTTTTTGTTTGCAGCTGCTGCTGTTTTTGTTCCTGTACCATCAATAAGTTTTTAAAATATGTACTGTGAGGAGAACATAAGAAAAATCATAAGAAACACTCTTCTAGTGTTTCATAAATAATATGACACTTTCGTAAGCATAAGCATCAACTCCCATGGTAAATAATTTTACCCACTTGATCTAAACAAAGTTCTCCTGCAAAGCTAAACTGTAATTTCTGACACAAATCTCCAGTATCAGGAAGGAAATATCTCCTGCCATTATATCTGAGAAGCTGAAATATCATACCAATCAATAACAGCAAAAGTGATGCCCTGCAGTTTGCTATTTTTCAGCAGTTTGTACCAAGGAGACAAGGGAGAAACCTAATTCAGGGCTGTAAAGTTCAAATAGCCTGATTGTTTTTGAAAACTACATTGTCAAATTACCCCTCGGAGAACGAAACTAATAGGAATGCAGTTGGGAAATCTGAAACACTTTTAGAAAAGTAACTTTCTATATCTCCAGCATAATCTGGGTTTTTTCAGCTGAAGCCTGTATTTTTCCTCACAGCGGCTGAAGCAGGTTGATGTACCAGAGTAATAGAGATGTTCGGATGATTGGGGACTCCATCATTTGCCAACATTTACTGCCTGTGTGAAATTTGTCCAGCCATAGTCAATAAATATGCATACAAGTAAAAGGGATCTGAGAACATATGGAAATCATACTCTGATAACAAATGCAGGAATATATCACTTCTTATATCATGTCTCTATAAATCCAAAATTAGGAAATTTAGTGTTCATCCTGAGAAGCTTTGGATAAAAGTATGTAAACTGTCACATATACATCTCAAATATGTGTCCAGAATGATTGGTATGCCTAGGTCAGAAGAAGCCAAGTCTTGCATTGATGTATACAATATATGAAAATAGTGATTGACTTACAATGTATACCTAACCTTAACTGTGGCCCTTGATATTACCAAGGGGCTGCACATGATGTTCAATATATGTGTAGTACCCCCCTGATCTCCACAGAAACAGGATGGGCTGAAATTTCACTTTAGGGTGTAGATTGCTCAGCATGGTGGGATATAAAAAAATGAGGACCAGTCACTTTTAAAGCAGAGCAAAAAGAATGTTTAATGATCACTCAAAAAAATTTCAGGGAGAGAGGGGTAAGAGCACACCCTAGAACAAGCAGACATAAAGGCTAGCAGACTCCTCAAAAATGGACAACAGTAGAGAAAATAATGTACCCAGCATTCTGTACCTTCTTATCAACAGCTGTCTCCAATTGTAATCATGACTTACAGTAAAGTGTAAGAATTGACTGGATGAGTCTGTCTTGACACCCAAGCTCTCCACAGCTCCCCGGTCTATGGCAAAGTGACTTCTGGTACTTTATCTCAGGACCTCATCAGTTCCTTATTGCACTCCAAAAGCCTGGAGCACATTGTTAGGCATCAGGTTTCAGGCCTAGTCAACACAACCGTTCTTCACACACCCACACCAGACCAAGGTCTGGGCAGGAGGACCCTGATCACTTGACCTCCCGAATATTTACACTCTGTCTCAGCATGCACCAATGGCAAAGAAACTCCTACTGGGATTGGATGAGAGAAGTATGCATATTCATAACCCAGTTTCACTGCAGCTCATTATCATATTAATGCCAGAGGTACCAATGGCACCTACTGGCAAATGGGAGGAGCTACAGCTACACTTTGGGAGAAACCCAAATGATCAAACAGTCTACAAATTTGCCAGGTTACCTACAACCCAGAAAAGCTACACTTACTAGTAGCCCCTATTTAGGACAAGGTGGCTACACTTGTAAAGGTAAAGAAGATTGTCAGAGACTGCGGGTATAATACATAGGACTTCAGAGACTGTAGATATTCTGCATATATCTGTCAAAGACTGAAGGCATTTTACAAGAGATGGGCAGAAACTATGGACCTGCTACACGAGTGAAGACTGGAGACATGATACAGGTAACAGTTAGAGATTAGGAACAGGTTACATGAAAATGCTAGCTATCACTACCATTACAGCCCCTTTTAAAATCAATCCAACCCACCCCAGCTACAAGTACAAAAAAGCTACTAGATGAGCACCAGAGTTATAAAATACTCAACTTTGTTTTAGTTGGTATTCTGTCTATTGCTTCATTCCTCTGCTATCAGTATGAATCACATCTGACAAGTTTTCCTGACAGTAAAAGAAAAATGTGACAGGGGAGGACCTCTAGCAGATTGACAGCCTCACCTCCTGTGAGCTGTGTATAGGGGGTGTGTCCCTTCCCTCCTATCAGCTCTCAGAGCTCTCCTCACTGAGCTCTGCAGAGCGTAACTCCAGCTCTCTGCCTCCTTTTTTCTGAACGTTCAGACAATCTTTATACATTTTGAACTTGGAAGGGATGTAGAGGGAAGAAGACAGAAGATAAACAGGTACAACTTATGTAGACGTGCTTGTTTAATCTCTGTGTATCACTTGAAGCCAGTCACTTCACTGGTTATATGAAAGGTTTTACAACCACTTTAAATCTCTTTCTTGTTCACCTACATTTGCCCCCATTTTTAAAATTTTTAAGTAAGACTGGCCAACTTTCAGTAACCCAGTTCCTTTTTGGGTCCATGGAATACCAATCAATTTGCAGAAGAACAAGACTATATGAAGCTAATTTACCAAAAAAGTACAGAAATTGTGAAAGCTCACATAATCATATGAAGCTGTGTTCATTTCAATGGTCCCAATGTTTGTAAGCAAGCATTTTTTATTTTATTTTATTGCTTGCACATGAAGTAACCGAGGTGAGTGAATATTATCTATAATTTAACAAATCAATACTTATGAAGATCCTTAATCGAATATAATGCTACTTACTGTATTTGATAAAGTGGTATAAGGTGACACTTTTCAGTAGATCTAAATATGACTTTTTTAGAACGTTTTGCTGGTCTGTGCTATTGGGGAGATTATCTTCCACTTACAGCAGGTTCACATATGTGCAGGGCCAGTTTCAGTGCAACTTTTCAAAGGTGCAGGTTTTGTTTGCAGTTCAGTTGCAATTCTGGTGTGAATTTCTAAAGTGTTTAACACTTGAAATCGCACTTCAGCTGCACTGAAAATTATACCTGACTCTTCTTAAAAACACACTGCAGCTGGGCTGCACATATGTGAACTGGCTCCACAGAAAGCCAGTTTGGTTCACATGTCATGCAAACTGGATGACGTGCACCAGTCATCTAATTTGCATAAATTTGAACAGGGGCTTACTGTTTTGAGTCACAGCAGGAAGCAAGAGAAGGTCTCTCCAAACACAATCCAAAGGAAAATCCTCTTAGTTTAAATTGGTAGAAGTGTGCCATTTGGATGATTCCCCCTCTATTCCCGATCCAGTGACAAAAATTTCAGATTTACCCTGAGTCCCTATGACAATGATCATGAAGATAAATAGAGATGGTGAATCTCCCCAGTGGGAATACAGACAGCAGTAAAAGCCTGAAACATGTTTTATCTCCTCACCACTCAAAAACAGAAAAAATGATACAAATTAATATTTTGTTCAGCTGGCTATAGTATGAAATATGACTGGAGGCTCTAGGTTACTGTAGCTTGCACAAAGCTACAACACCATGTGCAGTCTTATGTAATAACCCAACTGATATAGCAACTGATTCCATTCCTTCTTTGGGATCCTTATTTAATGCTGAGCAAAAAGTGTGAAGCACATGGACGCAAAAAAAGGATCCTTCATCATTTGTACTGTTCCAAATCATAAATAGTATAAGCTTTGTGTTACAGGAAGAAAGCTAATGATAGCTTCATGGTTTGAAGAACCCAGTTCTGATTCCATAGCTCTAATTCCAGGGCTTTATTTTATATACTGTAAATATGAATATAATTTCTCAGCATGCAACAAAGCAGCAATGTTATCATGAGTTCTAATAGTACGTGGTTGATTTTGTGGCTAAGAGAGAACAGCTACATTCTGGTGTCTAATTGCCAGTTTTTATGTCCTCAAATCTAGCATGGTCAGCTAGTTGAGATCTGCAAACAAATACTGATAAGAGAAATGAATGTAAAAAATATTCTAACTTATGCTTATACTGGCCAATTTTATGAGCGAAATGCCCGAAACAGAAAAAAAAATCCTTACCAAAACACACTCGTCACTACTACCAAATCTGCAACCCTGTCTAACACAATCACAGCAGAGGCATTTTACGGAAATTACTGCTTTATTTATCTGAATGTTAATAATTCATTATAAAGCTAATTCTTATTGTACAACATGCATGTAGGAGCTCTTTGCTCAGTCCTTACATATGCATGTTTATCCTCTGCCCACTTCCCTACAGTTTATAAATATGGTGCCTCTGTGTCCTCAAAGTGGTTGTAAACACTTTCATATACCCAGTGAAGTGAATAGCCTCAGATGATACACAGAGATGAAACAAATCCCCCTTCATAAGTATTAGTTGTTTATCTGCAGTCTTCTCTTCACTACATCCTTTTAAAAGTGCTGAATTGTGATACAATCCTTTCTTATCCATCATTATCACAGAGGAGGAGGAGGAGAGCTACAGTTGGAGCTCTTGTACATTTTGTGAGAGCTGATTGGAGGAAAGGTCCCCCTCCACACACTACACAGGAATGAAGGAAGTTGCAGAGCTATGTTCTTAGTAGATAAGCTGTGTGCTGAGCTCCATACCCTGTCACAAATTTAAAGATTTAAAGTAACTCATGCTGATAACAGAGGAACAAAGCATCAGAGAGAAACGACACTTAGCGCTTTGGACAAGTAAACACTACAGGTCAGGGGCTGACTGACAACTCATGGGGCCCCTGGGCAGTAGGGGATCATGGGGCCCCTGTGTCCTTGCCCAAACTCAAAAAAGGATATGAAAAAGGTACCAGGGGCATCTCATGGGGCCCCCTACTGACCCCGGGCCCTCGGGCAGTGCCCGAGTTTCCAAATGGTCAGTCTGCCCTTGCTACAGGTACAGTATACTGTATGTGCTTTGTTCAGATTTCATGACTGAGCTTTGCAACCAATTTAAGGGCCTACGATGACAGGGCAAGTTGCAGTTAGTCACATTCAACTGAACCTGTTCTGCAATGTTGAAGACATTTTTTAGGTTATCCAAGCCATTTCTTCAGCTCCAGAGTGTCAGAGAGATACCCCAACTTTTACTGTATATCCACACCTTAAGGCAACTTAATCCAAACACCATGGAAGCCTGCTTAGGTGTTAGTACAGCAATGGGCAAACTACGGCCCGCGGGCCGTATACGGCCCGGCGGACCTTTTAATCCGGCCCGCGGAGCTAGGCTCCCGCAAGGCCAGTGGTCGGCAAGCCGCGGCTCTTTACAAATTTAGATGCGGCTCTCCTGTGTGCCGGGCGCCCGCTCCCCTCCCTCCTCTCCCCTCCTCTCCTCTCGGATGGCCGCCCCCCCTCTCGGATGGCCGCCCCCCTCCCTCCTCTCGGACGTCAGGACTCTGCAGCTGTCAGGATGTAGACGGGGCAGCCAGGATGTAGGCGGGGCAGCGTGACGAACTCCTCTCACAGTCCTCCCTGAAGACCAGAACGGCGCGGGAATACGAGAGGAACGCGCGGACCAAAGGTAAGTGAATTGACACAGGGGGGGGACTTACTATATGGGGGACTTACTATATGGGGGATGAATTACTATAGGGGGGACTTACTATATGGGGAATGAATTACTATATGGGGGACTTACTATATGGGGAATTAATTACTATATGGAGGACTTACTATATGGGGAATGAATTACTATATGGGGGACTTACTATATGGGGAATGAATTACTATATGGAGGACTTACTATATGGGGAATGAATTACTATATGGAGGACTTACTATATGGGGGATGAATTACTATATGGGGGACTTACTATATGGGGAATTAATTACTATATGGAGGACTTACTATATGGGGAATGAATTACTATATGGGGGACTTACTATATGGGGAATGAATTACTATATGGAGGACTTACTATATGGGGAATGAATTACTATATGGGGGACTTACTATATGGGGAATGAATTACTATATGGAGGACTTACTATATGGGGAATGAATTACTATATGGAGGACTTACTATATGGGGGATGAATTACTATATGGGGGATGAATTAATATGGGGGATGAATTAATATGGGGGATGAATTACTATGTGGGGGATGAATTACTATGTGGGGGATGAATTACTATGGGGGATGAATTACTATATGGGGGATGAATTACTATGGGGGATGAATTACTATAGGGGGGATGAATTACTATGGGGGACGAATTACTATATGGGGGACGAATTACTATATGGGGGACGAATTACTATATGGGGGATGAATTACTATGGGGGATGAATTACTATATGGGGGATGAATTACTATATGGGGGATGAATTACTATATGGGGGATTAATTACTATGGGGGATTAATTACTATGCTTACTATGGGGGAATATTACTATACTTACTATGGATGACACATACACATCATTCATCTACTCTTGGTCCGGCCCCCGGGTCCAATATATGAACCCATTGCGGCCCTCAAGTCAAAAAGTTTGCCCACCCCTGTGTTAGTACCTTGATTTATATGACTAAACATGAGATTGTTGCCACACTTTTAGTTTTGCACATCAAGAAACTCAAACCTTCCTAACACCAATAATGGGATTTTGTAACCAAATCAGGGTGGGTCTAGAACAGTCGGTGGTTGCACAAATTTCACATCTCCTATCCTGTTCTTGGACAATCAACACATTCCATGGTGATTTGATTAAGTTACCTTAAGGTGTGGATATAAATGATTGAGTATCTTCCTGGCACTCAGTGAATACTGAATGATCTCAGAGGTGTCTCAAACTGATTTCCTTTACCCAAGCCCAAATCCTATTGACATAGGCCCTTAAGCATAGCTTTCCTAAGTGGAAGATACGAGTTGCTACTGTTGACCTCATTCTAAAAATGCTGATTGTGTAAATGTAACATTCCATGTTTTGAATTACTGACCTTGAACTAGCATGCATATAAAAAAAAGTAAGAGTAAAGTCAGAATTCCTTATCTGAGTGAAAATGAAAGGTTTTTTTGCTAAAATTTGGGTAAAAATGACATTTTTGCTATTTTGGCAAAATGCATTGTAGTGATTAGGACAGTCGATATGAAGGTGGTTTTTGGGGTATATAAGGAAACCTTGGGCTTTTATATGGCTCCTGAGGGTTCCATGGACCTGTTCTTGTGCCACAAAATGGTTTATCATTAACTGCATTATTTTGTGTTTTTTTTTTTTTCTTTTAACAAGAGGAAGAACAGACCGTGAGAAAATATTTTCAAGCACTAAAAACGGAGTTTCGGCTGGAAAAAAAAAAGTCAACAGCTACAAAAACTGTAGCTGCTGACTTTTAAAATACAGTCACTTACCTGTCCCTCAGTCCAGCGGTGTCCTCACCACCGCTGGTTTCACTGGCCGTCTTCTCTCCCTGGTGCCGGCATCTTTAGCGTGCGCACCAGCTTGCAGCTTCACAGCTGGGTGCCCACTGCGCATGCGTGAGAAGCGCTGCACTTTGTGAATGGCCCAATAAACTTCTGGGACCTGTCATCCCAGAAGACTATGGGGGAGGACAACTTCCACTTTCGTTTGCCTAGGTGATTGCAGCGGAAGTGGAAACAGGTACCTGTGAAATTCGGTTAATTCCTTAATGGGGAGCGGGGGACAAAGATTTAAACAGAACTTCCCCTTTTGGTTGGAGCTCCGCTTTAGGCAACAGTACACAAATAATAATCAAATACAATAAGAAAGGAAAATGCACAAAAACAAATAACATTCAGGCCTACAACAACACACTGAAAATCAGACCTCCACTAATTTTTCTGCTGCAGTGCAAGACAATGACCATTACCAGGCATTGTGGTGTGCTGCAATGAAGGCACAATGGTTTAGTGTGTTGGCTTTCAAAATAAACATATGTGTGTTGCAGTAACATTAAGTAACACAGTGGGTCCTAAATTAAATAAAGTATACTAAGTTAAACAACCCCCCTCCCAAAAACCATCAAATCAAATAAAAAAGGAGATTTTTGTAAGCAAATTCTGCCTCAGTGAGCAAAATTGAAAGTCTCCAATAAGGTACAATTTTGCCAATATCAAAATGTTTTGTTTTGTGGCAAAATCTATTTCACCAAAAGCGATCTTCTTTTCCTAATTTATTTGTGTATTGCCTTTGTTCTGGGTTATTGACTCAGTTGCTGCAAATAATTTGCCATGCCATTTGGAAAGCTAATGTTTGCTTTTTTAGATACACCAATAGCAGCATCCTTGTTTCTCCACTTTTTTTTTTAAATGTAGCTCTGTCCCCCCCCCTCACCTGTTAATTTTCCACATCTCTCATGTAGCACTACCCTCTTGGGGGTTGCTGTTGAATTGGGTCCCCCTATAGTCCTGAACAGTCAGGTAATGTGCATTCTCCACACAAGCTTGTGTTCAGAGTCAGAAATCAGTCCTTGAGCTTTTTTTTGTTGTTTATTGAGGTGATTTAGAACAGGGATAGGGTAAGGGGTGTATAGGATGCCCAAGGGAACCGATAATTGAGGACAAACCTCCTGAAACTATTCACAAGCTTCTCTTCTGCAACACAGCCTTTGTTGGAGAGCTAGCTAGCGTTTCCTTGATGTACCACCTCAGACCCTAAATGAAATGCTCCTCTTCACCTGGCAATTTGGAGATTTTCCTGAGCAGGGGATCTGGTTCCTGTATCTTTAAATGGATGAACAGTTACTAGCAGGGGGCTAATTTGGTTTCACACCACAGTGCTCCTTCCCCTATCCACTCAGCGGCTGCAGGTGTACTCACTCAGATTCTCTCCTTTACCACTTGCAGGTTGGCTGCTGCTACCAGGCCTATTAGCTGGGCTGCTCCTTCCCTGCTATACAGGCGGTCCTCACTCAGTGGGCCAGGGAGCTCCAAGTTTTCCTTCTTTCCAGTTCCAGGCTCGCAGGCAGGCCCCATCCCACTAGGCCTTCTGACAGCCTTCTTTCTTAGCCTCACATCTTCCTCTCCAAACTCCTCTCCTTCTTCCACCCGACTTCTGCTACTGAGCAGGCTCCAACACCTTTAAGGGAGTCCCAGTCCCTTGCCAAGCCTTCTGTTGGGGATTGGCTAAGGTCCCTCAGGAGTGCAGCCAGCCACTCATCAGATCCATCCACTGTGTCCAAGGCCTTCTCCCAGAAGCCTCAGAGCAGGGGAAAATTCCGGAGGGGCTGACCTACAGACCCTTGCAGCCCTGACCACAATTTGACCCCTCTGGCTATTACACCTGAGCTGCTAACCAGCTCCTGTCTAACCATTAAGATTTAACTCCCCTAGCTAAACTAGGAGGTTGCTACACACATATTAAAAAAAGCTAAATATACATTATATCACCTACATAAATTTGCAGTAATAACTACTGTATATTCTTTCCCATAATTGAGTACACAGTATGCAATTTTTCAGTAAATCCAGTAGACAATTTGACAGTGTATGTACTGTTTCTTCTAACATTTGAAACCATGCAGAAATGAGTGTGAAGCAGATCACAGCAGATATGCTGTATGCATGCTATTGTTCTCAATACCAAACATTAGGGATGGGATTTAGGAGCAATTTTTGTTGCTTTCCTTACAAAGTTTAGATAGAGCATTTTAGCTACTTTAAAGTATTAACCTGAGCCTCTGGTCGAAATGCATTAAAGTGTGCCTGTCATTTTGCTGCAAAGTACCATCACAAGGGAAAAAAAAATCACTGCTTTTTGGATAAAAAAATATTTTGTTGTATTTTAAAAGGTTCAAGAGGAAGTAAAGGGAACCTGAGTTAAAGAGATACATTGGATATACCATTGCTGTCTTTTTTGAAGATGCATGCTCTAGAACTAAGGCCACCTTTCCTGGGAAAAATATTGACAATATGACCTTTTTTCTTAAGAACATCATCAACATGTTACATTATTACTGGCCAATCTGGTAAAACACTACAAGCCAAGTGGTGACCCTATCCATAACTGTCATCCTTAAAGTAAACTTGTCATGAGAGAACCATAGTGCCTGTCATTGTTGAGTTTCTGAAGGTGCTAGTTCCCACTCTGTCATGTTGACCCTCTTACTTCAATACTTTGAGGCAATAACCTTGAACAAGTATGCACATAAGAACTTATAACTGTTCTCTGATGTTCCTGATCTGCAAACTTGTTCAAGGGACATTGACTCAAAAAACAATAGAAGTAGGTAAGCAGTGGCAATCCTCATATTTCTTTATTAGGGTTGCACTTATACCATTTTTTTGATCAGCGAGTAAAAGTACTGATACTTGCCAATACCGATACCTTTGCAGTGCGATTTGAGCCCATACAAAATGAATGGCCTCAAATAGCACTGCAAAGAATCGCATTTGATTTGAACTGGAATGAGGTGCGATTCCTGTCTGAATCACATGCAGTTTCCCTGTGGGTGTGATTTGCAGTGCGATTATAGCCATGGGTAGGTGACAGGTAGAGTGTGTCCCTTCCTTGCTGACCCCTGAAACCTGGACAGGCAGCACTTACTGAATTTGATACCCTGTATTTTCTTCCTGCAGCCGCTGAAAGCCAGCTTCTCCTCTTGTCCCGACCAGCATTCAGCAGCTGCAAGAAGTAAGTACAGGGAAGCAGTTCTCTCCTGTCCAGGTTCTGCTTCCTTCTGCTGCCCAGGCCTCCTCTGTACTCCCCTGGTTCCCCCCAACCCCTGCCTTCCCCGCAGCACTGCTGGCTTCCCCTCCTCTCTTCTTCCGCTGGCTGCTGCAGGTGATCGTTTCAGGTTGAAGAGCAAGGAATGAAGGACAGGGGCAGAAGGGATGGTCATAGTTGGCACACTTGATGAGTGCATATGACATACTCCATGTCTCAATCAACCTACTCTGCACTGGTAATTATGTTGTCAGGGGTGGGGCATTAGAGGACAGATTTCAACTAAAGCACCAGCTAGCAGTACAAAGGATACATCACACTAATTGTAAGTAATGTTTTTTTTCTTTTGGAATAAATTCACCAGGTATTATTTTAATAAAAGCTGCATATTTAAAACATTTTGAAAATTCATTATGGAAGTACATTTACAGCTGCATGTAAAAGGTTATGAGATGCTATAACTGGGATATATATATATATATATATATAGAGAGAGAGAGGGAGAGAGAGAGAGAGAGAGAGAGAGAGAGAGAGAGAGATTTTATATTTAAAGAGCAACTGAAAGCCAATCAGTGAACTGTTAATGCTAAGCAGGAATCATTCTAAAGATGACGATACCATGAAATTTACCAAGTATGGAAGCCAGGTAGATTTTTTTCTTTCTTTACTGATATAAAATTGTCTTACCAAGTTTGTTTTGAGAGATTTAAAGTTAGCACTGTTAATTGGCATTATTACAGTCCAATTGTCAGATTTATTAGCTCCTGTCTGTGAAAAACAGGGAGGGAGAAAAAGAGAAGGGTGACAAGATCTACAGTATGGACGTGATCAGCTTCTTGTATGGGCTTGCACAGTTCATGAACAGACCTGTAGGTGGAGCAAGTGCACAGCAAATCCAAAGAAGTAACTTGGGAACTGTACTTTCAATAACTTTCAGCCTCTTTACTCTTTTGTTGAGGCCAGGGAAAATGTCCTTAAGTCTGTGAACATGAATGCAAATACAAATTTTGATAAACACTTTCCGATGTTCATAAAACAATCCTTGACATATAATTTGTTTGAATTTTGCATGTATTGACCACCACATTCTAAGAGCGTCTTTACAGATGGAACAATGTAACATGAAAATAAATTGGATCAATTTTCTCATTATACTGAATTGCTCTACGGCAAAAGTAAAGTATAAGAACAATAAAGGTCAGTATTAAACAACAAACATGGGTAGTAAATTCCCAGATGAGTGATTGGAGAGATGTTTAGGGAGATGTGCAGTACCTACAGACTATAAAAACTTTTATTTAACTCATTCTATCTATCTATCTATCTATCTATCTATCTATCTATCTATCTATCTATCTATCTTTGTCTATATTGTATCTTTGTTTGGCAACACACAAGGAAAGGTCACGTAGAATTCAGATATGTGTCAGGAGTCAAAGTTGAGACTTCCAAAAGAAGAAATTGTAGCCTCAGGGAAAGGGGTCTCATGTTTTTTTGGGTCAAGCCAAGAAAATGCATTGGAGCAATTATAAACTGAATTTATAGAAAGAAAATATGTAAACAGTTTGCCTTTTTATGGTTCAAACACATTAGGGATAAAAGATTAGATTAGTTCTTACTGCACATTGATTGTGATTGTGTTTTGGTCAGTTTAGGAAGATGTCACAAGCTAACATTAATGGTCTTTGGTCTTAAAAGCAAACAGTCACCTCACTTTGCAAGGGAATTTTCGCTTAGCTTAGTGACCGAGGTGAAATTCACGTTGCAAAAAACACCCAATCGTGGAAATTGTAAAAAAATATATATTTGATTGAATGATGAAAGTCAGCAGGGCTTTATCTTGTTTACAAGCTAGGGAAAATTCCCTTGCAAAGTGAATAGCCTGTTTGCCTTTGTTAATCAACCCCCTTCTTCCACAAAGCGCTTTCTGCATTTGTTCATTCTCTCTGTCTACCTTTCATATCTCCCCGTTGACTCTAAACACTTATTTGTGATTATTTTGTTTCTGATCACTTTTTCTGCATAGGGTATTTAACAGCTCCTCTTAAAGTTACTGTTCTTCAGACTTTGGGTTGGGGGGCACAGACCTTGGTCAGTGGGATTAGAAAATGCCACAGTGACTGAACAATAGCTCAAACTTGGTGATAAGTGGAAACAAAATAAAGTACAAAGCATCTGTGGTCAGTAGGAGGAGGAATAGTGTCTCATCATTGGCATTAGTGTGAGGAATAGTGATCCATTGTTGGTGTCAGTTCAAGGAATAGTGCCCCATCATTGGTGTCAGTGGGAAGAGAAGTGCCCCTTTATTGGTGTTAATGGGAGAAATTGTGCCTATCTTTGGTGTCAATGGGAGGAATAGTGCTCCATCATTGGTGTCAGTGAGCGGAATAGTGCCCCATCATTGGTGTCAGTTGGAAGAATAGTGCCCCATCATTGGTTCCAGTGGGAGGAATAGTGTCCCATTGTTGGTGTCAGTGGGAGGAATAGTGCTCCATTGTTGGCGTCATCAAGCGGAATAGTGCCCCATCATTGGTTTCAGTGGGAGAAATAGTGCCCCATCATTGGTTTCAGTGGAAAAAATAGTGTCCCATCGATGGTGTCAGTGGGATAAATAGTGCACTATCATTGGTGTCAATGGAAGGAATAGTGCTCTATCAATGGTATCACTGGGAGGAATAGTGTCCAGTTTTGGGTATTGATAGAAGTTACAATGCTACATGTCAGTGGAAGGAATGGTCCCTCATCATTGGTATCAATAGAAGGAAGGAACAGTTCCCCAAGGGCCAGATAAAGTCAGGCAAAGGGCTGCATCTTGCCCACGGACCGCAGTTTGGGGAAAACTGCTCTATGGCAATGTATTTGTGTGACCATCTCAGTCATTGTCTTTACCATCATAGTGGTGCAACTTTGCTCTTTGGCAAGAAGGCACCATTTAGAGGAATGACAATGCTGTGCAATCATTCTAGGAAATATATATAACTCTGGGCAAAACATGCCAGTTCCCTTTTTGGATCACTTGCTCATAGGGCATTCATTCTCATGAATAATTTACTATTTTGTAAGCCCCCTGGCAATATGGTAGCATCAGACATTGTTTGAATATGGATTACTCTGTGATCAGCCTAGTATCCCTTTGGAAGAACTCCTGCAATATGGCGTCATTCTGGGGCAACATAGTGTCACCTTGGGCCTCTGTAATACAATATTATCACTGTAACTATGATAAAGTATTACTGTGATCTGTTATGTGATGCTGCTCAGGATACAATCCATCATTCTGGTTGTTGTGATGCAGTGATACACTCAGATAATTGGGCAACACACTAAACAGGTTTCCCCCACAGCACCCTTGTTTGAGCATGACTTTGATTCATGGGCTGCATTCATTGCTAATAGATGTGACTTAGGTAGTTGTTAATGTTTATTAATGTGTTTGGTGGATAGAGGAGGTTAATTTTCACCCTGAGAGCTATATTCCCTAGAGCGGCCCTGGTGTGACTTAAAGAGTGTATAGGAGAACTATAGAGACAGTGATAGAGAACATAGGCAATGTTCTGAGATTAGTGCAATATTGTTTGTAAATTGCCAAACTGCTGAATTTAACTCTGTAGAAAAACATTATACTTTTATAGAACTGTAATAGATTGCTAGCAAATATATCAAATGTTTGGGTGTATTCTCATTATAATGTAAAGGACTTACTATTGAATCTGCTATGTGTTTCACTTTGTATATTTACTAGACATGTGAACGCTGGAAATCTTACTTTAGTTTTGGATGCGTTTGTTCATTGAAGAATTTTGTTTTGTCACATTAGTATGTTGAACCGATTAATTTTCGCAATTCATATTGTCTTCATCTTCGCCATTTGTTTCATATATTTGTTGGTCCAGGTAGATTAAAAAAATGTGTCAGTTTTTCCACAAGATTGCTATGAATCGGACAGATTCAATATTTTTGGAAGCTAGTCCAACCCACTAAGAGAAATGGCATGAGCTGATTGAACATGCGACTGGTGAAACAAATCCATTCATTAATTTTGTTATATATTTTGTTCCAATTCGTTGACATTTGTTACTATGTCCATTCGGAGATTCGTATCCATTTGAATCTCTGAAAATTATACTTTGATTCGAAAAACAAATTAAAACAAAATGCACGTCTAATATTTACATATTGTATATTTATATTATGATATATCCTAGATAATAATGCAGATGTATGAAATAGGAAGACGGTAATAATTTAAATTTGGAACTTTTCTTGAATATTTTTTAAGTACAATATACAGATAATGTGATATTTATGGGGTAGTATTTTGGGGTCATTAAGTCCAGAATTTAGAGTCCTTCTTTAATCAAATTGTACAATGCTGATGGTGGTGGTGTAGGCATCAGACTCTTTTTAGTTAACTATTTGCACCTTGGAGAATGGTTAGACAGTATATCTGAAACTCTTTATCAGCTCACCATAGAGTAGTAATAAATTGCCTGGATACCATGGAGTGGTGAACTACATAAAAACTCTGCTAATTCCCACACCTTCTTTAGAAAATCAATGAAGTGGAAGTGTAAGGGAATTCCTGTGAGACGGTTGGCGAATAGAAATGCGCATGCGCACAGAAATGTCCATAGAAGAGTGACTAGTCATGCACATGCACACAGAAATGCGTGATCGCACACGTGCACACGCACGGCGAAGATTGGCGCCAGACAGACTATTTAAAGGGTGCCTCTGCCTGTGCTGAGTGCTGACTGGTCTTCAGCTGTTCCCCATGTCCTGCTTGTTCCCTGGTTGCTGACACAGCTTGTTCCTAACTTAACTTGTTTCCTCTCCTGCTTGATACCCGTTCCTGACCACGGCTCTGCTCCTGACTTTGGCTTGCTTATGCTTTGGTACCTCACAGTCTGCCCCTTGATGACCCCAGCTATTCTTATGACTTTGCTCCTGTCTCCCATCCCAGCTTCCTGCCTTGCTCTGGTGCACATCTGGCGATCTACCATACCAGTTCTGCATATCGCTGCTGTTCCTGATTCGGTGGTTCATCAATCTTTTAAGGACTCCAGCTACAAGTGCTTCAAACAACATCTGCTGGCACTCTTGTCCCCCTGGCCCCTAGACACCCTCTGTTCCACTTTCAGTGGGGTCTGGGCTAGTGACACAAGTGAAGCCGACCTCGTCATTTCAGTCTCCAATCAGGTACATGACCGAAAGAGTTCAGTATACACTATATTATAAAAAGTATTGGAGCACTTGTCTTTACATGCTCATGAACTTTAATGACATCCCAGTCGTACTCCGTAGGGTTCAATATTGAGTTGGCCACCCTTTGCAGCTATAACAGTTTCAAAGCTTCTGGGAAGGCTGTCCACAAGTTTTAGAAGTGTGTCTATGGGAATGTTTGACCTTTCTTCCAGAAGCGCATTTGTTAGGTCAGGCACTGTTGTTGGACAAAAAGGCCTGACTCGCAGTCTTTGCTCTAATTCATCCCAAAGGGGTTCTATTGGGTTGAGGTCAGGACAAGTTCCTCCACCCCAAACTTGCTCATCCATGCCTTTTTATGGACCTCGCTTTGTGCACTGGTGCAGTCATGTTGCAACAGGAAGGGGTCATCCCCAAACTGTTCCCACAAAGTTGGGAGCATGAAATTGTCCAAAATGTCTTGGTATGCTGATGCGTTAAGAGTTCCCTTCACTGGAACTAAGGGGCCAAGCCCAACCTTTGAAAAACAACCCCACACCATAATCCCCCCTCCACCAAACTTTACACTTGGCACAATGCAGTCAGGCAAGTACTCTTCTTCTAGCAACTGCCAAACCCAGACACTTCCATTGGATTTCCAGACAGAGAAGTGTGATTGGTCACTTCAGAGAACACATCTCCACTGCTCTAGAGTCCAGTGGTGGCATGCTTCACACCGCTGCATCCGACACTTTGCATTGCACTTGGTGATGTAAGGCTTAGATGCAGCTGCTTGACCATGGAAAATCATTCCATGAAGCTCTCTACACACTGTTATTGTGCTAATCTGAAGGCCAGAAGAAGTTTGGAGGTCTTTGTCTATTGGCTCTGCAGACAGTTGGTGACTTCTGCACACTGATCGCTTCAGCATGCGCTGACCTTGCTCTGTCATTTTACGTGGCCTACCACTTAATGGTTGAGTTGCTGTTGTTCCCAGTTGCTTCCACTTTTTTATAATATCACTAACAGTTGACTGTGGAATGTTTAGTAGCAAGGAAATTAAATGGATGGACTTATTGCACAGGTGGCAACCTATCACGGTACCACTCGTGAGTTCCTGAGAGCAACCCATTCTTTCACAAATTGTTGTAGAAGCAATCTGCATGCCCAGGTGCTTGATTTTATACACCTGTGGCCATGGAGATGATTAGAACCCAATGATTTGGAGGGGTGTCCCAATACTATTAAAAATATAGTGTATGTTAGTGAGTGAATATAACCTGCGCAGAGGACTGATCAATTAGACTGGCTGCTGGCAGCAAAATCACAAATGTGTACCGGTTAACAAATGTGTGAGTGCAAACATAAAAATTGCTACGCTGCCCCTCCCAAAAACTACTTTAAATAATGAATTAAATAAATGAATTAATTCCCTACTACACAAAGGTTCCCCACAAATGTGCATGTGCTACAATGCCCTGTGGGCTGGCATTTATATCCCTCCTCCCCAGTGACTAAATCCCAAATAAACCAATAAGTAAATACAAGGTGCTTAAACGACAATAGTGCTAAAAATAGCACATATACAATGCCATGAAAATGTGTATACAGTGAAATTGTATAAAACAATATGTATGTATATACTAAGGTTTTCTAGGAAGCCCGTCTCACTACCTGCCCCCTGAATCCTGTCCCCTCACAACTACTACGGTCACCCTCTCCTTCCATCCTATGCTCCCTCACTCACATCTTCAATCTTTCCCTCTCTAACGGTGCCTTCCCCTCCCCTCTAAAGCATGCACACATCACTCCCATACTTAAAAAGCCCTCCTTGGACCCCACCAACCTGAACAACTTAAGACCCATCTCCCTGCTGCCATTTACCTCTAAACTCTTAGAACGCTTAGTCTACAATCGCCTGAGCTCCCACCTCACCGACAACAACCTTCTTGACCCTTCACAGTCTGGCTTTCCCTCACTACACTCCATTGAAACTGCCCTACTAAAACTCACAAATGACCTACTAACAGCTAAAACCAATGGCCACTACTCCGTACTCTTACTACTTGACCTCTCTGCGGCTTTTGATACGGTTGACCATCCCCTCCTCCTCAAAAAACTCTACTCTCTTGGTCTCAGAGACTCTGCTCTCTCCTGGTTTTCCTCCTACCTATCGCAGCACTCCTTCAGCGTTACCTATAATGCTGCCTCCTCCTCTTCACTCCCTCTTTCTGCAGGGGTGCTTCAAGAATCTGTCCTTGGACCACTTCTCTTCTCCATCTACACCTCCTCCCTTGGTCACTTGATAAACTCCCATGGCTTTAAGTACCATCTCTATGCTGATGACACCCAAATCTATCTTTCTACCTCTCACCTCACCCCCTCAGTCTCCTCTCGCATTATTAACCTACTAAGTGACATATCGGCATGGATGTCATTACACTTCCTCAAACTCAATCTTTCCAAAACTGAGCTCTTAGTATTCTCCCCAGCCCGTGCCCCCTCCCCTGATTTCTCCATCAAGATCAATAACACAATCATCATTCCCTCCCCTCATGCCAGGGTACTAGGTGTACTCCTAGACTCCCACATGTCCTTTCACCCCCAAATCCAATCACTGTCCAAATTTTGTGGACTTCACCTCCGCAACATCTCCAAGATATGCCCGTTCCTAACCTCAGAAATTACTAAGCAACTTATTCACTCCCTTGTTATATCTCACCACGACTATTGCAACTCCCTCCTCATTGGTCTACCGAATCGTAGGCTATCCCCTCTTCAGTCTATCATGAATGCTGCTGCCAGACTTATCCACCTTACTAACTGTTCTGTATCTGCCACCCCTCTCTGCCAATCCCTCCACTGGCTTCCCATTGCCCAACGGATAAAATTCAAAACATTAATAATAACGTATAAAGTCATTTATAACTCTGCCCCAAATTACATGAACGATCTTGTCTCTAAATATCACCCAAACCATACTCTCCGCTCCTCGAAAGACCTCCTGCTCTCTAGCTCCCTTGTCTCCTCCTCCCATGCTCATCTCCAGGACTTTTCCAGAGCTTCCCCCATCCTCTGGAACTCTCTACCCCAATTTATCAGACTGTCGCCTACTCTGCTCACTTTTAGGCAATCTCTGAAAACCTATCTCTTCAGGGAAGCCTATCCTGCCTCCAGCTAATAATGGAATCTTCTACTCTTCCAATCAATCCATCCCCCACAGTTACTACCTTTTGTACCACTAGCCCCTCCCTCCTAGATTGTAAGCTCCAAGGTGCAGGGCCCTCCTTTCCCTCTTGTATTGAACTGTATTGTTGCTGTATTGCCTCCCGTTATATTGTAAAGTGCTGAGCAAACTGTTGACACTATATAAATCCTGTATAATAATAATACTATTCACACCAGATGTGGATGGGGGTTTCTTTGGGTTTTTTTTGAAACTTTCAATTTTTTTGAAACTTTTGCATGTTTGCACAATTATTGAGACTTTAATATATATACACATATTGTTTTATACAATTTCACTGAATACACAGTTTCATGGCATTGTATATGTGCTATTTTTAGCACTGTTGTCATTTAAGCACCTTGTATTTACTTATTGGTTTATTTGGGATTTAGTCACTGGGGAGGAGGGATATAATTGCCAGCCCACGGGGCATTATAGCACATGTACATTTGTGGGAACCCTTTGTGCAGAAGGGAGTTCATTCATAGTGTATGTTAGCCAATGGATGGTGCATTGTGAAGGGGGAGTCCCTAATTTAAAGAATCTTCTTCTTGAAGCTCCTACTTGATTTTGAAGGACATACTCATGGACTCTCCACCTAAAGAGATAACAAACGGTGCACCAAGTTTGGCAAACAGGTTTTTTTTTATTATAATTCAGTTCAGTGGATTGATGGAAGATTTGGTATTATAAAATTAATGATTAATGGTTGTGAATCGATCACGTGTGAGCTGTACCATGAACTGGGCACAATGATTGCTCATCTCAAGTTGCTAGGACTATGCCATGTGACTTCCATGCTATTAGCAAAAAACAAACATCAATAAACACGTTAAGATGTCATGAGTATCCTGGTGGTAGATATAGATGCACTTTTTTAAATGTTACACTTTTGTTTTCAGATCTGTAAGAATGGGCTGAGTGTGTTATATTGTATCTGCAAGTCAGCCGGCCCAGATTGCTGCACTAATAACAGGCAAGGAAAGATGTTTGAAGACCCGCTATTAAGTTGTCATGGTTGTGTAGATAATAACATCTCCTTGCTATCCATGTGTTAATTGTGTCACATTTTAAAGTGAACAGGATCTAAGTATTCTTTTAATTTTCACCCAATTATATCTATTTTCCTCCATATTTCTATGCATCCTTTAGCACTTCTATAAGTATGTTAGCTCAATTACCAACCCAAGTAAATGACAAAATAAAAGAAAATTACTCATGGACGATCTGCTTGTAGGAGTTCATTGGCAATCTACTATTTTTATCCTTACAGTAAGAAAACAAACTTTATCCACTGCCTTTCTTACTAAATTATATAGTATAGCAGAGAGCATCTGTCACAATTACTGGTTCGTCATTGCTTAGCTTATGGCATCAGGATGTTCAAGAATGTTTTGACTTGTAATGCCCACATTAAAATAAAATGCTAAGCTTTTTTTTTTTTATAAGTAGATGGCAGTACAATGACCAAAACGTACTACTTTCCCTTCCTCTTTCTTTTCTCTTCCTTCTTCTTTACTCCTTTCTTTTCTTCTTTCTCCCTTCCCGTATCTCCATTTTTTTTAACACAGGTATTTTTTTTTCTTTATTTCAGATCCCAATTTACACAATTTCTCGTAAAAGCAAGGGTTTGTGCAAGAAGGATTTTTTTTTCTATTATGTTGCAGCAGAAGAGTTAAGCACAAAGGTAATTACAGTTTATACAGCAGTAAATTCTTCAGACTGTAAAAAATGGAGAGAGCGAGAGAGAGATCAGAATTAAAATAGACTTTTCATAACAGGTTGCTGTCTCATCCTGTCATCAGAGAAGATAGGCAATGAAAAGTTGACAAGGTGTTGAGCTTCTCTTTCTCATTCTACATGGGAAGAGACAACCAGAAATGTACAATGCTGTGGTTCCTTTTATAGAAGTCAGCTCCACAATTCTAAAATCTCTATTAATGAGGGTGATGCTTGAATGATTGATGTGTGTGATTCTGCTGAAATACTTTCCAAAATTTTTTTTATGGAAGACATGGGTCTGAATTAGGTTGATGGCTCGGTGTGGGAGATGAACTGCTCCTTAAAGGGCTTGTGTAGGCAAAATATAAAACACAAACACTCTCAGGAATTCATTGAAGGTTAACGCTGTGACAAGGTACATGTGTTTTACTTTCTAGTATTCAGTGTGTTACCGTTTATACAATTCTTCAAGCCTGTCAATCAGACTCTGCAGTCTATGGAGAGAAATTAGGCACACACAGAGCCAGGAGCATTTTCTGAACGCAGTGGGCCTGTGTGCAAGATCATGAGTTGGGCCCCTTCCCATGTCCAGGCTCATTTTAATCAATGTTTGAACAGCATAAACAATATATAAACATTAACAATACTAAGAGTAATCTGCGGCAAGTGGCTGAAGTGCAGAGCTGCAAGCTTTCACTAGTTATAACAGGTACTTAGGATAAAACATATCACCTCTAAGTCGCCTGTCAAACCACCACCATGTATATACACAAGGTCTTACATTTCAAATTCTGCTCACAAAAAACTACCTAAAAGAAGAATTTAATTAAGACCAGCAACTGTTGAAACATTGAACACTATGGAATACAACATAGGGTATAGAGTGCAGGGTACTGTGGCAGCCTGGGGTGCCTTCTGGGTTCTTCAGGGGGTGCCTTGGCAAAACAACTAACAATTGCCCCAAATTGCCCAAAAACCATCCACAAGCCAGAAAGTGGGTCAAGAAGGCCTTTTTGTCACACAAGATCCAAGATTTTTGTAGAATTGCAACCATCAACCTAACACTCAATGACATCATCAGTTGATAAAGAGCACATTTGGTTGCTTCTTGTTTGCCCCTATCCTGCCCCTCTCCATCAACACTGGGGTCACATTAGCCGAGTGAGAGGAGAAACCCTGGAATATTAGTCAGTACCAGTCCAGTGGGCAAAGGTGTATTTGCTTTGTAACAATAAAGCACCTAGCATGTTGGGTGTCCTACATACGTAGGTAGCAATGCGATATGTTAAAATACTAGTTTCATTTTTTACATTTTAGAATGGGGTTCTTTGAGACTTAGCGCATATTTTTAAAGAGTGCTACAATTGAAAAATGTTGAGAAACACTGGTGTAGAGTGCAGTATTCAGCATGGGAGGGGGGGGGGAGTGGTAAGAGAATGAAGAGAGTGGGAGGAAGGAGGAAGAGCTGAGGGGACTGCTGCTACCATGCACTTCCAGTATCTCTGTCTTGCTCTTCTGATTCTCTTCAGTACCCCTATGTGCAGCTACTCTCATCCACTTCCAGTGCCCCCTTTGCATAGCTTTTCACAGTTATCATTAGTATCTCTATAGTGCCCTTCTCTACTGATTCTATGAATCACCTTCAGTAACTCTTTGTCATGCTCTTTGATCCCTTCCAGTACCCCTCTGTACTGCTCCTCTCATTCACCTCCTGTGCTCTTCTGTACTGCTCCTCTAATCTTATTCCAGTGCATCTCACTACTGCTCCTTTGATTTACCACAAATGTCCCTCTGTACTAGTCCTCTTATCCTGTTCCAGTGTATCTCTGTACTACTAATTCCAACCTAAATTTCTCCTCTGCACTGCTCTATTCATTCACATTTAATACTCATTGGTACTTCATCCACTTTTGGGACCACTTTGTACTTGTCTTCTCATTTATTCACCTGTGTAATGTTATTGTTATTACTGCTCCAGTGCTTCTTTGCACTGATTCTCTACCTCTTATCTATCTGCAGAACTCCTCTATACTGCTCCAGTTCTTTGTAGAACTCCTCCTATTCATCTCCAGTGCTCCTTTGTACTGCTCCTCCTATTTACCTCCAGTGCTCTTTTGTACTGCTCCTCTTATTCTCCTGTGCTCCTTTTTACTGCTCTTCCTATTAACTTCCAGTGTTCCATTGCACTGCTCTTTTTATCCACCTCCAGTTCTCCTATCTACTGTTCCTTCTATTTACCTCCAGTAAACCTTTGTACTGCTCCTCTTATCCTTCTTCTGTGCTTCTCTGTACCGCTCCTCTTATCCATCTCCAGTACTCCTTTGTACCACTCCTCTTATCCACTTCCAGTGTTCTTTTGTACTGCTCCTCTTATTCTCTTCCAGTGCTGCTTCATACTGCTCCTCCTAACTACCTCTAGTGCTCCTCTGTACTACTTTTCTTATCCCCCTCCAGTGCTCCCTTGTACCGCTCCTCTTTTTTACCTCCAGGGATCCTTTGTACCGCTCCTTTTTCTCCACCTCCAGCACTCCTTTGTACTGTTCCTCTTATCCACCTCCAGCTCTACTCTGTACTGCTCCTCTTATCCACCTCCAGGGCTCCTTTCTACTGCTCTTCTTATCCCTCTTCAGTGATCTTTTGTACTGCTCCTTTTATCCACCTTCAGTGCTACTTTTTACCGTTCTTCTTATTCACCTTTAGTACTCCTTTCTACTGCTTCTCCCATTTATCTACAGTGTTTCTTTGTACTGCTCCTCTTGTTCACATCCGGTGCTCCTATGTACTGCTCCTCTTATCCACCTCCAATGCTCCTTTCTACTGCTCCTCTTATCCACCTCTAGTTCTCTTTTGTACTGTTTCTTTATATTGCTTTCCATGTTTACCTCCAGTGCTTATTTGTGCTGCTCTTCCTATTTGCCTTCAGTGTTCCATTGTACCACTCCTCTTATCCATCTCCAGTTCTCCTTTATACTGCTCCTCTTATCCACCTCCAGTGCTCTTTTATACTGCTTCTCTTATCCACCTCCAGTGCTCTTTTGTACTGCTCCTCCTATTCACCTCTGGTTGTCCTTTGTACTGCTCTTCTTATCCTCATCCAGTGCTCTTTTGTACTGCTCCTCCTATCCACCCTCAGTGCTCCTTTGTACTGCTTATTTTATCCTCTTCCAGTGTTCCTTTTACTGCTCCTCTTGTCCTCTTCTAGTGCTCCTTTGTACTGCCACTTTTTTCAACCTCCAGTGCTCCTTTGTACTGCTCCTCTTATCCACCTCCAGTGCTCCTTTGTACTGCTCCTCTTGTCCATATCCAGTGCTCCTTTGTACTGTTCCTCTTATTCACCTCGAGTACTCCTTTCTACTGTTTCTCCTATTTACCTATAGTGTTTCTTTGTACTGCTCCTCTTGTTCACATTCAGTGCTCCTTTCTACTGCTCCTCTTATCCACCTCCACTGCTCCTTTTTACTGCTCCTCTTATCCTCCACTAGTTCTCTTTTGTACTGTTCCAGTTATCCACCTCCAGTGCTCCTTTATACTGTTCCTCTTATTCACCTCTAGTGCTCCTTTTTACAGCTCCTATTTACCTCTAGTAACCCTTTGTACGACTCCTCCTATTCACCTCCAGTGCTCCTTTTTACTGCTCCTCCTATTTATCTTCAGTACTTCTTTGTACTGCTCTCCCTATTTACCTTCTGTGTTCCATTGTACCACTTCTCTTATCCATCTCCAGTGCTCCTATGTACTGTTCCTCCTATCCACCCCCAGTGCTCTTTTGTACTATTTATGTTATTCTCCTCCAGTGCTTCATTTACTGCTTCTCTTGTCCATCTACAGTGCTCTTTTGTACTTCTCCTCTTATCCACCTCCAGAGCTCTTTTGTACTGCTCCTTTTATCAACCTCCAGTACTCCATTGTACTGATTTTCTTGTTCACATGCAGTGCTTCTTTGTAGTACTCCTCTTATCCATCTCCAGTGCTCCTTTGTACTGCTCTTATCCACCTCCAGTGCTCCTTTTTATTGTACTGCTCTTCCTATCCACCTCCAGTGCTCCTTTGTAGCGCTCCTCTTATACACCTCCAGTGTTCCTTTTTACTGCTCCTCTTATCCACCTCCAGTGCTCCTTTGTACTGCTCCTCTTATCCACCTCCAGTTCTCCTTTGTACTGCTCTTCCTATCCACCTCCAGTGCTCCTTTGTAGCGCTCCTCTTATACACCTCCAGTGTTCCTTTTTACTGCTCCTCTTATCCACCTCCAGTGCTCCTTTGTACTGCTCCCTTTACTAATCTCAGTGCTCTTCCACACATTTACAAAGATTTACATTTAAGTTTCAGCCTTTTCTGTCAATATGCCAGGGCAGGCAAGAACTTTAATGTAATTGTTGAATCTGACGCATGTAGGATAACTCTGCCTGCACTCGAAAATCATTAAATAGTCCCCTTTCTGCTTCTGCCCTCTGCTTAATACTAAGGCCCGGGAAGTTGTTTTTTTTTTTTAAATTGTTGCAGACCTTCAGATTACTCAGAAGTAAGCAGACCCCTCTCTGCCTTCCCTTTACTGTAGGGAGTTCAGCACATTTCTGGATGTTTCAGAGCCTGGAGGTTAGTGTGAGGATCAGTATGTAGCCCTTTAAGTCAGGGTGATGGCTGCTTCCTGGAAATGGACCTTACAGGGGGCACTATTGCTATGGATTAATATACACCATGCCATTCTCTAAAGAGCGATCTGCAGCAGATGACTTTTCAGAGGGCATTTGACAGGCATTGAGGAAATGTTATATTGCGTCTTCACCACCTGTTTTACATGTAAAAAACTGCATCACTGCATTTTAACTGTGAGCAATATATGTGATTGCAGGACGGCACCTTTTAGTTGAAAGAGGGGATAATTTTTTATGCACCCCAAAGCAAAGCATTGTAGCCAAAGCATGTGTATACCCCGTCCACCATGCAGCTCAACCATGTGTTTTTACTGACCATAGCGACCACTCAGCAGGTTGAGCTATGCACTTTACATTTTCCTTACCCCTAAACTATGAACTTTACCCACTCCTGACCCCTGCACTCTGTACCTGCACAGTACATACACGTGACTCCTGAACTGTGTATGTTACCCACTCCTGACCTGTGAGCTTTATACATTATCCACTCCTGATCCCTGAACCATGTACATTACACACCCTGAACCCTGCACTCTGTACATTACAAACTCCTGTCCTCTGCAATATGTACATTGTCCACTCCTGACCCTGAAAACTGTACAGTACATACTCCTGACTCCTGTACTCTATGCATTACTCACTCCTGCACTTTATACATTACCCACCCATGACCCCTACACTCTGTACATTAAACACTCCCAACCATGAACTAAGTACATTACCCACTCCTGACTTAGCACAATGTACGATACATACTCCTGACAACTGCACTGTGTATCTTACATCCTCCTGGCACCTTCACTCTCTACATTACATATTTATGATACCTGCATTTTGTATAATATACACCTGATACCTGCACTCAGCATGTTATATATTCCAGACACCTGCACTCTGTATGTTACTTATTTTTACCCCTCTGCTCTGTACTAGTTTTAAACCCTGCCCACTATTAGCACTGTTTGCGCACACCTACATTTTTCCAGGGTGCATAGTGCATGCAGCCACTATATTCTCCATCGGCTGCCTGTGTGCTGAGGGGGGGAGGAGTGGTGGACTCAAGCCCTGGTCTTGTCAGGTGGGGGTCCCTGTCAGGTAGGATGTATGGGGTTTCTAGTAAATGACCCTGCCCACCATCAAAATACGCACACCAATCAACTTTAAACCTTGAGAAATAAAAGCACCGCAGTACTAGGATCTGAACAAATGCAGGATGGCTGGGGGTTAAGCTATAACCGCTACTACATTCTCTAATACACATTTTATGTACATAAGTTATAAGAGCAACGTAAGCTCATTTTTCCTGTTTGTGCACTGGTACATGCTTTTTACTTTGATTCAAACATTTTTATGATTTACATGCTGCAGTTATTGCTAATAGCTGGGGACTCGGTAGTTGTTAACCTTTTAAAAATACCTTAAAATGTCTTAGTATGTGTAGGAGGATGAAGGCAAAGGTGAAATTGGCTGAAATCAGTATATGAGCAAGTTTTATAGAACGTGAAAAAAAACGTAATTCTATTAAGGCATGCAACAGCAATATTGGAGGTGTAAAAATTTACAATTTGTTTGGGTATGAGGAAGAGATATAGAATAATGGACAGCTTATGGCCTATTATAGTATAGAGGCATTATGTAGAAGGTTTAATACCTACACAGTCGGTTAAGTTAGAAGAGAGAAGGTGTATAAAAATATACAAAGTAAAATAGTGTGCAATCCATTGGGAAATAGAGTAGTAATACAGAAATAGATCTCTGAGTTGAAAATGTGTGTTCACTTTTAATATATTATTGGCATATGTGTGTAGGGTACTCATATGGAAAGTGTCAGGGCTCCCGGGTATGACCAGAGGTGTGTGACTGACGCAGGGAAACGCAGACTTCAGATATGTTATAAACAATGTAATTTATTAACACTAACCATACAAACATAAACGCAGTGCAATACTAAAACATAACACAGTGCAAACAAACCAACCAACCACCCACAGATAACAGTACATACAATGCAAGCGTCGTCAGGCAGGCCGGGTCAATATCAGTCGGGCAGGTAGGTACAGGGGGAGCAAGCGGAGAATGGTCGGGGTCACAGGCCAGGTTCAGCAGGTAGCGGGCAGCGTGGTACAGAGGGTCAGGCAGAGGAGAATGGTCAGACAAGCCAGGGATCAGAGCAGGGTCAGCAGAGAATCAGACAGGAACAGAGAGCAGGAACAGGATACAGGGCCCAAGAGAAACACAACACCAAGGCAGAGTCTGCAGGTCTGAATGTCCCTTAAATACATCAGTATAATTAGTTCCAGGTGTTTGACTGGCTGCAAGGTTGAGTCTCTGATTGCTGGGAGCACCCGCTGGCCAGCCCTGGTACTGCAGCTCACAAGGCAGGTGAGTCCCACTATTGCTGGCCAGTCCATTCCTGACAGAAAGTGACTTGAGGACAGAGGGGTGCCTGACGTTGTAAACCTGACAAGAGCATTATTTGGTCTTTAAATATGAGGGGTGTTCAAGTCAAACCGAGACTTTTGAGTTTATATAATAAAAGAAAAAATTTCAAGGAGTGGAAACTGCAATTTTTTGAAAGATTATGTATTGATTATCCAGGATCGGCATTCCACACGCTGAATGTTCACAGGAATGACTGCTGTGAGCTGGGAAACACCATGGCCAGGAACGGTTACACCATTCAAATGTCTTACTGCAGCTGAGCATCTCATCACCATACTGTGCTTGAAGTTTTCTGTAGATAGCTGCAGGTTTTACTCCTTCACTCACAATAAACATCATCATTACACGCTGTTCCATGCATGCAATAACACTGTTGTCTGCCATCTTGATCTGGACTGGGACACCTGCGCTGCCTATCAATAATAGGACACACTTGCCACTTACTACTGCATGTAGTACCTCCATGCTAGCATTGCTTTTTATACCTGTAAAATTAAAAGTCTCGGCTTGACTTGAATGCCCCTTGTAAATTTAAACCCTAAAATCTCAATGGAATTACCATTAGTTTTGTAAAGTACACTGTATCATAAATGCTGGAAGTCACATGACTGTATGGGGTTGATTTATTACAGGAATAGATCATATTCACTTTGAAAGGGAATTTCCACTAGACAAATGATCTTAGCTCTACCTCCTGGCTATTATAATTTTGCAACCGGAGTCGGTCTCCCAACTGGGCACCCATAAGCCCATCCACTTGTTACTTGAGAAAATAAACAATGGAGTCCATACATAATCTGCAGAGTTTAAAAATCAAGTGAACCAGATAACAGCAGGATCTAATGTATTTTAGCTTACATAGTATTAGTCATAGCTATAAATAAGGCTTTGTAAGCTGAAATGTGCTAACTTTCTGCTGTATACTGGTCTGCTTGACTTTTAATAAAAAAAAAACTCTACAGATTATGTATGGACTCCAGCCATGACTTTTTGGAATTTTCATTTAGCTTAATCATTTGTGGAATGCTTACCACAGCAGATCACATATACAGTTGCAAGAAAAAGTATGTGAACCCCTTGGGATTACGTGGAGTTTTGCATGAATTGGGCATAAAATGTGCTCTGAACGTCATCTAAGTCACAACAATAGAAGAACACAGTCTGCTGAACATAATACTACACAAACATTAGATGTTGCCATGGTTTAATTGCACATAACATGTAAACATTCACAGTGCAGGGAGGAAAAAGTATGTGAACCTTTGGAATTAATAACTGGTTGACCCTCGTTTGGCAGCAATAACCTCAACCAAACGTTTCCTGTAGTTGCAGATCAGACCTGCACAACGATCTGGAGTAATTTTGGACCACTACTCTTCACAAAACTGTTTCAGTGTAGCAATATTCTTGGGATGTCTGGTGTGAATCGCTCTCTTAAGGTCATGCCACAGTATTTCAATCGAGTTGAGGTCAGGACTCTGACTGGGCCACTCCAGAAGGCGTATTCTGTGCTGCTGCAGCCATTGTTTTGTTGAATTACTTGTATGCTTTGGGTCATTGTCCTGTTGCATCACCCATCCTTTGCGGAGCTTCAGTTGGCAGACAGATGTTTGTACGTTTTCCTGCAAAATGTCTTGATAAACTCTGGAATTCATTTTCCGATCAATGACAACAAACCGTCCAGGTCCTGAGGCAGCAAAGCAGCCCCAAACTATGATGCTCCCTCCGCCATATTTTACAGTGGGGATGAGGTTTTGATGTTGGTGTGCTGTGCCTTTTTTTCTCCACACAGTGTTGTGTGTTCTTCCCAAACAACTCAATCTTGGTTTCATCTGTCCACGGTATATTTTGCCAGTAGTGCTGTGGAACATCCAGGTGCTCTTTTGCAAACTTCAAACGTGCTGCAATTTTCTTTTTGGACAGCAATGGCTTCCTCCGTGGTGTCCTCTCATGTACTCCATTCTTGTTTAATGTTTTCCTTATTGTAGATGTGTCAACAAAAATGTTAGCAGGTGCCAGAGATTTCTGTAGGTCTTTAGCTGACACTCTGGGATTCTTCTTTACCTCATGCAGCATTCTGCGCTGTGCTCTTGCAGTCATTTTTACAGGACGACCACGCCTACGGAAAGTAGCAACAGTGCTAAACTTTCTCCATTTGTAGACAGTCTGTCTTACCGTGGACGCATGAACATCAAGGCTTTTGGAGATACTTTTGTAACCCTTTCCAGCTTCATGCAAGTCAACAATTCTTGATCGTAGGTCTTCTGAGAGCTCTTTTCTGCGAGGCATGGTTCACATCAGACAGTGCTTCTTGAAACCAGTAAACCCAAAACAGGTGTGTGTTTTTTAAGGACAGCTGTCAGGAACACATCCAATATCATCACACTGATTGGAGTCAAGGTTGGCTCACTCCTGGCTCCAATTAGCTCTGGGAGAAGTCATTAGGCTAGGGCCTCACATACTTTTTCCTCCCTGCACTGTGAATGTTTACATGTTATGTGCAATTAAGCCATGGCAACATCTAATGTTTGTGTAGTATTATGTTCAGCAGACTGTGTTCTTCTATTGTTGTGACTTAGATGACGTTCAGAGCACATTTTATGCCCAATTCATGCAAAACTCCACGTAATCCCAAGGGGTTCACATACTTTTTCTTGCAACTGTATGTATGTGATTCAGCATTTCTGGGTAGGGTAGGGGGCACATGTGTGAGCCAACCAACCAGTCTGTGCTGTCATTCGATACAGCACAAGTCGGTCAGTGAATGACAGTACAGACCCCTGTGTCTACCACAAATACAGGGGTCTGTACATGGGAGCAGAGATGTGTCTGTTTTTTCCTGCAAAGCAGGGAGAAAAACAAACAGATCTAGTAGTAAAAGTAGCACACATTACACATTGTTAGGTAAACCATTAACCCTTTGATTGCCTCTAGATGATAACCCTTTCCCAGCCATGTCATTAGTACAGTGACAGTATATAGTATTATCTCTGCTCTCTGTATTAGTGTGACTGGAGATGTCAGTGTCAATTAGTCAGTTCCCACCCAATTTCAGACTGCCTGCCACACTATCACAGTCCCACTATAAGTCTCTGATGACCACCTTTACTATTATTGAAAAAAAAAAAGAATAATTACCGTATATATACCATCATTTGAAGAAAGTAAAAAATAGGGGCTTTTTTTCAAAATTTTGGGTCTTTTTTTCTTTATATAATAAAAAATATAAAAACGAGTAGTGATCAAATACCACCAAAAGAAAGCTGTATTTGTGTGAAAATTTTTTATAAATGTAATTTGCGTACAGTGTTGCATTACTGCGCAAGTTAAAGTAGCACCATGTCGAATAGCAAAAAACATCCTGGTCATAAAGGCAGTAAAACTTTCCGAAGCTTAAGTGTTTCCGGTTATATACATAGACACAGAATATGTCAGGTTCAAAATAGACACAGGTGTATCTAGTTCAACCAATGGTGAAATATCTCTATAGGAAAAAAAAATTCAATCCCATACAAGAAATATTACAAACAACAGTATTTTTGCTTGCTCATGATTGGATGATTGATGTCAACTGCACTTCATTCAAAAAGCTTAGTGAAAATTCACTTTGCAAAGCGAACATGCTCTGTTGTTTAGTAAAACAATCCTAACAAACAAGAAGTAAAATAACACTGATATCACACAAGAAGTTTACTTTAATACATGTGATCTTCTGCTTTACAAGTTCACTGAATGAATCAGGTCCTCCAGGAAGCAACTCACACTGTAGAAAAAAAGTGTCTTGATGTGTTGGAAGTTCTGACTTGCATGGATTATTTAATTAATTCTGATCTATAATAAGAAATCCCAATGTGTACAGTATATCTGAATAAAATGACGAATAGCACTTGCAGCACTGGGGTCTCTAGTTTGAATCTTTGTCACTCTCTGCATAGAGTTTGCATGTTCTCGTCGTGCTTGCGTGGGTTTCCTTCTCCACTCCGAAGACATGCTTTTAGGTTAATTGACTGCTGTCTAAATTGGCCCTAGTATGTACATGTATTGCGTGTAAGATTGGGACCTAAGACTGTAAGCTCCTTGAGGCCAGCAACTAATGAGAATATACAATGTAAATTGTCTGCACTATATAAACCAATCAGCCATAACATTAAGATCACTGACAGGTCCAGTGAATAACATTTATTATTCTGTTACAATGGCATCTGAAAGTTGGTGAGATATATTAGGCAGCAAATGAATATGTTGTCCATGAAATTGGTGTGTTGAAAACAGAAAAAATGGGCATTGCAGTTTCCTGAGTATGGGGGCTGCGTAGCCACAGTTTGGTCACGGTGCCCATGCTGACCCATGTCCAGAGTCAAAAGCACATACAATGGACATGTGAGCATTGGAACTGGACCATGGAGCAATGGAAGAAGGCCATAAAGCTTGCTAAATAGAGTTTTTATTAGGAAATATTTTTTTACACCGCTTTTTCGTGTATCTTTTATTTTTTCTTATTGTATAACATGTCTATGTTAGTACATATTATGAATATTAGCATATTAGCCTAAAATGTTTTTAGTGTTGATGCTTCTAGATGAGGACATGAATAGTTTGTTGCCATCTTTTTACCATACACCACTAAGTGGTGAAAAATTTTAGGTACACACATGTATTGGGATCAGTTTTATTGCAGAATCTTATGTTTAGGTATTTGGATAGTTTTTACAGTTTATTACATATGTTATAATTAATAACATATTTGTTAGTGGTGAAGAGTTTGTCAACTAAATGATTAAGGGTACTGTATTTAGAAAGCAGAGGATGTAGTGCCGATACCGCTGCCTGAAGCTGTCCAGATGTGACGAAATGCGTACCGTGGGATTACTGGTGTGACCTCATTTCCTCTCACAGGGAAATGCACACTGGCTCCTTTGTTAATGCAGGGGAGTGGTGCTCCCCCTACAGTCAGTTTATGTTAGTCATCTGGGGTGCCAGGTTCAGGCACTGAATAATGTGAATATATTTGCCTTGTTTTTTATATTTTGATCTTAATAGATAATGATAAGCGATGAGTCTTTTCCAAGACCATGTTTTATACACTTTATACAATATATGAATGTATGGATTGTTGTGGAGAAATACAAGCTGTCCAATCTTGTCTGTTTGTTTGTGCCTAAAAGTAGATTGCTGATGTATGACAGTCCCTGTCTATAGAGAGTGGAGAGGAGATCTGAATTAAGGAGAGTTTAGCATAAAGTGCATTTTGACATTCTTATTAAATCACAGTAAATCTACTGTGACAGGGTGGCAAGTGGTTATGTTTGCTCACTCACCAGATTAATTTGATTTCTTATGATCAAATTAATCTGGTGAGTGAGCAACCATAACCACTTGCCACCCCATCACAGTAGATTTACTGTGATTTACTAAGAAGGTCAAAATGCACTCCATGCTAAACTCTTCTTAACACAGATCTCCCTCTAAAGCCCCTTGTCCAGGCGCTGACGGCCAGCGGATGACAGCTCACTGAGCTGAGCTCCGTCCGTCCGCCAGTGAAATAACGGC
Organism: Staurois parvus; assembly: GCF_062004578.1. Taxonomy (NCBI): domain Eukaryota; kingdom Metazoa; phylum Chordata; class Amphibia; order Anura; family Ranidae; genus Staurois; species Staurois parvus. Next base: position 7,910,707 of record NW_028318095.1, on the reverse strand, counting down.
ACACAGCGAGCCCGAACCCAGCAACCATAGCAGGGACACAGCTAAGGGTCACAGAACCCTCGGTCAGCATGACCCGATGGCGGAAAACACAGGGGCAGCCGAGGAAACTAACTACTTTCTTTCCAGCCCTTGGCCCCTGTGGACAAGATGGCGCTGGCTGCGTGACAGGCAGCCTCTCCTCTCATGAAGGAGATACACAGGGAGACACAGCATACCACCCAGGCCCCAGGCTGAAGGCACCACTATACCCAGGAGACCCGGTTGAGTCCTCTCCTCCCCTGTCTCCTACAACTAGCAGCCCAGCCAAATCCAGACCGAGACTGGACACTGATGTCCCCCATGACAGACAACCATCAGTATCACTCTCAAATCCTGACAACTCTCCATCTTTGATTGATTCATATCCTGCTTCTGACCAACCCATCACGGAAATTGCAATGAAGAACATGCTCTTATCTCTGCCACAAACGTTACATAACGACTTGATGGCGACACTATCCCATATCTCCCTTACCGTACAAAAACAAGAAAAACGTATCCACCATATTGAAGGCAAATTAGGAGAAATGTGCGCCGCGCATAATGACCTCATAGACGCACACGCAGATCATACAACAGAGATTGATCAAATAAACCTCAAATTAGCAGACTTGGAGGATTGCTCCAGGAGAAACAACATAAAATTCCGTGGTATTCCCGAATCCATTACAGCGGACGCCATAGTCCCATTCATCCAGCACCTGATGAAGCATATCATTCCTACACTCACTGATGTGGAACTAGCCATAGACCGGGCACACCGCATTCCCAAACCATCATTTCTTCTGACCGCAATACCAAGGGACACATTGGCGCGCATACACTTCTATCATGTGAAAGAGAAGATGATAGCTGCCAGAAACCCCAATTCAATACCATCAACACATGCAAATATCAAATTATTTGCCGACCTATCCAAAACAACACTTCTCAACTGTAAGAAACTTGTCATCATAACGACAGCTTTACGGAACCACGGAATAGGATAGCAATGGGGTTTCCCCACGAAACTAACCGTTAAACATCAAGGCAGGATCTACGCGATCATATCCTTAGAAACAGGTATAGAACTCCTGAAAACGTGGAATATCATTCCGGAGGACTCTCATCAACCTGCTTCCAACCGTCCGCAGCAAATGGACGCAGAATAGTCAAAATTCCAAACCAACCTGCACTGCTCAGCACACCGCAAAATGGGCATTGCTCCATGAACAAATACAACTGGCAACGGCCCAGTATGGACTTCTTCACACTTCAAAATTCCTTCCAGCATGATTCCTATAGTGAACCATGCTTGCTTAAGCCTCCATGTTACGAAGTAGCATATGATGCTACCCATCTCACTTGTATTTTTTGCAAGTTCTTTTTATTCCTCCTCCTCACCCACGGTACCAGTCAACCCGAATGAATCTACCTTCCCCGCAGTTCTCCAATACAAGATGAAAACCTTCTTCCACAGAAACGATCGACACAAGCTCGTAACAGGTCCTCACTAGATGATCACCACCCACGCCATGAAACACCTAATTTTTCTCCACTTTCTTGGAAAAAACACCAATACCTTAGACAAACCATCAACATAAGGAAAAATGATTAATATATCTTCGCTGAATGTCAGAGGCCTCAACTCGCCTTATAAGAGATCCTTACTTTCGAAAGAAGCTCGATCTTTACAAGCAGATGTATTAGTACTACAAGAGACCCACTTTGCCTCTACTAAAATCCCCAAGTTCAAGATCCACCACTACACATCAACTTACATGTCAACAAATCCCAGGAAAAAAAATGGGACTATCACGGCCATTAAAGATTCCCTCCAATACCAATTCATCTCTGAAATAGTGGACCCACAAGGTCGCTACCACATTTTGATCTGTAAAATCACGGACATTCCATATACTTTAGTCAACGTCTACGGCCCAAATACTAACCATCTTCAATTTTTCAACAAACTCAACACGATCATCTCTCAACATAGAAAATGCAGACTAATCATTAGCGGGATTTCAACATCATCGGTAACCCGCTCCTAAACACCCAACTACCCATACCCTATATACCAATCCACAAGACATAGCTAACGCATTCGCAAAATACTATCAGAATCTATACAACCTTAAAATGACCCCAACACCACACAACCTACATCCACATCCATACAAACATTCTTACATACAACAAACCTCCCCCAACTTTCGCCATTACAACTTACTGACATATCAATCCCAATTTCTTCCAAAGAGATAGAAGCGACTATCAAAACACTGCCATTACACAAATCTCCGGGAAATGACAGATATACAAACGAGTACTACAAACTATTTGCCCCACAACTATCACCATACTTAACCAGACTTTTTAATAACGCAGCTGAAACTGGCACATTCCCTAGAGACATGCTACAATCTATTATCACAAGTTGATTCACAACTATACCAAAACCTAGAAAAGACCCACAACTTGTCCAAAACTATAGGCCGATATCATTACTTAATACCGATATAAAACTCTACACAAAAATCATTTCATGCAGACTTCTCCCTTATCTCCCAACCCTAATCCATCCGGACCAAGTAGGTTTCATTCCAGGCCGCCAAGCACCAGATGCTACAAGAAGAATAATATCACTCCTCCATAATCTACAGCTTTCTAAATACCCCTCTTTACTTCTATCCCTAGATGCAGAAAAGGCATTTGATCGCATACACTGTAAATTTATGCAACTCACACTCCAGAAATTTGGAATTACGGGTTGGATGTTGACAGCCATACTATCCTTGTACTTATACCCCTCGGCTAGAGTACTAACAGATGGAACACTATCTGATCCTTTTGACATCACAAACGGCACTAGACAAGGTTGCCTTCTTTCCCCGATAATATTTGCACTCCTTATCGAACCCTTAGCTGCCAAACTCAGAGATGACCCAACATTCACCGGCATCAAACATTTCAACATTTCAACACAGAACATAAAATCAGTCTATTTGCAGATGACATCATTTTGATGGTGACTATTCCCTACAAATCCCTCACAACAATTCGCAACCATCTCCATATCTACTCGACAGTCTCCTACTATAAACTCAATGAACCTAAATCCTCAATACTAAATCTTCATATATCACCCCAAGACCAAAAATTATTGACTACACAATCTCCATTTTCCTGGGAAACCCATAGTATCCCATATCTAGGAATCAGACTAACGGCAACTACAGATCAACTATACCTTGCAAATCACAAGAAATTACTTGAAACTATCCCCCACAAAATTTCTACTCTCCGCACTTCAGAACTCTCCAAACTAGGTCAAGTAGCGACTCTGAAAATGTACATACTACCCAAAATACTGTACATATTCCACACACTTCCAATACCAGTTCCTAATATGTTTTTTTCCAGACTGCAAATAATATTCACAAAATTCCTATGGAACTCCAAAAAACCCAGATGCACTATTAACCTTCTCATACGCACCACAACCAGAGGTGGATCAGGCCTCCCCCATTTGCAATCCTATTACAATGCCACTCTACTTGACCAAATATACTTTTGGTGGAACCCTTCGAAAGAAAAAATATGGTCCACCATGGAAACTATCCTATTTCACCCTCTCGATCCCCAAAATCTACTCATAACACCACATACAGCCCAGTTCGAAAATCGATGGAAACACTCCTGCATCAAAGCCACCCTACAAGCTTGGCAAGATCTCCTTACCACCAAATTTACCAACATCAAACACCTTCCTACTCCACTCAATTTACTACATGTCCTTACACCTTCCTTAAACTTAACCCAGTGGACAAAACAGGGCATATTACACATTACTGACCTCTATAACGACCAAGTCCCACACTCGTTCCAGAATATCCAAATCAAATATAAGCTACCTTCTACCAAATACTTCACCTGCTTAAGAATTATACATTGCTTACGCACAACTGAAATACACTACTCTACAAAGATACCCATTACTGTTGTTTTGGATGTGATCACTTACCGACCACAGCTGTTGTGATCTACCAGTGAGCTTAATTAATGTGAGAATACATGCACGTGGAAGTAAGACACTGGCACAGAATGCAGTTTGCCAACTTCTTAATTTCTATTTTATTGAGGAAATAACAGTAACATTTATAAGTTTCATGATGCAGGCGAAGCATATCCGATGATTGGGTGAAAAGTCCCCTAAGTTTCCTGCGTGTTCTTCCATCCGTGTTAATATCTTCCAATCATTGCCACCAAAATGACTCATTCCCTTTTATGGGGGTTGTTTACATTAAAAGATACTTTTCTTGTAATGAGTCACCTAGGATGAGACTCCGGATGAAGGCGCCATCTTAATTATCATTGTTCCGTTGCCCTATATCTGATTGTTTTGTTAAGAGAGTAAGGAATTTAGAGAGCAAGAAGCAGAGAGTAGCAAGTCATTTTACTGATCATCTAATAGAACATGGACTGTCTATCACAATCCACTACACCGTATACCACTTCCTTACCAAAAAACGATATCCCGGTAAGGGCATCTCAACTTTTTATACACTCCTCACTAACCTACAATTTGCCATGCAAACTACCTCCCTAACAAACTGGGAAAAAGTACCCTTGAAACAGATTACAACTCAATCATGGGAAAAAGCGTTCACTATTACACACAAAGCCACCCGATGTACCTCCTACTGGGAGTCATACTTAAAAACCCTCCACCAATGGTACCTAACTCCCATTAAACTCTCTACCTACTATCCGACCCACCCCTCGTTTTGCTGGAGACATTGTGGTGACATCGGTTCGACAATGCACATCCTCTGGTCTTGCAAAACAATTAGATCCTACTGGAACAGCGTATTCAATCTAATCTCAGAAATATCTGGAACCATGACCATCCCGAACCCTTCATTAGCACTCCTACATATCGGAATCGAAGAATTTCCACCTAACTCCTGCACCATCATTGTCCACACACTTTTCGCAGCTAAAATCAACATTACTAGACTATGGAACAGCACTAACGCCCCTTCTCTCATACTCTTAATCCAAGATCTTAACTTCCAGTGTGACATGGAAAAAAGATCAGCATCAAACAATTCCTCTCAACATAAATACACCCTTCAATGGGCTCAATGGCTACACTACCCAAACTGCACCATACAACTTTGATTAACAAATAGCAAATATAAAACCAAAACAGCCAAACCTAGATTGGTACCCTTTCTCCCTTCCAAGTTACATACCCTTCCCCCTTCCTCCCCCCCCCCTCTCCTTTCCTGTTCTATATTTCCCCCAATACCTCATACACTTCACCAAGTTCAACATAATAACTAGAATACCTCTGATGATGTTGTCTTATAAAACCCTACCACATCCCCCAATAACTGGAGGGATAGAACTCTCTTGTCTATATTGTATTACAACATTTCCTGTTGAACTGCATAACATCATTTGTTATGTTTCCAAAACTTTCAATAAAAATGTATTGAAATTAAAGCCCCTTGTCCTCATGTTGATGGGACAAGGACCTCTTTCCCACAACCCTGGTTGTGCTTTAGGGCGGAGTCCCCCGTGTTGAGGGCATGTGGCCTGATATGGTTCAGGGGGTGCTAGCTTCCCCCCCTTTCCTGACCTGCCGGGCTGCATGCTTAGATAAGGGTCTTGTATGCATTTTGGGAGGACCCCCCGCTGTTTTTGTGGTTGGTGAAACCACTGACAGCTGATGAGTCATAGGTGGATAAGAATATGGCAGCTGGCTTCCTGACCTTCTCCTTAAACACTTGCCTACCGGGCACTTATCCCCCTTCCTGCCCAGGCCAATTTTCAGCGCTGTTGCACTTTGAATGACATTTGCACGGTCATGCAACACTGTATCCATATGAAATTTATATGATTTTTTTCACACAAATAGAGCTTTCTTTTGACGGTTTTTCATTGCTACTGGGTTTTATTTTTTGCACTATAAACAATAAAAGAGCAAAAAATATGAAGAAAAAAAGGTTTTCTTATTTTTATTATTAAATTTTGCAAACAGGTAATTTTTATCCTTCAGTGATGTGCATTGATGAGACTGCACTGATAGGCAGCACTGATGGGCACTGATGAAGTGGTATGAATAGGCACCACTGATAGGCACTGATGAGGTGGCACTGATAGGAGGCATTGATAGGCGGCACTGATGAGCTGGCACTGATGATGAGGCACTGATGGGCACTGATGGGTGGGACTAACTGATAACACTGCTGGGCACTTAATGGCGGCACTGCTGGGCACTGATGGATGGCACTGCTGGGCAGCACTGATGGGTGGCACTGATGGGGGGCACTGCTGGGCACAGGTGGGTGGCACTGCTGGGCACAGGTGGGTGGCACTTCTAGGCACTGCTGGGCACAGGTGGGTAGCACTGCAGGGCACAGGTGGGTGGCACTGATGGGCACAGGTGGGTAGCACAGGTGGGCAGCACTGCTGGCCACTGATCATCAGGGCACTGATCATCAGTGCCCTGATGATCAGTGCTCATCTCTTCTCTGACAGCTGCCAGTTATCAGCAGCACTTTCCTCATGCCGTGACAGAGTGAGGAAAGTGCAGCCGATAACCGGCAACTGTATTTACCCGGTGATCTGCTGGCCTTTTACCACATCACGTGATCAGCTGTGTCCGTAGGACACTTCGATCACTGGCAGCGTTGGGTGCGCACCGCTGGGGGCGCGCAGGGGGCATGTTCTGGGAGGATGTGCATAGAACTAGACAATCATGCTGTAGCCATCTTTCAACTACATCGCAGTTGCAAAGAGGTTAACAATCAGCTATTCTTCACACAGAATTCAATATCACATAGAATCAGGTGATACATTTTCAACTGATTTGAAATAGAAACGTTCTGAAAATTTAGGATTCATTAGAAAATGAATAAATGAAACTAAACAAATTTTAATAAAATTTGTTACTATTGTTATTCGGAAATTCGGATACATCCAAGTCTCCAAATAACCAAAGATTTATCCGAATCTAGATTCAGACCGAAACGATTTGCACATGTCCAGGTTTAAATGCCTTTAATAGTATTATACACCATACAATAATAAAGATAATAGTTCATATGAACTATCTGAATTAGTAGATGGTGTATGATGTGCATTCTTTGCAGGCTTATAAATCACCTGGGGATAGCCAGCAAATATCTCATGTTGTAAATAATATAATGAAGATAAGAAATACTGATTTTGATGCATCAGCGTTCAGCCAAAAGTAATGAGTAATGATGTTTGCTGTCAACATAGAGAGGGATTGCCTTATGTTGATATAAGCAATCTCTCTCCAGGCACCACTAAACGTAGGTACAATCACACAGCACTAAGCTTGTCAGCAACCTCTTGTGAGTACAACTGCTAAGAATTGGAGAGCGTTGATGCTATCATTGTGCAGCTGGTTGCTAGCAATTGGTTTGGTGGCAGCAGATTGGCCATCTTATTATCACAGAGGTATAAAGTAGATTCACTTCAAAATATTTTTCCCTTGCTTCTCACAGGACATTTCCTTTCATTTAATGGCACATAATGGCCTTTCCTCGAAATATTTCTAAACATTGCAATAAACAGTATAAAACACTGACAAGCACACGATGACAGAGTTGCAAGACACATTCTAGATATTCCAAGAAATAATAAAGTAATAGGATATAGACTGTATAATGTAGTTGCAGGGAGATCATTTACAAATAAAGATATTTGGAAATAAGGAAATGAAAACACTACAATATCAAGAAACAGAAAATATATTCTGTAATTGCATGTAGGAGCAAATGAAGACAAGATTTTGTATTAAATGTAACCACATTTATTTAAAGGATAAGTTCACCCTTTTCAGAAAAGAACCTAAGCAGTAAAGGGGCCCCCAGTAGATGAAAAAAAAAAATGCAGGTTTGTAAACTGTTCTTTAATATTATGGTCAAACCTGTAGGCTATTTGGGACCCCCTGGAAGTCCATCAGAAAAACTTTTAGCAATTCCTAAGACCTGCCTTGTTGCTAGGATGTGAAAATTGTTGGATGGTCACTCTTAGTATTACTAAAGTGAAAACTGGTTTTCACATCCTAGCAACAAGGCAGGATGAGGGAATTGCTAACTAGTAGTGTTTTGGTAAGACTTCCGTGGACATTCAAGTGGCCTACGGGTATGACCATAAAATAATGAACTTGGCCTTTAACAGGGGAGCACACGAATAGTGGTTTGCAAGTATGGTAACTATGTAACTATTGGCAACCAGATTTCAGTTTAGTGAAGTCATAGAAAGAACATTTAAGTTCAGAAACTCCAACTGTTTGGTACTAATTACTACCATTTGCATTGCTTAAGTGGTAATAATATAAGGTACAAGATATATTTAGAGTTGTTTACTTGGTTTGCATTTTAAGCAAAGTGATTATTAATACCTAGGGAAGAGCTGCTGGTTGGGTCTGAATATTGCTGGTTCCAAGGTTCTGCAAATGGTCAAACTAAATTGTTGAGTTGTACCTTGACCCCACTGCACAGGATAATTTTTAAAATTTCCAGGAATTGGACTTTTAAGGAAACCCTCTGTAAGAGGAATACAGGAACCACCATTGTTGACCTTCTGATGCTTGTTGCCTGGAAATCTTTTTCTTTAGTAATCTGAGGTTCTGACCTGGAGAAAGCATGATTCAAATGAAATACAGGACAGAATAAGAACTCCTTGTCTGCATAATATTTTAAGCAGGTAAGTGTAAGAGTTGGGGTGGGTGCCATTAACCAGTAAATGTAATTGCACTTTTACACTTTAATTTTTACTTCTAGTGAATTAAAAAGTGCGGTTTATACACTTTAATTGTGATTGTTACCTGTTCTGTCTCTCCAATCTAAGCATTGAAAGTGTGATCTCTGTAACTTACAGTTGCGATGAGATAGCGATAACCCCAATCTCAGTTGGATACCACAGTCAGTGACTCAATCGAGTTGATATCTTGTAGACCTTGTGAAATTTATTCCATAAACTGAGAGAATTTTACAACAATGAACATTCAATAGGTCAAAAGATCATAATGAGCTCTGCTTCATGAGGCTTGCTGCAATGCATTACTGGGAAGGGGGTGGGCTATCTATACAGCATTAACTAAACCAAGGGAAAGGGAGGAGCAGAAACAAAATATAGATAACACGAAAAGGCATATTACAGTCAATATGACAGTCATGTGAAACATGACATTACCTATGCTTCTAAACAATATCACACATTTATGGATTGACCATACTGAATATTGACCATCTGCCATTATTCTCTTGGTATGGGCCTGGTGCATACATGGCAATTTTACAGAGCACTAAAGCACCAAATCTTGTAAGTGCCTGGGCAATCCAGATAATGATCAGTTTGGTTAGCTGCCTCTGACGATTGTATTTGATGAGGATGGTGGGTATTGTGGTTTTAAGGATTTGTAAAAGTTGACCTGTAGATTTCATGTTCCACAAACCCACACAGATACTAATGAGCATCCAACGCAGCTGTGCACTCATGCCCTTAAAACTGACCTTGTACATTACAAATATGTTGCCCTGTTCTATGTTCAAATTAACGTTTCAATTTAGCTCCATGCTCTTTATTTAGGATTAGCCAGTGGCTGCTTCCATAATTTGGTCTTAATTGTATAGTCAATATGATTCATAAGTCCTAATGAACTATGTAAACATTTATTATGATGGTGATATGTGGCCCAAAGGTATAATTAAGAAGGAACTAATTAACATTAATAAAATAGCCTTATGCATACTTAGCCATGCTTGAACCTCCGATTATGATGAATTAACTTTAACATTGTATTAGTCAAGCACACTAAGAAAAACACAAATACTTTATTTGGGAATCATTGATTTAATGATATGTTTATTGGAGAATATTTACTGCATAGTTTGTGCATTTCAAATTGTCACATAAAATGTCTAATGCTAATAATTCATAACTACAAAAGTAAGAGCTGGAAAAGATATATTATGCAGTACAAAGTTAGAAAGCAAACATAGTTTCAAATAGTGTTGCTTGAACACGTCCATGTTTGATTAGCTGGTAGTTCGGCTGATCAGGCCAAAAATTCAGAAAAACACAGAATCCAAATGCAATTAAAGCCAATAGTGACCAAATTTAGGTGGGCTGTACATGTCACACACCTTCCGCTAAATGACAGATTCCAAGCTGCAGTAGTTTACATTTACCATCAGGAATCCCAGGTGATACTTTTGACCAAATTTGGTCAATGATATCACCCAGAATTTTCAGCGAGTGACAAGTCATTGTTATTAATGTGGATTACCTCGCTGGGTGTATTGATTGACGTGGATTACCTTGCTGGACACTGGATTTAAAGTGATTTTAAACCCATTCAGTTCAAAATAGAAATTGGAAATGAAAAGCAAAACATTTGTGTATACATTTAAAAACATTATAAATACCTTTTATAGTATTTTTATAAGTGATCACAAGCTGTATAAGGAACTCGGAGAGCTAGTGGGGGAGTAACAGCAGTACATTGATCTTCCCAGTGAATGACTGTGCAGGGTGGGTGCTAGCACAAGTCTGATCATTAGAGGAGAGCAGGCTGAGTTCCCAGCACAGCTAGAAAACTGATCATGGTGTGTTCTCCTGCTTAGTGTGGTCAGTTTTTAAGAGGAAAGCAGAGAGATTAGCAGGAACACCAGGGATTTCACACAAAGGAAGCAATACAAAGAGAACAGGATACAATTTTATACAAGTGCATGGTACAGCAGGCACATAATTGGAACATGAAATGTTGGGTTTACATGTTCTTTAAGTATAAGTTACATGATTAAAGGATGTTTACCGTTTACCTCTCTGTGGGAAAGAATAAAGGGTACTAATGTATGCCTGTAATCATTCTGTTGAGTAGGGGTGGATATACAGACTCTGCATGTTATAAAGGAGGCTTCCATATTTCATCATAAGTCTCCCTATTACCCCCTATTATCCCTTTAGAAGAACATAGAGGTGGAAATGAGGCCCTTGACCTTAAACATTGGGACAAGGAATCTTTGCAAAAAGGAGGAAGCTTTGCACCTTCCCTTGCAAGCAATCCCCCCACAAAAAGGCATGTGGCCTGTATGGTATGGGACACAGGATATCTGTCCTCCCTCCCCTGTCCACCCGGGCTGCATACCTAGATAAGGGTCTGGTTGTAACCCCACTTTTTACATTTTTAAGTACATACACTCCACATTTTTTAAAAATACATTTTTAAATTATGAACTAGCCTTGCACTGGTTGTAAGTTAGCAATGTATATAGCCCAGTGTTTCTCAACATTTTTTCAGTCAAGACACCCTTTAAAATTATGCAAAATCTCGAGGCACCCCATGTTAAAATGTAAAGAAACTAAGCAAATAGTTTTACAGAATACAGCAACATCCATACACAGAGAACACTCAACGTTCTTCCAAAGCAAATACACACTGGTACTGATTAGTATTCCAATGTCTCTCTTCGTCACTCAGCTAATGTGACCCCAATGCTGATGGAGATGGGCAGGTAAGGGGAAAACAGGGATGCTGTGCAGGCACCCAATGTCCCTCTTAGCAACCGATGATGTAATTGGTTGTTAGGACTCCAGTGGCTGGAAGGCTGTAATGATGCACAATGAAAACCTGTGGCTTTGTGTAATTAAAAGGCAGGCTTCATCCACCCACTGGCTTGTATCCAATTTTTGGCCAATTTTTAGACCTTTTGCCAAGGCACCCCTGAAGAAACGTGAGAGCACCATCGACTTTAAAGAGCTGTGTGCATAACTATATGCCCCTAATTACCCTATGTACAAATAATTATGCATGCACGTGCCTTTTAGTGTAAACCCAATTCAGTGCACTGTAGTTCTGGGTTTTCAGAATCAAATCTGTGATGTTCGGGACCAGTTCAGCCTTGTCCCAAACTCAAACACAGCATAAGTTACAAATGATATGAACATTTAGTATGATAATCTCTGAGTTAATGACAGTCAGAAATAATTTCATTACATACAGAATTACTGGAATAAAAGGGGCGGATCCACTGGCCAGCAGTGACTGGATAGTGGCTGGGATACATTTTATAACCCATAAACCAGCGGCAGTTTATAAGTATAAGCACACAGGTTATAATTCCTGAAAATACATGTAGAGTGAGATTCTATGATCCGTCTTTCAAGTAAAGCAGAAAATTCAGCCTTTCAATTGTTCAAATTAAAACAGCTCTACACCCAAAAGGGAAGGTTCTTCTTGTTTGCCTCCTCTCCCCATCCAATGCCACATTTGTAACTTTTTGAGGAGAAGGGGGGAGCTGGTACTTGGTTTTGGATCAGTCTGCGGCAGCAAGCTGTGGGAAAGTTTGGCCCATCCTCCTTCCCCCTGCAGTCTTCTGGGACACTTTACAGATCCCAGAAGACTGCGGGACCATTCACAAAGCGCAGCATGGCTCTCACATATGCAGAAAGAAACTGCTGGTTTCCCTTACTTAAGATGTCGGCACCTGCACCCAAAGCTGATTGAAGATTCAACTCAGGTGAGGATGTTGCTGGATCCCTGGACAGGTAAGTGTCCTTATATTAAATGTTAGCAGCTACAGTATTTGTCGATGCTTTTAATTTTTTTAGGGGGAGACTGGAGCTCCACTTTAAATATCCATTTCATGCAAATAAAATCAGACTCCATACCTATATTCAGTATTACCTATATTTATTATTGTGAACTGAGTAACCTTTCATTCACAAAATATTACTGAAAATCCAAAAATGTAGGTGTCACCAGAACAAGAAAAGAGGGAACATTTTCCGGCAGGGATGCTTTTTCCAATGATAGCTGCCTAATATTAGATTTCTCTCACTTTGGAGTGATTTACTCTGACTTCCTTTTGTGTCTACAGGACAGGTAGTGAAGTGAAATCTCTCCAAAAGTCACAGATTTTTAACCATTTCCTGCTCTGTCCAAAATAGTTGTTCAACATCAAGAAGAGTGATAGCATTGAGTGGCTAGTGGCTAGTCTAAGGCAGGCCATAGATGATGCGATTTTATTTCCTGCAACTACAGGTTGCAGGAAAGAGCATTGCTCGATTCCTCCATCAACAAACTCAGTGTTGATGGGGGAATCCCGCCCACAGAGCTATTGTGGTCTCCCAGCTTTAGCTGCTGACAACAATTGTATACTAGAAATCCGACATGCTGGTTGTATCGAAGTAGATCAATATATATCTACCATACAAGGACCAGCTTAACAAACCTCTACATTCAATACAATAGCAAAAATATAAAAAATCAAGAAGTATATAAAAATTATGTTAAAGTATCTCTTTTACCATATAAAAAAATAATAATAATAAGGGAGTCCCGAAAAAGAGCAGGGTTGCCTCTCTTGAAGAGATAATGTGGCTGTCTTCAGCATCTGACACATTTTTGGTCCTTCTCTCCACACTGTGGCTCCACTGTCAACACTTATATCACTACTGTATCTTGTATGGATGTACTGACCCTACCACAGAGCAAAGTGGAATACCAGGCATCCAGCACTCCTGGAAGTGTGTTTGATGCTGAAGATTCTTTAGTTGTCATAGCTCTTTATGGCCTTGTTTACACTTGCATTTGGGGGCAGTAAAAACAAGCAGTTGAGTTACATTTTTACTATCCCCAAATGCTCCCACATAAACTGCAAAGGCTGCAAGTGGGGGTGTACATAAACAAAAATTATTCCCCCATAGCATTCAGCAGGCAGTACCCCCTGCTGAACGCGATCTATTCAACTGAATGAGACCACCCTTCAACCATGTGCAATGTACATAGATGCAGTGTGATGGTGCTGGTTTTTAGGGGTTAAAACAGGAGGTGAAGAGGTAGTATAATTCCTCCTCACTGCCTGTCAACCCCCTTCTAAAGATTGTTCCACCATAGATTGCACTTCAGAGGGCAGCATAGAATATAAATGAGCCTTTAAAGAGCAAAAATCAATGAAATGGGACAGGTAAATATATACTGTATGTAGGTAGGTAACTTTCTATTATAGGGGACATTTTTTATTGGTTATGTGGCAAAAGATTTTTTTCTTAAGGTGAAAAAAAAAGAAAATATGTTCCATGTTTATGAAATCATTGATATGGTTTCTTCCAGTTGACAGTTTGACAGTCCTTGTCTGTAATGAGGAGCCAATCTGGACTTCTACTGCTTGAATGATCACAGTAACTTTGTTTAATTTTTATAATGTTGTACTGTAGCAGCCGCGCAAGTGCAGGTCACTGGCTTGTTCTATGATCTAATCTCAGTTGGCACTGCAGAAAAACTACAAAAGGAAGAAAAGATTTTTCTTTTAATATAACTAATTTCCTTATAACTGACTCATTCTACATAATCTGTTCATTCTCTTCTCATAATCTGATTTTTTCCCTCTAGTATTTAAGCATTTTACTGTTCTCACTGTTGTTTTCTATTGTATCACAAGGGATACACAAAATGTAACAAAAAGAGTTTTAATTACAGTTTAGTAACTATATAATTTTGTTGTTGTCATAAACTGGACAAAGCACAAAATACAGTCTGTACTTTGCACTTGCAGAAATGCTAACTTTTTAATACTATCCCTTATCAAAGTTAGAGAATGTACATCCCTGGTGCCCAACACATGGCGTGTTGCCCATCAGCAATCTCTGTGCGGCCTGCTGTGTCCTGGGCTATGTCCTCTTATTGGGCACCTAAGCAGGAAGACAAGTGTAAGCAGGTGCTTCTGAAAAGGCTGAACAATAGTTTGGTCATCTCTGTGCAGAATGAGCAAGGTTGTACTCTGGTTAAAGGAAATGAAAAATCAACCGATCTACTGGCAGGATAACCAGTCAACAAAACTATGGTAGGGGGGAATATAAACTGTTTTTTTAATGCTAGTGACAGAATTTAAAGTAGAACTAAATGTAATTTTTTTTTTATTTTGGATTGAGTTTTTTTGTCACCAGGGTCACCACTACTGTCCCATTGGAAGATTTCTCCTCTCTGGTGACAACCCAAGATTTGAGATTTTGTTTTCCTTTCACTTTCAGTGATAACAGTAAATGGAACAAATAAAGAGAGTGAGTCTACCTAAAGAGGATGCAGCGAGCACTAAAAACTGATGAGTGTTCTAATCCCTCTACACTCCGAACCTGAAAAAAACCTTTTGCTTTTACTTATACTTTAACAATCAATACTGTATTTTCCTGCTTCTGGATGCACTGATCTCAGTCTATTATAGAAACCTGTCATAAACCTTGAACATTTACTGAGCATAAGATGCAAAACTAACATAAGAATAGATTAAAATAATCAGTATATTAAGTCTGTTCAAATAATATTTAAATTTATTTTTTTACAGGAAACCTGATTTTGGCCCCTCCAGTTTCTGTCTCCTGCCTTTCATACAGGCTTTTTTGGAGAGCCTCATGGGACAGTTTGGGGCTTGGGGATGAAGAAGGGGCAGGGACAACATCAGCTTTTACAGTAATAGTCAAAATTCCATATAATATTAGTGGTCTATATCTCTGAATCTCCTGATCCTTCTGGTGTGTGTATGTGTGTTTTTCTTTTAATCTGCTCCTGCCTTGTTTAATCATGTGCTTAGTTTGAATCGGCCAGATTTTCAACAAATTTACTGTAAAAGGCAAGGCTAGTTTGCCAAAAGCAGAACTGTGCTGGATATAAACGTCCAAACTATATATGTTTATGTGACTAAACCTACTTAGTTTGCGAAGGTTTTGGCAGCTTTAATTAAATTGAATTATGTCTGGTTTCATTAAAGTGAATTATGGCAAGTTTAATTAAACTATCCATAGCCTAAATAGAGTAGGAAAGCGTCAGTTTCCTTGTCAAGTATTTAATGCTAATGCCATCGGGTGAGTGTGCCTGCAAGGGCAATATAGTATACTAAAATGCAAAAACAATCTTTTTTATATACAAAATGCTGCACTGCTCTTGAGTTTAACAATAATAATATTTTTTATTAAATACATTTACATAAATACATTTGTATACAATAGGAATTCTGGTAAAGCGCATAATGTATCACCAAATGCCACAAAAGCGTATCAATAACAATATGAAAAAAGAAAACCCATAGACAAAAGTGCCAGAAAAAATATGAGAGAAAAGTGAGAAATATAAGAAAAAATTTATACAATAAGTGTAATTCTACTTACTCAATCTACATCACTATATGGCTAGGTCAAAGCTAATATCCTAATAATGAATTTGCCCTATGTATACAGAAGCTCACACAAACTATGGTGGCTTCTGATAAAGTGGGATTGAGACTCACTGACTCACAGATGTGCAGATTGTGGGCCCTTGGCACTCTCAGAAATGTCAAATGTTCAGCAATCAGTAAGCACGGTACCATTGCTTGGAAACAGCTTGTTCCATCACAGATTTAGTCTAAAAGTTTTATGCTCTGGTGCAATAACATCTACTGTAAAAAACTGTGAACCTTATCTTTTGAGTCAGGTACTTCACACAACCAAAACACATATGGCATTATAAATGTAATACATGAATCTATATTTCTATGAGTGTGGATAGCTTAGATAGACTACAGTATAGTTAAGTGGTAAGTACAAAAGTTTGAGTGTTTTTAAAAATACGTAACATTTATATTAACTTTTTATGTATTATATGTATGTTATAAATCAATAATAATGATGAAAATAATAGTATAATATTTTTCACTATCTATGACTCCACTTAGGTAAAATACTAAATTTTACAGTTGTTACCAGAACAGAAATAGAGCAGAAGTCTTCTATTGAGGAAATGTGCTTTGTTGACAATAGTCTAGAAGTAAGGATGAGCAAACTGGGCTGGGTTCGAGTTCACAGGAGGTTCAGCAAACCCTTTGGGAAGCCCAAGAACACAGAACACAGACGTTTCCCCATATCATGACCCCCAAAAAGAATTGAGGGCTTGTGGGGGGCTTATAGAATTCTAGACACCCCTATTAGATAAAGGGTCCCCAATTATTCACCTTCTGCAGGGGAGATGAGTAAGAGGTACAGTAGTACCTATTATTACTCATTCCCAAAAAATTGTAAATGTAAATTAGAGAGAAATTACCAAGAAAAAATATTTTATAAATTTACATAAAAAAATATTAACTATGTCCCCCCATGCAAATCCAATTTTAATTTTGTCCTTTAGTGATGTAGATCAATCAATGTCGGACTGTGTAAGAGCATACCGTGTTTCCCCAAAAATAAGACACTGTCTTATATTTATTTTTCCTCAAGAAGACACTATGGCTTATTTATGGGGATGTCTTAATTTTATTAAGTACGGTATGTATGGTAAGTATGGGGAGCAGCAGCTTTAATGGTGTTTGTGGGGGATGAGAGAGACCCACAGACTGTTGCTGGTCAGTGCTGGGGAGCAGCAGCTTTACTTGGGTTTGTGGGGGGGGGGAGAGACCCACAGACTGTTGCTGGTTGGTGCTGGGGGAGAGAGACTCACAGTGCTGAGTAAAACAGCAGGCACAGCTTTACTTCTTCCCCCTGAGGACACACATTACGGTACCTAAAGCAGAGTGTCCTGCTCCTCAGTTCCCTGAGGAGACTTTTACTTTCACTTTCTACCTCTTCACTGTCTCCCTCTATAAATCAACTTGCAGCACGCACAGAATGACAGAATGAGCGGGAGCCGAACTTGTTGATGGGGCTGCCCGTAACCTCTCTGTTCACCTCTGAGATAGCAGCTGTCACAATGGGGGAGATAAGAAGGGCTGCCCGTCCATCACTATGTCTTATATTGGGGTATGGCTTATATTGCGCAAATGCTTAGAATTCCTGCTACGGCTTATTTTATGGGTATGTCTTATTTTTTCGGGGAAACACGGTATCTGTAAAGCTAGTGGAAATGGCAGTAAGGCTAATTTTATTTTCAATGGCAATCTGTTGTGAATATTTGGGCAGCACAATGGCTAAGCCGTTAGCACTTCTGTCTGGTGGCGTTAGGGTTATTGGCTTGAATCTCAACCGTGGTACATGGTGGTAGGGTAATTGGCTCCTGTCTAACTTGGCCCTAGTATGTGTATGTATGAATTTGAGTTAGGGGCCTTAGATTGTAAGCCTCTTGAGGACAGGGACTGATGTGAATGTATGGTATACACTCACCGACCACTTTATAAGGTGCACCTGTGCAATTGCTTGGTAACACAAATTGCTAATCAGCCAATTACATGGCAGCAACTCAATGCATTTAGGCATGTAGACGTGGTGAACATGACTTGCTGAAGTTCCAACCGAGCATCAAATCAGAATAGGATAGAAAGGGGATTTAAGTGACTTTGAACATGGCATGGTTGTTGGTGCCAGACGGGCTGGTCTGAGTATTTAAAAAAACTGCTGATCTACTGGGATTTTTATGAACAACCATCTCTAGGGTTTACAGAGAATGGTCTGAAAAAGACAAACTATCCAGTGAGGGGCAGTTGTGTGGATGAAAATGCCTTGTTGATGACAGAAGTCAGAGTAGAATGGGCAGACTAGTTCAGCTGCGACATTCAGATGGTAAAGTCAGAATTTGGCATAAACAATATGCAAGCATGGATCCATCCTGCCTTGTATTAATGATTGAGGCTAGTGGTGGTGGTGTAATGGCATTTTCTTGGCACTAGCTAGGTATACCTAATAAAGTGGACAGTGATTGCATATGTCCTGTGTAAATTGTCAGAGCTATATAAGTGTGTGAAATAAATAACAATGTAATTTTAAAACCGGTGGCAATGGCAGGGGGTCATAAATTAAAGATTCCATCTTGGGAGTAAGATTTCACACATACTGCCCTGTAGTGTTTTATAGAGGTTATATCTGCTCTAGAAAGAGTTTACATTAGACTTCATGGGAAGAGGATTTTCATCAAAACTTTCTCAATACGACCTGCAGTGCTAACGAAGACAACATCTGTTTGCTGTCCAACAAAGAGATATCATAGGGTAAACTGTAGCCTAATGTTGATCTGGGTGAGACAACTTGCCTACAGTGTGAAAAAAACATTTGCTAGAAGGTGGCAGCGAGTGAGGCAAAATCATATGAAAAATGCTGATTGGATGAAGGACTCTTAAGAGGGTTGTGGTGTTTCTTAATATGAATGGAGTCCACAAATGTTTATCTTTCTCTGAGCCCAGCGAAGATACAGAATGTAGAGAGTAGACTTTCTTCAAAAAGTAACATCTTTGCTCGCTTTTATTGTAATTATTGAATGCCAAATCATTCAGTTAGGTTTGTCAGCAATTTTTTAAAATAAATAATTAAGACCTTTATTTATTTCAGCACAATACTATTATTGTCACTATCAGAGCTCTGGCAAGTTAGCATCAATCAGGAGGAGATATAATAGAAACAATTTCAATCATCAATCCAGATGATCTTTTCCAACTGCCATGATGACCAGCCATCTCATATCTTTCCCCCACATTACCATAGTTAAATGACAGAATTTCAAATGCTGCCTTAATGCAAAACAACAGTCCCGGGGATCCTGGGTAACTATTGGCCAACTATGGCCAAGACCATATTTGGTCAATGACATCACCTGAGATCCTTGGTTGCTTTGCTTTCTTTACATTCTAGTAGTTGGGGAATTGGATGAGAAGACTTGGCAAAATTATGGCCAGTTTGTTCTAAAGTTCATTAAAAATCAAATACAGTTGTGGCCAAAATTATTCAACCCCCACTGAAATTGAGTGTTTTGGCCAGTTTGACATTGCTTTTGATCATTCAGTCATCTTGCTTACATTTACATTAAAGAGGCACTTGTAGGTCAGACAAATATAACATAACAGTTATAATGAAATAACCACAAATGTCTTTTCTGTGCTCACAGCATTATCAGTTTTATTCAACCCCCAAGTGACATTCAATCTTAGTACTTAGTACAGCATCCTTTTACAGTTATAACAGCTTTTAAACGTGAAGCATAGCTTGACACAAGTGTCTTGCAGCGATCTACGGGTATCTTCGCCCATTCTTCATGGGCAAAGGCCTCCAGTTCAGTCACATTCTTAGGCTTGCGCACTGCAACTGCTTTCTTTAAGTCCCACCAGAGGTTCTCAATCGGATTTAAGTCTGGTGACTGCGATGGCCACTCCAAAATGTTCCAGCCTTTCCTCTGCAACCATGCTCTAGTGGACTTGGAGGTATGCTTGGGATCATTGTCCTGTTGAAAGGTCCAACGTCTCCCAAGCCTCAGGTGTGTGACGGACTGCATCACGTTTCCATCCAATATCTCCTGGTACTGAAGAGAATTCATGGTACCTTGCACACGCTGAAGCTTCCCTGTACCTGCAGAAGCAAAACAGCCCCAAAGCATGATTGACCCTCCACCATGCTTCACAGTAGGCAAGGTGTTCTTTTCATCATAGGCCTTGTTCTTCCTCCTCCAAACATAGCGTTGATCCATGGGCCCAAACAGTTCTAATTTTGTTTCATCAGTCCACAGAACACTATCCCACAACTTTTGTGGTTTGTCCACATGGCTTTTGGCATACTGCAGTCGACTCTTCTTATTCTTTGGAGACAGCAAGGGGGTACGCCTGGGAGTTCTGGCACGGAGGCCTTCATTACGCAGTGTGCGTCTTATTGTCTGGGCTGAAACTTCTGTACCCACATCTGACAAATCTTTTCTCAGTTCCTCAGCAGTCACACGGGGACTTCTCTCCACTCTACGCTTCAGGTAGCGCACAGCAGTCGAAGTCAGCATCTTCTTTCTGCCACGACCAGGTAGCGTTTCAACAGTGCCCTTTGCCTTGAATTTGCGAATGATGCTTCCTAAGGTGTCTCTTGGTATGTTTAACATCTTTGCAATCTTCTTATAGCCATTGCCCTTCCTGTGAAGAGAAATCACCTCTTCTCTTGTCTTCCTGGACCATTCTCTTGCCTTCACCATGTTTGTAACCACACCAGTAAATGTCTAGAAGGAGCTGAGTATCACAGTCATTTTAAAGCTGCCTAATTGGTGCTTATTATGCTTGATTGCTGCTCGGTGACATCCACAGGTGTTTTCAATACCTGATGGAAAGCACCTGTATGAACCTCTGTTCTTCAGAGTGGTAGTCTTTAAGGGGTTGAATAATTGTGGCAATGAAGAAACCACATAAGAACCATTTACTACTGTATTACATAAACAATTGATGTCATTTTAGTTGCATTTGGGTAGTTACAACGTCCTTGTAGGATTTGATTCTGAATACAATTCCAAATGTACACTATAGTCCCTAAACCCCTTTACAGCATTGGGGGTTGAATAATTTTGGCCACAACTGTAGACTAGGTTTGGGTCTACATAAGTTCAGCCTGAACCCATATGTCAATTCCAATCTAAGTGGGAATTTCTCTCACTTAGGAGAGACTTCCTTTCATCTACTCTTTTGTTTCCTGGAAAGAAAGAAAAGGAAAATCTACCCAACAGAATGAATAAAAAACCTGGGGTTTTAACCCTTCCCTATGCTTTTCCAGAACAAAAAAAAATACATTAAAAACCTCTGATAACAGAAATATCATCAATAGCAATGCCACATTTTTTAGTTTTTCTTTTGAACATATTTCAGAGTAGATGCCAATTCGAATGACTGGATTACAAAAAACTAAAATAATATTTTTTTAGCATACATTTGTATGCATGGAAATATGTTTGTATACATATTTGTGCAAATGAGTATATCTGTGCATGTGTTTGTATTAGTGCACATGTGGATTATGCCGATGTTTTAGAAGATTGCTGTAGAATTTTCTGTAGAATAAATGAGGCCAGATATCCTCCATTGTGCGTCATACTGAGTGAATATGCTAGGGAATGTGCTACACAATGGACATGGTGGCATGCAGTCAAAAGCTTTAAAATTCCATTTAGCAATACAATGATTTTGATAATTTGCATAGCATGTGTTTCTTACATAAGAAAAGTCTTTTTACAGAAGGCGTAGATGAACAAGTGTACATTACTTTTCAGATAAAAAGAAAATTATAGTTCTGCTCATATTACCATAGATATATATTTTTTATTGCAGTTATCATGATTGGAAGAAATAAACATGCAAAGGCCTGGTCACACAGACAACGTGATCTGTTATTAGTTTCTTAAGTTAAGTTCACAAAATATAGTTCTGTAAAGGGTTATTAGTCATGAAAAATGTATTTATTAAACACAATACATTTTATTAATGCAACACATATCACACATTCACAAAATGAGTTGGTGTTACCACCAAATAAACTAAGACTGGTACCTGCAAAGTTGCGTGTGTGCACAGCATACAGTTTGACAGTAAAGAAGAAATTCACTGTACATAAAATTCAGTACAGAAAAAAAAATACATTTAGAAATACATGTATTTCCTGATTGCAAAATTAACTTGGTAATTTCAGTTTGTGTTTTTATGTTTAAAGCTGAAGCCCAACCAAGGAAGCCCCGACACTCTTTAGCTGATAGCTCAGGGATTAAAAAATAAAGTAAGCAAAATGCTCCCTTACCTATGTGTCTTTTATATAATGCCGGTTATTTGAATTGGACAAGATAGATAATACATTTCTTTGTGGTAGTGTTAAACCTATGTTTGCTTTTCCCTTTTATATTATGTTGCTTAGTTGCATGGAGAAGACTTAATTTTTTTTGTGGTGGTGTTATTATGTTTGGTGTTTATAATGTATATTCTATGAGTTGTACAATCATATTTTAGAAGATGAATTAAATTAAAAGATCAGATTTTAAAGTGTATGTGTGTTATAATAAAATTGTGAATTACGTTGTATAACTTTGAGGTAGTATTTGAGGTACATTTAAAGTGGTTGTAAAGGCTATGCATGAAGGTAAAAAACTTTCTGTGTGCTACTCCCATCTTCCCTTATACTCACCCGAGCCCCCTCTCGATCCAGAGATGTGCATGGGAGTCTTGGCTGTCCTGGGTCTCTCTATTTCTGTCAATCACAGCCAGTGAGCGAATGAGGAGAGAGTAGGGGTGGAGCTGAGCCATGGCTCTATTTGTCTTATGGATGCATAGAGCGGGGCTTGGGAGCGAGCTTACACCAGTGCCCCTATAGCAACTGGCTTGCCATTACGGGCACTGGTCAAGGGGGTGGAGCCAGGAGCACCAGTGGTGGACCTGAAAAGAAGAGCATCAGGGCTCCTCTGTGCAAAACCATTGCACAGAGCAGGTGTATATAATATGTTTGTTATATGTAAGCTCTAACGAGCAGGGCCCTCTGTTTCCTCTTGTACCAAATTGTATTGTAACTGTAATGTCTACTTTCATTTTGTAAAGCACTGCGCAAACTGTTGGTGCTATATAAATCCAGTATAATAATAATAAAAAAAAAACCTAACCTTTAGAATCACTTTAAAGTCCCTTGTATGTGCTTGTCCAAAAGTACCTTATGCCTGGGTTACCTAAATATGTGGTCATGTGACACACCAGGTTCCTAATCTTCTAATGTCTTCACTACAGACTGGTAGGAAGGTCCTTCTTCAGGTGTCCACATTGCTGTCTGGTGGCGTGGACACATGATAGGATCACATGATGGAGAATCCATGTAATTAAAAAAAGATTTGGGAATATTTTTTTAAAATAAATAAATGAGAATGGGATGAATAGGGATGGATTTTTAAAGGCATTCTAAATCCAAAACCAAAAATGTATTATTTTGCAGCTTACCAGTTGTTAGATGTGGTGGCTGCATTAGTTTTCTTTTTTTTCAGGCTAACTACATGTTTTGCAAGTCCAAAAATGTTTACAAGCACTCCACAATCCTTGTAAATTCCTGTACACTGAACTGGTATATCAGTTATCACAGGAATCTTCTGTGAACTCTAACCACTGTTCCTTAAGAGAGATCAGGAGAGGAGGACTAAATAAAGGTTTAAATAAGCTTTAATGATTTGTTATTAAGCAGTGTTTTGGTCAACAACGTTGGTAGGTTGCCTTGATCAGTTCAGTTAATTATGCAGTAGAAGGCTGTTTGAAATTGCCTGAACATTGTGTGTAGCCAGCATTGCAAGGCAGGTAATTTTCTATCTATAGCACACAAGATATATGGCCAAAATTCTTGACTTTCTGGCAGTTGAAGTAGGGAAGTGTAATAAATTTAGGTAAACCTCATTTATGTAAGCATTTCTGTTTTTAAAATTATGTTTTATCTCTGTTTAATTTTAAAGAAGCCCTATCACCAGCTTAAAATGTGTAAAAGCACAGAAAAAAAGTATTTAGCTGTGTTCTGCCTTTCCTAAAATTATTTTATTTACTTGCAATTTAACTTTGAGCTTTGTAGAAAAGTAATTTCCCAACAACAGCTATCTGTCCATGCCAGTTTTGTCTCTCTCCTCTTCTGGAAGTGCTGTCTGTGTTGGTCCATAACCTCCGTCACTGCCCCCCCCCCCCACCCTTTTTTATGTAGCAGTCAGTGGAGGAGTGGGAATACTAAAGTGTCACTTGAGTGACAGCTCAGATTCTGCTATGGCTGTTGACATCACATACAAGATGGTGACACCCAGCAGCAATCTCAGGGCTTTTCGATGTCTCCTTAGGGGAGGATTGTACAGCTAAATAACATGCATAAAATACTGTATATTAAATGTACATATAATTTTATGGTTAGATTTTAGCTGAAATGTTACCCTATATATGTACAAGGTTTTATGAATCCAGCTTGTTTATTATACAAATAAACATTTACCATGTCACAAAGGATCTTTCGTGGAGACATCTGCTAAGGGCTAAAGGCAGAGTTGGAGTTTTTTTACTTGAATGTGGAAACTTCACTTTGAGCTATTGAACCTCGTAAGCAACATGTTTTATAGAACAATGGAGCTATGATAAAAAAAAAATGTGAAAAGGAGCCTAAAACTCCACTTGCTGGCTGGATATATGATTATAATATGCCAATATTTACATTAAACGTGCTGAATATATATATTTGTATGTATTTGTTAATCATAATAAAGAAAGAAAACACAAAAAGGGCACACAACCACTATAAATTTCCTTTACAGGGTGTTTCCTTTACTTGATTGATTATCATAATCACCCTTTACTACCATTCCGTATTGAGCTCTCTAAATCTCAGGCATGGTGACATGTACAGTAACTATTTCCTCTTGCCACATATAAACTAATTACCCTATAATTTGTTTCTTCACTAATACTGCACAACTACCAAATACAGTACAGAGCAATTTAGCCACATAAATGCAAGATTTATAGAGGCTGCAGCACATCCATTACTGGTTACAGTGCCTTCCTTGATAGCCGTTCCTTCATGTCTGTCTTCTTTCAGCTCTGTAACAACTGCAAATTGATTTCTTCCTCCATTCCATTCATTGCTCCTGACATTGTAAATACATTTGCTGGTTTATGAAGCACAAAGAATGTGTATGAGAAATCAAGTTATTTAATAACACAGGGGTATTTGAAAATTATTACTGTTTTTGCTGTTCCAAAATAAGTGGTATTAAAAAGAGAACAGCTTGAGGTTGAGTAGACTACAGAAGCTTTGGTTGACCCAAAGGCACTCTTAGACACAACATTGCTTATTGTATTTACCAGATTGCCATTGCTATGTATTCTTCCCGCTCTACATAATGAGTTGATTTTCTAAGGGAATAGAAAATTACCACTTAGCAAAATTCTTGGTAAATATAGTGAATCTATGTTTTCTTTGAGTGGCACTGTGTAAACCAAAATATAAAAAATAATCAATAGAGTGTTACAATTAGTCAAATAATATCTATATCAATGATCAATACTTACATAGATAACAACATGCTCCTTTTAACATACATGTTATATATAAGTGCTCAGATGTCCATCACACCAGTGTAATAATAACAAAATTGTCTATCTATGTGAAAAAACTCATGCAATCTATTTTAAATCACCACGTGATAAGTGCAACCACTTCCCCTCTCTCCCTTGCACTCACTGACTCCAATTTCTTATCTAAAATAATAAGCAATAGCACTTTTGATATTAGGAGACCCTTATCAGAGCATGCAACCTGGCATGGAAATAGGAGTATGAGCATTTGGCTCCCTCCTGAACCATATTCGGCCGTATGCCTTCAACATCATTAGGATTGACAATTGGTCAATGCCATTAACCAAATATGGCCATGTCATGCTATCTCAGTACCTATTTTTACATGGCTGAAGATTTCCAGACAGTAAATAATTGGTGTCAGGCAACATAGCTGGTTGCTAAGGACATGGCAGGTGCTGACACCTGCCACTTCCTTAGCAACCATTGACAGATGGGATGCTGCCATAGTAGCAGCAGAATTAATGCTAATATATATATATATTATTTGACTCTCAGAGTTTGAACAAATGTGCAAGCACGTAAAGTTCTTTTCAAAATTGTTTTTCCCTAGTCACCAGGTCTAAGGACTGGTTTGCCGCAGTATATTACATTTTTGTTCTTGGGTTTAGATACACTTTAAAGTGAATGTTATCAAACAAGGTGATGCCCAATAGGGTACTGTCTTGTTTTTGTTTTTTTTGTTTGCTTTGCATGTTTGGATATGCGAAGTGAATACAGGCTCATTTGCTTATATTTCTTTTGCAAAAGGAAAATTCCAAATTAAATCTCTGCTCTGTTGTAAATCCATCCCAATAAATAGCCAACCAGGGCTAGAAAAAGTCCTATTTTGTTTCCTCAAATGTGATTGAGTATTTAAATTGAACACAGGTTCACTTTATTTACTAACATTCACAATACTTGGTGAACAGCCCACGCTTCTTTACCAAATCAAGATCTTTGAATACCAACTCATATGCAAGCAAAAGTGTTGTTTTTTCCCATGCACATGACTGGGTGAACGAACACTTTGCAAAGTGAATATTTTACAATTTTTAATAAGTCATCCCCAAGAAAAAATTGCAGGAACTAAAGTATTGCTTTGAAACAGTAAAGCTCGTAATGGTAATAGGTTACTGATAAATACTTGGAAAGCGCTGCGTCCATTTAGCAGTTCATCTCCCGCCTTTCCCGCTGTGCTGAGAGTTGTTTGAAAGGGGTGTTCACTCATGTCAGTGTCTGAGTACTAAACATGAACTGTATGCAGAACAGCTTGGCACATGCTTTATTTCAATAGAATAAATAATTCCAAGATTCAGCCAACATCAAAAGATTGCTAAAAACACCGAGCACATCCTGTAATTTGTGGTACGCAAAGTATGCCGAGACATAAAAGCTTCTTTTTTTCCTTGAACATCTATTAGATGGGATTTCACATCGAATGGAGGAGACTACAGATGAGCAAATATCTTAAAATCCTCTCCATGAACATATAATACTAGTGGTTGTTTTCCTTGAACAATACCTGGGTGCGAATGTAATGGTTATAATAAATATATTTTATCATTCTCAACTACTTCGCTTAGGTCACTTTTATTCTGTTGCCCTTGTGAGCACAGATCTTTATGCCATGTAGTTCCATAGGCCTCAAATAAAAATACCCACTTTCAAAGAAAGAATTACTCTTAAAACCTATCATTATGCTTTCAGAAAGCCAAATCCCTAGAGGATAGCTGTACTTAGTTATTCTAATATATACAAGGATACCATACAAATTTTCAAATATGTTTTACCTCTGTCTTTTCTTCTGTGCTCTGAGAACTATCATTTCAGACTTAGAACACTGTAAACATTGCTTTGTTAACATTTAGGTTGTCTGCAGACTACCCTTATATGTCATGTATTAATTGTAGTAATTGCATGATCTATTTATCTGGTTACAGATTACTCTATAATAACTGTACTATTCAGGCCCCATGCAAAAGAAGACTTTTAAAAACTGCTGTTTACATTCTGGTATGTGTATAAAAATGCAGAGATATTAAACAAAACTTTAGATCCAGCACACACTTTTTCTCAGCTTTGAAATGAGTGGGGAAGGGTTAAAAAAATCGCAGATTTTTACTGATGTCTGAAGTCTCATTAAGCTGATATCCCCTTACTTCTTATCTTGTTGCCAAGTAGAAAAGTTTCAATTTGGAAAATAGGCAACAGGAGGTAAAGATTTCCATTAACCCCTTTCCATCGACTGTACACATATATGCAGCCTCTCGGAAGTGGGCCTTTTTCTGTTGGGCCGTAAATATGTGTACACCTCTTTGTGCTGGGAACACGCTGCACAGTGTACTCCTAGCAAGGAGACCAGGCTCTCACCAAGAGACCGGGTGTCTCATACTAACTATCAGGACCGGGGACTCCTGGTTCTGGGTCAGCTGGTCGCTGTGATAGCCTCTGGTTGACTATCACTGTGATCAATCACTGTGCAGCCCATCCATGTGTTTACTTCTGAAGAATGAGGAACATTGTTACAAGAGTGTGTAAAAAAAAAAAAAAAATAAAGAAAAAATAGTTAGATCAAGGTTTGATCTAGGTCAGTGCCAGGGTTAGCGTTAGGGTCATAGTAAGTGCCAAAGGTCAAGGCTGGGGTCAGAGGTAAGGATCAGTAGATTTTGGGTAGAATTTTAAATGTTTTTATTAACCACTTAAGCTCTGGAAGGCTTACCTCCTTCACGACCAGGACATTTTTGCTATTCTGCACTTTGCAACCTTAACTGGCAATTGCGTGGTCATACGACACTGTAACCAAATAAAATTTATAACATTTTTCACACAAATAGAGCTTTCTTTTGTTGGTATTTGATCACCACTGTTTTTCACCAGATCCCGGCCATAAACAATTGGACCTGTTGATTGACTTGTACTGTACCAAATGGCAGCACAAATGTCGTGGTGGGCGGGTGTGTGCACCCCCCTCACGAAAATGCTGGATCTCGTAAATGTATGTAACCCAGCACAGAGCAGCCACCTGCCTATAGTAAAAAAGGCAGCAGGTGGTCCGCAACTGGTTAAATTAGTATCAGTTGGTGTGTTTTAGGTAGGATAAAAAAAAAATAAAAAATCCACACCATGGTTTCTGGGCCCTACTATAGGTACAAACAATAACTAGCATACACATATGTGGAATCTCTGCGATCATCAGGAGCTGGAGATTTTATTTTGGGTTGGTCTTTGGTTGTAAATTATGGTAATAGCAAGAAATTAACAAGTACATTAAAAGATTCGGGCCAGTTTTCCTTTAAAAATTAGGAGCTATCCGTTACCATTTACCATCAAAGGAAATCCCACTTTTTCCTGAAAAAACTCAAGGTATAATCCCCCTGGATACACAATTGTAGTTGCAATGATATGTACAGTTTTTTTTTTAACTTTATCTCTTTATAATTTTTGGTTTTTATTTTTTTGAGGCCTTAAACAGTTCAAAACAGATAAGTACAGTTTAACTAACAGATGTCAAAGTTGCAAAATTGTACTCAGACATTAACATTTGTTTTACCCTCAGTTACTAAGGGGTTAATCTACTAATAAAAAACAGTCTCAGCTGGAGACTTCCCTGTTCTTCCTGACCCAATAACAGCATTGTCACAGGAACAGAAAGTGGGGGGTGTTCCCTAGAGCAGTAAAAACTCACAAAAATCTAACCCTTCCTGACTAAATCCAATACAGAAAAAGAGGTTTAGATGACCATACTGAATGTTTTAAAGTGACAATAAACTCTGGCTAAAAAAGAAAACGTATGTATTCTTAACTCAATTAGCAACTTTTATTACTCTTAGCCTCCTCTGAATCTCTAAATTACTTTTTTTTTATTGCTATGCTTACTGTTAAAGAATGGCTACGTTTGTTCTCCTTGGTACCTGTGACGGGAGTCACTTTGAGTGGGGGGCCCATGGAACACAGCTCAGTTTGGAGAGGTGGGGAGACCCCTGTCTCAGCTCCCCATATCCCTCTTATGTGTAAATCACCCTGTGCCTGTTAGGGGTACAGGATGATCTGTCCTAATATTGTGTAGACATGTTTAGGAGATAGGTGGGGGTTGTGGATTGTGGTTGAATCCCATTGTTCTATTGTGTGTCTTGCTTGGGAGCAAACTATTATGGGATGTATGTGTTTATGTGTATTGGCTTGGTGGGGGGTGTCTCCAACAGTCTCCCTCCTGATGGGACTGTCTGTTAGTGTGTCTCTTGTTACTAAAGGTAGATTGCCCTGCCCTGTGTCATTATGCAGGGAGGGGGGTTGTTCCCTTGAATGTATATATCTTGTATCTGTGTTAAGATAAAGTAGTCTATTTCCTGGTTTACTTCAAGACTGGTGTCGTCTAGTCTTGTATGGTCTGCAGTGGTGTCTGTGGTCGGTGTTCGGACAGGGAAGCGGTATCCTAATGGAGGTACCCAAGTGCAGTCAGGGTCCGTTTCCGTTACAGTACCGGTACCAGTCTATGTAGGGATGTAGCCATCCACTCTTGCTCGCTCCTGAGATGGACTATGGAATGTATAGGGGTTTATTTTCTAAAACTGGAGCATGCAAAGTCTGGTTCAGCTCTGCATAGTAACCAATCAGCTTTCAGGTTTTATTGCCAAAGCTTAACTAAACAAGCTAAAGTTAAAATCTGATTGGCTACCATGCACAGGTGCTCCTGATTCAGAGTGCTCCAGTTTTAGTAAATCTCCCCCATAATGTGTATACAGAAGTGCACGTGACCACAGCTAACACGCACAGCTTATGCTAAACAAACGTAGGAAAGGGAGACGTTTTTAAACTCATGGAGGACATTACAGGGAGGCAGAAAAATACAGTAAGAAACAATTTCATAAAAAGACATCATTGGGCGATAGTAGATGTGTTAAATGTAAAGTGATCTAACTCCTGTGCTACCTCTGACCTAAACGTGTGTGTTATTAAATTATCAATAAACTAAAATAAATAAATAAAAATAAATAATCTTAATGCTGCTGCTAACATCAGAATGTGTTCCCACATTAAATACACATATTTTCTTGTGGTAGGTGATGTTGCACTGCTAAAACCTCATTACCTTATTTTATGTGAATCATTCATGTGTGCAAACTTATATAAACAAACGGTGAGTAAATAAATAAATGCATTTAACCATATAAGTGATGAAGAAATAAAGTGTGTGAATTGGTATTATCCCTTGTGCAAATATATCAGTTCATATCAGTCCACATATTCTGTACATGCTTATCCAACACCACAATTTCCACACATGCTCCTTAATAACATTGCACAGTAAAAGTGCCATCTCTGTGCTCACAGAACTCTCACCTCAAAATATGTTCTCAATGCCTATATATGTCATTCCATCCAGGTTCCACCAACTTCATCTGTCTCTTCCTCCTCCAAATCACTAGGGACTCTCCTTTCCTCTCTTTCCTGAAACCAATGACCAGGTGTTGGGGTACTTTTAAATAACACCATCAGTTTGCCCATGTGTGGAGAGAAAAAAGCACTACAAAATGCACTACATACTGAACAAATTGCTATATTTACCATTAGCTGCATTGAGCTTAATTTGAACAGCAATGTTACACTGAGAGTTTAATACCCTTAAACTGTGAGCATATATGCAAATCTGGTGCAGCTCTGCATAGAAGCTTCCAGTTTATTTTTTGTCAAAGCTTAAAGTGATATCAAAGGCAATGTTAAAAAAAAAAAACACAATGTCATACATACCTGCTTTGTGTAGTGGTTTTGCACAGGGCAGTCCCAATCCTCCTCTTCTTGGGTCCCCCACTGTGACTCCTGGCCCCTCCCTCCTGCCGATTGCCCCTAGACCAAACAGATTGCTATGGGGGCACCCAAGCAGGCTCACTCCAGAGCCACTGCTTTGCGTGTCCATCCACACAAAGAGCTGTGGCTCAACCCCACCCCCTCTACCTTTCATTGGCTCACTGGCTGTGATTGACAGCCTTAGGCTTCCACTACTGTCTCAGCCAATGAGGAGGAAAAGTCTTTGGAGAGCTAAGGCTCTCTTGCACATCGCTGGGTTGTGATGGGGCTCTGGTAGTATTAGGGAGACTGGGGGGGCTGCACACAAAAGTTTTTTTTTACCAGCATACATTCTATAAAAAACCTTCAGCCTTTACAACCACTTTAATTGAACAAGCTGAAGTTAGAAGCTGATTGGCTGCTATGCACAGCTGCACCGGATTTTGCACTCTCCAGTTTATCAAATCAACCCCTCTTCTTCTTTGCCCCAAACAGTCCACTTGCCCACAAATAACTAGGGTCCACATTTGCATTTCATATCGCTTAAAAATTTGATATGAGTTCCAGGATCATCTTGCGAAGCAGTGTGCTAACTTGAGGCAGCCTCAACCAAGCTGCTGCTGATCTGCTTCTACTGGCAAGAGAACAGAGAAAGAGAGAGAGAGAGAGATATCAAGCAGTGTGGAGGGGAGGAGGATGTGAAGCTTCTGAGCCTGTGCTGACTCTCCTAAACATGCAGGCTATCCAATATCTGACATTATTGTCAGCATCCCTCCACACAGTGAACCTCAGCACCACCCACAGGAAAATTCTTTATTTTAACAGATACAGCTGGGTTTTTGATAACAGGTGTACATTGCTTAATGTACTCCTGCATCATTTCCTTGCACATTCTGGAAAAAACATTGTACACTTTACATATTATTGAAGGTTCAGCTTTAAAATGTCACCGGAAATTATATAGAAGAGAAATCTTTCAATGGGGACATCTGTTCTAAATTTTACAACATTTCTGCTGTTGTCTTCCAGACTTAAAGTAACAGGAAATCTCCCCAATGTTGTATAACCTCTTTTATAAATGTTGGAATACAGTTTTCATGTATTCTTTGTTCAACAACTACATCAGCATGAACATTTGGTAGAGATATATTCTTCAACCAGCAGATGGCAGTGTTTATAAGTTTGCATCTATGGTTAAACTCTATGTCTTTTCTCCATAATAACGTTCCTGTTTCCTGTTAGCAGAGAAGCTGCAGCTAAACACATGTGGACTGTGCACTGTGTGTTCTGTAGGGCTATTGCCAGTAACACAGGTGCAACAAAGCTATCTTTTGCAAATCTGACAAACTAGAACTACCGTCTTGGAAATTCAAGATGAAATTCAAGATGAAAATTCTGCTAATAAGAGAAGGTATGTGGAAATGTATAAATGAAGTCAGGCTAGAACACCCTTCAGATGAGTGGATAGAGGAAGACCAGAAAGCTCAGAGCACAAGCTCTCTTAGCATAGATAGTCAAATCATACATATATGTAAGTGTGAAACTGCTAAAGAAATGTGAAAAGAATTACAAAGGGTGCATGAAAGAGCTAATCTCAGCAATAAATTGTATTTGATTAGAAATGTATACCAAACCAAGCTGATGAAAGGCCAGGATATGCAGGATTACATACGGTATACAAAAAAGGAGGGTTGTGAAAAGAGATTCACAGAAAAGCGGCTACATAATGAACAGAACGTGACACTAAGGGAATAATTTCCAAAAATTATGCTTTATTACACACAAATGAATATGACATATGGGCATTCGCCCTGGTTTACCATCACCTCAGTATGAGACAATACACACAGACCTAAAACCATTTAAAATGACACAAAAACCGGTCTAAATGTATGTGTAGCAGGGAAAATGGCTACATGAGTCTAGTGTCCCTGCAACACAAACACACAGGTGAACACTTCCCTAGGGAGGTGTATCCAAAAATTATGCCATGGGCATACCATAATAGAGGATATGAGGGATTAAACAGTAACCATAATGGCAAATCCCTATCAAGAAATCCCAAAAATTATGCTATAGATATATATATCACATGTATACAATGGAGCAAGCACAATATGCGTCAAAAAGGAGAGTAGCAGGCCTCAGGCCTGTATGAAGGAAGACATAAATGTCAAATATATTGTACAATACATTCCTGTGCCGGCACAAGTGGTTGGGGCCCATTCATCTGTAATATAGATAGCTGTTTCCTAGAGCTCTTGGATGGGAATATGCCCCATTTATTTCCAGGATGGAAGAAAAGATGCACACAGCAGCACTCTGCTTGAAATGGTTTCTTCACCACTACATGTGGACTATACACCACTTTTTGTAGGAAAAACAAGACACATCCCAAAGACTCTTCTGCCTGTTGAAATATATATGGTATATCTTGTTTCCTATACAAAGCACCATGATGTCCCCATCCTGTAGTGAAACAAACAATATGTGGGAAGTCACTGACAGAGCTCACACTCTATAGAAGATATATAGGTCATATAGATCACAGAGGACCATATATCTAATGTCCTGCAACAATCCACTCACCACCTGTGCTATGGATAACGGGAATGAAAGAGAAATCCTTCATAGGTACTGCCATACAGGGCCAAGGCGGCCAAGGAACCACCGCTGACATCCGCCGATATACCGCGGGTTCCAGCCCCTTCTCGGCGCTTGTGCTGCTTAGGCTTGCCTCATGGCTTGTGAAGATGGCTTCCATCTTCACAAGCCATGAGGCAAGCCTAAGCAGCACAAGCGCCGAGAAGGGGCTGGAACCCGCGGTATATCGGCGGATGTCAGCGGTGGTTCCTTGGCCGCCTTGGCCCTGTATGGCAGTACCTATGAAGGATTTCTCTTTCATTCCCGTTATCCATAGCACAGGTGGTGAGTGGATTGTTGCAGGACATTAGATATATGGTCCTCTGTGATCTATATGACCTATATATCTTCTATAGAGTGTGAGCTCTGTCAGTGACTTCCCACATATTGTTTGTTTCACTACAGGATGGGGACATCATGGTGCTTTGTATAGGAAACAAGATATACCATATATATTTCAACAGGCAGAAGAGTCTTTGGGATGTGTCTTGTTTTTCCTACAAAAAGTGGTGTATAGTCCACATGTAGTGGTGAAGAAACCATTTCAAGCAGAGTGCTGCTGTGTGCATCTTTTCTTCCATCCTGGAAATAAATGGGGCATATTCCCATCCAAGAGCTCTAGGAAACAGCTATCTATATTACAGATGAATGGGCCCCAACCACTTGTGCCGGCACAGGAATGTATTGTACAATATATTTGACATTTATGTCTTCCTTCATACAGGCCTGAGGCCTGCTACTCTCCTTTTTGACGCATATTGTGCTTGCTCCATTGTATACATGTGATATATATATCTATAGCATAATTTTTGGGATTTCTTGATAGGGATTTGCCATTATGGTTACTGTTTAATCCCTCATATCCTCTATTATGGTATGCCCATGGCATAATTTTTGGATACACCTCACTAGGGAAGTGTTCACCTGTGTGTTTGTGTTGCAGGGACACTAGACTCATGTAGCCATTTTCCCTGCTACACATACATTTAGACCGGTTTTTGTGTCATTTTAAATGGTTTTAGGTCTGTGTGTATTGTCTCATACTGAGGTGATGGTAAACCAGGGCGAATGCCCATATGTCATATTCATTTGTGTGTAATAAAGCATAATTTTTGGAAATTATTCCCTTAGTGTCACGTTCTGTTCATTATGTAGCCACTTTTCTGTGAATCTCTTTTCACAACCCTCCTTTTTTGTATGCCTCTTTTGGCTACTGAATGGAGACCATACATTGGGTGACACGTTAATGTATTTAATAACCTCTTTAATAACTATCTTAGTATATTTACATACGGTATACCCTGGAGATGGTTTACCACCTTAGAGGTATAGAAGAAGAAATAAAAG
Organism: Staurois parvus; assembly: GCF_062004578.1. Classification (NCBI taxonomy): domain Eukaryota; kingdom Metazoa; phylum Chordata; class Amphibia; order Anura; family Ranidae; genus Staurois; species Staurois parvus. The sequence goes on along the minus strand of NW_028318095.1, from coordinate 7,875,065 downwards.
ATTTTGATGCTGCAGCGCTATTACTTAGTGGTTTACCAGAAAGTTATGAAATGCTTGTCACAGCACTTGATGCACATCCAGATGGCGAACTGACACTGGAATATGTTAAGAGCAAGCTTATGAGTTAATATAAGCATAAAACAGAAAGCATTAATAGTGATGCCACAGAGTCTGCTTTAAATGAGATAAATAGGAATAAAAACAGTGACATGCAACAAGAAACATGTGAATGCATTGTGTGAAAGAAACAAGGTAATTTAAAAGCAGATTGCAGAATCTGAAAAGGTAGAATGCAAACACAAACTAAACTACAAAGAGCCAAAAGTGTAAAGAAAAAAAACATATTTTTCTTTATAGAATATGTTTTTCAATTCAAAAGTTGCACCTCACATTTTCAGGCATGGTATGTTGATTCAGGAGCTACGAGTCACATGGCAAATGACAGATATTTCTTAATTCATCTTGATCAGAGTAAAACAGAAAAAATCACCACAGCTAATGGGCAAATGATGGAATCATAAGGAAAAGGAGACAGTTTTGTTTACTTTACTATTTGCCAGAGTGTCACCACAAAAGATACCTGTGAAAAATATGCTGCTTGTCCCTCTTGAAACTCATCTTTTGTCAGTGAGGAAGCTCTTTAAACCAGGCAATGTAGTGATCTTCCAATATAACAGTTGTGCCATCACAAAAGGCAATATCTTACTTGCAAAATTACAGATGAACTGTATCAGCTGAACTGCAATGAGGTGGTTAATACTGCCAAGGAGGAAAACATTCAAACTGTATTCACACATGGCACAAATGATTTAGGAACTGAAGTGCTGACATAATAAAGAAATTAACTGACTATTGCTGAAATGACTGTGTAAGTGAAAAAAAAAATAGTCCATGTGATCAAACAATGAAATGCACAAGCTATATAAAAGGAAAAATGACAAGAAAAGTCTTTCAAAAGCATAGTAAAAGCAGAGCTAAAAAACCTCTGAACTTAATTTATTCAGATCTTTGTGGTCCAATGGAAAAATTGACTCCAGGAGAGAACAAAACAAAAGTGGAGTACCAGAGAAACTTGAACAGTATTTGGTTAAGTCAACAACAAATTTGGCAAAATTCTGGGTCTATTGCTCACAATGGAACTGAAAATACACACAGGCGATTCTCAGAAAGCATGGCATAATATTTCAAATTACTGTATCATATAACCCAGAACAAAACAGAGTTGCAGAAAGAATAAACCATAATCTATGAGAGAGTGGAATTACGCTGTTTGATGTAGATATGCCAACCACATACTGGGGGGAGGCAATTACAACCAATTGCTATCTCTAAAGTTGACTACCAGGGAAATCAACTAAGAAAATTCCATATGATCCATAGAATGGAAAAATCCTAAATTTTAACCATTTAAAAAAGCCTATGCGCACATCCTAAAAGAAAAACATACAAAATGGGATGCTCAAGCAAAGGAAGGATACAGTGAATCTCAAAGGGGATACAGAAATCTACACCAAGACACAAACAAAGTAACCATCAGTAGAAGTATAAATAATATGTGGGGTCTTGTGAGCTACTTTGGTGCCACAAAATATTATATTAACATATAAAGTGCTATAAAATATTATTACAATTGAATTATAACAGTAGATCGCCTACACATCACACATACCCATACCAATGGGTCATAACAAATCAAAAATAATATAAAATAAAAGATAAATAAATTAAATAGTGTCATGCTCCACTGACAAGTGAAAACATTGGCAAAAACAATATAAATATTCCCCAAACATTTTTGTATCCAAATACAATGTCACTTTTCCAAATGTAAGTGTCCATATTTAATCCATGATTTCACACTCTTTCCAATGATGTGGACAAAACAATAAGGGTTCAATTCACCACTATTGCATAATTGTAACAAACATGCGTGCACCTTCACCAGCTGTGCTCTCACCTGATAAATATGACCAGACCGTTAAGTAAGATCATAAATAGCTTGTGTCCCTTTAATTTGGACTAAGATTGGATGGGATTAGCAATCTTCAGATTTAGGAATCCCATCACTTCCTTAAGACTCTTCCTCCATTGGTATATATGCTATAGAGAATAATGAAAACATAGGGGAAAAGTCTCTCCGTAAATTCTGTTAAATTTAAAAACTGCGCAGCCACATCATTCATTCACGGACTTCTGTGAATGAATGAACTGCAAGTCCCGACAGCCTTAGCAGCTCTGGGATTGTAGGTTTCAATAAACTACCACGACACTGTGGAGCGCCGTGATAGTTCATTGAAGCTTCCTCTCAGAATATCTGCTTGACCGTACATCCCATATGGCAAGCAGATATTCTGACAGGTCTGCAGGAGACCTGCATAGCAATGCTTTCCAGGCTCCTTTGGACATGGCAATGCTTTCCAGGTTCCTTTGGACAAAAATAATCAATGCACAATTTTTTACCTGCAAACAAATTTGCATTTAATATTTTTGTCAAAAATATGAACTTATCCTTTAAGCTTTGACAATAAAACCTGGAATCTAATTGGTTTCTATGCAGAGCTGCACCAGATTTTGCACGCTTTAGTAAATAATCCTCAATATGTGTATGTCTCACTATTATGCCACAGTGTAACTAGAGCCCCAGATATAAGTAAAAAACATGACAACGCTATCCAACACTAAAAAATGTTTTGGATAAACATACATATTTTTTAGTTTTGTTTTTTTTTAATGTTTGTATCCTGTTGGTTAACCAATAGCTGCCTGGCCAATAGCCGTTTGGCGGCTGGGAAAAGGCTGTAGATTCCGGGTGGACGCCATATGGCATCCTCCCGCACATGTGCAGTTTTTCGCGCTTACAGAGCTGCGCAGTGGCGCGATCTGTCACCGGCCGTGTACCTCGGACACGGCCGATGACAGATCTGAGTACTGGCTCCCGTTGCCGGTACCATGTGACCTGCTGTGACCAATCACAGCAGGTCACATGACAGTTTTATACAATGGATGGCTTCATTCATGCCATCCATTGTATACTAGTGTCTAGCTGGGAATGGTCACAGCGATCACATGCACATGTCATGTGATTAGCTGTGGCCAAATCACAGCTAAGTGCAAAAAAAAAAAAAAAGCCCTGAATGAATCAATGTCATTCTAGGTAAATGCTTGCTTATAGCAAAGTAATTCTTTGCTATAAGCAAATTGTGTAAAAAAAAAAAAGTACTGATCACTTTCCCAAAGTAGTACAATGTTACTATGGTAACATTGTACTACTTTGGACATAGTGAAATATGAAAAGAAAATCTTAAAAAAAAGAAAAAAAATTTAATAAAAAATTAAAAATAATAAAAAAATTAAAAAAAAATTAAAAAAAAAAATATATTTTTTTTTTCATACTGTCAGCAGTCAGTGTCCCTGATCACCGCCATGCCAGTTATATGATGATGCTGTACTGCACTGGTGACAGTATGTAAAAAAAAAATAGTGAAAATAATTTTTTTCATTTTTTAATTTTCCGAAAAATTATGACAAAAAAATACAACTTCAAAAAACTCGCCATGCATCTTATGAAGTACGTCGGACTGTCTACTTTGCAAAAAGGGGTCATTTGGGGGATATCTGTACTGTTCTGACATTCTTGGACCTCAAGAAATTAAATTGGCTGTCAGTACTTCAGGATTGATCAATATTCAGATATATCCCACAGTTTGTGAACTCTATAACTTTCCTACAAACTAAAAAATACATCCTAATTTGGGTTATTTTCACCAAAGACATGTAGCAGAATACATCTTGGCCTAAATTTATGAAGAACAATTATTTATTTGCAAACTTTTATAACAGAAACAAAGAAAAATTTGTTTTTTTTTTCAAAATTTTCGGTCTTTTTTTGTTAATTTAGCAAAAAATAAAAACCCCGGCGGTGATTAAATACCACCAAAAGAAAGCTCTATTTGTGTGAAGAAAATTATAGAATTGTAGTTTGGGTACAGTGTTGTATGACCGTGCAATTGTCAGTCAAAGTGTGAGAGTGCTGAAACCTGAAAAATGGCCTGGGCAGGAAGGGGTAAAAGTGCCTGGTATGGAAATGGTTAAAGTTACAGTTTCAGGTTCTAATGCTTTACCACTCCATCCAAAACAAAAAAAAAAAGTTTTGTCTGGACTTACACTCTTTTGCTTCTGCCCTAAGTTATGAAGACTTGAATACTCTTGGTCATGAAGAATAACACACATTTCAGAATTCATGATAGTAAAATGAGAAATGTTCCACCTCATCTAATCAGTATTCTGTGTGTCTGCTATTGAGGCTTCTGGGTAGCATGACGGGGAACGGCCTTTGCAAGGATATTTGTGTGATTAAAGAAATTGTCACAGCCAAGAATATATATATATCTAAATGGAATATAAAATAATGCACATTATGTAACTTGCACAGCTATGATCTTCCTTTAAAAAAAGAAGAGGATATAGAATATCAAGGACCCTTGAGTAAGCTCAATATAGGTATTAATGAGCCACAGTTAAAAGTATAACACGCACTGGCCCCCTTGGTGACATCGAAGATTTTTTTTTATGGTCTGCTGTCATCCGTTTCCATTAGAATGCATGATTGCACTTCGGGAATCACTGCTTTTCATATGCAAGGTTCAGTATAGTCTTTTAGCTTAGACATGTCCTTTTATCTGTTCTGACTTTATTAGTCATCATCAGTCCCTTTTGCTTTGTGCTGAATAAGTTATGGACCATTTTAACGATATGTGATTTTCAAAAGAAACACTTAGATATATACATAAATCACAGCTTTTATGCAGCTTTCTCCTTCTTTTTCTGGAACTAAAGAGCTTTCTTTGATATGATGATATTAGAATTGGCAACAGTCTTTTTTATACAACTTGTTATACAGTCCCATTGATTGTCTTTACCTCCCCTAAGTAAATCAAGATCGAGAGCTGGGTTATTTAACGGGTTCCTTGGCATTGAATACAGCTTGGCAACCCTTACATTGTAGTTAGTTATTGAGAAGAAGGCCTGTGACGCTTTCCGATGGCATTACTAAGTACACATTGCCTTTTTATGACTAGAAATAAAAACGTACAATTTATTAAAAAATCAATTAGGATTTTGAAAAAATCTCAGCATCCCTAGGAGGATATTATACTGAGTTCCTTACTTTTTTCTGTCTTGCGAACAGTCATCCAGATCATCAGCTGCAATTGTTTTTAACATAATGAACTTAGGCATGGCACTGAGTTTGGAATGGAGCAGCTTAAAATACTTTCTACATCACTGAGCATAAATGTGTTAAACTGACTTTCAGTTATATGCCCTTTCCTTGTGCATCTCTTGATTAAAATATGCTTTTACCCAACTATATATATTTTGAGCCTGGCAATGCAATAGAGCTTTGACTATTTAAATTTAACAGGACATTTTAACAGGATTACAAAACAAATACAAACAAATTAAGGAGCTATATTTTAGTGACTCATTTTGAATACTGAAATATACTTTTTTATATGTCAATAAAATGGATTTAAACCTCTTGTTTTCATTGTAAGACACTTAAATGTTTCCTGTGAATGTTCAGTGCACAAAGTTATCCAGGTCAGAGTGATCACGTTATTCTCAGCCTTTTCCAGCTGCCTGCAGCATATGAGAATCTCAAAGCTGGCCAGATGCTCATAGCAATTGTGAGTCTCAGACCTTAATAGCTGCTTACAGGACCCTTCTATATGTGAGTAAGACCTCTTGAGCTCCAGAAGATTTACCCCCCTTCATGACCAGGCCATTTTTTGTGATACAGTGTTGCATTACAATTGCACGGTCATGCAATGCTGTACATAAATGACATTTATGTAATTTTTTTCCCACAAATAGAGCTTTCTTTTGGTGGTATTTGATCACCTCTGGGTTTTTTATTTTTTTGTGCTATAAACAAAGAAACACCAACAATAAAAAAAATAATAGTAAACAATATTTTTTTGCTGTCTGCTATAAAACATATCCATTAAAAAAAAAATTAAATTTCTTCATAAATTTAGGCCAAAATGTATTCTACTACATATTTTTTGGCAAATAATCCCAATAAGTGTATATTGATTGGTTTAAGGAAAATTTATAGCGTTTACAAATGGCGATATTTATATTATAATTTTTTTATACTAGTAATGGCAGCAATCAGTAACTTATAGTGGGAATGCGATATTGCGGCAGACAGTCTGACACTAACTGAAATGTTGTGTGAAGCAGTGACACTAATACAGTGATCAGTGCGTAAAACATACACTGCCACTGTATCAATGATATTGGCAGAGAAGCGGTTGAACATCTAGGGCGATCAAAGGATTAATTATGTGCCTAGCCAGTGTCTTTGTGTACTGTTTTTACTAGGCAATCTGCTAGATTTTATTACCTGAATAAAATTTAGCAGATCACCATTGACAGAACACAACTCTGCCTTGTTTTCATAGGCAGAGCTGTGTTCTGTCAGTCCCCTTGTGATCAACGAATGCCAACGCTCATCCATTGGCTAGCACTGTTGATCTGCTTTTGCTGTGTCTAATCACAGCAGAAGCGGTGCTCCGGTGGCAGGCATGCGCCCCCCTGTGATGGAAATGCAAAATTGCATTTATCAATATAATTTTGAACAGCACATTTGCCCTGTAGCAGTAAATCTGCTATAGGGTAGATGGGAAGTAGTTAACATTTGTTAAAGTAGTCTATGACGAGGAATGAATGCAGTAGGAAAGCACATGCATAATCTCACAGAGTCAACCCCTTTCAAATTTTATAACTGCAAACTGACAATTCCTATTTCTTTGCAAACACAATATGCTCTTACACAACACCCACACCCTGGCAGGAAATATTACACTATTATTATTGTTTCCACTACAAATTTTCCCCTCAGCTGTGTACTCATCACTATGCACTCTGAGCATCTTTCCCCAGTGCCTGCCATACCTCTCCTCACACCATCTATATTATCTTGGCTTTATCACTGCCCCCCCTCCCCATCATACTATCCTCACTACATTTCCTGGTTGTGGTTTTTTCAACATACATATAACATTCTTTGTTATCTTCCTCTGCACATGTTATGCAATGTTCTCTCATAGGTCTCCCTTCACTATCTGCAGTAGTCTATCTCCATTGTCATGTCAGCGCCTGTTTACACCACTCTATAACTCAGCCTCTCTCCATAATACCTTGTACAGTCATTGATTACCTGGACTTTATACAGTGCCTTAACTTTGAACACAGAAAAGAGAAATGCCAGTTCCTACATGAACAAATATAACACAGCTGCAGTACCAGATGTGAGACTTCTAATTTTCCCAAAATTGCAGCATCAAAAGTAAGATTTAATTCCTGTTTTTTTTTTTTTTTTAATTTGAATATTTATTAAATTTTTCATATTAATACAAATACCCAAAAAAAGGGGGAATACTTCTCATACAGATAAACATTTATAACATTTATACCTTTCCCCTGCTAAAAACTCTTTTCTTTCCCATCCCACTACCCCCCCTTCCCGCCCCTCATCCCCCCTCTTCCCCCTCTGCAGACTCTAGCCCATTCTAATCTCTCGAGGCTTATTAATTTTTTTTCTAACATCCAGTTCATATTTTCCTATATTTCTCTTTCAATCCTGCTCTTTCCCACTTTTCCCATCTCCTATAATAAACTCTCATCCTATCTTCCTGCATATGGTATGATCTTTCCATTCTACCTATCTGGTTCACTCTATTTATCCAGTCTTCCTCCCTCGGTACCTCAGATTTCTGCCAAAACTTGGGTATCAGCCCTTTCGCCGCATTCAAGAAGTACCATATACCTGAGTCTTTATATTTATTTACAGATGTCTCCACATTGTGTAGGAGGCACGTCGTTGGGTCTAGCCCTGTGTCAATTTCAGTTATTTCTTCAATCAATTTGACTATTCTCTTCCAAAAAACCTGGATTCTCGGACATTCCCACCATATGTGAAACACCGTGCCTATCTCTCCACATCCTCTCCAACACATATTTGAATTTTCCCCATTCATCTTGTGCTCTACACTCGGTGTAATGTGCCATCGTGTCACACACTTATAATTAATCTCAACCTCTCTCATACTAACATTATTGTGTATCAATCTAAACATTTTTCCCTGTTTATCCTCATCAAACCCAACTCCCATATCCCTTTCCCATTTTGTTATAAAATTAACTTTGTGTTTGTGTCTAATTCTGTGAGTATTCTGTACACTTTGTACACTCCCTTTGTGTTTCTAACAACCTTTCAAACATATTCCACTCCTGTTTTAATCTCAGGGGTTTCGGTAGATTTCCAATAAAACATTTCAATTGATGATATTTCCACTCATCTATTCTAATAAAAATATCTCCCTTCTTCTCTATTAAATCTTTAAGTGATCTCAATTCCCCCTCCACCAAAACATCTCTCAGTTGGGTATCCTCCTTTCTAAACCATCTCCCTGATATCTTATTCTTTCCCGGGGGAAAGTACTCAGTGTTTGTGAGAGGCATTAATATAGAATTAAATTCCCATTTCATGTTTTTGTGTAAATTGTCCCATACCCTTAAAACATTTAAAGTGTAAATACTTGTGCTTTCTTTAATTCCTCTAAACTGTGGTGGAACCCATATCATCTGACTCAATCTAATGCCACTAAGATCATTTTCTATTGTTACCCAACTTTTCCCCTTATGGTTAAATGTCCAGTCATATATTCTTGCTAAAACCACTGCCTTATAGTATCTCTTGACATCTGGTAGACCCAATCCCCCTTTCTCTTTAGTCCTACTCAATGTTTCATATGCTATTCTAGGTTTTTTATTCTTCCATATGTATCTTGTTAACATTTTTTTCATTATCTTAAAGAAGGCCTCTGGAATTTTAATTGGTACCATTTGAAATCTATACAGTATTTTAGGCATAATTACCATTTTAACTAGGTTTATACGTCCTATCCAGGATGGGTTTCCTCCTTCTAGTCTTTTTAAATCTTCCCTGATCTCATTTATCAAAGAGATATAGTTTAATCTATACAGATGCTTAGATGAGGCAGTGAGTTTCATTCCTAGGTATTTTATCTCTTTTTCTCTCCATATAAAGGGGAATTCTTTTTGTAGTTTTTCTTTTTCTTTCTTTGATATATTAATATTCAGGATCTCTGTTTTCGGTGGGTTAATTTTTAAATTTGATAGTTCACCGTACTCCTTCAGAATCTTCATTATATTTGGGAGAGTTATTCGGGGATTCCCCACATAGAACAATAAGTCGTCCGCAAAGGCTGCTACTCTATGTTCTATGGTTTCTATCTGAATTCCCTTCACCGATCCACTGTTCCTTATTATTGACAACAGAGGTTCGAGTGACAACACATATAGTAAAGGGGACAGTGGGCAGCCCTGTCTTGTACCATTAGTCATTCCAATGGGTTCTGATCTCTCCCCATTTACCGTGATGATTGCAGTGGGCTCCCTATATAATTTACTTATCCACTCACGCATTCTATCACCTATCCCCAGCACTTTTAAGTTGTCCATCATAAAGCCCCAGTCCACTCTATCAAATGCCTTCTCTGCATCAATTGACAAGAGCACCACCGGGGCTTTCCCTTTTCTACTTTTCTGAATAAGCATCAGGGTTCTCAAGCTGTTATCTCTACCTTCTCTCCCTGGTACAAAGCCCACCTGGTCTCCATGGATCCATTCAGGCATTAGATCTTTCAACCTGTTTGCTAACACCTTTGCATACAGTTTAGTATCTGTGTTCAATAATGAGATAGGTCTATAGCTGGAGCACTGAGATGGATCTTTTCCCTCCTTGTGAATAAGTACTACATGGGCCTGTAGGGATTCTCTCCTCACCTCCATCCCACCTCCCAGAGCATTCATATATTTCTCCAACTTGGCTAGCAGTACTTCACTAAATTTCTTATAGTACTTAACTGTATAGCCATCCGGGCCTGGGCTTCCCCCCCCCCTGTGCTTCTTAATGCTGTTTTAATTTCTTCCTGGGAAATTTCTGCGTCTAAGGAGTTCAACTGTACTTCACTTAGTTTTGGTAATCCCGCATTTTTTAAGTATATCATCTTTTTTTTCATTATTTCCCTCTTGAGCTTCTTTTAGCGGACCTTGGGGACTAATATTATATAACTTTTTGTAATACTCCGTAAACACTTTAATAATCTCTTTAGTTGAGTGGACCAACTCCCCCTTTGAACTTTTTATCTTTTCTATATAGTTCCTATTTTTCTTTTTATTCAAAGCTCTCATTAGATATCTTCCTGATCTGTCTCCCCATCTATATCTCTCATTCATAACCCTGTTGTATACTCTTCTCTTCTCCTCATCCATCAACCTATCTAGCTCATCTTTTTTGTCCAATAACTTCTGTCTCATGTCTTTTGTTATTTTCTTCTTATGGACCTGCTCCAAGTCCAATATTTCTTTTAAAAGCCCACTGACCCTCTCTCTTCTTTCCTTTTTCTTCCTTGCTCCTGCCGCAATCAAGATTCCTCTTATGAATACCTTGTGGCTTTCCCAGACTGTAGCTATCAATACTTCCTCTGTTTCGTTCTCCTTAAAGTATACCTTAATCTCTTTCTCGATTTTCTGAGCTAAATCCTCATCCAGAAGAAGAGCCTCATTTAACCTCCATCCTAATCCTCCAGTCCACCTTCTTCCCCATCCCATTTTCATTACGACCGGGGCGTGATCCGAGAACGTCCTTATCTCTATGTCAATTTTAACCAGATGATCTATAAGTTGATGGTCTATTAAGATGTAATCTAATCTCGAGTATATCTCATATGCATTAGAGAAGAAGGTATAGTCTCTGTCTTTCATATGCATTATTCTCCAGATATTCACCAGTTGATATTCATGCATCACTTTTTTCAAAGCTCTCAGAGACCTACTCCCCTCTCTTTGCACGGAAGAGGTATTATCCTTTTGTGGGTCCATACAGAAATTTAGGTCTCCTGCTACTATCAAGCGCCCTTTTTTGAATTCCATGAATTTTTTCAACAGACCCTTCATATACATCTCCGGGTTTTTATTAGGGCAGTATATATTGGCTAAAGTACACTCAATCCCCAGAAGTCTACCTTTTAAGAATAAAAACCTCCCCTCCGGGTCGGTTCTTCTATCCTCCAGCTCAAATCTCATATTCTTTGCCAAGCCTATTGCAACCCCTTTTGCTCTTTTAATTGGAGAATTTGCATAATACCATGTTGGGTAATGTTTGGATTTCAATTTCACGTTTGCCTCTATCTCAAAATGCGTCTCCTGCAAAAACACCACTGACGCAGCCCTATGATGTAACTCATTAAACAACCTAACTCTTCCCTGGACAACTCAGCCCGTTCACATTATAAGTTATAAACTGTATTTCTTCCATCTTTCCCAATTAACTCCATCTCTCTTCCAAATTGCCTCTTCCTCTTTATCCCTTCTGTCATGCAGAGTGTTAACCCAATATCTCCTCCCCTCCCTCCCTCCCTCCCTCCCACCCAACTCCCATCCCCTCCTCCCTCCCTACTATTCTCCCAAGTTCAGAGATAGCCTGGGTCTGACCTTTAACTTTTTCCTCCGTTTCCTCAACTCTCTCCAACAGGTGTCCCAGATCACTGCGAATATTTACCATTTCTTGTTTTATTGTTTTCTCCAGTTCTTTAAACATTTCTGCCATTTCTTTTTTATTAGGTATTTGTAGATCTTTTTCCATCTCTATATTGCCTGGTATTTGCTGATTACTAGTATCAAGGCCTAATGATACTCTAGGACTTCTTTCCATACTAAGATCTGCTTCTCCTCTTTCAGTCCTGCTCTGGGGTCTTTCTGGGGTTACGTTTCCTTGGGATGTATATTTTTTAATTGTACCAGTCTGGGACCCTTTAAGCCCACTTCCTTTTACGTTTTTATTTTTCATTTTTCTCTATGGCACTTATCCTTCTTATAGTCCTTTATAAATTCATGGGTGGGGAGGGGAAATAGTTCTTTAAACTTTCAAGTTTCTGCCCTGTCCCCCTGCTGGTTTTCCTTTTTCTCCTTTTTTTCCTCTTCTTCCTTCCCTCCTCTCCCCCTCCTTCCCCTTAAGCCTCTCTTCTTCTCTCTGGGAGCCTCTTCCACCTTTTGAACATTCTCCAGGGGTCCCCCCTTTCACTTACACTCTGTTTCTTGGAGGTCAGCACAGTAGTTCCTCAAAAGCAAGTCACAGTTCATTCATAATCACTCACCCTCCTCCTATGTCCTCTTCCAGTGAGTGCCTTCTCGCTCAGTTCCTCTGAGGGTCCATTCATGGGGGGGAACTCCCAAGGGTCTCTTCAGACTGCTTGTCCAGGTCTCAGTAGTTCTCCTTGCAATTTCTTTCAGGCTCAAGGGGTACTAGGGGGATAGGGGGAGAATGTGTCGGCCACCGGAAAACAGGTCGGCGTTGCTCTCTCACTGCAAAACGCCGGCCGGCCCCCCGATCTCCCAGGGATGCCCCGCGGCCGGTCACGTGATTGCACCGGCCCCCCTCGTCTCCCAGCGTCCAGGGACTCCCCCTCCGCCAGTCTCCAGCCGCTCCTCTCCCTCCCCGCCTGCGTCAAACTCTCCTCCCCCGGGAGCCGCCAGGCCAGGTAAGTCCCACACCGCTGGGCTCTAACATGTCTCAGGGGCTAGGCTTGGAGGCTTGGGGAGGTCAGACCGCGGAGCTCCGTCCACGAGCTCCTACATTGAGCTCTTCCCAGCCGCCATGTTCAGGCCCCGCCCCCCAGTTGGGGAAGCAAAACTCGATTTAATTCCTGTTTTATACCGTAGTGCTCAAAAGTTTGCATACTCTTGGAGAAATGGTACAGTATGTACCATATTTAAAGAAAACATGAGTGAGCGGCAAAACACATTCCTTCTATTTCTTTTGGGATCCTTATTCAATTGTAGGCCATCATAGAGTGGCACAATCATAAAACAAAACATGGCAACAAGTAAACAATTGAAATGATCCCTGTTCAAAAGTCTGCATACTCTTAGTTCCTAATACTGTGTATGGCTCCATTTTCTTGCAGGTGGTATAGCTACCCATTTGTCTTTGCAAAATGTCTCCAGGTCATGCAAAGTCTTTGGTCATTTTGCATGAACTGCACGTTTGAGATCTCCCCAGAGTGGCTCAATGATATTAAAGTCAGGACACTGTGATGGCCACTCCAGAACCTTCACCTTTTTCTGCTGTAACCACTGGATGGTCAACTTGGCTTTGTATTTAGGATTATTGTTGTGCTGGAAAGTCAATGAGAGTCCCATGCGCAGATTTCATGCAGAAGAATGCAGATTGTCTGCCAGTATTTTTTGATAACATGCTGAATTCATTTTCACAAACTTCCCCGTGCTTTTAGAGCTACCCCCCCCCCAACCCCCAAAAAAAGCAGTGAACCACCACTATGCTTTACAGTGAGGATGGTATTCTTGTCTTTATAGGCCTTGTTGATGCCTCTCCAAACATAGGGCTTATGGTTGTGACCTGTGGGATTTTCTTTGTATTCCAAACAAATCTTCTGGCAGCTGTGGCTGCTATTTTTCTTAATCTACCTTACTTCTATGGCTTGATATCCAAATTTTCAACTTTCTAATAGGTGAATGAGCATTACTGATGAGCATATTCAATGCTTTGGATATCTTTTTATTTCCCTGTCCATCTTTAGAAAATTCCATTACCTTGTTACGCAGGCCTTTTGACAGTTATTTTCTGCTCCATATGGCTCAGTTGCTAGCCTGCTCAGTGCATCCACATGAGAGCTAATAAATTACTTTACTATTTATACACAAACACTTATTGCAATTGAAAAAGCCACAGATGTGGGAAATTAACCTCTAATTGACATGTTAATCTGCATGTGTCATCTTGTGTATCTGTACCAAGGCCAAACATTTCAGGGTATGTAAACCTTTCATCAGAGTCATTTGGGAAATTTCTGTTATCATTATGATTTAAAAAGGAGTTAAACAACTATGAATCATAAATAGCTCCATATAATCACTAGACCTAAATAAAAGACAATTTGATGATCAGTCATATTTTCAATATCAATGTCAAAATTTCACAATTTCTGGGAAAGAACCTTGGGAGGGTCTTCAACTCTGCTGATATATGCTCTCTGCAGTGTGAATCTGTGTCTGGCCAGCCCTAATTGGTGCTGTGTCAGTCACCTGACTAAAAAACAGTTTCAGAAGAGCAATTCAAATTTAATTATACATATCAAAAACTATTTTATAGTTTCCTATAAATCTTTACTGAACACCAAATGTGCATTTTGTGTATTGATATAATTTGGGCTGAGCCAACAATGCTTTTCACTTTCTTCAGATGGCAACTGCATCCAAGGCTCTTTTTTAATTTTACAAGTATTTGCAGTTATATTTGATATAGTTAATACTTAAATAAAGAAAAAAATGTAAGCTTTTTTATGAGTTTCTTAGTGAATGTAATCAATCAGCATACTATATCCTGCCCCCATGGTGTTTAGCAATAGGAGTACATGGAGGAGGAGGGAGGAAGGGGAGTTCCATTTACCACTGTGTATACACCCTATAGTCATGTGGGCTGTGCAGATAAGAAAAGGAGGAAATTAAGAGCTTAGAAGGGAAGAGCTGAGAAGGGATCTGAAATTTGAGCATGCTCAGTAGAGGACACCAGCTGGTCTATACAATCTCAGCCTGCAATGTGGGCACAGAGAGGACGAGAGGGACAGCTGAAGGCACAATCAACCAGGTATATTTCACCCTACACAAAACAGATGCTTTAGTGGCTTTGTGAGTATGCACACTCTGTTATAAAGCATGTAATGAGAGTTTTTTATAATTTGGATTTAATGATACTTTAAGTGTTATTCCAGCTTTGTGAATGAGCCCACCTCTGTCTCTCTCTCTCTCTCTGTCTGTATGTTTGTACTGATTATGCTCATGCGTGTTTGTCTGATCTCACATAGAATTTTGTTTGTCAGTAATTAGGAAAGTCTCTATAGATCAGAATTCCCAGTAATCAAATATTCAGAAAAATCAGGACATTTTTATTTCCCTGTTAATTATCAAACCCATCTTAAATTGCAGCAAAGTGCAAACCAATTCTTTCAGCAAAGGTACTCACAGATATTTTTAACTCATACATTTAAAAAACAATACTCAAATACATTTTTTCTAATTATATATTTCTTCCTTAGCACCTGTAGAGCAATGATTCCTGTACTGACTCCTCATTCTGAAACTCCTCCTCTTAGCACTTCTATACTCCAAATGAAGGCTCTGTGAAATGTGTGACACAGCGGTGATTACTCACAGGGCATAGTGAATATCTGTCACAGAATCCAAGGAAGTAAATGTGCAGGAATCCCAAAAAGTAAGTTTACACACTTGGAGTAGGCTAGAAATAATTGAAAAACAGTGTGGAATAAGTTTTTGGACATTTTGATCATAGATACACTTGCTGAACTCCAGACAGATGTAAAGTAAACAAATTTAATTAAGGGTCTTCTTGCACAGATGGACTCTGCCAAGTGGATCTGTCTGCTCAGTGGGGGATCTGTCTGCTGATCTCTGCTGAGCAGGCAGATGACAGGTCCATGTCCACTCTGCTTGTGCAGAGTGGATTTGAACATAGCCCGCTGTTCTCTATCGGACGCTCGGATATAAACAGAACACCTGTCCGTTTACATCTGACTGTCATCCGATCGGATCCGCCAAATGGATGGGGAATGGATCCCCATCCGTCTGCTTTTTAGTGGATTAAATCAGATCGGATGCAGGCAGATGTAAACGGACACATGTCCGTTTACATGCTCCTTCCCATAGAGAGCAATGGGTGGTCTGATCGGGTCCACCTGGCAAAAGGGCAGGCAGACCCAATATGTCCGCCTGTGTAATAGGGCCCTGATGCTGTTTTAGATTTATTTAACATTTTTAACTTTTTTTTTTTTTCTAAAGAAATCAGTGTAAGCGTCTCCTCTTGCAATCTCTATGCATCAGAACTCAGACTGAATGAGGGAGAAGCATCACAAGGAGCCAACCAGTTGTGCAGCAGTACAAGACATATGCTGACAGGAGGAGAGAGCACAGTGACAGAGAGATGAGCTCATCAAAGTATTGCTTCTACTTTCACTTCCTAGTCCCAGGCTTGCGTAGGGAGGAGACCTGTAAGTGTTTCTGAACTTTAGCATAGAAAAATCAGGTCTTACCTGACAGTACTGTGTGATGTTGCAGAGCTATTTTTATCTCAGGACTGAATAGATAAAAATGCAAATTGCTTGGCAAGTTAAGCAGCTAGTTTATATGTATTTCATCTCTATGTTTAGATTTGTTCCCATCTACAAGTCAGAGGTTGTAGCCCTGCTTCACCCTCCTTTGTTAGATTCTGAAATACAGTATTTTTATCCAATCAGGAGAAGGGAAGGGCTGAGACTTTTGGGGAAATGGAAGAGAGCCATGTCTCTGAGTATGAGAAGTTGGGTTAGGAAACCAGAAGAATTGTGAAAGTGAATCTGTACAAACTTGTTTTGTTCACCTGACCTTAAATACACATATAAAGTAATGGGTTTCATTTACAGACCCTTCCTTTGTGCATTACTTGAATAAATGAGTTGGATTCTATATTATTTTTAAACTATTGTATACTTTATCTATTGTGAACTTGTCATTGTTAACATGTTATTTCTATCAGAAGCATATTATTTACTGAAAAATGTATTGACTGATTCTCCATTATGGCTGTTGGAACACAATCTTCATGTGTTTTGTACAACTACAGTATTCAGTAGAAATAAATTCCTCAGCCAGCAAATGGCATAAGTTTGTAGCTGCATCTATGGTTAAACTCTATGTCTTTTCACTATATTAAAATGCCTGTTTCCTGCTTGCAAAGAATCAGCAGATAAACACATGTGGACTGTCCACTGTCTATTCTGTAGGGCTATATATACAGAATCTATCAGGTTGTGGGTCCATTAACCCACCCAGACACTCAGTCATAGCCTGCTACAGCAATCGAGTGCAAGATACAGCAACAGAAAGAAGACTGCAATAGAATAAAATAAAATGGCCAGTAACACAGCTGCAACAAAGCTTTCATTTGCAAATTTGACAGACCAGAAAGCTCAGACCACAATCTCTTAGCATAGAAGATGATCAAATCATACATATATGTAAGTGTGAAACTGCTAAAGAAATGTGGGAATGATTACAAAAGGTGCATGAACGAGCTAATCTCAGCAATAAACTGTACTTGATTAGAAAACTAACACAAACATTTCAAACTGAGGGAAAATTCCACATCAGTGTCACATGAAGATAAGCAACAAAGTGACACAGAAATAAAAATTAACTCAGACAATCCAAATACTGTAGAAGAAACCAGGCCACAAGGGGGTTCAATCAGGAAATCCACCAAAAGCAATAAAAGCATCCCAGTCAATCATCTGTCATATGTTGCTCGTGTAGCATTAAAAGCAGAACCAGATTCATGGGATGAGATGCAAAAACTTCCAACCCACGAGAAACAAAAAAAGATCAGAGTTGATGATGAAGAGATGACATTTCTTAGTGAACTGAAACAGATTTATAGAACTGAGATCCGACATTGGTCTAGTATAAGGAGTAGTTGATGAGTGGGGTGCTAGAATATAATGTTCATGCATTTTTGTACAACAACTACATAGTATCAGTTTTCAGTAGCGATATATTCTTCAACCCGTGGATGGCAGTGTTTATATGTTTGTAGCTGCATCTATGATTAAACTCTATGTATCTTCTTTATAATACATTTCTTGTTTGCAGAGAAGCAGCAGATAACAACATGTGAACTGTGCAATCTCTAACAATGGCCCATATGAAATTAATCATTAGCCTAATTGAAAAAATTGTGCAAGGTACAAAGTGATAAGAACACAGTGCAGTGACATATAGGCAATCAGCTGACCAAGGACAGATGGATTCCAATTGGTTGCTGTGTGAAATGTTATTCCTTGCACTATTTTTCAAAAAATTATATCATTAGCATACCACTGTGTTTAATAAATATAGCTAAAATGAGTAAAATAATGAGCAAAAAATAATGAGCAATAATAATGAGTTTCCCATCATTCTACTTGTTTCATCATCTGTGGGAATCTGTTCAGGGTTCTTGCTTCTCATGTAAAGTATATGCAGTACATGCCTGTTTGGAATAACCTGCTCCTACCTGATCTTGAAAAACGTAGGGGTTTTGATCCCTGGAAGCAGGCAGGTATCACTCATTTACATCAGCTTTATGACAGGTATGTATTGTTGCCTTTTAATGACCTAGCAGAGAAGTACCACATGTCCCATAATATGATTTTTCAATATCTTCAACCTCACTATGCTTTGCAATGACAGGCAGATACCTTTTCTTTGAAATATATTCCTTCTTCTGTTCTCATTATGCAGTATCTACTTCCTGTTCCAAAAAGGGATTTTTAGGGGACTTGTACTCTACTTTGAAAACTGCTCTCAGTGCCCAGGTTCAAATGACCTGTGGGCATCAGTAGGGAGAAGACTTAGATCCGTTAGAGGACAACCAGTGGCTGTAGGTTCTGAAGCTCATTCAAACTGCCTCCCATTCCCCATCTAAACATTTAACCCAGTTGTTTATTTTACAAAGAGTCCATATTCACCTCAATGGTTACATTCTTGGGATAGGTCTGACTCGCCTAACTGTCCACACTGTGCTGTGAATACAGGTACTCTTATGCACATGCTATGGCGTTGCCCTAAACCCCATAGTTACTGGGCTGGTATATTTCAGATACTCAACAGTATATGCTTTGTTCAAGTCCCTATTGATCCCAAACTGGTTATCCTGGGCATTATATCGGAAGAAGCTTTACCTATTATTTTATTTTACTATGGATGAGGACTCTTTATATTGCTCACCAATGATATTACAGAAATGACTCTCAACCTCCCCCCCCCCTCCCCTACACTTTACCAATGGAGGGAAATGGTTAACTCAAATCTGAGGAGGGAAGAATAACTTATAAGCATAGGGGGTTCCCCCAAAAATTCTGTAAAACTTGGGACCTTTGCTTGTCCTCCACTGAGTTCACTTTCATTTCTTGGATTAACTCCCAGTTTGGGAACGTGTGATAATTCCCTGCTGGGTTCATCGCTTTTATAGCAGCTTCTCATTGGGTTTCTAAACCTTTGGAGTTGCACCAATGCTCATCTTAGGAGTGTGCTGCTTGTTCACAATATCATTACTTACTGAAGAACTGCTGAGTGTATATAACTATGCTGAAATGCACAATGTAAACCTTTTTTTTTCTCTGCTTTACTGTGCTTTAAAGATACTTTGTTTATGTGTCTTTTACAATGTTTCCCCTGGGGTGTTGTTATTCCCTTGTTGGGAATGCTTGTAAAATCTTTTTTATGAAAAATTAAATATTTAATAAAAATTATCTGATTAAAAAAAATGTGTAAAATAATCAGTAATCACAACAACCAATCATAAAGTATCTTTCATAATATATAAGTATTTAAATAGTAAAAAGTTAAAGCTAATTGGTTGCCGCAGCCTATCATCATTGCAATACCATTGCCTTATTGAATAAACATAAAACATTTACCTTTAAATGGCCAGAAGCATTTATAGTTTTCTTATGCATTAAAAACTCAAGATGTTATACAAAGTAACACAAAGAAACAAAACATAAACTTTTAAAGAGTTTATATTAAAAAATGAATAAGGTTTTAAATATGTTACAAAGGAGAAGTACATATAATGTCCATTGAAAATATGCCGCCTGTGTTTACTATTGTATGTCATAGTATGATTCCGTTAAAATTATTCAACCCTTCTTTTGTGCACATCTTAATTAAGCTCTGTAAGTTGAGCATGTACCATAAAAAGCTATGATCTTAAAACAATCAAAAAGATCCACACCAAGTATATCTAAAGAACACCCGCAGTGAATAGGCTGAATGTGGAAAGTTTGATTAAAAGAATATCTACATTCATGTGTAAACATAAAATAATTGGAATGTAATTTAAATTCTCCCAACAAAGAAAACATAAAACAGACTGAACTGAAGCTTTAACATATTATTGGATTGCACTATTCTCATTTAACCCTAATGGACCAAAGCAATTTTTGCATTTTTGCTATAGGCTTGTTTATAACTTTATCATAACAACAAAGTGAGCATGTGTTGTTTTTCGCAGACAAACAAGGTTTTCTTTTGTCATAAATGGTCTAGTTTTACAAGTGGTAATTTTAAAATAAGTAGTGTTACTGTAGATAAAAAGTGCACATTTTATTCTATAATATTATTGTATAAAGAAAATAAAAAGGTATTTAAAGATGATGTAACATTTTTTTTTTACATTTTGCACTCTTTTAATGCAACTTCAACAATTTACAAACATTAAAAAAAGTTTAAATATTTATGGTAAAGAAAAAAGTTAAAAGAAATACATAACAGGGCCAGATCAAGTCTGTCTGATGTCGGGGTGCGTAAGAAATGTCAGGGGGGAAGAAGATGTTAGGTCAGCAGGGCAGTGTACAGAGGGTCATCAGGGCAGAGGATAGAGTCAGTAGTTTATAGGGGACTGTACAGAGACCATTAGCTTGAAAGGCAGTGTACAGGGGGTCTGCAGGGCAGAGGATAGGGATCAGCAGGGCAGTGTGCATGGGTCAGTAAAGCTGAAGAAGGGGTCAATACAGTATAGTGGAAGTTTAGTGGCAGTTTAGAGCAGTAAAGTGGCAGCTTAGTGCAATAAGTGGCAGTATAATGGCAGGTTAGTGCAGCATAGTGGAAGGTTAGGGCAGTATAGTGGCCAGTTAGTGCAATATAATGACAGGTTAGGTCAGTATAGTGGCAGATTAAGGCAGTGTAATTGCAGTATAGTGGCAATATAGTGGCAGGTTAGGGCAGTATAGTGGAAGGTTAGTGCAGTATAGTGACAGGTTAGTTCAGTATAGTGGCAGTATAGTGGCAGATTAGTGCAGTATAATGGCAGATTAGTGCAGTATAGTGGAAGTGTAGTGGCAGGTTAGTGCAGTATAGTACCAGGTTAGTGGCAGGTTAGTGCAGTATAATGGCAGTATAGTGGCAGGTAAATGCTGTATAGGAGCATGTTAGTGGCAGGTTAGTGCAGTATAGTGGAAGGCTAGTGCAGTATAGTGGCAGGTTAGTGCAGTATAGTTGCAGGTTAGTGGAAGGTTAGTGCAGTATAGTGGAAGGTTAGTGCCGTATAGAGGGAGGTTAGTGCAGTATTGTGGCAGTATAGTAGCAGGCTAGCGCAGTATAATGGAAGGTTAGTGCAGTATAGTGGAATATTAGCGCAGTATAGTGGTTTGTTAGTGCAGTATAGTGGAAGGTTAGGGCAGTATAGTGGTAAGTTAGTGTGGTATAGTGGCAGGTTAGTGCAGTATAGTGGCAGGTTAGTGGCAGTTTATTGCAGTATAGTGGCAGGTTAGTGCAGTATAGTGGCAGGTTAGTGCAGTATAGTGAAAGATTAGTGCAGTATAGTGGAAGATTAGTGCAGTATAGTGGCAGGTTAGTCCAGTACAGTGGAAGAATAGGGCAGTATAGTGGTAGATTAGTGAAGTATAGTAGCAGGTTAATGCAGTATAGTGGCAGGTTAGTGCAGTATAGTGGCAGTTTATTGCAGTATAGAGGCAGGTTAGTGCAGTATAGTGGCAGGTTAGTTCAGTATAGTGGTAGGTCAGTGCAGTATGGTGGAAGGTTAGTGCAGTATAGTGACAGTATAGTGCAGTATAGTGACAGATTAGTGCAGTATAGTGGCAGGTTAGTTCAGTATAGTGGTAGGTCAGTGCAGTATGGTGGAAGGTTAGTGCAGTATAGTGACAGTATAGTGGCAGATTAGTGCAGTATAGTGACAGATTAGTGCAGTATAGTTGCAGGTTAGTTCAGTATAGTGGTAGGTTAGTGCAGTATAGTGGTAGGTCAGTGCAGTATGGTGGAAGGTTAGTGCAGTATAGTGACAGTATAGTGCAGTATAGTGACAGATTAGTGCAGTATAGTGGCAGGTTAGTTCAGTATAGTGGTAGGTCAGTGCAGTATGGTGGAAGGTTAGTGCAGTATAGTGACAGTATAGTGGCAGATTAGTGCAGTATAGTGGCAGGTTAGTGGAAGGTTAGTGCAGTACAGTGGTAGGTTAAACAGGGGAGCACTTACCTCATGTTTAAAGGATAATACACTATGATGCGTTTTTTGGAGGTATCCCTTATAAGGATGATGATGCGTCTGTAGGATCGGCCGTGAGTGGATCCTTATGGGGAATGAGATGTAAAGCTATATAAATATTTTGTAGGATAAGATTATTTAATTCAGCCATATTCAGTGGACACTGGGTGATTTTTCATAAATACATTTTGAACACAAGTGCACATTGCTAATTGATTTTGCTATATATTTTTGAGGATAATGCACTATATGTAGCCATTAGTTCTTTTTGAGGTACACGTGGACACAAAAGAATAGTTTTTTGGAGACAGATCAAGTTTATGTATGATATTTTGAAGATTTACAGACGTTGAGGAGGTTTTTTTGCCTTTGGATTTTCTGGGGAGAAAGTATGACTTTTTGTGCATCTAGGGGACTTATTTATGTTATTGTATCTTATTTATTTCACTTTGTTAGAAATGTTGTGGGTATAATGATTTTGATATAGAATTTGTGGGCTGCCAATCAGGATTTGCAAGCACATCTGGAAGGACAGTAGGGGCTCTATGGGCCTGTGTGCAAATTCTTGGTGGCTGCGGGACACTACTTGTGCTAGCCACTACACCAGCTTTTACTGCACGTATGGGACTTGCCATGTCACCAAGTCATACTGCAGTGCTGATATGTGAAAGACCAGGATGTAAGACTGCTGGTGCTCGTCAGTTCACCAAAAGGTAGAGTGGCACTAGTACTGGCACTCTGTTGCATATGGGAATCATCATGCAATTGTAACACCTTAGTAACCTGGAAACGGAGTCGGGTACACCTGATCTTAGCAGGGACCTCTTCTCCATCGTCTGAGCTATCTGTCAGGGTGCCGCTGCCGTCTACAGGTTTGTATTCTGAGGCAGATTCTGTCAGTGAGGCTTCCCCTTCGCTCTCATCTGACATGCTCAGTATCAGTAGTCACTAGGCTACCTTTCTTTGGACATTTTGGCCACTAAATTTATAGGTACTTAGTGCAACTCATGGGAAAAAGAGCACCTGGCTGTCAGGGGCTGCCTAAATCGCTACAAAAAAAGTTATCTGCAAATGCTAGCAGAGATCAGGCCTGATTCTGCGAATGCTGTGGTTTTGTGTGCAATGTGTCAAGTGACAGTGATCTACTGACACTGCACTTGCTCAGGGAGAAGGGGGAGAGGGGGTTAAGCGTAGAGGCTAAACGCAAGTGCTGGCAGGTTCCAGGGCTATTCCCGCTAACCCTGCATTTTTGGGGACACTATACTAATGTGAACGCTGGTATAGTGCTGATCTGATTAAAGATATTGATCCGTTCAGACATTATACTAGCAATGAAGTTTTATTGTGTATGTGAGCATGTTCCTGGCAATCAAGGAGTTAAATATGACGAATAATGTAGTGACAGGCAATCTGACGCTATCTGGGAGGGACGCTAACTGATGCTAACATTATCTGAAGTCGGTGACAGTTATACAGTGATCAGTAAACATAATCTGTACACTGTACTAATGACACTGGTGACAGGGCAGTGAAGGGGTTAACTGGGGGGCAATTAGGGGGTTAAATGTGTCCTAAATATGTTTTTACTGTAAACGTGTAGTGATTTAATAATTTCCTGTACCTCTGTAAGTGTAAACACATGTACAGGATAATGTGTGATAGGGCAGGGATCAATCACCAGATCCAGGCCGAAGATCACTGACCTGTATCTGATGACTGGGCTCTTGGGCATCGAATCACATCACCGCCGGTTCATATATACGTGATTTTGTACACCCGTGCTGCCCTGTAGCAGCATTTCTGCTATAGGGTGGCACAGAAGCAGTTAAGGTCAGTTTTAAGTATCATTTACCTGTATCTATAGGTATTGTGTTCTGTAAACAATTTTTTTTTCAACAACGGGGTAATAAAAAGAAAATTTAAATATTTACACCTGTTGACTGAAAATATACTGTATATATATACTGTATATATATATATATATATATATATATATACACACAGTATTCACAGGTATTTAAATGCTGCTGTCTGCTGTCTCAGCTCCATCTCCAACTGTCTCAGTGCTATGCACTGACTGTCTGCAAACGTAGGATAATTAGTCAATATCTTTTTGTTTTGGTGATTGCTTCTCACCTTCTTTTTGTCACTCTGTGATCAAAGAATCAATAATCTTTTATGACTTTGGCCTGTGTCTGTGGCTGTTCTGGCTTTGACCAATCTCCCACCCAGTTCATGTGTTCCTTATCAGTTCCTAAATGGGGTGGGGAAGAATTCCTCATTTGGTCATAATAAATTTAGATCAGCTTATGGGGGAAGTAAGAGACAAGGGTGTATATATATATATATATATACACTATATTGCCAAAATTATTTGGAATGCCCCTCCAAATCATTGAATTTGGGTGTTCCAATCACCTCCATGGGCACAGGTGAATAAAATCAATGCAGACTGCTTCTACAAACATTTGTGAAAGAATAGGTCGCTCTCAGGGGCTCAGTGAATTCAAGCATGGTACAGTGACAGGTTGCCACCTGTGCAACAAGTCCATCCATAAAATTTCTTTGCTACTAAATATTCCACAGTCAACTGTTAAAATATTTTTATCTTTTTTAATGCATGTTTGGAGTCACGCTTGAGTGAAGATACATTGGGAGGACATAGATTAATCACAACATGAAGAACTACATTTAATTAAGCTCATTTGACCTATGATACTATGTAGGTCGAATTAGAAGGTGAGCAGGGAGTGTGTTCACAAGAAAAGTATTTTGCTGAAAGCGGATGTCAGCACTATATTAGGACTTTTTGGATCGCTACTTTTCACAGTTTATATTTTGTGGACTGATGTTTGTTATTTGATCTTTATTATTTGATGTTTTATGCTTGTTGAGGAGTTAGTGCACCACATTTATTTTATTATATATCTATTTGAGGGACCCTGGAGCAGCGTAGACAGGTTCTATGTCTGGTAATCTGATGGAATTGTCTGGTCTGAGCACTGACAGGCTGACCCCCCACCCCTTCAACCTCTGCAGCAATGCTGGCAGCACTCATAGGTCTATTTCCCAAAGTAAACCTCTGGATATGATGCTGAATACATGCACTCAACTTCTTTGGTCGACCATGGTGAGGCCTGTTCTGAGTGGAACCTGTCCTGTTAAACCACTGCAGCTCAGTTTCAGGATCTTGGCAATCTTCTTATAGCCTAGGCCATCTTTATGTAGAGCAACAATTCTATTTTTCAGATCCTCACAGAGTTCTTTGCCATAAAGTGCCATGTTGAACTTCCAGTGACCAATATTAGAGAGTGAGAGCGATAACACCAAATTCAACAAACCTGCTCCCTATTCACACCTGAGGATCTCAGAACGGGGACAGATATGTTGTTGTGAAGTGGCAGCATTCAAAGAATTCCTCTTCTTATTGGATTGGATTTTAACATGGCCAACACTGGCTAGTAATATCCAGAAATCCTAGATTGTCAACGTTTAGGGATCATGGCAAGAAGATAATACTATTTAAATATCTAAGACATATGAGTAGCCAAAGGCTGATATTATTGGTGGATAAACCCTTTGATTATTGACATGCCATACAAGATTCTCATTTGTTTTATGTCAGATTCAAATAGAGTGTGTCACTAGTAAACCACACACATTATTGTTGATCTATCTGAATTCTTACACGGATCAAACAGAAATGTAAAGAGAAAGAGACAAAAAACAGTATATAATCCATCCTGGTCAATAGGTCTCCAAAGGTTGCTCAGAACAAAAACCTGTTATCAAAAAGAGATACAGCAATTACGCCATCAATTGTTTATATCTGTCAGAGGTAAGAAAATTGAGCCAAGGGGCCCATCTATAAAACTTAGCATAAGGGGCCAGCTCCGAGGACAGACGCTCACTAGAGAGAGCTCTGCCCACCAGCATAACGCCGGCACACTACGACCCCAGGGAAATATAAGCGGCTCAAAAGAGCCACAAAACCCTCATCATCCGACAGGGCTATGAGCTGCAGGAGGAAAGCGCCGGGTCACCCTGCAAAAATGATGAGCTTCTACCCGGCGCTCACTCCCGGCAGTCAAGATGGCGCTGGCCTCCTGCAAAATGGCTATTCTGCCTAGCAACAGCACCAAGGGGAGATCACAGACCACCAGGCTGCACAGCATCCGGACCCCAGGCTGAAGGGACCCCTCTACCCAGGAGACCCCGGTGAGTCCTCTCCTCCCCTGTCTCCTACAAATCCAGACCTAGGCTGGATATAGGGTCTCCCCCTGACAGACAGCTGCCTTGCATTTCTGCTTCTATACTTTCTGAACCTGCTCCATCTCCAATTGATTCCTATCCTCCTTCCGACCAACCTATCACGGAGATTTCTATGAAAAACATGCTTATTTCACTGCAACAAACAATACAAAATGACCTGACAGCTTCACTATCCCAAATCTCCAATACGGTTCAAAACCAGGAAAAACGCATCCGCCACATCGAGAATAAATTAGGAGAAATGTGCACCACACATAACGAGCTTATAGACGCGCATAGAGATCATACAACAGACATCGAACAAATCAAGCTCAACCTGGCAGATCTAGAGGATCGCTGCAGGCGGAACAACATTAAATTCCGTGGGATTCCAGAATCCATAGCCACAGACGCCATTGTCCCTTTCATACAAAATTATATGAAAAATCTCATTCCCACTCTCACTGATGCGGAATTGGCTATAGATCGAGCACATCAAATCCCCAAACCGACATTTCTACCTACGACGATTCCCAGGGACATATTGGCGTGCATACATTTTTACCACGTGAAGGAAAAACTGATGATTGCGACCAGGAATCCGTCCTCCATCCCTCCAGCACAAGCAAACATTAAACTGTTCGCAGACTTGTCCAAAGCCACACTAAACAACCGTAAAAAGCTCGTCAGCATAACCAAAGCACTACGGAACCACATCGCATATCAGTGGGGCTTCCCTACGAAACTCAAGGTCAAATACCAAGGTAGATTTTTCACAGTTAATTCCCTAGAAGCAGGCATTGAATTATTAAAGTCATGGAGCATTATACCACCCGACTCCCATCAACCGGCATCCAACCGACTACAACAGATGGAAACTGATCGGACATAGCCTCCACCCACTCACTTGCATTATTATCTCCACGCTCAATTCCCTGGGCACCAATTACTAACACACAAGCTGGCAATCGGCCTTGATCGATCGAACAAACTGTTCATCCAAGTTCTTCCCCAGCATGAGCTCTCAGAAGAGTCATGCTTCCTCACGCCTCCTTCATGCACAGTAGCAGATACTGCTACACATGTTACTTGCGTTGTTTGCAAGTCCTTT